>NW_027041904.1:2464826-4929653 GCF_035048745.1 Mucor velutinosus | reverse complement strand
CTAACCCTAACCCTAACCCTAACCCTAACCCTAACCCTAACCCTAACCCTAACCCTAACCCTAACCCTAACCCTAACCCTAACCCTAACCCTAACCCTAACCCTAACCCTAACCCTAACCCTAACCCTAACCCTAATCCTAACCCTAACCCTAATCCTATCCCTAACCCTAACCCTAACACTAACACTAATGTTGGTACCTCACACCAACTATAGTACTTTGAAAATTTTGACCATGAAATATCCCTCTTGGTCTCATGAAGAACAAATTTTTCACTTACCTTACCCTTACTTACACTGTGGACATTCCTGGTTGTAAGATCCTGATCATGCTTTCTATTAAAAAAAAAGAAAACTGTCAGAATAACTCCTGAAATCTGCTCATATTTTACCTTGTAATTGCCTCGGACTTGTTCTGTGGGACAGCGGCTTCTCTTATGGGAAGGGTTATAAGTAGTAAAATATATAGAGTGTTTTCAAAATAAAAAATGTGGGCGATAAAAATCCCCAATTTTTTCCAGGGTATTTATATTTTTTCACCATTAGTCTCGGCACTTAACACCGAGTCTAAAAAAGGATCTCGGCACTTAACGCCGATTCTCGGCACATAAACGCCGAATCTCGGCACATAAACGCCGAATCTCGGCACATAAACGCCGAATCTCGGCACATAACGCCGAGTCTAAAGGGATCTCGGCACTTAACGCCGAGTCTAATCTTCCCTTAAATTTCCGGATCACGTCTTTCACCCGACTTATTCCGACTTTCGTGTGAAAAAATAATTTTTTCAAAAAGATATATAAAGAGCTAGTATAATGCACCTGAAGAAGCTACATCTCTTGTAGCGAATAGATTCAATCTAAGTGTTTCTAGACTCTCTCCTTTGTTGCTTCTTTGGTTTTTGGATATATTTTCTATTATTATCTCTCTAACCCTAACCTCTCTCCAACAATCTGCTCTTTCTGGTCACCGCTCTCTCTTGCCGTCACCACTACAACTATATCTCTTTTGGATCTCTCTGTCTCGCTCGTCAAAACTTTTTTTCTCTCTCTCTCTCAAGTCAACCTCTTTTTTCTCCTGAACTGTCTTTTTTGGTATAACAAATGAACAATAATTCTGATAACTCATTGTATTCCAAGATTAATGAACAGGGCTTCCCGATTCTCATCCATCTGGATAATCTTCGCGTTGCCACTGAGGCTTTGATTTTCTTTCCTGCTGTTGCTTCTGTCTGGTCCTCGTTTCCCAAGTGGTGTCAAGAAGCAATCATGTACAGTATGAATGATGTCTTCAAGATCCATCATCATGCTCAAGTCGGTTTGGTCAAGGCTTTGGATAGTCTCAAGGCTCACCTGGTTAATGGTACCTTTCCACAAGTCGTTCTCGCTGCTGTTCCGGGAGTTAAGAATCTGCATATGGACAATTCCCTGTCTGATGCAGATAAATCGCTTTTTTCTTCTTCCATTGAAAATGCGGTACTTTCGGCTCGTTCTGCTATTCTTAAAACCCTTATAGAAAGCAAAGAACGTGCACTACAGGCTCATCAATTGCAAGCATCACCCGCTTTTGTCCTAGCACAATGCCGTGATAGAATTTTTGAGTCGATTTTGGCCATGGGTGGTTCGATTGAACATCTTACCGATACCCAGATTCATGATGTGGTTCGTTCCCTGTGTCATCTCAGACACAACATGAATAATGTGCTCGAAACCCAGGCTTGGGCTAGAGTACAGGCCGAACGTAAACAGCAAAAGGCCAAATCTGCCGCTGATACCGTTATGGAATCTTCCTCTGACCTCTCTTCTGCCCAGCTCACTGACTCCATCACCAAGTTGGTTAACAAGACTGTTCAGTCAAAAATCTCGGCTCTTGACAAGAAATTGTCAAAACTTACTGTCTCTGGTTCCTCTTCTCGTCCGTCTTCTCGTCGTCCTGCTGCTTCGTCTTCGTCAAGAAAGCAAGGCAACCCCAAGTCGTCCTCTTCTTCGGGAAAAGGCTCTCGACCTTTGTCCGGCCCCACCAAGGGTCGAATCCAGAAAGGGGCCCCCAACCCCAATCGTCGTCTTGCCCCCGGTCCCACCCCCTTCAAAGCTTTGAAGGGAAAAAGAGGTTAAACCCTCTTAGTGGGCGTCACTACTCTTGTGAACATGGTACGTATAGATCTCCTACTACTTGTAGACACTTTGATGTTCGTAGAGCACACACTTATCCTCCTTGGTTTTTTCATAGTGCTCGCCTCAAAGATCGTATCAACTTTGTCATAAAGCATTCGTCCCCTCTATGGGCGGATACTTATATTTTTAATAAAGCTGTTCACAATTATTCTTCTATAAATATTCCAACTTCTGTTAGAAAATATTTAGGATTTGGTACAAAGTTTGTTCCTAAACCCAAAGCAAATCCTCGCTTAATTTTACCAAGCGTAGAAGACTTTACAAGACGCATTCGTATTAAGGAAATTTTCAAAGATACTCGTGATAATCCTGACTTTGATATTAGATTCCATGTCAAAACCTCGACTTGGAAACCTAATCCTTCCTCAAATACCTTGATTGAAAAAGGGCTTAGACTTGTAAAAAGTAATGTCATGCCTCTTAATCATCCTACACATTATCAAGTTTATAATAATAGACTTAATGATATTGTACCCAAGTTCTTTAAGGATTTTATTAATAATCCTGATATACTCATTAAAGCTTCTGATAAAAATCTTGGACTTACTGTTCTCGACACTAGCTGGTATATTCAAGAAGGACTTCGACAATTAAATGACCCCCGCTTCTATAAGCAATTAGACAAAAATTTCTTTTCTCCTGAAAATTTTGATTCTAATATTCAGAACATTGTTAGTACTGCTAATAGTTTATTATCTTTACTATGTTCTCAATGGGGTACATCCATCTTTAATAAACAACATGAGAAATATCTTAGGCATCGACTCCTTAATGATAGAAAGTTACCTACCTTTCATCTGTTGCCAAAGATTCACAAGACACCTATGCAAGGTCGTCCTATTGTTCCTTCTCACAGTTGGGTCACGACTGGTTTCTCTACTTATATTGATACAGTCTTACAAAAAGTACTTCCACACTTGCCCTATATTATTAAAGATACTAAATCCCTTGTTAAATCACTTGATGGAATTTCTATTCCTCAAGACGAAAGACTTTTATGGCTAGTTACTGGTGATGTGTCTTCAATGTACACTAATCTACCTACTACCCCATATGCTTTCGATGTTATTGCTAAAACTGTTGACAAATATCTTCCTCTTTCTCCAAATGATACTACCCTTATCAGAGAAACACTCAAGTTTGTCATGAGCAATAACTATTTTACTTTTCAAGGAATACCATATCATCAGGTCTCAGGTATTGCTATGGGTACTGCATGCGCTCCTGCTTATGCAAATATCTTGATGCATCATTTCGAAGAACGTTTCTTTGAATTTAATCCTGATTTTACTCTGATCTTTTATGGTCGATATATCGATGATATCTTTTTCATGTTTAAAGGTTCTGAACAAGAACTTAAAACTTTCTTGACTACTTTTGATACCAAACGTGCTTTTAGTAATCAATTAAAGATATCTTGGGATTATTCAACTACCTCTGTTAGTTTTCTTGACCTTCAAATTCATGCAAAACATAATAAAGTTGAATTATCCACACATCAGAAAATGCTTAATAAATACTTGTACATTCCATTCTCTTCTTATCATCCCAAAGATAATAAAGTTGGTTTTATTAAAGCTGAACTGATCAGATATATTCGTAACAGCTCTTCCTATCGAAGTTTTGCTAACACTGCTAAACAATTTTTTACTCGTTTACGACTCCGTGGTTACCCGCCACGATTCTTAATCTGGGTCTTTAGCCAAGTGCGTTACGATGACAGACCGAAATATCTAGAAGATGCTCCTCTTAGTACAGATAATACTCTTGTTCCTTTTGTTACAATGTATAATCCTATTTGGGAGACTCCACATCTTCGTAAAGGACTTAGGGAATTTTTTACTTTAAATCCACACTACAGACCAGTAGTTGCTTTTAAAAGAAATAAAAACATAGCTGATTTATTAAATCGTGCCAATGTACGCAAGTTAACGGGAAAACAGTTCCATTCATTACAACAGGATGGACTTTGTTGGATTTCGTCTAAAAAACGTAAACCATAACCCTTACCCTATCCCTAACCCTAACCCTAACACTAACACTAATGTTGATACCTCACACCAACACTAGTGCTTTAAAAAATTTGACCATGAAAGACCCCTCTTGGCCTCATGAAGAACAAATTTTTCACTTACCTTACCCTTACTTACACTGTGGACATTCCTGGTTGTAAGATCCTGATCATGCTTTCTATTAAAAAAAAGAAAACTGTCAGAATAACTCCTGAAATCTGCTCATATTTTACCTTGTAATTACCTCGGACTTGTTCTGTGGGACAGCGGCTTCTCTTATGGGAAGGGTTATAAGTAGTAAAATATATAGAGTGTTTTCAAAATAAAAAATGTGGGCGATAAAAATCCCCAATTTTTTCCAGGGTATTTATATTTTTTTCACCATTAGTCTCGGCACTTAACACCGAGTCTAAAAAAGGATCTCGGCACTTAACGCCGAATCTAAAAAAGATCTCGGCACTTAACGCCGAATCTCGGCACATAAACGCCGAATCTCGGCACATAAACGCCGAATCTCGGCACATAACGCCGAGTCTAAAGGGATCTCGGCACTTAACGCCGAGTCTAATCTTCCCTTAAATTTCCGGATCACGTCTTTCACCCGACTTATTCCGACTTTCGTGTGAAAAAATAATTTTTTCAAAAAGATATATAAAGAGCTAGTATAATGCACCTGAAGAAGCTACATCTCTTGTAGCGAATAGATTCAATCTAAGTGTTTCTAGACTCTCTCCTTTGTTGCTTCTTTGGTTTTTGGATATATTTTCTATTATTATCTCTCTAACCCTAACCTCTCTCCAACAATCTGCTCTTTCTGGTCACCGCTCTCTCTTGCCGTCACCACTACAACTATATCTCTTTTGGATCTCTCTGTCTCGCTCGTCAAAACTTTTTTTCTCTCTCTCTCTCAAGTCAACCTCTTTTTTCTCCTGAACTGTCTTTTTTGGTATAACAAATGAACAATAATTCTGATAACTCATTGTATTCCAAGATTAATGAACAGGGCTTCCCGATTCTCATCCATCTGGATAATCTTCGCGTTGCCACTGAGGCTTTGATTTTCTTTCCTGCTGTTGCTTCTGTCTGGTCCTCGTTTCCCAAGTGGTGTCAAGAAGCAATCATGTACAGTATGAATGATGTCTTCAAGATCCATCATCATGCTCAAGTCGGTTTGGTCAAGGCTTTGGATAGTCTCAAGGCTCACCTGGTTAATGGTACCTTTCCACAAGTCGTTCTCGCTGCTGTTCCGGGAGTTAAGAATCTGCATATGGACAATTCCCTGTCTGATGCAGATAAATCGCTTTTTTCTTCTTCCATTGAAAATGCGGTACTTTCGGCTCGTTCTGCTATTCTTAAAACCCTTATAGAAAGCAAAGAACGTGCACTACAGGCTCATCAATTGCAAGCATCACCCGCTTTTGTCCTAGCACAATGCCGTGATAGAATTTTTGAGTCGATTTTGGCCATGGGTGGTTCGATTGAACATCTTACCGATACCCAGATTCATGATGTGGTTCGTTCCCTGTGTCATCTCAGACACAACATGAATAATGTGCTCGAAACCCAGGCTTGGGCTAGAGTACAGGCCGAACGTAAACAGCAAAAGGCCAAATCTGCCGCTGATACCGTTATGGAATCTTCCTCTGACCTCTCTTCTGCCCAGCTCACTGACTCCATCACCAAGTTGGTTAACAAGACTGTTCAGTCAAAAATCTCGGCTCTTGACAAGAAATTGTCAAAACTTACTGTCTCTGGTTCCTCTTCTCGTCCGTCTTCTCGTCGTCCTGCTGCTTCGTCTTCGTCAAGAAAGCAAGGCAACCCCAAGTCGTCCTCTTCTTCGGGAAAAGGCTCTCGACCTTTGTCCGGCCCCACCAAGGGTCGAATCCAGAAAGGGGCCCCCAACCCCAATCGTCGTCTTGCCCCCGGTCCCACCCCCTTCAAAGCTTTGAAGGGAAAAAGAGGTTAAACCCTCTTAGTGGGCGTCACTACTCTTGTGAACATGGTACGTATAGATCTCCTACTACTTGTAGACACTTTGATGTTCGTAGAGCACACACTTATCCTCCTTGGTTTTTTCATAGTGCTCGCCTCAAAGATCGTATCAACTTTGTCATAAAGCATTCGTCCCCTCTATGGGCGGATACTTATATTTTTAATAAAGCTGTTCACAATTATTCTTCTATAAATATTCCAACTTCTGTTAGAAAATATTTAGGATTTGGTACAAAGTTTGTTCCTAAACCCAAAGCAAATCCTCGCTTAATTTTACCAAGCGTAGAAGACTTTACAAGACGCATTCGTATTAAGGAAATTTTCAAAGATACTCGTGATAATCCTGACTTTGATATTAGATTCCATGTCAAAACCTCGACTTGGAAACCTAATCCTTCCTCAAATACCTTGATTGAAAAAGGGCTTAGACTTGTAAAAAGTAATGTCATGCCTCTTAATCATCCTACACATTATCAAGTTTATAATAATAGACTTAATGATATTGTACCCAAGTTCTTTAAGGATTTTATTAATAATCCTGATATACTCATTAAAGCTTCTGATAAAAATCTTGGACTTACTGTTCTCGACACTAGCTGGTATATTCAAGAAGGACTTCGACAATTAAATGACCCCCGCTTCTATAAGCAATTAGACAAAAATTTCTTTTCTCCTGAAAATTTTGATTCTAATATTCAGAACATTGTTAGTACTGCTAATAGTTTATTATCTTTACTATGTTCTCAATGGGGTACATCCATCTTTAATAAACAACATGAGAAATATCTTAGGCATCGACTCCTTAATGATAGAAAGTTACCTACCTTTCATCTGTTGCCAAAGATTCACAAGACACCTATGCAAGGTCGTCCTATTGTTCCTTCTCACAGTTGGGTCACGACTGGTTTCTCTACTTATATTGATACAGTCTTACAAAAAGTACTTCCACACTTGCCCTATATTATTAAAGATACTAAATCCCTTGTTAAATCACTTGATGGAATTTCTATTCCTCAAGACGAAAGACTTTTATGGCTAGTTACTGGTGATGTGTCTTCAATGTACACTAATCTACCTACTACCCCATATGCTTTCGATGTTATTGCTAAAACTGTTGACAAATATCTTCCTCTTTCTCCAAATGATACTACCCTTATCAGAGAAACACTCAAGTTTGTCATGAGCAATAATTATTTTACTTTTCAAGGAATACCATATCATCAGGTCTCAGGTATTGCAATGGGTACTGCATGCGCTCCTGCTTATGCAAATATCTTGATGCATCATTTCGAAGAACGTTTCTTTGAATTTAATCCTGATTTTACTCTGATCTTTTATGGTCGATATATCGATGATATCTTTTTCATGTTTAAAGGTTCTGAACAAGAACTTAAAACTTTCTTGACTACTTTTGATACCAAACGTGCTTTTAGTAATCAATTAAAGATATCTTGGGATTATTCAACTACCTCTGTTAGTTTTCTTGACCTTCAAATTCATGCAAAACATAATAAAGTTGAATTATCCACACATCAGAAAATGCTTAATAAATACTTGTACATTCCATTCTCTTCTTATCATCCCAAAGATAATAAAGTTGGTTTTATTAAAGCTGAACTGATCAGATATATTCGTAACAGCTCTTCCTATCGAAGTTTTGCTAACACTGCTAAACAATTTTTTACTCGTTTACGACTCCGTGGTTACCCGCCACGATTCTTAATCTGGGTCTTTAGCCAAGTGCGTTACGATGACAGACCGAAATATCTAGAAGATGCTCCTCTTAGTACAGATAATACTCTTGTTCCTTTTGTTACAATGTATAATCCTATTTGGGAGACTCCACATCTTCGTAAAGGACTTAGGGAATTTTTTACTTTAAATCCACACTACAGACCAGTAGTTGCTTTTAAAAGAAATAAAAACATAGCTGATTTATTAAATCGTGCCAATGTACGCAAGTTAACGGGAAAACAGTTCCATTCATTACAACAGGATGGACTTTGTTGGATTTCGTCTAAAAAACGTAAACCATAACCCTTACCCTATCCCTAACCCTAACCCTAACACTAACACTAATGTTGATACCTCACACCAACACTAGTGCTTTAAAAAATTTGACCATGAAAGACCCCTCTTGGCCTCATGAAGAACAAATTTTTCACTTACCTTACCCTTACTTACACTGTGGACATTCCTGGTTGTAAGATCCTGATCATGCTTTCTATTAAAAAAAAGAAAACTGTCAGAATAACTCCTGAAATCTGCTCATATTTTACCTTGTAATTGCCTCGGACTTGTTCTGTGGGACAGCGGCTTCTCTTATGGGAAGGGTTATAAGTAGTAAAATATATAGAGTGTTTTCAAAATAAAAAATGTGGGCGATAAAAATCCCCAATTTTTTCCAGGGTATTTATATTTTTTCACCATTAGTCTCGGCACTTAACACCGAGTCTAAAAAAGGATCTCGGCACTTAACGCCGAATCTCGGCACATAAACGCCGAATCTCGGCACATAAACGCCGAATCTCGGCACATAACGCCGAGTCTAAAGGGATCTCGGCACTTAACGCCGAGTCTAATCTTCCCTTAAATTTCCGGATCACGTCTTTCACCCGACTTATTCCGACTTTCGTGTGAAAAAATAATTTTTCAAAAAGATATATAAAGAGCTAGTATAATGCACCTGAAGAAGCTACATCTCTTGTAGCGAATAGATTCAATCTAAGTGTTTCTAGACTCTCTCCTTTGTTGCTTCTTTGGTTTTTTGGATATATTTTTTATTATTATCTCTCTAACCCTAACCCTAACCCTAACCCTATTATTAACTCTAACCCTAATCTTAACCCTAATCCCTAACCCTAACTTAAACACTAACATTAATGTTGGTACCTCACACCAGCAATAGTACTTTGAAAAATTTGACCATGAAAGACCCCTCTTGGTCTCATGAAGAACAAATTTTTCACTTACCTTACCCTTACTTACCCTGTGGACATTCCTGGTTGTAAGATCCTGATCATGCTTTCTATTAAAAAAGAAAACTGTCAGAATAATTCCTGAAATCTGCTCATATTTTACCTTGTAATTGCCTCGGACTTGTTCTGTGGGACAGCGGCTTCTCTTATGGGAAGGGTTATAAGTAGTAAAATATATAGAGTGTTTTCAAAATAAAAAATGTGGGCGATAAAAATCCCCAATTTTTTCCAGGGTATTTATATTTTTTCACCATTAGTCTCGGCACTTAACACCGAGTCTAAAAAAGGATCTCGGCACTTAACGCCGAATCTCGGCACATAAACGCCGAATCTCGGCACATAAACGCCGAATCTCGGCACATAAACGCCGAATCTCGGCACATAACGCCGAGTCTAAAGGGATCTCGGCACTTAACGCCGAGTCTAATCTTCCCTTAAATTTCCGGATCACGTCTTTCACCCGACTTATTCCGACTTTCGTGTGAAAAAATAATTTTTTCAAAAAGATATATAAAGAGCTAGTATAATGCACCTGAAGAAGCTACATCTCTTGTAGCGAATAGATTCAATCTAAGTGTTTCTAGACTCTCTCCTTTGTTGCTTCTTTGGTTTTTGGATATATTTTCTATTATTATCTCTCTAACCCTAACCCTAACCCTAACCCTTAACGTAATCCAAATCATAACCAAAACCCTAACCCTAAGCCTAACCCTAACCCTAACTATAACCTTGACACTAACCTTAATCATGACATTAAACCCAAAGCTTACCATAATTGTTATTCTAACCCTAACTATAATCTTAATATTATCGTTTGTCATAATTCTAATATTAACCGTTGTATTGATTCTATTCCTATTCATATTCCCTGTCTCTAACCATTATCCTATTCTTATCCATAAATTTAATCTTAATCCTAACATTCACCATACTTCTAATCTTAACTCTAATCTTAACCATAATATTAATCTTAACCCTAATCTTATTCGTAATCTTATTTTTAATATTAGCCCTAATCTTAACTATAACATTATCCTATCCTTATTCATGTCATTGATATTACTCAATATCCTAATATTAATCTTATTATTATCCATATATTTGTCTTAAATTATGATATTATTCTTAAAGGTAATCTTATTCCTATTTTAAACCTTATTCTTAAATATAATATTAATCCTAATATTAATCATAACCCTATTCATATCTCTATCACTAATTCTAATCAATTCTTAACACTATTCTTAATCGTAATATTAATCCTAATCCTAATCTATTCTTATCATTATTATAATCGTAATTTTAACCCTATTCATAATTTTAACCTTATTCGTAATCTTATCCTTAATTCTATCCCTATCCTAATCATTATTTATGTACTTTACACTAATCTTGTCTGTTTTTTATATATTTTTTTTTCTTCTTCTTCTTTGTCTCTTATTCAATTGTTGTATATTGTCTTATGTAATATGTGTTGTTTTATTCGTTACTTTTGTATTATTTTCTTTACGCTATACCTATTATTATATATTATCCCTTATTTATATATGTTTATTATGTGTATTTGTTCATTGTATCCTCGTGCTTGTGAAATGCTATTATGCATTTATGTGTTCTATTTGCTATACAAATATCATCATGTTCGTTGTATAGCGGTAATTATTATTCTTTGCTATGGTAATGTATTCGCTCCGCTATGGTAATGTATCCGCTCCGCTATAGCAATGTATCCGCTACGCTATGGTAATGTATTCGCTTTTTATTTTCTTTTATTTTTTTTTTTACTGTTCTTATTCTCTCTTGTTGGTTTTTTTTTTCTTCATCTCTGTTATTATTTTATTATTTCTTTCTACTCTGTCCATTTCTTTTCTCTACCCCTTTCCCCTTTTCTGTCTTTTTTTGCCTATTCTTCTCTCCTTTTCTGTGTATTTATTTTCGTAGTTTCTTCGTCCTTTCTCTTTCTATAATTCTTCCTATTCCATTTCCTCGTCTCTGTGTATTTTATCCCCTATCCCTTTTCTTGTTTGTTTTTCCCTTCTCTCTGTATATGCTTTCTCTCTTTCTGTTATTCTCTCTTTCCGTTCTCTCTTTCCCCCTTTGTCCGTGTTTTTGTCCACCTTTCTTTTTTTTTCATATATCTTTTCTCTGTTTATATTTGCGTTTTTGCTTCTCCGTTTTTTCTTTGTTTGCTTGTTCTCCCGGTCTCTTCCTGTGCTTTATCTTCATGTTTCCCTTTTCTGTTCTGCTTATATTCTTTATCCTCCTTCTCGAACCTTTTTCTTTTCGACTTTTTTTCTCTATTTATTTCTTTCTGTTTCTTTATCGCATTTTCTTTCCTTGACATTGTTTCTTTCGCCTTTCTTTTATCTTTGCCTATTTTCTTCTTTCATGTTTATTTTTTTTTGATTTACTTCTCCTTTCGCTTTCTTTACTTCATTTCTCTTTTTTTTTTCAATTTATTCTTACTCTTTTCTTTACTTCTTGTTCTTTAGATTACTTCCATTTCTTTCTTCTTTTTGCTTTCCTACCATCTCCTTTTATATATCTTTTTTTTTCTTTGTCATATATATTACATTCTGTCTTTTTATGGGTTTCTTTGCTTCCGTTTATTGATTTTGCCTATTATTTTTACTTTTTTTCTTAACTGTCTCAATTTTTCTATCTGTTTTGTTTTATTTACTCTTTTGCATTCTTTTCTGTTTATTTTTTTGTTCAGTTTCTCTCTCTTTCTATGTATTTATTTTTTATCATTTTAATTTCTATTTTGTCCGGTCCTTGTTTATCCAGTGTTAAGCACAAAGAATAAAAGGATTATTATTTGTAGCTTATAAAAAATGTTCAATATTATAAAAACAAGAAAAGACTTATTTGAATAAGATCAGACACAAAAACTAATGATTTATTGATGAAGACAAGAGTTATTCTATTTATACTAAGTTCTGAATGCCAAAGTAGCAATTTATCTTGTACAACGCTTATCACATCTGGTGAACCTCAGTATTTAGATAGCTGAGATGCACTTCACTTATCATAGCTTGTCCATGTTGTTGCACAACACAGACATATCTACCCATCAAGAATACCTTAATCTTTATAGACAGTTGTAGCCCTTCTGGCACAACATCCAGTATTCGTTCCCATACTTGTTGTTGCTTCTTTTCTTATTACCTCAGTCTCATCCTTTCCCTTCTTTGTTCTTTTCTTAATATCACAACCTTTTCTTATTCTTTTCATTGTTTTTTTGTTCTATTCTGTTTTGATTTGTTTCTTTTAATTGTCACTATTCATTTTTTTATCACAAACCCTCTTTTATATATTTTCTTTGTCTAATATCCCAATCTCTTCTTTTGGTGTTCTTACTTTTTGTCTAATCCCTCCTTTTTTTTCCGTTTGTTCATTCTTTTGTCCTATTATATCAACGTTTGTTTTGTCGGGTATCATATTAAAAGCCGATGATAAATTGTATCTTGTTCATCATTTTCCTCCATTGTTATTTTTCATTATTGATGAGTGATGTTGATGGCTTATTTAAGATTTATGACAACATATCAAGAAAGTGTAATGCTAATTAACCATTGACGCTTGATAGCATATTTATAAGTTGGCTGGTGCTCTCTCGTTACTGCTAAGAGCTTTCTATATTTTTTTTTGATAGTAAAACTGAAATTGTTTATAACAGTTTAATGATATAATGATTTCAAACCATTTTTTTACTAATTATTCCAGAGCACGCTCTATGTAGCGGTATATATGAGACCGCTCAGTGAAGCAATCTCTGGTGAGATAATAACTGGATAACATTTTCTATAAGTTCGCATACGCAAACTGGGCTATCTTCGGCTATCTTAGGCTACCTTCCCCTATTTTTCAAATACCGAGGTACTCCGTGTTTGGGAAATGTTATTAGGAATGATACCTCATGTATCATGGTACCCAAGCACCGTGAGCCTTGCTTCTAATTGGCCATTCAAATGATACCTGTAGTAACAGGATATCCTATTCTTATGTATCACTTACCGTTTGTTCTGATTGGCTTTTAGCATAATGTCCATGGTACCTAAGGTACCATTTCTGGACGACTCACGGCGTGAGTCGTCCAGAAATGCTATTAGTTAAATCAATTTCATGTCAGCCATTGTGGATGCTGATTAATTGCTTTATCTATCAGGATATTTACCTAGAGTATCACCACCACAAATTAGAGGATAAACCTTCAAACGAATTGGCCCAGCATCATTTGTTTGGACTACCATTCCATACGTAGAAAGCCACTGGAGCTCTGCCAAGATGATGGAAATGAACGAGTCAAATGATTTGGGCTTCTTTTTTCCTGGAAAGATACAAAGCTCGTGCGTGTACTCCTCCTTGTAACGCTTGTGTGGATCGTAATTGAACACCATCAAATGAATAATTGTGAATAGCCGATCACCTCTCTTTTCAACTACAAAGCCATCATTCATGATCGCAACTGCGATATCCAGGTCATTTGTGAAATGCGTATTCTTGATGGACTTGTACGTGGCGCCGTCAAATACGTCAGCGATGATAACATCGGATGGATTTTCTTCAAGGTCTCTGTTGTCGTAGGCATGTCGGTACCGAAGCTCCTCTCTCGTTATTGGATTCGCAACTAATCGTGATACGATGTCTCCAATTGACATGACTTTCATTGTTGACAGGGCTCGACGATTTCCCCGTGCATCGTATCTTTCATGGGAACAAATATCACAAATTGTCTCTTCGTCGTCTACTTCCAATGCGTACAGCTTGCAGCCATTGATACACACATCATATTCATGGGATGTCAACGACGATTGGCGCTGAAGCATGCTTTGCACACGAGGGCCATGCATGATTTCCGGATTGCTTTCTATCAGCTCATGGGGGGAGGATCGGAAGCTGGTGAGTTATTGTATAAACGACATGTTATTGCAACGCGAATTACCTCGACTAATTTTCTCTGTACAGTAGTCGCTCTATATAAGGCTACTTTCTTGGCGAGGTTTTTTTAGCCTTATTGCCCGCATAGCCTTAACTGACGCGCGTGACTTCTGTCAAAAAAAGTCGTGCGCGTAGGATCTATTACTATAATAGTTGATCGAATAAATCAATTTGACACCTCCTCAGTAACATTCATTTATCTGTTTATTTTACTTCTATTGAACGCAATATCCTATCATGTGCCTTAATCAAAGATCAAGAGATCGCCTCACAATCGAGCAAAAGTATCGCATTATTATGCACAACATGCACTTTCCTAATCTGACGCAAATGCAACTCGGTCAATGGGCTCAAAAGGAATTCAACCTTCATCACTCAGTCAAGCAAAAAACTGTATCGAACGTCTTGAATTCACAGGACAAGGTGATCAAAGCTTACGAAGGAGGAAATTTGAAGGGAAAAAGCAGCAGAGCCTTGACGATGCCACAATTGGACAATGACATTTTGGAGTACATTCAAGCCATGAATGCAAAATCTCTTCCTGTCAATCGCGGAACCATTGCAGCTTTTGCAAAAGTAGTCGCACACAGAAAGTACCGCATGCATGAATTGCCAAAGAATAAGCAAATCCATTTCTCAGATGGATGGCTAACCGATGTTTTCAAGAGAATTGGTGTCAAGTCAAGACATTTATATGGTGAAAAAAGCTCAGTCGACTTAACATCATCTAAGATTGTCGAAAAACTCAGAAAGATTGAAGAATTGTTGGAGCCATATGATCCCAAAGATATTCTCAACTTTGATGAAACTGGCTTATACTACGAGCAACAGCCAACTCACACCATTTGTCAGGAACCTTTAGGTGGATCAAAGAAAAGCAAGAACAGATTCACAGTTGGACTAATCACCAACTATGATGGGTCCTATAAAGGGCACCCCATTGTAATTGGGAAACGAAAGACACCAAAGGCAGCAAACAAAAAACCTGCTTTGTACAGAAGAACCACCAACATCGGGCAATCCCATTATGTGGAGTACCATTCATCTCCCAATGCATGGATGAACACCGGCACCTTTAGGAAGTACGTCAAACGTTTGAATGCGTCTTTCGTTTACGCCGGAAGAAAAGTTGCTCTCTTAGTTGACAATGCTTCAGTGCATAAATTGAAAGAAGAATTCAGCAACATTAAGTTGATTTTCCTTCCAGCAAACACAGCAAGCAAGCTGCAGCCTTTGGATGCCGGTAAATCAACAAATTTCATTGACATCCGTACTCATCTGTAATCACACACTCGATAGGAATCATTGCGAAGTTCAAGGCTCAGTTTCGTTGGCACCAATACTACAGGGCAGTGAACAAGTATCTTGCTGGGGTAAGCCTTGATCTTACCGAGGAATACAGAATGGATGAGGTGGATGCTCTGTATTTTCTTGCTGATTCTTGGATCAAAGTTAAGCCTCAAACAATCCAAAATTGCTGGGATCATACGAAGATCCTTGATTTTAAGTTTGCTCAGAGACAGAGAGTCGACTCGGAGGATGTACTCCCATCTTTCCAGCTACCTTTAGACGATGATCTAGTCAGCCAGTTGAAGGAAATCATCCCTGAACTTCCTGGAAACAGAAGTAATGATGGGGTTCAATTGGTAACTGAAGTAAACGACTTGGATCTAAATGCAGATGAGTCTGATGCAATCGTTTTTAATCCCGTGATTGTTGAATTTGAGGATGGCGATGATGTTACCCATGGATCACAAGAGCTTGAGGTAGAGGAAGAACCAGTAGAGATTTACGATGTTGATACGGAGATAAGGGAGAAGTTGAAGCATGCGTATGAAACTATCTTGTACCATACCATCCCAATGGATGAAAAAGAAAAGTCTATGCTGAAAACTATCCGTAGGAATCTGAACGATATCAGATCGGAGGAAGTAGCAGAGAAAAATCAAACAGATTTACGTGATTATTTTGTTTAAATGTACTACCTTTCAATAAAAGCTTTCTATTTTTTAGTATCTGATTGGCCCTAAATTCAATCTCAGCAACCACCACTATGAAATAAGGCTAAAATTTTTAGAATCTGTAGCCTTATATAAAATTAGGCTATTAAGGCTAAATAGCTGGTAAAAAAAAAATCTGAAAGATTTCAGCCTTATTCCCCGCATAGCCTTATATAGGACGGCCTTATATAGAGCGACTACTGTATCTCTCAAAGCAGTGTTCATCAACCTGACCAACTTTCTGTATGCATCCCGTGGTATGGCAAAATCATTGACGATATCATACAGCTCAATCGAAACCAGTTCTGTGGTTGTATATGTATTTTGGTTGATGTCTTCGAGGGATCTGCAATCGTAGAAGCAAGCCTGATCTTCTGCATCTGGGTCGACTACTCCAACTGTCTTGTATTTGACATTTAGCAAATCAAATTCAAGCCCTGGTTCTTCTGGATTGTCTCCTGTTATAGCATGTGTGGAATCCGCTATTGTGAGTATATACATCTACTTTAGCGCTGCAATTCCTTACCATTATTATCGACAATAGGCAGCAGATCAGCAGCACCCGGCGTCTGTTCAAAGTCTGCGCAGTCGTAATCAGCATCGTCAGCAGCAGGAATCATTTCTTCAATATCACTCATGGCATCATCATCATGCAGCTGGTTTGCATGATCTGAATTGGCTGTGACTAGCGCACTGGGGGGGGAGATTGTGGCTGTATCAGCGTTGTTTCCACTGGAGGTTGCTCTTCCATTTCAACATCTTGGTCTTCATTCAAAATGGGAGCACGACAGTTTCGGCGATGGTTGCGTAGAGCACGGGCACTGTCAAAGCTGGTATAGCAATTTGTGCAGAAGGATGGCTCTGTTTCTCGTGATATACGGATTGAGAATGACATGTTTGGAGAAACCAAGAAAAATAGGCAAGTAAAAACAAATTTCAAGTGGCAGCTTTATATACTAATTCAAGTTTTATATGCGCTCGCCAACAAATGCGTTTATCATCGTTTACAAGCAAGTGATACGTAGCCTTGCATATAACGTTTAGTAACTCAAAGTCCAAGATCAAGTAAGGTACGTGTTTCCTATGATGTGATATGTCGCCTCAGGCTACCTCTACGTCATTTCACTTTCAACATCATGTCAAATCGAGTGGTATTTACTGTGCACATATGCTTATACTATGGGCGTACAATGAGGTCAGCATTACTTGCATGAAGCCTGTAAACCGAATGACGCTCAACAACGTGGTGGTGTGTGTGCAACGAGATATACGGTACAACACAACTCTGAACATATCTTTTCTTTGCTTACTAAATTTTTATTATCAGCGCGAACCATGAACAACAACAACGCTGCCAGCATTGACTTCACCGCAAGACTCTTGCAAGAAATGATGGCAATGAGATCCGAAATCAGCCAACAAGGCGTACAACTGAACGTCTTGAATGATGGATTTCGACAGCAATTCATGTCGCCATTGGAAGACACAGGCAGCGATTTGGCAACAAGAAGCATCCTGGATCCCACTTACAGAAGCCAAGTACTATCACTACGGCCCAACTGATGTTCTCATGAGAACATCGATATTCCCGAAAGGTGAAAAATGCTCTCATATGGGAACATCGGCGTTCCTAAAGATCTATTATAAGTCGGCCGATGTTCTTATGAGAACATCCGAAATGTTCCCATGTTAGCACATCTATATTCTTATACGAGCACATCGATTTTCAGAAATTTGAAAAAAAGAATTCTCCTACCGGGGTCGAACCCACAACCTATCGGTTGTGGATCTGACGTTCTTCCCACTAAACTACTCGAATATCTTATTGAAATATATTCTTTTACTTTAATAAGTAGTTATTAGGTAATTTTAAATTGCCATTTTCTCGTGCAATTTATAATACGTTTAGTAATTTTATGAATCTTACAGATAATAAACGTCTCTCTGTTGCCTACAGTACTATAGTTTAGCTATTCAAACCATTTTATTCATGTGGAAAACTACACCTTCTCAAATGAGAACATCAATGTGCTCATGAGAACATCGATTTTTCCAAAAGAGCACATCCATGTTCTGTGAGAGCATCAGTTGGGCCGTAGTGCTACAGCATGACCATTACCACTACTACAAGGCTTTACTATTGCACGTTTTTGGCACGTAGCCTTCGTTTACCCATTAAAATTAACCAATAATAAATGTATAAATATTTAAACCACAATTTCTGAGCCAATGAAAGCTGCCAATACTTAAACCACGATTTATGGGCCAATAAAAGCTACCAATATTTAAGCTGATTCAGACCTTCAATGATCCCATTTTAGCTCATCGATAGGTTCATGCGAGATCATGAATATTCTCATTTGAGAACATGGATTTGCTCATTTAAGAACATCTATATGCTGATTTGAGAACATCGATGCGCTCATAAACAGTTACATTTGCTCTTATTTAAGAACATGGATGTGCTCATATGGGAACATCTCGGATGTTCTTATGAGAACATCGGCCGACTTATAATAGATCTTTAGGAACGCCGATGTTCCAATATGAGAGCATTTTTCACCTTTTGGGAACATCGATGCTCTCAAATGAGAACATAAAATAGATTCTCATATGAGCACCTCGATGTTCTCATGAGAACATCAGTTGGGTCGCAGTGATGCTAACTTGGCTACCTCAGGCTGCCTCTCCCTTATAATTCAAACACCGAATACATCGGCGTTTGATAAATTTTATTAGAAATGTTATTAAGTGAGAAAAAGACCATCTAATAATACGGTATATATTGACCACACTTGAGGTATCCAGCTCAATAAACTCTACTTGCTGAGTGGATACAAATTGAACACTGCCGGCATTGTAAAGTATGATTTTCTTCCCAGAGCCAGTGGAAAGTAAAATATCCCGGATTTCCACATTTTGCCTGTATCCGGAGCATCTGAAAATTCTTCTTTTTGATATATTCGTACTGGAAAAGACCAGATTATTGCATATTTTTATCATAAATTGATTCATCTCGTTGCGTGCTATCACGCTGTCTACTTGCAACAGTATTTTTATTTGTATAATGTATTCTTATGATATCAAAACAGCACTCTTGCTATGCCATTTTTACATCAATAGTTTTAAAGTCAGTTTAATTTTGAACCCCGATTAAATTGGCTTAGTAGAGTCATTGTCTTTGAGGGAGTGTTGTGCCGCGAGATACTTATAAACATGGTTTTTTTGACATGGAAATCTCTTTTGAGACGTCAAAGTATTTTTATTCAAAAAGTCTGAGTCAAAAGATGCAGGATTGGGGTATTTGTAAGCGTTCAAAAGTAAGCAATTATTCCCGCCTGTCTGCTCAAGTGCTTGATGCTTTTGCGTAGTTTGAATGTTAATATCATTTGCACCACTATTGGGTGTAATAATTCTTTCTATTTATGCCTACAGTATGTGCAGTAAATAACTGATAGACGAACTTAACCTCTGAAAGTATAATGAGATTGCTGGTTCAGATTATTAATTCACAAAAAAAGCTATCGTGAAACGAAGAAATACCTCGAAATTCCGAGTGAATGAACTAGAAGACTAGATTCCCATCATAAAAATATCCAAAATAAATGTCATCTCAATCTAGCCACGCTGTCGTCAGCAGATAAGCATACATAATAATAGCATTAGCATGATGATAACAAGGTGAAATATTTTGAAAGCAAGAGAGGACAGATACTGAGCTGCAGTAAATGTCAAGAGTATTGTAGTGTGTTGTAACACAAATAAACGTTAGTAAAATACATGCTCCAAAATAAAGAGCTATTTTTTTACTCTTGTTTCGCAAATCATATATTGAAATAATGTTCTTAATTCATCCGATCAACAACTAAATAACCCAACAATAATAAACTAAATAATGTAACCACTGCCGGATAAAAAATAATATAAATAGAGACGTAGAATAAATGTTTTCTTGCACATTGCAATGAAATCAGGTTTGAATAGATTTCACAAAAAAAATAAAGCAATAGTAAAATACAATAGAAATCAACTGTATTTTATTTGTGTATAAAATGAACTGAAGATCCTGGAAATGAGTAAAAAAAGAAGAGTATTTATACATTTGCAACTAGCTTGTAGGATTAGTGATGATAGAGAGCAATAGGTTCTGCTATTGCGATATCTGGCAAATGTTGTTGATGTTTGATTTAAAGTGGTAATCAATGCAAGAGCACTGGCCATAAGGGTCGATTTGAGTAACCTTGGTAGGCTTGGGTGAGCTACCGTTATAGCATGATTTAATGTAACCTTGATGGTTTACAGTGTGATGTTTGTTATTGAGGTATGGAACCCTTTATCTGGGACATTGTGCAACTATGGCAGCAGGGCATAGTTGTCATATTTGAATATGCTTGTTATTGATTTGATTCTATTTGGATAAAAATAACATCTCTTATTACGATCATCATGGGTGTGATTGAATACACTGTGATCAGAAGTGATTCATTCACACGATGTGCGATATAAGCGTGTATCTTCACTTTAATATGTTTAAATGGTTGTTGATGTACATTTGAGCGCTTTTACTGATAGATCCAAATAGCATGAATTTGACTGAGTGCTATTTGATGAATTTCAGTTTTCAATCCAGTTGCGTTTGGGTGGCTATTTCATTACACCGTAGTTCGTTTTTAGTGATGCATCATTTCTAAACTGGATCTCCAAATGCGCAGAAACAATCAGTTCAAGCACATATCACATCAGATCATAAACTTTGACATGAAACAGGATTTAGTTACGATTCGTATCATGACATGTTCAGGATAATAGATCCAATCTATTATCCTGTCACCCAAACCAACCCATCTAATACCTTATCCTCACATCAAATCCCTCAATTCGAATAGTATATAAACCCTCTTATTTCCAATGTAATAAACGATATTCTTTACATGATTAATTTTGTACTCTTTTTATAAATAATTTATTTCTGATAAATCAATTACGATCGCTGGCAAGTTCTGCATATTGATCTCTTGCGTCAGAAAAAAAAAATAGAGGTTCAGTGCTGACACAAAAAACATCGCTTTGTCCGCGAATGCTTAGAATTTTTGCGGTTCTGGCGAGCTTTTGATATGTAACCTTTACTGATTGAGAAGATAGTCAAAATTGGTATTTTGTCCTCTGTTATCATAAATTTTGGCGTGGCACTTGTAGACAAAACGATTCCGGAACTCCAAGACATTGTCTTTATAGTTGTTGGGTCAACTTTGCGCTCACATCTTGGTCGTTACAATTTTTTTTGCTGCAACAATCAAGGTACAAAGTTTGCTGTGATCGCTATCCCTGCAATGATGAAGGAGAAATCCAAATTCAGGGACATTTATGAAACTCATTACATGAATGCCAAAAATATAAAGATAAAGTTTGTTGATTTCGCCAGCAATTTCAATGAAAATGTCAACGGTATTTTTTTTTTAGAAAATAATATCTTTGAGGCAAATGTATTGTGCAACATATAGTACAAGAGAGAGATGGAGCAAGAGCAGCGTTGTGAGGTATATTGAGACCTCTATATTTAGACAGTGCAAACGAATATGAATGATTCCATCAAATGGCTAATTGATATCCTATTCTCGGAAATGGGGTAGCCTATGATCTTTTGCTCTTGAAAGTGGGGTTCAGTTCTGACATATATTCTTCCATCAAATCTAGGAGGAACATTTTTTCTTGTTATTTCAAAATGCAACGTAAAACTGAACCTACCAAACACTGCACTTTTATTGATAATGCATTCAAATGATGCATTTATATACTGTTCATTATGCTAGGGCTTATAGAATGATGATAAACTGTAATACAAATAGTTTTAATATCTACCCAACAATTGGTTTGTAAATCGTTAATAGCATGATTTATCAAAAGGACCTAAGAGTAGCCCATGATGGCCTCTAATGTGAGGCCTTGCTAGGACATTTGATATAACACTTCTACTGGGGATCCTCGTTGCTGTTCGTTCCTGGCTGGTGGTCCATGAGTTTTCACGTAGCAAATCTTCATTAACTGGGTCAAAACATGTTACTGGATAGTGTCTTTTGTGATTTATGGCTGTCTATTTTTCCACACTTTGCTTTAATCCCCACACTCCTTGGCATTGCCAAATCGCTGAGTGTTCACGATGCTAACGATCGATAATGCCATATTGGACTCGTCCGTGTTGTAGTTGGTCGTATATCATACGCGGTAGTTGCATTTTTATGATGTGTATCATACAGTCATATAGCTGTATAGGGCTCGACGATTACCATGGTTACAGTGCGAGTCAATTTAGTATCATTCAAAATTGAGTGGAGAAAAATAAAGAAAAACAAGTGCGAGATTTTCGCTTTGATATGCAATAGCAACAACTCAATTGATCGGTCCGCCTTGCCGCTCACACTTAATAGCATTGATCTTAATAAGCGTTTTGTCGTAGCGAAGCGAAGCTACAAAATCGTGATATTCAAGCAGAAAATATGGCTTCTCGTTTCTTTTAGTAATAGGTTTGCCAACAACATAAAGTATCAAAATTTGCTTGAATTAGCTTTACCACTATCAATATGCCTCCTATTCGAATTAGAAGCTGCACCAGCTGCAGAACTGCCCTTCCTCCAGAAATTCCAGGTACTGGAGGTTTGATTCATGCAGTGGGAATAAAAGCTATAAAGCGAAAGTATAACAAAATTTGACGGCTTTCAAGCCTTCATATGTCGACATGTAAACCTTTCTGAGCCATCGGAATAACGCTAAATAACTGTACTCGAGTAACACTAACTTCCTGATATCTTTGCTCAACTTTTTGGGGACCAAAAAAACATGGACAAAAATCGACCAAAAAGCATGAGGGGTACCTCATGGTTTTCATCGAAAATTAAACGATCGCATTTTTGACCTTGAAAATGAAGACTTTTACTATGGTATATCTTGAATCAAAACGTTTTTTTCAAACCAAAGCAACCTCAGAAGCCACTTTTAAGAGGTTGTCTTACGCAAAATATGGCTATTTCGCTAAAAGCCACATTTCATATTCAACCGAATTGCTCAATAAGTTTATTCAGAACACTTATTACAATTAGTACCATTGGAAGCGTCTTGAAAAGTACTCCAGGAAAGTTTAAAGGAGTATGGGGTGATCATTAGATTTTATATAGTCGAATCTGATAAAATAGATAGACCAAGTCGAAAAAAATTCAAAATTCGGCCAATCTGAAGCAGATTATAGGTCTGAGCTGAATTAATCTTAGCAGTGGCTTCTGGGGCCGGCTAGCAAACTCAATGCCCTTTTACTCATAAGGCAATAATAAATGATTAACGAGAATCTCATTCATGCCATTCTATAATTTGTCCTTCTTTTAAATCGTTCTCATACATTTGTCTAAACGTATATTATCACAGAAAATTGCGCCCGACTCTTGACTATAGTCCTGCCACTATAGTTTACACGGAGCAAGTAATAAACCTTTAAAACTGACGGTATGGATGAACTTGGAGCTTGTAAGAAGGAAATTGCGAGCTGATTTTATTAATGAGATCTTAAAAGCGCCCATTGACTATATATCCATTATGTACGGTTACTGAAACTATAAATAGAGCGATCAGGTTATGGAATTCCAATTAGTTACTATTTCAATCATCTTATTGAATGCCTGTTGTTCTGCATCCTTCTTTCTTCGTCCATGTCCCTCTGTCTTGAGAAACACATTTGCCTTTGTCTTGGAACGAAGCACAACTTCAGCATGGAAGAGAGGGGTATGACTGTCGCCACCTTGCTGAATAGAGATGTTCACCTGCAGCTCGTCTTGGCGCTGAACTACGAATGAAAGGAATATCGACTTGGATTGACCAGGCTTGGTTCTACATTGCAACAAGACAAGTCTGTGTGCTTGGAACAACTTTCTAAAGTGTTTGATAATCTTTTCATTGCGAACTGCTGTGGCTTCGTCCATGAGCGCTTCAGCAGGTTGGTTGAATGGCTGGAATGTCTCTTCATCGTTGATGTAGGTCACATTCGACTCCATTGTGTTCGTAGGTTGTAATGATGGTGTTGGTGATGACAATGGCTGCTGGTGTTCCAATGTCTCTGTCTTGACAATGGCACTGTCACTCAATCCATGTGTACTCTGCCTTTGTCGCTTGACTTGTCGAGAATCCATGTCTACATCCATTTTACCGTCCAAAAACAAGTTTTCCAGCAACACGGTGGCCTCTTCATGGCTTGATTGCGATAAATTGGCACTGCTTCCACTCCAATATGATGTCTCGAGAGCGGGTCTGGTGTTGGTATTCTCAGCAAACAAGTGGCAATAGTCACTTTCGCTGATGGGTAATGCATGGATATCGATTGCTCCTTCCGCTGCGATCTGAAGATGCTGGTACACATCGGGATTGTTGGTGAAATAGTTCAAAATGTCGCGCGAAGCCTCTGTCTTGGCCTTTTGCTTGCTGCTGCTGGTGCGCGCATGAGAGAACAGCAGGGAGCTTGCATTGAGTTTGGCAACAATCTTGACCTGCCACTTCTTGTCGTCTATTTCGTGTGCTTCTGTCTCTATTGCGCCGCTGTTGGCTTGAACCAACTCGTACAGTGCCTTGACTGGGTTCACTGTTTGATTTGTGGAGGAGGATGGTGAGAGCAACTTTTTTGGGCTGGTTGTATTATTGAGATCATGGTTGACGAGGCATATGAAGGCATCTTGAATAAGCTTTTGAATCGCCATGATGCCGTTATAGCGAAAGAGAATACTAAAGCAGCAGTCAAATAAGGCGTTCGTCCCTCCTCCCTGCACACATAGTACTTACCCAAATATCATATCCAATGTTTCTTTCAAATATATAGGTCTCACATATTCTTTCAAGTGGATCTGCTTTCCAATCAGCTTGTATAGCTGAAGTGGCGCTGTGAACTTTTTTGCGATTGCTGATAAAACACGATCCTCATACTTGGAGTAGTGGTCAGCCAAAATCAAATGGATGGCAAATTGTACTGCTGATTCTCCAATATAATTGAACTTGTGCTCTGCAATCTGCTGTGTGTAGCCTGTCAAAACTTGCTTCAGCAATGGAAGAGCTGCAGTGATATCCAATGGTCTGCTTTGCTCGTCTGTGATTGTGGAAAAGGTAGCGTATATATACTGTTCTAAAGCATCCGTATCAGTCATCCTCACACAAAAAATCAATCAAAATACAAAGTAAAAAGAAAGAATGAAGATTTTCGCGTAACATTTTTTGAGGGCGCTTTTTTGTAGCTTGTTGTTTTTGGAAGCAGCTCCAAATCAGGAGTTGAGAGATTTGACCTTTTTGTTTGTATCACAATATAGCTCTTATATACCACAAAGATACATGACAATAACAACCTTTCCCTTTTTTCTTTCTTTTATATATATATTTTTTTTTTTACTATTAAACAGCATGTCTTCTTCAGTAAGAATAGAAGACTATTATTCGGATCAAGATTCTCCTCCTTTGGCTTCTCCTCCAATCACTGGACGGCATGGCAATACCAGTGCAAGATCTACAGGTTCCAATAGATCATCTCCTGCTAACCATTATCGCCAACAGCAGCAACAGCAGCAGCGTCAAAAACAACAACAAGTGGCATCTCCCCTGTTTCGAAAGAGAATGTACAGAGCAATGCCACCACCTCAAAGACAGTATTATACAATGTCAGATAACGAGCTAACTGGATCTGAAGAGGAAGAGGATGAAGAGGAAATCCAAAGAGCAATGCATGATCTCGGCTTACAAGACCATCCGCCATTTGCTAGGTACCCAGGAGCAGCAGCAGGAAGCAGGCCACTGTCTCGTCGATCTAGTGTGGATTATGAATTACACGGACCACCTACAAGTCCTGCAGGCTATTACGTCCCACAGTACGGCCATGACCTTGACTTTTCACCCTATGGCCCACCACTGATGTCGCCTTACTTGATGCAAGACAACAGATATCCACCGCCTCCACCCCCTCCTCCATCACATCCACAGTGGGTGCCATATCAGCACCTGATGATGGATGAAATGTCAGCTCATCCAGGTCCAATGTACCCACAACAACCCATGGATTTAGCATTTGTGCGTCGATCAGCCTCATCAAGGTCGTACAATAGACGTAATCGACCTCATTCTCGGCCTACCACTGGTAGAAGACACGGCATCTTTTTGTCCCATGACGAGGACAACGAACTAGACAATGAAGAGTTTTACTATGATGATGACGGGGGCGCCGACAGTGATCAAGATGTCTATCCCACTCCATTTCCACCCAGAATGCCACCTCTATCAAGACAGAGTAGTATCGGAAGCAACAGCGGTCCAAGACCATCTTTTCCAAGAAAACGAGCAAATTCGCTCTCTGCTATACCTCCACCTCCACCTCCACCTCCTTTCATGATGGATTCTTCAAGAAGACAAGCGGCTCGAAACTACTTTTATCCGCCTCCAATGCCTCCACCACCACCACCATCACATCAAAGGATGAATCCTCGTTTTGCAGGAGGGCCTAGACGAGTAATTCATAGTGTGCCTAACTCTCCTCAGCTCTCGGTAAGCAGTGACAGCAGCTCGGAAGACTACAAGCATCCACAGCATCATCATCAGCAACAGCAGCAACCACCCAGACGTGCCTCTATTAATGTCGCTAGTACCATTGGCCATCCAAGCAATCATCCCAATGGCAGATTGGGTCGCAGCATGTCTTTTAGTGGTGGATTTCCCCCTCATCCAGCTGTCAATATGGTGCCTCCACCTCCGCCTCCACCTCCTCCACCACCTTCTGCAGCAATGCCTCCTATAGTACTCCATCCACCTCCGCCTGCTCCACCACTAGCACCTCATCCCATGATGGAGAATGCTACTAGGCCCAGTTCCATGTATAGCTTACCTTCTGGTGCTATGGGTGGTGACTTTTTTGATCAGATGATGCACTCAAATCAGCAGCAACAACCAGGCACAGCTCCCGTAACGCCTATGGAGAATCCACCTTCTGGCAATACCAGTGCTGCTGGTGATGTACCCATGAATTCTCAAGCTGGTCCAACTTCTCAGTCTCACGCTGCTGGTCCTTCTGCAATGGCAGCTAATTTGCAGCAGCAGCAACAGCAGCAGCCACTCAACATGCAGATGCCTCCACCTCCTCCTCCACAGCAAATGCAACCTTGGGGGAATGGCTTTCCAACGTCTCCTGGAGATCCTACCATGTTTGGTCAACAAGGCATGATGCAGCAGCCACCTCCTCAAATGATGCTTCCTCCCATGTTCAGTAACCCTATGATGAATCAAAATCCAATGATGAATCAAAACCCAATGTGGAACTTTATGCCAGAAATAATGTTTGGACAAGGTGCTAGTGGCGGTGCTGGTGATTTTCCCTTGCCATTCATGTATTCAAGTGATCCCAATTTGATTGCGCAAGCCATGAATGGTGGTGGTGGCGGCCCTGGTGGTCCTCACTTTAGTGGTCCTGGAGGTTTTGGTGGTAGGGAAGGAAGTAACAACATGCACTCGCCACATTTAGACATGAATGGAAATCCTGTTGATGGACCAAATGGAGCTAACGGCGGTCCTGGCGGCAGCCCTGCTCATGGTGCTGGTGGACCTCCCGAAGAAGAAATGATGCGAAGATCTGGCGCTACTGGTGGTGGTGGTGGTGGTAATGAGCCTCCACATGGGCATGACATGATGATGATGCCTCCCCCTCCACCACCTAATTCTGCTCCCATGTTGAAAAGAGGTTTATCCATGCTAGGTGGTTTATTTGGCCAAGGTGGAGGTCATCGCGATGATTTCAATGGTGGTCCCCCACATCCAATGTTTGGTAACTTTTCTGCACCCATTCAAGCACAATCAAAAAAGGAGGCCAAGTTGCAACGACAATATGAGGAATTGGGTACGTTTTACTGCTGGCGTCGAATGGAAGGACCTGATCAACACTTTGAGACATTCAACATTGAGAATCAAAAGCTGATCAAGAAGAAACTCAACAAGGCTCAACCACAGACGCAAATTATGCTCAAAAAGGAAAAGAAGTTGCCTGGAGAAATCATGATTGATCTACAACAGAATCGCGGATGTTATCTAGCCAAGATGGGAGGGGATCCAGTGGTTGTCATGCTGGAAATTGAGCAAAAGTCGTATGGCGGTGGCAACAGCTATGTCTTTGGAGGTGATGGGCAACAGCAGCAGCAACAGCAGCAGGGCCCTCCACAGTGGTAGTCGTAAAATGTGTTATTTTTTATAAATTTTTGCATGTAAAAACTAAAACAATGAATAAACTATATGTATTTTTTAAATAACTATCAACTATAAGCAAGCTATATTTTGTACATGAATCAATGACACACTCCAGCAAACTTCAAATCGTGACGGAGCGAATAAAAAAGGCCTCAATTCAGATATACCAACACGATCGTTTTCTTGGGTCAATCTTAATATCGTTGGGTTTACAATGTCAGTCAAGAGCGGTAGAGAGGAAGAAAAATAGCTCTTGATTTTGTGTAGGCTCATCCTTGAGAGCGATGATAGTATCTACCGACTTGTCTCGCAAGCCCTTTAAATCAACATTTAGTCATCAAAGTGCACTACTTGTGTCAACGACCTAGCTACCTTCATGTTTCAAAAGAACTGGATCAAAGCCGGAAGGAAGTCGACTTTGTCTTCAAAGGAAGGTTTCACCTTCAAACTGCATCCCCTCCAAAGCTCATAACACTCATTTTGTCTGAAGCGGATGCTCCACAAATAAATTTTTAATTCTTACAAGTGTACATTAAATTAAACGACTCTTTGAGTTGATAGTGACGCTACTTACCAGTCGCATGGGCAAAGTACAGTTTGAGATGTCCAAATGTTTTGGCAGGCGCAAAGCGAAATTTATCAGCAATGATTATTAGCATGGCTAGAGAACCAAAGATAGCTTTGTGGTGGTCAAAATTAATTTTAACCTTGTCAGTATTCTCCACTGAGCCAGAGGTTTTGAGCAATAGGGTTTCGAGTTGCATGATTCCATACAGCTTTATCAAGTCATCTGCCTTGTACTGATTCTTGTCATTGTTTTCCAAACTCAATGCTTTCAATTGCCGTGTCATGGACAGCAGGCAAATGTCACCAGCTTTAAAATCAGCATTACATGAATGCGATTGCACTGCTTTTGCTACAACAACAACGAAAAGAAATATGAATAAATCATTAAAGCTAGATTCTTCATCATTAGTATCTTGAAAAGCAGAGTATCCGCAATGGCTAGAGTACAATTAGTTAAATAAACATACCAAACAGAAACTAAACTTGAAACTTACACTGTTCAGAAGGTCTCCTCAAGAAATTCGAATGCTACATTGCTTTCGTTGGCATTTAGAGGGAAATTTTGCAAGGATGTCTTGAACAATGCTGACTCTTCGCTGTCTATAGCAGAGTCTATTTATAAGCCATAACAGGATTTCAGAGCATGCTTCTCGGATTTGAACGTAGCAAGATGTTTATTGTATAGAGACATTCCAGATCAGAGACAATAAAAATCTGGCATAAAAGTAAATTTTAAACAATCAATTAGTAGTAAGAAAAAAGCTATATCAGAGTCAGGAGGGGGGAGGTATCCTTTTTGCTGATGTTGCTCTTGAGGTGGCGACATAAAGCTGAATATGCGTAAATATAGGACCTGTGCAAGATCTACAGCTACTTTTTTGAGAGATATTGCCATTGCAAACGACTTTCCTATAGAGAAACACTCCCAACAAAACCAAAGAAAAAAAAATTCAAGCTAATCAATTGTTTCTTTCAAATTTATAACCCTCGTTTATAAATCAGCATTGCAATCATCATTGTCATCATCAGAAAGGCATTTGGACTAGCCGGCAGCAGGGCAGCCTGTCGCCACTGCTGCCAAACCTATCTAAACTCAGTTATTTTTTTCTGCTCAAGATTGGCCAAATATTGACTTTTGTCGACTTTTTTTATCTATTTTGTCTTATTTGACTATATGAAGTGTGATGATCGTGCGATGCTTCCTTATGCATTTTCGAAGTACTTTTCAAGGCGCTTCCAATGGAGCTAACTATAATAAATATTTTGACTGAAGTTATTGAGCAATTTAATAAAATTTAAAATGAGGTTTTTAGCGAAAATAGCCATCACATTTATGGTATTTGAGACGATCAGAGTCCTCCTGATGTTAACATCAATGGCTAGAAAGTCATCTATTTGCCAATTCGTTGTAGGAGTATTAGCTGGTCATTTGGCATTCTATTATATCCTGAATGTGTTATGCTGATGTTTGATTGCGATGAGATAAATGAAGGTAGGCCACTCAATTGCATATAATATGCAGCTCTGGTGTAGATTCAGCCTTCTTCTGATTTCAAATCTCTGTGATTCCAAGCAGCGCTTACATCACGCACACATAAAAAGAAAATCAAATGGCTGATTGTCATAGCTCACCTCTTTTTTTTTTCTTGTACATTTTTTCTTTGTATATATATATATATATATATATATATATATATATATATACACACATATCAACAATGGATGAGCAGCTATCAACAAGGAGTGCTTGGCCAGACCCGCCCAACTATTACAAAAGATACACGAACGAGATTTTAGAATTACTCAAGCAATCGCAAAAATGTGGCGTCTTTCCTGAACAGCCCATCAATAAACCACCAGTGCCTGAATTTCAGTTAGAAGCACTTGAACCTCCATTGCCACCTACGGATGAATACACTGTGTTTGACCAAAAGTGGCAGGTAATGTGTATACACTTGGCTGATATGACAGTAGGGTCTAAGTGCAAGCTGTCTAGATAAACGACCGCCTTCCTACACTGCAAGAGTTGGGTGTCAAGCAGATTTATCCTCAAGATGATGCGATAGGTAAGTGCAGATGCCAGCCCGTGCGTATGTAGCAGCAATTGAACACAAAGGATGTTAGATCGTGTGCAAGAACTCAAAAAGTTGAATCGATCTCTCATTGTGCAGTATTTGGATTTGCTGGAAGTGCTAGAGAAGAACCCATCAGAATACGGCAAACACATTGAGAACATCAGCACAATATTGCTCAACATGCACCACATACTGAACGCATATCGACCTCACCAAGTAAATAAATACTAAGCATGGCCTTGTATAAAGCTACTCACACACACTGCACTTTAGGCGAGAGAAACGTTGCGTTTGCTCATGGAGCACCAATTGGCAAAGAAGCGTCAACAAACAGCCGAATTGAGAGCGTAGGTCCATCACCAGATCATGTCCCACAGCGACGCTCATGCCTTTTTCTCTTGACCTTAGGAAATCAAAGGAAGCGCTTGATTTTTTGCACGGCCTTTAATAGTCCATCATGTACATTTTGACATGAATGCCTCTGTGACTATGGATGAATCCCAAATGTTGAAAACCTGCAAAATTGAATAAAAGCTACATCCTTTTTCACCACTGACAGATTTTCGATTTTGATGATAGTTGTACCTGTAAAGAACTGTAAACCTGGCATCGCCAAGGTTTCTTTTGGACAATTGTCAAAGCTTGGAGCACAGCCAGGTGCTTGGGTCAAGGTGTTGGATGGACATGGCAAGGTATGCTGGCATATTAGATACACTTCAGCGTTCTTATTTTTATGTGATAGGTCTATCATTGTTCCATTTGGCCAGCAGATATACCAGATAATCAAGTTATGGCGAGTCAATTCATTCAATACGAGTCGAACGATCAAGGTAGTGCCTCCGTGTAGTACGCATGAACGAGAGCAACATCTGACTATCGGTACTGCTAGAGAACAGCATGATTATACCCATTGAATCAGTAGCAACAGCTATTAAAGTAGCATTGAGCTACAAACTTAACAAAAAGGCAACTGAGGAACAGCAATTGCTAGAGTTTGGATTTGTCTTTGACAGAGCTACGGAAGCGCAAAAGAATTCGGTAGATATGAGCATCGAGATCCATGACTGAACCATGTATTCAACCACCTCTGATCTAGTACATTCGACATACGGTAGAAGGCAACGTCATTTGCCAAGGAGCCATCATCCAAAAAACACCGTTGATTTCGATCCAAGTGATCTCCACCTATCCACAGGGAAAGTCTGTGTTTCTGGCTTCTGCTAGCCAAGTGAGTGTGATGGATGGGAATACAACAAAGGAGGATCGCATACCAGAATTGGAGAAATCATTAGAGGCCATGTCGATAACATCTGATTCGAGTCAAACCATTCACATGTCTAGTCTGCAAAAGGCGTACAATGCGCTGTATGAGGTGGTATGCTTCCCGTTTTTGCACAAAGATTGGATCCATCAGCTGGGTATCGAGTGTCCCAAGGGCGTCTTGTTGTATGGCCCTCCTGGTGTAGGCAAGACGTTTTTGGTCTCCTCTATTGCAAGGAAATGTAGTGCCAAAATGTTCATCATCCAAGGCCCTGAAGTGTTTGGTCCGTTTATTGGTGAGAGTGAAGAGAAGCTGCGGGCCAAGTTCATTCAAGCGAGAGACGTTGCAGTCAAGGAGAATGTGCCAGTCATTCTGTTTATTGACGAAATCGTAAGTGCTTCAGTTTGTTCTGTGATGATTAGGCTCATGCCTTGTATGTGTATCATAGGACGCATTGACGCCCAAAAGAGACAATGCACAGTCGCATGAAAACAGAATGGTAGCTCAACTATTGACATTGATGGATGGTATCGAGTCCAGAGGAAGACTCGTCATTGTAGGTGCCACAAATCGGCCCAACTCCATCGATCCAGCATTGAGACGCCCTGGAAGGTAACATTAGATGACGAGCAAATCGGGCTGCTTTTAACGCTATGAACAGATTTGATCGGGAGATCCATATGGAGCCACCCAATACGACTGATCGATATTCACTGTTTGAAGCTCAAATGACCAAGATGCCTTTGGAGAGCAATGTTGATATTGAGGCGCTGGCAGCCATGACCAACGGCTATGTCGCTGCTGATATCAATTCGGTGTGTCGAGAGGCGGCCATGTTAGCAGTGCAAAGAGCCAGTAAAGAAAGGGACATGTGAGTAAGCTGTGAAAAATGTGGTGTGAGTGTGTTCTGAGCAAGCCATGTAGGGAGGTCAATGTCAGTATGTTGGATTTCACATCTGCCTTTGCGACAGTGGGGCCATCCATGCAGAGAGGCTTTCAAGTGCAAGTAGACAAGATGAAATGGGATGATGTAGGCGGTCTGGAAGATGTGAAAAAGGTAGGCTTGCGTGTGTACACTCTAGAGTATCGGATGCTCATCCGTATATATATATAGAGACTGAAGCAAGCGGTGGAATGGCCATTATTATACAAGGACTCGTTTAGCAGGCTTGGATTGAAACCACCACGAGGTATCCTGCTTTACGGGCCTCCTGGTTGTAGTAAAACAACGCTGGTCAAAGTCATTGCATCGTCTGCTAATGTAGCCTTTTTATCCATCAATGGTGCTCAGCTGTATTCTCCATTTGTGGGTGATTCAGAAAAAGTTGGTAAGGCAATCAGAGTAAGATGGCTTATGATGTGTGTCTCATGCTGTCTTAGTGCGTACAACATTCCAAAAGGCACGCGCATCAGCACCAGCCATCATTTTCTTGGATGAAACAGAAGCCATTGTGGGCAAAAGAAATATGGGGAACGGCGGGTCCAGTGGTGACAGTGTGCAAGAGAGAGTGTTGTCAACCTTGTTGAATGAAATGGATGGCGTAGAGAGCGCTGATTCAGTCTTGGTAGTAGGAGCAACCAATCGCCCAGACATGCTGGATGCTGCCTTGATGCGGCCAGGACGTTTCGATCAAGCTGTCTATGTGCCGCCGCCTGATGAAGCAGCACGAGTTGAGATTTTAAAGATTCATACCAAGCAAATGCCATTGGATGTGGATGTAGATTTACTAGACATTGCGAAACGAGTGAGTGTATTTTCGCTGTGCTGAGCTTTATATATAAACCTCATTCTTTCTAGACAAACTACTATACAGGTGCAGATTTACAGAATGTATGCAGAGAAGCTGCTATGGAGGCCTTGCGAAGCATGAATACAGCTGCCAATGTGGTAATTATCTGACACAGACATATCTTGGTTATATGCGCTAACACGACATCTAGACAATGGCCAACTTTAGCAAATCAATAGCGACTATTCCCCCGTCCCTCAACGAAGAGTCTGTGAGACTGTATAGTAAAAAACTACATTCTTCAGAATAAAACTCGTTCAATTCGTATGGAAATTAGCCCATTTACGAGTATATAACGTCTCATGAAATCAAATAACTGTGACCCCAAGTTTTTCTATTCAAAAAAAAAAAAAGCGACTTGCAAATATCAACCATTTGGCTCCTCTTTTCAACATGATTCCAGAAAACGCTGTATTGATTAAACAAGGCGCTGAAGCAGTAAGTGTTTAGGCCAGCGATTGCATGTAATCTACACGATACTCAAGACCAGTCATCAAGCGCGTATTCCACTTGCCAACTTTTCTTACCGTGCCAAATGGCTGTATTGCTAAAGAAAGATTCAAAAAGACATATCGCCACCCTGATCTCGACCATTTCTTGACAACCAGACGTGTTGCCCAGGAAGCACGCTGCCTTTACAAGTGCAAAAAAGCAGGCATGGACACACCCACTGTATATCACATTGACATGCCAACAGCAACCATTTTTATGGAAAACATCACTGGCATCACTGTCAAGCAGAGATTGTTAGACCATCAAGCGACTGAATACAAGGATGTACATACAGACTCATTAGCAGAGCAAATTGGCACTTCACTTTCCAAAATGCATAGTTTGAATGTGGTACATGGCGATTTGACAACCTCCAACTTGATGCTTAGAGAAAAGGACGATTCAGTGGTAAGAAGACATAAATTGGAGGGAGACAGCTCTGTTAACATAAGAGCGATAGGTTGTTATCGATTTTGGACTAAGTTCCATCTCTACATTGATTGAAGACAAGGCGGTAGATTTGTATGTGCTTGAGCGTGCGTTTGCAAGTACACATCCACAGACTGAGTTTTTGGTATGTTTGTCAGTCAGTCTACACGAGAACTGTATTAAGGAAAGAGAACGATAGTTTGAAAAGATTATGGAGCATTATTTGAAGCATTCAAAGCAATCAAAGCAAATCTGGACCAAATTGGAAGATGGTAACGAGTCATATTCAATCATAGAGGACACGCATCTCACATGTTTATTGAATCATAGTGAGAATGAGAGGACGCAAGAGAAGCATGGTTGGATAGAGTGTATATACAGTAGATAGCGAATAAATGCATTGTATACTTATTGACTTGATGGTTGGTATTGCTGAAGCAGCCGGTCCATATATAACTGGAATTTTGAGCGAAGATGCAGTGTTCTCTTGTCTGGGGGTAGGGACGATAAATCTTCGGAAGCCACCTTTATCACAGCGTCTTTGATGTATTCAATCTGCTCCTTGACAAACAACATGGTATTGTTCACATCAGGCACTGAAAAAAAAAAAAAGTGAATTAGCGACAGATGTCTCTCTCAAATGGTTTTTCTGATGTCCAAGCTTACCATTCTCTTGCAAAGGTATTTCACGTAGAAAAGCCATGCTTTCTAGCATAGCATCTACCTGTTTAATGTCTCGTTGGTGCTTGTCATGCGTGTGGGTCAAAACGGCTTTGAACTGTTTTTGCTGTCATCTCACATTTAGCCATTGTATGTCCTTGCACGTATACAAATCAAATGACTTACAGCTTTGATCTTGTTTCGCAGGTCATCCAATTGCTGATCCATGTCTTGTAGATCTTGACTCGATATATTAAAGTCAATGTCCTAGCCAAAAGACCATCCTATGAGTATTGAGACGAGCCTTGGATCTGCCTGCCCATCCACGTTTACCTTGTGATGATCAAATTGCACGTCCAAATCATCCGGTATCTTCCAAGCGCTTTGAGACACGTATTGCTGAAACACATTAAACACCTCGTCCAGCATCTTTTCTGCCGCAACCTGATAGGTATCCAGAGCAGCCTTGATCTCTCTTCGTTTCTCTGGACATTCTGTTGCAAGTCGGTCTGCTGTGCCCTGCATCACATTGTAGAACAACGCATTGGCCAGATCGTACATGTCGGCCAGCACGCTCTCAGGTAGCATTTGGAATATTTCAGCCAGCAGCTCATGCTCCATGTAAGGACGAGGCTCTGTTACTCTAGGCGCTTCTGTAGTGTAGCTCACGACGGTTTGCATTGTAGAGGGAAAAGAAAAAGAGAGTGCTAAATTGAAAGAGTCACAAGCATCTCAACATGCTTAAAATGTTTCCATTTGAGACGATTGTTTTTTTTTTCTTCTTCTTCTTTTTTCCCTTTTGATTACAAACATCGAATAAGCCAAGGGACTTGCGAGATCTCCAGCAGCATCTACGTTATATATAACTTCTTGCTTATTCGTATAGATAACAATCTCCCCCCCTTTTTTTAATCTCTCTCTCATTTACTCTATATTCTACTTGCCAACAGACTAGAAGGAAGAAACAGCGACAGAAGGAATCTTAAAGAGTGGTTTTCTGTGGTAAGTAAGATAGCCTCATTAGCGCGCGTATCTATATTCATTTATGTCTACAGTATAGAAAAACGACTCGTGTATCATACAACTTGAAAAAAAATGGTCCAAGTCTTGCCCATCAACTACAATAACGAGCACTACAAACAAAACTACATGAACGGGAATGAATACCAACATTCGACTCCCCCACCACCACCACCTCTGCAACCACACCAACAACAGATGCCTATACCCATGCCTGTTCCCATGATCAATCATCATCTCATTCATCCTCACCATCAACCTCCCAATTTCTTTCATCCTGCCCCACCTCCCCCTCCGCCTGTTCCTCACCAGCAGCCCATGTACCCCACTGATCCATCTCAGCAACAGTACATGGATTATGCTGGCAGTGGCGGCTATCACCATCCCTCCATGGGATACATGCATCAGCAAGGCTATTATCCTGCTGATATCACTGTCTATGTACCAACACTCCAAAAAACATACGCGTTGAACACCAGCGTCCTCTCTCGATCTCCTGTCCTCTACCAGCGCATCATGGAGGAGCAATCAAACACACTCGAGCTGGATCTCTACGTACTTCCCGAAACCTTTCATACTGTCATCAACCATCTGACACGACCTTTGACACCTCAAGACATCTTGTTCCTCGCCAATGAAAAGCCCCAGATTGCAATTGAATTACTCGAAGCTTCGGAAGAATTGGGACTGGAGCCACTGTTGGACGCACTCTTGTTGGCATTGAACCAGAATCTACACAGCCAAAAAATTGCCATGACCTACATCGATGCCATGGATCCGTACCAACCAATAGAAGAAGAGGAGCCTCGTCGCTGGGTAGAAGCCTTGGAAGAGGATGTTGTTTCATTCATGGTCAAGGGCTTGTCTGCTCAATTGGAGGCATTTTCGACCTCGGTCAAAGTAAGTGGCAATGTGGTGATTGGTCAAGTCAATGCTTGTGGCTACATGCCTTCTCGCACACCTCCTATGCGCGGATTCATGGATCTGGCCCGTGCTTACTCTGCTCTGCCTCTGCACCTGATGATTCGCTGTTTGGAACACCCGGCTCTACCTGTGCAAGATGCCATTCAACGCAACTTATTTGCCAGAAAAGTACTGACCATTGTCAGCAGCAACAACACTTTCCACCAACGTAGCAGCGAGCCTCAATTGATTGCAGTGATGAAGTTTGATAAGGGAAAGGATACAATCGCCGTGGTGAGAGAAACTGGACTAAAGAAGGGCTGTTGGGATCCTAAATTATATGATTTGCATGCCATGTAATCACATCTCTTTGTGATTCTCTTTTGTTTTGCCCCACCTTTCTACATGTATTCGTCTTTTTTTTTTTTTTTTTTTTTTTCTTTTAAAAAAATTATGCCACCAATTTTGTCAATAGAGAACTCTTCCCCTCTTCCTCTTCCCTTTTTCCTCCATCATTACCATTGTGAATAACCCTCTTTTTTTTTTTTCTTCTTTTTTTTTTTTTCATAACAAAAAAAAAAACACACTTTATATACTACACTTCAACTATTCACACATACACACGAAAAAAAAAAATGAACCCCGTTGAAACTAATAAACAACCTGTGATACTACTGATCGAATAATAACAGTTTATTCACTTTTGGCTTGAGATAATACATGACATCTAAGGATAAAGATGGATGCTCTTTTTGTAATCATCGACATACACTCGGATTCTAGCATATTCAGGGGCAATGATATCATCTATACGAATTGTATGAGTACCATGCGAAAAACACACGCTTACCATCTAACTCACCTTCATTGTACGCTCTTCCTTGTACACCGTAAGCCTTGGCCAAATAGCGCCAGAGCTTTTCACTTACAATATCACCATGTGTTTCAGGGCAAGGACGGTACTTATCCATGGGTAATCTAATGTTGGGATCTAATGTGCCATTGGAACGTGACAATCTGGATTGTGTGATTTTGGTGGGTAATGGGGCTCCTTCGCCTATGATACAGTCATGTCCATGAGTATACCCACAGTCAGAGCGATGACGCCAATGTGCTGACACTTACGAGTTCTAAACGACATCCAGGTTCGTCCCCATTGTTTCTCCACTAGATAATGCTTTAAAGACATGTCCTCTCGTCTCAATTCTTGTACATAAAGTGCCTGCTCAGTCTTGCGTCTCTTTTCCAGATCCTCCATTGACTCTGATTCTCTAATATAGTCGATGGTGTCCTGAATAATCTGGCCATCTCGAGTGGCGTCAAGCTAATAAAGGAACCAAATCAGCACATGGACAGACACTTTGCCCGTATTATTAACTTACTTTGCGAGGCTTTCCTGGATGGCATTTGAAGCAATATACATCACCAGTAACTAGCTCCAGTTGAATTGGATAATGCGCTTGTTGGTCCTTCAAAGGCTGGGTTAAACATGACAAACATGCTACGTAAAAAAAAAACAGTTGATTGTCAAAAAGCCAACAGTACAACAGCATTTGCTCACCTCCAGTATGATCATCATAGTGCATGCTCAAGTAAGCAGCAGGGTTATTTGAGCACAAGTCGCAGAGATAGGCCTCCTCGCTCTTGAAGAGTATCTTTTTCACGTCTCGTGCAAATTCAGTTAATGCTTTGAAATGAGGACAAGCATCTGTCGCTGTCTGTTGTGTGGCAAATTCGCTTGTAGCAGGTGTTATGTCTGTTGTGTTAATGGTAGACTGTGTGGTCGTATCTGAAGCGGGTTGTTGTGTGGGTGTTGCTGTTGCTGCTGCTGCTGCTTCTGTAGGTGCTGCTGTTGCTTGGGATACGTTGGTTGCTGGAGGGTTGCTGGAGGATGTGTCTGCCATTACGACATCAGTATGATTCAACTGCTTGTACATATCGAGCCATGTCTGTTCAGGGTTCTTTTCAGACACGCGGAAATCACGCTTATTCAGCTGCTTGAACAAAAGTTCATCCTTGATGAGATGCGAATAGGGCTTGCCAGTCATGGAGAACTGCACTATGGATGCAAGGTCTAGAAATGAGGCAACATGGACCAGCACCTCTGTTGTTAGCTTTTGCAAGACGGTTTCGCTGTTATCAAACATCATCTCTGTAGAACGCGTTCTTTTTATTTATGAATGTCTAGTAGAAAGAAAGAGATGTACAGTCAAGGTTGGTGCTTTTTGTAGATTGGAGAGGAGACAACAACTACACTTGTTTTGTGACGGTGGTGATGACAGTGTCCTTGATCTGGTTGATATCATGAAACAATTCTTCAATGCGTTTCCAGGTCTACATAAGAGTGTCAGCTTGATTCATTCAACAATTCATGAGCACTTACATCCTGCTTAGTGTCTAATTCGTCAATCTCCTGTCTCAGGTCATGGATACGTCTCTTGAGTGTGCCCTCCTCCTTGATGACATTGAGAAACTGCAGATCCTTCTTGCGGTGGTATGCTTTCAGACGACGATTGGCGGAGGCGCACTGTTGGTACTGAAGATAGTGCTTGTGGCATTTCTTCAAATCATCATTGACAGTGTAGTAATAGTCCTCAATAATGCTCTTTTCGTGCGCATCCGTTGTGTTGTTTCTACACGTTTCCATTCAGGTGGACAGGTCATGGTACACAAATGTCAGACTGGCTTACCTTGCTTCTTTTGTACTGTCAAGTACAAGATTGCTAATGGTTTGGATATGAAGATTCGAGAGCTTTCTTATCTTTTTCAAGTTTACTGTATTGGCAGTGGCCATTGTTCGAAGATCCCGTAATACGTCGTTTGGTGTGTCCTCCTCTGTCTGGCTCGCCTTGTCTCCTGCCTGGCTTGTCTGATCTCCTGCCTGACGCATACTGTCAGCTGTTTTCCCTATATCTTCCTCGACGACATCACCATAGCCACCATAGTCTATATCATTGTCGTCAAATCCATACTTGATTGGTTTTCCCTGTGTTGATGGATCCACTGCATTTTCTGTTTCTGATGTGTGGTCGTTGATGATGGTTTGATCTCCCTCTTTTGCTGTTGGTGTTTCTATGGATTCGCCTGCCTCTTGCTGTGATTCTCCCAGATTATCCTGCGTTTCTTCGTCTACAACTGTTTGATAGGTGACTTTACTGGATTTCTCTAAATTCTCCTGCAACACTGATTCTGATGCTTCAGCAGGTCCTGGCGCTTCATCTTGTGCTTCCTTAGATTTCTCTATATCACCTCTCGACATCAGTTGCTGTGATTCGTCCGGTTCTTGTAGGCTGTCTTTAGTTACTTGTTGCTGTGGCTCTATAGGCACGCTGGCATAATGCGCATTATTACTGTTTTCCAGAGGAGACTCTGCTGTTGCTGGCGGTGTGTTGTGGGATTGATCCTCTTCATGGCTCTCCTCATGAATTGACAACTCGTGAATGGACAAACTCTCGGCCATGTTGTTTCCTTCCATGACAGGTGAAAGTGGTTGCTCGTTATCGGGTATCTTGTTGTTTGTATTGGCATCCATCATATCTATATCTTCACTACTGTTTGAATGCTCTATATTCGGTATATTGGCTTGATCCATAGCTACTGGTGTCTCGATTGGGCCCTTATCATGGTATACTTTGTATTCTGTTTCTCTGTTTACTGACGGGGATTGCACACGTTTATTGTGATGAGGTTCGTCATCGTCTGTGGCGAATTCTTCAACTGTGATCATGGTGGTCTCTGCAAACAATCGCTTTCTCGGTGTCACTGAAAATGGTGCTAACTGTGACAAATAAGATGGCCTTTGAGGACTACGAGGCTGATTATTTTCCATGTCATTTGCAATAGATAAAGCAAGTAGTGGTGGTGTGATTATACTACGAGATCTGGCAGGCGGTGATGATGCATTGACTGACTGCCTCGAGTAGACGGATGGAGATCTGCGACTGAGTGTAATAGACTCTCGAGAGAGGTATGAATCAAAATCAAAAGAAGCGGGTGATGAAGGTGGCATTTGAGCAAGCTCATCTATAGAGCAAGTTAGTTGGCGTTTGTACCTTGAACGTTGATTTCTTTCAAACCTTTGGGTAATGGGACAAAGGGAGGAAGGTCTGGCACAGGACTAGCAGCATCAATTGAGCATTCTGTGTCCTCTAGTATTGATGATTGACTTACTTGTGTCCTCGCTTTCTCTCTAAACGTCGTTTCTCAAGAAGATCTCGGTATTCAGATAGCATTGTATGGTCAGAAAGAAGAGAGAGAGAAAAGTGAATCAATTTGAGGAAACGCGATCAAGTACCACAAGCCCGACAGTCACCCAGCCATCAAGGTGTCATCTGATCCAAGCATCCAACTACATAATACAGACATTGCACTGAAGAAGCAAGTGACGATGGGGCCTTGAGTGCATTAGAATAAGCTGTCATTAGGTAGTCGCTATGCTTGCCATGCTGTCATATGGCATATCAACACTCTTCAATCCATTACAGAGTGTTCGATGCAACGTGGATATCAGCAACGAATCTAGTCAATGGCTGGGCTTTTGCTGTGCTCTTGTATCTTCCAACTTGACACTGATAAGGAAGCGTGGTTTATGCGGCTGCATCCCTGCCATCTGCACGCTGCCCTGAGCATTGCAAGAGATGTTGATTGATCATCAGGAGCAAGGCATTGCCACCCGACATCATGGCGGGTCAATGATCCAGTGCACAATCCAAGGCAGCTTTAAAGCAGATCCCCACACAAACAACACAATGCAATAATCGCATTCGATCTACCATAGTAGCTTCGTTTTGCATGATTTGATGTAATGTACGTCATCTACGCCGCAAATGCTCATAAACTGAGTTTCTTCCCCGAAATTCTTTTTAACACTCTTTCTCTTCCTATTCATTCATCTCGAAACCATGAAATCACAATCTACGCCCTTAATACAAGATGCTGAAATCCCTCTCAGCCCAGCTGAACTTGAGGTTTGTTTCAAATACATGACTCAAATGGCAGAAACTCACATTTGATAAACTACATGTAGGTGCTTCGAAGACAATATATCAAAGAGGGTGAATATGTAACCATACAGACAAAATTTAACTACGCATGGGGACTCGTCAAGTCGTCTAAAACAGAGCATTTAGAACTGGGTATAAAGCTACTTACAGGTAAAAACAGTTGTTGCCAAACCGCTGCCATTGTCTTTTTAACCTGAAATTTGTGCGGGGTAATTTCAGAAATTTATACAGACGCACCTGAAAGAAGAAGAGAATGTCTGTACTTTTTGGCTATTGGCAATTTTAAAATCTCAAATTACTCGGAAGCAAGACGTTTCAATGATCAGTTGCTGAAACTGGAGCCTCGCAATGATCAGGCTTTGGCATTGAAACAGCTTATTGATGAAAAGGTGTCTACAGGTACTTGTGACATGTAAGAGATGATGAGCTACTTTATTGATGATACATTGTGTAGAGGGGGTGATTGGTTTGGCTATTGTTAGTGGAGTAGTGGCTGTGGGTGCCGCATTAGTGGCTGCTGTTGTAAAGAGATCAAAGTAAATAAATCTTGTTATCATCAGCATGTCAATGGAAATCAAAGATGTGAGACAACGGGTAGGTATTGATGAGTTTTGTCAACAGAATAGCTGTTGATGCTATAGTCAATGGCAAGAGACATCATTGTGGCAGTGTTAGGGCCAATGGGGAATTATGAGATCACGGCTACACCAGTCGAGAGAAAAGACATCGTACGTTTAATTTGCTAAATGTTGTTTATTGAGCTATTTTTATAGGTAGAAAAGAATGAGGGTATTGATGTTTTTTGAGGGTTTTTATGTGTTATATCCATTTTTTTTAGATGAAATTTTGTATATAAACCACACGAGGGCATAATCGTTATTTAGATTTTTTTGGGGAGCATATATGGATTAAAAGGAAGGTGGGATTTCCATTCCCATCTCAAAAGCACGCTGTTTGAGATAAGTGTACATTTTGTATTGAAGAGCAAAAAGAGGGGAATCCGTAGGGGCTTCAGAGAGATAGGATTGAACATCGACAATGAGCTTTAAAAGACTATCATCCATGAGGTCAGTTTCTTCCTCTTGTTGTTCTTGTTGATAGCAGTAATCTTGGTATTCAGCTTCATTGACTGCTTCAGCCATGTCTTGATCGTAATCATAAAAGTAATTCAACTCTGATTCGTATTCGTCAACAGTGAAATGGGGCAATTCATGCTGCTGTTGCTGCTGCTGCTGTTGTTGTTGTTGTTGTTGTTGTTGTTGTTGTTGTTGTTGTTGTTGTTGTTGTTGTTGTTGTTGTTGTTGAGGGTCATTTAAGATAATGTCGTTGCTATCAAAAGTAGTGGTCATTAGAATGTGTGCTTTTTTTGGATTGGAAATGAAAGTTGTGTTTGCCAAGATCTAGTGTTTCTCTTGTGTGAATCGAATAATTGCCCCAGTCAATTATCTATTAAATCAAAACAAAAGAAAGAAAGACCTCAATCAAAGTATAGAAAAGAGTGTGAGGTGTGAATACAAGAAAGAGAGAGAGAGCCACATTTCTACTAGAACGATGCTTTATATAATAGTGTTGGTGGTACGGATACATCGGAGTCCTCTATATTGAATCATAGGGAGTGTCCACATGTGTTATTAGTTGTACTTTCTAAGTTGGAAATCGTACAAGAAAAGGGTATTTGTTTACTCTAGTATAAATTAGTCTTGATGGAGGTCTCAGGGAAATCATCCAGGTTATGTAATTGGTGATGCTGAAAACTGCCATGTTGCCCCAATCGAGTAGCGTAGGCATTGATGATGGAGGCAAAGTAGATTTGAATAAAGTTGCCTACAAATACCACGATACCGCCTGCAATCAGAATCTGCTTGGTGGCTGTATGACAATCCTCCTGAATCAGGCCCTGTTGGCTAGATGTGATGATGGTGCTGTCATTGAGATACTGTTGGCATTCGTCAATGATGCTGTTCTGCTTGATCAGCATGAAAATCCATATTGCACTGGATGATAATAAGAGTAGTATCACGACCGTCCAATACAGAAATCGAAATATATTGATCATACTCCTGTTTTGCTGTGTGTGTGTGTGTGTGTGTGTGTGTATCATACTCACTTTAGTATGGTATAAACAAACGTTTTCACTGATATTACAACTCTAAATTTACCGTAATGCCGCCAATCACACCAAACAACGCACTGACGGAATAGAGACCGATCACTGCTACCAAACTCCAAAATACAGCGAGAGCTGCTGATTCATCGTGTAAGCTATAGATCACTAATTTCATGTTTTTGTTTGAATCAGTCGGCTTGAGAGAAGATGCAGCACAATAACACTCACCTTGACGCTCTTTCAGCAGCCAAATCAGGATTCCAATGTACAACACCTACATCATTATCAATCAGTTTGCTGTAACTCGGAGAAGTGTAAACCACATACAGATGAACAAACAGCAATCGCAGTAACACCAGCTCTATGATAGATGGCAAGGGCATGTTAGTATTTTGTGTCTGCATCTGCTAGTGGAGTGTCTCTACCTGAGGGGAATACAAAAGCAGCAATTGTTGAGCCCCATAAATGATGATAAAGGAAGCAAGAAAAAGAAAGAGAAAGAAAAAAAAAAGAAAAATGATGGAAAAGGTTATCCTTCGGGATCAATACATTGCATTACACCAAACAATCATCACTGAACAACTAAATCAAATGTGTAACCATGGCAACGACATTGAGTTAATTCATTATTATTATCCATTTTTTTGTTGAGATGTGGTCTTTTCATCACATTGCTCTGCTTAAAATGCGAGACAATGGTGGCACACGATGGTTGCGTGCTCAACAGCAATGTCTGCAGGACGTATGCTTGTTTTATCATGGAAATACACATCTAATTGACATGAAAGTTACACCGACAACTTGATGCATCTTGAAATCTGCCATGTAAACTGAAACGCATATCTTTAATGACACTTTTTTACATGCTTTTGTGTTGGCCTTTTGGATGTTGAATGTATAAATAGTTTAGTCCCCCGCTTTGACAGCAAGAAACATCTTCTTACAAATGGTGAACTCTCTATTCTCAACATTGCTTTTCTCTTCTTCCCTTCCTCACAATCTCCCTCGTATATATATATATAGTTCAGATATGGCATTGCAAGCCCTAGAGAAGCGCAAAAAGCACAACAATGATGACGAACAAGATGGAACGGATCAAGATGCTAACACTGGAGGTGATACTACCACTACAGACGATGGCGACAATGGTAGCGATGGCGACAATGGTAGCGATGGCACTACTACTGAAGATGGCTCGTATGGTGATGTAGCAACATCTGACGCTGAAAGTGATGACACATCTGTTAGTACGGATCCATACAATGCCACAGATGTGGGTGATCCTGATGCTGATACAACTTCCTTTGTATACGGTGACGGTAAGTCTAGTCGACTACTTGCAATGAACGGTTTTTTATGCACCATATATAAACACATGTGGTTGTATCCTCAAGTGGGTTAAACTTTACTGTGCATGATGCTCTGAAACCAACGCAAATCTTTCTGTTTTGGCCTGGAGTTTTAATGTTATTTTCGGAAACCATCCATAGGTGATCAAACCACCACTGATAACGAAGATGATGGCGATGCTACTACAACAAGCATGAGTACAACAACAACAACAGCGGGTATGCTCGTCAAACAGAATTTATATAAGCAAAAGGGCTCATCACTGTGCAATTCACATTAGATTCCTACTATTCAACTTTGGCTACATTAACAGTTGACGCTGCTGGTGGTAAGTATTTATCAGGGGATCTTGATTTTGTGGCCATGTGTTTAACCTTGACTATGCGTTTAGAAACCACTATTTCCACAACAGATGCAGGGTATCCGACAACTAGTACTAGTACTACTATTTCTACTACATCAGATGGTTTGGAAACTACAACTACTGCAACTTTATCATCAGAGACAACCTATTCTACTCACACACCAACCGCCACTACAACCACAACACCAGGCCCATCTTCTTCCTCTTCTACATCCGAATCTACAGCCAGCACTGAAGCAACACCATCTCTGTGGATCACTTACTCTTCATCTACTGACCTATCATCCTCAACTATCACTGCAACAGAAGTGCATACTTCTACAAATGCTCCGCTCCTACCAACCTCAACAAGCATTTGGCCATCCAGTACAATAGACATTATGAGCACCTCCTCTGCCCTCATGCCTACTGCATCTTCTGCTTTAGATCAAGGCGAGCAAGGAAGTGAATCATCACAGGGTGATGGCCTCAGTCAAACGAGCAAAGCTATCATTGGTGGGTGTGTTGGTGGTATTGGAGGTGCCATTGTGCTGGGAATGATTGCATTTTGGTGGATTGCTCGCTGTAAGAGACATCGCCGTGAAATAGACATGGAAAGTTACCGTCCAGAATCAGATTACAGCGGTTTAAGTGTCAACTCTCAACCACCTCATTCGCATGAACCTTATCATGACCATGATTCCTCATCCAACTTTAATTCAAGCACGCCCAATATGAGTGCTGATCAAATGGTCCAAACTCGCTACTAAAATGTAATAAAAGCTCCTTTCTTCATCGACATCCCATTCACATAGTATTAAATTACCGCACGCTCTCCATCAGGATTGTCATTACAGCGTCACTATTACTTTAACTCACTTGAAATTAACCCATTCCTCTACTTTTTTTTTTTTTCTTTCGACCATCCTATTGTCAATATGCCACCACCATTAAAAAGATCTGGATTGCAGAACGAAGTCGTCAATTTCTATAGGCAATGCTTTAGAGCGGCAAGAGAGAAGCCTGTGGTAAGATGAGCAAGCTTGAATAAGCATCCGAATGTTGACATTCCAATTCTAGGAAACAAGGCCCAGATTTTATGCATTCATTCGAAAAGAGTTCAAGGAACACAACATTCGAAAATCAGACTTTGCAACAATTGAATACATGCTTAGAAAAGGAAGAAAGCAATTTGAGACGTACACTCAAAAAGGTGTAAAAGATATCCATGTTTAGACAATGCTGCCTATATGAAATAAACCTGTCATTCTATCTCATATGTACAAATCTAATTTATTCATGTGCCAAATCTAATCTTTCTTAGCAGCAGCAGCAGCAGCAGCAGCAGCAGCAGCCTCTTGCTTTTCCTTTTCTTGATCACGATATCTAAGAGAGGTTGCTTCGGTACAGAAATAGAGCTCCTTCAATACTTGAACACATTCATCTGGCTTTTCTGAATTAGCTGATAGACATTTATCATAAGCATTGATTTGCATCGTACAGTGCTCCTTGACAAATTTCAAAATGCCAACACTAATTTATATAATGTCAGTCAAATCATGCACAACATTTGTCCACGACATGGTGAACCGCTTACTTGTCTTCAGAACATTTGGTCAAGGCCTTCTTTTGCTGCATACAGCTCTTGTCCCATGAATGAGGGTAGTTTTCGACACACTTTTGGTACATTTCGAGTTGAAGTGCACATTTTTCACGGACTTGCTCAAGTGTATCATCCATTTTGTAAGTGTTGTCGCTTTGAGTAAAAGGCGAGTGATGTGAAATGATGAAGGACCCCTATGAATGACAGGCATTTTAAGGTAGTCACGACAGGATTCAGTTAACTTCTGATGTGCATTGTTGATCCAACACACTCAAACTAATAAAGCTGAATGTGTTTATGAACATCGGTCATCCTGCAATATACACGTGCTTGAAAAAGACACATATACACAGCATTAAACTCGTGTCAAAAATGTCTACCTCTGTTTAATTTAAAGAAGAAAAAAACGCATTTTTGCCACTGTAAACTCCAAAAAGGGATCAATAACCCGATTTTTGAATAAGCATCGTAGTTGTTAAAACAATATCTCATTTTGTAGAGCAAACAAACGGGAACAAAATTTAATTGATGGAGAAGCCAGTTTGAGCTGGCAGTTGTATAGATAATAACGTACAAACACTGTTTTTTTTTATATATATTATTGGTTGATTTTGTTATGTCAAAATACAATGTAAAATTGAATCTGCCAAAGAATTACACTTTTATTGAGAATGCATCCCAAGGATGCATTTATATACTTTTCATTATGCTAGGGTTTACAGCATGATGATGAGCTATAATACAAATAGGTTTACTATCTACCCAACAATTGATTTGTAAATCATGATTAGCATGATTTACCCAAAGGACCTAAGAATAGCCTAAAACCTTTAGTGTGAGACCTTGCTATGACATTTGATATAACAATCTCAATCAAACCATGCTACCATCAGCAGATAAGCATGCATAATAATAGTATTAGCATGATAATAGCAAGGGCTAAATGGTCTAAAAATAAGAGATGACAGATACTAAAGTAAATGTCAAGGGTATTGTAATGTGTTGTAACAAAAATATACCTAAGAAGGATGCAGGCTCAACAATAAAGAACTACTCTCTACGCATGATTCAAAAACCATTTATTGAAATACCGTTCTTGATCCAACAAAAATATATAATGGAATCACTGGCAACTACTGAACTGCTGCCAGATAAGAGATATAAACCAAATAATATAAATAGAGATGTAGAATATACATTTTATCGCACATTATCCTAATTTCAAATAAAGAAGGATTTTAACAGTATTCTACCTGCTTTTTTTTAACCCCTTTTTACTGCACTTGGCAATATCATCTTGGTTCCATTACGTCAGTCCTGTCAGAGAGAAACTCCTCCTTATGGCTTGAACCTAGTGTTAGAGAGCCATTATACATCTGATTATGATATTCTTGTTCAAAATAGTATCGAAACAATACTGCATACCCACATTTTATTCGAATGTATACGCTTTTTTTTTACCTCCCTTTGATCGCACAAATCTCACTAAAGTAGTATTTGAGAAGTGAAACTAAACGTGTAAATACTTCATTTAGGTTCAAATCATGTAACTTATTGCACCTCAATAATACTTTATATTGCTTTACACTATTATTGTACCGTTAGCTTGTTGATACACTAACACGATAACCAGCAAAGACCACACTTTCCACTTTGCCAATGAATTGGCGACCTTATTCCTGGCCCAGAATGCGAAATGCATTCATGCTATAGACTACAAGTGCAATGATTTGTGTTGATTTGTGCCAGCAATGAATCTGTCTTTTTTTTTACAGCATGTAAATACATTCTAAGCCTCTTATCAGTCCTGTAAACATGTGTACATTATTTTTTATTATCATAGTCTTTACAATGTTGTCTGATGAGAAGCCTTCAGTTTTTGCACTTTCAGATCAAATGAATCCTTATTTGAGACTTCTTTACATGCTCTATTATACACTTGGTTGGCCTTTTGAAACTTCTTTTGAGAATAAAGGTAAGCAAGATAAGATACGTATGATCCTATTGAAATATATAAAAAAAGTGTCAATTACAGTACTCCATGGTGTACACGTCTCCTCAATCAAATTACCTTCTTTATCATCTTCTAAACGCGTGGTTCTATCATACAAATACTCGACACTCTCTTGACCTGCCACATCTGCACTGCCATATTCGTTTTCAATTTCAATGCACTTGATAAAGAATGTGTATGTTGGGTAAAAGCTCTTGACGATCTTCTTGTAGACTGTGCGAGCAGCTTCGATGCCTTGTGATACAGCAGCCCATTGCACATACGCCGATTGTAACATTTGCTTGATACCATTGCGATCGGCAGACTCGCTTGTAACAGAGGGCAACAGGATAGTAGCCTTTTCGCAAGCTTGGAAGAACAGCTTGTCTGTCTCCTCAATTGAAAGATGAGATGACGAAACAATCCAATCCTTGTAAGAGTTCCATAGTAACAGTGATGCTGGGTTATAATCTAATGCAGTAGCGTACAATTCGCGTTGTTCTTTGGGATCGTCTCGGGCTAGTTGAATACAGTAAATCCACAATGCAGCATCGTCAGGGTGTGAATCCAGTCCTTGCGAAACGACACTCTCGGCCTTTTCTTGGTCCTCTTGCTCTATCAAATGTGCAACCCATAATTCGTATAGTGTAGCATTAAGCTTATTTTGCTTCTTGCATGCTTTGAATGTTTTTTGCAGTAATTTTCCAAGGTATAATTTCAAGTTTTCTTCGCTTACCAGAGCATACCAGCTAAGCAAAAATTGAATGTATTGCACCCACATCTCAGGCTGGGGCACATCCACCAAAGCGCTCTCAAATTCATCTACACACTTTTTCAATGCAGGCACAAAAGCTGGATCAGACACCGAGATGTACTGTGATTTCTCTTCATCTTGGCTTTCCTCCACTTGTGTGAATACAAACAAATGGCTCTTTGCAAGAAAGGCACGAGCCTCAGCATTGTCCATCATGTCACGGCGAATGGTGTCGTATACATAATCAATGTCCTTTTGTGTGTCTGTAAATTCACGGTAAATATCCACAAATCGCTGGCGAAACTGGATGCTGTCTGCAGTGGATTGAATAGCATTGTCGTAGATGATCTTGGCCAAGAGGCCTTGCAAAATGGGGTTGTTGGCTTCCTCTAAAGCAGCAGCTTCCTCCTTTGTTAGCACTTTCTTGCTCTTTTTGGTGTTCTCCTCGTCCTGTTTCCACTGAGCAACGTCCTCTCCAGTGACAGCAGGCAAATTGATCGTGTTGTCATCGTCGTCCTCTTGGTTGTCCACTTGCATAGCGTCCAAATCCTCTTGATTCTTTGCCTGATCGATGCCCAAGATGCGTCTTCTCAACTTGATTTTTTCAATGTATAGTAATTCCAATCGAAAGTATTCATGCCATAATTGCTGGCTTTCTGGCATTAGACGCAAGGCACGTTGTAGTAAAATTCTAGCTGCTGCCATGTTGGCATTGTGTTCATTCTCCCACGTTGCTGCCATAATCCACAGTGATGCATTGTTGGGATGATATTGGATAGCTCTGAAAAATTGAAGCAAGCGTTAGCAAGGCCAACAGCTTCTAATCGTGACGGACCACTTACTGGACAAAGATACTGGAAAGAATGTTGTTTGCCTTGTTCTTTTTAGCGTAATCAATGTACTGTAACCAAAGTGATAAGTCGCTCTTGAATTTGATAGTGGCTCTTCTAAACAAGTTGTAGATACGTCTAGCACCAGAATACTGCAAATCGCTACCCTTCAAAGAATCAGCAATGCCTACACACAAAAGGTTGAGTATATCAATGGATCCACTCAAGGATATCCTGCTATACCTAGCCTAGCAATTCTCTTTTTACGAAGCTCCTCGAGATTGATTTCGTATTCAATGGCTCTCAGAAAATCAATCTTTTGCTTGATACGACGTTGCAAAGCGTATTCAAAGTTGGTTCTCTTTTTGATGATGGATTTGATCTCGACCTACACAATAGACATTTAGCTATGGATACGCCATTTCATTCAACACGACATACGGGAGAAAAGATGTGCTTCTTCTCGAGCCCCTCAAGCTCAGGGATCATACGCTCAAGGTAATATTGTACTGACTCGGCCATGATTTAGACTGCAATTACTCAACGATGGATAGAAAGAGTGATATACAACAATTGACTTTATTCAGTGATTTAGAAAAATGTGTCAAAAAAGTGACCTTCTTTCATTTTGGTAATAAAGCCACGACTGGGTAGGCAGATCACAAAAGCCCAAGTCGCTTGCCAAATGAAATACATCCCGTACAATACAAAGCCATGGCTGCCAGAATCCAGTAAAAATAGCTGAGATCCTTATGGTCTTTGCCTGGGACGTAGACATTCATACCCCACAAACTTCCAATCAATGTCAATGGAATAAAGACGGTAGCCAAGAATGTCAGTCTGTTCATGACATTGTTTGTCATGTTGTAGGTCTGAGTCAGTTCGAGGTTGACTTGAGCGAGGTAATTTGTGTGCGCTCGATGCAGAATACGGTCGTAGTGGTTGATGTTTTGCACCATGGTAACAACGTGATCTATACTCGATACATGTCAGGTCATGGTAATCCACACATGATGGCTTCTATTACCTTGAATGTCTCCCAAGTAGAGCAAGACGTCGGTATACGCCTTTTTACTCTCCAATGCCAATCGCATGGGCGTATTCTCTCCTGCATCAGCGGCATTCCCAGACACAACAACATTCAGTGCAGTCGACAGCTGGACAGGAAAAGACTGCTGTTGTTGTTCCAACAGTGCGGATTCTCGGGATTTGTCCTGATAGCGCTTCATTAGACTTTTGATCACATCCAGCTTGGAGCCTAACAATCGAGCCAATTGAGTCGACTTTTTTCTGCAGCGACTGATACGCTTCAACATGTCTGCCTGTTCTGATTCCCTGAGCACCAGCGAGAGCTCATCAATAGACACGGCTTCCATTTCTACCTGCAGGATGATGGGTGCAAAGCTATCTGTAATGGAGTCGATCAAAGCGTAGTTCATCCAGTCTGGCGTGATGGGCATGTAAGTCTTGAGCTGATCGCATCTTTCACGCACTGCATCGCAATGGTCGGATCCCTTGAAATGGAACTAATAAGCCTGTTAGCACACATCAGAAGCCAAACGCCACCACCCACCCACAACTTACAGTGAGAAGGCCCTCCTTGAAGATCAAGGTGTAATAGTTGAAAGGCTTGATGAGGTCGGAAATGGGATCCACATCAAAGGCTCTAAAGCACACAAACGTGTAGTTGGGAAACAGCTCCACCTTTTCACGAGGTTCCTGGGCTTGAATATCTTCTGTCGTTAGAGGATGTATATGAAAAGTCTAAAAATAACCCTAAGCACCAATGTAAATGATCATCTTGGCAATTGTACTCACTTTGCTTAAAACCCTCATTTCCTCGACAGAGGGACACAACACATCCACCCACCAGCCTCTGGATGTCACCACAGCCTCCAAGGCCTTCTGCCCTTGTTCAGTGAGCAATTCATCCAGACTGGTCGAGATGTTGGAGTTCTTTTGCGAAGAGTAAATCGTAAATCGGATGCCTGGCTGCTGAATGTCAAAGTTCTTGGATGATCCATACAGCTGATTTTGTCGGCTCAGTGTCTTTGATAATTGCAGTGTGCCAGTCGACATTTTGCGAGTGCGGTCTTGTACCATTCTATTGAACGCAGCAATGTCTACATGATCGTCATTGCTGGCCCTGTAGCGAGGATACAGGACATCGGTTTTGACATCCTCTACTATGTCCCCATCTTCGCCATGATTCATCACTGATTGCAGGCTCTTGTCTGTGAGAAAACTACGGAAGCTGCTGGCTCTACGGCCATGTTGAGCACCGGGTGAATCAGGTAAAGGCAGTGATGGTGATTCAAGATCGTAGCGAGGCTCGGTTGTTTCTCGAAATATAGGCAGATAGTTTGGATAGTTGGATCCTGTTCCAGTTGCACCTGCTTGTGCTCCTCCCAGCGAGGTAGATCCAGTTCCTCTGCGACGAATAGACGATTTGCGTGCTGACATTTTAAAAGCAAAAGGAAAAGGAAAAGAGAGTAAATTTTCCTCTTTTTTTTTTTTTTTTTTTTTTTTACATATATCAGGAAGAAATGAAAAGGAAAGAGGCAAAAAAAAAAAAAAAGATAAATGAACTTCCCACACTTCCCTCTTGGCAGTGGTCAATGTCCAAAGCTGAATATCTACGTATGATTTGCTGTGGTACTGTACTAGCTTGGAATCCCTTCAAAAGCTTGCTGCTTTTACATGGAGCGACGGTTTTGTATACTGAAATCCACTATACATACCACACTCCTGCTATACATACCACACTCCTGCTATACATACCACACTCCTGCTATACATTAGAACTTACACATTGAATAGCAATCACGCATCAACACAACCACCCTACTACAAGCTCATTTCAAACACAGGTTTATAACTTTCATCACTTTGCTGATTGAACCTTCTTTCGCATTTCTTTCTGATTTTCACCAGCAAACACAATGGGAAACAACATTTCCAACTTTACCGATATTGCAGCCATCGGAAACTATGTGAGCGAGCTTGGCGATGTCAGTTTTGAGAAAAAGTACGATATGAAATCAAGCTGCTATGGGCTGTAATTCTCACTTTTATGCACACTAGTTTGGGGAAAGCTCGTTTCATGAAGACGTTACGTGGCAAACACAGTGATGGCTATGTGGTAATCAAACTGTACATCAAACCTGAATCTGGCCAGAATCTAGCCAAGCAAGTGAGAAAGATCAAAGGTGAGTGTATGATGCTCGCACGAGATCCTTCACATTACTAACAGGCAAGCACCAGAGGAATACAAGGCATTGAAAGATGTACCCAATGCCTTTTATTTCCAAAGAGCCAAGGAGACAGACCGTGCTTCTTACCTTGTTCGACCTTATCTCTACAGTAGCCTCTATGATCGCATCAGGTATTTTATCTGTTGTTGTGCCCTACGCATGTGATTGATTTGCAACTAATATACATGACTAGCACTCGGCCATTCCTCACTACCATTGAAAAAAAGTGGATCGCCTATCAGCTACTGAGAGGAATTGCAGATTCGCATGCAAAGAACGTATACCACGGCGACATTAAGACTGAAAATGTACTTGTAACATCATGGAACTGGGCCTATTTGGTGGATTATGCATTTTACAAGCCAACCTACCTACCTGAAGTAAGTACGCATCACTTGAAAACGAGCCCCCCCCCCCCACTAAAATGTCACTAGAACAACCCTGCCGACTTTTCCTTCTTTTTCGATACATCCCACCGAAGAACCTGCTACATTGCCCCTGAGAGATTCTACAAGGCAGGCACTGACATTGATCAAAGAATGGTGAGTGTGTTGCAAGTACAGCAAGAGTTGACTTATTGACATGTTACATGGCGACAGAAAAAGATGACCGACAATGACTTTACGAGTGAATTGACGCCTGAAATGGACATATTTTCAGTTGGATGTGTGATTGCAGAGCTATTTCTCGAGGGGACACCGCCATTTACACTGCCACAGTTATTCAAGTATCGCAGCGGTGAGTACAACCCCAATGTGGGTCTGGATCAGATTGAAGACGACACTATTCGAGAGATGGTCAAGCACATGATACAGATCGACCCAGCAAAGCGATACTCTGCGGAAGAATACTTGACACAATGGCATGGAAAGGCATTTCCTCACTATTTTTACTCGTTCTTATACCAGTACATGAGCACCTTTGTCGAGAAATTCGAGCATCAACCACCCACACAGCCGCAATCCAAAATCATGTCTGAAATCTCAGCAGCGTATCCAAACGCAAGCAGCCGAAAATTGACAGATGCGGATGGCAAGATTGAGCGCATGTTTTATGATTTTGAAAAGATCATGTACTTTATCTCGGTGCCGTGCCAAGAGGTACATGATGCCGATGGACGCAAAAAGAGGAACAATTCGATGACAGCGTCGTCTGTAAGTGGCCTGGTATGAATTGGGATGGCGTATATACTGATCATGCTATAGATCCTCCTTCCACCTACATCCAATATACCCAACTACGCTGCTCAAGGTACTTCTTTTGATGACGATGATTCACCAGATGCTACACATACGCCAGATGGTAGGTTAATACATACAGGCTATGCTGATTTACCACTAATTTTCCCATGTGCAGAGGAGGGATCGCTGATACTGCTGTCTTATGTCTGTTCGTTACTGCGAAACACACTGTATCCAAGCTCAAAACTCAAGGCAATGGACATTCTGTTAGCTTTGGCAGAGAGACTTCCAGATGACGTGAAATTGGATCGACTTGTGCCTTATCTGGTGGAGCTACTCAAAGACAATGCGACACTCGTAAGAGCTAATGCCATCAAGACATTGACCAAAGTGGTAAGTGGAATCTATTATTCTATTGAGCACATGCTCACCTGTAGACACACGCTGCAGCTCTGCATGGTCGAATCCATCTCTCCCATCAATGCCCGCATTTTTCCTGAATACATTATACCCAGCATCGAACTGTTTGCACGAGACGAGGATGTACTTGTGAGATTGACCTATGCCAGTTGCATTGCCTTGTTGGCAGAGACAGCACTACGATTTTTAGAAATGACCCAACTGTTGAAAGCAGACAACATATACCCTCATCACCAAGACATTGATTCGGAAGACCTTGATTTCGAGGTTTGTATTCTAGCCACCACTTGATTGCCAGCAACTAAAAACTACTCTATAGTCTGCTTATGATACCTCACTTGAAGATCTGCATACCACCATTCAAAGCCAAACAAGCGTTCTACTGGCAGATCCAGAGAGCTCTGTCAAGAGAGCACTGCTCACCAATATCACTTGTTTGTGTGTCTTTTTTGGCAGGCAGAAAGCAAATGATATTCTCCTGAGTCATATGATTACCTATTTGAACGATAAAGATTGGATGTTGCGAAGGTATGTATGATTTTTGTGTGATGCAGCCTGCAGGCAACTGATGAGTGAGATTTAGTGCATTCTTTGAAAGTGTCAAAGGCGTAGGCACGTTTGTTGGCTCCAAAAGCTTGGAAACTTACATTTTACCATTGATGGTGCAATCACTTGCAGGTAATAAGGGGTTTGTTCTTTGATCCATAAGCCGAGTAACACGCCAGACTAGATGCCGAGGAATTTGTGATTGAAAATGTGCTCAATTCACTGACAAGCTTGTCTGATCTTGGTTTGTTTCAAAAAATGAAGATTTGGGAGCTTACAAGTATCATCTGGCCCTTGATATGCCATCCAAACACCTGGATTCGAAATGCAGCTGTAGGGTTCATTTCATCCAGCGTTAAACACTTGCCCAAGACAGATCTTTGGTGCATTATCTACCCCATGATCAGGCCCTTTCTGCGCTCTGATATTGCAGAGGTCAATGAAGAATCGTTACTGCAGAATATAGAGACACCTGTAAGCAGAACCATCACATTGAATGCCGATATGAGAGGGCTAATCATACGTCTAGATATCCCGCCAAGTCTATGAACAAGCCATTCTTTGGGCCACCAAAGCAACCGTCAAATCCAAATTCTGGAAGCAGCAAATCATCAAGCCTGCTAAAGATGTAAGCTCTTCTTCAAAGTCATCTCGCATGGGAGCAACAGAGAATCCACTGCAAGGTAATGCTGTTGTTTGTATCATCATGACATGTGAGTTAATCTCTATATGTAGCTGTCATGCTCAACAGCACCATGAACAACAGTGACTACAATGAGACGTCGACAGAGTAAGCTCTTTTTAGCTGGATCGAGTGGACGTAATGGTGACTCATGCTTATATATATATATATATATATATATACATATAATAGAGATGAGGTGTTTTTGGAGAAATTGAGAAATCTAGGCATGACCATTGAGGAAGAGGAAAAATTGCGCTACATGCGAGACTTTATATACAAGGCATCCAAATCTAAACTAAGGTAATTAAGAGCGTGTCGCTTTCCGATTGATTCTAATCTGCTTGCACTAGTCGACCCAAGATGGACAACGATGCCAATGCAAAGGTAAGTTGTAAACCAAGCTCATCACTGCCAACCTTTCATACTAAATAACATTATCTAGAAGGGCGATATTCAGCTCAAGAACCTCAATATCACGCCTCACACTGCCTTTTTGCCCGACTTGTCCAACAAACGCACATCGCAATACAAGAAGCAGCATGCGCTACCCAAGAAACTAGACAGAGCGAAATCAGCCATGGCTCCCACGACAAGTCTTGGCACGTCATTGCGAGAGGATCTTTGTAAATTAAACCGAATCGCTAGTCAACCTCATGTTCAAGCCATTTCTCCCAACATCGTTGACAAGGAAAACCACAATCACCATGAAAGGTCATCCTGTATTCCTATCAAAGGCAGTAGCAGTAGTAGTCATTGGCCTCTGCATTCGCCTATTCCAAGTCCCTCAGACTACAGCTTTGGCACCAGTTTACCTAGAAGTTTGGAAAGACCAAAGAGTGAGTACACGTTGAAACTCTAGCTGAATATCTCTCTGAAATAATATCTTGTGTAGGTATCATTTTAACAATGGAAGCTATCAAGAATAAGCATGGCAAGATTGAGCCTGTTGAATTGAGTATCATATCGCATAGCCTTAAGAGCAAGGCAAAAAATAACGCTGACGAGGCTGATAAATCAACACCTCCTCTCGAAGTGAGCTCTAGTAAGTATCCTATCATTTCACACAATGAATCCAACTGATTGACTTGTGCACCCAGTTGGATACGCCCATTTGCAAAAGCTCTTTGACAAGACGGCCATGGAAGCATTCCCAGCTCTCATTACCGAGTTCTCGGAGGACGCTTTACTCTCCAATCGACTCAAAAAGCTGACGTCGGTATGGGCATTGAATGTGCCTAGCAAGTGGAAACCAGAAGGCAATTTGGTCGCTCATTACACGGAGCACACAGCAGCCATCAACCAACTTGATATTTCATTTGACCGTCTGTTGTTTGCCTCGTGCTCTGATGACGGCTCTGTGAGGATTTGGGATTGTTCTCGCTTAGAGAGAAACGTAACAAATCGATCGCGTGCAACCTATAGTCAGCAGGGAGGACGTATCAAGTGCTTGACATTCATACAAGATACACATTCCATTGCTGCTGCTTCTGACAATGGTAGTATCCATGTGTTTCGGTAAGTTAAAAGGGGGGATGGCTGTTGTTGGGTGTATAGCTTATACATTCTCTCTATAGGGCCGACATTCAAAGTGGCAGTATACCGCTTAAATTTGGTAAATGCATCCCACTAAGAGAGTATCAACTGGTGGACGAGTATGCTCTGATTTTGAAGCACTTTACAAGCAACGCCTCTAATACAATGAAGGGCGCTAAATCTATGCTGATGTTTGCCACTACACAATGCCGTATCTACGCACTGGATCTACTCACAATGGAGATACTGTGGAAATTGCAAAATCCCAAAAGTCATGGTGTCATTACTTCCATGGTCACTGGCCCCAAGCATACATGGTTGTTGGTAGGCACCATGCGAGGTATTTTGACATTGTATGATCTTCGATTCCAGATTCCTCTCAAGTCATGGCTTCATCCCAGCAAAAGCCGCATCAGCTCCTTAGTGTTGATCACAGACCCTCGCGATTATGATAGACATTTGGTGAGAATTGCATCCGGTCGCAACGAAATTTCTACCTGGGATATCGAGCATTTGACTTGTCTGGAAGTGTTTGCTGTGAAATCCGGTGATGAAAAAACAGCTGGTGTGTTTGTGGAATCGTACAAGGCCTTGGAAGTACCCACGGATACCGCTATTTTATCCAGCGCTTTTACTAACAATGAATCTAATTTGGTTGAAAACTCGATTCGTGCTATCATCTCGCCAAAGGAGAGCCATTTCATGATTACTGGTGGCACAGACCGTAAAATTAGGTTCTGGGATACGGCAAGAATTGAGAATTCATGCGTTGTATTGGGATTAGACATGGAAGAACCCAAACCAAGATACAGGTAAGAATGAGATATGAGGGAAAGAGGATTTAAGCATAAGCCAATTGTATCTGATGTCTCTGTATATAGTACCAATGTCTATGACAAGATGAAGGTTTTCTTCGAGTTTACTCAGGTCAACCGCAACAACAACCAACAGGTGGCCAATGTGGGAAGCCGTACCAGCTTCAGTGCAAACCCATCGAGTAGTAACAATGTCATCACGCAACAGCATTACTTGATGAGGAATCATACCGATGCCATTACAGACATTATCGTCACGGCAGCACCCTACCCCATGATCATCAGTGGTGATAGAGATGGTGTTATCAAGATTGTGTCATAAAGATTATTGTTAAATAAACTGCTAGTTTCATGAAAAGCAGCCCTTGTTTCTAGTCATACACTGTATATCAATCAAGTGATGTAGCAGCCGATTTGTTGTTGATACACCTTGTATTCTTTGCACTGAGATTGTTCAATTTTACATAGGGTTTGATGCCTCGATGGCATGATTACTTATGGGACCATCAATCTCTTTTACTATGATTTGGCAAAGTATACATTTGCATTGTAATGGGTGGATCTATAAGCATTGATGTAGCGTCTATTGCTATATAAACGCAATGCTGATGCTGACAGATCAATTTAAAGATTCGGCTGCCTAGAATTTTTTCGATGCGTTGATTGCAGGCGCTGGAATAAGAACCTATGATCAAAGCACTTCATTTTGAGTATCTCACTACTATCTATCATTAGAATGATATTGCACATGTGAAATGTATCCTTGAATCAAACATTTCGTCATTGCATTGTCCTGAAAAATGCTGTAAAAGTATATTCAGTCAATAGTATACATAGTTGATGCAGCTCCATTGGTTTTTTTAGTAGCAGAATATATTGCTTCAAATGCTGCTCTTATCAAAAATTGAGATATCCAAGTATTACGTGGCCTCTACTTTTTATTATAATACATTAATTTCTTTCTCTAATCTCATCACAGTCGCTATCAGCTGTATCTCATCAATATGCCATCACGATTTTCATTTTTTGACTATGCCTTTCCCTAATAGATAACCTTGTTAGTCCTTAGTAGTGCCCCTGATACAGCAAAATCTGAGCGCATTTGAGCTGCGTTTTCTTGCGTTCAAGGCCGTTTTAGATGGTCAGAATAGTACCAAACAATTGCTCTCGTCTGGCAGTTGCTTGTGGCCACTGTTGAGTCTGTAGAAGCTACGAGAGCTCAGTGGTAACTCGGTGGTAGTCGGATCATGATTTACATTGTTACTCACTGTCTATGTTGGGACGCAAGGTTCAACAAGAAGTGAACTATATGGTTGGCTATGATTGCGAGTGACGATGATAGGTTGTGAATCGTATCATCGTAGCTGAACTGACGATCGGATCCTTCATAATGATTGGTATTGGATATACAGAACTCAATGTATTGACTCAGGTTAAACAATGAGATAGATTGATTGATTTAGCGGATAACAAGTTAGTATAAATAAGATGTGCTCGAATCAATTAATAAATCATTAAGTTTTCGTATCTGGTTACTTTTTTAGTCTTCTTTTTTGAAATCTATCTTAATTTATTAATACTGTATCTTTGGATACAACAGCCACTATTGCTCAATTTTTTGTGGACCTAAAAAACATGGCCAAAAATCGCCCAAAATGCATGAGGTACCCTCCCCCCCCCCATTGTTTTCATCGAAAATCAAACGATCGCGTTTTTGACCTTGATAATGAAAACTTTTACTATGGTATATGTTAATTCAAAATGCTTCTCTCGATCCAACGTAACTCCTGAAACTTTATTTTTGAGACTTCCATATGCAAAATCTCAACTTTTTGGTCAGAAACCCCTTTTCATGTTTTTATAAATTGCTCAATAAGTTTATTCAAAACATTAACCTTACTTGGTACCATGGAATGTGCCTTGAAAAGCACTCCAAGAAAGCTTAAGGAAGTATCGGATGATCATTAGATTCTATATAGTCGAATCTGGCAACAACATAGGTCGAATTGAATCCAAAAGCTCATAAATCAACAAATCAGGACAAAATGTAAAGCGGTGATTTAATTAGTTTTGACTGGGCATTCTCATTATTATGAGGGTAGATGATGCTTTTATAAGCTCTTGAGAAGGCAATTGCGCGTTGGAATAGTGTTATAGATTAGTCTAGACACTTTTTTTTACAACTTTTTAATGGCTGATAAATCAAACTGTTGCCTACATGTGCCAAAATTACCGCCCTTCTCAAAATAGCACGAGTGCAAAGTTTAGCAAATGCATACTGATTAGCTTATCACTAAATTGATGCATCGTTCTCGACAATTGCCATGAAAAAATATATAGGCAATCTAAAAATTAATTTGATTTCAGAGACATTCATTTCTTATTGCGCTCACAAAATTGTTATCTTTTATTGCGTGTAATAAGCACAAGCATAAAAGAAAGTCTTGTATGATTTGATTGCGATATCATCAGTGATTTATATCAGTGATTTATATCAGTGCTAATAGCAAACAAATTTATAACAGAAAAATATAGAAGTAGGACATCAGATCGTATCAGATCACATCTAGTAAGTGATCATCATTACCACCGGGAATATACATGTATAGGAGCAGGCTATATTTTAACGCATTTCACAGATCCTGCAATGTGTTGCACGTTGCACAGCCTTTGCTGGTAAACATGCGCATGCTCGATAAAACAGTGCTTCCATCATGATTTCATTTGAAAAGCAGGCTTATTGACAGCTTTTCTCGCCCGAGAACAGTAGTGAAATGTAGTCAGCAAGGGAAAAAAATCATGTGGTTATCAAAGGAGAAAAGGATGGATTTCACATTTCAGAATGATCAATGATGCTAACCCATGACCTCTTTGTTTAAATCAAATTTTCATATGCTAAAAAAAAATAAAGCTTATAACCAAGGAAACTGGGTCTGTGTAGAGAGACATGTCGCCCTAATGAGAGATGAGGGTTCTGGCTATCCACCCCTCGTGCTCTCAACTATAAATAAGTCTGATGTGGATGGCTTGATGGTTTTTTTTTTCCATTTTCTTTACATTACTTCAACAATGGGACAGGCAGCTTCCATCACCTTTAGCAACAAGTCCAGTATCCTGTACGATATCGATGATTTCTCGAGTCGATTCAAAAAGGCCACCATGTCAACCATCTCGGTGCCAATGGTGATTGTGGCATTTCCCATCCTAAATGCCTACAAATTCAGCGAGCATGAATACACTGGAGTGAAGATGGTGGACAGCACTATTGGTGGACTCCTCGGTGTCGTCGGATGTAAGTTCACATCACTCAACAAACACACAGACACAGCGGATACTCATCACTAGAACAACAGGGCCATTGTCTCCTTTTGTCGCATTTTGGTCTGCCTATCAAACCATCTTTACTGAAGGACCCAATAAATCCATCGAGGTATCTGAGGAGACCAAACTGATGGTGCGAAAAGCCATTGGATTAGACTGTGATAACTTTTACAACATTGCAGTAGTCGGTGCGGCAGGAACAGGAAAGGTCAGTAGGACAACAAAAAGGCATACACAAACAAATGCTCATCCGCATGTTACAATTTAGAGCTCCTTGGTCAATGGTATTCTAGGTTACCCAGATACAGATCGATACGCAGCAGCCATCAACGAAGCTGGAAAGAACATCAATGAGCCTCGAGGATACAGACATCCAGATCTCAGAAGAATGATTTTATGGGACATGCCAGGAGCAGGCACCGCGCTGCATAATTCAGCCACGTACTTTGAGGACAACTATCTCAAGGCTTTTGATTCTTTGATCATCGTCACGGCAGAAAGGTATAAAGCACCATTCCGAACGGAGGGAGTACAAAGACATCTGATATAGTAAATAGATTGCAATCGATTGATCTGGACATTGCGTTAAAGGCGCAGGAACATCACATTCCCGTGTTGTTTGTAAGAAATCGATGTGACCAGGTACAGCTTTTAAGCGACATAAAAGGCATAGCGCATGAAATATACTAAAATAACACACTTGGGTAGTCTCTCAACTCTAAAATATCCAGATACACCCAAGACCCTTCCACCAGAGATTTAGATGTGAATACAATTTGGGCCAAAGCAGTTGGTGAACTCGTCAAGGAGGTGCGAAAGACAGTGTTCAAGCAACTCAAAGAGAACAAGATTAGTGCCAAGCGGCTGTTCTTACTGTCGGCATGGAGCCTCAGAGATCTCATGGCATCTGTCAACCACCCAAACTACCTGAAAGAAGATGTGCGACTGATTGACGAGCAACGATTTATCCAAGCATTGATGGATGCTGTGCTGAAAAAGAGAAAGGCACCGGTTCGTCAAAACAGCACAACGTATTCATCTGCCTCTTCCTCATCCACTTCTTCCGGCGACAGTGGTATCCATATGATGAAATCACCCAAGCACCAGCAAAGAATCCTGGCTCAACCTTAATTTTGTAGATACTGTACATATATATTTATTCGTCAAGTGGTAATAAAGCTGCTGCAATTCTTCTTCCTTCTTCTGCTAATACATTGTAAGTGGCTGCTGCGTGTTTCTATACAGTGAATGCATGAGTATTCAGCACAGTTGCATTTTCACATTACTCACAGAGTTCATTTGATCCACTTGAATGCCCAGCTTGAAGAAATATTGTCTAATGTGTTCTGGAATAGGCGCAAATTCTCTGCCAGTGCCAAACATGATCAATTCAGGTCGAGGTGATACCAACTCGAAAATCTTGAATGCTTCAATGTCCCAGTCTTTCATGGGCAGGAATCCAGGTGCTCTGGGTGGCGCGTTCCATAAGAAGGGTGATCCATTCAGCAGAATCAGCGGTTGATCTATCTTGATGTGGTTGGAGAGCACGAAGCCCTTCTTTGTAATGACTTCAATGCCGACATTGGGTCCACGATCAAACATGTTGTTGAATGCTGCCAACATGCTGCTTGGAATGGCTGACGAAGCTTGCTGTGGAATAGCATAGTTGGCTATGCTGGACTGTTTGACATTGGCTTGCTCCCAATCTTCCTCTGTGCTAGACATGGGTTTGTCTTCCTTGTTCTTTAGTAAGCGGCATGTTGAATTGATGTGTCTGGTTTGTAATCCTGAGCGTACTATGTAGTTTTGGCGAGTCAATAAGCAACGTAACATGCTGAAATATGATAAGGAGAAAAAAAAAATGTGAATCTGGGGTAGCAGGGTACCCGTAATCCCTCTTTTCGGAGGGTGGTTTATAGGGGAGGATTCATGGATCGCCATAGCAAATAGAATTATCGCCCTCGGACCTATAAATAGGCTCCAACACCATCAATTCTAGTGTGCTGCGTACTTGTATTGTTTATGAGAGATCATTGTATAGTCTTTTTCAGATAAACTGCCAAATATTTATTATATATCTTTTTTGCTGTCGCCTATGGATAACTTTTGTACTGAACGATCCTCCTCCTCTTCCTCCTCTTCCTCATCCTCTTCCACATCATCAATCCTGAATATACGTCTTGAAGTCAAGGGCTTCGTGCTTGGAGGCTTTTGATGATCAGATATATTAATGACAGGAACAACAGCAGCAGCTACATGATCGTCTGGTATATTATTATTGGTGTTGGATAAACTTGTCATGCCTTCCACTTTGATGAATCCTTCATTGCTGATACTGTTGGCTCGACTGCGATTTCGACTGGCAGATCGTGAATCCGACTCACTAACAGAGCCACTTCTACTGCGACCACTGATGTTGCCATAGAACCGATCGAAAAAGAAGAACACATCATCCGCCATGTCCGAATCTTCGGCTCTGCCCCAATTGAAAATGTTCTTATCGTCCAGCCAGTTCATACGAGTTGCTTGTTGGAAGAATCCACTAGCAATCTTGGGTAATTTACTAGGTGCCGATGTCCAGGACATGCTACTGATGCTTGTTGTGCGACTGGGAACAGGGCTAAATGTTGATGGCACCGTTGTTCTTGAAATGTAATTGGCTAGCAATGATGTTTGTTATTGATCATGATCATGTTTGTTGTATGTGTATGTGCATAAAAGTTACCATCAAAGTCAGGGAACACCTTGGGTCCATACTCGTTGATGAGTTCAGTGATATTACTCGACAATTTCTCTCTGTTTTGGCGAAGAGTTTCGGCTCCTTTTGGATCCAGTAATGCCATGACAGTAGGTTGAATGGACCTATTTAAAGTGCTCAGCTGCATTGTCAACTTGGCATGATACGAGTTCTTACTTGAAGATATCGTGGCCGATTTCACCGAATCTCAAACTAGCATAAGACACAAATGGCAATAGACTCCATGTCGCCAAGGGTAAAATGAGCTTCCATTTAGTATCGAGATTTGTTTGTAATACAACAATGAACATGATCAAGCTGTAAAACGCATATAATGTTGGCAACAATACCAATCCAACCAGTAATTTCCATGTCGCCAACACATCTCGACCAGCAATTTTAACGGTTGAGCTTTTCAAAGCAGCTAACAAGGCACATGCTGATGAGCACTCGTGCCTTTGCAATAGCCTCCAATTCTTTCTCTCTTACCTTGTGCCTTCTTTTGACTGATAACTTTAGCGACAATCACCACGGGGAGATTCAAAATGCCACCTGGAAATGCCCACAAACCCAAAATGGTCAAGATGAATATACGCTTGATCAAAAGCCACAATAACCGTCCGTTGTTTTCATTGCTGGTTTTGGACACCTGGTGATCCTTGATGCCGTGATATTTCAGTAATTGATTGTATGCCATGACTCTTTGTTGCAATTCCATCACTTTGGGATCGTCCCTGAAAATGTTGTATCCAATCAAAAACCGTCTGTTCAGGTCCACCACCTGAGATAGGTGCAATTTCTTGTGTGCAGGCTTGTAGAGACGTCTTGCTGCTTGAATCAACTACAGTATTTGTTTGTTTAATCGTCAATAGGGTATTCACACACACACACACACATACACACGTGCTGCATACCATTAGTGTTTCATAACTTCCAGCATTGATTGTCACAGTTTTCAATGCATTATAGATGCTATCCAAAAGCGTAGAACAGGCTTCTCTCTTTGCGGTTCCTCCTGATTTGAACTTTTGAACGAGTTCAGCTGATACAGTGATGGGATTACCAAATTCAATGACTGCACGAGATCGGAAGCGGTGTGCATGAAAGTAGTTGAGCCCTGTTTTGCAGGAAATGAGTGTCTACATACACATCTTACAAAGACAAAACAGCACTTACCGCAAGGAACAATCTTGACATCCAATCCTTCGTATTTTGCCATTGCGCCCAACGCCATCAATGTAACACCAGCTATGTTTCCCCAACAACAACAATCAGCTTGTAGTAAAAAACAAGGCCAATATCACTTCTTACCTTTCAACGGCAACATCTCTGCTCTGTCATGACTACCACCTTCGGGAAAGATAGTGATGCATCTTCCATTATTCAATTCATCATGAACGCACTTGTAGACTGAATCCTGCTCGACATGGGGCATGCATTTATACGCAGTGCCGTCGCTCTGTGTCAGTATCTCCATGGCCCTCAGCTCCTTGAACTCCTTCTTGATGATGATTTCGGTATCCGAGATGACTTGATCTACTTCGGATACACCGCACCCCTTGGGAAGCACAATGGAATCGCGTGGCTTTAATTGGGCTGTAAACTGAGTGTCGATACCAATGATACGAAGAGGATCTGTTTTACGGTTCAAGAGTTGGATGCGGCCCTGGCCAGGCTTTGCTAGATCCTGAGGACGAATCACTGGAACTATAAGCAGGCTATTAGCGATGAGATTGCTCAAGAAAGATACGAGCCTACTTACTGGCACTGATCATGCGAGCAAAGAATCCAATGCCTTTCTGGTGCATCGATTTCTCTGCTATCAGAAATGAGACTCTCCTACCGCATTCTCGCATCAACACAATGGGATCTACAAACTAGCCGTGCTTTTCGGTGAGTGTCTGGTACTTTGCTGAATTCTCTGCACTTACTTGATTTGCATGTGGAGCTACAACGAATATAACAGGGCCTTCTTTGGGTATTTTATGCGCTCCTCTAGGTCGTACTTCTCGAAAGAAGATATCCAGCATCAAGTTAAATATCCACAAAGCTACGTCATATGTAAACTTTTGAGCAAAGGTTTGCATTTTTCTGGGAGAAGGGCGTGGTGATAATGTAGCAAGAAGAGAGAAGAAAGAGGAAAAAAGAAGGAGAGAGAAAAGAATGTAAATATTTTAATGGCACTCAGTTTGAACCTTAAACCATTGTTCAAACAAAAAGGTATAAGCGGGGAAACACTCTTTACTGTGTGTAGCCTGGATGGCTGCTTTCGGCTAAATGTATAGTATTAAAATTGAAATGATAGTGTTTCTCCCCAACGCGAAATTACTAATATTGTAGCAGTTGTGTCTAGTATTAGATGATCAAAACTGAAAATCTTGAGTTACATGCTCATGTTGTACCAGCTTTCCTTTGTTCTTGTGCAACTTGTTCATCTCTAGCTGTGTCTGGACAATTGACCAGAAGATGGTGTAAAAGCCCTTTCTTGTTCAGTTGCTCAAGCGCCTATGCACAGTATCAATGTCCAAGACTAAATGACAATCTTGCATGTCGCATGTGGATAAGCATTTTGCAAGGATCAAGTCTTTGTATCAGATTAAAAGTATGCGCAAAAAGCCAAAACAAAGTATATAGGTTAATTAATAATACTCTTTACTACGTAATCCGTTTCTAATGAGCTTTCGAAAGCATTGTTACTACCTCTATGATACGAAAAGCATTGAACTAGCCACAACCAAGACTCAATTGAATCGCCGCATGTCATTCTGTTCTGATTTGTTGCTTTTTAGACTTTTTGGATCCAATTCGACCTATTTCGCAAGATTCGACTATGTAAAATGCGATAATCATCGCATACTTCTTAATGCTTTTATGGAGTGCTTTTCAAGGCGCATCTGATAATGCCAAATAAAGTCAATGTTTTGAACAAAAATATTGAGCAATTCATGAAAATATGAAATGAGGTTTTTGGCAAAAATGTCGAGGTTTTCCATATAAAGGCCGCACAAACAAAGCTTCAGGGATTGCGTTGGATCAAGAGCAACATTTTGATTTAATATATATCATAGTAAAAGTCTTTATTTTCAGGACAAAAAGCGCGATCGCTTGATTTTCGATGAAAACCATGAGGGGTACCTCATGCTTTTTGGTCGATTTTTGACGATGTTTTTTAGGTCCTCAAAAGGTTGAGCAAACATGTCAGGATGTTGATGTTACTCGAGTACAATCGATTGGCGTTATTCTGGTAGCTCAGAAAGGCCTACATGTCAAGATATTAAGGCTTAAAAACTGTCAAATTTGGCTATGTTTCATACATCTGCTTGTCAATAGACGCGTTCTTGTTATGATACAACAAAGGCGTAAAGACATTGTATACATTAGCCTAGATTAAGAGCATGCCGTTACACTCAGATATTCAACTGAAAAGATTAGGTTGAGTGGCACTGTTGTATCGCGGTACTATAGCACAACGATACAGCTTATTAGTGAAGCGATGACAGCTGGAAGACTCGCTGGAAATTTTAGACGCAAATACAATATAGTCTGTATTTAGTATAAGCTATCTAAAATATATATACTGGAAAACTATGAAAAAAAAATAGACAAGCCAATCATATCCTTTTAAAATTTAATAGTATTAAAAGCCAGAACAAACGAGGGCATAACCACCGGCGAAGCCGGCAATGGGGAGGGGGTTTGGGGGAGGGGGCTTAGCCCCTCCACCAAGAACATCAAGCATCACAATTTGCATAAAGTGTATGAAATATCTTTTTGTTAAAATCAAATCGAATTATCATGCCTCCTGTTCAAGCTAGAAACTGTGTAACCTGTAGAGTTGCTCTACCTGAAGATTACAATTTTCGAAAATGTGATTCATGTCGAGTAAATAGAAAAGAAATGAAAAACAAACATTCGAACGAACCTTATATATATATTTTTGTTTCAGGAACGTGCCCGAAACTACGCCAGACAGAGAGCTGCATTAAGGCCACCTAGAGCACCTAGAGCACCTGCCGCTTTCATATCAGAACTTGGAAGAATGCAACCTCATTATCTGGGAAGAATGGACGTTGTATGTGATGGTTGTGGCGCATTGCATTGGGACGCAGCAAGAACTACCGGTCAATCCAGAAGCAACAATCTCTTCTACTCTTGCTGTAAAAAAGGAAAGGCCATATTGCCCTTATTGCAAGATCCGCCTGAGCCCTTGAATAGCTTAATCAACGGAAGCCATCCACGCTCATCCCATTTCTTGAAGCATATAAGGCAATACAATACTTTGTTTGCTTTTACTTCATTCGGTACCACTGCTACGCCAGCAGGGGCCCAGAGAGAAGGAGAGGAGGAGAGAAGAGGTGGAGTTACTCCAGTAAGTGCCCATGGTGAATTGTATCACATGCAAGCACCCTTGAATTTTGGTAATGCTCCAAAGTACAATCAACTGTACATTTACGATCCCGAGTATGCTGCTGCATGTCGATCTGCCAACCCCAGAAATCAGCATTTAGATGATTCAATCATTGAAGCATTAAGTGAAATGATTGATGACCCGGTTCGTTGTGGTAACCCATTTGTACGTATCTACAAGCATGCCCACGAAATTCTGAGTGCAGAGGAAGAACGACAAGCCCAAGATCATGTCAGCGAGGATGCGTATATTCGACTCAATCCTCAAATGAGACTGGAATTGGTTGTCGGTGAAGATAGGCGTACTCAGAACTTGCCAACTGTCAACGAGATTGCAGCTATTATCCCCAATGAATATGCTGATTCAAGTTTCAGAGACATCCTGATTACCTATCGAAATAGCACCTCCACCAGTTCCAGAGGACTCTTTAGAAGGATCAACGAGACGCATGCTGCCTACATGCCTCTCCATTACGTTTTGCTTTTTCCCAGAGGTGAATATGGGTGGCATTGGGGCCTTCGTTTGCAATTGCCTGCTTCAACTGTTGATGCCATGGATGTTGACAATGAAGAAGCGCAAGAAGAGGGACAACGTCGAGCAACAGGCAGGCTTACCCAGCGTGCCTTCTATAGATTTAGATTGCATGTCAGGAATGGTGAATCCAAAATCCTGTTCCTCTCGAGACGTCTATTCCAGCAATACCTGATCGATGCTTGGGCTGTTTGTGAACAAACCAAGTTAAACTGGATCAAGGCTAATCAAACGACTCTCCGTGCTGATGTCTACAAAGGTCTTGCTGATGCTATCAGTGCTTCTGATACAGATCTTGAAACGGTGGGTAGAACGTTTATTTTGCCAAGCAGTTTCACTGGTGGTCCCCGGTTTATGGCAGAGCTGTACCAAAACGCAATGGCTATTTCTAGATTCTTTGGTAAGCCAACGTTATTCATAACGTTTACTGCAAACCCAAACTGGAGGGAGATCCAAGATGAGTTGTTGCCTGGCCAAAGTGCTGCTGATCGCCCAGATTTGGTTGCTGAAGTATTCAACCGGAAGCACGACGCATTACTCAAAGACCTGAAGCAAAAGAAAATCTTTGGTGCTTATAAAGGGATTGTGAGAACAATCGAATACCAGAAGCGCGGCCTCCCGCATAGTCATATGCTGTTGTTCTTGGATAACCAAAATGACCGGTTTGATACGGCAGAGAGGATCGACCAGATTATTTCCACAGAAATTCCAGACGTTCATCAAGACCCTGAACTACATGCAATTGTCACCCGCAACATGATGCACGGTCCATGTGGTGGTTATAACAAGAAATCTCCCTGTATGGTGAAGGATGCTTTCGGTAACGACGTCTGCTCAAAAAAGTTCCCAAAGCCTTATCAGCCAGCAACCATAGTCCCTGATGATGGGTATCCACTCTATCGTAGAAGAATGGATGGCCGCTCTCATGTAATACGCATCAAAGATGATCAGAACGTGTACCACGACTTTCATATGACAAATGAATGGGTGGTAGCGTATAATCCATTCCTATCAAAGAGATACAACGCTCATATCAACGTGGAAGTATGCGCCAGTGTCCAGGCTATCAAATACATCAACAAGTATATATACAAAGGTTCTGATCAGACTACTCTGAAAACCACGACTACCGCGACAACAGCCGCAACAGCTGGTACTGCAGCAATGTATCAGAATGATGAATGTGCCAAATATCTGAATGGCCGTTATATCAGCCCGTGTGAAGCCGTCTGGAGGTTGAAAGAGTTCCCAATGCATGAGGAAAGCCCACCTGTCACTACACTTGCTATTCATCTTGAAAATGAGCAGCCTGTATATTTTGATCCTTCCTGGCCTCAATCAAGAATTGATAATGTCCTGAGAGAGAGTCATACCACGCTCATGGGTTACTTTCATTATAATGCCGTGAATCAAAACAAACCTGGTTTTCAACCATTGCTTTACCAGCAATTCCCAGAGCATATGACTTGGAAAGAAAAGAAGCCAAAAAGGTGGGAAGCAAGACGAACCGATACCATGTCTATCGGCCGCATGTACTACTGTAGCCCTGCTGCCGGCGAGAGGTATTATCTGCGTCTGCTGCTCACAGTTGTCAGAGGAGCCACGTCGTTTTCTCATCTGAGAACTGTCAATAATCACGAGTATGCCACCTTTCGTGAGGCCTGTATGATGCTGCATTTGATCGAAGATGATGGAGAATGGACCAGAGCCTTTGAAGAAGCTGCTACCTTTGCCTCTGGCTACGCAATGCGTTCAATGTTTGTCTCTGCGCTCATGTTCAACTCATTGGTATCGCCTGTTCAGATTTGGAATCAATTCTGTGAAAGTTTCTGTGATGACCTTGAGCATGCAATCGTGCAAAAAGGGTATTCGCTGCTGCTCAGCGTGCAACCTGACGCTGAATTTTACCATGGAACGCGAAGTCTTGATTATGGCTTATATCTGTTGCAAACATCTCTTGGTGCACAAGACAGATCTCTAGGTCAGTTCAATTTGCCTTTGCCTCTCTTCAACTGGAATGGCTTGATAAGCAGAATGACTGGCATACAGCGCAATTCATTGATACTCAATGAAATGTCATATCTCCAAGATCAAGAAGCCTTTTCGTATCAGCAAAAGTATGCTCAAATGAACGCTACCCAGAAGCACATATTTGAGACCATCACCTCCTCCATCAACAGCAACGCCAACAGCTCACATTTCTTTTTGCAAGGTCCAGCTGGCACTGGCAAAACCTTCATTTACAATACTCTTTGTCACTTTTATAGAAGCCAAGGAAAAATTGTTCTCTGTGTTGCCTCCTCTGGCATTGCTGCTTTGCTACTTCCTGGTGGGCGTACGTCACACTCTCGCTTTGCCATTCCACTCAACATCCACGAGCAGTCTGTGTGTGCGATCAAGAAGAACGATGACCTTGCTGATCTCATTCGAGAGACAGCATTGATAATTTGGGATGAAGTGCCAATGCAGCATCGATATTGCTTTGAAGCTTTTGATCGAACACTTCGTGATATTTGTAGTCGTGGTGATGAAGTTACCTTTGGTGGTATTCCTGTTGTTCTTGGCGGTGATTTTGCTCAAATTCCACCTGTTGTTAGGCAAGGTGGCCGTCCTGAAATCGTCAATGCCTCACTGAAATCGTCAAGATTATGGCCCAAATTACAAAAGCTGAGCCTGACTGAGAATATGAGACTTGCCAACTCCAATGACACAGATAGGCAATTTGCAGATTGGATAGGAAAAATGTCGTATGAACCATCCATGATTGGCAGCATTGCTTTGCCCTCTTTTTTGAGGCAGATGACTGATCTTGATCAGTTCATTGAAGATATCTATCCTCAGCATGTTCTGCAGTGTCCTCTGCAAAATAGTGATTTCTTCAAGGAAAGAGCTATTCTCTGTTCAAAGAACGTCAACGTTGATGCTATTAACAGCAAGGTGATGGAGAACGTGATTGGGGAAAAGGTCACTTTGTACTCTGCTGACACGGTGCAATCTGATCTGACCAACACTGAGACCCAAGCCTATCCCTCAGAGTATTTGCAAACCCTTTCGCCTTCAGGGCTGCCGCCAGCAGTTTTGGAGTTGAAAGTAGGTCTTCCTGTAATGCTCTTGAGAAACCTCAACCCTGAAAGAGGTTTGTGCAATGGTACAAGGCTGATCATTCAGCAAATTGGACAGTATGTCCTCAAGGTGAAAATCCTCGGAGAGTCAGGTGCAGTCGAGTTGATTCCTCGCTTTACTTTGTCTACATTGCCTGGCACATTGCCATTCATTTTGATCAGAAAGCAATTCCCGGTTAAAGTATCTTTCGCAATGACCATCAACAAGTCGCAGGGTCAATCTCTCAGGAAAGTTGCCGTGGACCTCAGGAGTCCCGTATTTACTCATGGTCAACTCTATGTTGCCATGTCAAGAGCAACATCTGCCAATGGCATGACTATTTTATTACCCGAAAATATGAAGCACACAGAAAATGTGGTGTATCCTGAAGTTCTATTTTCAGATACTACCTAATATAACTACTCTATATATTTTTTTTACCCTTTATAACCATTGATTTAATCAGTTTTATTGTAATCGGCCAAAGCCCGCAGGGCGACGCCGTCATCGAGCGTAGCGAGATAGATCGGCTAGTCTTCACTATATATACTGTAAAACATTCAAAAAAGTAGATAAGCTTATCATGTCCTTCCAAAATTTTAAAGAATTGTGTGCCGTACAAGGTGAATAAAACCACCAGCATAGCCGGCAATGGAGACGAGGTTTTGGGGAAGAACATAACGCATCTAATTCAACACTTGATAGCATTGATTTATAGGGGGGGGGGGTTTACCGTAGCGAAGCAAAGGCGCAAATCTATGACAACCAAGCATTCAATCTAGCATTTGACAGCATTGATATATACGAAGGCTTGATTGTAGCGAAGCGAATATGCAAAACCATAGTGTCTAATAAGCAGCAAATTCGGGTTTTCATTTCCATTGTTAATAAGCTTACCAACAACATAGCGCATCAAAATTGGCATGAATCAGCTTTACCGAAATCAATATGCCTCCTGTTCGAATTAGAAGTTGCACAGGCTGCAGAACTGCCCTTCCAGAAGACGTCAGATACTAAAAATGTGATTCATGTCATGTAAATAAACTCTATACAGCAATACATAACCAAATTTGATAGCTTTCAAGCCTACATATCTTGACATGTAGACCTTTACGAGCCACCGAAATGATGCCAAACAATTGTACTTGAGCAGTAGTAACTTCCTGACACCTTTGCTCAACTTTTTGAAGACCTAAAAAACATGGCCAAAAATCGACCTAAAATCATGAAGGATACCTCATGGTTTTCATTGAAAATCAAGCGATCGCATTTTTGACCTTGAAAATGAAGACTTTTACTATGGTATGTATTGGATCAAAATGTTTCTCTCAATCCAAAGCAACCTCTGAAACCACTTTTATGAGGCTTTTTATATGCAAAATATGGCTATTTTCGCTAAAAACCTCATTTCAAATTTTACTAAATTGTTCAGTAAGTCCAGTCAAAGTATTTATTACAATTAGTACTACTGGAAGCGCCTTCAAAAGTACTTCAAGAATGTATTAGGAAGCTTTGGGTGATCATCACAATTTATATAGTCGAATATCACAAAATAGATTAAAGAAGTCGAGAAAGGACAATATCTATCCAATCTTGGACAAAAAAAAAAAAGGGGGCTGAGTTTCAATTGATTTTGGCGGCGGTACTGTTGCTGGCTGGCCCAAATGCTTTTCTGATGATGACAATCAAGATTGTGATGCTGGTGAAATGGGAATCATGGAGTTGAAATGACAATACTTATATATGACTTGACACAATAGTTTTGTTTCCTCAATAAGAAGGTTTATTTGACATGATGTCCGATAAATGTATTATAAATGTTGTGATATATATATATGCGTACATGTATTGTGGCTGCCACTACTAGGGCGTCTTTTTGACAACGTCCATTTCCTGCAACACACGAAGCCATTCTGTACCTGCTTCTCGTCGCATTGCTTCAATCTTCTTTCGAAAAGCCTCTGATGATTTCTTTGTAGATTCTCCAGAAAGAGCTGCTGCAGTTGCTGCTGCCTTTTCTTCTGCTGAGGAACCCTTTTTGCTACGACGGGAGCGTACAGAAGCTGCTCTTCTAGCACTCACTTGTTCTTGCTGCACAGCTTCTTCTAAATCTGCTAATCGATGCACATGCTTCTTGTTGTTTTCCTCCTCAGCAGCAGCAGCAGCAGCAGCAGCAGGAATAGGTATATCTTCTTCTATGGCGGCTTGTCCCAAGCGAATCTGACGTTTGTTTCCCTTTGTTTTTGCCCGAGCTATCTTTTTGCTAGTAACTACAGGCGCTGTACTATGACTCGTAATACTGTTGCCATCTTCCTGTTGTTGTGATTGTGCAGCGGGCCATTTCTTGGCCGCATTAGGCTCTGTGGTGGCTATCGTAGCTGATATGGTGGCAGAGTTGCCATGCGTTGGCACTTGTATACGACGTCGCTCGGCAAATGTTGGCTTGGTACCATCCAGCTCAATGTCTAAATCACTCTTTTTGAACACGGAGAATATGTCGACTCTATAGTCCGGCTTCAAACAAGCATTAGTGTCAAGACGCAAGAACTGGGTAAACTCGTTTTACCTGCAACTTGGTAAATGGATTTCCTTCGACCCAAATGTCGCTAATGTTGGGCAGTGCAGTCAATCTGCCAATCTCTGCAGCATCGTCAATACGGTTATCACGCACGTCCAATCTCTCCAAGGCCCATAATCGATCCAAACCCGCCAAGACAGTCAATCGATTGCCTCTCAGATCTAGTTCCTGAATGTTTCCCAATACCGTGTTGATGCCAGTGGTAAACGAAATCATGTTGTGCGATAAATTCAGACAGGACAAGTTGTACAAGGAAGCCAATGCAGCGGGAATGTCGATCAGCAAGTTGCTCGACAGGTTCAAATGGGTGATGGATCGAATAAGATGCGCTGGTTCGTCTTCCATGGTAGTCAGGCTATTATCTTGTAGAGACAGCATCTTGAGTTCCGACCAAGGTGTTTCTGTGCCAATGATATCGGCTGCATTATCAATGTTGCCTGATTTAATGACAAGACTTGTCAGCGATGTGTGCAAATCAGGCCAGTGGTCGATGCAGCGAGGGTTGATGTTGGATAATTCTAGAAATTGGAGGTTCTTAAAGCATTTCAGCGAGAGGGCAACGGATCCATCTTGCGGTAAAGGCGTTTCATAGCCACGGATGGTACGCTGGCCGCTTTTGGTTACACCATGTTGGGTATCAATCAAAATATTCATATGTAACTTGAGAGCAGTGACTTTAGACAAATAGCGATGGATATACACAATGTCTTCATGTAAGGGTCGATCTTGCTTTTGATGCTGATTGGAGGACCAAAACTGCCATCCTGTGGAGAGCGAGAGAGTGGACATGACAGAGCCCACGGATGAGATGGACGGCGCTCTGCCACCATGGTCCATTGTTGTTTCAGTCTCGACAAGTCCATGCTCGGGTACAGGCAAATGAGTGTCTTCCAAGCCTAAATACTCAAACTGCACCAGCAAAAAGTAGAGATAATGAATGTCCAATGTCAGACTAGAGCGAAGTGGCATGTACGGTGTGTTTGAAAGTGATGTCGCATTAGGAGAGGCAGCAGCCAACAGAGACATGTAAGGGATGGGAATACCGTAAAGAGAACTAGGTCTACTCTTTGCTGTTGTTGTGTTGGCGCTGTTGGTGGTGGTAGAAGCAGCAGTTGAACGCGCCGCCGATGAAGAGCCGTTGCTATTGTTATTATTACTCCATAATGATGAAACGGCTTTCAATATGCCATTATCTTGCTGTGCGTTTGTTGCTGGTGGTTCTTCTTTGATGGTTGCTTGTTGTGGTTGAAAATTGGGTTGAACTGCTAATAAGCGACTTTCGTTTGCCTCTAAATAGTGTCGCAAGGTTCTCACAAACCTGTCTCCTGGTATGGGAGCTGCCATGATATCAGAGAAATGTTACAAAGAAGGAAAAAAAAGGCGAGAATTACATTTTGCTTTTTTCTCATCCACGCTACAATATAAGCAATGTGTTCACCGCGGATCTTCAAAGCAACTACTACTATAGATATCATGTATCTATCTCCATCATATTCAACCAAAAAACAAAATACATAGAAATGACATTTGTATAGGTTTTATTATTTTAAAATGCAAATAAAATCTCTAAATAATGATAACTTATTCAGAAGCCTCGGTGGCCTTGGCAGGCTTATCATCACCAGTAGCACGGGCTGAACATAAAGAGGTTAGTACATCTCTTCCATCCATGCTTTGTATATATGTTTGACTTACTGTAGATAACTTGAGCGTGGTGACGAGAGATGGCCTTGATCAAACCTTGAGCTTCGAGCTCACGGATAGCAATACGGGCCAAAGAACCGTTCAACTTGAGACGATCAACCAAGACAGATTGGGAGATGAGCTTGTAAGTAGGAACTTCCTTGAACAAACGGTCGTAGGTGGGCTTATCGAGGATAACCAAGTTGTTGGCCTTGTCCTTGACCTTCTTAGCGGACCACTTCTATAAACAGGTGCTACCATGTTAATATCATTGCATGTTTTGATTCGACTCTGTATCAACTTGCCTTCTTGGCCTTCTTACCACCTGAGGAGGAGCTAGGCTTACCGGCAACGTCTTTCTTAGCCTACACAAGAGTGACAAAGCAGCTGTTAAAGGACATATTCACTATGACATTGCACAGACCCAATCCAAAGCAACAAGTTCAATCCACTGCATCCAAACATGCCAACATCCACTCAATCCAATCTGTGCAATCCATCCATCCATCTATTGATCTGCATTGCTTCCACGTTGGAGTTATGTATGTGTTTGTGTGCATTATGAACGTTGTTTGGATTGATTTCTGTGGGTGCTTGTCTACATTACCATTTAGATGTATTGAGGAAGATTTCAAAATAGATCCCAAGGAATCTCTGCTTGTTATAATGTCTCTGAAAGGTGCTCCGAACCGTTTTGAACTACCGCGTGGTGCTTCAGTGTAATATGGAGTGTACCCCCACTAGCATTGCGTAAGACCATGTCAAATGTGTTGTTGCATTCATGATAGCCATCTACTCCAGCCGTTACTAACAATATATTAATTGTTTGATGTCTGAATAAATATAACCTTCATTGTCAAAGTGTCCACTAAAAAAGGCAAATGTTTTTGCTTGGATGTCGGAATATCACCATGATCAATCAATGAGCCCTCCTTGTTTTAGTGGTGGAAAACTTGAATTATACTTGTTCTGCAAACTACACAATCAAACGTTTGAGGTATATATAAACACTTGATAGGTAAATCATCATTAATGCTACTTAACTTTCTACTACAATGTATTTTTTACCATTGTATTCCTTCATCATTATGTTGATGCCGTTTTTCAATCCGGTGGATTTGAGGATACGAGCAGCATCTGTCGATCCAAGTATTCGCTCTCCCAACTATGCTCCCCTCTACGCCAATGTCTATAAATTTGCAACACCAGACCCGCTAAGATATAAGATGCCACCTCCCATCACCACAGTAGCTCGCGACACTGTATCAAGACTAACAACAAAGTCTCAATCGAGTCAATCCGGCAAAACGTATCGCTTCAATCCTTTCAAGAAAGGCACTACAATCAGCAGCAATAAAGTTCCTGGTCCTGTCAGTAGCCCTGAGCCTAGAACTTTAGCCATTAATAGACCCCCCTCCGCTGTCACCAGCAGCAGAAGCAGCACTGATACCACAGGTCAAGCACATATGCCTACAGGCCCATCAAGACATTCTATGATCCAGGCTCCATTTTCGGTTATCCAGTTTCTTGGTTCGCCGGTTGTCTACATCTATCATTTGTTCAAAAAGGACGTACTAGCAAGTACCAGGTACTCGAAAGAAAAATCTAAACCACAGCAGCACCCGCTTGTCTCAGAGATCTGTCAAGTTTTGGCTAGTGGTGGCATTCATTATCCTGACTGTAATTCCGTCAGTGCAGACAGAGAGGAGATGCTCAAGGAAACGGTATCAACATGGACTGTGGAAGACAAAAATGGCGTCAAGTGGAGGCGAGTTAGTGAAGGTATATAGCACATATTGACCAGGTAGCGAGATTCCACCACTCATGCATCAAACAGGAAAGGATGAAGGGTGTGTCTTTTACCTGCAGGCTGATCCCACGCCCCTAAAAATGTCTGCTACTTCTAACAAAGATGGCACCACAGATATCAGCTATTACACCAGGCATACTGTAGGAAGTGAGTATTTCAATGTACACTGTCACGCATAAAACAAAGGTTTAATCTCTTTTCATTTTGCATGTCAACAGAGTATTGCCCCAAAGATGAAAATGATAAAGAAGGAGTCCGTCAATTCTATGACAGCTTGTTAGGATACAGTTGTAAACCATCTACATTTGACATCTTTGTAAACACAAAGGTGTTGTTCAACTACACGCTGAAGAATGTGGTTGAATTCATGTTCCTGGTGGATGCTTTTGTGCTCGCTGCAAAGAAGGTATTCAGTGTCTATAACTACCGATATTGGTCGTTCAGAGTAATCTTGTCACTCTATCTCGCCTTTTACTTGGGGTACACTTATTACACTAACGAGTAGCGCAAATTTAACAATAAACAAAAGGCATCAGTGAAGTGGTTCCCATGTACCAGAATCAGGTTTTTAGCTACACTGATTATTGGTTTTTGCATCTGTGCTCTTTACCATCCTATCCAAGTACTAGCTACAGAGGCTGCGCAAGTGCTATGAATCACTATATGGAGCCAATTGTCAGGTAGTTCCCTCTGCAATGCAATTTACTAATGTCATCAGCCTATCACCGCATATAAAATAGATGCAATGTCTATTCCAACCCTCTCTCTGTCTCCTTTTCATCCATTCATTTGTATTTGAATCAATGCCAGGTATATCTTTGAAAAAGGCTAATGTAATACTGGAAGCACAACACAGATGCTTTGCAACTCATTTTACTAATAAAGCTGTAATAAAAGGCTTTTTTTTTTGTACTCTATGAAAAGGGCAAATTTGCATTAATTTAGTCATGAAATGACGAATGTCCATCATCATTGTGAAACCGCGAAATTCAAAGCCTTGTTTCGCCTATAAAGCACAAAAGGGCAAGCCTCGATGGATGGGGCATATAATAAATCTCGCTCAATTAGTTTTGCTGTTATTCTTTTTCCTCTTTTCAACTATTTTCCACCATCATGTCTACAAGTCCACAAACCAAAAAACCTCGCTTTCGTTTCCGTGATATTGCTTTGCAAGTGCAAAATAAACTGTATGTTTACAAACGCTGTATAAACAAATACAGTCTGATTCACATTTTATTCTGTAGCCAAAAAGAGCGTGAATCCAGTGCGCATCAAACATTGAGAGGCTATCCAGGTAACAAAAACAGGGCGACCAAGGCACAAGAAGAAGGCACCATTCACGGTATCGAACATCCTGGATCCACCGGCGTCATTTATGTCATGGACCGCGCCATAAAGAATGGTTTTACTTATGCAAGCGAGGGTTGGGCTAACTTTGGTCAAGGAGCGCCAGAAGGTAATTTTGTTGACAGGATGATGTGTTGTCTAGGGTTGGTATGCTCATCACAGTATAGTTGGACCTATTGATGGATGTTTCGAGAGACCCAAGCACATCGATATCCCCCAAGACGCTTACGAGTATGCGCCTACCAGTGGTATTACTGAATTAAGACACGCTGTGGCTAATCTCTACAACGAGATTTATCGCCAAGGAAAGGATTCCAAATACACGCATGAAAACGTCTGCATTGTACCTGGTGGTCGTGCTGGTTTGACCCGTGTGGCAGCTGCTATTGGCGATGTCAACGTGGGCTACTTTTTACCTGAATACACAGCGTATGAGCAAATGCTCTCTGTGTTCAAGCGCTTTGTGCCCATTCCAACCACGCTGGAGGAAGATGCACGCTACCACATTGACCCTGACACCATTCGCAAGGAGATTGCAGGCAGAGGCCTTGGTGTGATTGTGGCTTCCAATCCTCGCAATCCTACAGGACAAGTGATTCAAGACGAAGAGTTGGAAGAACTGGTGGAGGTAGCCAAGGAAAGACACACAACATTGGTGTTGGACGAGTTCTACTCTTGTTACATCTATGACCAAGAGCCTGGAAAGACGGTTAGCGTTGCTCAGTTTGTGGACGATGTGAACGAAGATCCCGTCATCTTGATTGATGGCCTTACCAAGAACTTTCGTATGCCTGGATGGCGTGTTTGCTGGATTGTGGGTCCCAAGCCTGTGATTTCATCCATGGAGAGCGCTGGATCCTTCCTGGAAGGTGGTGCCAACCATCCTCTTCAGCTGGCAGCTATCCCCTTTTTGGACCCCAAGAAGTTTAAAAACGAAGCCAAGGCGCTTCAACACCATTTCAAAGAAAAGCGCGACTTTGTGCTCAACAGACTCAAGGAGATGGGTTTCGAGGTCAAGGTGCCTCCCAATGCCACTTTCTACATTTGGCTTGATCTCTCTCATTTGCCTGAGCCCATCAACATTGGACTGAACTTCTTTGAAGAGTGTCTCAAAGAGAAGGTGATTGTTGTCCCTGGCATCTTTTTTGATGTGAATGTAAGTTTATTTGTTGTTTGTTTATATACGACTCTCATACACACTGTACGGTTTTTATTCACACACTCACACTTTTAGCCTTCTCATCGTCGTGAATTGTTTGAATCGCCTTGTCATCACTTTGTCAGATTGAGCTTTGGTCCACCCTTAGACCAGCTCAAGTTGGGATTGGATAATATTGAACGCGTTATCAAGAACTTTACTCAATAAAAACCGCTCTCTGATTTGTATAACTATTTGTTTTCTGTTCTAAACCGTATTATTCGACGCTTGATTTGACATGTCATCTTACGGAGCTGTGACCCGAGATAGGCCGCCTTCCCAGTTGGGTGTTATTTGTGCTACCAATGCGTCTATTCTAATATGATGATGAAGAAAACCTGTCCTCCCTTTTTGATTGAGCCAGCAAGTTTGAACTAAAAAGCAATCATCACAATAACTATAGGCAAGTGTAACCAATCAAATACATGTTGAAACATCAATAAATACTCGATGATCCTTGCAATCTTCGTTTTCCTCTTTTTCCTTACAAACTTTCTTACATTAAACCCCTTTGTCAAACTCCCAATTTTGTACCATGTCTCTTGCTAAACAAAATTTTGCTAGCCAATCTGAAGAAGCCTTGAATCAGCAGGTCAACACGGAACTGCAGGCCTCTCAAGTCTACTTGTCCATGGCTGCTTGGGCTCAACACTCCTCTGTCGCTTTGCCAGGTAAGCTCAGATGTTGCACACACATCAATTGATCTGACATGCGGATGAAACACACGCCTAGGTTTGGAAAAGTACTTTCGCGAGTCTGCTCATGAGGTAAAATGTGTTTGCCATGTCCTGGATTTGTTTTGTATTCATCGTGTTCCATGTTATTTAGGAGAGAGAACATGCCCAACAATTGATTGGTTTGTATCCGCACACTGAGTTTTATCCTATTGTCTCAATCCATGGCTTCATTCTATAGACTACATTAACACCAGAGGCGGTCGTGTTGTCTTGCGTGCCTTGCAAGCACCTGAAACAGATTGGAAGTCTGCAAAGAACGCCATTGAATCTGCTCTTCAGCTTGAAAAGGGTAAGTACATAGGCCAAAAGAAACCGACATGCAGCGGGTTCTAATCCTCAAACAACCAGACGTCAACAAGTCTCTCTTGAACTTGCACAAGATTGCCGATGGTCAAGGCGACCCACAAATGTGTGATTTCATTGAAAGCACCTACTTGGCTGAACAAGTGGAAGCCATCAAGAAGTTGGCTGATATGGTCACTCAACTCAATCGTGTTGGTGAAGGTCTTGGTGTCTATTTGTGGGATCAACAACTCTACAGAGAGGGCACTGGTGCAGGAAGTCGTGCTACTGGTGGCCCCCACGCTTAAATTTTACTGTATTCACCCCCCTCCCCCTCCCCCTCTCTTTCTCTCTCTCTCTCTTGACTCATCAATATCCTCTGGTTTGATTTTTGTTGGGGGTCATGGTAATTTGACTACTTTCTCAACCTTCCATTTCACCATGGGCACCTTGATTTGAATAAACTTTTGTATATCGACTTGATAGAAATGATGGGATGCAATTGTTTATTAGGGTTAATTTGTAAAAAAAAAAGGTTTGATGATATGTTTGTTATTGTTTATATGTACAAAAAAAAATAAGGGTGTTGAATGAACATTTGAAACATTTAGGCAGGTAGCAGTTTCACTGCTGTGTAGGATTTTGTGTTTGTCTCATATTTTGTATCTTGAATCAAGAACTTATACCACACAATAGAGAGTGGAATGGTCGATAAATGCCATAGACTATGAGCATCAAACACTCTAAACAGAGGCGGAAAGTCAAACAGTTCAAGGCACATGGCAAGGGAAACCCCGATACCTGATATCACTGCAAGATGAGCATACGACCTTGCTGGCGTTTGTTGAACAGTCTGCATCAGAAACCATCCTACCCAGACAGCAATCTGACAACCGCCTATAATAACGTTGGCATACATATTGTATACATAATCAAAAGTAACAATGATAAGATATCCAACATGAGCGACAAACAAACAGATAAATAATACGCCCAATGTCTGAACAATAAGGCTGTGTGTCAAACGATACACTCTCAGAATGGCATAATAGAGACTGTATAGCACCAGGAGCCCAGCTGAAAAGTAGTCCATCAGCTCGGTAAATTTGGTATCTCTTGAATGGAATATCGTGCTCCAGAGCCATGCATTCATACCAATGATGGTATACAATAGCATAAATCCCTTGAGAAAATAGCTTGAGGGTACCTGCTTTTGGATTTGACGGAAATAGTATGCGTGTACGAGTCCATTACCAATAGAAAATAGCACAGATGCAGGCTCTTGAATACCTAGGCATCTGTAAAATGGCCATTTACCATAGTATTGATAGACGGGTAAACCTTCCTCGATGGCTTTGTCAGTTACTGCTTGCATACAGACATATCTACAGTTTTCTGGGCCTAACATGTATTTGTGTATACTGATGAGCCAATGCTTGCCATTCATTCAAAACTTGTTACTTACATGACCATTTGAGTAGTCGCAGCGAGAAACTGAGTGGTGCTGGGCAGGACGCTTGAACGCATTCATCTACGCAATGGTTAAATAGAGGTTGCTCATCTCCCACAGACGCTTGGACAAATGCAATTACATAAAATAGTAGAACAAGGAGGAATACATGCTTTGACATGTTACAGTAAGATGATGAAGAAGAAAGAAAAGCAGAAGGCCATTCAACATGCCCTTCTTCATGTATATATCCTTTTGGCATTTCTTCATTGTGTGACGCTGTTTCACCTGTCATGATTGTCAAAGGGTGCTCATTATCATCGTTCCAATGTTGAAATAGCCTTGCTGATGAAGAAATGATAGACATGTCGTAAGTCTTTGTTAGCCAGCCAGCAAGTCCGATGCCACAAGTTGGGATCTACATGCTTCTTTTTCCTTCCACAAAATGGTGGCCCTTTGTGATCTACTGTCTCTGGCCAAACATACCATTTGCAAGTATATTACTTCCTGTCAATTGAAGACGCAGCTTTATACGGTATCTCAACAATAAAATTAGGCATGAATCACTCTACAGGTGAGATCTCGGATGCCAGCGGGATTTGGATTGATAACATGGGATACTTACAACCAGCATCGGTGAGCCTACGTTTACCTGCGTTTGAGAATCAGATATGCTAGTAGTAACGCCAAAATGTTATCTTGAGCCTGTCAAGAGTGGTGTATGTAATCGATTATTCAATTCCCAGTTGATCACAGCATTTTGTTTCATTGTTGTTGTGTAAACTGCCTCTCAACATCGACTAGCTTGGAATGGCCGTGATGTTTCTAAAGCTGTTAATATTCTTTAGTTTCTGTTCATACAGTCTTTGGATAGATGAAACTCTGTAGTAATATTTTGAATTTCATATCGTGTTGATTCATCAAACCAAGAAAATTAAGTGCCTTCATTAGGTTCATATAAGGACGAACAATTAGCAAGAAATAAAGCCTGCCAGCCATACAAATGCGCAGTAACAGTGCAATAGGCTATTACATTTAAGCCATATTACTTTCTTAATTTGCAATCGCCCTCCTATGAGCTTTCCAAAGTATCGATTACTTCCATGATGAGCATAGTATTGACTTTGCCAGCCAAAATTTGGTTTAATCTCAAATTGACATTTTCTTTTCTGATTTGTTGATTTTTAGACTTTTTGGATCCAATTCGACCTATTTCGCAAGATTCGACTATGTAAAATGCGATAATCATCGCATACTTCTTAATGCTTTTATGGAGTGCTTTTCAAGGCGCATCTGATAATGCCGAATAAAGTCAACGTTTTGAACAAAAATATCGAGCAATTCATGAAAATATGAAATGAGGTTTTTGGCGAAAATGTCGAGGTTTTCCATATAAAGGCCGCACAAACAAAGCTTCAGGGATTGCGTTGGATCAAGAGCAACATTTTGATTCAATATATACCATAGGAAAAGTCTTCATTTTGAGGGCCAAAAACGCGATCGTTTGATTTTCGATGAAAACCATGAGGTATCCTTCATGCTTTTTGGTCGATTTTTGACGATGTTTTTTAGGTCCTCAAAAGGTTGAGCAAAGGTGCCAGAAAGTTGATACTAGATGAGAGCAGCCATTTAATGCAACTCTGGCAGTCTAAAGCGGCCTCTAGGGCGAGAAATTACGACGCAAGTCCATCCATATTTCGCTGTGTTTTACGTATTTCTGAGCAGTTGTAGGCATTGCAGCTAGGCTGTTTGTCCGCAAGCCAATTAATCCCATTTATATAGACCTGGAGCATTCAAAAAAAAAAGCCAGAACCACCACTATAAATTGTCTATTCAGGTTCTTACATAATGGCAGAAAGCTAAAATGTGGGCATTTCTGCAAACATCAGTTGAATTAACGCCTCGATGATCATCGAATCCACTCATTGATCTGAGCTAAATCGTTGATTAATGATATCTGTGATGGCATCGACCCACACTCATATTTGCTCAAACTGCAGTTCAAATCTCTCACAAAACTACATAAAACGATACGCATCTCTCCTTTATTCTTTTGCTTTTCTGTTCCATTCTTTTTTTAACACATACTATTGTTTGTTCATAAGCCCTAAACAGTCCGCGCGCATCGGTATCATGGGATGCCATGTGCTAAAGACATCGCTATATAAACGGCGGATCAGCCTTTGAATGCATCAGTGATGAGGTGTACATGAGCGCAAAGCAAAACCTGGAAGCGAAAGATGAGGAGGACATGTTTACCTTGGCACAACAGGCAAGAGACAACGCGGTAGGATGGAGAAGGCAACAAAGATGGAGCATTTTTATCGCAATGTCTCTTCACAGTTCAAGAGGACCACATCCTATCTGTGAACTCACACAGCAAAACGTCCATGGAATCTTGCAGTGGTGGGGTAGAAATTAAAAAAAAAAAGCCATCTGAGCAACTGTTGATGAGATGGAATACACATGAATCGACTACAGAGGACAGATGGCTAGAGTAACCAACATTCTAAGAGTGAGAATAACACTATCCTATCCAGCGCTGGAGCCAGGAACAACTGTGGCGTAATTCAGCCCATGCAAGCAGTTAGGGACGGTTACTATTGGAAGGCTTCTATCGGGAATGAGGGAACAGCCAATTTTTGCAACTATAAAATGACCGGATTCCCTTCTCAACCGTAAGCTTTTCTTTTTCTTCTTTAGCAGGTGCTCTGCTCCATGTTTTCTTGACATGCTATGGTGAAGAATCCTGGCCTTGTTTCAATTCTTGATGGATGTTGATGATGTTGATGTTGATGATGATCAATCCACAGGTAGGCTGCTTTATTGTGCTTGTTCTGTATGAATAGCCTCTTAATCTTGTGTGTTTATAGTGGAAAACGCGCTGTAATCAAAGGCTTTGAAGCTGATGGCTTACCTGCTGTTGCAGTTGCCTCCTACTTCTCGGAAGGACGGCATTCCGTGTGGCCTTCTCCTCCTTCTCCTCATCTGCCCGCCGGCTTCGTCCCCCTTCCCCTTTATAAATTGACACGCATATCCGTAGAATTCACCATATGAAGGCCTCGTAAATACGATCACTGATCGTTGTTGCTCCCCCAAAAAATATGCTCGCGTCCTCGGCTGGCTTAAGCCTTCTCCTTTCTCCTCCTCATCGGCTCTGGTCCCTCTCGTCCTCAAGGCCGCTGTTCCATCAAACTTAGGGTTGTGATGCCTTTTTTAAATCTTTTCAGTAAATAAAAGTCTTGTTGACTACATATAAAGAGTAATGGGATGTGTGAATTACACGTGAAGGTAGTAGCCTCAGTCAGTCAGTAATGATTTTCATGTTCCCTAGTCTCGTTAACGTTATAGACACAAACGCTTCTCATCATCGCCGTTATGAAACCTGTTTTAATAAGTTAACCATCCTCGAAAGCAGATTTCATTTGCACACTGACCATTTTGAAAGACATACTGACTCCCTATCAAGAAGATGGAGCCTTCCATTCAAGCGTATGCAGACCTTTGAGTATGTCATGAGGTCGTAAAAAAAAAGCAATTAAAGTGATATGATAGCACGAAAGATATGCCAACTGCTCAAACTGCGACTTGTTTGCCCTTGCTCAGTCAAGGTCTTAAGTCTGATCTCAAAGACATCCCAGATCACCCATGCTGTGCCATCCTATACCTCCAATCTACTGTCATCCAGGCTAAAGAGGATCATGCCCATGCCAGGACATCCTTCTATTTCACTGACAATGGATCAGTTCGCATGCTTATCTATCACCTTACAACCGCCACAAGCTAATAGCAATCATTCCAAAAAGTCCATATCATGCAGCATGTCCTTAACCAATCGCTATGCATGTCGTCACAACCCCAAATCACAAGATGAGCATCGCGAATATCAATGAGATATCCTTTTTTTCGCTTTTTATTTTTCCACTGCCATGATAGATATGGATCTAGCCATCGATGTTACGTCTAGCTGTCGAGTGCGCGTACTGCTTGTGCCAGTATCACCTATCAAGAAATCCACCTTTTACAAGTACGTGGAATTGGTAAAAACATTTCATGTAGTGCGTCTGGGTGATGTTACGCCAGACTTGAAGAAAGGTGCCAATGGTATGTGTTATTAATGCAAGTAGTGTGTAACCTAACTTTTCGCTGATGCTACTTTTTACAGCCATGTTTAGCAGCCAAGTGTTCCAAGAAGGTCAAATGCACTTTCAATTCATCACACACTGGACTCGAGAGCATGCTGAATTGGAGGATTTTCAACCGCATCGTCGCATTTTCGGGGTTGGTACTTGATTGTAAATCAAATTATCCACGCACATACAACAGATCAACTCACAACAGCACGGATAGGTTATTGGTATCATGGATTGTCAGGAATGGAAGAACAAGAGCTTGCGTGGAGGATACAAGCAGTTCTCACAGGACCTCGATCAGGTAGATGAACTGTATCACTACTCATCCATTTGCTGTACTCATGCAGAGACTACACAGTATCCCACTGCAGTGGCAACCAGATGCTTTGCCTTTGATCCCTCAGAAACACAAGAAGACGATACCAAGGGCCTCATCATGATACCAAATGTGGGCAACATGTCGTTTTACATGAGCACCATGATTTGCGATTTTGCCAGTGAGATCCTGGAACAATTCGCCATTCTTGCTACTCGCATCCAGAAGCTGGAGACACTCGAATCGCCCGTCCCAAACAACAACCACACGCCATCGAGAAGAGACCAGCACAGACTGTCGCAGCCCCCACTCACCATCTCACCGAGCAATTCGAGTCAATTAAACAGCAAGAGAGCATCACTGCAGACACAATCGTCACCTACACAGCAGCATCACCATCATCACCATAGATTCTCTACAAATTTGTCCAATCCAGCTGGATCCACAGGAGAGAGCATAAGGACAAGGAAGCGCACACCAGGGAGAATAAAGAAATTGCTGGGTGATTTTTATCTGCTGGCAGGTCGACTACCAGACGCTGTGAACCAGTAAAGTATACACAAACTTCACAAGGCTATGATGATTGATGGTTTTCAACTTTCTAGCTATGATCAAGCAATAGAGATGGCCAAGATCACATCCGATTTTCTGTGGTTGGCAAGTGCGATGGAAGGATTAGTGTGTGCAACCATCTTGTTAGAGTACTTGCAAGCAGACATTGGACATATTGTATCGAGGAACTCAGCGTCGTCACCAGGTCCGCTTACTACAGCAGAGGAGACCAGCGAATCATCCACTTCATCGCCTTCATCCGAGAGTCGAGGACCACGATCCACCTTGACTGTAGTGACAGATCAGTACACAACCATCATCAAAAACTACCAACGCACGTACCTGACAGCCAATTTATCTGTGCCGGATTTAGTGTATGCGGAAGCCTGCCTCAAAATTGCTCGACTGCTCAGCACAGCACTCTTGAACCAAGGATGGAATGATTACACTATGGGATTGCTGGTGCAGGGGAAGCTCAGTGAGAATGAGCAAGACGAATTACGGGAAAAGAAGAGTGGAAACTGTGTGCTTTTATCTGCAAAGGATATGATTCGATTCAAGAGCAGTGGCATACCAAGATATCACATCGCAGAATGGGTCACCAAAATATGGGGGATTCATATGAATGAGCTGGCCTTGTTGGACCAGGTAAGCCGTGCAGAAGGTATGAGAGTATCCGTATTGCTGATACATGTGACATTGCGCTAGATCTACCTGACAACAGCCATGTCCTCGGTGTACTCTTTCATTGGGTATCATCGAAAAGCAGCTTGGCTTATGCACGAAGGTGTGGATAGAATGCTGCCTCTGTTGATACAGCACCGTAGATCAGGACTCTCTAAAGACACTGCAAAACTATCCACAGCCTACGACAATGGTGTCCTGGAAATACTGAAGCGCATCTGCGAAATATACGGTATTGGCGAGCGCAATGTGCACGATGGAGGTGCTTTGGAGGCTATGCGTCAGGAGGATCAAGAGCTATTTTCAAAGCAGACGCCCTCTCGGTCCAAAGGCAACATTCGACCCAAGGAGGAGCATCGCTTTGGATGGCCTGAATTGCAGATATGCATATTGAAGCAGTGTATATCTGTATCCGATGCTTTGATTGACAATGGTTCTCGACTCTACTACACAACCGTGCTCTTGAAGAATCTGTATCAGCACATTCCCAAGGCAGAGCAGATCAAGCTAGCAACCACGATACAGGGCATGGTGGCTCATACGCACCGAGACAAAAAGTCATCTTCACTGGTGTATGGCACAGAGTCTATTAACTACTGGGGAGTCAATATTGTATCGCGCGTGGAAGCAAAGAAACCAATATCCAGAAAGGCTGTGTATGCGCATCCTATCAAGAACGAAGCAATGGCCAATGCACAAAAGGCGATACCGTTAGCAAATGCCAACGATCCCTTCATTTACAACCCTTTTGCAAAAAAGGCGGATACAACAGTAAGATGATATGATTAGATTTTAAAACAGAATTGACTGACTCAATTATCCGTTAGTCCAAGATCGTACTAGTTAAAAACGAATTGTCAGAATTCAAGATGACATTGGTCAATCCGTTTGGTTTTGATTTGGAGCTTCAGAGCATAGCATTAAGGTAAAAACGGGCATAGTGTGTAGCGCGAGTATATTAATCCCATTAATAGCACATCAGGTATCTCATTCAACGCGGTGTCGACTGCTATTACTATTCCAGCAAATGCCACTATGCATGTGCCGTTGATGGGGACACCAGAAGAAACAGGTACGCTTATCATTAGAGGATGCTTGATTCAGATCATTGGATTTGCGGAACAAGAGTTTTTGGTCGATAACGAAGTCAAGAAATCGCCAGAAGACACCTCAAACGATAGCTTTATCAAGATCAAGCGCACGTAAGTAATACTGGAGTGATTTTGAGGTGCAATGAAAGCTGATATAAGGTGCCCAGTGGACTGGATGCCATCAAAACAAACAGAACAAGAGGTTTGCATACAGCAAAATGCAGTAGCTTTGCTCGTATTGACTTATTGTGCTACTAGAAACATTGGGCGATACTAGTCCTATCACATTCTATAATCTCAATGTCATTGATGATCAGCCCTTGCTGAAAATCAAGTCGACATCGCTGCTACACGGCGCTGTGATGCTCTACGAAGGAGAAGTGTAGGTTATTCATAGCAACAAAACAGTTTTTCAAAAACTGATCATTCTGATAGCACCCACATCACGATTGAACTAGAGAATATTGGCAATATTGCAGTAGATTTCATCACGCTGTCATTTACAGATTCCACCACCACAAATACCCTGATGAATCCAGAACTAACACCTGAAGATCAGTATGAACTCGAGCTGTACACCAAGGGCACGCGTGTCTTTTCTTGGGAGGGAACATCAGAGAAAAGATCCAATGACTTGATAGGTAAGAAGATATGGCTGCCACAAGGTGCAAGTACGACTATCAAGATCAATGTCTATGGCAAACGAGATTGGTGAGTGTTATATGTGCTCTGGGTTATATGTCACGCAAGACACTAATAACGTGGTGCCAGCCATGGAGGAACGATCCAGATTGACTATGGCTATTTGGATCGCACTGTAGAGAAGATACAATCATTGCAGTCCACCCAGAACGACGCTACTGCTGCCCCTGCTACCATGTTCTATACACGTCAATTGTATCTCAATGTGCTTATCACTGTATATCAAAACATTGAACCATTCAATTGGGATGTGGCTTATCTCAGACACAGCACACCTGCACCCAAAGAAACCTTAGATCTCGCTTTTGACCACCTGCGTACCATCAAAGAGGTCATGGAAGCAGAAGAAAGAGGTATATCCAGCACCTCTCTATCGCAGCAACAGCCCATTGAGGACTTGCTGCTGGTCACAAGAAACATAGAATTGAAGAATCAAGAAAGAAACGAATACTGTCTGATCACATTGGACGTACGCAATAGATGGACCACGCCATTCGACGTTGATTTTGTAGTGAATAGCAAAACAAAGGATGACGATAGCAGCGATATGGATGAATTGGCATCTCATCTTACAGTACAGCCTGGCTCTACATCGCGGTAAGCAGTTTATTGTTATCTTGATCAAGCTCTTTGCTTACACTAGGCGCATTAGGGTCATTCTTCCCTTGAAAAGACTGTTTCTCTCGCCTGATGTTTGTCGTCAAGAGATACCTTCATTTGATCCAAACAAGCAGTTTGTCGTATCTCAAGGCCCCAAGGTATCAAAAGAACAACGGCAAGCCCGTTTACAGATGTTCTGGTACAGAGAAGAACTATTGAATCGCATAAAGGCAACATGGCGATGTGGATCCACAGGCAGAATGGGTGAATTAAATCTGCGTCCTTCATTGAGGCTGACATCGATGCAGTTGGGTATTCTCAAGAAGGAAGATGTCGAGTTTGTGGTAGATTTGAAGGGTCATAGCATACAGAAACTGAGCCATAGAAAGTTTACTTGTGTCTGTAATGACCATGTGATAATGACAGTGTCTGTGAGAAATCGATTCAGTAAGTGACATGATAACAGCAAGTAATAGTAATGCCTCATCCTCGTCTTTCTATATAGCTCATCCTATCAAGCTGATTTTGCGCATTCAACCTGTCCAAAGCTACAATGACGGCGTCAAAGAGTATGATTTGTCAAGCAAGCTACTGATGGAAGGTGTCAGACAGGTCGTTCTTCCTGAGGTAAGACATGTGTACTTGCCATTGTACTGCTCATTTGAAAGCTAAACTACCCTTTTCAAACAGATTCCTGCCTCTAATGGTGTTGCCAAGCACTCATTTCCAATGTATTTTCTATCCCGTGGCCAGTTTGAACTCTTGTATCATGCAGAAGACGTTCATTCAAGGGACATATACTATGACCATGAGTGGGCTGTTGTTGATGTTACTGAAAGTGATCATGTAAATTAAAATTAGACCAATAAAGCGAAAACCGCTATAATAATTGCTCGCAGAGAAATGATCAAGGTAGAATACTACCACCTGGTACTTATGATACTGTGTCAAATCCTTTTAGATATTTTTCATTTATATAAAGAAGCCCCCCCCCAAAGGTCATTGCGGATCACTATAGGAAGAAAACAGTTTAAAGAATTGAAACTTGTGACTATACAGCGTATTCGATATAGGTATGTAGCATTGCAAAGCTAAAAAAATGAATGTAAATTCGACATTTTGAAGATTGGGAGCATCCTTTTTATGTCCTGTCTAATCAGTTTTTGTATACCTCGCACAAACACTATATCCGCTTTAAACATTTCAGGGCCAAACAATCATGCAAGCGGTTGTGTTTCAATACATTCAAACTAATTTCGTGTTCCAGTACTCGCCACAATCGCTCCAAAATGCTCATTTCCTATAGATTTTACAATGTGTATGTTTTATTTATGACAGATGTGGTAAGCAAAAGTGGCATCTACAAAAATTTACTCGAAAATAGAATCTCGTTTGCAACTTGTCTCGGATTACACCCAATTCGCGTTTATAAGAAAAAACATTTGAAACCACATCCCATAGCATATGGCCTTAGAACATCCTCATGCAGTGCTCCCTTCCATACTATTACTGATTGTCCACTCCATCCTCAGTTCATCGCCATTCTGATCGTAAATCTCTGCTTCTTAAGGATCCCATTACTGTTGCACAAAATGAACATGTAAAACAATGATTTCTTTATTGAATCCAACATCCAACCATCTGCTTCATAGCGTTCGACATTAAAACTGAATGCATCTAATAGAATTTGACATAGGAATCCTTGACTTGAGTGAGCCAAATAAGAGAGGTAACTGTTTATCCAAAACATCTTAATACAATGCCAGTAAACGTCGAATATCAATACTTACCAGCAACAAACAAGGGGGACATGAAAGGGCCATTTAACTTGCAGCCACGAAATACCAAGAGCTCACCAGCATAATGGGTCAAAGCAATTACGTAGGTCCAAATACCGAGATCATACATGCTATCGACAGGATTAACAAAAAGGGCCCTCAAACAAACAAAATGTCAAAATACATACAATTTATGTTGAAGGTGGAAAGCAGCATAGATACGAATCATACTGACAGACCAAGTCCATGTAGCAAAAAGACGACCGCTCAAGGGTGTTACTATCCAAGGGTCCTGAGTCAGCACAGCTTTGCTATCACACAACTCTTGTTAAACTGTACCTTCTTCTGGCTTGTTTGCGTAAACGCGTTTGGTCAATGAACTGGTGCAAAAATTTTGAATGGAATTGAAGATGCCAAGGGCAGAGGTGAACAGCAACCACTTGGGAAGATAGCCCTCGGGAAGGGTCGAAAAGACGTCGGCAAATTGGCTGTAATAAGCTTCCATTGTATATGCAAGAAAGAGATGAAAGGATGGATAAATACAATCTGATCACCGTTTTGTTCATTTCAGAAGAGTCACGACGACAAGGTGACACATTATAAAGAGCTTAAATACAAACATGCTGCTTTGAGCTCCATGCGAAAGACATTTTATTATTTCAAAGGCATCAAATGTTCTTCGCCATCCATGCCAAAGGCAACCACGTCTTTTTGATTTCCATTTCTAAATGTACCCACACGAACCCGAATATTTTTGGCGTACTTGAATGCATTCTCGCTGTCCAATTTGGAGAAACCTCTCAGGTTATGCTCCGCAAGAGGTGTCATTCCAGTAGCCAACAGAGCAATCTGCGAGTTACCGCGAGCAACACCGTGTGATTTCTTGATGCTGACAGTCCAGATGGCAATCCACCAGACGATAGGAATGAACAAGCACAGACATAGCGCATAGCATGCCTCTCTCTTGATAGCGTATTGAGGTTCCAAATTGAAAACAGCTTGCCCGTCTCTGCCTGAACCTGACCAAGCTAATGATTCAGCGTCATTGTTGACATAAGGCGCTTGGAAATAAGCTTGATCGAAAGCATTCAAAGCATGTTGCATAAAATATTCGAATGGATAGGGTTCCTTGTTGTATTTGAAGTTTTCGATCTGACGAAACGAAGCAAGGTAGTCTCGAATGTTGTAATACTTTGGTGCCAACAGTTCTGCGATGATGCTCTGTTGCATGATGTATGCGTTGAGCATGACGCCGTACATTGGATGGGCTGTCATAGCATCAAAGTTGTTTGCAGTGTTATTGCCAATCACTTTATCATAATCCATGACAATAGGAGTAGCAGAATCGACGCTATATTGTACCAAGGTGCCATTTGTGGTTCTCCAAGTAGACTATATGCAAGTTTAGTATGAGCAAGTGCTGTAATGTTCCATGCTAGCTGATAAACATACATTAACATAACTCGAATTAAAGTAGCATTTCTTGAATTCCAGATCCAAGTAGGTGCTGTTAGGATTGAGAACACTGGCAGTTTGATACGTCTTGTTGTATGCAATGATGAAGGATTGATCACCAACATAAGGTCTGTAGCGTGCATCGTACACCTTCTCGTCTGTAAAAATCTCTGGCACGTTCAATCCTGGTATCATGGGAGCTGTATAGTTGGCCAAATCCCAGTAGGTGCGATTCACCATATCTCCAGAATACAAGAATTTAGGAAACTTCATATCTGAAGCTGTCGTGATATTGAAGGCAGTGAAGAATTCTTTCAGCACAACCACAGTTCTGTTTGTTCCCCAGCGATTGACAATGGCCGTTTCATCAGCAGACACAGTGTTGCAGGTCATGTTGGTTGAAATGTAGGTGATATTATCGTACGAGCAGTAGGCAGTGCCAGAGGGACATTCATAGAGAGGTGACGACTTGCTACCTGTTGCAGCCTGGGCAAAACTGGAAGAAGTAAGATAGGCATTGGTTGACAAACCGTTCATAAATGGCGCAATGCCACTACTGCCAAGTTTGCTGCGACCACCCAAACTCTCAGCTGGCAGATAATGAAAGCGAATGCTGGAGTTAGGGCCTAGTGTGATGTTCTTCATGACGGGGACGAGGAGCTCTTGCGAAGCAGGACTGATGATCAAGAGGCCAATATTGAACACAAGAGCTACAACGAGGACCCAATCAAAGGTCATTGCTTTAAAAGCACTTGTGAAGCCTAGTGGAATGTTGGTTCAGTCTGCTTGACATGATGAGTATATATGTACCTGACAATCCTCGGGTGCATTCATCATACACATCAATGATAGTCAACTTGGCACCTTCTGTAAGACGGACCCATTTATACTCTGCGAGCGCTCTAATGACAAGTGTTAGTACAGAATGACAAGCTTATAGACTGTGTCTTACTTGGATATGCCGCTGGCAATAAAGATCAAGTTGGCGCTCAATAGAAACGACACAAGAGAGGGAATCTTTAGGCCAATGATAGTGAAATCCAAGGGCTTTCCGTCAGCATACAGGAACAGAAGCAGCAACGCAATTGTAAAGAAGCAAGACAGTACAATGGTGAACAGAGTCTTGAAATATAAAGAAAATGAGCTTCTGTTTTGCAACTCTTGGATGCTATTCACGGATTGTCTGTTGTGTATTCTGGCGTACGTAGTGTCGTGTTTCACATGGCTTGAATCAAACAACTTTTGATCTTGTTTCTCTTCAGGGACTTGGCCCAAAGGGATCTCTTCAGAGATGTCTGTATAGTACTGTTGTTGCTGTTGATGATGGTGATGCGACATCTGCAGGAAATCAATTACAAAAAGTTTATTCTGTGGTCTTTTTGCGCTTACCGTGTTAATGGACAGGTGTAGGATAAGAGCAATGGATGAAAGCCAACTGCCCCTGGTTTATATTGTTGTAATACTACAAGGGAAAGAAAGAGAAAGAAAGAAGCAAACCATGAAAAGATGTATTTATCAAGTTTTATAGGGTTTGTTATTTGATCCAGCCCTTGCTTGCTTGGTGAAAGAGGTGTTGTACAAATTTGTCTGTAGAATGATCTACAAGAGTCTAAATAATAGACACAAATTCATTTAATATGTATCGCAGAAGAAGAGGTGAAAGTGGTCCTGACTATAGTGCGCTGATGCTTGCCAATTTTACGAAAATCCTCCTTGCGTTGCAAGCTACATGTTTAATCAACATCTCCTATACAAGCAAATAGGAAGCATGCAGTTTCACTCTTTTTTCTCGTCATGGTAGTAAGATTATACTTGTTCAATGTACCCAGAATTTTGCACTGAGCGTATATGGAAATTACCCACTCTCAAATAATACATATTTAGAAATGAAAAGAGTAATGGCACACAGTTTACTGATCTGGCGTTTTAACAATATAGAACTGCGCCTCTGAGCCTTGTATACATTATAATAGTTGTGCCACTGTGCAGTAACCATGGCAACCACTACAATGTCTGATGTGGTTGAAAGCATCAATGGTATGGCGGTTGCTTGTACTACAAGGCTCAATTTGTGCAATATCGTACAATCTGTTGCCCCTGGTTCACTTCCACAAGGTAGCTCTATATAGATCAAAAGACAGATGTTATTGAAAATAAGTCAAATGAGATATTCATTGCCATGTTCGATGCCAGCACTAGGAGGAAATGCTACTTTGTACTTGGTCTAAACAGCAGCAAGCTTATTTCGTGCCAAGTATAATGCACATTGCACAATTCATATCTGTATATGGGCAAAGATGAGGCGTTGAGCATCAATAAAGTAAATCATTCCTAAAAGAGCCATTTTCAACAGGGAAACTATTATTTGAACATGAATCATTGTATCACCGAATATCAAATCAATCACTTTTCAAAAGATGGCTGCAGCTGATTTTAGATGCCAAATCTGTTTGGTTGAATTAATTCCAGTTGGGTGCTAGTCTGATGGTGCTTTTCATGAGAGCCATAGACTTACATTGCATGTTTAGATTAGCGTTGAAACTCGAAAGGTTGGATATGGTTCATAACACGAATAAAGGGCATTTATAGTAGCAGCCAGAAGCAGATCAACCTGTAATTTTAGCATTGCCACATGCAGGCGTGTTTACTGTTCGTATGCTACACTTTGCCACAGTCTTTGATCTGTTGCCCCGATTCGCTATCGTGATGAGTCAAAATCTAAACATTTTCTAAAGAAAAAGGTGTGACCAATCGATCCTTTACATAATACATGTGTGGTCAAACCCCTAGCCAGCCTAAAATGCTGTCATGTTTTGTCGATCTATCGAATCCATAGGCTCCTCTTGGTCTGAGGGACAGATATGAATACGCTACTTTATCTGATATAGACGTTGAGCGCCGTATGCCATTTAAACCTTATACTAGGCTGTTCAGTTCTCGTAGCTATCTCATTGATAGTGCATTACTCAATGTCGCTGTACGGTAGCTCATTTGAATCTTTTGGTTGAGATAATGGCAGTAATCTGAGATTCTAACCTATCAATACACTCAAATACCTGCACGCAACTTACAGTTGCTCATCAAAGAGATTCTGATACAAGGAATCGCTCTAAAAGATTATCCAATGCGGAAATGAGCCGATCCTTTAGCAAGAAGGTAATCAACATTCAGCAGGGGATCATAGTCAGAATGTTCCTTCAAGCTGCACGCACAGACAGCGCCGGTGTCTAGCTGAAGAGCAAGTTTGAAGTGTCCGTTTCAGATTCAAATGTCGATTGAATATCAAGAGATCGGCAACAAAGAACACTAGTGCGCATGAAATGAGACTATAAGCACTGTTTCTGATCCAATAAGATATATCATCTGATTGCATTAATTAACTGTCAATGACAGTGCTATTCACAAGCGAGCCTTGTTGAGTTTATCTTGTCAAGAGTGGCATGATGTTATGACTCCTTCTTTTCATCCCCTTTTTTCGTTCGCCTCGCTAATATCAAACACACAGGGACACTTGCTGAAGCATCCGGAAATGGAAGTTTTACATTTTGGCTACACCACCCCCATCTTGGTCAAGGTTAAAAAAAAATTTTTTTCATCAAATCTCATCTTCTTTTTGTTTTTCTTCATTAACAAATAGAACAACTTATTCAAAATGGGAAACGTGAGTAGACTCCAAGTATGGGAAGATGAACAGTAGACTAATATTGATGGTATCGTAGGGTCAAAAGGCACAAATGAAGCGTGAGCGTAACGCCAAGAACGCAAAGGGTAACGGTGTTTCTCAATTAAAGACTGTAAGTAGCATTTGTGCGTAGGATGAGAGTGAGTGTTGATGTGCCATTTGACAGAATGATGCTGCCAAGAACATTATCTGTAAGACCTGCTTCCAAACCTTCCTCTGTACCTCTCGTGAAAAAGCGTAAGTGAATTATGATGAAGAACCAGAATGGCATAGTGACATTTTGTGGTAGTTTGTCTGAACACTCTGAAAACAAGCACAACAAGTCTCTCAAGGAATGTTTCCCTGGTAAGTTGGTTGTGTTATAGTGTGTTGAGTATAAGCATTAATGGTGGAATTTAGATTGGGTTGCTCCTGCTTAGATCCATCGGGATCCTCTGGAGATGTTTTATGATTCTAGAAGAAATAATCCAGCCTGCAAAAATAACAACCTCTATATACGTTCACTCCTCTTACCTTGACAAGAGTTTACTTTTCTCTTTTTTTTTCTAATATCATGTCGCATTTTACCTCATATTGTATATAAGTGTTTGAATTGGTTTTTATTATGGGATGTGTGCTTTACATAAGTCTAGTGGTTGAATTGACTTCATATCAATCAAATCGAGTGTTTATGTAATGATATAATACAAAATTACTAGTTTAATAATCAATATGAAATTTAAATAAGGGCCATGGCAGCAACGACAGCAACACCTAAGCCAACAGCGCTAGCACCGGTGAAAGAGGCGCCTGAACCAACAACATTGGCAGCGATAGGAGTAGTGGAAGAGGAAGGAGCAGCAGTGGTGGCGGCAACAACAGCCTCAGGAGTAGTAGTCTTGGCAGCAGCGGTAGTAGTAGTAGCGACGGGAACAGAAGATGAAGCAGCGGTAGGAACAGTAGCATTGCCCTTGTAGACAGGGACCTTATTACATTGACCAGCAGGAACCAACTCGTATTCCTTTTGGAGGATGGGCAAGATACGGATAGCAGCATCAACAGTTTGAGTGTACAAATCATGCTCAAGAGAGATACCACCAACAGTAGCAGACTTGGCGGCATTGGCCCACTTGGTAACATTGCCATCAATCCAAGACTCCTTAAAGACCTTGGGGTTGGAAGCGTAAGCCCAATCATTGGTGTCATGGTTCCAGATGATGGGAGCAAAACCAAGAGCAGCGGCAACATCACGAACACGGTTATCGATATCACCATAAGGAGGTCTAAAGTAGCGAGGAGCAACGCCAGTAACTTCCTTGATAACTAACTCGTTCCACTTGAGCTCAGCAACGATTTGCTCGTTGGTCAAGGTGGTCATGTAGTTGTGAGACCAGGTGTGCATGGCCAGCTCATGGCCAGACTTGTAAGCACGAAGAGCATAGTCAGGGAATTGAACGACTTGACCGCCAACCATGAAGAAAGTAGCCTTGACATTGACCTTGTCCAAGTAATCGTACAACTTGGGACTGAATTCAGATGGTCCATCGTCGTAAGTAAGAGCCCATTGACCCTTGGGACATTCGTAGAGATCTTCTTTACCGAAACAACCAGTGAAGGTCCAATCACAATAAGGATCTTGGCCTGCAACTTCAGGTTGAGGGCCTAATAAAAGAAAATGTCAGTGCTTTGCAACGTAATGAAACACGGATTCTGCATTTACCAGCATTGTTGAGGTTCTTGTAAACAGGAGCCTTGGTAATGTTGACGTTCTTGATCAATTCAAGCCATTCAGGCTTAGCTGTGGGGATCTTGAAAGCAGGAGGATAAGTTTCCTTCAACTTGATGGTCTGAGGAGCAGCAGCTGCGTTGACAATAGCGTGTGATCCAGGATGAGCATTTACTACTGTAAGTGCGACCGTGGCGAGAATGAAAAGCTTATGAAACATGTTGTTTTTATAGTCTAAGGGAACGTAAAGGATATAAAGGAAGGTAAAACGACGGACAGGAAAAGAGAAATTAAGAGATGGAAAGAGCCATTATCAAATACTCTTTACCAGATCGTATTTATAGTTGGTAGAGCAAACACCAAATTACTACAGAGTTTCTTTATTTAGATTGTCAAGTGTATCACAAAATGAATTCCAGGAACATACACTTTATGATTTCGCTCAAGACCTGAGATAGCATTGAATGAGCGAGAAACCTCCATCATACAGTATAGATGGAACGATGCTGCAACCGATAGATTCACATGTCTCTCAGTGGCAGTGTAGACGTACGTGCTTGATGTCTTTGTATATAAATAGCCCGTCAAAACGATGTTGCGGTTTTTCCGGCTTCAATTCTCAATTAGACACAAACTCATCTTCTAGTCTTTCCTCTGAATCTATTCTGTAACTTTAGAGTTGAGTCTCGCGATAATTTCTGCCTTTTTACTAGACAATTTTGCTTTTTATAGATCTTGGTCAGTGGCAGAGTGCTTGTTTTTCTCGTGTATGTCAACCAAAATTAGTTTTGTAAATAAAACAGACGAGCTTCTCTGATTTTCCCAGAGTGAATGATTGCGTCTGGTTGAATCTACAGTGTGGCCAAGTCGTGGTATACAATGGCATATACACAACGTCTCTCAGATGCAATTGACTTGACTCTAGTAGTTTTGCACTCGTTCATGTCATGACAGCATGATTTGCTAAGCGGAAATGCCATAATTTTAGTCATTAGCGACAATCATATATATATATATATATATATAAAATATTTCCATTCTTTCTTTTACATCAAATTTGCTTTCCGCTTTAATGATATTGCTACAATGGTTTACTTTGAGTCAATAAATTCATATGCCATGACTGATACGCTGTCCAATCTATAGATAATGGATCTTCTTTTCAGTTTTTTCTTTAGCGAAAAGACGCTGAATCATAATATTCATCAACGGAAATGATCTTCCTTTTGATTATTTTTGTATTGGAGTAGCACATGAGCTATACTAGATCTGGTGCAGTGCATACCATTGATATTTTTCTTGTGTTACAGGTTGAGCATTGATAGTCCAATCAATGCCTTGATACCACAAGATTTCGATTTTATAATAATAGTAAAAAATGTGTTTAGCAGCGTAGCAAATGACATAAGAGACCTGCTTCTCTTGTGCAAGTAGCATATAATCCTGTGAGATGATGCATTGTACACAAAACATTTTGATAGCAAGGTCTCAATTTAAGTTGAAATTGTTGAATTCCTCCATTCTTGTATATATAAATTAGCACGTTGACGTACAAACTATATTAATGTCCCTAAATAGAAATTCTCTACCCACCAACTTTCCCTGGTAAACTGCTACATCAATATGTACATCATCACCTTTGTGTAAGTTGGGATATTACAGCAGCAATCGTTATTTTATACATCTCGTTGTCAATCAATCATGGATTTCGTCCTCTGTAGACTCGCAATTTTTAAGGATCTCTCGAGTGATGAACGCAATAGGGCTCGCTCTTTGCCTCTAGTAGCTACTTTTTGTCAGTAGAGGTGATAAGCCATGTCGTCCAGGTGTTACATGATGGTTGTGATACAAAATACATGCAACTTTAAATATGCTATAACTCGTTTTATCAGCTAACAACTCCAATGCCAATACTCGCATCATACTTGTTTTGGTATACATCGTATACCTGACACTGCACAGGCTGCCTGTGCCTGTACCTGTGTCTGTACCTGTACCTGTGTAAACGTTTAATAGATCTGATCTGGGAATTTATATATCAAACAGACCTGAAGGCATCAGTAATCAAACACAATAATTTTAAAAAAGAAGCTTCTAGTTGATTGTGGCATTGCTCTCAAAGAGCTTAGTATTGAAGTGTTTCTGGGAAGGAATATTCTTTAAATTTCATAGCAATGAAAGGTATTAATTAGGTTCGTGTAATACATAATCAAGTAAGGATGTGTCATTACTGTGGAATTGATAATACTTGCGTAAGAAGCTTCATTGGTATGGAACTGAAAAGCCTGGTAGGCGATCCTTCTTGAAAGCTCTAAACATATAAATGCGCTCTGTTATTGCTATGAATTGGAATACAAGCTCACTTGAATCACTTATGCTAGAAGGACATCTTGGAAAATTCAATGTAACGTGGATTTGTTTAAATGAATAAATAGATCTTCTTAAAAGCCGCTTGGCCAGCTTCTCGTGTGAGTAGCATGTATACATATCTTGAGTACAGTCTATCAATACAGTCAACATCAACAGTCATTGCCTCAGCAACGTACGTATTTGGGATATATGACAAGTTTACAGCGTATCATATATTGTACGAGACCACAGTGCATGATACACCTGGCGTTGGTGTCATATATACAGGCATGTGTCTTGCACTGTGGATTTGAGAGCGTACATCCAAGGCATTCCGCTAATATATACAAGTGTTTATGCTTCGGATGGCTCTCTACCTTTGCTTCGCTTCGCTTCGGTGAGAACCAACCTGCGCAGCGGCAGCTCGCGCTACCGATTGCCCTTGCGCACCTTATCAGAATACTGCTACTACTTTCATTTTGACCCTCCACTTACACTTAAAAACACTTTATATTATCTGTAAATCTGGTTCTTATGCGATGCTCTATATCTATCTACACGTTGCTACTTCATATACGGGCAAGTATCATACAGGTATTATCCCTTTTTAGTCAAGAGTGTGTCTAATACAGCAAAATTCGAGTGCATTTGAGCCGCGTTTCCTCGCGTTCAAGGCCGTTTTAGATTGTCAGAATAGCACCAAACAATTGCTCTTGCCTAGCGGCAACTTGCTGACACCTTTGCTCAACTTTTTTGGGATCGCCAAAATTCGTCCAAAATCAACCAAAAAACCATGAGGGGATACCTCATAATTTCCATCAAAAATCAAACGATCGCGTTTTGGACCTTGATAATGAAGACTTTTACTATGATATATCTTGAATCAAAATGTTCCTTTTGATCCAACGCAGCCGCTGAAGCTTTGTTTGTGCGACCTTAATATGGTAAATCTCGACTTTTTCCTCAAAACCCTCATTTCATATTTTTGAAAATTGCTCAATATTTTTGTTCAAAACATTAAGTTTATTTGGCACCATCGGATGCGCCTTGAAAAGCGTTCCAGAAATGCATTAAGAAGTATGCGATGATCATCACATTTTATATAGTTGAATCTTCCAAAATAGGTCAAATTGAATCCAAAAAGTCTGAAAACCAACAAATCAGGAAAATAAAACAAATCACGGAGAATAAATCAATTTTGGCTAGCAAAAATGTTGCCATGCTTATCCTGCCACTAAACGAGAGTTTTGTGGATGACATTTCGAGTCCAAATTCAAATTTACATATACTGGAGATGCATTTTTGGACGTTAGATAGAATCATTTGAGGCAATAATAGTACTGTTTATGGTAAAGGGTATCAAAGTAGAGTCATTTGACTAATGTCCGTTCATTACAGTGTAATGGTCATTACTACCTTGCTCTATCAAAGTTTTTGAAACAGTACTGCCATACTCATTATCAATAAGTGAGCTACATAATAGAGCAAGATCAAGATGGCCTCGAGTAAAGCTTATAATATTAGCTTACTTTTGTTCGTTGATATGATTGTCAAGTGTGCTTGATCAGACGAACGCTGACAACTCAATAAATGCTCATTTTCCCTTGAGATCTTGGTAATGGCTATCATGTACATGTGGATCTGGACAAACAGCTATGCTATACATAGTCAGATCATTAACAACATACATAAAAAGCAAAATGATCTGATGCCAGATACACGAATTGATCTTGGGTTCAGAATGCGAAAAAAAAATTCCATATCTCCATGCAATAATACTGACGATGAAAGAAACGACCTCAAGATTCAATCTGAATGAATGCGGTTCATCCAAGCCATATCTGTACATGATTTAGCATTGGGAATTTTGCTTGGTTGAAGTAGCTTACATGATTGCAAGTGGTAATGTAGTCACTAATTCTGTAGTTGATAGAAATCATTGTTTCTCATACTTTGATGAAGCGTTGATGGCGAGTGCCTCCATGTGGAATGATTCATCGTTTCAAGTATCAAGTGGTTGTGAGTATCAACTCGACTCTTCAAAAAACTATAATACACGAGCTAGATGTAGATTTTGTCAGCTTCTGATTCGCGATCTCATCGTATGCCTTTATTCAGCATATACTACCACAATTCAAGTGCGAGATGGTATACTTCACAAGCCACTGATTTGGCTTATCGGGAAGGATAGGGATTAAACAGCTTCAACCTACCCATAACATACAAGCATTTGGTTGCAAATGTACCATGAACGATTGTGATCTTACCAAGATTCTTACAGATACGAAAGCAAATGTCGGTGGGCTTTGTTCAAAGCCTTATCCTGCTTCCCATCAAACCCCATTTTCTACATGTCATCATCAAACTCAACTCTGTTTCTAGGAACCAGATTGAGCCAATTACTTAAATAGTAAATTTATAAGGGCACTTCTCCGTATGTTTTGTTAGATTCATGGTCACGATTAATCCGGGGCCATAGTATTATCAAACAACATATCATTATCCCGTAATTTTCGCTTCTATTCCCGTGTTTGTAACTGTTTACTCTCTTTTCTTGGATTTGTTTTTCTGAAATATATTTATTGTTGTGGAATAGAATAGAAAATAGACACCATGCATCGCTTCGCAAGTAAATTATCAACAACTGTCAGTTACAAAGCTACTGCAGGTACGAGTAGTATGAACTGAAAAAGTGGATAGTTTGATTAAACCCAAAATTTTGCTAGGATTTCACACCTCTGCTGTGAGTGCAGCCATTACTCGTTTCAATTTACCTGCCATGAGTCCTACCATGACAGAAGGTACTATTCACAAGTGGATGAAGAAGGAGGGTGATTCCTTTGCTGCTGGCGATGTGCTTTTGGAACTCGAGACTGACAAAGCTCAAATTGATGTCGAAGCTGCCGAGGATGGTGTTTTAGCCAAGATTGTTGTAAGTTTTCTACTTGATGCGAAGGATAGACAGAGAAGCAGGCTCTGATCATAGTGACAATAGCTTCAAAATGGTAAAAAGGGATCTGTCAACAGCTTAATTGCTCTCATTGCTGAAGAAGGTGATGATATCTCCAATGTTGAGATCCCCGCAGAAGAAGAATCTTCATCTACCCCAGCTGCTGCTGCTGCTGCTGAAGGTAAAATTTCATTCAATGTCAACTGGTTTGCTTGATCTGATAACATGGTGTATAATAGAGGAGAAGCCTACTAGCACATCTGCTCCTACACCTACTGCATCACCCATCTCTCACCACGATATTGACACTAGCAAGCTCAAGAAGCCATTGTCTCCTGCTGTTTTAAGTTTGGTGTTGAAATACGGTATCAAGGATGTTGACAGCATCAAGGCATCCGGTAACGGTGGCCGAATCTTGAAGGGCGATGTTCTCGCTCACCTTGGTCTTATCAAGCCCAAGCCTGCACCCAAGGCTACTCTCAGTATTGCACCTCCTAGAGATCAAATTGTATTTGCCAAGGTAAATGGAGTGGCATGGCATGATAAGATGACACTGTGCTGATATTGGATACAGACTGAGAAAAAGCAGGATAAGAAGGAAGTCGCTCCTCCCCTCCCTACATTCATCAGCAAACAAGTTGTAGTCGACGATCTCTTCAGCTTGCGCCAATCATTGAACGAACAACATGGTACACATGTCAGCATTAACGATTTCATTGCAAAGGCAGCTGAACGTGCTTTGCAAGATGTCACAGCCAACAAGATCAATGCAGTTGGTGTTAAGAACCCTATTATTTATAAATCCTCTCCTTTATCCTTCTCCGAGAAATACACAGGTGGACAATTCAAGTAAGAGCAAGAAGAAAGAAAGACAGATCTATGCAACTGGGATACTAACAAACACAAAAACACAGGGTTTTCAATTTAACTGAACCTACTTATGACTTTATTACAGACTCGTATCAAAATTCCAAGCCTTATGTCATGCAAGTAAGCGGCTATCAACGTATTGTATCACAGCAGAAGAAGCGTTCATCAGATCATGAAATGCTTGATTTGATCGACTACCTTGGCGGTGCTTCAAGAAAGCAAGAGCCTCGTCGTATTCAACTCTCGACGAAAAATGCCAAATTAGATTTCACTCAACAACCAAAGCAAACACATGCCGTTGAAATCAAATTAGACGGCGGCAAGCCAGGAAAGATCTTGAATGATCAAAAGGCAAATGCTTTCCTTGAAAGAGTTGAATTTTATGTTAGAAATCCTAGCGAATTAGTGTTATAAATTGTTAAATTTAGTCATATTAAACAAATGTTGTCTCTCGCTTCTTTTTTTCTCTCTCGCTCCCCTTGCCTCAAACCCGAAATTGGGGCATGCATTTGATCATTATAAATAAAAAAGGAGACGTTTTATGTGGCGTGTAATGTAATGCCTTAATCATGGTTGCATCTGGAAATATTTGTTTCGATTTGATACAGCTTCTTTTTTGTCAAAAACACTAAACAAGATATCACGATGGTAACACTACATGCTTACAGAAGGAAAAAAAGAGACTTACATGACATTACATTACATCAACTTTGGCCGCCCCTCCCCCCCCCCAAATTTAACTATTTTGAATTGAGATTCAATGCAGACTAACGTACACCAAGATGATTTGTTAAGTGTTCCTTCATGGGCTGAAGATTATGATATTTGACTGATGATTACCCATGAAATTTCATCACATCCATCTTAAAGCAGCTGATTATTATTGCTATTATTGCTATTATTATGTTTCGCCGCCCTCCTTTGGTTGCTCGCTTTGATTATTATCCATCGGCCGTACCTATCAGATGATTTTGCAGTACAATCAATACAAGTAATCTTGGCGCTCTAGTATAGTAATTATAGATGTGCGGCCAGCTCAATATAATATAATATAGAATATCAGATTCCCGCTCTTTTTGTTTCTATTCGTCATCGTGAGAGAAGAACTGTAGGCGATTCCAATAAGAATGAATTACTTGGAATCATCCGGTTTCACAAATAGATTATTTTAGACCTACCGCGGGCCATGTAAATGCCTACTTTATATAATCCTGGTGGAACAATGAAATTAAATGTATCACTTGTGCTAAAAAGCGAATTATTTGTGTTATTAGGTGCGTTTTTTATAGCTTCATCTGATCTATAAAAACGTATATAGTAAGTCTAATGACATATTTATATTGTGATGTGGTGTTTGTGTGTGTGTGTGTGTGGTCCCGTCAACTGTACTATCAGACAGCAGCAGAAGCAAGGCAAAAAATCAATAAAAACGGAGGCGGACAATCGAGGCGAGATGAGACGAGACGAGACGAGACGAGACGAGGCGCCTTGATTTTCTTTTTGTTGATTAAGATTTGGGTATCACACGTGGAATATAGAAACATGATGAAACCAATAAAAAAAACTGGTTTTGAATATCACATCCCAAAGGGAGTAGTACATGCAAGATGAAAAAAAAAAAAAACCGACATTGCAACACATACACACACACATTTGACCACATTTTCTATGCTTTTTGTTTAACCATCCAATCGGTATAAAATTTCTCCCACGTGAGACGACCATGTAATAGTCATTTCAAGACTAGAACCATCACATTTTGGGCTTTAATGTCGATCAGAAAAAAAAAAAAAAAAAAAAAAAAAACTAGTTCAACTTGTTTGTGTACCTGACTTTTTTTTTTTGTGATTTATGAGTACAGGCAGAAAGGAAGGCATTTTTATTATATTTATATATGTACAGTAGTATTTATATATATATATATATATATATATATATATGTGTGTGTGTTTGTTAAGAAAGAGTATTATATGTACGATGTTGTTTTGTCATTTATACATATATATATATATATATATGTATATATAAAAGAAAAAATAAAGGGGAATGTGTAACAAGAAATCTATTGATATGAATGATTGTATGGATGATGGTGGAATGCATTCATGTTGGTAGTGTTGTAATATGTATTTATATTGGCGGCTGATGATAATGCAGAAACAGATGAGGACCAGCTCAAAATGGGTTTACAAACATTGGGTGGTGGTGTAGGGTAACTGTAGCTGTAGATTTGAGTGGGTGCCGGTGCCTGATCAGGGATGTATCGCTTCTTTGTAGCCTGTGTGCTATATTCATCGATGTATTCATGCGTGCGTTTCAATGGCTGCATCATGGGGATCACAACAGGTGGTGGAGGAGGTGTTGCTGGTGATATGGGCATCATCAATGTGCTGTTTGACCACCATTGCTGGCATGTCGATGTCCATGCAAAGAATTGCTTTTGAGGAATATGGATGTTGTAATTTAATGCTGACAGGAACTCCATCTCCATGATGTTCAGCTCATTCACAGGAATGCTGGATACTTCGGACCATGTCTGTAGTAAAGTGGATTAGATGTTGCCTCGAATCAAATGAATTACTCAAAATTACCTTATTCGTAAATGTATTGTCATCCAGATATTTATTTGCTAATACAAGTGCTGTCGTGAATAGTCTCACTTCGGAACCAATGGACGCTCTGATCGATGGATAAGCTGCTCGTAATCTCTGGATGTAATGGAGTGCCAAAATCATACATGTACATGATATTTGTGTCGCTTTCAATACTTTCTGGACGTAAACTTTAAAAGCAGCATGACGTTTCGGACTTAACAATGCTCTTTTGAAAGATCCAGCCCAGATACAAGGTATGATCACTGCGCAGAAATCTGCTAATTGCGATGGATTTGTAATGGACAAAATGGAGTAGGATGCTGTCATGGTGTTGGCGTATAGGTGTATGTTTTTTTTTTGTGTTTTTTTCTGGCTGGTTGTTTGATCAAGTGAGGGAAGAAGAGAAGAAAAAAGCCAAGATGAGAAATCTTGATTTATATTTATATTGATTACAAAATGTCGGATAATTCCATCAGCACCACCATGAAAAGAAGGTTCGCAAACAACTAAAAAGATTTCTTCCGTTTTGACCGGCCCCTAAATATAAAATGTCCCAAAAGAAACCATCGTGATACATGTAAAACAAAAAATTTGCCTCCCTCACTTTTTCTTGGATCCCCTTTCACCAGGTTTGTTTTACATGTAACCCACCCCCACCCCCCCAACATTGCTCCCTTTTTTTTTTTTTTTTTTTTTTTTTTTTTTTTATTTTCATTATCATCCATCCTTCTTTTGACAACATTTATAAAAATATTCCCTCAGTGCCTTCTTGTCACACAGTCCCCCCCCCCCACCTCTCCCTTGGCTTTCTTGTGCTCTCTATTTGGTGTATTCCCTTTTATAACTCCCTCTTTTTTTTTTTCAAGAGGAACCCCATCAAACATGGCGCATCACACATATCATAGACCACATTACATATTTACCCAGAAATTATTCCGTTTTCCATATCAAAGCATCAAATAAGATCAGTTTCATGTTCTTTGCCTAGATTTTATTTATTTATTTATTTATATATATATATATGAAATCAAGGAGCTGCGTTTGATTCTCAGTGTGGTGGATTATGCTGTGCGCATCCAATTTTGATGAAATGTCCATTTGTGTAATGTTTTTGTTTTTCCATTTCTCAGAAACATTGCATTAATGATAAAATGCTGTTTATCACAACATACCCAAATTCATGAAAATCGAGGTCGATAATGTACCACACACGTGGATATTAATTTCAATCATTTATTTACTAGTTGGCTTGCTATCTGTAGGTCGGTCAGCCTTCTTTTTATATATAAGCATTTATGCTTTGTTTTTGTTCCGTTCTTTAGTTTAGTTTCCTTTCGTTCTTTAATGACCAAATTCCAATTACAGATCAAATGTGAAATCATTATAAATGTGGTAGCTGCATTAGACAATAAACCGCCGCTGCAATATGTCTCGCTGTACATCAGATTACGGTTTCAAGCAAATCTTGATAGATTTTTGAGCTAGATTGCTCAGCTTTCGTCTTTTTAACTCTTTAAAGAATTTTTTCGTCATGCCTCTTTCCTGCAAATCGATACCAGATGGTTTTAAATAGACGCTCAACATGTTAAATACATGATCCGATTTTTTCATCCACCAAAAGTGGGCTCGCTCATTGTTTTTTTTTTTTTTTTTCGAGCATGTTTAATTTTACAGCCAAATGGCTCCAGACCCTGAGATCACATGACTTTTTGACACTACCACCAGAGCAGCTTGCTTCCAACATTGGAGGAGCAGGACAAAGAAGAAACCGCCAAATACAAGCTATCTTCTTTTTTCTTATTTTCTAATTTCGAAACAAGAGAATCAGTTAGCACACGTTTCTTTTCTTCTACTACCTAACAGCAAGGGAAATGCAAGCAACTACATCATTTCATGCTTCAGTTACATTGCCCTGTTTGAACCACAAGTCTATTGAGGTCGACATTGCGCAAGGCCAAAACATCAAAGATCTTGTATATCATCTGGTGCAAATCCACGCGCTACCCCCTTACTTGACCATATCTTTGTATTCTTCCATTCTGTCTGCTATGAACGAAACATGCAAAAGCAAAGTGTTGTTTGAACGGGAGCATAAAGTGGTTCAGAAGAAAGAGTTGCGCCATCTGTTTATGGACTCATATCAAGCAAACACACTTCAATATAACAATAAGCCCGAAGAAGTAAGTTTGATTGCGACACTACCGACGCGTGAATGGTGTTTGTTGACGCTGCTATAGGACATATTCCCTCGAGCTTATCATACCTTGGTACACTGCCCTATACCTGCCATCTTTGATACTTTGTTGGAACTGGAACAGAGCTATGCAATTGCAATTCAGGAGCTTCAGACAGCTAGCGATCATGAGTTGGTGGCAATTCAAGCGAGGTAAATGTGCATTCGACCGACCAAGCAGAACTTAAACCTTACCCATACCACCTAGACAGGCGCAAGAGATCGAATCAGCCTCTTCTTCCTCAACATCACTGACAGGATCACCCAACAGCAATACCCACAACAGCAGCAATGACATGACAACCATATTTACCCGCCAGGTAGAGGAAATGGAAGTATTTCAAGCTACATGGCAATCCGATATCCTTCAAACACAACAAACGCAGCGTCAGGAATACCGAGAATTTGTCATTGAGCTATACAAAGAGTACCAGTCGAGGTTAGCCTCCCTGTCGGACGAGCAGCATTTGAAATCAGAGGACAATGCATTGGGTGTCTTGGCTGTAGCAACTACAGCAGTGGCGGAAAAGAAACTGGATGGCAAAGAGATGGTAGCAGCAGCAGCCAGTCGAGTCAGACAATGGGACACAGACAACGGCGATGGCGAGGCAGCATCAGCAACAGCACCAGCACCAGCAGGAAGCAGCAAAAGCACACACAGCGATACGAAAAGCAACAATACCCACCCCATCATCACACGCCGCAGAACGGGCTCATTAGCCAGCAGCCTTGGGTCCATTACCTCGCCTAATTTACAGCAGCAACAGCACTCACCCAACGAACTCGCTAGCCTAGTGCGCACCGCATCCATTTCTTCCAACGATGAATCCTTGTCAGCCGCAACAGCAGAATCGGTGAAAAGCATCCAGGAGATGGGATTCCAGAAAGAGCAAGCAGAAACTGCGCTTGTGTTGAGCAACCAAAACATGGAAGCTGCTATCGGCTTATTACTAGAGAACCCTGAAAAGGTGGATGCATATATTGCCGAGCAAAAGTTCCAGCAGCAGCAGTTGATTCAACAACAACAGTTTCAAACAATGGCAAGACCGCCTGCCAGCTCCAGCACGCCTTACCGCAGATCGCACTCATTGAGCCAGGTGCCTCGCCCTGCGCTCGTCACCGAGGCTTCATCAGCCACTGCTCCCGTGCCTGCAACGACAAGTAGCGCTTCTGTCCATTCCCGCCAAAGCTCTGAAAACACGAACAGCCGTAGACTATCACTGACACAGAGAACACCTACATTTCTCAACATCATGAGCTCGGGGACTGCAAAGGCACACAGTAGTCCAAATCTGAATGTGCCTAGTCAGAACAACAGCATCAATGCAAACAATGCTAATAGCAACAATACTGGAGGCAAGTCTTGGAACCCCATCTCGTTTTTACAGCAACAAAAGCAGGCTATGGAGAGCACCAACTTGAGTTCCGTGCGCAAATTGGGAGGTTGGCTAGGTAAGGCCATGGAAAACTTTGGCATCGAGAACGATGAGAATGAAAGTAAGCAAGGTCTAATGAGAGGTCAGGCACGTCGTCAGCAACAGCAGCATCAGCAACAAACGCCACAACTCGTCGAGTCTTTTACTATCATGATGGGCACAGCACAGATCAAATCTTCGCATAATCTCAGACTACTGGTGACAGACGAGGCTAGTGAAGTGTTTCATCCTGTATATGATCCTCCTCGGGAGATGGCCTACCGAGCTGAAACCGCCACTAAGCTCTATACGAGTCATCTAAGCGCAGCGATCGTGCTTGTGGAAGTGAACGAATTGACAAGACGTCCTGTGGAAGGGTGGAGATTGTACAAGACGGGCAAAGGCAGCAACAAGGCTCTGTTTGAGCGCTGTCAACAGTCGACTGAATTCCATTTCGCTGATATCGAGACACAATTGAATGTTGTAGAGGAGGATTTCAAGGAGCATCCAGTGACAGAAGGGTCGTTTTTCGTCACAAAGCACTCTAATTTGCCGAGTACTCAGGTAGTTTTTCACCTTTTGATCAATAGTGCAGGTAAATCGTTGTAAAAGGGCGTCAACGCATAATGACTGATATCCCTTTGACCATGTCCCCTAGCCCTCACCACGACAGATCTCTCCAATCGCCATCCTCTTATTATCGGTCTTCGCAACATTTTGAAAATGACAACCCAATTTGACATTTCATCGCTATCAATTCCTCTACTGCTACTACCTGACAGGTTCATTGAACAACCAGACCATTACATGACAATGGATCATCATCAATCATGGCTTCAGAAGCGAGGCGAAGTGGTCATGAAGTGCATCAAAGGTTTCTTGATCGAGAATTCAAGAAGTGGAAAACGTGTGCAAAATGAAGGTCTAGACAGAGCTGAGAGTATGGGTGGTGGAGGCATGAGAAACGTGGAATTCCTGCTTCCTAGCAGACCAGATGTATATACAATGGGTGCCACTGCACTACCACGAGATACTCTCATATCTACTCCCACGTCAAACGGTGCAACACCACCGCCAATAACTGCAACATCATCAACAGATCTCCTGAGCGGATCATCCAGTGGAGCTGTGAATGATGGTTCAATGTCGAATTTCAATGGTACCCCTCATCATGAGGTAGAAGTTGCATTTCAACAATTTAGAACACTGTTAGTCAATCTTTTCCGCACTAGCTAGTTTAGATACAGGCTCTTACTTTTTTTTTTTCATCTATTTCTGTATTGGAATTATAACTATTAAAAGAGACTTTTGTATGTAATGTACTAGCCGATCTATCTCGCTACGGTCGATGTCGACGTCGCCCTGTGGGCTCTCGCCGAACACATTCCAAATCAGAGATAATAAAATCTGGCATATCAAGTAGATTTTAAATAATCAATTAATAGTAAAAAAAAAAAAGGCTATATCAAAGTCTGGAAGGGGGGGTATCCAATTGCTGATGTTGCTTTTGAAATTGTGAAATTGTCATTGCAAAAGACACCTTTATAGGGAAAATTTCCAAGTAAAAAAAAAAACGCTCGAGCTAAGCAATTGTACTTTCAATTCCATAATCCTCATTTAATCAGCATCGCAATCATCATTATTATCATCAGAAAAGCATTTGCGTTAGCCCGTGGCAACGCCAAATCTCATTCAAACTCAGTTTATTTTTTTTGCTCAAGATGGTCGAATTTTGTCCTTTGCCAACTTCTTTAGTTTATTTTTTGGCATTCGACTATATAAATTGTGATGATCACCCTACGTTTCCTAATACATTCTTGAAGTACTGTTTAAGGTGCTTCCAATGGTGCTAACTGTAACAAGTGTTTTGAATGGAATTATTGAGCAATTTAATAAAATTTGAAATAAGGCTTTTAGCGAAAATAGCCATATTTTTGCATATGAAAGCCTCATAAAAGTGGTTTCATAGGTTACTTTGGATCGAGAGAAACATTTTGATCTAGTATATGCCTTAGTAAAAGTCTTCATTTTCAAGGTGAAAAATGCGATCGTTTGATTTTGGATGAAAATCATGAGGTATCCCTCATGCTTTTTGGTCGATTTTTGGCCATGTTTTTTTTTGGTCTCAAAAAGTTGAGCAAAGATGTTAGGAAGTTACTACTACTCAAGTACAATTGTTTGGCGTCATTCCGGTGGCTCATAAAGGTTTACATATCAAGATATGAAGGCTTGAAAGCTGTCAAATTTGGTTATGTATTGCTTTATAGAGTCTATTTACAAGGCATAAATCACATCTTTGGTAACTGCAATTTACTGGAAAGGCAATTCTGTAGCTTGAGCAATTTTTTAATTCAAATAATAGGCGTATTGATTTTGGTAAAGCTGATTCAAGCAAATTTTGATGCGCTATATTGCTGGTAAGCTTATTAACAATGGAAATGAAAACTCGAATTTGCTGCTTAGTTGCCATGGTTTTGCACCTTCGCTTCGTTATGGTAAAATACTCTCATATGTCAATGTTAGCAAATGTTGAGTTGGATGCGTTATGTTGTTGGTGAATGGACTTCGTACCCCCTCTAAACCTTCTCTCAATACCGGCTTCGCCGATGGTTTATTCACCTTGTACGGTACTCAATTCTTTAAACTTTTAAAAGGATATGATTTGTTTGCCTACTTTTTTTTTTTTTTTTGAATGTTTACACATCGATTTTTGGGCCACGAAATAATACCCCTGAACGGAGTTCATATGTCAAAATATAACAGGCAAGCAATATCTCAATGATTAGCAAGTAAAGACCATCCATTGAATACTTATCATGTCACAAGATCTTGTTATATACGTGCCTGATTAAGGTTTTACAATGCCGTAACTTTGAAGCACATAACATCTCTCCATGTGCTTACTGTTAGAATAGTGCATAATGTATGATATCCACTCAGCTGATGTCCACAATTTCAGTCCTACATGTATACATCTCATCAATCAGTTTATATCAGCCAATGGCCATTACAAAACTGTTCAACCCGCAAAGACCCTAATCGTCCTCTCTGTCGTACTATTATTGTGAAATATTGAAGTGTTCTGCTATTGATGATAGTACTACTGTGTCACCAAATTGTAAATTGCACAACATTTTGTCCATCCACCATAATAATTTCAGCCAAAAAGTTTATTTGTACCTCTCATTTAGATGTTTCCACTGAAAAGCATCTCGATAGCAGCATTGACGTTACCGCCAGTTGCTGTCAAAGCTCTAATATTCTTTGCAGCATCCCAGAATCCCATTTCATTTAATTGTTGTAATTGAACTTGAAATCTTTCTTCGGGTGAGCGCGTATCAGCAGGAGATGGAGAGGTAGGATTTCCGAAAAGTGCTGCCATACGTTGCTGTAACTGAGGATCCACAGGAGGCACATTGCCAAATCCAGCAAAAGGGTTTTGTTGTTGTTGCTGTGATTGCTGATCGTTTGTATTTGGAGAACCAGCGGCAGGAGGGGACATCATGGCAGCAAATGGATTAGCAGCACCAGCTCCAAAACCAGGAGCGCCACCATTAACACCTTGCATAGCAGATGCCATGGTTGCCATTTGACGAATCATATCAGGGTTGGATAACATTTGTCTGAATTCTGGTGATTGCATCATATTACGGATCTCTGGGCCCATACCGGATAATTGGGGATTGGTCTGAATGATGGAATCGAGAACAGCAGGATTTTGAAGAACATTGGACATGTATTGAGCAAACATGGGGTTCTGTAACATTTGGTTGGTCATATTGGGATCCATGGCTCCAAAGCTATTGCCCATAGCACCTGCTCCGAAACCAGAGCCAAACATGTTGAAAGGGTTGCTTTGTGAGTCGGCTGGCATACCGGCAAATCCGCCAAATGGATTAGCGTTGGGTGCTTGTGTTGTTTGTGAGTTATTTGTTGGTGTTGCAGGATTTGCTGTGGCAGAAGTAGCACCAGTGGGAGCAGTAGCAGAGGCAGCAGCATTGCCAGAAGCAGCTGGAGCAGCAGCTAAGTAATCCACTTGATTAACATACTTGGCCTCTCTGTCAACCTTCTTATAGACCATCTTACCTTTAGGTCCTCCACCCTTGACCATATGAATTGTATTACCATCAGCCACCTTACAGTCGGCCAAGGTATCAGGGTCCTTCAATACACGACCAGAATAGATGAGGCGTTGTCTTTCTGCAGGAACCTCGGTTTGTTCAGCAATGGCATTCTTGAGATCCAGTACAGTTTTGTCGGTATCGATAGCAATGACAAACTTCTTGTCGCTTGATGATTTGATGTTGACGTTGATGGTCATTCTTTCTGTTAGCTTTTTTAAAAAGTGAAGAAAGGAAAAAAAAAAAAAAAAAGGGAAAATGGAAAATGAAAGAAGAACACATAACCAAAGGTCCAATATAGTAATTTCTAACGCGGTGGGTGACGTGTAAAACGCACCTTTTATGGCATTTCTCTCGAATTATTATACAAATGTATCCAATCAGAAGCACAATGTCAGTATTGCGAAAGGCACTGAAACGATCATGTAACGCTTATAGTAAAAATCATACTCTGGCACATCCGTAGCGCTTGCTGCAGGCAACACGCAGTTATGCTTTGCAATTAATAATGCTTCGCCAGGACCAATGATGCATCAGCACAACAGCGAAATAGAAAATATGGAATTTCCGCTGCCCAGCATGGCTCCGATATAACGTTTGAACGGTATAAACCCAAATCTGCAGGTAGATGTTCCGTTGTGATTAGCATGCTGGCTCGAAATACACTTTACATATGCCTCTTATTCAACCTGGAAGGTTTACGCATGAATGAATCAAAAAGACTGATGTCTTGCTACGCTTTGAAACACCGTTGATTTGAATTGTGTCGATGACAATGCAAGGACAGTTGCGACAGGGCTAAACTAACACATCAAAACGACACATCAACGTGCCGACCCCCTCTTTTATCGCATTTCCAACACAAAAAGACACCTCGCTCATCAAAATTATCGCCACTGAAGTGACAATCTTCGCCGCAATGTCATCAGCCTTTGGATCGAATGTTGTAAGTGATTCTATAATATGCTCTGCTTTATTTATAATGGATACATGTTTATTTCTTCTCTTTCTTGATCTTCTTCTCTTTCTTGGCCTTTTTTTCTTTCTTGACCTCTTTCTTATCGTCATCGTTTCGTTCTTCCTCGGTTTCGACTCTCTTTCTCTTCTTTGCAACGTCGCATTGATCTGCAGCAACGTCCTTGGTATCTTTCATCTCAGCGTCGCCATCTGTCACTTGACCAGAGTAGTATCCATAAGGCTTGAAACGCATTTTGAGGCCTTCAGGTTGCTCTCTCTTGTAAACAGGCTTGTCGAGGATGGATTGTGCTAAAGCTATTGAGTCTGGAATATCTACAATTTGGTTCAAGATCAAAAATTGATCAAATTTCTTGGGTGCTACATCAACAGATTGAGTTTGCTTGGTTGATGTTTACAGCATGTCAACTGCTTACCAAATGCAAGCTTGCCACCATCTTCACGAGAGGGAACTAAACAATCAAATGATACCATCTCATGTCCACTGATGCCCAAATCCACATTTTCATCATCCAAATTCTCGTCATCTGATTCTGATTTCAAGTCGCTGGCGGTAGGCACCTTGTATAAAGCATATTTATCATCTTCTTTCTCGAATTTAGCGAGAGGCTTCTTGGTGGCCTTGTCGGTAGGTGCTTTGATCTTCATGGAGGCAACATCTTCTTCAGACAGCTAAAGACACATGCTGTGTCAGCAATGTTTGCTTCATAACGAGACATAGAACATACATTATCAGGAATACGAATCAGCCATAATTCCTTATCATCATCATCGAGAACTTCTTTATCAAAGACAGAATCGAATTTGGAAAGTGCTGGTTTGAAGCCGGAAGGAATGCTATTTCAACGAAATAAATCATCAATGTCCATACACATATCTATGCCGTGTTTTCAATTTACTCTGCTGATGAACTCATTGTTGATTTTATCGATTTAATTTGCCTTTGATGAAAGAGCAATTTTTTCCATCATGTCAAAGAGGTAAAGATTTTTTCAAATGTCACGATAGTTAGTCACGTATGTTGCCCATTTGAAGCATCTCAAGGACGCTTGGGAGGTGTAGTATGATGTAGATGTGTGATACAGTGCATTGTAGCATCATTTGAGTGCTGATAGCATCACTAGAGGATCATCTGCTTTATTTTGTGTGCAAGTTTGAGCGACTTAATGCTCAAATGAACAGCCAAGAAGAGGCCAATGTGCAGAGTTGCTTTGCATTACAATGGATCCACATTCAGGTAGACTTCGGTCAATTAAATGCAGCAAATGTAACCAACACCAGACTGCTGAAATCCACCGTCTCTTAGAGAAAATTTTTCAAGCCAGGAAAAAAAAAAAAAAAAAAGTATAAAAAGGGTCGCAAACTGCAGAAACGATTGAATCTTTATCCTCTCAGGCCTTTTGGCTAAGATCAAGTGTAGTATCTGTTCTTTATAGTTTAACAACTATAATGAGGGACAAGTTCCCTCACGTTGTTAATCTAATTTTTTCCGCCCGGAATCCAGAGCTCTGGCTTGCTATCTCTGGAATCCACAGGTGTCCTTTGCCTTACACTACCCGCAAAGTGACGCCGACCCCCCTTTATCAAATACAAATGAAAAACATATAACTTTGTGCCCTTGGAAAGCCAGTTCGTGTCATTAGTGCTCTGTGTATGATAACAAATGTTCAACATCCAAAGGAGTAGAACGCACGCGTTGTTACATTTTCGAGATGGTTCTGAGAACATGCCCCAATGTAAGAAACTGCGAGATGTATCTCATCATCCCTACATGAACTTTGTGTCTGATACTTCTTCTATGCAAAGATCAACAAGTGGGTACATGATGTGGGCCCGATTCTTTACCCTTACATACAGTCATAGAGACGCCGCAGTCATCACAGCTACAGCTTTTTCCACGCCTAATAGGAGCAGCAACCCCTTCTCCATAAAAGATGTATTCCAACATAGAATGACTGGATGTCGAGCCTTAATATCTTTGCTTGGGAGCCATATGCATCTTTTTGAAGTCAAGGGATTACATGATGCTTCCTTGGATGCTTCTAAATAAATAATCCGTATAAATTTTGCTGTGCGCTGTTCATCTCTTTGGTCCCATTCGCATCAAGGATTCTCGCACATAGGATTATTGAAATCTTGTTCCAATATACATATTAGTAAATCGCTGGGAGACTGAGGGAGGTAATGCTAAAGCGCAAAGCAATCCAGTAGAAGGCGCCATACCGCAGACAAGCAGTTGTGGGCCTTTTGGAATCATTGGTAATTGAACTCTAAAGTTTCACTGTTTATCTGGCCATTACCACGTGAACGCTCTCTATGAACAGCCTATTTACTGTGGATCTGACTATCTTGGGATGCTCCGCGACTATGTCAATGAGAACAATTCATAAACAGAATTGTCTCCAATTGCTCAAGACTATGCAAAACACAGCGAAATATGGATGGACTTGCGTCGTGATTTCTCGCCCTAGAGGCCGCTTTAGACTGCCAGAGTTACATCAAATGGTTGCTCTCACCTAGTATCAACTTTCTGGCACCTTTGCTCAACCTTTTGAGGACCTAAAAAACATCGTCAAAATCGGCCAAAAAGCATGAGGGATACCTCATGGTTTTCATCGAAAATCAAACGATCGCGTTTTTGGCCCTCAAAATGAAGACTTTTCCTATGGTATATAGTAGATCAAAATACTTCTCTCGACCCAAAGCAACTCCTGAAGGTTTATTTGTGTCACCTTCATATGCAAAATCTTGACATTTTGGGCAAAAGCCTCATATAATATCTTCAAAGATTGCTCAATAAGTCTGTTCAAAACATCCCTATTAATTAGCACCATTGACTGCGCCTCAAAAAGTGCTCCAGAAATGCATTAGGAACCATGGGATGATCAGCACATTTTATATAGGCCAATTAGGCAAAATAGATCAAAGAAGTCGAAATTGATCAAAAATATTAACAAATCTGGCAAAAAAAAAGTGATGGAGATTAAAATTATTTTGGCGGCTGCCAAGGTCAATGCCAGTTTCATGATGAATGTATAATGCTTTTAAAAGCTCATTAGGAGGGGAACGCCCGTGAAAAAGCATTACCGCTAAGCCTTACGCATAAATTTAACCGTTGGAAATTGATTTTCCCCAGTATTTTTGTGAACATCAAAAACAAAAGTGCATCTTGGCTTTAGAATACGAGTATCGATAATACGGTTGAAAGCCTACCATAACACCATTTGCTTTAAAATACGAGCAAAGATGGACTTAATTGACTCGAAATTTACTGCGAGCTGGGCAAACGGCCTTAATTTTGTGATACATTGAATCAGTAAACACAACAGTGAAAACAGCATGTATAAAAAAAGGATATATCGCGTGCATTTATGCGGATCCTGATATCAGTGCCAAAGCAAGAGCTTATCCTGTATTCAATTTCATGTCTTGGTAACTGCAAATACAGCATATATGTAGTGAGCAGTTTATTAACCATAGATAAACATTCGATTCAAAAATTCGGTACATTCACCAGAGTCATCCGTTTCAAAGTAGTTTTACACTTCATGCTGAGGTCGTATAACGGAGAATCACAGTTCACCCTGATATCACCACACTGATCATTGGGTATGTCATGCTCTTCCAATATGCTGTTGTTGACCGTCACTAAACTTCTTTCATTTGCCTCCTTTGTACCAAATTGCAATACAAATGACTCCAAATCATGCACAGCATTCACGAGTTCAGTCAAGTACCGTCTACTTCTCCAGGTAGTAACATCCTCAATGTCCTCGTAGATCTCAATGTGCTCGATCTGCCTCCATAGAGTGTCGGGTATCAGACTGACAGAAGTGATGAACTTCGTGGTGGATGTCGAAGCGGATCTGACTTTCTTGAAAAGAGGTATTGTCACCATGGATTTGTAAAACACAATCTTCTTCAAATGTGGGCTGTTGAGGGCTCGAAATGCATCCACAGACGGCAGTACATCTTTGAGAACGAGGATTTCAACTGATGATAGACAGCTCACCAGTGGCTTTAGATACTGATCCCATTCCTTACCAGCACAACATGGGCATCGTTGGATTGGATTGAACCCAATGAAATCAAGCCGCTTTATACAATCGCTTTGACGTTGCTGCATCAATGTTTGCTGTAATGCATTACAGACGCTGAGTATGCTGTTGTTTTCGCTGTTGTCTATTAGAGTGTCATGAGGTGCCGATGTTGTATTGGACAAGTGGGAACAAGAGACGAGATTTGCGAACCCTGCATCACAGATGATGTCTAATCTTTCGATTTGAGTACAAAGGTTGATTATTTCCTTCAATTCGGTCAAGGCATTGGCATGATGAACTGATAAACATGACTTAATTCCTCTGTTTTTTCCCACTATATCCTATCTTTACCTCTTTTCTTGATCATCATGTTTGTAGTTTTGGATTTTTCTCGGCGTATGGTGTCAAATGACGCAAAATCAATCACCAGGTGACGCACTTGCTGATGAAAAGCCAGATTTGCCATCCTAGACTCCTTTAACAGCTTAACTATGCGAGATCTAAACGGATAGCTTCTTGAGTAACTGGGATGGTTGACAAGTGGTAACCATGGTAACTGATTTGATGGAATCCTGGCACCTTTGCCAGTAGCAGTGGAAGAGGCGGAGGCGGAGGCGGATTGCATGAATTCAAGGCCGATCAGGTACCATGATTTGCATACCATGGCAACGCTGAGTAAGTCCAATTGCCAGCATACACAGGTACCATCTTCGCCGTACCTAAAATACCGTGATGTGGTATGGTTTGGGTATACTGCACCACTATTAGCCGAGATAAATCTACATTGCGATGTCGACGATGTTGCTATCGAAGGAGGATGGACATGCTGTAGTAGTAGATGTGTAAATATTTCCCTAGTAATTTCAACAGGTAGCTGTGTGATGTGATTTGATTGATACATGACTAGAAAAAGAGTAAGAGGAAACGAGAAAGAAAACGCCTAATCAAGCAAGGACCTTCTCTTTTGAAATAAAAGTTCTTTGTTTTTTTTTTATTTATTTATGACAGAGACTATTTTAAATTTTATATTTGGGAAATGTGCAAGAGAGATATAACCACATGTTACAAGTTTTCCGCACCACATGATCACTATACAAACCTTAAAGCGTTTTTATCGAAATGTTGTATAGAAAGGATCTATTACTCTTTAAATGGATGTGGAGGCTATCCAGTGAGTGATCCCAGATAAAGTCATACGCTTGCATAAGATGGCGCAAGGGTTGCTATCGCAGAGCATGGTATTTGGAATGAGCAAATTTTCAATGTGAGATTGATGATGGCAATAAGCATTTGGCTGGTTCTCCTTAGATATAACGTCTTATCTGATTTAAAACTATTTGTTTGCATGTTTACATGTAGAAAATACCTATAATGAGTGAACGAACGATATCGTTAAAGAAATGTATGCAGGTAGCCGAAAGTGCGCGATAGGCAATCTAGGGTCCCACATTGAAGTCTCACAATCCGGTCATTCTAATGAGCATAGAACAATGATCTATGCTCAGGGCAGTGATTTATGCAATCCGCAAATGTTTGGTAGAATGCAACAAGATTCTCTTGTGATGTTGATTTACGATTTGTCGCATCCTGTTTAGCAATAGGGCCATCTTGTCCTTAGTGTCCAAAAGGGGTTCCTCTAAAGCAGACATTGTATGTACAAAATGATTATATTAGGGATTGCGTATCGTTTCACCAGCATCATCCACCCTCGGGGCTACTTGATCCAAGCGCTTTTCACTGGAACACGAAAGAGAAATGATCACACTACTATGCAGTAATTTAGGTTTTATTGCTCTTGTCATAAGGCGCATGTTTTTAACACATGTAAAAAGGGTATCTAGAGAATATATTACAAAAAGGAAATGGATGTTTGAACCTTCTTTTGGGGATCCATGGATAGTAAAATGGGCTTTTCTTGTTGCTGCTCGTAGATTTCCTGAGACAGATAGAGATTCAAGTATTGGATATCCTTTATAATGATGTGTACAGTCAAATGTTCTCCCATCTGCGCCTGCTCCTCCAAACGACCAATGCAAGTGACCTCCAAGTAATTCAAAGAAACACGATAACAAGACTCGTTTGTGGTGGTATTGTCCAGTAATTGGGTCACTTTGAGGACAAAAAAGGCCTCCGCAAACGTAATCTGTTCTTTGAGCACATTGCCTGATTGTATTCTCACTGGGGTCACATCCAAATGCAACCGTGTCAGTTTACTCTGCGGTAGGTTGATGACAAATGCTTGACTTGCCTCGTGCCAGTAGCCGCTGAATAGCTGCATGGAGAGATACGACAACGCTGGAAACATGCTAGAGACCAGTGGTAGCATGGATATGTCCACCCAAGACGCAAGACCCGCGGCAAGCTCCAGAGAGATCACATGAGGATACTGTACTGTGTCTTCAGGCCACACAAACGAGTTGTTTTCAGAATAGCTTCGTGGCCACACGATGGACAATTGGCTGACGTGAGGTACCATCTTCAGAAACTGATAGACAAGACGAGGTATCGAGTCGAGAAATATGCACATGCCACCCAGATCCAACGTCAAACTCGTAGCTTGCTTGATAGACGTCGCCACCTTGAACGTATCCAGTATATCCCGTGCATTATTCCCTGTGTAAAAATGCGTAAAATACGACGTACGCTGCAGTTTCCCATACTGAAGCTTGCTCGACAGTAATTGCAAAGAGAATTTGGAGGAATTGGCAATAGCATTGTTGTAGTCGTAGCCAAATTGCGTGTTGTTGTTGTACAAGACCAGACGAGTGTGTAAATCAACCTTCTCGGTGCTGTTGGCTGTAGTGTGCCTCGACAGTATATGCACCAGATAGGCGTCGTCTTCTTTGTAATTGATGGTCAATGGCCTGAGAAAGTATTCATGTCGTGTACACAGATAGCTCAGGAAATCGCTGGTGAACACTGTCTTTTGGTTCTCTGTCCAGTCGCTGAGATTAGCGTACACAAATCCCACTGTCATCTTTTCCAATCCCACCAGATTTTGTATGATAAAGTGTACCGTATTGGTACAAAAACTGGTCATGGTCAACTTGAGCATTTTGATGCGTGCCAGCTTTTGCTTCTCCTCCGCTGATCTGTCCCTCATTAGCAGCCCTTGATCCTCGTCCTCCTTTTTGCTATGCAGATCCAGTGATTCCAAATGCTGTCCACAATGCTCTAGTATAGGCAAGCAATCCGAAAAGCTGTCAATGTTTCCCTGCTGTGGTATGATCTTGAGGTGCCTCAATTGAGGAAACATAGACACAAACTGACTTGCGCCACCCATTTCCTTTGTCACATAGTCATGATCATACAAGGCGAGTTCCGTCATGCGCTGTCGCAAATGGTACATGGTCTGCAGGTAGATTCTGATCTTCTCTGTTGACAGTAGAATCTGATTGACTCTAAACACACTGAGGGAGGTCCATTTCTGCAGTATGGCTGACATGATGTGAGGCTGCGTGAAGTTCTCCAAGTCGATGCAGTTGACAGATACTGTCAATTCTTGTACCTTGGGAAACCGGTCAATCAGCGTATGGATGGCTTCGCTTTGCAGCAGTAATCCAGCTCGACTCGGCATTGTATAGGCGTACCCAATGGTAAATTTCTTGACCGACTCACTGAATGTGTTGTCATCCGTAAAGCAGCGCAGAAACTCTTCCAAATCGTATCGACTCTTCAAGACAACATGGTCCAAAAAAGCTCTTCTAGCTGGTAAATACCATGATTTGCATACGCGCTGACATTCGTAGTTGTTTCTGGCGGAGAGATGAGAGAAGATAACTTGCCATATCTCGGGAGGTATATTAGAAACGGTGTTGCTTGGTTCTTTTGCCATGTAATGTGTAGAATTGCACAAAGAAAAGCACAATGCACAGTCGTCATGGTTATAGGTATGAGCCTATTATTCACAAGCCGCATAGACTAAAATTAATGCTCCTCTTCTTGCTTTCTTATTCAAAGATCCAGAAATAGGGAATTTGTGTTTAGTCATGTCAAATCGAGAGAAGCATTGGTAAATGGCATTCTTTTCATTAGGTAAAACGCTGTTTATTCAGTGGTAATAGGCACATGTTTACATCAATTAAACGTTGTGCAGTGATAGAGTGGTAAAAAGTATGTACATATAGATTGGCTAGCAATGGATTCAATCATCCCAACAAATCCTGTATTCTTGATTTCCAACAATGACCTTACTTGGAATGGAGTCTAGATGCATGGGCTTGAAGGGTCGTGCGCCGTCATCCTGTGATAATCGCTGCAACAGAATAGTCGCATTGATGGTATCGATAATGTCCTTTGAGTAAGTGTGTGTTGGCGGAGGTAGCATCAGATCAGAAGACGAATGTGAGCTGGACAATGCAGATGGAGAGCTGGGTGATGGCCATGTACTAGAGGTAGATGGTGACGAGGGGCTGTAGATGGGTGTAATGCGAGGTTCTGATGATCTTCTGTCGGGTTTGTTTGTGAGTATGGGAGGTAATAAATGTGTCTCTTTTTCCACTCTGGATGCTAATGGAAGGGGCACTACGCGAAATGTGGGCGAGGGCGTTGTATTTGGTGATTCCGAAAAGGCAGCATCGTTGCTTTGCTGCCCATGCTTTGTATCTGCAGCGCTTGTATTCAGTAATCTCGAGAGAGACATGCTGGATACAATCTTGTCATTCTTCTTGATGAGTTTATCCAGTGAATTTCGGCGCATAAAGTCTGACCGTTTGTAAGGATGATGATTCACATGGCGCATGGTTGTTTGTCGATTATTCATGCCTTTTTGATTGCATTTCGGATCCAACAAGAGACAGCCGTATTCAGGATGAGAGGGATCAAGTGCGTCATTAAGAAAGCGTGGTCCAAACATGGCCACAAGATCTCTACGGATCATCCAGGCGGTTCGTTTACAAAGCAAGTAGGCATATTCATACGGGATCCTATCCACTTTTACAATGAGCGATTGCCAATGATGATACAACTTTGAAATGTCTATACCATGTTCCTTGTATCTTGAGGAAGCCTCCTCGAATTTTCTTGACTTTGAGCTCGGGATTCGAGTCTACCATCTTGACAATATCGGCTTTAGAGTTACCTAATGACTTCCATATACCGGTAAAATGTACATAACCTGATTTAGAATGCAACCTTTTGATTCAGTCTCTCATTCAAGCAAGGATGTGTATTTTCCAGAACAAACCTGATTCTCTATCCCACATAATGGGCTGTCCATTGATGAGATACTCATACACTATGAGCTGTGTTAGTATAGAGTGTGCTACTTATATTTGTCTGTTTACGTTACCTGGAATGTAGCCTCTGGGATCCAACGAGGTAGAGTATTTGGCCTTCTTTACTTTGACAATACGCTGTGCTGTTGTGGATGAGGCAAATGGTCGGTATCTCGGGCAATCATTATCCATATTGTTTTCCATTATTATTTTGCTTGAGGATTGTTGAATCAAGTGTTTGAAAGAGAAAAAAGTGAAATTAATGTATGCATGCAAAAGTAAAACGCAAAAGAAATTGTTTTTAAAAGAGACTCCAGTTTATGAAGGAGTGAAAGGGGGCTATCATCATTGTTTTTTCTTGGGGGGGGGGGGGAGGGCAGAGAGGAGGGAAAATTGACATAATTTATGAGGTTGAGGCAAAACACCAAAGCGTCTCCTTTGCTTTACTGACGAAAATGCTCGCTCTAATGGACCGCCCAAGAAATGTTTAATTTATGCTATTTTAGAGAATGTGCGTAGAAAATACTTCGGGCACCATTCAATACAGAACACATCCACTGTCGATCAAATTCCACTGCTTTCAAACAAGCGTGTTCCTAGGTTTCACTCTGTCTGATACAAAAAGTGGCATTTTTGAATTTGACACAAATTCCAAAGACCCAGAATACCATTGCAGGGAGTGCTGCTCAAATAAATGTTGGTTTGTGTGCTGCCAATATTTACAGGCACAAGGCACAGTATTATTCCTTTTTGCATTCTTCCGAATATAATAAAACTAAAGAGTCCATCTGAATTTGCCAAATCAATACATTGTCTGTAGGCGTTTATCTGTAGCTAATAAGGTGCAATAATCCCAGTGTATATACCAGCCCAATTCCTCGGTATTTTACACGCTAGTTGTTTATGAAATATTTTGATCTTTACGAGATCGACTCGATGTATAACTTTAATCTATATCGGCAGTGAGTAAACGCATTCCAGGAATTTACCCTAAAAGAGAGAGAGCGAGACATTCGGTAGTGACAAAAAGGATCGACAAGATACCAAACCATTGGTGCATGGAGAATTTCAATTCACAAATACTAGTCGTACTGCAGGTTTCAATTTAGGTACTCTTCGGCAAGGAGATGAATTTGTGAAGGTTCATCATACTAAACGTAGTTAGCTGCAAGAGAATCCTTATTTCGAGATGAATTCCTTCATGCGATTGCAACACTGATAATAGGTAGAGTATGTAAACAAAGACTGAAGAGGAATTTTCTGTCAATATGTTGGTACACACATCATATGCAATCATCCTTGGTGTGTATCCAGAATAATCTCCACATTCTTGGACAAAACTGAATGTATAACTTTAACCATAAGATAGGCTTATAGTTAGCATTTTCAGTGTGTCGTGCAGCAATGATAGCTCTACTCAAAGACGATATGGCTGGATGAAGGCATTTTGCTGTGTTTATTCGAACTAAGCTCCTAGTTTCTTTTTGTTCATGAATAGTCATTGCTAATGTAGTATTAATGTAGAACGCATTTCAGAGAGAGAGAGAGAGAGAGAGAGAGAGAGATCGTTAGTCAGAACCCAAATTATCATTACAAGGCGAAAATTCTACATATCGCTTGATGCTCAATTCATATACTGTATACTTGTAGCTACATTTGGAATAATGCAATCAATAAGCTTGCTGAAATATGAATATCGAGATCGTCTCGGTTGAAACGAAATGCTCATAACAGACACTATTACATGCCATCTCAGCATTGACAATTATGTGGATTGAAGTAGTGTACGACTCAAAGAGTATTACCATACAGTGCATCTCATTACTAGCTACGATATTACATATCTAGTACATGCGCTTTCAAATAGAGCATGTTGCCGTAATAATGAGCGAAAGATGGAATACCTTGGTTTAAAAAATAACATCCAAGATTGTCCTAGCTGTTTAGTCTAAACAAGTGCTGACTTGAGGGTTATTGAACATTGGAAGCACAACTTTCAGCGACAACTGTACGCTGTAACTACACAAATATCAAGTAATTTTATGATTTGGAGGAGAAAGTATTATAATTAATAGGGCAGGAGAGTAGAAGACGTGATATGAATACATAGAGAGAGAGGGTGGTAGTGCGATATTACATGGTTTATCTTATCAATTCGCTGAAGAAACAGCTTGCTCAGTGGCTACTCCTTCTTCCGCTTCTGATGATTCACGCAAAGATGCTAAAAGAAGATAGCATTCCTCCAAGACATCTACACATAACGCTTGACCTACAAAATATACACATGATCAATCCACATGTCAAAAAAAAAAACGCTGCTGTATGCTCCTGTACCTTCTGGAATATGACCCCTATCATCGTAAAATTTACCATCCTTACGCAAATTCTCAATGCTGGTAAGTTTCATTTGATAACTACAGGAAAATGGCATTAGCGCTTGCAGTTGACCAACAAACAGATCATCTTACGGGTAAAGTTCCTCAGCCGAACAGGGAGCACCAGTCTTCTTCACAGCCAGCAAACATTGACGCACAGTGGTCAGTTGGTTGTATACAGGGGTTAATGCTTCTGAAACAGGAATACTTTCGCTCAAGAGGACAAAGATCATTCGATAGCACTTGTTGAGCAAGAATTCAAGGATGGTTTGGCCCTCAGGAGCAGTTTTGCCATCCTCGTCCAAGAATTTACCTAGCAAAGCGGGATCTCCTGCCTCTTCCTCATTATCGTCGCTGTATTTCATCTTGACAATATCATGAAGCTGATGTTGGTAGGTGAATAGGTCGGTTTGGCGTAATGTCCATTTATGTGTTAACTCCAAACGCTCCAATTGATTCTTGATCTCGAGTAAACGCTCGCGAATGCTTTGAAGATTAGGTGAGAAATCTTCGCTACAGGCAATGATGAGATCGTGAGACCAGAAAAAGAGCTGCTCCAAAAGATTGACTAGCACAGCTTGACCTGCAGGTATGCTCACTCCATCCTGTCCCATAAATTTACCATTCACTCGCATGTTATCAATGGCACGGATCTTTTCTTGCAATGGCTTGATATCACTAGGTAGATAGTCACTGCGACAGCACACAGAGGCGAGATGGCGTCTGATACGCAGCATTCTGTCTCTAATTGGGATACTATACAACATCTGTCAAACTCTGGATCCAATATCTTGTACCAGCACTTACAGTTCAGGTGCCACTTCGTGAATTGTAGCGATCAGACTATCGTATATGTGGCCTATGTTTTCGTCCCGTTAACCAGATATCCCATCCTATCCCAGCATGACATGAACTTACTGCACTGCATGTATTTGTACTTTAAGACTTGCATGACAGAATCAGGCAAGGCATGGCTTTTGTTGTCCACATATAAAATTTTGTTGATTTCATCCAGTTTTGTCTTGTATGGTTTTAGGTATTCCTCTTCATAGACACCAAATTCTTCCAGACGATCGAAAATATGCTAAATACACGGCCAGTTTAAGACGACATCCGAACAATGCATTCCTCAATTGAACAAACCTTGATAGCTACAACTTGAGAATACACAGCAGGGCCTGAAAATGGAGCGAAATCAGTATGGCAGCAGGCAGAAGTTTATAGAGCAACTCACTTTCTCTCTTTTTTCCCAAGGATAAAAAGCACAAACTAAGCATTTGCAGCACTTCATCCAATACATCGTCAGTTCGATTCAGTTCACGTTCCTTATCCAAGAGTCTACCACCACGCATGTCACTCAAGATCTTCATTTCTGCTTCAGCTTCGAGGCGTAGAGGCATAATGTCTTCCATTTTAAGATAGCTGGAACGGTTGCGTTTGACAGCCGAGAGCCTTGCACGGATACCTATCAATCTCTCAAGTGAGGGTAACTCTGGAAAATGTGTTGTTTAGCGTTGATCATTCTACTGACATGTTACATGCATTGATAGATGTTTACCTTCAGCTGGCACTTTACGGGGCATTTCTCGAGTAAAAAAATAATATTGTAGTAGTATCGAATAAGCGAAAGAGTAATGCTATTTAGTAATATTTTATGGCTTTAGTATATTTCGAAGCAGCAACGTTGATGATATATTTTCCGTGTCCTACCGATGGCATGCAAAAGACTTTTTCCTCTCGGCGGTGTGACATTGTCTCACTTGCTTCCATGTTTTTAGGTATTCTCAGGCCAATCAAGTTATGATGATCATGGTAAATAGTTGATGCTGGGTAATCTTGAGACATTTGATGAGCAGGTACCAGTTACGTAATTGATACACGACCAAGAGGTTGATGATTTCATGAGGAATTACCTTATTCTTTCAGATATAATCAACTTGGACGCTTATTCTCGTAAACAAGTATCAGATCTCCTAGAAGTTCATTGGTGATTGGCTATAACAATGATGCACAGTTACATATAAGAATGCTGTTGCTCATATCTGCCAGAACATATCATCCTCTAGTGTGTTTTCAACAAAAAAAAAATGGCCTTTTCCCGGGCTAGAACTTCAAGGAAACATGAAAGAATCCATAAACAAGACTCTTCATGTTGAAATTTCCACTGGTACAATGAACAATAGTGATGAGCACTCATTCAAGCACCGCGATAACGAAAGCACCTTTCACTGCAACATTTCAAGGAGTAGAGCGCAAGGAAATGCATGTAAAACACTGCTAGATCTGTAAGTTTAATAATTTAAACACATGCCATGATGCAAGTAGTTTTATATAATGATTTGCGCTAAGGAAACACGCTTGGTTCTAAGGTTTACTGATATTAATTAAGACGGTATCCTTTCAAATCAAGTCCATCTTCGAGTTATATCACTGTACAAAAAACCGTTTCGATGCATATCTTAATTGCCTTTCGAACAATACAGAGAAATCAAACAATTTGTATTCAAAATATTGAAGTTACATGGATTGAGAAACGATTGAATTAGCAAGGCTTTTGGTTTTCCCGGGATTCTTGTGTAATAATCACTAATTAGCAAAGTGATATTGATCTGGGAACGACATCAAACATTGCACGTATGTGTAAATTTGAAAAAATCCGAGGAGTTGCTTCTCAAAACTAATGAGGTGCATTGTTCGATCAAACATAAATTTATAAATCATTACATGTGTATATTTTCGATGAATTATTATTATACGAGAGGGTTATAAGCAGAGAAATATTTCTCATTTATATATTGAATACATAATGTGTGGGGTGGTTTTGGATTTTAAGGAATTAAACAAGGACGAGAAGACCGAAAAGGGCAGCGATGAAAAGGGGGCCATTAAGAACAATCGAGTTACCAGCACTGGCAGCCTTAACAGATGAGGCACCAGGGGTAGTAGAGGCACCAGCACCAGAGGCACCAGAGGCGGAGCTGCCGCTGGAGGAGGAGGTACCAACAGCTTCAGCAAAAGTAGGGAAGGTAACAGAGGTTTCAACATAGGGTGTAGTGATGTTCATGCAGGTGGCGACATCCATAACATGGGAGTAAGCCTTCTTGATAGCGGGATAGTGCTTCATGAAGAAATCCATAGTTTGGTTGTTAATTTCATGAGACAAGACAATGTTACCAGAGTTCTTGAAAGTACCATTGGTACCCATGGCAATGAAATCTTGGTAGAGCTTATCGACAGTTTCATTAGTAACACCAGCTTGAACATTAGCAGCCCAATCGAAAGTATCCAAGTTCCAGATGATGGCGGTCAAGTTCAATTGAGTAGCGATCCAACGGACACGATCATCCAAATCACCAAGAGCCTAGATGTTTAAATGTTAGACACATGAATCATGGACAAAACGCAGTAAAAATAAAAACTTACGGGACGCCAGTGCTTGGGAGTGATACCAGTAACATGCTTGATAGCCTTTTGAGTATAGTAAAGCTCGGCAAGGACTTCTTGGTTGGTCAAAGTGGTCATCATCTTGTGAGACCAGGTATGGCCAGCAATGTGATGACCGTCCTTAACACCACGGAGGGCACCGTAGGGCCAGTTAACAACATTGGAACCAATGTAGAACATGGTAGCCTTTTGCTTTTCCTTCTCCAAGAAATCGTAGAAGGCATTGTGAGAACAGTTAGGGCCATCATCAAAGGTCAAACCCCAAACATCGGGCTCAGGACAAGCGTAGAGATCAGCATTGATACCTTCAACCTTGGGAGTCTTACAGGTAGAGCTAGACCACCAACAAGCAGGATCATTGGTAGCGTCATATCCAGTCATATCAAGACCACCAGCAGCGGTAAGTTTTCTAGGAGGGAAATTGGGAACCTTAGTCCAGTCAATGGAGTTATACAAAGCAGTAAATTCAGCAGATGTGTTCATGCCATTCGAGGTGGCAGTGTCCCAAACAGTAGGCCATTCAGAGGGGTTGATTGAGTAAGGGGAGTTGTAGTAAACACATTGTTGAGCGGGGTCTTGAGAAGTAACTTGAGGGATGTCGGGAAGAGTGATTTGAGTGGGATCAGTGGAACTGGTGTAATTAGTGGTAACTGCGTTCACAGAAGCTACAGTGGCAGCGGCAGCTGAAATAAGGGCGACTTTCCAAACCATTTTTATTTTTCGAGATGTAGATGTAAATGAAGGTGAATTAGAAAAGAATGAAGATTGGAAAAATTGAAAAAACAGAAAGTTAAGGAAAGGGAAGAAAGAAAGATCAAGGATTCAATGTTGTATAAATACTCCCAAAAAATCCAGGAAACGAAATGGAATCAATAGAAAACGTTGCGGATAAAGAAATATTATTTATTTTTATCAAATGTCTAATTACATGGAGTTTCAATGATAAAAACAGATGCGAGAAACGGATAAAAACACTGTTTTAAAAGCAAAAAAAGAGGTTCTACGTTACACTTTTGGTTTGATCTGGACCTGACAATATTACAAAAGTAACATTATTATCCAAATTTAGGGTGTAAGAGCAATTATTTCATCCAAGGTGCATCTCCCTAAAAATACAGTAATGTTGGGTACAAGCATCGCCGATTCGAATATCCTGTAAATGTTAAAAATAGGGCAAAATTCACAATGTTTCATGTCAATGTCAAATCATAAGAAGGCGCTGGCCATTCATGTGCAAAATGCTGTATTTTTCGAAAGAAAGAATGTACGAAACAAGGTCAAGTAAGAAAAACGAATTCAGGTCAGTTGCCATGGAAACCAAATGAAGCAAATGTTACCTATGGTTACATCTTGGGTCAAGACAGCATGCTCATTACCGAGAATTCAACAGACGTAGATCCCTATTTGTCATCTGTTTAGCATTGTAAATTGGCATTGAAACACGCACTGTTCAATGATCTCATCAAAGTTCATACAGTATGGTTTCAATGTGGCATTACTATTTGCCACCATCCATGATACAGCTTTACTGCAGTAGTGGCTCCTAGTCCCTGCAGTGCTTGATAAACTGCGGATAAGTTGATCTTTTTGTACAATATAAACATGTGCGAGGTAAGCAAGATTTTGTATAACATATGTGATAGCTGATCGTCCAGGAAGAGACTATTTATAAAGTCTCGGTTCTACGTGGTAATTGAGCTGAGTGAGAATCGTATAATACAACAATAATGCAAGTGTAACCTCTATTTGACGCTAAAACAGTGCACAACATGGCCCTTGTGTATCCCTTTACAACACATTGTATCGACCACTAAGAGGTGATACCAAGAAGTTTGAATATGATGATTGAGCCGTGGAGTGAGACAAAAGGTATAGCTCTGAAGAGAAAAAAAAAGTTCGCATGAAAAACGTACATTTTGTTTTTTGAAATATGATTTCGATAACTTTGTACATCATATGAATATAGAGCTCTCCTAAGAGACAAGACAGAATTGCAGAAATGCAGAAATTACTACTGTTTGTGTTTATTACTGTAATCATCTATAAGCAGAGCCTAATAATAGCTTCTTTCTAATCACACATTAATTAATTTGTCTCGTCCATTTCTTTTATATTACGCATACGAATTTGATGATCAGAGGTGATGAGAGGACTCGCGTCGCAGAAGGGGCATTGCTTCTGATCTTTTCTGACACAAGCATTGCAATTAACACACCATTCGCTATTCAAAAACGCCAACGGGTCCGGCTGGGGTGTCCAGCCAGTTCGAAACATCCAGTGATTACTGCCAGTTGCACTTGACACAGATTCTATGATTTGTGTGTCAATTGCCGAACTCTGATCCGAATCAAACGTTTCATTCACGTACCTGACATATTTTTGTGGTATTCAGACGGCACGATCCACGGCTGCTCTGGGCCATCTACTATGGTGATTGAGTCTCTTGCAGACTGACATCCACAACAGCAATACTGTTCCTTCTCCTGGACGGATATGTCTACTGCAGCTAATGAAGCGTTCTTGTTGCTTCTACAGGTGTTCTTTTTGCGTTGGTTGGCATGGTGATAACACGGTATTAAGATTGATTTTAGAATGTGGTTAAGCTTTTTAGTGAGTGATTTTTTGCTCTTTCTTGTGGATAAATATGTTGTCTGACTAGTAGAGTTGGACATGGTAGGTTTGTTGCATTGGTTGTAATGTTCGTTATGCTGACAGCAAATATCTGGTTGATTTTGTGTGTCAATGTTCTATGTCACAGAGCATATTACATGTACTACTTCCGCATGCTCACCTTCTTCTTGCTGATAATTCATGGTATCTTTTGAGAATGAGTGAGAGAGGGAAAAAAAAAAGAATGATATCAATGACAACTTTATATGTTTAAGCTTTTTCCATCTACATAATCGAGAAGGAGGTCCCCAGTTGAACCACGTTTCTAGCTTCTTCTTCCTGTCAATAAAAAGAGTATATTTCCAATGGACAAACAAATAAATAATGCAATTCAATGATAAGAAGAAACAAATCAAGGGGTGTTCTCGAAAATAGGTAGGTGATGTCTGTTTTACTCCTTGAAACTGTTTATTTTTCGGTAATACTTTAGTATATGGACATGCTGTAATGCTTTGCTCATTTTCTTTCTATTCCGTTTTCTATAAAACTCAGGGTATCAATGGGGTCTAGTTTTTGCTTAAAGATGGAGCGTACCACAAAGAGTGATACAAGACGATGCTTATTATCGATTTACCATACACGGCAAATCATCTAATATATAGGATTGTTGGTCGTACATGCAACCTTTCTCAACCTCCTCCTTTAGTTCTTAATGTGATGTGGTTTTCAGATGGAAGATTGTTGATTTCAATGGTGCTGTTCGCTATACATAGCGGCTAATTGTTTGTAACAAAATGATTCAAGGGCATTGATTCTGAGGCTTCAGTTGGCACGCTGCTTTTGCGAAATTTGACGGATATCTTTGAATTTGTAGCCGATCTCATGCGATGAGCTTTACACCATTATATCTGGTATCATCTATCAAACATTAGTCAGTCTCATTTAAAAGCATCTCGCTGAAGGGACGTTTACTTATACAATATGAAGTAATGTTGTTCCAGATTGAAGCATATACGAGTAATTTACCCTCGCAAGCACCGTTGCTAGAATGATTCAAAACGAGAGCTACCATTTTGTAGATCTTTTAATAAAGCATAAAAGTTCTGGATTGATTCTTTGAAACTGCACCATGTGGATCCATTCAGTTAGAAATCCATTGGATTTGGCATTCTTGTACAAGAGAAACCCTTTCCTGTGCTATTCCCTCATTAAGCTTCCTTTTGTGATCAAGAGTTTTAGAATTGTCTATTTGAAAGTTACGCAAGCCTATGCCGTTTAATAATAATAAATTTGAGGCACTGTATTCAAAGGGAAAATAAGGTTACCAATATTTCAGTAATAGGCTATGCTGTATGGCGTTATCAAGTATAAAGTAATTTAAAAAAGCTAGAGAAAATAGACAGAGTAAACATAACTCTTTTAATTAGTAATCCTCTTCCTATTATGAGCTCTCGAAAGCAATGATTACCTTCATAATTCTATTTGCAAGCCAAAATTCGTTTAATCTCCGGTGGACAATTTTTTCTGATTTGTTAATTTTCAGAGTTTTTAGATTTGATCCGACCTATTTTACCAGATTCGACTATATATAATGTGATGATCATCGCATACTTCTTAATGCATTTCAGGAGTGCTTTTCAAGGCGCATCCGATGGTGCCAAATAATTTTAATGTTTTGAATAAAAATACTGAGCAATTTTCAAAATTATGAAATGAGGTTTTTGACCAAAATGTCGAAATTTTACATATCAAAGTCCCACTAAGATGACTTAAGGGGCTACGTTGGATCGATAGAAACATTTTGATTCAAGATATACCATAGTAAAAGTCTTCGTTATCAAGGTGAAAAATGCGATCGTTTGATTTTCAACGAAAGCCATGAGGGGTACCTCATGCTTTTTGATCGATTTTCGGTCATGTTTTTTTGATTCCCAAAAAGTTGAGCAAAGGTATCAGAAAGTAACTGCCAGATGAGAGCAACTGTTTGGTGCTATTCTGACAATCTAAAACGGCTTTGAACGCGAGAAAATATAGCTCAAGTGCACTCAAATTTTGCTGTATTAGGCACACTCTTGACTAAAAAGGGATAGTATATGTATGATACTTGCCCGTATATGAAGTGGCTACGTGTATATGGATGTAGAGCAATTGTTTGGGGCTATTCTGGCGATCCAAAACCGCCTATAACACGAGAAAACGCGGTTCAAATGCATCCAAATTATGCTATGATTTGCGTATTTCTGAGTAGTTGGAGGCAATGCAACTATACTGGCTGTCCTTATATGAGCTGTTCCCAATAATACGGACATAGATTTTCATAGAAAAGCCAGATCCACATTATGGAAGGCGATTGCAGAATAGTTGAATGTTCAAAATTCTACATCAGTAGAATGCACAATGATACTCTTACAGTATTTCAAAGAGATGGTTAAAGGCGATCAGCAGCCCAAAGCGTAAATGCACTTGTATCTTAAATGGTTATTTACAAATGGTTTTATTATAAAATATGCAACGGTTACTACTTTCTCCCCATAAACTTCTTGAACAATGTGTGATGTTCCTTGGGAGGAGCACCACCATTACCGCGACCACGACCAGCAGAAAACTGGCCGCCCGAGTTACGATTGTATTCCAAATAAGCCATATTATCGCCACCAGCCAATGTTCGCGTGGTTGTCACTTGTCTCTTAACCAAACCTGATGTACGGTTTTTAGCAGCGACCTTGCGATCTGTAATCTTGCCCACATCATCCACATTGATCAGCTCTTCATCTCTCAAATCAGTCTAAAAGAAACGCAAAAGTAAGTAAGTAAGTCTGTAAATGTAGACATGGGCTGTTGACACTTACATCGTTTGTGAGTAACACGGCCTTCAAAAGATCCATCTGTTCTTGATGTGTTCTAAACACAATGTTGGGATCACTGTCCATGCCCTCCAAATTGGTGATGACTTTGAATGCGTAACCTTGATCGATCAAAAACTGTTGGCGCTTGGTAGAGTAATACATTTCTTGTGTATCGCGAGACACAAGTGAGTAAAAGAAAGCATTGAAACCCTCATCGTTACGTCTCTTGGCTCTCAGAATACGGCCCAAACGCTGAGCTTCTTGACGTCTGGAACCGTAATGAGAGGAGATCTGAATCAAACAGGTGGCTTCTGGCAAATCGATACTGGTATCGCCAACCTTGGACAAGAAAATGGTGCTGACAGCAGGATTGTATTGGAAATTCTGCAAAATACGCATACGTTCTTGCTGACCCGTGCCACCATAAATGTAAGGCTTGCCCAGTTTTTTGGCATATTCCTACGCACAATCCGATAAATTAAACAGCTCAACCTCCTCCTGCTTGACCAACTTACAATAAGAGCATACACATTGTCAGAAAAGACAATAATCTTATCACCACGTCTTTCATGATATCCAATGAGATATTGGCAAGCCTGGAACTTTTTGGGATTCATGACATACAACAAAGTGCGTTTGCGAGAATTCTCGTAGAGGTACTCTTTGTAAAACTCGGGCGTCATGGGGCACCATACTTCAGCACACTGTACATTGGCAATATGACCACGGCTCGCCAGATCCATCCAGTTGGCTTCATACAGCTTAGGACCGATCAAAAAGTTAAGATCATCAATCTTTTCATCTTCACGCACCAAAGTGGCTGTCAGACCCAGCTTGGCATGCGCAGCAATGGTGGTGACTACAGTACGAAACATGTTTGCTGGCACAACATGCACTTCATCCAGTAACAAGAAACCCCATTCACGAGATTCTAGGAACTCCATCATCTTTTGTGCATCGTACGAACGCTTACGCTTGTTGGCAACCATTGAGTAGGTTGAAATGACGATACCTGATGCACCAGAGAACTTTTCCTTGCAATCCGATGTAAACACGGCAACCTGGTTCTCCTTGATGCTACTCCACTGTAAGAACTGCTGCTTCCATTGCATGACTGACACACTACAAGGTAAGATGGATCAATAAACTAGTACGCTTAGATTTTGAGAGCGTACTTACGATGAGGTACACAGTACCAAGCAACTCTTTTTGATAGTACAAGCAGCAGTAATACCAACAAGCGTTTTACCAGCACCACAAGGAAGCACAATGATGCCAGAACGAGCACGACTAATCAGCAGTATGAGTGTCCACTCCAACACAAATATCTTGGATATACATTACCCGTTACCAAACATCTTGGAAAGACTCTTTTCTTGATAAGGACGAATGGTGGTTGTAGGCTTGAGATCGATCTCAAGGTTGGCATTGACGGTATCATTACGAAAATCATACTCTTCCAACATGGGATAGTCAATGTCGTTACATCTCTTTTTGATATTCTACAAAACACAAATTCAGGGTTCAACATCAACCCCTTTCCAAACGTACCATGCAATTACCTCAACATGCTCTGCTGCAATCTCGAATGAGTGCACCTGTTCACCACCAAAATCATCCTCCTCATCTTCCTTATCAATGCCAACAACTGCGCCAAAATACTTTTCTTCCTCCTTCTTACGCTCGGTTTCTTCGGCTGTCAGCTCCTTGATCTTTTCAACACTACCATCATCGGTCGGTTTTGTAGGGTTTTTGATGCCAGGAATTGTCAGATCCTTGCCTGTAGGCTTTGTATTGACGAGGAGCACAGCAGATCCAGCAGGCGCACTGATAATTTGATCATTTTCATCGCGTACAATACGTCCAGTGCTGATAATGGGGTCTTTAAGGAGCATTTGCAATGTCTCGGGATGAGATGATTCGACATAGTAACGATTGTGCTTCAACACCAACTTGACTTTGCCGTAAGACAATGTACACTGACGAATAAACTGCGTAATAGAGTCAGGCACAGGCACTTTGCAGAGACGATTCAAGACCTCAATAATATCTTCTGTTTCCAAGCCTACAGAGACTGCAGCGTATAGGGAATAGGGTGTTAATTTGTACTCATGAATATGCGCAGGACTAGAAAGAGTATGAGCAACTGACATTCATCAAGCATTATCACTCTGCAGACATCTTACCGACTGACAGGTTCACTGATAGCAACCAAAAAATCCTGTGCCTGCTCTGCAATAGGCGAGAACCCCTCCAAGATGATATGGCCGTCTTCAGGACTGATCCACAATGGTCTCGAAGCATGATCTTGTTTCAAAGGAAGGTTGGTATAATCTTCACGGCCAAAGATGTGAGAAATGAAATCAGATTTGTTGGACTCAATGATTGTTTCGTTGCCTGATTTCAAGGAGTTGATCTCAAGATTTGCATTCTTTGGCACTAAAACAGACCAAGCATCATGTTACCGTCTGCCAACATACAACAACTTTTCAAGAGAGTTTACCATAAAGTTTTGATTGCAAAGTATCATCTAATTGCACATCATCATCATCTTCGTCATCACTGATCTCTATAGTTTCATACAACAGTTATAGCAGATGTGGTAGTAGCTGACATTGAGTTCAACATGTACCATCAATTCTTCTTTTACTCATGGTCGGTTCAAGTGAAAAAGCACAAAGAGAAAAGATGATTAGAATGGAATATCTAAACCGCAGTTAGTAGAAATAGCATAGGAATCGAGTCACGAGTAAGAGGATTCAAGCATTGGGCATTGCTTTGCGCTTCACTCATTCCATCTACTCAATGGAACAATTCAGCGTTCACATAGGATGTGCGGTTCTCTTTTGGCCAAGATTTACAATACTCAAGATATATGATACTCAAGTCAAGTTTATGGAAGCAATTTTTCATTATATGATGAGTATCATATTGTGACATTTATAAGTGGTTGTCGTCAGAGAATCTTTGAGGCAGCTATATAGCATGGATGTTGCAGGGATCAGAGCTTCCTCTGAGATATGTAATCAGAAGCGTCTCTATCCCGGCGACATCACGTTGATCTTCATACAGTATGTGTATCCTCAAAGTGCGTCGGCCATCAGGGTTGGATCTAAATGTTTTATACTGACCGAAATAACTGAGCAATGCTGATTGCTGGGCATTAGGACCATGTTGTCCTGCGTATGGATCCACACTTGTCTTTCGACTGTAAGACTCTACAGCGGTCAATAAGAGAACTTGGGTGCCTTCAAATAATATAGCGCTTATGGACATCTGAGATGCCACATATTTTGTGTAATGATTCACATGTACATACGTTTCAATCCGCATAATTGAAACATCAATACAATGTATATATATAGACTTCACTTTGGCAGATAGCGAACTTTAGTGAAAATATCAGTCATTACTCCTCTCACCACATTTATCCTAATAAATACTCCATTTAATTCTATTACTACTTGTTCCAACTTAAATTGTATATCATAAAATAGTATATTTATTATATTTACACACTTTCGAAGCCTCAAAAGGAAACAAGTTAATCTCACAAGTATTTCGGTGGACTGGCGTTGTTAGATGCAAGACTTCCAAAGAAAACAACATGTCTAAAGATATTACTATGCAGTTCGCCATCTACTTTTCATTGGCTTCAAAGAATCTATTAATGCCTTCATAATTAAGAGGGCATTGAGTTTGCCAGTCTGTCCCATCAGCGAAAATGTTGAGATTTTGCATATGAAGGTCTGGCAAATAAAGTTTTAGGAGTTGCTTTGGACCGAGAGAAGCATTTTGAGTTAATATATGCCATAGTAAAAGCCTTCATTTTGAAAGTCAAAAACGCGATCATGTAATTTTCGATGAAAATCATGAGGCATCCCTCATGGTTTTGCTGCGGTTTTTGGTCGAATTTTGGCGATCCCAAAAAAGCTGAGCAGAGGTGTCAGAAAGTAACCGCTAGGTGAGAGCAACTGTTTGGTGCTACTTTGGCAGTCTAAAACGGCTTCTAACGCGAGAAAACACAGCTCAAATGCACCAAATTTTTGCTGTATTAGGCAGACTCTTGACTAGAAAGGGGGCAATGCCAGTATGCTGCTTGCCGATATATGAAGTATTTACATGTATTCGGATGTGCAATATCGCATAAGAGTCAGACCCATAGATAACATGAAGAGTTCTGTATGTGTAAGTAAAGAATTAAGATGATAGTAGCGGTATTTTGGTAAAATGAGCAACAGCAATCGGTAGCGCAGATTGGCTCTCACCATAACGAAGCGAAGATAGAGAGTCATTTGAAGCATAAACACACTCGTATTATATAGTAAGAATTGTCCAAAGTTTAAGGGCCTACAAATAGTAACACCAAAGTTCAATCCAGGTACATGTGTCTTCACATCACTACAAGGTCATTGTACTCTTAACACCTTGCTTGTGGGTGTACTCTAGTTCGTATTAGCCAATTCTGCTCATTTTTGATATTTAACACTTGGTTTTTATGGTAGTTGAAATGAAGGAGAATTTCCCGTTAAAACTCCCTGACAGTGATGTCGTTTCCGAGCAGATATTGGTAATGGTTGGGAGCCTTGAATGCCACATGTTACAGTTTCAGTATCTCAGTATTGAATAGCGTCTTTTGCTGTTCTTCTGTAGGGATGCCGAGGGATCCAACAGCGGCTCGCATGGCAAGTTCTAGTGTTATCATCATGGAATCCTTGGATTTGCTCAAGGTACTCTCAATATCACTGCTGGCATGTACCTTGGACAGCTTAGTGGAGATAAAGGGACAGGCTTTTTCTTTATAGTTTTGAGGACGGAACCGCAAGTAGCACAGGGAAAGCCGTCAAATGCTCATACTGCAGCGATGGATACTATACAAACCAAGGAAGTAACCTTCAGGACAGAGTCGAGCATTGGTGTTTTCACCACTTGCCTTGGTCAAACACCACCGTGAGCTCAGCTGCATGGTGACTATACGCGCATCTTCTTAATACTGCCTGATCCAAAGTAGATCAGACGCAATCTCCTTTGCCACAAACTAGAACATCAGCTTCAATAGCTTTTTGAGACGCAATGATGCTGCCTGTGCAAAAAGACGAGCAAGAGATGACCGCCTTCAACTGCATCAACCCTCTTTTCATGTGTGCAAGTATTTGAGTGGCAAACCCATATGCGTAACAAAACTAATTGCTACCAGCAAGTCTTACGATGGCCTTTGTATTGAGGTAAAGCACTTAAATCCGGAGCTTGTATGGTCACAACTTTCCGATTTTTTCCTTGTCCTGAAAGTACACACACACACAAAAAAAACTCTTTCACTAACACACACCAAAAGATGACTGAAGGTCTGGCAGAGAACAAAGAAACAACTCACATTGAACCTGTCAATGAACCTGTGCCTGAAAAGAAGGTGATTGCAACCCAGGAAGAAGCAGCCGTGCTGGCATCAGCATCAGCAATAGCAACCACGGCTACTACGGTAAGCACAGAGCCCATGACGACGACTACTATGGCGACTGCTGCGGATACGGTAAACATGCCAACACAAGCAGCAGCAGTAGATTCAGATACCATCATGTCATCTCTGCCTGATGAACACACATCTACTGCAGCATCAGCAACAACAGACGACAAGATGGACGCTATCAATGACAAACAAGCAGCTCAAGTACAGAAATTCCTTGCTGCTCCAGTCAATTGCAAACTCTTTGTGGAAAAGATTACCATATCCAAAGGCGTAGAAGAATCTGAATTCAGAAGAGCAGAAATCCTGTCTTCGCGTGATACACCAGCCCATGGACTGGAGTACTATGTGCATTACACTGAATTCAACAAACGTTTGGATGAGTGGGTCTCCATCAAGCGTCTCGATTTCTCCAGACCTATTGAATTTCCAGCACCCAAAAAGAACCCCAAGGATGGAGCAGCAGCAGCAGCAGCAGCAGCAGCAACACCAACCAAAAAAGGCAGAGCTGGTACTCCCTCTGGAGGTGGTAGAAAGAAGAAGGATCAGCAAGACGAACACCGTGTCGACAAGGTGGTGTTGGGCAATGAAGACGAGCACGATCAAACCGTAGAGATGGAAGTAGCTGATCACCACGACGAACACGACGAAGAAGACGAAGAGCACAATACATTCTCTAAAGACCATGAAATCGAAAAGCTACGAACATCTGGATCCATGACACAGAGTGTACAAGAGATTGCTCGTGTCAAAAACCTCAACAAGATTCAAATGGGACAGCATGAAGTAGAGGCGTGGTATTTCTCGCCTTACCCTATTGAATACGCGTACTGCGACATGCTGTACATTTGCGAGTTCTGTCTCTCCTTTTATGTGTCGCATAAGCAACTGAGCAGACACAGAGCACGCTGTCAACTACACCACCCACCTGGTAACGAAATCTATCGCCATGATGAAATCTCCTTTTTCGAAATTGACGGACGAAAGCAAAAGACTTGGTGCAGAAACCTCTGTCTATTGTCCAAGCTGTTTCTGGACCACAAAACGCTTTACTACGATGTGGATCCATTCTTATTTTACTGCATGACAGAGCGAGACGAGAAGGGATATCACTTAATTGGGTACTTTTCCAAAGAAAAGGAGTCTTCGGAAAGTTACAATGTGGCCTGTATCCTGACATTACCACAGTACCAACGCCTCGGATACGGTAGACTACTGATCGCCTTTTCGTACGAACTCTCCAAAGCGGAAGGACGCACTGGGTCTCCCGAGAAGCCGCTGTCTGATCTGGGCCTGCTATCGTACCGTGCCTTTTGGACAGAGACCATTGTCGAGTTTTTACTAAATTCAACCGAGGAAATTACAATTGAAGAAATTTCACATCGAACCTCCATTACAACACAAGACATCCTACACACATTACAGAACATTGGCGCTTTAAAATACTACCGTGGTCAGCATATTATTTGTTTGGGCGATAAGGTCATTGAGCAATGGGAACGAAATGACGAAAAAAAGAGACGCAGAAAACGAGTGATTGTGCCAGGCAAATTGGACTGGAAGCCCATTCATTTTACACCAGCTCAATTGAGATTTCTTTAAGCAAATACCCTTTTTGTTATATGAATAAACATATGATCCGTTTTTCTATGACAAGTGTTTGTTGCAACCTTTGTGATTTTCCTCCTGTCACCAGAGCCTGTCAAATGTGCGCACATAGGAAACGGAACTTTTTTTTCTTGATGTTTAAATATACATGATGCTATTGAAACAGATAGGAAGCATTTTTTTCCATAAACATCTATTGAAGAGAACATGCACAATGAAAGCTTAAACTTGCCAATGATCCAAACAGAGGGCAAGAAAAGAGGTATACACTCTACTGTTTACCAGTTGCCAGCCAGTCTAACACTATGCTGAACAATAATAAAAAAAAAAAAAAAAAAAAAAAGACATTCAAGGCACTCCCATCATCATGCCACCCACCACTGCCTCCGCGTTGCCTGACCCAATTCAGCCTACCATCTACTACATGGAAGCTGTATTGCCAGTAGAACTACAGTCAGTGACCAAATTACTGCATTTCTCGGCCTCTACCATAGATTCGCACGGAAAGAACATGCTACCTCCTCCATTTTCCAGATCCTCCATTAGTTTTCTGGCAACCCCCTCTCCTGTATCCTCCTCCATGTCTTCATGTTCGACCTTGGGAGATGATGACGAGTCCAACCGCGAAAGCAGCAGTATCTCGTTGCCACTAAACCCTGCAAAAGACAACTCAAACAAGCTGATCCATGGGAAGCAGTACGTTTGTAAATTCTGCTTCAAGAAATTTATGCGGCCCTCTTCGTTAAAGATCCACATTTATTCCCACACAGGCGAAAAGCCATTCAATTGCACCCATCCCGGTTGCAGGCGAAAATTCAGTGTTCAGAGCAACATGAGAAGACATTTGCGAGTGCATTCAAGCTAAAATGGTATAAATATATGTCTCTTCAAGAGTGAGAAATAAAAGAATAGTCATTGGCCCAGACTCAACTATAGAATCAGCTGCAGGATACTATTCAAGAGAAGCGTTGGTATCATTCTTGACGCAGTATCCATCTGTGCATGACATGCGAAACGGATTGACATGATAGCACATTTCAGAATCCATTGGTACAGATCCAATATCCTAGTTTTGGCTGAAAATCTCATCCCATTCCTAGCATATAAGAACAAAATACCATAAACATTGGAAATATTTTCCTTTTTTCATTCATCCACAGCCTGTGCACCTTACTCCTCGTATGCGTTCAAGTGTTCTTTCGGCCCTCATTGTTGCATCCACAGTCTCCACTGCTTTAGCTGCTCCTGCAGCATCCTCCTCCTTTGTAGCTATTGAGCCATCGGCATCATCTTTCGCCGCCGCCGTCGCCTCGGTTTCAGTAGACCCAAGAATTGAAAAATGGGCGCATATGAAAGTGGCTCTTCCTGATGGTTTGTTTCCAGAGGATAAAGCTGTGCTAGAACAGCAATTGCAGGTTGTACCTATGATTGTCGTGGATGAATCCAGTTTGCCTCAACCTGCTGCTGCTGCTGCTGCTGATGCTACTGCTGCTGTAGCAAACAATCGACTTGACAAGCATCAGCGCATCGATATGCAACCTGCTTACAAGCATATGGGCATCATGGACAACGCTGACGAACAAGACTTTAATAATATTGTAGAAATTGCTCCCCTATCACCTGAATTGCAGCAGGATTTGAACCAAGAGCATGAAGCTGCTGTTAGTAGTAAGTAAATTCTTAGACAGCGAAACGTATGTCCATCCCACTCACAGAACAATGACAGATGTAGAGCAAAGTGATTCCAGTGCTGCTACTGCTAGTAGACGACACAGAAAATACCTGGGCGTCAGTGATAACAGTGATACTCAAATCATGGATCTGCCTGTGCCAGCCAACGCTGAGGATATTGATACTACCATTAGCGATCAAGAGCAAGTGGAGAGTAGCTCATTGCAAGCGAAAAAGGTAGTTGGGCTTGATAATCACGGCAGAATGAGATTTGTCGATGTTCCTCTCTACAGCAGAGGGTCCCACTGATGGAGAATATATATATATATATATATATTTCATTTAAACGCAAATAAATATAATTTATTTTATATACACATCAAGACAGACCCTGTGTTTTTGCCCATTCAATAGCTAATGAGGTGATGATACTAGCCGTGTGATCTGGTATCTCACAGTACAGTATACCCGCCAAAATTTTGTTTTGTACATCTTCCCATCGCTTCCCATGAACGTCCCTATTCTCTAGCATCATCTGAGGATCACTAAGCTCCATAGCAAACCGTTCATACATGACACATATCTCGGGGTAAGGCTCTAGCAAGCGATTACCCTTGACGGTAGGCACAGTTTGAAAATGAAATCCAATGTCTTTGGCAAACGGCAAGATACCATGCACGACTGTGCCCGGCGCGATAGGCAACAGCCGTAAGCACTCGGTAATAAATAGCGTCTGACACCACAGTGGTATGTTGCCTCTCACTAGCACGTCTCGGTTGTAGCTGTATGGGTTTGTGTATCGAATGCCTATGGTATGTGTGTATGGCACAAACGTCTGTGCTCTTTGCTTCTGTGCTTCCTCCTCTTCCAGTCGCTTCTTTTCTATCGCTGCTATGTTGGTTTGCTCCATCATGTCGTTGAACAAATCGTTGAACGTGAATGTGTCAATGGGCGCCAAGGTATCGTCTTTGGTGAACAGGTCCATGGCATTGATCAGTGATGAATCAGATGTAGGGTAAACTAATGGCTCGCAAAACTCCCATTTCTGTACCATAAATGTGCCGGGAGACAATCTGACGAACGACAGGTTGAAATCGTGCTTGGCAAAACAATGGAGCATGCGCATTAGCAGATGCTCTGAGCGATGCTGTCTGTATTCAAAGATGTTTTGTGTGGAAAATGGCTCTGCATTAAAGCTGTATCCAAACAGGCCCAGGACGTCGTTTTCAGTGCCTGGCAATGGCAAGTGGGCTAGCGTGTTGCTGGATGACTTCTTGTACTTGGTTTCGTACGCATGAATATGATAAGCTGGGGACGAGATTGCGGCGATCGTTGAGCTGTATGCATTCTTTCTGATTTGTGCCAAGGCGTATGTCCAATGATCGCCTGAGCAGCATGGCGAGATGCCGAGCTCATGATCTTGCAGACTGGCACACTGGCAGCAAGGGAGATCTACATTGACTGGATTTGTGTTTGGTATGATACTTTGCATTTTTATTTATTGAAGAGAAAGAAAGAGAGAAACAATTTTTAGATATCCAGCGGGACCTTCAAAGGGTACTGTGGTGAGTATAGTTCCCTTCATTCATCATGGGATTATCAACACTTACCGTATCATCATACCACCACACTTTGACGGTTTGATCATCACTACAGCTTGCCAGCATGCCTTGTTTCACGTTCCATGCTGCATCGTACACCACGCCCGAATGTCCTCGCAGTTTCTGTAACACTTCACCTGTGTCCTGATCCCAGATATATACAATGCCATCTTCACTGCCTCCCACAATGAGATTGTTGTCTGCGAAATTGGCCCGCACAAAGTTTTTGGAGGTGTTTTGATGTCCTTTGAGCTTGCGGATAGGTCGCACCATACGAACATCCCACAGACGATTGGAGTTGTCCTTGGAGCTACTCAGCAGTAAGGTGCCACTAGAGTTCATTTCCACCGATGTCACTTCACCCAAATGCGATGAAATGGTACGAATACACAAGCCAGATACGATATCCCAAAACTTGATGGTGTTGTCTTTGGATCCACTAATCACGAGATTACCCAGAGGATTAAAGATGGTCTTGGTCACAGCCAGTTGGTGTCCAGGAAACGTCTTTATAATGGCACCTGTATTCACATCAAAGAGTCGCACCGTTTTGTCATATCCACCTGTCACGATGTGGCTTTCGTTGGGATGGTATCTCACTGAATACACATCTCCCGCATGTCCATTCAACGTAGTTGCACAAGAGGCCTTTTGCTGGCTCTTTAAATTCCAAATCTTGACTGTAGAATCACCACTGGCACTTGCCACAAAGTCGCCCGCATGTGTCGTTGTTAAATCCCAAATGCGAGATCGATGGCCCTCCAACACATCCAAGCACTTGGCAGACTCTGTGTCCCAGATACGCAATGTATTGTCACTGGAGCCCGATACGATCTTCTTGCCTTCTTCACCAATGAATTCCAAGCACTTGACGTTGCCGTGATGGCCAGTCAATGTCGCACCCACAGCATTTGGTATCACAAAACTCGAATAGTCGTCCAGCAGTGAATTGACGGTAGGTGCAATCTTGGGATGGTAGCGAGAAAACTCGATTTGATACGCTACTGCTTGACGCAATAAGCCTAGTAATCTATCTGGAGGGATGTGTCGGTTGCCTGTGCGGTCTGCTGTTTCAAATTCCAACATGCTTTGAAGCTGATCGACAAGACTTTCTCTCGATGCCATGATACCCTCCCATTGCTTGAAACTAGGCGCTTCATGGATGGATTTCGCTGTTAACAAGTAGCACATGTCTTTGAATTCGTTGGGTTTTGTTTGAAAGTGCTCAAGTGGCTTTAGTCGCTTGTTCAAGAATGTGAATGCCTATAGGGTGTGTCAGTCTGTTATTGTTATTTCGGTATATCAAGCAACAGAAGCTACCTTTTGAATCTCTCGTCGTTCTAAATATTCTAGATATTGCTGCTTGTATACAGAATATAAAAATGATCTATGATTTTTAACTAGTGGTTTTGTACATAATTTCTCTACTTCTTGCCAATCGCCGTCTACATACACACAGTGTGAGCCTTGTGGTTGCAAAAATGGCATTCCCTCTGTTTACCTAGAATGGCCTTTTTTAATCGCTTCACTTCCAATGTGCGTTCTTCTCTTTCTTTCCATTTGACATTGGTTTCATCGTATAAAACAGACTGAGAAGCGTGATAGCCTTCGTCTTGTAGATACTGCATGATAATGGCAATAATGTCTTCTTTGATGCGAGGATCATTGGAGTTGAAAATATCGTCTGTAGGCTGAATATGTGAATTCTGCATGCCAACGTGTTGATTGTAGGTAGCCAAGCTAGCAAGAAGGCATATCATTATTCGCTTGATCCGTAGTTTCGCGGCTGTATCACTTACCTTCTACGCTTCTTTGCATGCTCGCTTTGAGAAACACTGTTCTTGTTGAGAATACAAGAAGCTGTATCCACCACTTCCTGTTCATCTTTTGCAATGGCATCGTCGATTTTTGCTTCTTCTACCGTCAGTGCCTCTAAAGCATTTTCAATCTCTTGTTCCTCTTTTATCAAGCCAGTGTCCATCTTTTGCCGTGAAAGGAAGAGAGAGAGAGAAAAATGCGTATATATTGTAGGCAATAACGTCAACTAAATTTAGATGTCGAGACACATTCACATAAATATTGATGGTTGGCCAGACTGCTTTTGCTTGTACTTGATTGGGTAGAGAACACTGCTGGAGTGTGTGTTGTATCTCCCTCTACATGACCACTAGTCAAGCATTGCTAAATGTCTATTACCAAAGACTGGGGAGCTTCTAGTCAATACATAGCTGCCGACTGAGGGCTTGCCTGATCAATAGCAAGTCCTGTATTATGTGTAATGCCTTGACAATTGATCCAAATCAATGATCCCACCTGTTCCATTGGTTAAATGTCGACTGTACATGTTGATTTATAATGATTAGAGGAACTGTCACAAAAATGGCAGGAAACTACATTAATAAGCTTTTAAAATATCCTGTTTTCCTTGACATTTCCTTCTTCTATATACTCAAACATGACCACAACATTACTGACATTACCCTACGACATCATTGCAAACATCAGCCAGCATTTAGATTTATGCTCAAACACAAGTTTGATGGATACATGTAGACACATGCGCTACATGTTTTTGTCCTCGAAATATCTTTGGAGAAGGATTACTTTTGATTTGAATCATACAACTGATTTACATCGCATTTATTCATCGCTGCGAAAACTAGATGACTCGAATGGACTAAGGCAGCATGTCGTGGAGGTAATTTGGCTGATTTGTACATTGTACTCACATTCCATACTCACATGTCAAATAGGCAATCATGGATGACAGCGATGATGCTGATCTGTCTCCCATCATTATGCTGATCAAATTCCCTCACTTGCGCAAACTCAGTGCTAGAAACCGCAAAGAAAATACCAACCTGGAAGTGGATATCAAGCTATTACAAGAAATGCTTAAATTCGGATCTGTCAAGCCGAATTCTTTACCTATCGAGAAGATCAATATTTACCACTATTATATGGATTTCGAACCTCATCTGTTGGCATATCAAAAGACATGGAACAAGCTATCGATACATCCTCATGTAGAGCTGGATATTCGACATTGTGGCTTTTTACCCGAGGATCAAAAGGAAACAGAGCTTGAACAAGAATTAAGTTTACTGGAACAGCGTATACAAAGATTGCAAATGCAACAGCAAAGCCGATTGACGCCAGAGCAGCGACAACAACACCCAGATGACCCTACATTGCAGAGACGAGTGGACCGTTGTCAAAGAATCTTGTGTGTTGATGCTCAGTGCTGGTCCTGCGCTCATCATTTTGAACATTGTTGGAAGTGTGTACCTGTATGTCCAGGCTGTAAAATCAAGCGAATTCCTCCCATGGCAAACGATAATCAAATCAGACTCAAGCACCGTCGTCGTCAATTTCAGCCTAAACACCAAGACATGGCTGATGAAGATGAATTTAGCGTTTTTGGTTAAGATCTTTTCATATTGTTTGAATAAAACTGTATAACAAAGAGAAAGAGTTAGGTTCATAATCATTATTACACTACACAAGTAGGATGGTTCACAAATTACCTATGACAGCGGAATGCAGTGCTCAGCGTAAAATGCACTTTAAATGTAAATTGGCAGTGCTCTTCAATATAGGCTGTTGGTTGCAAGAAGTTGCGAGTAATAGATCGACAGATAAGGTACTGGAAAACGTTGTATTGAAACCGCTTGGTGAAACGTTGCTTCTTTGTACTGTAGCAAAGAGCCAAACGTACGCTGCGCATTTTGCGAAACAAGGGGGTACAGCTATCCCAAGCCCTATGTTCATGGTAGAGCTTTTATATCATCGAGACTATTTCAAGTCCACTATGAGTGGTTGCTAAAGATATTAACGGATTTTCAGTTGCTACATTGGTTGTTAAATAATTAAGGGAGGAAAGTGTAACGAAACCAATATTATGAAAAGAAGTTTTCTCCTTACATACATATGAGTGTTTAACATGGTGGATAAACTTTAGATCTAATTTCACGGCTAGATATGGCATCTCTGGTGTGGACAACCACCAAAATTATTCTGCTAAGCTGATAAGCATCTCGGTCACTCTTAGCAAGTTGTTACATGCAAATTTGCATAATATCATTGACGCTCAAGTTATGAAATTACTGTATTCGCGCATTTCAAAATGAAAGAACAGAGCCTCAGAATTAGAATACAAGCGTCGATCGCTTAGGCGTTGATTTCCATACAAAGCAAAATATCGGGGTCATCAGACAGAACCGTGATTTACTGACTCCCTTGGCAACACAACCTACTACGCCTTATTTTTGGCCAAATTCTGTCCAAATTTAGACATTTTGAAGCACGAATAACTCATGCTACAAAGCGTTGTGGAAGCTCGGAATAGGGCCAAACGTTTCTCCTTGCCCACGCTTTAGCTACTGATGCTTTATTTCAAAATGTTTTAGGTCGTTGCAAATTCATGAAAATCCTCATGATTCTCATGTGTACTAGTAAGGAAAAAATCTTGAAAATCAAACGACCGCGTTTTTCACCCCAAAAATGACGACTTTTTCTATAATATATATCGAATCAAATTGATTGTAAAGATATAACGCGACACTAGAAGCTGTTTATATGAAACTTTTATATGCTAGATTTTGACATATTCACAGAAAACCTGTTTTCATATTTTTGAAAATTGCTCATTATTTTCGGTCTGAAAGCTGCATGTAATCAGCACCATTTGATGCGGCTTTTTTAGTTCTCTAAAGATGCATTATAACGTTGGATGTGACAACGAGAGTTTTCATAGTTAAATTGGCAAAAACGTTCAAAGGATGTCAAATCAAGTCAAGTTTGAAGACGAAAATACCCACTGCACAATTGCAAATTAAAGTGCAGCAGTTATGGCTACCACGACGGCAGAATACTGGGACCAAATCTACTGGCCGTGACGTCGAATGGGGCGCTCTCTCATTTTTCCATATCCTCCTTTTTTTTTTACCCTTTTTGCAAAACGCGTTTAATATCAAACCACATTGGTTTTGGAACCCTTTTGATTGAAAATAACACTCTAGCTTTTGATAACACGGCCTTGTACTGTTAAAAGCACTTGATACTGCTTCTCTTAAGTGGAATATAGCAGGTACCGTTCGACAACGAGCACAGAAAGACGCAGAACAAGCACTAATCGAATTTGTTTATTAGGTTTCGATTATTTTTTTTACCTGTTTGCCGTGGGCGCTGCTACCATTACTTCTTTGCTATCTCTGCTGTTTGCTTCTATGGTTTATTATGTCTGGTAACTGCTTCTTTGGTCTTCATCTCTGGCAGTTGCTTTGTTAGTCTTTGCCTGGTCTCTGGTGTCACTCGTTCTTCGGGTTTTCTACGCTGCTGGTATTGCTGTTGCTGCTGGTGTTGCTGTTGCTGCTGGTATTGCTGCTGCTGTTGTTGTTGATGTTGTTGATAATCTGATGTTTTCTGGTCTACTGTCTTTGCTGTATGCTGGTTCTCTGGTCTATCTCTGGTGATTGCCTATACTCTTCTGGTCCATCCGTGGCTGTGATAGGTTTAGTAAGCAATTTCTTTGGTCTTTAACTAGTCTCTGTTGGTGGTGTTTGTTCTTTGGTTTCTCTATGGTGCTGGTGTTGTTGCTGCTGTTGCTGCTGCTAACATGGTCTTTCCTGGTCTACTGTATTTGGTGCATGCTCGTTCTCTGGTTTATCTCTAGCTGTGGTAAGTGGTAAGTATCTTCTTTCTTCTGGTCGCAATGATATAAGCCTTCTTTGAACGTTTATATTGTTACTTCCTTTCTCGTGATAATGCATTCATGATGTTTGCCTTGTTGCGATTTCTTCTTCTTCTTTTTCTTTTGTTGGTGGTGTTTCCTCTGTGGTTTCACATGAAACAGCATTAGTCATTATGTTGTATTGCAAACTGATAATACCGCTGTTGCTTTTGCAGTTGTGTATATTTGTGCCATGTTGCTTTACAGCCGACTATTACTACCATGCACGTTGCTCATGTATGCATTTTTATTGCAACAATAACAACGAGCTTCTTTGAACATCTTTGATGTTGTGTTTGTTACGCTTTTCTTTGACTCGCTTTGTGTGAGCGCCTCTCTTTTTTTTTGCCTACATACTACTATACTCTTATAGTATTATGTTCATTTGTTCCTTTGATTATGTTTCTTTGAAGCATACCTTTTTTACGTTGTGTGGATGTGCCTATCCCTGAAGCTCAACAAGACTTTATCCGAGGCTAGGAGGTAGATAGGCCGCCTCCACTTGGTTATCGCTACTTACTTTAGTGATGATTGAGAGTCTCAATGCCAGAATTTAAAAGCTAGGTGGTGTAAGTAAGGCATGCTCTAGCACCTGGGGGAAATTTGATGATAGCATCTGCTATACTGCTGTATATCGGAGCTTAAAATTTTGCCTCACATCAAAACAGGGGGAAACCCTCGCAATTTTTTTTTAGGCCAGCGGAGTTTTCAAGCAATCTGATTGGTTGAGGGATCGTAGCAGCGAAGGTCTACAACTAGTTGGTTTCCTATTGATCTGTCTAACGTTATTTTGTCTTTTATAATAATAAAACCTTAATCAAATGGAAATAGAAGTATATAATCACACCTTTAATGTTCTTCAGGAGGGACACTGTTCATGCCTCATTGAAAGCAATTTAGTTGTTGCATACAAGAAGTATGCATCTTAGGGTATATTCACTTTCTCCTCAAGCTACTTTTTACAGTGTAGTAACATAGGTATATACCGTAATTGATGCTATTATATAGCTTGTACACAATTAGACCTGACTTTTAAATGTTTTGAGGGTTTTCAAACGAAAACATGTGATGAAACTGTACCAGCTTACCTGTACCAGTACTCATTGCGTAGTCCTAAGAGTTATGTCCTAAGAGTTATGTATTGTTCAAGACCTTCTTGATGTATCATTTCTAAACCGGATCTCCAAATGCGTAGAAACAAGCAGTTCAAGCACCGATCACATCAAATCATAAACTTTGACATGAAACAGGATTCAGTTACGATCCATATCATGGCATGTTCAGGATGATAGATTGGATCTATTATCCTATCACCCAAATCAACCCATCTAATACCTTATCCTCACATCAAATCCCTCGATTCGAATAGTATATAAACCCTCTTATTTCCAATGTAATAAACGATATTCTTTACCTGATTAATTTCATACTCTTTTTTTTTATAAATAATTCATTTCTGATAAATCAGCCAGTATTGAATCATGGCCTTGGTATGAAATTGTGTGTGTTTCTTTTCTACGAAATCTTCGGTTTACTTTTGATATATGCACTTTATATCCTCCTTGGGCTGGTTTGAATCAGACTCTAACTTTTGTCTGATATGACCATTCAAGTTCCATGTTCATCCGTGATTTTCACAAGCACTGTTGTATTCACACGTTTAAATGTGCCCAAATCACAATATTGTAGTAGTTCATTAAATGCCGCAACAACTAGTTCAGCTGATAGATCGATACTACCAACAGTAAAGAAATAAATATTGATAAAGCATATACACATATTTTTATTTTATTCTTTGCACTCAATCATTAGTACATGTATCGCACTTGCGGTCCTCCCTCTTTTCTAATAAATAAAATCAAACGCCCCATGGTGCAGTTGTTTGCTTAGGCGGCAGTTGTTGTTGGTAAGGTGCGTATGCATTAGACGTATTTGACATGGACATGGGAATTGAATACGGAGGCGCCATGTTGACATCACTACCTCCTCTCGAAGTATCGAATATGATTTGTCCAAACAAGGCAGAATCGTAGAGGAATTCACAGCTGTTGAAATCGATATCATTGTTATTGATGTTTCCTTGCTGTAACTGCTGGTAGCTACCCAATGGTTGCTGCTGTTGCTGCGATTGATCCTGAGGCTGTGGTTGTGGTTGAATTGGCATGAGGCTATTATTTGAAACATATGAAGAGTATGACATGGATGATGAAGTGGGGGGAATATTTGAATTTTCTACGGTGGAAATGGAAGCTAACGAGTCAACATCTGGACTACTAAGCTGATGCTGAGGTTGCTGCTGCTGTGGCGGTTGTTGATGGTGTTGACGCTGTTGCTGTTGAATCGAAGCTGAAGGCTGCAGTGATTGGTGTTGTTGCATCTGCATCCCCTGTTGCCGTGGTGATGCTTGTTGATGTTGTTGCATAGGGTGGGCCATTCTCGACGCTTCATAGTTATACTCTTGTTCCTGAACATCGTATAGTCGGCTGTGAGCAGAAAGCATATCGCGAGTCGTCAGCGACAGCCTTTCACTCATGGGCCAGTAGGCACCCAACAGCTGTTGAAACTCCAGTCAGTATTTGTTGAATCACTCTATTTTTGTCAGCCTACCTTGATTGTATCAAACAGAATGGCCAAACCAGCACTACTCTTTTGATAGGAAACAGGATCTGAAGAGAATGCCGACGTCATGAGCACAGTGGAAAAGATGTAAGCACAATAGCCCATGTATGGCAGAACGTTCCAGCCACAAATATCTCGCAAAGCTTTGAAAACGTCCATTGCAATCTCTACATTGGCTTTGCATGCTTTGATACTAGCTTGGATACGATCATAGATGTCTTGCGATAATTCTGCTACTGACAGATCATTGTATGCTAAGCTACCACGGTGCAAAGCCAACATGCCGGTGCAATACATGGCATGTGAGCAGATCCAGAAGTTGATGTAGTTTTGGCTGGCTGAATCTCTGTATTTCTTAACATTCGCTGGTGTAAACTGATAGATTTCTGGAAGGTCCTCTCGCCATTGACGCATTTTAGCATCTAATTCACTAAATTCGTTGATAGGTGGCCATGCAACTGTTGCACCTGCTGTTTTGGCTCTGCTCATGTACTTTGCAATCTCACCGAACCGCTCCAACACACGAAGATAGTATGGAATGACGTCCATCAAGGGATCATTGGCAATGACAAGGCGATCCATTGTGAAACCCTGTAGTGGATCTCTCAAGAGACGACTTTCACTGAGGGTCGGAGGTTCAACGTCGTATTCACCAATGTCGAAACCTTGCGGACGATTTGTACTAGTGCTAGCAAACCTACACTGAAATCAATATCTTGACCCAATCAGCTCATAGGCCAACCCAGACTTACTTGTCAATACAAAGAGTGCTCCAGAAGATACGGCGACGCAATGCCATAGCCACATGATCAATGGATCCATCTACTGCCAATATCGGGGTTGCAAGAGTCTCTTCCTTGTTCAATCCCAATTCTTGACATATTCTTACTGCAATACCGCCATAAATCCAAGCTCTATCACCACATTCACACAGTGAGTGACAAATATTGCTCCCCTCAACTTGGTCAAACTTACTTTGAACCAGACGCTCTACCGTATTCCAAACAAGACATGATACCCCAGAACTGTAAATTTGGGATTGTAGGCTCCAGCAGTGTTGCGTTGATGAGTGAGGTTGCTTTCATGGCGAACTTCTCGCCTGCCCAGTATGGCGGATCGGTCTTTATACTGGGGTGATCTGAAAATCTATACAAGGAAATCAGAGTCATTTATTGATAATCTCGCTAAACACACAAAAGTCTCTCTGTTTATACCTTGCAGCAATCGCCATAACACCCCATAACAGCGGCTTTGATACAGTTCCTTCCTTGATGGATTGCTTTAATCTGGCACGGTGAACAAAGGGGAACACCGAGTTGAGGTACTGAAAGAATAAATCGATCAAGTGAGTAACAATTTCCGGTGGAGGGAAATCATCGTCCTCGCCCTGCTGCTTATTTGTCATCAACGATGATGATGATGTTTCCTCCTTGACTGTGGAGTTGTTGTTGCTGTAATGCTGCTGTGTTGGTGAATTGATGGAGATTGGTGGAGGTACCTCCGCTCCAGCATTTGTCAATCTTCGTTCTAATTGTACCAATCTCTCTTCTAGTAATCTAACATAGCCTTTATGAGGTCCCCGCTTTTTGTATTCTGTGTATTGACATTGTAGATTGGCATCTTGACAGTGAACACATTCTGGCTTGGCACCATCGCATTTGATCTTTTTTTTTTTTTTTTTTTGGCATGTTATTTACCAAGATTGATTCAGATTAAAACGAGTAATATTTACCTTTTTCTTTCGACACAGAATACAGGCTTGTGTGATTCTTCTCTTTATTTGTGATGCGTCTTTGGTCTTTCTTCCAGATGGCGAAGTAGCTGGTGACATTGGTGTATGCGTACCCATATTGTCGTCTAACGTGAAATATTGCTCGAAGCAATCGAGAAGAAAGAAAAAAAAAAAACAGAAAAAAAAAAGAAGCATTGCTTTTATAACAGTCATTTCTTGCATAGTTTCAAACGGCTACTCTATGATAAGATCCGATCTTTGGTTCAAGTCTACAATTTCTCATGATATTTCTTCTTGAAGTGTAAGCAGCTGTTGCTGATGTCCTCTGGGTGGTGAAATTTGGCCCTGGGCGTTTGTCTTTAGATGCAAAAATAGATCAAACATATCCATCACGAACGATTTAATAGATGATAGCGATTGGTTAACCTGCGGTTTCGAAATGCTGATGGTGCCACTCAAATGCGTTGTATGAACTGTTGATAATTCTCCATGTTGTGATACGGAATACAGAATGTGCACTCTATCAAGTGAGGTCATAAGGCTCCTTCTCTGGTCCGCTCAATGTCCAAATGGTTCAAGATTATCAATCGCTTATTGGTATCCGTCTTTTGGTATTTTACCATCACAATGAAACAAAAAACACAGTGTATTCCATTGCAAGATGTAAAATACCAGTGACTCTACAACAAGGAACTCTTTCAAACTAACAGCAGCTTACAAAGCTACTAAAGCTTGATCCTTTCTCATGATTCTGATGATCAAATATAGAGATCATGCAAGCACATCATCAACTTGTTACTATTCAAGTCAGGAAACTCATTTTAAAAGCCAATACAAACTGAAGGTAGACGTTTTTGCACACTTTACAGCAATCTAGACGCATTAGTCGAGAAATGTCATACTCTGCCAATACAGAAATTTAATCTAGCACATAGAAAATGAAATATACAGGAATTGGCCATCGTAAAGCTTATTATATATTTGATTTTGCTGGATCAACCTTACAAGATCAGCTATCATGCCTTGCATAACTGTAATGGTCTTTCGGTAAATTAATGTTTATTTATCAAGTGCAAAAGCAAAGCCTATGTATACTTGAATCTACCATTTATCGAACTCTAAACCCTCTTGATAAGCACGAGGCAAGTGATTGTTAATGGCCAAATCCGTATTGTGGGCATCGTCAAAGAGCTTCACCCTTGAGTTTTCTATCTTACAGTATCCAGCTACGACCTCGTTAAAGTAGTACTTGAGGAATGGAATGTGGTCTCTCTTGTTGAGAAGTGCTTCGCTAGCGCCAGTAGTTATCATGAAGAACACCTTCTTTACTTTCATAGTAGTAGAACCCCAGGGAGCATAAGCGAATCCAAGATTAAATACGCGATCAAGGTAACCCTTCATAATAGCAGGCATGTTGGACCAATACAGAGGAAAGACAAAGACCAGGGCATCATGTTGATTGATTCTCTCCATTTCGGTGTTTACTTGTTCACTAAACACTTGCTCTTCTCGGTCATAATGAGGTTCATCTTCTTCACGGAGCACTGGATCAAAGCCAACCTTGAATAAATCCAAGGTGGTTACTTGATGGCCACTGTCAACCAAGCCCTGTTCAAACTTTTTCTTGATGGAATGAACCAAGGAGTTCTCTCTGGGATGGGCTAAAACGATCAAGACCTTCATATTATGTATGTATTTGTGCAAATTATTTTACTAATGGTTTAGTAAGGGACCAAGAAGCAGTTGTGGATGTGCTCTCTATATATATATATATATATGCATGCTTGATTTGAGGTAATCTTAGTCATCAAAGAACGAAAGAGCATTCAGTGTATCAAAGAGTGAGTGTATTATAAATCAAATCAATTTCAAGCAGCAGCAGATCAAGCATGAATTTTGCGGAGTACCTTTACATTTTTTCTGCGAATTTCCAACCAAAGCCAAAAGATTTGTAAGCAAATGCCGGTAATCGGATCAAGCTAAAGATAGCACCATGTATTAGCATTTAATGTGCATAGTTAAGATTACGTGGCATTCTGGCATCAACAGCTTCATTACGTCATATCCATTTTAATAAACCCTTTTCATATTCGTTATTGGCCTGACCTATTGCTCAGATTTATTTCTGTTTAGGATATGGATTGAATCTGCAATGATGTGTTATATTCTTTATAATGCAACCAACGATAGCTATGCAGTAGGAGTCATGACAGCAACATTAAATTAGTCTGAGAGATCATAAGTACAAAAGGCTATACATAACTTATTATGAAAGCCTGAAAGAGATATCAGTGGTACTGTATCCTATAGCTGGTGGATATTTGAGTTGTATTGAGTTATAAAGGGAGGACATCTAAACGTTTCGTTCCTGATTCTTTTGAATGTTTTGATCTCTAAAAACTCTCGCTCCTCAAGCCTCTCTTTATTGATTCAAAATGCTTATACCTATTTATTGTTTCTTTTCACAGATCCAAACAAGAGCTATCAAATGTTTGTTATTAAGAGTGAGATGTTGCAGTAAAATTGGAACAAGGCGAAGGACTGATATCTGAGAACGTTTCAGTCAAGAACAAATCACTCGTTGGATGGTTACAAGAATTACTGTCAAGATACATTTGATTAAAGTATACCGCCTAGCTTTGGGTGTCGTGGATTAGTTTGTCAACGATTTCGGGTTGATGGGTGTACCTCTATGCATGGTTTGAGAGAGAGTTGGTGATTCAATGGATAGAATGTTCTATCCCTGATTGATCGGCATCCGTCTCATGCTCTGATGTGTTTGGGCAAGTTCGGAAAGTGGGGCATGAGTTACATGCTGCCCGAGACGTCTCACAATATGGTCGACCACCATCAACCGTGATTTGAATGGAGCTATGGACATGGCCTTCATTGGATTCTCTAGCTTGGCATCTACTGATGGTTTTCCCTTGCCCCCTTTTCAAAGAGCCAAACAAACAAGTAAGGCTACTATCCAATTATTAGTGATGAAATAACCCTGGTGTATTTTATTGTAGGTACAGCCTGGTTCCTTTTTTTTTCTCGCCTGCCAGAACCATGGTGAGAAGGGAATTCTCATTGAAAGTGGCGGTTGGTTGAAGTCCCTCGTGGATGATAGCTAAGATTATCATCCAGCGCACAGAGTAAACATCAGCTGCTGAAACATATAATCACCCTGTCATCTACTGGGTCATTGAAGCCGTATAAATTTGATATCAACTCAAGCTGTTTGCTTGTACTGGTTTGTCTTGTGAAAAATTGTACCTGTTATTACAGCAATCGTTAGACCTTTGCGTGGATGTATACCCGCTAGTTATCTCTATTTCTGTCCAAATGAGCTCAATTCAATGAGAATTTCTTGATTCATATTGAATGCCCATGTCAACAGAGTAAAGTTTTATAGCATGAATGTCCTGGCAACAAGAGAAAGTGGGAGCATAAAACGTGATGATAGCATCTACACTCAAAAAAGATTATATTTCGTATATAAACACTCCATCAAGCGAGGTCTGCTAGAGTTTTATCCATGCAAGCAACTCTAACCTATCACTTGTAGTAAGCCCTTCCGAATAGGATCATACATCATCAGGTAGAGTATATGCTATAGACAAGGGCTCTGCTTTCACATTTATTGCCGAATGAATAGTGCTACTCTTTCTGCCTTCAAAGACATTGATTGCTCTTAAACGAAACGTAACCTCAAAATGAGCGATCAATGAGCAACCAAGGCAGGGAGCGTTGCCCTGAAAGCTTTGTTACACCAGTAATCAAACAATCTGGGGCATATGAATAAAACCCCCGTGAATCCTGATATTTTAGGGTGTATTTGTGCTGCTGTTGATTATATTGTTATGATGGTAAACAATAGCCATCGACACTAAAATTCCAATGAAAAGCTATCATAGGTTCGGGCACGTCGTTCCGTCAAAACGTGGAGTGTCAATTGATGCCACCCGGAGTCTTTTGCAGATGACAATTCGGTTTACTTGTCCTTGGATCTATTGTATACATATAAAACCTTGAAATTTTACTCCACATTTTTTTTTTTTTTTTTTTTGTTTTCTGTACACTTTATTTACATTCAATCATGGATTACCTAAGCACCTTGTCAAAATCAGCACCCATTCACCAAGCCATTGCACTGATACAGCAATCCCATCTGGCTCATCGCTGGATGGATTTTTATAAGCGTTCCACAAGAAACGAGCTCACATTTCTCGGCGCTGCTGCATTTTTGACGCTCTACAACCTGTCATCGTACGTCAAAGCCAAGCGTCAAAAGTTGCATTTGCCTCCCACTGTGCCATTCAGTCTGCCCTTGCTGGGTCATTCGTTGTATCTCATGATCATGCCTAATAAATTTATTGATTGGTGCAACAAGAATTACGGTGAACTGTATAATATCAACATGCTCGGTAAAGAGGTTACTGTGGCGAGTGGTAAATGTGCCGAAGAGGCATTGAAGGCTGATCAGGCTGATTTGTCATTAGAAGAAGGTGTTGTCAAAGGTGGGGATGCTGCATGGATTCAATGCCACAACGTATACTGACATTTTGTCATAGATTTGTTGCATTTGGACTATGTATTCGATCATCATACGATGGCTATTGGTATCAAGGCCAATCCAATTGTAGCCAAAGCAACAGTGCCCAACAACAAGATGCCCATGTACATCCCTGGTATTCAGGTTGGCCTGGAAAGAGGCGTAGCGACGCTATTTAACAAGAACGAACCCACCATTGTCAACCATCCTAGCCCCTTCTTTCAAAACTTTGTCGCTTACATGAGTGTGCCTACTTTGCTTGGCGAGGAAATGGCCACCAACACTGAGGTGATCAAGTCCTTTGCTGAATTCACTGGCGACGTGACCAAGAACGTTGGTATCTTTATGATGGTGCCCAAGTTTTTCCACCCTTACCTTGTATCTTATCTACAATCTGCCAACAAACACTATGAAGTCATGGAAAAGTATGTTGCGCCTGTCATTGTGGAGAGAAGGGAAAAGATGAAGCAAGCACAAGAAGCAGGTGTCGAGCATGGCCTGGAAAACAACTTTTTGCAAGGTCTGATGGAGTTTGAGAATACCGATGATCCCAACAGATCCTTCTACACTGAAAAGGAGCTTGCTCATGCTGTCTTGTTGGTCGCTTTTGCCTCTGTTCATACCACCTCCATGAATCTGAGTTTCTCCATCTACTGGTTGATTGCTCGTCCTGATCTCAAGGCCCAATTGTTGGAAGAAATTGAGCGTATTGTGCCTGGAAATACACCTTTAACTCACGAAGCTTTGAGCAAGATGCAGTTCCTGAACAATTTCATGCGTGAAGTGCTTCGCCAAGGCGCTGATAGAGTGGCTAATGGCAAAAAGGCTCTCAGAGACTACACCTTCAAGAATGGCTACCAAGTGCCCAAGGGGCGTTCTGTCACTACCACTCTGCGTCAATTGAACTTTGGTGATAACGTTACCAGAGCTGCTGTACAAGACATGGATCCTGCAAAGTCATTGAACAAGATCAGCACTTCACCAGCAAGAGACTTTGCTAGTTTCGGCATGGGTAAGCATATGTGTCCTGGCCGTTTCTTTGCTGTTCAAGAGATTGAAATGTCTCTTGTACATCTGTTGAAACATTTTGACATTGACACAGTCAGCGGTAAGAAGCCCTATCCTGTTGCTACGATTGCTGGTGTCTTTGCCACGAATTGCGAAGAGCCTCTTGTCTTTACTCCCAAGCACATCTAGATCCCTATTCCCCAACACATGTAGAATAAAACTATGATATACACCTATGCGTTAAATGCCCCATTTTGGTTTATTAGCAGGAATTGCTACAAGATCTGTATCAAATAATTCGATAAATTGTTCATTCAGTAATCTAACTTTAGGTCCAGCGTATCTTCTGTACTCTTCGAATATGGAGGTGAGATTCCAGCGCTGTAATTTCCGCATACATCCCACAATGGTGCCTAATACCAAAGCAACATGTCAGCTTCTGTGTCGCGCATAGTTCTCCACTCTTGCCCCGCTATTACCTGTTCTGTGTCGCCCTAAATTGCACATGATCATCATTGGATAGTTGGAAGGGTTTAAGATCAACTCCAATGCTTGCAAAACAGCTTCTTCTGTAATAGGATCCCAGGCATTCACTGATGAGACGACGCCTAAATGATGCAGTTGTATTTCTTGATCATCAATAAAGTCCAAGCTAATAAAAGACTGTGAGTTTATCTCGTAGTGCGCTTGCTTTTTTTTTTTTTTTTTTTTTTTTTTTTTTGCCTACAATCGTTGGTTGGGCTCTTCGGGCGCTAACCAGGCAATGGTTTTCAGCCCTAGCTTTTCCAAGAAGGGAAAGTTGAGCTCGTTTGGTTGTCCTGAGCGATATAAATCTTCTTCAATCATACCAAAATTCTATAAAACAATGCGTTATGGATTCAGATGTCTCTATTTACGGTGGTTCATGCTATTTACCACAGGTGGTATAAAATGTTGCGAGCTCATGTTGTGTTTGTCTAGTTTGTCGTGATAAGTAGTGAGGGTAAAAAAAAAAAAGAGAAAAAGAGAGGTGTGGTTTCTAAACCTTCAAAATATTTAGATAGGATGAAATATTTTTGGGCGAATCAGAATCACATCATTTGCATCAATCATGATCAGCATATGTCGATGTCTAGAGATTGCAATGCGCTTTTTCACATTTTTTTGGTCAGGACACAGAGCCCTGAGAACCATCCTAGATGAACAGAGAGCATAGCTTCAATGAGCGAGGTTCGCACTTTTGTAAAAAAAAAAAAAAAAAAAAATGGGCACATTAAACCATCCTCATGCCTTATGGTCGATATATGAGTTTGAACAAGCCTCGTTTTGCCGCCATTCCAAATGACTGACATGTATGCATGTCATTTGCGACCATCTTGGGTGAAGGGAAGCATGGTCCCGTGGTTACCATGATACGCTTCACTATCCAGCTTCAATACTTCATCAGAATACACTCGAACATTTGAAGGATGAACCGGCGACTGGAGTTCAAATCGCACAGACTTGGAATTGCCGCCACTATAGACATGTACGCAGAGCCAGAACAATAAAATCCTCCTCTTTTATACTTTAGGTTCGATCCAACAGCTACTACCATGAAGGTAATACTATGCAAATAGAGGACGGATGTGTCGTTTTAGAGAGAAATGAGGAATGGATGCCAGAGATGGATGATTCAGATGGATGGATGGATGTAGTTGAGATTGGAGGGGAAGCACACGCACAGAAAAAAAAATCAAATGGATGCAATATAGCACAGCCAATGTAAAACGCCATGACACTGGATAATACCACTAGCAATACGCAATTCGACATGTGCACAACAGCATAGACTGATATGTATATCAAATCACCGGGCAATAGCCTACCAAACAACGGCTTTCGATACGGATCAACACGAACCATCATTTCTCTCTAAATGACACACATTCGCCTTGCCATTACTCCTGAACTTGCGGTCCTAATACGTACCTACTGTATAGCTTAACATTGCGAACCCAGCCACTGGCTGTCAAAAATTGATTGAAATCGAAGATGAGCGTCGTCTGTAAGTCATTGTGTGATTCATGTAGATGTACGGGGCCATTGGAAACTGATGATTTGTGTAGCCGTGGTTTCTACGATAAGCGTATGGCCCAAGAAGTCTCTGGCGATTCTCTCGGTGACGAATTCAAGGGTTACGTTTTCCGTATCTCTGGTGGTAACGACAAGCAAGGTTTCCCCATGAAGCAAGGTGTCCTTTTGCCCCACCGTGTGCGTCTCTTGTTGTCCAAGGGTCACTCTTGTTACCGTCCTCGCCGTACTGGTGAGCGCAAGAGAAAGTCTGTCCGCGGTTGTATCGTCGGTTCTGACCTCTCTGTCTTGTCTCTTGTTGTCGTCAAGCAAGGTGAGCAAGACATTCCCGGTTTGACCGATACCACTGTCCCCAAGCGTCTTGGTCCCAAGCGTGCTTCCAAGATCAGAAAGTTCTTTGTAAGTTGACATGTGTTGATTTAGGTACGTTTCCTAACATGATTTTGTATAGAACTTGACCAAGGAAGATGATGTCCGCAAGTATGTCATCCGTCGTGAGGTTCAACCCAAGGCAGAGGGCAAGAAGGCTTACACCAAGGCCCCCAAGATCCAACGTCTTGTCACTCCTCTTACCCTTCAACGTAAGAGACATAGACAAGCTCTTAAGCGCAGAAGAGCTGAGGCTTCTCGTGAAGCTGAATCCGAGTACAAGCAATTGCTCGCCAAGCGTGTCAAGGAGTCCAAGCAAGAAAAGATTGAACGCCGTCGTACTTCTTCCATGCAAAAGTCTGCCTCTGCTTAAATCTCAAATTAATAAACAAACAAACTGCTGTGTATTCAATCCTTCTCTCTTTCCTTTTATAAAATAAAACCATCCACATGGGACACATTTACCTTTCATCTCTTCTTTCCTCCTATTTTCTGTAAAAAAAAAAAAAGAAAAAGCAAAAAAGACGGGCATCTCCTTTCTTTTTATTTTTATATCCAATGTCAACCATCATTACGCAAGTAAAAAGACTCAAGCAACACCAGCATCGAGTTCATATACCAGAAACACTGCATTTGAACCTGCGAGGCACTCGCATTGATATAGACAGAAACACACTGGTAGGTTCTTTAGTTGATCCATCCAACAGAGAGAGAGAGATCAATAACATACTGCATAAAAGCGCTCCATGCCAGAGACAGTGCGAAGGGCTCTGTTTCCTCGGGGCCTTGTGAAGGATACCAAAGAACACAAATCAGAATTTGATCCCGTCATGCTGGCTCACATGTTGAAGTTTCTACGTACCGAAAAGACTAGATTCCAAACAAGACACAGCCAGTTCAACGAAGATGCTTATTTGGCTCATGCAGTTGTGTCAGGTATTCCCCTGAACCCACTATTAACAAAACAAGGCATTGTGGTGTTGCTAGAGGAATTGGTTTGCTTTGTGATTTGTGAAAACTCGTCTTCAATAAAGCAAAGGAGCTTAAAGTTGCTGTTAGATCAAGACTCGATATTTGACACTAGCAATGGTAACCACAGCCAACAAGACTCGCATTGGCTGGATCTGTTACGTTTAGCTGGATTTGGGTTGGAAGACAAGTGGCAGGTGCGTTCACAGCAACCCAACATGTCTTGTATTCATAGTCTCGCATTGGCAAGCATTGATTATGACGATAGATTGCGTATTGGCCAGCGCACGATGGTGTATCATAGTAGTCCCACTGTACGTATATACAGTATAAGCTATAAAAGATGCTTGCTTGCTAACAGTGAGAGAAAATAGACACGCTGCTGGTGGAACAAAGCCATTGTACCTGTTGGTAACGGTAATGAAACATGCAAGCTTTGGTGTCGTAGAACTTGGACCATTGAAGTTGTGTTGGTATAGATTTGAATTGAAACAGCAAGTCCAGAGAAATAGACCAAAAGTTACTCAATAAACAGTGTGTGAATGAATCAGAATTTTGTAGCAATGCTTTGATCAGAGGTTTTTGATTTAAATAGGTTAAAAATTGTATTGAGAAAAAAAAAAAGGTAACTTGTACCAACCAAGGCATGTCTTCCACCATCACTCTCAGGACCCTCTGAAATCCGTCAGATCCTTCAATTTCAAATTGTCTGAATTTTCAACATGGTCTTGCATCACCGGTACGCAATTATCCCATTGTAAGCACATCTTGTGGTCATCTAGAGCTATTTTGAGTTGCCAGAGAGCTCTACATTCAATGTCTGTCACCAAGGATCTTGGTGAGTACAGACTATATTCTTGCTTGGAGATGACGATGATGGATCTCTTAGTGGTTGGCAAGAGATAAAATCGCTCCGCCGCTTCTTCCGTCTTGATGTGGATGTAAAGATTGCTTTTTCTATCCGACATGCCCCCTGTATTTGGGATATGCGACATATTCAACATATGCCAAACACTCATCTTTTTGAAGCCATATCCACCTGTTGCAATAAAGATATTCTTGAATAAAATACCAGGTATTGAGACTGCAGTATCAATCTGTGCGTAATTTCGATGAAAGATCAGATCAAGTGCAAAAGAGAGGAGATGATCAAGCAGATGCCCTTTCGCAGAGTAAATGCATTATATTCGATTTGAAAGGCAAATAGTCATATATATATATATATATACGGTCGGCGTTGTGAACATATTTTGCAAGCTTCATAGTTTCGTTTCATTTTTTTTTATTCCCAATATACCTCTACCAGATGAATGTCTACGGATTTTGTAGATGAACTACACACAGAGCATCATACCTAGAAGCTGCTGCTGCTGCTGGCCGCCGCCGCCACCAAAACCGTTTAAATTCCCGATATATAGAATTTACTCGAAATGGCAGTTTTTAGGTATTTTTTTTCGACTTCTTTGATCTATCTTGCACAATTCGACTATAAAAATGTACTGATCATCCCATAGTTCCTAATTCATTTCTAGAGTACTATGAGAGGCGCATTCAATGATACTAATTAAAGATATGTTTTGAACAAGCTTATTGAGCAATGCATGAAAATATGAAATGAGGTTTTTGTCCAAAATGTCGAGATTTTGCATATGATGGTGACACAAATAAAGTTTCAGGAGTTGCTTTGGATCAAGAGGAACATTATGATCTAATATATACCATAGCAAAAATCTTCATTTTGAGGGCCAAAAACGCGATCGTTTAATTTTCAGTGAAAGCCATGAGGTATACCTCATGGAAAATTGAGGATTTTGGTCACTGATTTTCGACCCAAAAAATTTTGGTATAGGGTCAGCTAGTAAGTACTCGTCGAGAGCATTCGTTTGGCACCATTGCCAGCGTCTAAAACGGATTGTATGATGAGTAATGAGCATTCAAAAATTGCCAGATTTGGCTATGTTTTGACATATTATGGATGAGCAAGAGCTAATTTCTGTGTAGAGAATGCAGAAACACATTCTCAAGCCAACTATTAAAGAACAAGGCACTGTGTTTAATTCGACGTTGCAATTTGTGATGGCCTCGCAACCATTTTAGTATGGCCTGTAACCATTTTAGTATGGCCTGTAACCATGTTGCTATAAGCCTAGAACAGGTTTGTTATAGCTTACAGCAAATTTACTATCAATTTACAGCCATTTTAATATCCAAGAAGAGCCACTATTTCATGCAAGCAATGTAACAACGGCTTGTATTCTTTATTTATGCACCAACATCTATTTAAACTCTCTCCAAAATAACAGCAACACCTTGTCCGCCACCAATACAGGCCGAACCAACAGCATACTTTTCCTTGGTACGTTGAAGAGCATGAGACAGATGAGTCAAGATACGAGCACCAGAAGCACCCAATGGATGACCAATAGCAATAGCACCACCATTGACGTTGGTAATCTCTCTTTCTAATCCAAGTTCCTTTTCACAAGCCAAATATTGAGCAGCAAACGCTTCATTCACTTCAATCAAACCCATTTGCTTCAATTCCAAATTGGCTCTCTTCAAAGCGCCTTGAATAGAGGGTACAGGGCCCAAACCCATCAAAGTAGGTTCGACAGCAGATGCTTGCCAGCTCACAACACGAGCCAAGGGAGTCAAACCATACTTTTTGACAGCATCCTCACTAGCAACAATCAAAGCGGCAGCACCATCATTGATACCTGAAGCATTAGCAGCAGAAACAACACCATCCTTCTTAAAGACAGGCTTCAACTTTGTCAAATTCTCGATTTGTAAGCCGGCACGAGGATGCTCATCTTCGCTGACGAGCTCTGGGCCCTTGCGACCCTTGATCTCAACAGGTGCAATTTCATCCTTGTAAATACCAGCCTTGGCAGCTGTGCAATTGCATGGCTTAGTCATCCGCCGTAATCTATCTCCCGTTAATTACGTACCTTTTTCATAACGATTTTGACTTGACAAGGCATATTCATCACATGCTTGCTTGGTAATGTTGTACTTTTCGGCTAAATTTTCAGCAGTGATACCCATGGGCGTGGGAGTAGGGTATTGATCAGTCAAAGCTGTCCAGAGAGTATCTTGCAACTTGGGATCTTGGCCAAGCTTGAGACCCCAACGAGAAGAGCCTGACAAGGTGAAGGGAGCTAATGACATATTTTCAGCACCACCAGCCAATACAATCTCGCTTTCACCCAAAACGATTTCTTGAGCTGCATTAACCACACTTTGAAGACCGGAACCACAAAGACGATTGACGGTTAAAGCAGGGACAGTGACAGGAAGGCCAGCACGGTGACCAATATGACGTGCCACATAGGCACCAGCGACATCTGTTTGAAGGACATTACCAAAAATCACGGAATCAATGGGGACATTGGCAGGGAGATCAGCAATAGCAGCCTTGGAAGCCAGACCACCCAACTCGGCAGCTATGATGCTATCGTCAATACTCGCTCTGTTTATCAGAAACGCCCAGTTCACTTACCAGTGAGGTTCTTGAATTTACCACCAAAGGCACCGAAAGGAGTTCTGTTGGATGCTTAGAATCGCAGGATCAATGTTTGAGTGGCAAATACAAACCTCTTGGCAGAAACGATAAAGACTTGACGCAGAGCCATGTTGAAATTTGATAGAAATGAGAAAAAGTAATGGAGCAGAAAAGAAGAGGACGAAATCCTTCAACGCAATGTGGGGAAGGTATTGTAGTTTGATACACATCGGTTGTTCAATATACGAAATTACAAATGTGTGTGTGAAATATGAGATCAAACATGTGAAATCCAGTCATGCAGTTCTCTCTCCAAGCTGTGCAACGGATAGCAGTGGCACTTTGAAGTTTTGGCTGGCTGTTCATTTCGGCTTTCATTCCATCCAGTTCAATTTGTGCTCTGTGGTGGTTTGCGCCTGCTACGAATGAACGCTTGCTGCAGATTTTCATGGCCATTGGATGAGATTTGCTGGATATACCCAGGGCTGCAAAATCATCAGGGGATGAGTCTCAATGAAGACTGTATAGACAGATCAACAGTTACACCAAATACGCAAATGCCTCAGATCCACTTGAAATCAGCTTGGTTGATTTCAATGCCATTGCCTCCCAATGTCAGGCTGCCATTTCGAGTAGTCGCAATGTTCAAAGCAAGAAGGACTGTTACACTGCTACATGTTTGCATAAATTCATCACATTGTATGCCATGATGTGTATGAGCCACTGCCTTCCAGAGAGCACAATTTTATTTCTTAGTCATTTTATCTAGAAGATTTCCATGGCCCCAAAAGAACCATTATTAATCGATGCCAAATGCACAGTTCTTGAAAGCATGGTTTTAAAAGCAGTCTTGTTTTTTTTCTTTTTGCTTTATATAGACTACGCCGTTTTTGAGATGATGATCATTGTTTCTTTCTTTCTGTTCCCTTTTTTTTTTTTTTTTTTTTTTGTTCACAAAGAAATAAACTTGCCATCTACAACACTTTACAGTTCAAAGCATAGAGCCAGCGAATATATTATACAAACATGTCGACACCCACTAGAAGAAGACTTATGCGTGATTTCAAGAGATTGCAAAGCGATCCTCCAGGTAAATGTTGTGTGATAAAGCACTAATCCTGCCTGCTGTTACTAACGGCCTCGTCCTATTTTGCGACTTTATTTTAGCTGGTGTATCAGGTAAGTGGCATGCCAATACATATTCAGCGGCTTTCCTTGTACTGACATTGTATGTGTGTAGGTGCCCCTTGTCCCGAAAACATCATGATGTGGAATGCAGTAATCTTTGGTCCTGGTAAGTGCAAGAGATGTTGGCGCTATAAAGCAATGAGCATTTACATGCTGGTTTCTAGCTGATACCCCCTTTGAGGATGGTACTTTCAAGTTAGTATTGCAATTCGATGAAACCTATGTAAGTTGATTGTGCATGCTTTTTTTTTTCTTTTGCAATGTGATGGGAAATAATAACACATTGCCTCAGCCCAACAAACCACCCCAAGTCAAATTCGTTTCAAAAATGTTCCATCCCAATGTATATGCCAACGGTGAGCTCTGTCTGGATATCTTACAAAACAGATGGAGTCCAACATACGATGTAGCAGCCATTTTGACCAGTATTCAATCTCTCTTTAACGACCCCAACCCCAACTCACCAGCAAACGCAGAGGCAGCAAATCTTTACCGTGAAAATAGAAAGGAATATGTTCGTCGAGTTAGGGAAACTGTTGAGGAATCTTGGGAATAAAGTATAGCAATATAGTGAATAAACAACAAACCGTTTGCTGTATTCTATAGAGAGGAGGTACCATCATGTATCTATGTTCATCTTTGGGTTTTTTTCTTTTTTTTTTTTTTTTTTTTTTTTTGTACCCAATGTATGACAATCATCTGTTCGTAAACACTGGCAAGCCAATTTCTGTGCTCCAACTTTAAAAAAGAGCTGATGTTTGATTGTGGTTTATATATTTGTACTATGGAGAGCAATGACTATAGAAGCATTGTAAAGCAACTATTTACGACATTGCCAGGTTTTGATTCAAGCACGGTTTAGCTGCAACTTTCGTTACATGTACATAAATTGATGCATAAACAAACGATCGCTTAAATTGCTTTATGTGTGCTGGTATTGTAAATGCGTGTGTATGCATTTTTCACTGTTATAGCGTGTTTATTAGTGCCCAATGGCTTGTATGCGTGCACTGATATATGCTCATCATGCTGATTACCACTCCCCTTATGTCCTTTTATTTAAAGCCATAGTTCATTTTGAAAGCTCAAGTTTGTAATCCATAACCTTGATGGCATTGCTGCTTTAAATAGCCTTCACTGATCAAGCGAATCAATTGATGTCCGAATATACAGTTTGAATGCATTGACCTCTCATTGTTTCCTCTTTTCTCTTTCGCGTGTAAAGATAAATCACAAAGGATGTTGAAAGAAGGTGCTTCTTATAGTGACATGTTTCTTGCTTCATGTATTCAGCAAGATTAACCATGAAATATTTCTGCAGGACCTTTTACTCAAGCTAGAGTTAGCATGGCACCCTATCCAATAGTGCCACCAGCTATTGATGCCCACCATGAGAGTGCAGCAGAGGGAAATACCAGAAATGTACGTTGTAAGCATCTACATATACTGCTTCCAGTGTACTCATTACAGTTCCTTTCTTTAGAAAAAGATGTTGACTCACAGCAGATCATGCATGCCATTAACAATCGCTTTGATTAAGAAGCATGTACAGCCTGTAGACGAGAGATTTCTGCTTCAAGGCAAAGAATTGACTGATGCAAGTATTGGTTTTTAGCTATTAGCTCTTTGTAGGTGCTCATCCAGTTTTGCTGTAGATTTGTATTATTGGCGTCATTCGAGCCATTGTGGTACAACAGGCATCCGTTTCATACACCATTGAAGATGGCACTGGCGCTATAGACATCAAACATTGGAATGATGCAGTAGGCAGTGCGACTGAGGAAAGTGTCAATGCAAATACAGCACAAGTATTCCCGTAAGTATTCAGTGTGGATATGGGTAATATAATACCTCTCACCTCTGCATTCGATCTGATATATGCATCTAGTCGTAACATTTACGTCAAAGTCCATGGTCGCATTCAATCCTACTCTGACCGTCTCTTCTGTGTATCATTCAAAACAGTACCTATCGAAGACTCCAATGAAATCACATTCCACTATCTCGATGCCATCCAAGCCTATTTGGAATTGATAGCAATCAAGGTATGTAGTAACTGCAAATTGGTAATCTCAGCTATTTATGATAGCATTTAGAATAAGCCTTCTTTGAGCAGTAATAATACTCAGCTGTCAAATCCTCCTTTATACAAGATCAGCAGAAACAATATCAATAGCATTGTCAAGCGAGCCATCAAGGTGTGTGGTGATGAAGAAGTAGGCAGCCATATCTCATCCATCGTCGATCACTTAAAGAACTTACTTGATGAAAGACAAATATTGCGATCCTTGAATGAATTGGCTGAAGAGGGACAAATCTACAGCTTGATGGAAGAGTATGTTCAGTTGGTCGACCTTTAAGACGAGAAACAAGATATGTGGCAATAACAGGCAGAAGTATTCTTCTTCTGCAAGTTTCTATCAAGTATATGCTTTTCAATAATAACAATATCTCCAATGGTTACATGTTTGAGTACAATAAACAAAGCTTTATCACTGGCATCATGTGTTTCTCTGTGTGTGTGTGTGTGTGTGTGTTCTTTTTCAAAATGTCAAGGACAATCCATGGGTCTAGATTACTCGAGATATCCAGCTTAATCTTGTTCCCATTCTTTCATTTCTCTCTTTTTCTCTTCTTCACTTTTATGATAATATCAAACAGCTATCATCTCTATACCATCATGTGCATTGTTAAAAGGCAGCAGCAGCAGACACAAAGCAAAGTATCAAAAGGAACTGCGCCTATTAGTTGCTTCTTTTGTGGTTCCAGTGAGTTTAATTTTGGCTGCTACTAATGTTCGTGCCTGAATTTAATGATAATATTTCGCTTGAATTAGCTTTTCATCGCTCCAGTGATTGTGTAAGTGCGTTTCAATGGTTCATCATTTACATGCTGATTTATATTTTTCTTTTTTAGCCATTGTAAGCAACTCCATATCTCGGCCATTATGAATGAAAAGCTAAAATCTCTTCAGATATTGTCAGGCATTGAAATTGCCACATGGTTCTCTAGCGAAGCCCTTGATATTTTCTGATTTCTTGATAAAAGAATAAAGAAAGAGCCTCTTTCGTGACATTTCCATATCATGGAAGCATAAAGAACAATTTGTAGAGTGTAATTTGGTTTGAGTTTAACCCTTTCATCCCACCAAAAACTGCACAGCAAGTAAACACATTTTATTTAATGTAATATTCGCCATACAAACAATGAGCCAAATGAGGAGAATAGGGAAATTTCTGCTAATTGAATCTTTTGCAACTGATGTGATTCCAGACGCTGTTGTCCGCATAAGATGTAGGGGCTGGTAGCAAGGACGTACATGTGGTATATAGACTTACCAAATGTTAAATCATGAGCATTACATAATGGTTTTGTCAACAGAACATCCCATGAGGCAATATGTAAAATGAGAGCTTTCAGTGCATGAGCAGTAGATACAAGAGTATTCTACATGCCCATGCAAAAATCTCTTCTCCTAATAAGAGCGATGTTTGGTAATTATCTGACAAACGCCTCTCGAAATGCTAAAATTACTGCTTGTTTTAAGAGTTAAGCATTCCAATGCTTAACGGCGTTTCAGAGAACTATGTTGTCTCGAGTTATTGTACTATCCAAAGATGTGTGCGCTTGTGCGATGCCAAATAACGCTTTTTTAACGCATCTGGAGATGGCTTTAAGCTTGCATCATTCACTCAACTAGAGGTGCGCTTTTGAAACTTTCAACAATCTAAAAAATCAATATATTGCTACTAGCCGATCTATCTCGCTACGCTCGATGACGGCGTTGCCCTACGGGCTCTGGCCAAAGACATTTCAAATCAGAGACAATAACAACCTGCTATTTAAGTAGATGAACAATCAATTAATAGCTATATCAGGTTCAGGAGGGGGAGATATCCAATCGCTGATGTTGCTCTTGAGATGGCAACATAAAGGACTTGTATGAGATCCAAGTGACTTTTTTTGAGAGATTATCATTGAAAAAGACATCTTTATAGGGAAAAACTCCCAAAAAAAGCATTCCGGCTAAGCAATTGTACTTTTAATTCCATGGTTCCCATTTGATCAGCATCGCAATCAACATTATCGTCATCAGAAAGACATGTGGTCAGCCAGCAGCAGCGCCAAAATTGATTCAAACTCAGTATATTTTCTTTTCTTCAAGATTGGACAGATTGTGTCTTTTGTCGACTTCTTTAATCTGTTTTATGATTTTCGACTGTATGAACTGTGGTTATCACCCGATGCTTCCTAATACATTTTTGGAGTACTCTACAAGGCGCTTCCAATGGTAACAAGTAAAAGAGATGTTTTGACTGAACTTACTGAGCAAATTCAGAAAATATGAAATAAGGTTTTTGGCCAAAATGTCAAAAATTTGCATATGAAGACCTCAAAAAAATGGTTTCAGAAGTTGCTTTGGATCGAGAGAAACGTTTTGATTTAATATATACCATAGTAAAAGTCTTTATTTTCAAGGTGAAAAACGCGATCGTTTGAATTTCAATGGAAACCATAAGGGGTACCTCATGGTTTTTGGTCGATTTTTGACCATTTTTTTTTGGTCCTCAAAAAGTGGAGCAAAGGTATCAAAAAGTTACTACCACCCAAGTGCAATTGTTTGGCATTATTCCGGTGGCTCAGGAAGGTCTACATGTCAAGATATGAAGGTTTGAAAGCTGTCAAATTTGGTTATGTTTTGCTTTATAGCTTTTATTTACAAGGCATAAATCACATCTTTGGTAGCTGTAATTTACTAAAAAACATAGTTCCGTAGCCTGTACAATTTTTAATTTGAATAATAGGCATATTGATTTTGGTAAAGCCAATACATGCAAATTTTGATACGTTATTATGCTGTTGGTAAGCTTACTAATGATGGAAATGAAAACCCGAACTTGCTGCTTGAATACTATGGGTTTGCACCTTCGCTTCGTTACGGTGAAACGCTGATTATGACCAGTATTACCAAATGTTGCCTTGAAACCAGAAATCACTCAATTCGCAGCCAAATACCTTGCAAAAAAATCACTTGAATTAGATGCTCTATGTTTTTGGGAGAGGGACTTCTGATCTCTGACTGGCTACGACGACGTTTTTTTCATAGTTTTTTTTTAGTATATTATGAAAGGGTGATTGACAAAGGTTTCTTCAAAAAGATTTATCAATACAGTCGAAAAGCCGTGGTCACTATGCTTGTGTAAGTAGACGTTTATGGCGTTCGTCGCATCCGTTCCGCTAAACGTATTTCTTTTGACATGATAGCTCTTTACTGCATACCTGTTCAGGTTAATACGTCTTAATATTTACGATGCAGATAAGGAACATTATTATGTCTATCAAATGCATATTTGGGAAACTTTTATTTACACCTTATATTTTGAACAGAAAATGCAATTCAGGGGTGAACCGCAAAAACGCGGTACATTTCTGTTTGTTGAGGGGAATCTTAAAATCAAAAGAAGAATATAGTGCAAAGGCCACATAACTGCAAAAAGAAAGATATAGAGAGCTTTAGTTTATAGTGATTATCATATGATGACATTCACGCATGCTTCATAATTGTTTCATTCCTGACGTGGCATTCGTAAAATCAGTTTCTTGGCGTGAATAGCAAAGAATTATGCAAAATTTGAATTATTGCATTACTTGAAATAAAAACCACCCAAAAACTAGAGTGAACTTGATACAATTGACTTCAAGCATAATTGAACAGATTCATTCGACAAGCAATAATGTTTGAGATGAATGGATAAGGGTAAAATTGAATACAAGATAATAGCTATTCAACAAATAACGAATATTAGCAAATGTAGCACAGGGGATATAAAGATGACATTCAATGAATCATGCACAGGCTAAAACTTTAGGTAGGATCTTTCTCCATTGAAATCACAGCGTTTTTTTTGAAGAAACGCTCTGAATTGTGGGGAATCAAAGCTTCGTCTTCGATAAGTTTTCTTCTGATCATCATTGTCTACGTTGATTGAATCCATGGCTATCATCACCTTGAGCAGATCATCAAAGCAGTTGATAAAATTCAAAAGATCATCAATGCTAGCTGGACAGTAGATATCTGCTAATTCGCTCATAATATACAGTCCGTCATTTTTCAGAGATGTCAGATAAAATACTATATGCTGACCTGTAGCAAAGCAAATCAATGGATTTCCTTGGCTTCATGGGGCTGAAGAAAGAACTTACCAACAGCTTGGAACGACATACAAGAAGACAGCCTTTTAGTGTCGATAGTGTCTTTTGAGAACAGTGCTAAACGAAGTAGATCTTGAACCAGCATGTTAGGCACTTTCTTGGCCTCTTCCAGTTTTGCTTCGCCATAACAAACACTAGTATCGTACTGGTTTTGAAGCATATTAAAGACCACCGCATCTGGTCTCTTTGACTTTGAATCTTCAGCTTTCGTATTAGGCCTATGTACATGGCAATAGCTCTTAAGCAGAGAGGAGTATAGTGTACAAACTAATTCTTACCATTGCAATAGTCTCTCATCTTCGTCATCATTTAGAATTGAGCACAGAACAGGATCCAAGTAGTTGGTGCATAAGTTGATCTCTCCAGATCTTGAATCAATTTTTGATAAAGGAAGCTTTGTAATGAGGTGCATCATCATCATCACGATCTTTTCCTGATAGTTGTTTTTGATATCCATTGTAGTCAGTGCGTTGATTGCAGCAAGGCGATCGTGCTCCGTTTGTAATTTCTAAATTGAGCATTGCGTTGAGTATCTGCTTTTCATGTCAACATGGCCATTTTCTCACCTTAATGATTGCTCTGATGTCTGCATAAAGCTTCTCGTCGAATACGGCTGTTGATTCCTTTACATGACCAGAGAGATGTGCCTTTTGAATCTTGTTGAGGTCTTTTTGTGAAAAGTGGTGAAGCATTCCTGTTGAATACTGTTTTGGCTTCAGAAGAAGGATCGATGACATGGCCAGGATTTCGTACACATGCTATTCCAATATGATTCCTTGGCTTTGAATTCTTTCCTTGACAAGCTCTTGATATTCATAAAATTTCATTGAAACATTCAGTTCCTCCACAAACCAGTGTTTAGCGGGGAGCCTAATATGGACAGAGCTGGTGTTCTTGATGTATGTGACAGAAGGCGCGGCATCCTCACCCTCTTCTGAGTTGTTCATGACAGATTGGAAAAGAGCATCTACTTCGTCCTTTGTAAAGAAGACGGGTCAGTAAAGTGAATATATCTTCGGCACACACTTACTGTATTACCTTGCTTGGCTCAACCTCATTGATGTTTCTTTTTCTACTAGGAACGCCTAATTAAAATCACAATCAAATTAGAGGGAGAAGGATGCATACTAAAGCTTTAGTTTGCCTGAATGACTACCGCCTACAATAATATTGCTGTGATCACCGCTGGTTGTGAAGTGATTGCTGTTGTTGTACGTTGTCTGCATGACAAGGTAGTTTGATTGAGACATCAAGGCTATAGTTTGGGATGCACAATGTACTTACAGTGGAAGCGGCTGATGGCTTTGCTGCCTTTGCTGCCTTTGCTGCCTTTACTGTAGATGACTCTCCGTGTTCTTTTCCTTTCTGCTTTTTCTTAACATCCTATACACGGTTTTAAGGTACTTGGATCTAATACTTGAATCATCAAATAAACTTACATTCCATTTGTCAAGGAGCGATTCAGCCTTTTCTCGAGCGGATTTCAACACATTCGGGTTCTTGCTTATCCTCTTCAAATCAGATTTGATCGCGCGGAGAAGTGTCGCTGCATCTGGATACTCTACTGAATACAAATCAAGTGCTGTACTTATGTTCCATTCGTTACTAATAATTTCATCGAAATACATGATGTCTGCGAAATGACAGTACAGAGATGAAGGTTGTTTATTTTTCATGCAAAGAGTTCTCATTATACTGATGAAGGTCACAAAGCTGCGCATATAATCTCTACTGGCACAACGCGTCTTTTTCCTTTTTTTTTTTTTTTGATTTTCTTTCCAATAGGTATATTATATGACGAATCCTCAGTAATTCGATTGCCAAATACTTTCAAACTAAAATTAGGTATGTTCATGTGGATTCCAACCGAGGTGTTTTATTAAAGAGAGTTACATTAGGTGAGGCACTTTTTTCTGATCTCGATTACTGGAATGCTGTTTTCATCTCGATTGCGTTCAATGGGTCCGTATGTGCTATCCCTGGAGTGCGAGATTCCCTTGCAAAATTAGGTCACCATTTGTTGAATATTGCTTGTAAAGGCAACCCAAATGGGCAGGATCGAGTCAAAGATTACGGCGTGATCAGTTTGACAGTATTATCTCCATGAGCTATTATATCGCAGCTTATGGGGAATGGTAGCCATTTGTCCTCGCTCGGTCAGGTACTTTGACTACATGACCACCGGTCTGTTGAATATTACAATTTGCAATGGTGCATGTAACCAGACTGGCAGAACAGAGCTATCTCATCCACATGGAATGAGGAGGATGCGTACCGTTGAATTTCACCAAAATGAAGATCAAATGCCGGTGCGTGAATAATCAGCAAGATGGCCTCAATATTCAAAATCCAGGCACATGATGTATGCTCTTGAATGATTCTCATAAGGAAAGTATTCCGGCGTTCTTGCTGGTCAACCAATTTCGAATATTGGAACGCCTTGATTATTTTGGCTGCGTTCAGTGGGTCCGTATGTGCTATCCCTGGAGTGCGAGATTCCCTTGCAAAATTAGGTCACCATTTGTTGAATATTGCTTGTAAAGGCAACCCAAATGGGCAGGATCGAGTCAAAGATTACGGTGTGATCAGTTTGACAGTATTATCTCCATGAGCTATTATATCGCAGCTTATGGGGAATGGTAGCCATTGGTCCTCGCTCGGTCAGGTACTTTGACTACATGACCGCCGGTCTGTTGAATATTACAATTTGCAATGGTGCATGTAACCAGACTGGCAGAACAGAGCTATCTCATCCACATGGAATGAGGAGGATGCGTACCGTTGAATTTCACCAAAATGAAGATCAAACTGCGTTTAAATATTCTGAATTGGATGATCAAGATAGTCTTTATATTCGGATTTCAAGCAAATTATGCATTATGATGGGTTAACTACTTGAACTTGATTTAGGTCACAGAAGTTTTCTCGGACACCATAGTGAGCAGTTGGAGACTATACCTAGACATGATCTCCAGCCTTATAACTCCAAACCAGACACGCAGGCTATATTATTGACATGTCCGTTTTTTGGCTCAAATAAATATCTTTCTGACTCTTGCCAGATTATCCATCATATAATGTATTCAAATACTTATGAGAAAAGCGTGTCGCTGTGACCCATCGGAGGGATATATTAGAACCTTTGTTCGCATTTACAAGCATGCTCATGAGATTATGAATGGAGAAGACGAACGTCAAGCCTGAAATCATATCAACAAGGACGCTCATATTTGACTTAACCCTCAAATGAGATTGAAGCGAGTTGTGAATGAAGATAGACCAACTGCCAACAAAATTGCAGCCATCATTCCCAATGAATATTCTGATACACCTCATCACATACCGAAAAAGCTTTTTATTTAGCCAGTGGCAATAATTTCTTTTAACGAATCAACGAAACGCATGCTGATTATATGTCATGCTAAAATGCTGCAAATCATGGTTAGGGAGTTGTATTATTTGTATTGTTCAGGACTAATGGGACCTCTATAATATGTAAGACGAAGAAAGACTAACGTTTATTGATGTGGATGCTTGGATATTTATACTAGTGATATGGTGTTACACGACATATTTCTGTTCAAGATTGGCCAGATTTTGTGTTTTGTCGACTTCTTTAATCTGCTTTATGATTTTCGACTGTATGAACTGTGGTTATCACCCGATGCTTCCTAATACATTTTTGGAGTACTCTACAAGGCGCTTCCAATGGTAACAAGTAAAAGAGATGTTTTGACTGAACTTACTGAGCAAATCCAGAAAATATGAAATAAGGTTTTTGGCCAAAATGTCAAAAATTTGCATATGAAGACCTCAAAAAAATGGTTTCAGAAGTTGCTTTGGATCGAGAGAAACGTTTTGATTTAATATATACCATAGTAAAAATCTTTATTTTCAAGGTGAAAAACGCGATCGTTTGAATTTCAATGGAAACCATAAGGGGTACCTCATGGTTTTTGGTCGATTTTTGACCATTTTTTTTTTGGGTCCTCAAAAAGTTGAGCAAAGGTGTCAGGAAAATACTCCTACTCGAGTACAATTGTTTGGCATTATTCCGGTGGCTCAGAAAGGTCTAATGTCAAGATATGAGAGCTTGAAAGCTGTCAAATTTGGCTGTGTTTTATATATTTGCTTGTCAATAGGCGCGTTCTTGTTATGATATGAAGGAGTAAAGACATTGCATTCATTAACTCGGATTCAGGGCATACTGCTACATCCAAATATCCAGCTGAACGTATTGGGTTGAGCGGTACTGTTGTATCGCTGTATTATAGCAGAATGATACAGCTTGCTAGTGAGGTAATGATGATTGTAGGACATGCTGGACATCTTAGACGTAGTAAACAGTCTGCATCTATTATCTAGTATCCTTGTAACTATATTTAAAACAGCTGGATAGTACTATATGCTTTAAAACATTGATTTGAACTATTTTATATCTTCCTAAGGGTTTGAGATGCTCTCATGTGCCATTGCCATCTTTATTAGTCAATCATTTCCACACACGCAGCACTTTATGTTAAATGTATTTAGCCAATTTTTTGATGAGGTAGTTTGTCAAGTGATAAGGCCCATTGTGATTCAATGCCTGAAGCTCGCATTTATGATCGGAAGCCAACAGTTGAGTGATCTCTCTAATATACGATTGATGGCTTTGAGAGGCTAATTCCGTATCAACATCTTGCCACCATCCTCTTTCAATAAGTTGACTTTGTCCAGGTGTTTCATCTTGATCGTAGGTTCGCATCATGGCTTGGCATTTAGATTTGTCTCTCTCGGATAGAGGTATCAAACATTGAGGAGAAATATGAAACCTGTGCAAGAAGGAATCAGTTGTGTCTGCATTGGGTGATCTCTCCACTTACTCTTGACGATCTTGACATGTCAATCCAATCAACTCAATGCTATTGGCTGCTAGGTTAAACACATCAAATGCCATGGCTCGAGTGCCCCATTTGTAAGTAGCATAAATATCCAGGCCATGGGGATCACCGTCCATCAGTGCCAGGATAGGTTTTGTAGTGAAATGGGTCGAAAAGTACTTTACAAACTGTCTTGTGGACAAGTCTGGATAGCCCTTGCCCTATGCGTACACACGTGTGAGTATGCATGTGTGTCTTGCCAACGTCTCGTATACTTACTGTCACCAATACACAGCTCTCTGGTAATGATTGACAGAACCCAATCGAGACGAGATATCGAAATGTAGCTTCCTTCTCTATTACGATCATGCACTTTGCCTTGCATTGCACTTGCACCACTTGATGAATGGGCGGTATCAATACGCCCTATGTATAAAGCTGCGTAAGTGAGCACCACTCAGAATGACGGCAGACTGCATAAAACTCCACCTGTTCATCGTCTGTATCTGCTGTATCATTGCTTGTACTGCAGTTGAGTATCTTGTTGTTCTTTAATTTGATAATAATGGGTCCAAATATAAGGCCTTTGGATGCTGCACTCTATATAACAACATGTCAGTACATGGCCAGATCAGCAGTATATGTTCTACTGACCACATTGAGCGACGATCTGGGCACATTGTAATGACGCGAAAAGTCGTCTACAATCTGTTGGTACATAGTGATGTTAGTGCACACCTGGACACTGGCACTCTGCTCACTACATTACTATATCGACTACAGACTGTTTGCCAAAGAGCTCTACGTTGCGATAGTACATGTCTCTTTTGGTCAGCATGATCTTGTATGCCACCGCCTCATAAATCATTTGCAATACAGAAAGATAGCGAGCCAATGCTCTGGCCTTGTTGCAGCTGCTGGAGAGCGACAAGTAGCGAGTGGTGTCATTGCTTGAGGCGGCTGAAGGGTCATTGGTAGTGGCATCAGTGTTTAAAGTAATGTCAGCACCATCAGCAGAAGATGGCCTCTTTCTCCTATATGTGTGGCTATAGGTAAAGGGCACTTGCAAACATGAACAACTTACTTTCTTTGAGGAAGAGGCTTGCTTGACATGGGCAGTTTGCATAGTTCTCCAATAGCGATAGAAGCAAACATCTGCTCAATGGTATCTTCTATTTCTGACATGAGCGTTTCTCTTGACTTTCCAACGGTCGATGACAAGGAGAGGGGCTCTGGCGATGATGCTGTCGTGCCCGTAATAGCAGTAGAAGTGGACAAAACATTGTAATCAGATCGGTGCATGGGAGAAGGGGGTATTGTGGATGATGATGGCATCGTGCTACTACTGCTGCTCATGGAAGGTTCATGGTCAAGGATATCAGGCACATGGCTGAAGTCTGATAAATAGAGCTCGTCTTCATCCTCATTATCATAGATCTCAATAAACTGTACCATGTTTGATTTGTGAGATGAAAGCGAAAGAAACAGATGCCAAATCAGAAATTTATTTGATGCCTTGTTTACAATTACAATCATGTGGTGTAAATAAATCAATTATATCATCATCCTGTTGACACTGTCTCGCCTCTCTTTCTCTCTTTCTTCATACTACATTATGCCTATTGTATCGGAACCTGTTGCAGTGAGCTCCACTGGGTTCTACCAGCAGCCCGCAACCAGTACCACAATCCCTCCACCAACAGCATTGCAGCCACCCTTGCCTAATGCTGGCAATGCATTTCTCATTGCCATTGAGGTCATCTTTTCATGTCTCGTCATTGTGGTCTTGCTGTTCTGCTACTTTACAGGTGTGCACAAAAAGAAGCGAGCCCGTGTCAACCAGCAGCAGATGATTGAAAATGCCATCACACAGCAAGAGAGAAGGATCCAACTGCATTTGCAAGGTCAGTGTCATTCTTCATCCACAGTAACCACATTGGTGCAATGCCCCCCTCTACCTGCTCCTCCACCACCAACTTACGCTCCTCCAGATCCAAGACACTCTTTGCCAAAAGACGTGGTAGCACGACTGGATTATCTATTAGAACAAAATCAAATATGCACAACGACAACGACAACGACGACAACACCAAGAGCCAGTAGTACTACAACAACGATTCGTGAAACACTGCCCGCCTATACTGATGTGTATCGTCAGCAGGATAGACGCTGACAAAGATGAGGTGTGAATAAGACGACGCTACTAGAGGGAACAAAGTAATATGTAATAAAAACGAGTTGTTTCAATACAACGGTTTTGTGGTGATGCGACATCCAGACTCTATACCAGTCAGCAAAAGCAGATCTCTTTCTCGCCATGTGTAACATTGACCAAGGTTTATTTAAATGTGAATTAGATGTAGAAAAGAGTATAAGAAAGAGAAAAGAAAGAGGGGTAATACTTGAACATTGATATAGGTCTAACAGCAACCACCACTGCTTGAAGAGCTGTTGGCAGAGGGTAAAGAGGATCCACCTTGAGGAGGGGCCAATTTGACACCATTTGTCTAAATACACATGTTGTTAAGCCCATGATATCATAGCAGCAGCCTCCTACAATGCAGCAAGTCTTACCTCACTGTTCATATCAATGGTACCATTTTGAATCTTCCTTTGAATCTCTGCTGCTGTCTCCTCAAATGCCTTTTCTACATTATCAGATGATTTAGCAGACGTCTCTAGAAAGAATAAATCGTTCTCCTGAGCAAATTTCTCGGCTTCCTCTCTTGAAACTTGTCGATTCTTTTCCAAATCGCTCTTGTTGCCAATCAGCATGATGACAGTGTTTGGATTGGCATGTTGGCGTACATCCTCCAACCAAACTGGCAAATGTTCAAAGGTGTCTCTTCGAGTAATGTCGTATACTAGAGTTGCCTTCTTAGTCAATGGTGCCTGAATTGTTTGTTTGCATGTGTTATTTACCCAACAAGGCACCAGCAGCACCTCTGTAATAGCTTCGTGTAATCGATCTAAAAGATTCTTGTCCAGCCTACAGTGTTGTTGCCATGAGATGGACATAGTGACAACCCACAGCTCGCTCAGCACACTTACTGTATCCCAAATCTGCAGCTTGATTTGTTGGTCATTGACTGTGATAAAACGTGTACCAAATCCAACACTAAAGCCATACAGTGAGTAGGTTTGCCCCTGGACGTTTCAAACATGACACTCTACCCAATGGTCAAATCATGAGCTGGCATAAATCGTTTGTCGGTAAACTGCAACAGAATACAGGACTATACAAGAACATTAGTTCCGAGCTGTAAAGCTTGTGTTCGGATGATTATGCCAGATACTGTACTTTGCCAACACCTAGACCACGTTCAAAAGGTGGCAAATGTATAAACCCAATGGATTAAAAATCATACCACACTAGTAAAAAAAAAAAAAAAGCCTCGCTGTGTGTGCTCTCTGTTCTTACCTGTATCACCAATGATGATGTACTATATGGCAAAATGTTAGATCTCCTTATGCACTCAGATCCCGTACAGCTGATCTACTCGCTATACCTTGATAATATAGTTGTAGTTGTAGTTGGACATGGCGCTCTTCCTCGGGTGCTTTAGCAATATGAAATGTAAAAAAAAAGAAAATGCAAACCAAGATGAAGAAAAAGCAAAAAAGAAATGAAATAAGATTATTCAACTCCCTTTTAAAATTGGTGCTCCTGTAGTAGCAGAGTAGTAGTGCACATTGACAGAGCAATTGTTGCTTGAAAAGGGCCATCTTGGCATACAAGATGATGTCACAAACCAAATTCAGTCAGTCAGTCAACTCGGGAATCCAACATTTGTACGCGTAAGTGTATCATGGTAAATGTAGCATTTGGATTTCCAACATTTAGAAGCCTTTCTTCTTCTTTTTTGCTCTTTAAATACTAATAAAATGCCTGCTACTACTACAGTTCAACCCTCAGTTACAGCCCATGTTCATCCTCTCGTCTTGCTTTCTGCAACAGATCATTACAATCGTGTCGCCAAGGACACCAAGAAGCGCGTAGTGGGTGTATTGCTTGGTCAGAATAAGGGAAAGACTGTCAATGTCTCCAACAGTTTTGCTGGTAGGATATCGCCCTATGGGTAATTGTACGCATATATGTGCTCATGTCTACTGTCTAGTTCCTTTTGAAGAGGATCCCAAGGACCCCTCTGTCTGGTTTTTAGATCACAATTACGTGGAAGCAATGAACGACATGTTCAAAAAAGTCAATGGTAACGATATATCCCGTGATACACGCTGGCTCACTCAAACTAAACGAAATGATTAGCAAAGGAAAAGTTGATCGGTTGGTATCATAGTGGACCCAAACTTCGTTCCTCAGATTTAGAAATCAACGAATTGTTCAAAAGATACACACCCAATCCCGTGCTTGTTATTGTCGATGTCAAGCCAAATGATGCAGAAATCCCTACCGATGCTTATTTCGCCATTGAAGAGATCAAGGATGTAAGTATCAGATAAGTGCGATTGGCGCAAAAGACTGATATCATATCAATAGGACGGCACCACCACCACAAAGACATTCATGCATGTACCATCAGAAATTGTAGCAGAGGAAGCTGAGGAAATTGGTGTAGAACACTTGTTGCGAGACATCAAAGACAATGCAGTTGGCACATTGAGCACCCGTATCACCTCTCAATTGGGATCTTTGGGAGGACTTCAGGGCCGTCTTGAAGAGATTCGCGACTATTTGCAAAAAGTCGTTAGCGGTAAACTGCCTGTCAACCATCAAATCATCTACAACTTGCAAGACATCTTCAACCTTCTGCCCAACCTGGAAAACAGCGACATGGTCAACTCATTCAGCACAAAGACAAACGACCAATTATTGCTGATTTACTTGTCCAGCATGATTCGTGCTGTCATTGCGCTCCACAACTTGATTGATAACAAGATTGATAACCTCAAGAGTGAGAATGCTTTGGAAAGTGCAGAGTCGTCAGCAACAGCTCAGGTGGAAAAGGATGTCAAGGATTTAGATGTGGATGGCGGAAAGGAGGCTGCTGGTGCAGACAAGTCTTCCACCGACAAGAATGATGATATGCAAATTGATTAAGCTTTATAGGCTAATCGCAATAAAAAAAAAAAAAGAATGATGTTGAAAAAAGTTGTGTTGCCAGTGCTACAAAGTGATACCCACCTCAGGCAATGGACGTTCTTTGGATAGATTATAAAAATCACCACATAATGACCTTGGATGCATTCTACAGTATAGCTCAGTTTCAAGCAATACATGCTCAAGGAGAAAATAGCAATGGCTGTCCAACTGCAGACTATGGCATTATAGTCCCAGTTGCTTCCGCCATGCAATGAAGTCAGTGTTAAGCATCGTTTCTCTTATTTTCCGTTCAAAAATACTCGTTGGGCTTTTGATCAGCTCACTATTTGCTTCTATCATCACAAGGCTTGTCCTTAAGGAATAGAACATGGCCCTCTACTGATAAACTCTTGCTTTGTTTACAGGCCCCATACCAAGGATTATGGTTCGAAGACCAGATGCTGTTGTGTTCAATCTATTGTAGGGTCAATACAAGACGTGTGTATGCTACGAAGAGGATACATTGGAGGAGGACAAGAAGATTCAAAGCTTGTCATTCAAAATCAATTCAATTGGCGGTATTTTCAAGGGACACATTGACAAAAAGCACTTGTCTTGCTGCTTTGCATTTCAGAGCTGCTTGGAAGGGGCTGCAAAAGAAAGCTTGCATAGCAAAATTAGAAAGTGTTGCAACTAAAAATAGACATATTTTTATCAGTCTGATAGAAATTGCATCAAGAACGTAATGTTAGATACTTTAAATGAAGGCTGGCTCCTATCTTGTTGGCTCACCAAGGATCAAGAAAGATGTAATGTAGAAACAAATAGCAAAACTGTAGAGGTCTACCTTGATCAACGTGAATAACCTTAACACTGTCATATATTACAAACGCTATCCCTTTTCAATCTAGAAAATCAAGAGAAATGATCGGGTAGTTGCCCTTGTTGGACTCCAACGGGATTTAATGGAAAGTGATCTCCAGGTGGTGAAGCCCCTCGCCGACATGATTGTAAAGCTACCAAATGTGCCCATTATGGAGACAGTCAAGGAAAACAAGTTTTGCACAGGATACTTCAATCTTATATTATGTGGTCTCTTTTGACCAAGTAGAGTGAATAAATATGGCTGTTCAAGACTACCGACTGTTTCTATATTCATTTGCCCATGTCACAAGTAGAATAGCTCGTCATCTATAGCATCAAACAACAGTTGTACTTTTATAGCGCTTGCATCGGAGACAACAGCAGAAAATGACAAAAAGAATCTTCAACATTATGCTTTGACAAATATACCTGCAATTGCATTGAAAATGTTGTATTCAAACATGTAAATGTGATCAAAAAGGCCTGGTATAGGATGTGTTATACAAAAACGCATCTAATCCTACATTCGGAAACATTGACCTACAAGAGGGCTTTACCATAGCGAATTGAAAGTGAATGGCCATGACCACCAAGCGTTGGTTTATATGAGGTTTTCACTCTAACAAAGCGAAGGTGCAAAACCATAGTATTCAAACATCTAATAAAAATAATGGGTATCAGTGGCCTTAATGGGGGGGGGTTTACCGTAGCGATGCAAAGGTGTAAAAACATAGTGTTCAAGCAGCAAATTTGATAATTAGACCTGAAGAACAAAATAGGAAATGTTATTATGCTAGAATCTTCTTGAAGTTTTATTTTTGAGCGAATTCAAAGATATATAAAGACAATAAAGAAAATATCTATACTATCAATCGAACTTAAGCTCGGTCATAATGAATAAAGAAGGGTGGGGACAGGTCGAAAGAACAAAAATAGGAAATGTTATTATGCTAATCCAGAGAAAAGTCTTCATGAGCATCAAAGAACTGGTCAAGAGAATCCGAAAGAACCGTTGATGTGAAGTCCACCTGAGCCATCTGATTACGTTGGTAATGGTTTTCGAAGGTTGAGGAGGAAGTCCAATTACCGAGAGTTACGATGTCGTCTCTAGAGACCCCAAGATCTAACGCTCGTGAGGATGCTAGTGAACGGATGGAAACATTAGGTTCAGAAGTGCAGAGTGCAATAAAGTCACGATGTAGCCATGAGGAAATGGTTGAAGACGATAGGGGCTGTTGGATGAGATGAGACTTTACAAAGAGTTGTGAACCAGGAGGACGAGACGCCAAACCAGGGTGAGCACGAAGAGCCTTGAAACACTGAACTGGGCATAGTTCTATGTCGGACGCATGCGGATGGATCGTAAAGGGCTTGATGATGCGTCGTTTGCGACGAGTCTCTTTAGGCGCCACGACTTGTAAAGTAAGACAGCCAGTATCCGTGATAGAGCAGGAGTGATACGGGATACGAGCTAGGCCAGAGGGTCGGAGGAAGGCCGCCATAGCAAGCAGAAAGACTAACTTCTGTTGTAATAACTTGATAGAAGTAGTTGTTCGAGAAACAATAGAACGGGCATAATAACATTTCCTATTTTGTTCTGACGGTCTCAAGAAATTCTTGCGAGAAATTTCTTTCGACCTGGAATCGGTTGTGAAATTGGTGAAATAGGCTGTGAAATAGGCTGTGAAATTGGTGAAAGTGGTGAAATAGGCTGTGAAATTGGTGAAAGTGGTGAAATCGGTTGTGAAATTGGTGAAATAGGCTGTGAAATTGGTGAAAGTGGTGAAATAGGCTGTGAAATTGGTGAAAGTGGTGAAATCGGTTGTGAAATTGGTGAAATAGGCTGTGAAATCGGTTGTGACGTTGGTGAAAGTGGTGAAATCGGTTGTGAAATTGGTGAAAGTGGTGAAATCGGTTGTGAAATTGGTGAAATAGGCTGTGAAATTGGTGAAATAGGCTGTGAAATCGGTTGTGAAATTGGTGAAAGTGGTGAAATAGGCTGTGTCAGTCGACGAAAAAAGGTTGGCCCAATAAAAAAAATAATTGGTCAGTTTGAAATGAAAGTGGATCATTGTTTTGAAAATGGGTCACCAATACAGAAATGTAATGAGGATTGGCCAAATTCTCTCTTCTTTTTCTCTTCTTGAATTTTTTTCATATTGCTTAACATGAACGAAGAATACAATTTTGACAGTGAGACAGTACCTGTGATGATACAATCATATATGGACTGGGAAGAGACTGCAGCAGTAAATGCAGCACAAAAAGAAGCAAAGAGGAAGACCAAACCTCACTCCAAGGAGCCCTCCCTTGATGTAGTGAAGAAGGAAAGGGGATCATACATTACCAAGAACGAAGCAGAGGTAGTCAATTTGATCAATTTGTTGCAAGAGTTTGAGAATATGTCTATCAGTGAAGCGAGTAGAAAGATAGGGCTCTCCAAGTCAACAGCTGCTCGTAAACTCAAGCAGTGGAATCAAATGACAAGCGGAATAGCTGAAAAAGGATTCCCTGATTCTATCGCAATCAAAGAAGGAAAGGGACGACCCACAATACTCAAAGACGAACATACTGTATTTATCTTTGAGCTGCTGGCTAATGAGCCAACATTGATAGTTGAAGCTGTTACAGGCCACCTGTCAAATGAATTTAGAGATATACAGATCACCCCCAGATCAGTGGAGAATCACATGAAGAAGAAGTGTCGCCTAACCTACAAGCGTATCATTCCTAGATATTATGGCAGAAACACGGATGAAACTGTTGCCAAAAGACGAGATGCGGTAGCATACTGGGTTAGCCAGAACATAGACTTTATGAATGAATGTGTATTCTTGGATGAAGCTGGCTTTAACAGGAGTATGCATCGCTCATATGGATGGTCTGAGGCTGGAACACCTTGCAAAATTGATGTTCAAACGAAGGGAGCAAATGTCAGCATCTTGGGTGCTATTTGTAAAAGTGGTTTAATCACATTATCCAGAAAAGAAGTTGTACTTACTGCTAGGAGTGGAAAACGAACTCGAACTGGTGAGAAATCTCAGGCCCCCAAGAGGAAGGGTACTACCAGCAGTGGCTTCCTTGAATACATAGAGCAAGTCCTCACGACACTGGATGCGGCTAACATGAGCTACAAATATCTAGTTCTTGACAATGCATCCATTCACAAGGCTGCACTTATTGAAGATTGGGTTGGGCAACGTGGTTATAAACTTCTCTTCTCACGAGAAGAGCCCAGGAGATATTTGACTAAGGATAGTACTGTCAGCACTTTATCAGATGGTTATCGTGAGAGAACAAAGATACTCGACCGAAGCCGCAAGCAAGAGAGAGAGAGCAATCAGAACCACACCAACAACAAAGCAAACGTTCACGTCAGTGAAACCCATCATCCACAGTTGAGAGCAGAAGAGACTCGGTATATGTGATAAATCACATTCCCTGGCTACTCCTGACGTTATTCTTCAATATTGAAAAAAAACCTTGGTAAGGGAAAAACATGCAAATCAACATAAACCACAGAAATCCACCAGAAAATTAAGGGATTACTTTCGTTTCACTGTTTGATATATTGTCATGGCAACACCCAGTTCAAAAAAATCTAACAGCGATAGTAAGTCAATCGAGCATTATGTGGATATATTATAGAAAGCAACTAAACTCACATTTCCGCTAGCAATTTCCCTTGCTATTAAAAGACTGTACGACATCCGTTGTGTAGACAAAGAAACGAATCTCGTGGAAGAGAATTGAAGCTGCCATCAGGTCAAGAAATCAAGCATCCATTCAAGCTTTAGCATCATCATCGTCATCTGCTGCCTCTCCCTCTGCTTCCTACTCAACTTCAGTATCATCCGCATCCTCCACCAGCTCCAAGGCGAATTACAAATTGACCGATACGGAAAGAGAGCGCGTTCTCTTGCAGTATGATGCCGTGAAAGAAAGCAAGAAATGGAGGCTCCAATGCTCTCAAAAAAAACGTGAATGACACTATGCGTGCTCTAGCCGCCACTGCTGTGTATGAACATCCCGTCCACAGCATGATACTTGACATTGATGACCCTGTCTGGGCCACGCGTTTTAATCAAGAAGAACGCAAAGAAATCAAACTCTACCGAGGACAAGAATTTGTCGCTTTGCCCCCCCCCAACATGGAGGACTGTCTGGAAGGCTTTAACAAGAACTGGAAAAGTGGTGTCGCGTTATTTGACTATGCAAGCAGCCTCAAATATCATCCTGTGCATCAATACGACGAAGACTGGGTGAAGAATGCTATGCTGGATGTCTCCAGGTTGTTCTTGAAGCAAAACGGCCTGAATATGAATGATTCATCAGAGGCTGATTTACTCCTCAAGGTTTGGCCTTTCCTGTACAAGCTGTATGAACAAGGGGAGATCGAAGCAAAGCTTGGTGAGAGATGCAGTGTTGCGTCGGCAATTGCGCGAAATGATAGACTCTCTTTGGAGGCGGAGCAGAAGAGAGCGAGAAAAATAGTCAGTGCAAAGGTGGATGTCCTATGCAAGTATGTGCAGGTAGAGTTAGGCTGCTGTGAAGTGGGCAAGAATGGTATCACAGTAGTAAATGACAAGTACCTGGAGGACGGGTACATGCAGTTACCAAAGACCTTGAAGGACATGCTTTGCGTCCAAATCACCAATAACCCTGACAAAGCAAATAATCTGCGCACATTCGGCTTCCTGGTAACGGGTAAGTGAGGAAATAAATGACGATTGCTAATCAGCTGTATTCACAGAACCCCTTAGGTTTGAATGTCCAGGTGTTGATAGTTGATGTTCCTTGTGCGAGTTCAATCACCAGGATAACTCGATCTGCAACTTTCCCTTTCCCACAGGACATCACTGAAATCGCTTCAGATTTCATCCCATTACTGGAAATCACATGGAAGGTGAAGCAGGAAATGCTGGCGAATACCAAGAGCCTACAGGACAAGAAGAGAAAGGCAGCAGCATTGTATGTCGATGATGGAGAAGGTAGATCTGCCAAAGTTCCTTTCTCGTTTGCAAGACACTGATGTTCATAATACCCTTCTTTTTATAATTCGTATTGATATCCTTTATTTACAAGCAGCACATGCTGCATTCCTTTCTCTAACGATTCGTTTCTAAATAAAATACTGCAAGCACATTGTGTCTTTGAGCCCATTTCACCTTGAATGGTGCCATTGAATTACGACGATCCTATTCAGACTCGGATGTTGAGCCTCTTGCAGAGCTTAAATTGCGTTGATAATAAATTCAACAAGCGGCTCTCATTTCTTTTTTACTCTTTTCTTTGTGCACATAAACATTTACAAGCACACACAATTCAAATGGCAGATTCGTAAGTGTGGCAGCCTATGCTTGTGTGAATGGCTCTGCTAACATCTCTAATTAGACAAAGGATGATTTTGGATCCTGGTATGCACACTTGTGTTGAATGATACAACAACGCGATATTAACACACATCTCTGGACAAGCAATCCGTGATTGGGTTCTGATACCTATTCTCTTTGTCATGGTTCTTGTAGGCATCCTTCGTCACCACATTACAATGCTCATTACAGGTGCACCAAAGGCGCCCCAACTGAAAGCCATCCGCGAATCGTAAGTAGCTTGGACACAGAAGAGGGAGGAAGAATTCACCATGTAAACGCATCACTCTAGAAAAGCACTGTTGCGTGGTTTACGTCTAAGAACAGTAGGCAACAACATCCCTCAGCACGCATATCAAGTTCGCAAAGCCTATTTAGCCGACGCATTTGAAAAGGGCAAATATCTCAAGAATCCTGAAGCCAACAAGGAAGGCGCTGCACCTGCGAATCCCATGGCAGATCCAGACATGATGGAGGGCATGATGGAAGGCATGAAGAAGCAACTCACCAACATGGTGCCTCAAATGGTGATTATGGGATGGATCAATTTCTTTTTCCAAGGCTTCGTGGTGATTAAATTGCCTTTTCCCTTGACACCTCGATTCAAGCAAATGCTGCAAAGTGGTGTGGATACGCGCGATATGGATGTTACGTGGGTGTCTTCTCTCTCTTGGTATTTCCTAAACTTGTTTGGTCTCGGTAGTGTATTTTCATTGATTTTGGGTGATAATAATGCAGCTGGTGTGGACATGACAGCCATGAGTTCCATGCCTGGTATGATGCCTGGCATGGGTGGTGCTCAACCAGGCCAGCCTCAAGATTTTAGAAAGATGTTTTTGGCTGAAAAGGAGAATGTCATTATTACACCTCATGTGTGGGATTTGGAGGATGTCGAGGAGCGATTATTGATCAAGTATGGCAAAACCATCACCAACAAAAAGGCCGTAGCAGCAGCAACATCTACCAACAGCGTATCCGCAACAAAGAAGAAGGAATCCTCTGTCCGTGAAAAGATACAAAAAGCTCAAAAGAATAACAGTAATAAACGTCGTTGAATGGACTAGTAGATAATAAACATGTGTATTATATGAATTAAGGCTTTGTTCTAGCTAAGCCAATACGGGCGTTTCCAAAATCATAGACCGAGTAGTAGCTTCGTAGGAATGTATCACCCAAGATGATAAGTGGCGTGTTGGCCTCAGCAACACCGGAATAACAGAGCCCGTCTTTACCAGAAGACGAGGGTGGAGATGTCTTGGCTCTTACCAAATCCCTAAGATACAGTGGAAAGTCTTGATCTCCCAGCTTGATGTTGATGGATTCGGTAGAGCTGTCTTCTGCAAAAGCACAAGGCATACGCCAGCCATACATGGGATCATACTCAGCGCCAGGAATCGCCTCATGGATCGCTTGGGAGACGGCACTGGGCACGATGATGAGTGTGGTACCAGTGTCTACAATAGCAGGCATGGTAGAAGCAAGTACGTTGGTACCGCCGACTTCAACACCTGTCATGTCGACTTGCCAGTACTTTTTCACTGTAACGGGGACATACTTGAGTTCACCTTCGAAATGGTTCTGATTAATGTCGCCAAACAACTAGTGGAATAAGAGTAAGAATGCATGCTCGCCATCCAATGAATATCTACTTACGATCTCTCCCTTGCCACCATCACGATTGTGTCCGAGATGGAAACTGACAATGGGAGAAGGAATCGAACCATCCATATGCAAATCTTGTACGATGGAAGCCTTGATGCCCGTGTAAGCCAAAGGAGGAAAAGCCAAGCCAAAGATGCCATCCAGAAACTTGTCAGATGCGAATTCAGGTGTCTGTTGACTGACCAAACCGATGAACTGCTGATGCTTAGTGACATTGCCGAGATGCACAGTATCCAAAGCAGTGTATCCTCTCACGCTGGAGCCATCACCATAAGATAAGTGCCACGTCGCGTTGCCCATTCCCTTGTAAGTGAATGATTTGGAGTCATTGAATCGACGGTGCGTGCTGCAGCTGGATCCACATCTGGAGGAGGGAACCCATATATCAGAGCTGCCTGTATCGAAATCGACATTAAATTTCTGTGGCGGCGTGCCTATACCAATCTCGCCAATGTACTCTATATCCACATAAGCGCTAAAGAGCTCAATAGCGGCATTGCTGGCAGAGTTTAAACGTGAGTTGATCTTTTCATCCACGATACCGTATTTTGCCAGCGCTCGTTTGACTCTTGCGGGTGTGTTCATGCGACTTCCTTGGATGTAATCAAGACCGACGCTAGTGTATAACAGTAAAGATCATCAGCATTGAGGCCATATCAATGCAACGTTTCGGATTTACTTTAGATGACTGAGTTGAGCTTCCACTGCGGCCATCATCACCCATAGCAAAGCAGTAGAGCATGCTACAACACCTAGTTGATGGACCATTGTAAAGCGATATTTGTTGAGCAATAAAAATAAATAGAAATAGTGCAAACAAACTACTGTTGTGCTTTTATATATACATGGTCAATTTAGCCCGAGGATATTGATGTCAAAGACATTTGGCCTCGAGTTACCGAAGCAACGACAAGAGCCAGTAACAATGTCATTGCAAGCATCATTGCATTTCTATTCACTGCTACAAAACAAGTGGATATATATCTCGTATGATTGATTATACCACGCTTTGTTCCATGTGGTTTGAAAAGATATAATACGTTAGAATTCACACTCTCCATCCATCTCGCATGTCTGCTGTGATGTGGCATAAATTATCCTAGGGTGGATTCCAATCCATCCCTCTTTTTCTTTTTCTTTTTCTTTTTTTTTTCTTATTTTTTTTTTTCCTTTTGTCTCTCCATTGATTCTGAATATTCTCCTCTCTTTTTACACCACATACATACACAATCTTGTAAACCATGGTGCACCATCCTGGCCGTGTATCCATCATTGGAGCAGGCACATTGGGCGGCACAATAGCCTACAGCCTCCTGCTGACAAACACCGCCAAAGAGATCTTGCTGGTGGACATGTCGCACAACATTGTGCAAGGACAAGTTTTGGATTTAGCAGAAGTACAGAGCACAACAACTATTCGGGCAGGCACTTTTAAAGAAGCTGGTCAATCCACCTTGGTCATAATGACAGCAGATACACCGCCCGGCGACATGGACAAAGATCGACAGCAATGGCTCAAACGAAGTCGACATTTGTTACTGAGCATCGCCTCCAGCATGTCCCCTGTGCATGCCGATATCATGATCTTGGTGACCAGCGATCCAGTGGACTTGTACGTGCAATCATTGCAGTCTTATTTTCCACATGTATCTCCAAATCGCATCTTTGGATTAGGCACTGCCATGGCAACCGATCGACTTGTTGTTTGGCTGCGAGAAATGATGTCCACAACTGCTACTGTTACACCTGCCGAGATCACAGATGCTTACTGCATTGGAACACAGCATTCACCTGTCATTGCGTGGCATCATGCCAAAGTCGATGGTATGCCAGCATCTACCTTACCCAACCTGCTTGCTCAACGTACTGCTTGCAATAAAGTAGTATCCAATCATCGACGTTATTTGATATGTGAACGTAAAGGAAAAGCTTGGTTTGGTGAAGCATCCGCAGCGACTCGACTTGTCCATGCCATCATGAAGACCTCTATTACTACCACTACTGCTGTAGATGACGCTACCTCAACAGCAGCAGCAGCAGCAGCCAAGAATCAAGTGTGGGTACTGTCTGTCAATGTACCCAAATACGAGTGCTGCCTCTCCTGGCCTGTGGTCCTGGGCAATACAGGCATCAAACATTTGATCGATATACCACTTTCAGCAGACGAGCAAAAGCAAATTTTGCAAGTTGTTGAATCCAATGTAGCAGATTTTCAAGCAAGTTTTGATAATTAATTAAATAATGACTTTATTTCTTGAATAGTTTATGAAATCGACCCTTTAAGTGCTCATTTAAACGTGCAGAGGCGGATGGCCTTGGTGACCCATGGGGTTGTTGCTGAGGAGGAAAGTAGGCCTGTATCTGTAGCGAACTTGTTTTTCTGTTGGTAGCGAAGCTATCTTGACTAATGGTACTTGATCTTCTACTATTACTGTTGCTGCTCTGATCACTACTGTTGGAATTCGCTTTCTTCATCTTGTTGACAGCCTTTTGAAACTTGCTTTTGAATAATTGTCCTGGACTTGATAACGAGGGTTTTGGTAGTGGTGTTGGTGCTGGCAGTAATACTATATCATCCAGTAATGCCATGTTGTTGATATGGCTCGTAAAAGATGTAGTCGACATCTCTGCTGATGATGATGGTGGTGGTGACAGCAGTGTAAGATGGTCTTGGGGTTGATCCACTAGCAAAATAGCTGCTGTACTATTGTCATTGAGCGGTAAAGGGGTCTTGGGGCTTGTCACTGTTGTCTGTTTCAGCATGCGAGTAGACTCTAATGACAGCAAAGAAGAGACATCAGCATCAGAGCAAGAGGACGAAGATGCAGAGGAGAATGTGAGCAAGTCATTTTGTGATGGAGATATGTATAAAGGGTGCTGTGGTTCTCTTTCCATGGTCGCTGTAGGGGGCTTAGCATTTCTTTGTTGGTCATATTCAAGCTCTTGGTGTATAGCAGACCAATCGACGGAATTGTTCTGCTGCAACTGGTGATAATCATCACTGACGAAATTAAAATGGGTGTCTAACCTTGGTAATGTAGTTGGACAAGAAGGGAATTTCAAGAGATTTTCAAAATCAATAGAGGCATTGGAAACATCATCTTGCTGATCTTGTTCGTGTGTGAGCACAGCATGGTTAATGGATGCATAGTGTGGTTCATTATCGTAATCTAAAGAAGAGGCACGAGGTGTAGGCTGCTGCTGAGGTGGTGCTTCTATCAGCTTGGGCGTCCTTTGCTCAGTGTCCTGTTTAAATAGCATGAAATAGCCTAATACGAATCCTGCCAGCAGAATAGTAGGTGTCTTTGCTATAATAAATACTGCAAGCAACGGAATGCATTGCCTTGGTATCTTGTGTTGTTGTATGATGGTTTGTATCACCTGTTGGCTTGTCATCTTGTCATTCTGTAAAAAGAAGAAAGAGAAGAAGAGCAAGAGACATTGGCAATGAGCATTTCAAAAATAGTGGAGCGCAAGGGTTGGGGGGGAAGATGGTGGATGTATGGAATGTACATTGTGTTGTTGTCATGGTGGTAAAGTAGCAGCAGCAGCAGATGCAGCTGTTGGCTATTATCTTTACCATCCAATGGAAGACAATGAAATTCTCCTCCTATCTCTCTCCCTTTTCCTTACTCTCTCTTTTACTTACTTCTCAACACATCCAATACCAAGATTCCAATCTGTAAACCGTATACATCATACTACATTGGCTATCGTATTCGCTATCCTGGGTAAACAGCCTAAATGACTAGTGATATTTGAAATAGGTACATCTGCCTGATCACTCATTTTACGGGTTTGACTCATTGATGGATGCTATTGCTTTACTACCCCACAAATATACACATTGCCAACATTTGAAAAAATGTCAAGTGCAACCTTATATTACTAAAATGGACATTTCTACTCTGTTTTTGCATACTCCTTTTCGTTTTGATTGTCGCTTGAGAACCCCTGACTCTCTTGCGCAAACTGTATTTAGCCACACAACATGTTGATGCGCATATACATACACACACACAATCAGGAGGCACGTTAATCACCTTTTTTTTTGTTATCGTTTTCCAGGCTAAAATCGCATATACATACACTAACACGACTATTCAGAAACTTATCCACAGTCTCCTATTGACAAGGCAATTCAGCTCAGTGGGTTGCCATGGATACCACTATGCATCGACGTTGAACCATCAAGGTACAATAGCGCACTCTAAATTTAATAATTGCAGTAGGCATTTTATTGATTCAACATTGAACGAGGCATGCCAAAATAAGAGTGGAGTATGGTAAGATGGGTGCTCGAATTTTATACAAGAATTTCTATTTACATTGCTGGAGAGAAAAAAGAAGGGCTAGGGGGGGGGGGTAAAGACATATTTACAATTATGAACACACAAATATATCACTCGAAAAATGATACCATTTTGGGTTGGTTTAGCATGTACAGATTCAATTCTTCGCTCTTTCTACGTTTCTTGGAGATCGAAGATGATCGAGTATGATGTATTTGCCTCAATATGCTGAAACTAGCCACCTCTTCACTTTTTCGTCGCTTAGCTGGCATCAAAGGAGGTGTTAATAGCCGCTGTGGTTGCTGCTGTGGCACGCTATTCAGACTGACACTTCGCTTAAAAGCTAGTAAGAGTTTGGCTCGTTCTTGCATGATCGCATCAGGAATTTGGACCGTGCCAGCCGCGATGGTCATGGTGGTAGCAGGGGGAGGGAATGTCCCCAATGTCGATTTGATGGATGGAATGCCATGGACATCATGGATTGTCTCTGTTGCTAAATCGAGCCATTCCTGTCGATTTTTGGTGCATGTGTCTACCAGCTCTATACTCTTGGGATACAGTTCAGAGAGTGCCTCAAAGTAAGGATGGACAATGAAATCGATAAAGCCGACGTTAATTTTGGAGGGATTGGCAATCTTCTGATCCATGTTGGGCGAGACGGGCAGGCCGAGGCTGAGCTCCTGTTCACCTTGACGAAAGAATTCTACACAGACGAGGCGAGATTGCTGATAAAAAACGGTCCATGGGCGACATGGATTACTCACATCGGCAGCGTGTATCAGAATGTTGCACATCATGAGTCGTTCGTTCTTGTTCAGCACTGTCGTGTTATCCGCTGTAGTCGTGGTGGTAGTTGCTGCCGTGGTTGTCTGACTGAAATAATTTGATTTAAAGTATTCAAACGGATCGTTGCAAGCACTGAATAATGGCTTTAGTGTTGATTCGATGGATACAGTGTTCTGAAAGAGTTGCTGCATTTGAGATGAGCTTTCGATTTTATCACGTAAAATGGCAATGTTGTCTTTGAGTGTGAAATGACAGACCATGTCAGTGGCGAGGATCATTTTAACTATGGATGATTTGAACTCTTCTTGGGTCATGGGGCATCCATATTCTCGGCTTTTGCTCTCAACGTGTCTTAGGTAGTTGTGCTTTTCGAGAAGTTGCAATGCAATGGTGGAAGAATGGCTTTCCAACACAGATAGGTTATTGTACTGCAAAGCTCTTTCTGTGCGACAAGATACTTCAAAGTTGTTGTTGTTGCCGGGCTGTTATATTCAACGCATTAGAGCTCGCTCATGAGTGTATGTGTCCCACGCAACTTACATGTCCAATATCATGAAACAGTGCTGCCAGCATCAACATGGCCAGATCGAATGGGTTCAGATATTCAGACATGCCATATTCTTCCAGCATATGATACAAGACCATGGCTACATCAACAGCATGATAGAATGAATGGTAGGGATTATCGTTGTACTCTCTTTCAATGTCGATGAGCAAGTCGAGAAAGTCCGATGTAGTGGTGCCCAGTGTTTGACATACGCCTATACGCTTAAAAATGCCAGCAATGAAGCCATAGACTTCACTGCGAGGTTTTCCATGTAACGAGTAGTCCAAGGCGTACTGATAGGGGTTATCTGATATCTTGAGCATTATCTACAATGAAATTAAACCTTAACCTTAATTTTTGTATTACTGCTGTGTTGCCGCTGGCTCACTTACTGTCTCGATGGCAAATAGATCGTCTGCTAGTAAGCTGTTATGTCTAAGGATGATCATTGTATATAAAGAAAGAGGTTACACCACGAGTACACAGACGCACAATATGAAAAAAAAAATAAAGAAGGAGAAAAAGGAAGAAAAAGATTTTTTTTTGGGACGAGATGTAAAATTAAAACCGGCTTTAAGGGTATATCTGACATCATTATGGTAGAAGCATTTGGAAACACATCAAATAAATACAGCCGAAAGTATCCGTTTCAATTAGCTGGGCGATAGACTTTGTGTCAGTTGCTTTGAAATTAACATGAAACAAATTTTTTTTTTATTCTAAATAGATGATGGCAGAGATCCGTATCCTTCTTGTGTGGGTGTCCACATTTCACTTGTAACGTAATCCAGGAGCTCCTTGTGGCTCAATGGCTTGAGCTCTTGCTCTCTTTGACAAAGACCCTCCTTGATAGATTGCTCAATCACAGCAGCGGCAACAATGGCAGATACTTGACGAATACGGATCAGAGAAGGATACAGCCAGCCTTGACGTAGTTCCTCGCTTGTGAGCGAATCAGCCAGTGCCTTGGAAGCGCTGTAGATCATGCCGTCAGAGATCATGGTAGGCTTAGCCAGCACACCTGCGAAACCCAATCCAGGGAAAATGTACATGTTGTTGCCTTGACCAGGAATACGCACCTCGCCAGTGGATTGAACTGTGTAGCTGGGGAATGCTGTGCCTGATGCAAAGATAACTCGGTTCTCTGTAGCCTCCATGGCCTTTGCAAATGAGCATTCAGCCTGTGTAGCAGGATTCGATAAGGGGAATACGATGGGTTGTTTGTTGATAGACGCAAGACGATTGAGGACTTGTGTGTTGAATGCGCCAGGTGTTGAGGATAAACCAATTAAGCTATAAGGATGTATCAGTAACTGAACCCCCTACATGTTTCACGCCAAGTTTTTTTTTTTTTTTTTTTTACAACTTACGCAGTGGGCTTAACATAGTTGACAATGTCAATCAACTCCTTGTATTGCTGATCTTGATTATCATCGCGGGCGAAATAGATTTTGTGTTGAGCCAATCTGTCACCACGGTTCAGAGTTACAAGACCCTGCATTTTATATAAGTATCCCATACTAGAGTAGTTACTGTTTCTCATTGTATACATACCTTGGAATCCACAATCCAAAATACACGTCTGGCTTCTTCTTCAGACATGCCAAACTCAGACTGGAAGTATTCTTGGATTTGACGTGCGACACCAATAGCAGCAGAACCAGCACCATAAAAGACAATGCGATGATCTTTAGGTAACACACCATCCTCCTTTTGTACCTTGCGGATAGCATTAATGACTCCAGATAAAATGACTGCACCAGTGCCTTGGATATCGTCATTGAAACACACCAGCTTCTCTTGGTACTTTTCCAGCAGACCAAACGCATGTTCACTGGACCAATCTTCAAATTGAATGAGCAAGTTGGGATACACATCGTGGATGGTGCTGAGTACAGTATCGACAGTGGCGTAGAACTCGTCTTCGGCAGGGCGAGGCTTACGGAGACCGAGGTAGAAATCATCGTTGCGCAATTTCTCGTTGTTGGTGCCCAAATCCAAGACAATAGGCAATGTGCGACGAGGATCAATACCAGCACCAGCGACGTACAATTGCAATTTACCAATACTAATACCAATGCCGTTGCTGCCTAAATCTCCCAAACCCAGGATACGAGAACCGTCAGTAATAACAGCAATTTCAGGGGAAAAGTTGGGCACAGGCTTGTAGTTGGCAATAGTCTCTTTGAGGTTCTTAAGGTCGGTAGAGTCAATGTACAAACCATCAGGGACACCGGGACCAGCCAAAAAGGGGTAAATGTTGGAGTACTCGACGCAGGCAGTACCGACAGTAGGGGTATAGATAACAGGAGCAAACTCTTGTAAATCGTCCATGATAATCTTGTAAAACAGACGAGTGTTGGAGGATCTCAATTGAGCCAAGAAGATGTATTTTTCGAGCATGGTGGATTTCGATCTGACTTGCTGTAACGCACGACGTCTTTGGATATCCATGGTTTCAATACCAGAGGGTAACAGACCTGTTAAGCCCATTGCTTTACGCTTTTGTTGTTCAATAGCAGTGCCTATACATTGAATTTTTCATCAGCTTCATGCACGTCATGCGTATGTCAAGATGCCATCTTACCTTCGTTGTCATAACCAGAGATGTATTTAAGCGATTTTTGAGGAGCATGTTGTTGGTTTGTGTCTGCAGCAGCAGCAATGTAGGAAGAAGGAGCCATTTTATGTTTGTATGTTGAAAAAAGCAATGTAATGCTTAGTAAAAGAAAGAGGGTCAAAAAGTCAAAAAGCCAATTCTTTTTATATCCTGAGGGGATCTTTTTCTGTCATTCTAAACATCTACGAATCAGATAAGCAAGCTGGCGTTGTATTTGGCTTATTCATGATTTAAGGGAGACAAGCACCAAGCAAATTTTGTGGGGAAGAAAGGGACATTCACCATTATTAATCCGTACGACCCTGATTCCTTTATTTACAGTTTTGACAGAAATTAGGGTATAATTCATTGACATTTTTGTATAAATCTCCTCGCTTGGGTTTCCCATATTATCCAACCCCAAGAAACTCTGGGGTAAATGTCCTTTCTACAGTGGACTGCATGCTGTAAATGATGATTTAGACAGTATAAGAGACTGTCTCTTGTTTGAATCGGGTATGCATTTTTAGATTTATTTGATAGTGCATACAAAAGTAACAGCTGGTCAACACTACATGGCAAGCTTGTCTGCTGCCATAAGGTGATTTATGTAATATGGGAACAATCGGGGCATTCTTTCAAAAAGGTGGGAAAAATATACCCCTTTTAGGGTACACGTATATTTGGATCAATCTACATCGTCCATGTAGTGCAGTGGTGCATTTTCTAGATACATTCTGTCTGCCATTTCTCTTCGCATAATGATTAAATCAGGCTCGTTTTGTGTCGGTGCTATAGGTTGTTGTTGTTGTTGCTGCTGCTGCTGCTCATGGTTTGATATGGATTGTCGGCTATGTATCATGGTGCATAATCAAATCAATCAATAATAAACATGCCACATTTCACGTTTATATATATATATATATATATACTTACCACATAGGACAAGATGAGTTTAGCTGAAGCCAATGAAGGATGCATTCCGAGTGATATTCGTGATTGCAGGGTAATTTAGCTAATTCCATCCTCTCAAATAACTCTGTACAAATGGCGCACTCTGTCCCACATTCTAATTTCGTAGGTTGAGTTTATACACTTGATCGATTTCCTGTCTTTTTAGATACCTATATCATCTACACCCAAGATACGTCTATCTAATGCAGCTATCTCTGAATCTGAAGCTCCTTTTTGTTGACTAGTTTTAAGAGTAAATGCCATATTGCATAACTCATGTACGAACAAGCAGTCTACCTGTCATTTGGATCAAAATAGCTGTGTCATCATGATTAAATGAGTATATCACGCGAGGTGTAAAACATGTGTAAAAGAAAAGCTACCTCAAGAATCGCTGCAACATTTGAGGCAAATCTTCTCGACCAATCGTTGTCTGAAGATCCATGACATTGGGTATATCTGTCATGTTATCTATCACTGCTGCTGCTGCTGCTGCTATTGTTGTTGTTGTTGTCGTTGTTGTTGTTGCGGCAGCTGTACGGTTATCACGTCGATCTGAATGAACAACATTCGATTCTAGATCATATCTATCATTATGATTATCACTGTTCCGTTGCTGATAGTGTTCATCGTTTGTCATCTGCTATTAATAGGTTAAATGCATGCACCCCAAAAATCTTCCACAGACAACAATGATACTATGCTAAATGAATGAAATACCTCGTTCTCCTCTTGCTCTCGTTCGGCTGTGGATAGGATATGACATGTGCCGCATGCTCGAGCACCATTAGCTAAAAGAATAATTCTCCCGCAATGAATACAAGGACCAAATTGCATTCTAGCAAAACTGTCAAGAAGGAAAAACTCGTCTATCCTCTGGATGCTTTGGAATTGCGCGTGACACGGTGCAGGCCAATCGCAGACACACTTTGTGAGTCCCATCAGCTTGATTATGTAGAATCTGATAGCAGGAAAGATCCTTCCTTTTGTAAAATGGTCGTAGATTCGCTGCTTTTTACAACTTGGACCTGCTTCTAGAATATCATCATCATCATCATCATCATCATCACACACACACACACACACACACATACACACACACACACACTACATATCGGTGGTGGATTTTATTAGGAATGGATCTCCCTATACTTACGATTCCATTTGATTATGAACATACAATGATTTGTCTAGAAAAGCGTCATGCATTGTATTCTTTAATCAATTCTCTCATTTCAATCATCATGGTGTAGCGGGCTGGTATAGGTTATCAAATCCTAAAAGAGCAAAAAAAAAAAATATATCATTGCATTCTTAGCTCAAATTTCAAAAGCACAGCCTTAGAGATTATTACCGTCTACCGTACAATGTATAAAAGCTGCAAACATCTCACGATAACCGAGAAAATTGCAAATGTTGCGTTTGCAAAAGGAATCGCACCTCTAGCTTCTTGTAATACAGTATAACCAAGTGCCTGAACATTTAAATATTATCCATTGCATGGTCATATGCTGGAATAATTAACAAATGTGATACAGATGAAAAAATGTTATGTTAAAGTACAATGCAAAATTGAATCTGCCAAAAAATTACACTTTTATTGAGAATGCATTCAGAGGATTCATTTATATAGTTTTTATTGCACTAATGTCTGCAGCATGATGATGAGCTATAATACAAGTAGGGCTTACTATCTATCCAACGAACGATTTGTGAATCATGATTAGCATGATGATTTTCCCAAAGGACCTACGAATAGCCCAAGACATCTAGTGTTAGATATTGATAGGAAATTTGATATAGCAATATATATATATATATATATACCAGAGTTTTAGAGAATTGCAAGGCATAATTGACGAGATAGTCAGCGTTGAAAATGCTGCTTTTAAGCGGGGGAATATGCACGCCTAAATTGAAATGGTTATTACAGTTGAGCAAAGCAAGCAATTGTTCTTTTAACTCCATGATCCACATTTGATCAGCATCGCAATCAACGTTGTCATCATCAGAAAGACATTTGGGCTAGCCAGCAGCACCGCAGCCCGCCGCCGCCGCCAAATCTCATTCAAACTCAGTTATTTATTCTGCTCATTATTGGCCACATTTCAATTGTTATCGACTTCTTTAATCTATTTTGCGATATTTGACTATAAAAATGGTATTTACCATATGATACTTCCGAATACATTCTTCGAGTGCTTTTCGAGGCGCATCCAATGGTACCAAATAAGATTGATGTTTTGAATAAACCTATTGAGCAATTTATGAAAATATGAAAAGAGGTTTCTGGCCAAGAAGTCGAAATTTTACATATCAAGGTCCCACAAAGATGATTTCAGGGGTTACGTTAGGTTGATGGACACATTTTGATTTAATATGTACTATAGTAAAAGTCTTCATTATCAAGGTGAAAAACGCGATCGTTTGATTTTCAATGAAAACCATGAGGGGTACCTCATGCTTTTTGGTCGATTTTTGACCTTTTTTTATGGCTCAAAAAGTTGAGCAAAGGGGTCAACAAGTAACTGCCAGATGAGAGCAACTGTTTGGTGCTATTCTGATCATCTAAAACGGCCTTGAACGCAAGAAAACGCAGCTCAAATGCGCCCAGATTTTGCTGTATTAGACGCACTATTGACCAAAAAGGGATAATATCTCTATGATACTTGCCCATATATGAAGTAGCTACGTGTATATGGATGTAGAGTATCACATAAGAATCAGATCCACAGATAATATGAAGGGTTTTTATGTGTAAGTGGAGGGTCAAAATGAAAATAGCAGTATTTTGATAAGATACGCAAGAGCAGCAACCAGTGGCACGAGCTGCAGCAGCGCAGGTTGGTTCTCTGCCTTCGCTTCAGTTCGGTCAGAAGCTCGACGGTCTTCCATATCTGTGATGCCAATGAATCCATTTTTTCAAGCTATTTTTTTGATCGTGAGGACTTGACGACAGCAATCAGAGCTTGATCAACAAAAGACAAAAGCGCAGACATTGATTCATTTACATTTATATTATATACATTATTCCTTTCTTTGTATTTTTTTTCTTTTCATGTTTGCAAGCTCATTTAGTTTGTTGTCCGTATGTGATTCTATCATATCACTATTATTTGATTGCAGCCCATTTGTCTATTGTTTTAATAATGAAAAGAAATTGGTGATGTGAAAGTACGAACATAATGCTGTGGTGTATTTTCTTAATGCTTGAAAAGCTCGGGCTGATAGAGATTGAGTGCCATACACATGAGTGGAAAGGTGGGTATAATCTGACTGGTTAAGTTTAACAGAGGTACGCAGGCTGTCAACATTAGGTCGAGTTGGAACCGCCTTGAAATGTCGCCAAACTCAATGTGTCTTTAATTCTAACATGATTGAACAAGACAATGCCCAAATCAAACAGATTATGAAAGAGCTAGTGCCACTGAATTTATCTCATTGGCAACAATGCCATCATTCGACTTCAATTTCGCTGGTCAAAGGTGTGGGTGACCCTTTCTTTGTGACTCTATCCGTATGCCCAGAGTTCAAATGTGAAAAGGTTTCCTCGAGCAACCCCCCTCCCCTTTTAATTTCAATAGCCTTTTTACCTTTTTTTTTTTATATTTCATCAAGATATATATATATATATAAGAATCCTTAATCGTATATATAAAAAAGGATAACGAGCGAGAAGCGATCAAGAAAATCAATCCATTTGAAAGATCAACAACCTTAGTTAAATAGGTACAAATAATGACCTATTAAATGGAATGTGCAACTAACGTGTTTTACAGAGTAAACGCTAACTATGACTGAGTATAATAATGACACCGAAAGCAAACTACTCAAACTGATATTGGAGGCTGGTTACGAATGCTGCAGTACAGTGCAATCTGTTCGAGATTTACTTGATAATGTAACATCCATTGAAGAAAAAGATGTGGCCGAGGTATTGGGTAGCATGGCTCGAACACATAGTAATATGGCGGGTGTTGGCATTTCAGCAGATAGTAACAATGTCTTGACTGAGATGACGACTTGGAACGTGGAGAATTTTGTCCATGTCGTCTCTGACAAGGTAAAGCGTTTTTCGGCATGAGACTAGACAGGACCATATTAACTGTCCCTGTATAGGCACCCGAATTGAATTGGCTCAGAGTATATCAATGCCTCGATTACCCTCATTTTTTCTTGTTTGATGGGAAAGGACTGGATCTATTAGTGCGAGCATGGAAATCGTGTCCCAGCAACAACAATTGTTTCCCTGCCAATGTCTTCTTTGGTAAATGGGATAACGTCAAGGGGCAACTCACCGCCTTGTATCAAATCGCCATTGCACCTACCGATTTAGTCAACTGTATTCGTTGTTCCAACAAGACCGTCATTGCATTAGATGATTTTGCCCAATCCAGCGTCCATATTCGCTCCATTGTGTCGCAATTAGTGACCGATCAACTCAACTCACTCGACCTTATTGAACGCATCATTCAACTTGCCGATTCCTCTGTTGCTGAAGACGCTAAAGCTCTGCTGGAGAAGATTTTGGTCAAAAAGGTGCCTGAATTGTTGTTTATGGGATTGCTTCAAATTGACGTAAGTTGTGTTTTTGTGTCTACTGGAGTGTGTATCTCATCCACTGTTACCAACTAGCCCATTGCCAATGCCGTTCACCAAGACCTGTTGAATCAATTGATCAACTTTTACCTGGCAGGCAACACCAGCAGTGTTTTAGTGATGACTAAATTCTGGAAAGTGAAGCCAGACTTGTTCAAGAAGAACATCATCGATCTGTACAGCCAAGAACCCACATCACTGACTCGTATTCTAGCTTTTGTTCATGAGCTAAAGGTAAAATTATGAAGAATAATATACACAATGATACTAACACATGCAATGCAGATTCTTCCTACTATCCTCGACATTCAACCCTTCTTGTTCACCATTGATTTAGCAGCCTTAGCTACTCGTCGTGAATATCTCAACCTGGAAAAATGGCTGCAAGACAAAATCAAGGAGCACGGCGTTGTATTTTCGCAAGCTTGCTTGAAATTTTTGAGCAACAAGGTGAGAGCTGAGCTGGCTCGACAGGAATCCAGCTCTGCGCCAATGACGGTGCCTCTCTCTATGGATGTTGTGAATGTCTTTATCAAGACCATTTCAGACAGGTAAGTTTATAGTCTAGTGGGAGTGGAGGGGTTGTCATGGCAACGCTGACTCATTCAATGCACTAGTTTGTCCATGCAAGAAAAGGGGTTACTTAGCGATATCCACAACACGTACGTTCAGATTGCGCAGAAATCAGTCGTATCACCACCACCCGTCAACAGCAACGAGCACCACCACATGTCACCCGAATCCATCACTGCAGCTGCAACCACAGGCGATGTAACATTCAAGCAGGACATTGAGGACGAAGCCAACTCTTACTACGAACGCATTTACAGCGGCGAGATCTCCATCAAGGACATGATTGACAAATTGACGCAATTTAGCACTGCTAGCGACGCCCGTGAACAGGATATTTTTGCGTGCATGATCCACAATTTGTTTGACGAGTACCATTTCTTTCCCAAGTATCCTGACAAGGAACTAGCCATCACCAGCATTTTATTTGGCTCATTGATCCAGAGCCAACTAGTGTCTTATGCGCCCCTTGGTATTGCTCTCAGATGTGTCTTAGATGCCCTGGGGAATGCACCCGGCTCCAAAATGTACAATTTTGGTCTTCAGGCACTCGCTCAGTTTCAATCTCGTCTACCTGAATGGCCACAATACTGCGCTCATCTCTTGCAGATTCCTACACTGCAGCAAGCCAACCCAGACTTGATTCACTTGATAAAGGGATCCATGCAGATGGGACGCATTCAACAACATCAGCAGCAGCAGCAATTACAACAGCAGCAGCATCTTCAGCATAATGAAGGTTCTGCTTTACTGAATGAATCTGCCTCCACCTCAAAAGCGCTCACACTTGCTGCCTCCTCCAACAACTCTGTCACTGCTGTCACCACACCTGCGCCCGTTATTTTCGCTGCTATCCATGTGCCCCCCATGTCGTTTGACGAAAATATCCACTGTCAAGTGCCCAATGAAGCCACGCAGGACAAGATCCTGTTCATTATTAACAATGTTGCACTCAACAATCTCGCTGTTAAATCCTCTGATCTCAAAGAGAACCTACAGCAATCCGCCTATCAATGGTTCAGTAACTACTTGGTAGTCAAGCGTGCTAGTATCGAGCCCAATTACCACGACTTGTACATTTTGTTGCTGAAATCTGTCAACAGTTCTTTGCTCTATCAACATGTCCTGCGCGAGACATTTGCCAACATCAAAATCTTGCTGAATTCAGACAACACGCTTTCTTCGTCTACGGAACGCACCCTGCTCAAGAACCTGGGTTCCTGGCTGGGTGGTATGACATTGGCTCAGAACAAGCCCATCGTTCAGAAATACATTGCGTTCAAAGAGCTGTTGCTGGAGGGGTATGATACCAATCGATTGATTGTTGTGATTCCATTCGTGTGCAAAGTGCTTGAGCAAGGTACCAAGAACTCGGTGTTTGTTCCTCCTAATCCCTGGGTGATGGCCATCTTGAAGTTGTTGGTGGAGTTATATCATAACGCGGATCTCAAGCTGAATCTCAAGTTTGAAATTGAAGTGCTGTGCAAGAGCTTGTCGGTCGAATTGAGCAGCATCAAACCTACTGTGGTCCTCAAGACAAGACAGCCCAGAGGAAGATTCATCACTGCTGCTCCTACAACCACTGCTGTGGTGGCTAGACCGGATGATAATGGTATGGACATGAATTCGCCCTTTGGTCCTGCAAGTCGCCCTCCCATTGCCAACTTGCTTCCTCAATCCGCTGCTGACAATGACGATGATAGTGCACCCATCAACATTCCCAACCTGGGTCCTTATTTGACTTTCAATCCTCAAATTGTCATGTACAACACGCAGCCCAACTCCAAACGTTGGGTACTTCAAGCTGTTACGCAAGCCATTCGAGAAATCATTGGTCCTGTGGTGGAGAGATCTGTGGCCATCGCTTCTGTATCGACACGAGAGCTGGTTGCCAAGGATTTTGCCATGGAATCAGACGAGAACAAGATGAGAAAAGCAGCCCATTTGATGGCACAGAGTTTAGCTGGCAGCTTGGCCATGGTGACCTGCAAAGATCCTCTTCGTACTAGTATGGTGAATCACATGCGTGCCTTGTTTAGTGCCAATGGTCTGACTGAAGTGGTCGCTGAACAAGCCGCCATGTTGACCGTGGCTGATAATTTGGATCTGGTGTGCTCTGTAATTGAAAAGACGGCCATGGAGAAAGTGGTGATGGAGGTGGATGAAGCGCTGATGAGTGCGTATGCCAGTCGTAGGAAACATAGAGAGCAGCAACCTCGAGGCAGTGCCCAGCCTTACTTTGATATGAACGTCTTGGCCATGTCGCGATACCCATCTACGCTCCTTGAGCCTCTGCGTCCTAAACCCAATGGGCTTCAAGTAAACCAGTTGCGTGTGTATGAAGATTTTACCCGCATTCCTCGATCCGCTGCTGCTATCGCTGCTGCATCTGCTAAACAAATGATGGAGCAACAACAGCCTATCTTGGATCAACAACAACGTCTATTGCGCACTCGCCCTGATATGCTACCCCTGAATGGCTATGGCAGCAACAATACCAACAATGTAGTTCCTAATTTTGATATTGGCAATCCCCAACAACAACAGCAGCAACAGGCAAGTGCCCATCAAATCCTAGAGAGATTCGCTCAGTACATCAACGAACTGGAGAAACTCGTCAGTATGACCAATGCGCCTAGTTTTAGCGCCTTACCTATGCACCATGATATTATTGTATTGGTCCGTCAAATCCCACTATTGGCCATGTCAAGCTTCGATAAAGCCGAAGCCGCACGCACTTTTGCACAAAAGGTGGTTCAATTGCTCTACAAGAGTGAGACTCAATTGGGTCGTGAAATGTATGTGGCCTTGCTGGAACGCTTATGCGATGTCGCGCCTAATGTAGGTGCTCTTGTGACATCGTGGTTGACGCATGCAGACGATGAACGCAAATACAATGTGCCTGTTACAGTTGCTCTGATCAAGGCTAACCTGATCAATTTACCTGAGCAAGACCAAGAACTAGCGAATCTCATTGATAATGGCAGAGTCAGTGCTATTGATTTCACAGCACGCTTGATCCGCTCCTGCCTGTTTGAAGATGTGCCATTGGCCAATCGACAAGAATTCATGGCATCCTTGGAAGCTCTCAGTAGGTTGAGAGGCAATGTACCTGACAGTGTATTGCTATTGATGGATGATATGCGAAGAAGAGCCTCTGCTGCTGCTGCTGCTGCTGTACAGCCACCACCTTCATCTGCTTCTAATTCATCTGGAGCACCTACACCCTTGATAACACAGCAATTGCAACAACATGAAGCGGCTTTCCAGCAACAGCCACCATTTCAAGAAGAAGACCATGGCCTTCGCGAGCATTTGCGCATCCTGTTTACCGAATGGGTCAGAATCTACCAACATCCTACGACTTCGGACAAGGTGCTGAACGCCTTTGTGGCCCAGTTGTCTCAACAAGGCATTTTCAAAATGGAAGATGTCTCCTCCCTGTTTTACCGAGTTTGCCTCGAAACCAGCATCGAACATGCCATCAAATATAAGCAGCTGCCCGGCCAGTCAGCCGGTCTTGCTTACCAACCCATTGATGCATTCTCCAAGCTTGTCATCAGTCTATTAAAGCTGCAGCAACAGCAACAGCAGCCTCCCTCTACGCCCATTGGCACACCTGCCACTGCCGCTACAGAGGCACAAGATGCCAGTCGTGTTTCCTTGTTTGACAAGGTGCTGTCCATTATTGTGCTAGTGGCTGCTCAACATCATGAACAGCGTCGTCAACAGTTCAATCAACGTCCCTTCTTGAGGCTATTCACCAGTCTGTTTAGTGATCTTCATGCAGCAGAACAGCAATTGCAGGCCATCTATATCCCCATTTTGACAGCCATGAGCAATACACTGCATACACTGCAGCCATCCCAATTCCCTGGATTCACGTTTGCTTGGTTACAGCTGATTTCCCATCGCTTGTTCATGCCCAAATTACTGTTGGCAGAGAACCAAAAGGTATGTTTTTTTTTTGTTGGAGAGCGAAGAATTCGGTATTCATTATTGGAGCTATTATAGGGATGGCCTACGTTCCAACGCTTGTTGATTTGCCTGTTCAAGTTCTTGGGCCCTTTCTTGCGCAACACACAGCTCAAAGACACCACACGTATGCTGTATCGTGGCACGCTGAGAGTGCTGCTTGTGTTGGTGCATGACTTCCCTGAATTCCTCTGCGATTACCACTACAGTCTCTGTGATGTGATTCCCTCCTCTTGTATACAGCTCCGTAACCTCATCCTCAGTGCATTTCCTCGTAGCATGCGACTTCCTGATCCATTCACACCCAATCTCAAGGTGGACTTGCTACCCGAAATCAACCAATCTCCCAACATCCTGTCTGATTACACCTCCGTCCTCAAGAGCGATCACCATGATTTGAAAAAAGAGATTGATGCCTATTTAGAGTCTGGCGCTAATGACGATCAATTCCTAGCCAAATTACCCTCTCGTCTCATGCTGCCAGACGACAAGACCAAGTACAATATACCCATGATGAATGCCTTGGTGTTTTACGTGGGTGTGGTGGGTGTCAATGAAGGCATTCCCATCAATCAAGGACCTCCTATCGAGATTTTCCAGGGCTTGTTGAATGAATTGGATTCAGAGGGTCGCTATTTGTTCCTGAGTGCGATTGCCAATCAACTTCGATACCCCAATAGTCATACACACTATTTTAGCTGTGTTATCCTCTATTTGTTTGTAGAGAGCAACAAGGAAATTGTCAACGAGCAGATCACCCGTGTGCTGCTGGAGCGTCTCATTGTGAACAGACCTCATCCTTGGGGCTTGCTGATCACCTTTATTGAGTTGATCAAGAATCCTCGCTACAGCTTCTGGAATCATTCATTCACTCGTTGTGCCACAGATATTGAAAGATTGTTTGAAAGTGTATCTAGGTAAGTTTTCTTGGTCTAAAGCATATAGTGTGATACAATGACTAACCCAACCTTTTGTTAATAGATCAATCAATCAAATTTAAACAAAAAAAAGTGTACATATAATATCACAGAATAGCATTGATTTTTATTTTTATTACTGTTTCCCCTTTCTCTTCCTCTCTTCGTTGTGTATATTCATCATTTCTGTAAAAAAAAAGAGACATAAATACCTTATACCTCCTTTATATTTTTGACCATCCGTCTATTGTACCGTGTCATATGCTTTTGTCTTGTCATTTTCGGCCAATCTTCCCGTTATTTCCATAGCATATCCGTTCCAACCACTAAGATGAGAAATTATGCCAGATTACATGACACATCACGCAGTCTGTTGGAGGGTCCCTGATGTCAGTATAAAAATGCTCCTTCTATCATCCATCACTCTTCTTCTTCTTTTCTTCAACATCTCATTGCAAAATGTCTGACACGATTGGTGTGGTAGATGAGGAAAGGAACACAAGCAGCATCATGGAAGATGCACCTTTTTCGATAGCCAATTCAAGAGTATACAACAGAATAGCACCATGGTTTTTGGTCAGTCTAGGCACATTTTACATAAGCTTTTTACTGTATCGCTACTGTTCCTGGAGATTTCGACGACGCAGGGTTAAACGAGTGCGTATGGAGAGACAGAAAGTAGAGAAATTTTGGAGAAAGCGTACCGCGTATATTGATGCATTGACAGAAACAAGCTCTACTGTGCCAACGCCTCTACAAACAGCAGCAACTGCTGCTGCTGCTGCTGCTGCTTACGATGAAGAAAAGTATGTGCAAAATTGGTCTCCATCCTTTGATTCCTCAGCGACTTTGGTGGGTATTGTCTCTTCCAGTGATTACTACATGAGTGAACCAAGATTTCCAGCGTCATCAGTTCAAGACAAAGGAGAAGAGGAGATATTAGAAGAGGAACAAGAAGCATCTTACAACTCCAAGTACTACAAGGCAATGCAAGTCTACTCTCAACGATCTGCTGTTTTCCGCAATACAGCAACGGCAGCCCACAAGCAGCAGCGGCAGCGCCGAAAATCCAGACGAGAGCGGCTCATCTCCACCATTCTCAGCAGGATCAATGGTAATCATCAACGGAAAAAGAGGCGACAATTGCTATGGCAATGGAGCGTGGCTATGGGTTATTGTCGGTATTATCATGGCCATGATATGAACATCATAATTCAAAGACTACTTTTGGAAGAGAAACGACAGAAAAGTATTTGCAATAGTATAGCAGAAAAGGAGACGGCAGCAGCAGAATCCTTGTAATTTCATATAGCCTGTATCATATTATTAGTTTGTAGCATTCAATACATACAAGTTAGAAATGTGATGTATAATTTTAAATAAAAATAATGCGTTATGCCACATTCGCCTCCTTTCATTTCTAATTCTGAAATGATATGATAGCATGACATGCCGCATCGATCATAAACGGTAATTAAGATTTGGAGATTACTATCCGCACTTGCAGCAGGATCCGCATCTAGAAACTCTTTAATTTAAAAGTTTAAAGTAGAAGCATAGCCAGGTTAAGCTGCGGTACTTTTTTTTTTTTTTTTTTTTTTTAACTCGTAACTCCTTTTGTATGAGATATAATAAGGGGCATTATTTGGCCTTCATTATTTTTAAAAGGTTTTTATTACTTGCTCCGCGTAGACAATAGTAGCAGGACTATAATCAAGCGGCGGGCGCAATTTTCTGTGATAATATTATATATGTTTAGACAAAGTATGAGAACAATTTAAAAGAGGGACTGTTATAGGCTGGCATGAATGAGATCTTCGTCGACCATCTTTTGGATGTCGAGTCGGATACTATTCAGCACAGCGGCAGGAGCGAAGGAAGCTTGATCGAAGATTAGACGATAGTGAGCCTTCCAAATGTTAGACATCGCAATGATGACTATATGATGGGAGGAAGCACGAGGCCGCTGACTATATCGAATATTGTAAAAGTCGAGAGTGAGGAGGGAATGGCGGATATCATCAATGGTTACCGTGGGCTAGAGGAACTCAGAGATAATACCCTGCCAGACCGCTGCCTTGGGTGGGCATTCAAAAAGGAAGTGGTCAGTGGAATCTTCAACTGAGGAACATACAAAGCACAAGGGGGACAAGTAAACAGTGGGGAACCTCAGATTCAATAGGGACTGATGGGGAATGCAATTGTTGATGAATCGATATACGACATTTCTTTGGATCATGGTCAGGGACAAAGACCAGAAAAACGACCATCGGGGAGATGCTATGGCAGCCAATCGTTGAGGAACGACGGAAGCAGAAGAGCATGCCTGCTGAAACGATTTGGATCTACAGCCAGTGGAAGTCATTGCAAGGTTGTTGTCAGTTGTGAGGTGATCAACAAATGGTTGCAATGAAGGACTGGATGGTGAAAAAGAGACAGCGGAAGAAGGAACACACAGAGGGAGAAAGAAGGGTTGCAACTTGAATGTGCCTTTTGCAATGCCCTGAATCAGTTGTCGAGGTGCACGCTGCCATACGGCAAGTGTGGGGTCGAAGGAACGTTTCCAATGGAGAAATTGCTCAGTTGTATGCACGGCAAAGACGTCGGCGACAGTCATTGAGTGGATTTTACGAGGCAATCTGACACCAAATTTGCCTTCATTATAAGCCTGGCACTGATTTTGCCAGCAGACAAAAATATATTAACACTCCGCTGTACATTATGTTTTGATTTGTTCATTCTTACACTTTTTGGACTCGACTCGACCTATTTTGCTAGATTTGACTATATGAATTGTGATGATCATCCCGTACTTCCTAATGCATTTTTGGAGTACTTTTTAAGGCGCATCGAATAGTGCTAGTTAAAAGATGTGTTCTAAATAAACTTATAGAGCAATTTCAGAAAATATGAAATGAGGTTTTTCGCCAAAATATAGAGATTTTACATGTAAAGGTTCCACAAACAAAGTTTCAGGGGTTGCATTGGATCCGTAGAGACATTTTGAATTAATATATGCTATAGCAAAAGTCTTCATTTTTGGTGTCAAAAATGCGATCGTTTGATTTTTGATGTTTTTCATGAGGTATCCCTCATGCTTTTGAGTCGATTTTTAGCCATGTTTTTCAGGTCCTAAAAAAGTTGAGCAAAGGGGTCAACAAGTAACTGCCAGATGAGAGCAACTGTTTGGTGCTATTCTGATCATCTAAAACGGCCTTGAACGCAAGAAAACGCAGCTCAAATGCGCCCAGATTTTGCTGTATTAGACGCACTATTGACTAAAAAGGGATAATATCTCTATGATACTTGCCCATATATGAAGTAGCTACGTGTATATGGATGTAGAGTATCACATAAGAATCAGATCCACAGATAATATGAAGGGTTTTTATGTGTAAGTGGAGGGTCAAAATGAAAGTAGCAGTATTTCGATAACGACAGGGCAATCGGTAGCGTCTGCCCCTGCGCAAGTTGATTCTCACCGAAGCGAAGCAAAGATAGAGAGCCCTCCGAAGCGTAAACGCTCGTATTTGAGTAATAAGAGGGAATGCAGGTAAGCCGTCCGCCCGTATACGAGATATTACTATAGCTATAAACGTAAAATACAAGTATGTGCTGGTAACATTAGCGACAATTTAGCATTGTATGTATACGAATGTTTTTTGCGACTGAGGATGGCTTCATCTCGCTAGATGTCTCGGCTACTTTCTTGAATCATTAGTGCCAATAAACTTTGTCCTCTGTGATTCAGTGCTTTCATGAGCCTCATTGACTCTAGTTCTCTCGTGCACTACATAGTGGCACTGAGCATAGAACTCTGATTACAACATGCAGTTGAGAGCATGGCAACTGAAACTGATAAGATTAAAGTTTAACAAAGACCGCACATTGAGCAATGAAACAAGCATTCATCATCATTATGATCGGTCAAACTCTCAAACGAATAGCATGCGGCAAGCAAAATCACACAAAGATCCAAATTGACATGCTGGCTGAGTCTATGTACAAAATTATCTTTATTTCTATTGAAAGCATGGCATGCTTTGCTATTGAAAGGTATCTATCTAAAATATCAAAAATTGTGGATTTGCAAACGTTGTGTTCCAAAGACCAATGTTTCTACCTGATTCTATAAGAACAATCTCCATTTAATATCTCTAATATACACAACATGCATATCATGTACATACTTCATCATCTACTTGCACAGCGTCTTCCTCTCCTGCATCATCTTCTTCATCATCCTCTTCGTCTTCATTGTCGTCAATGTATTCCAAGGGTCTCATTCTTAGCCATTGGTTTCGTGGCCCTGCTATAGATGCAAGATTGACTCTGAAACCAAATATACGCGGTTGATAAATGTGTGAATTTGGGCTTGGAACAAGCTCTGGATAGGTGAGAAACAAGAGTTGGCAATATGAAGATCCAAAATGAGCCCCTACACACACTGTCAGCTATCTAGACCCCAAACCCTATACTACCATAGTTACCATCTACACAACGATGAATGGATCCAGGTGGCATATATATGTCAAGACACCTTGGACAGTACAAATGGACGCTCTCCCGTCCTGTTTCATCATATTTGCCCATGGGCAATACAGGAGAATTATTGCAATAATATCGAGGACATGTCCCAAACTGACTATTTGAGTAACGTTCCGCCATCAAACTCAAACCATTCCTGGTTAACAGATAGCGTTGGTGTATCAATCCATACAGCATGAAGGCATAAGGTTCAACAATACGCGGGTCCTGCGCTTTCAGCCGCTTGTGTGTCTTGTCATCTTCCTTCCAAAAATCATCGTCGTTTCTGGTATTGCTGTTGTTGTAGTAGTTTTCTATTTGTATGAGATCGTACTCGTCTCCTCGCTGATTGTCTTTCTCGTCCTCGTCCTCCTCCTCCTCTTCTTCTTCTTCTTCTTCTTCTTCTTCTTCTTCCTCGTCAAAAAACTCATCGCATTCCATGTCTAAAATCGTCTCTAATGCTTGCGTATAATAAGGTACCACACTAGACAATCCAGTCAGATTAAAGTCATCATCTATAAAGTCCTCAGGCACTTCGACGTAGTATTCGTGACCAGAGAGAGAACAAAACCAACTAATCCAACTTTGCAAGGAGCTTCCAGACGACGAGAGCGAATCATCCAGGTTGGTATCTAATACACAAGGTTTAGTTGTTGTGCATTGTGTGAGGAGGAGGTGGAGGAAACAGTATTATTTCATCATGGCGCTTTTACATACCATATACGTTTCCTTCTTCTGCACTGTCCATCTATTGCTGTATATATAGGATTTGATAGCAGGGCTTTAGGTCGATTGATGTTGGTTTCAATGCAGAAGAAACAAAAAATAAAAAAATATCCAAATCATGCTATATTGGATTATGGAGACGTCACTCTGGGATGATGGGTATGATGCTGACAATGATGCTATGAGAGTCGATTCAGTGTACACACACACACACACACACACACACACACAATGTGGTGATATGGCTTCTCTAGACGATAAAAGCGTAGAGAGAAGTGGGGCGCAATCACAGGCGAGGAGAATGTTGTAGAAGGAACCAGATGGTCAAGATAAATAGACTTGACACGTAATCACATTGGATATGATGCCACAAATTTCCATCATAACCTTCTAGCAATCTCTTCCACTGCAAATCGCAACACAAATGGATGTCATAAACCCATGAAACTCAACTTCTTGGGTAATTCGGAATAATCACAGCCAATCTGATCACAGGGAATTCTCTAGAAATTTCATGCAATTTTAGTCTATGATTTTAGATATAAAAAGGCGTAAATTTTTCATCACTTGCCTTTTGTTTCTTCATTAAATATTCATTAATATTTTATAATCAAACATGTCTAAGAACGCTGTTGGTATTGATTTGGGTACTACTTACTCCTGTGTTGGTGTCTGGCAAAACGATCGTGTTGAAATCATTGCAAACGATCAAGGTAACCGTACTACTCCCTCCTTTGTCGCTTTTACCGATACCGAACGTCTTATCGGTGATGCTGCAAAGAATCAAGTAGCTGTAAGTATTTGAATTGAGTAGCGCATGTGTGTCTATTATGATATTAATCGCGTTTTTCTTATAGATGAACCCTCATAACACTGTCTTTGACGCCAAACGTATGATCGGTCGTCGTTTCCACGAAGACGAGATTCAGTCTGATATGAAACACTGGCCTTTCAAGGTCATCAACAAGGATGACAAGCCTCAAATCCAAGTTGAATTTAAGGGTGAGACCAAGGTCTTCACACCCGAAGAGATTTCCTCCATGATCCTGGTCAAGATGAAGGAAACCTCTGAAGCCTATTTGGGTGGCACCGTTGATTCTGCTGTCATCACCGTCCCTGCTTACTTTAACGACTCTCAACGTCAAGCTACCAAGGATGCTGGTGCCATTTCTGGCTTGAATGTCCTGCGTATCATCAACGAACCTACTGCTGCTGCCATTGCTTATGGTTTGGATAAGCAAGCCAAGGGCGAAACCAATGTCTTGATCTTTGATTTGGGTGGTGGTACTTTTGATGTGTCTCTCTTGACCATTGAAGATGGTATCTTTGAAGTCAAGGCTACTGCTGGTGATACTCACTTGGGTGGTGAGGATTTCGATAACCGTCTTGTCGATCACTTTATGCAAGAATTCAAGCGTAAGTTCAAGAAGGATATCTCTGGTAATGCTCGTGCTGTCCGTCGTCTCCGTACTGCTTGTGAACGTGCCAAGCGTACCTTGTCTTCTGCCGCTCAAACCACCATTGAAATTGATTCTCTCTTTGAGGGTGTTGATTTCTACACCTCTTTGACTCGTGCTCGTTTCGAAGAATTGAACCAAGATCTCTTCCGTAAGACCATGGAGCCTGTGGAGAAGGTCCTCCGTGATGCCAAGATTGATAAGGGCTCTGTTCACGATATCGTCCTCGTTGGTGGTTCCACTCGTATTCCCAAGGTTCAAAAGATGGTCTCTGACTTCTTCAATGGCAAGGAACCTAGCAAGTCTATCAACCCTGATGAAGCTGTTGCCTATGGTGCCGCTGTCCAAGCTGCCATCTTGACTGGTAATACATCTGAAAAGACTGATTCTCTCTTGCTTTTGGATGTTGCTCCTCTCTCCCTCGGTATCGAAACTGCTGGTGGTGTCATGACTCCTCTTATCAAGCGTAACACTACTGTTCCTACCAAGAAGTCTGAAATCTTCTCTACCTATGCCGATAACCAACCTGGTGTCCTCATTCAAGTTTTTGAAGGTGAACGTGCTCGTACCAAGGATAACAACATTCTCGGTAAGTTTGAGCTCTCTGGTATTCCTCCTGCTCCTCGTGGTGTTCCTCAAATCGAAGTTACCTTTGATGTTGATGCCAACGGTATTTTGAATGTCTCTGCTCTTGACAAGACCACTGGTAAATCCAACAAGATCACTATTACCAACGATAAGGGTCGTCTCTCCAAGGAAGATATCGAGCGTATGGTCAACGATGCTGAAAAGTACAAGGCTGAAGATGAAGCTGCTGCTGCTCGTATCCAAGCCAAGAATGGTCTCGAATCCTATGCTTACAACCTCCGTAACACTCTTCAAGATGAAAATGTTGGTGGCAAGTTACCTGAGGAAGACAAGGAGAAGATCAAGAACGCTTCTGATGAATGTATCAAGTGGTTGGATGACTCACAAGAAGCTTCCAAGGAAGAATACGAGTCTCGTCAAAAGGAACTCGAGGAAATCGTCAACCCCATCATGATGAAGTTCTACCAAGCTAACGGTGGTGGTGCTCCTGGCGGTGCTCCTGGCGGATTCCCTGGTGGTGCTCCTGGTGGCGCAGCTCCTGGTGGCGACTCTGGACCTACTGTTGAAGAGGTTGATTAAATTCAATCTTGAATCATCTTTGCATATATATTATCATAAAAAAAACAAGAATTAGGCATCAAAACTTTATCATTTAAAAAAACTGAAATCTTCTAGCATTTTGTAATATACTCCCCCTTTCGGTTTTTTCAAATACTATCTTTTATGTAGTCGAATTTCTTATTTGTCAATAATAAATTTTTAATCTTCATATCTCAATTGCTTCTGTCTATCAAATGTCTTTTCAATTTTTATATTTGAGAGTATCTCAACCTGGATATACCATACATGATTGACTTTTGATCTTTACATGTCAAACCAAATGCAGTGATGCTTTGTGGCTTGAATCAAGCACTTTCTATTTACAGATCTTGAATGACATCTAGTAGAAAAGAGGTCAAACTACTATGTGATTTAACTTTTATTGTCTATTAAGCAATGTTCAACTTGATCTGCAGCATGGATGAGGATATCAACTATCATAATCATTTAGATACTTGTCTTAGCAATCACATAATCTACTCTTCAGAGCGAATATGGATAGCATGTTGGCACGACAATCATAAACATGTCAGATACAGTGTAGGTTATTTATTAAGTGTATAGTACAGATATAATATAACATTGCCTATCAAAGACAACGCATCCAGCATCATCTATTTAGCATTAATTACAAGTTGTGATGGTAATGTTTACAAGAGTGGAGAGCAATCTCATTGGCAATGGTGGTATTACGTTTCACAGAAACGCAACGATTACATGTTTCGTCTGGCCCAAGAGCACGATGACAAGTAGAGCAATTGCTTCTACATTGGCTACAATCCCAACCCGCCAACAGCGCTTTTCCGCATGCACAGACTACTGGTTCTTCCACATCACTATAGCTATCGTCATAATCGTCGTATTGAGGACAATGCAAGTAGGCATGCTCATTGCTGTCACTGTCATCTAACGATGAAGCCTCATCTTCTGATTCCTCATTGTACTGGTTGTTTTGGTTCGTGATGGTCCACACGGCTGTATTGTTGGTGGGTTGTTTGATGTGATTTGACAAAGTAGCCGGTTCATTATTTGAGCAAGCAATTGTCATGATGTGTGTTTACAAGAAAGAAGCTAGAAAAAGAGGTCCAGAACCAGAAGATCTCTCTTTATATACTAGCGAACCTCATGTTGATTTGAATGGCAGCATGTATCTCGATGCGAGATTATACTTTTAGATACAGTGGATGAATAATAGGATTGACACTTGGCCAATTAACGATTCATTTGATGTTATACAGCTCTTCTGGTATTAAAAGATGCATGCAACTGCATTCAATCAAACTGCATTTCATTTGTTATGCAGGTATAATCAGATCATGTTTCTATATGTCCTGAATTTCTATAAAATATTTCATAACCACCCGAGAAGAGCGGAATATTTTATACCATTTTTTCTCTTCACAGCCGTGTGTTTCCTCTAAATCTATTACAGCAGGGCCGTTACAAAGGCCTTTAGACTATTCTCTCCATAGATTACTGTGAAAAGATTAAAACGATTACATGAATATCATGCCAAGGCGAAAATACACCGAGACAAGCATGATATGATTGGAAATATCAAGGCGGAATCACTCTAGATGAATTTCACATTCATGGACGGAACGGAGCTCATTTAATAATAGCTGAAAGCGCATGAACACTGGTAAATTGTACTTATTGTTGTAAAGTGTAATTCTAAAAATGTGTAAAAAAATCAAGTAATCTATTCAACAGTTTTTGACTATTTGGACAGTTGGGCACCTACAGAGATGTTTATAAATACGTGATCTTGTTTCTATGCTTTCTATCTCGACTGTCGAGAAAAAGACATACAGGCTTCAAACAGAAGAAGACTTGCTTGTTGAATAACCGAGTGTTGCACTAATGTAAGGGTCTCCACAATGTGTAAATTTGCATTCAATCATGCTCATAACGCATGGTGATCCTGGGAGAATTCATCTCTATGACATCTCTGCAAGGCAGTAAAGAGATTTTACATGAAAAAATAATTGCACCTGTATTAAAACTTGACATGCTTTGAGTTCATTCTGTTATGCATATTGCAAATAGTGCCTATTGATCCTTTATTCATGATTTGCTATACCGCGGCACTGAAACCTCTAAATTATTTATCCATAATCCATCCAGTTGAGTTGATTAGTATATATGGATGCGTCTTCACAAGAAAACGGTGTCTGTAGTCAGGCAAATTCAATTAGCCGTATAAAACTCGAAGGTTTGTTGCACAAATCCACATTTAACGCCTTGTTAGTATACTCATCATCAGCCATCTTTGCTTGAGTCTAACAGAACCCCTTTTACTGCAAAGTCAATCGTTTTTTTTTTTTTTTAGAGAATAGAAAATGGCAGAGGCTTTTGAGCACTTTGTTTAGTATTGAGTGTGCATCGTATCGTTTGAGGGCCGCCTTCAACGAGTAAGAATCCTTTGTAATACGGATTGTTTTGAATTGGTGCGTGTGATTTTCTTGGTTGTTTATGATTACCCTTATTCTACAGGATAGCTACTCTTTTGACGTTTGAAGTAAGGGTTTTACTGTATATGTATATATATAAACTGCAAGCATAAGAGTGTATCAAATGTACATTTAGTGTCTTTCTAATTTTCCATGGGAAAATGCTACAAATCAAAAGAAGGAACCTTGTATCTCGTGCGATGAAACTCGCTCAAATATCAATAGGCAAAACAGGAACATCATGAATCTCAAGATGGGATACACAAATTGGCTCAGGAAATGTTAGATCCGAGAAAAGAGAGGAGTACACATCTACTATGTATAAATAACAAATACTTTCAACAAACGTTTTTCAAACTTTTGGTCATGATAGTAAACAAAATGGATTGTTGGTAAAGTAAAGAAAAGCCTCTGTTTTGGCTAGAGGAGTATTTATTACACATGGAAAGAGTTCTATATGTGCAAATAGTGCAGTGATATGTTGTCGTGGCTAGCTGATCTCTCTTCCTCGTCCTTGTCGTTTTTTACTATGCTATATGATGTCTGGAGGTGCATATTGCAGTACTCTCGACCCAATACCAAAACCATTACTTATCGGGCTATTCACTAAAATTTCAAATAGGATGAGGAGGAGAGCGATGGAAGAGTGTTGATTGAGAATCCGTGTAACTCACTGTGTTTATTTTTGTTATTATTATTATTATTATTGTGATTCTCAATTCGATTCGAATGCTGGCGCCCTTTGTTCTGCTATTTAGCAGATGTATTTTATATCAAGCACCTGAAATGCAGGCTTACTGTGCTATCGAGAATGAGCGCATAGTTCTATATCAAATGGAGCAGCCTAGCGTCTATATAATGCAGAGAATGATACGTTCGGAATCCAACCTTAATATACATTACACGTTGTACACATGTAAATCAATAACAACTTTCTGGAATCGTTAAAAATAAGATGGCAAATAAACATGTGTGTAATGTATAAGCAAATAACTGCTTTAGGCACTAGTTTCGTGGAGAGGCGGGGTATTGTATTATACAAGAATGCAGAGGATAGTAATAGGATTCATTAGGTTACAGCATTGGAGTCAATGAGCCGTCTGCATTCAATACCTGTATTCATCAGGGACATGTTGTCAGTGTGTGCGCCATCTCACGGTTTGATTGACTCAAACAAAAGTGTCATGCGAACCCTATGCTCTTTGTTGCTCTTGATAACAACAATCAGCATTCAAGCAAAGCCTGTCTCTAACCCCACTCCTCGCAGTTACATCATTTGCTCCAACATCCTGTATTCCTCTCGCCCATTAGAAGTACGACTGGCAGGCAGTTTAGAAAACATGGCGCACCTTTGACAAGCAAATCAAACACGCTTGCATATCATGGTAAAAAAAACGTTTTCAATTGTTGTGGTTGTACAATAATAACAGTTTTTTCCTTTTTCCTTCAATTCCACTCATCTTTACTAAATGGCAGATTGAAACGTATTCAAAGGAGCGTTTCAAAGCAAGCACGGCATCATTGTTTGATGATGGATACCATATGATCTTTTGTTATAAATCTACCTCCAATATTGTGCTTCAAACCAAGAAAGAAACCAGCTCGTAACAAGATTCATGTATATTATATACAAACAATATCGAAAAAGGACAAATTAACTAGACACAAATTTAAAACGATAATATTGAAAGTTTGCTACACAAGCAAGTAAAGTGAAGCCCATACAATACAGAGGCTCTTTTTGTCAAGGAGTTGAGCAGTTTAACTCGGCTGTAGATGTTCCATTTGAAAGAGTCGATCCTTTCGACAAAATCACGACAACAACAACAAGGACGCCGCCCGCTCATCATGATTTAATCAACCTAAAAGCAACCAGGAAACAAGTTACAGATGTAGCACAACTTTGAAGTTTTGTGTTACAAATTTATCTGCCAGAATTGATATATAAAGAGACAGTTTCGGATGCTTCAACTCCCTTCTTCTTTACTAGCAATCAAATCAAACTTCTCTATATACCACATCTTACATACCAAAATGCCACCAGATAGACCAACCAAGCCTGCACTTCCAAGACCTTATCCTGCTCCTGTGAAACGCTAATTGGGCTCATTATACATACACTCATCTCATGCTCCTCTGCTATATTCTCTTTCTGACAACAACTACTCTGCTTTCCTTCTGAATACTTGGGGTTTTTTTTTCTCATCAAATCATCTTATATATATCTATACATACTGCAATTGTTTCTTACATTTCTGGCACAAAAACACATACCCTCTATATTTCTACTATGACCAAAATCAAATCTATATACATCATTTTCTACTTCTTTACATTACATTTTATAAACCAACAAAAAGCAACATTTTTTCTTCACCTTTCCTTTTTATATTCATAGCTTGCAAAATGAATACATATAAATCGAATAAATATTACATTTCTCAATCAAATCATGTGTGCTACCATGCAACGATAGCATGTTGTTGTTATTATTTAGTGCGTGGATCGATGATAGTGTTACCTATCAATTCTCTTCACTTTATCACCTCTAACTTAACTGTCAAACAAATGCCATTTTTAGATGGAGGATGTGTGTGTGTGGAGAAACCCCCCCCTTATAATCCAACCCTAGATGAGTGTCTCAATTGACATTTTGTATTCAAGATTCTATGAATTACAATAGTGAATATTTATATGGGGCTCCATATAAATTACAATCACGGAGTGGAACTCTGGTAGCATCCGAGAAACTTCAAATCTACATGTGGTGGCACAGTGTCAACTTTATATTGAACATTACACATCCTTTACCCATCATTTTTCAATTGGTGATTCAGCTTCAAATCAGAGTTTGATGATGAATTTTGATGTAAACATGATGGTGGTACACTGTGCTTGTAGAGTCTATTATAAGCTTTGATGGTTTTTATATTGAGATTCCAAAACAATTCGAAATCGAGAATCTATTCAGTTTAATGGAGTTTCAAACAGTTGTTAACATGCTGAGGTCCTCGAAAAATGTTCATTAAATTAGATGCGGCTTGCATCCTTCTAGCAGAGCGCAATCGAAACACCCAATATTCAATTAATTGAGCCATTACACGGCAATATGTGTGCTTAACAATTGATCCCTATGTTTTCATGTTATTACCCCTTACACCATTTGATCCTTTAGTTCTTTTACGCCATTGTGTAACGCACATGGCAAGCATCAATTCGAATTTAGCATTCTTTATATATATTGACCTTGTCAAAACAAAACAAATCAAGTCGTGTGCGAGGCACACTTTCAAACTCTATGTAGAACAACTATCATTACGATTTGATGCTTGCATTACACAAAATTTATTACCATTTAGCAAATCCAGGCACCAAAATGGATGATTGGAAGCTGGCGGATGGGGATCCGGACGGCTTGTATGGCTTATCCCTAATTACCTTGTCACAAAAAGTAGGGTCGCAACTCTTATTTCTTTCTGCAACTCTTAACAAATACACCTAACAGAAATGAAGCTGAAGGAATTGGAAAGTATACTGCAGGATTGTGAAGTGTTTGGTATGATTCACATACACCATAAATGAGATTGGATCATGTATATTCATTGCCTGTTACAGATGAGCCAAAGATTCAATTTGAACAATACCCTACTACACCTCATTTGGCTGCAAGAATGCTTTATACTGCCGATACAGTATACGATGACATTGAAGATAAAGCGATTGGAGATTTCGGCAGTGGATGTGGCATATTGAGCATAGCTGCAAATATCTTAGGCGCAGGGTAAATGTCAGTTGGGATTGTGCACATGGAGAAACAACAATAACATCCTCGTGATGCAGATACAGCGTTGGATTCGATATTGACCCTGATGCCATCAAGATTGCTCAAGAAAATAGTGAGACGTTCGAAGTGGATATCGATTTTGTAAATACGGATCTGAACTTAGCTACGTTGGATCGATTCAGAGGAAAGTTGGATACCATCATCATGAACCCTCCCTTTGGAACAAAGAGCAACAAGGGTGTGGATATGGTGCTATTAAAGAAGGCGATAGAGGTAAGATGGGATGCTGGATTTGATGCAACGGCATGTTCTAATGGCTGTGATGACCATCTAGATTGCAGGCACGTCTGTCTACTCATTACATAAGACATCAACTCGAGACGTAAGTCACTAATTGCATAGGCCGCAGATCAGACATTAAAATCGTATATATATATATAGCACATTGAGAAGAAGGCAAAGGAGTGGGGTGTGACATTTGAAGTAGTAGCAGAGCTAAAGGTAATCTACCTAAATTGTCGATCTGGCATGTCACTAATCTTCTTTGGTCGTCTAGTTTGATGTGCCAATGATGTATAAATTCCATAAAAAGAAAAATGTCGAAATTGCAGTTGATTTCCTTCGATTCGAGAAGCAAGAGTGTACATAATTCCACCATATTTCACGTCACTCCACCTTGACATGAATAAACCTCCTGATAGTTTTGTAACATTATTAAACGACGTAATAGAGAACCAATGGAGATCTTGTGCGTATGGTCTAAAATCTCTTCAAAACGCGGTGAATCAATCACTGTACATGTCTATACCAAACTGACGTAATAAAGTCCGGGGGTTACAATTTCAAATCATAGATGGTATGATGGCTTTCTGATTTCTTTTCTTTTTTTTTTTCTTCTTACTTTTTAAATCAAGTATACAATAGAATGTAAGTAGTTGCTTATAGACGTGTCCATGGTACCGAACGAATGTCTCATACTGGCACATGTAGATGTCTTCCAACGAAAATAACGAAATCAACAATTCTCCTGATGAGCTCACTCGTCTCGATAACTTTGTGAAAGCTGCACCTGGTAACGAGTACACCATCGATCAAAAGGAGCAAACACTTTGCCGTCAAGCTGCTAATGGCCAAAGGGATTGTGTCAAGCTCAATTTGGAATGTAAGTATTATGGGTTAATGGGAAAATAAGGTAGCATTGGGCTGATGTTTGGGTAATTTCTCTAGATACCCAAATGTTTTCACAAATGCAAAAACTCGGTTTCTTTTGTGCGTTACCTATGGATCCTACAGAAACATACATGGAATGCCGAAGAGTTTAGTTTTGTGTTCTTTTCCAAAGAGTTTTATATTTCTGAAATCAATTACCCCACCTTTTTCAATCTTTCATCACACACGTACTGTTCGTAGACATGGAACAATCCAAAATCTCACAATTTCACCTTGTGAACATTCGACTTATATAAATTACACTCTCCTCTCTCTTCCCTATACATACTGAATAATACATTTCTCTATTGAATTACTATTCGCAAGTAATTTTCTGCTACTACGAACATGTCATTCTATAGAAAACTAATCGGGCATTCAAGAGTAAATTGGTGTTTTAGGTCACCTTAACACGGTGCCAGACTTGGCGGGAGGAAAATTTCCCACATTTTGATGATGCCATTCTAACATTTGCCTTTATAAAAGCGCCTATTCTCGTGCAAACGAGCAAACCTACTGTCACGGCGCGATTCATATTGTTTGCCAATGTTTGAGATTTATTTTGGGCGATCATAGCTCCAGAATGATATTGAATTTCGAGGTTTTCATGATGCATTGGTATGGTGAAAAGTAAATTGCTACTTTGACGGATGTTTAATAGTTGTTGAAATGAAATCTCGGTGTATCTTAAAACGAACTACCCAGATCTGAAAAACTTATTAAGAAAGCTATGGCACACAGCGAGCTCTGTCATTAGCTCAGCTTCAGATTTGTTAAAACATACGAGCTCCTATTGACTTGAGACAACTATGAGGCATGATTGCACCTTTCTGTCGCTCAAATATATCATTTTCAATGGCAACCATTGTTTCCAGCCCATAATAGTATGTTGGTAGAGAACTGAAACGCGCATCAAGAGGTACCACTCTAAAAAATGATGCCACAGCTTATGCACAAATAAACCTGCTTTTCAGATATTTTAAGAGACTCTAGGGAAACCATGTACTAAGTCTTCACTAATTTACTTGTAGCAATCTTCAAATCGTAGACCCAAAAACAACTTGTCGTTTGAGGCCTTACTCAAAGCGGTAGCATCAGTTTTCATGACTCTACAGTACTCAATAGGTCAGCCCCTGCTAAGTTATTGTCTAAAGACGATCGCTCAAGACTAACTTTTGCTTCAGTGGCGCATATAAAATTATTTTTGTGCATTCTTACTAGCCATACCACGCCCTGTATTTATTTTATAGACTTGAGCACCGTATGGATGTTTCTGTTATTATGCTATTGTTATTAAAGGAAAACGTTGCTTTGCGACTGTGAACTCCAATTTAAGTGTTAGAACTCGATTTTTGAAAGGAAGTATCGTAGTACGTGCCCAAACAAGATCTTATTCGGTAGAGCAAATATAGGGGATCAGAATATAGTTTATAAAGAAGCTTGGATGAATTGGCAGTAGTACATATAATAATGCTAGTCTAAACATTCGTTTTTTCTATATATTGGTTCCTTTACATTTCTCCCGCTTAATTATTTGGCAACCTATATCATTATTCTACAACATATTTTAGTTTTATATGATTCTAAATTTTTTTTTTTTGCTTATGAGGGCCTAGATGTACTGAATGTTTTTTGATTTTGAGGTTTTCAAATTTTGGACGATTGAACATCGATTTTTGAAAAAGTGATGCTAGAGCCTTGAGAGTAGCATGTTCCTATATCAGTTTTTTGCGTTGATAACGTTGGTGCAATTGGAATTTGCGTAGGTAGCACGGTTGTTGAGAAAAAGAAGATTTTAGAAAATAGTTAACTTTGAATAGATGCTGCTAGTAAAACTTTTTAAGTTACTATATGAATGTGGGATGTATGTGTAGTGAAAGCTGTACAGGGTAGTTTTATTGACTAGGACATGTTTGATGTGGAGTTATTGAGGGAGATGTCGATGAGTAATGATGGAAAATGTGTCAAATGGTCAATTTTCAAAGGGCCATACCGCTGAATTATCCTAAGTGAACGAGAGCTTCAAGCTTAGCAGCTTCTGTTTCTTTTTCAATTTTCTATACAATGGTGGTATGGTTACTATAGATAAATAAAAAAGCTTTGATTATCGCCTGCTTGTAGCTCTTGAAATATAACATTCTGAGTGAATTCATAAAGGGAACGCACATCTGATACTTAAAAACCTCATATTATGATGTATATAATGTAGAGCTATTGAATGGTTTTTATTTTGTGCGGATCTGATGAGTATTTGTCGAGATACGGCCAAAAAAAGGTATCGAGCAAAATCATGGACTTTCCTTCAAAATCTGCCTGTAATAGCAAGCAAAAAATCTGATGACGATTTTTTGGTCAGGACAAGACTTTCAATATTTCATGATAGAGTTATGCCAGAGCTTCAAGCAATATCTCATTCTATAGGAAATTTTTTGGTCTACAATGTTTAGTAATGCTTAATAAAATGTTTTGATAACAGATACTGATTAATCTTTAGAAAACAGTGAAAAACTCGCAGAATTTAGCTTATCAAATATCAGCTGAACAATGTGCAGCAAACACTTGATATGGATACCATTGTATTCTCCTTTGAATTCTCTACAAGTTTTATATAAGTTCGAAGGGGTGTTTACTATCAAGAAACGCGTACTTTTAAGGTCGATAGATTTTGGAATCCTGTGGATCATCATTCAGAACAATATAAATTGAAGCTCCGTTTAGCCTTCGCATGTGTACACGGCACATGTATGAATTTGACTGAGCATTTTAAAAATCGGAGCGTACGAAAAGGGCCATATTAACTTGCTGGTTTTAAGTTGTCTGTGGAATTTGAGGCTTGATAGTGTAATGAAATAGCCACCCAAACGCAACTTGATTGAAAACAAAAGTTCATCAAATAGCATTCATTTAAATTCATGCTATTTGGATCTATTCATAAAAGCGCTCAAATATACATCAACAACCATTTAAACATACTAAAGTAAAGATACACGCTTATATCGTACATCGTGTGAATGAATCACTCCTGATCACAATAATGTATTCAATCACACCCATGATGGTCGTAATAAGAGATGTTATCTTTATCCAAATAAAATCAAATCAATAACAAGCATATTCAAATATGACAACTATGCCCTGCTGCCATAGTTGCACAATATCCCAGATAAAGGGTTCCATACTTCAATAACAAACTGTTTAGAATAACGAAATATAGACAGAGTAAATACAATTAGAACTGAATATATTTATTATGTTATTCTAAGATTGAATAGGGATCAAAACTAGTGTAGATATCAAAGGTATTTATAGTTATTTGACAGTGCCGCAGCAATAGGACCTTGATCTTGAATGCGGGATAGTTGTATAAGCCTTGAACCAGTAACGAGGATGTGCTGCATCAGAACTCATGAACCACCAGTCCAGGATAAACAACAAAGATGATCCAGGATAGAATGTTCTTCCTAATAGCTTTGACGGAAGAACATTTGTCGGAATTGAAACCCACTTCCACGGACGAAAGGCCATAGGCTACCACTCTCCAGGAACCAGGATATATATTAGCCATTTGATGGCACCACTCATGTTCCTTCGTGCTGCTTGAATAAAGACCTCTCACTTCTACTATGCATCTCAGCTCATTCTCAGATCCTCTTATGTAATATACAACGCCTAATACATTTGCCTCTCAGAGAGGATCTATATCCTAAACATGGCATCCAGAACTTAGTATAGATAAAATAACTCTTTAGTTTTTGTGTCTGATCTTATTCAAATAAATCTTTTCTTGTTTCTATAATATTAAACATTTTTTATAAGCTACAGATTATAATCGTTTTATTCTTTGTGCTTAACAATTTGAAAAAACATCGCGCATATAAAATTATTACTGGATGATATATTCAATAATTGCACCTTCTTATGTTATTTTTGAACAAGAAGAAGTTAAGTTATTGGCATTTGATTACACTTTTATTATCACAAAAGACAAAATAAGGTTAACAGAAAATCAACTAGTTGTAAACCTTTTCTCTTTCAACACCTCCACCAATCAAATTGCTTGAAAACTCCGCTAACCTAAAAAAAATTCGCAAGGGTTTCCCCCTGTTTTGATGTGAGGCAAAATTTTAAGCGCCGCTATATATAGCAATAGAGCTGTTACTGTCATCAAATCTCCCTCAGGTGCTAGAGCATGCCTTACTTACACCACCTAGCTTTAGATTCTGGCGTTGAGACTCTCAATCATCACTAAAGTAAGTAGTGATAACCAAGTGGAGGCAGCCTATCCATCTCCTAGTCTCGGATAAGTTCTTGTTGAGCTTCAGCGATAGGCACATCCACACAACGTAAAAAAGTTTGCTTCAAAGAAACATAATAAAAGAAAAAAGAAGAAAAGAACATGCTATAGCACTATAGGAGTATAGTAGTAGTAGTAGTAGTATGTAGGCAAAAAAGGAACACTCACACAAAAAAGTGAATCAAAAGAAAACGATAACAACAAATACAACATCAAAGATGTTTAGAACAGCTCGCTGTTGTTGCAACAACAAAATTGCATACATGAGCAATGTGCATGGTAATAGTCGGATGTAAAGCAACACGGACACGCACAATTGCAGAAGCAACAGCAGTATTATAAGTGTGCAATACAACATAATGACTAATGCTATTTCATGTGAAGCGACAGAGGCAACACAAACAACAATCCACAGCCATATACCAAAGTAGTATTACAGCGGCAATACAGATATGTAGCAGTGCATCATGCTTCTTGTTCGTACATACGAAGCAACAACATCGCAAGCCTGCGTTGAGCTGATCATATCACAGCCAACGAAAGAAAAAGAAATCGTAACAAAGCAAACATTATGAATGCATTATCACGAGAAAAAAAGCAATAATACAAACGTCCAGAGAAGTTTTATATCATTGCGACCAGAAGAAAAAAAGATACTTACCACTTACCACAGCCATAAATATACCTGAGAGTAGGCAATTACCAGAGATTCGCCAAAGAACGAGCATACACCACAGATAGTACACCAAAAAAGACCAGACTAGCAGCAGCAAGACCGTCAGCAATACCATCAATAACACCAGCAGAAAACCCAGTAGCAATACCATCAGCAGCGCCAACAGCGTAGAAAAACTGAAGAACGAGTGATAACAGAGACCAGACAAAGATTAACGAAACAACCGCCTGAGATAGAGACCAAAGAGGCAACCACCAGACATGATAAACCAAAGAAGCAGGCAGTAGAGTTAGCAGAGAAATAATAGCAACAGCATCCACGTCAAAACAGGCAAAACATTATCGAAACCTAATAAACAAATTCAATTATTAATGCTGATTTTACGTATGCCAGTGCTCGTTATCGAATTGTGGAATACATCCACTATGATCTGCATTCCGACAGTTCATCCAGTTACCAGATTTAGATATAAACTGTATGTACACTGGATTAGATGTACGATATCGATTTATACTATGATCATGAGAAGATATGGACTTCAGATACGCTAGTACTATAAGATTCATACTATATAAGATATAGGCTATAGATGGCACCACGGACATGGATGGCACTATAGACTTATACTTGTATTCCGACATTGACTACGGATGTTTACCATATCTGGATAGGCACCAAGATTAATGCAATATGAGCTTGTTGCTTCAGATGTGCACTTCATGATCCACGCTATAAGACACATGCTTATATCCGTGATACTAGCTACAGATACTTTATGTACTACAGACTTGTACTATATATGAGACATGCTATAGACATGCATACGATATGCTATAGACATGCCATATATCCAGATACATGCTAAAGATGTATGCTTAGCGATATACACTCAGATATGTACTATTAATATAGACTAAGAAGACTGTACCTATCGGACACATGCTACTAGATCGATATTAATTATCCTTATGGAAAGGATAGATCAGGGTACTTCGGATGAGAGTCTAATTATTCATCCAGACAGAGCTAAATCATGATTAGCTTGCTGGAGTTGTCTTTTAGCATGATTAGACATTAGTTGATCTGAGTTGACTTATTTGTCAATCTAATTAATAGAACTTTTATCCATTGTTATAGTATATAAGAAGGATCATCTACCTGGCCAGTAGAGAGACTTCAGTTTACTTGACACCTGTCAGTTTGATAATAAAATATACCTTTATCAAGTTGACATTACTGTTTTTTATTCTTTTTTTTCCGTGAATTTTAGTCTGTAAAGCCTCAAATTCCACATTTTTTTCAACTCAAAGGTTATCACTTTTACACTTTATCTTATACTCTACATTTTATTATTCTACTTTAAAAACTATTTTTATCATGTCTCACAACCAATACAACGCTACTGAAAACACTCAAGAGGATATTGCTCAAGACTCTATCCGTGTTTCTTCTCCTTATGACTCATCTATGCAAGTGGATGAGCACGCTCAACTTTCTGCAGTTGATCATCTTCTCAAGAAGATTGACACTGCTCAGGCTCGCTTGGATCAGATCCATCGTAACGCTGGTGATACTTACACTGAGGATGAACGCTTGGCGGCTGATGAAGCATCTGCGTCTGTCGAATGGCTCAGCAAGCAAGTCAGTGCCATTACTAAGAGGGCTGATTCCAAAGCAAGACCTGTCAATCTCAATGAGATCCCTCGTTTCCAGGTGGTAGGACAAGCTAAGCATTGGCCTGACCATCCTCGATTCACCACAGTCGATCATTTCTTCAGTGCTTTTGAGAACGTCATCAGAGCATCCGGTAATGAAGTAAATTTGGTTTGGAAACGCTACGTGCCTGTTTCACTGCCATTTGACTTCGAATCATGGACCAAGAATGATCTTCTGGCATGCAATGATTGGGATCAAGCCAAGGCATTGTTCCGCAAACATTTTGGTGCTCCCATCAACTCTGAGGAATCCATGGCCAAACTCTTCAGCATGCGCATGAAGAACAATGATACTCTACAGGACTATACGAATAAGTTCATGAAGTACGTCAAGGATTGTGGCTTCCCTCCTAACAGCAACATGTTAGCCAAGTTCTATCAGTTCACGCTGTTACGCAAGAATCAGCAAATGATGGTCAACCAAATGTCCGTCAAGCATGGTTCCAACCACAAGTGGACTATCAACGAGATCTATGAGTGTGTGTTGCCTTTGTTCCTTGTTGACGAGCAAAATCGTGGTGATGATAATGTTGAGGTCGACATCAAAGGTAAGCGTAAGGGTGGTTCTGGTGGTTCTGGTTCGAGAACAAAGATGGCAAGGGTATCTGCCACTGGGTATTTCTGTGCGAAGCATGGCGGAAGCAATGCCAACCACAACACCATTGACTGTAAGTCAAGATTGAAGCACTTTGGCTCTGACAACAAGCCTAACCGGGCTACTACTGCTGCTCCGTATTCTATGAATTCCTCATCCTCTGATCCCAAAACCTGCAACTTTTGTGGTAAGCCCCGTGCTTACGGCCATCGTTGTCAAGAGTTCTACGACTGGAAGAAGGAGAGAGAATCAAGGAAGAACATTGGTGTGCATACTGTACAAACAACCACTGTTCGCAAGGACAACAAGTCTGGTTCTGGTTCTGAGACCAACGATGTTACCATGGAAAGTAGCACTGATTCTGACATTGGTGATGCTATTGGAGATGTCACCATGGAGGAAATAGATGCTTGCTTGGACGAGATTGAAGCAGAGGATGCCTCGCTCAACTGTAAGTCTAATGTGAAAAATGTACCTGAAAGTTTCAATCCATTTCAGTTACTGACTCCTATTATTTTAGAGAGCAAAGAAGGAAAACCAGTCCGTTTGATCGCGAAAGTAGATACGGGATCAGATTCCACCTTCTTAAATAAAAACATTTTTCACAATAAACTACTATTCACTTCCCAAGATATTATTTCTGTTGAAGGCAATTTGAACTTTCTGAGTCATTCAGTAAAGAGATTGGGTAAAACACCAGCTATCAAGATAAGATATCTTAATGACATTGCATTTGATCACTCGTTTGAGCTATCCAATTTTATTCAGGACCTAGGCGATTTTGATGTGCTACTGGGTGTAGACACATTGAGTCGACTTAGAATTGGGCTAACTGGCGTTGCTCACAAGTTTGCTGATATTGGGCATCTTACAGAGGAAGAGAAATCAGAGCTTCTTGAAAGCATCGATTTCGAAAATGTCAATTTTGATACTAAACATTCTATTGATCCAGAAACCGCATCAATCTTTGAATCCCAAGTTGAGGAGAATAAGTATATGAGCAACATCCAAGATGATATTGATGAGAATCAGAGAATCAAGCCTGGAACATTTTGTAACGTGCCTGAATCTGAGATCACTATACCAATCAAGGAGAATGTTGATTACTACGTCAAGCAATATCCGATCGCACATCATGCAATGCCCGAAATCGAAAAGCAATTGAATGAATGGCTGGATGCAGGAATTGTAGAACAGTGTAGACCTAACGGCTTATTCAACAGCCCTCTCATTGCAGTATCAAAGAAGGACAATGATGGCAAACCCACCAAAACTCGAGTTTGTATGGATGTGCGGAGGATCAACCAGCATATGCCCAACAATACAAACCAATTTGAGATACCAAATATACAGGATATCTTCACCCGGATCAAGCAGAAGGGGACAATATTTTCGAAAATCGATCTGAAAAACGCATATTTTTCATTTAGAATTTCTGACATATCAAGAAATGTGCTTTTGTTCAATTTTAGAGGGAAATCGTATAGATGGTTAGGCTGCTGTTTCGGGTTGCGCCCAATCACATCTGTCTTTAGCTCTGTCATGAACATTTTGTTTTCTGATATGCCCAACGTGGAGGTCTATGTGGACGACCTATGCCTCGTATCTTCATCCTTATCCAGTCATTGCGAATTGATTAAGGAGGTGCTGAGACGCTTGACACATGCCAACTTAAAGATTGGTGTTGAAAAGTGCTCCTGGTTTCGATCTAGTATCTACTTGCTAGGCTTTGTAGTTGGTCCTCATGTTTCCAAGGTTGACATGCGACGTCTCTCTGACATTGATCATTGGGGTCCATGCAAATCTGCCAAACAGGTTAAACAACTAGCTGGTGTTATTTCATATTTGAGACCACACATCCCAAATCTGTCAAAACTGATGGCGCCTATTGATGCTCTACGAAATGATCCAGATGCTGGTAGCAAATGGACTGAGGAGCACACCAAACGACTTGAGATTATCAAGAAGGTCTTGTTATCTGAAGCTTTACTGACTGCACCAGACATGAATAAGAAATTTTATCTTGAATGTGATGCTAGCTTATATGCAGTTGCAGTCATTTTGACGCAGCGCGACGATCAAGGACGCACAGTCTATGTGGCGATGTTGAGCAAATCTCTGACCAAATCCCAACAGAACTGGCCTGTCCTGAGACGAGAACTGTATGCCGTGTTATTCGGTTTAGTTCGTTTGCGACCCTTATTGTACGGGCATCCTGAGATTGAGGTTATGACAGATCATCGAGCTCTGATTTATATCTACACATGTAAATGTCCTACTAGAGTCATTCAAAATTACATGGAGATTTTAAACGAGTATCCCCAACTGCAATTCACTCATATCAAGGGCTTAGACAACATCTTACCTGACAAACTTAGTCGCTTGTATGAACCTTTAGAAGATCATACAGAGCTGGCGGGAGACAGTGATAAGAAAATTGCTAAATTACAAAAGAATATCATGAGAAGCAAAGGCTCCAAGAAACGATTCATTGGCAACAATAAGCAAACAAAGCATTATCTAACCAAGAACAAAGTAGTCTATAATAAAGACAAGCACTTGAATGTACTTGCTATGAAGATCAAGGAGGGCAATTATGAAAGCGTTGCTTACATTGCACCACCTGACAATGAGAGAGACCAACTGCTTCGTGAAACTCATGAATTTGGACACTTTGGTGCCGCTAGTATTGTCAAGAAACTACATGAAGAAGGTATTCATTGGACAGGTCTATATGATGATGCAAAGGCAATTTGTCAATCATGTATGGAATGTGCAAGACACAATGTAGTTCAAAAGGGTTACCATGAACTGAGAAACGTTGTAGCGTATGGTCCATTTGATCACATAGGCATTGACTTTCTTGGTCCGTTAACTCCAACCAACAATGGCAATATATATATATTAGTTGTATACGACATTTGCACCAGATTTATTATAACTCGTGCATTGCCCAACAAACAAACTGATACTGTCGCTAGAGCTCTGACTACCATCTTTGGAGACTTTGGCGTAGTACAAATACTACAATCTGATAATGGACGTGAATTCAAGAGTGCTTTGATGAGCGAGATCGGTAAAGCACTTGGCATCAATCAAAGATACTCTACGGCTTTCCACGCTAGGGGCAATGGTGCATCCGAATCAGGTGTTAAAAATATTCTTAATGCACTTCGTAAGATGGTCAGTGAACACATCTATGACTGGGACTCGGTTCTACCTGGAACTCAACTGGCTATAAACACAAAAATTAGGTATCGCACTGAGAGTGCACCTTTTCAATTGATGTTTGCTAGACCATTGAACAGATTCGTAGACTACGATGATCCTAAGATCAAGGACAACTTACCAAAGAAGCCAATGACTCTCGGTGAGCTACGCAAGAAGGCAGAGATTATGAACCAGGTTGTCTTTCCAGCTATTAACCAAAGAACACAACGCATTATTGAGGAGCAAGCAACGCGATTCAATAAGCATCACAAGATTACACACTTCAAAGTTGGTGATTGGGTTATGGTAAGACTTCCGCATAGAGAAAGCAAACTTGAGGCCGCTTATGATGGACCCTATCAAGTTGTTCAAAAGAAAAGATCTACATATGTGTTGAAAGACGATATGAATGAACTATTACATCGCGACTATGTGCCATCTGAATTGAAGCTGGTAGCAATCGACGAGTCTATCATCGAACAAGAAGTATATGAGGTTGACGAGATCAGAGCGCATCGTGGTCCTGAACACAATAGAGAGTATTTGGTAAAATGGAAGACATTTGGAGAAGCTGCCAACTCCTGGGAAACTGCTGCATCGTTCAACAACCCTCAAACCATTCGTAAGTACTGGGCAAAGATCAAGGAATATGAGCTGCTTGAGAAGAGAAGACAGGCACTAAATAGTGACACTGCTTCCTCCAAATCAAAGCGTAAGCGTGATGATTCTGACAAGCGTTTGAGAGGCTCTAAGAGACTCAACGTTGCAGAACAGTAAAGTGATGTTTGTCATGGGATATATCAGGGCAACATGCAAATTGCAGTAGCACCTTTAGACTATCACATTGCGTTATATCTTTGTCAGCGAATGCGAAATACAGGTCATTGATCGTTTACATAATTCTTTGAATTAGTCAACATGCGTTGAAACTGGTGGGGGCAAATGTGGAATACATCCACTATGATCTGCATTCCGACAGTTCATCCAGTTACCAGATTTAGATATAAACTGTATGTACACTGGATTAGATGTACGATATCGATTTATACTATGATCATGAGAAGATATGGACTTCAGATACGCTAGTACTATAAGATTCATACTATATAAGATATAGGCTATAGATGGCACCACGGACATGGATGGCACTATAGACTTATACTTGTATTCCGACATTGACTACGGATGTTTACCATATCTGGATAGGCACCAAGATTAATGCAATATGAGCTTGTTGCTTCAGATGTGCACTTCATGATCCACGCTATAAGACACATGCTTATATCCGTGATACTAGCTACAGATACTTTATGTACTACAGACTTGTACTATATATGAGACATGCTATAGACATGCATACGATATGCTATAGACATGCCATATATCCAGATACATGCTAAAGATGTATGCTTAGCGATATACACTCAGATATGTACTATTAATATAGACTAAGAAGACTGTACCTATCGGACACATGCTACTAGATCGATATTAATTATCCTTATGGAAAGGATAGATCAGGGTACTTCGGATGAGAGTCTAATTATTCATCCAGACAGAGCTAAATCATGATTAGCTTGCTGGAGTTGTCTTTTAGCATGATTAGACATTAGTTGATCTGAGTTGACTTATTTGTCAATCTAATTAATAGAACTTTTATCCATTGTTATAGTATATAAGAAGGATCATCTACCTGGCCAGTAGAGAGACTTCAGTTTACTTGACACCTGTCAGTTTGATAATAAAATATACCTTTATCAAGTTGACATTACTGTTTTTTATTCTTTTTTTTCCGTGAATTTTAGTCTGTAAAGCCTCAAATTCCACACGAATGATATCTACGATATTCCACCTCAAAGAAGCAGTATCAAGTACTTTTGACAGTGCAAGACCGTGTTATCAGATGATAGAGTGTTATTTTCAATCAAAAAGGTTCCAAAACCAATATGGTTTGATACTAAACGCGTTTTGCAAAAAGGATAAAAAAAAAGGGTGGTATGGAAAAATGAGAGGGCGACCTATCCGACGTCACGGCCAGTAGTTTTGGTCTCAGTCTTCTGCCGTGGCAGCCGTAGTAACTGCTCTACTTTAACTTGAAATTGTGCAGTGGATATTTTGTGTTCAAATTTGACTTGATTTCACATTCTATAAAAGTTTTTGCTAAATATGACTACGGAAATTGTCGTTGTTATACTTTACCCTCTATTGCATTTATAAAGAGTCAAGAAAGGCGCATCGAATGATGTTGGTTACATTCAGCTTTCAAACTGGAAATAAAGAGCAATCTTGAATTATTTGAAAATAAGTTTTCTGCTGAAATGTCAAAATTTAGGATATGAAAGTCTCAAAGAAATAGTTTCCAATGTTGCATTTTACCATTACGATCAATTTGATCTAATATGTGTCATAGAAAAAGTCTTCGTTTTTGAGGTGAAAAACACGATTGTTTGATTTTCCAGAATTTTCCCTTGCTAGTACTCATGTAAAAACGACGATTTTCATGAATTTGCAATGACCCAAACATACTGAAATAAGGCATCAGGAAGTAATGCGTAGCCAGGAGAAGATGTGTTTTGCTATTCCAGGTGCTCAAAACGCTTTGTGGCATGAGTTATTCGTGCTTGAAAAGGGCTAGTTTTGAACAAAACTTGACTAAAAACGAGGGTGCACTTGGTTGCGTTGCCAGAAGAGTAAGTGTTAAGCACAAAGAATAAAAGGGTTATTATTTGTAGCTTATAAAAAATGTTCGATATTATAAAAACAAGAAAAGACTTATTTGAATAAGATCAGACACAAAAACTAAAGATTTATTGATGAAGACAAGAGTTATTCTATTTATACTAAGTTCTGAATGCCAAAGTAGCAATTTATCTTGTACAACGCTTATCACATCTGGTGAACCTCAGTATTTAGATAGCTGAGATGCACTTCGCTTATCATAGCTTGTCCATGTTGTTGCACAACACAGACATATCTACCCATCAAGAATACCTTAATCTTTATAGACAGTTGTAGCCCTTCTGGCACAACAGTAAGTAAATTACGGTTTTCTTTGATGACCCAGATGGTCTGCATTGTACGGAACTCAATTTGCAAGTAATAGGCCCTTTATTGCAATTCCAAGGCTTAGACTCTGCTTTTTGAAATACGCGATTACAGTAATTTTGACATTTGAGCGTCAATAACATTATGTAAATCGGCAGCTAAGGACTTGCTCAAATTGAATCAGGTGTTCATCAGGTTAGCAGGATGCTTTTAATGGTCGTTAACGTCAGAGATACCATATCTAGTCGTAAAATCAAACTTAAAGTCTATTCACAATGTTGGACACTTGCATTTCAGGAGAAATGGCTGATACCCCACACGCTGAGTCGTTGACAGCACAATGGGAGAGAGAGGGGGAGCAAAAAAAACGCAATTTTGTATCAAGTTTGAGCGAATAGAGACCTGTAATAGGTAATACAAGAGACGGCATCCACAGACTGTATTAAAATCGGGTTGGAACGGTTTCACGGAGCTATGCCGAAAAGGCAAATTATCCAATATCAGTCGCTCAAACGCTATTTTTTGTTGCTGTAGTAGTAGCGCATATAATAAGTTCTCTGTTGTGCGTCAACATAAGTCAATATACGCCCTGGATTTTTTTTATAGACTTGAGCGCCTTATGGACGCTTTTGTGCTGTTTTTATTGAAGAAGAACGCACTTTTACCATGGCAAACTTCATTTTTGAAAGAATGCGTCGCATTAGGTATCCTGACGAGGTCTCATTATGTAGAGCAAACACATGGGAGAAGCATTTAAATAATAGAAAAGAATCTTGGTTGAATTGACAGTTGTTGTAAAGATACTAGTGTCGAGACGTTGTCGAAACACTGGTTTTTTTTTGTATTGGTTATTACTTTACACTTTACTCAATCATCTGACGGCCACTGCAGCAACTGAAATTCCGTTTATATTCTTAGCAATGCCTCGAAATGGGCATGTAATTGTTCTGATTTGAAAGCTCTAACATCAACATGAAATTTAAAATAGATGTTCCCCCTTTTCCGTACATTGCACAGCAAACCTTTGACCTTTTGCCACACTACAACAAAGCAAGCTACCACCAAGCGGTTAATATGAATGCAACGTTTTGTAACACCTCATCTATCGATCTATTTCTTGTAATCACTTGTGATTAACAGGTTCTTATATGTCGCTCATTACTCAAAGTTGACTTATTTCAAAAATCATCAGCAAACCCGTCCCACAATCTATTACTCTACTATACTATCGTTTTTGTTGCAAAATTCTGTCATAGGAACTTGCTACTTTTAAAGTTCGAATCAAGGCACGATTCAAAAATGGATGAAAGATTGGAAAAACGTGGATGCGATGAGGTTTTTTTTTTTTTTTTCATATATTCGAAAAAGAAGTTATTGGGAACGGAGGCACCTGTCAGAATCTACACTATGCCAGGAAGAATACATCTTTTTTTTTTACCAAACAGAACTGTGACGATATCACCTTACACTGCATTTGCATGGTGATAGCCTTTGATAGGCAATGTCTAGATTGGAGAATGTCAATAAATTATAGACGAAGGAGGTAATACGGAAAAGGTATTTAAAGAGGATATTGACCATGAATGGGAAGAATTAAAAATATGAAGAATGATCGTCAAGAACGAAGGATAGAGTTTGGAAGGTTATAGTGAAGAGCTAACGACATATCATGTATAGAAGCAAACAAGGATTTGAAGCATTTCAGTGGTGAATTGAAATCAGCCAAAGATTTTTCACAAAAAAAAAAAAGTAGGATACGGATCGTTGGTGAAATGGTCAAGCGTACAATATCTACAATATCTTGCAGTCGCTTTAGATATTTTTGAGTTATGGCCAGAAAAGCCTTCATCAAGACTTTGTAAAACAGACATTGATCATATAGTGTGCTTTACTCTGAACGACAACATTGGCTGCCGGAATAGTTCCAACACTCGAATTCAACTAGACTGGTGTGTCAGGCATACTTTATTATAATTCAATTAATGCATATATCGGATGTTGTGCGTAATAGCATATGTAAATTAGTGATAAAGGAGAGGAGTATCTTATATATGGTATTTTTTTTTATATAGCAGAGGCAGTGGTGATAGTAGTAATAGAAGAAGTGGCGTTGATATTTGTTTCGTGTCGTTGATGATCCATTAAAGATCGTTGTGCCGATAATGCTGTTGTCAAATGCATGATATTACGTCGATTCTCATCTTCATCACTGCTATCCTCAAATGAAATATCATCGCTATCATCCTCATCATCCGTCTCCGTAGCCAAAGCGTCATGCTGTTGTTTTGCAATCAACTTTTGATATCTTTCCGTCTTGATGAACTTGGGCACGGAATCTTCTGCCATCATTCGGCACACATGGTCATTTACTTTGCCAAACAGTTTGAGAAGCCTAATGAGGCATCTTTCTGGAGAAATACCACGAATAGTAACAATGCGTTGCTTAATGCCATTTGAAACTGAGGGCGGTATGAGCAGCAGTCGGTTGGATGCTTTACTGGATTTGACGGGCTGATTTGTTGTAAGTGTAGGATGGTTTGTTGGTGCCACGATGAAGTAAGGGTTCTTGAGTGGCATTGATCCGTTCGTTCCTGGAGCTGTATTTGCTGTTGTTCCTATCGCTGCAGTTGAGTTGACAACGACAAACACAGTGTTGACATACTTTGTGATTTCTTGGTGTAATACGTGATCAATATTGACATCGGCTGTAGCATCATGTCCCAAATAGGTCTCGTAGATCGTATAGCACTCTGCAAGCTGCTCTAACACGGTCCTGTTGTTCTGTTTTAGATTCTTCAATAGTCTATTGTGTGACACCCAAAAGTTGATATTTTCCTCACTGTAGTTGGAACGCAAAAACTCTCTAAAGTACAAGCGCATCAATGGTGTTTCCAAGATTTGTGTGAGGCGAGTCCATTGAGAGTTTTCCTTGTTCACGCTAGCGGCTGCGGTATTGGATGCTGTGCTGTTTTGAGATGCTGTGGAGTCTGTGATGGACATACTCGGTGGACGTTGAGGAGGATGCCTTTGGACTACTACGCCGCCTTCCATTGAGCTACTATCCTGAGAGATAGATGACTGGGATAAAGCCTGCTCAATCATGGCAGTTGCAGAGTCATGTCGCACCATGTCAGTAAGGCCCAAAGTGGTTTGATTCTTTGCATTCTCTTTATCCATGGAGTCGTAATAGTTGTATTTTGGCATTGTTGAAGGTGGTGGTGGCACTAATGGGGTTGGCTTACTGACACCACGGTGAATAGTCTTCTTGGTGCTACTACCATCTGAATCCAAGGAGAGGCCACTGCTGTTGCTTTGATTGTCACCTTGCATCGGCACTTCTGCTGTAGGCAGCTTCCAACCAGTGACTACACAGCCTCTTTCAGTGACATAGTAAACAGCATTGCGAGCAGTATGAAATGCAATCTCATCTTCCTTGGTGCCATATGTCTTGTCTGCCTTGTTTAGTATTTGAGCAATCCAACCAAACAATAGAAATTCAGCCGCAACACTTTCAGCCTCCTCCACAGATGTTACAGTGAGTCTGTTACATAGCCATTCGATGCAATGAGAGCCCATAAAGCTATACTGAAAGATACCAAAGCTCTTTTTCTCGACACCTCCAACATCGTCTATCAACAGAGCATCTCGAGGAATGCTAAACATCATTGCTTTAAAAGCGGCTGTCATGTTTGGGCGAGAGAAAGTGATCTGATCATCATTATCCACCATGCGATCCAGTGTAATGATACGACCTCCTGTGCTTCCGGAAGCCCCTGGAGACATGTAAGGCGCATTGAGAGCTGCAATCAGAGTGTCTGTCATTTTCACTTGTGTCGAATCAGTGAATTCCTCCAGGACATATTTGCCTTTGAGCGTTGGGCACCACAGACCTTTGTCCCTAATGCTCCAATTTGCGGGGTCCGTGGCACTGACGATCAATCGAGCTGACAAGAACTGCTGAAGCATGTGCTTCGCTGTGCTGAAGTTCATAATGAATGTAGTAGTGGTTCTCGTGGCAATTTGACGGGATGGGTTGGCTGGATCAGGATTGCGATGGACATGAGTAAAGACCAGGGATTCCATGACTTTGGCAGCTTCATCTGTCGTGAACGTATATGGATAGGTGCGAAACATGACTCTGTGATCTTTGAGTTTGATTTGGAGCAAAATTGCAGCAAACATGTCATATAGATCCTGAATAAAGGTTTAGTCTTGCTTGGTTCGCAGAAACATGCAGCATGTTGTCCTTACTTTTGCAAACGGTCTGCCAGTCTTTGTCACCCGCATCATGGATGTGTAGGTTGCGAAACTGTTGTCTGTCTTTGGCATTGATGTGTGGATGTAATTGACAATGAAGAAAAGAAAACAACAGCCATAACAATCAATCAATTAATACAAATGCAAATTTTAAGGAGGCCTTTTTTTTTTCTCTTTGTTGTGATTATTGAAATTACCATATTCAATGTGTTTTTGTCATACAAATCAACAGCCATACATCAAGTTTTGTGCTTATATAAACATTTAAAAAAAATCAGCTCACCTTCTTTATATAGCTATTTTCTCTCGCTCTCAATCAAGATCATATATGTATCATACACTGACCTTTCAAATGAAAATCCTGTAATACATGAGAAAAATAAACAAGTATGGGGTTGGTAATCGTTTGCATTGGACTGGATGCTTCCAATTGAAGAGCACAATCGTATGATTTATTTTTATACAGCTCTGTCGTGTCTATAATAACCTCGTTTTCCGGGAAACCATTGTTTTGGTTGCTCAATCAAGCAAATTGACTCCTTAGAGTGCTACATTTGTACCTGTATCTTGTCAATGTGACCTACGAGATCAATCAATATCGGAGTCGAATCAATCCGCTGATGAGCGCCGTGTTTCGAGAAAAATTATTTCAACCCTTTTCCAGCATCTTCTACTGCCATCAATCTTTATACGAATATGCAATTCGGTGATGAAAGAGAGCACACTTTGAGAGAAGTGGCTTCATTAGGCAACGTCAAGGCGACCCTTCATTTAGCTCATTCTGGCGTCAACCTAAACTCGCAGCATGCCATGAACGGCTGGTAAGTCATCATCTACATCAACAAGGTAAAGTAGGCTTCCAATGTCCAACCATACAATCCATAGGACAGCTTTGCATTGGGCTGCGCATAGAGGCCATGAACATGTTGTTACAGCCTTATTAAGAAGCGGTGCAGACCCGCTTATCAAGACTCAAAAAGGACAAACAGCTCTTGATTTGGCTGCAAATCATGAAGCTGCTGCTGCCGTGTTACGTGCTGCTGTAGGTGACAAGGCAGATATGTCTGTGGGACCTGAGCCAGCTCTTCCTATTGTGCCAACATACATGCAAAATCCTGATTTAGAAAAGACTTGGCTGTTGCCTGAAGAGTTCTCCGAGAATAAGGTTGAAAACATCTTGAGAAAGCAAAAGGCTGCTGATTTGGTCAAAAATCCTGATCAAGAAGGTTTGTGTCGATTGCCCTTGGGGAGAAAGTATATATGTGTGTGTGTGTGTGTGTGAAACTGATCCCAATGACTAGTATCTCCATCGACACCAGCTACATCATCCGCTTCAGTACCATCATCATCATCAGCAGCAGCAGAAGAGAGAGAAGTGCTCGTGTATTTGTCGCACCGTCAAGATGATAGTCTATTGGGATCTGTTTACTTGAAAAATCAATCAATTGAAACTGCCATTGAAGATATTAAAGAGGTATATCATGTGGGTGGAGGGTATGGCGATTACAAGGATGGAAACACTCACCAAGTGCGCATTTCCAGGAGCTGGATGGGCTACCTGATTCATTCACAGTTTCTCGCCATAATGGTAAAGTCAGTATTCCCATTAATCCCAAGCAAATGAGCAAAAGATTATTAGACATTTTCCGAAATGAGAATGATGTGTTGATTGTTGTTGAATCAAAGCAATAAATTGTATAGTATGTGTGATAGACAGGACACCTTTTTAAAGAGAGAAACCCGGTTTTCGCTGTACCATTGCGATCAAAGTTCATTGTTACTTTTTGCATCGCATATTCAGTTGAATCATCTTGACGGAAACCTAGAGTAAAAGTTTGGCTCGTTACTAATACCCAATCGCTGAAAGCCATTTAGCTTTAGGGTCAGAACAAGTGCAGCTACATGTCTTCTTCGAATAAACAGTGAAAGAATCCATCAATAAAATGCTCATTGTTCGAATAATTGGTTCAAAGTAACATTCGATGGCAAGCCTATGTGTAGACCAAATGCAAAGACGTGTATTCAGTGGGTAATGAAGAACTCGGCGTCGTTTGAGAGAGAATCCATTGGTTATTTGTATCGATTTTAATTCATGCTACTTCATAACCGTGCACGCGTTTAGGTTTGGTAAACAATGAGTCACTCTTGGGTGAGCAAGAAGTTGTGCTGAGTATAAATCAAACAGGCAACAAGGTAAGCATCCAGACAATGCAGGATAATATTAATTGACAAGAGGATACAGCGCACAGGACAGGTCAATCAATGAGGGCAATGATATTGGAAGATTCTGAAAAAAAAAGGGAAAAGCAGGGAAATGGAAGATAGAAATCAATTGAAATATCTTGGTGAGATGTTCAACAGCATGTTGTATATCTCATGCTTGGTGTAATCATAGGCCAAAAAAGCACCAAAGCCTTTGAATTGAGCTCGCTTTGCAGCCAATTGATTTGGGAACGTTAGAACTCTTGACAACGGCCAAGTTCACATATTTGAAAAAAGGATTCAGGCAAATGACAGGCTTCACAGACAATGATGTAATAATTGTATTGAAGTTTATGTTATTGCACTCTTTTGGAAGGCCTGCCAGGTTTGTTGTAAAGCTGTAGAACCAGGTTCATAACGACGTAAAAGTGCGTAGCAAATTCCTAAAAACGAACACAAGCCAGGATAGATAGAAGGGGTACAAGTTGGAAGTAACCGAAGAAGAGGGTTCTAATAACGTTGGATCGGACCATCATCCATTTACAACAATAACAATATACGATCATCAACGCAATTTAACAGTATTAACAATTTATCCCAAAAAATACTTTGACTTGAAGAAGTTCTAACCACCATGCTGATAACACCAAACATTCAAAACTTCCTGATAAATGCGTTTCATCATGTCTAGTGGGTTGTCCCTTTTAAACCAATACTGTATCAAATCTTTATTTATAACATGCACAATGCATGATGTAGGAAAGCGTCTAATGTTTACAACAGACTCCATAAACTATGAACAAGCTTATTTGTCATCGATGTAATTCGTTCACATCATTTGCTTTCCGTTTAGGCCTTTTGCAATACTTAGTATTTACATTGATATGCATTATGTAATAGCAATTGATGTTCAAGTCGAGGGTAGGGTTTCATCAGCACTTACATTTCAGTGGTGGTTTGCTTAGCTAGTGCTATGCTCATACGAGTGAGAGTTTCATACATTATTAATAGTCAGGCACAAATTTAGATCAAGAAAGAAAGGCTTTGTGTTACATTGTGGAGGCGTTGTGTTTCGTATGAGTCGTGCAGCATTTAATAATTATCTCTTATGGCGAGTCAAACTAAAGATATCTTGCCCACATGTAAAGGATCAAACAGGCTTGAGGAATCTTTGTCGCGGTTAAATACTAGGATACCAATAGCATCTCCCCACACTGACTACTCAATGCGCTCAAGCTTGGTTCTTTGTTTGTTACATTAGGTTTATTACATTAGGTTTATAAGAACGTCGGGTTTGCAGTTTAAGTAAAAAATAGAGATCCGCCTCTTTGGGCCTTGCAGAAAGCTTAATATGATGATTTGACAGATAAACGGTTAAGGACATGACAATATCAAAAGCGTACACCCAAACTTATAGCGCTGACTGCACATGATGCCAATGTTTGATTTGATGAAGTAAAACGGCGGTTTTTGTTGAATTTGTATATAAAGGACCATTCTAATCTCTTTTTATTCATTAAATACATACACCTTTTACAGCTACCTTTAAATAACATGTTCCCCATCAATGAAAAGCGCCGTCGAAATATGCTTCAGAGGTTCCCGATCCTACTAACCACTTTTGCGTCCCTGATTCCTCTATGTGGCCTTATCAACTTTAACAACAATTGGGTCCACTCTGTCGCTTTCATTGTCATTTACTCGGCCATTTGCCTCATCGAATTGGCTTTGCTTTTCTCTGAAAAAAAAATGTCTCCGTGCGAGCTTTATGTTTACTCTGTCATGCTAATCTGCACCTTTGTTATTACCACGGTTTACTTTTAAGATCTCTACAACACTGGCCAAGACACCAAACAAGACTTTATTTGGAATACGATGGCGCTATTTGTTGCAGTAGTAGCAGAAATCTACCAAGTAATTCGAGATCTTCGAGATTTTGATGGTTTAGAAGATAGAAGAGATCAAGATTGACTCAATTGAACATTTGCCTCCCCTTATATCCAGCACTACATACCAGCACCACATACCAGCCTTCTACCAACTCTATCTTAACCAAATAAATTTACATTTGCATTATTGAACAACTGTTGCATTTCTACGCATATGAAATAAGCGTCCTTACCAATACAAACACAATCAAGCTCTTGCCCCCCATTTTACAAGAAATATCCTAAATTGGCTCTTGTTCGCATGCTTGAGCCAATAGATTTTGTTCCAGGACGCGTGAAAGGTGATACGAAAAGCTCGTCTGGAATATGTAACTGTGGGTCTGGCCTTCTTTCTATGCCTCACATCAGATAAGGGTACATATCACCCTTGCATTGCCTCCAACTAAACAAAAATATGCACATCACAGCGAAATTTAGGCGCATCTCAGCCGTGATTTCTCACGCTGGAAACCGTTTTAGACCGCCAGAGTGGCACCAAACAATTGCTCTTAACTAGCATTTACCGCCAAACACTTTTGCTGAACTTTTCTGGAATCGCCAAAATTCGACAAAAAACCATGAGGGGTACCTCATGGTTTTCATTAAAAATCAAACGATCGAGTTTTTGACCTTTAAAATGAAGACTTTTACTATGGTATCTATTTAATGAAAATGTTGCTCTCGATCCAACGCAGCCCCTAAAACTTTGTTTGCGATATCTTTTTATAGAAAATCTCGACATTTTCGCTATAAACCTCATTTCATACTTTTAAAAATGGCTCAATACCGTTATTCAAAACATTGAATTTATTTGGCACCATTTAATGCGCCTTAAAAAGCACTCCAGGAATGAATTAAAAAGCATGAGATGATCATCACAGCTTTATAGTCGAATCCCGCAAAATAGTTAAAATAAAGTCGAATTTTGTTAGATCTGGCCAATCTTAAGATAATAAAAAAAAAGTCGAAGCTGAATATGATTTTGGCTGGATATGCCACTGTTGTTTTAGAGGTAAACATTGTTTTTGAAGGCTCGAATGAAGGGGATTGCGCATTGAAACGCACTGCGGCATGGTATAGATTTGTGATGTACAGAAATTAATCAATCGAAAATACCTATACAAATGCCAGCCCTAACGCGAAATGCCATACTATTTATACATTATACAGTATTCATTTACTAGTCGATCTATCTCGCTACGCTCGATGTCGGCGTCGCCCTGTGGACTCTCGCCAAAGACATTTTAAATCAGATATTATAACATTTTGGTATATCAAGTAGATTTTATACAACTAATTACTACTAGCTAGTAAAAGAAAAGTTACGTTAGATTTAGGAGGAGGAAAGGAGGTATCTCCCTCAGCGACCTTTTTGCTTACACTGATATCAAACAAAGCCAATTATCGGGACAATATGAAAGGAAATTCAAATTTTATGCAGCATTTGCACATTACAATCGCCATTTTCTTATTGTCATATCATTCGCTGCTGCTGGTGCTCTTAATAAGATGGAGACATAAAGCTGGTCATAGTAAATACAGGATTTGTGTAAGATCTACTGCGACTTTTTTGAAATATTGTCATTGCAAAAGACGCCTCCATAAGGCAAAGTTCTTCAAAAAAATTATTTGAGCTAATCAATTGTCCTTGCAATTCCATGATTCCCAATTAATCAGCATCGCAATCATCATTGTCACCAGCAGAAAGGCATTTAGGTCAGCCAACAGCAATACCACCGCTAAAATTGATTCAAACTCAGTTTATTTTTTTCTCTTCAAGATTGGACAGATTTCGTTTTTTTTCGACTTCTTTCTTCTATTTTGTGATATTCGGCTATATAAACTGTGATGATCACCCTATGCTTTCTAATACATTCTTGAAGTGCTTTTCAAAGTGCTTCCAATGGTGCTAACTGTTGTAAGTGTTTTGAATGAATCTATTGAGCAATCTAATAAAATTTGAAATGAGGTTTTTAGCGAAAATACTCAGATTTTGCATATGAAAGCCTCATAAAAGTGGGTTCAGAGGTTGCTTTGGATCGAGAGAAACATTTTGATTTAACATATACTATAGTAAAAGTCTTCATTTTCAAGGTGAAAAACGCGATCGTTGGATTTTCGATGAAAGCCATGAGGTATTCCTCATGCTTTTTGATCGATTTTTGACCATGTTTTTTTTTTGGTTCAAAAAGTTGAGTAAAGGTGTCAGAAAGTTACTACTACTCAAGTGCAATTGTTTGGCGTCATTACGGTGGCTCAGAAAGGTCTACATGTCAAGATACGAAGGCTTGAAAGCTGTCTAACTTGGTTATGTATTGTTTTATAGCTTTTATTTGCACGGCATGAAGCACATCTTTGGTAGCCGAAATCTTCTGGAAGGGCAGTTCTGCAGCCTGTGCAACTTCCAATTCGAATAAGAGGCATATTGATTTTGGCAAAGCTAATTCATGCTGGTAAGCTTATTAACAATGGAAATGGACACCCAGATTTGCTACTTGAATACTATGGTTTTGCACTTTTGCTTCGCTGCAATCAAGCCCTCATATTATAGATCAATGTTAACAAGTGTTGGATTAGATACGTTATGTTCTTCCCCCAAGCCTCCCCCCCTCCCCGTTGCTGGCTTTGCCGGTGGTTTTATTCACCTTGTACGGCGCACAATTCTTTAACATTTTGAAAGGATATGATTGGCTTGTCTACTTTTTTTTTTTTTTTTTGAATGTATATAGTGAAGATCTAATGACCTTTACCTCGATAGTATGGAGTAGAAACGAGATCTGAAACAAACAGGTGAATCTGCATTGATCTGTGGTTAAAAGTTTTTATTGTCAAAATAGAAATAGAGAATGGAAGGGTATTCTTCTATCAAGATATAGAATATTTATACATGTGCGAGAAAACAAGGTAGAGAAAGAAGAAAGAAAAACAGCTACAAGATGATGGTACATAATAAATTCGCCCTCTGTGAATATAGAAAGCACTTTTATGTTTCTGATGACACTTCAGTAGCATAATGATGGTGATGTTGATGGTGCGACTTTAACATGTCATTGATTTGGTCTTGTTGCTGTTGACTGTGCGCTATGGTGTCAGCAGCGGCAGCAGCAGCGATTTGAATACTGTCGGCCCAATCACGCAATCCATTCTGCGATGTTTCTGTGGTTACTGAGGGTTGAGGAATGACAACACTGGCCGATACTTCTTGGCGCAACGAAGTGGTAGATGAAGTACTGGGACTACGGGATCTAGTAATGGAGGAACTGCTGTTGGAACGAATAAAGTTGGTCAATCGTTTCGTTACAGAGGCTGCTGAAGATGCACGAGGTCTGTTGCTTCTGGGAGGTAAAAGCAGCATGGATGAGGGAGAAGGAGAGGATGGACGAGGAGACGATCCAGGAGTTCTCGAACCTGTTGCAAAACTGGATGGTTCTTCTGTGATGGGAAGTGCTGGTAAATCAGGCTGATTTTTGAGCAAGGATGAGATGGGTGTTGATAATGAAAAGTAGTCTGTAGCGATGGAAGTAGAGGGTGGATAATCCGATGCATTTGAGTTGGATCGTCGAGAAAGCGGTGAAGGTGTAGCGATGGTGGGTGATTTGTATGGGCTGCTGGCACAGCTATCGCTGTAAGCACGATGACGAGCAGAGGTGGTAGTGGGCGCATCATTCAAACCATCCATGTCAATTCTGACCTTGTTCAACATGGTACCGGCAGGCTGTTGAGAGAACATGGCGAGCAATCTATCATTTTCATGCGTCCAATGCGCCGAACACAGCGTGTATTCCAGCGCCAGGGGCTGACCAGCTCTTCGTTCAATGAAACGAGCTCGCGTAACAAAACTATCAAAAAACGGGCCTTGGCAATAAGAGCAGGTATCTGCGCGAGAAATATAATCTTTGATATGATCAGCCAGCTGATTTGGGATATTTTGTTGAGATCGAACAGCGATACGAGCGCACGTTTCAAACAGGGAAGGTGGATTGTGTCTGAGGTCATAGCTGTATTCGTGCTGAAAGTCGCACTCCTCTGTGATTAATTTTCGAAGCGATCCAAGAGCAGCAATCTCAGCAGGCAGTGATTTGAGTGGGTTGTTTGAAACATTGAGTGAAATCAGGTTAACCAAATGCGAGAATTCTCGAGGGAGCGAGGTGAGGTTGTTGTGATTGGCAATAATAATCACTAATTTAGGTAATTGACCAATGGAGGAAGGCAGTTGCACAAGCTTGTTATGGCTCGCATTCAAGGCTTTGAGTTTGGTCAAGAAGGCAATAGTGTCGGGTATCTCGTCAATGGCATTGTTGGATATGTTGAGCACACGCAAATTTTTGAGATAGCCCAATTCCCGAGGCAGGCTTGTCATTTGATTGTTTGAGCTACACATCATCATTATATAAGTATTGTAATTACACAATCGATAAACAAATACGGCACTTACAGGTTGAGTTTAGTCAAGCTATCGAGATAGCCTATACTTGGGCTCAGTTTCACCAGCGACCGAGCAGACAAATCCACCGCCATAGAAGGACCTGTGAGACGTCTTGGTCTTCTCTTTGTACCTCCCGGAGTCACTTCACCGATAGTCAATCTGGACCATTGTTGAGGAGAGCCGTTGTCTGCTTCGTTGTCGTCCTTTTCAAACTGCAGCAATTCTTTCTCCATAGGGTCTTGTTGCTCAGAGGTGTTGTAGTGGACTAAATCTGGGTAGTATGTTTGATCAATGTATTCCAAATCCTCTGCCAAGTCTTTTCGGACCAATGACAATCTCTTTTGTTTCTGACATTTGGAGCATGATTCACCAGTAAGCGAGACCACCACCTCATTGCCCGCCTTGAGCTTGTTGCATTCGTGGCAAATGGACTGCAATTGGTATAAATGTGGATTAGCCAACACAAAGTCCTTTTGATTTGTGTCCATGTCTTGCAGTGATTCAATGATGTCGCCGTTTTCTTCGTCGTGCGCATGATTCACATAGCCAAATGTCAAGGGTGCATGTTCTCTGCTTGATTGCTGACCCATCTTGTGTATGTGCGTGTGTAAGCGTATACAGGTATTGATATCAAAGAACGAAAGAGAAAGAAAGAAGGAAGAGAAAAAGGAAAAACAGGGTTAATATAAATAATCTTTTTATAGAAATGGACATCTGGGAAGAGGTGGAGCTTCAAACCAGACCATCACACACCATTGCCATCTGTTGGTTATGGGCAAGCTAAAGACAACAATGTCCATTCATATCGCACCTGTAAAATCGCTTTAAACTCTTCTTAGAAAGGCGCCCTTTTTTTACGTTCGTTTGGACATCCCTTGTGTAGGTAGTAGTATATACACAAATCGCAAGATGGTTTCATTGCATGACAATCCTTCTAGACAGCCATTCTAATATACAACACAATAAAACATCACCTGTAAGAGTCGCTCGGTACCTTATTCGTTGAAAAAAAAAAAAAAGGGTGTCCTTTGAGAAAAAAAAAAAAAAAAGCTTAAACTGATTCAAGTTGCCGTATATGGAACTCGAGATAGGGTGGTGTGATATGAGATGCTTTTGCGCGAGATGCTCCTGAAGCGTCTAGTATAGCGGCACATTTGCTAGACGCTAGCTACTTTTAATTCGATTGGCTTCGTACACTCTGGCAGCCAAAGCCAAAGAAAATCGAGCTAATGATGGTGTATTTCATGGATAAAAATGTGTAATGGATACATTCAAGCGCAACGTGTCCAGAACCAATTGACTGAGCAAGACAATAGCAATGTACTCTGTGGTGGATCGCTTCACCCGCGAAGGATTGAAAATGCCTCCTTGTATGTTGGTGTAAACGCTACTCCATTTAGCGATGCTTCTTATTGATGGATGAGCCGTATCAAATCTCAAAGGATCCAATGATGAGAACAAGTAGCCTACACACAAAAGAGGTAGATGCTATAATCCACCAGTGAGTTTGCCATGATCCCAGATACAGCCCAGCATATCCACTCCTTGAAAACGAGTGGTGTACCTCCTTCCCTTTGATTTCAAGCAATGATGGCTTGTTTCAAGTTTACATATGGTGACTGTCTGGTGTCCATGAATTGGGCTGCTTATTAGCAACCATCGCAGGATTCCCACTTGCATTCTTACTTTTCTCTTTATCCGACATCTCTCTCTATCTTATCTACACCAACCTTTGACCAGCAGCAGCACTCAATGGAATGGAGGGTCTAATGGAATTCAAAAAGCATTGCTTGTCTAAATCATCATTCAACTCGATGCTTCCAAATGGTACACGACAGCCGCCTAAGTCAGTTGACACTACTCCACCTCGCCGCACTGGATACACTTCTATGGATGATCTAGTGCCACAACGATCGCGAGGAAAGCCTAGTAAACGACCATCAGCTACCAGCAGTAGTCCGTATGTGTACACTGTCTACATGTTGGTAGGAAAGATGCTAACCATCTTGTTTGCTCTAGTCAATCCAATGTGCAATCGCCGCCATCTAGCATGAGCCATGTCCATCAGTCCATGTATGTATATATGCTAGCCATCTCAGTCAGTGAATGATACTCATCCTACACTAAACAGGCCAGTCCATTCCACACCATCCAACACTGATTATACCCCTTACAGCATCAGCAGAGATGCACAGCGCTCCTCCGTTTCATCTGATAACAACAACAACAGCAGCAAGAACACACCGGATATATACACTGGGCCCATGACACCCACTGTATCGAGTTCCACTGCCAACTCCAAGCACAAATCCAGAGACGGTACTATCGATTCACTCACATCTGTCAAATTGAAACCAGCAGGCATCAACTTTGAAGAGCTTAAATCAGAAGCTGTCAATTTATGGGACGAAGGTGTAGATGTCAAGTTGGTGGACGCTAAAAGCAAAAAGAAGACGGAATGGTTGTCCTCCAGTGCCTTTTTTTCTGACGATCCTGTGATAATGTCATCTTCATCCAACACCAACACCAACACACAATACAGCACGCCATTTGACAGCGCCACATCCGTGGATCAACAACGACCCAAGCAAACATATGCTGGTATTGTGGCAGATAATTCGCCTGTGTGGGCAACTGATGTAAATAAACAGGCTTCTTCTGAGGCTTTAGAATACGATGCTTATCCAGCACCACCTCCACCCCCACAACCCGCTTCATCATCCAGTGCGAGAGATTCACCTGCCTGGGCTAAACAACCGCAGTACGTGATTGATTGGACTTCCTACGAGAACGGCACCAACACGAGAAGGTTCTTCAACAACCAGCAGCCAGAACAGCACGCATCATCAGCATCAGCATCAGCAGCGTGGATGCCTCAAAATGTCGCTCATCCCGTGCAACACATGGCTCCTATGGTCATGGTGCCGTCTCCCTATATACCCATGTCAGCCAATGGCTATGCACAACATCCAGCACAGCAGCAGCAGCAAGTTGCGTTGCATGTCATCACACAGGCTGATAGAGATTGGATGCATTGCTTTTACTCTGTCATTACCAAGTTCAATATTCGCACTGTGGTGAATTCATTTCAGAAAAAGATTGATGGGATACTTCAACGCTCACTGCAAGATTTATCACCTCGCTCCTTTGGCCTACTGCTAGAAGCATTGACTGTAGTGATGGAATACGAGGCCAATCTCTCGGTATTGGAGACAGCGCGCAAGATCAACACACACTGGACTACCTTTAGCTACTACTTTGTCCGCTTCATCAAGAACTATGCTACACTACCAGACGATATCAAGGTCATTCTACAATTCTCAGTAACCATGTCAAGATTCTTTCCCAAAATCTATCAAGATCTGCCTATGGATGATATACTGCGCATCTATGAACACGCCAAAGGCATCACCAACCAGGATCTGAATGCCGAGTTTTTGAAGCAGTTGCGTTTATTGAAGGTTGTGTCCGTGGAGAGATCCAGTGCAAGAGAAGGAGGGCTGCATCGTGGCGAATTTAGGAGTGAGTTGGACTACAGTTTGCCTTCTTTGCCTGTGGCGGATAATGTGGTGACTGAAGTAATTGACAAGGTGAATCCACTGCGAAATTACGAGATCAAGAAGGAAATCACTATTGCTAACAAGCTGCACAACCCATGGCCCAATGTCGACCTTGTCAACTATACACTGTTCCACTTTTTGATGCTGCGTGACGAATTTGTGGGTCCTATTCAAGCGGTCATCAAGGAGCTGCTCAGGGGTTCTAATTCCAGCAACATCTCTGTGCCTGAATGTGCTGTCTACGAAAAGACGTTGGCCTTGTCTAGCACACTGTCGTTCCAAACCTCGGAGCCTTGCATTGTATTCAAGTTGGGCCCTGCTTTGGCTACGGATCACGTCGTCTCTGATTTCGAGGAAGGCTCTTTGGTTTTGATTATGCCTGAAAAGCGGCCTGCTGCTGCCAGTCCTTCAGAGCAACACGCTGTCAAGAAACAAGTTGCCGAGATTTCCATGATGGGTCAGGCCGTGCGTGCTCAATCCAGTTACACACCCAATGGTCAGCCACTGCGTTTGGTGTCTATCCACATTGACCGTGATGATATCCACAAACTAGACTTGAGCCATCGCTACACAATCATTACTTGCAAGAACAATGCCAACGCCACCAAGGCGGTGCTCAAGTGGCTGTACAATGAACACTTGAAGCTGGAAAAGAAGCACTGGTCCTCTGTGCTGACACCTAGAGTGCTGGCTGCCAAGAACATCCTGTCTCAGGCACAGATCACTTGCTGGGATGAAGAGAATTACGAACAAGCCATCATGACCAATGGCGATACGACCCCTGACTATTTGGCTAGTGCCGAAATTGACATCTCATGTATCATGACACGCATGGGCAACTACCGTGCTCGGCCTGGTGAAGACATTTGGCCCGCACCTACCTCACATTTGGAGCAAACCATTCCAGTAGCACGACGCACTCCCCTGTATAACGTGTCCCCTAGTCAGCTCAAGGCCATCAAGTTTGCATTGACGCATCGCATTGCTGCCATCTCGGGTCCTCCTGGCACTGGCAAGACGTTCCTGGCCTGCAAATTGGCTCAATTGATGAGTGAAGCACTGACCGCTGGACAATTCCATCAACCCATTCTCATTATTGCCAAGACGCAGTCGTGCTTGGATGACATCTTGAAGCCTCTTGTACAGCATATCCCTGACGTAGTGCGATTTGGTAGTGAGCCTTATGAAGAGGTACTCAAGAGCAAGTGCGCAACACAGTTGGCTGCACCTGCCATGTCGGATAACAACTACCGTCAATTCCAAATACTGGAACGTCAGCTGACCTCATATCAAGCCAAGTTGCAGACCTTGTTACAAGAGCGAACCAAGATTTATGCGCACTGTCCTGCTATACTGTCTTCTGCTGTGCCACCTCCTTATCTGTCTGCCATGAACAGGGCCTACAGTTTGGAATTCCACGAGGGTGCTGCCTATCCACCCACACACGACACGTTGACACTGTGGAAGTCCTGGGCTAGTCAAGACAAGCTCACTCACATCTATCGCAAGACTCAGCTGTCTCTGTCTGAATGGAACCATGCCCAGTGGACGTTAGAGAACGCTTATCTCAAGAGAGGGGGCCGTGGCATTATGCCTATACTGGATCCCAACGTGCTTCGTGCTCGATTTACGCATATGGCAACCAATTCTCCTCAAATCTCGTCTATCAGTGATGCTGTGAACTGGCCATTTGACAGTTCTGCTGGCACGGGCGCTCAACTTCGCTCTTCCCTCCTTCAAGTGTGGCGACGTGTGCCTGCTGATCAAGTGTGGCACTTGGAGGCTGATAAAAAGACACAACTGATCAATAGCTTGGTCAAGGTCCTTCTCTCGGCTATTGACGCTGAAATTGAAGACATTTTGCAACAGCAACTCAAAGCAGCACAGTCCTACGACGAGATCTTGATTCAGAAATGGACTTATCTGTGTCGCTTCAACCGTATCATTGGCATGACCGCTGACGTTGCTGCTGCTAACCGTGAGTGGGTCTCTACCTTATGGCCTCGTGGCGTCATCGTGGATGAAGCCTCTGAAATCCTGGAATCGACCATTGCCTCTATCATTATGGGACCTCGCACTGAACATTTGATCCTGCTGGGTACAAGTGACAACTTGTTCAAGCCTCGTATTACAAACCCTGCATTGGCTGGTAATCCTCGCAACTTTGATGTTTCCATGTTTGAGCGCTGGAAGGGATCCAATAGTGAAATGACCCCGCTAGAAGAACAGTGGCGTATGCATTCTGATGTGGTGAGTGTCATTGACAAGTTTAACTGTAGCAAGGCCACTACTGAGTCTTCATCACTGATTACGGCGCCCATGATCACCTACAATGAAAACATGGTGGATGGCAAGCACCCTAGAATGGAGGCACTCTATGGTATCACGCAGCGTGCTTACTATGTGGATTATCAGTCCAGTGAAGACACGGAAGCAGACGCCTTTTATTCCAAGCTGGTACACACACAAGTCAACAAGGCAGAGGTCGAGGAGGCACACTACGTCGCTAGCCTTGCCGTCTATTTGAGCCAGCAGCAATACCCAAGCACAGGCATTGCTATCCTGACAGTTTCTATTGTGCAAAAGTACTTGATTCGTCATATACTGCGTGAAGAGATCCCAAAGCGAACTTGTTTCACAAAGAACATTGCTAAAATTCACCTTGACACCATTGAGCAATACACTGGCCGACAAAACAACTTTGCTATTGTATCCACTGCTACACCAGGCCACTCGTCATCTAGCTATGATAATGTCACTCGCGCCTTGACGCGTGCTCGCTATGGTTTGTATATCGTGGGTAAGCCTGGAAAGGATCGTGTGCATCGTCGCTGGGATGACTTTGCCAGCTTTATGAAGGACAGTGAATTGTATGGTCCAGCCATCCAATTGACTTGTGCCACACATGGTAATTCCTTGTATGCTGGCCATTGGCAAGACTTTTTGAAGATGAAGAACGGTGGTTGCCAACAGCCGTGCGCTACCTTGATGACGGATGGCCATGTCTGTAAGGAGGAGTGTCATTTTGGTGGCCATGATCAAATCATCTGTCAAGAGCCTTGCAATCGACTGCGACCCTCTAACTGTACACATGCCTGTGAGAAGAAGTGCTTTGAATGCTCCAAGAACGGTATCTGTCCTCCTTGCTCTGTAGAAACCACAGTGAAATTGCGTTGCGGTCATACACATGTAGGCATCTGTCATGAATTGCAGAATATGAATCGCATCGAGTGTCAAGAACAAGTGCTTCATACGTTTGCCTGTGGACATGAGGCCATAATCAAGTGCTGTCAATTGAGCAGGGCCGACGAAATGAAGTGCCATGTGCAAGCGGAAGTCCAGTTGCCTTGTGGACATACTGTCATGAGTCGATGTGGCGTGGAACCAGTGTGTACTCATGTGTGTAATGCTGTATTGGAGTGCGGACACAAGTGTCACTCTATGGTAAGTTTGAGCCATTCATAGTACAAAGGGCAAGTGTATATTAATTTGCGTGCTTTAGTGTGGTGAACCTCATTCGCATGATCGTAGTGAATGCACTGCTAGTTGCTCCAAACAGCTGATTTGTGGTCATCGATGCGCTAAAGGCTGCAGAAACCCTGATGACCATACAGAACGCTGTGCTGAAAAGTGCAACTATGTATGCTCCCATGGATACAAGTGTAGTCGCGAGTGTTACAAGGATTGTATTCGCTGTATTAGCGAGTGTCCTTATATTTGCAAACATTACAAGTGTACCAAGAAATGCTATGAGATTTGTGATCGACCCCCTTGCAACCAGCCATGTAAACGTATCCTCAAATGCTCGTAAGTAGTGAATGTCTATATGTTGCTCGAGTGTTGTCACTAATTGATGTGGTAGTCATACATGCTCTGGTTTTTGTGGCGAGCCCTGCCCTCCTTGCGCTACCTGCAACGGTGATCTTAAATGTTCTATTACTTTGCGTACCTTGTCTGAATTTGAGGAGAATGAGAGAGTCTATATGCTCCCAGATTGCGGTTGTGGTAAGTTGGAAGATCTATTTCAATGAAATCATAGCTCTAATATGATTCTCTAGCTTTCTCTGCTGAAGGGCTCGACATGTACTTTAAGAATCAAGCCAAGAACGGAGAACATACGGCTGTCAAGGTCTGGGGCTGCCCAACCTGTCAAAAAACCATCTACACTGCTTTGCGTTACAACCAGTACGTCAAGACAGAGATCAACCTCGTCAACAAGATCAAGATGCGTTTGGAAAAGGAGAGACAGCAATTGACGCCTCAAGAAAGAGACCAAATTGTAAGCGCGATGAATGATGAAACCAGACAGCATGCTATTCACAACATGGTCGGTGGTCGTTGGTTTGTATGCGAAAATCAACATCCTTACTATGTTGGTGAATGTGGCGGTGCGACGGAAGTCTCGAAATGCCCAGAGTGCGATGCACCTATTGGCGGAACCCAACACAAAGTAGTAGAGTCAAATCGCTTCTACGGAGAGTTTGACGGTTCTGAGAAACCAGCTTGGCCTGGCCAACCTGGGGCTGACAGCTAACTCGTGTAGTCTTGCTTATGTTATAGTATCAATTTCAAATAGAGTAATGTAGTATAGTCTTGGATTCTCTGGGCAGGCTATTGTAGCATGTTATGACTTTTAGTAAAAGCTGGATGTGAGCACCTTGGCAGACATGCTGATGTCAAATGCGTTTAAACATTCAAAATCCTTATTGGCTTCAATGCAGTGCTTTTAGAGTATACAGGATGAAAATAGCTATATCTCAATTATAATGGTATGCATTCATTTGAATAATTTAACCTTACACAGGTGCTCATGAATTCAGTGAACTGAGAGCGGAGGCATAGTGACGATAAAGCCGAAAGAAAGGAAACTCTTCATTCTATCAGCTTGAGCATTACCCTTTATACCTTTCTAAGCCATTCTCTGCGTAAGTGCCTGAATCAAGATGGACGCATAAATTTCAATATATTTATTAAACTATTCTACAATTACTTCCATAAAGCATTGACACGTTTTCTGCGAACCATAGGCCCAGTAACCCAAATACCAACAACCAGGCCAGTGATGGTCAATAATAGCTGGAATTTGGAAAAATCTTCAGACAGCACATCAAATTGCTTGCTGGGGGACGATCTGGTAAAGAAGGAGTCAATGCCATAAGCAAACACAAGTGCAGTTGATTCCAGCAAGGATGGGCTCGTGATGATGGATTTGACACCGGCTACATCTAAGCCATAAGTCAAGAAAAGACGCTTCTCATCAGGAATGGGGCTATAAGGGAAGAGTTGCTCCTCTTGATCTTCCTTGGTTGGCTTGTCTTTGGGTCTACGAGGATCAAAGAGTCTCTTGTTGACGCCCATGATTTGATGCGTAGGGAGGCCGAAAAGGATGTCTTTGGTGGAAATGCCATTGCGAGTGATGGTAACGCCCATGGTGGTGACAGGGTAAGGGAAGGCGAATGCAGATGAGAGCACATGGGGTTCAATGTTATCAAATGATGAAAAGTTGGCTCTAAAGAGGATGTGGTTAATATATAAGATGTTCAACTACTCTGCTAACGGTTACCTTTCAACACGCTCATTCTCATGCTCGCCTTCAAACAACTCCAATACAGCTGTTTGATAGCCTCTTGCCTTGGCGTCGTTGCTCCAAAAGTGATAGACAAACCAATTCTCGGATTGAATGACATGAACATCATTGTGCTCTACATCGACGTTTTCGTGGACAGTTTCATACAAGATGGAACCCTTGACGGAATCCATGATGCGGATCTTGATCAGTTTCTTTTCGGTGTTTTTGGTAATCAAAGCAAACATGTGAGGGTTCAAATACTTGTAGAGGACATTACGATTGCCCAAAGCACGTCCAAGAGAAGCGACCTTTTCGTTGGGCTGCTTGTGGCTCAAAGCAACCGTCTTTTCATCTTGAGGCAAGTTGAACTTCCAGACAGGCTCCACCTTGAGACTTCCTCTGTAGCCTTCAACTACCTTGAATCCCTGCATGTTACCATCCGCATTTTGAGTCGAGAAGTAGAAGGTGGGCAAGAATTCAGAGACAAACTTTTGCTGAGAAGCCATGGTATCAGGGTAAATGTAGACACGGCCAGATCCAGCTTCGTAGATGGCCAAGATATGAGTACGCTCATCAGGATCTTCGATGGGTAAGCGCATGACCTTATCCACACCAATGTTGGTAGCAACGACAGGCTCAAAGAAATCAGCAATCTCAGGGATGGCAGTAATGTAGTTTTCACCAGTCAAGGCATTCAGACGAACAAAACCAACAGCTTGTCCGCCCATTTCATCGTATGTATTGCCCACAGCGACAATGACAGGAGGCAACTTGACAGCAGCAGCGCGGACCACATGAAGTTGGGTAAAGGAAAAGGCGTCTACATAGCGACTCCACACAATTTTACCGTTACGAGATGTATCTTGCGCAATGATCTTGCCACTGTTGGTGACAGAGATCAACAGCTTGCGCAGACCAAAGTTATCACGGTACAGAACCTCGGGCTCTGTCTCATTCAACCAGCAAGATTGAGCTTCCAAATTAGTAACCTTGTTGTTTGCGTCCTTCAAAGTAGAGCTAGACATGCCGACAAAGTGAGAGACGATCCAGTTGGGCAAGCGACGAAGCTCTAATGTGTGTGTGCTGAGTCTACGAATATAGCGGGAAAGGGGGCTTTCGGCAGCTTGTTCAGATACAGTTTCATCGAGTTCATCAGCCATTTGTGTCCACATCTTTTGTTCAGGAAGATCCAAAAATTCAGAGGCTGCGATACCACTCAATGCTTCTTCCCGAGACCATACAATGGAGGATTCGTTGTACAAAAAGACAGAAGACCCATCAGTAACCACAAACAGACGGAAGGGATCCATGCTGATCAATTTGATATAGTTGATGTCGCCGCTCAGTGAGAAATCGTGCTTGATCTTGAATTCTTTTCCTTCAGGCACAGCTTGCACCTTTAATTCTTGAGGTCCTGATTTGACGGCACGGATAGTAGATTGCTTGAAGAAGTCAGCGCCTCCGTAGGCAGTGTATTCTCCATAGTACTCGCTCAATTTCAGTGTCTTTTCTTGGATATCAACAAGCACAGATGCTGAGAATAACGTCTCCTCGTCATCTTCAAACTCTGTAGAGAGGATGAATGAACCAAGCTGGGCATCATCACCACCGAAAAGGCTGATCTTGCTAGGCACAAACTTGTCTGCGGTAGGAAGTGATTTGACAAGTGATTTGATGGAGACACTCGAAATATCCTTCTTGTTGATGGGTGTCCATTTCAAAACATCTTCCTCTGTCCAAAGCAAATAGTCACCAGTGTAGGTTACGTCTTCATAATTGGCGCCGCATGGGATCTTAAATGTGGAAGAGGTCTCTCCAGTTGTTGCATAAATCACATTGATGAGGAAGAATGGTGATCTGCTATCATCGTTGGGTTCAACTACAACATAGATCAAATCGCCTCTCTCAAAGGCTCTCAGTCTTTCAAATACTTGACTAATATACGAGTGAATAAAAATCGTCCAAATATCCAATACAAAGACACTTACGCTTCGTTGGCTTCTCTAGTCCAGGTCCACAATTCCTTGCCATCTTTCGATAGTCTAATAAGCTTTGTTCTATCCACAAATACAGCAACATCTCCATTATCCCATACAATAGGCTTGGTGTTGCCATAACCCTCGTTCTCTGCGGGTGTTTGCTCCCATATCAATTGGCCGTTTGTATTGTTCCAAAATTGTGCACGTTCAGGGTTGCTCGAAATAGTGAGAATGCCTACAGCACTATCAGCGCATGTACGCTTTAATCGATGCCCAAGACGTTACCTGCTTCTGTTGCTGCAAAATGGTCCAACTGATTATCAAGCACCTGTCTCCATTCTACGTTTTAGTTGGTTGTAGGTGAGTATTGATTCATGTTGCATAGATGTATCTCTTCTTACCAACTGCGCCGGTGTGCGTGTTGAGAGAGGCAATGATGTTTCTTTCAGAATACACTGCAATGTGATTATTATCCAGCTTTACAGCTTCACGGGGATGGCCAACCCAGGTATGATGCCTACATGAGTATATTAGATTTTTCGCGTTTCCGTTTCCATGACTCGATGAACTTACCAATCGAATAATCCAGCTTGGTTTTCATATATAGCAGTTGCTGGCAAGGCAACGTGTAATAGTAATAGTCCCAACAAGAGAGTGTTGAGGATATTCATCATACTTCAATTGAAATATAAAGTGTATACAAAGAATTGAAAGGTTAAATTACGTTTTGAAATGGTTATTTAAAATGTAGCGGCTTCCCAATAACCAAGTGTGTCAAGATGATTAGCCATTGCTGAATCTGAGCCAACCCTCCCAGAGAATTAGTTTTAGGCACTTTACTTGCATCCATTATGCACAGGATAGACTGGCGTGCTTTTTCATTGAAACTGACGGAAGTGTTGCTCTAAATTAGATATTGTTATCAACTGATGCAGCACTATTAAATCTACAGAACTCGATGAATGCTTGGGCACTGCATGCGCAATTAAAATACGCTTTGAAACTGCCGCTTTTGATAATGATTTCGCAGATTGTAGTATACAGACAAGCCTGCTTTCAAATATTTTGAAGGTTTTCCAAGTAAGCAAGTACTAATACTGCACTAGTTTACCTTTAAAAATATATATTGCGTAGACTCAGAAATTAATGCAGCATTAGTTTTCTTGTATCTATAGGGCTCAATAGATCAGCGCTTGCCAAATTCTCGAAAAACGATTGCTTAAGGCTAACTTTTGCTACAGTGGCGCATATAAAATTCTTTTAATGGGCTATTATTAGTCATATCACGCCCTAAGTTTATTTTATAATAGGCTTGAGCACCTCATAGATGCTTTCGTGGTATCATAAGAAAAAAAAAACCTGTTTTTGCCACTGTAAACTTCAACTCGTGGGTCGAAACCCCGACTTTAGTAAAGAAGTATCGTAGGTGTCAAAACGAGATTTCATTTTGTAGTAGAGCGAACAAAGAGAAACAAAATTCAATTAATACTGAAGCCAGGTTGAGTTGACAGTTGGACAAAGAATAGCGTTCAAGAATTGCTCTGATTATATTGGTTACCTTACACTTCCTCACTTAATAATTTGACAACCAACGTAGCGACTGAAAATCCGTCTATATGTTTAGCAACCGTCCTTCAGAGTAAGTATAGAACGGTCCTGATATAAAAAAGACTCTAGCTTCAACGTGGAGCTTTGATTAGCTGCTCCCCCTTTTTTCGTAAATTGTGCAGTACTATGGCGAAAAGCATTTGTCAAACCAAAATGAAGCAAGATATCGACAAACGATTTTGAATATACAGCTTTCCAGCATCGCATCCATGGGACTAATACTCGTAATCGCTAGTAGTTGACAGGTTCTCAGATGAAAAGCATGCTTCAACTTTGGCTTTTTTCGAGAATCATTAGCGTTTTATTAGTCATCAGCAACCGTCCAATCTGATGCTACTAATTGCACTGTCGATTTTCTCGCAAAATTTCGCTATTGTAGCAGGGTACTTGCAGAGCTCTAACATTAATATTTCAAAGCTTGATTTTGAATGCTTAAAATATCGACATTGGAAATACTTTTGTTGAGAATCTTTGATATGAGGTAAGAGATAGCAACCCATTAAATTGGAACATGTTTGAATATTAATGGTAAACAACGCATGTTCGGTGTGGCATCGGGTATTATTTGGGTTCTCCTAATACTTTCGATTGCGTGCTATTATTATGCCTATATGACTTTCCTCCCCCCAAAATAATAATATCAAGTTTGAAGAAGATCCCCTTACCTATATATAAATGTTTAATGCATGCTAAATCAAATAATTGCACCTTATAATACTCTTGAACAAAGAAGGATTTAAATTTTTTCCATTTGATTACGCTTTTATTATTACAAAAGACAAAATAATATTAAATGGCAAATCAACAGAAAATCAACTAGTTGTAAACCTTTTCTCTTTCAACCCCTCAGTCAATCAAATCGCTTAAAAACTCCGCTGACCTAAAAAAAAATTTGCAAGGGTTTCCCCCTGTTTTGATGTGAGGCAAAATTTTAAGCTCCGTTATATATAGCAATATAGCTGTTACTATCATCAAATTTCCCTCAGGTGCTAGAGCATGCCTTACTTACACCACCTAGCTTTAGATTCTGGCGTTGAGACTCTCAATCATCACTAAAGTAAGTAGTGATAACCAAGTGGAGACGGCCTATCTACCTCCTAGCCTCGGATAAAGTCTTGTTGAGCTTCAGGGATAGGCACATCCACACAACGTAAAAAAGGTATGCTTCAAAGAAACATAAAAATAATAAAAGAATGAAGAAAAGAACATACTACTATAAGAGTATAGTGGTATGTAGGCAAAAAAGGGAAACTCATACAAAGCGAGTCAAAGAAAAGCGTAACAAATACAACATCAGAGATGTTCAGAACAGCTCGCTGTTGTTGCAACAAAAATGCACACATGGGCAACATGCATGGTAATAGTCGGATGTAAAGCAACGCAAACACGCACAACTGCAAAAGCAACTGTGGTATTATAAATTTGCAGTAGAACATTAGGACTAATGTTGTTTCATGTGAAGCCACAAAGGTAACACAATCAACAAAAGAAAAAGAAAAACGCAACAAAACAAACACCATGAATGCAGTATCATAGGAAAGGAAGCAGTAATACAAACGTTTAAAGAAGTTTTATATCATTGCGGCCAGAAGAAAGAAGATACTTACCACTTACCACCACCAGAGATAGACCAGAGAATAGACAATCACCACAGATGGACCAGAGAATAGGCAATCACCGAATATAAATCAGAGAACGAGCATACACCAGAGACAGCAGACCAGGAAACACCAGATTAGCAGCACCAGCACCAGCGCCAGCGCCAGAGAAAAACCAAAGAACGAACGCCACTTGCAGAGACCAGACAAAGACCAAACAAATTACTTGCCACTTATTGTCACCACCACAGAGAGACCAGAAGAGTATAGGCAACCACCAGAGATAGACCAGAGGACAAGTATACAACAAAGACAGTAGGCCAGAAAACACCAGAATATCAACAAAACCAGCAACAGCAGCTACTAGACATAATAAAGCAAAAAAGCAGACAGCAGAGATAGCAGAAAAGTAATGGAAGCAGCACCCACTTCAAACAGGCAAAAAACTTATCGAAACCTAGTAAATAAATTCGATTATTAGTGCTTGTTCTACGTCTTTCTCTGCTCGTTGTCGAATGGTACCTACTATATTCCACTTCAAAGAAGCAGTATCAAGTACTTTTAATAGTGCAGGACCGTGTCATCAGAAGTTGGAGTGTTATTTCCAATCAAAAGGGTTCCAAAACCAATGTGGTTTGACAGTAAACGCGTTTTTCAAAAAGGGTAAAAAAAACGGGGTATGGAAAAATGAGAGGGCGCCCTAACCGACGTCACGACCAGTAGATTTGGTCTCAGTACTCTGCCGTGGTAGCCATAACTGCTGCACTTTAATTTGAAATTGTGAAGTGGGTGTTTTCGTGTTCGAATTTGACTTGATTTCACATTCTTTAAACATTTCTGCTAAATTTAACTATGAAAACTGTCGTTGTTATACTTTAATTTCTAACGCATTTATATAGAGTCGATAAAGGCGCATCGGATGACGCCGGTTACATTCAGTTTTCAGGCCGAAAATAAAGAGCAATCTTGAAATAATTGAAAACAGGTTTTTTGCAGAAATGTCAATATCTAACATATATAAATTTCATAGGAAGGGTTTCTAGTATTGCATTACGTCTTTACGATCAATTTGATCTAATATGTATCATAGGAAAAGTCTTTATTTTTAGGGCAAAAAACACGATCGTTTGATTTTCAAGAATATTCCCTTGCTAATACTCATGGAAAAACAATGATTTTCATGAATTTGCAACGATCCAAAAAAAATTGTGATAAAGCATCAGTAAGTAAAGCGTATCCAAGAGGAGTCGTTTGGTGCTATTCCAAGCGCTCAAAACGCTTTGTGGCATGAGTTTTTTGGCTTCAAAATGGTTAAGTTGGGACAGAATTTGGCCTAAAAATAAAGCGTAGTATGTCGTGCTGCCAAAGAAGTAAGTAAATTACAGCTTTTTTGTGAAATGTCCCTGGTGGTTTGCATTATACGGAACTCATTCCCTAAGTTACCGACGCTTTTATTCTAATTCTGACGATCATGTCTTTTTGAGATGCTCGAATAATACAGTGATTTAAAGCTTGAGCGTCAGTGATAATATGCAAATTTGAATGAACGACTTGCTCGGATTGACCAAGATGCTTTTCAGGTCAGTAGGACGCTTTGGCGGTCGTCCACAACAAAGGTATTACGTTTAGTCGTAAAACTAAACTTAACGTCTATTCACAACAGCGTTGAACAATTATAATAAAAGAAAAATGGCTGATACGAGACAGGTTGAGTGTTGCATACAAGCATGCATCTTAGGCTACATTTACTTTCTCCTCAAGCCACCTTTTACAGTGTAGCAGCATAGATGATGTTTATCGTATCACATCACATCTATGTTTACAAGCCCAGTCAATTGTGTGTGCACAGATGCCTCTGGAACTACAATAATACATTCAATCTCCCTAATGTCAAGATATCGAGATCCACCTACACTACATGAAACATATCGACTTAGGTGGCCTCCCAACAGGCTATACCAACAATCCATAAGGCCCCAGTGGGCTGCTATTTATATACCATCTCAACGTAGTAGTCATTGACCAGGGATCTACCATATTTAAGCAAGCTAGATGCCCTGTAATAAAGAAGCTTTTTGCTTTCGTTTTAGATACAGTTGGCAACTGGTTATTATCATCGACTAATTATTACGAATTCATCATTGAATCCGTGTCAGCAGATTGGCGAGATCAAACAACGAAATAATCATGTATCAGATTCGAGCGAACAGAGGTTCATGACACCTACATAATCTGCGATACAAAAATCAACATAAACAACTCATACTAAAATCGGGTTTAAATAGTTCTACGGAGCTAAACTGCCGAAAAACCATTCCACGCCAAATTTTCAAAGAAATGATCGCTCAAGGCTAACTTTTGTTATAGTAGTGGTGCATATAAAATTATTTTTGTGCATTGTTACTAGTCGTACCACGCCCTGTATTTACGTTATAGACTTGAGCACCGTATGGAGGGTGTTTCTGTTATGCTATTGTTATTAAAAAAACATGTTGTTTTGCGACTATGAACTCCAATTTCAGAGTTAAAATCCGATCTTTGAAAGGAAGTATCGCAGTAGGTGTGCAAACAAGGCATTCTTTGGTAGAGCAAGCATAGGAAAACAGAATATAGCTAATAGAGAAGAAGCTTGAGTGAATTGGCAATAGTAAATATAATAGTGCTTGTCGAAACATTCGTTTTTCCATATAATATTGGTTCCTTTGCATTTTACTCGCTTAATTATTTGACAACCAATGTAGCGACGGAAAGCCCCTCTATACCGGCATTATTTTAAAATACGTACAGCCCAAGCTTTGCGCTAACTTGAATGAGGTATCTATGGATTTCTGAAATCGTTCGACCTCAAAATTGACCGATTCTGATGATAACACTGCTTTCCAGCTAAGTCAAAATTAGAGTCGAATTCATAGAAAAAATCTCATGATACGAATTGTAAGGGCATTGACCTAAATTATCAGGTTGCTTTTTTTTTATAGGACAGCTATTGCTCTTTTTTAGTTGTTTTGGACATATTACAAGTTTTTGTCGACACAACTGTACCTTTTAAACTTCGCACAATGTAGAGCAAACAAACCTCTGTCGAAGGAGCCCTGTCTCAAAGCTTTAATATGATTGTATCATGAGATATTACTAAGAATTTTGTACGTTTAAGAAAAGTGCCATCTACAATGTTACCTTGCTATCACAAGCAAATTTAGGCCAAAAATTGATAGTATTGTCCAAGGACATTTTTGATCAAATCTTGGAAAAGACGCATCGGATTTAGATAAAACAAATCCCATTCAATAGCTCTATTCTGGATTTATCGTAAGGTAAAAGTTCCCGGCTTCAAATGTACGTTCCCTTCATGGTTTTCCTCAAGATCCTGTATCTTCTTATCACCTGTAGGCAGAAGCATTCTCAAACAACAGTCCCTAACAGAGTTATATTATCCACGTATGTCGGTACGGAATTGGAATGCGCATCGAATGGTACTGCACATGTAAGTAATTCTACAATTGGCATACAAATAAGCTTGTTTTTGATGTATTTTGAGGGAAGGTCGTCAAAGGAAAATAGATACGAAATCTCTAGTAATTTACTGGTAGTATGCATAATTCTGCTGGGTCATTATTATACAAATTTGTAACTAGTAACCATCGTAACATAATAAGTTTATGGCCCCTAGACACTTTCAGAGCCTCAAAAAGAAAAGAAGCAGTTGATCTTACAAGTGAATTGGCGAATTGACGTCATCAAATATAAGACCTTATGGGAAAATAACATGGATAACGACAGCACTGTTGTGCCAGAAGGGCTACAACTGTCTATAAAGATTAAGGTATTCTTGATGGGTAGATATGTCTGTGTTGTGCAACAACATGGACAAGCTATGATAAGTGAAGTGCATCTCAGCTATCTAAATACTGAGGTTCACCAGATGTGATAAGCGTTGTACAAGATAAATTGCTACTTTGGCATTCAGAACTTAGTATAAATAGAATAACTCTTGTCTTCATCAATAAATCTTTAGTTTTTGTGTCTGATCTTATTCAAATAAGTCTTTTCTTGTTTTTATAATATCGAACATTTTTTATAAGCTACAAATAATAATCCTTTTATTCTTCGTGCTTAACAAGCACTATGCAATTTGCCAACTACTCTCCATTAGTTTCAGAAGCATCTCTAATTGCCTTCATGATTATTAGAAGGGCCCTGAGTTTACCAGCCGGCACCACCAGCCAAAATTAATTTCAACTCAGACTCATAGTATATTTGATATTGGCCAAATTCTATTATTTCTCGACTTGATTGATCTATTTTGACAGATTCGACTATATAAAATTGATAATTGTCCACCACTTCCTAATACATTCTTAAAGTACTTTTCAAGGCACTTCCGATGGTGCTAATTGTGATAAGTAATTTGAATGAAATTATTGAGCAATTTGGTAGAATATGAAATACGGTTTTTAGCAAAAATATCCAGATTTTGCATATAATGGCCTCAAAAAACTGATTCAGAAGCTGCTTTGGATCGAAACAAACATTTTGATTTAATATCATAACATAATAAATGTTCAGTCCTTAGACACTTTACAACTCTAATATGGAACCTGAGTTTCAAGGCATCTGTCTGGCCTGGCTCGTATGAGAATAATGATTTTACAATCAATCAACAAAAACCACTGTTAGTTCTACCCTCTTTTCTCTGCTCAATACTGTCAACGTTCCCTTTGAACGACGTCTTGGAGCCTTAGAGATTTCACTACTTACTGCAGACATCTTACGCAGCCCATGAATCGTCAATGTCCAGACTAGCGTTATTAAATATAGAATGCAAGACGATGTCATTATGAACGATATAGAATGCAATAAAATATTATCTGATATGAATTGCGGTAATATATTACGCAATTACGAAAAAAAAAAGCACTAGCAAATCGACTCTGATTTATACCACAATCTCAAACATGCCAGACAAGAGTACAATGCTGCATACATGGAAGTATCAAGCCTGAAAGTGATTTGAAAACACTGAAAAGGAAGAATACATTGATAAAGAAGATACAGAAAGGAAGGACAACTAGATAAATTCGCTTGAAAAAAAAGCCACCAACATTTGGTAGCTGATGAAGCTAAATCAGTAAAGACCTTGTCGAATAGCAACAAATGACAGACCGCATCCTTTATTGAAAATTGGCGTCAAAACCCTCTGTGCAAGGACAGCCGCTTTGTCTGATGAATTATCGGCTAGACGTGTCCCAGACGCATGATAAAAGCCAATGGATGCATACATCTTTGCGCATGTACAGTTTGCTATGCTAGGTTTTTATTAATATTTAGTAACGTGTGTATGTACGTGTGGTATGGTATCGAGTGGTTATAGGGATAGCAACTGTAAATTAGATTGAAAGCAAAGTACAGGTGGGAATCATGTCATGTCATGTACATGTGAAAAAAAAAAAAAAAAAAAAAAAAAGTGTGGTAGCATGAAAAGCAATTAGTATATATTAGGTAGTTGTTAATCTTCTTTGAACAAATGTGGATGAAAAGAATCGTTTGATACGCTCAGCGGTGACCAGAAAGGTTTTGTTTGCCCTTTTGCTATGAGAATCTCTTGGTTTTTCTCTTGATGGTGCCACCTGGGACTTTTTGTTGAGTGCATGCAACAGAAATCGGGTTGCTTTGGAAGCTCTTTGATTGCTATTATCCGGTGTATTGCTGTAAGAGGCCAACTCATCGTCGCCCACTGAGATAATAGGCGAAGGCAACGTGTTTGTGGGTGATGGAGATACAGTGCAGTAAGTGGGATTGTTGTTGTTGATGATGAACGAGTGATGTATACTGTTGAATGTGTGCCTCTTTTTTTTGTACATTCGCTTGGGATTACCTGTTAACCAAGCATGCTTCAGTACACCCTCTGCTGTGATTCTTCGTTTTGGATTTCTGCATAATAAGCATTTGATCAGAGAAAGTGCTTCATCCGAAAGGGAACTAGGTTCAGAGTACTGTGCCAAGCTAATTTTCTTGAATAATTCTGGCATGGTATCACAATGAAATGGTAATTGACCAGTTAACATTGCATACAAAATGACTCCACAGCTCCACATGTCGACAGGGGGACCTCTATAGGGTGTGGCAGTGACCATTTCAGGTGCTGCATAAAAGGGACTTCCGCAATACGTATCGAGTAATTTAGTGGCATCAAACATCTTTCCAAACCCAAAATCGCATAACCTGATGGATCCTAGCTTATCCAAGAGAACTACAGTTGGCGTTAGTAAATGACAACATGTAAAGCTAATAGGATGACTTACCATTCTCTGGCTTCAGGTCACGATGTACAATGCCATGCTGTACATCATGTCATGTACGGTTTGTTTATTGTTATATTATCTTATTTCACGCAGCAACTTACCTTGTGAATATATGCAACCGCACTAATTAATTCTCGAAACCATATCTTTGCTTGTGGCTCGTCAATCTTTCCCTCCAATTTGATTCTTTCATAGAGCTCGCCACCCTCCACATATTCCAAAATGAAATAAATACACTTGTTTTCGACTTTGACTTGATCTACATTGACAATATGCTGGTGCTGAAAGTCTTTTGATAGCAGTTTACAAATTTCCGTCTCGTTCTCTGCATGCTGTCTTTGATCTTCATTCTTGAATCGTGTGGTGTCGACTACTTTTATCGCCACCTTTTTCTTGGTGCTGATCTCTTCTGCTAGAAAGACTTGGCCAAAGTTCCCTTTGCCCAACACCTTGATCTTTTTATACCGATCACCTATCTTGTCATCAATAGCCGCCATCATCATCATGCTGGATTGCTCGAGAAAGGGAAAAAAGAAAAAGAAGAGGAAAAGAGGGCAGAAAACAAAATAGAGTAGAAAAGCAGAATCTAATTAAGGGATAACAAGGAAAAAAAAAAGACGTAATTATGTAGGTGAACAAACTCGGAAACTTACACAATATGTCCTATACAACATATCAAGAAGGATAAAAGAACAAGAAATAACGAGAAAAGAAGAAGAGGAAGAAGAGTGCAAGACGAGGAGGAGGGTATCTAGGAGAAAGTTAAGGTTGTTTCTTCAGTTTAGCTTTTGACCACATCATCAATTTTTCTATATATATAACATGAACAACTTTCTAAATCCCTTGTCTTGATTCTTATTAATAGCATTACTGTGTATAATTGATATGTGTCAACTTGATGTGCTTGCCCCTTATGAACCCTTCCCACATTGTACATAGATGTTGGCGCTCTTTTTCCCCGAAATCAATGGTTTGGATTATAACACTCAAATCGGAAGAAATTTGCACTACCATAAACAGCATAAAATTCATGCGTATGGCTGTCGCATACAATGCCACAGGGGGATGCTAATTTGCTCATTTGGATAAATATAGCACCCCACACTGTTAGGATGATGTTGTACACTGCATTGGAATCACATCGACAGGCCCCTTCAAATACCTCCAGTGTTACCATCAATTGGACTCGTGCTGCGTTTCTCCTCCATCTTCCATGGTGCTCACTCTACGTTAAACAAGTATCTCTCTTATTAAGCTTGAATTGTTTCCGTGCTCAAAGTTGTATTATATCAATCAGCTACAACGTTTTTGCCTCTCTCCACATTGGTGGAAATCCATACTCCAGCCTCCAAGAACGCAATTTGGATGGCATGACAGATTAGCAGGCTAAACTTTCGGATAAGGAAGAATCAATTCAATGAAGAAAACAATCCTTTTGTAGTCAGTGAAAAAGGAATGAGAAGGGAAAAGGGCAATCAGCAATCACATTTCAGATCAGAGCGAAACGCTGTTCCCAATTGTTGATGACGATGGCTTTAACATTTACATTTTTCAATGGAACGCAGCAACGGAAATCCTGTTCTCAACAAGCTCAAGGGATTCAAACACCTGGAGGGATTGACTTTGAATGCTAAATCTCTCTAGAATATGAAGGGGCTAGATAGTGTACTGAAAAATTGCCCTTTCCTACGCGGGCCCAAGCTAGAATATCCTGACATTGATGAAACATTCCACCAGGCGGTATTAGCATGAGGGCATGGACAGTAGATGGCGTGGAAAAAGTCAGCAGCCTTCCAACGTAACAGCTCGTTATCTTGTCAGGAAGAACCTTCCAATCAATTTTTGGGTGCGTTAAGGCATATACCATATATTCGTGTTGATATCGGGTTGCCCGCCGTGCACTCACTCTTTGGAATTTGTGGTAAAAGAGACAAGCTAGTCAAGATGTCTGTCGGCATCAGATATGGATGTGCCTTCAAGGAAGACGGTAGGTGCAAGGCTTGTATAAATACTATTGAAACCGAGGAACGACAGCAGTTGATCATTAGAGTGGGATACAACAACCTCAAGCGATTTTTCCTTGGGCATCCTGGATGAATTACGTGCCACGTCTGGTCGCTGTACTACTGGACATCATTGGATAGACGGTTTACGCCTTCGTTGGTGGATTCCAATCGCTGGCCAACAACTGGCTTCAATCGGCCATTCTTTCGAGGCTCTGCCTTCATTGAAGACGCTGTCTATCCTTGTGAAGCTTCTTGAATACAAGCCAATTGGAGTAGACTCACATATAAAAGGGAAGCAAGGAAAGTTGGACATTAAGCATGCTGTAATTGGCATTGACATGTTTCCCCAAATCAACCAACTTTACCCAAACTTATACCGTCCCTAGATTACCGATTGTTCGGATATCAATGCGGATGGTCAGCGCCAAGTAAACGTCTTTTCAATCAATATGCCTCACACATGCCTCCCTTTTCTCTGTTACGTATGAAAACGTTGCTCCTGTTCATGTCGAGGCTATAGTGCATGCTCAAATCGGTATTGGCACCTATGTATTGTAGCAATTACAGTTTTCGCTTGACAAATGATTGGAATTGAGATCAAAGGCTGGAAAATGACAGCGAAAGGGACATAATTGTTATGGGTTTAGAGGCTATAGAGCAAAGGTATGACGAGTATCTGGCGACATTAGCATTCTTAAGCTCGAAATTGGAAGAGGTGTCAGCGCTTACTCATTTGTATGTAAAGCATTTCTTCTTTTAGGCGGTACCGCCATTTTCATTAAATTACACTATCAATGAATAAAGTCTTGCTCTTAAAAACAATTAAAATGCTTTGGGGAACCACATACGAGATTTCAACAAGAGGGTTAAAGCTGACAGCCGTTGATCACTTGAAATATATAAACACATCAATGTAAGCATTGGGTGTACATTACAACATTTGGAAAGGGCTCACATCCATCACGCATCCCCATTTTTGCCCAGTTGGGCTTCATTTTCTTATTAAGAACTGACTTATAGACACAAATTACTATGCTTCGTTGTTAAGAGACGTTGGCAGTTTTTTGGTACAGACTACAGGCAGATACAAAAGCACAATTTCACTGGCACAGAGTCAGATCAGGCCACACATAGCAAAGTATGTCCCTTAATGTTTGATTGATAGATTTTACAATACAAAAACATCGCTTTGAACATTTTACTATCATGAGAGGAATCCATAAACAGCTCGCAACAATAGATCTGATTCTCGTAAGATGCTCTACATTGGTAACAACGCGAGCGATTCATGTATGAGTGCGTACCATTGTCATTGTACCTTTTTATGCTCAAAAACGTGCTAAACACAGCAGAAACTAGGTACATTTGAGCTGTGATTTCTCATACTGGAAGCCGTTTTACGCCACTAGAGTAGCATCCCACAGTTGCTCTCGTCAGAGAGTAACTGCTTGACACCTTTGCTCAGTTTTTATGGGATCGTCAAAATTCGACCAAAAATCTGAGGTATACCTCATGGTTTTCAGCGAAAATCAAACGATCACGTTTTTTACCTTGAAAATGAAGCTCAAATATGTACAGCTTTGATGCGTACACATCTTGATTGGTTTGTACATCTAATGCTCTTCAATTGACGTTGATTTTAAAGTAAATCGTTTTGATTTCATGAGCCAATCACACTAAAACAATGCAAACATAACTTTGTTCATTTGCACCAAAAGACAAAAAATTGGCAGGGGGGTTATATACAGTTTCTTTTTATTCTAATTGTTATCATACAAGCGTTTCATCTTGAGCCGTTGGTTGTTGTTGAGCTCTTCTCTGTCTAAGTCTTCTCCTCCGACTCAAAGTGACAAACTGTGGCATAGCTCTGACATCCAAATCCGAGCTGATGTGTATAGAGGACTCTATGGCACCTATCCATTCATTCCTAGCAGCCTCATTCGGTGTTGTCATGAGGTATTGCGGTCCATCCTGTATATTGAGTCGAATGACATGGCGGAATTTGACATAATCTGATGCCACAGTTACTTGCGCGCCGTGCATAGAATGACTCCAAGCTGGTGTGGTTGACTTTTTGTTTTTGGGATTGCGATGATAGGCAGTGATCTTGGTGCCATAAATAACCACATAGTAGTCCCTACAGGTAGAGCAATGTGTCTATAAGTCCATGTATTCTGCCAATGCGCGAGTGATGAATATACTTACTTCCAGGACCGATTCTTTGATCTCACATTGGGCTTGCTGAATTCACACTTTACATGCATGTATGACATCTTATCAATCGAGCATTCATAATCTGGTAATTTCTCATTGCCTTCTTCTTCTCTTGGTATAATTACTCTGCTTGATAATGATTTTGGAAATTTGAATATCCAGGGATGAGAAGGGTCATCATAATCAGGTGGTGAATCTTTGTGTTCCTCTTGTTCCTGGCTTTCCTCTTCTTCGTCTTCTTCGGGTATAATGAGTGTTGTGGAAACATGTTGTGTTTCTTCTTCCTCGTCTTCTCCCTCTATGGATGAATTGCTAGAGCAAGCGGTAGATGCAACGGAGAGAGGTAATGAGACGGTGGATGAGAATGAGTTTAATCTAATGCTCTTGGTCGAAGAGCGTAGAGACCAGCTACTCGTCTTCTTTCGGAGCCAAGGAAATGCTACTGCTTGCATATGTGTGTCATTAGAATCACAGCTCCGATATATATATATATATCCTCACTGGCGAAACTCACCTTTGACAGTTGCATTATTGATGTTGCTATAGATGGTGGTGTTATTGTCGAATCTTAACATGATGATGGTATTTTATATATGACAGTGTAGAGGATTTACATGTAGCAGCGCAATATGAATGAAGGTATATTTGAAAATGATAATTTTTTAAAAACAAAAAAAAAAAAAAAATGAAAAAGGGGATGCATTGCAAGATAGCATGTCTTTATATAAAAAAAAAAGATGGAGAAAGAACCCCCCAAATCTGATTCCACTTGACAACGGGTTAATATAAAGGCAACTTGTGCTGGGAACTTTTCTCTACATTTAATCACGGCCAGAGCCCTATTTAAAAATAAACAAAAAAAAAACTTAAACTATCAGGAATTTCTAAATTTAACAAGTTTTCCATTTGTTTTATTGTTGCCAATCCCTTCATACAAAGTAAACAGGCACCTCTTTTGACGTGTCCAATATACAATAGTTGATTCAAGCCAATGCAGGGCTTTTATTCAATCAGCAATAGGCTTGATCGTAATATCATCATGACGATAATGGGTACAGGAGAGTTGCACTTCCCCCTCTTATTTCTTAATCATATGTAATCACCATGGATACAATAACTCCATGTAGAGTCAATTGTGCGTCTGTCTTACGTTTGACAATCTCATCATATTTGCCAAGTTGACTTGTAAAATAAAAAAAAGGGGGGGGGGGGAGAAGGAGAGCTTGCTTATTGTGAGATGTGTTCATGGGATCTTGCGTTGGATGAGTTTACCCATAGTTATTGTTTCTCCGGATAGCATGAAATGCAATGATCTGCTTATTAGCCATGCATACACTCTCAAGCAAATCATATGGAAGGTCCGTTACACTAAATAAGCATACTAGCGCGAGTGAATAATACACTATGGTGGTGCCGATGCATGACGATGATGACGGTGATGGTAATCTGTCTCCTTTGCTTGCTTGTGAATGGCGATCCTAAAGTTAATGAAGCATGCTCTTGTAATATAAAAGATGGATCACACACCAAACACAAGCAAACAAAGTTTAATGCCCCCCCCTCTCTCTCTCTCTCTCTCTCTCTCTCTCTCATACTGTCTACTCCTCCTCCCCCCCACACACACACACACATATTTTTTGATGAATCCAGAACCGTATTCGGAACAATGGTTTGTATTATCGTAATCTCCCAACGGCCGCTTCTGGCTCTCTCTTTTGGGTCATACCACGTAAACATTATCCCGTTAAAGGATCTCCTGTTTCAATAAGAGTTTGATAACTTTTTTTTTTTTATTATTATTACTATAAGCTGTTTCGGCATTAGTTATATGACAAAAAGACATATGAGACAGATGAAATGCATTTTAATAGGGTCGATAGTAAGATGATGATGCGGATGATGATGAGTAATTACCATAGCGGTGATTATTTGATGATTGAGGCGTAGTGTTATAATTGTATCCGTAAGACGGCTGATATGAAGATGAAGATGGAATGTAAGGCTGTTGCTGATAAGGCGGCTGTTGCTGTTGCTGCTGCTGTGGTCGTGGTAATGTTTCAGGGGAATACAATGGTTGCTTTACGATAGGCTTTGGCACATGCTTTGTAAGCACCAAGACGCCCAGAAACAAATCACATTGTCGCTTGGTTTCTTCCACACGGACGACATACAGGCAATCTGGAATGTGCTGCACTTTGTACAAAGGAATCAAGTAGAAATCCTTGATCCTGGTCTTGTTGTGTCCAACTACGGCATAGCGTTGTCTTGAGTCCAGGTAATTAAGCAAGACTTGACCTTGTGGATTGGCATCGCCCCCTTTTGCCTCCACTTCCAGCAACACGATTTCACGACTAGTGGAATACTGTGTCTGTGTCACATAATTGGTAACACGCTCAGATGGGATACGGCCTTCAATCCACATGGTAGGTGAAAGTACTTGGTCCCATTCCGCCTCTGATAATAAACGGCCTCCGATTTGTCGAGCTGAGGCTTCAAACTCTGCAACTTGTGGCATATTAACACGACCTTGCCAGATGGTAGGGAGTACTGCCTGCGAGTCATCTTCATCTTGTGTTTGTGCTTGTACCTCTTGAGCCGCATCCTCCTTCTCCTTCTCCTCCTCCTCTTCCTTTTCCAATTCAGTGGTGTCTACTTCATCCACCTTAAATGTCTCGTCTTCATCGCCCAGCAGCTGCTCTACGTCCAATGTAACTCGTCTCTTTTTGGCTTCGGGATCTACATCCTCTGCAAACGTAGTACTAGACATTGATCCGCTTCGTTTGTTGGACACATGGGAAGTATCCTCTTGTGCAGGGATACCAATACGGGCCAATATATCGTCCAGGGGATCAGCTTGATGAGTAGAACTGGTGGTGGGACTTAGGCTGGAGATGGGTTTCTTGCTGGTATTCGTATCCGCTTGTGCATTCGTCGTGGTAGGTGAGATGGCTGTCCCTGCTGATGCAGACGTGGGTGATGAGGACGAAGACGAGCTGTTGTGTCTGTTAATTTTGTCCAATTCCTGTTGCACTTGCTCAGAGTACATGTTGTCGTTGTCTTTATCAGGCACCATGATGATATCTCCCTTATGCGTCTTTTTGATGATGGGTGTATTGTCTATCTTCATGACCGAATTCTTGAGTCCCTTCTCGCGGAACACTTCAGACAGAGACTTGAGCTCAGGATTTGCCATGTCTTCAGAGGACATCTTGACCAGTTCATCTGGTGTCAAATCATTAGTAACTACTCTGATTTGAAAAACCTTGTTGGCCTTGTCTTTGAGGTTGTACAGTAAGGAGCGAAATTTGCTCTTGTAAGGCTCTCCACAAGTACGACGCTTCTTGTTTGGCCCTCCATCGCCCAGTTGCTCCAGCATGGTGTTTTCAATCGACTTGGCGAGTGCTTCTGCTCTTTCCTCCGTTGTCAGTGTGGATTCTTCCATCATATCGGCATTCTCAGTCAGGGCAACGTCAAAGATGGATTTGAGGACAGCCTTCATGTTCTTGATGACATTGCGTCGCACTGGGTTCTCTTCCTCTGTCATTTGGCTGGGTGACATGGGCGTGTCAGGTGTAGCAGATTGAGGTGCTTGTTCTTCATCATCGTCCTCTGGATCATCTTCAGCTTGAAATTCCTCCTCTTCATCTTGTTTTTCGTCTGCATCACTGTCATCGTCCTCTTGCTGACTATCCATTCCTTCCGTTTGTTTACTATTGTTCTTTTTCTCTTTGCTGGTGACTGGTGCCATTGACTGTGCACTTGTGCGCATGGCCGATGTACGTCTGGTGGGTCGTGAAGCAGGCGTCTCTAATTCGTTTTGTTTGCGAGCACAGACATCGCTGCAGAAGGAGTCCTTTCGAGTGCGATTGCTGCAGCCAGAGTAAAGGCATTTGGATTGGGTGCGTGTTCTGGTCTGACGAGTGCTTGTGGGTTTCTAAAAATGCGTGCAAAGAGTGAGTCTACCGTCATGCTCATGCGTGTGCTGATTTATTACCTCTTCCTTGACTGCAACCTCTTCTGCTTTGGTTTCTTTGGCACCTATAATACACACAAGAGATTAGTCGCTGACACAAGTAGATGCACACACACACACACACACACACACACACACACACGCACACAGGCATAATATATACACGCACACAGTCATAGGGAAGCAGGCTATTTGACACGTTGCCCTGTCAAATATGTGCATGACAGGTGCACACACACACGCACACAAGCAGTGGGGATGGAATGGGATGGCCTTGTTCTTCTGCATGATCACGTTGATCTCTCTTTTTTTTCAACGAATGAAAATTTGCATGAATGAAAGATGGCATTGCTTTTTATATAATAAACGATTTTATAAAATAGATTGGAATAACAGCAGTTTATAATGTACATTGAATAGATATTTATGTAATACAAAGAAAAATCATGTTTCATTACATTCAAAACGACGAGAAATGTGGTCAAATGGATCGCATAGACTTACTCTCGTGCGTGTGTGTGTGTATATGATGCCCATATAGACGGAAAGAAAAAAAAAAAAAAGAAATGATCAACATACCTTCTTTGCACTGGTTGCAAACCCAATCAATATTCTCCTCATCGTCCTCTTGGTTGTCTGGATTAAAGTCGACGCAGTTGCAATGAAACCTAACATATCTCAAGTTAGAAACAATTCTACTCGCGCTATTTGAGTGACAAATACTTACCACTCCTCACATGTGTCACATTGCACCATGGGCTCACCGTTGTAGGGTCGCTGGCACGTACAGTACAGCTTCTTGGCTCTGGTAGCTCTCTTCTTTTTAAGTGGAGATGGCACAGCTGGTTTTGATCTTGATCGCGTTACCCGTTTTTGTTCTTGCTGCTGTGTTGATTCCTCTGGTGGTGCTGCTGTTACAGTGGGTATGATGATGGGCGGTGGCGGTGGTTGTTTCATCAATGAGCCAGGCGTGATGAAATGATTTTCATTTGATGCTAAAGCTGCTGCTGTTGCTGCATCCATACCAGCAGTAGCAGCAGAACCGGCTGCAATCAAATCAGTCAAATTTATGCCCTCAAGACCCTCAAGCCCATTCTGTTGCAACAAACCCCAATCATTAGAAAAGCTGTTGTTATTCAATGTGTCAAGAGGAGCTGAATGCCATTCAACCTCATGCTCTTGTGCTGCATGGCCTGATGCAGTGTCTTCTGTTGACAGCAAGTTAGTTTCTGTTTGGTCTTGCAAATCCAAATATTCATCAATATTCATTGCGTGGTATGTATATATGTGTGTGTGATAAGAGAGAAAAACGAAAAACGAAAAACGAAAAAAAAAAAAAAAAAAAAAAAGAGCCGCTGAATACCCAACAGGGAAGTGCAACACGCATTGAAAAAACTTTACTGGGAGCAGTCCAGGATGCCCAATCAGGGTATCGTTTGATGTGATGGATGGGATGAAAGGCTATTTGAGAAATGACGAAATTTTAAGCATCTACTGCTCACCTTGACTAGTGCTAGCCATCTTTCTCTTTCCTTTCATCAGAATGACTGACAACAACAACAGTGAGTGTGATACTCATGCATCATGCTCGTGAAGCAAACAGACTCACATGTCTTCTTTTTTTTTTTTTTTTTTTTTTTTTTTTTTTTCTTCACAGCCAAGACCCTCGAAGCCATCAAATATACCAGAGGTGATCTTCGCATCCTCAATCAACTCGTCTTGCCTCATGAGACCATCTTTGAAACTGTGTTGAATGTTCAAAATGGCCATGCTGCCATCAAGACCATGAAGACTCGTGGTGCTCCTGCCATCGCTATTGTCGCTGCTCTTTCTTTGGCTGTCGATGTCAATGCTCGCTTCGAGCAAGGTGAATTCGAAACTGTCGATCAAGCCGTCAAATTCTTGTTGGAGTCATTAGAATACCTCAAAACATCTCGTCCTACCGCCGTCAACTTGTTTGATGCTGCTGCTAAGCTCGAACATCTCATCAACACTACAGCTAAAACTGCTCAAGAACCTGTTACTGTCGTTACTGCTTACATTGAAGCTGCTGAACAAATGTTGATTGACGATGTTAAGGACAACAAGAACATTGGTAAATTCGGTGCTGATTACATTGTTGAAAATGCAAAGAATCCCAAAAATATCAGCGTCTTGACCCATTGTAACACTGGATCTTTGGCTACTGCTGGTTGGGGCACCGCCTTGGGTATCATTCGTGATCTCCACAAGAACAACAAGCTCGAACATGCCTACTGTACAGAAACTCGCCCTTACAACCAAGGCTCTCGCTTGACCGCCTATGAACTCGTATATGAGCAAATCCCTGCTACTTTGGTCTGCGATAATATGGCTTCTGCTCTCTTGAAACAAAACCCCAATGTTCAAGCCATCGTGGTGGGTGCTGATCGTGTTGCTGCTAATGGTGATACTGCCAACAAGATTGGTACCTATCAATTAGCCATCACTGCCAAACACCATGGCATTTTGTTTATTGTGGCTGCACCTTCCACCTCAATCGATCTCAAGACCAAGAGTGGAGATGATATTCCTATTGAACAACGTCCTGCTGAAGAATTAGTTACAGTTGCTGGTGTGCGTGTGAATGATAATGAGCCTACTACTATTCGTACAGCTGCTGCAGAAATTGGTGTTTGGAACCCTAGTTTCGATGTTACTCCTGCTAGTTTGATTTCGGCTATTGTCACTGAGCAAGGTGTGGTGGTAAAGAAGGAGGGAGAAGATGTGTTTGATATGGCTGCTTTTCTTAAATAAATAGTGGATTGAGATTTGAATCAGGGAGGATTTTGGATAATGATATGCTTATCTTTAGAAAAGCTAATGGATACAATTCGATATTTGAATTTCTTAAAGAGAACTCATGTGTATGCCCTGTTTAAGTTTTGTTCTTGCATCCTAGGGCAGCTTCACTTCTTGCTGCTGGTTAAATACTATAATACCTAATTGTATTGAATTTCGTTGGAAGCTCTAACAAAACAAAACATCTGTTAACGCTTCACTTCGACCTGTTCTCAACAAATGTGATTCATCATTGAAGAATCAAAGTGCCTTGTCCCATCGAAATAAAATCCATCTTAACAATCTTGATATGGCCATTTGCGTTATTACAAGCAGCAATTTCAGCTTGTTAAGTATATTAAAATTGCATAATTTCACCTTTATTAACACAAATGCCGTTGTTATTCTTCAGCAATTATTGCATCTATTGGTATAGTTTAATACAATAGCTTGCATGCCAGGAAATAACAATTAGCAGCAATCGTTCGAAATATAAGTTCGCATCAACATCCAACGACAAAAGATCGGCATGTTAAAGATTTAAAATTCCGAATTCGTTTTCGAGTTTCAGTTTAGACCTCCGCTTATGCCCTGATGACGATAATGCAAACGGTTGTTGAGAGAAGAGAGATTTTATAAAATAGTTAACTTTGAATAGAAGCTGCTAGTAAAACTTTTTAAATTACTAAATAAATGTGGGATGTATGTGTAGTCAAAGTTGTAGAGGGCAAATTTTTTTTGACTAGGGAATGTTTGACTTGAGGTTACTAAGAACAATGTCGATCAGCAATGAGGAAAAAGAGTGAAAATGGACAAATTTCAATGTAGGTAATACAGCAGAGCAATAAACTCGAGGTCTTTTCAGTACCCTGCACAGTTGAATCAGTACGCAAAATTACCCCTTCGCCATACGTTTAATTCAGCATACTGTACGCATTCAAACTAGTCTTCTCCAACATATCACCATGTCAAACTCATTGTCGTCAGCCATGGCTTGATGCCCATCTACGCTAAAAAGATGCATGTTCTAATTTAAATAATACAGGACTACCATGATCATTTGCAATAACGAGCGATTGAGTCATTGTTCAATATCATTCGGCTTTATTTATGACAATGTATTTAACGCCTCTATATTTCTTGCATTTTGCTCCACAATAGTTCGCACAATATCAAATATCAAAGCTTCTCGCGGCAACGGATAGTTTTTATACAGCTCAGTAACTGATGGCGTTGGTCCAGGTGGTGCAACAGTAAGCATTGAGAAAGGGGATGCCGATGTCGTTACTCGATGATCGGGTGACACCCGTCTAGTCAGCGCATGCATGTGGTCATTTAGTCTTGATTGCGCCATGGCCGTGATTTTTTCATCTTCCACTTGCAGTAGAATCATCAGGGTATCGATGCAACGCACGAGTATTTTGGTAGATGCTATTAAAAAAAAGGTGTTAGTCACTCACATTGTGTTATATAGACATAGACATACTCACAGTAGCAAAAGGAGTCAATTTTCTCCAACTGGTTCATCAGATGAAAGCACATGTCGATTGAATGCAGCACGAGTTGAATTGCTTTATCACTAACAATGTTGTCCATGTCACCAAGTGCGCGAGCTTTTCTTGATTTTGGTTGTATAAGGCAGGCTTGAATCTTTATTGTTGTAACATGAACGTAGGACGCCATTGTGATTTTGCATGCATTGATCTCTCTTTCAACCATGTCTTTGGTCAGGGTAAATGGATTGTTGCAAATCTTGACGTCTTGTGGCAAATGACACCACCATGCACGTATTGTATCCTCGTATCGTATAATGTCCTCGAGATTCATTTCAATTACTGCTGAATTATCGCTTGTTGACACTTGTCTTGCCTGTGTTACCACGGCAACAAAAGCAGGATGTGTGGATAGACTCAAGATGAGATTAAACACTTTGAAAATGTTCCTTGTCTTTTCTGGCTCGTCAGGCAAGATGTCGATGGGTATATTTTGTTGTTTGATCAAGGTACGCTCATCGCAAGTAATGAAATCTCTAAATGGCAATACGCTGTTTCGATGGATGATAGAGTACTTTATCCTTGTCATTCTTGGTAGGTGTGGGCCGCCCTTTGCAAAATCTGGGTATTCTTTCTGTAGGCCATCACACAGCAACATGGCCATAGAAGACCATTTGAACGAGTCCGCAACTCTTGATGTGGTCACCATAAAAGGGATTAGTAAATGTATTACCAAGACCGATTCCAATGCCTTTCCAGGATCGTCAAACATGTCCACGAGCTTCTCCATGGTCAGATCATAAAAGTATTCGCTAAAATACCGCTTTTCATGCGAATTAAAAAAGTTGTGCTTGCATGTTGATATAGCAGAGCAGGTGCATATGGCCAATACAAGAGGGTCTTGCATTGGATCTTGCAGCGTATGAAAATGCTCCATAAAAGAAGGTTCATGCAATATGGATACAATGTCGTTGAAGCAGGAAAAGAAGTTGGCAATCAAACGCTCGATAAAGAACTGAGGTTCTAGAAAAGCTGTAACTCCTGTTGAAAATCGCTTTGAGATGGCTTTTGGTGAAGATGTGGATTCTGGATCATCCGAATGCTGGAATGACCTTGCAATGATTTGCATGGCATTCTTGACAAGACTTGTGTGCATGTGTTGATGAAGAACAATCGTTTTCGCTCGAAATGTGTCTCCAAATGGCGATAGGTATCGAATCGCTGATTTTCCATACATCATCAGTTCCTCCAGGCTTTTGATTTCTGTTGCTAGTCGCAGCTCTCCGTTGACTATCTGGAGGTCCCACTTTGGTTCTTGTATTAGGGCTTTTTCTTGATGTAGACTTGTCTCGAGTGATTGAATCTGTTTTTCCAAATGCCTCACTTGTTGGTAAAGCTCCAGTGAGTTCTCTCTCTCTTCCTTGTCCTCTGCTAGTAATTCGTCCTGCACGTAAATGTATTGCGTTGTGCATTTTCTGTTGGTCTGTAAGCAGCGCTGACAAGCTTCATTTTGGCTTAATCTCTCGCATTTGCGTCGTCTCTGTCGGCAATCTATAAGCCAGGATTAGTTTCAGTACATTGAGTAGACCTAGTGTAGCGATGATTTACATTGGCATGGAATCTTTTTGTTCATTTGGGAGTGTGATAATTTGGATTACAAGAAAAAGAGCAAGTTGCAGTTCTCGGATAGCCGAGACTTGCACTCATGTAGTTACAAAGTACATCCAATCATATTCAGTCCATATCAGATGCTGTGTGGATACATTGAAGCAAGCGAAACCGGGATGGAATCAATGTCAATTACACCGAGAACATCACCATTCAATGCGTTTACTTGAGTAGAATCATCTTGCAACTGCGTTTGATTCATTTGTCTCTATTGGCATTGCTTTGGGCGTGATGCTTTGAAGTATTTATATACGGGATGCTTTTACTGAACGATCTTCAATGCTGGGTATCTTTCAACTCAACTTATCGATAAAAGTGCGGTTATATCTCTTATGAATTTGCAAATAAGAGTAATGCCATTAACTCAAATATGAACTACCTTCATTCTGTACCTGTTGGCTAGTCTACGGCTTGTGATCTCTGATGGCAATCTCTCTCGGCATCTTAAAACCTCACTCATTCAACTCATGGTCAAGGTGACCGTTTGGGGACTCGATGTTTTGACAGAAAATTTTTTTCGTGAGCAATTATAAATAAGCTGGATGGGGTAGGTACGTCTTTCTTTCCCTCATGTTGCTGTCTAGCAACTTGTCAAAAGGTAAAGTCATCGATTCAAGTATATGTAGAAAACGGGAAACGGCATTCTTTCTTCTTCTTTTGGGGATGAGATTGAGAATATAGAGTCAAGCCCTGAGCAAATACCCTACGAAGGTATACTTGATGTTATCCATATTCGCTGATAAAGAAAAGAAAAACGCCATTTCCATTTCTCATGTATAAAATCATTTTATAACGAGGCATTTTTACTAATATTTTCTTTACCAATATTAGATGGATATCCATTGCTATAGCATTTGATGTTTCTCTTTAGACTTGTTAATAAATATTCATTTAAATCATACATTCTAAAATGGAACTGTGTTTCCAATGTTGTCTTGTTTTGCCTTTGCTACCATCAAACCAGAAATTGCACTATCTTGCACACTGATGCCAACGCTCTTGAACAGTGTAATCTTGCCCCTGTCCTTGTCCGTGTTGCTTGTGTCGATGGTACCCATTTCAATCCAATCTTGAGGCTTGGAAGACTTGACCAACTCACCAGCTTCATGGCCACATGCATCAACAGAATCCACAGCAATAAGCTCTGCGCGTTTGACAGTGTCAGCATCCACTTCATGCATGTCCATACGATAAGAGCCTACGCAATTGAGATGGACGCCGGCCTTTAGCCACTGACCAAACAGGACGGGTTCAGTGGCATTAGTACATGTACACACAATATCAGCATTCTCTACTTCTTGCTGCAACTGCTCGTTGGCAGAGACAAATGTACGATCAGGATACGCCTTCTTGAGATCCTCGATCAATTGCAATCGGCGCTTCTCGCCACGGTTCCAAATAGCAACCCGCTTCAAGCTCGGTCGAACAGCAATCATCATGTCCACATGCGACCTGCCTTGAGCACCAGCACCAAAAACGACCAAGTTCTTTGCCTCGGGATGGGCATAGTAACGAGTAGCTACACCGGATCCTATCATGTCACACACACACGGCGTCTATCAGTCTATACGCTCCGTATATCCATTTAATTGTAATACCCACCTGCGGCAGTACGCACGGCAGTCAAAGCATCTGCATTCATGACAGCTTCTACACCGCCAGTCTTTTCATCGATCACGAGAATGGTAGCAGGTAAACCGCTCAAACCGTCCTTTGTAGGCACACTGACAATTTTGATGGACGTGGTGTGGTCCAATCGAGATGGCATAAACAACACCTTGTGTGTCTCGGTTGAAACGCCAATACGTTGTGGGGATTGTGCTTCCAATGCCTTTGCAGCATCCTGTTGACCTTGCGTATACTTACTAAATGTAGCTTCCATGAGATCTACAATGGCATTGGCCATCTTTGGGTCACCCTGAGATAAGAGCTGGTTGATATCATTTGCTGATAAGATAAGAATAGACATGTTACAGAAGGGTATATTCAAAAGAACAAAGTAAGAGAGAACGACTTGTTTTGTCTTTTTTTTTTTGGATTGACCTATCTCGAGGTATATTTTAGCGTGCTGTAGAATTTTGGTTCTCAAGGTAAATTCCCACAGGGGTACTTGATTGGGCGCTGTATTTTCGATTTCTTCTATGCAAGATGAAAAAAATCAAGTAACCGTTTATCTTCTTCCCCCTTTTTTTTTCCTTTTCACTCTTATTATAATATGGAAGCTCCTCCCACTCTAAACGATCAAGTAGTGCAACTCGTCTTTGGTTTGGCCAACCTCAAAGTGGACATTCCCATTGTCAATTTCTCATTGCCCGTGCTGGATGTCTTGTTTGCCATCCTCATCAATTACTCTTATCGATCAGCATTAGGCGTCTCACATAATCAGGTAGGCTGGTATCAAGGTTTGTTGGCTACACTCGTCATGGCCACTGGTGGTGGATGTACTGTGGCCGTGTTGAGAGGCGAGCCTATTGGTATCTTGAAGAGCAATGAGTTCTGGGGCATCCACTGGTAAGGTGTTGCGCTAATCTCTGCATTTATACTTGAGCTCATCACGTTCACCAAACAGTACTACCTATCTTGCCATGTTCTCAAACCCTTACGTCTATCAGGTGGTCGATTTCCTCTTTTCCATCCCAGTGGTCGAGCATGTGTTTACATTGTCCGATAGTATCTTGCGTGCTTTGGCCATGATCCAAGTCGGTGTCGAAGGAGTGAGTGCCAATCCAGCTTTAGGTGCTGATAAATTTGTAGCAAAGGTATTGTGTGGTACGCTGGCTGGCTGCGGTGGTGGTCTCTGGATAGGTGAGTGTATAGCCATTGAGTAAGCTTGTGGAGAGTCTAACACAACATTAAGATGCTTTCCGCTTGAATCAGCCCAATTGGTCATTCTCTACACCTCGCCTTTTGCACGTTGCCTCTGTGGACATGAAGGTCTCTTTCCTCACCTCTCTCTTCTACGTATTTGCCACTACACCCGCCTTCTGTGAATACTTGAGTCTTCCCATCATCAAGCCCATGGAAGCCCAAGCATGGAGCGCTGTGTTTTTAACAGCTGGATTAGTGTATGGTTCGTATTCCAACAAATGGGCTAAGCAGAGCAAGGCAATTGAGGAGATCAACGATAAGATGGCAGAGGACAAGAAATCAGAGTAGTTTGTAATTTTCCGACAAAAAAGGTCAAGATGTATACGGTTGTAATAATAAATTCCTTGTAATTGATATATACACTGATATGATTCCTACCACTCTCGCTTCTTTTCTTTACTTCTCTCCCCTTTATTTCATATATATATATATATCTTACAAAGATGGGAAGCAGTATCTCCAAAGTGAGCTGTGCCGACATGTCCATGCATAAAAAGTACCTGAAATCGACACATCGTCGCCCAACAATTAAAATCGACAAATCAAAGATTGGTATTCCCACTGATTTTAGGGCAAGTATTTTGTTTTGTATTTTCCTCCATGATAGCCAGTAGTAACATATGTATATCATCATAATTAAAAAAATCAATAGCACACCTATCATGTTGGTAAGTTGACTTGCTCAATGAGTACAGTAACACAAGTACAGCACTAAATTTTGCATCCGTAGGTAACAATAGCCCTGTTATGGACGAGGTAAATCACTTTTACAGCCAATTGAAACGTACACAGAATACCAACTCTTCCTGATTCCAGTTTGCAGATACCGCCAGCACAGAAGCAGCAAGCATACTCACAGATTCTGATTTCCTGGCAACCATGGCACAGATTACAGACGCATTACAAAAGTTCCCGCTGCCAAAAACCACTCGCCAACCCTACAAGAAAAGCCCAACACATAGCAAAAGCAGAATTTCGCCATTAGGAACAAGCCAAAGCGATCAACAAACCTCATGTCGCCCTGTCACTCTATCCAAAAACACTTCCTTACAAGATACAGCCATGCTGACATCAGGAAGCATGTCTCCAACTGCTATCAAAAGCGCCTCATCAGCAGCAGCACTGGAGGTATCCACGTCCATGATCATGAGTAGTGGTGACAAAAACGACTTGTTTAAGCATTTCAGTGAAAAGGAAAAGAATGTATTGCAACTGACAAAATCTTCCTCGATACAAAACATGGAGAGATTTACAAACGAAAGTAAAATGGCGACCATTGATCTAACTGGTGGCTATTACGATTTCAGCTCCTGCCTTCAGAGTAGAATTGATGCCCAAATTGTTGAATTGGCAAGAGCAAGATCCAAGAACAAAGCTAGCCGATCACCTGTAAGTACAGAGTAGAGTGTCATTTAGTCTTTGTTTTCGCTCACATCCCCTTTAATTCAATAGAGAAACAACATGGTTTTTGACAAGCCAAGCATCATGATCTAACATATATGAATAAACAAATGTGGTATAAATGCATCCTGTTTTATTATACGAGAAACGATAATGAGCGGGTATCTTTTTCGTCCAGATCCACTACTTGGTCAGCTTTTTTCGAGGATTTTTGGTACATTTGTTGATCAAGTGTGATTTCCATTGAGCTTCTGAGGATCGAGTCATGTCTAGTTGACAGAAGGGACATCTGGATTGGTTTTCAGCGGTAGCTATGGCGATATGGAATGCATTAGACTTCATATTTGACAGTGCTACCTGGAAACTCACCTGTACATGTCTTTTTCAAAGTGTGTTTCTTCCATTGCTCCACGGGAATAGATTGCTTACACTGTGTGCACTGTTTGACCAGGTGCTTCTTTTCACAGTCTATTTGCAAGTGATCTTTGAGTGTGGATACTTCCAAAATCTGTGTGCAATAGGTGAATAGCCGCCTTTTGTCATGGTCTGTGTATGCTTACTATTTGGCACATGTGGCAGTTGGTCAGCACAGGGCATTGGTTATAGTAATGAGAAATGAGCGTGTCTTCATTGAAACTATCATTGACTTCATCACAAAAAATGCATTCATTGCTATCAAACGTACATAAGTGTGCTGATTGCTTGGAGCATAGCATTACTTACGTCTTCTCGTCTTCCTCCTCAATGGTGGCCTGCTGCTGCGCTTGTTTGCTTTTGGTCTATGTATGCATAACATCATCAGTTGGCAAGTCTTGCATCTTGCAATCCATACACTCTACCTTCTTGGAAGATGCTGCGCGCTTATCGTCCCTACCACTAGCTCCTAAAAGGTCATGAAAACGTGTGCTCAGCCTGCCTGATTGTTTATTACACCAAATGCAATGTCAAACAAACCTGATTTCTTTGTGCTACTCGTGTTGTTGTTGGCTAATGCTCTTTGTATGCTGCTGGACGTCGACGTCTTTATCTTGAGCTTGTTGTTTAGCTTTTTCAATTCCTATAGACCATGTTACTGAAACCATTGTTTAGTAGTAGAGACTAGAACTCACCTGCTCTAGCAATCGGATAGTATCGTTATTCAAGAATAAGCACATCTTTTTGAACTCTGAGGCATCTCTTTGCTGTTGATATTGTGCAACCAACATCAACAGTTCCCAGGCAGCTTTGCGCACCTCGGTATGAGGATGCTTGTTGAGATAGGAGACAATAAATGTCATAATTTGTTTGCGATAAGCGCCGGCATCCGCTGGCCATTGATGTGGTATCAAGGACTTTTTAGTGGTGATAGAGACCAGGTCTATGCGCGCTTTAGCGTCCTTCATGTTTCTGATCATGCGCTCTCCAAGACACAGTGCTACTAAACTATGGTAGTGCTCAATGAGGTCTAGAATCGTTTTTGTGGCGCTAAGTTTGATGCCGGGATTATTGTCGCTTGTGCGCATCAATAAACGCGTAAAGAACTTTTCTATCCAAGCATACAGTTGCTGATCGTCTTTGCTCATGTGCTTTATCACAATGTCTGTCGTTGTCTGTCATTGTCAGTAAATCTCTACTGGTACCACTGCTCAAAAGATACCCACCCTGAACATGCTTCCATGATTGAATAGCTTGGTTAAAAATAGACTCTCTTGAATCCATGATGGCCTCTTGAATCATGAGAATAGACGCATGAATGAACTTTTTGGTCTGTTTGGATTGATTCTCCTCAACGTGCGCAGATGCAATCAAAGCATTGAGCTGATTCAACCCGTTTTGGCGACATTTCACCTTGACACTCATGATATTGGCTACCAAGTCCTCTCCAAATTGATCAATGGCTAATTCACAGGACTCCAGGTCGTCTGCAGTCAAGGGCTCGGGAATGGTCTCTGGATCCACAATGACGACGGGTTCAGGTGCAGGTACTGTTACTGCCGGTTCCTCTTGCTTGTGATGATCATTGATTGGAATGCGAGCTGATAGCAATGATGGGCTATTCGTGGCTGAATCACCATGGTTGATGGATAGTGCGTCAAAACTTGTCCAGTTAGCAATAGCCTCGTCCAACAACTGATCGTTTGAATTGGTTGTGCTAGTGTTGGCAGCCGATGTTAGCTTGGATTCCTTTTCAATAGAAGCTGATTGAAGATCCGGGATCGTGTTCTACAAACAGTGCAGACTTGTGTTAGCACTCAATTGAATGTTTAAATGCCACTCTACATAGATACCTCGTGCAAAAAGCCCACATCTTCTTCTCGGCTCTCCTCCCCCTCTTCATACTCTTCCTGTGAGTATGTTTGCTCCAAATCACTATTATACTCAATTGTATCAAACGGCAGAATATCACCATCTCGAGTGATTTGGATACCAGATTGTTTCAAAAGAGACTCGGCTGTTTGTCTGACCTGAATCATATCAGCCTAAATAAGGGAGCGTGAATCAGGGAAAATCATAGGGAAGCTTGTCATTTCACACTTACCTTGATTTTGTCCGCTTCGTCGTAATCCTTGGTTGCCACGGCTTGTTGCTTGTCATTTTCTAGGTTGATTAAGAATCGCCATAATCCTGTTAATCTATCACCCAGCTCCTTGTATAGCTTAGCTTCCTTGTAATCTTCATCTATCACAAGTTGCATGAATGGCTCTGTTCCTTACATACGCACATGTTCAACCTTACCTTGTGCAGCATCTTCCTCTGCATTTTGAATCACTTGTACCCAATGCTCTAAATCGAAATGACTATTTGTATTGTGAATCTGTGAAGATCTTGAGTCCTCCTCTTCTTCCTCCTCATCTGATTGTTGTAACTGAGATGCAATCTATATGGAAAAACGTGAATTATTTAGGATCAGTCAGGACATGGACCATGCGTTTCGCTTGTTGATCAATGTTTTATGATTTACCTTATGATGAGGATACACTGTTGTTGCTTCTGCTGGAGACTGAGCCGAGGCAAGTGTTTCTTGTGCTTGTTGTTGTCGTTGTAAGGGAAAGCCCAGAATATTGATGGCCAAAATGCCAACCTGAATAGACAATCAGTATGTGTCATTCTATCATCCCGTAGTACAAATCAAATACCTGCTTATGGATGTTCAGCCTGTTTCCATAGCAACCTTTCATCACTAATCGAATGTATTCGCAATCCGCTTGTATTTTGATCGACTTGAGCTCTCTGTCTTGAAACCGATCGTTGTTATCCAGATTGACAAATCTAAGAGAGATTTAGAGTCAATGTATATTACATAAACTGACAAACGAACAACTTACCCAAGTCGAGTAAACTGGATATACATGGCATCTTGTTCCTGCTCCTTTGTAATGCCAACATAAAGTTCAATCTGAGAGGCAATCTTGTAATGATGAGACAAGATTTCAACCTTGTGAATACGGCAGAGACCTGAATTTAGTCTTAAAATCAAATCCTGAGGATACTCTGGGTGCCTGTTCAGCAAGTTTTTTTGTTGGGAAAAAAAAGCATTTGTGTATAGGATGTTTATTTATATACATTACTTTTGTGTTTGCCAGCCTCGATGGCTTATTCGTTGAATGTCACCTTGAAAGGGCTCTGCTAAAGATTCTGGTTTATAATCCTGATCAAACGATGAGCAATGTGCTATTTCAAATGGAATAGAATCAATTGTCATGATCAAAAAATGAGAGTAGTGGAAGGAAAAAAGAAGAGAGAAACACACCAGGGGTAATATTAAATTAACACGAAAAAAGGTACCAGCTACCAAACTCGTGCTTGATGTACTTTTGTATGTTAATTGGACACATGTCAGGCATTGTAGCCTTCTGGACATTTTATTCTTTTGCTCGTTTTTCTTTCTTGCTCTTTTGTTGTATACAATTGTCATTTTCAAATCTCGGTTGCGACAGATTATGTTGCCCCACATTTATCTTGATGTCATGACGATAAACCACGCGACAAGGAAAAACATGGACCGAGAACTGCGCTTTAAACAGCATTTTGATTTTTGCAAGGTATCTCAAAAACAGATCGGCCGCTTCCTTGTTTATTACAACAAAACAAACACTGAATGAACCATGAATTTCATTATTCGGGATAAGCTAAAATGGTATATATCCACAAGAACACAAAGAAGCCGCTTTCTGATGATATAGTGTTATATTGTACTTCATTTGGATTGAAAGATGAGACACCTATTCTTTCAACCGAACCGAGATACGATTCTGTCTTGATGGAGTTTACTACTAAGCAGAATTTTCAGCTGAGTCATCTCCATATGCCTTAGTAATGCAGCAATCTGCTTAGACATGTTTATCCCTTCTATCTAAATATCATGCAATGTAACCTTGGAATGGCTTATCTGTTTCTTATAGTTCAATAGGGCTAAACAACTCGTCCATCATAGAAACTTGAGAAGTGTACAATTGACAAAAAATCTAACTTTTAGGAAAAAAAAAGAAACCCAGATCCCTGAGCGCTAAACAATTGTTGAAAATCCATCTCCTTTAAAACCTCTTTACTCCATTCCAGGGGAGGAGGAGAAAGAGAGTGAGCAACTGTGGATCAATTGAACCGAGCACACGAAACATCAAAAAAAAAAAAATCAAGCTCTGGGTCACCTCACTCTTTTGCTTGTATGACCTTGGCGAATGAGCCGCGCATTTTTATGTAAGTCTATATCACAGTTTGACAACAACAAAGAGAGCGACGCCCATGAAAGAGATTAGACGGGTGTAACAATGGACATTTTCCATACTTAAGCCAATGAAACTTGACATCTAGCGTCATTTTTCCTTGTTTGATCGTATCAATTGCGGCCCCCTTTCAAGGTGCCCACATAGGTACCGGGCTATCAATTGATTTTCTGATTCAACATGTATATAAATAGAGAGCTCAGGTTGCAATGTTTCTGCTCCATCTCTTGCTTCTTCTCTCTCTCCCTCATATACATTATCATGGTTGAATTATCTCTCAAAAATAAAAAGTTACCCCGCTTGAATCTCATGTATGGTAATGGCAGTACCAAGAAGCAAGAGGCAAGGCATTATCAGTCATCGCTGGGCTCTGGCATCAATTCTTACAATAATACGGTTTCAAATTCAATCATAAGAAACTATAGCAATGACCCCTATATGCCTCACATTGCAAGACCTCAAAGATCCTCGTCATCTTCATTGCCACAAACATCAAGACCTCCTAAACATCCAATGCGCCATCATATCTCATCAAGCCCATATTTACCTGCCACAAGATCAATGACAGACCCTCTTGCTTCTCCTCCTTCTCCAAGCAACACATTCTACTTCAATTATCCTCCTCTTTCGCCTCCTCCATTGTCGCCAACAAACCTATCATTTGCTACCTCATCAAGACCCTCCTGGAGAGAGATGGCACGATCCCCTACCTATCAACCAGCAAGTTCCATCTCAAGCACTGATGATGATGATGATGATGATGATGAACAAGATGAAGATGACTCTGATTTAGACGATAATACTCCTATTGGTTTGAGGCTATCACCTCGCCCTGTCGGATATGGTAAGTCTTTTTCTTTGCTAAGTGATCTGGAAGAGGATGGAGATGATGATCTTGTACCCATTGCTCGGTTATCCATCTCTCGTGAAAGTGAGCATCATATGTCTGCTGCTGAAAAGTACAAACAAAAAGTAAGAGCTAGACTCCAAATGGGCAATTCAGCAACTGCAGCAAATCCTTTCCTCTAATAACATCATACAAACCATTTCCTCATTCTGTAAATTAACATTGTAATTAATTCCTACATATCATTAACCACATCACTATATACATCACATTCCATTCATTATAACCATATACTATTTTATACATACACACTTATCATCGAGCGCCAGCAGTAACAACAAACAAATAAATAAATGCATTGAAAATTCGAAAAAAAAGCCTCAACTGTGTAAAACTAAAATGCCAAAACACATTTTGCACTTCTAGATATGTGTCAAATCAGATCTATTTAAAGTATATCCACCTTTCTGTCTATAAAAATAGAAAGACGAGATGTTTGATGTGTTGTTCGGAGTCTCGCAATATCTTGGCAGACACCATGAATGCATTTTGTGGTCCCTGTCAAAGTTTGATGATGATAGACCATGATGATCTTCCTCGTATTGGCCTCGTTGGACTGTGTTGGGCGATCACTAAGTCCGAATGGCCTATTGTCATGGTTGACTTGAGATACACCATGTCCCTTTGTATGCCAATGTCCATGTAGCTGTAAAGTCACCAATTTTTGGATCCTTAGATATAGCGATTCGTTTTGTTTGCAATGATTGTCTCCTTATTATGCTTTAGGACTACATTTCTATATTTAACGCGAATGCACCACCAAGATAGAATGTTATCAGCATATGCTCATGAACCCAGAAACTGATGTTTACATTTACTCACACAAAAGAAATGATTCAATAAGATGCCAATAGAAAGCAAAAAAAAAAAAAAAAAAAAAAAAAAAAGTTTTATTACGTAAAGAGAACAGAAAGTATAGAATACGCATATTTCTGTCTGGTCTCATGGATCAAACCATAATTAGCAGCAACAGCCAACGAGCAGGTCAAAATACATCTGGTCCCTACTCTCAGACCCCAACCCTCTAACTCTTCAACTAGTCCAATTTGATGATTTGATCCAAGTACTCCATTTGTGCCAGTCATGACACATACAAGCTTTGTTCAAAGGGACTTTCGAGTTACATTGGTGACATTCATGGGCCTGGAAACTCATTAGCCAACCGAAACTCTCAGCGCTCATTCAGCTCTTTTAACAAGATGATGCCAATCTTCTTGATTTCCTGAGATGTACTCCTTGTATTATACTGTTGGGCATGCAATGAAGGATTGTTCTTTCTAGGCGTGTAAAGAAACGACCCTAAGCCTTAAAGGAAGGATTGTCAAGTCTTAAGAATTCTTCTGGTAGTGGAGCTGTAGCCACAGACATCCACTTCAAAAATGAGATATCGAGGTACGATGGTGTACCAAAGCGTGTGATACAGAGACAAGAGAGAGGGAGGGAGACACCGCCATAGAGACAAACCAAAAAGAAAGCAAGAGTGTATCATATCAATATCTTACCAATAACTCTTCTGTAATAAATCAGAACAAGCTAGCTTTGAAGAAAACTCCTTAAAGTTAACCTAGACGTTAATCAGACAGATAAGACACGATCAAAAGAAATCACTACAACCAAGGTAAAAGTTGGCAGGGAGCCCAACTTGTTAAGAACCATTCAGGTCAAAAAAGAAGTTGCTGCGGCAGCATGTACGCGTTTTTATAGAGAGACTTCACCACACTGATAAATTAAAGATCTATATGTTACTTGTAGTAAACACTGCTTGTGGTTGATAGCATACAAATGGCCAGCCTCAAATACTCTTGAGCAAAAGCTGCCATTTCTCTATTTGAAACGTTTGCACACTTTGTTACATGTTGAAGAGGAGCTTGACGCTTTGACATTTATACTTCTTTAGGTGAATTGTATCACTACAGAGCAGAAATGCTAAATCACACTTTCGGTGGACATGTTATGAGGAGACTGTGCGCTTGCTTTTCAGTTTAAAGGTTTTTGTTACTTGCTACGCGTAAACTATAGTAGCAGGACTATAACCAAGTGGTGGGCGTGATTTTCTGTGATACTGTATGTTTAGACAAATGTATGAGAACGATCTTAGAGAAGGGTAAAGTATAGACTGGCATAAATGAGATCCTCGTCGATCATCTTTTGGATATCGAGTCGGATACTATTCAACACAGTGGCATTTGCCTCCAAGAATAAGCATAGCAAAACGTTTGCCAGCCAAAGTTAATTGAATCTCCGTTTGGCACTCTGTTCTGATTTGTTCAATTTCGAGTTTTTTTGAACATGATTCGACCTATTTTGCTAGATTCGACTATGTAAAGTGTGATGGTCATGTCTTGCTTTCTAATGCATTCTTGAAGTACTTTTCAAGGCGGATCCAATGGTGCCAAGTAAACAAGATGTTTTGAATACACTTACCGAGCTATCTTTGAAAATATGAAATGATGTTTTTGGCGAAAATATCGAGATTTTACATACCAAGGTTTCATAAACCAAGTTTCAGGGGTTGCTTTGGACCGAGAGGAACATTTTGATTCAATATAGATTATAGTAAAAGTCTTCATTTTTGGGGTTAAAAACACGATCGTTTGATTTTCAATGAAAATCATGAGGTATTGCTCATGGTTTTTGGTCGAATTTTGGCGAACTTGAAAAAAGTTAGGAAAGGGGGCAGAAAGTTAGTGCTAGTTGAGAGTTATAGTTTAGTGCCATTCTGACGCTCTAAAACGGCTTCTGAAGTGAGAAAACGCGGCTCAAACACATATAAATCTCGCAGTGTTTTGCAGAAATTTGAATAGCAAGAGGTAGCGCAAAGGTAATACCTGCCCTACAAGAGTGGTTTTGACTACTTGAAGCATCGCGGATGAGTTGGATACACAGTTATAAAGCGTTTACGAAGGGCTCTTGCGCGAAATTGGACAAATTTAGAGTGAAATATGAGCATATCAGTAGGACGAAACAAACACAAGCATCTTGACTGACATGATTCACTGAAATTTGATAGACGATGCCCATCGGTCTATTTCAGCTACGGATGCTGAACTGGAAACACAAATACTGCAATCCCTCTCCATCGTTAAAGCCAAATTAGATGTCATTGCTTTCAAGGATCTCAAGGAACTTATTTTGTTAAGAATATCAAGCATGAAAAAGACAGATTGAAGACGTCTACTGCTGCTTGGCATTCGCAATGGAGTTGTTGAAGCATTAATTTATAAAGTAGCGTCATTTCCATGAGCGACAACAAGTAATAGTGCTTATGCCAAACGAACCGAATGACGTTTCCATTGATTTGCAAGATATGAAGCTCATTTAACTAGTTTAAATTAATTCAAAATACCTCAATTTCATGTACTATTTTTAAATCAATGTTTCTTGATACGAGCTGATACAAAATGCAAACAGGATGTGTGCATCTTTGAAGACTACAAGTACATTCAGATGATCTCTGGCTATATGCTTCCTGTGCAGGCAATATCAGCACTAGGCATTATTTCTAGATTTACAAAGATCTGCTCCCTCACTCCTGTAAAAAGCGGAAATGATCCCCTCACATCCACTCCTCTTCCGCACACGCACACACACATCCACACACTCTTTCAGCTTTTTTTCAATCTCTCCTTCTTATTCTTCTTCAACTGTGGATACAAACTCCCTTTCAAGTCAAACAGCACAGCAGCTCAAGACCAAAAGCAAGCTATCGAGCACACACGCTCTCTCTCTTTATTTTTATTGCTATCCAAGTGCAACGTTTGACAAGCTCAGGAAATCATTTTAATTACAAGCTATGATTCGTCTATACAAAGCACTTTAGAATACAAATTTGTAGTACAGCTATTTTTATATTCTCAAACTGTAAAGAATTAATTAACAAAATGGCAGTAAATTTGAGCGAGTGGATGATGGAGAAGCATTATTCAAATCAATACGGTGCTGCAAAAGATTTTCCCTCCTATTTCTCCTCTCTCTCTCTCTCTCTCTCTCACTTTTTTCTTTCTTTCTTTCTTGCTCCTCTTTCTGTTCTCTCTCTCTCTCTCTCTCTCTCTCTCTCTCTCTCTCTCTCTCTCTTTACCGAGATACTCTTGCCTTTCCTTTCAACAAATCAGAGATCTCCATCAGCAGAAGCAGCTTACATACACTCACTCATCAGCAATAGTCATCAACATTAAACTTACAGAGACATCCAACATCAATTAAAATGACAACTTGCTGTGCTAGGTATTGCATCACAGAAGCAGAGGATACAAGCGCATGTTTATTGATATGCCTATCACACATTTCTCTATAGACTGAGCAAGGTCTACATGATCACTACTAATTTACTGTTTGCCTGTTTGGGTGTCGCATTTATTGCCCTGGGTGTAATCGGTATGAAAGATGGATTTAGTGGTGCAACATTATTCCCAAATAATATATTCAAATGTAAGCTCGTTCTCCTCTTTCCTCGATAATATCATCTTTTGAGACTCACACTGATTTTCCACACAGATTTGGCTATATTGGGTGGAGTTATTTGTGTAGCAGCCATTGTGGGTATCATTGGCGCTTATATCAGAAAATCTGTAGTTACTTATATATACATGATCATCATTATCGGTGCATTGGTATTTCAAGTGATTATTGGTATTCGTATCTATCAGGCAGCAGCCAATGCAGCCAAGTATCTGTCAGACATTTGGCCAACTGCTTCCGCTAGTTATCGACTCAATCTTCAAAATCAGGTTGGTTCTTCATGGAGACCTTGAATGGACCTAGTGTGCTTACGCTATTTGCTTAGTTTTACTGCTGTGGCTATCAAACTATCATGGATGGTGTTGTCGCAAGCGATACCTGCCAACCCACATCCTCCTTGACCAGCAACTTACCACCTTGCGCACCTGCATTACAAGGCTTTGTAAAGAGCACATTTGGAAAAGTGTATTTAGCTGTATTTGCAGCATTAGCATTGGAATTGCTGGCCATGTCAAATGCCATTACGCTTCTCTGTACTGGTTCACACACGGATCAAGATGAAGAGGACGAGAGACGCAAGCGCAGAAAGTCAGGCATTCGACTGGATGACATGACAGTAGATACACCTACCACATTGGTTGGTCAAGAAGAGCCCAAGTACTTTGCCTACGGCACCGAAGATGTCAATCGCAACAACCGATATGATAGTTACGACATGTATCGACACAATAACAATTCAAACCATTACAGTGATAATTACAATGGAAACACAATCACCAACAATCGTCATGGCAATGGCAATGGTGGCGCTTATTATTAAAATGTGTCATTCTTTGCTTGATTATTACCCCTCCCTTCATCTTTCTTGTTGACCTCGAAAAAAAAAAAAAAAAAAAAAAAACCACGTGTAAATTATTTTATTTAATGTTTGCTCCCCTTTCCCTTTCCCCTTATTATCATTATTCACTCTACACAATTTCATATACTATACACACGTCTCCTCTTCGTCTCATGTTACCAACTCGACTATAACATATCTCTCTTGTTCTTCATATATTTATTACTCATATTATTAAAAATGAAAGCTTCAAATACCATTGTCTACAGTTTTGGGATCCAGTGTTTGACGGTATTCTACACAACCCAATGCATCTCTTTATCGGGCGAAAAACTATGTATATTATTATTGTATGCAAATGATGGCGATATGTACATGTTACTCGATTAGATCCAACAGTATGGCACATGGAGTTACGGTCTTGGCTCTGTGCGGGTTGTTATTGCGTTTACCCAAACTGTCACTGCCACTACTATAGGAAGAGGAGGACGAGGTGGCCTTGTCATACTGCGTAGCTTCAGCAGGTTCATCTGGTTGCGCACGATGAATGACACTGATGGACGGTCTACGGCGTTTCTGATTCCGGTTGCCTCGACTGCTACTGCCTGGTTTTGAATGCGATTTACTGTTTGGTGTTGCGTGGTTATTATTCTCTAAAAGCGTGGTGTCTTGGTGCACATTTCGCTCCCGGTCATCAATGGCCACATGCTCCATGTCTGGATCGATTGCTTTGAATAACTCTTTGACTTGCTGTGAATGTTGTGATGTATTTGGTTTTCGAATGTCGCCCTGACTCGACTATATGCAAAGGGTTTAAATAAGGTATTCACCAAGCATCACGTGTGCATTGCCATCAAAATAATTACCAGCTCGCTCTCGCTCTTCATGCCATCACTCACAACATCATTGCTCCCTTCAGCCATCTCGCTTTCGCCGTCCATACATCGATCTTCGCGGATGCTGGGAAGGAAGCTGTTGTTGCTGTGGTATTCGACTGAGGCTGCGGATCCGTTGGAATTCGATGATGATGATATTTTGGATGAGAAGGATGTCTTGTCGCCCCTGGATTGTGTTCTCGGTACCTCTGCAGCTTTTCGACCAGCGATAATATAGATACGGATACCGCCTGTGGGTATTTGGATGGTAGCTGCACTCATGTCAGACACTGTGATAGGATCGTCTTCTTCGCCGTCCAGCGTTTCCTGAGCATTGCTGCCAAACACCATGTCATTGTGTCTCGTTGCCGCCCGTAATACAGTCCATTGATGGCGTTTGGTATTAAATACACATAACTCGTCCATGGGGTAGCTGCATAAAATCTCATTATCCTCGTCGTCTTCGCGGATCGAGTGTCCTCCGAATATGATGAGCTTGTTGCCATAGCTGCACATGTACGCTTGGAATCGATCATAGGGACTGTCGCCGTTGGTAGCAATCAGATGATGTCGCTGTGGTATGCCGCCGCCCGCTGCTGGTGTCTGATAACGCAAATAACGCTCGACTTCGGGATGCTCGTACTTGTACCAAACCCAGGTCTCGCAATCCAGTTTGTAGAGATCATCGTATACTATGTAACTGCTGTCGTTGTCCAATTGGGCGCCTCCATGGATATACAAGTTGTTTCCGATGACTGTACTGGCATGACCAAATCGCAAATGCGGTAAATGACTATGAGAAGAATGAGTATATGACTTGCGAATACAAGCAATAGATTCATTTACACTTTACCCAGTTATCGGTGGCACAAACCATCGATTGTCAAATGTATCATATACAAATACGTCATTCTCGCCTAGAATTTCAGTTGCATTAAATTCCAACTACTGTATTACATTTGAAATACACACACACACACGTTCAGCTTACCCACTGAATTATAGCATAGACCACCAAACACAACCAAGTAGCGATCACCAACAGCATCCACTGAGTGCTCATGACGGGGACGAGGAGGTACGCCGAAGGTGTCTTTTATGAATTTGGCTTTGAAATCAGTCGTGTCAATCTCAATCAAGGCATTGGATAAGGTGTATGAATTCAGCAATCTCCCACAAACGAGATACATCTTTTGTCCAATTACAGCGGCACATGTGATTTGCGGTTGAATCTGCTCCACCGTGTTTAGCTTTCGAGTTGCCCATACGTGCGAGTTCATATCGTAAGTGTAGCAGAATGGACTTTCGTTGATGAAGGGCATGTAGAATGTTGATCCAACGGACGCTCCGGCTCGATAATTCAAGAAAGGGGGCAGTTTTGGCATATAATGATCTACCAAGCTGACATGTGCCTCTCTGAATGAGAAAATATTCCGCACCAGCATGGCTGCATAAAGAGTGAGCATTAAGGTGTCTACCGTAGTTAACTAGCAATCGCACACTTACCAAAGTAGGTGCATGTTTGTGCTAGGTAGGCCAATGATCTGTTGTCCAGATAATTCAAGACGAGGTACTTGATATCCACACTTAAATCAAAGATGCCAGTATGGGGTGGCTGTGATTTCTGATGTGACATTTTGTAAAGAAAATAGATTGTAGAAAGAGAAAGAAGCATTGATTAATGACATGCTGTTTTATATAAATTGCATGATAAAGCATGACTCGGGGCGACTAGCATGATGTCATGTAGTCATCTTTTGTGGCAATGGAAGCTCAAGGTATCTTCCAGAAGATTAAAAGGGTCAGAAAGTTTAATACCGGTAAATATGTCTTGCAAAAAGCTAAAATTTCGCGACGGTAGTAGTGGTAGATCAGTCCTGATTCAGACTAGTGTACCTTGCGCAAATGATGTCAATGTCTACACGATGGCCCTACTGCCTTGAGAATACCCTTTTTTTTTTCGGATGAAAAGCTGTTTAAGCTTCTAATTTCATGGAAACAATTTAGCTTCGAGAATGTCCCATCTCTTTGTCGCACTGCAGTAAACAACTCTTCCATAAGAGCACATTACCCCATAAACAATCATGTAAATAGATACTCCCACAACGACAGAGATGGAGAAAAGAGCGGCGCTGCTACTAGCACCTATAGATGTTCATATGAAATGATATCATGTCGCCCGGTATAAACAGACTATAAATTTTACCAGCGCCAACTTGACCAAGTAGCGCATCTCTTCTAGACAATGACGATCTTTTCCCTTGAGACACTATTGAAAATGAGGAAACACCTACCATGGTGTTGGTATTTCGATCTAATCCCTATTGAGAACATGCTTGCAAAAAAGGAGGGCGCCTATCCCATCCTGTTCCATTTCAAAGATGCCCTTGATTTTTCATTAAACACGTTGATAAATGTCATACATGTAGCATCCTCTCCTTGTCCTCCTCCACCTCCTCCAATGGGCAATGTGCCTCCTCCTCCTCCTCCTTCTTCTCTTGAAGGGGCCTTATCATTATCCAATGCTTTCATCTACTTGCACACTCCAACGAACGCGGGTCGGTTAATGTAAGACTCCGAAGTTGAGATGCCTCCCCAAATGACCTCCCTCATTCTGGTTAGCTTTTCCACTGCTCTCACTGCAGAACCCGAGTGTGGCCAAAAGAGTGTGCATGTATATTCTATCTTTTGCCGTCTGAAATGGTAACTTTTTCCTCACTCCCTACATTCTTTTTTTTTCTACCTTGGTTGAAAAGGCTGTGATTATGTCTTTTTATGAAGAAAACAAGCAGAAAAGAAACAAGCCATGTAAGCTGCCTCGAGTATTGTATATCTACTAGAATGCTTACTTTATCTAAACAGGCGAGAACTGTCGTGCTCATCGTAGGAAATGTAAAGTGAGCCAGGGCATTCAGTGTGATCGATGCGTTAAAATGAACTTGGCATGCGTGTTCAAGTTTACAGCAAAACCAACTGTCATCAAAAAGGTTGTGCCTGTATCGAAAAAGAACAGAATGCTGGAGCAAGTGCGTATGATGGAGCAAGAGATGCAAGCCATGGAAGAACAACTGAAGCTGCTCAACGTAGAAGTGCATATCCAACCACAAGAAAACATCAGCGATCTAAGCAGTAGCAGTAGTAGCAGCACCAGTACAAGCAGTGGCAGCTCTACGAGTAGCATGAACGAAACCACCTTTGAGGACGTTGATGATGTGTCTATCCATTCCACAGCAACAGCAGCAACAAGCTGTGAATGCACAGATCCTTCGCATTGTTCGCATATCCATACAAAACGCATGAAAATCAGTCCTGCAACAACGTCAGCATTGGTGAAATCCACTTCCCATCAATGGCAACTGACAGTCAGCCAAGGACCTCAGGGCATACGCTTCCAGACATCCATTCGCAGCATCGCTGATGTAGCCGTCTTTCTAACCGAATCCTTACGCTGCTTTACCAATGCAACACCTCTGCGAACACCCAACTACCACGCTGCAGATCGCACACAACAACAACTACAGGTCACCAACAAGATGCTCCAGATTGAAAAAGTACTACACAGCTTCTTTAAAAAGAAGCAACAACAGCAACAGCAACAACAGCAACACTCTCGTCAGTTGCTGATTGCACCATCTCAGCCTGATTCAGCTGAAGCCAGAACCGCAATCAAAAGACAGCTGGTACAATCTTATTTTGCATGCGCTGGATTGATCAGTCCCATCTTCTCCAAGCCTTGCTTCTTACCGCTCTTGGAAGCACATCCCAATTCACTCACTGCAACCGCGTGCTGTGCATTCGTTGCATATTCACAGTGCAAGCATGTCACGCCTATGGATTGGCCCGTTTCGCGAGAGAGCTTTGCAGAATCCTTACGACAGGAAGCCAAGGACATGTTGGAGGATGTGCTGTTTGAGCAGGAGCCTGACATTTTGATTGCGGGTGCTCTCATGTTGCTGGCTCAATGTGCTTTTATCACACTGCAGAATGGTGAGGGTCGATTGTATACCAGTCTGTGCTGGCGTATGACGCTGCAGTTGAAAGACAAATACGTGGACACCCTTCGCACATTGGTACCTGATTCACCTCACATCACACCTCAGCAAGCTGTAGCAGAGTCATGGCGACGCTTATTCTACGCTGCTCGGTACCTGGAACTCAACATGTATATGATTTACGATGGATTGGCCGACTTTTCATCCATCTTGTTTGACAGTGGTATTGGATTGCCTGCTGTCTTGTCCAACGAGAGAGGCGAGGTGGAGCAGGCCACTCAAGTGTTTCACCACGTCGTGCGTCTTCACAACTGCCAAATGTCGGCCCGCAGTGATCAGCTCAAATACCAGCTCTTTGCTGGCAGTCTCAGCACTATTTCAGTCCATGATGTGGAGCGTCTTGAGAACCAGTTGATCAGTTTTTGGAAATCGCTGCCTGTCGAGTACCGACTCTGTGATTCACCATTAGAGTATCTGCAGACAGATCGTATTCAGCAGTGCGAGAACCCTTATGCCATCTATTTGAACCAGTTGTATTATGCGTATTGGCTCACATTGGAAACACGGCTCATGCGATCCCCCTCATCCACCGATCTACTGGGCGCCAATATGGAACGCTTTGACGGTGAGCGTGCACTGCTGATCGTCTCTGTCAGCTGTGATTCGATTTCCAAGATCTTCCATGTGCTGTACTGTCGACTGCCATGTTCCGTCGAGTTGCATTGGCTGTTGATTGCCAGTGATGCCATGGCTATGCTGAAAAAGGCAGCTAATCCACACATCAAGGCACGCGCGCAAAAGAACCTCAAGATGACATTGCGAGTAATGAAGCATCGCGTACAGCAAACAGACCAATTGGGAGGTGATAACAACGATGACTACAACTTGTGGAAGAACATGCTGCCATCATCCAGCTCGCCAGAAGCCAGCATAAGCACAAGCACCAGTTCAAGCAGTTTAGCTGGATCTGAGGCCTCAGACGAGACTATGGATCAGTCATCATCAGCATCATCAGCAACAGCAACTGAATTGAAACCATCCAACGCCTACATCAAAGAACTGAAAAAGACATTTGCCACCTATTTCCCTGATTACGAACAAAAGCAACCACCACCACCATCACCACCACCGCAATAATCATCATACCCTTTACATACTCATTTTATAATTGTACATACAGTATATAGCACTAATATACAAATTATGATATCCTTTTATTTTCCATGCGCATTAAACCATAATCCATCAAACAATTTACTATCCATAAAAGAGCCCTTTCTATCCAGCATGTAAGCCATCTTCTCTCCCTTGGCACCCAAAAAGATGTGAGATGAATTTGCCTTGGTGCCCACTGCGTCTGTGCCATGCTTGCCTACACCAGTAAACACTTTTTGCTTGCAGTAAAGTTGCTCAATAGGGTATTCTCTGTACTTGTGTGATTTCAAGACACGGGCATGAGTTACCAATCTGACTGCGCTGGCTCCCTTCAACAAGATGAGTTTATCCACATATCTCCAGGGGTACAAACACATCAAAGACGCAATAGCAACGCCTACTGTAACCAATCCTCCTGCAACTGCCATACGCGTGCCTTGTGGTGCAAGTACAACGGGTGCATCTTCTTCTTCTCCGTCCTTGACTGTGTAGGCTACATAGGCCAGACTTGCCAAGTTACCCCTATAAGAAAAGGCGATGTTGAATAAGTAAGATGTGCATGGTATATGTATAGAGATAAAAAGCATGTATAGATACCAAAACATCAATTGCACACCAGCTGATATATACATCCACATAAACGTACGTCCAACGCCTGCTGGTGCTTGATAGAATACAACGTCTTTCTGCTCCAATGCTTGTCTTAGTTGTTTGCTTGTGAACTGAATCGATTTCTTGTCTAAGGCTGATTTCAATGAATTTTGCGTACCATAGAGACGAACGTGGAAAGCTATGAAAAATGTGTTACTGTCTTGATCTAGATCATTTCAGATTGTTTTGTTGATTACCCCTTGAAGGTGCATTCAGACGTGCACGAAGAAAGCTAGTTTTCAATGTTTGGAAGAGCATAGCATAAAAGAAAGGTGAAAGAAAGTGACAGGCCACATGAAAGGATAAGAACCTGGTAGTGTTTGGCAACACCAATGGCATATTTTCAAGTCCCGGGTCTTTCAGTGCTTGGTTGAGAGTAGCTGTCATTTGGAGCAGCGAGGGTAATTTTATAGTGATTTTGGAGGTATTTGGGTGTCTTTTATTTGTATTGAATTATAAATGGCTTCAGGAAATGAAATAAAGCACGGATCTGTCAGGTCAAACATTATTACTACAGAGAAACATGGTATTTCATGGTCATTCCATTCACTTCATCGTCTAGTGAACCAAACTTAAAGCGACCTTCACGCCTGGAAGGCTTGACTGTGGCTGTATAGAACGAAGCTGGCATCAGACGAATGTAATCCACAACCTCGTCATTCCAGCTGACTTGGCTGTTCTCCCATTTGATATATCTGACGTCCCAATACGTGCCCCATCCCAAGAGGTGCCAATCTACAGTATGATTTCTAATGATCAGGTCTTTTGGTGCAGACGAAATCAGCCCGTTGACACAATTGAATTGGTTGGCATTGTATAGCTGAACATTGGTGTATGTAGATGTATTGGTGTTTGGGTATAAGGTGGACATTGTTTTTGCAAGATAAGGCGAAAGGTTCTCATCTCCCACTATAACAGCATATAGCGCGATGAGTTTCATATTATAGACTATATCGAATAATGCATTTACCAAATACAGATGTTACAATTTGGTCATTCGATAAAGTGCCAGCTTTATAAACCACAATAGCACCGTACAATCCAGCATAGCTATCATAAAATTAGCAACGGCTGCCAAGAGCATATGTTCATTACTTACATATCATTTTCAGACACATGGGAATGATAGCCCCAGACGATAGAGGTGCCATCATTTGGTCCAGGACCTGCTCTAGGCAAGACATTCCATGTGTATGTATAGTTTTGGTTGGGTCCTATACTACTTTCTTCGTAGGATCCCTTGAAGAGAGCGCCTTCCATTTCAAACTCGTAAAAGATACCCTATACAATCATATCATGTTCACGCCCAGAATTGTAATCCTGCCAGATCTCTTGCCTTACATGAGGATGCATTGTATAGTTTCTAGTGGCTCTATTCCAAAAGAACACCTGAATAATATCACCTACTTCAGCTCTCAAGATAGGTCCCATATTGCCCTGCCAGCTAAAGCGCTTCTTTTTCTTGGTATAACTTGAATCCTCGTATTCATGATAAAGAGCTTTGTAATACCTTGTGCCCAGTATATTGGTATCTGCAGAATCATCATGTTAATGAATTGTGCACGGTAACATTGCGATAGGTATTCATTTTACCGGGCACGTTTGCACTTGCGTCCATTTCACTGGCATAATCCCAGATTCCTTCTTCTACTGTAATATAAAACCGTCGTACCTGCCCAGTAGGTTTTGCTTCAAATTCTTCTTGGAGTAGATCAAAATAGTCGTTTGCTGCATTGACCACGGTGATGCAGAATAGAACAAAGCAACAGAACAATTTTTGCATAGTTTACATTAGCATGCAAAAATGAAAGGGCTAGAAAAAAAAAAAAGAGAAGGAAAGCTCCGGGGCTTATTGTTCTTTATATTAAGGGATGCTTGAGAATCAGCTGATGTTTTCCTAGGTGAAATGTCAAACAGACATCATGAACACTAGCAAAGAAACATACAGGTACAAATACGGCATCTTTTTCTTGATTTGATGTGCTTGTGGAGATGCACGTTTATACAGTTTTACAAGTGAATTGTACCTGCAATCTTGTAATATTACGGCTAATGGCTGCAAATGTTGGCTTTGATTGGCCAGGTTGTGGAAACGTTATGTTTGTGGGTCACAGTGGCAATATTCTATTTAAATTCGCTTTCTGTTTCATATCATTCTTTTAGTTTTACTGTGCGTTGTTTATTTGCTTGTTATTATGAAGTTGAACTTGATTGTGTTTGTGGCTGCATTGGTAGGATCTACTTTTGCTTCGCCAGCTACCCAAAAAGTGAAGCAAACCCCCTTGGGTGTTCCGTATCAAGGTAAAATGACACATTGTTGGAGATTGGATGGAGAATTAATGCTAATCTTGTTACAGGAGATGCCATTCAGATCAATAAAAAGGTCCTCTCAACCAAAAAGATACCCTTTCAATCACATCCTGCTGGTAAATGTTTGTTCACACACTGAACCCATTGCAAATGCCTAAACATTCGATCTCCATAGGCAATGCATCTTGGTTGGGCATGAATTTCGATTTCCAATATGTCAAGCCTGTATTTGACATCCTCAACTCAACGCAGGTTCCATTGCTCAACAGAGGTACTATTACACGCACAGCGTTTTTCGTCAATAACTGACTAAATTTCCATTTCACGCAGGTGAATCGCACATTACTGTCATTTCCCCTCCTGAATTTGGCGTCCTCGCCACCACTGGTATCACCATTGATCAAGTCAACCAAATCGCCCTGAAAGAAAAGATTCAATCCAGCAAAGTCAAGATTGTTTGTCTCGGCAAAGAAGATGTCAATGGCAAGGTTGTATACCAACTCATTGTCTCCGCTCCTAATCTTGTCAACATCCGTGAAAAAGTGTTCCAATTGTTTGCCAAGAAAGGTGGAAATACTGCTCTCTTTGATCCCAGTGTAAGTCTTGAGTGCCTCGTGCCTTTCAAATGTACTTACATCGTTTCAATCATAGGCATTCTGGCCACATATCACTGTTGGCTTCACTTCTGGCGATTTGTTCATCCAAGATGGTGTCTATAAGGGCGCTAATGTGTGTTATAGACCCATCTCACTCAAGAGTAAGGTCAATTAATAAAAGCTACCATGCACACTTTGTAAGATTTTTAGCCCTACCCCACTTTTTAAATCTTGTGCATTGAAAAGGAGAGAGAAAACAAGAGCATGTTAATTGGAACATGCTATAATGACCATGATTGTGATGTTGATGCTCTCAAAATGTTTGGGGATACTTCTGCTATGTCTCTTTAAAGTCAACTCTCATTCACATGTTTCTGTGTAATGAAGATTTCATATCATCATCAGCGCAGTAAAGTTTGCGTTCACAGTCAGTGTATAGCAGATCCATCCGGTGGTACAGCCAATATATGCATCTTGTTTTCTCTGACCTTAATCCCCACACTATAATAAACTGTAATAGACTACCTTACCCCATAGATGTTGACATTTTTACGATGGTCAATTAGTAGAAGTGAAATGGTTGATATACGCAAGTAGAAAAAAAAAAAAAAAAAAAACTTCACACATAGTCTTTGAGATGCATTCTGGTTTTTCAGGAACCACCAAGCTTAAAGTGCACGGATGCATAGATTGTAGTAGGACAACTGCTACAAAATATCAACACTACAGCAAGATAAAGAGTGTTTTAAGGTTGTTTCGTCTGTTTTTTTCATAATATTAAATCAATACAAAAAGGAAAGGATGACAATACGATAACCATACTAATCTAAAAAAGAATCAATGCATGTAACCATTACTTGTCCTTCAACCCCATTCTGTCCCTTTGAGATCAGAGGATCGCTTGTTGTTTGTCTCTCATTTCACAATGCTATCATGTGCTATGCCATAAATCAATGACAATGATACAAACAAGAATCTTTGTATATATAGGTTTTCATTTTGCATGTTACAATGGCAAGTTGGTCTATTCATCGTCCTTGGTTTTTGGTAGATACGATCCAATTGACATTGACAATGAAAATCACATTTTTCATGTGTTAATGCATACATGTGCGTGCTATACATGTAACCCAATTCAAAAGCCATGTCAATGTATTAATAGCTAAAACTAGTGTATTGAACAGGAAGGCCATGAAAGCAGTTATTCCCACAAGAGGATCAAGAATCAAATGATTCTTGGGTGTTGGGATGAGAAAAAAAAGTCCGATTACTTCGTACCTGAATCTGATTCAATTCGGTTTCAAATGCAAATCAGAGTAGTAATAGAAAAGATCAGAATTGATGCATGATTGCTATCGTGTTTGACTATGAGAATCTCAAGCAACAACATTATACAAATGAAGTTTACTATTGCAAACTACATTGACGCATCAAATGCCTTGTCGTCGCCTTCTTTAGCTGCAAATTTAAACACTCAGCTTGAAAGTCCCATATTTGTTAGCTTCGTATTACACAATGATTACAGGGACTAGTTTTTTTTTCTAGCAATTCCCTCTCCCATATATAAAGCCGTGTTTCTTTTGTTCTTGAATTCATCATTTTAACATACAATTGAGTAACAATGTCTCCTACTGCTTTAACTAACACTACCGCTACCACCGAACCTTTGCCTGGACATGTCGGTAATTTGACAGTCAAGGAACAAGACATGCTCAAGCAACTTTGGATTCGCCTTTTCGATCTCTTCAAGCAAAAAGGTACCGAATATACGCCTGTGAAGCAAGAGGAAGCTCCTGTCAAGAAAGGTGGTTGGTTCTCCAAGAAGGAAACTACTCAACAAAAGGATGTATTCATTGGCACCACTACTGATCCCACTTGGTTGACATTGCCCCTCGAAAAGGCATTGCCTTTGATTCCCGGTACTCTACTTGGTAAGACTTTCTGGGGAATGGTTGCCACTGACAACCCAGATGCCGTCGTTCTCCGTTTCTTGCGTGCTCGTAAATGGGATTTGGATGCTGCTTACAACATGTTGACCAACACGCTTCGTTGGCGTTTAGTCCATCGTCTTGATGACATTGTTGCTCTTGGCGAGAATGGTATTCGTGATGAACTTAACAAAGCCAAGCCCGAATTGGGCGATTGTTTCATCACTCAACTCAATTCTGGTAAAGCCTACTTGGGTGGCCCTGATAAGGCTGGCCGTGGTATTTGGTAGGTTAAACACATGCCAAAGATGAAACACGAAATTTTGTTCCTCATTATCGATTATTAGCTTCATCAATGTCAACCTCCATCACAAGGAAGATCAACCCGTAGAAGTAATTAAACTTTTGACCATGTACGTCATGGAAACATCTCGTGTCGTTGTCCATCAACCTGTCGAGGCTGCTTGTATTGTTTTCAACATGGATGGTTTCACTCTCAAGAACATGGTAAGTGGTACTTTTCTTTTACATTTTCGTTGGGGAAAAGGAAAGCGAGAAAAGGGGATCACAACAGCGAAATGTAAAAGGTACAAGTGTAACCATCAATATTAACTTGTTCAATTTAGGATTTCGATTTTGTCAAATTTTTGGTAACCTGCTTCGAAGCATATTACCCCGAGACTTTGGGCTCTTGTTTGATTCACAGAGCTCCTTGGGTCTTCTCTACCGTTTGGAACTTGATTACTCCTCTTTTGGATCCTGTTGTTGCTACAAAGATTCACTTCACCAAGGACTACAATGAATTACAAAACTTTGTCGACAGCGCTGCTTTGCCTGGTAACATCACTGGTGATAAGGAGAAGAAGACCTTGGATGAAAAGAAGATTGATCCCGTCCCTGCTGGTAAATTGGATACACCTACTACTCCTGCCTATCAAGAATACCAAAACATGATCAAGGAATATCAAATTGAGACACTTGAATGGGCCAAGTCCAAGTCTGTTGAAGGTGGCGAAGTTGCCGCTCGTCATGAACTCGCTAGACAATATCGTCTTGCTCGTTTTGCTACTGAATTAGACATCAGAGGTCCTACTGGCTACCAAGCCAAGGGTCTTGTTACTATTAAGGATAATCGTGTCTTGCTCAACTATGGTAGTGATGGCTGGACTCCTTTGGACATCACCGAATCTGTTTAAATTGCTCCATTCAGCAACATTACACCAATTATATATAAATTTTAGATGGCTCAAGAAACGTTTCTAGCTTCTGGAAGAGATGAAAGTTCTTTATGCCATAACCTCATATAACAACAAACCTCACAAAAAAAAATACCCCTCTTACCTCTACTACACAATCCTCAACACCTATTATATATTAATAAACTACTAGCTTTTTCTGAATAGCAGCATAAACATTTCTTGCATCCTGGTAGTGTCATCTTGATTTCAGTGCACAATATTTAGTCTGTGACACTGTCATGAGTCCCGAAATGGAGCAGTAGTAAATCATCAAACACTAAGCATTGCTTGTCTCAATCTTTACATATTCTAGGGCATTGTATGCAGAGTAGCTCACACTGGTACAATGGAGTGCTCCATCTTCACAATAGATACTGGAAAATTATGTTTTTAAAAAATAGGCAAGCTAATCACATTCTGTCAAATATAATTCTAAAGAATTGAGAGCTGGACAAAAGTGAATAAAACCACCGGAGAAGCCGACATTGGGGAGGGGTTTGGGGAGCTTACCGTAGCAAAGCAAAGGTGCAAAGCCATGGTAATTAGGTATTGAATCCAATACTTGATAGTATTGGTTTTAATGACGGCTTTACCGTAGCGAAGCAAAGATGCAAAACCATAGTATTCAAGCAGCAAATTCGGGTTTTCATTTCCATTATTATCAAGCTTACTAAATTCAATATGCCTTCTATTCGATTTAAAAGTTGCACAAGCTGCAGAACTGCCTTTCCAGTAAATTGCAGCTACCAAAGAAGTGATTCATGCCATGTAAATAAACTCTATAAAGCAATACATAACCAAATTAGACAGCTTTCAAACCTTCATATCTTGACATGCAGACCTTTCTGAGCCATTGGAATAACGCCAAACAATCGTACTTCAGTAGCAGCAACTTCCTGGCGCCTTTGCTCAACTTTTTGGGCCAAAAAAAAACATGGCCAAAAATCGACCAAAAAGCATGAGGAATACCTCATGGTTTTCATCGAAAATCCAACGATCGCGTTTTTCACCTTGAAAATGAAGGCTTTTACTATGGTATATGTTAAATCAAAATGCTTCTCTCGATCCAAAGCAACCTCTGAAACTACTTTTACGAGGCTTTCATATGCAAAATATGGTTATTTTCACTAAAAACCTGATTTCAAATTTTATTAAATTGCTCAATAATTTCATTCAAAACACTTGTTGCAATCAGCACCATTGGAAGCGTCTTGAAAAGTATTTCAAGAATGTATTAAGAAGCGTAGGGTGATCATCACAGTTTATATAGTCGGATATCACAAAATAGATGAAAGAAGTCGAAAAAAGACGAAATCCGTCCAATCTTGAAGAGAAAAAACAAACAAACTGAGTTTGAATTGGTTTTGGCGACAGCTTGCTGCTGACTGACCTAAATACCTTTCTGCTGATGACAATGATGATTGCGATGCTGATTAAACGGAGATCGTGGAATTGAAAGGACAATTGCTTAGCACAAATACTTTTTTTTTGGGGAGCTTTGCCTCATGAAGGTGTCTTTTTGCAATGACAGTATCTCAAAAAAGTCGCTGTAGATCTTACACAAGTCCTGTATTTACTTACGACCCGCTTTATGTTGCCATCTTATTTAGAGCATCAGCAGCAGCGAATGATATGACAATCCTATCATCAGAAAATGACCATTGTGATGTACAAATGCTGCATAAAACCTGAATTTTCTTTCATGTTGTCCCAATAGTAGGTTTCGTTTGATATCAGTGTAACCAAAAAGGATGCTGAGGGAGATACTTTCTCTTCTCCTTCTGGCTCTGATATAAGCTTTTTTTTACTAACTAATAATTGATTGTATAAAATCTACTTGATATACCAAAATGTATAATATCTGGTTTAAAATGTCTTCGGTGAGAGCCCGCAGGGCGATGCCGACATTGAGCATAGCGAGATAGATCGGCTAGTAGCATATAATGAATTTTTACCTTTGGTCGTCTACCTTATATAGGACCTTTTAGGAACGCCTCTGAATGTGGATTTGACACACCGATGATGTCTCACGTTTGCTTTAATGAAAGTAGCTCATAAAGGGGCAGACATCATGATTGCATTGTATCCAGCTACTCTAAAATACGTAAAACACAGCAAAATTTTTATATATTGAAGTCGCGTTTTTTCGCGTTAAAAGCTGTTGTAGACCGCCAGAATAGGGCCAAACAATTGCTCTTGATTAGCGGTATCTCCGTGGCACGTTTGCTCACTTTTTTTTAAGTTTGTCAAAAATCGACCAAAAGCCATGAGGGATACCTCATGATTTCCATCAAAAATCAAACGATCGCATTTTTCACCTTGAAAATGAAGACTTTTAATATGATATATATTGAATCAAAATGTTTCTCTCGATCCAGGGCAACCTCTAAAACTTTGTTTGTGAAACTTTGTTATGTAAAATGTCAACAATTTTGCCAAAAACGCCATTTCATATTTTCAAAAATAGCTCGGCAATTTTATTCAAATAATCTGTTTTATTTGATACCATTGGATTCGCCTTGAAAAGTACTCCAAGGATGCATTAGAAAGCATTTTTTTTTTTTTTGTAGGGGAGTTGTACTCCATTTTTTATTTAAAGTCCTCTAAATGTCATGATGAGGGAAGAAGAAGACTGGATATATTTTTAAAGGCAAGGAAATGAAAAGGGAAGCAAGGAAGTGGAATACGACCATAAAATACGTGGGGGTACATACTTACAAATCAAACTGTAATTCCGATTCCAAGCGAGACAGAGAACGGGCAATAGATGTGTTAACGTTGAGAGTGACAAAAGGGACATGGTCGAAGATGGAGCGCCAGTGGGCTTGCCATATACAGAGTAGACTGGTAGCGAAAACTTGGTAAACGGTAAGCTCTGGAAAAGGTAAGGAGGCAGAGCGAGTGGGTTCAGCTATGGATAGAGTTTGAATGCCGTGGAGGAATGGGAGAAGGACGTCGTCGGTCATCGGTGTGTGGGATAGGTATGTAGTGGCGAGGAACCGCCATACAGCGAGTTTGAGAGGACAAGTAAAGAAGAAATGTTGGATATCCTCCGGGCTCTGGGTCAAACAGAGAGGACACGAAGGTGAAGGGTGAGTTGTGGGGATGAAGTGGTGGAGGATCGATTTGGAGGGAATTTTTCGATGGATAAGTCTATACCATACAGTTCGGGATTGAAGGAGAATAGGTAGTTTCCAAAAGAGGCGCCATTGGGAGGGGGAAAGAGGTGAAGTGTTGATGGTGGGCATGTCAGTGGAAACCAAGTGTTTGTAGTATTGAATACTGTTGAGTGGCACTGTTGAAGGTAGTGGTGTTATAGGTTTGATTAGACGGCGAATGAGTGGGCGGATGTTGTGGGGGTTGGCACCAAAGGAGGCACTGGTAAATGAATGGCGAGGGGCCTGACGGCAGAGAGCGAGAAAGAATGGTTGGAGGTAGATTTGGCCTTCCTCAATCCAACGGGCAACTCGATGAGATATTCTTGGATAATGGCAAAACTCAAGGAAGGTCCAGTTTCTAAGACGGATCACTTGTAAGTCGAAGTCAAAGGTAAACACATCTATTGCGAGCAGTTTCTGGACGGCGTGATGTCGGTCAAACAGTTGATCTGGAGCTGTGAAAGAAGAGAAATGGGGGTGAGTAGAAGGGAGGGTATGTAAGATAATTTCAAGGAAAGGTAATGATAAACCTGTATGAAAATCTAAGTGACAGGTTGTGAAGGAACGAGGTATTCGATCCATGGTGGTAATGACATTGGTGAGTATGTTAAGGAAAGCTTGGTGTGGACTGGGTCGATGTTGGAACCAGATGGTTTGTCGAGCAGCAGGAAAGAGTAAGTAGTAAAAGTAATCAGAGAAAGCGGTAGAGTGGAAATACCATTGCAGGGAGTACTGGAGGAGTGGAATGCTTGGGGTGGTGTATGTCGGTAATAGTGGTGAATGACAGGCGGCTAAAATGAGGGGGCAAATCCAGCGCCATTGGAGAGCTTGTTGTTGGACAATGGGATCTAAAACTTGGAGGCCGCCATGATGGCGAGGCTGTTGAAGGGTTCTAAAGGAAAGTTTGGGGAAGATACGAAAGTTAATGAAGGAGGACCCAAGGCTGCGTAAGGAGAGTAATTGAGCTTTGGTGAAAATAAAGTTGCGCATGACATGCCAGAGTTTCGAGAAAATGAGTGTGTTGAGAACGGTAGCTCTTCCACGAATGGAGAGGTTCCGTTGGGAGTGAATATGGATGCATTGTTGGATATTGTTGTAGAGTTGCTGGAAAGCGAGGTTGCGTTGGGATAAACTGGAGCATATGGGATAGCCAAGCATTAGAAAGCAAGGCATGGCCATCACACTTTACATAGTCGAATCTAGCAAAATAGGTCGAATCATATCCAAAAACCTCGGAAATGAACAAATCTAGATAGAATGTTAATCTGAAATTAAAATAATTTTGGCTGCAGGTTGGTGGCAAATCAATGCTTCAATTCATGGGAGATAAACCGATGATTTAAAAAGCCAACACGAAGGTGATTTCAGTACAAATGGTAATATGGTGCCTACAAAAAAAATACCCGGAGAAGTTCCTTCTTGAAGTACCATATAAGCCGCTTCAAGGAGTGGCTAAGGAATAGGCCCAATAGACGAAGGCGCATGTCATTTATATTGAAAATGGATCATTTTTGAAGCATCTCAGCATGAAGCTAGCAGACATCGGGTTCAAAACGGAATTCGGCAATGATACTAGCCTTATCGAATCAGCGAATTCTGGAATGGGAGACCCATATCAACTGCTGAAGACGTATTAAAACCGAAAGGACCCCAGCTAAACACAAGATGTTACAGAGGTCGTATTCATGAACAAGGTGAGTAAAGGATATTAAACAATCAATTTTGTGTCAATTTGAAATCCAAGCTATGCCTTAATGGTTTCTGTATAGCTTAATCTAGCTATTAGCAACACAAGTGACATGTAATACAATGAGATCAAAAGCAACAGTAATTGGGATCGTTCAGAGGAACCTGGCAAGACCAAAAACGAAATGTGACCACAAAATTGAATGAAATAGGTTTATTTAATTTAAAAATACAGTATTGAACTATTCAGACGAAATTTAGTCCTTTCGAACACCTTGAAGAGAGTTCAAAAGTGTATTACTAGAATCATCCATTTCCAAGGACCAAATCATGGCACCACCCAAGCTTTGTTTGTTGATATAATCCACCTTTTCTGTTAAGGATTTAGGGTCGTCAAATGAAAGAAATTTGTTGTTATTGGATTGATAAGCATAAGGAGTTTTTGATCCATCATCCCAGTAGGACTTCCAGCCATTTTTATTCTTCAAGACGCCTTGCTTGACAATGGATCTCCACTGGAACTCGCCAGAGTAACTGGCAGTAGAATTAGGGCAGTCGTCTTTGCTCGATTCATCATATTCGTCGCCTTTGATGGCACTTGAGGCAGCTAACTTTACAGATAAACCAGACGAGGAGGTAATGGCTTTACTGGTTCTGAGAGCAAGGCCGTAAAAGGGAACACCAACAACCAGTTGATTAGATGGAATGCCTGCGTTATGCCAAGCAGAGACAGCCTGTGCTACACTAGAGTCATAAGAGCTTCCTTTCAAGAGAGGTGCGTTTGGACCGGTCACTGTGTTCCAGCTACCACTAATATCGTAAGCCTAATTTCCAAGCCATTATAGTTAGCATTGTGATATTTAGATTTGGATACAAGGTAACTACCATGATATAGAATGAATCAACAGCAGATGCCCAGTTTTTGTCAAGTTTTGCCATTGGTGTTTGCTTAGCATCATTGAAAGGATTTGTGCCAACAGCAACCGTAATCAACTTGTGAATGGAATTGTATTTAGAGTCCAGCGCTTTACGTAATTCTTGAATGAACACAAGGTAATTGGCAGTATCGTCCTTATCCCTATAAGTGATTTTATGTTAGCTGCCTTATATTGCAATATTGAACTCATATATTACTTTGCGTTACAAGAAACACCATTAGGGTCATTGGGATATTCTGTACCATGGTGTCAATACAGTTGCGTTTAATTGATAAGATGAGATACACTTACCCCAATCAAGATTGACGCCATCAAGGTCATAGTCAGCAACTAATGCCACAATGTTATCAACAAAAGTCTTACGCTTGGAGGAAGACTTGACCAAGGTACTAAAGTGCTTTGAGCCACTCCAGCTACGAAAAGGAGCATATCAATAAATTGGATACAAGACGACAGAATGAATCAACATACCCTCCCACGCTGATACTGACGCCGACCTTATTTTTGTGAGCTTCAGTAGTAACTAAATAGGATTGAAATGTGGTTAGATGATTCAATGTTTTGTGTCACGAAGAAATTAACCTACATTTCTTCAACAGACTATCAGTAAATGACTTGAGAGCACCATTAGCATCAGGTTCAGCAAATGCGTAGGCAACATGGTCCACTTTGTTCCAGTTTACAACGCTAGGAATCTCCCAATCGACAACGTAAGCAATCAATCGATGCTTACCGTAAATATCAGCAGATGCAGCAGAAACAGAGGTAGATTTGGTAGTGTGCTTTTTGGTAGTAGCCTTCTTCTTGATGGTAGTCTTCTTCTTGACGGTAGTATGTTTCTTCTTCTTCTTGGATAGGGTAGAGGAATGACGGTAATTCTTTGTCTGATGGCTATGCTTGGATACACTTGAGGTGGGCTTTGCCATCACCACAGATGAAGTCAAGAAACATGCAATTGCAACCAGAATAACACAGGACAATTGAATCGAACGCATGCTAGGGTATTTGAAAATAATCTTTTCTTCTTCGCTTAAACTTCCCTCTTTATATACTTTTTTTTTCTTGTGCTTTTGTACCATGTCTCTAGATTGACAATTTATTTCTTAATTTACATGATGATAACCTTATTAGTACAAAAACAATATCAAACGGATCACTCCGCTGCTGATCTTCTCTTGTTGAATGGCAAATGCTTTCTGTCCTTTGTTGTGTTTCTCTTGCGACGCTTCTCCAAGATGCGATCAACACTCTTGGCGCCCAGTTTCTCGTATCTATCCATCAAATCAAGCTTGCGCTTCTCGGCTATGAAAGGGGAATGAGCATGGCATACTACTGACAACAAGGGTCGCACTTACATCTCTTCAAGAAATAGGGTGTTTTACCCTGTTTGACCAACTCTGATTCCTGCTTCTTTCTATCTCGTAATAGGGCTTGCTTTCTCTTTCGCTCTTGCTCTTGCTTATCTGCTGACACCATTTTTAGCAAAAGGCCCTTCATGTGCTCTTGTTTCTCTTCATCCTGCTCCTTTTTGATGCTTTCTTTCAACATTTCCATTTCTGATTTCTTGTAATCATTCAAAAAACTGTACGATTTCTCAAATAGATCTTGATTCAATTGACCCGAAAGTCTATCAAAGCGGGGATCACGACGTTTCTATTGTTGTGATGAGTATTTTTGCAGTATTCCTAATATAGGCAAACACAAATACCTCGGCTTGCAACTGCACAACATCTCTATGACGACCCACTGCGCGCTTGGATGAGATTTCCATAGGTCTAATTATAGCACTGTCAATTGACCACTTTGTTTTGTCAAATTGGTAAAATACACTACCTGTGTTTGCTCTCTCTCTTCATATCTTGCTTTGTCAACTTTACTCTGTTGGTTTTTTTCAATTTACCAACTGCACCTTTCAGATCCTTCAAAATCTGATCTTTGGATATCTTTTTCTTTTCGTCTTTCACAAATCCTTTCTCTCCCATCTTCCCTTTCAAATCAGCCAGTTGCTCAAAAGAAACATGCGCCAGATCTATCCACCCATTCGATTTAGCCCGCAGTCCAATCTGTAGTTGCTATTGTGAGTAATACCTCTTTTAATTTTTGCTAGTTGTGCTGCCTTGTATTCCTCTTCATCCTCCTCTTCCTCTTCTTCTTCTTCTTCCTCTTCTTCTTCCTCTTCCTCTTCCTCTTCCTCTTCCTCTTCACTTGGTTCTAATTCATCCTATATCAAGAATCAACATGGCTGTCAAATCATTTGCAATGGCTGCGATACTAACATCTTCATCTTGGCTATCATTAGCATACGTATACTCTTCTTCTTGCTCTGATTCGGACTCCTCGTATTGCTGTCTCTTCTTGATGGCCATGTTAGTTGAATCAAGTTGTGTAATTGATGCTGAAAAGTTAAAAAATTCAGAATGAACAAAAAAAACTGTAAAAAGAGTCCTGTGCAATGTTAAAAAGCCACCCAATGGTAACTCGAGAAATCAAGCGCCTGGTGCATTACTGGATCGTATTGAGGTGCTGTTGTGATGTGCTAAACATTCTTTATTCAGAATTCAAGCCCTTGCGACAGAGAGGAGGGTCTCTAATTGTCTGCCCTGAGCCAGATCAGCTTCAAAGGACTACAAAGCGAGGAATCAGATGCTTGGATGTTAGGATGTAGTGCTTAGAATACAACCTGGTTGGGGATCCAACATCCTTTGGCAATAGCTATATCAGCATCATCTTTTCCTTGGTATTGCGATGAGCATGAGGATGATTGAAGGTATTACGGAAATGCAGATATAAAAGAGATCATCCATCATCATTCCAGTCACATGGGTACGACATCCCAACGTTGGTATCCCCGCCTTTTACCCTCACATTACTACATTTTCACTATCGTTTATAACAACTTATAACATGTTGGGTCGCATCGCTCATTTCACAGCAGACGCTGTTCTGCTCTCAGCAGTTCTTGCTGGTATCAAACGCAACTCAGGATTAGAGTAAGTTTATAGCACAAGATCATGCCATGTCGATCGCAAAAAATTGAATAATCTCAATAGACCTGCCACTGGAAAAATTGAAAACGAAGAGATCCGCAAATATGTCAACAAGTATCTTGACATTGGTGAATGGGTGATTGATTCCAGTGTTGTATTTATGAATAGCTCTCCGTATTTCGAACGTAAATAGCCATCGCCTCTATGTCCACAACATCCGTAGAGTAATGTGACTTAATGAAGGTTTCTAGTCTGGTAACCATACAATAAATATGATATTTTAGATATGAATTATCTTGCGTTCAGTTGGTTTTACCGTAGAATTGCTAGTAGATTGATGCTATTGTAAACAATCATTAAGCATAGCTACGAATCTGCGCTCTAATTATTCTAGTAAACAGCGGCATGAAGGTGTATCAATACACGGTGTATGTGTGATCGCTTGCTCTTAGATTTAGTATAGACCATATACGCTTTGAATGCCTTGGTCCAAGGTTGTGTAGTATATAATTCGTATATGATTCACTCTTGCACAGTGTTGAGTCATCAAGAGATGTACATGTTAAGTATACATTGAAAGCAGTAAACCGATGCTCCTTCAGGCTATGCTTGTACCCAATAGACATGCATAGTTTGAATTTGTGCCTTAAGCTCGATATTTTAAAATTGCTTCTTTTGCATGACATGGCATCATCTGGAGACTCAAGACCTACCGAGGACCCTATAAAATTGCTGGACGACCGCAGTTTGATCAATTGCAATTCCAAGGATTTCTTAAATGTGCATTGCATGCCAGTTCCCAAAGCGTAGTGCCTCCTTTGTATTATCTGTAGGATATTTCGCACCAGATATCCTTCGAAAAACACTTTTTTTACATGCAGTGGGTTTATAAAAACAAAGAAGACTCTTGCACTTGACAGCAAGTAGCCGAAATCAACCAACATATGGGACATTCTCGTAAGTTTAGATGGCACGTCTCCGAGAAAGAAGAAACTATGTGAATATTCGCTTGTATTGGTAATTAAGGAGAAGCACTCAAAAAAAGTACGTAGCACACTTTTTTTTTTTTTTTTTTTTTTTTTTTTCATCATCCAGATGTTAGTTCTGGATGTTTTCATTACAATTCTGTGAGAAAACGGGCTGTTGTTATCCAACACAAACAAACAAAGGCTCCTTCCTCCATACCTTTGCATTACATCAGCCAAAGCCTAATGTTGAACTTGACTTACTTGCATGATATCAGAAAAAAAGGGAATCGATTTATTCAATACTAACTCAAACTGATTCTAATTTTCAAATATTCAAGAAAAGAAGGAGGGAGGAGAGAGAGGTAATTTTTTTTTTTTTTTTTTTTTTTTTTAAAAAAAAAATGAATAAACGAAATAGATATAGAAGAGGGGGTAAGGGGTGAGGAGCTTTTTTTGTGGTCTGTTGTTTGTGTGGATTTGAATGAGGAAATACAAAAAAGCAATTTTCCTGATGTTTATCACATCTTCGATTGTACATTTTACCAATCTTTCTTGATATCGAAAGACCAAGTCCATTCCATGTGGCAAACATCATCATCGTCAACAAATTTGCTCTGATAAAGCAATGTAAGTGACATGCTGTCGAGGGCATACAATAATCATACTACCTTTGCTTCGTAGTGGCCCCTGGCCAACATGCCAGAAGGTGCTTCCTCAGATTGGAACTTCTTTTCATAAGGGTCAGCAGAGGGACCGTAACTACCGATCATTTCCTCGGTCTTGTCAACTAGCGAAGGTGATTAAAATCTAGACGTATAGATCAAAATCTTTAGCTTACCTCTGATGCCCTTTCTCTTGACAACTTGCAAGAACTTCAAACCAGAGACAACATCATGTTGAACTCTAAGGAACAGTTAATAAAAGATATCTATTTGGGATAAAAGCACATTTACCTAAATTTGACCTTCATACGATATTCAACGCCTTCCTTAATGGTGAAAGGTTGGCTCTTGGCTTGCTCAATAGCATCTGATCAACATCAAATGAAATGTCAGTCTTGTAATGAAATGAAGATATAGCAAATGAACATACTAGGAGTAGACAAATCAACCAAGACATCAGGACGACCTTCAACTTCAAGAGCAATGTGTTCAACAACAACCTAGGTAAAAGAAATAAGTAAGTAAACGCTTTTGCTTCCCCTGTCGTCCCCTTTCAGCTCCCACACACGCACACGCACACACAGGTAAATTCAAACAACTCCTCCCCCCTCCTCATTGCCTCTCCCGCGCCTTCTAATAATAAACTTACTCTACGTGAATCATCTTGAGGGCCAGCTATAAAAAAAAGCGTTATGTGAGCAAGATGACGGATAGACGGCCGCACTCAGGACACTTACTGGCACCAGCAGACTTGTTTAAACCGAGAGATTCCTTCCATTTGTTCAAAGATTCATCTTGAGCATCCAAGGTTTGGTATTCTTGAAGAGACTTCTTCTCTCCGGGCTTGTAGCCGGTAGTTTGGGTAGGTGCAAGGTCATCTTCTTCGTGGTGATCACTCATTTTTGTAGTATTTTGTGTTTATAAATTGGAAAGAAAAGAGAGAAAAGGAAAAGAAAAGAAAAAAGAAGAAATTATAAATTGGCTTTTAAGAAAGCAAGAAGCTAATGAAGCAATGTTTCTTCAAGCTCTCTCTCTCGCTTCGCTTATTTGCGGTTGTTCAATTTGTGATAAAGAGATAAAAGTAGAACGTGTTTTTTAATAACATTTGTACACAAAGAAATATAAATAGTTTGCAATAATAGTATAATATAGTAATAGAGTAATAATAGTAAAGTAGTAGTTGGTGGTGTTGGTATTAATGTCATGCTCAAGAAGCAACCACTGTCAGCTTACCCAATTTGACAGCAGCCTCAAATGTTTCAGCGTTTAATTCAGTTAAATGATCTCCAGATTTGTACTTGAGATTGACATCAAATCCAAGTCTATCTACTACTTTTCCTCTCAGAAATTCAACTGAGCTTGGCACTGGCACCTTGATTGCGAATATCTCGTCTTTGTACATGATCTTGACCTTGATGGTGCTCTTATTTTGAGTTGCCATGGCAGGTGATTGCTGTGGTTGTGGTGCTGGTGCGGTCGTCTCCATGATAACCTGCTGAGTTGCATCGTACGAATTTGATGCAGGTCGTCCTACGCCTGGATCAATGTCTGTCTCAATATCGCCTTCATGAATACCAAATAGTTGATCTTGTACCCAATTGCTTTCAGACAAGTATTTGGGCAATCTCAACAAATCATCGCAATATTTCGATAGATCTCTTGCTCGATCCGCTATCGTAGTTCAAACACGTGAATCAATAATTCAATTCAACAGCAGCTTTTATTACCTGTAATATCATCATTTACTGCATCCAATGGTCCAGGCATGTAAGGTAAAATTCTTGGTTGGTCTTGCTTTCCTGCCTCTGCCGGGAATTCTTGCAGAAAGTTTATTTGAAAGTCGTAGAAATCTAGAGTAAACCTCATGTTGATACTTCTTGCAATACACTTGACTAATTGTTTCATGCAATTTACCTTCATACAGTCTATATAACACTCTGTGTCTACCATTGGCCAGCTTTGCAAACACAATAAACCAGTATTGATCGCCTTCCAGTATATGCGAATCAATATATGCGGAAACAACAATAGCGCCTTCGTCATGAGCCCCTCTTCTTGGGGATGTTGATGATACAGGAACTGGGGAGTCAAGAATGGATGAAGAAGATGTGTTGACAAGGTGAGTCATGCCATAATTGTCGAGCAATACGTCAGGATTTTGGTGGGGGTCTTTCATATTGTAGTAGTCGTCAACTGGATCCATCTCTTCCTCTTCGATGGATATTTGTTGCATTTGTCTCTCCATTTTGCCAATGGATATGCTGGAAGCCTCGTAGCCCTGTGTTTGCTTTTTCCAGTCTTCTACATTTGGGAACACTGAAGAAGAAGGTGCTTGCATCAAATCATTCTTTACTGTGCGCCCTGTTGAGGCATCTCTAATATCGACAAAGGAGACAGGAATCAAGCCTGGCCCGCCCAAGCGACCAATCGGCTTTGCGACAAACCATTCTGCATTGGATTGAGCAATGATGATAATAGGCTCCCCTGCTTTTGCGTCCAACTCGTCTGATCTTTCTGCCTGAAAGTCGTATAGAACAATGCCGTACAATGGCTGAGGTTTAGGCTGTTGCGCTATAACACAAATTAAATTGACATACTCTTGCGTTCATGATGTGGGTTTACCTTCGCTGTATTGGTCTTTTCTCTGCACTGAATCAACCATGGCCTTTTCATGTTTCTCCAGCACTTGAAAGTAGGGCACAGGTACAATACCACGTGAATTGGTAATTGGATTGAATGCTTCATAAAAACTCGTATCTGTCTCTCGGCCTGTCACTAGAAAGAAATCGCCTCTAGTGAAGGACAATTCGTTTGGGCTCTGCGCATTGTAGTCATATAAAGCTTTGATTACTTTCTTGGGCGAGTTTGTCGATGTTTGGATGACTGGTGTGGATATTTGATTCTTTACTACTGAAAGTCGAGCTGATCGTAAACTGCGAGGTGGCTTTACTTTTTCCTTGTGTAAGAACATGATGAAAGCAAAAGCGAAAAAGAAGAAAAAACTTTGTCGAACACTATTGTGTTGAGATAAAGACCGAAGAAAAGGAGAATACAGTGAAAAAAGGGGGGTTTGGGGGTTTTCTTTGAAGAAGATGGAAGAAGCTACAGTAATAAAAAAATCCTTTTTTCTCGTGTAACTGGTTGCTTTTTATTGCAATAAAAGTAAGGTTTGTGAAATATTGTTACAAATTGACATTTTCGTGGCTTTTTGAGCTCTTTTGCTGGCGACTTGTCGAGTGGCATCAAATAAAGCTATTTCATGCCACTTGCATGCAGTGTTCATGCTTAGAATCTCGGCAACAGGATGAGAAAATGTAGGTCATGATTTGATTTAGCGTCAATAATAGTATACGCTACTGTACTTTTTCATTGGACCCAAGACTTGCACAAGGGTTTTCATCTCCCCCTTCGAGTTCACCACAGCAGCATTTGTCAAGGTATATTAAGTACATAGAGCTCGAGCCAATATTTAAAGGTGAGTGTGCTTTTGGCAAGTGGACATTCGTACTAAAGGTGGTCTTCTTCTACGCATCGGTTAGGCATCTCTACTCCTCTTGTTCTATATAAAGACAAAAGTACTGTGTTTGTGAATCTTTGCCTAATCTTCCAGAGCGTTAATGGTATCATAATACTCATGAGAGAGGGCTATGTATAGTGTTTATCTCTGTTTTTATTTCTTTTTGGATAATTTATTGAAATGTGTATATGTTTATTTACTCGTCATCAGAATCTGATTCAGTGACATAATTAGCATCGTCTTCTCCTTCGTCAGAGGAAGAGTCAGAGTCGGAATCGTCCTTTTCCTTCTTATCCTTGCCTCCTCCGCCAGCTAAAGCAGTAGCAAAACCTTGTTCTCTCATCATCTTCATTTGGCCAGCAATGGAGTCCTCCTCAGGCTCAGAAATGCTGTCATCTACTTCCTCCTCCTCAGGAAGATCAGCAGGATCTTGCACCTTCAATTTGATGTCTTGGAGAATATCAGTGCCGACATAGGTATCAGATTTAACAAAAAGGGAGAATGTGTATACACCGGGCTTAGGTGGGCCAGGGAACGGAATCTTGATGGTTTGTTCGTCGACGATGTCAGTAACCTTCTTGTGGGGAACCAAGATACGGTTGACCTTGGGGTCGCCCAAGAAGATCCACCAGCAAGGCTTCTTTTCGCCAGGATAGAAAGGAACATGAGCCATAGGTAAAGCTCTACCATCCTTCTTCTTTTCATCTTCAGGGGAAACAATGGCTTCGTCCTCTTCTTCTTCAGTGTTGTCTTTCTTCTCAACTGCCTTTTCTTGAGTGGTTTCAATGCTAGTGACCTCGCCGTTTCTCAATTTCAAAATAAAGGTAATAATGGCACCAGTGGTGATAATCTTATCACCAATAACCTTGAATACAGCCTTTTCTACGGTCAATTTGGGGATGCGATTGGCAACTTCCATGACATCAAGATACTCTTCATTGGTGAGTGATTTGAGCAAGCTTTTACGTTCATCCTCAGACATGGCACATAATTGTTGGACAGTGCTGATTTTGTTCTTCTTGTGATTGCGGTTGTAACGACGCAACATGGTATTGGTGATGTGAGGCAATTGCTTGATACTGTCATCTCCGGGATAGGTAGCTTGCAACAAGTGCTGTTGAAGTTCCATAATAGCACAGGTAGTGCTCAACCATTGCTTCACAGTAGTGATTTGCAAGAGACCTTGGAGAAGATGGATTGATTTGTCGACAATGAATTGTTGATCCTTGATTAATGACTTGGAGGCGCCCTTGGCAGTGATATCGACACGGAGGAAATAAGCATAGAGTAAAGTGCGAGCCTTGCGACGGTAGGCAGGAGTAGCATCAGTCAGACGATCAAACTTCTCTCCAAACCTGTTTTCTAATTCCTCAGTAATGGCACCATTGATGGCGTTCAATGTCTTTTCTTCACCGCTACGAACATCGGTGGTTTCCTTGAACTCAATGGCACCGGCCAAAACATCAACGATTTCTGCAAAACATCGTAAGTTTTCGGTGAAAGGGAGAAGAATGCTGCTCCTTACCTTTGAAGCCGTTGGTTTCCTTTAAACCTTTAACAAAAATACCCATAGTTTGGTTCAGGATCTTGTCCTTGGTCAAGCGGCGAGATTTATACCACCATTGAGCCTAATCACAGCTATCAATACAACCAGCTTCATCACATTGCCCTTATTCAAACGACTTACAATGAAATAAGGCAAACCCAAGCCAAATGCAAGAGCATAGAAACCCAAGACAAACATGCCATTACCCTCAACAAGGCCCTTGGGGAGAGCAACACCCATAGTGAAGGATTGCTTACCATCAGGGTGACCATATTCTTCGTAGTTTCTGCGAGTATCGTCATCGGTCAAGCTATGGACAAGGCAACACGAAGTGAGTACATTGCCATAAAAGGTGAAGTATAAAAGCTGCACAACTTACACTTTGTAGGCTTTAGTGATGTCAATGAAACGTTCTTCGTTCTTCTCTTCTTCTCCAGGTGCTGCTTTATCAGGATGGTAGATCAAAGACAATTTCTTGTAATGCTTCTTGATTTCAGCGACAGTAGCGCCCTAATTGATATGCCATGGTCAGTAAGCAACAATGAAATGTTTAGCTCTGGCCGCAAGACTCTACCTCTGAGATACCCAAAATTTCAAAAGGATCCCATGTCACAGACTTGACCTCAGCATTGGCAACTTGCATTGTCAAAAGCACAACACCAACCCAACCAATAACTAGAAAGAGGAATCTAATCAACAGTTAGCTTCTGTACACGTCGAATGCCAAATGATGGATCTTTACTTGGGACTAGTAATCAATTTCTTGATGGTACTAGGCTTTGCAACGCTAGCCTTCTTTCGCTCTTTCTGACATATGCTGCATAGACAAATCTTTTTGTTTTTGCCACCTAATCATAGTAGCAGGTTAAGGCTACATCCCTCAGAGCATACACGCATATGAACTTACTTCCAGACTTGTATAATGAATAGATGGATTGAATTGTCACAGGCACAAGTGCCAATGACAAGACGGAAATGAGAAAGTAATAAAAGTTAAAACCTTGCTCGTCGTATGTATACTGAGCCATGATTTTTGTTAAACAGAGGTTCGTGAAGAGGAGAGAAAAAGGAGAAGCTTTGGTATAATTTCGTATTTTTAATTGTTTTCGCTCTGGTTTTTTTCTCATGTCAACTTGTTATTGGTTGATTTGTAACGATGCGTCACTTGCACAGGAAATGCCATTGCATGCAAACATCATCGGAGACTCAGCGTTCATCAACATTTGGGCTCTTCTGGTCTAGCAAATCCTATGACAACTAAGCATCTAATCCAACACTTGGTAACATTGATCTATATGAAGGGTTGATCGCAGCGAAACAAAGATGTAAAACCATAGTATTCAAGCAGCAAATTTGGGTTTTCATTTCCATTATTATCAAGCTTACCAAATTCAATATGCCTTCTATTCGATTTAAAAGCTGCACAAGCTGCAGAACTGCCTTTCCAGTAAATTGCAGCTACCAAAGAAGTGATTCATGCCATGTAAATAAACTCTATAAAGCAATACATAACCAAATTAGACAGCTTTCAAACCTTCATATCTTGACATGCAGACCTTTCTGAGCCATTGGAATAACGCCAAACAATCGTACTTGAGTAGCAGCAACTTCCTGGCGCCTTTGCTCAACTTTTTGGGCCAAAAAAAACATGACCAAAAATCGACCAGAAAGCATGAGGGATACCTCATGGTTTTCATCGAAAATCCAACGATCGCGTTTTTCACCTTGAAAATGAAGGCTTTTACTATAGTATATGTTAAATCAAAATGTTTCTCTCGATCCAAAGCAACCTCTGAAACTACTTTTACGAGGCTTTCATATGCAAAATATGGTTATTTTCACTAAAAACCTGATTTCAAATTTTACTAAATTGCTCAATAATTTCATTCAAAACACTTGTTGCAATCAGCACCATTGGAAGCGCCTTAAAAAGTATTTCAAGAATGTATTAAGAAGCGTAGGGTGATCATCACAGTTTATATAGTCGAATATCACAAAATAGATGAAAGAAGTCGAAAAGAGACGAAATCCGTCCAATCTTGAAGAGAAAAAACAAACAAACTGAGTTTGAATTGGTTTTGGCGACAGCTTGCTGCTGACTGACCTAAATACCTTTCTGCTGATGACAATGATGATTGCGATGCTGATTAAACGGGGATCGTGGAATTGAAAGGACAATTGCTTAGCACAAATACTTTTTTTTGGGGAGCTTTGCCTCATGAAGGTGTCTTTTTGCAATGACAGTATCTCAAAAAAGTCGCTGTAGATCTTACACAAGTCCTGTATTTACTTACGACCCGCTTTATGTTGCCATCTTATTTAGAGCATCAGCAGCAGCGAATGATATGACAATCCTATCATCAGAAAATGACAATTGTGATGTACAAATGCTGCATAAAACCTGAATTTTCTTTCATGTTGTCCCAATAGTAGGTTTCGTTTGATATCAGTGTAACCAAAAAGGATGCTGAGGGAGATACTTTTTCTTCTCCTTCTGGCTCTGATATAAGCTTTTTTTTTACTAACTAATAATTGATTGTATAAAATCTACTTGATATACCAAAATGTATAATATCTGGTTTAAAATGTCTTTGGTGAGAGCCCGCAGGGCGATGCCGACATTGAGCATAGCGAGATAGATCGGCTAGTAGCATATAATGAATTTTTACCTTTGGTCGTCTACCTTATATAGGACCTTTTAGGAACGCCTCTGAATGTGGATTTGACACATCGATGATGTCTCACGTTTGCTTTAATGAAAGTAGCTCATAAAGGGGCAGACATCATGATTGCATTGTATCCAGCTACTCTAAAATACGTAAAACACAGCAAAATTCTTATATATTGAAGTCGCGTTTTTTCGCGTTAAAAGCTGTTGTAGACCGCCAGAATAGGGCCAAACAATTGCTCTTGATTAGCGGTATCTCCGTGGCACGTTTGCTCACTTTTTTTTAAGTTTGTCAAAAATCGACCAAAAGCCATGAGGAATACCTCATGATTTGCATCAAAAATCAAACGATCGCATTTTTCACCTTGAAAATGGAGACTTTTAATATGATATATATTGAATCAAAATGTTTCTCTCGATCCAGGGCAACCTCTAAAACTTTGTTTGTGAAACTTTGTTATGTAAAATGTCAACAATTTTGCCAAAAACGCCATTTCATATTTTCAAAAATAGCTCGGCAATTTTATTCAAATAATCTGTTTTATTTGATACCATTGGATTCGCCTTGAAAAGTACTCCAAGGATGCATTAGGGAGCATCAGATTATAATCACAATTTATATAGTCGAATATCAAAAAATAGTTCAATCAAGTCGAAAAAGGACAGAATATGTCCAATTTTGAGCAAAAAGAAATAAACTGAGTTTTAATCAATTTTGGCAGGCGTCGCTGCTGCTGGCTAGCCCAAATGCCTTTCTAATGATGACAATTTGCGACTTATCACAAAATTGAGGACATTTGCTTAACCTGAACAACTATTTTCTCATGGGAGTTTTTTCCTATAAAAAATGTCTTTTGCAATGGCAATCTCTTAAAAAAGTTGCTGTATATCTTACACAAGTCCTTTATTTACTTATGGCCAGCTTTATGTCGCCAACTCAGGAGCATCATCAGCGAATGAATACCTTTCCTCGTAACTCTGATATAGCCTTTTTTTTCTTTTTTTTTTTTACTATTAATTGATTGTTTAGAATCTATTTGATATCTGGGATCTGAATTCTCTTCGTGAGAATCCGCAGGGCGATGCCATCATTGAGCGTAGCAAGATTAATCGGCTAATACTCTTCTTGTTAACTTTTTCATTTATTTTTACATTCAAAAAATAAAATATTTCGAACGGCTTTGGTCAATGTTACTCATAAGAACAAGTCCTCGTTACAAAGGTTTTACACCGCATACATTTATCTTGTAGCCCTATATAAACGCATACCAGATTGAGGCTGATACACATTTTTTTAAGCCACTTTTTGAGAAATTTTATTTCTCGTCGTTGTGAGATAAAGAGCCATGCCAGTTGCGAGGGATGTTGGCCTTTTTATAGTTTTTTCTGAGAGTGAAACAGCTTGATCTGACAGACTGCTTTTCTTCCCATGATTTAATGCTACATGTTGACATTTGTACCTCTAAAGGGTTGCTAAAGGTGTGCTGATCAATGAAAAATAAGCATGGCATTCATAAGTGTTTGTCAATACAATAGCGCTGCAAAGCGGGAGCAGTTTTTAAGAAAAATAACTATCAAATGTTGCTGAATTGACGCTGGACATCGCCATGTACATCAATGCTATTCTCAATCGAAAGGTTGGCGCTCGTACACGAGCATGATGCAGTAATATTGAATAGGTATGTGCCTAATGCCGCCTTATGTATTGGTGAAAGAGCGTCTTGATCTGCTGAAATGTCGTCTGTATTTTTGCATTTGTAGCCATGCTTTGGACATGTCATTAGATGGCAATTTCCTTAGTGGCGTGAAGGAGTAGATGTTGTTTAGTATTAAATCTATCGCATTCCTGTGGCAATACCATGAGGTTATACTTTTCTATCACAGTCGAGATACACGTCCACTACAAATGTCGACAAGCATTTGACAGCAAGTGGCTTTCAGCATTGAAGATTGCTGTGCCTGAAGTCAAAAACTTCCATGGCTACTGGACTGTTGAAATCAACACCATTTATAACTCGAAAATTTTTCAATAAATTTTTTCTCTTCTTTCCACTGAAATAAATATATGCGTGATGAAAGCTTTGGTAAACGTTTGAATTTAGTATTCAATAGAGTATTATACCACAACCGCCTCTTCAAGAGGAAACAGGTTCGAGGTATGACGACAAAAAGGCGATGTCTGAGCATATATTGATTTGAAGGTAACTATTTCTCCTGGTAAGATCATGGTGTGGGGCAAAAAAGGTATGGAATGGAGCTGATGATAAGTGTATTGTTGATCAACACTCTGTGTTGTCTGATTTTTTAAAATATACACCTGTTACATTTCTCTAAGAAGCACTGATCTTTTCCACCTTTTTTTCTTTCCTCATGTCATGAGATTTACTCTTGTCTTGACATTTTATCTGATTGACTAACGTGTATTCATCTGTAGTTAAGTATTAAAGGTTGTTGGGAAATGTATATATAGTTGTATTTCGTCTTTATTGTAATAAAATGTTGTTTTAAAAGTACACTGTAGTTATCAATTTGTGTGTTTGAGCCTAATATGTTTTTCGATATACATTGCACGCTGTAAGAAACGTGAATATCATATTCTTAGCATTCTTTGGCAGAATGATTAAGACAACTATGTTTGCCGGTATTGACGCAGATGCCTTGCTGTAAAACTGTTATGATTTGCCCTGGTTAACATGACATCGCTACTGTTTGTCGCACAAAACACGCTTTATAAATCACCCAAGACATCGTAAGCCCATTCCAACAATCAACCTACGGTTCCAACGAATATGTCTTCAATGTACAGAATTTACAAATTTACTCTTGTTAAGGGCTTTATTCATACTTGAAGACAATACCAAATCAACCTGCTTATGACCACAATTTGGTATAATAGAGTTGGTTTGGTAACCCTACTGGCCGACTCCAGGAGTATGAAATCTTTACCTACTAAAAAACTATAATATGGCATTTGGACTTACCAGTGGGTATTTTACACTCGATAAATATTATACAAAATGACCAATGTCTGAGCAAAGACGTGCAATGTGTATAGGAAATGGATTCTCCTTGAAATTTCCTCCGGATTGGCACGAAATATTTACCTTACAACAATCAAAATAAAATGAAAAAGTTCTACAATCATCTAAAATGTGTGGTTCTATACTAAGTCAGACATTTGTATCCCAATGCTGTTGCATCTATATTTACTAATGCACGGATTAATAGAGAAGCGAATTATAACGACGTTGTATATGATTCGCTAGTAACACATTATTGTGCATCAGCTATATATATATATATATTGATTGATATCATCTCTCATCTCGTAATATCAAAAGTCTCATCAAATGATGGTGTTACTGCACTAAAGTTTAGCTGCGGATGATCTCGGCACTCAATTTTTCCGTTTCCTGATTCCTGTCTATTGCAACATCCCTGTCTTAGCTTGCCTCAGCAAGGAAAGGACGGGATGAGAGCCGAAATCGTCCAGTCTTTTGTATACAAAATAATTTAATCTAATCCGGTACTTCTTTTGCCATAAGCGTCATGTAGACGATCTATTTAAATGAAAACTTTGATTCGGCCTCTTTCTTTCCGTCATCTTACACTTTACAATCTATCCAAATGAGATTCAATAGCAAGCAAAAGTCTCTTTCAAGCTTACTGTTTGCCGGCTTGTTTGCCACCTCTGTTCATGCTCAATCTAACTTGAATCTAGAGCCAACCTTTCAAAATGACGGTGGAAAAAACATTGCCTTCTTTTGTACCATTGGTGGCGCGTCACATTACAATTGGGTTCTCAATATTGGCGATGAATTGGGCTCAAGAGGGCACAATGTCACTTTTTTGACATCAGTAAGTTGCGTTGTGTGTGATATATTGACGGATGACTGACATTTGGCACGCAGGATGAGGACATGCGATTTGGTAGTCCATACAAGCATGTTCAAACAGTGTCTACAGGATCTGCTCCAGAATGGGATCCAGCTGAGCTATTCAATGACGAGTTGAAGGAGATGAGCACTAACCGTCCTGGTGAATTCATGGCTATGGTCTTTGATATGATGTTTGTAAACTACGAGAGAGGTAACGGTGTGGATGATTGGAAAAGAGTTGGCGCTAAAATCAACGAATAGATTACCTATTTACCAGACAATTCTTCATTGATAATAAGATTGATGTAGCCCTCTGTGATCATTTCGCAGATGCTTGTGTTGATGTCGCTACAAATCTGAGTATACCTTACATTATTACAGCGGCTATGGATGTTACCAAAGGTATGCATCATGTTTGATTCAGCTCATTACACTTCCACTAACTAGTATTAACTAGATACTGCTGCTCCTTACATCAATAATGACATTGCCACACTCAACTTTCCTACCACTGAGCGCCAGCCTTTCATCAGTCGCTTCAAGGGCAAATTTATTGATCCTATCAAGAACATCAACGCTGTTTTGCCTGTTATCAAGAAACTGAATGCTAGAAAAGTTGCAGTTGGATTTGACGCCAAGCTGGAGGATCCTAGCACTAAATGGCAACACTCTGTCAAGCTGTCTAACACTGTATTTGGCTATACTCCTGCTAGGCCTCTGGGTCCTATGGCTGAATTTGTAGGCCCTATCATCCCTAAGCATTATAAGCCCTTGACGCAAGATCTTGAAACCTACTTGAATGCTCATAAGCGTGTCGCTTACGTCGCTTTTGGTCATGCCGCTACTCCTTCCGAGAAAGACATTGTGTTGATTTTATCAGGTTTATTAGAAAGCATCGAGCGTGGCGATTTGGATGGCTTTATTTGGGCTACTGTTCATGCTGCTGGAAGATTTCCTGATTCTATCACAACTTCATCCGGTCATGTTTACAGCGTGAAAGACATGTTTGATCACATCAATCCTCATGCACACATGGTGAAATGGGCTCCTCAAACTGCTATCCTTCATCATCCCTCTATTGTTCTGTTTGTCACTCATGGTGGTTTAGGCTCTTGGTACGAGTCCATGTACAGTGGTACTCGTTTGATCGTGTTTCCATTCTTTGGAGATCAACATGGAAACGGTTTGACAGTGGAGGTCAACAAATTAGGCAGTGTCTTGAAGAACGAACACTCTGTCCAAGACGCTGTCGATTTATTCAGAAAGGTCATTGTTGATGAAACGGGTGAGATTGCTGAAGGCGTCAAGCGTATGCAAGCTCTTACACAAATCTACTCTCGCCATGGTGTCATTCGTGGAGCTGATATTGTGGAGGAAGTGGCTTACACCAACAAGAATGGTAGACTTCCACATCGTGAAAGCGCTGATCACCGTATGTCTTATCTTAAGAGCCATAATCTGGATTTATATGGTGCATTGGCCTTGCTCGTTTCATTTGTTTTGTTCGCAGTTGCTTTCATCGCTCAAGTTGGATATAAATTGGTGTTCAGGCCTTCCTCTACTGATAAAATCAAGAAACTTTAATTTTTCATACTAACCAAGAATTCGCGTCTTCTGTTTTGATCATAAAATAATAAATTCATAATCGTTATTTATTAAAGCCTTAATATGGACATTATGAAGCCGAATATAATAGTGTTTTGCTAGGCTGACCGACGTTATCTGTTATAAAATGCAGATATAAATCAAAACAAGGCATTCAAGATAAGCGGTAGTGCTTGCCAGCTCGCAATCTCTCTCTCTCTCTTGAGCTTTCAAAAGGCATCATTTACTTTCACGATGAGCATGGCATTAAAATCGCCAGCCAGCTGCCAAAATTGTTTTAAGGTTCGATTGGCATTCTGTATCGATTCGTTGATTTTTTGATAGATATGCGACTTAATTGATCTATTTTGCTAAATTCGACTATATGAACTGTGATGCTTATGCCTTACTCCCTTAAGCGACATTTAAAGGACTTTAAATAAAACCTGGAGCTCGTCTCCCCTACAAAAATTACTCCCTTAAGCTTTCTAAAAGTGTTTTTCAAGGCGCATACAATGGTACCAAGTAATACAGATGTTTTGAATAAACTTACTGAGTAACTTACGAAAATATGAAAAGAGGTTTCTGATCAAAAAGCCGATATTTGCATATCAATGTCCCACAAAGATGATTCCAGTAGTTACGTTAGATCGATAGAAACATTTTGATTCAAGATATACCATAGTAAAAATCTTCATTACCAAAGTCAAAAACGCGATTGTTTGATTTTCGATGAAAACCATGAGGGGTACCTCATGCTTTTTGGTCGATTTTCGTCCATGTTTTTTTGATCCTCAAAAAGTTGAGCAAAGGCGTCAGAAAGTAACTGCCAGATGAGAGCAACTGTTTGGTGCTATTCTGACGATTTAAAGCGGCTTCTAACCCAAGAAAACGCGGCTCAAATGAATCCAAATTATGCTGTGTTTTGCATACTTTAAGCTACTAACAAGTAATATAAGATTGTTGTCTGCCCGTAAACGAGTCTTATCAGTGAAAACAGACGCGATGCATTGCAGCAGGGCTGGAACCACATATATGGACGTCTCTTATGCGACAACAAAAGGACAATAGTTAAACATTTAGTAAACTTCAGTGGAATCTCTATTCAAGATAGCTATTAAATCCACTATAATAAGAATATGATGCGAATTAGATTGCATTTTATCGCTTTATTGGACGATTTGGTCTGTCTCTCAGTCCCTACCAACAATTGAAAAGTGTAAATCCTCTTCATAGTGAGCATCAACCAATGTCATTTTGGCCATCAACCGACTTTAGCATTGTTTAGCCTCCGCAAAGTGTCTCTGTCATTCGTGACCATGCTAGAGCCATAAATCTTTCTTTCACTGCATTACAACTTGTTTACGTAACATAAAGAAGATGGACTCAGCACAACTTGAAAAAGCTCTCAACGAAATGCCTGCAGTGACACTCATTACCGAGATTCCTGAAATACAAAACGCTATAGCACATTTACTGAAATCAAACCAAGAGATGCGCGAATTTGACCCAGACAACAAAGACCCAGATTTCATTCAGGCCATTAAAGAAAATGCAGAACTCATCAAGCGCAAGGAAAAGCAAGTGAATATTACGCTTCAGGTAATTCGAGAGCGTCTTGGCGAAGCTGCATGGCGAGAAATGGGGAGCAATGTGAAAGAATTCAGAGAACTTCACGCACACGAGTTGAAAGCAGAGCAGCAATCGCAGCAATCCAATGCAGAAAAAAACGAAGAGGAAGGCGTGTTCTTGTAGCAGCCGATTATATATCAGCAGAAAGCAGAAAATAAAGTTAAATGCTGTGTGATGGGTTGATTCTGGATAATTTAACTTTGATTGAGGATTCATCAAGTAGAATATGGCAAGGTACTATAAAAGGGAAGGGATTTCTACTACAATAGAGATGGAACGAGTGGAAAATTATATTTGTGGCAGTATGTGTGCACACTATGTGGGAGTGATACACTGCAAAAGGCATCCAGCATGTAAATTGTGCATTAGTTAATGAAACTACTATAAATATGATTGAATCAAATGCTATCAATCAATTACAGCACAGTGAAACGCTTGTAAACAAGGCTTTTAAACCAATTAGCCTGGCAAGCACACTAAATAGGCCATCATATAGCAAAAAAAGACAATAAGCAAAAGGTTACTCGCCTTATATACCAATAGAAATACAAAGCTAATTTTTAATTTGGGTAACCTTGAATGAAGACTGAAAGAAAAGACTTTTAGTGCTAAAAATAACAGTGGGTGAACTATCCATTTATATAAGAAAGGGGGTAAAAAAAGAATAAAGAAAGCGAGCAAGAGAGGGGCGATCACAGCCATTAGACCCGATCCGCCTTGTTGTTGTTAGAACAAGATGTGGTTTCTTTTGAATGAAAATGTTAATTGGTGTGTTCTAGATTTAGATAGATGGGGACATGTCCCGAAATACAACACGAAAATGCCTCACCTTCTCTTTTTCACTTTGTCGCTCTTTGACATGCTTATCGTGTCTATGACCGGTAAGCGTTTGTTTGCAGTAATCAACTTGCTTCCTTTTGCGTTTTTTTTTTTTTTCATCAAGGAGAGCACAAAATAATTGTCTTTTTAATTGTCGGTGCATCAACCAGCTGCTATATATCAAATTGCAATACCCAATTTACAGATGTGTAACAAATACAAAAATAGATATAATTATGACAAGACTTTAGAGGTTAATGAAGAACATTTACCTTGTGTCTCTTTGGTTTATTTAGCCCCGCCTTATTAGTTTCTTAGCTTGGGAGGGAGGGGGATTAGGTCTGATATACGCTTTTTCTTTCCTTTTATCTCTTTCATTCACTTTCAATAACCATGAAGCTGATCTCAAACTTGGCTACCTTGTCTATCGCAGCAAGTTTGTTGCTTCAAAGCGGTAGCTTTGTAGCCGCTACACCATTCTTTAATATACCAACAGTTGCAAACCACAACAACGATGGATCACTCGAATCTGGTTGTGATGGTTTCAAAATCACTTATCCATTTACAAGCGGTAAATTCGCTCAGCAGCAATCGCATAAAATAGCAGCAGCATTAATTTGACAACATTTTCTTAGGTCTTTCATTTGAAGAAGCAAGTAAACATATTGTTGCATGGCAGGCACCAAACGGTATGAAACAAGTCAACATCACCATGGTCGATAACGCATCTTCAGATAATTCAGTCTACATTGGCACATTTGGTATGTATTTCATACAAAACGCTATCTATTCATTGTCTAACAAACACTATAAAGATGCTGATCGTGGTGCTACTGAGGAAATTCCTTTGCAACTTCCTGGCCAAACTGATGGCGATTTTTATTTTCACATTTCTGGTCAAGGTGAAAACCAGTTTTGCGAAGCCGATTCAGTAGCTTTCCATATCCAAAAACGCCAACAAGTTGCCCAGGCAAATGATGCTGCATCATCATCATCAATTCTGGCAGATGCTGCCCAACCACATGGTGCTACTGCCACAACAACCGCAACCGCTGCTACATTTGCACCAACCGCTTCAACAACTGCTGCATCAGCTACTGTACAAACTGCTGCTCCCACTGCAGCAGCAACTACCACTGCAAACAGCATTGACAAGGCAGAAATCGACCAGATTCTCGAAGAAATTCAAAACAACAGCAACAACCAAGCAGCTTCAGCTACACATGCCAATGATTCATCTTCCTGGGACGAGACGTTGGACGAAATTTCTAGCCTCACCAAGGATAAGACTAAACAAGCTCACAACAATGCCGCAGTGAAATCTGACAGCACTGAAGCCAACAACAAAGACCAAGGCTTTTATGATTACATCAACAGCTTAGACTTGGACTATGAAAAGTATATTCATAAGAACAAAGAAACAGAGACTGAAGCTGTTACTCACAAGAATGATGTTGCATCCGACGACAACACAAGCAACGCTTGGTTCACCAACGAAGACAAATCAACTCACCACAGCAACGCCGCTTCTGAAAAGACATGGCATTCAGATGATGCCAATCCTTACTTTACCAACGAAGACAGATCTACTCAGCACAGCAATGCTGTTGTTTCTGAAAAGGCATGGCACGAAGACGATGCTTCATCAAACCCTTACTTCACCAACGACGATCAATCTACCCATAGCAACGAGGCATCTAGCAAGTCCTGGCACTCCAACGATGGTACTTCCTCTTTCTTCACCAACGAAGACCAATCTACTGGTGCTTCCAGCTATCATCAAAATGATAGTGAATGGGTGTCTGAAGACAATGTTCATGCTACTGCTGCTATTGACCATGAAAATGGCTGGTCCTCTGAAGACGTTGAGCTTGACAGTAATGATCATGTCAATGATGCTGAATGGGATGATGATGTCTCTCACTTCAACGAATGGGTTTCTGAAGATGATGCTCATAACAATGGCTGGTCTACTGAAGACATTGATGTCACTCATGCTGATAGTTATGTACCCAAACAAACCGAAGAGCACGTCAATGATGCTGACTTTAACTGGGCTTCTGAAGACATTGAAGCTGAAGACAACCATATTAACTACCATGACAACGATGCCGAGTGGGTCACTGAAGACACTGACGCTGCTAGCCATAACAACGGTTGGGACTCTGAAGAAATTGACCTCCTTGCTGACGATCATGTCAATTACCATGCCAACGATACTGAATGGTCCGCCGAAGATGACGATGAATCTGCTTCTGGTGAAGATCATTCCAACTACCATGTCAATGACTCCGAATGGGTCACTGAAGACCATCATACCACTGACCACAACAACGGCTGGGAGTCTGAAGACGTTGAATTAAGCGCTGAAGATCACTCCAACTACCATGTCAATGATGCTGAGTGGCAAGAAGACAACGACCAACACTTCAATGCCTCTGAATGGGTTTCTGAAGATGCTGAGCTTGACCATGATCACTCCAATGCTGCCGAATGGGTTTCTGAAGATGCCGAGACTGCTAGCCACAACAATGGCTGGGAGTCTGAAGACGTTGAATTAAGCGCTGAAGATCACTCCAACTACCATGTCAATGATGCTGAGTGGCAAGAAGACAACGACCAACACTTCAATGCCTCTGAATGGGTTTCTGAAGATGCTGAGCTTGACCATGATCATTCCAATGCTGCCGAATGGGTTTCTGAAGATGCCGAGACTGCCAACCACAACAATGGCTGGGAGTCTGAAGACGTTGAATTAAGCGCTGAAGATCACTCCAACTACCATGTCAATGATGCTGAGTGGCAAGAAGACAACGACCAACACTTCAATGCCTCTGAATGGGTTTCTGAAGATGCTGAGCTTGACCATGATCACTCCAATGCTGCCGAATGGGTTTCTGAAGATGCTGATGCTGCCAACCACAACAATGGCTGGGAATCTGAAGACATTGAGCTCTCTAATGACCACTCCAATGACGCTGAATGGGAAGAAGAAGCTGATGAACATATCAACGCTGCCAACTGGGAGTCTGAGGATCTTGAGCTTGATCATGACCATTCCAATGCTGCCGAATGGGTCTCTGAAGATAATCATGCTACTAGCCACAACAACGGCTGGGTGTCTGAAGATATCGAGCCCTCTGCCAACGACCACAACAACGACGCTGAATGGGAAGAAGAAGCTGATGAACACTCCAATGCTGCTGCTTGGGAATCTGAGGATGTCGACATAGACCATGACCACTCCAATGAGTCTGAATGGGTCTCTGCACAAGATGAACATGCTAATGTTGCTGGCGGCGATTGGGTATCCGAAGACATTGAAGATGAACATGTCAATGAATCTTCATCTGGCTGGTACGAAGAACACAGCAATGATGCTAGCGACTGGCATCAGGATGAAGTAGAACTTCTTCAAGAAGATCATACCAACAACTTTAATGAAAATACCCACAGCAATGAATGGCAAGATGAGTCCCCAGATGCTTCTCATAGCAATGAATGGATTGGTTTTTAAACAAATTAGCATTCCTTAATCATCATTTCATTTGTACTTTTTTTTTTATATGTGTCTTCGAGCACATATACACATCCTGTTACCATAAATCCCTACTAGAATTCAATTTCTCTCTTTCTCTTTTGCCTCGACTCTCCTTGAACAAATTATTAAATAGCCTTTTTTCTATGTTAGATTTTAAATGGCATATCTTTAAATGCTTCAATGAATATGGGTGCCTGAAAAATCAGCAGGCCTGATGAAATAAATATTGAGCCGAGTTTTGACAAGTTCATCTCATGTACGCATCACATCTTGAAACTGATCATCAGATGTTCCTCTTTTATAACATGTATGATTGCGTGGTCCAATCCACTGCGTCTGCTTATATGAAGAATGAGCGTTCTCAATATCCCCATTTAGGTTCATTCATTCAAATATCTCAGCTGTGCATTAGTGCGATCATTACTGGAAGGTATATGCATTTATTTACAAAAACTATGAATGTGAGCCAGATACGAAATCAGGTCTTCTGTTGTGCTCCTCGTCGTAGGAGGGTATACGAGGAGGCAACGCTCTTCTTCTTGCTGCTGCTGCTGCTGCTGTTGCTGAGACAGGTTGTGGTTGTTGCTGGAGTGTTCTTCCTTCTCCTCTTCCTCCAACAGCAGGACGGCGGACATGCATATGATTAATGATTCCTTCAGTTGGTGTAACGGCATTCTGTGGTAAACCCACTGAGGATGAGCCCAGAACACTCAATTGCTCTCTGATTCGACGGTGGGCTACGATGATGCTTTGCTCAATATATTGAATACGAACAGAATAAGGTGGAATCTGCAATAATCGATCTACCATTTCTTGCAAAGTAGTTACTTCATTGTTTGCTGTTACATCTGTTACTGTTGAGGTCGATGATGTCAATAGAGAAGGTGACATTGCTGCTAATGAGGATGCTGATTCTAAAACAGCAGGCAAGTCTATCATACACAGATTCAGTTTTTCTTTCATTTGCCTTCTTCCTCCCCATCAAAACAATGTGTACCTTCTGTTATAAATGACGGTAAACTCATATCACGGCCTAAAGCCGCTCTTGCCGAAAGAAACTGATCTAATAACGATACAGTAACTCGAAGCTGTTCCAACAAATCTTCCTTCTCGGTGATACGTTGATGAAGACGACGATCCAATTCACTTCTCATGGGCGGTGATGCTGATAGTGTGGGTGCTGATGCCGAAGACAAAGAAGACGGCGGGGAAGATGATGCGGATGTGTTGGAAGATGAAGATAAGGTTGCTATGGTTACTGTACCAGGCAATTGATGGATACGGGAGTCTCTACGTCTATCAAGTAACGAAGATGTCAACATGCTGCGTCTTCTTGCTATGCGGCTCACTCTTGGCTGGATATTGGAGGCAGTTCTACTGACCAAATGATGTGGATGGTGGTTGTTGCTGGCTCTTGATGGATGTCTTGTATTACCGTAATTATGCAATTGATGAGGAATAATAGACCATAATTCATCTTCCATTGGATCTTTTGCCTGATGTTTCTCGGAAACAGCATGCTCATCTCTTGGTTTATACATTGGTAAGCCCATAGTGTTGGTTTTTTTGATATAAAGCAGATGAAAGATAAAGAAATGATGGAGCTCGTGAAACGCCCCTTTTTGTTGAGAAAAAAAAAGTGACTCCTTTGAATATAAAGGAAATGTGATGGAAAACGGTGACTTTTGTTGCAAAAAGTATCGAAAAGCTTCCATATAGGCAAAAGAACATTATAGCATTTAGTTGAGTTTATGGAATCAAGTGTATTATAAGGCATTTGACATATAGACATCTATTTGAATCACGAGAAAGAGAGAGAAAGGGCATCTTCATGATGTCACTCAATCTGTATCCAATGCCCAAGATCATGGCACCATCATCAAATCCAAGTGTCTGGAACTATTTTTCAGAAATGTGCCTGAATAATGTGTATCGTACTAGTTTCCCCCAAGAACTGGGAATTAAGCATATACTCTCCCTATGTAGACGTACAGAAGATTGTCTCTATATATCCTGGAAAACTATGAAAATACGCAGGAGTGACCAATTAGGGATCAGTAGCCCCTACCCAAGAAAATAGTGCATCTAATTCAACATTGGTAACATTGACCTACAATAAGAGGGGTTTACCTAGCGAATCAAAGATTCAAGACCGTAAAAATCAAAGTATCCAATCCAACTTCTAGCACATTGATCCTGTTGAGGGTTTTACCGTAACGAAGCGATGGCGCAAAACCATAGTATTCAAGCAGCAAATTCGACTTATCATCTCTATTATTAATCAGCTTACCAATAACATAACACACCAAAATTTGCAAACATTAGCTTTACTAAAATTAATATGCCTCCTATCCGAACTAGAAGTTGCACAGACTGCAGAACTGCCTTTCCAGTAAATTGTAGCTACTAAAGATGTGATTTATGCCGAGTAAATAAACTCTATAAAGCAATACGTAACCAAATTTGACAGCTTTCAAGCTTTCATATCTTGACATGTAGACCTTTCTGAGCCACCGGGATTATGCCAAACAATTGTACTTGAGCAGTAGTAACTTCCTGACACCTTTGCTCAACTTTTTGAGCCAAAAAAAAAACATGGCCAAAAAATCGACCAAAAAGCATGAGGTACCCCTCATGGTTTTCATCGAAAATCAAACGATCGCGTTTTTCACCTTGAAAACGAAGACTTTTACTATGGTATATGTTTAATCAAATGTTTCTCTCAATCCAAAGCAACCTCTAAAACTACGTTTGTGAAACCACCGTATGCAAAATCTCGACTTTTTGGCCAGAAACCTCTTTTCGTATTTTCATAAATTGCTCAATAAGCTTATTCAAAATATCTATCTTACTTGGTACCACTGGAAGCGCCTTGAAAAGTACTACAAGAGTGTATTAGGGAGCATCGGACGATAATCACAGTTTATATAGTCGGATCTCATAAAATAAATCAATCAAGTCGAAAAAAGACATAATTTGACCAATCTTGAACAGAAAAAATTAACTGAGTTTGAACTAATTATGGCAGGCGTCGCTGCTGCCGGCTGACCGAAATGCCTTTCTGATGATGACAATGATGATTACGATGCTGATCAAACAAAGGTCATGGATTTTAAACGACAACCGCATATTTTGTATGCTTTTCTTTTGCTTTTGTTGGGATTTTCTCCTTATAGAAGTGTCTTTTGCAATGACAATCACTCAAAAAAGTCATTGTAAATTCTATAATAGTCCTTTATCTACGCATAGTCAGTTTTAAGCCCCTATCTCAAGAGCAATATCAGAAAATGGTGTGACAATTCTATCATTAGAAAATGTGACATGAATGGAAGATATGGTATACAAGTGCTGCATAAAACTTGAATTCCCTTTTACATCGTCTCAATAATAGGTTTCATTTGATATCAGTGTATAAGCAAAAGGGGGTGCCGAGGGAATGTCTCCCCCACTCCTGAATCTGATATAACCATTCTTTTACTATCACTGAATTGTTTAAGATCTACTTAATATACTGATTTAAAATGTCTTCGGTGACAGCCCACAGGGCGACGCTATCATCGAGCGTAGGGAGGTCGGTCGGCTAGTCTATTAATACACTGAATTTATAGTAAATTAGCGCACATTTACGCTGCTAAGAAAAGCAGCATGTTGAAAATAGAGACTGATCTTATAGTATCCGCGTTTTGTGTATCATGGCATCATCTCTATTGATTGCGCTCTCTTCCCAGAGTAGTGATATTTGCTACACTATGATGAAAATATTGTTTGATTTAAGCAAAAGTGTGTACACAAGCTTAAAGTGACCATACTATCCTCGCAAAATACCTAACTCAAGCTTAGTAATTTAGATGGATCAATGCTAAACTTTTGGTAATAAAAATGGTATTTATTAAGCATTTTAGGGAAAGACATCCGGCGCAACTGTAAAGCATTTTGCTACGGCTATAAACCAATCAAGACAGTGCAAGAAAGAAGGCCAATATCAAAACAAGCTTCTCGCTGACCCTCCCATTATTTCCACATTGCATTTGTCAATCAAGAGATTGGGATTGCTGGGTAGCATGGTTTTCAGTCGCACGGTTATGCTGGTGATTGTTAGTTGTTTTGATGTAGTTGAAGTTGAATGCTGCTGTACGCTGGCCATCTGCAATTGAGATTGACTTTCTCGACGCGTTTTTAGAGCACTGAACGAGTGTTAAATGACGTGGAGTAATCGAAAGGGCACAGTAGCCTCAACTTTGTTACATGTCGTCCAAGGACAAATGGCACGGTTTTAGAACGCTTTTCCTATCATCTATCTGCGGTTCAGACAATTGATTCCACATCAATAGGCTATAGGATTTTCTCTCTGTATTCCACGAAACAGAAATGAACCGCAACAGCTTACCAGCATCCTATGCAAGAACATTAACCTTAACTTGGTATCTTTTACTCGAAAAGTGCTACAGGGGATTGAGTCATTACAGCAGGAGCAGATCATGTAAGTCAATAACATCGCTTAACCGTTTTCATCATCCACGGCCCATTTGGCTTTATGTCAGTAGGTTTCAAAGCATGTTTGTAAACAGCTAACTTCTACCGTTCTCATCAAGCTTACACTGAGGGAGACTACAAGTGCCTGCTAAGTGACGCACATCCACGGTTGATACAATCTGCATTTTTCGGCCAGCTAGTAGTCAAGCCTGCTGCACTACCTAGTAGGGATGGATTGATATTGACTCACTTGAATCATTCTCTGATTTATTCAACCTAGACTCAACACAAAATAAACTTTGCCAGCATGGACAACTCGAAATCAAGATTTACGAAGCTACACTATCAACTTGTTCCCATTCTAATGCGACTGTATCTTGCAACTTGAAAGGAGCAAAAGAAGGCGGACAACACCAGTGGAGAGCCAAAATCGCTAGCCATTGTATGAAAGAACATTCAAAGCAGCAACAAAAATGGCCTAAATCAAGAAGCAGTGTCAGGAAAGAGCTTCAAGCTAGATAATCCGTATGATGATCCTCTGCCTTATGATTGTACTCATTCCAAGCCCTAATTCGCAGAACCAAGAAAACTCAAAAAAAACAACGAGGATATAGAAAGTGCTTGAAGTGCTCTATAACAACAACCTACATAGCTTAATATTGAACATCAAAATGAAAATTTTGCATTTATCGTCAAATAGTATTTGAAATAATACATCAAGCCAAAGTCATGTCTTGGAAGAGTGAGAATTAAAGGAGTTTTCACTGCTCCCTGTCAATGTCGAAATTATTACTGCTACACAAGATCCAATGAGTGGTCATTTCAATAAAACCATTGCATCAATAATGGCACATGTGGTGAACACGGCTAAAATATACAGCTTGTATATGGTCTCGGTGTAACTGATCATTTCGTAGGAGATCAAACCCAATCTCAAGTAAAAACCATGTGTCACCGTTCTCTTCCTTCCTTGGCGAAGGACAAGACCTAAAATCAATGGGCAAATCATACACATATCACTCCATTCCATCATAAAATAAACTCTTCAGTGATACTGGGCCCAGTATTATTGCCATGCCACCAAACGAAGCCCACTAGAACAAACTCCAGGGCAACATCTCATCCAGCATGCATGCGATAATGGCTCCGCTTGGTTTTGAAAAAGTGGGGTAATGTAGCAAGCTAAAAGGAATCAAAGGAAAAGCTGGTAGACTACATGATTGGATCTAGCTTTCGACTGCTACTAAACTTCCGGAAGGTCTAAATGCCAATGTATCAAGATAGACGATTAGATACGAGGCTAAATATCTTTATCAATGTGCTGTGTGCAAGGTGTTATCTTTTGCCCAGGGATACATATTTTTCAAGGCGTAAGGGAAAAAATCAGGGAGATTAAGTCTAAAATTTCCCATATAAGGAAGGATATATAGAACGTGAGTCATGATGGGCAAACACAGGTGGTGCTACCATAGATAATAGGGCCCACAACAAGTCTCTTTGGTTTGTCGACTATTACGTGATAAATGAACAGTCTTCATAGCAAATATGCTAATCAAACTATGGCAATGAGCCTAGCCCAAGTGCTTGGTAGTAGCATGATGGCCCTGAACCTCATAGATTGGCTAAATAAGCGAGGCAATTTACAACTCTTCACATTCGTGTTTCAAACAACGCAGATCTCTTTTTATGATAGATTTCCTATATAAATCAAGCAAATCAATCTTGCATTTCCCTTTTTTTTCCTCTGTTATCTTCCAATTACATATACAAACCCAAAAAAAATGTGTGGTATCTTTGCTGTCTACAACTATCAAGGCGATATTGAAGCCTATCGTCAGCGTGCCCTGTATCTTTCCAAAAAGTAAGTTTTGACAAACACAGACTTCCTGCCATGGTGGATGCTGATGAGATGGTATCAACAGGATTAGACATCGCGGTCCCGATTGGTCTGGTTGTTATACTGTCAAGAACCACATCTTGTGTCATGAACGTCTCGCCATTGTTGGTGTTGGTAAGTGGTCTATAGACAAAAGGGGAGGAAATGACAGGACTAAGATGTCGGATGACTACTAGGCTCCGGTGCTCAACCCATTGTCAGCGATGATGAGGACATCATTCTCAGCGTCAATGGTGAGATCTACAACCACAAGCAATTAAGACACGAGTTGAAGGGAGAGCATCACTTCAAGACTGAGTCTGACTGTGAAGTCATTATGCACATGTACAAGGAACAAGACAAGGATCTCGTCCAAAACTTGGATGGTTTCTTCTCCTTTGTGCTCTTGGACAAGAAGCGTAACCGCATCATTGCTGCTCGTGATCCTATTGGTATCACTACTCTTTACTATGGTTGGAATTCCAAGATGCCCGAAACCATCTATTTCGCCTCTGAACTCAAATCCCTCAACGAAGACTGTGACAAAATCTTGGCTTTCCCTCCTGGTCATGTATACGACTCTGATACCAAGGAAACCACTCGTTGGTTCAACCCCACTTGGTGGGACGAGAGCAAGATCCCCACCAACCCTGTGGATTATACCAAGTTGAGAGAGTCCCTCGAAAAGGCTGTTCGCAAAAGATTGATGGCCGAGGTTCCTTATGGTGTCTTGCTGAGTGGTGGTCTTGATTCCAGTTTGATTGCTGCCATCGCTGCTCGTGAAACTGAAAAGATTGCCGCTGGTATCAAGGGCTCTGAGAGTGAGGATGACACCTTTGATGAGAGTAAGTACTTGGTAATAGTTGGTTACACCTTGGTATTGATTGGTTCCACTCTTTGTTTTCCCTTTAGGCGGACCTGCTTTGTGGCCTCGTCTTCATTCCTTCTCTGTTGGTCTCCCGGGTTCCCCCGATTTGATTGCTGCTCGTGAAGTCGCGAAACACTTGGGCACTGTCCACCACGAATATACCTTTACCATTCAAGAAGCATTGGATGCTGTTAGTGATGTGATCTATCACCTCGAAACCTATGATGTTACTACCATCCGTGCCTCTACTCCTATGTACCTCTTGTCTCGCAAGATCAAGGCTTTGGGTGTCAAGATGGTCTTGTCCGGTGAGGGTGCTGATGAAGTCTTTGGTGGCTACCTCTACTTTCATAATGCTCCTGACAAGGAGTCATTCCATACTGAAACTGTCAATCGTGTCAAGAACCTGCACACATCTGATTGTCTCCGTGCCAACAAATCCACCATGGCCTGGGGTGTTGAAGCTCGTGTTCCCTTCCTCGACAAGAACTTTTTGGAAATTGCCATGAACATTGATCCTGCTGAAAAGGTGCCTGACAGATCCATTGGTAAGATGGAAAAGTACATTGTTCGCAAGGCGTTTGATACCTCTGATGATCCATCTGCCAAGCCCTACTTGCCCAAGGAGATTCTCTGGCGTCAAAAAGAACAATTCTCTGACGGTGTTGGTTACAGTTGGATTGATAGTTTGAAGGCTGTCAGTGAGAACAAGATTTCTGATGAGGATTTCGCTCAAGCTTCAGCCAAATGGAAGAAGGATGCTCCCACAACAAAGGAAGCCTACATGTACCGTGTCATGTTTGATCAATGGTATCCCCAAGAAGCTTGTACTGCCTCTGTTGTGAGATGGATTCCCAGAGCTGATTGGGGTTGCCCTGAAGATCCCTCTGGCCGTGCTCAAAAGGTTCATGAACAAGCTTATGAAGTCAAGAAATAAGTTTCTTTTCTTTATTGTATAAACACTGTATCATAGATTTTCATTCATTTTTTCCTCCCAAAATTAAATAGATATTTTGTTACAAACACAACATTAATCCATGCGGTTATTTCAAGTGGTTTGTGCGCTCGTGTAATTAGTATGCTTGTCGAGTATCGCCTGACCTTTTCTTCCGAGCAAACGCTAGCGATGCACGGTAGAATAAACTTGTGGTTTTCAATTTATAGAAATTTAGCTGCTGATATGATATATGCTTGATTTTGACCGGATGTTCAAGTTGATCCATGGCAATTGAAGGTTGAATAAGTAAACTAAGACGGCCTCTTGTGTATACGCCATATAAAATTTCCATATTCCATGATCAGACTATAAAATATTAATCATTTTATATGTATTATTTCATGTAAATCAAAAATTAGAGGGTAAGATGTCAAAAGATTTCAAAACTAAGTGATATAGACTAAAAGTACAATGCGATTAAAAGGCTAAGGTAAAAATGATGGCACAGCAGGAACAGGAGGCAACGTTCTTGGTGATGGGCAAAATGAAATGGGTGGTAGACGATGCGAGCGATTTGAAAAGGGTGACAAGATACCTAATGGAGGCGGTGTAGAGATGGGCGCAGGATTTGAGAGTGGTGGTGAATGAGCCAAGGATAACAGAGACCGAGCGACTTGATGTTCCTGAGGTTGTTGTTGTTGTTGTTGTTGTTGTTGTTGTTGTTGTTGTTGTTGTTGTTGTTGTTGTTGTTGTTGCTGATGTTGCTGATGTTGCTCATTACCAGGATAATTGTTACACCTGTGACAAAATTGATCTGGTGGAATGGGATTCGCAATGGCGTTATCCACCTTTTGTAACATGGCCACTGTATTAGATAACTGAGCAGTTAAACGAGTGACCTCTCGTTGTAAGCTATTTCTATATTCTCTTTGCGCATCGATGGTATTAGCACACACATGAATATCGCTGTTGCTGTTGCTGTTGGCGGTTGGATCTTGACTATAGCGGTTACTGTGAGCGTACGAAGCAGGTGAAGTAGATGATGGAGGATACAAAGGCGGTAGCACAAATGGCTGATGTGAATGTTGGGAGGGTGATGAGCTGGATGAAGTTGCGTTGGAGTTATTTACATTATGCTGAGGAGATGTTGTCGATGGAGTCGATGATACGGATGAGATGGCATTGTTATGAATGTTATTGCTGTGATAGCTGACATGTCTATAGCTGGGCGATAAGGATTTTCGTCTTCTTCGTCTTGACATGTCTTGCAGACCGAAATCCTCCGCCATACCCACCATACTAGCTCTTCTTTGGTTGTTTTCTTGATTCAGCTTCTCTTGAGCTGCTTTTTCATTTGCTGAGCATCTCTTTCTTCGCTTGATGACAGTTCTCATCATAGTAGCTGGTCTGTGAACCAAGTGCAGTTTGTAATACAGCCCACAAGCATTGCAAATGGTTCTCCCACTGGCATCTCTTCTCCATAAGGGCGTTGTTGTGGTCTCGCAGTTGGCACAGACGGTGATTCCAGTCGACTCATCACCTTGCTCTGCTTCCTCTGCCGCTGACACAAGCTTCTTTCCATCTTCCTTATCTTCATCCGTCCAAGGTGGTGTAGGAGATGTCAGTATGGGTTCTTCCTCTTTAATATTCATCTTTTCCAACGAGTGTATGGTCATTCAAAATGGGGTTCTGTAGTTGTTGTGATAAGAGAAAGAGAGAAAAAGCAAGGAAAAATTTTGCCAAATTGGTTTTGAAATTGTGATAATTTTTAATATCGCGCGATAAAAAGAGATAATACAAATGATAAAGAAGCTTGTTGTGTTTGATCTTTCAATCATATCCAATCACTGTAGATTGATCGGATACTCACTTCACTGTAGAAGATTAAAGTTTCTTATTTTGTAAAAGCTGCCAGAAAATGTCAACATGTAACCTAAACCAACATTGCTGTGAAAAAAAAAAAAAAAAAAAAAAAACCAAGCCAAATGGCATGCAATGTCATCAAATACTTCTTTCAGACCTCATTGATATTGACATGTTTCATAACAAATCTATTGAGCTTAATCGTAGGCGGATCTTGAACCCAACTACCATGTTTCCCGGTTGTTCCTCATGGGTATTGTCTACTAACATCACTGACTCTCATGTCTAAAACACATGAAATCCATATCTGCATACACTATTTATTTAGAGTCATGGTATAGCACATTATAATAGACATACGAGGATGCGCAAGCCAATGAAATGGGGCTTTCAAGGGGTGGGGGAGGGGGGGGGAGGGGCACACCTTCCAATGAGAGGCGCACTACGGGATCACAAGAAAATACAGGTAAATACGCCTGCAATCTGGCAAACACATATAAAGCATAAAACCGAAAAATGGCATGGACACCCCTTTTTCATGGCAACTATTTAATAATGTTTGGAAGGTTTGTTTGCATATTATCTCTCTTGTTCTCATAGACTGCAGAAATACATGAATACCAAGGAAGAACACATTCAAGAATTAAAGCGGTTGAAGGATCTGACCACTGTCCCTTCTGTCCAGAAAGTACTGGAGGATTTGATCACTGAAAATCGTGTGATGCGAGAGCCAATAAGGCGGTCCAAGGTACACATCTTGCGCATGGTGCCAACGAAGATGTTAAACAACGTTCCTTACAGGCACAGATACAAACAATATATATTACCACTGGGTTTGCTTGGAATCAAACCCCAACATCCATTATGTATGTATATATGAGCTGACATGTGGAACGATGGATCAACTCATGCTCTTTGATAGAATATACATCAACTTTAAGGATGCAGGCACTCTTTCCACGGACAATTGCTCCATGAATACAACACCCAGAAGCCTCGAATTCAACGTTGCAAGTATAGTTACTGCTCTGGTGGAACAATTCATGTTGCTAACACTGAGGGATATAGTTTAATCATAACAGCGCGCATCACAAATTCAAAATCAATCAACTGTACAGTTTCATACAACCTGAAAAATCCTCATTCAAGGTGTGTGTGTGTGTGTGCTTGTATCTACTCAAATAACATAGACTAATAGTCTTGTATCGTGTGCATACAGCTCAAAGAACACAAAATAGTGATCAGCTTGACCAAAAAGAACCTTGATAGCGTCTGGCTAGATTTAAGAATGAAATCAACTCAAAAGACATACCAAGAGCTGGAGAGATATGAAAAGATAAACGGCCCGAAGCGCAACAACATCAATGGCAACAATAATGCAAATTACGATACCCCTTTCAAAGAAGGTAGCTACTGCTCGCATCATCTTGCTCAAGGGGAGCCTAGCTAGATGCAATTTCATGGCAATAAACTCAATCATGCATTTTGTATATGCAATGGCCGTCATGATCTTCCAATCTATTCCATAGCGATTGGGCCAACTTTTGTTTTCTTATCTGTTGGACTAAGGATACAGCCCAAGACATTAAGGTTCATGTAGCGACATAGTATGCGAGAGCTAAAGTAACACTTATACTCAAGTCTCTCCTTATGGCTGTAGACACACTCTTTCTTGTGCAAAACCCGGGATTCTGGATTTCCTTCATTTGAAGCGTAGAAAATGAAGTTGTGAGAGATAAACTAGATAAGTGATTTACGCCAATGAGCTACCTATACCGATATGGCCACATTTGCTATAATATTAGTATCTTTGCACAAGTTCTCGTTCCCTTGGTCCTTTGGCATTGGTAATCATCTACGCTGAATACGATAGTGACTCATACAAAATGTACTTTTGCCTAATACGAGTGTTTATGCTTCGGATGGCTCTCTACCCTTGCTTCGCTTCGGTGAGAACCAGTCTGCGCAGTGGCAGCTTGCGCTACCGATTGCCCTTGCGCATCTTATCAAAACACTGCTACTTTCATTTTGATCCTCCACTTATACATGAAAACTCTTCATATTATCTGTGGATCTGATTCTTATGTGATGCTCTACAGCCATATATACGTAGCTACTTCATATACGGACAAGCAGCATACTATTATCTCCCCTTTTTAGTCCTTAATGTCCCCGATACAGCAAAATCTGAGTGCATTTGAGCTGCGTTTTCTTGTGTTCAAGGCCGTTTTAGACGGCCAGGATAGCACCAAACAATTGCTCTCATATAGGAGCTACTTCCTGACACCTTTGCTCAGCTTTTTGGGGACCAAAAAAATATGGGCAAAACTCGACCAAAAGCATGAGGTACTCCTCATGGTTTTCATTGAAAATCAAACAATCGTGTTTTTTACTATGGTACATATTAAATCAAAATGTTTCTATCAATCTAATGTAACCTCTAAAACCATCTTTGTGGGACCTTGATATGTAAAATTTCAACTTTTTGGTCGCAAACCTGTTTTTGTATTTTTATAAATTGCTCAATAAGTTTATTCAAATCATCTTCTTTACTTGGTACCATTGGATGCGCCTTGAAAAGCATTCCAAAGATGCATTAGGGAGTTTTTTTTTGTAGTTAATATTTTATTTTATTCAAATATTATTTTATGAGGGACACATCGCGGAGTGGTGGACCTCGAACAACGAAATGACTATCTAATATACGATTATGTGTTGGTCGGGAGCAGGTTGTCAATATGGCCAACTGTCCTGGAGGGAAAGCGCTCAATTGAGTCAAGTGAGAGGGGTGATGGATTTTGGCTACCGTGAAGCCAGTACAGATTCCATATTTGCCAGAAAATGGTAGAAATGACGGTGATATACTTGGAGCGATCTTTGATGAAGCGAGGAAGATGCAGATAACGCACTGTGCCATAAATGATTTCAGAGGTCAGAGGAAAGTCGGAATAGTACTGAGACAGGACGGATTGCCATAATTGCCATTTGACGGGACAGTCGACGACAAAATGCCGCAATATATCAATGCCTTGGGCACAAAAGGAACAGATTGAGTTTTCCACCGAGCCAATAGTGCACAGGTAGGTTTTATGCGGGATGCAACGCGACAATGCCCGATAGAGAACCGTTCTGGCAGTAGGGTGGGCAGGAGAGGACCACAATGTTTTGACCATGGCATTGCTGAACCGATGCTCTGATGGGACCAACTGTTGTTGCTGTTGGCGATATGTGATGGGATGATACAGCTTCCATTTATCTGTGATGCTCAAAGTACCAAAGGAATCAAAATTAGTCCAGTCCAAGCTGGATTGGGAGGGGGGCTGCAGGATGTGAGGCCATACACCAGGAACCAGATGAACTGTTTTGAGCACTAAGATTTCTTGGTACAGGGAGGCACAGAGGTGCTGTTAGACGAGATATTCAGACGCGACACGAAGACGCCACCTTTGTTGATAAGTATCGAATAACAGAAACTTGTTGGCGGGAAACTTGGGGTGACGCCTGAGCCAGTGGTCATCGCTAAGCCCAGTGAGGAGCTTGTGCAGCGGCAGCAGCATGATGGCCTGGAGCGGGATGACACCAACTTTTTGAAGGTCATTTAACTCAAAGTAATCATACAAGGCGAAGATGGAATGCCAGATGGAGAGATCCTTATGTAGCAGAGGGGATTTGCGGCAATCACCATCCAAAAAGGCCATGTAGAGGAAGTCTGAAGACGCGGGGAGCAAGGACAAATGTGAGAGCAGGAAGGGCAGCAGGAAGGACGGATACTTCTGCGGTTCAACAAGGTAATTGAGCCAGCGTTTTTGTAGGGTGAACTGCTGTAGAGAAGGGTTGAGTACGGCAAGACCACCCCTCGATTTGGGCAGGGAGATGAGATCCTTGCGTATTAACGGCCACTTCTTCTTCCAGACAAACTGATAGACACACGATTTGATATTCACCAAGAACCTTTTGGTTGGCCTGAGCATGCGAAGGCTGTACCACATCTTGGACAGAATAAGGCTGTTGACAACAGTAACGCGACCCATGATGGATAATTGGCGTTGGCTGTAGATGGCACATTGAGTTTTGACAGTGTTGAGGAGCATTTCCTCCGTTTGAGCCCGTTGCGCATGGTTGTAGGCAAAATACAGGCCCAAATACCGAAAAGCCGCAATGGAACCCTGGTGGTGGTAGGTGTGAACATGAATTTCTTCAAACGCACGCACCCATGCCGGCGACCGACGACCAGACAGAGAAAAGGCCTCCGATTTATCGTCATTGAACTTGGCATTAGACACGGCGGCATAATTGGCCATATGCTGCTGGAGACGATACAAATCTAATTCATCGCGAAGAAGGACACAGACATCATCTGCGTACGCAAGACATTTGATCGCCGACGACACACGAGAGTTCGTATCGGCAGATGCACCATTACTCGCCCGAAAGCCATGGAAGTAGGGGTCTTGCAGTATGGAGAGAAGGAACGGTTCGAGAGCAACATCGAAGAGTAGAGGCGACAGAGGATCACCTTGAGTGATACCCCGTTCCTGTTTGACAGCTGGGGTGAAGTATCCATTGACGTTGATGTCCATATCATTGCTAAAGAACAAGAGTTTGACGCATGACACGAAACTGGCTGGAAACCCAAACCGGAGAAGAACAGCACACAAATAGTCAGCATTCACCCGATCGTAGGCTTTCTCCTGTTCCAACAGGATATTAGCACCAGTATGGTAAAAGGCGCGAGCCTCTTCCAAAGCCATCGATAAAGCCATGCCATTGTCACAGATGAAGCGTTGTTGTAGGAACCCCGATTGAAACGGATTGATGATACGACCAAGGATAGGAGCCATGCGTTGAGCAAGAAGCCTGGTAAAAACTTTGCCATCACAGCCCAAAAGACAGATTGGACGCCAATTTTTGAGCAAGGCTAGCAGACCCTTCTCTGGAAGTAGTCTAATACGCAGATCATGCCAAGACGAGGGGGAGATACCATTGAGAGCATCATTGTATATCTGTAAGACGAGCTCTTTCAAGCGGGCCATTTTGAATAAGAGCGACAAAAAAGGGTAGGGTAGGCCATCACTGCCAGGGGCTGTGGCCTTCGCTGAGCGATTCGTCTGTTGCAGCAGTTCATCCAGGGTAATAGGGACCATCAAGGATTGTTGTTCATCGACTGTCAGAACATTCCCAAATGACACTGTATCCAAATATGTTTCAACGTCACTAGACGCTACGAGATCAGCTTTGTATAGGTCCGTGTAATATTGCCATGCGAACGATTTCATATCTTCAAGGTTACCTGATATCCAAGGCCGCTTACCCGGAGGCTCTGTCCCCACCTGAGTCTCCTCATCACCATTCGATCCAAAATCATCGTCATAGGAGTCAGTACTCAATCCATCCAGAGAGAAGAGCCTTGCGTCGTCTTGATCTCTTGCATTGTCTTCTGCATCGTCAGTAGACCCAGCACCATCAGTTTCACCAGCACTACCAGTTTCACTAGAAACACCGAGAGCCATACCAGTATCACCTAGATCACCGTGAGCCACGGCACTATCCTCCCCTTCTTGAGGGACTTCAACACCTGAGACAGCATCACCTAGGTCGCGACATGAACCAGGGGCATGTAGGGACGCCATATACTGTTGAGATTGTCGTTTTTGATGGAGTCGCTTCAAGTTGCCGAGTTGCTGGTCCTGGTGCTGCTGTCGCTGTCCCTGAGGTTGTGGCTTACCCGCATCCGAGTTCTTGATATTGCTTGGTGCCCACTTGGACTTGTCAGCTTCCGTAGAAGAGGTGGTAGACGGGGTCTTTCGAGCCTTCTTGAATTCACGATCCGAGGATCCTTTCTTGGGTTTAGGGCAAGTATCTTGACGATAACCAGCGTTATCACAATTGTAACATATAATGCGGGCCAGTGCCTTGGGACATTCAAACTTCGTGTGGCCCTCTTCGTGGCAGTAGCGACATCAAGTGGCCATGCCCGGGAAGGTTGCATGGCAAAATTCTTCAGCCTCAGAGACGGTCTTCCAAGTAATGCTGTGATGCATAGTGGGATAGTTGACACCGGGTAATTGTTGAAGAATAGCATAACCAGTACCCATGAACCAACCCATGGAATGCTCGTAATTCAGACCGAGGTCTAAAATTTTTCCAAAAATTCCTAGAGCCTTCTTAGACAGTTCTTCCAACACAGTTTATATAGTCGAATCTAGTAAAATAGATCAATCAAGTCGGAAAACTACCAGAATTTGGCCAATCCAGAATAGACTAAGGGTCTGAGTTGAAATTGATTTTGGAGGCTGGTGGAGCCGGCTGGCAAACGCAGTGCCCTTTTAATCGTGAAGGCATTACAGTAATAGACGCCCTTGAAGCATAGGGAAAGTTGGTAGCAAACTGGATAGCATTATCGTTAACCATGCTATTTTCCTTGAATTTTATATTTAATAAAGCCAGTCTATTATCAACATGCTTGTTAGATCAACTTCTTTCCTTTTTGAGTCTTTGAAAGTGTCTAGTAGTAGGGATCATACATTACGATGAGCATTTCGACTCTTCGGTTGGTTTCCTGACCTACACTTTGCTTTGGTGGAAAACAACCTGCGTTCAGGTGGCTCGCGCTGCCGCAGGCCTTTGGCTAATATAGTTGCAAGATTAATAATAGCTAAAATGTTAGAAGAAACTTGATTATTGATAGATTGTAGTTTGATATAAAGTCTCTAGGGACAATAAATCTATTACATAATGATAAAGATACATCCACTTTGGGGCCAGGAGCGTTCCAGGCGGTTCCCGTAGATGTCTCCTAAATAGGACCCTATCAAGATCCTTGATTGTATACCACTTGTCTTTCAATTAATCAAACAACTGAAAGCATTCATAACCTGATACCTTAGATAAACCAAATCGTCGCATAATAATAACCCGAATGATGTTTCGAAACCTAAGATTTTGAGGCCATGCTATTATCGATAAAAGCTAATACATTGATATACTGGAGCTCGCCTTTTGTACTTATTACTAAAGTAAGTACTACTAGTAGATAATACTATACTTTATTGCAGGATTGTTGTTTTTTATTTGTCATTTATTTACGCTTAATGCAACAGGAATTGAGAAACGAAGCTTAGTTGTAGCCTAGTGTGTAATCGCCTCAATGCTATTTTTCTAAAATACAACTTGATTATTACAAGCAATCATGAGTAATAAATTTATAGATGAGACGCTAGAGCATCTTGTGGTCGAAAACCGCTTGTTTTTATCTTTCTTCTTCGTAGTATTGTAGCAGAAATTTTTAGCTATTATGCTGCGCATTTTACCAACAGCTAGGTGCAGCTCTTTCACAACCTACGTTGATGATGCTAAACGGGGCTTGTTCTCAGGAGAATTTATGTCCATTTTGAGGGGTTGCATAACGTATAACGCGATTTTCAATGTATTCGTGGTTGCCAAATAGTTAAGCGGCGAGGAAAGTAGTGTACAGCAAACCAATATAAAAAACCTTCTTTTCTATTAATTAAATAACGATTCCCTGTGTTTGCTCTACGAATTAAGACCTCGACTGGAGCCTACAATGATACTTCCTTTCGAAAATCTATTCTTCAACCCTCAAACTGGAGTTTCTACAGTGGTGTAGGTTGATTACATTCTTCCTTTATAGGAAAATCTCTGAAATATCATATATAAAAACAGCCTTATTTGGATACAAATTGTAAATAAACTATCAAGATTGGTACCATCATTTGAGGCAAATCTGTATTCTGCATCAAGTTACGTGGCTAACATGACTTTATCGTCAATAATTGGACCACTTCTCTGCTTAAAGTTCATAAAATACACGATTATGAGCAAAATCGGAAAGGAAACATACATTTAGAACCAAAAACTTCCACAGCCTGATAGGTCCAATGTAGAGCTATTGAATGGTTTTTTGTTTTATTCAAATACGACACGTCTTTCCTGAGATATGACAAAAAACGTAATCTTGCAAAATCATCGATTTTTATGCAAAATTTGCTTGTGATAGCAAGGCAAAAATCTAGATAGCAATTTCTCTCGAGGTACAAAATTGGAGATATCTCGTGATAGAACCATACTGGAGCTTTTAATCAGGGCTCGTTCGATAGGTTCTTGTCTGTTCTACACTATGATGAGTATTGCAAGTAAAGCTCTGATGACAGAAACCTGGTAATCGGTCAAAAACAACCAAAAAATCGCAAAAACTACTTTATAAAAAACCAGCCTAATAATGTTGGCCAAAACACTTAAAATTGGTATGATTAGATTCTCCTTTAAATTCTACCGTAAGTCTTATTTAGCTGGAAAGCAATGTTATTATCAGAATCGCATGATATTAAGGCTGAACGATTTCAGAAATCCATGAATCTTCGTTTTGAGCATAATGAAGGCTGGGCTATTGATAGTTTAAAATACCGCCTTTTTTTAGTATGTAGGTCAATTCGAACGTAAAATTCGCTACCCTTGTCAAATATAACCTCTTAATTACATGTAACGGATTAATAGGTAAGACGTTGGCGAACCTTGCAGTGAAAATCGCCAATTCATATCTTGCTTTGCTGCCTTGTAGCAAGCTATCAAATTCTGGTACTTACTATGTGGTACATTGATAACAGTAACGTTTTTCAGCCTCAGCCTTTTATTAGCAATTTTTCCTTTTTTCGGTTTTTTATATATCTATAAATATTATATCTTGCAAGCTTTCTACTCATGAAACAACGCTACCTTTGTAAATAGAATTGAAGTAAGTATAATTGATAGCTGTGCAATATACGTAAGATACAATGTTAACGCGTTTTATACCATGGTTTTACTTGGAATAACTCTACTAGGGATCTATTTCTGATCTTTTGTTGTGCACTGACTGCACACTTGGCGGTGGCTGCTTTGATGGTATATCGCCGCTTCGGTGGTTCTTCTCTGGTGTTTGCTTATCCTGTCGTCTGTTGTCTTTGATGTATGCTGGTTCTCTGGTCTATTTCTGGTCGTGATGGTGTGGTAAGAAGTGGTAATAAGTATCTTTTTTTTCTTGTGGTCGCAATGATATAAAACTTCTTTGAACGTTTGTACTATTGCTTCCTTTCCCGCGATAATGCATTCATGCTGTTTGCATTATTGCCTTTTCTTTCTCTTTTGTTGGCTGTGATACGATCAGCTCAACAAATACTTGCAATGTTGTTGCTTCATATTTACGAACAACAAGCATGACACACTGCTATTATATAATTGTATTACCCTTCCTGTGATACTTTGTTATATAACCGTGGATTGTTGTTTGTGTTGCCTCTTCTGTCGCTTCACTCGAAAACAACATTGGTCTTCATCATGTTGTATTACACACTTATACTGCTGCTACTGTTGCTCCTGCAATTGTGCGCATTTGTGTTCTTTTACATCATTAGACTGTTATCATGCACATTGCTCATGTATATATTTTTGTTGCAATAACAAGAATATAATAACGTGAACATTTTTAATGTTTTATTCATAACATACTTTCCTTTGGCTCACTTCGTGTGAGCATTCTTTTTTTCTTTTGCACACATATACTACTATACTTCTTTAGTATTATTATGTTCGCTTCTTTTATTATTATTATTATGTTTCTTTTGAAGCATACCTCTTTACGTTGTGTGGATGTGCCTATCCCTGAAGCTCAACAAGACTTTATCCGAGGCTAGGAGGTAGATAGGCCGCCTCCATTTGGTTATCGCTACTTACTTTAGTGATGATTGAAGGTCTCAATGCCTGAAGTTAAAGCTAGGTGGTGTAAGTAAGGCATGCTCTAGCACCTGGGGGAAGTTTGATGATAGCAGCGGCTATATTGCTGTTAAAGCGGCGCTTAAAAATTTGCCTCACATCAAAACAAGGGGAAACCCTCGCAATTTTTTTTTAGGTCAGCGGAGTTTTTAAGCAATCTGATTGGCTCGGAGGATGAGGCACCAAAGGATTCTAGCTAGTTGATCTCCTATTGAGCTGTCATCTATAACGAGTTTATATTTCTAATAAAAGGTTAACGAAATAGATACAATTTAAAGCCTTCTTTATTTAAGAGTATGCTAAGGTACAAGCGTTTAATCTAGCATCCATTGCATAATAGTTCGACGTGAAAAATGTCCTTTAAATCTAAAATATATATACTGGAAAACTATGAAAAAAAAATAGACAAGCCAATCATATCCTTTTAAAATCTAATAGTATTAAAAGCCAGAACAAACGAGGGCATAACCACCGGCGAAGCCGGCAATGGGGAGGGGGTTTGGGGGAGGGGGCTTAGCCCCTCCACCAAGAATATAAGGCACCAAAAAAAAAATTTGATACATTGCTTTTTGTTATTATACGTACGTAATAATATGCCTCCTACTATTCAAACAAGACACTGCACGACCTGTAGAGCTGCTCTTCCAGTAGACTATGCTTATCGGAAATGTGATTCATGTCGAGTAAGTAAAATGGCTTTTAACGCCTAATAAAACCCTGAGACGCAATGGTTTATTTTGTTTGTACTCAAATTCAGGAACGAGCGCGAAATTACGCCAGGCAAAGAAGATTGGCGAATCGAAGAACACCAAGAGCACCTGCAGCGTTTGTATCAGAACTTGGAAGAGTACAACGTTCAGATTTGGGCAGAATGGACAACCAATGTGATGGATGTGGAGCTTTGCATTGGGCCGCAGAGAGGGCTGTTCAACAGCGAGTAAACGACAACTGCTTTCATGCTTGCTGCAAAAAAGGTAGAGCTGTCTTGCCCCTTTTGCAAGAGCCTCCCGAGCCTTTAAATAGCTTGATCAACGGAAGCCATCCTCGATCCTCTCATTTTTTGCAGCACATGCGACAATACAACACTTTGTTCGCATTTACATCATTTGGCACCGATGCTACGCCTGAGCAGCTCCAAAGGGATAGAGAGAATGAGATGAGAGGCGGCATCACGCCGGTTCGTGTTCATGGGGAACTCTATCACTTGCAAGCACCACTAAATTTGAGCAATGTGCCAAAGTATAGCCAGCTGTACGTTTACGACCCAGAGTATGCCGCTGCGATTCGCTGTGCAGACCCCAGAAATCAAGGATTGGACGACACGATCATTGAGCAACTGAGTGAAATGATTGCTGATCCTGTAGTTTGTGGCAATCCATTTGTAAGCATCTACAAACATGCTCACGAAATCCTGAAAGAAGAAGAGGAGAGGCAAGCTCAAGATGGTGTTAGCGAGAATGCTCACATCAGGCTCAGTCCTCAGATGCAAATGGAATTGGTTGTTGGCCAGGACAGACGCACTCAAAATCTGCCAACTGTCAACGAGATTGCTGCCATCATTCCAAACGAGTGTTCTGACAGGAGTTTCAGAGATATTTTGATCACATATCGTAGCAATTCCTCGGCCAGGGCTCAAGGCCAGTTTAAGCGTATCAATGAGACGCATGCTGCATATATGCCTCTTCATTATGCTTTGCTTTTTCCTAGAGGTGAATATGGGTGGAATTGGGGCCAAAGACTGCAATCGTCAGCGCAAACTGCTGATGCCATGATTATTGAGAGCGAAGAAGATGAGACACCAGCAGAGCAACAACAACAAGTGTCAGATAGCCGACTTACCCAAGGCGTGTTCTACAGATTTCGATTGCATGTTAGAAACAACGAGTCAAAGATCATTTTTTTGTCAAGACGTCTATTTCAACAATATGTGATTGATGCCTGGGCAATCTGTGAGCAAACAAAACTGAACTGGATCAAAGTCAATCAGACGAATCTTCGCGCTGATGTGTATAAAGGACTTGCTGATGCTACCTCTGCTGCTGACTCAGACCTCGAACAGGTGGGAAAGACGTTCATCTTGCCCAGTAGCTTCACTGGTGGACCGCGATTTATGATGCAGCTATATCAAAATGCAATGGCTATCTCTAGATTCTTTGGTAAGCCAACGTTATTCATCACATTTACTGCCAACCCAAACTGGAGGGAGATCCAAGATGAATTGTTGCCAGGCCAAACAGCCGCTGATCGCCCCGACTTGGTTGCTCGAGTATTCAACCTTAAGCACCGAGAGCTGCTTAAAGACTTGAAAGACAGAAAGGTCTTTGGCTGTTATAAAGGCATTGTAAGGACTATTGAGTATCAAAAGCGTGGTCTCCCTCACGGTCATATGCTATTGTTTTTGGATGCAGAAACAGATAGATTTGATACGCCAGAGAGGATTGATCAGATCATTTGCGCTGAGATCCCAAATGTTGAAGAAGAACCTGAATTGCATGCAATCATCACTCGCAATATGATGCATGGCCCATGTGGCGAGCTAAACTCAAAGTCTCCGTGTATGGTACAAGATGCTTTTGGCAATGATGTATGCTCAAAGAAATTTCCCAAAAACTACCAGCCAGTAACGGTGACCAGTGCTGATGGTTATCCTACTTATAGAAGAAGAAGAGATGGTCGTTCTCATCAGGTGCGCGTCAAGGACAAGTTGGGTGTCTACCGCGATTTCCACATGACGAATGAGTGGGTGGTGCCATACAACCCTTATTTGTCAAAAAAATACAATGCCCATGTAAATGTCGAAGTATGTGGTAGCGTCCAGGCAATCAAGTACATCAACAAGTATATTTACAAAGGCTCTGATCAGACAACGCTCAAAACTACAACCACCACCACAGCCACTGAAACAGCAAATGCCACTACCACAGCAACAACTCAGAATAACGAAGTGGCCAAGTATCTAAATGGCCGTTATATTAGTCCTGTTGAAGCTGCATGGAGGTTGTTTGAATTCCCAATGCATGAGGAAAGCCCATCTGTTACTCCACTTGCTGTGCATCTTGAAAACGAGCAACCTGTTTATTTTGATCCCCAATGGCCACAGGAGAAAATTGACAAAGTATTGAGAGAGAGTCGCTCTACTTTGATGGCTTACTTTCATTACAACCATGCAAATCACGGCAAACCCGGTTTTCGACCGTTGCTTTATCAAGAGTTCCCTGAACATATGACTTGGCAGCAGAATGCAAAAAAGTGGAAGCCTAGGTCTTCGAGTAGAATGTCAATTGGGCGCATGTATTACTGCAATCCTGCTGCCGGTGAGAGGTATTATCTGCGTCTGCTGCTCACAGTTGTCAGAGGAGCCACGTCGTTTTCTCATCTGAGAACTGTCAATAATCACGAGTACGCCACCTTTCGCGAGGCCTGTATGATGCTGCATTTGATCGAAGATGATGGAGAATGGACCAGAGCCTTTGAAGAAGCTGCTACCTTTGCCTCTGGCTACGCAATGCGTTCAATGTTTGTCTCTGCGCTCATGTTCAACTCATTGGTATCGCCTGTTCAGATTTGGGATCAATTCTGTGAAAGTTTCTGTGATGATCTTGAGCATGCAATCGTGCAAAAAGGGTATTCGCTGCTGCTCAGCGTGCAACCTGACGCTGAATTTTACCATGGAACGCGAAGTCTTGATTACGGCTTATATCTGTTGCAAACATCTCTTGGTGCACAAGACAGATCTCTAGGTCAGTTCAATTTGCCTTTGCCTCTCTTCAACTGGAATGGCTTGATAAGCAGAATGACTGGCATACAACGCAATTCATTGATACTCAATGAAATGTCATATCTCCAAGATCAAGAAGCCTTTTCGTACCAGCAAAAGTACGCTCAAATGAACGCTACCCAGAAGCACATATTTGAGACCATCACCTCCTCCATCAACAGCAACGCCAACAGCTCACATTTCTTTTTGCAAGGTCCAGCTGGCACTGGCAAAACCTTCATTTACAATACTCTTTGTCACTTTTATAGAAGCCAAGGAAAAATTGTTCTCTGTGTTGCCTCCTCTGGCATTGCTGCTTTGCTACTTCCTGGTGGGCGTACGTCGCACTCTCGCTTTGCCATTCCACTCAACATCCACGAGCAGTCTGTGTGTGCAATCAAGAAAAACGATGATCTTGCTGATCTCATTCGAGAGACATCATTGATAATTTGGGATGAAGTGCCAATGCAGCATCGATATTGCTTTGAAGCTTTTGATCGAACACTTCGTGATATTTGTAGTCGTGGTGATGAAGTTACCTTTGGTGGTATTCCTGTTGTTCTTGGCGGTGATTTTGCTCAAATTCCACCTGTTGTTAGGCAAGGTGGCCGTCCTGAAATCGTCAATGCCTCACTGAAATCGTCAAGATTATGGCCCAAATTACAAAAGCTGAGCCTGGCTGAGAATATGAGACTTGCCAACTCCAATGACACAGATAGGCAATTTGCAGATTGGATAGGAAAAATGTCGTATGAACCATCCATGATTGGCAGCATTGCTTTGCCCTCTTTTTTGAGGCAGATGACTGATCTTGATCAGTTCATTGAAGATATCTATCCTCAGCATGTTCTGCAGTGTCCTCTGCAAAATAGTGATTTCTTCAAGGAAAGAGCTATTCTCTGTTCAAAGAACGTCAACGTTGATGCTATTAACAGCAAGGTGATGGAGAACGTGATTGGGGAAAAGGTCACTCTGTACTCTGCTGACACAGCTCAGTCTGATCTGACCAACACGGAGACCCAAGCCTATCCCTCAGAGTATTTGCAAACCCTTTCGCCTTCAGGGCTGCCGCCAGCAGTTTTGGAGTTGAAAGTAGGTCTTCCTGTCATGCTCTTGAGAAACCTCAACCCTGAAAGAGGTTTGTGCAATGGCACAAGGCTGATCATTCAGCAAATTGGACAGTATGTCCTCAAGGTGAAAATCCTCGGAGGGTCAGGTGCTGTCGAGTTGATTCCTCGCTTTACTTTGTCTACATTGCCTGGCACATTGCCATTCATTTTGACCAGAAAGCAATTCCCGGTTAAAGTATCTTTCGCAATGACCATCAACAAGTCGCAGGGTCAATCTCTCAGAAAAGTTGCCGTGGACCTCAGGAGTCCCGTATTTACTCATGGCCAACTCTATGTTGCCATGTCAAGAGCAACATCTGCCAATGGCATGACCATTTTATTACCCGAAAATATGAAACACACAGAAAATGTGGTGTATCCTGAAGTTCTATTTTCAGATACTACCTAATATAACTACTCTATATTCTTTTTTACCCTTTATAACTATTGATTTAACCAGTTTTATTGTAATCGGCCAAAGCCCGCAGGGCGACGCCGTCATCGAGCGTAGCGAGATAGATCGGCTAGTATATTTATACAAGAAAAATTATATTATTATAATAATACTACTTCAACGCAGTGTTTGCGTTGCTGCTACATCAGTATTATTCTGGAAACCCATCACCAGACAATCTTTCTAATTGTTGAAAACTATAATGCAACATTGTATGTTTTAAGGAGTAGCAGTATACCTTTTTTTCGTCGGCTGTAAATGCATACGGCTATTATAGATTTATTTGATTTCACATTCTCCTTACAGAGAAATTGGTTGTATGAGCCCAATGAATCTCTTAGACAGTTACAGTAGTATCATTTGCGGCTTTGATGTTGGGATACTACCTGCGATAGAAAGACACCCTAACAAAAATGATTTCGATTTCGAGGCTGAGGCCATCCAAAATGGAATTTGGAAATATTGATGCTAGAGCTTTGAAAGTAGCATGTTCCTATGAAAACCTGTTAATTACAAGTGATTACGAGTAATAGATCAATGGATGCAATGTTGAGAAATGCTGTATTGAAGCCGCTTTGTTATAGCTAGCTTCGTTGTTGTGGTTTGACAGAGGTGTTAAATTATGATGCGCATCTCACCAAGAAGGGGGAGGGGGGAGGGAAACAGCTTCTTCACGTCTTATGTTGATGCTGAAGAAAACTTCTTTTTGTGGGAATTATATGCTCATTTTGAGGGGCTGCAGAGCCTAGAAAAGAACTCTCAGTCGCTACATTAGTTGTCAAATAAATTAGTGCGAGAGGAAGCTGTAAAGTAAATCAATATAAAAAAGCAGTGTTGCTTCAATGCCATTGTTATTACAACTGCCAATTCAACCAGGATTCTTCTCTATTAATTAAATTTAGATCCCCTGTGTTTGCTCTATAGAATGAGACCTCGTTTGGGCACGTACGATGATATTTCCTTCCAAACTCTGTTCTTCAACCCTCAAATTGGAATTTACAGTAGCAAAAACGCTTTTTTATATATAAGCACAGAAACGCCCAAGTGGCGCTCAAGTTTATGAAATACATTTAGGGCGTGAACTGACTAATGTTGGCGCACGAGGAGTTTTATAGCACCTCTATAGCAAAAGCCTCATTTTTATGCAATTTGGCAGCAGGAGATGATCTCCTAATATTAGGCGCAGCGGTAGATCCAAGAGAACTAATGCTACAGCTTTAAGTAAAACTTCTAATGATAGCCATTTTTTTGATCTACACAATGATTACTGCTACAGGTAAATTGATAGAGATTTAGTACTTATCATTGAAAGCCCTCAAAATATCGAGAAACAAACATGATTGTGTATAAGCTGTATGCTCAAAAGTTACAGTGAAAAGATATCTGCGTTTCGTCTTTATAAATGATCATGTAAATGTGAAATAAGACAAGGAGCTTTGGTTTAATGGTCTATGTATACCTTTTCAATTATTATACATGCTAAATCAATTTTAAAAAAATAAAGATCATTATTTATCTGAGATGCTATTAATTTCTTTTGCATATATCATATTGTCATGTCAAATACAATATAAAATTGAATCTGCCAAAAAATTACAATTGTATTGATTCATTTTATATAATACTTTTCATTACACTAGGATCTACAGCATGATAGTGAACTATAAGGCAAATAGATTTACTATCTACCCAGCAAGTGATTTGTAATCATGATTAGCCTGGTTTACTCAAAGAGCCTAAGAATAGCTCAAAAAAAAAAACCTTTAGTGTGTGGTCCTGCTAGGACATTTGATATAACAAGTTGATTGAAGAATTTGAGGGAAGTTTTTTCACATGATTTATCAATGACCATGCAAAGGTTTATATTTCATGTTATTAGCCTCCCATTCAGATTCGATATCCATCATTGATACTAATTTATGATTTAAATTATGAAGGTAATACTGTAATATGCAAATCGCTTGTTCGGCAGATAGTAGACTATAATATTCTTCATTAACCCTTGAATATTGACTTAATGAAGTATACATAAATATGTTGTTACGCTGCATTCTCGGTAATATGTGTATTGGTGGTATTTCATCAGTAGATTTAATTTATTGATTTTCTCAATTTCTACCGGTGATCCATCGTACCTTTACATCTGAATAAGTTGAAATAGGGCAATTTAGTATGCTGCAAAATTCAGAAGGCTTTTCTAGTGTTACTTGATTTTCACTAACTCGATAGAACAACTGCAGCTGTAAAATAGCACTTGCACTTGCTAACTTCCTCTAGTTTCAAGAATTCAGATGATTGTATGATAAAAGCTATATGTAAAGTGTACTTGATTATAAATAAGCTACTATCCCACTCTATGTTGAGGTTACGCATGGTATCAGCACCATTATATGTTCAAGCACCTTTTTAAGAGTAACGGCTGGCCATAGTGAAGTGAGATGTGTCGTGTCGTCAACTACATTTGAAAAGCATTGCGTTTAAGGTTATCTCGATTGAAGATGTGAAATAAGCATTAGTTCAAAGAGTTTGAGACAACCCTCAAAGAGAGGCTTGCGTTGTAACGTTATCTTTTGATATTGGTCAAGATCCCTAAGCATCTTTACATTTCGAACAGGAGCGTAGAATGCCAACCCTGTTTTAAAGGCTAGCTATGATTGACGGGTTGGACATTGAGATTTGAATGATAGCACGATTTGAGTAAATATGATTGGCAAGTACTCAAGCATCAGATTCGGCATCGGTCATCGAAATGGTGGAGAAGATGGTGCGGTCAAGGCGGTTTGAGGAAAAAGAGAGGGGGGCAGGATGGGATGGAAGGGAGGGAGCAGAGTAATGAGGAACGTGCAAACGGGGAAAAGTGTAATTTCCTTCTCTTATATTCCACTTATTCAGCATGGTTAAATTCATTAAAGCCGGAAAGGTAAAGAATCCATCAACGATACATCAACAAGGAGAGGAGCATAGACGGATGGATGCTCGATAGATAGATAGATAGATGCAGATGAAGAGGGATACTGCTGGATGGATTGAAGTTTTGGAGACGAGTTGCTAAAAATCGAATTCAACAATAGGTCGTTGTGATCCTCCAAGGCCGTTATGCTGGCAAGAAGGCCGTTGTTGTCCGTAGTATGTATAGGATATGTTATTATTGAATTGTCAACACTCAAGATATACAATTAGACCACGATGAAGGTACCAAGGACAGACCTTATGGTTACGCCGTTGTTGCTGGTGTCGAACGTTCTCCTCTCAAGGTCACCAAGGCCATGGGTAAGAAGAAGACTGCCAAGCGCTCCAAGGTTAAGCCTTTCGTCAAGATTGTCAATTACAACCACATGATGCCCACTCGGTAAGCATGGAGATTTCGATTTGACAGATGGCAGCGTGATTAACAAACATTCATTTTAGTTATGGTTTGGAATTGGAACAAATCAAGGGTACCGTCTCTGCCGAAACTTTCAAGGAGCCTACTCAGCGTGAAGATTCCAAGAAGGTCATCAAGAAGCTCTTCGAAGAACGTTACCAAACTGGTAAGAACAAGTGGTTCTTCAGCAAGCTTAGATTCTAAGTTGGATGGTTTCATTATTTTCCTACTTTAATTTAAACCATTAAAGCACCAAAAATACTACAAAAAGCTAAGCAAATGTCGCAGAGAGAGAGAGAGAGAGTGTGTGTGTGTGTGTTTCAGTCATTTACAATATATCAATTGCACTATGAAAAAACCAGAGATGGGGGGGGGATGGCGATGTGATAGATTGAGTCGACTGTATTATAAGTGATGAGAGTGAAGGCTTGATTTTTCTACTTTTCATTGTACTTCATCACATCAGTCCTCACATAATGAACATCTTTGAGGAATCCAAAGTACCATCTAGTAAGCAGTGTCTAATCTAGCTGAAACTTACATGGCACTCAACGGTAAATTGTCTTTTTTTTTATAGTCCTTGAGCCCACAGAAAACGATGTTGCTTTAATGTTAGCTGCCAAGTGCCACTTGGGTACCAAGAATGTATCAACTCGTATGAAGCCCTATGTGTTTACTCGCAGTACAAATGGTCTCCAAATCATTCACCTCGGTAAGACGTGGGAGAAGCTCATTTTGGCAGCTCGCGCGCTTGCTATCACTGATTCAGAGACCATCTATATCACATTCTCTACTGCAAAGACTCGTCGTCCAGCTATCAAACTCGCCCAATACATTGGTGGCAAGACCAACCAAGACAAGTTTGTGCCTGGTACATTTACCAACACCTTGGAAGAGCCATCCATCTTGGTTTGCATGGATCCAATGACTGATTCCCAAGCTGTACAAGAAAGCAGCAAGTGCAACATACCTGTTGTTGCCTTTGCCAATACACACTGCTCTCTCAAGTATGTAGATCTCGCTATTCCCTGTAATAATATGGGTGCTCAATCCTTGGGCCTCATGTGCTGGTTCTTGAGTCGTGCTATTCTTCGACTTCGTGGCATTTTGAGCTACACTGTGCCTTGGGATGTCTTACCAGACATGTTCTTTCATTCTGACAATCAAGAGGAGGAGGAGAGTGAAGACGGCCAACAACAACAAGCCCATCCATACGAGCCAATGCATAAGCGTATCAACTGGGATGCCTCTGAGTTTTCAGCTACTCGCAAAGGTGAATTTCGCTATGACATCCAAGACACACCTGACGACTGGAGTCAGGATATCGGTGTAGGAGATTGGGCAGATGATGTTCCTCAAGAGCAACAACATCAGTCTGTGTCTCGAAAGACCCCTTTAACTGGCCGGGCTGAGGACATTTCTGAGGCAGAAGAAGAGAAGAGGGAATCTGAAGGAGAAGGCTGGGGTGATGCTACACCCGCTGATTCCAAGCCATTTACTCCCAACAAATTTCCTTGGGATGATTAAGTCCACATGGATTTGCTAGCTTCGTTCAACACAAGAAATACCCTTTGGATTGCTTGCTCTTATACCAAATAAATATCTTACTATGAAATGCGTGCCTATTTTTATTTACAATTTGATGGTGTTGAGGGAATGCAAATACATAGATATGAGGTTAGTTTCTTTGTAATCTTCTCTTGACAAAGCCCTTGACATTATCGTGGCCACTATATAAAGACGGTTAAGCCAATTGTACATTGATATTCAGAATAGACTTACGCTTCTGAGATGATCATGGTGCGCTTTTGCGAGCTTGACCACAGTAATACACCCAAATCTTTTGCATACTTCTCTGCTGCATCAAAATCGGCTTGCACATTGAATTCGTGATACAGATACGCTAGCAGAATCGAGTGAGTACAGGCAACACGTCATTGATATCAACAACTACACTTACAAGGAGTAGGCTTCAGTCTGTTTCTCTCCATTTCCCACAGTCTAATTTGATCTATGACAGTCAAGGGCAACACAGGTATCTATGCAGTCATTGTGAGCATTTTATACTGTAGTGGAAACGATCCTCAAACACACCTTTTTTCTCATTTGAACGTGAGCATGAGATTGCATATAGTAAATAATCTGTTCAGCAGTGATGCCCTTCATTAACGCATTGCGAATGCTGTCTCTTGTGATAACTCCTGTCACCATGTTTCTAAATCGAGATTGCAGTTGCACAAACAAATTCAGCACGGCAATTTGAAGTGGTGAATCTAAAGAGACGCATTAGCTGTCTGTATAGCAATGATATGCTCAACAGAGCAAGTATACCTGTATATGCGTATAGTTTGTAATTGGTTTCCAGAATGACAAACCCTTGATCGATTTGCTCTGTGGCCGTTTTGGCCTCAGCTGTATTAGTAGCCCCATCTGTCGTACTCGGTTTACTTGCTGCTCCCGCCAACGCAGCGTTCCCGGATGTCAATGTAGTGGCTAATCGAGTAGGGTAGTATCGTTTTGATGCCTTCTTTCTCTGGTATACAATGCCGTAATCACGTAAATCCTCTAGCATTTGAAGTTGAGTTTGTGTCAAGGTCTCAACCGAGTAGTTCTAGGCGAATCAGTCAGTGGCTGTTGCTGATATCCTTATCGTCAGAAAATGCCCTACCTCTCCCAATTCTAATGATCCAAGCTGAAACAAGAAATTCAGCACTTCTACTAAATCCATTTGCAGAACCTACTACCCCATTAATCTTCTAAGCCATCTTCATGCCTGATAATGTATATACCTCTGCCATATCTAAATACTGCAGCAAAAATGCCCACACTTGTGTATTGACATCTTGAAGTAAAAATTGGAAGCCTTTGTTTGTGATCTGTAGCTGGCCTGTCTCAGAACTAGATGCTTATTAATGACTCCGTAGCAATCGCAACAGCAGTTCACTTTGTTTATCTCTCTCTTTTTACCTGCTCTGCATCAATTTGCTTCTCTCCAACAGATTCAACACACCACGACTAGGCTTTTTCGTCAGCGAAGTGCCTACCATATAATGCAGAATGGCCTCCCATTGTGTTGTCGCATAATGGTCCAGAAATCCAATATCCACTGCATGCTTATCTGGCGTCGAACAAGGTAAACCAAACGACTGCTGTACTCCTCTATAAGCATACGATTAACATCTATACATCCATTACGAAGACTGTCCATTTACCCTCCAGTCAATGCATTCTGGAACTCGATTCGAAACGTATTGTTCATCATTAGATTGGTGTCGTTTTGCTCGAGAATGCGAAGTCTTGATAGCTTGAGCAATGACTCTTGAAGCTTCCTATCAATTCAAAATCGAAAACTTTATGAGCCAAACTACGCACGCGCGTTGTGTGATGCCTCTCTCTCTCTCTCTCTTCACTTACTTTTGCCCGTCTTTATTGACCCATGTGTGCAGATCATTCAATGGCATGGGTGCTTGTACGTACAGCAGCGACATGACAATCTGTCTTCCTAAGCTTGGCAAGAGTCTTTGAAGGCATGTTAAATCAAAATGGCTACCACGTCGTTTTGACAGACACACAATACCTAAAAATGGCCAAGCATGTTGCTGGTTTCTCAAACAGACGCATGAACGTAAACGTCGGTAAGGTCTCAAGATACTCGTAGATGTTTGTCTTGAAATTATCAACCGACATGTTACTTTCTGGTGGTGTGCTTCTGTGCTGCGAAGGTTTAAGTGGAATACAAAGAGCATTTTTATTGCTTTACCAAAGAGTGGTAAATCTATTTGAAAAGGATTATGAGTCCGGTCCGCATGTTACTACAAATTGTGCCTGTTTCTCTTTGGATCAGATATTCTGCAGATGTAGCACTTTCAAGTACGAAAGCTGGACTATACCAGCGCAAGTAACATGGACGTCTACATGGCATTACTTCATACAAATTTGCTTAAACCAGATCAAACATTACTATGTTATACGAGTGTTTATGCTTCGAATGGCTCTCTATCTTCGCTTTGCTTCGGTGAGAACCAACCTGCGCAGCGGCAGCTCGTGCTACTGATTGCTCTTGCGTATCTTGTCAAAATACTGCTACTTTCATTTTGACCCTCCACTTATACGTGAAAATCTTTCATATTATCTGTGGATCTGATTCTTATAAGATGCTCTACATCCATATACACGTATTTACTTCATATATGGGCAAGTATCATACAGATATTATCCCTTTTTAGTCAAGAGTGTGCTTAATATAACAAAATATGAGTGCATTTGAGCTGCGTTTTCTTGTGTTCAAGACCGTTTTAGATGGTCAGAATAGCACCAAACAATTGCTCTCGTCTGGCAGTTGCTTTTAGACACTTTTGCTCAACTTTTTGAAGACCAAAAAACATGGCCAAAAATCGACCAAAAAGCATGAGGTACCCCTCATGGTTTTCATTGAAAATCAAACGATTGCGTTTTTCACCTTGATAATGAAGACTTCTACTATGATATATATATTAGATCAAAATGTTTCCATCGATCTAACGTAACCCCTAAAACCATCTTTGTGGAACCTTGATATGTAAAATTTCGACATTTTGGCCAGAAACCTGTTTTCATATTATCGTAAACTATTCAATAAGTTTATTCAAAACATCCACCTTACTTGGTACCACTGGATGCGCCTTGAAAAGCACTCCAAGAAAGCTTAAAGAGGCTTTTTTTTGTAGGGGAGACGAGCTCCAGGTTTTATTTGAAGTCCTTTAAATGTCATACTGAGTGATAGGAAAGACTGTTGGTGGACCCAATGTCAGTCATGATGGGGAATAAGTTACGGAAAGGAAGTTGGGAAGCTTAAAGAGGCGTGGAATGGCCATCATATTTTTATAGTCAAATTTGGCAAAATAGATTTATCAACTCGAAAAACTATCAAAATTTGGCCAATCTGAAGAGGAATAAGAGTCTGAGTTGAAATTGATTTTGGTGGCTGGTGGGGTTGGCTGGCAAACGCAGTGCCCTTTTAATCATGAAGTCAATACAGTAATGGATGCTTTTGAAGCGTATGGAAAGTTGGTGGCAAATTAGATAGCATATCGTTAATCATGCTATTTTCCTTGAATTTCATATTTAATAAAGCCAGTCTATCAACATGCTTGTTAGATCAACTTCTTTCCTTTTTGAGTCTTTGAAAGTGTCTAGTAGTAGGGATCATACGCTACGATGAGCATTTCGACTCTTCGGTTGGTTTCCTGGCCTATGCTTTGCTTTGATGGAAACCAACCTATGTTCATGTGGCTTGCACTATCGCGAGCCTTTAGCTATGCAAAATTACTACTATAGCTAAAATGTTGGAAGAAACTTGATTGTTGATTGATAGTAATTAAATATAAAACTTCTAATCATATATAAACCCTGTCTGGCAACCCAGTTTTTAAATTAGTGTTGTAAAAATGTCTAGGGACTATAAATTTATTATATTATGATTGTGAAGATTTGTGAACATTGGATAAATTGCAACAGCAGCCACTGAGATGCTCAACGTTGCAGTTGCAATAATCGGCTTCTTTAAGCAGGTTGTCCTTTGATGACTCTTAATTGAATGTGTATTACCTTTGCAGTCATCTCTATCCTCATTAATACAACACTGTATCCTGTTTAAAGCACTTTTCATCAGTGGCGGCGTATAGTGATTTAGGCCCAGATCAATGAACTCTTGCTTGTAGAAGATTGTGTGTATGACAAGATTACACAACAATGCATCAGCTACGAGATTCACTACTGTTACTCGTGTCTCGTTTCAGAACCTCTCTTTATCTGTATACTATATCATATCAAACAAAGTATCACAAGGCCCATGATTGAGTGTAAGCTCTTCAGGATGACGTTTAATGATTCGTGCATTTGGTCTTGCTGTGAGCTATGAGAGCTTACGATTTTATATCCTTGAAAGACGCAATCACCTTGCTGTGAGAATTTTCCATATAATAAACTGCGTTTGTTTCTTGCATTTTTCTTCCTCTTCCTCTTTCTCTCAACTTTTTCTCCTTTCATTCACCATCTGTTAAGCGAGCGCTCATTAGCAAACTCTCTTCCAGCATGTCGCAAACTACGAAGTCTTTAAACGAATTCGTTTATTCAACAACTCGATGCCATGATGATTCAAGCAATAACAGTGATGAATACATTATTGTACGCAAGGATAATGAGAGTAGCATTGAAGATGAAGAAGACGGTAGTGTAGAATATGATACCAGTGACAAAGATCAAAGTGAGGAGAGCTCCATCTATGTGTCCAAAGATGACCTTGAAGAGGAAGAGACAGGCGGCGATGATGAAGTGGACGTTATTGAGGAAGATTTAGGTTACTTTGACTATTTGATTGAAGCCTATGACTCATTATTGTCTCGCTACAACTCCAAGCAGGCAGTAGCTTTGGCTAGTCGTGTTGCTGTTAGACGTATTCATCAAGGATCGCTTATTCAAGAAGCCATTAAGTTAGTTGGAAAGGATGCTTTACGCAAGCTTGCCATTATTGGTTCTATTCAAGGCACAAACGCAGGAAAGATCAACAAGACTATCCAGGTACCTTGCAGTGGTGAGGCTGTAAAAGGCGTCAAGACAATCCAACAGTTGGTGCAGTCCGACATCATATCTCAAAAAGGCTCCAAGTATGATTTTTCAAACAAAAAGATCCATCTCAACTTGATTGCTGCTGCCATGCCATACGCTGCTTTTCAGTGCATGGAGGAGGCCCAGGCTACAGACATTGCTCGCAAGAAGTCTAAACACAGCATTGAAACAGCATTGCCCTTGCAGCTCCAATATCTCGAAGCAGGCTCTCTCCCGCTTGGTACCAAGACTAGAAAGGCCCATTTGCATTGGTCATTCCAGTTTTTAGAATCCATCAATTGCACGTTCAATCCAACCATTTACAAGAGAAATATGAGACAAGCAGTTGTGTATGAAAACATGAAGTGGCTCACCGAGAGACTGGATGATATTGAAGGCTCTTTGACTCTCAATGCCAAGGAAAACAACATCGATGCTAAGCAGTTTTTCAAAAAGTATTATGCTATTGCTCAGAAAGCCAGAACCAAGGAAGCTGAACAAAAAGAAGGAAGAAACGAGAAGACAACCAGAGCTGAGAGAAGAAGAAGACGTCGCAATGCTGCCAGGGCTAACTGATTTATGAAAAGACCTGGTACATTCAGTGCATTATTCATATATAGTCCATTCAATTTGTGCTTGCAAATAACCCCTTACTCAAAACCAATGTTTCATGGGCCTCTTTAAATAAACATGTACGTGCCAACCATAAAAGGCAAAGAGACAGTTGATAGTCTAGAGTGAGCTTGTACAATATATTCAATATTTCTTTTATTAACACAAAAGAGTCTTATAGAAACGCCGTGTTGCTGTGGATCTGACTCTTTTACAGTACTTCACGTCTGTCGTAACAACTCATACAATGGCAAACAGCATAGTCGAAGCACCTCTTAGCACTTGAAAACCTACAAAACACAGCAAAAATTGGTGCATTTGAGTCGTGTTTTCTCATGTTAGAAACCGTTTTAGATAGTCAGAGTAGCGCCAAACAACTGCTGTCGTCTAGCAGAAGCTGCCTGATACTATTACTCAACTTTTTTGAGATCGTCAAGATTCGACCAAAAAGCATGAGGTACCCCTCATGCTGTTCATTAAAAAACAAACGATCGCGTTTTTTACCATGAAAATGAAGACTTTTATTATGACATGTATTAAATGAAAATGTTTCTGTCGACCCAATGCAGCCCCTAGCATCGTTTTTGTCACACCTTCATATGTAAAATCTTGACATTTTTGCCCAAATCGATATTTCATATTTTCAAAAAATGCTCAATATGCTCAGCCAAAACATCTGTTGTAATTAGTACCATTGGATCCGCCTTGAAAGGTACTTCAAGTGAGCTTAAGGGCATATAACGTAATTGTACGACTTACATAGTCGAATCGTACAAAACAGGTCGAATCGTTTTCAATTTTTTTTTTTTTTTGTATGGAATGAAAGTTTTATTAAGTAGTTATGAATAAATAGTTAATAAAATCATTGTATAAATGGATCAAGTGTATACTAGGTAAAGTGACTTGCCATATTGTATCTTATGAGGTCTTATAAATCAATACTATCCATTTTGGACAGCTTATCCAGTTCTCTGTTGATATTGCTAACAACTGTTTGGGGCTCAAAAGGGATACCACGGTAGTGTACGAAGAAATGGTGGGTCCAGATTATTCGGATTATGGTGGCAAAAAAGTCGAAGATGTTGATCTTGAGGTCCAGGTTGCAAATGTAGTATCTTGATAATGTCAGGTTCTGCATTATCGTTTTCAAAATTGATCAAAAATTAACAAATAAAGGCAAAAATGCTAGTCTGAGATTTAATTGATCCTGACAGCTGGCCGCATCAATCAATGATGCTGTTTTCCTGAAGACCATCGATGATCCAGCAGATGAAATGTATGACATCGCACGCTTTTCAAAAAACAAAGCGCATGTAAAAATCAATCATACTTCTCTGTTTTTTTTTTCTGAGCGGATGGACCTAAAACTCTTAAAATCGTCATGAAATGTGGACAGGAGGCGCACAATCTATATGTTTTTAGAAGGCACAGCATAAGCATTGTCAAAAGCTCCAGATTATGCATCCGATGTCTACTGTTATTTTTTTTTTGGCAAAATTGGCGCTGCAAGACGAAATTAGCATGGTTCAAAGTGTCATCAGGTCAGAAAATACGGCTGAACGTTCAATCATGATGGCGTTTAGTCCATCTCGATTCATGAGCACTGAGAAGAAATGCCTCATTTGAAGTATTTGTCTGTTGCTAATACATCGAATGTCAAAGCGACATAGTGTACAATTATTGGAGCTTCAGCACTTAATAGCTTGCCAATCTTATGTTACATGAACCAACAATAGATTTGTGTTTTTTCGCACAACCATTAAACTCCATGTTACGTAATCAAGCTTATAGTGTAAATGTAACCGCAATACTCTAGATTCAATGGCGGGATAACGACTGAGACTAATCATAATCAATTGATTCGTTATGTAAACTTGTGGCACTGGGCTATTCGACTAAAAAAAGTCAAGCATTGCTTCTAATTTGATAGATACATGGCGTATTATCATTTTCCGGGATTACATGTACATTACACGAAAAGCTCGTGCAAATAGCCAAGAAATAATATTTATGCGAGTATCCCTCACACGTACACACACACACACACACACACACACACAATCATAGTATTGATACAAAATTAATATCTACTAGTTGCCTTAATTGAATGTTATCTCAAACATTCCATTTAAACTCTGTAATGCAACATTTTTCTTTTTGCTGCATTGTAGCTAAAGGCAAAGTGCGGGAATCTAAAATTTAAACTCTTTTGAAATGTTCAGTAGAAAACAAGATCTACAATAAGCCTAATCGAACCCCTTTACCATGATTTCCCGGTTTCCCTTTAATTTCCAAGATTTTTTACTTGGTTTCCATCTTTCTAATTACCTATATAGAATCAGTCCAGTTTATGATGCAAGATAAACAAATAAAAGATCATTCTTTATCATAAAAGATTTGTAGTTGAAAAAAAAAGTGATTTTTTGTATCACCACAATGCAAATCAAGACCATTGTGATGTCTGGATCAAGGAACAAATAATCGATATACAAGAAGGGTATAAAATCAATGCATTCGAAGCTCCCCTTAAATTGAAGGCTTGAATTAATAATACCATGATGACATGTCGGCAAGCCGCTATGGACGTCTTCAAAACGTAAATGCATAATAGATCAGATCAAGGCCATTGCATTCCAGCATGTTGCATGTGCATGTAAAGTATAGTCTCATGATAGTTCATGCTTAATTCCATCAAGCTATTAACATAAACAAAAGCTCTGTTTTTTTTTAATGATCGGGTGATTCTCTACCAATCGCTTGATTTTCCAAGTTTTGACGATAGAAAAACCCTATATTTATTTAAGGTATTCAGCAAGGGTAGATTCCCTGCCTTTTTGTGCACACAATAAAGAATTGCAAAATACTGAATAACAAAGGATTGGTGGGATAATCTTAGAACCGTTTCCTTTTAATACACTTGTATAACTTTTGGGTAAAATAGCTTAAATGCAAGGATGACTGAAATCAAAGATTGTTTCTACTTTTTTTTTTTTTTTTTTTTTTTTTTTTTCCTCCACAGAATGAAAAATGAATTCTTTTTTTTTTCCAATACGAGAGATCTCTGCAGCTCTCTTTTGAATCTTTTCTTCTCCTTGGCGCTGACTCCTGGGAATACAAAACCACCATTTTGAAAATGTGGGGTAAACGGTAGCGGTATGAGATGGATTGAATGACCGTATTTGTCTAGTAACTCAAAGAATTATACCGTTGGGTATTGATTTAGTAATAATTAAAACTATAATTCGCACTGTAGGCATAGAAAATTAGAAGTTTTTTTTGACTGGGTACCAGTCAGTTCTGGCCCTGGGAAATGTTTGACACTCTCCCAGATTGTGTCTTGTTGTTGTGTTCTCCGATGTTGCATTCCTTTTGGATGAAAAAGGATGTATAAATACAATGCTCATCTTTCCTTTCTCATTTTTTCATCTTCTTTCTTTCTTCTTTGCTTTTACATGAAAATACGACTATGAATATTCAAACATTGACATCTCCAAAATCGTACTCTAACAGCAATAGCAGCAGTAGAAACTATCTGAATGCTTGTCCTTCCGATGATGCAGGATTACTGAGATATTCATCATCACCACCAGCAACATCATCATCGTCTCCAGCAGGACTACTACGTTATAGCTATCATAGAGAATCCACATCACCATCACCATCATCCACAGCTACTGATCTTCAATCTGTGGTATCAAAATATCATGCAAATCCAGAGCTATTGAAACTCATATTAGCAAGTAAAGTGGAGGAGGATAAACGCAGAACAGAAGAAGCTAAATTGAAAGCGAAAGAGCTCGATCTATACTTTAAAAATCAACAAGATCACTACAAATCTAATCGGAATCACCAGCAGGAAGCCTTTATTTTACAGCAACGACGTAGGCGCTCTTCAGCTAGCAGCAATAGTAGTACAAGTAGCAATAGTAATAATAATGCGGGGGAATCCATACACCGAAGAATTGCTCCGTACGCAATTCCTAGGCCCATTGTCATGTCACCTCCGTCAAGAAGAAACTCATCTGCCTCTGCTTTACTCTCGATGAATCAGCTCTCCATCAGCAGTTCAAACACACCATCACTCTCCACATCTGCTCCGGCAAACACAAATCTATTTCCCTCCCCCACAGCTTCCATGTCATATAATAGGTAATAGATTAGATTAGACCCATTTTCCAGAGCAGCAAAATCCTGATCTCACATGACCTGCTTATAGTAGACCTCAAGAACCAGTGCAGAAGATCTCTCGCAGAAGAAGATCAATGCAGGCCATTACAAAGATAGTTGAAACAACTGAATTCCCGTATGATGACCGTCATTTCTGGAAAAACAACGGAAATACTGTACAAAAAAAGACAGGCTGCAAAAGTGTCTATTACAAATGCGCCAACAGTTGCAAGGTAAGCAGAAAGCTTAAAGGAGCATCGGCCAAAGTCGGATACCAATGGCGTTTTTTCCGACTTGTTGACACATGAAATTCATGCTTACTTTTTTATATGTGCTGTATAATAGGGATGTCCTGTCAATAAAACTGTGGTGGAGCAGCCAGGTGGAAGTTACATTATAAAATATAGAGGCGACCATATATCTGAATGCTCTCAAGTAGAGCACATTAGAGATTTGTAAATAAAAATGATATTATATATACATTACATTTCCCGTAAATGTCCAACTAAAAAAAAAATGGTATGTTATTGGAATAAAAAGGGGCAAACAAAAGAGAATCCCATATAAATACCGCATACTTGGTTTCCCATTTTCCTTCCTTCTTCTCTTTCAATTCAAATCAATCCAAAAACTTAATCATCATGCTTGCTCTTCCAAGATTCTCTGGATCCACACTTGAACCTAGTTCAGAACCAGTTATTCTCTATGAATCACAATACTATGAAAAAGGGGCGGGAAGAGCAGTTCACATTCAATTGGTTCCTACACGGCCCACTGCTCCATTGAAGCGTGAATCGAAGCCTCCACACATTGTCATCCCTGCGCCTAATTTCGATGATATGAGAATTGAAGATGATGAGTTTTCTGCCTGGTCTTACGAAGAAGATGAATCAGCGCAAGCTACCTTTTGGGATCCAATTCCAACCTCTTCATCCTCATCCTCATCAAATTAAACAGCATATCTATTTTCTCACGATCGTTACGTTTTTGGATTTCTTTGTTACACTATCGAACAAGAGTTGAATGATGATTTTTACATTTGCAAGCATTCTCTGTTACTATTTATCACCCATTTATCTATCTGTATATATATATATATATAACTATCTTTTTTCATATTACAATAAACATCATGTATTCGCTCTTTTTTTTTTTTTTCAAACACTACGATTTCCATCATAAGCACATACACACACACACACACACACACACAGAGACACAGAGACACATGAGGTCGTCCATCATGAAATTTCTAGATTTGTCATGTAATTCGCTTTTATTGGTGATGAGGGGACACGGTAAGACAAAACCGCAATTGACTAAAGAGGGACATCCTTGAACAGCGTGCATACATTGCACCAGACACATTAAACTAGCATTAAACTAATTTTTTGCGAGCTAAATGCTATGGCAGCATATGAAGAAGCCGATGACTGATGTCATTATTAAAATAGCTCTGATCCAACATCTGTCGCCGTCATTATGATATTGGCATATATGCAGACTTTGTGAATGAAAACTTTTAGTTTCATAAACAACACATGTATCTGTACTCGCGTATAAACTCATTTGAGTGGATTACACACACAAGAGTGCTTTATGATGGTCCCAAGCGGCTCTAAAAACCAGGTCGAAACAGGGTGCTATTTTGCAAGCTATTTTAACTCGCCATGTTCTACATGCTGCGTACATTTTCAAAAATTGAGGCAGAGGTTTGACGCTCTCATAGTCATACTTGACACGAAACGGATCATCTTGTGCCCAGACTGCTGATGTTTTTGAAGATGCAATTGTAGAGACAACGGTTTTGTTCACACGTACAGTACTGACATTGACTCGATGGTTGCAATAAATTGATTTTCGCAAGGACCATCATCACTTGGTTCAATACCGATGTGAGCTGCAAGTGTTTCTAGCGCATTCAGGATAGACCAATCGCTTTGTCAAAGCCTCATAAATGTATATGTCGAGAACAGAAGAGGCTATATAAAAGATCAAAGCAACTCCTAGTAATGTAATGTTACATGAACAACGACAACGAATTACGGCACCTTGAACCAATTTTTGTAAGGCCTTGATTTTTCTCGAGTATCGAAAATGGCGGTCAACAGGAGAGCAACCAAGAATATCCTTGTGTCATTGTCCAACGTCTCAGTGTATCAAGGACAGCACAAATACACATATAGACGTTACAGCAGCAATAGGTTATCACATTTACAAATTATACATATCACCATCCATCATCATGAATAGGCCTCATATTGCATCGACTCATTTATATATATATGCTTACACTTCCAACGGGTCATAAACTGATTATTTGACCTAGCCTGGTGCTTGGCATGTGTATACCGTAGTAGTATATAGGCAAAGTATTGACTAGTAGCATTTATTTATTAATTCGATTTGAATACCATCTCGAGCATGGCTAATGCATTTATAAATACACCTCGGTGAATTGCCCATCTGAATTATTTGCCACTTTCGAAAAAAAAAACACTACTCGTGCATCAAATCACTGGTACATGATCGCTCATTGGGAGCTCACGTACATATTAAGCACTGTAACAATTGAGTTGAATTAAAGCTTTTATTAGTTGAATGTGGGTTTATATACAAATCATGATTTCGTTTTGAAACATATCAGAGTAGAAAGGCTTTGTTTACATGGTCTTGCCTTCGTTTTGCAAGCTCAAATAGTCAAGGTCATCCTTCAAGGGAGTTATATCAGTACGGCTTTGGGTAATGCTTGAAGTGAATGGCTGGAAGCGGCTTCGTCAGTCTTGCTTGTTGAATCTGACTTCAAGGATTCTTTTCCAGATACGGAGAAGGTCAAAAAAAGTCAAGATGGCGAACAAAGCAATTGAAACAGAAGCACGAGAAAGCATTTTGGTGATAGAGATGTGATAAAATGCGATCAAGAATGAGAGTACGTTGCATACGATGAAAGGTCATTTTGTACTATTGCTATTATGTGTGTTGCATATGGATCCGTTGAAAGATTGACCATTTTCTGCATAAGATGCTGAAATCAATGAAACGATGTTGAGGTTCAAGACGGCACAACTAGAGAAAAGAGGACGGGTCCAGGTTGGCATTGGGAATACATAGCAGAGCCTGGCAAGCTTTGCGTATAGCAATGCTCACAGTAAATTCATATCGATCCATGCAACGTTAATGTATAGTATATACTCACAACTTGGCTCAGCTTACACACCACAAGCACCATAATGTATTTTGTATGAGGATGTGGAAAATGAGGCATCTTTGTAGGCAAGCTATGGATTGACTGTGGCCCATCTAGACCATTTGTATCATCTCCCTGGGTTTGATCTAATCAAAAGTTCCATTTATAATTTGTACAAATATAGACATTTAGCTTGGCATTAGTTTGAGCAAATCAAACTCAATGTATGTGCCTGTCATGACACATTGCGTCAATTTCAGTTGAGGCAAATTATGAGATATTCATATCTAAAAATACACTTGACAGTTTCGCCCGTGCACTGGAAGAATGGATAGTAGGCAATTACATTAAGCATTGTTTATTAGATTTCAATTTGTTATAAAGCAGTTTATATGATGCGATGGGTAAAAGATTCCATTGCAATTAGAGCTTGGTGCCTTCATCTTGCTCGCTCAAATAAAGGATGCCGTCATCCAGCTCAGTAGTACTTTCATATTCATCGGGGTATGCGGTAAGAACAGGGAAGATGCTAGCAGGAAGACCCTCTGTATCATAAGTTGGAGTAGCTGTAACAGCAGCAAAAGATTTGTCTGAGGTAGTAGTAGCAGCAGGGCTGTCAGTGGTGGCCGGGGCAGCCATTGCGAGGCAAGCCATTACACTGAGAAGAGCGAACAAGAAAAGAGAAGCGGTAGAGGACACCATTGTTATATTTAGTTATAAGAGTGATGAAGAAACATCAAAACATGTCGCCTATTTATACTTTTTTTTCATCCATGATCAAAGCGAATCCTATTTTCCGTAAACTGACAGAAATCATGAAAATGCAGAAATCTGATTTTGTTTTTAAAGAACGATTTTGATATAAATATAGAAGCACTCGAACTAGACAAATTCACCACATATGGATTGAAAATTTGGTTTTGGCATTTGACTCATTTGTAAGAATTTTATCAAAATGTACTAAATTTCAACCTTTACTTCTCAACTGCAGCGTAAGGATCCTTCACGAACGGCCTGTACCTGTGGATCTGACCTTCCAACAATGGCCTACGATTGTATATATATGTAGAAACAACTCATGGACGGGCAGAGAGCATGCTTGCAATGCATTTTACTACTCAAAAATGTGCAGAGCACAGCGAAATCCGGGCACATTTGAGCAGTGATTTCTTGTGTTAGGTGCCGATTTAGACCGTCAGAATAGCACGAGGCGATTGCTCTCCACTAGCAACAACTTTCTGCCACCTTTCCTCACTTTTTTCAAGTTCGTCAAAATTCGACCAAAAACCATGAGCGATATCTCATGGTTTTCATCGAAAATTACCCTCTGCAATGATACTGAAGATGCCAAACATCTCATGGTTAGCTGCCCCCACAAAAACGACATTTGGTCCAACATCTTTGAACAATTCCTGGGATACCCCAAGGTTGCTAATCCACAACAAGTATACCAATCTATAGTTAACTTAAACCTGAAGCAATATTTCATCTACAACCTCGATATCAAGATTACAATCTTCGACCTGTTTGCTGCCACCATTCGTATGATATGGAGATTCCACCTCCTACAAACATTCGAAGGAGTGCCATTTGATACCAACAATGTCACCAACAAGATCAGTGCTGAAGTGATGAGATTGTCAGATCTCAAGCATCAATATTAGTAGTAGCTTTAATAGATTTTATATATGGCAAGTCACTTTGTTACATACACTTGTCCATCATTTGATGTTCTTATTATAATGTATATTTACTAATAAAAAAGCAACATCCATACAAAAAAAAAACAAAAAAAAAATTTTTTTCATCGAAAATCAAACGATCGCGTTTTTCACCTTGAAAATGGAGACTTTTACTATGGTATATCTTGAATCAAAATGTTTCTATCGATCCAAAGCGACCTCTGAAATCATCTTTGTGGGAGTTTGATATGTAAAATTTCGACATTTTGCCCAGAAACCTCTTTTCATGTTTTCATAAATCATTTGATAAGTTTATTCAAATCATCTATTTTACTTGGTACCATTGGATGCACCTTGAAAAGTACTCCAGGAAAGCTTAAGGAAGCAATTTTTTTTTGTAGGGGAGACAAGCTCCAGGTTTTATTTAAAGTCCTTTAAATGTCATACTGAGGGATAGAAAAGACTGTTGGTGGACCCAATGTCTGCAATGAAGGGGAATAAGAAATTTTGAACTAAGTTGGGAAAGAAATCTACTACTAATAAGGTGCGAAACCTAGAGCCAATGCAATCTTGCGGAAATCGTCAAAAATAGATAATGGATAGAGTACAAAACACCAAACGAGGACATCAGTACTACCTCAAAAAAAATCAAACAACTTGCGTTCACTGGGATTTGAACCGGGGATCCTCCCGTTGGCATACGGGAGTTTCTACCACTTCGCCCTACCACCAGGGACCACTTAAGGAAGCATGGGGTGATCATCATATTTTACTTAGTCGAATCTGCAAAAATAGCTTAACTGAATCCAAAACCATCAAGATTTGTCCAATCTGAAACAAACTATGATTCCGGATTTAAATTAATTTTGGCTTGTGAGGCCAGCTGGCAAACTCAACGCCCTTTTCCTACTGCAATACAGTAGTAAATGCTCTTGAAGCGTATGAAAAGTAGGTGGCAGGCCATAAAGCTATCGTTTATAATGGTATTTTATTGCATTCTATATCGTTCATAATGACATCGTCTTGCATTCTATATTTAATAACGTTAGTCTGGACATTGACGATTCATGGGCTGCGTAAGATGTCTGCAGTAAGTAGTGAAATCTCTGAGGCTCTGAGACGTCGTTCAAATAAAACGTTGGTAGCATTGAGCAGAGGAAAGAGGGTAGAAATAACAGTGGTTTTTGTTGATTGATTGTAAAATCATTATTCTCATATGAGCCAGGCCTGACAGATGCCTTGAAACTCAGGTTCGATATTAGGGTTGTAAAGTGTCTAAGGACTGAACATTTATTATGTTATGATGATATTAATTCTTGATTCAGGGCAACTTCTGAAACTATGTTTGTGAGACCTTGATATATAAAATCTCGACATTTTCGCCAAAAACGTCATTTCATAATTTCATAAATTGCTCAACAAGTTCAATCAAAATATCTATTACACCCAACACAGTTGGATGCGTATTGAAAAGTTCTTCTAGATATCTTAAGGCTGTAAAGGATGATCACAACAACTTTCATAGTCGAATCTTCTAAAATAACTCGATCAAATCGCAAAAGGATCCAAAATCAACGAACCATGACAGAAAGTCGAGCGGGATTGTAATCCTTTTTGGCTGGCTAGAAGACTCCCCTTAATTCCTCAAAGCCCTATAATATAACTGTAATGATATTTACAGAAACAATTATACGAGAAAGTGAGGCTCCTTCCCAAATAGATAGTGTACGCAACATGAGACCCAAAAAGGACAGGCTGGTGACATAGGAGGAGCGTGACATGATCCAAAGCAACAGAATAGCACACAGACAAAAATAATATTGCAGGTGAAGTTTAATTCAGAAACCTCTTTCTTTTGGAAATCCCACGGCCTTGTTTGATGAATTTCGCGATGTGTACTTTACTTAGAACCCTGAAAATAGTACCATTGGATTCCTCAAGCGATTTGCTTTCTAATGATGTACATACCTTCTAATAAAATATCCTCCCTTTGACCACAAATTGGCCATTTACTTGCTTATCTCTCTTCAATTCATGTCCTTTTATTTACTTTACATGTGATTTTTTTAAAGCTCATTTTTGCTTAGCAAATGAATTATTTTGATCTTGCATGATCCGAGTACCTTCTAAAAGAGGACGATTCCTAAAAAAAATGATATGAAATGTGTTGACTCTTTATGGGATGCATGCTCTTGGCATAAGAACTAAAAACAGGTTGCAGGAATGATACACGAGAATGACCAACTCACTATGTAGATGTGGGCATATTGATGATATCTAGTAGCGCAAACACTTGATTGACATCATTGACAGCAACCATGATAGCTGGAAACAAGATGACCTGCACTGGTTCGAAAACAATCCATTATGTTCCATTCCATGGAGATAGCCGCAGTAATATTCATATGATACTCTTGCTTTCCGAGGTGTACACTTGTCTCTTGATCCAGAATCAATTGCACTGGCTCCAAGATGATGTAAGCAACAAGTAACCCAACCTTATCATCCTGTATTGTCCAATTAGATGGAGAATTTATGGCGAATACAAACAACAGAAGAGATGGATTGGGAACTGTGTGATTTTGGAGAGAGAAATTAAGGGGGGGTAGAGAAAGATTACTTAATCAAGCAACCAGCTGCATTTGTTTCAGTGTCAAATGACATTTTTTGTTTACTTTTTGATGAGGCTGAGCCCGTGAGAAGTTGTCTGTTAATTACATCTAGGAAGAGATGGGGGAACTCGTTTCATGTGAAGGTGGAAAAAGGACTTTTTGAAGTAGCAAAATGGACATAACTCGAGACAGAAAAGAGTTGAAAGCCTCGGACAAAAACGATCAAATAGAGCAAGTGTCAAGCGTCAAAATGGTACTATTTTCACGCGCTCAAAGTAGTATATTGTGGAGAAAAGTAAAAGGAAACGAGTTTGAGTGTGGCAAGGATACTGGACTCACACAAAAGTCGATGAGAAGGATATAAATAGGGATTTGTTTCAACAGCTTTTCCCTCTTCTTCTTCATCTCATCTCTCTATTACAAGCAAAATACTCTATACATACAAACTCTCTACAAGACATTTGGGCTCTCTCTCTCTACATATGGTCATCTAAATCAAATACTCTACTGTCTATTGGCCTCTACTACTGCTACATACAATGCCTTACAAATCCATGGTCCTCTCTACGTCTCTTGGTCCATGCTAGAAAAAGGCCACACTATCTTTGATACATGCAGACCTTGGTGAACTGTGCGAGTAAGTTATTATCTTGTTGGACGTATGAGCCATGTTGACTAACCTATTGATTACATAGTGCCGAAAAACTACTTTGTAGGGACTGAGTAGGATCACCGCTTCATAATCATGGGTAGACTGCGGGACAAATCCATTGGTCATGCTACGGGATGATCACAAGCTTTATTGCCGACGAGAGTAGGGTTTAACCCTATGATCCGGAGATGGAGGCGGCTTGAGCGTGTCGATGATCTTGTGATGGATGAAGCAAGTTTACACCTTGGTACCTGTTTATATAGTGTTGGTTCCTTTTATTGATGGTCAATTTTCTTTGCCCAAATGGTTTGTTACGCACTCATGCCACAGTACTTGTGTACTCATCTCATCTTTATCTAGTTACCTCTGCCATCTCATGTTCTATCTCATCTAAAGCAAGCTGTTCTCTCCAAATACTATCAAGCCAAGTTATCTGTGCTTCCTACAAGCTCCTAAAATGACAAGACTGTTCAAATATACCATCTCTACATCTATACAAGGTCAAGCCCTACTCTCATCTGTGCTTCCTCTTACTCAATCAATTATCAAGACAATTAATGCCTGACATCTATACAAGGCCAAGTCGTTCTTATATCTCTGCTACCTCTATCTATACAAGTCAAAATAGCCTCAAAAATCTGAAATATTTTAATCCATCAAGTATGGTGATCTCATAAACTCAAATACACATTAATAAAAAAAACAACCACGTCTTGTCATTAGCTTCAATATTATGCTTTTTTATGATTGCATCTTGTTTCAAAGCTTGCACTGTCCATTGATTGCTATGACCAATGTATTTTAAAGCCTGTACATAATTTAGTCATATACATATAATTTAACGTCAAGAGATTTTGCTTGTATGTAATATCATAACATAATAAATTTATGGTCCCTAAACACTTTCAAAGTCTCAAAAAGGAAAGAAATTGATCTAACAAGTATTTTGATAGACTGGCGTTATCAAATATAAATTCAGAAAAAGCAGCATAGCTAACGATAATGCTATATAATTTGCCACCTACTTTCCATACGCTTCAAAAGTATCTATTACTGTATTGCCTTCATGATGGAAAGGGCATTGAATCTGCCAGCCGGCCGCACCAGCCTCCAAAATTGATTCAAATTCAGAACATTTTTTTCTGCTCAAGATTGGACAGAAAGTGTCTTTTTTTCGACTTGATTCAACTATTTTGTGAGATTCGACTATATAAGTTGTGAAGATCATCCTTTGCTTCCTAATACATTGCCCCTGGTGGTAGGGCGAAGTGGTAGAACTCCCGTATGCCAACGGGAGGATCCCCGGTTCAAATCCCAGTGAACGCAAGTTGTTTGATTTTTTTTGAGGTAGTACTGATGTCCTCGTTTGGTGTTTTGTACTCTATCCATTATCTATTTTTGACGATTTCCGCAAGATTGCATTGGCTCTAGGTTTCGCACCTTATTAGTAGTAGATTTCTTTCCCAACTTAGTTCAAAATTTCTTATTCCCCTTCATTGCAGACATTGGGTCCACCAACAGTCTTTTCTATCCCTCAGTATGACATTTAAAGGACTTTAAATAAAACCTGGAGCTTGTCTCCCCTACAAAAAAAAATGCTTCCTTAAGCTTTCCTAGAGTACTTTTCAAGGTGCATCCAATGGTACTAAGTAAAATAGATGATTTGAATAAACTTATCAAATGATTTATGAAAACATGAAAAGAGGTTTCTGGCCAAAATGTCGAAATTTTACATATTGAAGTCCCACAAAGATGATTTCAGAGGTCGCTTTGGATCGATAGAAACATTTTGATTCAAGATATACCATAGTAAAAGTCTTCGTTTTCAAGGTGAAAAACGCGATCGTTTGATTTTCGATGAAAATCATGAGGGGTACGGTACCTCATGCTTTTTGGTCGAATTTTGTTCATGTTTTTTTGATCCCCAAAAAGTTGAGCAAAGGTATCAGGAAGTAACTGCCAGATGAGAGCAAGTGTTTGGTGCTATTCTGACGATCTAAAACCGCTTCTATCGCGAGAAATCACGGCAAAAATGCACTCATATTTTGCTGTATCAAGGGACACTAAGGGCTAAAAAGAAGAAACACCAGTATGCTGCCTGCCCGTATATGAAGTAGCTACGCATATATGGATGTAGAGCATCACACAAGAATCAGATCCACAGATAATATAAAGGGTTTCCTTGTGTACATTGAAAATCAAACGATTGCGTTTTTGATTTAGATAACGAAGACTTTTACTATGATATACGAGCCTTTCAGCACTTCGGGTGGTTTCCTGACCTACGCTTCGCTTCGGTGGAAACCAACCTATGTTCAAACGACCCGCGCTGCCGCGGGCCTTTGGCTAATATCCCAATATCATTATAGCTAGAATGTTAGAAGAAGAACCCTGATTGTTGATTGATATATAATCACTAATCATATGAGTGTTTATGCTTTGGATGGCTCTCACCGAAGCGTAGCGAAGGTAGAGAACCAACCTGCACAGCGACAGCTCGAGCTACCGGTTACCCTTGTGTATCTTATCATAATACTACTACGTTCAAGCTGACCCTCTACTTACACATAAAAACCCTTTATAATATCTGTGGATCTGACTCTTATCTGATGCTCTACATCCATATACACGTAGCTGCTTCATATACGGGCAAGTAACATACTGGTATTTCCACTTTTTAGCCCTTAGTGTCCATAATACAACAAAATTTGAATGCATTTGAGCTGCGTTTTCTCGCGTCCAAGGCCGTTTTAGATTGTCATAATAGGACCCAAACACTTGCTCTCATCTGGCAGTTACTTCCTGATACCTTTGCTCAACTTTTTGGGGATCAAAAAAACACGAACAAAATTCGACCAAAAAGCATGAAGTACTTTTTTTTTTAAAATTGTTTTTATTGATTGCTCCGTGTAAGTAGGTCCCTAGGGCATTACCAAGAGGCGGGCGCAATTGATATGATATTCAATTGTATTTAGGATAAAGCGATAGATGACAGGAACAGATGATAGATGACAATTTTGATTAGAGAATTACAATTGCTTGTGAATTTCAGTTTGGGCATGTAGTTGAAGGAGCTCGTTCTTGATCTGCTGGACCACATCAATCCATATAAATGGAGTCGAGTGAAAGATCATACGAACTTGAGCTCGCCAAATGTTGCCAAGTGTTACCAGTACGACCATGTGAGCAGTGGTGTATGATTTGGAGACATTCTTGATGTTTTCAAAGTCAAGAGAGGAACAGGCTTGGATAACATCACCAATCGAAACGGTTGGCCACAAGAATTCAAAGATGATAGCTTTCCAGATGGATGCCTTACTGGAACAGAGGAAAAGCAAGTGTACAGCATTTTCTTCGTTACCACAGATCGGGCAGAGAGGTGACTCAGCTATCTCAAAGTAGTGCAGCAGGCGTTTGGTCGGGATGGTGTGGGTGAGGAAGCGATAGATGACATTACGGTGGACAAGGTTCAGGGACAGAGACCAGAAGAAATTCCAGTTGGACCTGGCGATGCTGGAGGTGTGAGCCTCGATGCATGCTGTGCGGAATGTTCTGGTTGAAATCTGTCGAGTGAGTCCTTGCTGGCTGTTGAAGTCATAGGAGTCAATGAACGGTTTAAAGGAGATGTCGGTTGTGCGATTGGTGCCATCCTGAGGGGGTTGTAGCATGAGGTTAAAGTACGGTTGGATATGTACTTTGTTCTCGTTGATTTGCTTCAGGATTTTCTTGCAAGCGCGTCGAATGTCAGCTGGGATGGTTGGTGTTTTTCGTGCTTCGAGTTGCAGAGGTTGGTCAGGATTGGGTTGATAAAGATCCTTTACTTGCAACTGAGTGGCCCTAATCGGCATTTTGGAGACAGTGGCAGATGGCTGCAGAATGGCTTTGACAGGTAGGATTGAGGCGGTAGCAATATTGAGGTGAACTGGTTCATTGATGCGTTTGAGGCGGTCAACTGATTTGTAGATCATTGTTACCGTGTTGGTGCGTTGTTTGGTGAGACCAGTGGTTCGTGTGAGGGGAAAGAACAACGGAACCTGCACATGCGCACTCTGATTTTGCTTATTCACTAGCATGACCAGCATGAGATCTAGGATGTGGGGCGAGTCAGAGGGATGGAGGAGCGGTTGAACCCAACGAAAGTATAGGGCTGATTGTTGCAGAGCAACATCCAGAACACCTAATCCACCTAATGGCTTCGGCTTGGTCCATGTGGCCCAGGGGATAACAGGAAAGATGCCTTTTCGTAGAAACTTGGTGCAAATGGACTGGACAGCTTGGACATTACTTTGAGCAAACGGAGTTACTCGTAGTACATACCAGCATTTGGACAAAATCAAACTGTTGAGCACTGTAGCTTTGCCAACGACGGAGAGACTTCTTACACTGTGGATTTTGGTAGCTGTCCGGAGATTGTCGACAAGACCACCAATAAATACTTCACGTTGTTGAACCGATTGCAGCAGAAGAAACCCGAGATAGATCACTGGATTGGAATCCATGTTGGATGTGAATTTTGTGATATTCATTTCTGAGAGTCGTGCTTGCCAATATGACCATGTGTTTTGACCAGAGAGCGAGATAGCTTCGACCTTGTTGTAGTTAATCTTGGCATTGGTTGCATTGCAATAGACATCTAAGTGGTACTCGAGTCTTGCCAGATCAGGAAGGTCTTGAACAAATACAAAAGCATCGTCAGCGTAACATAGGATTTTTGACACATGAACTAAAGGGTCATTAGCATTATAGTTGGGATGGTCAGTTGCATACTGCATTTGATAGCCGTGGTATAATGGATCATTGAGAATAGACCGCAGAAAGGGTTCAATAGCCAAATTGTACAAAGTAGAGGAAATGGGGTCACCTTGCTTTAAGCCTCGCAGCTTGGGAATATCATCAGTAAAGTAACCATTCACATTGATGCGCAAGAGATTTTGGCCCATCATGTTGATGATGCAGCGGACAAGATTAGCAGGGAAGCCATAAGTAATGAGTGCAGTTTGAAGGTACGAGAGGTTAACTCGATCGTACGCTTTTTCCTGATCAAGACTAAGGCCAATTGCTTTGGGCATTTGGTGTATCACATTGTTCTTCTTGGCCAAGTTCATGGTTCGTTCAGCATCTTCCATTATGACCTGACACCGCAGAGCGTTTTGGGCAATGAACCTCCCAGGTACGAAGCACGCTTGGTTTTCGTTGGTCAGTTGCTTAGCGACTTCCATCATTCGATGATTAAGCAACCGTGTCAAGAGTTTGTAGTCAGTGTTGCAGAGGGAGATAGGTCTATAATTTGCCATGTCATTGGGGTCATTTTTTTTGTAGAGGATTGTCATGAGGGAGACGTTCCAAGACGCAGGAAATATGCCTTTGGTGAGGGCATCATTGTAGACCGTGGTGATGAGAGAGTGGAGGGGTGGGAACTTGAGAATCAGCCGGAGGAGTTGGTAAGGGATGCCATCGCTGCCGGGAGACTGTTGCATACAAGCATGCATCTTAGGCTACATTCACTTTCTCCTCAAGCCACCTTTTACAGTGTAGCAGCATAGATGATGTTTATCGTATCACATCACATCTATGTTTACAAGTCCAGTCAATTGTGTGTGCACAGGTGCCTCAGGAACTACAATACATTCAATCTCCCCAATGTCAAAATATCGAGATCCACCTACACTACATGAAACATACCGACTTAGGTGGCCTCTCAAAAAGCTATACCAACAATCCATAAGGCCCCAGTGGCCTGCTATTTATATACCATCTCAACGTAGTAGTCATTGACCAGGGATCTACCATATTTAAGCAAGCTAGATGCCCTGTAATAAAGAAGCTCTTTGCTTTCGTTTTAGATACAGTTGACAACTGATTATTATCATCGACTTATTATTACGAATTCATCAGAGACGCAAATTTAGGCGATCTTTTACATTCAAACAACAAATCATCTAGCTCTACTGGTAGTTCGAGGAGTGATTGCTGTTCACCGTCAAGTCGCATGTCAGGTGTGATTTGATCCAACAATAGCCGCATTGATCTGGCATCGGGTGGAGTTGGTGTGTACAAATTCGTGTAAAAGCTGCCAGCGATCTCGCTCATAGTACCTTGATCAGAATGCAATTTTTGAGTAACTGGATGCCTCAGTTGTTTCAATTGACGTTGATTCTGTCTAGATACGGTGAGTTTCTTCAAGAACCCAGTATTTTTCTCTCCATTTTCTCTCCAATACTTCCCTAATTTGAGGACTTCAATTTCGGCGATAGAGTCTTGTAACGCACCAATTTGTTGGTTGATGGTGTCTAGCCCTTGAAATATCAGTCCCCGGTTCTTCTTTGCTCGCATACACCGATTCCGTTTTGCTTGTAACGTCTTCAGTGCCTTTCTACGCCAGTTGACTTCTTCCAGTTGGAATTGTCGGACATGCTCCTTAAACTCGTCTTTGATCCAGTCCCAGATCTCCTGAGGGGATTGGGTGGCTGTCTTGAGCTCAACTTGCGGCTGTAGACCTTGCAAGAAGATCACCAATTCACGACGAAACTTGTGGTTGTTGGCCAAAAAGGGATTGCATTTGTAGGCGCCAGGCCCCTGTGTTGCATCCTTTTGCAGTTGTAAAGTAATGACCAGCATTTCATGATCTGTCCATGTCGAGTTCATAAACTCCTGGGTACACTCTGTAACTGTTCCATAGGAAGTGTTGTTGCAGAAGATGTAGTCCTAGATGTAATGGAGATTGCTGGATCCATGAAAAGTGGCGCTCTTGTTTTCCCAAAAGCAATCGATGAAATGTTCCTCCAATAAGGCTATCCATTCGACTGTAGTTGCTTCGACTGTTCCATTAGATCAACGAGACTCATATTTGTAGTTGAAATCTCCCAAAATAATCATGTTGTTCTGAATAGTTGTAATCTTGTGTATCAAAAATCTGTGTTGCATCAATTCCGTGTAGAATCCCACGTTGTCTTTTCTTGATGCTGCTTTTCCGTATATGTTGAGTATTGTGGCTATGGAGTTGGAGGAGTTTGGTTCCTCTTCCGTCGCATAATGTACGTGTGCTAGTATAAATCTACCATCGATGCCAGTGTCAATGGGTGTAATAATGTATCTGTTGTTAAGTGATATGATTCCGCAATGTTTGGTGTAGGTGCTGGACTTGCTGGAAAACTGCATATCTAAAGTGTCTTGAGTATCTTTTTTGTCAGCATGAGATTCCTGGATGGCAAGAATATCAATGTCTGATGTTTTGAGGTATTTTATGAATTTTTTTCTGCGTTTTTTATGTTTTTGTGTGTCAGACCACGACAGTTGAGAGTCGCAACCCTCAATCGATGATTAGGTGCTCTAATCATCATATTATTTTAAGTGTTGACGGTTGGACTGAGCAGTTTCTGATGTTTCCTGCCCTTGGGAGTCGTCTGAAGCTCCTTTGCCACCCTTGTCGGTGTCAGTGTTGAATTTGCTGGCTGCACTGCCTCTGGTGAAGCGCCTGGTGAGATTGGCGCGCTGTTCCTGCTCTGTTCTGAGCTTTTTGCCATCTCTGCCATCTTCCAGATCTGGTCGTGCCTGAATGAGAGGCTCCTTCATACTGTCATCAGGCATAAATTGCTTGATCAGCTCTTGTCCATTCAGAGTTGATTCAGCTGCATTGGATGATGTCAATGTTTGCGTGTTGTTGGCAGATGTCTGTGCGCTCGCAGCATATGCATTTGGTGTAACGCCATCATTGTTACTTTTGGGTTGAGGAGTGGGAGAATCAATATTCATGTTGTCCTCATCAGTACCTTCTTCCTCCTCTATGGTGGGTTCAGGCTTGTTCTGTTGCTGTTGCTTCTTGGCTTACTCAGTGTCTGTGGTTTCCTGGGTCTTGGCTACTACCACTCTAGGGCCAATGGGAGGGTTGAGCTCTCACATGAGGTACCCCTCATGGTTTTCATCAAAAATCAAACGATCGCGTTTTTCACCTTGAAAATGGAGACTTTTACTATGGTATATCTTGAATCAAAATGTTTCTATCGATCCAAAGCGACCTCTGAAATCATCTTTGTGGGACTTCAATATGTAAAATTTCGACATTTTGGCCAGAAACCTCTTTTCATGTTTTCATAAATCATTTGATAAGTTTATTCAAATCATCTATTTTACTTAGTACCATTGGATGCACCTTGAAAAGTACTCTAGGAAAGCTTAAGGAAGCATTTTTTTTTGTAGGGGAGACGAGCTCCAGGTTTTGTTTAAAGTCCTTTAAATGTCATACTGAGGGATAGAAAAGACTGTTGGTGGACCCAATGTCTGCAATGAAGGGGAATAAGAAATTTTGAACTAAGTTGGGAAAGAAATCTACTACTAATAAGGTGCGAAACCTAGAGCCAATGCAATCTTGCGGAAATCGTCAAAAATAGATAATGGATAGAGTACAAAACACCAAACGAGGACATCAGTACTACCTCAAAAAAAATCAAACAACTTGCGTTCACTGGGATTTGAACCGGGGATCCTCCCGTTGGCATACGGGAGTTCTACCACTTCGCCCTACCACCAGGGGCAATGTATTAGGAAGCAAAGGATGATCTTCACAACTTATATAGTCGAATCTCACAAAATAGTTGAATCAAGTCGAAAAAAAGACACTTTCTGTCCAATCTTGAGCAGAAAAAAATGTTCTGAATTTGAATCAATTTTGGAGGCTGGTGCGGCCGGCTGGCAGATTCAATGCCCTTTCCATCATGAAGGCAATACAGTAATAGATACTTTTGAAGCGTATGGAAAGTAGGTGGCAAATTATATAGCATTATCGTTAGCTATGCTGCTTTTTCTGAATTTATATTTGATAACGCCAGTCTATCAAAATACTTGTTAGATCAATTTCTTTCCTTTTTGAGACTTTGAAAGTGTTTAGGGACCATAAATTTATTATGTTATGATATTACATACAAGCAAAATCTCTTGACGTTAAATTATATGTATATGACTAAATTATGTACAGGCTTTAAAATACATTGGTCATAGCAATCAATGGACAGTGCAAGCTTTGAAACAAGATGCAATCATAAAAAAGCATAATATTGAAGCTAATGACAAGACGTGGTTGTTTTTTTTATTAATGTGTATTTGAGTTTATGAGATCACCATACTTGATGGATTAAAATATTTCAGATTTTTGAGGCTATTTTGACTTGTATAGATAGAGGTAGCAGAGATATAAGAACGACTTGGCCTTGTATAGATGTCAGGCATTAATTGTCTTGATAATTGATTGAGTAAGAGGAAGCACAGATGAGAGTAGGGCTTGACCTTGTATAGATGTAGAGATGGTATATTTGAACAGTCTTGTCATTTTAGGAGCTTGTAGGAAGCACAGATGAGAGTAGGGCTTGACCTTGTATAGATGTAGAGATGGTATATTTGAACAGTCTTGTTATTTTAGGAGCTTGTAGGAAGCACAGATAACTTGGCTTGATAGTATTTGGAGAGAACAGCTTGCTTTAGATGAGATAGAACATGAGATGGCAGAGGTAACTAGATAAAGATGAGATGAGTACACAAGTACTGTGGCATGAGTGCGTAACAAACCATTTGGGCAAAGAAAATTGACCATCAATAAAAGGAACCAACACTATATAAACAGGTACCAAGGTGTAAACTTGCTTCATCCATCACAAGATCATCGACACGCTCAAGCCGCCTCCATCTCCGGATCATAGGGTTAAACCCTACTCTCGTCGGCAATAAAGCTTGTGATCATCCCGTAGCATGACCAATGGATTTGTCCCGCAGTCTACCCATGATTATGAAGCGGTGATCCTACTCAGTCCCTACAAAGTAGTTTTTCGGCACTATGTAATCAATAGGTTAGTCAACATGGCTCATACGTCCAACAAGATAATAACTTACTCGCACAGTTCACCAAGGTCTGCATGTATCAAAGATAGTGTGGCCTTTTTCTAGCATGGACCAAGAGACGTAGAGAGGACCATGGATTTGTAAGGCATTGTATGTAGCAGTAGTAGAGGCCAATAGACAGTAGAGTATTTGATTTAGATGACCATATGTAGAGAGAGAGAGCCCAAATGTCTTGTAGAGAGTTTGTATGTATAGAGTATTTTGCTTGTAATAGAGAGATGAGATGAAGAAGAAGAGGGAAAAGCTGTTGAAACAAATCCCTATTTATATCCTTCTCATCGACTTTTGTGTGAGTCCAGTATCCTTGCCACACTCAAACTCGTTTCCTTTTACTTTTCTCCACAATATACTACTTTGAGCGCGTGAAAATAGTACCATTTTGACGCTTGACACTTGCTCTATTTGATCGTTTTTGTCCGAGGCTTTCAACTCTTTTCTGTCTCGAGTTATGTCCATTTTGCTACTTCAAAAAGTCCTTTTTCCACCTTCACATGAAACGAGTTCCCCCATCTCTTCCTAGATGTAATTAACAGACAACTTCTCACGGGCTCAGCCTCATCAAAAAGTAAACAAAAAATGTCATTTGACACTGAAACAAATGCAGCTGGTTGCTTGATTAAGTAATCTTTCTCTACCCCCCCTTAATTTCTCTCTCCAAAATCACACAGTTCCCAATCCATCTCTTCTGTTGTTTGTATTCGCCATAAATTCTCCATCTAATTGGACAATACAGGATGATAAGGTTGGGTTACTTGTTGCTTACATCATCTTGGAGCCAGTGCAATTGATTCTGGATCAAGAGACAAGTGTACACCTCGGAAAGCAAGAGTATCATATGAATATTACTGCGGCTATCTCCATGGAATGGAACATAATGGATTGTTTTCGAACCAGTGCAGGTCATCTTGTTTCCAGCTATCATGGTTGCTGTCAATGATGTCAATCAAGTGTTTGCGCTACTAGATATCATCAATATGCCCACATCTACATAGTGAGTTGGTCATTCTCGTGTATCATTCCTGCAACCTGTTTTTAGTTCTTATGCCAAGAGCATGCATCCCATAAAGAGTCAACACATTTCATATCATTTTTTTTAGGAATCGTCCTCTTTTAGAAGGTACTCGGATCATGCAAGATCAAAATAATTCATTTGCTAAGCAAAAATGAGCTTTAAAAAAATCACATGTAAAGTAAATAAAAGGACATGAATTGAAGAGAGATAAGCAAGTAAATGGCCAATTTGTGGTCAAAGGGAGGATATTTTATTAGAAGGTATGTACATCATTAGAAAGCAAATCGCTTGAGGAATCCAATGGTACTATTTTCAGGGTTCTAAGTAAAGTACACATCGCGAAATTCATCAAACAAGGCCGTGGGATTTCCAAAAGAAAGAGGTTTCTGAATTAAACTTCACCTGCAATATTATTTTTGTCTGTGTGCTATTCTGTTGCTTTGGATCATGTCACGCTCCTCCTATGTCACCAGCCTGTCCTTTTTGGGTCTCATGTTGCGTACACTATCTATTTGGGAAGGAGCCTCACTTTCTCGTATAATTGTTTCTGTAAATATCATTACAGTTATATTATAGGGCTTTGAGGAATTAAGGGGAGTCTTCTAGCCAGCCAAAAAGGATTACAATCCCGCTCGACTTTCTGTCATGGTTCGTTGATTTTGGATCCTTTTGCGATTTGATCGAGTTATTTTAGAAGATTCGACTATGAAAGTTGTTGTGATCATCCTTTACAGCCTTAAGATATCTAGAAGAACTTTTCAATGCGCATCCAACTGTGTTGGGTGTAATAGATATTTTGATTGAACTTGTTGAGCAATTTATGAAATTATGAAATGACGTTTTTGGCGAAAATGTCGAGATTTTATATATCAAGGTCTCACAAACATAGTTTCAGAAGTTGCCCTGAATCAAGAATTAATATCATCATAACATAATAAATGTTCAGTCCTTAGACACTTTACAACCCTAATATCGAACCTGAGTTTCAAGGCATCTGTCAGGCCTGGCTCATATGAGAATAATGATTTTACAATCAATCAACAAAAACCACTGTTATTTCTACCCTCTTTCCTCTGCTCAATGCTACCAACGTTTTATTTGAACGACGTCTCAGAGCCTCAGAGATTTCACTACTTACTGCAGACATCTTACGCAGCCCATGAATCGTCAATGTCCAGACTAACGTTATTAAATATAGAATGCAAGACGATGTCATTATGAACGATATAGAATGCAATAAAATACCATTATAAACGATAGCTTTATGGCCTGCCACCTACTTTTCATACGCTTCAAGAGCATTTACTACTGTATTGCAGTAGGAAAAGGGCGTTGAGTTTGCCAGCTGGCCTCACAAGCCAAAATTAATTTAAATCCGGAATCATAGTTTGTTTCAGATTGGACAAATCTTGATGGTTTTGGATTCAGTTAAGCTATTTTTGCAGATTCGACTAAGTAAAATATGATGATCACCCCATGCTTCCTTAAGTGGTCCCTGGTGGTAGGGCGAAGTGGTAGAAACTCCCGTATGCCAACGGGAGGATCCCCGGTTCAAATCCCAGTGAACGCAAGTTGTTTGATTTTTTTTGAGGTAGTACTGATGTCCTCGTTTGGTGTTTTGTACTCTATCCATTATCTATTTTTGACGATTTCCGCAAGATTGCATTGGCTCTAGGTTTCGCACCTTATTAGTAGTAGATTTCTTTCCCAACTTAGTTCAAAATTTCTTATTCCCCTTCATTGCAGACATTGGGTCCACCAACAGTCTTTTCTATCCCTCAGTATGACATTTAAAGGACTTTAAACAAAACCTGGAGCTCGTCTCCCCTACAAAAAAAAATGCTTCCTTAAGCTTTCCTAGAGTACTTTTCAAGGTGCATCCAATGGTACTAAGTAAAATAGATGATTTGAATAAACTTATCAAATGATTTATGAAAACATGAAAAGAGGTTTCTGGCCAAAATGTCGAAATTTTACATATTGAAGTCCCACAAAGATGATTTCAGAGGTCGCTTTGGATCGATAGAAACATTTTGATTCAAGATATACCATAGTAAAAGTCTTCGTTTTCAAGGTGAAAAACGCGATCGTTTGATTTTCGATGAAAATCATGAGGGGTACGGTACCTCATGCTTTTTGGTCGAATTTTGTTCATGTTTTTTTGATCCCCAAAAAGTTGAACAAAGGTGCCAGAAAGTAACTGCCAGATGAGAGCAAGTGTTTGGGTCCTATTATGACAATCTAAAACGGCCTTGGACGCGAGAAAACGCAGCTCAAATGCATTCAAATTTTGTTGTATTATGGACACTAAGGACTAAAAAGTGGAAATACCAGTATGTTACTTGCCCGTATATGAAGCAGCTACGTGTATATGGATGTAGAGCATCAGATAAGAGTCAGATCCACAGATATTATAAAGGGTTTTTATGTGTAAGTAGAGGGTCAGCTTGAACGTAGTAGTATTATGATAAGATACACAAGGGTAACCGGTAGCTCGAGCTGTCGCTGTGCAGGTTGGTTCTCTACCTTCGCTACGCTTCGGTGAGAGCCATCCGAAGCATAAACACTCATATGATTAGTGATTATATATCAATCAACAATCAGGGTTCTTCTTCTAACATTCTAGCTATATTGATATTGGGATATTAGCCAAAGGCCCGCGGCAGCGCGGGTCGTTTGAACGTAGGTTGGTTTCCACCGAAGCGAAGCGTAGGTCAGGAAACCACCCGAAGTGCTGAAAGGCTCGTATATCATAGTAAAAGTCTTCGTTATCTAAATCAAAAACGCAATCGTTTGATTTTCAATGTACACAAGGAAACCCTTTATATTATCTGTGGATCTGATTCTTGTGTGATGCTCTACATCCATATATGCGTAGCTACTTCATATACGGGCAGGCAGCATACTGGTGTTTCTTCTTTTTAGCCCTTAGTGTCCCTTGATACAGCAAAATATGAGTGCATTTTTGCCGTGATTTCTCGCGATAGAAGCGGTTTTAGATCGTCAGAATAGCACCAAACACTTGCTCTCATCTGGCAGTTACTTCCTGATACCTTTGCTCAACTTTTTGGGGATCAAAAAAACATGAACAAAATTCGACCAAAAAGCATGAGGTACCGTACCCCTCATGATTTTCATCGAAAATCAAACGATCGCGTTTTTCACCTTGAAAACGAAGACTTTTACTATGGTATATCTTGAATCAAAATGTTTCTATCGATCCAAAGCGACCTCTGAAATCATCTTTGTGGGACTTCAATATGTAAAATTTCGACATTTTGGCCAGAAACCTCTTTTCATGTTTTCATAAATCATTTGATAAGTTTATTCAAATCATCTATTTTACTTAGTACCATTGGATGCACCTTGAAAAGTACTCTAGGAAAGCTTAAGGAAGCATTTTTTTTTGTAGGGGAGACGAGCTCCAGGTTTTGTTTAAAGTCCTTTAAATGTCATACTGAGGGATAGAAAAGACTGTTGGTGGACCCAATGTCTGCAATGAAGGGGAAAAAGATATTTTTGAACTAAGTTGGGAAAGAAATCTACTACTAATAAGGTGCGACTCCTAGAGCCAGTACAGTCTTGCGGAAATCGTCAAAATATAGATAATGGATAGAGTACAAAACACCAAACGAGGACATCAGTACTACCTCAAAAAAATCAAACAACTTGCGTTCACCAGGATTTGAACCGGGGATCCTCCCGTTGGCATACGGGAGTTCTACCACTTCGCCCTACCACCAGGGACTGTATTAGAAAGCAATTTTTTTTTTTTTTTTGTAGGGGAGTCGAGCTCCAGGTTTTATTTAAAGTCCTTTAAATGTCATGCTGAGGGATAGAAAAGACTGTTGGTGGACCCAATGTCTGCAAAGAAGGGGAATAAGATATTTTTGAATTAAGTTGGGAAAGAAATCTACTACTAATAAGGTGCGACTCCTAGAGCCAGTACAGTCTTGCGGAAATCGTCAAAATATAGATCATGGATAAGAGTACAAAAACACCAAACGAGGACATCAGTACTACGTCAAAAAATCAAACAACTTGCGTTCACCAGGATTTGAACCGGGATCCTCCCGTTGGCATACGGGAGTTTTACCACTTCGCCCTACCACCAGGGGCTGTATTAGAAAGCAAGGCATGACCATCACACTTTACATAGTCGAATCTAGCAAAATAGGTCGAATCGGGTTCAAAGAACTCGAAATTGAACAAATCAGAACAGGATGTCAAGCGGACATTTAATTAATTTTGGCTGACAAACTTTATGCTATATGCTTATTCTTGGAGGCAAATGCTGCTGTGCTGAATAGTATCCAACTCGATATCCAAAAGATGATCGACTAGGATCTCATTCATGCCAGTCTATAATTTACCCTTCTCTTAAATCGTTCTCATACATTTGTCTAAACTTATATTATCATAGAAAACTGCGCCCGCCGCTTGATTACTATAGTTTACGCGGAACAAGCAATAAAAGCCTTTAAACTGAATGTAATTGATGCGTTTAAAGGCTCCAAAGAAGGGAATTACAATTTAATAATAATATAGCTTGGATTTAATAGCTCTCGCTATTTCATTTTTATCTGTAGCCAATTTTCACCAATTGATCATTGCGAGTTGTTCCTCCAATGCCAGCCCTAATGCTTAAGATGCTTCAATTGTGAACTGCAGTATGGTTGTCTAGTGGAATGACAAGAAGCAAGTATATTTATTCAGATTTTAGCTACTATTGAAAGCGCTTTGGGTCTACATAAGTCTTACATTGGGAATACCAAGGGCTGATTGTACTTATTTGAGACCTGTCAGATCCATCTCGTTCACATAATCTTACACAGTATTCATGTGTTAGCCCAAAGGCAATCTAAAATATATCTATACTATCATTTCGCATGCCCATGCTTTTCATTCTTGCAATCTGTCAGTAAACGGGTCAAGTGATCAGCATAACGCACTTGAGCTAATTATTTCCCCGGATTTGCTCACCAGTGCACTCGGCATATCTTTTTCAATGAATCAACATCTTTCAACCGGAAAACGCCATGCTTTGTATTATAAATCAATGAGCCACATACATAGCTTAATAATAGCAGGGTCATCTTAGGATATAAAAGGTGTAAGGCCAAGGTTAGGGAGGGATCATTATTACTTTTTTTTCTTTTTGAATCAAACAATGTCTACTAATATGCGTGCTATTCTTATTAAAGAGCTTGGTATGTCGCTTTTGAATTGCTGAACATAGAAGCTCATACTTTATGTATTACAAGAGATGCCTCTCAACTGTACCTTGGCAACGTCGAAAAACCTGCCCCAAAAGATACTGAAATCTTGGTTAAAGTAAGATTACCTATTATTTCACAGCACTGCGCATGGTAACATTTGCGTGAAACTAGATCAAAGCCTTTGCTCTCAACCATATGGACATTTTGCAAAGGGAGGAAAAGTACCCTGTTGCTATCAAGGTTAGCCCTATTCTTGGGGTGGAAGTGTCTGGTATTGTTGAGAGCGTTGGCAAAGATGGTAAGTGTCATCATGTTGGTCTGACCTACAGAATGTAACATGGACTTCTGTCTATGTTTCAGTCAAAGGATTCAAAGTTGGCGAGGCAGTATTTGGTCTCATGTCTGGAGGTGCCTATGCAGAGGTTTGTTACTATGTATAGTATAAAATGGACGTCCTTGATTCTCAAATGACACCTTCTTCATGCAGTTTGCTGTTCTCCAAGAGGCTTTGACAATGCACAAACCAGATGCTCTTTCATTTGAAGAAGCTGCTGCTATCCCAGAAACATGGTTCACCGCTTATCAGGCACTGTTCTTGGTTGGTGAGATGAAAAAGGGCCATGATGTTCTCATCCACGCTGGTGCTTCTGGTGTAGGCACTGCTGCTATTCAATTGGCAAAAGAGGCTGGAGCGTGAGTAACATACACAGTTTATTATATGTCTTACTAATACAATGCCGATAACAATCGTATTTTTGTCACTGTTGGATCTGAAAAGAAGATTGCATTTTGCGAAAGCATTGGTGCTACCATGGCCATCAATTACAGAACGCAAGGCTGGTCTAAAGTTGTACGTATTTTGGAAAGAGAAAGGTGCCATTTGATCAACAAAAAACTGAATTTTCAATAGATTCTGCAAAAAACAGATAATAAGGGTGTCGATCTCTTGATAGATGTCATCGGCAAGGACTACTGGAAGAAGAACATGGAGGCTTTGGGAGTAGACGGTCATATGGTTTTCCTGGATTTCATGACAGGTAGCAACATTGAGGATTTTGACATATCAGTATTGCCTCGCAAGAGATTAAGAGTAAGTATATTGTAAAGCGCTATATTTCGTCAGAAAGACTAAGTTTTGAATAATCATCTCAGATTGAAGGCTTTAATCTTCGTGCTCGCTCTTTGGAGTATCAACGTCGTCTACGTGATGAGGCCTACCAACATGCCGTGTTGAATCATTTTGCCAAACACGATGGTGCCCTCAGAGTCATTGTGGATAAAGTATTCAGCTGGGAGGACATCAGCGATGCCCACAGATACCTTGAAAGCAATCAATCCATGGGCAAGATCGTCGTCAAGGTCACTAGCAATCAGTAGACTCTTTTAATTAAAATAACATTGATAATAGAAACGACCCTCCCCCCTCCCTTCTTTTGCTACATCAGGCATGTGTGTCCATTTGCGTTGTATCTCGACATACTTGAATGCAAAATTCATTTTCGCGCCGGATGCACTTTCCCCACATGGATTTAAGGAAACGAACATTGGGGGCACATTCACCCACATTCTCCTTTGCTAGCCCGATTCATAATAGCTGTGATCCCTCTCTAATTGTACTATTATATCCAGTATAGGGGTCGGCATTTGAGTGAGAAACAAAACGACCATGAATTACAGTAAGGTTTTAAAATAATACATTTATTCATACATAATAGGTTGACATGCCCTCAATGGGCAGATGGATGAGATGACATGTGCCAGACGATGGAAAAGGATACCGAATGCTTTTGTTGGGTTTATATATACATGCATCTATTAATCAGAGCCAGTAGCAGAAGCTTGAAGGCTGAGAGTTTTTCTACCATCATTGAGAGGGTGGGTATCAGCAAAATCATAGGAGTTGCTGGGGAAAATGCTAGCAGGGAGACCTTGGGTGGAATAAGCAGCAGTCTTTGTAGGTCTGGGTGCAGCAGTGGAGAGTCTAACAGAAGCAGAGGACTTGACAGAAGCAGAGAGCTTTGCAGAGGCAGAAGAGACTTGGGAAGTTTGCAAGGTAACTTCAGCTGTCTTAACGGCAGAAGGTTGAGCAGTTGAGGTCACGTTAGCAGGAGCAGCCATTGTCATGACAACCAATACAGCAGCAATTACAGCAATCAAAAGGGAACGAGCAGCCATGTTATTGATGGAATAGAGACGATATATCAAAGTGAAAGAGATGAAGAGATGCTTTACCGGGAAAACTCATGTCATTTATACAGTAATGATCGGCAATGTTGATATTTGACTCTATATAGAGCGTCTTATAGGTCAATTCTATCGATATTTGATATTAGATCGTCATGGCATGTCTCCGAAGCCGCGCTTTGGCCCTGATAAGTGTGGATTCGCTAAGCTTTGATTCGAACAGGTTTCAGTTTATTAAGTGTCTATAAATATGTTCCAATCGTTATAGGGATGGTCAGTTTTACCTCAATGATTGTTGTGTCATCCTGGAATCATGACATACTAATGATTGCTGATACCCCGTCAGCGTGTATTGGCAAATGTGCTATAGATGCAATAAATAAATCAAATAGACGAGAAGCAACTATCTTACACGGCCACCTCCTTTTTTTATTAGTGTTGTTCATGTCAAAAGGCTCTCAAGAGTCAAACACTACCAGAAGGCGCAGAGTACTTTGTTATATTGGTTTAATATTATCTCGGTAAAAGGCATTGCTAGTATATACATATTATCTGCTAAAAAAAAAAGGCTGATCTAGAAATAGACTTTTCGTATGGGAACATGCTGCTTGCAAAGCTTTAGGGTCAATATTCAAATGTCCATAGACTAAAGAGCAAGTGTCTTTCAACAGTACTGCAAACATGTTCATAGTCCTTTTTACTACACGATGGCATACATTTACATGCTATTTATTTTCAAAACGGGAATTCGAGTATTTGTATATACATTATTTAGGTATGAATGATTTCTTTTTGTTTGCTGTAACGTAAGCGACGTTCTTGGTGAGGCATGAAAGCAATATATTGTTGATTTTCTTGTGCTTTTGTAACTTTTTTTATACAGATTTCAATCGACTAAAATCGTTTGGTGAAGATGATGCTTTTGCAGAAGAGAGAGGAGGTAAAACCATCATGTCTTTCTTGGGCGTTGATGTAGGGGATGGCTTGTCGTCTTTGTCCCAGAGAAAGGCGGTCAAAGGACGAGAGAGAATAGAGCGTTCATCGTGAAACGTAGGCGGCGGTGGTGGTGGTGCTGATGGAGCAATAGAAGAGCGAGCATTCAATGGCGAATGATTAGCAGGTGGGTACCATGGAGAGGATAAACTGCTGATGGTGCTCTTGGAATCACTGGTGTTGCCTGTCGTCGTGCTTGATGTCGTCAGCTGGGAATGGGTGTTGACATCTGCAGGTGTGGTAGACACTGATCGCATGCTGCTGCTACTACCTGGGCTATTGTGCAATGCATCTCCTGCATAGGGGCGATGGTGAAGATGCTCATTTCTCTGCTTTGATTGCTTGTAGTAATTTGGCGATACGGAAGAGGAAGCAGTAGAAGGGTGCATGTTGTTGGTGCTCACCGACTCGAATACATTGGGCTGCTACATGAACAAATACATGTTTAGATGAACTCGTTTGATACACACATAGAATGATGCCTATTACATGATTTTTCTCAATTGCACCATTTGCTAATGTAGAAGTCGTCATGGCATTTGTTTTCCCGTTCTGATGTGTACCACCACCATGGGCTAAATCGTTGTAAATCATATAGGTAATGTAGGTGTGCAAGGCATTCTGCTTGATCTTTGGGTTTTGCTTCTATACATTAGTGTTAGCGCTCGTCCAATGGAAAGCCAAAGTGACACCTACCATGGAGTGATATTGTCTTGAAAAGCTGTTGTTTGCCTGCTGAGGAACGGAAATTCAGTGTGTGTGCCCATGTCATATTAAAACACACAAACTTACCGCAACCTTTGTGCTACTTTTATGATCGCTCTTGCTATGGAATCTGGAAGAATTTTTACGCCACGTGTCTGGTTTGTAAGTTGGAGCAGGCGAGGTGGGTGGACTAGTGCACATTCGCTTGTGTTGAGGAGTCCATTCGTCCGATGTGCGATGATAATATCTGCTGGGATAACTGTATCTCTTTCTCTTTTCATCTATGATGTACTCATGTTAGGGCCATCCATGTATCACATCTATGCTTGCTTGTTATACCAGAATGAGATTGACGATTAACCACTTCCGCCGCTGCCATGAGCAGCATAATTGGGTCGTTTTTCTGTTGAGATTTCTTGTCGTTTGTTTGTGTTACATCTATTTAGACCATCATGATGTGTGAATATCTCAATCTGTACCATATTTTGACAACATGTTTACCTTGAGATGCCTGCTTGCTCGAGAGGTTTTCTTGATTCATCTAGTAGACATGGAAGTCGGTACATATACAAACACAGTTACAAAAGATACTCTACCTTGTCTTGATCTGGCTGCTTTGGCTCGCTGGTCTCTCCATTTGACTCATTTGTCTAACATGATGTACAGAAAAAGTAGTGTATCAGTCATCTGACTTGCAGGCCATCTTGATCCCCTTTTTTCCTTTGTATTTCATATGTGCTGCTGCTTTGCCCCTTTTTTGATGTCCCCCTCCCCTTCCCGTTCACACACACGCATATCTAGTATATGGTTTCATTTATGTGGTTGTATATACCACAAAATCCGTCCACTCCTTTATCAATTATGATGCCAACAGCAGCAGCGAATATCCCTCTCTTTCTCCCTGCTTATTTGTCACAAACCTTATTTGACCGAGATAAAAGTGGTTCATGGTTGGCCAGTGCAATGAGGATACAACTTGCCTCGCAATCCGTCTTGTCCAATGAAGCATAATCCAACAGCTTGTGTGCCATGTCGGTGGAGGCTGCCTTCAATGCCGAGTGCAACAGAATGCTGTTATCCCTCTCAGCTGATGAACGAGGCTGTACTTTTGGATAAAAATCCTGTTGAGATGGCGCTATCTTGCTAGTGTTCAGCGTTGTCGTCAGTGACATTTTTTTTTTCTTTTGATTCTTGTTGATCAAAAAGTGTATGCGGGGAGAGAGAAAGAGAGATAGAGATAGAGAAGGAAAAGAAGAGAAAGAAGAAAAAGAATAGCCCCACTCAAAATGCACACACGCACAAATAAATTAAATGGCACTGTATACACCACCACCACCCAATGATGAGGATCATACCGGTGGAGAGGACAACGAATGATAAATGTAGATCAATCACATATTTAATGATCCCTCAAAGTGAGCATATAATGATTTCTTGCAGAGGGTTCTTTTATAGAAAAGGTTCAGCCGTGGTATAATGCAACTGCTCTAATAAGAGAGGAAGACAAGACCAGTTGTCGAATATCAACATTTTTTTCTGTGGGTTTGTCTTTTGTAGTGATGGCAATCGTCCTTTTGCTCAAGCTTTTTTCGGGGCGTCTGCTAGAGCCTTCAAAACATTAGTGTTTGTTCATTGTTCATCTTCCTATGTTGTGATTTCTGATAAAAGCTTGTCTATTTGCAATGATTTGGCGATTGCCATAGAATGCATCGTATTGTTTCTGTGGAAATATAAGAGATTTGCTGGCGAAAAGCCTTTTTTTTTTTTCGTCAAACTTCTTGCTATAAAAGCCTTAAGCGAACATTCGTCTTTTCAGCCTTGCGCAATTTTTCAACACCTTCTCACATTCTGGAGCATCGACTCGTTCTTGCAGCTTTAAAATGCTGAATTACTGATGCAAATGTTGCTGATGATGATGGCGTTCTTTTCTTGTAATTGAAATGCCAAATCACGCCTTTTCTCTGCCAAAGAGCAAGCTACACGCTATTCCTAGAGCCTTACGTTTGGATGTAAGCAAGAGTTGATGATCTGCAATCACCAAAATACATGGAGCATGATGGATCAAGATGTTGTCCAGTGACGTCTTCTGTCTTTCATTCATCTACATATGTAAAGGTCATTTCCAAAAAGGACACATGGCAATAAAACTTTTTTCTTTCTTTCCTGCATTTTTTTTTTTTTTTTTGCATAATGACTACGCCCGTTGTCTTGGATGAAGATACTTACACTGAAGCCATCAGCCGAATCATTGAAAGAGACTTCTTTCCAAAGCTCGCTAAAATGAGAGCACAGCAAAACTATCTTGAAGCTCAAAACCATGGTTCATTGGGCGAGTTGCAAGAAGCTGGAAAGGCATTACACAACATCTCTATGCAGAAAGAGAGAGGTAAGCAGCTTATCATTCTGTAGCGATACGAAAGCAGGTTGACCAAAGCTCTTGTCTATTAGCTCCATCCAGAGAGTCGAATCAGCCCATCAATTTCTACATTGAAGATGAACCCAACATTGAAAAGCGAGTAAATCTCGGCCTATCTCTCGATCAATTCCAAACATTATATACCAGGTACGGCGGAAATGGAATGTGTACGGTTACAGTGGCAATAGCATGATGCTCATCCATGTTTATTATGTAGCGAGGACAACGCATCCTTCACAGATCTGCTGGAAAAGGCCAACATCAAAGTAAAAGAGCAAAACAAGTGGTTTTTTGACCGAGAATCAAAGCAGTTGCGCATTGCTGATCATCCCAATGAAGAGAGCCCTATCAGGTTGATTGAAGCAAACGACAAGGCACCCTCAGGCTGGAAGTACAAGGCAAAAAATGCACTCATGTATTTCCCGCAAGGTAAGAGCGAGTCTTGGATCAATGAGAAGGATGCACGTGGTATGCCAAAATCGATTGAACACCATAATACCCACATCACCACCATGGATGTCACCATCAACAGCACAATAACACTAGCACCTTCCGATATCGCTGCAAAGAATGGCTCACTGACACCGTGGAGTCAAATGAATGGGCTCAACAGCGACCATTCATCTTCGTCACCCAACATCAGAGGCTACAATCTCGTGGATGCCACGCCAGCATTGAGTCCAGATCGAGTGGGCACACCACAGATGACATGGGGTTCAATCGAAGGTACGCCTCTATTGATCTCTGGAGGATCACAGACACCAGGGCCTCAGTTCTCGCTACCACAGGTGTCGAAACGAGAAGAATTGGGCATGAAACTATCTGAAAAGGCATCAAAAGCATACAGAAAAAAGACGAACGAACGGCAGAGAAGTGTGCAGGGCACACCAAGATTAGGGTAAGATGAGCTCGTTGGTTGAAATAACGAAATACTAATCTCTACTTGCAGTGCTGGATTGATGTCTCCTGCAGCACAACATCTACTGAGAAAGAGCCAAGCAACACCTCGCGCCCAAAGTGGATTTGGCGAGGCACTACGAAACTCATATGGTGGATCACCACTAGGAATAAACAGCCCTCGAACCATCAGACGACCAGGCGCTACACCCACACCCATTGGCTTGTTCCGAGCAGGCGTCACTCCACAAAAGAGCACGATGATGATAATGAAGAAGAAGAAGAATGACTAGAGAATAAAAATGGATACAATCATTGTACATAGCGACATTTACCAACTGTGATGAGCAGAAAAATTATATTGTATACATGTATATCTTTTTCTTTATTTGTTCAGCAAATTGGGGAGGATTTACCGATTAGAAATCAATATCATGTTTGAATGTGGAGAAGGGGAATGTGTCTATATGATCTACGTGGAGAGAGGTTTTTTTTTTCTGGTTTATTGAGCCAATGCAACAGCGACACTGTACGCACCACTATGGCTGATGGAGACATTGATATGCTTGATACCAGCAGCATGAGCAGCCTGTTTCGCTTTGCCAGACAAAACAACTTCAGGAGCACCCACTTGATTACTGTTGATTTCAATTTCCTTCAAAGGAGCACCAGCACCATCCGAGGGAATCTTACCGTAGGATGAGATGGCCTTGAAGACGGCTTCCTTGGCAGACCAACGACCTGTGAAGCTGGCTTGGGGATCAGGGCGGGCTTGACAGTATCCAATTTCTGCAGCAGTAAAATTGCGCTCCACAAAAGTAGCATTGTTGATATTGACAGCGTTGGTTAATTCGACATCGACACCAACACCTCTTTTGCCTGCTTGTTGCTCAGTGAGAGAAGCCAAGATGCTCTTGGTGACTTTTGCATCACCCGCTGTAGGGGCAGCGAGATTAGCAGATTTGTCAGTAAAGTGCCATGAGTTCTTTTCCTTGGAGTATTCAGTACGGGCATTGGGGTTCAAGTAGACAGTGTATTCGAGATCTTCAGAGTAAGGAGCCTCCGTCTTGACTTGCACAAATTCAGAAACACCAGTGATAGAGTCGTGGAGATAACGATACGCCTTGGCATAGCGTTGCGCATTCTTGGCCTTGTACTCATTGTATTGGTTCTCTTCCAAGGCACCGAGCACATAGTCGGGATGAATGATCAGAACTTCACCACCAGCTTGACCGAAACCAAAGGATTTGAGAATACCAGCTTTCAAACCGTCCGTCTGGATACTGCGACAAGGGTACACAATGTAGTCAAATTCGCGCATGATGGTGTCAATGTTGTCTGCATTGCGATTACCAGGAATGATGCCAGTCAGCAAACATTGCATCATACCATTGGCCATCCAAGAAGCAGCTGGGCCCTTGGGATGACCCGTAAGATACTTTTGAGTGATGGCCAAAAGAGCATTGCCCTTGGATCGACCGAGGTGCTTCATTTGTGTATTAACTACACGCGATTCGTTCTTGTCGTTGGCCTTGGTAGAAGTACCGTGGAAAGAAGCCACGCCAATGTCATCAATCGTCAGACCGTAGACAGCAAGAGCACCACGAATGGGGGCAATAGAAGGATCGTTCTGGAAGAATTGATGCTGGAAAGTAGCCAAAGCCTCCTTTTCTTGACGCTTGGCTTGTTGCTCGATGAATGTAGTGCGCTCTTGAAGCCATGCTTGGACCTCTTTTTCCTCAGAAAGTTCACCAGATGCCTTGAGCTCTTGCAACTCTTCGTGCAAATCTTTATATTCGCTTTCCACCCAGGCCTTGATTTGGGCACGACGCGCCTTGATTTGCTTAGCACGGTACTTGAAGCTCATCAGAGGAGATACTCTCTTGGATTGCGTTTCGCGAGCAGTAGTCAAGATACCGGCACCAGGAGCAGGCACAGAACGACCTTCTTTATCAGTAGCAGTGTTACTGAGAGCAATGATACCGTAGATGGGAGAACCTATTTCAATGGCAGTGGAGGCGGTCATGAGAATATGACTAGCAGAACCATGGGATTCAGTAAAACCGTTTCGAGTGGTGGTAGTAGGACGAGACATCTCAGAAGGAGTACGGCCCTTGGCCAGTTCCTCTACAGCACTGGAAGTAGCCTTCATATTGGCAAATTCATAACTGGATTCTTCCGTGGTCTCCTCAGAGGAGCCAGCAATCATGATCTTAGCTTTGCCCGATAACAAAGACTCACATGCCATTTCAATAGACACAGCAGCAGTAGCACATGCATTGACAGGCGTCTTGATGGGACCTGAGGAAGAGAGAAGCAACATGTTGATCCAGGCAGGCATAGTATTGATTTCTGATTCCTGCAAAATGTCCTTTTGCACAGGCTGATCCAGGAATCTCTCGCGATATAGTCCTCTTTGAGCAGCTTGACCGCCTACACCAGAGCCAGTAGTGTTACCCATCTCAGAGACATGGATGTACTTGAAGAACTCATAAGGGTCAGTGATACCAGCAGAGATGAAGGCTTCCACAGTAGATATAATGTTGAATACGGTGACGGGATCCACTTGGTCAATAATATCCTGAGGAACGCCGTAGCGAGTAGCATCCCAGCCAGAGGGGATTTGACCAGCCACAAGACGATCAAAGCGAAGGGCCTTGGGGACGTACAAAGCAGCACCCTTGTGGATGACAACAAACCAACTGCCATTACCAGATTCATAGATGTCTGCCTTTTCGCCTTGTTGATGCTTGAAATGCTCAGCTTCTTCTTTGGAGCACTCGAAAGGTTCGAGATCATGGTCAATTACCACTTCTTGCATCAGCATTTTCTTTTCTGGGTTGTAGCCGCCCATAATTTCAGGTTCTATTAACATGTAAATATCCCTGCATTCAAATGACATATACACAGCAAACTTACCAATAAAACGAATACCAGTGTGATCCAGAATGCGTTGTTCATATCTCGCCTTGACATCCTTGTCCTCCACAGGCTCACCAGACTTGGCATCAACCCAGCCTGAATACCTCTTCCCGTTCTTGAGTCTACCATCCAGATGCTTGATGTAACCCATCATCCAAGCAAGCTCGATACAGCCCTCCAGAGAGAACTTACCGTAGGCTTCCATCTCCCAACGTGTTCTGTGATTGCCCCAAGGAGACACTTCACCCATACCAGCAACAACAATGACTTTGTCGAGATCAAGCATGCCCTTGAGATGTTCGAGGTGCTTGAGAGCGTCATATGGCTTGAGGGTTGGGAAATCAAACTTCATATTGGCGCGAGGAGTAACAGTATGAGGCTTGTAGTTGTGCTCAGCTTCCTCACCAAAGACTGTCTTATAATCGAGCGCATTCTCAGCATCAATTGCCTTGCGGATATCAGCTGTTTCACGGATCTCTTTGCGCAACTTGTTGGTCACCTCTTGCAGTCGAGGGATGAATTGCAGACCACCATTCAAATCAGCATAGACAGGCTCCTTTTGGCAGAGTCTAGTGATGGAAGGATGCAAAAGACCAAGTAAATTAAAGGACATTTCAAGTGTAGAGAAGGTTCTGACACCAAGCGCTTCCACACCTTCAGCAACAATGTTACTTGTGCTCATCAAACCAGTGCCACGAGTCCAACCAATGACAGCGCCAGTGATGACCAAATAGCTAGCCCAACTTTCAGAATACCAACGATCAAACAGTGTCTCCAAAGAGATCTTGGACTCACCATAAAGACCATCACCACCAAACATACCGTGATTAGGCGACAATGGAAGAATGACTTGAGCAGGACGCGTATCTGAACCGATATTTTCCTTTTGAATTTTGACGTTACCCAGCATACGTAACAGATTGGTCAACATGATGCGATGGGCGAGTTCAGCCTTAGAATCAATGCTATCGAGCTCACGACCATTTTCCGGGATAGCAGCAAAGGGAATCACATAATCGAGATCCCAGTTCAGCCCCTCAGGACTGTAGATGTATTCGATTAGTGCATCCACATCTTGCTTGGCACCTTGGTTGAAAGGCACGAGAATGAGCTCAGATCCCTTGGCACCATAGGTCTTGTAGATGCCTTGGAAGTATTCAGTGACTTGGCGACTGAAGCGAGACGTAGTGACAACGACCTTGGCACCACCACCAATGAGGCCCTTCATGATCTCGGAACCAATCGAGTCTCTACCAGCACCAGTCAAAAGAACACACTTGTCAGCAAAAGTGATACCCTTTTCAGCCATCTCAGTCAGCGCATTGAGGTAGATGGTGGTCAGTTTGTTGTTGAATTCCCAGCCAAGACTAGGATCGTGCATGCTACGTCTCTTCAAGTGCAAGAAAGGGATGGTCTCCTTGGTCTTGCTATTTTGTTTAGAAGTAGCATCAGCAGCAGTACCATGAGAACGAGGTCTCTGTTCTCTGACAACCGTGTTGGACATGGACATGGCACGCAAAATATCAGTGTAATACTCTTCCATGGCAGACTTGTCAGATTCCGAAGCAGCGCTTTGATTACGAATAATTTCATAGATGCGGCCAAGATCATGCTGCACCTTGAGACGACTGGAATACTCGGATACCTCAGAGCCTGAAATCATGCCTTGAACGTAGTCAGCCAATTTGCGACATCCAGGACGAGGCACTTCAGCGTACTTGATATCTCCCTTCCCAGAGACAGTAGTGGTAGGACCCTTGGGCACAGCGACATTCTTGTAGTAGGGCTTCTCAGCAAGCACAGAGACACAGTTCTCAATCAAAGCTTGACCAAACTCCTTGGCAAGTCTGTACGTCTCTCCCTGATCACCAGCACACTTTTCCACATTGTAGCGCATGAAATCAAGCAGCTTTGGATGGGCACGGTTCATGATACTCAAGCACTTGGTAGTAACCTCACGATCGACAATGGCGAGCTTACCAAAGATAATGTCATACCACATCTCTAACGCATCCTGACGCACCCAGTTCCAGTATGAATCATAGCGACGCGCCTTGAGAGGAGAAAATGCAGGCTTGATACCATCTGCATAGGTGTCACCGTGTTCAGCAAGCCACAAGTCAAGTTCTGCTTGCAACTTTTTGGTAACCACCTTTTCCTCTTCATACTTTTTAGCGCCCTCACGAATGTCTTTTTGCAGGTACTTGGCATACAAGTTGAGTTGTTGGTAGATCAATGCATCTTGCTTGGCTTTAAAAGCATCAAATGCAGCATTGTTGATTATGGCAACAGTACCACTGGATGCACCACTAGCACCGCCAGCAGTAGCAGAGGATCCGCCAGACGATAAAGAGATACCAGCCTTGGCAGCATAAGCACGAGCAACCGTATCTAACCACGATTTGGCTTCGGCTTCTGTCGCAAAACGAGACGCAGGTTCCATGGTAATGGCGACAAGAAGAGCACCATCAGTGCGGCCAGGGCCCAAACCATACGAGCTGTTGAGATAGGTCTTGGCAGTATTCAAGGTAAATCCGCCAGGCATCTTGGAACCAATGAGTTTGGCAATTAAAGTGCTTGTGTGTTGACCCAGAGCACCTGTGAAAGTACCGTTCAATGCAGATCCAACTTCCTCCAAAGAACTTTCCTCTGCTTTTTCCGGTACAGTATTGCTGAATTCCTTTTGCAAATCTCCAAGAATCTCATTTTGAAGCGTTGATTTGCCACTCACCAAATCCTTGACAGACTTGGACAAAAGAATTTCGCCCACAGTCTTTTTAAGTTTTTGAGCAATGATAGCATGAACAATCTCAGTAGCGCTGATAGGAGCATCACTGACAGCAGCAGTAGGACCGGTAGAAACAACAGTAGCAGCAGCGGTAGCAACAGGTGCAGCAGCGACTGCAGCAACAGGCGCAGGGGCAACACTTGCAGAGGACAATGCAATGCCAGCCTTACTAGCATAGGTCTTTGCTACAGAGTCCAACCAAGCCTTTGCATCAGCTTCAGTACCTATGCGAGCAGCAGGTTCCATAGTGATACCCACCAAGAGAGCGCTCTCCACACGGCCGGGGCCCAAACCATAGGTAGTATTGAGGTAGGTCTTGGCAGTGTTCAGAGTGAATCCACCAGGCATTTTAGCACTGATCAATTTGGCCACCAATGTGCTTGTGTGTTTACCCAAAGTACCAGCGAAGATACCGTTCAATGCTGCACCCACATCTTGCAAGGAAGATTCCTCGGCCTTTTCAGGAACAGCATTGTTGAACTCCTTTTGCAAATCACCAAGAATTTCGTTCTGCAGCGTGGATTTACCGCTGACCAAATCCTTGATAGAGGATGACAAGGAGACGTCATTGATAGACTTTTTCAGCTTTTGAGCAATGATGGCAAGAATGACCTCAGCAGCAGTAATAGGAGCGTCAGCTACAGCAGCAGCAGGACCCGACGATACAGCTACTGGAGCAGTAATGGGAGCAGTTACAATAGGAGCGGGAGCGGGAGCAGTAATGACGGGAGCAGGGGCAGCCACTTCAACCGCTTCTTCAGGAGCACCTTCCAGTTCATAATAGATTTCCTTGGCATCCTTTGAGATACACAATGTTTGACGACGGTTACTCAACGCATTATCATACGATTGGTACTTGAGAGCCAAGGTACGTAAAGCCATACCTGTCAAGGTAGGAGATGGACCCACCTCAATAAGACGTTCAATCTTGTAGTTTCTAAATAACTGGTCTTGTGTTTCAATCCAACGCACAGGAGAGGCAAATTGGTAAGCCAAGAGTTCAATCAAGAGAATGTAGCCCAGTCTTTGTTGTTGAGCAGGACTAGCATACTTGTCATCAGTCCATGTTTTGAGCACCTTGGCCAAACGAGGACTGGATGTCGTACGATACACGTTCTCAATGAAGCTTCTGTCGGTGCTAAAAGGCTCAGCAACCAAGTTGGGAATGTATTTGTTCTTTAATTGAGCAACGTCGATATCAGAGGGATTGAACTTTTTGGCCAAGAAGGTGCGGAAAGGAGTGACACCGCTGAGCAAGAAGGACGAGTGGAAAGGGACATCGATACCAGAAAGAGGAATGGTAGCCTTGCCACGTTCAAGATGGATGCGACCCTGTGTTTGCTTGGCTTGCGTCTTTTCAAAAGCACCATCAATGATCTTGTTGAGCTTCTCCTTGACACCTTCAAACGGCGATGCTTCTTGCTGAAGGTCGACATGAGCAACGCTGATGTAGTTTAGCACATTGGCAAGCACATCCAGGTTTTGAAGAGTGCCGGCAGCCACGTATTGCCAGTTCTCGACATTGAAATTGACAATCTCCAGCACCTCACCATTACGACGAGCAATGGAATCCACAACGAAGCGAAGTGCTGCATCACTGAAAGCCTTGGAAACACGAGCAGGGTTGACAGCAATCATACTATAGTCAGACCTGCCTTGACTATCACGCGTAACAGCTGACTGCATAGACATACCACGGTAAAAGACAACATCCACCAACGAGTTCAAAGGCAGGATATCGCCTACAGCAGCCAGAGCAGAGTATTCACCTAGCGAATGACCAGCAAAGGCACAGCTGGATTGGATCAACTCCTTGGCGCGCATGTCTTCAAAAGCAGCCTTTTCCATCAAGGTCAAGGCAGGTTGAGTGAATTGGGTAGCAAAGAGAAGACCATTGGGAGAGACAAACTTGTAAAAGGAGCTGTATTCGTCAATGGTAGGGAACAGAGGCAAGGTATTGATGGTGCCGTCAGCAGCAACAACATCGTAGAGCAGACTCATGTAGTTTTGACGGATGCGTTCGCCCTTGGGACCACCGAAATGAATGACCTTTTCCTTGGGATTGTTGCGCACAATGTCAATGATGGAGAAACCGTAGTTTTCCATGAAATGCTTGTCAGCTTGATCCCAAATGGACTTGGCCACAGGAGAGCTGTCATAGAGATCCATTCCCATGCCTTTTTCTTGAGAGCCCTGACCAGTAAAGACATAGGCTGTGATGGGTTGCTCGACTTCCGCAGTGCCTTCAACCACCTTTTCGTTGTTTTGATTCACAGTCTCCACCTTGATTATCTTGCGGCCGTTCTTCATACCAGTGTGATACAGCTTGGTTTCGAGTCGATCCGAGGGCAAGACCATGCCAACGAACTTGACATTGTACGCAACCACACGACGAGGCACATTGTCAGCAGCGAAAATTTCAACAAACTTGCGAGTGGAAGCACTGCTCCACATGCCATGGGTGATGGTGCCAGGTAAGCGGGCAAGATCAGCAAAATAAGGGTTGACGTGGATAGGGTTGAAATCACCAGAGACGTTGGCATAGGGCTCATTGGAAGCAGGAGCATGGACAACAGAGGGGTAAGCGGACTGACTGGGCATGACGGAGTAACCGCCGTTCTCAAAAAAGTGGGCTTGTTCAATCTCTTGAGCATGGCGTTTCAAGAAATCAGTGACAGGATTGCCATGGCTCTCGCCTGCTTCGTACTCAACAGTAGCCACTTGGACAAACTCTTTGGTAGATACTTGCATGCTGACAGTACCAGATGTCTTGACGGAAGCGTAGATGCGGCTGTTCTTGTACTTGAGTTCAGTCTTGAGGCGGAAGATCAGCGACTTGCCAGGCTCCACCTTGTGTTCCTCAGAAGCATCCGACCAGTGCATCCAGTCTTTGGATTTGAGGATAGCAATCTCCTTGTTGCTATGCATCTTGTACTCCATGGGTGCCTCCACTTTGTTCTCAAATGTGTTTTCAAAATCAGTAAAGTTGCCACGGTACAGAGACTGACTGGTCACTTCCATCGCAGGCTTGCCATCACGCACAATCATGGCCTTGACTTCAATCATCTTGCCAGACTTTGTATTGACAATAGCATTGATCTTGGCCAGCGTGTCCACCACATCGCCCACCTTGAGAAGATCAGCACCATCCATCATGCGGAAGCTGACGCCCAAATGAACAAGTCGCAAGAGATCGCCGTCTGCAATTTTTGGGAAGATGCCCTTCATGATAGCCTTCCAGCCAACAACAATAGCAAAGTCCATAGGAGCACTCACCACTTTTTGATCGCGGTCGCCAAAGATCTCAGCCTCATTTCCGACAGCTTGACAGAACTCGGCAATGTCGTCAAATTGGACCACTTGTCCCTTGTCGGCAATGGTGTCTCGAATGTTCAAGTTCAGATAGTCCTCCTTGTTATCGACACCATACCACAGCTTAAAGTAGAACTCCTTGATGCGATCGCTGCGTCCCTCCATGACCTCACGAATGGGCGCATAACCAAACTCGGGCTTATACTCAAACTCCAGATTCAAGGGAATATAGTTGCTGGCCCTTTTTTCATACAGGGTCATCAAGATCTTGTTGTTGTCCTTGGTTTCAAGTTGCACAGATGTTGCATAATCACTGATGCTCTGGTTGGCACTCCACTCGCGCTTATCTTGAATCACGACACGCTGGATATCTCCATTAGCAGCACGAGAGATGACGACCTTTTGATGAGCACGGGGGCGGAAGATGCGTCTCACAGTATTCTCAGCAAACTTCTTGCCTTGAACAATGAAAGGCGATGTCAACAGAGCACGAAGCCAGTTGTAAGATGGACCGGCAATGGCTTGGATCCAGTCATTCTCCTCAGGAATGTCCTCAGCATCAATCTTGAAGACACTCTCAGTGGCAGTAGCAGAAACCTCTTGAACACGAGACTCCTCAATGGCAAGACCACCGAGATACTCGACCTTTGGGATAACAGCATTCTTGTAGTAGCGTTCCTTCAAGCTATCAATATGGCTATAATAAATATCACCGAGGATTTCAGCAATGGGCTGATCAGTGCGAGTAGTATACTTGGCAGCAACAGGGCCATGAAGAATGCAGGTACGTTGAACATCCTGATCTACAACAGCACCGAGATCTTCTGATTGCCAGAGAGAATCCTTCTTGAACCAAATGTCAAACTCCTTGTCCATGATCGGAATGAAGGGTACAGGCTTCTGGTTAGGTCTCTTGCAAAGAGCGAGGAAATGGAACACATCTTCAGATGTCAAAAACTGGGATTCTGCGTCAGGGAATTGAGCCATGAACTCTTCAACAAAGGTCGTGGGATCGTCTAATTGAGCATAGTTTTGTAGCAAGGAGGGGCCAGCCTTTTGAGTGAAACGTTCTTCGACACGTCGCATGAAATCACCCACCAGGTTGCGAAGAGAGACATCAATCCAGCGATGCTCAAGTTTGACATAAAGCAAAGCAATCAAGCGATGGACAACTTCAGAGTAGGTCATGTCTTGAAGATCTACCACTTCACCCTTCTTGTTCTCACCAAACCAAACCTTTTGAAAATCAGCATTTAAACGCTTGATAATGTAGTCCTTTTTAGCCAACAATGCAGGTAAGCGCTTTTCCTTGGGCAAGGTAAAGATGCTGTCATCGAGCTCCTTCCAGAGAAGGACGCCACGAGTAGCCACCTTGTGGATAGGTTCTCCCATTTCAGAGAGAACAGTAATGATACCGCCAGCAGGACCCTTGTATGTCTTTTCCCACTCATTATCAGCGAGACCAGGAGCATCGACCATGGCCTGCTTGGCATCAGGAGATGCTAACCCTTCTTTAGCCACCATCATGCGAGAGCCAAAGAGAATACCATCAAAAGGCATGGGAGGATAATCAAATTGAAGAGACCAATCACCAGTAATGTAGGGCAAGGTATCATCAGCACCGCCGAAACCAGAACCAGCAACAATCACAATGTTGGATTGACGACGTATAGCAGCGTAAGTTTCAAGAATAGGTTGATGAACATCTTCAAACCCATGATGACCGCCAGCACGACCACCAGTCCACTGCAGGATGATGGGCATTGTAGGATTGGCAGCAGCAATAGCTACTACTTGACGAATGGTATCCACATTTCCAGGCTTAAAGGAAACATGACGAATACCAGCAGCTTGTAGATTGGCAATGATTTCGTTGGCATTATCGATACTGGGCACACCAGCAGCGATACAGAGACCCTCCATAGGCAGGCCTTCTTTACGCATGACTTGAATCAGAGGATATTGGAATCCCCATTGAAGTACGTTTAAAAAGATAATGTTGAGTGTGATGCCCTCACCAGGACGGGTGAGCGCCATGATCTTGTCCACTTTTTCGCGTAAAACAGCCTCACTAAAATGCCCACCACCAGCCACTTCGATATGGTAGCCAGCATTCATGACAGCAGCAACAAACTTTTCATTAACAGTGGCAGGCGTCATGCCAGCCACCATAAGGGGAGGTTTGCCCAGTAGACGAGACATCTTGGTATCCACATCAATGCGACCACTAGATTTTGTAATCAGGTTAAAACCCTGCCGCGCTACTTAATCGCACGCTTTTACTGTACCTGGCAGTTTCTACAAGTTTAGGTTGAAACAATGTAGCCCAGTTTTGAGAGTACTTGACAGAAGAGATATCAGCATTGAACAAGTCAGCCTTGTAAGACAGATCCTTGTTGGCGCCCTCAAGCGAATCAGCCAAAACCACCTCTACACCAGTACCTTCCTTGTTGCGGTAGGTCAATCCACCAATGCCTGATGCACCTCCAGGTCCGAAATCGATGATATGAGTCAAATCCGTCTTTGGGATGGACTTCTCCCAATGAACAGGATGCTCACAAATGAGCTGAAGGAGGGATTTAGTGAGATTAGCCTCATTGCGGAGGTCTTTGCCTAGAGAGTGTATGGATGAAAGTCAGTATCAGATGTGGGTTTTCATCCCCAACGCTCCACCCAATAGGTTGGTTGGCGGTGCTCATTCTCCTACCTGAATCAGTTGCGAAAACTGGGATTTTTAAATCACTTGCGTTGAATAAAAGATGGTTATTTTTAGCATCTCTCAAGATGGTATCAACAGTTGGCCTCAAATAGGAACTATGGAATCGAGCAGTGATGGGCAAGAAACGAGATGAAAACTTGATTTTGCGCTCAGAGTAAGGGATACGAGATTGATCCAGACCAGTGGATGCCTTGAGTTTACGCAAACCGAGATTCATACCGTACAAGGACTGAGGGGGGCCCGTGCAGACAAAGGAGCGAGGACCATTGAACAAGGTGAGTTCAATTTGGCGTTCAGGAGCAAGATGGGTGTTGGTTTGGTTGATGTACTTGATCAATTGGGCTTCTCTGAGACCTGTCACTGCCAGCATAGGAGTAGGATTGCCTTCACCATTGCTGATGGAATCTTCAATGACGGATGGGTTCAATGTAAATGAGGGAAACTCTTGTTGTGCTCTGGTACCGATCCAGAAGAGCAGACCCAAGGCCTTTTCCGTGTTTTGAGTGAACTCTTCCTCAGTAGATGAAGCAGCAATAACGATAGAACTTATGATACCTTGACTGTGGCCTGTGGTACCTATAAAGTTTGGTTTAATACAATGCCATTCATCGGCCAACATGCTGATATAGTGCACTTACCTTGAAGTAAATCACGGACCTCAGCAGGACTACAACCAAGGACATGGAACAGCACATAATAGTGAAGGAGCTGGGTAAGCCCGATCAATGGAAAACTGACAGGAGCAGAGATCAAGTATTGGTTATCGGGTCTAACGTCAGCATCGTCCAACCAACGCAAAATGTCGAGACCTTTGGAATGAAGCACCTTGGATTCAGGGCCATGAGCCAAATCAGCCAGTACCACAGCCATGCGACGCACAAAAGGCTTGACAATGCCCTTGTATGTCTCCCAAATATCAACAAGCTCGTCGAAATATTCCTCGATATTACCTTGTCCACCAAAAATAGCAAATAACTTGACATCTCCAGATTTAGCGGCTTCGAACAAGGCGGATTGTGTTGGCTTCATTTCTTGTACAGATACGACGTTGCTATTTTCAAGCTGAGCGAGCGAGGAATAGTAGCATTTGATGACAGATTTCTTGACAGCGAGAGGCAGATCTTGTATCACAGCATGAATGTTGTTGTCCTTGAGATAGACGTTGTTGAAATGGATGAAAAGAGACCTGGCTACTTGTAAATACGCCTGTTCTTTGCTAGCACGGTCAGAAGCGAATTTCATAAAACGAGCAGCTAATTCAATTTCACTGAGGTTGTCAGCGACACCTTCCATGGCAGCAGCAGCAGCAGTAGCAGGAAACTCTTCTTTCAGTTGCTCAGCAAATCCCCATGTGTTTGCTGAAACAAGAATAGAAACCTCGACAGAGTCCTTTTTGATGGTCAAAGGACGCAGTGATTGTTGTTGTTGGATTTGATCCATATAAAATGATAAATGTGCTATGTAAGGTGGCTGATTAGTTTTTTCAAGCTCTCTTGTATGTGTGCAATTGCTTTTACCTTAAAAAATAGATGAGTTTGTATGATGTATCAGCTAATATGATTGGCGATGTGGAATGTCTATCTAGTTATTGAATATCGCCTTGAACAAACTTTTATTCCCCAATAAAAGAATGATGAAATCAAACAAGAATAGACCAAAGTGTACAAAAGAAAAGAAGAGCAAGTACTGATAGTCTGGATGCTTTGATCATATCATCAAACCAGAAACCAAAAATGGGCTCATTTCACTCCCCAAAAGTTGACAGAAACGACTACATTAATCCAAAGAAATTGAGAAACACTTGGTACAATCATTTAACAACCGACTACGAGATGAGCCATTGTCAGGAGATTCGAGAGATAGTTTAATTAAGGTATTGGACTACAACTTATAACATGTTAATGTATACTTGGGAGATTTATATTAAGTTTTTGGTTGTCATTCAGGGCCATCAGATAGTGTATTTTGCTTAAATGTCAGTTGATCTCATTTGACGTACGATTTCATTCATGTCAAATGTGATGTTTAAAGCGCGAAACTATTCATTGCAATACGACGTTCCTGATTGCTATGAAATGATCATGCAAATCTATTAAAAAAATGCAAAATATAGATGGTATCTCATGTCAAGAATATTGAAATGCTAATGTAAAATTGACTCCTTCTACGCATTTCTCAGCAGACATAAAACGCATGATATGATCATGCCAAATGTTGGCACAAAATTCGATTCGGACCTTGAAGATATGCTGAAAAGTGGTGCAATGATTGAGAAAATGGGGCTTTCATTAGTGCCTATTGAATTCACCAGCATCATCATTTATAAACATTTTGGGTTTCTTTTGACATCATGTTATCATTGCTTTTTTGAGATTACCTTTTTAAGGCCGTCCATCTCGTACAAATGCTACGGCAGTTGCAGTGTACAAAAATAATTGATCTGCAGCATAAATCAACCTTAAAACAGCGTAGCACAATCTGTTTTGACAGCGGCACCCTAAAATGATGAATGTCATGTTTGCTTTTGATTTGATAAATGGGGCAATTGGCACCTACGCATCTCAACTTACTGTCTGTCATGGAAACCGAAAACTACAAAAACAATAAACTATAACAATGTTGGATGGGAGAACAATCAATGATTGAAGCTGAATTAGACCGTGAGAGGGCTGAAATTGCAGCTCGTAATATCCAATCATTCAGTGTAAGAAGAACTAACAATTTTGCTTTCTTGCACAAGTATTATGACTTGATGGCGTTTATATTACGCATCTTTACCTTTGATTGTAGTATATCCATGACAGTTGCAAGCAACAAACTAGTAGAGACATCATTGCCCTACACGATCTCATTCATTAGTGTTCTTGCTTGAGACAGCCCTCGATTGTTGGCTGCTTTCATCTCGTGTTACTTCTTAATTATCTCCTTTGCAGGCAAATCTTTGCCAAACCCTATATATTTCCAGTATTTGCCTTCTTTAATAACATTTCGTTGAACTCCTTCAAGACATCCTCAGTTAAGCAAAGGTTGACAGCATGAGGTGCCATTTTCGAACAAATCACAATGTATTGGTGGTCATAAGTGTTTGATGAAAAGAGCAACAAGATAGTGTCGTAATACAAGAGTGAGGGCCCAGATACTGCTAGTGGGCCATTAAGTTTAATGCAGCTTCCATATGATCCATATGTGAGTACCATCTTGAGCTCACCACATAGCAATCGTAACTTTTCTCAGGCATATTGGCTTACATTATTAAGCTGTAATTTGAGAGAGTAGCTTTTGCGTTTTATTCACAAATAAAACACATCACTTGGCGACTTAAAACTGCTTGCAATGAATAGTTTAGTACTACTGACGCAAATCTTACTAATGTATACTATGTCTCTTCTACTTTTCTGTCTATTGTCTCATAGATTCCCTAAAAGTAAATTATAACTGTAGATATGACTCATTCACGATGCTCCAAAAATGGATCCATGAATACAGCCCATAGACGGGCAGAAAGCATGCTTGCACTACCTCTTTCTACCCCCAATATATGCAAAAAACACCAAAACTTGGATGTATTTGAGCCGTGATTTCTCGTGCTTGCGGCCGCTTTGGACTACCAGAGTAGTATCAAATGATTACTCTCGACTAGCACTTACTTACTAGTACTTTTGCTGAACTTTTTTGGGATCGCCAAAAATTGATCAAAAAGCATGAGGGATACCTCATGATTTTTATCGAAAATCAAACAATCGCATTTTTGACCATCAAGATGAAGACTTCTACTATGATATACTATATCAAAGTGTTCCTCCCGATCCAGTGCAACCCCTGAAACTTTGTTTATAAGACCTTTATATGGAAAATCTCAACTTTTTCGTCAAAAATTTCATTATATATTTTCTAATATTTCTCAATAGGCTCATTCAAAACATCTTTTTTAATTAGTACCATTAGATGCGCCTCGAAAAGTACTCCAGAAATGCATTAGAAAGTATGGGGTGAACATTACAATTTATATAGTCGAATCTAGCAAAATAGGTCGAAGAGAATCCAAAAACTTCAGAATTCAACAAATCAGGACATAACGTCAAGCGGGGATTTAAACGGATTTTGTCGGCGGTCGCTGCTCAGCAGCAATGGAGCATTGCAACTGTAAGTTTGAATCTAGAAAACAATTCACAAATCGAGGTTGATTGCATTGCAAAAAGTATAAAAGCATACACTGGATGGAGATGTAAAGTCAAATGCTGCTATTTACAACACAATCAATTTTAATTAATTTATAGTACTTTTTAACTAGCCGATCTATCTCGCTACGCTCGATGTCGGCGTCTCTCTGTGGGCTCTCGTCAAAGACATTTTAAATCAGATATTATAACATTTTGGTATATCAAGTTGATTTTAACCAGCCAATTATTAGTTGGTAAAAGAAAGGTTATATCAGAGACAGAAGGAGGAGAGGAGGTATCTCCCTCAGCATCCTTTTTGCTTACACTGATATCAAACAAAGCCTATTATTGGGACAATGTGAAAGAAAATTCATATTTTATGCAGCTTTTGTACATAATAATTGCCATTTTCTGATAATGGAATTGTAGCATCATTCGCTGCTGCTGATGTTGTTAATAAGATGGCGACATAAAGCTGGTCATAAGTAAATACAGGACTTGTGTAAGATGTGTAGCGATTTTTTTTGAGATATTGTCATTGCAAAAGACACCTTTATAAGGAAAAACTACCAAGGAAAAGAAATTATTCAGTCTAAGCAATTGTCCTTTCAACTCCATGATCCCCATTTGATCAGCATCGCAACCATCATTGTTATCATCATTGTCATTATCAGAAAAGCATTTGGGCCACCCGCTAAGATCAATTCAAACTCAGGTTTTTTTTTGTTCAGTATTGGACAGATATTGTTTTTTTTCGACTTCTTTAATCTATTTTGTGATATTCGACTATATGGATTGTAATAATCACCCTACGCTTCCTAATACATCCTTGAAGTACTTTTCAAGGCGCTTCCAATGGTGCTGATTGTAATAGATATTTTGAATGAAATTATTGAGCAATTTTATAAAATTTGAAATGAGGTTTTTAGCAAAAATTGTCAGATTTTGCATATGAAAACCTCGTAAAAGTGGTTTCAGAAGTTGCTTTGGATCGAGAGAAACATTTTGATTCAATATATGCCATAGTAAAAGTCTTCATTCTCAAGGTGAAAAACGCGATCGTTTGATTTTCAATGAAAACCATGAGGTACCCCTCATGCTTTTTGGTCGATTTTTGGCCATTTTTTTTTTGGCGCAAAAAGTTGAGCAAATGTGTCATAAAGTTACTGTTACTCAATTACAACTGTTTGGTGTCATTCCGGCGGCTCAGAAAGGTCTACATGTCAAGATATGAAGGCTTGAAATCTGTCAAATTTGGTTATATTTTTGCTTCATTACTTTTATTTGCAGGCATGAAACAGATCTTTGGTCCATGATATCTTCAAAACTGGATCAGAATGAACAGTTATTTTATTAGCAACTCAAAAGCGTATAGAAGATAGTCCTCTTCTTTTCAGCGTTCGTTTGCATTTTAACGTTGTTTGCGGTAAGAGAAATAGCTGTTTTCTCCACCAAGCTGCATTGCACCGAATGTAAAAGTGCATTTAACGGTAGTAGTCAGTTGGCGAAGCACATGTTTAGATTCCATGAGCGAGTAGTTACAAGAAAGGACCGACATTGATATGTCTACTAACACATCTCACAGGCAACTTTTATATGCGACAGAGATGGTCGTTCAAAAGCTATCAGGGCATACAAAACACAGAATTGGCTTCGTACGCATCAACGACGAGACTGCCCAAGGGTAAGTAGATTATCTCTGTTTAGAATGGATGGCACCGGCTAACCACTTGTGTAATAGACTCCTTGTACTTTTGAGGGCTGCCCTGATAAACTTGTCAAGGTTTTAGGTGTTGAAGCATCATGTTTACAGCAAGACATGGCCTTGCAAGTTCTTCTCAAGTCTAGGGGGAACGCCCTATGAATCAATTCGGTATATTTTCAGTACTGCATGCAAAGGGAAATCCGATACTGCGACTATGATTCAGCTCTCAGGGGCCACGATGAGGGTAAATATGGAGTGATCCGTTCGAATAATCACAAAAGATATCAAACACAAGAACCAAGTTGTCAAGATGAGAAAGGAGTCGTCTGTGCTCCAAACACAAGAGCAACAAGAGCAACAACAACAATAAGGGAATCAACGCGACGTTTGATTGCTTGATAGCCTTATGCCAACATTATTGCTTTTTCTGGCTACATTCTATGATATAAAAACAAGCAGTGAATGCTATGCCTTGTCAAGTACAACAAAAGTAAATATATTATAATACTTTATTAAATAATGCGAGCATACATTTTTGCAAAATCAAGACGCAAGGGTATTTTCTTGGTGTCTCTGCTAATGATAACTAAACTAGACACAAGTGCTAGACTGAGGCCAGCAATAACGCTCTTTTGGATCAAGACGCTCTTCTTTTGTTTGGTGGCTTTTTGATCTACTGCCACGGATCGACCATTCAATGGCACCTTGGATGAATCCACAGCTACAACAGGGCGAGGTTTTCTCTGGAATATATACTTGATACCACTCACCATATGATAAGAAGCAGCTACAATAAGCGCTGTATGCAAACCATACGAGAAGATGGATTTGTTTTGCAATCCCCAGGCAATGTATCCGAAATCGATGAATGCCGAGTCGCCATAATAATCAATAGGTAATCCACGAACCAAATAATAGTGAAGCCCTGCCAAAGGAATCAATAAGTAGCCTGCCAATCCATGGTAACGCAGCAGATTGTTTTCATTGTTGGGTGGTGCGATGGCAGCAGTGAGTTGTTTGTTTCTGTTCCAATAGAGACGAATACCAAGCTTTGCAAGGCCTGTAAGGACATGGGTGACAGCTGAGCCAGTGACCAAAATGCCTTCCATGTGCTCATCCTGGTAAAAGGGTCTGCCAACAATCAACCAGTGGTTGGCTAATGATGCTCCTCCTACATTAGCAGCTAGTAATTGAACTCCATGAATGGCTGCAAATGTAGAAAATACGACTGCAGATGTTGTCTGAGCTTTGGTGAGCAGACTGTAGGCTTTTGTGAGTGATAAAAATGGTCTGCGAGTTGTGCCTAAATCTGTCATGTTTTATTGCAAGTAAAAGAGTGGGGGTCAAAGGAATATTTCGAGTATGGGGTCCAGAAAATATCAGCCTTTTATATAGGTTGTGTTCAACTGGGATCCAAAACAGGTGGTAAATCATCCTTAGTTCGTGCACACAGGACCTGCTTGACAGCTCTTCCATGCACATCGTATCTCAGTGATTGCGTATTGATGCAAGAGCCTTTTAATATCTTGATGTATCCCATAGCCATGCATTCCATGCTCTGGTGCTGATGTTGTTATGTCAAGAGAATGCCATGATTGATTATCTGCGAATCTTATCCGTCATCTATCATGGTCTGCCAGTTGTAAATATTTATGAATGTGCTTAGTGAAGCGGTATACAACCAATGTACAGAACATGCCTCAAGGAATAAAAGCAAAAGAAGAGGTTAAAAGAGGGGCTGGCCTATTTACTTGGAAGACCACTTTGTAACAGTAAACCTCACATGGATTTTATCGACCAAATCGCACCCCTTTTCAACAACGTAAATGAAAACAACAATGATCAAAGAACGACCAGAATCAGTTCCTCATATCAAAGACACTCAACAAATCATTCGCTAATTATACAGATCAAGCAATGGAATCAGCCTTGCTCTTCATCTTGCCTCTTCATTGTAGCAAGCCTCTCCATCTCTCTCTCTCTCTCTCTCTCTCTGCTTTTGTGTAGTCAAAGCTCCCAACATCCTCCTTCAACTGTCAAACCAATAAGCATCATATTTGAATGAATACACAAGGTCGTTTTGAATTAACAAAAACTACTAAATTTTGATATAAATATATAATTTTTTTCATAAATAATGGCTGTATATTCTGGGTGTTGTTCTGTTTTGTTGCGAATTGTAATAGTAATGGAATATCAAAATGTCTAACCGATGATGAGCTTATCGTCTTGGAAGCTGTATTCTGTAAACGAGGAAAAAATGAGTATACATGCTATGATCCATGCTACAGCCAAATCTTACCAGGAATTTCAAGGTTGAGAGGAGCAGGACCTTGACGAATACGACCAGAGATATCGTAGTGAGAACCGTGGCAAGGACAATACCAACCACCGAAATCACCAGCTTCACCGATTGGTACACAACCCCTACATGAGAATCCAAATGTCAGTATGCCATCAGACTACGCAATAAGTCCTACTTACAAATGGGTGCAGACACCCAACATGACGAGCCAGTGAGGATCCTTGACACGCTCAGCATCAGTTTGAGGATCACGCAAAGAAGAAACTTGAACTTCATTAGCTTCAGCAATTTCAGCATCGGTACGATGACGGATAAAGACAGGCTTTCCTCTCCACTTGATGGTAACGTTCTTACCCTCGGGGATAGCAGACATATCAACTTCAGCCTTGGCCAAAGCCAAAACATCAGCAGAAGCAGACATATTGGCCAAGAAATCTGTAACAGTAGCTTGAGCACCAGCAGCAGAAACCAAACCAGTGGCACCAATCATCATATAGGTGAAGGTACGGCTGGCTTCACCACTGTTCTTGACCTTCTTGTACTTGGAAAAGTCAGGGATGTTTGTGGTGTTGTGGCGCATTTGCATGGTAGATTGAGATGAGATGGTGTTCAAGGACTTGTTCATAAGACCAGAGGCATTTCTGTTCTTTTGCTCTTCCTCCTTGTTGTTGATGGCGATACTGTAGAATCTCTTTAAAGCAGGAGCAGATGCTGATGCAGAGGTATAAGTACGGTTAGAAAGAGAAGAGGCAAATGTACGAGCTAATGAAGCCATGATTGCAATGTTGTCTCTATACAAGATTGAGAGTGGGGAGAGGGGGGTTAATGTTGAAGAAAGAATTCTTTTTCCAAAATCAACAAGGCATTCCTTTTTTTTTTTCGGAATCAACCCCTTCCTTCCATGATGAAGAGGGGGAATCATTGGCTCCCCCGCTGGTTTATTGTGTCTTTTCGTTCTACGTCACCTTGTAGTGTACTTCTTCGGGGTTCTCATCAAAACATACCATTGTCGAGAATATATGTCATGTAAAATGTGGTAAATCCGTATGAGGTGTACTCCATTGTCATCTAAAGAGATGTCTCTATAGACTTGACAGACATTGAAAAGGTAGAGATGACTGTAAATGTGGCTATTTGGAATGATGATTTAGCACCCACAATTTGTCCAATGCCAGATATCTACGGCCTTTAAGTACAAAGAAAATTCATTTACAATTGACCGGAAAGTTTCACGTCTTTCTGTAAGCAGAGTTGCGGTCTATAAAGAAATGAATTCATTCGTTGGTGGGCTCACGGTCTGCTTTGTGCTTTGTCGAAAACAGTGTCTTAGAGAGTCTGGTGTCAACATTCGAGTTCGAGCGTAGGCTTGAATTGGGAGGTTGTTCAATACTGGGGAAACGCCCGAGGGTAGCAATACAGCAGGGAAAACCCAGAGCACTGGTTCGGCTGTGAGATAGCACGTTGGAGAAGCATTTAAGTATACTACCACTACGGATGGGAACTCCTTCTTTTTGCAATTTTTTTTGAATTTTTGTTTCGATTTAGAGCGTTGATCTCTTTTGCTTTTACTTGATTGCAAGCCGAGGAATCAAAAGAAAAGAATTGGGCCTTTCATTGCTAGTGGCAAATCTCTTGCGACAAACGTTTCTTTTTGCTCAGATACAGGCAGATTAGTCAGGAATATGCAAGAATGCCGTGCTACGCTGACTTATTCAAAAATAAGGAGCACAAAACGATCAATGGCTTGGAAGCAATGACCCATTCTATATGCTTGACTAGCAAAGAGCTTACACTATTGATATGTAGTTAGATTGTAATGGAGATCAATGAGACGATGCATTATATTTAGCTACAACTACGATCAGCGTGTGCATAGCTTGATGCTTCCTTGATAAATACCATAGAGCATCACTCATCTTATAATTTTGTGCTTGTATGCTTCCATCCATGTGTATTTGCAAACGAAATCTCTAAACTAACGTACAACACAGATGTTTTGTACTCTATCCAACATTAGGTAGCATTGATTTATAGGGGGGGTTTTACCGTAGCGAAGCAAAAGTACAAAGCCATGGTAATCAGGCGTCTAATCCAATACTTGGTAACAATGATCTATATGAGGGCTTGATCGCAGCCAAGCAAAGGTGTAAAACCATAGTGTTCAAGCAGCAAATTCGGGTTTTCATATCCATTGTTAATAAGCTTACCAGCAACATATCGCATCAAAATTTGCATAAATCAGCTTTACCGAAATCAATATGCCTCTTATTCGAATTAGAAGTTGCACAGGCTGTAGAACTACCCTTCCAGTAAATTGCCGCTCCCAAAGATGTGATTTATGCTATGTAAATAAGCTCTATAAAGCAATACATAACCAAATTTGACAGCTTTCAAGCCTTCATATCTTGACATATAGGCCTTTCTGAGCCACCGGAATAGGGCCAAACAATTGTACTTGAGTAGTAGGAACTTCCTGACACCTTTGCTCAGCTTTTTGGGACCAAAAAAAAACATGGCCAAAATTCGACCAAGAAGCATGAGGTACCCCTCATGGTTTTTATCGAGAATCAAACGATCGCGTTTTTTGCCTTGAAAATGAAGACTTTTACTATGGCATACATTAAATCAAAACGTTTCTCTCGATCCAAAGCAACCTATGAAACTACTTTTACGAGGTTTTCCTATGCAAAATCTGGAGATCTTCGCTAAAAGCCTCATTTCAAATTTTATTAAATTGCTCAATAATTTCAGTCAAAACACTTGTTACAATTAGCACCATTGGAAGCGCCTTAAAAAATACTTCAAGAATGTATTAAGAAGGGTAGGGTGATTATTACAATCCATATAGTCGAATATCACAAAATAGATGAACAAAGTCGACGAAAGACGAAATCTGTCCAATCTTGAAGAATAAAAAAATAAACTGAGTTTGAATCAATTTTGGCGGCGGCGCTGCTGTTGGTTGACTCAAATGCTGTTCTAATGATGACAATGATGATTGCGATACTGATTAAATGGGAATCATGAATTTGAAAGGACAATCGCTAGCCTGAATACTTTTTTTTTTGCTTTTGATTGGGGGTTTTCTCTATCACCTGGTTCATTTTTGAACGAATAGTTCAAAAAGCTTATTTCTAGAATGGCCTTGTTTTCATCATATTTCTTCGAACACACCATACCTTCGCTTTCTTTCTGCACCTTAAATTTCAAGCTAAATCACCGACAATAATCACAATGAGTCAAGCTTCAGTTAGAGAAAGACTTGCGCAACAGCAACAAGAAGAAGAGGTTGAACAGCAGCACAAAGAGGGAGAGGCGGAGCCAGATGGGAACTTTCAAGAAGAGGCGGTTTCCGTTGAGTTTAGTTGTCATTGTTAATTCAACATGCCATTCATACCATTAATAAAGATTGCTTTTGAGTGTGGAGAAATTGGCAATGTGTTGACCTGTCAACCTGATAATGGTCATCGTCAGTCATAATCTTATAGGATATGGCAATCATCTTCATCCCTGATCTACAGCGAGAGAGCTGAATCATCCAAAATAAGCAACCGCGTTTATGGTCCAAGCATAGCACAACTCTTTATTGCGATCTATCATCACATTGGCGAGGCTTTGTACACACGTAAACGCCTGAACTCCTCTTTTTTTATTGAAATTCAATCAAAGGTGTAGTGTTTTGATTGGGTGATATAATGTATCATCTATTGATTGGCCCTACATCTGAGCTTAGTTGTCCAATTTTAACACGTTTAATAAGGACAATCATATTCATTCCTCTATTTTTTTTTCTTTTTTCTTGTCTACCCACCTACAACTCTTCACCTCACCACCTATATATATATATTACAGAATGGGTTGTAAGTATTGTTGCTGCACAGCATTCAGATGCACAATAGAAATTACATTTACTCACCCATTCAATCACTTTTTGACATAATTTTATAGTCAGGATTCTACATCTTGTTCAGCCATTCATGGCTATTCTTCCAGAAATTGCTTCCCCTGATCGCAAGGTAATTATTGAAACCAAATGAGTGGTGTGTTGTGAGAGCATTACGCTCAAAAAGAAGAGGCAATCACTGATCTGATGGCAAGATGATGCGGGGGAGGGAGGAGGAAGATTGGGAAGCCAAATGAAGGGCATTCTGTTTAACGCGTTTGAATGCTACTAGGTTCCTTTCAACCAAAAGGTAATGTGGACAGCAGTTACATTGTTCATTTTCTTGGTCATGTCGCAAGTCCCTCTTTACGGTATCATGTCCTCTGATTCTGCAGATCCTCTGTTTTGGATGAGAGTTATTCTTGCTTCTAATCGTGGTACTCTTATGGAATTGGGTATCACTCCCATCATTACGTCAGGCATGATCATGCAACTTTTATCTGGTGCCAACATCATTGAAGTCGATTACAGTTTAAAGGAAGACAGAGCATTATTCAGTGGTGCTCAAAAATGTAAGGATTGGATCCTGTAGATGTATACGCAGAGACTAATTGATTGTGCATTTTGACAGTGTTTGCTATGCTCATTGCTTTTGGCCATGCTACTGTTTCCGTTTTGACTGGTCTCTACGGTAATCCTAGTGACATTGGAGCTGGTGTTTGTTTGATTTTGATTATTCAGCTTGTCGTTGCTTCATTTATTACCTTGTTGTTGGATGAATTATTACAAAAGGGCTATGGTCTTGGTTCTGGCATCAACCTTTTCATTGCCACCAACATTTGTGAAACTATCTTCTGGAAGGCACTCTCTCCTACTACCATGGACAGTGGTCGTGGTGATGAATTTGAAGGTGCCCTTATTGCATTGGTACATCTCTTGTTGACTCGTAAGGATAAGACTCGTGCCTTGAAGGAGGCCTTCTATCGTACCAACATGCCCAACGTCATGAGCCTGTTGTCTACTGCTTCCATCTTTTTGCTTGTCATTTACCTCCAAGGTTTCCGTGTCGAATTGCCTGTCAAGTCTAACCGTCTTCGTGGTCAACGTGGTTCTTACCCTGTCAAGCTCTTTTATACCTCCAACATGCCCATTATGCTCCAATCTACCTTGACTTCCAACGTCTTTATGATCTCTCAAATGCTCTACAAGCGTTTCACTGATAATTTCTTGGTCCGTCTTTTGGGTACATGGGAAGCCTTGGAAGGCACCTCTCAATTGAACGCTGTTGGTGGTCTTGCATACTATCTTTCTGCCCCTCGCAGTTTGACCGCCGCTCTCTTGGATCCCATCCATTTCGTCGTTTATGCTGGTTTGATGCTCTCTACTTGCGCTCTTCTTTCCAAAACTTGGATTGAAATCTCTGGATCTTCTCCCCGTGATGTTGCTCGTCAGCTCAAGGATCAACAGCTCGTCATTGCCGGCTATCGTGATACATCCATGTATAAGGAATTGAAGCGCGTGATTCCCGTAAGTGCCTCGTTTGGTGGCGCTTGCTTAGGTGCTGTCAGTATTCTTAGTGACCTGATGGGAGCCATTGGAAGTGGAACTGGTATCTTACTTTGCGTTACCATCATCTATCAATACTTTGAGATGTTTGCAAAGGAACAGATGGAAGCTGGTGGAGGTTTAAATGAGATGATCGGCGGTATGTAATACCAAATCAGAAAATCACACAACTTTTGTATATTTCCCCCCAATAAAACAATAAGCATTTAAAAACATTGTATTCAGCATTGGATGGTAGATAGTTTTAGCATTATCAAATAAGTTTATGTACCCGAAAGGCTCTGTTTGAAACAAGAAATGGCTGTTACAGAAACACGTAGGTGTGGTAACTGAAGCCCAATATCTTTATCATTATCCAATCTAAACAATGAATCAACAGCTGTTTTCGGCCATTGTGCGATAGGTATCATCTAGAACTGCTAAAATTATGATTCCAATGATTCCAATGAATTGTTTCATTTAACAGCAAAACTGAATGATAACGTTATGATATACTGTATGAGAGACTAAGGTAACAAGCCCTCATGAGCATGCTTAATCAATGTCAATTGATGTGTTTTTCTTACCTTTGGTCTTTGGGACAATAACCTTGAGAACACCATTAATGCAAGAAGCCTTGATCGTTTGAGGATCAATGTCAATAGGCAAATGGAAAATCCTAAAGATGGAACCAGATACACGTTCTTGGATGCACTATTGACGACCGTCAGAAGCTTAGGCTACTTGCTTTTCCTTGTCGATAGCAGTTGCAACTACTCGTTGAGTAATACCCTCAGTAGCTTCTTGTTTTTGCTCCGTAGAGCCTTTCAATACGATTGTATGGTTATCAGGGACCTCCACTTGGACATCTTTCTTGTCAAATCCAGGGACTTTAGTTTGTAGCTCATAGAAATTATTGATCTCAACCGCATTAGTAGTTGGATAGCGAGCACCAGCATGGCTAAGAAAAGAGGGCATCAAGGTACCAGGCGGGCTGCCAAGGTCAACCGTGGCACGTTGAACATCGCCAAGAGCGGTGGTAAGATGAGGAGAAAGAGCCACCCTTCTTGGATGGATTCCATTGTATAAAATGTTGAGGTAAAGCGATATTGCTGTTCAAACTCTGTACTTTTATACTCTAGAAAGCCTTTGATTTATCGATAACGGTATTGAACCTTCATTTCTCCACGTTTCAACACGCTTATCAAACACATTCGAGTCTTTTCTGCCACATATTCGATTGTACAAGCTTTAGGTTTTGCAAGAGTTGTATGATGTAAGGTAGTGTATGTACAAATTTATTCGTGGGTCTCAATTTCATCCTGATCATCGCTACTTAAGCTATCCGAGTTACTATCACTATGACTACTGCTGCTACTGCCCTCTTCTCCATCATCTTCATCGTCAAATTTATTCAATTCTTGAATCAGTCTGTAGCATTCTTCTAGAGCAAACACACATTTACTTTGCCCTACATAGCCAAATTAGTGGCCTCTACTACAAATCGCGTGTACATAATGGGTATTACCTTCTGGTATAAGTCCATCCTCATCATGAAAACTCCCATTTTCGCGCTTCATGTCTATACTCCTCAGTTTCAATGCATAACTAGACTCAATGCAAATCAGGGTGTGGAACACACATATATATATATCACTGTCAACTTACAGCATCTTTTCGTCATCTGAAAGCTTGCAATGAAGTGATAGTAATCTCTTTAGGCAATCACGCAATGTGTTTAGTTGATGGTAAATTGGTAACAAGGACTCTGCAACGGAAGGGCCATCACCAAGCAAGTTGAGAATGATGTTATAGCACGCAGCCAACAAATTAGAAAGCATGCTTCGACCTTCCTCGCCTTCAAATTCATCCTCTTTATACAACATGCGTGCCACATCATGCAGCTGCAACTGATAAGTAAAGAGATCCGTTTGCCTTAGGCTCCATTTACTGGTTATTTCAATGCCTTCCAAGTCAGATCGAATGTCAATCAAGCGTTGGCGAACGGACTCGACTATAGGCTGGTTATCCAAAATCAGCAGATCATGACAAGCACTGAAATTCTTTTCCAGCATATCCACCAGAGTGCCTTGACCAAGGAAAGGTAACACATCCTGCTCTGCCTTATTTTTCAGAAATATACCAGTTCTGCCTCGTACATTGTCGATTTTCAGTAATTCTTCTTGGATTGGGAGGATGTCTTCTTCATTATAGTCTCTCTGGAATGCAACTTTGATCAGTTGCCCTCGAATCTCCAGTAATTTGCTTCTAATGGGAATTCTACAAGCAAAAAAAAAAAAAAAAAAAAAAAAAAAAATCAGGCAATGTAAATAAATGTATGTAGTGTAACTGAACACAGAGACTTACAGAGTTGGGGACATGTCACGGATCAACGATAATAGCTTATCGTAAATGCGTTCTACGCAATGGGTAAGTACGCAAAATGAATGGTTTACTATCTAGGATGCTTACTACACACGGAGTAATTGTAACGAATCAATTCCAATATAGGTGGAGGCAATGCGCAATTTTGTTCATCTTCTGTCAATAGGCTTTCCAGTTGTTGTAGCTTTTTGCCGTAGGGTTGAAGGGTGTGCTCGTCGTAAATGCCAATTTGTTCCAGCTGATAAAAGCAGTTCTTGATGGCAATGACTTGACAAAAGATAGCAGGGCCTACATTTCCACATACATTCAGAACTATGGCCACCAAACCCTCTCTGTGCTGACTTACTTTCATGCCATTTTCCTATCGTCATGAAGCACAGGCTCATGAGCTGACAGACTTTATGCAGCTCATCGTCTGTTCGATTGTTGACATGGTTCTCTTTAAACAGCACACCTCCTCGTATCTGAATCAGCTCTGTAATTGTGTTTTCAAACTCTCCTTGCAAGACCAAAATATCCTGTGGTGCCATCTTTTCGTGCTTTTTCAATACCATAAGTCGCTGCTTGATCCTCAACAATTTATCGAAGATTGGGTATTCCTCTGTCGACAAACAATTCAGCCATGGATCCTCCACCTGCTGTATATTAAGCTTACCAGACTCTGATATTCTTTGCTGGCTTTCTTGTTCTTCTCTGTCCATATCTTTGAGACGATTGAAAAAAAAAAAAAGAAAAAAGGAAGAAGGAAATTTTTCATGCTGTTGTTATTCTAGAAATGTGGTTTTGAGTGATACATCAAGCGGAATCGAAACTTTTAATATAAAACTTTAAACGTTTAACCGTGAAGAAAAAGCCTGGTTATTATCAATGGTCTGAAACGCATGTGAGGCATCAAGGCATGTAATCAAGCACTTGTCGTCTTTAAGAAATTTTAATAGGTTGCCACTTTATGTGGGGGTTCTTCTTACACCATAGGTGTGAAGGGCAAAAAATACGGGAGACAAGTTGGACCTAAAATGAAGAGTGTAAGGACGATTTCTCAAAAGTTTTGAATAGCCTTACTTGTTGGAGTTTTCAGTGCGCACTGTTATGGTAATTCTGATCAACCAGATGGGCTGCTGAGGCTTGCAAGTGTTGAGAGTTTTTTATGCTAAATCCCAACTTGCCAGGATTTAGACAATTGACTCTAGTTGGTGATAGTTTAGCTTCATATCTGTAGCACCATGACCTTTTGGTCGGCTTTGAGATTGGGAAGAGCCTTGCACTTGGGATGGAGCTTTCGTTCATGAAGAGGCAGTGGCTTTTGAAGGAGTTTGAGCCTGTGATAGGCCAACAGTGCAAGCAGGAGTAAGCCTCACTGTTCATGATTACACATAGTATGAGGCATTGCTGATAATAGTCATTCTTTGTACTTCCTCTTTGATAATGACATGTTAGAATGCTTCCTCTTGGCTATCTCTTTCTCGTTTTCTCTCCATTCTACTTGGATAGAAAGTATCGAAATAGGAACAGCGGTAAAAGGCCAGTAAAGGTCAGGTGTACTATAATCAGAAGGGAGTCATCAGACGAAGAAAGACGGATGAATTGCAAGACTAGTCGTTTGATCTCGTTACGCTCAATGACGACTTCGCTCTGCAGGCTCTAATTGAATATATCTTAAATCAGATATCTAGTAAGTTTAAGCAACCAATCAATAGTAAAAGATAGGTTCAATCGCTTCTTGCTCTTGTTCAAGTTGGCTCTCTTTTCCTCATTATCAAAAACCGTATTTTCAACATGCAAAGCATGTAATTGCAAGCGACGGACCCAATGTCACTCATATTGGCTAACTGGCTCCACCAGATATAAAAACCCCCCAATCAAAAGCAAAAAAAAAAGTATTCAGGCTAGCGATTGTCCTTTCAAATTCATGATTCCCATTTAATCAGTATTGCAATCATCATTGCCATCATCAGAAAGGCAATTAGGTCAACCAACAGCAGCGCCGCCGCCAAAATTAATTCAAACTCAGTTTATTTTTTTTTCTTCAAGATTGGACAGATTTCGTCTTTCACCTTTTCTTTCTCTAATATATTGAGCCCATTCCTTACTGTTAAACACATTTACCCTCCAAACCATGATACCTCGCTACCCCAGACATCTCTTAACTGCCTCACAACTGGACATTACCAACCCCCCAACCATTGACAGCCTTCATTCCTTTCTTACCTCCATAATCTCATGCCAATTCGACCTAGAGTCACACCAATTCCGAATGGCTGATCCATCCACCAAGGGCTTCAAATCCCTTCCCTCCTCCACTCCTTTACCAGCTCCAGTACCGATCCTGTCTCCCAATCGATGGAAAACGTTTTGGTCCCTTCGCATTCCCTTGAATGCACGGAACACCTGGTACCGTGTTCTCCATCACAAAATCGCTACTGGTGAAACCCTTCAACGCCGCTTAAAAGTCCCTTATGATGCCACTTGTACCATCTGTAGATCATCCATGGAGACAACAGAACACTTTCTCTTCGCCTGTCCCATTAAACGCTCCTTTTGGACCACTGCTCTCCGTACATACATGCCACCGCCCATTAATCAAAACAGTTACTCTAACTTTAGAAAATTCCTACTCTTAGAACACTACCCGTCTCGACAACAGCATCCTCTTTTTCCCGACTTATCTGTTCCCCAAGTATTTGCCTGTATGCTACACACCATTTGGTACTATCACTATCAGCATCTTTTTCAACACACTCCTTTCTTACCTTCTATCCTTCTCTCCTACCTCCAAAAATCCCTTTCCACCCTACAATCCCAAGAAACCTTAGATCAAGTTCTCTAAGTTGTATCCCATATATCCAGTCTTTTTCCCCTCTCCCTTTATTTAGGTGACGTTTAAAGGACTTTAAATAAAGCATTCATTTGCCCTAAAAAAAAAAAAAGATTTCGTCTTTCGTCGACTTTGTTCATCTATTTTGTTCCATCCAAAGAAAAGGTATGGCTAGGCGTCATTTTTGAATTCCTATGGCCCACGACGTCCATCACTGACATCAAAGAGGCTCTTCTGTCCCTGGACTTTTCGGATATCTGGTACTCCCAAGTCAAAGGCATCCATCCTTACAGAATCCTACTTATCACCCTGTCTCAAATATGGCTAGCCCATATGCGCTTTGTTTTTGACAACATCATCCTTGTCCCTGAGGCGATTCTGGTGAATGTCCGCTCCACTGTTCGCCAGACAGTGGATGAGGATCAAATCCATTCCCTCTTGTAGTTTTGATAGTTTCGATAGTTCTGCTTAGTTTAGTTTAGTTAATATTTCACCTTCTTTTTATTATCTCTTTTTTAATTGCACCCGCCTCTTCACTTCGACCCAGTACTCCTAGTGTACGCGGCTCAATCAATAAACAAAATTTAAAAAAAAAAAAAAAATCTATTTTGTGATATTCGACTATATGGATTGTAATAATCACCCTACGCTTCTTAATACATTCTTGAAGTATTTTTTAAGGCGCTTCCAATGGTGCTAATTGTAACAAGTGTTTTGACTGAAATTATTGAGCAATTTAATAAAATTTGAAATGAGGCTTTTAGCGAAGATCTCCAGATTTTGCATAGGAAAACCTCGTAAAAGTAGTTTCATAGGTTGCTTTGGGTCGAGAGAAACATTTTGCTTTAATATGTACCATAGTAAAAGTCTTCGTTTTCAAGGTGAAAAACGCGATCGTTTGATTTTCGTAAAAAAGCATGAGGGGTACCTCATGCTTTTTGGTCGAATTTTGGCCATGTTTTTTTGGTTCCCAAAAAGCTGAGCAAAGGTGTCAGGAAGTTCCTACTACTCAAGCACAATCGTTTGGCGTCATTCTAGTGACTCGTAAAGGTCTACATGTCAAGATATGAAGGCTTAAAAGCTGTCAAAATTGAACGTGAGTGCCTTGTGCTGATCAAACCATTTAAGGGCTCTGGCATGCACTCTTTGTTAGAGTGTTAGAAGTGAAAGACACACAATCAAAAAGCGCCCTCACGCAATAGTGGAAGAATTGTACATTGATCTTTTTTGTTGTTTCTTAGTTCTGTATGTGTAGTATAATTCAGACTGGATAGAATTACAAGGAATCAAAACGTATATTCATGTAAATAGTAAGATGTAGGCTACTATTCGTCTTATATTGCACTGCTATAGCTTCAATGGACAGATGGCTCTTGTTGAACAATGAGATCAAAGCCATTTAAAGTTATTTTCATTATTTGCTAATTGTGATAGCTCCCAGTCATGAGATTTCATTAAAGCATTTACTTGAGATGAAGGCATTCGCTATGCACATCCACATCAATTCTCAGATAAATCTCTGTATATATACTGTCAAGCTTTCGATTTGAACCTCTCAGAAATAGCATGTACCAGCCGAAAAGAAAAAACAGTTTTAAAGTATGAATGAAACGTTGTAAATCTAATGGAATTTAGCATCCCAATATGCTATTTGAGGCCATCCTTGATCTACTGATACGCTTGATTTGATACATGATTAAACACTGTAAACAGGTCGAAACGAATGACCTTCTAGAAGAAAAATGTAAGGAGCATTAAATTACTCTTTAAGGAACAATCGAGAGCCGGTGTTCTATATCTATCTACACGATGCTGAAGAAGCAAAAAATACTCATAAGCTATAAAGGCGGATCAAACAGGTCTTCAGCAAAAGGTGTCTTATATCAGAGTTCATGTCTCTCAAATTAGATCAATCTATGAATAGAAGCATAGTAGATACATCTATCGTTGTAATTTACCACATGTCAATATTTGTCAATAGGCTCTAATCCATGGATTTAAAAAAGCGAAAGACTAAAACGAGCTATTCTTCCAGCAAGTCTGTAGTGCAAAACATGCCAAGACTCGCATTTATAGAATCACCATTGAGAAAAACTGAATCTACCTTGCAATAGTTTTACAATTAGATTTGATTGAAGACTTTGGATGATGTACAAAGTGTCTCTGACTCTGCATAAGGACCAGTTAAATGATTGATTCATTGCAATATATATAGGCATTCAATGACGAAGCTGCATTCGTTTTATGCTGTCTGTTTATTCCATAAAATGCGGCGCATGTTGTCAGTCATTTGATGTTACTCAAACTCTAGGTACTTGAGCTATGTGTACCCTAAAAATAGCTGTACCTGTGTAGAATCAAGCCAACATTCGCGAATGTATAAACACTACTGAGAATAAAACTTGCTCATAAGAATCCATCTCTTTTATCAAACGCAGGGATATCCATGCTCAAATACAGACATGGCACATGTGCAATAACAGAAATCATAGCCAGAGTACACAAAATCAGGAAAGAATGCGCTGATCTCGACTTGACCAACCGAAAGGAACATCATTTAATAAACATTATTACAAAAACAACCAATAATTGGTTAATGATGCCAGCATAGACTTATTAGCCACGCTGTTAACAAAAGTGTGAATGTCAGAGTATCGAAGAAAACAAGGTATATCAACAAAAATACTTAGCTGTGGATTGTAATATACTAATCAAAAGTTCATTTTTTTTTTTTTGCAGTATTACGTAGCTACAAAAAGAATAATAGAGTTCCTTATTTCAATGATATCATCACAGAGAACAAAATGAATCTCATGCAATGACTGGAGTTCAAGCAGCAGATAGAGCCAATAGCCCTTTTTGCATTGTGGCGAACCCGATTTACAACGGCTCTGTTCATGTCAAAATGCTTCTTTACACGATGGCGACATTTGCGATATTTTGACAAGGAAAGTGCAAAGTAGCCAGTATACAAAAAGCCAGTGCAGCGAGTAAAAATCCGTTTATAAGTTTGGCAACCCCTCAATGTAGGCATATCGTCGTTTTGGTCTGAAGTCTCTAGCATAAACATAGGGCTTGGAATAGCTGTTCTCTTTTTTCGTAAAATGCGCAGCAAACGTTTGACCCTCAGCCAAAACACAACGAAGCAAGGTATAGCCAAATGGTTTCCAATATAGCAATTTCCAATACCAAGACTATAAAAAGTTGGAGATGACAGTAGAAAACGCTTAATCTTTGTAAATGGTAAAAAGTTTTTGTATAGTACTTTTCTCATTAGAAATGTGCTGGATTTCTTCTTTTTTTTTCAACATTCTTCAAGTGCGCTTTTAAATGAAGAAAAGAAGATGTATTTGAGTGAGTACAAAAGCAATGACTCTCTCAAGATGGATCTATTATGCATCTGCGCCCCTCTACTATCGAAAAAAGAACTCATGTGTGAAGATGACGCATTGCTCTAGTAGTAATATAAATAAATATACGTCTTGCCCATTTTGACGATAAATACATTCAGGTTGAGTCTTTCTGGAATTCACAACTATCTGGATCCATATATGAAGAAAGTGTACCAAGAGATCACGGCCCTTCACAATAATAACTACAATTACTGCCACAAATCCCGTTGCTAAAGTCATGACAGGTGTTGGTAATTTGCTCGGCAGCGGTCAGAAAGATATGGATGATACACTGACCTGAATATGATCGAGCGTGTGCATAGAGTTAGAGTTAATATTCCTCTAATCACCCCTTTCTTATTTCTGTCAACAGAGAAACTAGGTGCTCTACAACTGAAATTAACAAGCAGTTTTAGTGTGCTAACAATAGAAATCAACTACTGTGTTTGAATCCATGTTTCTTAGCTGATTGACGATCTTTTAATACTATTTCCCGGTCTACCGGGTACACACATGAAGGCTATACGATAGGGTATCCGAGAATTGTACAAACAGATGTATAGTTGATTAAATGTCCCTAGTTCTGCTGCATTTTAGTAATGTGAGAACAAGTCCCCCCTTTCTTTTCCTCAATAAGCAACCTCGTGGCGAAATACATATAAAAAGCGTAAGAATGAATGGTATGCACATCAGATGTTGTTTTTCCTTTTTTTGTGGTGAAAGAAATACCTGATTGATGGCACCGTTTTCAATCACTATATTCACAAATTACTGCTGTTCTACAAGACGCATGAGCTAGAGTAGTAATTCATTTACTATTAATGACTCTAATAGATTGCAAAATTGATTAGTGAGTCGGAAAGGGTTGCTGTATGATGTACTGAGATTTGCTAGCGACCAACCACCGGTTACGCAAATCTATATTTGTTTGTTTTAGCATACTGGAATAACAAGAGAGAAAAAATAGAGTGATGATGATGTTATATATGGCAAAAATAGAATATTTCATGGATAATGAAAATCTAGATTGGACTGGAGCGGACAATGCACATTAAGGAGTCTCTTTTATCTCTCTTTCTCGCTCTCTCATAGATATCGGTCTCAATGTATATACATCTCGCCTTTTGCAGAGATGAAATATGCGTTTAAGGGCTTAAATAAAATAACTGTCTAGTATATAAGCAAGGTTTATTTGTGTTCTTTAATAACATCTTGTCTAATTTTAGATAATTCACTTGTAACATATAAGCCCAATTAAAGCTTTTTTTTATTCTCTGTACATTTAAAAAAAAAAAAAAAAAAAAAAAAAAAAAAAAAAAAAAGAATCTAAAATAATAGCTTAGGTTATTCGTAGATCCCCTAAACTAAATTGCTCTCGAAAAAAAAAAAAAACTCCTCGATCCTGAACCAATATAAATAGCCTAATTTTTATTGTTCTTGTCCTGCTTTCTTTCCTTCTCTTTCATACAAACTATATATATAAAAAAAAATCAACATGGTGAAATATCAAGCCTTCCTTGTATCATTGACAAGTACAGCTGTCTTTGCTGCTGTTGATCTGTCTAAATTCCCCACAAAAACAGATCCCACACAAGTCACCATCCCCAACATCCCTCAAACGACATCTCATGATGTAGCAACAGAATGTCAATACTATCAATCAAACTTCACTATTGACAAGACTCAATGGCCTACTATCTGGGATATTGCTACCAGTAACAACATGAACACTTCCTCTGAATTCATGAATGTGTACAACTCTATCGATTGGACCAAGGCTCCTACCGCTCCTGTGCGTAAACTCACTGCCGCAGGAGGTCTCGATTTGACTGGCTACGATACTGCAAACGATCCCGACTGTTGGTGGTCTGCTTCTCAATGTGTAAAGCCAAAGGCTGCTGGTGTAAATGCTGATATTTCTGCCTGTCCTGAACCAGAAACATGGGGTCTTGTAAGTTGATTGTAAAACAAGTATCTATTGCGTGTTATTAATAATTTATGTTTACTCCTTAATTACACTATTTACTCCTACCCATCTCTCTCAAATCTCCTTACATATTCTCATTTAGACCTTTGATGACGGACCAAACTGCTCTCATAATGCATTCTATGACTATCTCGAGACCAACAAACAAAGAGCTTCCATGTTCTACATTGGGTCTAACGTGCTCAACTGGCCCTACGGTGCTCTCCGTGGTCTCAAGGACGGACATCATCTCTGTGGCCATACATGGTCTCACAAAATGATGACAACTTTGACCAACCAAGAAGTCCTTGCTGAGCTCTATTACACTGCAAAGGCAATCAAGTATGTTACTGGTGTTACTCCTTTGCACTGGCGTCCTGTAAGTAATATCTGTGTTGGGTAATTGGGTGTAATCTAATCATACATTTGTCTAGGCTCTTGGTGATTTGGATGATCGTGTACGTTGGATTGCTACTCAATTGAACATGACCGCTATTCTCTGGAACCTCGATACTGATGACTGGGCTGCTGGTTCCACTCCTGGCATTACTGCTGATACTGTGAACCAAAGATACAATGACTTTATTCAAATGGGCGCTAATGGTACCTTTAAGGATTCTGGTAACATTGTGCTTTCTCACGAAATCAACAACATGACTATGGATTTCTTTGTTAATCACTACCCTGATATCAAGAAGAACTACAAGCATGTTGTCGATGTAGCCACCTGTATGAACATTGCCCATCCCTACCTGGAGCAGGTGATCACTTTCCCTAGTTTCGATGCAAGTACCAAGAACAATGCCAGTACAGCTACAGGTTCAGGTGTCATCCCTGGTGCCTCAAGTGCTCCTAGTTCGGGTAATTCAGTTACACCAAATACTAACTTTTATAATGGTCCACTTTTCATTGCTGCACTTTTTGGGTTGCTTTTGGTTGCTGTATAAATCAACAAAATTACTATACATTTTCTCCTTTTCGTCACAATTATTACTGCTACAATTTATACATATTTTTTTTTTTTATACTTGATACATAGTATAGAGCCTCATTTTTTTTTCTACAATCACGCACAAACTCACATTTCTACATGTTCATCCCTCTCTTTATCTTTTATATAGAAGAAGAAAAATCGGAATATTACGTATATTATTTTTACAAATAACTTGACTTTGTGTGCTTTTTCTTTCTTTCATTCCAAAATGCATCAATCTACTTGTTTATTTATTTGATTTTCAGGACGATTATATTAGCGAGGGTTGGTTTGTACCATCATTTACTAACACATGTGTATATTCAGATCACAATCCTGATTATAGAAGATCAACAAGTAGAAGAAGAAGAAAATAGACCTAATAGATATGCTGACAGATACAACAGTTAGAACCGTTTACAATGCACACATTGACATTGCATCTTTTCATACATACATGATTGTTTACCAAACAATAAACCTTAATACCACGCTAAATTTGATATTTAGCCTCAACAAAACCTGCGGTCTTTGACACACCTGGGCTTTGTGATAGAATTTGCGCATTACATGCTGCTCAACGTTTGCATTCTGAGCTCCAATATGCTATCATCAAGGTCTGTATGCTAATAAGTCACTGTTGGCAGGTTTTTCATTGCATTTGTACAATGAATCTTGAGTATCTTTGCTGCTCGATTTCTCCGACTGATTATTATTTTTTGAAAAAAAAAAGGGGGGGCAAGTGATGTTCTTTGTTTAATCCCATGAGGCAACAATGCCTCACTGACGAGATTCAAATATTTCGGTGATTTGACACAATATATCAAGCATAAGAGTTCACAACAATTCAAGAAATAATTAGAGAGTCTAAGCGATAGTATGTTTCAATTTGTAATGCTCCTCTTATAAGATTACTAGCCGATCTTTCTCGCTACGCTCGATATCGGCGTCGCCCTGTGGGCTCTCGCCAAACACATTTTAAATCAGATATTATAACATTTTGGCATATCAAGTAGATTTTAAACAATTTATTATTAGTAAAAGAAAAAAAAAAGAAAGATTATATTAGAGCCACCAGTAGCAAGAGAGGAGGTATCTCCCTCAGCATTCTTTTTGCTTACACTGATATCAAACGAAGCTTATTATTGAGACGATATGAAAGAAAATTCAAGTTTTATGCAGCATTTGTACATCGCAATCGCCATTTTCTGATAATGAAATTGTCGTCTCATTCGCTGCTGCTGCTCTTAATAAGATGATGACATAAAGCTGGCTATGCGTAAACACACGACTCGTGTACGAACTACAGCGACTTTTTTGAGATATTGTCATTGCAAAAGAAGCCTTCATGAGGCAAAGCTCACCAAAAAAAAGTATTTGGGCTAAGCAATCGTCCTTTCAATTCCATGATTCCCATTTAATCAGCATCGCAATCATGATGGCCATCATCATTGTCATCATCAGAAAAGCATTTGGGCCAGCCAGCACCAGCGCGACACGCTAAAATCAATTGAAACTCTTTTTTTTTTTTTTTTGTTCAATATTGGACAGATATCGTCTTTTGTCGACTTCTTTAATCTGTTTTGTGATATTCGACTATATAAATTGTGATAATCACCCTATGCTTCCTAATACATTCTTGAAGTACTTTTCAAGGCGCTTCCAATATTACTAATTGTAATAAATGTTTTGACTGAAATTATTGAGAAATCTAATAAAATTTGAAATGAGTTTTTTAGCGAAAATCTCCAGATTTTGCATAGGAAAACCTCGTAAAAGTAGTTTCATAGGTTGCTTTGGATCGAGAGAAACGTTTTGATTTAATGTATGCCATAGTAAAAGTCTTCATTTTCAAGGCAAAAAACGCGATCGTTTGATTCTCGATAAAAACCATGAGGGGTACATCATGCTTCTTGGTCGAATTTTGGCCATGTTTTTTTTTTGGTCCCTAAAAAATTGGGCAATAGTGGCAATAAGTAACTGCCAGATAAGAGCAATTATTTGGTGTGCTATTCTAGCAGTCTAAAACGGCTTCTAACTCGAGAAATCAATGCTCAGATGCATTCAGATTTTGCTGTATCAGGAACACTAAAGACTAAAAAGAAGAAATACCAGTATGCTGCTTACCTGTATACCAAGTAGCTACGTGTATACGGATGTAGAGCACCACATAAGAATCAGATCCACAGATATTATGAAGTGGCTTCATGTGTAAGTGGAGGGTCAACATGAACGTAGCAGTGTTTTGATACGATACGCAAGAGCAATCGGTAGCCGAGCTGCGGCTGCGCAGGTTGGTTCTCACCGAAGCGAAGCAAAGGCAGAGAGTCATCCGAAGCAGAAACACTCGTTTCAGTAACAGAGCTAGGAGCAAATAGAACAACAACAAGAGTCTCTAAAAGCCAAGACTGTCTCATCCCTTCTTCGTCCTTCATTGTGTGCTGCTTTCATTAATAGCCGACAATCAACCGTCATCCAACATTTTCAGTCCACAACTTAGAGAAAAACTATAACAGAAGAAGTTTTTGATAGACACTATGAAATCTTCATCTAGAAATAAAGAATGATTTCAAAAAGTATTTTCGATCTATTTCATTATTTCACACAAACTTTACTCTTTCAGGAACGACGTCTACGTCTTTATCAACAGGATTTTCTCAAATACGGACCAGCAGCATAGATACAATGTCTCTCACTGCTGGAAATTATGCAGATACAGCAAAATCTGAATGCATCTGAGCATTGATTTCTCGAGTTAGAAGCCGTTTTAGACTGCTAGAATAGCACACCAAATAATTGCTCTTATCTGGCAGTTACTTATTGCCACTATTGCTCAATTTTTTAGGGACCAAAAAAAAAAACATGGCCAAAATTCGACCAAGAAGCATGAGGTACCCCTCATGGTTTTTATCGAGAATCAAACGATCGCGTTTTCTGCCTTGAAAATGAAGACTTTTACTATGGCATACATTAAATCAAAACGTTTCTCTCGATCCAAAGCAACCCGTGAAATCACTTTTATAGGACCTTAATATGCAAAATCTTGGCATTTTGGCACAAATCGCCAATTCATATTTTTACGTATTGCTCAATGAGTTTATTCACAACAACTCTTATACTTGGCACCATTGGATACGCCTTAAAAAGTGCTTCAAGAAACCTTAAGGGTCCACGGCATGTTTAACATACTTCATAGAGTAGGTTCTTCTGAAATAGATTAATCAAGTCGAAATAGAGCAGAATCTGGCCAATCTAAAGTAGAAATCGAGCGGAGGTGTAATATGATTTGGCAGGCTGCCCTGGCAAAGCCAATGTCCCCTCTGATTAGAGGGCAATATATGCTTTTGAAACTAATGAAAAAAGCTTGTGAATTGAATATACTATCTACTAGTCCAGCCTATTTTTTCTCAAGTCTTGCATCTGATAACGCCAGTCTGACAGCGTTATGACCGAAATACTTGTAAGCTCAATTCAATTTCTTCTCTTTTTTTAAGGCTTTGAAAGTGTTTAGGGATTGTGATTTATTATCTTGTAATGTGCATATAAAAATGGATAAACAATGTTGTAAGGTTTATCCTCTACCTATATTATGGAATGGTCATTACGCTTAATAGAGTCCACACATTTTAACTGCATTTGACTTTATTCTATGGATTTGAATCAGAGAAAGGTACAAGCAATGCCCCCCCCCCTCCAATAGTAAATTAACAGTCTTCATTGGAGGCAGGGAACTCCTTCGAGGCAGGATGAAACCCAACCTAAGTGCACCTTTGCTTATTCCATATGAGACTTTATGAAGCTCCACCATTACCGCCGTAACGTAAATTCGAAGCACCTATCCATACTTGATATTTACTTGTACTACTAGATATTCAGAAGAGAAATGTACGAATGAGCTAGATAGAATACTCAAGACATCATCAAAAGTAGCTGTTTTATTAAAGGGCATCCAAACACTCAACAAACATGCCTTGTCTCGAGGAATCACATGTAGACCTTGTATGGGTACCAATCAAGAGGTAAAGAGTGACATACACATGTAGTGGCAGTTGATGTTAAGCAGATGCACTGCATAGTCTCGCATGGGATACTACGATAGCCGGTACAAAAGGTAGGCGCAGTGCTCAATAAGAGAAAGTTGTCATTTGTAAACTCCCCTTATAGAGTTGTGCTATGCTGCGATCATATCAAATCCAGAGACGACTTGGAAGACACTCTTGTGCATGAATTGACACATGCATTTGATTCTCTGCGGAAGGGCAAATTCAAGAGCATTTGCCATCTTGTAGCATGCGGTGAAATTAGGGCGAGTGCATTAGGTAGACTCTATGACACTAAAATGATGAAAATGACCTAATCATTCGCTGCGAAAATAGGGCAATGCGCCGATATTACACCTGAAAAGAAGAAAAACCAATGCATTTGGAATGATGCTGTAAGATCGACCGAGATCCATTGTGGAGTAGAAAGAGCTGAAAAGGCAGTGAAGGAAGTGTTTCAAAACTGTGTTCACGATGAGACACCATTTCAATAAAGGTTACACTTGACCTATCAAGTTGTTTATTTATAAATTGCATCCCCTTAATCTCTATAAATTGCTTTTTTTCTTCGGTGTTTGTTCTTTTTTTTTTTTTTTCTCACTCTCTTTCTCTTTTCCATTTCTCCAAACCAACTCTCGATATGAGTGAAAGACAATCCAAATCAGTGCAAGATAGACACGAGCGCATGCTGAATGAGATCGTTAAGAATCCTAGCAACGAGCACTGTGCTGACTGTGGCGCTAAAAGTAAGTTGCCTTTGGAGTGAAAACGACTATTAGAAGAGACTGACATCCTCATCAACAAAGACCCTCGATGGGCTTCTTACTCCCTCGGTGTATTTTTGTGTATTCGTTGTGCCGGTATTCATCGTAAAATGGGAACACACATCTCCAAAGTGAAATCCATCACCATGGACCAATGGACAAGTGAGCAGATTGAGGTAATATGAAATGAATGTATACACACTTCCTGTGGGTTCACTCAAAGAAACCTGTTAGATGATGCGCACATCAGGAGGAAACATTGCAGTGAATAGTAAAATCAACCCCAACCCTGGTAACAATCCACGCCCACTAGCTCAAGATGATGAACAGTAAGATGATAAAATAGCTTTGTTCGATCAGTCGATATTCATATGTCATGCCTAGTGCTATGGAGAGATATATCAGAGCAAAATGGGAAAAACGTGCTTTCTTGGCCGAGAATAATAGAATGGTATCTAAGTAGATGGGATTAGTTCAAGTTGTGTTTCTTACATATCGCATTTCAGGCACCTTTACCCAAGACACCCATCTCTGTTCCAGCTGTTGCTAGACTACAAGCACTGCCCAAGAGATCATCGTCTGTGCCTATCCTTGCAGCTTCTACGAGCAACAATTCCAACAATGTATTGGCTTTAAATCAACTGCGTGAAATGGGATTCAAGGATGAGACCAAGAACCAGCAAATCTTGTTGCAAACCCAAGGTAGTATTGAAGCTGCTATTGAAATACTATCAAGGTCGACAGTGCCATCATCATCACCATCACCAGCAATGGCTCCACAGCAACAGCAATTCATGACAATTGATCAAAAAGTGGAACAGTTGATGAAATTGGGGTTTGTGGATAGAAACAGTAATATGGATGCTCTTCGTCGCTCGGGCGGTAATATGGACATTGCCATGACCATTTTGAACGAAACAAAAAATACCTTGCAGCAACAACAACATCACCAAGAACCATTTAGATCAAACTCTGTACCCGTATTAGGCAATCAATTGCTGATAGATGTGGATTCGACACCTGCTACTACTACTACTACTACTACTACTACTAGTGCAATGAGTAATCCATTTGCAATGCAGCAGCAACCTCTTCAAATTCAATATACAATGCAGCAACCACAGCAGCAGCAGTCTTTCATGTACCAACAACAGCAACAGCAGCAACCACAGTCAATTGTGCAAAACAATGTGTTTAGTAACCCTTTTGGATTAACAGCGACATCTACATCTACTATCGCCACCACAGCGAATGCCACTACGCCTAATTGTAAGTATATCAGTGTAACATTAACTCTCTTTTGTCTAATTCTATTTCATGATAGTATCGTTTAATCAAGCCAGCATGGTGCAACAACCCATACAACAACAGCAACAGCAAGCTAATTTCTCTAATCCATTTTCTCAAATGACGCCAATGACTAGTTCGCCTTACACTATCAACAATAATACCTCTTACTTTATGCCAACGTCTACTACCCAGCCTCAGCAGCAGTCATTCTTCAATCAACAGCAACCTCAACCACAGCCGCTATTCATGCAGCAGCAACAGCCTCAGCAACAATACCAATACCAACAGCAGCAGCAGACAATGAACCCTTGGTCATCTTCCGCTGGCACACCAAACACTTTGTTTTAAACCATCGCATCATGTAATGAATAAAAAAGAGTTGAATTAGAGATGGATATAAACTCGTGATTTGGATATGGAACCACTTTTCCCGACATTGGCATTGCAATGCGCTTGAATAATGGATTTGCCGTGATATGACAACATGTGCATCACGAGTGATTGGGGTTTCAAAGAATACAGGCCATCATTTGGATGAGATATACATTAGTGGAGGCGTTCTTTTTTTGTAAAGATATCCATAAAAATAGTTTATTGTACTTTGGGCCTTTTAATATAAACTTTCAGTGCTGGCACAAGTACTTGAAACAACTACTTCTCTCAAAACACAAATTTCTTGTTTTTGATTACTTGATTATTCATAGCTTTCATCCTTGGAGCAAGCACAGTTTTGTACATCTCCAGGTACAATGATTTATCCACTTCAAGGTCGCGAAGGACCATCATCGCAATGTTGACAACCAGCCTTTTTCCTTTGCTAAGGTGTAACTCTATCAAAGCCGTTTTGTTCCCATTTGCGCACGGGTTTTTGAAATTGATTTGTTCTAACAGCTTTGAATTTGCCAATAATGCTGCCAGTTCTTCTTTCTTATCATCCTTGTTCACCTTCATTCGCAGCAATAGCGAACCAGCAGCAGTCATGATGTCGTCGAGGGGAAGGTTCAAGGCAGAGGCACTCGAGAATCCTTCATCATGAAATCTCTTTGATTTGTAGTGCCATTTGTAGCCACTTGCTTTCTTGGTGAAATCACGAAGCAGCCTGACATCTCGGATGTGAGCTTCGGTGTCTGATGCCAAGTACACTCTCCAGTAGCTGTTTGTTGGTATGTTTCGTCCAAGAGATGCTCCTAAAACTGCTTGTGTATCTGAACTGTTGAAGCTTCCATGGACACATCCTGTGACTAAAAACTCAAGCTGGCCGAAATAAATCTTCGCTTCAGTCCATTGATTTCTGAATTCTCTCTTTTGCTCGATAATGAAGAAAGGATTCGCGGGATATCCAAGGGTGATAGTGCTGTAAGCACAGTCATCTACACTTGAAATGTCCCGGAGGTACACTTCGACTTGCGTTATAAGAATATACAATCCTTCAGTTGAAATCGCAATACTTTCTAGAAATCTTGGAGCCAAAGATTGAATTACATTGTTTGCGGTTTCCACATTGCTAAGCTCTTCACGACGAGGAGCGTTTTGGGAGAGAATCTGCATATCCACGTATTGATTGCTGGTCATCAATGATTTAACTGCGTCTGGGATAACCGCACGAGGATCATCATGGATCCCGCCAAACGTTTGCTTCATATCGATGATCTTGCTTCGCAAGTCTGCTACATCGTCCCTTACTGGAGACGGCGTCCTCAGTCTCCTTCTTCTCATATCATCAAGCTCGTTTTCTTCATCTGCTTCCTCTTGGTTCAAAAGCCTCTTGCTATTTTGGAATTTGAGTATGGAACTGGCTCTTTAATCGATTTGGGCGCTTACCCTCTAACCACCACTCCTCTCTCCTTCATGTACACTTCAACTTTTGTAAAACATCCAACTTCACTACCTTTTACGTGTATCACAATATTATGTAATCTGTATATCCGAGGGATACAGCATATGATTCTAGTGGCTATTTTTTCCGTCAATGACAGCGATGTCAGATCAATACATGAGAGATGGACGATCGATGAAAATAATGATTTGAGTTTGCCATAGTCGTTGATACTGCCTCTGATTCGAATTGAACTGACAGTTGAGTGATGAAAGCTGCCGAGCTTATTGTCAGAGGGATCAATGGTAGTAAATTCAGGATAAGGAATCTTATTGACGATGTTCCACATCAATCTACACGATTTCGAGAGGCTGAATCGATCATAAAAGTTCAGAAACGCAATAATGCACCCCCAAACCTCTGTAGAAGCGCCAGCATTAAACAGTATAATTGTTTGAGAAGCCATTAAAGACAGGTTTTCGCTCCTAGCCCTATGGTGCTCTAGATATGGCCATAGCATGAAACACTTTACAACATTGTGTAACAAATTGTAGTCGTGACCAATTGCTACTCCTTATTTTTACTCCTTATTTTGACTCTTTTTGTTCCCACACCTTTGATATCCTTTCTTTTCATTCAACATTTTGTTTTTTTACGTAGACCTGTCTTCAACATTTCAAGTCCTCGCAGTTGCTACAGAAGGTGGGCCCCTCTCGACATGCCATGTTTAAAGATCTGGGATTTATTCTAGAGATTTAGGCTTTGTCGATGCACTGCAGTAGGCACCCAGAAGATACGTCTGTGCTAGGACGTCCTTAGTGGGTATACCAGCCACGCTACGGTTTCTTTCCAATTTCAAATAGCTTATCTAGGCGATTTTGGGTTTTTACTGGGGGACTGTAATTGCCTGCAACACTTAATGCTTTTACCTCTTTGTTACGTAGACCTGTCTTCAACATTTCAAGTCCTCGCAGTTGCTACAGAGGGTGGGCCCCTCTCGACATGTCATGCTTAAAGATCTGGGATTTATTCTAGAGATTTAGGCTTTGTCGATGCACTGCAGTAGGCACCCAGAAGATACGTCTGTGCTAGGACGTCCTTAGTGGGTACACCAGCCACGCTACGGTTTCTTTCCAATTTCAAATAGCTTATCTAGGCGATTTTGGGTTTTTACTGGGGGACTGTAATTGCCTGCAACACTTAATGCTTTTACCTCTTTGTTACGTAGACCTGTCTTCAACATTTCAAGTCCTCGCAGTTGCTACAGAGGGTGGGCCCCTCTCGACATGCCATGTTTAAAGATCTGGGATTTATTCTAGAGATTTAGGCTTTGTCGATGCACTGCAGTAGGCACCCAGAAGATACGTCGTTGCTAGGACGTCTTTAGTGGGTATACCAGCCACGCTACGGTTTCTTTCCAATTTCAAATAGTTTATCTAGGCGATTTTGGGTTTTTACTGGGAGACTGTAATTGCCTGCAACAATGCTTTTTGGGATTAGATGTGCTTTCACCTTCTCGTGGTTAATCCTGTTTTTTCAAAGTGAAGATACTAAGCAAAGCACGCCTGTAGCTAATTTTAGAGAAAACAGGCTTCATTTATACACATAATGATTTTTAGTTACCAATTAATAAAACAATGATACTGGTTCTCTTATTGTGGATCCATCAAGCCTTTGAGATTAAGATTTCATCAAATCAGTCTTGATACCACAGTAGATTGGAAATATTACAGTTGGACAGTCTTTACAAATGTGAGCAATTGACAATGCATTAACCAGGGCCTCCTTGGCTCGAACACAAGAAATACAATGTCTGCATACCGAATTCATCCTTCCAGTGGGCAACAGATGCCACGTTTTCTTTTTGAGCAAGTATTCTTCTGCATATGCTTTTCTTGAAACCTCGTAGTTTGTGGATATTCTCTAAAGTCGTGCCAGCACTATTGTCAAGCAAGTGCCACAAACAAGCAATGAAAATACTAGGATGCGTACAAGTTGGTGTGCAAATTCACCCATCTTTATTCAACTGTTTATGCCATCATTTGTTGATGGTGCTTTGCAATGCTCCCACCGATCATAGTGTTATTGAGCTGCTCCCATTACTTTCAAGCCTTTTATCTACCAAGATATGGGTTGGGAAATACCAATGGGGTCAGACAACAGAGACCAGTAGCTACAGCAGCAAAGGAATCCCGTATTTCTACTCGTGATTTCTACCAACATGATTACCTTGAACGGGCCAATACATGTGTCCAATGTGTTTATTGACAATGAAGCGTAGACTCTGTGCAACATTTCCGCCGTTTGGAATCTCCAGCCATCCATTGAGGTGAATCCAGGTGTATCCACGCATTTCAGGGACGGTGGCTGTGTACTGTCTTTACGGACATGTATATAAATACACTGGCAATGTATGACAGTAATGTATTATCTAGATTAGCAACATGCTCATGCAAGCATGCCGCGATATATAACAGATGGCTCTACACACTTGCAAATAAGCTGATCCAAATCAGGTAAGCACAAGGCGAGTTTGAAGGTGCACAAGCTTTCCTTTTTTTTTTTTTTTTTTTTTTTTTTTAACAACATTGAATGAGATATGGATATCCTTGATTTCTTTTTTTTTTTCTTTCAGCTCCCCTTCCCCTCTTTCTCCTTTTCTCTTTCTCTCTTTCTCCCCTTTTTCTTCTTATTAAAAGGCACGTTTTTTCCAGAGACATAACAACAGCAACAGCAGCACATGTCCAATCCTATAGCAGATACAGCAGAGTATTTTGCTCGCTGGAGGCAAACAGTACAGGAGGTGGGTGATCAAGACAGCCACAGGCCAGGATCAAGCACTGCCACCATGACACCACGAGGTGTGGGCATGTATGGGCCGCACCCCACGCCAAGCGAATCAGTGCATCATGACAGTACCATGTCGGATGCTCGTTCCCAATGGCTACGTGTGCTGAACAGAATTTCGTTCCTGAATCCGTTAGACACACCAACAGCAGTGGCAGCGGATGAACAGCTACTGTCTGATGATGAATCAGTCAATGTGGATCGGGACACATTCGAGCTGATGCGAAGTGCAGCACGAGAAAACCGCCATCGATCTCGCCACCATAGCCTGAATGTATCCACATCAGCCACAGGTGCTGTGCGTGGTCGTGATGATGAACCCACAGCCATTGAAGAGCAAGACCATGATCAAGAGGAGAAACTGCCCTCTGCCTATGAATTGGAGAATGATCAAGTGTACCCCCTGAGTGATGAACACAACGTGGACGAGGAAAGCAACTACTTCACACATCCCTTTAAGGCGGAAGAACCTGCTGTGCCAGACAGTGACGATAGCAGCATACAGCAACCACCACCTGTGCTCAAATCTGCACCGACAACCAGAACAGGCAGACGATTAGACTCTGAGAACAGCAGCATGCCTACCATGGGAGAGTACGATGATGGCCGCATTATCAAAGACAAGTGGGATAGAACATTGGATAAGCTCAAGCTGATAGCCAACCTGCAGTCGCCTTTACCACCCTCGCCAGCACCGGCACAAACGCATGTAATGCTGGGACCTTCGCACACCTTGGCCACGTACTATCCGCCTGCATTTGATCCTATCTTTGCTGCCTTTGCCAAAGACGAATATGGGAGAAAGCTGGTAGGTAACACAATCGTACCACCTCTTCTGTAGTGTATAATAGAATAATGCTAATTTTAAATTTTCCTTGTGTTTCATTATTCGTAGCCGCCCATCTTGTTACAATGCATCTATGTGAGTTGTGTGATCTCAGAATGATGCCCGTCTCTACTTACACACGTTCTTTCCTGTAGCTCAATGTCACCGACTCTGAATATCTCTACGGTACTGGCCAATGGGTATTCCGTATTGAACTGCAGTATGGTGATGTCAAGTGGGTCATTCGTCGTGGTATTGCTGATTTCGTGGCTCTGCATATCAAACTCAAGGTCAAGTCCAACTTGTACGATTATGTGCCTGATCCGCCCGTTTTTCCGAATCAACTGGCCAATCTGCTGGATACAGCCAAATCAACCATCGCCATGTACTATCGTGGTGATGAGCCTGAGCCTCCTCCCTCTGTTTCGACACCATCAGCAACACACCAGCATCAGCAGCACCATGACGATGGATCTAGCATCAAGAGCAAAGTGGCACTCAACCGTCGCACGGCTTTGACCCAGTACCTGAGAGCCTTGTTGCTGCGTGCGCATGTCACTGTCAGCTACGACATTTGCGAATTCCTGGAGCTATCAGCCATCAGTATTGTGCAAGACATGGGCTGGAAAGGCAAAGAAGGGTATTTGCGCAACCGCATCAACTATGTTTCACCTCGCTGTTGTCAAATTTGGAAAACTCATCGCTGGAGCACAGAGTGGATCATACTAAGAGACTCGTAACGTGTGCACACATGCACTGCAGCTATTCACACGGACTGATTTGCGTCATATAGATACATGGCATTCTGTACAGATACCGCATCATCTACGCCCACAGATGTCTTGTTGTTTGACAATGGGCTTAAAATTGACATCCAGGAACCAAGAGTGTACCTCGGCAGCTACCACATCTCTATCAGTAACGAGTCTCGCAAGATTGAAATCAAGGGCACCAAGCGTGAGGTGGATCAGTGGCTAGAAAGTATGGAGAAGGTGCGAAACGAGAGTCCCTGGGTACAGAACCATCGTTTTGGCTCATTTGCTCCTGTGCGTGCCAATGCCAAAGTAAAATGGTTTGTTGACGCAGAGAGTAGGTGTCTTTGTTTGTTTTGAGAAAACGAGAAAAAGGGGCGTTGATGTGTTTGTCGTGTTTGTATAGATCACTTTAATGCTGTTGCAGAGGCTATTCTTTCTGCAAAGGTAGAAATTTACATAGCAGATTGGTGGCTGACACCAGAGCTGGTAAGAAATAGCAGCCGAGTGAGTTTGCGTCGTGTGCTCATACATATATACACATGCAGTACCTTAGAAGACCACCAGAAGAAAATGAAGACTTTAGACTGGATCGGCTGCTGCATCGCAAGGCAGTGGAGGGCGTCAAGATATACATTGTCGTCTACAAGGAAATGTCGCTTGCACTCACCATCGATTCAGTGCACACCAAACAGTGGCTACAGAATTTGCATCCCAACATCATTGTACAGCGCCATCCAGACCATACATTTTCAAACGACAATACCGTGCTGTTTTGGTCCCATCATGAGGTATGTCTCTGACCGTCAACATCTATAAAAGCACTCACAGTTTGCTATAGAAAATTGTGGTGGTGGATAACCGCCTGGCTTTCATCGGCGGCCTTGATTTGTGCTTTGGTAGATACGATACACATAGCCACTCACTCTCTGACTACCCTGCAGAGGGACATGACCGTGAAGTGTTTCCTGGTCAAGATTACTCCAACCCTCGCGTCAAGGACTTTGTGGATGGTATGTTGTGTTTATCGAATGATGTGCGTCTAGTAACACTATTCATTTAGTGGCTCAGTTCGGCAAGACGCTTGTAGACAGAAAGACAACACCTCGCATGCCGTGGCATGATGTGACGCTGGGTGTAGTTGGACCCATTGCCAGAGACATTGCTCGTCATTTCATCCAACGATGGAACTTTCTGAAATCCACCAAGAGCATGCATCGTCGCAACTTGCCATTCTTGATGCCCAAAGGTGAATATGTAGCTGCTAGAGATGAGAGCAATTTTACGGGTACGTGTCGAGTGCAGTTGCTGCGAAGCTCGTCTCGCTGGAGCTCTGATGTGGAGCGTGAACATTCCATCTACAATGCCTACATGGAATGCATTGCTCATTCAAAACACTACATCTACATTGAAAACCAATTCTTTATCAGCACAACCCAAGACGACAAGCTACTGCGTAACAAGATTGCTCAGGCACTGGTGGAAAGAATCAGAAGAGCACACGGCAGGGGCGAAAAGTTTAGGGTGTATGTGGTGATACCTCTTGTGCCTGCGTTTGAAGGCGATTTAGCGTCGAGCGAAGCATCGTCTGCCAGGTATAGATAGGCGTCGCTCGTTGATGGATGTCGCTTGTACTGATAGACTACTCTAGAACTGTCATGCATTTCCAATATGTCACCATCTCACGTGGTGGAAGCTCTATTGTAGAGAAGCTGAAAGAGTATGGTATTGATGCGGATCAGTACATTTCGTGGTTCAGTCTTAGAAACTATGGCAAAATCAAGACCAACAAGAACACGCCAGCAGCAGCATCTCCACAGCCACCCAACAACGACAGTGGGTCTGTGTTTGGTGATGAAGCAGCTGTCAAGGATCCCTTTGATGATGCATCTACGCACCAACACCTTTATCCCCACTTGCATCTGCACAAATTACATACAAATGAATCGACCGCCTCCACAGCCACAGCGAGCAGCGTGCTGGGCGGGCAATCGACCTTAAATCCAGTGGATACGAGCAACAGCAGTCGACGTGGATCTTCCACGAGCAGCAATACCAGCCCTGCGGTAGATGATGACAGATACGACTATGTCAGTGAGCTGTTGTACATTCATGATAAACTCATGATTGTCGATGATCGCATTGTACTGATGGGATCTGCCAACATCAATGATCGCTCTCAGCTGGGTAATCGTGATTCCGAGATTGCCATGCTGGTGGAGGATACTGAGATGGTGCCTTCCTTTATGAATGGCAAAGAGGTAAGCCATACGCTTTTTTTTGGGGGGGTCATCACATACAGTGATATTCACGCTTGAGATATAGTACAAGGCAGCCAAATTCGCACATACACTGCGTATGCAACTATGGAAGGAGCATCTCGGCCTTCTCAACTTTGAAAAATGGTCGCAATTACTGCAAGATGAAGACGAAAAGCAAGTAGAAACACTTGATATACCACAATCCACCAACACAACCAACACACACGCCTACCCCAGCTTGGCAAGGTCTCACAACAATGCACAGGACATTAGAACCATTGAAGCAGATGAGCCTGTCAAGATGCTGGACAGGGCAAGCCGCACTTTCAGCTTTTACGACACATTCAAGACGCATCATCATGCCAAACGCCATGACGCAGCTGCTCTGGATCCCCTGTCAGACCACACTTACAACAACATTTGGCTCAAACGAGCAACCACCAACACACACATTTACAGACAGCTGTTTCGATGTGTACCGGACGATACAGTGCATACCTACGAACAGCACCGCAAATTCATACCTGATCCACTCAAGGTCAAGACTGGCCATGTTGCCGATCCCAATTTGGCAGAACAAGAGATTTGTGAGCAGCTGGATCAGATACGCGGCCATTTAGTCTTGTTCCCAAAAGACTATCTCAAGGATGAAAACTTGCTACAAGGCACCATCATCGATACAATGACCCCAATGATTATCTTTACTTAGTAGTGTTATTGTACAAGTCAGTCGCTGTTAATCCCTTTAAACTAAATCCATGAACATCGTTTTTGCCTTCCATTTGTTGTATCGCAATGGCATTTTGTTTCATTATATCTCTTGATGCATCTACTTTTTCATCTAGCAGCTTCTGATCTAGTATAGGTATATATATATATATATATATATATATATATATATATCAATAAACCCCATCTCTCTACTATTTCTCATTCTAGCAAGGTACCTTTCTCAATCAAGGCTTTGGTATTCTCTGTGGGTAACTTGATAAACATATCTCCAAAGAATGTCCATGTCTTTTTGTCTGTAGGATGCATGAATAAGTGTCTTTTTGTTTGTTGAATACATGATTGGAAACGCACCTTTTGTCTTTTTCAGACTGGACAATGCCTCTCTATTGGAGTTTCTCTTTCTATCAAAGTCAATCACCTATCCAGTACATACATGTGTGAGCGAGATGGGTGGGAAGATAGGTAGTGGCATCTACGTTACTGCTTGCTTGTTGATCAGTATTTCCTCTGCCAAATGCTCCTTTGCAGCGAGTACTGTACAGCTACTTGTCAGTATGTCATTGAATGCTGCTATCAGCATACATTACCCTGCTCAATTTGGTTTGCTACGGTGTTGGACATGTGTTGTATGCGCTATTATGCTAATCTAAAAGAAAAAAAAAAAAAAAAAAAAGCAAAATTCAAAAGGCAAGCCACCAGCTAAATATTAAATAGCGGCCATGGGGATTTCGGATTCTTTCTTTCCTTTTTCACTCTACGCGCGACACACATCTACTCACTTCTTCACTATGAGTGTATTCCCAAAAGAAACCATCAAGGTAGGCTGTGGATTTGCATCTGCACACTAGCATGTACTAACCGAGCGAGCAGAATGTTGGAGAGTCATTAGGCATCACCAATCTCAAAGACGAAGTAGCTACAGCATTGGCACAGGACGTCGAGTACAGAGTTCATGAGCTTATCCAGGTATGCCCCTACCAAAGTCTGTTTGATCGGCACTACCTAATGCAATCCACAGGAAGCATCCAAATTCATGCGACACTCAAAAAGAACCAAGCTATCCGTCGACGACATCAATGCAGCACTTCGCGTAAAGAATGTGGAGCCTCTGTACGGCTATACATGTGGAGAAGCACCCAAGTTCAAAAAGACCACTGTCAACGCCAACGATATCTACTTTGACGACGATGAAGAAGTTGATTTCGATTCCGTATTGAACAAACCTTTGCCCAAAATCCCCTTGGATGTGACATTTACAGCACACTGGCTTGCCATTGAAGGTGTTCAGCCTGCTATTCCACAAAACCCTACACCCAGTGGTAAGGCCTTTTTTTTTTATATATGTGAGCAGAGAAGCACAGTGTATTAAAGTTGTATGCGTAGATGCCAAAGCCGAATTGCTATCAAAGCGTGCCAAAAGCCATGCTTCTTCCAACGGCATTACCACAGATCAAGTCAATGTGAAACCATTGGTCAAGCATGTGCTCTCCAAGGAACTGCAAATGTACTTTGAAAGAATCACAGAAGCTGTGTTGAGCGAGGACGAGCGACTCCAATCACAAGCGTTCGAGAGTTTACGATCAGATCCTGGGTTGCATCAACTGCTGCCCTACTTTGTTCAGCATATTCACAAAAAAGTAACACAGAATCACAAGAATTTGGATGTGCTGGAAGCCATGCTGTCCATGGCCTATTCGTTACTCAACAACAAGCATTTATTTGTGGAGCCCTACGTAAGTCCATGTTAAGAGTGTGTACATGGATCCAGCCAAGACTCATGCGTAAACATAGCTCCATCAATTAGTGCCGCCTATTCTCTCCTGTCTGGTAGGTCGAACCATTTGCGAAAACCCACAGACACAAGATCACTGGTCTACTCGTCAACGGGCAGCCACTATGATCGCTACCATCTGCCATCAATACGGTAAAGCCTATCATACATTACAACCTCGTATTACCAAGACACTGTTGCGTGCCTTTTTGGATCCTGCCAGACCACTCACAACACAATATGGCTCCATTATCGGATTAGATAAGATCGGTACAGAGGTTACTCGTGTGTTGGTTGTACCCAATATCAAGTTTTATACAGAGAATTGTCTTGAGCTTGGCCTCAATAGCACCAACTCTATGCGAGTGCAGGAAGCCATGAAATGTAAAGAAGCTCTCGTGGTAAGTATAGTTTGTGTGTGTGTTGTCTTGGATGCTCATTCATGCAATATAGACTGTGTTGGATCATATCGCTGAACACGATGATTTGGCGTTAAAGAAACAAAAGTCAGAGCACGATATGGAGGAGGATGACCCAGCGCCTTCAGAGGAAGAAAAGAGTCAATTGATCGAATTTGTTGGACAAGTGATTGGACAAGCCTATCTGGAAAAGGAGCATAGAAGATCGAGGGTCAAGAGCTTGATTGAGTTGGCTGCCTAACTACCCGAAAATAATAAACTATGCGGATCCAAACTAACAAAGAAGTGAATGAAATGCTGTGTTTTTGAGATATGAGTATGGCATTAGGTAAATCACAGCCTCATTGCATCAGACATGGATCGATGGTCAGCGTAGCTTTTACAAAGGAAATCATGAGTCTGTTACTTTTTATATATTAATTAGAGCCTGCTTGAAGGTTGCTGGGATTAATATAAAGAATGAGGGAATCAATGTCTTTTTGGGCTGTTGTATGGGAAATCCACCTCTTTGCAGGCTACAGTGGAATGGATGAGAGGGGTTTGCTACACTGACATGCTGCTTCTTGTCAAAAGCAAGTTTGTGAGTGGATTTGCCCAGAGGAACTGAGTTCCATTCATTGTGTTAATTGACATGAGAATTGAGGAACCCACCTATTCATTTCTCCTCTTTTTGTCATCAATCCACGCGCATACCTTGTAGCATCACAATGGACATGAGCGAAGAAGACTACAAGCTGGCAAAAGAAGCCCACGTAGCCAACTGCACGGGTGGAAGTATCCATGAGATTAACCTGGTGTGCGCATCTCTTGTGGTAAACCAAATCATTCACCAAGAGTTCCCGTAGCAAATACTGACATGCAGCCCGCCCCTACAGAGCGCTCATATGCTATGGACATCGCTCGTTCAAGCAAACATCATTCGCCGAGATACCTTTACACCGGAATTTCTCATTTATGTATTACCAGTACTGGCTTGTTTGACGGTAGCGTCAGACTATGCAGCATATGTCACCATTGGCATGGCAACGCTAGCGTTATTCATCTTTGCGTCAAGGAAATCAACAACGGAAGCAGACACAACCAATAAGGAGACCAAGGAGACAGAGCATAAATCTTATTTGACCGTGTATCGGGCTGGCACGATGATCCTGACATGCATTGCTATTCTGGCAGTCGATTTCCAGTTCTTTCCTCGTCGATTTGCCAAGGTTGAGACATTTGGAACTTCGTTGGTAACTCGTTATCATACAACAGAGCCTTTTTTTTTTTTGCTTGCTTGCTGACTTTACATTAGATGGATGTGGGTGTGGGTTCCTTTGTGTTTTCATCAGGTGTCGTTGCATCAAGAGCTTACACTCATCCACAACAGAGCCGAGCCTTTATCAAGAGCTTTGTCAAGTCGATTCGATCTGCATTTCCCATCCTCGTTTTGGGGTTTGCGCGCTTCTTCCTGACAAAGAGTGTCAATTATCAGGAACACAACTCGGAATATGGACTTCACTGGAATTTCTTCTTTACGCTTGGATTCTTGCCACCCTTTGTCACTACGTTGAGCTTTTTGAGACGATTTGCCTCTTTCTCGGTGCTTGCCACTGTGATTGCAATTGGATATCAAGTAGCACTGTGTCAAGGATTACAGGATTGGATATTGGAGGCACCTCGTGTGGACATGATAAGTGCAAACAAGGAAGGTATCTGCAGTTTTGCTGGTTATTTATCCATATTCATGTTTGGCCTTGAGTGTGGAAGCATCGTATTCCAGGGTGATCTATCGACCACGAGGATCTCCAAAGTGTTCGGCATCACACAACAAAAGCAGATCCAACAGCTGGTGGTCCACTTGTTCACATTCAGTGCATTCATGTGGGGTGGATTTGGCCTGTGGATCAGTGTGTTTCCCGAGTTTTATGTCTCTAGACGCATGGTACATATGGCCCACTGTTGACATTTGATCGTACATCCACTCACTGCTTTTGATCTAGGCAAACTTACCCTATATATTCTGGGTAATTGCCTTTAACCTGACATTGCTCTCTTGCTTGGTTCTGGTCGAGTCTAAATCCCAGATCAGAAGAGGAAGCAGAGGCCCTCCCATGCTGGATGCAGTCAACGTCAATGGACTATTTACCTTTTTATTGGTAAGGACATGCATCTTTCGTTATTGTAATACCCCCTCCCCCCCAACTTACGTAATATAAACATAGGCCAATATATTGACAGGCACGGTCAATTTGAGTATCAGAACCTTGTATGCAAATGATCTCCAATCCGGTTTCATCAATGCTGCCTACATGCTCATTGTCACTGCAGTACCATGGATAATGTGGAGATCCTTCAACATCAGGATCAAGTTCTGAGTTTCATCCAAGCTCTCTTTCTCTCCCTCACACTCACACCCCATCGGCCACCGGCAAAGAAAAAAATATCAAATTTTTTTAAAAGAGGGCTTCTTTCTTGTTTTTCTTCTTCTATTAAACTATCCAACATATATACATATATTGCATATACACACACAGATATAATTCAAGCATTATATCCCCACACAACTCTTACTGCCTTTGCTACAAAAGAGAGAATACATTCTGCTTTTTAAACACATTAAATAGGCTTCGAATTGTTACGCTTAAAGAAATTCAACCTTAAATCCTTGGTAAATATAAACATGTAGGACCACCCATCTTACGCGTGTATGTATTCAACCGTGCATCCATGATAGGCCAGCAAAGTCAAAATGAGTTACCGTAGGCACAGCAACAACATATTCACTGATTCCGAGTCAGAGCAGGACGCAAACCACGATTCTGCTCCTTCATCCCCTTCATCACAGTCATCCTCCATCGCTAGTTCGACTGGCATCTTGCTATCACCATCACCATCATTCCATCATCATCCAATGCCATTGCAATCAGAGACTGACGACGAAATCATCCTCTCCCCTCAAGGCTCACTGTCCCCTATCAATTCTGCAGAGGAAGAGGCATTCGAAGAAGAGGAAGAGTTTGAAGAAGTGCAACAGCCTCAAAAGCATCGTCAGCAACCCCAACACAATTACTATGATCCAGATCTTTACTGCTTACGTCGCTCAAATCGAAGAAAAGAGAAAGAAAGTGCAAGTGTTTATGATTCAATTTGCTTGGATGGCCCCCCCATCTTATTGACATGTGTTTTTATCTCTTGTAGAATGAAGAGGAATCCGAAGAGATGACATACACAACAGACGAAGAAGCACAAGAGAGCAGCTCAGATGATGATTACGGGGCATCTGTATCCACAAGTAGAAAGAAGAGATCTTCCAATCGCCAACAATCAAAGAAGAAAGGTAAAAAAAAGGCGCAAGGAAAGATTGCATGTAGATATTGACATACTAGTAGTAATGTATGATACCGAAGATGAAGACGATCTTGTAGATAACAATGACGACGATGACGAGGATGAAGAACAAGACATGAGTTCGGATGACAACTGGGGAGCAGCACCCAAGAAGCGAACCACGAGGTTGAAGCGTAGAAATACTAGCAGCAACAACAACAAGCATTCGAGAAACAACAATAGCCGATCTCGTAAGTGGATGCTATGTTTGAAACGCATAATCAAAGCGAGAGGTCTAACAAGAATAAACAGGTGCCATCTCACCCAGCGATTATGCCAGACACTCTACCAGAAGCAGAAAAGTGACCAACTACAATGAGGACAATGCTGAGCTGTGGGGTCTTTCCGATGAAGAGATTACAGAGTCATATACCCCCGCTGCCGTAGAAGAGGAAGAAGGCGAAGTGATTGAAGCTGTGCTGGACCATCGCAGAAGAGAGGGCTACGGTAAATACACACCCTGTGCGACTGGAGAAATGAAGGGACTATGTTTAATTCGCATTTTTATAGAATCAGGGCCAGATGAACCCGAAACCAACTTGGAATACCTCATCAAGTGGAAATCATGGTCTCATTTGCACGACACGTGGGACAAGTTTGACTATCTCAAGTCATTTCGAGGATTCCGAAAACTGGAGAATTACGTGCGAAACAACATTTATGCAGAGCAAAGCTTTAGAGCCAACAGCGAAACCACCAAAGAAGAAATTGAACAGAAAGACATCAATATTTCTCGACGTCGAGATGAGATTCAGGATTGGCAGACAGTGGAGCGCATCATTGCCGCGCGTGGATCGCCACCCAACATTGAATACCTGGTCAAATGGAAGCGGCTTCACTACGATGAGTGTACCTGGGAAGAGGCTGATTTGATCTCGTCAGACTACCAGGCTGAAATTGACGACTTTTTAAACCGTGAACAGAGCGTGCATATCCCTCACAGATCAAAGACCTATCCCCACAACAAACGGCCTGAATTCGCTGCCTTCAAATCACAACCTTCCTACATCACTGGAGGCGAGCTGCGTGAATATCAATTGCACGGTGTCAATTGGATGTCCTGGCTGTGGTCTCGCAATGAAAATGGCATTCTGGCGGATGAAATGGGTCTCGGCAAAACAGTGCAGACCATCAGTTTCCTCAATGTGCTCTACAATACCTGCCAACTCTACGGTCCTTTCCTCATTGTGGTGCCGTTATCTACCTCTGACAACTGGATGCAAGAATTCCAGCAGTGGGCGCCTCAGATGAATGTCATTTGCTACCTGGGTAACCGTGCTGCTCGTGCAACCATCAGGGAAAACGAATTCTACCTGGCAGGCACAAAGCGACTCAAGTTCAACGTGCTCATAACGACCTACGAGATTGTGCTCAAAGACAAGGACTTTATGGGTGGCATTCGCTGGCAATACCTGGCTGTGGATGAGGCACATCGTCTTAAGAACTCGGAATCGCAGCTGTATGACGCTCTCTCTAGCTTCCAGACCACCAACCGCTTGCTAATCACAGGTACACCACTGCAAAACAACATCAAGGAGCTGCTGGCATTGGTGCGATTCCTCATGCCCCACATGGATCTCAGTGCTTACTATTTCGACCTGGATGTGGAAGACAAAGACCAAGAAGAAAAGATCAAAGCACTGCACCAAAGCCTCAAAAGCCTCATGCTGCGTCGCTTGAAGAAGGCCGTTGAGAAATCACTACCCAACAAGTCTGAGCTCATCTTGCGTGTGGAAATGAGCGAACTGCAAAGGACATTTTACAAGCACATCCTGGCCAAAAACTTTGAGTTGCTCACTTCCAATTCTGACAACAAGAAGCAGTGGTTGAACATTGCCATTGAACTCAAGAAAGCCAGTAACCATCCCTTCTTGTTTCCTGATGTCGAGGAGCCTTCTGAAAGCCGCATTACGCAGCTCAAGGGCCTGATTGAAAACAGTGGAAAGATGGTGTTGCTGGATAAACTGCTGACTCGCTTAAAGAGCAATGGCCACCGTGTGCTGATCTTTTCTCAGCTGGTCATGATGCTGGATATTCTGTCTGATTACATGACATTGCGCGGACATCCTTTTCAACGACTGGACGGCTCCATGAAGCCCGAAGACCGCAACAAGGCAATTGAACACTACAACTCGCCAGGAAGCCCTGATTTCGCTTTTCTACTATCCACGCGAGCCGGCGGTATGGGTATCAACTTGGTCACTGCTGATACTGTCATCATCTTTGACTCTGACTGGAACCCACAAAATGATTTGCAAGCCATGTCTCGAGCACATCGTATTGGCCAAACCAAACAGGTGAATGTCTATCGCTTTGTGACCAAGGGCACCATGGAAGAAGACATCATTGAACGCGCCAAACAAAAGATGATCTTGGAGTACTGCATCATCAAGCAAATGGACACTTCTGGTAAAGCCATCATCCAAGGCCAAACACTGACAACATCCTCAGGCAAGAACCGTGAGATCCCCTTTGATCGTGCTGAGATGTCTGCCGTGCTTAAATTCGGCGCCAAGAACATGTTTGAGACGCTGGACAACTCGCAAAACATCCAGGATATTGATCTCGATGACATTTTGTCGCGTGCTGAGCAGACAGAGACCCTGAATGAAGAAGCGAGTGCACTGGGCTCTGAGGACTTTTTAGCGCAATTCAAGATCACAGACTATGGAGGCACCGCAGAAGACTTGAGCTGGGACGACATTATTCCTGAATCTGAGCGTGCCAAGATAGAAGAGGAAAAGAAACTGGAAGACCAGGCTGCGCTGTACGATCGTGCTGCAAAGAAGGGTCGTGTTCAATATACCGAGAATGTTGAAGAAGAGGAGGAAGACGAGGACGAAGGAGTGGAAGGCAACGGCAGCTCAAAGAAACGACGACGAGCTGCCTCCAATGGAACCAACTCGAGAAAGAAGCAAAAGAGCAACGGCAAATCCGACGAGTTTGTGGACCGTGATCGTCGTGCCATCATGCGAGCTGTTCTCAAATACGGTGATCTGGAGGCAAGATACACTGAGGCAGTGACAGACTTTGATTTAGACCAAAAAGACAGAGATAGTGTCCTAGAATTATACCAAGATTTGATATCTGTTTGCAAGGACAAGGTGAGAGAGCAGGCCGAAGCAAACAACACTATTGCCAAGGGCGTGGAAGTGACCGATGACATGCTACTGCGAGACCTGCGACACACCAAGCAAAAGGCCATCTTATTCACATGGCGAGACATACAAATGGTGAATGCAGGCCAGATTCTGCAACGACATCACGATATGAAGGTGTTAGCCCGCCGTCTGAAAGCAGTGCCCAATATCTACAATTTCCGTGTCCCTCCCGTCGCTAAACATGTGCAGGCTTGGTCTTGTGAATGGGGCACCAAAGAAGACTCGATGCTGCTGGTCGGTGTCCATCAACACGGCTTTGGCTCTTGGCCGCTCATTGAACAAGACCCACCACTCGAGCTTTCTGGCAAGTTCTTCCTAGGTGCTGGCAAGGAAGAAGAAAAAAAATCGCCCAAGGCCATCCATCTCGTTCGCAGAGCAGATCAAATGTTGAAGATTTTGGCTGAGGAAGACAAGAAAAGCATGGAGATCAAGGCAAGCAGCACCAACGGCAAATCAGCATCGTCCAATGCCTCCTCTACCAAGAAAGGCCCGCGCTTCAAGCAGCAACAAAGAAAAGAGGCAGAGAAGCACCAACGACACAGGGAACAACAGCAAGAGGAGCAGCAGTTGCAAGAACGACACAAACACGAACAAAAGACAAAGGCCGAGCATCACCACCATCACAGCAACAAGCTCAAGCTGGAACAAGACCATCATAGCCATCATACCGCCAGGGCCTCCTCCTCACCTACTACTAATGCTACTACTACTACCACCACCACCAAGACATCCGAAAGTGGTGGCAGAAAGAGATCCTATCGTTCGGATGACACCACGCCTCGCTCCTCTGCCAAGCGAGCTGAAAAGGAGAACAAGATCCCTGAAAGAACGTACGAAAGCTACGATGAAGACGCTGCCTACTCTACCATGAGGCCCGTCAAATACCTCTTGAACAGATTGCGCGATGATTCAGCGAAAGCGGAAGGCCATGAAAAGGCTGCCATCATCAAGGATTGCTTGTATCGCATTGGAAGGCACATTGATAGAGAGGTCTCCAATAACCGACGCAATGATCCCAACTTGAAGCGAGATCTGTGGTTGTTTACACTCAAGTACTGGCCAGGACACAATGTCACCTACAAGGACATTATTGCAGTTTATGAAAAGATTGTGGAAGCCAAAAGCAAGGCAAAGGACGATCATCATCATTCCAGCAGCAGCAACAGCCGCAGCAGAAGCAACAATAACAGCAGTGATCATCATCGACATCACGGATCTTCTTCTAAAGATGCCTCCTCTTCCAGCAGTGCTCGTCGTAATAGCCATAGTCATCATTACAGTAGTAGCAGCAGCATTGGCAACACTACTAATCGCCATCATGATAGCCATGACAGTAGCAGTAATAGCAATCGTCGCCGCAGAAGCTCCTCTTCCTCCCATCGCAGCAACGACGACCATCACCGCCGAGACAAGAAATCCTATGATCGAAATGAACGTCGTCGCCGCTAAAATCCATTCTCTAACTGAAGAAAAAAAAAAAGTTTTCCCTCCATTTATACACTCACTTGCTCTTTTTTTTTTATTATTATTATTATTTCTTTCTTTCCTGCCTTGTATCAAAACGCTTCCCTGTTCTTCTTAATTATATATCACCTTCTCATATAAACAATGAATAAAGAGAAAAATATCATAAACAATGTAAGCGCTACAACTGCAATTGATTTGAAAGCGGAATTAGCACAACATGTTGAGCAATTTGAAAAATCAAGAGCCAGTTTAGGGAAGCAATCCACTGCCAAAAGACCCGAAAAGAAGCAGACTGTGTGGACAAGGCAAAACAAGGGCATCCATGAGCGAAATCAGCGAGACAAAGTGACACAGCTGGAGGACGTGCAGGGTGATGTGTTGCAGAGGAGCAGAGAACAGCTCGAAAAGAAGGCAAGATTGTACGAGGCCATGCGTTCAGGAGAAGGCTTTGATGCGTATGACGAGGAGCAAGACGAGGAAAAGAGGCCGCTGGTGGATTTCGACAAAAAGTACTTTCAAGAGCGTGATTTGGAGAGACAAAAAGAAGAAGCAGCAGCAGCAGCAGCAGCAGCAGCAGCACGAAAGAAGAGGAAGCGAAATGACGAGGAAGATGACAATGACCCTTGGGTAGAGTTTGAAGATGAGTTTGGTCGTACTCGTATCATTCGTCGCAGTGAATTGCCCTCCACTGAACAACAGCAACACCACCATCGCTCGGACGATTCTGATTACGACTCTGAGGAAGAAGAAAACAAGGCGTATCTCATCGCACAGCAGCGCTACAAGGCAGCAGATCGATCCGATATGAGCCATTACGAGGCAGGCCGAGAGATCCGAACCAAAGGTGTGGGTTTTTATCAATTCTCTAAAGACGAGCAAGAGAGACAGGCTCAATTGGACAAGCTGAATCGCTTGAGAACAGAAACAGAGAATGCGCGAAATTCACAAGCAAGTGCTTCATCCAAACGGAAGCAAATGTTGGCACAGAATGCAGAAAAGATTCGAGCAAGAAAAGCAGCATTGAAAGCCAAGAAGCACCATCAATTGAAACCTGAGCAACAGATACCCACTGAACAAGGACCTGCTGAAGTGACAGAAGACAGTGTAACAGATTTCTTGAAAGCTATGCGTAAACAAGTTGAATGAAACACATGATTTATTAAAAAGAGACAGGGAGATGTGTCATGCAAATCACAGACTATTTTATTTACATTGCTCGATAATTTGCTTGATTTTATGCTGTTCTGCCTCAGTCAGATTTTCTTCTCCATCTAATGCTTGTTCTACACAAAATGAAGCGTTGTTAGGATATGCCTATATCAGATCAGATAAGAGACAGTAGTCTTACCGAAAAAGTGGATGGCCAGCTGCTGAACATCCTTGATCAATGCCAGATTCTCCACAAGAGGCTCCACAATAGCAATCATGTGACGAATGAACAGGGAACTGTAAGGTGCTTGTGCCATTCTCAATAGCTTCTTGACAAAGTGGACAATCAGACTGTCATCCAATTCACGGCCAGGACCACCAAAGTATTTCAGTACTGGGATTGTATAGTTCAATTGAACCAAGTAGAGCATACGATCCACCCAAGTACGTTGCAATGCAAGCTAAACATTACAGACATGAGCACGCACACACACATTTTCTCATGTATACACTCATCTAACTTACCTGGATTTCAGGTGCAAACACATCTGTTTTGTGCTTGATGCATCGCTGAATCAAACTAAACACGATGGGTTGTTGTAATTGATGTCTGCTGGCAATTTCATCCAATATCAATAATAGAACAGGTGTTTCTTTAGTACGAAAGTATGTCTCGAAATAAGCTGTGTGCATCGCCATGTACTCTATCCACATCAAGACACCCATGGAGCCAATAGGGAATCGAATAGCGCTAATGATGTACTTCATGGCTCCAGTGATGCTTCCTACTTCTGTCTTGTTGACCAATGATGTGTACAAATCCCTCAAAACCAACTGCACTTTATGGATATCACCCTCTTGTTCAGATCGTGGTTTTGTGTCGTTCATAGTGGTGGCATAAGCAACCAAGAAGGTCACATCATCCACTAGATCCTGTCTCAGTAATGCGCCATGCTGAGGTACATATAAAGCTGCCAGCATCTTGATTATTAAATCGTAATCGCATAAATGACGAGCTGCTGGTGGTTGTTCAGACGCATAAAATCTTTTTAGCTATCGAGGTGGAGGGATTAATAATGGCCACTCGCAAGCTGGCTCAGCACACACTTACTGCAACGAGATCACCGGGTGTAATGTTGGGTGAGTTCATGATGGATTTGATGGTTTTTGACAATTCTACAGGCGCATCTGAAATGTGTGTATGAATGACATCGACAATAGCCATGTTTCCCTTCTTTTTAGCAGCCAATTCAAGTTCTCTTCGAAGGCGAGTGAAGGGTGTGGCGCCATATTCATCGGCTAGACGTCGAAGTAAGATTTGGACGTACAAGTAGGTGTCTTCTCGTTCACAGCAAACTCTCTACGTGCAAGTATTAAAATCGTCTACATCAGTTTGAAAAGACAAAACCTACAACAAGACTGGGTAGCTCATCGTCGAATTCAACATTGTCTTTGGTCGTCAGGTCTGATAACGCATCATTGAGGATCAGATTATACACTTTGACGTAGGTGGATGCTGTTCTCAGTTTGGCGATCTCTTTGTCATGACCTGCTTCAGCAATACGCTATAAAATGACTTCTAATTAAAAGACTTTACCCCAAACACAAGCTGCAGCAAACATTACCAAGATGGCGAAATTGAGAAACACGCAATTGGGATGCTTTTCCAACAACTCGTAAAAGGTTCGTCTCCAATCGATATCTTCCAAAATCACATCGAGCCATTCTGGAGCCATTTGATCGTTCAATTGCATAAAGAACTCATCGCAGCGTTGTGGATCAAATCGATTTCTCAATTGATGTCGAATCGCTTTTCGTAAAATGTGATCACTGTTAAGTCCAATGGAATCGACTGATTTAGCTGTAGCGTTGCACATAGAAGGAATGCCAATGTAGGATTCAGATAAGAGATTCACTGCGTCCATGGGAGCTCCTCCAAGCTTCAAGTATTCTGATAAAGCATCTGTGTAGATGTTTTGCTCCAAAATGGCGTCTGTTTGTGATAGCGTTTTTCTGTATTCGTCAATGGATGCAATTCTTAATCCTGTATTGGCCTAAAAGCTGTGTTAGACTACCACTTTGTTTTGCATGTTGAACGCGCTAAAAAGATGACTTGCCATGATGATTTCTATGAAGAAAGGGGATAAGAAGAGAAAGCAACAAGTAATGCTAAACTTTTTTATCATTTTATAGTGTGACTCTTGCAACTGAGTGTTGAAAGTAGACATTTCCCTTGTGTGGCAGACAAGGGCCAATGATTTCGTCTTGATCTATATGTGCATTATCAAGTTTTCTCAGAAAGATTGGATCCGTGTAAGCAAATCTAATGAACTGAAGCGCAACAATGGCGATAACACTGTGAGAAATCAGGCGAACATGTCCATGTCGGTATACACAGGGTGATCCAGGCCATCATGAGGTGCTTAGTCTCTGTTGAAAATCTCATAGTATAGCCAACGGTCATTTGTGAATGATGCGCTAAAATGTTGGTTCTTTCTGAAACACTTATTATCTCGATTGATGCCATCGCTGTAATGCGCATTGGAGCGGTTGTATAGACAAACTACAACAATACCTTCAGCTTTGTATAGCTTTGAAAAAGGTTGCATGTTTGTTGATCTTAAGCCGTTAAAGCGTCTTGTCAATTAACATGAGATTCAGGGTGTCAACTGAATTTCCAAAACAGAACAACTTGACCAAAATGAGAATAACAAACCTCAAACTTGCTGGCTTACTTCACTGTTTCCTAAGTGTTTAAAAGGATAGTAAAGTACAAAAAATAGCATCTGGCAGCAATGATGATAAATGGTGTCAATGTGGTCAACTCTAAGACCATTCTGTTTCTGTATTATTCACTCTGCGGCTTGTTGATGAACGATAGAGTGATGCAGAGATTTTACTTTGCTTACGTGATTTTTTGCCCTTCATCTTCTACTGATGATGCTAGAATGTTGGAAGTAGGATGCTTATGGAAGATTTGTATAATTTAAATGGACCTGAATACAGCTTGGTATAATGAATACAAAATTAGCATTCGTTTTACATTAATCTCATGCTGACATTTTAAGTATATAAGGGCATGGCTACAGTGCAATGTCGCGGTTTTCATAAGCACAGCCAACAATGCTCTCACTCGACACGATGCATTCTGCCCTTATAAGTTGATTCTTCCAAAGTAATAATCAAAAAAATTTACACGTTGATAAGGACGACCAACAACAGAGAGATCTAAATATAATAATAATTTTTTGATGGCAAGATGAAGGCTATAAAGCATTATTGGTAGCGTCCGAGTGAGCCACCACCTAGCAACAAACATAAATTGTTGAATCCAATCAGTAGAATTTGAAGCGCTAGTGTAGCGTGCGCTAGAATTTGGTCAACTTCGCCAGAGAGATAAGACTAATATTCAGGTTTTAACGGAAGGTATCAGCATATGGCATTGACTACATTAGCAGTAACAAAAAAGAGAAATTTACATTCTGCTGGTTCCAGTGTTGTGGTCAACAGAGTAATCTTAACGTAGCTGCCAAGTTTGCTTCGAATATAAGCAACCCAAGATCAATATTAAGGCTGCACTAACCTTACCGTTTGCGCTTTGATTAAAACCTAACAAAACCAACCACTTTAGAACCATAATGTATTATACCAGATTACATCTTACAGCAGAATCCTTCATTTTGTCCACTGTTTCAAAAAAAGAATAAGTTCCAGCCACATATAATTAAAGCCCCGACTTCGGAGTTTTTGGTCAATTTGAGGCCCCGCTCTTGCCTTCTAAACTGTAATGAAATAGCCACCCAAACGCAATTTAATTGAAAACCAAAGTTCATCAAATAGCACTCATTCAAATTCATGCTATTTGGATCTATTAATGAAAGCGCTCAAATGTACATCAAAAAACCATTTAAAAATACTAAAGTAAAGATGCATGCTTATATCGCACATTGTGTGAATGAATCACTTCTGATCACAGTGTATTCAATCACACCCATGATCGATGGTCGTAATAAGTGATGGAATCTTTATCCAAAAAGAATCAAATCAATAACAAGCATATTCAAATATGATAACTATGCCCTGCTGCCATAGTTGCACAATATTCCAGATAAAGGATTCCATACCTCAATAACAAACATCACACTTTAAACCATCAAGGTTACATTAAATCATGCTATGACGATAGCTCACCCAAGCCCATCAAGGTTACTCAAATCGACCCTTATGGCCAGTGCTCTTGCATTGATTACCACTTTAAATCAAACATCAACAACATTTGCCAGATATCGCAATAGCAGCACCTATTGCTCTCTATCATCACTAATCCTACAAGCTAGATGCAAATGTATAAATACTCTTCTTTTTTTCACTCAATTCCAGGATCTTCAGTTCATTTTATACACAAATAAAATACAGTTGATTTCTATTGTATTTTACTATTGCTTTATTTTTTTTTGTGAAATCTATTTTAAACCCGATTTCACTGCAGCTGCTGTTGTAGCAACAGTGCGGCAATGAAACTTTTTAGATGGTAATCGTAAGATAATAAAAATAGGGCAAAGTGTACGTTTTATCTCTGATATTGACCAAAAGACGGAGTGTTCATTTTATCCAACAGGACAATACATATGTGAAATTATTCGGCTATCTTCTGCTGCTTCAAACCGATTGATAATGTATTCAATAGTATCTATGTATCATTTAAAACATAGCTCATATTTAAAATTCTCAAATGTATCTGTTTCTCAATCTACAAAGCTCCTCAAAAACTTATCATCTACCTGCAAAAAGAATATTCATACATTACCCTAGGGTAATATAAGGGGAAAATTCGAACAGTTGCAGTAAATTTTTTCAAAATGTATTAAATATAAAGTTTTAATAACGTTTAGTAAATCATAACAGGAAAGATGGCCGAGTTGGTCTAAGGCGTCACGTTAAGGTCGTGATCTCTTCGGAGGCGTGGGTTCAAATCCCACTCTTTTCACTTTTCTTTTTGCTCCGGAGCTGCTTAGGTAAGCAAGATGCTTTTTGCTCGTCGTAGCTATTTACCTCTTTTGTTGCAGTCAAATAGTGTAAATATTATAGCTAACTGCCAAAGTCAATAAACGTTGCCTTTTAACTTATAGCTGATTTGTTATATACCTTATATTATTATCACGACACTTGCAATGAAATGTTGAAATCAGATAACTATTTTACATAGAACTGTGTTCGAAGCTTTGACAAATGAGCTTGTTTCCCTACGACCAATGGCGATTTTGATGAAGCTTTCTTAGAAAACCATTGTGCTTTCTGATGAATTAAAGTCTAATGCGCTGTTACGAATCGTAATATCCGCTTTCTTGTCACTACATACAATCATCCATTTTGCTCTTCATCATTAGACAAAATACACCACACTAGGTGCCGCTACATTCACAACTCAATTTGACTCGATGCCGCATATCAAGCCGGTATAAATTAATAGACCATATCAGCTCTGAAATGCCTTCCGTATCCAAAAAGGAGAGCCATATTATCAAACTCTATATCTTAAATCCATCAAGTGCAATTACATAACCGAGCGATATGAAACTATATACATTAATCCTGGTAAATTATGTGAGCTATCCCCCAAAGGATATTAGTACAGAAACATTATCAAATCTCATTTCAATTCTTGTTAACCAGGACATTATCACAGACTTACAGAATAGCAAAATAGTATAAAAGCTGTTATATTTACTTCTTTTCATTTGTAAGATCACTTGAATTCTTTATATATGCGAGTGTTTATGCTTCGGATGGCTCTCTACCTTCGCTTCGTTTTGGTGAGAACCAACCTGCGCAGTGGCAGCTCGCGCTGCTGATTACCTTTGCACATCTTATGGATATACCGCTACTTTTATTTTGACTCTCCATTCACACATTAAAACCCTTCATATTATCTGTGGATCTGACTCTTATAGGATGTTCCATATCCATATACATGTAGATATTCATTCACGTGCAAGCAGAATACTGGTATTGCCCTTTTCTAGTCAAGAGTATGCCTAATACAGCAAAAATTTGGTGCATTTGAGCTGTGTTTTATCGCGCTAAACGCCATTTTGGACTGCCAGAACAGCACCAAACAATTGCTCTCATCTAGTACTAACTTTCTGACACCTTTGCTCAACTTTTTGAGGACCAAAAAAACATGGACAAAATTCGACCAAAAAGCATGAGGGGTACCTCATGCTTTTCATCGAAAATCAGACGATCGCGTTTTTGACCTTGATAATGAAGACTTTTACTAAGGTATATATTGAATCAAAATGTTTTTATCAGTCTAACGTAACCGCTGAAATCATCTTTGTGGGACTTTGTTATGTAAAATTTAGACTTTTTGGCCAAAACCATCTTTTCATATTTTTGTAAATTACTCAATAAGTTTATTCAAAACATCTATCTTATTTGTTACCATTGGATACGCCTTGAAAAGCACTCCTGTAAAGCTTAAAGAAGCTTAGGATGATCATCATATTTTACTTAGTTGAATCTGCAAGAATAGTTCAATCGAGTCGAAAACCATTAGGATTTGGCCAATCTAGAAACAGACTATGACTCTGGATTTGACTTAATTTTGGCTGGTGGGGTTGGTTAATCGTATATGATCGGCGTGGGTGCGAGCCTTTGAAGACATGAACGTTCACACATACCACCACCAAGGCTCCATCACGGCTTTTCAATATCTTGGTTTGTATTTTGCTTAGAACCATGCTCAACGTGCTCAAACAGAAGAGATGTTACTCAACTCAGTCAGAACTCAATGTCAGATCTACGGACAACGACAACTGTCTCTCCTGGGTAGAGTCACCATCGTCAACAGCCTCATTTTGTCCAAGGTATGGTACAGTTTGCGCATGCTGAAACCTACCAAACGGTTTGTAGAGAACGTAAAGTCCTGTGTTTATCAATTTGTCTGAAAGAAGAAGCGGCCATTACTACGCAAAGAACTCATATTCCTACCCAAGTCCAGAGGTGGTCTTGCTGTTCTCAACCCTTCTCTTCAACAATTGATCCTCCAAAAACGCTGGCTCAATTACCTCGTTGAACCGCAGAAATATCCGACTTTCCTGCGTCCCTTCATGCTCTATCACGTATCACTGCTACCGGCGTCATCAGAGTTTCCTTGCTTGGTCATCGTAGATGCTGAATACCGCAAGTCCTCCCTGATACACAAGGATCTTTCTATTTGGCATTTTATCTTCGTCATGTATGACTATTTTGGTTTCAGTGAACTTCAACAAGTGGATTTCCTTCCGGTCCAGACCATCCTGCAATTGCCTTTGCACAAGCTTCTCATAGGCCTCAGCGATGATCACTGGCTCCGGCGTCATCCCAAGTTTCCAGCAAACAAGTTCCTGATCTTTGATAGCCAACAACAACGGCTGCGTCTTCGTGTTGCTTCTGAATATTCAAGCTACTCGCTTCTTTGTGCCTCGCTCTATCAAGATATTCTCATGCTCAAAACCGTCAAACTGGTTCCTAAGGTGTGGCCTCACAATACTACGCCAAGTATCCTTTGACTTCCGAGATCATATATGGCACAGTGCGGTATCTACATCTTCCTCGCTTTATAAAAGATCGATTCAAGTATATCGCCGTCATATCTAGTACCTTGTGGCAAATGTGGAATCTGTATTGGCTTCACGGTTCACAGAACCCTGTACCACTCTCCACCGCCTCCATAGAACACTTTTCCTCCAGGACAGTCTGTCTAATTGATAGACTGCTACCTACTACAACATAATTTAGATTAGATGCTCATTCCGTTGCTCGAGGTCCACCACTCCGCGATGAGTCCCTCATAAAATAATATTTGAATAAAATAAAATATTAACTACAAAAAAAAAAAAAAAAAATTAATCGTATATGATCCATGCCTGACAAATGCCTGGCAACTCAGTTTTCATATCAGAGTTGTAAAAGTGTTTAGGGATTATAAATTTATCCCATATTATAATTGATTCTCTGTATACTCTTTCATATACATTTCTGCATTACTTTCTATTTTCTACTTTTTCTTCTGTTTGTTTGTTTACTCTAATTGAACAACTATAAACCTGGTGCTCACTTGATAGTTAGATCTGCTTTGGTTAATTTACTACCTCTTTTGAACTTCTTTTATCAAAACTACACACGTTGCTACCAACTCGCCTGTAACAGCGCACACTTGACTGCTCACAAAGAGAAATTATGTTTAGTTCATTTTGACAGCTTTCAGGGCAAATACACAACAATTGGTACATCGGAACTAGCTTATATATACAAAAAATTATCTGCGAATGCTAAGCATAATAAGGTCCTATCGTTGTTGCATTTGTCCGCTATTTGTTAGCTATCAATATCAGGCATACTGCTTCTAAATTATATGTTATTATGAAATATGCTAAAGCTAGACAGAAGCTTTACCAAGCAACATTGGTTGAAAACCATGTAATGTCAAATTGATCTTGTTTGATCTCAAAGCAGGCTGTCAAGTTTTTCATCATTGTCTTGAAACCAAGACGACAAGATCTAGCATAGGTGATACTGTAGCTGGAAAGCTAGGGCAACGAGTATAAGTATATATGCTCTCACTAACTTTGGAAATCTGTATGGGTATCTTGAATGCTGTTATTTGAATAGATGAAATGCTGCAGCTAATACAGTATTACCGCAAGAGTTGTATTCTATCATGCAATTCAAAAAGAAATTCTTTCAAAAGACATGAGATGTTTGAGTTTTGTTATTTTTATTGAAGATGCAATTGTGAGGTATTCGAATCTTTATCTCGGCTTCTTTTTATTATCACTCCCAATCTTTTTCTTTATATTTTTTAGGCATGTAATGATTGATCTACACTTGGGGGGAAGGGATTTTTTTTTCTGGTTTGAGTATGTATATGAGTGTGTGGGCTTGAGTGAGTTGTGATATTTTTCAACAAAAAAATATGGCATAGTATTTTTTTTTTTATAAAAAAAAAAGTGAAGAGGGAATAGAAAAGAAAAAGAAAACAGCGAGATAAAGAGGATATTAATTGGGCTTATATAAACTACTTATTCTTGATAGATTTTGATAAACTTATTGGTCATCGTCCATAGGTAAATCCTCATCCTCCTCGGGGTATTCTTCATCATATTCCTCATCGATAGTGGCTTCTTGGTATTGTTGGTATTCGGATACAAGATCGTTCATGTTGGACTCGGCTTCAGTGAATTCCATCTCATCCATACCTTCACCTGTGTACCAATGCAAGAAAGCCTTTCTTCTGAACATGGCAGTGAATTGCTCGTTGACACGCTTGAACAAATCTTGGATAGCAGTGCTGTTACCAATGAAGGTACCAGACATTTTGAGGCCAACAGGGGGGATATCACAGAGAGAGGTCTTGACACTGTTGGGGATCCATTCAACAAAGTAGGAAGAGTTCTTTTGTTGAACAGCCAACATTTGGTTCTCGACTTCCTTGGTAGACAAACGGCCACGGAAGATGGTAGCAGCAGTCAAGTAACGACCATGACGAGGATCAGAAGCGGCCATCATGTTACGGGCATCGAACATTTGAGCAGTCAATTCAGGAACACTCAAGTTGCGGTATTGTTGAGAACCGAAAGCGGTCAAGGGAGCGACACCAACCATGAAGAAGTGAAGACGAGGGAAAGGAACCATGTTGACACAGAGCTTACGCAAATCACTGTTGAGTTGACCAGGGAAACGCAAACTGGTAGAGACACCAGACATGACAGCGGAGACCAATTGATTCAAATCACCATAACCAGGATTAGTCAATTTGAGAGTTCTGAAGCAAATGTCGTAAAGAGCTTCGTTATCGATACAGAAAGTAGCATCACAGTTTTCAACGAGTTGGTGGACAGACAAAACAGCATTATAAGGTTCAACAACGGTGTCGGATACTTTAGGAGAAGGTACAACAGAGTAGGTACTCAAGATACGATCGGGGTATTCCTCACGAATCTTAGAGAGCAAGAGAGAACCCAGGCCAGAACCGGTACCACCACCAAGAGAGTGACAGAGTTGGAAACCTTGAAGGCAGTCGGTATTTTCGGCTTCCTTGCGGATGACATCCATGATAGATTCGACTAACTCTGCACCTTCAGTATAATAACCCTTTGCCCAGGAGTTACCTGCACCAGATTGAGCGTTGATGAAGTTATCAGGGCGGAAAATTTTGCCGTAAGGGCTACCACGAATGGCATCCATGGTTGCAGGTTCAAGATCAACAAGAACAGCTCTAAGTAAGGGCAGAAAAAAAAATGAGGGGGGGTTTGTCATTGAACAATTCAAGGAGTCTGTCTTACCTTGGGACATATTTGCCTTGAGAACCTTCATTGTAAAAGACATTGATACGTTCTAATTGAAGATCGTTGTCACCACCGTAGTTACCGTTGGTGTCAATGCCGTGTTCTTGAGAGATAGTTTCCCAAAACTTTTGACCAATCTATAGTAGAGAGAAGAAAAATAAGAAAAAAGTAAATAAATAAATAAACATGTACACGTGCAGCATGGGCCTCTTGCTCTGTTTTCTCTTTTTCTATCACTCTACTGTGAGGCATTTTGCCTGCTACTCCTTTCTACTCCTATGCAGGCATGTGTGTACACACAAATACACACACTTCAGCACGCATATCACACACCCTCACATCACAATTAAGAGCGACAGAAGGCCGTACAGAGTGCGAGAACGAGAACAAAAACAAGAGATGACGCTCGGAAGACATTACTTACTTGATTACCACATTGACCTGTATAGTTTGATTAAAAAAATTGAAATTCAATGATGAGCCATCACGATCGAAGAGATGTGAACAAGCAACTACGTACCAGCTTGAACGTGAATAATTTCTCTCATAGTAAAATACCTAACAAGATGTCCTGTTAGCAAGAGGTTTACACGTAAAAATGCTACATGCTACATACCAAAAAGTGTTAAAAAAAAACAAAGAATAGAAAAGAAGAAAGATAAAAGAAAAAAAAAAAAAAAAGAGGAGAAAGAAAATTATAAATCATCTCATAACAAGTATAAAAGGTACCGATGCATCTTTCAGGGTAGCTTTGATTGGACAAAACAGGTGAAATGGAGATACAAAAAAACGATTTCCAGTCTATTTTTGGGAATCAACCATTTACTCGATGGTTGAAAACATGTAAAAAAAAGAAGGTGATATCTCATTATATGTCTGAATTTAACAAGCATCATGTTCATAATAGTACAAAGACCACAAGCCCTTGAGCAATGTAGACAAAGAACATCAGGGAAATAGGGCAACCTGCAAATGGGCATTTTTCATTTATTCTGGTTTTGAATCCATTATATTGGATGTTGGCTGGAAATGACCCCTATTCTACTACGTGTCTTCTTGGTTGATTTCCATGCATTCTCTTGCGAGGTGATCAAGAGAGAGAGAGCGGTACTGAACATTAGCATCCAGTGAAAAGAAATGTATGGATCAGAAACAGGATGTCTGATGACAGTGTCTAATCTATATAGATTCAAGAAGCTTTTCGTATACAAGTCCAATGCAGTACGACCCAAACAAGTATGTGATTGAAAATTTTACTGTCATAAAGTAGCATACACATTGCAACAGCACTTGATATATCTATCATAAACAGGATTCTTTTATTTATCCACAACACATGTACACAGTAAGCATGAAATCCAACAAAAATAGCGAAAAGACATCTTCTTTCTTTGATAGGTCCATGTGTTTTTATAGTAAAGCACATTCTACATTTTGCAACGCTAACACTGTATGATTGTACAACACCTCGAACATTATAAATAACTATGCCGTATTTAGGCGAGATACAGGAGATCTACCCGTTTCCGAATATGTATTCTCTTATCAGCATACTGTCATGTGGAAGCTATTCAAGTAGACATTGCTTGCGCTGGCTTACTACGCATAACTTAACACTATGTAATTCCATAGCAGAAGAAGCTTGAATCCATCAAGTAGTACAGTGGCATTTGATTTTGGCTGATTGAGTTTTGAATCTCGGGTGTGATGCGATGCTGTGTATTTTGACATGCTTGACATGCTTGATGTCTCAAACCACGTTTCAAGTAGTGAATGCCCTTCAAGAGTATATGAGCAGAGCTAGAATAGAGTGCTCGTATGGCATTGCAATGTAATTGCTGACCGGCGAGTTCTGTCGGAGAGCAGCTTCATCAAAAATAAGCTATCTGCGTTATTCCAGTGCCTCCAATGCCTGAATTCAGGAAGCCACGCATACAAAACACATCATTGCCATACAAGGCACCACATGAAAAGGCCATAATCAGTGGGATTTATTCATTTTGCAGCTACTAGCAATTGATCATTCACAAAAGTGCGTCTTTCTCTAAGCAGCCAATCAGTTGTAGTCAATGTCAATGCTCACTTAAAGGCTACACAGCACGAATTAAACCAACGGCTTGCGAGAGTATATTTCCCCACACCTACTTTTTCTCTTTTCTCACCTAGGTTTTATACTTGAGCATCATTCATCATGGAGTTTATGAGCGCATTAGGTTCACAAGAGGACGCTTATCGTCCCTCTTTGTTCGAACTAGTGGCTCAAGAGAAACTGAAAGAGTTATTGCAACCTGCTGTGCAATACGTGTTGGCTGTATGTACTTTATATTTTATGTCATGCGAGTCGACTCACTCACTTATCACGTATAGATATATGCGCAACGATACCCTCGCTTGTTATTACGGGTGGTCAATAACCACGAAGAGTTCTATGCTGCTCTCATGCTACTTGTAGAGAGGCATTATCTTAAAGAATGGGGTACAATTTGTATATGTGGAATTGGCCATGACTAATACTAAATACCGCTGTCAACAGGTGGATCATTTGCAGAGAATTTCTACGGTTTGAAACGAGTGTCAACAGCTCATTTGGAAAGCATCAAATTCACATCACCCATCAATTCACAGTCTTCTCCTGCCTTGACATCGAGAGAGATCTCAAAATCCTTGCTGGTCTTGGTGGGATTGCCCTACGTCAAGTGTCGGTTGGATCTACTGTATCAAAAAGTGTCAGGCGGATCAGCTTCATCTATTTTAGGGGACAATGAGCAGCTGGAGATGGAGAATGAGGAATTGGCTAATCCAGAGACGTCGAAAAAGCGTAAATTAGTGATTCGATTGATGCGTTTGTTCAAGAAGGTGTATCCCATTATCAATTTCCTATACTATGGATCGAATTTGGCCTACAATGTTGCTTACCTGTTTGGCAAAACGAGATATTATACACCTTGGTTGCATTTATTGGGTCTCGAAGTGAAGCGTATGAGCATGAACGACTATGTAAGTGTGTGTGTGTGTGTGTATGCTTGGTATACCGAAAGCTGACAATCTACTGGTAGCGTGCTTATTACGACAAAGCAGCTGGATCAACACAACAACCCTTCTCACTGCTCAAAAATCCTTTTGGTGCAGTGTCGACAGTATTTAGCAAAGTCATTGAATTCCTCAAGGTACTGCTGCCCATGTCCATCTTCTTTTTCAAATTCTTGGAATGGTGGTATTCCTCTGAATTCTCTAGAGGAGGAAACACACACAACGAAGATGGCGAGAATGCAGTGCCACCACCTGAAAAGATCAAGCCTGATCCCCGCGGCACGCCATTACCCAGCACAGCCAACAAATGTCCACTGTGTCTCTCTAGCCCCATCAACAACCCTACAGCATTGCCTTCAGGCTACGTATTCTGCTACACTTGTGCTTATCATTATGTGGAAGAGCATGGCCGGTGTCCAGTTACCTGGATCAAGGTCAACAATGGAGCCGAGGACTTAACAAAACTCTATGCCGATGTCATGTAGAAAACAAAATATAATGAATAAATGTGTAATTTTATAGCGATAAAAACGTGTTGTGGTGTGTAGTAAGAGGAAATAAAGGAGGAAAATTAAGCAATGGCAGAGAGAACAATTTGAGAAATAGTGGCATCTTCACTTCTCACAGACATTTCAAAAGCAACGCCAGAAGAAGAGTTGAATGTCATGCGGCATCTTGCTAATACCTTCTCGCCTGTCAAAAATGTACCTGCCATGATCAATGTATGAACGTTGGGGTTGCGTGGCAAAGAGGTATCATCCAGGGGCTGCATGCCCAATAAGTCTATGATAGCAGTGCAGGCTGCTTGAAGACTGGGTGCCTTTTCACGATCTAATGCCAATGTTTCGATGGCCTCTCCCTCAGCAAAAGTTTGGAATTCTTCCTCGAAATTGGAGACATAGGTAGGACGAATATAGTCGCTGGTCAATAACTCAATCTCTTCCACTTGGTATTCGTCCTCATAACCTTCTTCATCAGGTTCACCAGTAGTGGGATCGCAATCCTTGATAACGAATTTCAGTGTGTTGGTAAAGGAGGCTATTGTTAGCAGATTAGTATGTGTGTGTGTGATGAGATGGTGCATTGATTTTCAAAGCTTACCAACAGGGAAATCATCTACATCTTCTCTTTCATAGGCAACATAGATTTGGCCGGGAATGTCATATTCCAGCTTGGGAGCAGGAATCTCCAATACACGCACTAAACCAGCCTCCTCGTCGTCAATTTGCATAATCATCTCAACGTCCTCCAAAAGTTGATCGTTCAAAGTATTGACACAGTTGAATTGGAACACAATGTGCTTGGCAAAAGTGTGCTTGATGCAGTGTACAGCGTATTCTGTCTCGCTCTCAGTGACCTCGATCTTTGCTGAACTCTTGAACAAGGCACCAAAGGCAGCAATTTCAGGAATAGTAGCCAGGGCATCAGCATAAGCAGCTTGTTGATCCAATTGGCTGTTTGACTTGTGATCTGCTTGAGGTGTAGCAGGTGTGGAGGAGGGATGAGGAGAAGCGGCAGCGACAGTGGTCAAATCTTGAGGTCTGTTGCGACGACGCTCTTCTTCTTCTTGCGATTTGCTGATGACAGGGACGCTTGACAAGTTGAATGCCTTTGTGTTGCTGTTTCCAAGATTGACGTATTCGACCAATTCACGCTCCAAGATGGGAAGAGCAAAGGTGGAGTCATCAACGCTGTAGAGCTTGGCTAATTGATCATTCTTCATCATCTCCAGAGCCAAAGTAGCACGATCGCGCACTTCATCATCCACGTCGTCCTGACAACGAGCCAACAAGACCTTGACGCTTTGCTTGACACTAGCATCAGGACAGTTGGTACCGAATTTAGCAAGAGCACTGACAGCAGCACCACGAATGATCGAGTTTTCAAGAATGACTCTGTTGTAAATGTAACGAATGTACTTTGTAGGTGTGGGCGTCTTGGGCCCCTCAGTGCCGAGCATGTGAAGAACTCGGACAGACAGTTTGGTGAACTCGCAATCCTCGATAAACTCGCACAAGTAAGACAGAGCTGCATCCTTTGATTCAGGAATATGACGCACCATGTCGAAAATGGCCTCTACAACAGCCTTCTTGAACTCATAGCCACCCTCATCACGCAAGACGCCACTCAAAAAGTTGAGCATCACAGCTTGCTTGTTGGGGAACTTCATACAGAGAGAGCGAATGGCTTCTACCACAATGACCTTGAATTCATCGGAAATCTCACCCATGAAGCTAGAGATTTGCTTCATTAAACGATCCACAGAGGCCTCATTACCCGTTTTGAGGAGTGTTGTAATAGCAAAAGTAGCGATGCTGCGGTTTTGATCAGACACCAAGTTTTCGATATCCAAGTTGCAGGGAGAGACAGCAGAAGGTTTGGATAAAGCGAGAGCATTCAAGATACGGATGGCAGCAAAACGCAATGTAGGCTTGGGAGAAGACAAGAAAAGCTGCAAAACAGAGATAGCGGGATAGAGTTCCTTGGCTGATGCGTCCTTCATTTCACAAATTGCACGAGCAGCCTCCAAATTGACCATGTCACTCTTGTGTCTCAAATAGCCCTCCAAAAGCTCGTAAATGCGTTTGGTGGATCTAATGTTAAAGGCTATCAATATCATCCACACACTGTAATCCCTCTTGTCCAGTGTCTTACCCAGGCTCATCTTCCATGACCTTACAAGCATATCTGATCAAGATACACACAGCAGCAGGGTTCTTGAGGGTGCCACTGTTACCACCACGACCACTACCAGAGAAAGTTTGAACCAACTTGGCAATAGCCATGCGGTCTTGCTGGCGAATGAGGTACAACAGACCAATAGCATGATATTGAGCAATGCCGCTGGTGGAGATGACAGCTTGATTTTGTTGAGAAGAGCCACCAAAACTAGTGATATAACTGGAAGCAGCAGAAGCGAATCCACTGGATTGTTTAGCATAAGCAGCTTCTTGCACTTCAGTTGCCCAGCGACGGACAATCTCCTTGGAAGCACCAAACAAGTGGTAAGATGACACAAGAGCAGCGCCAGAGACAGAGGGGTTTTTGTCGACGATGGAAGCCTTGATGATACGTTCGATACCTTGAATCATGGAGGGATCCGTGATGAGACACAAGGCACGGATAGCATTAGCACGGTAGATGGTTTCCTGCTTGGACTGAATATCCTTAATTAAAGATTGAGTGACCATAATCACATCCTGAGCAATTCCTGATAGCTCTTTGATCACTAAATACATCATTTGTCTGAGGGAAGTCTATGATGAAGCATGTGTGTTTAGTGTGCCTGTGTGCTAGCATCGTTGCGTGTTTGGTGTTAGTTGCTTACGTCTTTGGATTGAAAGAGCTTGATGACATTAAAGAAGAGGTCGGTTGCTTCTTGTACGTTGAATGGCTCGCCCAAAGAAAGTAGATAGACGATCTTGGTCAACAGTAATCGACACTTTCTAACATTGATGGGTGAATCGTTGAAAGCACGGGCTTCCTGGAGTACTGTAGACTTGTTAATTTGAGAAAAGACATTAACGTCTCCTAAAATGAAAATACGAGACAAAGCGAGATGAGTATTTCAGGTGTTTTGTTGAGTGTTGCAAAAAATCTCTTGTGAGAGTTACCTGAATCTTCGTCTCTTTTAGCGTAACTCATTTCTAGCTGTATCAAAGAAGGAACGAGTCGATAGGTTCAGTGTGTGTGTGTGTGTGTACGAAAAAGAAGAAGAGAGAGAGAGAAATACGTGATAAAGCAAAACCAACACACAAAACCAACAGCTCGCTTTTAAAGCTCATTAGGACACGTCGAATATCCCAGCTGGCTCACCAGACATTGAGGTCAAGAACGCAGATTGGTTGAAATTGCCCATATATTTCAAACGTCATGACATGCTTGCTTTGGGTTTATTAGAGATTTTTTTCTTTTTGTTCTCATTTCTCAACTGTCATGTCGTTTATACAGAGATTTACTGACTCTGTGAGTCAATTTATCGAGCAACATCCCACCTCAATCCAGCTGACATTGACAGCAGTCGCTGCTTCAGCATTGACAGCATCCAGCATCCTCACATTTCAAGCAAATCAACGCAAAAGCAGAGCCAGAACACTCAAAGATGAGCTCAAAGAAGCAGAACTTCGAAGCACCATTGACTTGACACCTGTAGGCACTGTCAACAAGTTGGGGCAGCCTCATATCTTGCCACCTCCAACTATCTTTGATGATCGATTGATTGAAGAGCAATTGAGTAAGAACACAGCCTTCTTGGGTCAAAAGGGTGCCGATAAAGTGAGGGATGCCTTCGTCATTGTGGTGGGCGCTGGTGGTGTAGGCTCTTGGGCAGCTCTTATGCTGATGCGTTCTGGTGTCAAGCGTATTCGTATCATCGATTTCGATCAAGTGACATTGAGCAGTTTGAATCGACACGCTGTAGCTACCTTGGAAGATGTTGGCACCCCTAAAGTAAGATGTATCAAGACACATTTCAAGCAGATTGCACCTTTTGTCCAAGTGGAAGATTGCATTGATTTGCTAAATGCGGATAACGTGGATGATTTATTGAGTGGTAGGGCAATTGCTTATGGGGGGGGGGGGGACAAGCGAATCATGAGATTGACGCTAATATTTGATTAGGCAATCCGGACTATGTCATTGACGCCATTGACAACATCAACACCAAGATTGATTTGATCAAGTATTGCCATGACAAAAAGCTGCCTGTGATCAGTTCTATGGGTGCTGGTGCAAAAGCTGATCCTTCTCGTATTCAAATCGCAGACATTAGCGAGACATTTGGTATGATCTGTTAACGCAGTAGCATGTAGTTGCTGTCTAACATTCCACCGTTAATAGAGGATCCTTTGGCTCGTTCGGTCAGACAAAGGCTCAAGAAATTAGGTATTCTCAATGGTGTTCCTGTCGCTTATTCCACCGAAAAACCACATCATGTCAAATTATTACCATTAGGCAAGTTTTTAAAGAATCAGTTAACCTCATGCTAGAAAGACTCACTCTCTCCAAACTATTAGAGGAGGAAAAGATTGAAGATAGAGATGAGTTTTCCGCACTGCCCGATTTCAGAGCTCGTATCTTACCTGTGCTTGGTACAATCCCCAGCATGTTTGGTATGGCTATCGCAACATATATCATTTTGAAACTAGCAGACTACCCCGACTTTGATCCACTTTCTGTCAAATTGAGAGATGGTTTATATGGAAGAGTGCACAAGGAGTTATTGAACAGAGAAGTCAAGACATTCAAAGAAAAGTAAGTTTTTTTGATGGTGATATCAATGATTGGATTCCATGTACTAACACTATCGAAACATTCAAATAGAGTTTGTGCCTTGGATGTGCAAGATGTTGCATACATTTTTGAAGAAATGTGGCATGGAAAATCCGTAGTTTCTGGCCCCAACGATAAGTTGGCATTGACACGCTGGGACAAATCGAAGCCTCTGAGTTATTTCAATACGGTGTGTTTGACAAGACAGGAAGCCAATGAGCATGACGCTCTACCAGAGAACGTTGATTTAGAGCAACACTATGGTAAAGACATTTATGACAAAGTGGCGAGTCAGTTTGAACGCGAGAAATCCATTCAGAAAGCCTGGAATCATGTACTATAATAGAATTGGCTGTTTTGTGTGGGGTTCAATAAACTTTAGTTGCGTTTGTATTTGATCCTTTTATTAATTTTTGTGTGAGTATCGCTTTCTGTGCATAGCTTTTTCTAAAATAATTCATATACGGGCAAACATTATGCTGATATTACCCTTTTCTAATCAAAGACTGTGCCAAATACAGCAAGGACTGGGTTTATTTGAGCCGTAATTTCTCGTGTATAAAGCCGTTTCATCCAGCACTAACTTCCTGACACCTTTGCTCAATTTTTTGAGGACCAAAAAAACATCGTCAAATATCGACCAAAAACCCATGTGGGGTACCTCATGGCTTTCACCCAAAATCAAACGATCGCGCTTTTGATCCGAAAAATGAAGACTTCTACTATAGCATATATTGAATTAAAATCTTTCTCTCAATTCAAAGCAGCCCCTGAAACCTCGTTTGCGAGACATTGGTATGTAAAATCTCGATATTTTGGCCAAAACCTCACTTAATATTTTTCATTGTTGCTCGGTAAGTTTATTCAAAAGATGTGTTTTAATTAGTACCATTAGATGCGCCTTAAAAAGTACTTTAGAAATGCATTAGAAAGTATAAGGTGATTATTACAATTTATATAGTCGAATCGGGTCCAAAAAGTGCCCAATATCGTCAAATCATCAGAGCAGAAACATTAGCGGTGTTTGAAAATTTAGGCAACAACAACTGGCAGATTCAATGCAATGCTCATTCTGAACTAATTCATGACATTGGAAGGTGGAGAGAAGGGAATCGCGAACCAAAAGGTAATAAAGCATATTTAGAATATTTTAATTGACGTATATTTTGCACTTTTATGTCTGATATATGATATCAACTTTCTCCCAAGGGTGCCATATTGAGTTCTAGCAATGCTTGATTTTGCCAGGAAACAAACAGGCCTTATTTGATTCACTTTTCATGATGGCAGGTTTTAAGCTCCAAACTTTACAGATTTGGAACATATTGCGCTGCAGATTGACGAGTGGTTTCTGCTTCTTACAAGTTATTAAAGTGCGGTTGCCCTGCTGTACTAACTCTTTCGCCATTTCCAATGAATTCATTCACAGGAACGATGAATCATTCTCTGGAGAGCATCTATAACATAAGTAAATGAGTTCAGTGCTTTCAAACTTGTATTATATGGAGCAGGATGGACACTGCCTAATGTGGTTGGAAGCGCTCTCTAATGCAGTCGAATCCTATACACCTCTTATTATTGCATCTCGCAATTATCCAATATCCCGGGACAACAAGCTCAGTTTTACTAGACATCCGCGCTGTCAATCACGATATCAAAAGGATTTCTTAAACATGTTGTAAGAGTATAGGCGGTATCTACAGGATAAAAATTGAGATCATTCAATTTCTCTTCGTGCCTTTACTGCTCATTATAAGATTAAGGTTATTTGTTTCTTGTAATGTATTGCTCTTCTTCTTTTTCGAACTGAATGGAAAATTTTCAAGCTGAGAGACGAACTTGATTTACTTTTTAGGGCTCAAAAATGGCCGTGTGTGCACTATATATATTTGAACAAAAAATCAAAAAAAAGCCCTTATGATTATTTAGCTTCTACATCTTGACTCAAATCCATCAATTCTCTTTCTTTCACTTAAGACAATAAAACAATGGAGAAAGAATTCATCGCGCACAAAGAACATGCTAAAAATAAAAATCTAGATCAAGACTCATCTTTGATTGATTCGTTCAGTGAGCCTGAATCTACAGAGCCTTTGATCAAATCGCCTGAAGAAGTCAAGTTTGTCAAAAAGCTCAATTGGACGGTATTGCCCATCATTTTTCTCATCGTATTCATCCAAGTAAGCTCGCTTTGAAGGACAAGCACTGCAGCAGATGTTTGACAGTTTCTCCTTATAGTTTTGTGATAAATCCGCTCTCAGTGTTGCTGCTGTCTTGGGTATCATGGAGGATGCTAATCTCAGTGGCGATCAATTCAGTTGGTTGGGCTCCATTTTCTATCTTGGCTATTTCGTTGTTCAGGTAATGTATATTGAACACGATCTCTGACAGACACCCATTATGCTCACATTGTCCTACATTTTCATCTCCCTTTCTTTAGTTTCCCAATAATTACTTGATTCAACGACTACCTATTAGTAAATATCTCGGCACTATCCTCATTATTGGCGGTTGCGTGATGGGTGCTACTGCTGCTTGTAGCACGTTTGCTCAATTGCTTGGGCTGCGATTTTTGCTTGGTTTCTTTGAGGGCGTAACGTATCCCTGTATCTACATCTTGTTAAATACACTTTACCGACGCTCGGAGCAAGCTTATACCTGGGGTTTCCTCAACTGCGCTAACGGAATGGGCACTGTATTTGGTGTCTTGATTTCATATGGTCTTGCTCATATGGACGGCATTCTTTTTCGCGCATGGAGATGGTAAATCCTGCCTTGTCGTGTTTCGCAACAAACATATGCTCATTTTCTTTATAGGGGTTACATTGTATTTGGTGCTGCCACTGTTCTCATAGGCATCATTACCTTCCTCTTCTTGGTGGATGATGTTGATAGCAAGATCTTGCGACTCACTGATAAAGAAAAAGATATCGTTCAAGAAAGGTCTCGAGACAATTGCGTTGTCCGTAACAAAAAGATCAAGAAGGAACATATGATTGAAGCGCTAAAAGAGCCTCGTTTATACCTCATCTTTATCGCGCAATTGTGTAATTGTCTCCAAAATGGTGGTTTGATTACGTTTAGTACTTTGCTCATTGAGGGCCTTGGTTTCTCTGTAAGCATACTTGTCTTGATAGTACTATCATCAAGTAATACTAACGCTTTCTATAGTCCTTCACTGCCATTATCCTTCAAATTCCCAACGGTGTCACTGCTTGCCTGTTTGCCATGGGTGCTGTTTTACTTGCTTCCAAATACCAGAGAATCGCATTCACTGGTATTTTGATGAGCAGTATTTCTCTTGTGGGCTGTATTCTCATGGCCACTATTCCCAACTCACCCAAACTTGTTGGCTTTTATCTTAGTTGGGCCATGGCAGGCGTTGCCGCCATCTTACAAACATTGATCTCCAACAACGTGTCAGGATACACTAAAAAGGTCTTTTATAACGGTGTCAATATGCTGGCCATGACGATTGGTAACTTCGTAGGCCCTCTCATGATGACAGCAGAAACCGCACCAAGCTACTGGGGAGCAATGATAGGCTTCTGTGTATCCAATGTGTGCATCATTGCCTGTATTTACACCATGTACATTATCATGTCAAGAGAAAACAGACGTCGTCTGGCTGATCCTCCCTCTGAAAAGTATGATGTTCAGTTGGATTTAACTGACAAGCAAGACAGAAACATCATTTATAAATTGTAAAGGTCTATCATATCTCTTTATTTAAAACTTCTATACCATTAAAATGTAACATATCAATCAGCCTCAAATTACATTAGATTCTTCTTTGTGTAAAATTGCCCTAAATTGCCACCATTTGGAAACTTGGAGATTGTCTGATCAATAATGGCTATAAAGTCGCCTCTTTGTGATGGGCTGGCGTTACTGGGAATTGCATTAATCATTTCATTTCGAGTACGAGCTAATTTAGCACCACTATAATATTCAACACCAAGCCCTGGATACACCAAAAAGTCAATGGTTGAAAATGCAAATCTATCAAAATCAGCGGTTTGTGGTCTGAAATCTACAACAATAGTATCAAATTTGGATTCTACGTTGCCATAGTCACTGGGGTTGCTATAATAGCTAAGTGCATCTAAACGAAGCTGCAGGATGGTCTTCGTTGAGGCTATGTTAAGGAACTGTGAGTATTCGATATAGTGATTAGTGATATTGTCAAACATGGCTGTAAAGATAGGGTTTGGTGTGTTACTGTTATCCACTGCACGCACCGCTCTTAAAGAGGATATCAGTGAGGAATTGAGCTGTTCTGCTTTAATTGCCTGTGTATCAACCTCAGATGTGTTGTGTCCTACAGCGGCTCGACGTAACACTGTATCTGGTGTTAGCAAGACAGGTTTAGCTTGAGCCATTTGGCACCAAAACAAGATCGCCACTACAAAAGCTGCCTTTAGTATCAGTTTTACCATAATTTGGGGGCCTGGTAGTTTTTAGCAATAAACGAAAAGAAAGCGTTTTCCTTTCATTGCGTCTGGTATTCCTATTCACTGTATTTCATTCTGGACTTGCGCATAAATGTTATGATCAAGGAATCTCAAGGTAAGAATTAATCCGCTTTGAAATCTTCTAATCATATTTAATACATATGTGTGCTGAATGTAGCGTCAGAAAATTGAAAACTCTGGCTGAGGCAACATTTACTTGCAAGACAGTATGTGATCATTTTCCCCTGAACTGAGTTGAACTGTCAAATCAGTTACAGATCTGGGCCCACCTGTCAATTTACAGATGCTCGCTATTACTTGCTACACAGGATAAGTTGATTTATTTATCATTTATCATTGTTAAGTTCAAAGAGAGAGCGTAAAATCAGAAAGACGACAGTAGATCTCACTGCCTGTTATGCCATCATTAAGCTGGGAAGCGGATCTCATCAACTGGTCTTGATGCCCCCCAAGCCGACACATTTAAATATCACACCCACACACACTATTTCAATATCAAAGCCTTTCAATGGAGAAATACATGCCAAAAATATTTACCTTATCTTTCTGATTGATTATGAATAGCCGGATATCCCTGGTCTAGAGTTCTATTCAAGGGGCCAAGTCCAAAATCAAATTCACCTTACTATCGAGCAGTGGAGAACACGCAGAAAGAGAACATTTTAAGCGCTTAAACAAAACCCTGATAGAGTTTTCATACATTTATTTAAGAAGAAAGTGAATAGGATAAATTTTTTGATGGGAAAACTACAGGTATAATATGGCAATTTCAACTTGCTAATAGGTGTTTACTCGTCATCGTCATCGTATTTGTGTTTCCAGTCCTTGTGATCATCATCCTCATCGTCCTCATCATCCTCGTTATCGTCGCTGTCCTCATCTTCATCATCGACCTCATCATTTTCGTCAAATTCACTGTCACCTTCGTCAGATGGAGCAGGGGCATCGCCACTTGTAACACCAGTAATGATTTCTTGAACCTTGGCCAAAAAGAGCTGATACAAAAAGTCGTAATTTCCATGGACAATGTCGTTCAAGGGAGTAACCTCAATGATGTGGTTGATGATGTTGTCAAATAAACCTCTAAACAAAGTATCTAAGCTGATAGGTTCATCAGCACGCTTGACCATGAATGTGGTATCCTTGTCCATGGCTTCAGCAAGACGGGCAGAAAGAATGTCTTCGATATTCTTTTGGCTCCAATTCATGAGAGTAGCAGAGGCCGAGGCAGAGGGAGATTCGTTCATGGCCATTGCATTGGCATGAGTGGGGGCGGCATTGGCAACAGAGGAGAAGCCCATCAAGGCAAACACGGCAATAGAGATTAAGCGAAGCATATTGGTAAAGTTGATGTTGTTGTTGTTGAGTAGATCAGTAGAGTTGATTGATTTGAGAGATTAAGAGGTAGAAACTGCCTGCTTATATATCTTTTGCATTGACATTACATCACACTAGAAAAAGTAAGCCGAAGTATATTCAAGCTTATGAATTAGCAATATGCCTGTCGAATACCGAGTACCTTTTACTTGAGCGGTTTATATTGCTAGATAAACTATATTTAACAACTAAAAATAACGACAATACAAGTGACAAAATTTCATTCCTATAAGGCACATTTGGTATTAAAATTATTATATTTAGTTTCTGTATCTTTGCATGGATTTCAATGCTTCAGACTGAATAAAGTCCTCGACCTGTTTTCTATCGGATGCAACGACGTCAATAGGCAAATAGTTTAAAATAGACTTCATTACTTTATCTTGATCTTGCTCAGATAATGAGGCCGTGGTCGTAAAAATAATCGCTTGCAGTAAAGGCGACTGTATATTTAGCTTCAAGCTAAGAGCTAACGGACGCAATATAAGAGTTGACCATGTCGCCCATAATAGATCGCGTCTCAATACCATCATACTGTTTACTGGCTTGCGCGATGATCTATCTGCGCACCACCATGAGGTCTGGAACCGCCTTGGCTCTTCTGATAGCTTCTTGTTGTTTGGCAGCAATACCATATGGATTCACCAGCATCTGTGAGGACATGGCTTTTAGTTCAGGATCTCTGGAAAAGATTCAAGACCTAACCTTACTTGTCTCTTGAGGCCCCTGGCTGTCCCAAGCAAAGGATGGCGTAGCAGATTCAAAATAAGGCTTCAAGGCATCATTAATAATGGCTTTTAGCTCGGTACGCTGTTCAGGGGTGACGGATTGAGTGATAGTCATTTTGAGATTATCAGAGATAAACTGCAAGTGATCTAGCTGCAAACCAGTCAACCTATATGAATTATTCTCAATGTAACGCATGGAAAGAATAAGCGCATGACCCGCCTCTTGCGTCTCTGATAGACGTGTGTTAAGTATCTCTGTATCCACGGCTGCTTCAAATCCTCAAAATTGAATATGATCGAACGCTACTGTGCCATTTTGTACCACCTATGTGCGCATCTGAGTCAATGTAGTGAGCGATGCTTGCTGAATATTCTGACTATAGGTCTTCATGTAGGATTCAAATTGGTCAATTATTCTTTCATAACTAGATTGCAGTATGGCTTGACTCTCAAGGTACACATTCAAAAAGGCTGTCATGGTCTGATCTACAATAGCAAGCTGATTGGCGTCAAGGTTGTCGAAATTGGAGATGGCCTTTTGCCGGAAATTAGGTACATACTCTAGAGGCAACATGGCTATCTTATCTTGAGACAGCGCAAAAAAGCCTACCATACCACGGTACTTGTCTGCAAAAGTGTAGACGTATTCAGGGTACCAGTAATCAGGTCTATATGTAGGAACTCGATCATGTATGGTAGAGCGATCGGGGCGCTCTGTATTGCTCACTTGAGGTTTCCATAAGTGTATGCTTATGTTTCCTGTGCCTTTTCTTTGATTTCTAGTTGCCATCCTCCTCTTCGTCCTCTCCGTCTTTCTCGTTTTATTTTTCTCATCTTCATCCTCTTTATAATTGCTGTTCCTCTTTTCAATAGTGCTTTTCAGTGATGCTTAAGATTTGCCTGTTAACTGGACCTTCTCATATGTACCAAGAAAAGCATCGAACCAATCAATTATGAACTGAGAGAGGCCATTAGTATCTATCGACTGATGTGATTGTGTCAAGTTACTTGGCTTCTACAACAAACAATGAGCCATTGAAAATGAATAAACGTTATTATGCTTACTATAGTATGAGGCAAAGCCGAACGAGACGATTCTTGTGGTAAGTAGGACATGTTATTGCTGCTGGTGGCCTCTATCGATAGAAGAGAAGCGGCTTTTTGTGTATCAACATCTGGTTGCATAAGCACAGCTGATACCAATGTTGAATACAAGGCAAATGTAGTAGCAGAACAAATAGAAACAACTCTGAAATGCATGTTGTAAAATGCTTGTTGTTAGAAGAAAGGAAAAGCAATTACAACTAAACTGTATGCTAAGTTGTTGATTGACAGACATATTCCACACAGCAAAATATTTCAGCTTGAAATTGAGATTGTTTGATTGTTTACACCATGTGTTTACAGGATATAAACAATCTAAAGATCAAGAGACAGAGACAATGAAATTTCTAGTGTACAAAATAATCTTTTATTTTAAATGAGAAGCATTTCGCTTTTTTCTTGTATGTAAAAAATATGTAACAAAGTGACAAAGGGGAATGATGATAGTATATATATAAGGCATTGCTTGCGTATAATTAGTGAGTTAGCAAAAAAAAAAAAGTGTTACAATGAATTAGGATGAATGAATTTAGTCGACTTCTTCGATAGAGGGTCCGTCAGCAGAGGCATCGGGAGCACCGCCGGGAGCAGCACCAGGGAAGCCACCAGGAGCAGCACCAGGGGCAGCACCAGGGGCACCACCGTTAGCCTGATAGAACTTCATCATGATGGGGTTGACAATTTCTTCGAGTTCCTTTTGACGAGATTCGTATTCCTCCTTGGAAGCTTCTTGAGATTCGTCTAACCACTTAATACAGTCATCAGAGGCACTCTTGATCTTTTCCTTATCTTCCTCAGGTAACTTGCCACCGACATTTTCATCTTGAAGAGTATTACGGAGGTTGTAGGCATAGGATTCGAGGCCATTTCTAGCTTGGATACGAGCAGCAGCAGCTTCATCTTCAGCCTTGTACTTTTCAGCATCGTTGACCATACGCTCAATATCTTCCTTGGAGAGACGACCCTTATCGTTGGTAATGGTAATCTTGTTGGATTTACCAGTGGTCTTGTCGAGAGCAGAGACATTCAAAATACCGTTGGCATCAACATCAAAGGTAACTTCGATTTGAGGAACACCACGAGGAGCAGGAGGAATACCAGAGAGCTCAAACTTACCGAGAATGTTGTTATCCTTGGTACGAGCACGTTCACCTTCAAAAACTTGAATGAGGACACCAGGTTGGTTATCAGCATAAGTAGAGAAGACCTCAGACTTCTTGGTAGGAACAGTAGTGTTACGCTTGATAAGAGGAGTCATGACACCACCAGCGGTCTCAATACCGAGAGAAAGAGGAGCAACATCCAAGAGAAGGAGATCTTGAGTCTTTTCAGAGGTATCACCAGAGAGAATGGCAGCTTGGACAGCGGCACCGTAGGCAACAGCTTCATCAGGGTTGATGGACTTGTTGGGTTCCTTGCCATTGAAGAAGTCAGAGACCATCTTTTGGACCTTGGGAATACGAGTAGAACCACCAACGAGGACGATATCGTGGACAGAGCCCTTATCAATCTTGGCATCGCGGAGGACCTTCTCAACAGGCTCCATAGTGTTACGGAAGAGATCTTGGTTCAATTCCTCGAAACGAGCACGAGTCAAAGAAGTGTAGAAATCAACACCCTCAAAGAGAGAATCAATTTCAATGGTGGTTTGAGCGGCAGAAGACAAGGTACGCTTAGCACGTTCACAAGCAGTACGAAGACGACGGACAGCACGAGCATTACCAGCAATATCCTTCTTGAACTTACGCTTGAATTCTTGCATAAAGTGAGAGACGAGACGGTTATCGAAATCCTCACCACCCAAGTGAGTATCACCAGCAGTAGCCTTGACTTCAAAGATACCATCTTCAATGGTCAAGAGAGAAACATCAAAGGTACCACCACCCAGATCGAAAATCAACACATTACGCTCACCTTCGACCTTCTTATCCAAGCCATAGGCAATAGCAGCAGCAGTAGGTTCGTTGATAATACGTTGAACATTCATGCCAGAGATCAAACCGGCATCCTTAGTAGCTTGACGTTGTGAGTCGTTAAAGTAAGCAGGGACAGTGATAACAGCGTTCTTGACAGAAGTACCGAGGTAGGCTTCAGCAGTTTCCTTCATCTTGACAAGGATCATGGAAGAGATTTCCTCAGGAGTGAAAGTCTTGGTCTCGCCCTTGTACTCGACTTGAATGATGGGCAAACCTTCCTTGTCAATCACCTTGAAAGGCCAGTGCTTCATATCAGCTTGCACTTCAGCATCAGTAAAGCGACGACCGATCAGACGCTTGGCATCAAAAACGGTGTTGTAAGGGTTCATGGCGACTTGGTTCTTGGCAGCATCACCGATGAGACGCTCGGAATCAGTGAAAGCAACATAGGAGGGAGTAGTACGGTTGCCTTGGTCGTTTGCAATGATTTCAACACGATCGTTTTGCCAGACGCCGACACAGGAGTAGGTAGTACCTAAATCAATACCAATAGATTTTCCTTCAGACATGTTTTCTTGTAGATAATTAGATTATTTAAAAGATGATGGAGAAATCTTGGATGAGATGAAATTCATGTACCTTTTATATGCAAATTGAGTGGAGTCTAATAAGGAATACTAGCAAGTTCCAAATGCATTGATTGGCTGAGTTGACGAATGTAGTAGAATTCGCGAGAAAGTGAAAGAACTTGCCAGTGGTCTCCAGATGTTTGATTGGACATATATTCAAAGTTTTCGCTGAATTCGAAACATTTAGCTTTGATCTATATCTGCAAATGATGCAATGTTTCATAGTAATCATTGTCAGTGCCATTTTAGAGTTCACGCGTCCTGTCAAAGCAATCACTTCTATGATACATCTCACTGAGGATGGCATAAACCATCACTAGGCAGAATACGTCTACGAGACTTTATACGAGATATACAATGGAATAGCAAATGGTATTTACGTAATGCGCATCTCCTACATTTCCAGATTAGACCGTTGAATTTAGCACTATTCATTGCTTACAGATGTCTTGCTAGCAGTAACTGAGATGCTGCGATTTTTCACTTGCAGACATGTCCATTTATAATTGACGAAATTGGTTGGCAATATACGCAGTATGAGCGCTACCCTGTTATATAAGCGATTGAGGGAAATGTCCGGTTTTAGTGAGACTCTGTGCTTTTTCTTTCATTGTCAAATGTGTGCCCTTGAATTGAAAGCACAGCGGTTTACTGGACTGTAGGATACTGCTAATTCATACAGTACCTCAGTATAGTATTTTCATTTATTACAACGATTCCGAGCTTCTCCTTAATATACGTTATGTCTGGTTAATTCACTTACAATGAGAGACTTTATTGATTTAGATATACAAGTTGAATAAATAGCTTGCGCTTAATACTGCGAATGGAATTGCCATTGACCATGAGGTCAATGTATTTGAAGAAACAGCACTAGAGTCTGGCCTGATCTTTTTCTTATTTCTAACTGCAGCTGTAGCAGCGGCTGTTATCGTAGCACTAGTACGTGAACTTTCTGGTGCCAATGTAATTGGATTGAATACAAAATCAGTGTCAATAATAATGGGATAAGAAGATGAATCAGAAGCACTCCATGATGTAGTCAGAATATGGTTTTGTTTTAGAATCAAGTCTTTTGTAAGTGATTCATCAGCCACATTAACCCAATCTTCTGCTTCCTCTCCTCCATCTTCTTCATCATCTTCGTCTCCATCGTCATCACCATCATCGTCATCGCCATCATCGCCATCAATGTCATCACCATCATCGTCATCGTCATCATTGTCATCGCCAGTACCTTGATCCTGATTGTCCACGTCCTTGTCTTTGGCTTCTTGAGGAATATTGGACAAGTAATTGTCGGGCTGTTGTAGTTGAGCTTCGATGGATTGGAGTTGAGCACTGTCTAACAAACTGGCAGGGAATAAAACTTCTTGATCTAATACTGCAAAAGAGGAATTTTAAGTGCTTCTCTCATGGAATCATGCATAAATTCAAATACCAATGTCGTTTGGTTGACGAGTGCCATCAACTACCTGTTCATTGCCTTGTTGTTGCTGGCCATTTGCAATCACAGCAAGCACTGATAGCCCTACAAGCACAGATGTGAAGCGCATAATGCGTATATATCACAAGGAAAAATACCAAAAATACGGCCGCATCCAATGCTTTAATACATGTCTGACTATTTAGAAATAGCCTGCAACCACTCATTATTCTTAAACATAAAACACCATTTAGCGTCGACAGACAATATCACAATATATCCGAGAATTGTATAGCAGAGTTTTTATTGTTGTATAGATACATGCGTGAAAAAGGTTATTAAAAGAGGAAAAGAAAGAGCTTTTTTTTGAGATAAAAAGAGTGTATAGAGTGTATAGTATGGAGAAAGCAAGAATTGAATAAGAGGGAAATACGTGTATAATATATATATGAATCCAAAAAAAGAGAATTTCCTCCTTCATCTTCTATCCAGTTATTGACCTGCCATCATGGCATCCATGGTCAAGTTACCTTCCATTTGTTCTCTAACAAACATCTCAAAGTATTGGAAGATAATCATGACACTCATCAAAATACCTGCACCAGATCCAATGGCTCCAAAGATATCAGCAACGCCAGCGATAATAGCTAAGGAAGCACCACCAAAGCTGGCAGCAACAGGGACAACTCTTTGCAATTCCTTATACATGGAGGCATCACGGAAACCAGCAATAGCGAGTTGTTGATCCTTGAGGGTCTTGGCAACATCACGAGAGGTAGAGCCAGAGATATCAACCCAAACCTTAGACAAGTATGCGCAAAGAATGATGGAGATGCTGACATAGAGAGCAGTGCGAACAGGGCTGAAAAGAGCTTCGGTCAAACTGTGAGGAGCAGAAAGGTAGTAAGCAATACCACCAACAGCAACAAGTTGATTGGAATCAGCAAGAGGCTCCCAGGCACCGAGAATGCGGATAAGAACATTGTCACCAAAAAAGGTGAAGAGAGTTTGAGAAATCAAGAAAATGTTGGCGAACAAAGCAGATTGAAGCATGACAGGCATACTGGAGGTGTAGAAAAACTTGATGGGGTAAGAACCACGTTGACCACGCATACGGTTGGACTTAACAGGGAGCTCAACACGGAAACCTTGGACGTAAATCACAATACCGAATGTAACAAGAGTAGCAATGAAGCTCATGACATTGGTGACATCTTCACGGTAGAAAGCATCTCTGAGAGCACGAGCCTTATCCTTGCGAGACATGAGCAAGCTAAAAAGGGAGACAAGAGCACCTTCTCTTTCGGGACCACGGATGGTGTTGACAGTGGTGAAGGCCATAGACTTCCAGAAGATGGATTGGCACACCTTGGCGGCAACAAAGATGTTGATACCAGAGCCAAGGCCGTAACCCTTTTGCAATAACTCGTCCAACAACATGGTGACAGTGGAGGCAAAGACAATTTGGAGGACTAAAAGACCACAACGAACAGCACCGATCTCAGTAGGGTTGCCATAGAGACCTGTAAAAACGAGAAGAGCAGCTTGACCAATGGAGATCAAAATGGCAAACACTATACACATGTTGGTAAGTTAAGTGATTCTCTTTGATTTCTCTCAATGTCTCTCTCTCTCTCTCTCTCGTAGTTGACATCACGCCCAAATTCCCAAATCTCAAGTTGCATAACTACAACCATTACTTACATTTTTGAGCACCACAGAACAAGGCGCGATCCTCCTTCAAGCTGTAATCGACATGAATGACATTGGAAGCAGCCATGAATTGCATAATCATACCAGATGTAAGGATAGGAAGGACACCCAACTCCATCAAAGTACCACGTTGAGAGGCGAGAACATCACGCAAAAAGTAGAGAGGATCAGACGATTCTTTGGAGATAATACCGTAGAGAGGAAGTTGAGACATGACTAAATAACCAAAGAGAGCAACTACAGTGTAAAGTAGCTTTTCATTGAAGGGGACCTGCAAACACAAGTGTTACATTTTTGCAATTCTTGCTCATCATCTCGTTGCTGTTTCTCTCTCACACATACCTTGCGAACAGGAGACTCAATTTCGGGAAGTGCAGCCATGAAAGGCTTTAAAACATGAAGAACCCGGACTACACAATACAACACATGTCAGTTTATCATGATAACAGCCAACATAGATCACCATACTTACGACCCATTTTTTGTATTTGTGTTTTGACGCGAAATATAGAAAAAGGAAAGAAAAAGCTTGAATGGAGTGGGAAATGTGAAATGCCCTTTATCGAAATTTTCATGTCCAATCAATGTAAAACTGAAATCTACCATACTACGAGTCGCTTGATTGGTGAAGAATCGCTGCTCATGAACACAAACTCTTTGCTTTTTGATATTCAGCCAAATTATTGTGCAATATTCAGTTGGTAAATCAAGATAACAAATGAAGATTGCATTGGGAATAGAGAGCCATATTGCAGTTGTATCGAATTGTGTATTTGTAGTGTGTATTTTGCATGTATGACTAGATCATCACTCAGTTTGAGAGATATGCTCAAGCCAGGTGTATTGTATTACATAAGACAGTGGGTGTTACTAGGCAACTGCAAAAGTCTATTTCCTGTTCAAAAAGAAAAGAGGGTTCTATCTATCCACCATAAACATGTTGCAGATAAACTACAGCTTATAAGAGTCTTTCAGAATTGCATGTTTGCTCTACTGGTTCTTTGGATTAAACGACATAATCTCGATCCAAGCAGTTACTCATAATTTGTAGTTGATCTGAACACCTCTGCAATTCTCAAGCAGCGTATGCCCTCCATCATGATAGGCGAATGATACTGAGAGACTATGATATCGGTCATAGTAGGCGTAGATATTCGAGGCACTTGGAAAGTTGAAGCATACACTTTAACTCATGCCTTGCAACGCAGCTCGTGTTGCCGATTGCTTGAGTCCATCGCATTTAAAATACTGTAAGCTCCCTCGAATATTCTATTAATGTAGGCCTCTTGGCTTTCCAGTATTACGCGTGAGTTCTCCACAACTATGGATTCGGCTCTCAAGTCACGCTTCACGTCTAAATCAATGAAAACAACTCATATACGGGCAGGCAGTAAGTTTGCATTACCTCTTACTACTCAAATGTATGCAGAACGCAGCGAAATTTGAATATATTTGAGCAGCATTTTCTCGCGTTAGTAGGGGCCGTTTTAAACCTTCAGATTAGTACCAAATAATTCCTCTCAGCTAGCAATTACTTCCTGACACCTTTGCTCAACTATTTGGGCCAAAAAAAACATGGCCAAAAATCGACCAAAAAGCATGAGGTACCCCTCATGGTTTTCATCGAAAATCAAACGATCGCGGTTTTCACCTTGAAAATGAAAACTTTTACTATGGTATATATTGAAACAAAATGTTTCTCTCAATCCAAAGCAACTCCTGAAGCTCTGTTTTTGAAGTCTTTGTATGCGAAATCTCGATATTTTCGCTAAAAACCTCCTTTAATATTTTACCAAATTGCTCAAAAATTTCATTCAAAACCCCTACTACAACTAACACCATTGGAAGCTCCTTGAAAAGTACTCCAAGAATGTATTAGGAAGCATTAGATGAAAACCACAATATATATAGTCGAATACCAAAAAATAGATTAAAGAAGTCGACAAAAAACAAAATTTATCCAATCTTGAGCAGAAAAAATAAAATGAGTTTGAATAAGGTTTGGCGGCGGCGATGGGCGACGCTGCTGGCTAGAGCAAATGTCTTTCTGATGATGACAATGATGGCTGCGATGCTGTTTAAATGGAGATCATGTATTTGAAAGAACAATAGATTAGCTTGAATCCTTTTTTTCTTTGGTTTTATTGGGAGTTTTTCCCTATAAAGGTGTTTTTTTTTTTTTTTTTTTTGCAATGACAATATCTCAAAAATGTTGCTGTAGATTTTACACAAGTTCTATATTTATACATTGCCAGCTTTATGTCGCCATCTGAAGAGCAACATCAGCGAATGGATACCTTCCTCTCCTGACTCTGATATAGCCTCCCCCCCCTTTTTTTTTTTACTATTAATTGATTGTTTAAAATATACTTTTATGCCAATTTTTTTATTATCTCTGATTTGGAATGTCTTCAGCGAGAGAGCACGCAGAGCGACGCCGTCATCGAGCGTAGCGAGATTGACCGGCTAGTAGGGAGATATTGTAGAAAAGCCTGTCTAATTTAATTCGCTCTTACTGCGCACTTTTATGTGATATCGCTAGTCAATTGGGCTGATGTTATTTTCAGTGTTTCTAACCATTAGCTGACAACTGATAGCTGATCTCATCCAGAGAAAGGCTCAAATCATTATTTTCAATATTTTCTTAATTCTTGTCTTGGCATAAACAATTCCTCCGTAACTGATCATTAAATAAACTCACAGGATGACAAACAAATCCAATTAGATCACCCAATCATTTAATGGAGGTATGAAATTGAATTAGATGCAGAGGGATCGACACGAATAGATACACAACCCGTTAACAAACAGTAGAGAGACGAGAATGATGGGCTGATCGCACTATATGCCCGACGTTAATTGGAACTGCTTGAACCCAGCTTTGAGAAACATACACACACACAAATATGCACTCTTTTCGTCATTCGGTGCAAATGAATGTAAACAAATCAAAATGGCCATAAGAAAGTACACATCTTGTTTGTGAACCTATGGGATTTACTAAATGAATAGGCAGCAGCATTCACCAATACTATCTGTGAGAGGTTCTTACCTAGGTCACAAAACCAGAGGGGTAATTGGCTTCTGTTGGTGCTTGTGTCCACCGCTCAAATTATCGTCGTATTATGCTAGAAACGTGCTTTGACGATGTCGTCTTCAAGATTCTAGAGATCTCATGCAATTGAAAAATCTACTTTAAATTCTTTATCGTAACATTTGGTCTGACATATTTAAGCTATAATCAATTCATGATTCGGACAAGGCAGTCTAAATTTACTAGCCTCACTGTTTAGGAAAGTTAAAAAAGTTGCATGTTCCCTTTCAAAAGATTAGTGTCACCACCTTTTCCACATTTCTTATAGCTTGCATGTTTCTCGCTTTGAAGCATGAATTTGAAGCCTACATTCCACATTGATGCAAACGAGCTAGCTGTTTTTTTTTTACGACAGCATATACGTCCTATTGGAATCGTATTCAATCATCATTTACATTGAACACTCAAATTATGAAATTCACACATTTGACAAATAAAAATTAAGTGCAACACAAGTAGAAACATGCACGAATCAATTACTAGAAAGACAAATTGTGGAATAATCAGATCAGGACACATACAACAATACAGCAACAGTTGCACGAGACTAGGCATTGAGTCGTCATATTATTTCGATTATATAACACAGTACATTGTCTAGGCAAAAGCATTATGAACACTTGATTTTTCAAGCACTAATCAATCACTGCATTCGATCTAAAACTTGTCAACACTTGGCCAATGTGTAGTCGCGCCCTTCTAGTAACGAAATCAAAAGCTGGGAAAACGTGATGTTTATCCCGCCTGTTACATTTTTCTCAGGGGGTGAAAAAGGGAAACGGAAACTGTGGGGTATTGCACAGCAGCTGAGTTTTCTTGCCATTCCGTGTGACCAAAATCTCTTAATAAAGAAACAATCCGTACCGTCTTATTCTCAGAGACTCACAGTTGTGTGTGGTAAAAAGAGCGTTGTAGTCAGTGTGCACCAAGAAGCCTTCTTTTTGGGATTATACGATGTAATAATAAAGTAACCATTCTATTCGTTTTTCTTTCTTTTTCTTTTTCTCTCGGTTTTTCCTACATTTAGAAACAAAGATTGATGATATTTCGCAGTACATTGTATAATTAGAAATACTTGAGTTTGCATAAGTTGTATTATTATTTAAAATCATATACTGCTATTTACAATCACAATCGCTCTCCTATTTACCCTTCAACTATCAGCAATACATGATTCAACTCTCAGCACATGGAGTCAATGTGGTGAACAATTTCAACCTCATCGGCATGTGGATAGCTGTGCTCGTTTGCTGCAGAAATTTTTCAGTCTGCCTACATCAGTATCGACGAACTCGAGGCAAAATGTAGGCTCACTGATATCTCGACCAGAAAAGCGCCCAAGCTCACTAAAACTGCATCTTATAGACATTTGGTTAACCTTGCACAAGTTTCAGTTTTTTTCATCCATCGAGTCTTATACGGGGTCATTCCGCTATTTGAAATCAAAACCTGTGCCTATTTCCCATTGCTTGTCTCGTAAGTATAGCTCAACATCTTGGATATGACGTTTAAACTTATGCTTATTCTCTCTCTTTTGCAGTCTATGGCATATAAGTAAATATAACTTATTCTATTGTTCTCTGGCCATGCTGTAACACAACCCTTTTTTTTAGCGTACATCTTGTTTTATGTGGTCATGTTTATGAGATTGATCATTTTAGAGTTGGATAGATATTCCCGCTGGATCAAGATCGTAGGCGTTTTGCTCATCACATTGCGCGCCGCTGACTGGCCTTACGAACTGGCTTTTCATTCAATTACACAAAGAATCATAGACCAAGCGCCCCAATCGGGTTCTCAATGCTGGGCAGAGTGGTATGTAGCATGGCTGCAGTGTGAAAATTGATAATGATTTACTGTTAAACTGACAAAATTCATTACTGCTAGGGGTGCTGGCGTAATTATTTTGAATTTCGTGGGTGATGCCCTTGCAAATCTATTTTTGAGTGGCATGTTTGTGCGAAGGTAATCACATTGCATTGCTCTGTATCTATACTATCATTGACACCATAGATGTAGACTTTTCATTCACATCAACATGTCAAAGTCGCTCATGAGCCACCAAAACAAGGTCATCGAACGCATTGCTCGTAAATCACTGATCTGCTTGGCCTTTACATTCGTTGTCAATCTAGCCATGAATCTGTTAAAGGTCACCATGTTCATAGGCGGTCATTCTGATGTAAGCTTGAGGTCAAGTCTATACATGTACTAGTTTATTTATCTGCTGATCTAGGCTTTCACTGTGTATTTTGAGATCATTGAATCGACTCTTCTGGTTGAAGCGCTCCGCAATGATAATAGCCATAGCAATGCACCTCACACATCTTTCTGCGAAAGCTGTCAAAAGGTAACCTCATATTACATAACATCTCACGGTACATGTACTGATACCGCCTCACTCTTGATAGGAAATCAGCCATTGTGGCACTGAGAGATCACCCAACAATGATGAACACCTCAATAGTCAGATGCTAGTCAGATCATTCCACAAAAACGTCGACAACAGAGACAGATATAACAGCACATATACCGACGATACAACATTCCATGATCATGGCCATGCAATGCAAAGAGTTTCCTCTATGGAACCAGCCCTCTTCTTTGATGCCAAGAGTCCTACTACATTCTCAAACTCTATCAGATACAACAGCGGGCCATCTACATTATCCACCTTGCCGAATAGAGCCTCTACACCTTTGACAGATGCTCCTTTGCTCTCGTCTCCAGTTGGAAAATCATTCTCCTCCAACGGCAAAGATGTGTTTGTCATGACTACGCAGCTGCAACCACCGCCCTTGGAGAAATCCATTACGCCGCGAGTTTCGTCGTCTATTCTTACATCTACCACTGATCCCAATAATAGCAATTCTGATAAATCACCAAATTGGCAAAAAGCCTGATATCCAGACTCTTTTTTTTATATATTATTTTTACCATGTAAATTCCATTTATTCCCAAGTGAGGGGCTCTTTATATATTTGTTTGCTGGATCACATATCTATATTACCGTTTACTGCTTGCATTATTCCTGTATACTAATTTAATGATATCAATAAAAAAAAAAAAGAAAATTAAAAAGACAAACACAGTGTCATAGTATCTGTAACATTTTGTTCTGGTATCATGTCTGCACGGTGTGTGATCATATGTAGAGAATAATGAAGTATGAGTCCCACACTATGGAGAAAGTTAAATCACTAATGCTTGTTGTGTGATTCATTACGGTTATAACCATAAATTTGGAGCAGTATCAGTCTTGCTGATAAGATAATACGAAGTCTATCTTTGCTCTAGTGGCATTCTAAGCCTGACAGAAATTCTGGTATTCTTACATTCACGGGTGCCTATATTGAACTCGCAGTGTGCATCATCCAGACACGGTATATTTATACATATGCTATCAGTTGAAAGGCTCAAATTTGCTCTATATGATACAATCTACACAACTAGTTTATCACAAATAGTAAAGCCATTAAGACTCTTTGAGCTTATGCCGTTGGCTGCCATAGCCTATAATACTAAATCAATGCACATGTTGCACTAGGCACAAACTTTAAAGGGCTTTTTGCAACATTGGTCAAAAGTGAAATACTAAAATCTTGTTAGAATAAAGCTTATTCAGCTTTTCAGAGACGTAAGTGCTTTTTGTTGTGGATTCACCCCATACGAAATGATGCAAAGCGTGAATTTTGCACAAGCCGGCCAGTAAATGCCATACGCAGCTGCTGGTTAAGAATCCATAATCCATGCTATTAGAGTGTTACACTTGCACTGATAGCTATGGTTTTGACTCTTATGGTTTCCGTCAAGTCTTCATGACAATTCACGTCTCTCGTGATAAGATTCTGTTTTTAACAAACAATGGCAACGGTACGCTTTCAGGGTAAAACCCTCACATGATACATACTTTATTTCCATCATGACAAACCTTACATTGTTTCCATGTAACAACGTGGGCTTTTTTTTTTTAGAATATCATGTACCCCTGAATATCTGGTATTACCAACCTTGACGACAATGATTGATTGATTGTATCCCTAAATCTAATCTGCACCAATGAATCGATGAAAAGCAACCACCGTTACACACTGCTAGATAGACGTATTATCGCTGCGGAGCCACTCTGTCCACAGCCAAGTATCAATAGGGACATATACAACGTATCTTTGAGTATCACCCTCTTGTTCCGTATGATGAAAACTCAGGCTTCTTCTTTGGATTCAAGTGTTACCATATGAATGATATGATTCTTATATAAACATTGATTCACGATAATCTCTTTCTGTTTACAGTTTTGTTTGACATTCTGCATAAAAAAAAAGGTCGAGAGCAATTTTCTATTAAAGTGATTAACTTCTACGATTGGGCATTAGTTTCATTGCTCACCCCTTAATTTGATATTAAATTTGCGCACTGCTGTCTTAACAAAGGGGTAAGCATGCGCACTAATGGGTTTTAGGCTTGTACATGCAAGAGATTCATTTAAGCTTTCAAGGAAAACTTTATACAGGCCATTTGATGGGCTATATTATTCTTGCTTTCGCTTTTTTAATCACTTGGTATAATCTCAAGGTGGACACATTTAGCCCGATTCCTGAACCTATGATGAACGCTAATGACTTTTTCTATACAACAAACAATAATGCCTATTGCGCGATAGGTCTATTTCCTGTCTTCATCATTGAATAACAAGTACACATGCCATCTCTATAGCAAACAAACGTAAGATTTGATGGAGTAATCAAATCCAAAAGAAAGGGGAATTCGGTCTTGTAAACTCAATGCCGGGATCAGATTGATTGGCTATTTGAATATTATTTGTACTCAATTATCAATGTTCATGATTGCGTGCTTTGACGTCTTGTTGCGAAACATCATAGAGATCAGTAGCACAACGTATGAATTTGAGTATCTGCTTGAATGCTACTTAAATAGTCGTATTTTTATATATAAGCATCGTTCCTGTCCTTCTTTTCTATTTCATTTTCCTTTTGTTTCATTATATATCCAAAATAAATCAAATTCAACATTTACAGTAATGCCTAATAGTCCAATTGTGTTAGATTATGAGGAGACTTCATACAAAAAGGAATTCATACAATTCACCCATGGCATACCAAAATATTTGAAGTATTACATCTCAAATTTACTGCCCATCATATACTGGATTCATCGATACAACTTGACATGGCTAGTGTCAGATATCATCGCCGGTGTCACTGTGGGCATTGTTGCTGTTCCTCAAGGCATGGGATATGCAAAAATCGCCAATCTTAGTCCTGTAAGTCATATTTGCTTTGAGTACTTTACGTAACGCCACTAATACCCACTCTAGCAATACGGTTTATATTCTTCTTTTGTCGGCTTATGTCTGTATTGTTTCTTTGGCACTTCAAAAGATATCAGCATTGGCCCCACAGCCGTCATGTCTCTCTTAGTGGGTCAAACGGTGACAAATGTTACAGCATCCGGTCAATACACAGCTCCTCAAGTTGCCGTCGTTTTATCGTTGTTTGGCGGTTTCATTGCGTTATTTATTGGTCTCGTGCGTCTCGGTATTCTGGTCGATTTCATCCCTGGCCCTGCCATTGCTGGCTTCATGACAGGCAGCAGCATCACGATTTCCGTGGGTCAATGGCCCAAGCTATTTGGCATGAAATCAGTCAACACACACGACTCTGCGTACCTCATCTTTGGCAACTTTTTCAAACATCTGCCAGAAACTAGATTAGATGCTGCTTTCGGTATCATTGGTCTCGTTTGGCTCTATTCCGTTAGATGGGGTACTGGCTACCTTACCAAGAAGTATCCCAAGCACGAAAAAATTTTCTTTTTCGCCAACATTATGCGCAATGGTGTCCTCGTTATTTTTGGAACTTTGATTGCCTTCTTGATCAATATTGGTAGAGACACAAGCCCCATCAGTATCCTCAAGACTGTGCCATCTGGCTTTACTGCTATGGCTGTGCCCACTGTAGATGTGAACCTTGTCTCTGAGGTCGCTGGCACTCTCCCCTCTGTTGTTATCATTTTGGTTCTCGAACACGTTGCTATTGCAAAATCATTTGGTCGTATCAATAACTACAAGATTGATGCTGACCAAGAAATTATTGCTATTGGTGCTGCTAATGTCATTGGAAGTTTCTTTGGTAAATATTCACATTATACGCGCTCTTGAGCATGTGTATTTAACTTTTGAATAGGTGCATATCCCAACACTGGTTCATTTTCTCGTACTGCTATTACTGCCCGTAGTGGTGCTCGCACTCCTATGAGCGGTGTATTCTCGGCTCTTGTTGTACTCCTTTGTTTGTATGCCTTGACGCCTGCTTTCTACTACATCCCAGATGCCATCTTGTCTGCTATTATCATTCACGCTGTTGCGGATCTTGTCTCTGGACCCAAGTTTTTGCGCCAGTTGTACAGAGTCAATCTCTTTGAGCTGTTTACATTTGCAACTGCTGTCTTGATCACCTTTTTCACCAATGTTGAATACGGCATCTATGTCTCTGTCATTTTGTCCATTGCTGCACTGCTTCTTCGTATTGCTCGCCCTCGCTATTCCGTACTTGGTCGTATTCCTGTGCAGCCGTCCACCAGCTATTATAATCCCAAAGACCCTCACAGCGAAAAGGGAGTTGTCATCATTGACAAGCAAGGAGAAGAAGATGGCACCACAGCAACAAAGCAAGACGAAAACACCCACTATATCTACGTGAAACAAGACCACCAAACACTTCATCATCTAGTTGAGGCACCACCCTCTGGTGTTGTCATTTTCCGCTTCGATGAATCACTCACATACCCCAATGCCGGCTACATTTCAGACAAAATTATGCACTATATTCAAGACAACTTCAACTCTGGTACCCCTGCTCCTACTACCAAAGGCGAGAGAGCCTGGAATGATCGTCGTCCATTAGCCAGGAAGTCTGCTCCTAATGTAGATGAGAAAGACAGCGACGCTGCTTCATCCAACACTGATCAAACTGTTGGTAAAAACTATGAATCAGAACTGCCCAAGCTTCGTGCTATTGTACTGGATTGCTCTGCCATCAACCACTTGGACTCTACTGGTGTACAGACCTTGCTTGATCTTAAGCTTACTATCAATCGTTTTGCAGGCTACGAAGTTGAATGGCATTTTGCTGCGATTGCCACACCTGCTATCCGTAGTGCTCTCATTACTGGTGGTTTTGGAAGCCAAGCAGGTCGTGGTCCTCGTACCGGGGAACTATTGCCCGTTGTTCCAGTCTATCGTGATGGACCTCAATGCGACGTCAACAACAAGGACGGAAAGATGAATAACGACCCCGAAGCCAATGGATCTTCATCTTCCAGCTCTTCTAATGGGCACACTGATATGACAAATCAATCTTCCCTGAATGAAAAGCTGGACAATGAAATGGATCTTTCTATCAGCAAGATGCCATCCATTCAATCTCATCATGAACACAAACAACATCCCGCTAGTATCTCCAATTGCAGCCGTATGTCGTATGTCATCAATGTCGATGGACATGGCCAAGTCGAGTATTATCCTCGTTTAGATCGTGGTCTTCCTATTGATCGCTACCCATTCTTTCACTGGGACTTGGAAGATGCTGTTCGTGCTGCTTCGTATACCCCAAAAAGAGAGTCTAATTCTAGTTAATTTATTCTTCTCCTTTTACCTCCTTTGTATCATATTCTATTTATTCTAATTGCAAGTATATTCCAACTTGTGTGCATTACCTTTATACATATATCTTAATAAATCAACTATCTTTACATACTTGAATCCATTGAGCTAAAATTAGCATCAGTATATAGATTGAGATGGGTTAGACCATCGTCATCGCTTTTTAACATTCGTGTGCTTGATAATCAACGATCTGCTGAACTCAAAATATGGTCGAGTAGGGAAGAGGGTAGCGAAAGACGAAGTTTTCAAAACTGATGCAATCTACAGAGATGGTGATAGGGCCAACGATAGCTGCAAAATACTAGTTCCAATCTGAATTCACAGCAAACGGGTTCAGTAGAGTGCTTTTATTTTGGCGGCTCATCTTGGTCTATATCCTACAACATTACGTGTTTTCACACTGTTACAGTGAATATCATAAGACCGTAGTGCTACTGGCCATTTCATTTCTTACCATGTAAACTTCGAATAAACAGCACACATCAAATTTATATGCGTCATCTGAGTATTACAGCTACGGAAAAAAATAGTATCATTGTACTGATATAGCTCGGCCTATTGGGCTTATTTCTTTAGCTATCCAGAAAACGGATATTCGTTTTTGAACTTCATTTACTGGCATATCAAATGATACTGAACGAGTCCTCGATTCATTTCCATATAGAACCAAATATTCTACATTGAGGCTCTACCCAACGATCAAATGGTACCAGAGCTTGTGTAGGGATTAAGTTTGCTAGATCAGTATATCATTGAACATCACTGCTACAAAGCTGATCGTTTCTACAGCAGAAGCATCTTGATTCCCTACCTCACAATGACAAGTGAAATGCTATGAAATGTTGTGTGGATGACTCTTGCTGGGTCTGCAATAGCTGATGAGTAATGTTTGCCTCTAAATCAAAGCTGTGCTATCAGGAAATGTCCCCGCTTACAAATACCAGTGATTTATACCGTATGCCATTTTGAATCAAACATATGTACGAAAAGCGGTTTTGTGCATTCTGCCAACATTTTCTGTCATCACTAGCTACAGCACAAGTTTGAAACCAACCATTGCATCATGAGCTACACTGAGATCTACTCCCTCATTAATATCATCTGAAAGGACTCTTGAGAGGAGATCACAGTGTGTAGGAACCTATCTGGAATGACACCAAATTGTCAAAGATAGTATTGCATTCAACGATTTAGGGTAGAGAGACGTATATCACTTTAAATTAAACATTGTTCCCAAATGTAACGACTGACAAAATTATAATTTGAATATATCCCAGTTATGTTAATTTACGTAGCCCCAAGCGAATAGCACAAAATCAAAAGATTTCTTCATCCATCAGCGCCATGCATACCTCCTTGTCGTAAGCAATAAAAATCCCGCAGTGATTATCTACCATTTAGCATCGTTATCATCATGTATATTGGTAGAGTTATAACAGCCGTTTTAAAACTACATGACAGATGTCCAGACACGATTATATTCACATATACCGTGATCTACCAAAGTGAGGAATCACAGTATTTCTTATTTAGTTGTTCAGCTGCCAAACAGTGGTCCATCAAGCATAACAATACAGTTTAGCAATCTAGTAAGGATATCTTATATGTCATCATCGTATCTATCGCCGCCATATGTCATTAGATACTTCATCTTTCATAATCGTTCATTTACATAATTCATCGTTATGCTATTCATGATTTATAATCCTTATTTTCACTTATTTGATCTATCCCAACACGTATAGATGCAACGAAATCATGCATCGATAAAATGATGTCTTTTAATTACCATTTAGTTTTGCTGACTATACAGTCCTGATAGATCAGTAGCGGCCTAAAACCCGTTCATATGTTTGACAACCCTTCAGACTGGGCACATGATGATCCCTGAGATGAAGACTCTACTACCATCAACATAAGGGTTGGGATAGCTGTTCCCCCTTTCTCACAAAATTTGTAGCACAGCTTTAAACCTTTGCCATACCACAACGAAGCAAGCTATCACCAGGCGGTTTTAATTTAAAAGTTTTCCAACACCTAATACATTGATTTATAGCTTGTAATCACTTGTAATTAGCAGCGTTCAATGGATTTTGTGCATAGGTCTTTACTCAAAATTGTCATATTTTGGAAAATATCCGTTTCTGAACAATAACCCATCATCCAATCCAAATAAAACTACATTATCGTTTTCCTCATTGCAGAGTTTAATTATAGTAACACGCTCTTTTTAGAGCTCTAGCATTGATATTTCAAAACTTGATTTTGGAGGGCCCAAACCTCGAGACAAAAAATACTGTTGTATATCTAAAATCTTTGATATGAGATAAAATATAGCAAACAATTAAATTGGAACATATTGGATATTAATGATAAACAACGCATGCCTAGCGGGGTATCTGGTATTATAGGTTCTCCTGGTACTTACGATAGCGTACTACTGTACCTATATTATATAGCTTTCCCCATATAATATCAAGTTTAAAGAACATCCCTCACATGTAAATGCTCAATGCATTCTAGATCAAATGATTACACCTTATAATACTCTTGAACAAAGAAAGATTTAAATTGCTTCCATTTGATTACGCTTTTATTATTACAAAAGACAAAATAATGTTAAATGGCAGATCAACAGAAAATCAATTAGTTGTAGACCTTTTCTCCTTCAACCCCTCAGAGCCAATCAAATCGCCCAAAAACTCCGCTGACCTAAAAAAAATTTTGCGAGGGTTTCCCCCTGTTTTGATGTGAGGCAAAATTTTAAGCTCCGCTATATATAGCAATATAGCTGTTACTATCATCAAATTTCCCTCAGGTGCTAGAGCATGCCTTACTTACATCACCTAGCTTTAGATTCTGGCGTTGAGACTCTCAATCATCACTAAAGTAAGTAGCGATAACCAAGTGGAGGCAGCCTATCTGCGTCCTAGTCTCGGATAAAGTCTTGTTGAGCTTCAGCGATAGGCACATCCACCACAACGTAATAAAGAGGTATGCTTCAAAGAAACATAATAAAAGAAAAAAGGAAAAGAAGAAAAGAACATGCTACAGTACTATAGGAGTATAGTAGTATGTAGGCAAAAAAAGGAACACTCACACAAAAAGTGAGTCAAAGAAGAGTATAACAAATGTAACATCAAAGAATGTTGAGAACAGCTTGCTGTTGTTGCAACTAAAATGCATACATGAGCAATGTGCAAGATAATAGTCGGATGTAAAGCAACACAAACACGCACAATTGCAGAAGCAACAGCAGTATCATAAGTGCGCAATACAACATAATGACTAATGTTGTTTCATGTGAAGCGACAGAGGCAACACAAACAACAATCCATGGCCATATAACAAAGTAGTATTACAGTGGCAATACAGATATATAGCAGCACGTCATGCTTGTTGTTCGTACATACGAAGCAACAACATTGCAAGCATCCGTTGAACTGATCATATCACAGCCAACGAAAGAAAAAAAAAGCGCAACAAGCAAACATCATGAATGCATTATCATGAGAAAGGAAACAATAATAAAAGCGTTCAGAGAAGCTTTATATCATTGCGACCAGAAGAAAAAAGATACTTACCACTTACCACAACCATGGATAGACCAGAGAATAACAATCGCCAGAGATAGACCAGTGAACAAGCATACAACAGAGACAGCAGACCAAGAAAGATCAGACTAGCAACAGCAACACCAGTAACATCAACACCAGCAGCAGCAACACCAGCAGCAATACCATAAGCAGAACCATCAGCAAAAGCAAGACCAAGAGCAATGCCGTCAGTAGTAGCACCATCAGCAATAGCACCATCAGCAGCAATACCAGCAGCAGCATCAGCAGCAATACCAGCAGCAGCATCAGCAGCAATACCAGCAGCAGCATCAGCAGCAATACCATCAACAGCAACACCAGCAAAAGCAAGCACAGCAGTGATACAAGCACCATAGAACAACCAAAGAACGAACTACACCAGTGACCAGACAAAACTTAAAGAAGCAACCGCCAGGGATAGAGACCAACGAAGCAACCACCAGACATAATAGACCAAAGAAGCAGATAGCAGAGATAGCAGAAAAGCATTGGCAACAGCACTCACGTCTAACAGGCAAAAAAAAATTGAACCCTAATAAACAAATTCGATTAGTGCTTGTTCTACATCTTTCTGTGTTCGTTATCGAATGATATCTACTATATTCCACTTCAAAGAAGCAGTATCAAGTTCTTCCAACAGTACAAGACAGTGTTATCAGAAGATAGAGTGTTATTTTTAATCAAAAGGGTTCCAAAGTCATCATGGTTTGATAATAAACGCGTTTTGCAAAAAGGGTATAAAAATGGTGGTATGGAAAAATGAGAGGGCGCCCTATCCGACGTCACGACCAGTCTATTTAGCCTCAGCCTTCTGCGGTGGCAGCCGTAACTGCTGCACTTTAATTTGAAATTTGTGCAGTGAATATTTTTGTGTTCAAATTTGATTTGATTTCACATTCTTTAAACGTTTTTGCTAAGTTTGACTATAAAAATTGTCGTTGTCATACCCAACTTTCTACTACATCTCTAGAGAGCTAAAGAAGCTGCATCGAATGGTGTTGATTACATCCAGCTTTCAGACTAAAAATACTGAGCAATTTTCAAAAATATGAAAACAGGTTTTCTGTGAATATGTCAAAATTTCACATAAGAAAATCTCATAGAAAGAGTTTCCAGTGCTGCATTACATCTTTACGATCAATTTGATTCTACATGTATCGTAGAAGAAGTCGTCATTTTTGGGGTGAAAAACGCGATCGTTTGATTTTCTAGAACTTTTTCTTGCTAATACTCATTGTTGTGCCAGAAGGGCTACAACTGTCTATAAAGATTAAGGTATTCTTGATGGTAGATATGTCTGTGTTGTGCAATAACATGGACAAGCTATGATAATTGAAGTGCATCTCAGCTATCTAAATACTGAGGTTCATCAGATGTAATAAGCGTTGTACAAGATAAATTGCTATTTTGGCATTCAGAACTTAGTATAAATAGAATAACTCTTGTCTTCATCAATAAATCTTTAGTTTTTGTGTCTGATCTTATTCAAATAAGTGTTGCATACAAGCATGCATATTAGGCTACATTCACTTTCTCCTCAAGCCACCTTTTACAGTGTAGCAGCATAGATGATGTTTATCGTATCACATCACATCTATGTTTACAAGTCCAGTCAATTGTGTGTGCACAGGTGCCTCAGGAACTAAAGTACATTCAACCTTCCCAATGTCAAGATATCGAGATCCACCTACACTACATGAAACATATCGACTTAGGTGGCCTCGCAACAACCTATAACAACAATCCATAAGGCCCCAGTGGCCTGCTATTTATATACCATCTCAACGCAGTAGTCATTGACCAGGGATCTACCATATTTAAGCAAGCTAGATGCCCTGTAATAAAGAAGCTTTTTGCTTTCGCTTTAGATACAGTTGACAACTGATTATTATTATCGACTTATTATTGTTTAGGATATACACTATTTTCAGAAATTATTGGGACATTTTTAAAAAAAATTGGTACTAATTCTGAATAAATATTGGGTCTATTTATAATTAAATTTGGGACAGATCTTGAACTATTTTGGAACACTTGCCTAATTAATATTGGGACACTTATAAAAAACATTGAGACATTTTCAGAGAAAGTAAAATTCATTTATTACAAAGGCTCTTTCGCCAAACAAACATCGAATTTCTTAACAGAGTAGCGAGCAGAACTTTCAAGATCACTGTACAATACATCATTGCATGCATCGTCGGTAATCCTGGTCGAAAGTGTTTCAGTATTTAAGAGCCTCTCCCTCTTGAGTTTACTCTTGACCACATGCCAGAATTGCTCAATAGGATTAAGCTCAGGGGAGTATGGTGGGAGGTAAACACATCTGTAACCTTGCTGAATGATATACCTCTCAATATCCTTGGCTGCATGGATGGGTGCATTGTCCATAACAAGATAAAAATCTTTGAATTGCTCATGCTGGTCCATGATATCAATCGCTTTCGCAATAAAGTTAAAGTAGCGGCCAGTTACAGTATTCACAGTTGTTGTTGCTTTTCCAGAAGAAGTGCCAGCTAACTTTCTTTTCTTGTTGGATGTTCCAGGCAACCTCACTTGAACATTCAGCACTCCCCATACGCTAGTTGCGCCAATAATAGCGGTAGTTTTCGCTCTTGTTTGAGGTACAGGCACTTCAGCTCGAGTTCCTTTCTCTGACCAAGCCATTGTCCGCTTCAAGTTAATATGGAAAGCTGACTCATCAATGAAAACACAGTTGGACATGTAATCCATGTCGGTTTGGCTCCATTTGACTACCCAGTCATACCGGTTGTTTTGAATGTTCTCAGGCGAGTTTCTTTCTTTGGAATGGAAATGAGCTTTCTTGAAAGTCAAGGCAAGATCATTGGTGATGTAGTTGTAAATAGTCGTTTGGCTGATAGTCAAACCCGAGAAAGCCTTAACAAGACTCTCATGAGCTTGTTCGATTGTTACTGATGGATTATCTTTAAATTCTAGTTTTAGGTGCTTCCTATGGTCTTCGTTCAAAATCTTTTGGTCGACCTGCTCTCTTAACTGGCTCTTCATCGTCCTCAATTTCTTTGTTAACCTTTTTTTGATCCTCTGCGTACCATCTGTAAGCAGTTGTTCTTGATATATGGCCGTGCGCTTTCCAAGCTTGATTAGGATTCATGCCATGGTCGTAGATAAGGATAAAAAATCTTGCCTTGTCTTTGTCTGTGTAGCTGTTATATTCAGTCTTGGGCACATTTTTCTTATTTTTAATCTTTTTCTCTTTTAGTGCGGTCAATTCTCTTTCAGGTGGCATCCTATCAACGTAAGTATTGTAGTTGGTAATGTTACCGAGAAGGAAGGCTTCGTTGTCTACATCCATCTCAACAGCTTCGTTTCCATGCCCATCGACTGGAGCATTTATTCCGTCTTCGTAGTAAATTCTGATATCTGACATGTTATGAATAACGAAGAAAGCGACTATGGTTTCATCTCAAATCCCATTTAGTTTTGTCTCATTATAGTTTCGAAAAGTGTTCCAATATTAATTAGGCAAGTGTTCCAAAATAGTTCAAGATCTGTCCCAAATTTAATTATAAATAGACCCAATATTTATTCAGAATTAGTACCAATTTTTTTTAAAAATGTCCCAATAATTTCTGAAAATAGTGTAGATCATCTCTGAGAGGCAAATGTATTAGGCGTTGTATATTACATAAGAGGATCTGAAAATGAGCTGAGATGCATAGTAGAAGTGAGAGGTCTTTATTCAAGCAGCACGAAGGAACATGAGTGGTGCCATCAAATGGCTAATCTATATCCTGGTTCCTAGAGAGTGGTAGCCTATGGCCTTTCGTCCCTGGAAGTGGGTTTCAATTCCGACAAATGTTCTTCCGTCAAAGCTATTAGGAAGAACGTTCTATCCTGGATCAACTTTGTTGTTTATCCTTGACTGGTGGTTCATGAGTTCTGATGCAGCACATCCTCGTTACTGGTTCAAGGCTTATACAATTATCCCGCATTCAAGATCAAGGTCCTATTGCTGCGGCACTGTCAAATAACTATAAATACCTTTGATATCTACACTAGTTTTGATCCCTATTCAATCTTGGAATAACATAATAATAAAGATATTCAGTTCTAACTGTATTTGCTCTGTCTATATTTCGTTATTCTAAACAATTATCACGAATTCATCAAGAACTGTAATTTCTTACTCGCTTAGCGATACAACCTATTACTCTCTCTTTTTAGGTCAAATCTTGTTCAAAGTTAGCCATTTTCTAACACAAACATCTCTGGATACAAGCCGTTTTAAACGCTTGAAACAACGCCAAATAGTTCTGCTTGGTCACAATTTAATTTCTGATGCTTTACCCTGATTTTTTTTTGTCACTGCAAATTCATGAAAATCGTCGTTTTTACATGAGTATTAGCAAGGAAAAATTCTTGAAAATCAAACGATCGCGTTTTTCACCCCAAAAATGAAGACTTTTTCTATGATACATATCAAATCAAATTAATTGTAAAGATAGTCTGCAACATTGGAAACTATTTTTTTGAGGCTTTCGTATGCTAAATTTTGACATTTCAGCAGACAACCTATTTTCAATTATTTCAAAATTGCTCATTATTTTCAGTCTGAGAGCTAAATATGACTAGCATCATTCGATGCACCTTTATTGACTCTTTATAAATGCATTCGAAAGTAAAGTATAACAACGACAATTTTCATAGTCAAATTTAGCAAAAACATTTAAAGAATGCGAGATCAAGTCAAATTCGAACACAAAAATATTCACTGCACAATTCCAAATTAAAGCGCAGCAGTTACTACGGCTGCCACGGCAGAAGACTGAGACTTAAACTACTGGGCGTGACGTCGGATAGGGCGCCCTCCCATTTTCCATACGCCCGTTTTTTATCCTTTTTGCAAAACGCGTTTAGTATCAAACCATATTGGTTTTGAAACACTTTTGATTGAAAATAAAACTCTATCATCTAATAACACGGCCTTGCACTGTTAAAAGTAATTGATACTTCTTCTTTGAATTGAAATATAGTAGGTACCATTCGAAAACAAGCACAGAAAATGTAGAACAAGCACTAATCGAATTTGTTTATTAGGGTTCAATTTTTTTTTGCCTGTTAGACGTGAGTGCTGTTGCCAATGCTTTTCTGCTATCTCTGCTATCTGCTTCTTTGGTCTATTATGTCTGGTGGTTGCTTCGTTGGTCTCTATCCCTGGCGGTTGCTTCTTTAAGTTTTGTCTGGTCACTGGTGTAGTTCGTTCTTTGGTTGTTCTATGGTGCTTGTATCACTGCTGTGCTTGCTTTTGCTGGTGTTGCTGTTGATGGTATTGCTGCTGATGCTGCTGCTGGTATTGCTGCTGATGCTGCTGCTGGTATTGCTGCTGATGGTGCTATTGCTGATGGTGCTACTACTGACGGCATTGCTCTTGGTCTTGCTTTTGCTGATGGTTCTGCTTATGGTATTGCTGCTGGTGTTGCTGCTGCTGGTGTTGATGTTACTGGTGTTGCTGTTGCTAGTCTGATCTTTCTTGGTCTGCTGTCTCTGTTGTATGCTTGTTCACTGGTCTATCTCTGGCGATTGTTATTCTCTGGTCTATCCATGGTTGTGGTAAGTGGTAAGTATCTTTTTTCTTCTGGTCGCAATGATATAAAGCTTCTCTGAACGCTTTTATTATTGTTTCCTTTCTCATGATAATGCATTCATGATGTTTGCTTGTTGCGCTTTTTTTTTCTTTCGTTGGCTGTGATATGATCAGTTCAACGGATGCTTGCAATGTTGTTGCTTCGTATGTACGAACAACAAGCATGACGTGCTGCTATATATCTGTATTGCCACTGTAATACTACTTTGTTATATGGCCATGGATTGTTGTTTGTGTTGCCTCTGTCGCTTCACATGAAACAACATTAGTCATTATGTTGTATTGCGCACTTATGATACTGCTGTTGCTTCTGCAATTGTGCGTGTTTGTGTTGCTTTACATCCGACTATTATCTTGCACATTGCTCATGTATGCATTTTAGTTGCAACAACAGCAAGCTGTTCTCAACATTCTTTGATGTTACATTTGTTATACTCTTCTTTGACTCACTTTTTGTGTGAGTGTTCCTTTTTTTGCCTACATACTACTATACTCCTATAGTACTGTAGCATGTTCTTTTCTTCTTTTCCTTTTTTCTTTTATTATGTTTCTTTGAAGCATACCTCTTTATTACGTTGTGGTGGATGTGCCTATCGCTGAAGCTCAACAAGACTTTATCCGAGACTAGGACGCAGATAGGCTGCCTCCACTTGGTTATCGCTACTTACTTTAGTGATGATTGAGAGTCTCAACGCCAGAATCTAAAGCTAGGTGATGTAAGTAAGGCATGCTCTAGCACCTGAGGGAAATTTGATGATAGTAACAGCTATATTGCTATATATAGCGGAGCTTAAAATTTTGCCTCACATCAAAACAGGGGGAAACCCTCGCAAAATTTTTTTTAGGTCAGCGGAGTTTTTGGGCGATTTGATTGGCTCTGAGGGGTTGAAGGAGAAAAGGTCTACAACTAATTGATTTTCTGTTGATCTGCCATTTAACATTATTTTGTCTTTTGTAATAATAAAAGCGTAATCAAATGGAAGCAATTTAAATCTTTCTTTGTTCAAGAGTATTATAAGGTGTAATCATTTGATCTAGAATGCATTGAGTATTTACATGTGAGGGATGTTCTTTAAACTTGATATTATATGGGGAAAGCTATATAATATAGGTACAATAGTACGCTATCGTAGGTACCAGGAGAACCTATAATACCAGATACCCCGCTAGGCATGCGTTGTTTATCATTAATATCCAATATGTTCCAATTTAATTGTTTGCTATATTTTATCTCATATCAAAGATTTTAGATATACAACAGTATTTTTTTGTCTCGAGGTTTGGGCCCTCCAAAATCAAGTTTTGAAATATCAATGCTAGAGCTCTAAAAAGAGCGTGTTACTATAATTAAACTCTGCAATGAGGAAAACGATAATGTAGTTTTATTTGGATTGGATGATGGGTTATTGTTCAGAAACGGATATTTTCCAAAATATGACAATTTTGAGTAAAGACCTATGCACAAAATCCATTGAACGCTGCTAATTACAAGTGATTACAAGCTATAAATCAATGTATTAGGTGTTGGAAAACTTTTAAATTAAAACCGCCTGGTGATAGCTTGCTTCGTTGTGGTATGGCAAAGGTTTAAAGCTGTGCTACAAATTTTGTGAGAAAGGGGGAACAGCTATCCCAACCCTTATGTTGATGGTAGTAGAGTCTTCATCTCAGGGATCATCATGTGCCCAGTCTGAAGGGTTGTCAAACATATGAACGGGTTTTAGGCCGCTACTGATCTATCAGGACTGTATAGTCAGCAAAACTAAATGGTAATTAAAAGACATCATTTTATCGATGCATGATTTCGTTGCATCTATACGTGTTGGGATAGATCAAATAAGTGAAAATAAGGATTATAAATCATGAATAGCATAACGATGAATTATGTAAATGAACGATTATGAAAGATGAAGTATCTAATGACATATGGCGGCGATAGATACGATGATGACATATAAGATATCCTTACTAGATTGCTAAACTGTATTGTTATGCTTGATGGACCACTGTTTGGCAGCTGAACAACTAAATAAGAAATACTGTGATTCCTCACTTTGGTAGATCACGGTATATGTGAATATAATCGTGTCTGGATATCTGTCATGTAGTTTTAAAACGGCTGTTATAACTCTACCAATATACATGATGATAACGATGCTAAATGGTAGATAATCACTGCGGGATTTTTATTGCTTACGACAAGGAGGTATGCATGGCGCTGATGGATGAAGAAATCTTTTGATTTTGTGCTATTCGCTTGGGGCTACGTAAATTAACATAACTGGGATATATTCAAATTATAATTTTGTCAGTCGTTACATTTGGGAACAATGTTTAATTTAAAGTGATATACGTCTCTCTACCCTAAATCGTTGAATGCAATACTATCTTTGACAATTTGGTGTCATTCCAGATAGGTTCCTACACACTGTGATCTCCTCTCAAGAGTCCTTTCAGATGATATTAATGAGGGAATAGATCTCAGTGTAGCTCATGATGCAATGGTTGGTTTCAAACTTGTGCTGTAGCTAGTGATGACAGAAAATATTGGCAGAATGCACAAAACCGCTTTTCGTACATATGTTTGATTCAAAATGGCATACGGTATAAATCACTGGTATTTGTAAGCGGGGACATTTCCTGATAGCACAGCTTTGATTTAGAGGCAAACATTACTCATCAGCTATTGCAGACCCAGCAAGAGTCATCCACACAACATTTCATAGCATTTCACTTGTCATTGTGAGGTAGGGAATCAAGATGCTTCTGCTGTAGAAACGATCAGCTTTGTAGCAGTGATGTTCAATGATATACTGATCTAGCAAACTTAATCCCTACACAAGTTCTGGTACCATTTGGTCGTTGGGTAGAGCCTCAATGTAGAATGTTAGCTCTAGTTGTGAATAAATCGATGATAAGAAACCCTTAAAAGTACTGATCCTCTAGCACCCGATCGATAAATCAAAGTTTTCTTATCGAGCCGCTGATTTCAGTGCCATGGTAACTTTTGGGATATGTTGGGTCCTTGTCTGATGTTAGATATGGATGGTCTGATTAATCGCTTCTTGTTGAAAGTGGCTGCTTGGGTACAAGGCCATGTTGAACAACAATTGTCCAGGAAGAAAAATACATCCCTGTATATATAGAGAGTATGTTTTCTTTGCCATGCATCAATATACATCTAAGATCGCATTGTTTGAAAACCTGTAACTGGTATCGGATTTGTCTCGAAGGAAACAAACACTTGACCATCATTACGGCCAGCACATAGCCTACATCTTTAAAATTCTTTATACCTTGTTATGAGCGCATCATTACCAACAATTTGTGGATGTATGCGAGTCTATATAAATTATTCAACCCAGTCAATCAGAGCACATTGACATACCAATAAATTCGAAATGTGTATCACTAACACATCGTAGTTGGCATTAGATGAGAAAATCAATGGTGAAAATGCAATTTCATATCTGTTTGTATGAAAATTTTATTATGGGAAGCTACTGTACATCTATTTTTGTGCTTGAAGAGTGTAATCAATAATAAAAGATTGTGTAATAAGATCATCGATTCTTTGGTAATGACGATCTGTGTAAGGTAATAAGCCATCAATGATCTCCTTGGCTGTAGGAATATCCACTAGTTCTTCTGATGTGTGAGAGGCAAGGATAGCATGAAGAACGGTTTGTGCAATATCTGAATGTTTAGCATTGGTATTCCAATCTCTAATATATCCCAACAGCTTTTCCAGATTCTCAATGGATAATTCAGCGAGAATTTTGTCCACATTTTCTGATCCAGTAATGCTTGTATCCCCTTCAGGTCTAGCTTCAAAGACTTCTCTGAATAATCCCAATAAACGGAAGGGCTGTTCCAACGATAATGCTAGTAAGATGGCGTTCAAATAGTCCTTCTTACGCATAAAGTTTTGTAATTCCTGTTCCTTGATTAAAAGCTCTTCCTTCTCCTTCAATTCGTCTTCTTGTTCTTGCAAAGTGACATCCTCCCAAAAGTTCACAACGGAATCAGCGCCAGCGGAAACAATGTATTTCTCATCCTTGCGCACAGCCAATGCCCAAACCTTCTGCGTATGGTTATCAAGTGTAGAAGCGCATTCATTTGTCTTGATTGTCCACACCTTGACAAGACCGTCTGAACCAGCTGACACTAATTGCATACCAGCAGTTAAAAAGTCGACTCGGAGAACAGAGTTGGTGTGGCCTTCAAAGGTCTTGAGACATGTAAAATCCTTCAAACTCCAAATCTTGACAGTTTTATCACCTGAACTTGTAGCGAGGACTTGGTCCACTGGAGAGAATTGCGCACACCACACACCACGCTTATGGCCCTTCATCGTACCCACTAATTCACCAGAATCGACACTCCAGAGTTTAGCGGTTTTATCTTGCGAGCCTGTCGCAAAGAATTTGTCGTTGGGAGCCACGCAAATTGTATTGATATCCTTTTCGTGGGCTTGGTGAGTATAAAGTGATTTGGGTCGGTACTCCTCATCGGCATCGTCTAAATCCAAATCTCTCAAATTCCAATACTTGATGGTTCTATCTTGACTTCCAGTAATCATAAAGGAATTTGACTTTCGCGACAAGGCGACAGCGCCAACTGATTCTGTATGGCCAATGCAAACACCAGCACTCTTGAAACGCTCTTTCTGATCTGGGTTGCTTAAATCAATCTTCCAAAGGCGAGCAGTTTTATCCTTTGATGCTGTCACTACAAGCGTGCCGTCTTTTGATCGATCCAAGGAGATAATCATATCGTCATGACCGTAAAGCAAATCGCAATCTTGTGTCTCGACATTGTAAACTCTCAATTGTGCACTGTTGGTGGCTGCTGCTAAATGTGTATCGTTGTCGCCCAAATAAGCTACATCAACCACTTCATCATTGTAACCGACAATTTGCTTGGTGCGTTCTAGTTTGTGTTCCAGTGAGTACATGAGTATGTTTTGATCGTTGGTGATGGCTGCTAGTGTCTGTGTCTTTTGAATATATACAACATCTGAGATGGTGTGTTTGCTGTTCTTTTCGGGTTCCTGTGCTTTGATCAATTTACCGCTCTTGAGATCCCACAACTTCACCAGTCCAGAATCACCCGCAGTGTAAAAAATATCGGCGTCTTGCCAGTTTTTGCCAAACTTGCCAGCTAATATGACATTCTTTTCCAAAAAGCCAACAGTTTCGAGTGTTTCAAAGATAGGATACGTGGCTCTTAACTCCTTGGCTTGCCAATCCCAGACATTGACGACCTTATCACGAGAACCAGAGATCAAGAATTTACCGTCAGCAGAGAAATCAAGACCACGGATCACACTGACATGGCTTTGTAACACTGCAATGCAACTGCGAGTTTGCAAATCCCATATACGAACTTGGCAATCATCAGCACCGGAAGCAATGTACCATTTACCGTTGAAATTGTGGAACTTGATGGCCGAAATAACACCACCATGGCCCTTGAGGTTGTGAGTACAATAGCCCTTGTCGATATCCCACACCTTGATGCTGGCATCTGCTGAACCGGTGGCTACCAATGTTGAGGTAGGATCAATGTCCATAACAATGATAGGCGCTTCGTGTGCTTTAAATGTACGGATGCTTTCACCTGTAGCAAGGTCCCAGATACGAAGGAACAAGCTACGACTAGCACTGACCAAGTGCTTTCCATCAGGCTTCACTGCCATTGTGGTGACAATCTCGGTATCCTACATGGTTGAATCAGAGTGAGTCCACTACAACGGCATTGTGCTTTATTGCCAATACATACGCCTTCCAATTCGTGCACTTGCTTTCCAGTATCAAGTTCAGTGACAATGATATCCTCATTGAGTGTAGTGATCAAATGTTTAGCATCGTCGGTAATAACAACTTTGCCACCAGTGTAAATGGATTCGATGGTCTTTACAGATTTGAAGCTAGATGTCACGTTAGATCGAATAGTTGCGCTAACTTTTTTATTTGATTTACCTGGTCTTGAGCAAAAGCTTTTGTGGTTCTTCAGCCATAGTAGTATACAATTAGTGTTTAACCAGTGTGAATCCAACTTTTTTTACCTTGAAATGTCAAAAAAAATGCCTAAATCATGGCAGGAAAAATTGTCACAAGGGCATGGCTTGTCTTTACAGCCATTTTGCATTCGTCAAGAAGCTTCCCCTTTGTACCTATGCACTTGCATTAATGTCACAATCCAAGAGATTCATCCAAATACATACAAAGCGCCCCAGAAAACCAAAATGTACATATCAAGACTTTCTCATGAGGTTTAAATTTGACCAGCATTCATCAAATGTATCCAAACAAACTCCAGCAGCATCCCGGTGCAAGTCCACATTGATTTCCCTCTTGACGACGCTGACCTAGTAATGTTAATCCTCACTAAATGCTGCTGATTCACCCAAATCACTCAAAATTGGCACTTTCAGCAAGTCATAGCTCCACTTTCCGGCTATTTTGAACGTTCTCATGTACACCAAACGAAAGCCCTCGATTGATAGATGTGCCCTGATGTCTTTTCTCGATCAAAAATTTTCCATGATTTTTCATCGATTTTGCCCTTGTATAGCAAGGCTGAAATCCCAAATTCCACAAATGTCGATTTTTCTTGCCAAAAATGTCACTTTCTACTATGGTATATATAAGATCAAAATGACGGCAGAACCTTCCTTTATCAGATGGCAATGTCTGTTGTGCACGTTTCTTGTTAAATTTTTCACTTTTTCCAGATAAACTGAAATTTGACTTTTCCACAGTATCTTGTGTTGTAGGCACATTTCGAACAAGCAAAAAACGCCATTGGAAAGTACTTGAAAAATGAGATGGAAACCATTAGAGAGTGGTAGTGGTTGCATTTCGTTTGTGATAAAAAAAATCCCTTGAAGATCAAAAAAATTCCCAAAATGTCAATTTTTTTTTTTTTTTTTTTTTTTTTTGTAAGGAAGAGTTTATCTCTTCTGTTTTTATTTAAAGTCCTTAAATCGTCACTAGATATAAAGGAGAGGAGGTAAAGACTGTGGGATATAAAGGGAAGCTTAAATGATAGTATCAAAGGAGAGTTGAGAGTCGAGATGGTGCAGTGCACGATGAATGGAGTGGATGATTATTGACGGAATGAAAGGAGAGTGTTGGAAAACTTGGCAGTAATGAGCAGACCATATGGCCTGTTGAATGCAAGCAAAGACTTGGAAAACGGATAGATCAGGAAAAAGTTCATGAGAAGATCGGTCAAGAGTAAGGCGCAGGTGAAGGATAGCTAAATATTCCTCGTAGGCGAAGTGGGCGAAGCGAGGGGAGATGTAGAGAGAGAGAGAATGGCGCCAAACTTCCAATTTGAGGGGACAGGAGAAAAGGAAGTGCTCTGTGTCTTCGATGGCAGGTGGTATGGTGGAGGATGAAGACTGACAATGAAGGCAGTACGGCGGAAATTGGTCGCGCATGCGTTGGTGGAGTAGCTGCCTAGTAGTAACTTTTTCATGAAGTATCCGAAACCAAGTATTGCGAGCATTCAAAGGTATCTGGAGGGCCCAAAACTGCTTCCATTTGGCAACACCTAAAGGAGACGAGAAAGAGGGCATGTTAGTATGTAGAGGAAGGGATTTATACCCGTGGTTAGTAGGGAGAGACATAAGGAAGGAATGGGACTCAAAGGAAAATGAGGATGACATTAAGGAAATGAGAAGAGTAGAGATATGGGTGATACTTTCGGTATAGCTGGTGATGGTAGAGAGGTCGATGTGGTGGATGACTGGACGAGGGACGAGAAGAAGCCGGTTGAAATGAACGAAGTTGGCGAAGAGTAGTTGTTCAGATTGTAGGAGTTGAAGGGCTCGACGGCTGGTTGTAGGATGAGGGAGGTCGCGTGTTGAGATTCGAACTTGGAGGGCTTGAGTTGCTGGGTCAAAGGTTAAAACATCGTTACCTGTGAGGGTAAGAACGCCAGGACAGCGTACAGTCACTTCCTGTGGGGGGCAGAATGTAGCCGAGAGGCTATGAGATGATGGCAGGCTATGTTCGATTAGGGTTGCAAGCGGGAGGCGCAGACAAGTACTAAAGGGAACATGGCAGACACCAAACTTGCGGGCAATAGCATCGACGGCTCGAAGGAGGTTGTAGAGTGGGGCAGTGATAGCTGTTGAACGGGATGGCCGGCAAGCAGGGGAAAGAAGGGACCAGTGGTAGGTAGGATAAGAGGGAGTAGCAAGAAAGAAGTTGAGAATGACACGTATGTAAGGAATCGAGGTCTTGGTAGGAGGAGTGGGGTTTGCCGGATGCAAAAGAGGGTGTAACCATCGCCACTGAAGAGCATTGATCTGTTTAGCGGGATCCAACAGATTTAGACCACCTTGAGATCTAGGTAGACAAAGAGTGCTGAAAGAAAAACGGGTTAGTTTGGCCTGGTTATTAACAAATGAAGCGCCCAGATGTTGTAGTTTGCGGATATCGGTAGCCGAGAAAGGAAACAGACGGGCGACATGCCACACTTTTGAAAACAAAAGGGAGTTCAGCACCGTAACCCGGCCACGAAGGGTGAGGGTACGAATGGAATGGAGACGACAAAGATCGCGTAAACGAGTTAGTAAGTTATTGACGTATGAAACCCGTTGTACCGGCGACGAACAAACAGGGTAGCCGAGATATGTAATGGGACTAGTCGCAGTCTTATCATGCCACGAGGAGATGCCTGTCGCTCTAAGACCGGCGATCCAGGATGCATGTGAGGCGCCAGAGAGAGACAATGCTTGCGTTTTGTGGTAGTTGAGGGAGGCATTGGACGCATCGGCATACCTACTGACTAGTTGTTGAAGCTGGTAAAATCCACCAAGATCGTTGAGGAAGACGAGAGTGTCATCTGCATACGCAAGAACTTTGACTGGATCGGCTACAGGAACGTGATGAGTAAGTGGTGTGGGGAAACGTGAATTCGTGTTAGCAATATAGTCAAAATCAAAGCCCTGAATATCCGGATGGTTATTGATAGCACGAAGGAAGGGATCGAAAATGATGTTGAACAATAGCGGACTAATGGGATCCCCTTGGCGCATGCCGCGGTGGGTAGTAAACGGGGCGGACAGATTTCCATTGATGTTAACCTGTACCTGAGTGGTAGCCAACAGCGCAAGCAGTGATGATGTTAATTGAGGAGGCATGTTAAAGGCAGTGAGTATAGCGGAAAGGTAGTCAAGATTGACCCGATCATATGCCTTCTCCTGATCTAACAGTAAAGCAATGGACGTGGATTGAGTGGCCGTGGCAAGAGATTGGGCGCAATGTAAAATCATAGCTGGTTCACCAATGAAGCGCTGAGGCATGAAGCCAGATTGAGAGGAACTCAAGCGGGTGCGAAAGTGTTCCATGAGACGAGCGTTCAATAGCCTGGTGAAGATCTTAGCATCACAACAAATGAGACTGATGGGGCGCCAGTTCTGTAACAGTGACAGGTCGCCTTTCTTGGGAAGCAGCACCAGGCAAGTTTCCTGCCAAGATTGTGGGAACAGACCATGTAACAGAGCGTCAGAATAGACTCGAAGGGCGACAGCAGCTGTGGAAGTATGAGTCAGTAGAAGTTGAATGATGGCGTAGGGTATGGAGTCAATGCCAGGACTGGATTGTTTAGGGGCCCGTGTAGCGGCGTCGGCTAAATCATCCAAGGTAAAAGGCTCACATAATGCCGGGTGTTCAGAATCTGGAATTTGGTCAGTAGCAGGAATTTGGTCAGTGAAATACCGGATCGCGTCAATGTCCACCGCATCAGCAGTATATAAGCGGTCGTAATATGCGACTGCGGCTGCCTGCTTGTCAGTTGTCGTCTCACAGGTGGTGGTCGAGATGGGATGTATCAAGGTGGGGATGGCCCGTTGTTGAGTGCGTTGGGTGGCCAACCGCTTGAGGAAACCGGCGGATTTCTCACCTTGTTCTCGCCATTTTATGCCGGACCGTAGTGCTTGGATATCGGTTAGCTCCTGCTGAAGGTGGCCGATCATGGCTTCGATTTGTGGGAGGCGATCGTTGCGTATCTGCGTCGTCTTGTAGAGGCGAAGGTACTTGTTGCGTTTGCTTTGGAGGCGACAGAGCAGACGACGACGCCATTCGGCCTGTCGACGACTACAACTTCTTGCGACTTGACGGGTAATTGCTTTAAGCTGATCCCAAACTTCCTGAGGCCTGATGCCAGCGGATTCGGAGGCTATTTGATCGTGGAACTCGTCAAGTTTAGCAAACAGACGTTGTTGAAAGAACTTGTTGTGAGCTAGTTGGGGGTTGATTCGCCATAGACCTTTACCAAAATCCGGGTTCGCAAATGTCAGTTGTGTAGAAAGTAGAGCATGATCGGTCCATTCAGAATGAACAAAGTGAACGAAGTGATCGGTTCTGAAATCTAAAAGTTGAGGATCCATAAACATGTAATCGATGGTAGAGAGTGTGGTGTTGCGGCGAAATGTGGGCACCAAAGGGTCCTGACTTAATTCATGCGTACTTTCCTGATAATAATGGGTAAGCACCGAGTGGAAAAGCCATTGTGGATGAATGTTAGTGGATGCCACGGTGGGTGGTGGGCGATATTGGCGAAAATTGTAGTTGAAATCACCTAACACAATAGAGGGAGCATCAGGGACGGTGGCCAGGTAGTTGTTATGCATCCCATCAGCGGTGTGCATGTTGTTGAGAAGGGCTTGAAAGAGAGGCTGCTGAAGTAGTTGGTCATAAAAGGCATATCGGTCGGAATGAGTGGCAGGTGCGTAGATATTCATGATCTTTAAAGGGGGAAACTTGTTAGTAGAATGGGAAACATTGCAATATATAACTCGACCGTCCTCGGAAACAAAGATAGGATCTAGAATAATGTGAGGTTGAAGACTTACTATCCCGCAGTGGGATGTCCAAATGGATGATTGAGCTTGTAGTTGTATGTTGAGGCGGTTTTGGATGGTGGGTTCGTGGGCGTGGGTTTCTTGGAGGCAGAGAATACTGGGAGGCGGGTCGTATGAATGGCGCAGAAAGCGACAAAAGGATTGACTGGCGGGGACGTTGGATGGTTTGGATAAGCTACGACAATTAAGACTACGAATAGACAAGTGAGTGTGTTGAATATTATTTGAATTAGAAGATACCGAGGGGACAAAGACATTAGGAAGAGGAGCCGAACGATTGACTAGAGGAGATAATGAAGGCTCACTCATTGATGAGATTCTTCGGGGTCAGTCGAGTGTGCACTAGGGTGGAATTCTTCGGTGACCTCCATGAAATCGGATTCGACGACATTGCCAAAGAGATCGTACAGCACAGGTTTGCGTAATTGAGATGCTATGCTGGGCTCAAGTAATAGTTGACCGAGGTTGGAGTGAATGTTGGGAGTACGTTTGGGAGGGCGAGGAAGCAGTTCAGCGGAAAGCGCTTGAGCTTTGGCTGTGGAAATCCAATTTTGGGAAATGAAGAACTTGAGAACACCTGGAACAGTATGAAGCTTGACAAAGCGTACTGTGCGGACGCATCTGTCGGCGTGAAGAGCGGCGGCGATACGAACCAATTGAGGGGCAGGCATATCAGCAAATTTGGGGTCGGCAACGTGTTGAGCATCGAGAGGGTTGAAATCAGGGATCGCTGTGAGCCCACCTTCAGTCAAACGGCGAAGGATGTCGTCTCGGTAGTCAGTGTGGATCAAGATGGTAGCGATATTGCGAGCCGGGAAAGTAACGTCGAGGATGCGCTTACTATCGATGCCAACGGCAGCGAGAGTGGCACGGTATTCGGCGTGAGACATACGGTGAGCACGGTGGAGATGAATAACATCATAGGCAGGAGTGTCAGTAGGAGTGCGTGGTGGTTGAAGAACACGGATGGCATGTTCGCGGCGGCGTTTGGGGTTGGCAGTAGCAGGACGTTGAAGGACTTGTGTCCATTGGGGTGGCTGGGTACCTGATGGGTGGGGTTGAGGCTGTGGAGCTGGCGTCGTAGAGGCATCCGAGTTGACAGTGTTGGGAGGGTTGGCGGGAGCGGTGGTAGGAGAGCGGACGAGCTTCTCGAGATTGCTGATAACAGAATGAAGGTTATTCACATCCTGTCTGAACTGATCATTCAGGGCCTGTTGAGCCTGTTGCGCTTTTTCAAAGACATCGAGACGAGAGTGTAATGCCTTCACAGATTCCACAAGAGCGAGAATGGCGGATTGGTCGATCACGATGTTTGACATGTCGATCAATCGTTACAATGTTTATTTGTTGTTTGCGATCGCTTTTTCAGGGATTTTTCTTACAGCGAGGATCAAACTATGTAAAATTTGAAAAGCGAAAGAAAGGTGAAAATGTCAATTTGGAACAATCGGTGAACCTTTTGTTCGACCGAAATTTAATCTCCGCCAGTTCTCCAGTACTCGCCTTTGATCGCATATAGCGTGCCCCAAGCACAAAATGAGGTACATGATGATGGTTGATAGTGTACTGGTTGTATATCTTCAAGGAGTTTGATTTGCATATGCTGATTTTTGGTAATTAATGAATAACTGTTGCGCATTTTTGGCTCGGATCGCCCTGTTTGATAGGCAACATTCTGTTCCTTTTGCCTCAAAGAAGGAATTCCAATTCTCGACATGTCTGCACATCTACCGTACATATGTAACCGTAGTCATTCGAGAAAAGAAGAGCATATATAGCACATGTCTTTATTCGAAGCTGTTGTCTAGGGCTATTTAAAGTTTTCAAAAGACTGCAATACATCTTCCAGCAAATCAATAGGATCCTCGTCAGTGTTGTCAGTTGTCATGAACTCGGTCAATGCTGATTGAATCGACATTTTGATCTGGCCTAGCTCATCTGTGATCACTGCCAATTGTTCTTCCGGTGAAAGTTTCAAGTACAGTTCGACCAAATCACCGTGAATCGTCGCTTGTTCTGCACCCGATAGCTTGCAAAACCATCTAAAATTGTCTGTACTTCCTAGCAAAGGTTTCGTGGGTTCAAATTCGACAAGTTCGTTTGAAAGCGCATGCAATAGTTGGTAGAGTGGTTCTGAGATTCTGAACACATGGATCATGCCACCCGATACTGTGCATCCAACAATGGGTTTCACAGCTGCTGCATCCTGGTTCCAGGGTAATATGTAGGATGGTACGTTGGTTTGAGTGCGTAATGTGGCCAATTTGGGTTTGACAATGATATCAGCATAATGAAAGTTGAACAGGCATTTCAACCGACGTTCAAAGGATCTGTCATCGGGATCGTCGAATAAAGCCACCATGCCACCGGATTGACTGACACCCACAGCCAACCTGTTGTTGAGCATCAGCGAGTGATGAATGCTTCGTGATACAACATCACTAGATGAAAGAAAAAGATGAGCTCCCGTGTTAATTTGATCCGCATCTATTAGTTTACCTCTTCAAAAAGTCATAGGTCTTCGATGAATGGTCAAATTCATAAAAGGACACTGAATCATTGTGAAATGTGACGCAAATACGGCCCCCTTCCTCATGAATGGAAGTGATGAGATACTGCAGTGCTTTGTGTGCGACTTGCACTAAACGGCCAGTGACGGGGTCCAGCCGATACAGATACAAATGACTACCAGCAGAGAATAAAAGCCTGCAGTGCATTATGATTAGAATGGCTACAACAGGAAAGGGTTGACTCGTTCACTTACCCAGCTGAATGTGGACAGATGGCAAAGACACCACCGGGCAACTTTTCTTGATCCCACACCCGTTTCAATGGAAACTTGTTGTTATTCTTTAAACGGAATAACAGCAGAGTGCCTCTGTCCATCAAAGCTTTTGACACGCGTGCAGACATGCCAGATCGAAATGAATGAAAGGGCTCTTTGGGATGTCCAAGGCCAACACAGAGGTATTTGTAAGTTTTGTGCTTGTTTTGCACAGACCATTCTAAATAGAAATGCAATTAGCTATAAATGCCATTCTGTTATGTAAAGAAAACCTACCAGTTGCTGAAAGAACCATGTCACTACGTCCATAGTCCGTGTTTGTCCAAAGCAATTGATTATCTGTCAGGATATGGCCGCTGTACAAAAGAGTATGAATAGGATGTACACCTGTCAATGCATAGGGTAGCCTACCTTGCGAGATCCACAAGACGAATAAAGTTCTTGCGATCACCGTTTTCCATGCGTGTAGTAATAGCAATGAGATAACCAAGCGATTTATCGTAAACGATCTTGCGAGGAGTATCTTTGAGCTCGATTTTGCGTGTACTCAACTGTGTATCAGGGCTGAGAGCAAATATATGCAGCTTATCCTCTGCTATCAGCGCAATACGTTCACCGTACAAGGTGGGCAATCCACAGTCGAAGAGACAGAATGCATTGATAAAGTCAAAATTGGATACCAACACACGATCCAGGTGCATGTTTTCATCCACATTGCACGATATTTTCCACAACTGGCCAGACAGTGCGTAAATACCGTCTTCGCAAGGCACTAAATCTACAGCAGATTGACCCACACGAAAAATCTGCAATTCTTGATTCTCCAAGTGAATGCACTCTTGATCAAAGTTGATAGGCATGCATAGTATTGAGCCTTGTCGTAATCCACACACTAGCCAAGAGGATATAACGACTGCTGAGTAAGGTACTGTGAATGGTCCTGGTTCTTGTAGCGCTGTAGAGATAAAATTGGTCAGTTGTTACAGACCTAATGCAGTCAGATGAACTTACAAAGATCTACTTGTTGGACCTGTTCAAGCGACTCGCTCTCTACAGTATAAATCAATATGGACGGTTGGAAGGTGCCCACCACGAGCGACGCTTTTGACCTGATTATATAGTCAATGTCATCTGTTTCAATCTAGCATTAATAGAACAACCTACCCAATGCTAAAGCACTCCAAACAGCTGGGACAATATGGCAACGGTTCTGATGCAATTTGTTTGTCTGATAATGAGAAAGAGCTGATAAAGCAAGATACTAAGTACAGATGCTGGCCATGGTAGAATGAGATTTACCTCGTAGAGTGCGTGGCGATATGTACAAGTTCCAGCGAGAAAGAGTTGTTACGTATCATACAGAATGCTACATAGACAGCATCACCCACTTGCCAGCAAGTAGCCATCTCAATTCGATCATCTGATCCAATCAACGGTGAAGAGTCGAGCAACACCTCCTTTGATCCAACATCAATTACTGAAAATCCAGCCACATGCACTTGAAGCAACAGATTGTAATTGTTGATTGTAATGGATGTCGCATACACTGTTTCTGTGTTGAACTCAATGTTGGATAATGATGTGATGTCCTTGATGTGCCCATCTGAGGAATTGCATTTCGTTTAGTAAAGTAATTCTGCTTTTTTTTTTTGTATAAATCTACCTTTAGTGCACAGTAATCTTGTGTCTAACAAGGAAGATACCACCAAACATGGCACATGTTCTTTCATGGATACTGACGCTGTTACATGCCATACACGAGACACACTATAGATACAGGTATGAGTCATTGTCTTGCACAACTAGTCCGTATATCAACCTACCCTTTCCATTCATATTTAGAAGATTGCACAATGTGAGATGCCTCAATGCCATGTGTAACAATAGATAATGCACCATGAAGGTCCTGCCCTGAGCATGTAATAACGGCATCCTGATCCCCAAGAAAGTCCTTGGCTACTTGGTAGTCTGTCAGTGGTGCCCTATTGACGATATTTTGAACCACGTCTCTTCTGAATGGCAGTGTTGATGTACACATGGCTAACACTTGATTATCTGCACTTTCGCCTGCACAAAACAGCACATCTGTGCTGCGAAAGCCTCTTGGTTCCTCAACATCCATTCTTCCCAGCACACACATCGCTTGACTGATGGGGCTTGTCGAATCCAAAGGTTGCCAATCAATATTTACCTCTCTTTCTCCCCAAACATCCACGCCAAGTCTATATAAATGTCCTTCTGACGAACCTAGATAGATATGTCGCTCATACTTGTTCAGCATAGCAGCATAAGCTGTGAATAATGGACCTAGTGCTTCCAGTGTTAGAACGCATGGGTGAAAAAAAGGCGTGTTGAGTCCTTACACTCTAGACTTCTAGGTTTTCTCGGGATTTGGCTTGTTGGATAGAGGACATTCCCACAAGCGAGATCATCTGCTTTTAAATAAGATACATTTTGTTCCTGAATAGATCTATAAGTATTTGAGTTGCATATGGATTCAAGCTATACACATCGCTTACTGTGACCAACAAGAATGCCTCAGTCTGAAATGTCAATGGTATTAATAATAAAGGTAAGGGGGTATCTATTCCATGGTGTCAGCATTTCAGTGCTTGATGTCGTCCAAATACTTACTTTTCTCAAGAGGCAACCGGCTGATCTTTTCAATGGTAACGTTCTTCATATCGGATGCGTCAATGGAGTACAGCACCAATCTACATAATCGTTCTACATCACTGGACAAATGTTTAGCTTGATGCAATCAAACCTCTTTCATAGGACGCTTACTTGTAAACCACCAACACCAGTAGAATCTTATCCATTGAGTCAGATTCTGTGTGCAAAAATTCCATCTGCCAAATGATGCCTTCCTCAAACTCTGATCCACGCTATAACAGACGTATATCAGCCATTCTATCGCTCCTATATATACACACACACACACACACACTTACACCAATAATGGGATCAAAGTGGATCCTCGATGTCGTTTTATCCAATATCAAAATGTCGAAATGATCCTGAAACGAAGCAATCGCAATCGCTCTTCCGCATGGATCAATAGCCAATTTCTTGCCCTTTTTGGTGTACTCTAATCCGGGGCTATCTAAATACACTTCTGCCAATGTCTCGAATCTCCTTGTCATAGCGTCCTGGATGATGGTCATGAACACTAGTTTGCCGTACTCTGAAAGCGCTACAATGATATCGTTGCCTTGAATTCTGGAGTGGTTTCTGGTCTTTTTGGAGTAGCTCATCTCTTGATATTCTACTGCTGGTTCGTGGTCTTGCTCCATAATGGATCCACTGATGCTGCTGTTGCTGTCATCCTCCTCATACTCCATCGGCAATAATTTAGCGTCATTGATGATGCCAAATGTAGATTGCTCTAATTGGCTTTGAAGTATGTTAGGGTTGGACTCGGTTACTTGATGTACAGTGAGCCATTCTAATGAGCCTCCCTATTTACAGTGTTATCATGTCAATGATGGTTCAACAGCTCGAATGACAATGATAGTGACCTTGACCAGCACAATATCAGACTCATCTCTGTTGGATATATCTCCTCGAAGAATGTGCTGTATGTGAGTGCTGAAGCAAGTGGAGCGATAGTACGCATACATCAAGATAGAAGAGAGAAATTTTTGCAGAAAAGAAATGCAATAATTACCTTTTTCAGTGCTTCTCACTGGTTAAATAGGAATCAGTAGCCCAGAGAAGGTCGCTGAATAAATATGTGCTTGGATCATCCAGCACATCCTGAGCGAGCTATTGATGTCTGTATGGCCAATACCAATGCTTGCTAGCAGCGATGTGATACCATTGTAATCTCTAGTGGTGCATTGTATCTATCTATAGATATGCTGGAGGTAAATAGCCAAACATTCACATTGAAACAGCTGCCAAATGTCATTGAGGAGCCGATGTTCAATGCTGCGGCATCAATCCAATGATGAATTGATAAGACAAGCTAGTGTAGATTGTGTGATTACTTGGTGATGTACATTGAATGAGAAGATTCTGCTCTGTTATCTTACTGACCATGTGCTTTAGCTTACCGGCGATGCAACCAATGCTAGTGTGGCGGCTATACCTTACTGTCTCCTGGTGACTGCAATCATACAGCCAACACAAAAAGAGAGACAGGTTTTTTTTTGTTGGTTCATCTCTTTATCATCCCTTTACATTAGAAATGCGTTGTCATAACTGTGGATCAGATAGAACAGAATCAGATAGTGCCTCTGGAACCAGTTACTGTGTGGATTGTGGTACAGTAAGTAGCATTCTATCATCATCAACATCACCTGCATTGTTATTGAATGTGTCACTGATAAAATGGTGATAGGTACTTGAAGAAAATACCATTGTCGCTGAAGTGACCTTTGGTGAGACCTCGGGTGGTAAAGCCGTACTGCAAGGTTCCTATGCTGGTGAATCAGGTAAGTGTTGGATACGACATGTGCATTGGGGGAGTGCAATTGACTCATGAAATGCTGCTTTCCTTAGGTCGTATTGCTGGTGGTGGTTTGTTTGGCAGAAACAGAGGCAGAGAGGGACAGGAACAAGCCATTGAGAATGGTAAGTCAAGTTACATGATGCATGAGAAAGATCCACAATTGACGCACTCGTAGGTCGTATCAAGATCTCTAGTTTAGCACATGCTGTCAGGTTACCAGAGCGTTATAGAGAAGCAGCGCAACGATACTACAATCTCGCCGTAGTGAATCGATTTACACGAGGTCGCCGCAGTGACCATGTAGCAGCCGTATGCTTGTACGCCGTGTGTAGAACAGAAAAGAGCTCTCATATGTTGATTGATTTCAGCGATATTTTGCAAGTCAATGTGTTTACACTGGGCGCTACGTTTCTCAAACTGTGTCGAGTACTCAACCTCAGCTTGCCTCATGTGGATCCCTCAATTTACATCAGTCGATTTGCAGTAGCCTTGGATTTTGGCGATTATACACAGCGTGTGGCTCAGGATGCCGTGCGTCTCACACAACGTATGGACCGTGATTGGATTACAAGTGGTAGAAGACCTGCTGGTGTGTGTGGTGCTTGTTTACTGATGGCAGCTCGTATGAACGGTTTCCGCAGAACCACCAAGGAAATGACCTACATTGTCAAAGTAGCCGATGTCACTATTCAAAAGCGTCTATACGAATTCAATCAAACCGAATCAGCCCAATTGTCAGTCCATGATTTCAGAACACTTTGGCTAGAGAAACGAGCCGATCCCCCTTCATTCCAAAAGAACCGCAAAATTCAGGAAGAGACAGAGAGCTTGTCCAGTGGAATGGCAAGTCCATATGTGCTGGAGTCCAGCGATTTTGATAAAGAGAACACAGAGACAGAGGAAGAGGACACAGCATCTGTGGGCGAAAAGCGAAAGGAAAAGAACCACATGCCTATAGATTCACCACAAAAGGTTCGCGCTTTGTCCACCGTCGGTGAAGGGGAGGAGGAAATCAGTGAGGCTGACGACGACCTTGTCGAGCTCTTTGGAGGCCATCAAAAGAACATTACAGCAGTAGACAACGGAGCCAAGGGGCCCAAACCTGTGCGCAGTAGTAATAATAAGAGCGCCAACAACGGGAAAGCAAAGCAAAAGGAGCTTCAGGACGAAGCCGATTTTGAAGACCACCTAATTGAGCAACAAATCCAAGACGCACTGAACCAGGAGGTCAAGGAAATTGCCAACGTGGATGTTTCCTTATCAGCACAAGCATCCATTCTTCCCTCCAACAAACAAGCCACACAAGACACAGACGCTACTCAAGTGGGCACACAAGTGACATTGGCAGACGATACACAGGCTACCTTAATTGCAGATGGCGAAGCTGGCTATATACCCCTCAAAAACCAAGCGTATGAGCAACTGACGACAGAGCAGAAACTAGAATTGACAGCCATCGCTAAAGCCAAGGTAGCACAAGAAGAGCAAGAGCTACTCAACCCTCATCTAGAAAAAGACGCACGAGAAATTGCAGACGAAATGGAGAGCTGGTTGCACGACGAATCTGTGATCAAGGCAGCCAAAGACATTGAAAAGGAAGCGCATGCGGATGGCGATGATGAAAAGGAAGATGAAGACGACATGGAGGAAAACGAGGGCCATCTGTCCGATGTGGATTGCGATGAAATTGATGCCATGATCTTGACGCCTGAAGAAGTGACACTAAAGACCAAAGTATGGTACAATGCCAACAAGGACTACTTGGAAGAAATGGCTGTGCGTCGCATGGTGGAAAAGGACAGAGGTGGTGCACCTTATGCCAGAAAGAACAAGCACAAGAAGAAGAAGCAACCACAAGCCAATTCACCTGCTGAAGCAGCAAAGCAACTGTTGGAAAAGAAAAAGCTATCCAAAAAGATCAATCAAGCTGTGTTTGATGACATGTTTGAATCACCCGAGTCGATTGCCAAGATCAAAGCAAGAGATACACTCAAGAAAATGGCTGCTGGTGCCAAAATGGTCAATGCGGATGTGGGCGAATATGAAGTGGTGGAAGAGCCTGGTGATGTGGATGTGGTGCCTGTGGGTAAGAAATCGTTGGATGCCTCTGCATTGACAGCAGCAGGGGAAGCAACAGCAACAGCAGCAGCAGCACCAGCAGCAGCAGCAGCAGCAGACGATGAGGACGACGAGGACGACGAAGACATGGATTCGGATGATATGGCTGACGATGAGCGTTTCATGCGTGATGCCCGTGCAAATTACACATTGGATGCTGAAGTGATTGATTACGATGACTATGGAGATGACAACGATGATGACTATTAATTGCAATTTATTAATGCACTACAGTTATAATAAAGACCCCATTTTGAATACAAGAATGTCTGATGTACTACGTGTTAAGTTGAATTCTAAAGAGATGCTGCCAGAACTGGTGTGGCGCCATTGAATAGCAGTGCTATTGTCATTCAGCAGCGTGATTCTGGTGTCATGCAAGATGGGAAGAGGTGTTGTGATTTCGATCGTCTGATGTCCCTTGGTATGCTCTGAGAATGAGAATACATACACAGAGGCACCATCTTGACTAGCAGTAAATCTCAGCTCGTCTTGGGCCGATGCAATCCAGTAAGGCACGCTGTTAAATATACTCTCACCAACAGCGCCTAGCCAGGTGCCAATGGAAGTCAATCTATCTACCATGGGCTGAGGTACTTCTCCCGATGCCTTGGGGCCGATATTCAGCAAGAAATTACCACCCCGAGAGACAGCGTCAACCAGTTCCTTGATCAGATCCAAGGCACTGGCATAGGCTTCAGGTGTTGTTTCTCGATTGTAGCCAAAAGAGTAGGGATCAATGCCTCGTGTTGCTTCCCAAAACCGCGTTGGCGTATCTGTAACGGCCTTGTATTCAATTGTCGTAAAATCAGAGGCACTGGAATCACCACATCGATCATTGACGGCGACTTGCTTACCAGACCCAAGTGCTTGATTGAAGTAATTAGATTGCCATACGCTCGAATTGTGGATACCGCCTATATCACACCACAGAATATCTGGTTTGTACTGCACAAGCTCTTGAAACTGAGGCACTTGCAATTCATTGACAAAATCATGGATGGTTCTGCTTCCAGTGTAAGGCACACGGTATCCTGTGTAAGGGTTTACTGGAGGCCCTTGCCATCCTAGTGAGTCGTCCTTGTATTTAGGATGATACCATTCAGGCAGAGAAACTAATAGTATAGATAAGTATATGGTTAGCTCCTGAATTGACTGCACCTACAGTATAATCCTCGCTTCAGTTGTGGATACTCTCTCTCTGCAACATCCATGAGCTCCTTTACAAAATCTCTGTTGGGCTGTAGTAGATGCATCGTGGATCTATCCGTAACATGTGTATCAAACAACGCGATGCCATCATGATGCTTTGTTGTGAATACAAAGTATTTTGCTCCGGACTGATCTACCAAACGCAGCCAGCTAGGAGGATCAAACTCTGTTGGCCTCCATTGCGCCAAGAAATCATCGTACTCAAAATTCTCACCATAGTGCTGACGATGATAGTCAAAGGCAGCATCGTCCTTGTGGTTCATACGCCACCAGTACCATTCTGCGTACGATTTGCCCACAGGTGCCCATGATGGCACAGAGTAAAGTCCCCAATGGATGAAGATGCCAAATTTGGACTGCTTGAGCCAGTTGGGAGAACGATGCTGCTGTACTGAGGTGGATGTGGAAGCAAACCTTGTAGATGTCTGAAGCGATAGGGGAGCCTTTATCACCATACCGTTGCTACTATCATGTGTCGACTGTACGGATACTAGTCCATTTGAGGTGGCGTTGGCATGAGCGCGTACAATAACACGCACACTACGCGTATGACCAGGTGCTATTGCTTTGATGTAGCCTACTTCCATCATGCTGACCTGTGAGCTACTCACATGAACGCGTGCATTTTGCACCCACTTTGAATTCAAATTATGCAAATTGACTTGTACAACTTGATGCTGATCATTGATCCATTCGCGGGTGGGTCTAATGCTTGCGATGAATAGGGTTGGACGTGCTATGTACGCTGTGATTGCGAAAATGTGGATAGCAGCCTCCTTGGCTGTGGATGGTATCGTTACAGAGACAGGTACCTTGCTGGGGTTGACAAAAATAGGTACGCTGAATAAAGCACCTTGATTGCTGTTTGAAAGAGGATATTGAATAGCTTGATATCTCTCCATTTGGTTTGTATACCGGTCTTGCCAGTCTGGTAAGCTCAAGGTGGTTTTATCCTTAGTGGCATCACGGTAGGTAACCGTGATGTCTAGTGTACAAGGTCCATGACTGGAGGATACAAGCATATACAGCGCACCCAATGTCACATTTCTCACTGCAGCCTGCTGTTGTTGTTGCAAAGGTATGACCACATGGTTTGCTGTCGACGGCTGGATATTGTCATGAATGTCAGATGTAGAGCTTTTGTATTGCACCAGTAGCTCTGGATGTTGGAAAGAATCGAGCTCAAAGTAAGTCCCCACACCATCAAAATCAGCATTCGCCCCAAATGCCTTGTTATTAAGCCATCGATCTATATTGACATGAACTGGATCGCCTCTATCTAACGGTGAAGCATGATGTAGGCCAACACAGGCTACCAGAATAGTGTATAGCAGTAATAGCATGTCTATGGTAAAAGAAGAATGAAAACCAAGAGATGCTCTACAATGCTTTATAAAGGGGGAAACCTGCTGCTATCGAGCCTCCTTTTATACCTCTGCTTTTATGAAATCGTATGCATATCAGACATGTTATGATGGTATAAATAATTCAAGCTAACGATCAGAAGACAGAATGCATGTTTACCCGGTACAATGTTGGTGCATTCATGTCATCATGTATTCTGTATCTTCAAGCCGTGAGAGCATGGACGATTGACAACATCATAGTGTCCCTGAGTGGCCCCCTTTCTCCTATGACTCTATATTTTTGTCATGATGTGCACTTTTAATCAATGCGTAATTCAATGTACAGACTAGTTATTGAAACTGCTAACATCATAAATACCCTGCCATTCATTGCCTGGATATCCCCAAACACAAGGAAACTGCGCAATTTAACCTACGTCTGCTCTGCAAGAAGGATACGCTCCAGCTATACGTTTGCCCAAACTGATGTGGGTATGTTACTCGCACGTTGCAGCAGCAGAACACCTTTGATATCCTTGAGATGCTCATTTCATGAGCCATTACCCTTTAGCATGATAAATTGCACACATCATCATTTCAACCAATCAACTCTAATACAGATGCAACCCCACTTTTTTGATGAAATGTACATTTTGCATTTTTCTCTTTTCTTTCGTATTTCTCAAACCTACAAAGGCATGACGGACAACACGCCAGATATAGCGTACCAGAGCATCGCTAAATGCTACGCAGATGCCAACACCAAGTTACCCAGCAGTTATTGGGATTACGATGCACTGCAAGTACAGTGGGGGTAATAAGAAATGGGTCAACTCAACACTTTGTTACACTCAACTTACACATACATACGATAGTGAGCAAGACAATTACGAGATTGTTCGCAAATTAGGTCGCGGTAAATATTCAGAAGTGTTTGAAGGCGTGGACGTGGAGAAGGATGAAAAGGTGGTGATCAAGGTATTGAAACCAGTCAAGAAGAAAAAGATCAAGCGTGAGATAAAGATCCTGCAAAATTTGGCTGGTGGTATCAATGTGATTGAGCTGTTGGATGTTGTCAGAGACCCTCAGGTAAGCATGCCAACAAGGGGCTTGAGTGGAGGGGGGAGGGGGGGGGTCACTGGATGGCTGACATTTTATATGGAGAATAGTCGAAAACACCGGCGTTGATCTTTGAATACATCAACAATACAGATTTCAAGACACTGTATCCAAGATTCACAGACTATGATGTGCGATTCTACATGTATGAGCTACTCAAGGTAAACACAAATCACTGCTTTGCCTGATAAATGTGTTCATTTACATGTATCCAAAAAAGTAGGCATTGGATTTTTGTCATTCAAAGGGCATTATGCATCGAGATGTTAAACCACACAATGTCATGATTGATCATGAAAAGAAGCAGGTGATTTATTTATACTTTTTGTTGTTTTCTTGTTTATCGCAAGCTAATCAATATGATGAGATAGCTGCGACTGATTGATTGGGGTTTAGCAGAGTTTTACCATCCAGGAACAGAGTACAATGTGCGAGTCGCATCCCGCTATTTTAAAGGGCCAGAACTGCTGGTAGATTTTCAAGAATACGACTACAGTTTGGATTTGTGGAGTTTTGGATGTATGCTTGCAAGCATGATTTTCAGAAAGGAGCCCTTTTTCCATGGGCACGACAACTATGACCAACTCGTCAAGATTGCCAAAGTTTTGGGCACGGATGACTTGTTTGCTTACTTGGATAAATATGGCATCAAGCTGGATAAACAATACCATGACATTTTAGGACGCTATCCCAAAAAGCAGTGGCAAAAGTTCATCAATAACGAGAATCGACGCTACATTTCCAACGAGGCTTTTGATTTCTTGGACCATTTGCTGCTTTATGACCATCAGGAGCGATACACTGCAAAAGAAGCAATGGCGCATGCATATTTTGGTATGTTGGAGCTGCTGTTTATATAGTAATGTGCTTACCTAATGCCATGTTCAATAGATATGATTCGGGTAAAGCAACATTTGAGCTGAGTGGTTCTCATTTCATCCTCTTAAAAGCCAGTTGCACTACCAGAATAAACGAAAAATTTTCTCTTTCTCTCTCTCTCTCTCTTTTTTCTCTCTTTCTGTTTTATACCTTTTGGTACAATCCATTTATTTACAACAACAACAACAACAACAAGACATAGAAAAAAGGCCTCCTTTTGCTTGAAGAAAAGAAAAAACCAACTCCCATCTAGCGTTTTTCTTTGATAAAAAAAAACAGCACAAAAGGCCTTGATTTTTTACCCAACAAAATCCCTTTTTGTTTTTTTTTGAACCTATCCAACTTATGCAACAAACCTCTCTATACTCTACTCCACAGATTCCTAACGTACTTTGCGGCGGTTGTGCATCCTCTTTCGCCATTGCTCAATATCCACAAGACTCTGATCCAGGATAATTTGAATTACACTTAACTAAATCTCTCAATTACACTTAAAACAATAACCCCTTTTTTTTCCCTCTCTATTTTCATTCTCTTAAACAGTTATCCATCCCCCCCCCCCCCTTATACTTTTTAAATCACTTACACCACCATGACTCCTCAACGACAACAACAACGCACCAAATCTCCTCTAGGCCGCATGCTCTCTTTCATTGAGCTTCCCTCTTCCTCCCTTCGCTTTCTCATTCTCGATTGTCCTACAGAATCCACATTGCCCTTCTATCTTGAAGAATTTGCAAGATACAACGTATCTCATGTTGTTAGATGCTGCCAACCCACCTACAGCACAACAAAACTAAACGAGCAAGGTATTCAGGTTCATGATTTACCTTTTAAAGACGGCGGTATTGTAAGTATATGAGGCAATTACTGAAGAAAGCACACAGGACTAAAAATATCTGCAACATTAGCCACCACCCAGTGTTATCAATGATTGGTTATCTCTTATTGATGTAGAAGAAAAAAGTGGAATAGACACTACAATTGCTGTTCACTGTGTTGCTGGCCTAGGCCGTGCACCCGTTCTGGTTGCTATTGCACTAATCGAGCTACTTGATATGCAACCATTGGATGCGGTTGAATCTATCAGAAGAAATAGAAGAGGTGCCTTCAACAAGCCTCAGATTGCTTATCTGGACAACTATAAGCCCATGTTGCGTAGAAAAGCCAAGAATGCCTCCCTCAAGACCTCTTTTAGTCGCATGTTCTTCCGCTTTGCCTCTTCCGCATCATCTTCTCCCTCTGCATCTGGCTCTACATCGCCCAAAAAGCAACAAGCAGAAGAGGTTACTTCCATTCCACTTAGTAGCTGCGTTTGAATGGCCCAACGTAGTGTAGTAGTATTTACTTGGTTTTACAACCAATGACCCAACCCCTCTTTTTATCTTCTATATTTTCCTTTTTTTTTTTCAAATAAAACATTTCATCATTTATACTACTAACAAAATGCAAAAGAACAAGGACAATGAAAAGCAATTAACAGAAAGCCAGAAAGAAGCTGGTGCACTGTAAGAAAATAAAAGCACTGCTTCCAGAGTTGGGCAAAAAGATTTTCAACATTTTGTCTAGATTGTTTAAAAAACTCCTGTCAGACCGTAATAAAACACTGGATGAATTGCAACAAACACAATCCAACTTGCAAAAGAATATACCCAAAATTGTCAAAAAGCCCAATACACCTCGAGCAGCTGTAGTAGGTGTCCGCATCGGATGATTCCATCCCAACATGTCACTCACATCATGGTAGGCATTTTCTTTACTAGAAGATTTAATTGATGAATGTATCCATGATGTATTATTTGATGTGCATCGAGACATTAAGCAAGAAAACTCCACTTGTCAAATCTGCCAAACAAAGTAAATGATGCGATCACTTTTCGTTGTGTCATGTATACTAACGATATCCCGTTTCAATAGGTGCAAACATTATGGTAATTTTCAACAAAGGTCATATATGCACATGGACTGATTCTGTCATAGTCAAGAAACCTGGATTTGATGTGTGGGGCAAGAGTTATACAGTCAACAACCTGCCATCTTATGAATGCGTTAATTGTCAAAAGACCATTGCGTCTACTCGATATGCACCTCATTTAGAGAAATGTTTAGGGCTAAGTGGAAGACAATCAAGTAGAGTTGCAAGCAGACGGATGGGTGGATCCTCACCTTCATTTTCATCAGATGACAACACTGGCACTGCTAGTCCTGATAGCGATGCTTTCGATCGTGGCAATAGCAAAAAGAAGAAGCAATTTTCGTCCGTAAGTCAAATTTCATTGTATTGCAACTATATGGGTTATTGATTATCAAGCTGCTCATCTTTATTAGTCCTCTTTCTCAAATGGCGTCTCGAGAGTAAAGAAATTGAAATATATGGAATAATATAAATAGGGTCATCTTCCATCTAGCTGTTATTTCTCTCATTGTTTATTATTTCTTGTTAGAATTTCCAATAAATCATGTTTAGATATACGTTGATGATCTTGCTGCACTGTGCTGCTTGCATTTTGCCCACTGCTTATGGCTTTTGCGTCTATAATTTCTCCAAGGATACGTCGTTTTACATGCGTCAAGAAACACCAAACACGGGAGGAACTTACTGGTCGTAAGTCTCGGTAGTATTGCACTAATTTGGTAGCCTCGACTGATAATGGCATCATGATAGGCGATTCAAGGTAGAAAGTCTAGGACCAGACGGTAAAGCATGCTGTCCGTATACCTCGTTTGATTGCGACCGAAACAGCAACCCAGATGATATTGTCTTTATAGCTGTAAGTAACGCTTATTTAAGCATTGGATCATAAAACGAACTGTCAATCAAGTTCAGGGCAAATCGTGCGGGTGCCGAGGTGGGCTACACTTTCTCAATCAACTTGCCAGCAGGTGGCTGGATAGAATTTTATAGTGGTGGACCAGAAGACCCAGAATTCAGTGTATTCAAGCCTAACGGAGAGCCCTTCCAATACGAATATCAAAAATACGTAAAGAATACAATGCTAAACTAGAGCTTGCTTTTTATTTGAATAAACTGTAATGGTATATACTATAATGAAAAAGGGATATCAACGTTGTTCAAACTTGTTATTATGATCAAATGAGTTGTTTGGCACATCCAATGTTCGGATAGGTGGTAACCGGATGCCTTCCATGTCGTTATTGTTGTTTCTGGTAGCGTTACTATTGCTGTTATTCATGCCAGGTACCATCTTCAAACGATCAATCCATAATTCAGCTCGATCTACTGTATCAGAAAACACTGTAGAAACTGAGTTTAGCATGTCTACTGACTCCTGCCCAAACTCCAGTAATCTGACAGCTGCTTCTTCTTGTCTTGTGTCCTGGTGAAGGGAGGAGGAAACTGATGAGAAGGATGATGAAGCGGAAGATCTGGGACCCAACATGGGCGATCCAGCAGGTGAATTGGTTGTTGATCTTATATCGTTCAAGGATGCCTAATTATGAGGAAATTGTGAGTATAGAACAAACAAACAAACAAATTGCTAAAGGTTTACCCATTTCCCAGGTAAATTAAGTATGAATCCTCGAACTGATTGTCTTGATTGCGAAGGTAATGATGCACCTGCATATTTTGTAATGACCTCGACTACTTTTCTCAATGTTTCTACAATGTCTTTTTTGATGCCTGATAATACAGATCGATTGTTGGTGGTGTTATTGTTGACCGCTAATGTGGATGAGGAGGATTTTGTTGTGGCTAGAGAAACGAGATAACTCTTCAAGACAGCCATCTGCTGCTCAATGTGTTGAATGGCGTATTTCAGCCAGCTTAAACAATACTTGAGACATTTCATTGAATCTTCGCTAATGACTGCTGCTGTTGTACCTGCGGCTGATCCAGCTCCCATTACCAATTGTTGCCATCGACTCACAGTAGGTGGTGCCGCTGTGCTTGACGTGGTGGGGTGAGGATGGTGGGTAGAATATGGTGCCGCTATCGATCTTGCAGGTGAAGTGCTACGTGAAGAGGCTTTGTGATTTTTTCTTTGTCTGTAATCCATGACTGATTGAGAAAAGGTGGAGTAAAAGAAAGAAAGAGGATGTTTATTTTTGTTTCAAATGAGGAGAAGAAGGCGAAAGAGAAAATTAGAAAGCAAACAATTGGCTTGACAGATTTTCACGTGAATAACAGGAGCAAGTTGGTCTCTCTCTATAGAAAAGAGGCTTATTTTCTATCTTTTGTTTGCGCACTGATCCCCAATCAAAAGGGTAATGTGGGTTACAACCTTCCTCATTCAGATTGAAAGCAATTACATAAAAATCCAACTCTATTTCAATTTCAAGGCACCCGAGAATTAAAGTAGTAGTACCATAATATCTATAATCTGTCTGTATGATACCAAATGTAGTGTGCTGGTTTCCCTTGCTTTAATATCATTTTCAATCATCACTGTTACTACATTTGCTCCTATTTTTGTTGTCCAAGAGTTGGATGTCGTTTTAAGATGTTTCAACATCTCTTTGTATGCTTTCCTCGTTGTTGCTATTACCATTATTGCTATCATTCTATGCTTGGCCAGAATTAGATGCCCATCCCACATGTTTTTAAAAGGGATAGAGTGGGTCTTGGCTCGTTGAGGAACGCACACATTTGATTTCGAAATCAGTTACACTTGAAATCACATCACTGTTACTGTGCTTATGATTTTAAATGAGATGGAGGAATCTGTTAGATGATTTTCTTTGTCATATTTACCATAGAACAGAGAAAACAATATTTTGAACCTGTTTGTGATATTTTCTGTCATGTCGTTGTCTATTGCTGATAGTTGTATGGCATCATACTCCTTTCAAGATGCTGAAAATGCTGGAACGATAAGCTGTGGTTTCATAGTTTGCCAAACCAGCTTTAATCAATCAATACTTGACAGCATACTTCTATTCTCAACTTTCTTTTCATCTCTGTGTGTAGATCGTGGTATTGTAAGCAACTATAGCGCCCAAATTGTGTCTGGTGCTAGTCGATGCAAGCTCATTTTCCTATAATATTGCCCTTATCGTATATTCGATATCTCTTAAATGTACCACACATCAAATCGAGCATCATACACATTCTTCTGCCTATGGGAACTGACACAAGGTAGCCATCAGCATACAAAGTATAATCACATATTGGCCGATGCAGTGTGATGATGCATATCTGAAAGCAATTATAGTTTGTTTTCTCAATCCTTACTATGCGGTAACTTTGGCCTTGTATTTGCCTTTTTAGACAACGTTCTCCAATGTAAAGGGTTTCATCAAAGCCTTGAATTTCTTTGTATCATGGATGTCAAACTGGTAAAACTCGATAACTACCATACCTCAGGGCAGTAGTATTTATATGTTCCTGGAGGATGTTGTTATATCAAATGTCATAGCAAGGTCTCACACTAAAGGTTTTAGGCTATTCTTAGGTCCTTTGGGTAAATCATGCTAATCATGATTTACAAATCAATTGTTGGGTAGATAGTAAACCTATTTGTATTATAGTTCATCATCATGCTGTAAACCCTAGCATAATGAAAAAGTATATAAATGCATCCTTGGGATGCATTCTCAATAAAAGTGTAATTCTTTGGCAGATTCAATTTTACATTGTATTTTGACATAACAGATGTAAGGAAAAGAAAAACGAGAAAAGTCACATGACTGAAGAGTGAAAGATTACCTCTTGATTAATTTAAGCTATTTCAAAAGCTCTTAATATATGAGCTTCCGTGGCGCAATTGGCTAGCGCGTCTGACTGTTAATCAGGAGGTTGGTGGTTCAAGCCCACCCGGGAGCGTTTCATTTTGTTTTTCGCTTATTATCGTTAGACGTTTACTTTTCAATTTTTTTTTTTATGCTGTTATTGTTGTTAATAGAGATATGGTTATTGAGTAGACCTTGGCAAATGTATACAAAAGAATAGAATTGAGATAAAAGATGATCTTTATTGTTTTGCAAACTGATTTGATATTTATACTAAATTAAAAGGTTACACACAAAGACTATGTGTACCTGACACTATTTTAGCATTTAATCTACTCAGAAGACAAACCAAGCACAGTACGAGCTGCAATACTGTACTTGTATTACCTGCCATTCGAAAATGAGTTTTTTTTTTTATAACAGTCATCATTCCCAGTGCATAGTAAGTTTGCGTAGTGCAGTGAAATCAGGTTTAAATAGATTTCACAAAAAAAAATAAAGCAATAGTAAAATACAGTAGAAATCAACTGTATTTTATTTTGTGTATAAAATGAACTGAAGATCCTGGAATTGAGTAAAAAAAAAGAAGAGTGTTGATACATTTGCAACTAGCTTGTAGGATTAGTGATGATAGAGAGCAATAGTAGGTTTTGCTATTGCGATATCCGGCACATGTTGTTGATGTTTGATTTAAAGTGGTAATCAATGCAAGAGCACTGGCCATAAGGGTCGATTTGAGTAACCTTGATGGGCTTGGGTGAGCTATCGTCATAGCATGATTTAATGTAACCTTGATGGTTTAAAGTGTGATGTTTGTTATTGAAGTAGTATGGAATCCTTTATCTGGGATATTGTGCAACTATGGCAGCAGGGCATAGTTGTCATATTTGAATATGCTTGTTATTGATTTGATTCTTTTTGGATAAAGATACCATCACTTATTACGACCATCATGGGTGTGATTGAATACACTGTGATCAGGAGTGATTCATTCACACGATGTGCGATATAAGCGTGTATCTTTAGTATTTTTAAATGGTTTTTTGATGTACATTTGAACGCTTTCATTAATAGATCCAAATAGCATGAATTTGAATGAGTGCTATTTGATGAACTTTGGTTTTCAATTAAGTTGCGTTTGGATGGCTATTTCATTACACTATCAAGCCTCAAATTCCACAAACAACTTAAAACCAGCAAGTTAATATGGCCCTTTTCGTACGCTCCGATTTTTAAAATTCTCGGTCAAATTCATACTCATGTAGTGTACACGTGCAGAAGGTCAACGGAGCTTCAATTTCTATTGTTCTGAATGATGATCCATAGGATTCCGAAATCTATCGACCTTCAAATTACGCGTTTCTTGATAGTAAACACCCCTTCAAACTTATATGAAACTTGTAGAGAATTGCAAGGAGAATACAATGGTATTTATTTCAAATCTCTGGTGTACATTGTTCACCTGATATTTAATGAGATACATTTTGCCATTTTTTGACTGTTTTCTAAAGATTAATCAGTATCTGTCATCAAAACATTTTTTAAGCATTACTAAACATTGTAGGCCAAAAAATTTCCTATCAAATGAGCTATTGCTTGAAGCTCTGGCATGGCTCTATCATGAAATATTGACAATCATGTCCTGACCAAAAAATCGTTACCAGATTTTTTGCTTGCTATCACACGTAGATTCTGAAGAAAAATCAATGATTTTGCATGATATCCTTTTTTGACCATATCTCAACAAATACTCACTGGATTCGCACAAAACAAAGACCATTTGATAGCTCTACATTATATCCACTATAATATAATGGTTTCAAGTACCAGATATACGTTCCCTTTATAAATTTGCTCAAAATCATATATTTTATGAGCTACAAGCAGGGGATATTCATTTTTTATTTTATTTATCTATAATAACCATACCATCGTATAGAGAATTGAAAAAGAAACAGAAGCTATTAAGTTTGAAGCTCTCGTTCACTTGGTAAAATTCAGAGATATGGCCCTTTGAAAATTGGTCATTTGGAACATCTTCCGTCATTACTCATTGGCATCACTTTCCATAATCTCACATCAAACATGTCCTAGTCAAAAAATGTACCCTCTACAACTTTCACTACACATACGTCTCACATTCATATAGTAATTTAAAAAGTTTTACTAGCAGCATCTATTCAAAATGAGCTATTTTCAAAAATCTCCCATCTCTCACCAACCATGCTACCTACGCAAATTTGAATTGCACCATCGTCATCTCGGCAAAAAACTGATTTAAGAACATGCTAGTTGTTATATCAAATGTTATAGCAAGGTCTCACACTAAAGGTTTTAGGCTATTCTTAGGTCCTTTGGTTAAATCATGCTAATCATGATTTACAAATCAATTGTTGGGTAGATAGTATACCTATTTGTATTATAGTTCATCATCATGCTGTTAACCCTAGCATAATGAAAAAGTATATAAATGCATCCTTGGGATGCATTCTCAATAAAAGTGTAATTCTTTGGCAGATTCAATTTTGCATTGTATTTTGACATAACACTACTAGTCTCAAGGCTCTAGCATCAATATTTAGAAAATCGATTTTCGATCGTCCAAAAGTTGAAAACCTTAAAATCAAAAAATGCATTTTTTAAATAACATCACGAAAACGTCTTAATGGTGCTCAAGTCTATAGAATAAATTTAGGGCGCGTTATGATGAATAACAATGAGCAAAAAGAATTTTATATGCGCCGCTGTTGCAAAGGTTAGCGTTGAACGATAGTTTTTGGAAAATAATTTGGCTGGGGATGATAACGTTTGCTGCAGTATAGCTCCTTAATAATATCAATAATGGTATCCTCCGATGCGTGTTTGAATTTTGTATAAGGTTATTACGAACTGAAGACAATGGTTAATATTCATAAGAGTTGTCTGTTTTTCACTTTTTCGACCTTTTTTCAAATTTTCTCGCAGCAGATGGCTTTTGGTCGCGCTGAAAGGCGCGACCAAAAGCCATCAGGGTCTCGAGTTTATAAATTGTTTTGTGATTACGTAATAAATACAAGACATTATCCAAGAGAATAATACGCGTAAGTGTTAACCAAAAGACTACAGATCGAACCCTGGTAATCTCGATTTGTATTTTTCAACTTTACCAGTGGAGTGCGTGAGATGTTTTTATGTGGAATGTTATAGTTTCACATTTTAATTATATAAATGTTATAATCAGATTTTAGCATTTTTTTTCTTGTTCTGTATGTCAGGCATACATAGACTTTTTGGCTCAACTTTTAGCTAATACGTTATAAACTGTATTCAAATGGATGTACACGAAAGAACGAATGTGAGACGAAGATGATCATTTTCTTCATTGTTTCATAAACCGATTCCGCATTTACAGTGTACTAATTGAAAGATTACACACAAATTCTATGTGTAGCTGGCAAAAGAATGAAATAATATCAATATGAATATTTTCTGGCTGGATAAGTATGAATTAATGACGCGAGCGTCATAGTTTATCACTTGTTTGCCTGGATAAAAAACCACTCGTCCTCGATTGATGTCTGATACTACTACCTTTTGGAAATAGCTAAACAATACTTTCATTTTAGCAATTGAGTAGTTCAAAGCAGCTAGGGAGCAAAGTATATCACGGAGCAGTTTCAACATTCCATCATTGTCGAAAAAATTGTCATCCACAGGAGTAATATTAGCCTTTCTTACTTCACAAACTCCAAGTTCAACTCTTGTCTGCTTGAATAGTATGCCATTTTTCGCACCCATGGTTGTTCTTTCTCTGCTTTCGAGCTCTGAAGACTACGGCCTTCATTTCTACCAAGAGCTGTTGCGATACTGCATCTTTCTCCAAGTTTGGCCTTGATTTTATTGTCCTTGTAGATTCCAAGCGCCGCACAAGAGATTGTGTAGGTCATCAGCTTCTAAGGAATTAGAGATGTCGAGTTCAGAAAGTAAATGAAGAGCTTCGTAACATATGTGAATGAGTCTTGGATCCAACGCTTGTCAAATTAGGTTCTTAGATGGAAAGTAGCAGTGTTTGCATGCTAATAGATCTCCAAAGCTGCATTCAACCTTTTGTTTTCAAACGTGAAATAGGCTGACGATCCTTTGGGGACAGTAGGTAGCCCCTTCAAGTTGCGGTTAATGGTCTCTTGACGTTCTTCGAGAGCGCCAGACAGCATCAGAGAGATCAAGCATGAACGGTGCTGCAGGGTGCTCGTTAATCAGATCTTCAACCATACGTTACATACTATCTTCAACACTTTTGCCGTTCTTTTGTATGGATTTATTACTACCTCCAGCCTTCTTTTTCTTGTTTTAGCGTCGATGATTTCAAAGATCAGTCATGTTATGTATATTTCAGTTCCTTGAGTCAAATTCGATGTCTTCGCAGCCAATCTCCCTTGGAAAAATTGAGGTGATTTCCATCATGCTTGGAAATAGTAAAATCCTTGAGCTCCTCACAAAAGCCTCTTCATTTACAAACAACTGCGGCCTGAAGTAGCAGCCTGTAATCGGATATTTGCAACCGATACCTACAAATGTATCTCCCAAATGCTCAATGGTTGCTCTCTTCATAATTCTCAGATATAAAGCACATTGTTCCCTTCAAAAATCTATTACGATTGTGCATTCTATTGCTGCTAGGCAGGGTATCTGAGGCGGCTATAGTTTCTTATGCTGAATAAAGATCCATTCGAGATTGGCAACGTGGACCCCTCATTTCTCAGGAATTGAAAGATATTACTTAAATTATATACGTTTTCTATGCGTATGTGATTTTATTGCTACAGAGATACCCACAGAAAGACATTTGTTGTGTAACATAATGAGCTCCAAACCGTATTTGCATTACAATACTCTTGTCTTGGTGCTACAGGCAAGGTTTAGTAGTGATAAAAAGGAGGTACATTTTCTTATTTTTTTTGTTTGAGAACAGAGTTCTCACCATTAGTAATTGACAATTCTATATAAATAGAAAATAAAAGCTGATGAATAACAAATGCCATGAGCTTTACATTTGTTGACTCTGACGCCTATTGCCTTTCTAAACACAATAAATCTTTATTATAAAACAATAAAACCAGCTTTATACTAGGCGAATTGAGTTATATCAGTCGTATTTTTTTTTTTTTAGATACTTGGCATTATTAATGGGAATTCATATTAGACCATGAGTGTTGAGGTGAGTGAAGAAATATAACCTAGACATTATGCATGGGAAAAAACATCTGTTGCCCCACTAACTTCTTTGTATCAAAAGGGTCATTTGCACTGTTAAAAATTACCTGAGCGGAGAGGGGCTGCCTATTTAAATTATCACATCAAAAATTCTCTCTTCTCTCTCTCTTTTTATTCTCTGCTAATTGTATCATTCCCCACTCTTCTTTTACATACAATGAGTAACAAAAAGCAACTTCAGGTTTATAGCCAAGAAGAGATTCGCAAACATGCTTCTGCTGATGATCTATGGATAACAATCGATGGATCTGTATACGACCTCACGAGATTTGCTGATCTCCATCCTGGAGGGGCTTTCCCTCTGTTGGAAGTTGCTGGTAAAGATGCCACAGATGCCTTCTATGGGCTTCATCGACAAGATGTTTTGCGCAAATATGATCGTTACAAGATTGGTACCATTGCCGACTTTAAACCCCAAGTGGAATGGCGTGAACCTGGATCCTCATCCAAGGTTCCTTATGCCGAGCCAATGGCTTTCCAAGGCTTTAAGTCTCCCTATTACACGTAAGTATTATTACAACTCAAGGTGCTCATCTAACCAAACTTACTAAACTTTCAATGGCGTTCTCAATCAATGATGCCAGTGAGTCACATTTCAAGTTCAGGGATGCTGTTCGTGCCATCTTGGATCCTATGATTGAGGAAGCTCGTCAATACGAAGACTCCGGCGAGAAGCCATCCGACGAATTTCTCCAGAAACTCGGTGCTCATGGGATTCTTGCAGCTAATGTAGGACCAGGACCTTGGCTGAAAGCATTCCAATTACCTGGCGGTGTAAAATCTGACGAATATGATTACTTTCATGAGCTGTTGTTGCACGGTGAATTTGCTCGATTCTCTGCTCCAGGCTTCACATCTGGCCTTCTTGGTGGCATGACCATCTCTGTACCCACAGTTCTGAATTTTGGTAGTCCAGCTCTTCGTACCAAGGTTGTACCAGAGGTATTCAGCGGTAAAAAGAGAATGGCATTAGCTATTACTGAGCCTTACACTGGCTCTGATGTTGCCAACATCAAGACCACTGCCGTCAAGACACCAGATGGGAAACACTTTATCGTCAATGGTGTCAAGAAGTGGATCACCACAGGTAAGTTTGCATAAACTTCCTTATGTATGACAACGTTTTAACTCAGGAACACATTTTAGGCCACTATGCTGACTACTTTTCTACTGCTGTCCGAACTGAAAAGGGCATCTCCATGCTTCTTATTGAGCGTGGTGAAGGTGTCGAGACAAAACTGATCAAGACATCATACTCTCCAAGCGCTGGTACGGCATATGTTACATTTGAAAATGTAAAGGTACCAGTTGAAAATCTTTTGGGCAAAGAGGACAAAGGTTTCCACGTCGTGTTATCTAATTTTAACCACGAAAGGTAGTAGTGAGGGTTATAAATAAGAGCTTATTACTTATATTTGCTTGACAGATGGTCCATGTTGACAGGTGCCTCTATGGCAGCCAGAATCGCAGTGGAGGAGTGCTTTAAATGGGCCAACCAAAGACAAGTGTTCGGTAAACGTTTGATTGATCAGCCTGTCATCCGTTTCAAGTTGGCCAAAATGGTAAGCAAATGTTGTCGCTGTGATAGATGGAGCACTGATTCATCTATTTGCTACAGATTGCATCGGTTGAAAGTGTTCATAGCTGGATTGAAAACTTGACATATCAAATGAATCACATGAATTATGCTGAGCAGTCTTCCAAGCTTGCTGGACCCATTGCTCTCTGTAAATATCAAGTAACCAGAATGTTGCATGATGTATCTGATGATGCATGTCAAATCTTTGGTGGAAGAGCCATTACCAAGACTGGTATGGGTAGACAAATCGAGACTTTGCAAAGAACATACAAGGTAAAGATCCGCTCAATTTATTTATGAGTTGATAGTTAATTAATGTGAAATAATAGTTTACTGCTATTTTGGGCGGTGCAGAAGAAATCATGGCAGATTTGGGTGTAAGACAGGCCATGAAGAAGTTCCCAATTGGTGCTCGTCTTTAAGACTTTGTTAATTGATAAAATAAAGTAGATTTGAATGTGGATTGCTGACATGTATATATAATAAGTGCACATGGATCAAGTTCAAATGGTATCAGATCAGATAAAGGCACATGTAACTATTGATTTCAGTACTTTCAAAATTTGTGGTGGCCAGCCAACTTGAAGCAATATACTCCTAGATATAAAGCTTTGGTAGCTTCAATTGATGGCAGTTCATTATTATACACTTGGAATCACTGGATAAATGGTGGCATTTGAGCAGGTCATACCGACATCAACAGTGAAGCTTAGCCAGCTATCTAGTCACAGATTTTTCGTATTACAAATGAAAAAAAAAAAAAAAAAAAAAAAAAAACTCATCAGAGAGACAAAAGCCTTTCTTAATTCATAAAGATGCCAAAAGCTACAAGAGCCAGCCGTTCAAAGAAAGTAGATACTCCATTGCGTCAACGAAAGTTTGCAGTGCCTCAAAAGCAGGTTCTTGAGAAAGTTGTTACCCAAAATGAAGAGATTTCGGTAAATTTAAATTGTCACCCTTGAGACATCTTGTACTCAGAGCTAAAATGCGAATCATAGATTGTGCCAGCAAACGAGTACGAAACAGCCAAAAAAGATTACAAAAAGAAAGCAAGACATGAAGCGTGGCTTGAGAGTAAGATAAATGACTACAATAGCTAGAGACTTTGGACTGATTGATGCCATTATAGAACTCGATCGCTCTTACGCTGTCAAAAAGAAGATGCAGAAGAAAGAGAACAGAAAGAAGAATGGACTTAAGGTCGATTTGAGTGGATTTGAAGATGTATTGAGCAGCATTGAAATCAAACCCAAGTCAGAACTCGAGAGTCAAGCAACACATTCAAAGAAGATCGCAGAGCCTATTAAAGAAGCAGCAATACCCTCCAACAAGATTAAATCCAAGAAAGCCAAGAAGCAAGCCGAGTAAGTGTGATATTTGGACCATGACACAGAGATGGCTAACATGCTTGTAGAATGCAAGAGATTTTACGAATGCAAAAAGTCATGCAACATGGTGCCTTTAAAGAGAATCCTTTGGCTACTATTCGCCAGCATGTACAAAATACCTTTCTTTAAGCGTCCCTTATTAGGCATTGTTGTATTTCAACATTCCATTTTTAGATATTTACAAAGCAAATCCATATAATAAACTCGTCAGATCATCACTCTATTTATATTTCTTTTCTCTCCCTCATTCTCTGTTTTGGCATCGCCTCTTATTCACATGAATTTCCAACAAATAGATCAAACGAGACGACAGTATGAACTGGAACATTACAAGAAATCAGGCCGATTTAGAGCTTATTGCTGTGGGTGTATCTCTGGAGAAAAGAACTCACTGATCGTTTGTTTCTGTTGGGCAGTAAGAGTAGAGCAAACAGTGTGTACTAGAGTTGATGACACTCATCCACTGTGATCATGTAGGGCATCAGTTTCTATTTTGCAATTTTGGCCTTCATGAATAAAAGTCGTATGTATATGCACTTTGAAAGTCCTTGACTAGTAGTAACATTGTTCCCTGTTGGTTTTCAGCATTTTACTCTTACATAGACGAGGTGGCATTGGTAGCATTTGGCACAATTAATTTGCTGTTTGGCATTGTCACTCTCTGCAGTATGGTGATATTTCTAATCAGGATGAATGTTATGGCAAGTACATTTATATACAACATCAGTTACACAGCGTGCAACCACTGACATCTACATATGCAGAGAATGCAAGGCGTAGGCGTATTTGGTGTGATAGACAAGTCAAAGAGAACGGTGTTTGCTATCACTGCAAATGCACTTGGGGTGCTGATTATCACTTTGGTCACCTTTATTCTGTTCATCATCGACAAGCGATCGTTCAACGACTGGTGCATTGGATCGTCAGCAGACTATGTCAAAGATGTGTATATAGACTATCATCCCAACTCCACAGTGACAACATTGACAAGCCTTAATTCTACACTGACAAGTACCACGGATGCTTATAATTGCGAGAGGTTGTTCCAAGATGAGGTAAAATGGTCCTTGCTGTGCATGGTTGTCATGTATGTGGTTTATGTAAGTAGTCAGCAGGGTAGTTCACTTGGTCCATCACTGATTAAATGCGCATAATAGATACACTGGATACTGATCATAGCAGCTCGCACATCCTACAACTTTTACAGGCAGCCACCCATGATGCCCATGGTAGCAGGTGAATTTGTCAACGTAGCTCCCTCCAAGAAGCGCAAAAATAAGATCAATGTGTTCAACAATATAAAGCCAGCAAAAAGCTTCTGGAAAGAGCTTTTGGTGCACAAGCAATATGGAGAGTTCGAGCATGGCAGCATTGAAAGAGACTTATTTCAGGAACAACTAAACGAGAAACCAGTCATGGATAAAAGACTATCGAGTAACATCACCCTCATTGATAATGACACTGCTATCTCACCGCCCATGAATGCATTCCTGGCACAACCCGATAACAATATACCTTACCATTAGATTACAAGCAATGCCTCTCAGTCTCATCATACACATATATTTCCAATAAATTATCATTGCTGTAGTCAATTTGATTGAATAGCATATAACTCACCTTTATTTTGATGCCCTTATTAGCAGAGAGGGAGAGAAAGAGCATTCCAAATCTTGCTACGCATCTGAATTAAAAAAGATGAAGTGAATACATACTCGCACAGTTGTTTGGAAGCGGTATAGCAGCAGTGTAGATCCGTAGGCAGCTGTACAATGGGCTAAGATCATAGATAAGATACAAAGAAAGAATGAGGAACCAAGCGAAACACTCTTTATACTTTTGAGCACGCATAAAAGTTCCATCATTGATCTAGTCAAAAAAATTCATCAATATGCGAAGCTTCACAAGCTCATACGCATTGGAGTGATAGTTGCTTGAGCCCTGTTTAGGTGTTAGCAAGTACCCTGTGGTTCTCTTTTTTTTTCTGCCTACAACTTCAATATGTTTTTCTTAGCAGCATACTGTTAATATATATTAAAAGTTTGCTCTCTACGAGAGAGTCTCGTATCAACGAACTGTCACTGTGGAAATGACTCTTCTATGATGTCCACTGTCAGTATTAACGGGATCGACTCTTATATCGGCAGACATTATGCTTGCATTGCCTCCAACCGCTTGAATTCATGGAAAATACAGCGAAACTTTGATGTATTTGAGCCGTTATTTCTCGTGTTAGAGGCCGATTTAGACTGATAGGATAGTACCCAACAGTTGCTCTCACCCATCGGCAACTGTCTGGCACCTTAATCCAACTTTTTCGGGATTGTCGAAAATCGACTAAAAACCATGAGGGGTGCCTCATGCTTTTCACCAAAATCAAACGATCGCATTTTTAGCGGCAAAAACGAAGAATTTTACTATAGCATATATGAAATGGAAGTGTTTCTCTCGATGCAAGGCAACCCCTGAAGCTTCTTTTGCGAGACCTTTGTATACAAAATTTCGACATTTTGGCCATAAACGTCATTTCACATTTTCTGAGATTGCTCAACAAGTTCAGTCAAAATTTATATTATAGTTGGCTCCATTGGATTTGCCTCGAAAAGTACTCTAGATAACAATTAGGAAGTGTGGGTTAAATAAGACAACTAATATAGTCGAACATCACATAATAGTTTGAAGAAGTCGAAAATCGAGTAGAAATTTCTATTTTGAGCAAAAAAACAAAAGACTGAATTTAGAAATTTTGACAGCCGTGGCGGCTCCTGGCAAGTATACTTAAGAAGACGATCATTGTTGTTGGAAGATGATAACAGAAATATCAAGGGTTGTCTGAATCCTTTATTTAGCATTTGTATGCATCTTTATACCTGGATGGTGTATCATTGCTTATGGCTTCTTCAAGCGTACCTCCTAAAATGCAAAATGCTATTCGCAAGTGCCAGATCTCACACCAAACCTACATCATGCCTCATTTAAACAGAGGGGCCGACTCAGCATCCACACTTTTAATCAAACATTATGTGTGGCGTTCGGCTATGATGTTAACCCGTTCTCCTTGGTAGCCTGCAGGACCCAGGGCCATACAAACCATTTTTGTCATAACGACGATGTCTCACTCTGGTACAGGCTCATCAAACACACCTCATACCTCTATTGTTTGCTGCGCGATCATGGTTCAATATAAATATGTAGTTTACCTTGTTGCAAGAGTTTAAATGAGGGCCCTGTAGACATTTCAAGAGGTTGTGTAAGGTTAACAGCTATAAATAACATTTTATCGGGTAATCAGTTGTGCCCATGATTGCGGATCACCAGCCGACAAACGAAAACCGAGCGACGCTACAGACGATTACCTATCGGTATGAATTGAATACACTCCAGAATGGTGGGAAGTAATAATAGGACGCCATACAGGACGACATGGTGGCAAGACAAACACTGCTCTTATCAAGCATTCAAACATATCGTTCAAATTTTAACACGCCATTTCTTTTTTAAACACAAAAAGTGGAGGGAGCACAGACTGCCGCATGTTACACAATCTTCTCTGTGATCTGTGCTATGTATGTAAAAAAGCTGTTTCCACTGATTTAATTGCTTGATACTACTTTTGCCATGAATGCTTCTCATTCGATTTTTCGTATTATTGCCTGTAATGGGCATTTTTCTATTCATCATTTTGTAACTGAATCCTAAAAAGAGGAACCATTGTTTGTTATTGAGAAGAGACACTGCCAATGACATTCGTCTTACAAATACGTAAAATCTAGTAGGCAGAATGTGTCAGGAAACCCTTGCCGTTGCACATTCTCCACTTCTTTGAATGGACCATGAATCAAAGCAATGTGAATCGGTTCAATCTATCGATGGGTTTGAAGACATCCGTATCATACTGAAAATGCGGCCTTCCCCTCTCTCTTTCTCACTTGCAATTCTTGTTCATATTATTGACAGGTGCATTTGACATCTGACACATTTTATCCTGATTCAATCAATGGCAGTCAATTTGAAAAACTTTTTTTTTTTTAAAAACGATAAATAGATGAAGGCTGATTGTCTCATAGGTCCTGTCTCTTAACCCCTTTCTTCTTTCCTCTCATCATGGAGTCTGTTCTTTTGCACGCCCGTAAAGCATGCCCCTTTTTGCATGGCAGCAATACTTCTGCCCTTCGACAATTAGCTACCAACAAGTCCAGTGGCGGTCTGTTGCTGAAGGCAAACCAATGTCCTGTTATGGGCGCTGCTATTCAAACCAGAGGCTTGCATTCAAGTGCTCCTGCAAAGAGTCAAGAGCAGCAAGGACAGCAACAGCCTTTCTCTTATGAGGGTTTCTATAAGCAGATGTTGGATAAAAAGCACAATGATAAGAGTTACCGTTATTTCAACAATATCAATCGTCTTGCTAAAAAGTTCCCCATGGCTCATCTTGCACGTCCTACAGATGAAGTTACTGTCTGGTGTGCTAATGATTATTTGGGAATGGGCGCCAATCCTATTTTGCTTAATACCATGAAGTAGGTGGCATTTGTATAGAGATGCCAATCATTAGTTGCTAACATTGTGAATTAGAGATACCTTGGATCGCTACGGTGCTGGTGCTGGTGGTACTCGCAACATTGCCGGTAATGCTGAACTTCATTTACAATTGGAATCCGAATTGGCAGACTTGCATCACACAGAGGGGGCTCTCGTCTTCTCCTCTTGTATGGTAGCCAATGATGCTACTCTATCCACCCTGGGATCCAGGATGCCCAACTGTGTCATCTTTTCTGACGAGTTGAACCATGCTTCCATGATTGAGGGTATCCGCCACTCCAAGGCAGAAAAGCACATTTTCCGTCACAACGACCCGGAACATCTGGAGCAATTGCTGCAATCTGTTGATATCAATCGTCCCAAGATCATTGCCTTTGAATCTGTGTATTCCATGTGTGGTTCTATTGCACCTATTGAAAAGTTCATTGCCTTGGCCAAAAAGTACAATGCCATCACCTTCTTGGATGAAGTGCACGCTGTCGGTATCTATGGCCCTCGTGGTGCTGGTGTAGCTGAACACTTGGACTTTGATTTGAATGCTGCTCAGCCTCGTCGTGGTAATGGCGGTATTATGGATCAAATCGATATTTATACTGGTACACTGGGCAAGAGTTTTGGTGTTGTTGGTGGCTACATTGCTGGCTCGTCTCAGTTCATTGACATGATCCGTTCGTACGCTCCTGGCTTCATCTTTACTACTTCTTTACCTCCTGTTGTCGTCGCCGGTGGTAAGGCTTGCATCAACTATCTCAAGAACTCCAATGTGGAACGTCGTATGCAGCAATTGAATGCTCGCACTGTCAAGTCTCGTCTGGGCGAACTTGGTATCCCTGTGGTCCCTAATCCTTCTCACATTGTTCCTGTTCTGTTGGGTGATGCTGCTGCTGCCAAGTTGGCTTCTGATGAGCTGTTGAGCAAGTATAATATTTACGTTCAATCCATCAATTTCCCTACTGTGCCTGTTGGACATGAGCGTCTTCGTATCACACCTTCTCCTGGCCATACACCTGAGATGATTGACCATCTTGTGGATTCCTTGCAAGAAATCTGGAACCGCTATGGGTTCAAGCGCGTTGTTGATTACGAAGCTGAAGGCGGCCGCTGCAATGTAGGTGACAAGAACTATGGCGGCGTCAAGCCCATGTGGACTGATGAGCAACTGAACTATAACTTGCCCATCGAAGAATCTCAACAAAAGACTTCAGCTGTTTAAACTGTATTCGTATTTAAGCCCGTTCTTTCCTGCATTTCATAATAAACTAGATCTTACTAGACACACTACCTTGTCATATCATAATGCTTAAAATGGGATGTCTGCAGAAAATTTAATTTTTTTTTTTTTTTTTTTTTTTTTGCTTCTTTATCTGTTACTCTACAAAAACATGAGCAAAGGAGGACACGCTGCTACGACAGAGAGCTTTGTTGTGTTTGGCACTGCATTCCCGGAAACAACAGAAAAGGACAGACGTGCTGGACGAACAGATGCTGGCCAATTCGTGCCAACGTGGAAACAAGAAGCCAGAGACGAACAAGGTCGACGACGATTTCACGGTGCCTTCACAGGCGGTTTTTCAGCAGGCTACTTTAATACAGTTGGATCAAAAGAAGGTAACAAGTAATTAACTCTCATTCTATTGTGCTTACTGATTGTTATATAGGCTGGACGCCCACTAACTACGTATCATCTCGCAATGCACGTAATGAGAGAAAAGAAGCCAGACCAGAAGATTACATGGATGAAGAGGATTTGGAGGTACATGGCAAACAGAGGACATGGATAGAGTGGTGTTACTCAACAGATGATGGCAAATAGGCAATGGCAGGTGCACGCAAACTCGTCGCCACAGAGGAATTTGACATCTTGGGCGGCACAGAACGTGAATTAGCTGCTCGACGCAAACAGCAACAGGAAGAGGAAGCTCGAGGGGGTGGATTGGACTTTCTGGGATCCAGTTTGATAAACATGTTTGGACCTCCCAAGGATTCTGTGGGTGTGCGATTGCTGAGAAAGATGGGATGGAGACCAGGACAAGGCATTGGACCTCGTATCAAGCGACGCATAGATGATGAGGATGATGAAGAAGAAGAAGATGACACCCTGAACAACATGACATTTGCACCTCGAGATACACCCATTGAGAACTTCCAAGCCAAGAGAGATACGTATGGCTTAGGCTTTGATTTATCGACCTCTGTGCCTGAAGTAGCCGAGATGAAGCGACTGCGTGAATTGGCAAGGCAAAAAGAGATCAGTGGTCAAGAAGTGGACAAAAAGAATCGATCCTCGTTTGGCGTGTTTGATACTGCAGGACGGAAAGTAGAAGCTTTTGGGTTAGGCGCACTGGAAGATGATGACGACGAAGAAGACGTGTACAGAACAGACACAGCCAACTACCACACTGCTTTGTATGATGATGAAGGTGGGCTGACACGAGATCAAGTCCTGATGCAATCCATGAAGCGCAAAAGAGAGCAGATGGAGGAAGCAGAGAAATCAAAGCATTTGTTGACCTGTTCAGATGGCAGACCGCCCCTCAAGGGATTCCATGTGTCCGATAAACCACAGCAGATTGGAAAATGGCACGCCCCTCCCAAAGTGCCTGCTGACTTTACTGGACAAAATGTGGTCAAAGAAGATCAAGATAACCAAACAAATGCACCCAAGATATCACAGGAGAGCTTATTTTCATTTGAAGAACGAGGCAATGCATTAGGTGAAAAGCCGATTGAGCAACGTTCTGTGTTTGATTACATGCCCAAGCACTCCAAGGACAAGTTGAATCAAGCAGTCAGTTACTTTATTGATATCGGCAAAGACAAATCGCAGTTGTCTGAATTCCCTACCATTCCAAAGGATGTTGCCAAATTAGCGTTGCAAGGGTTCATGCCATTTGGTGATAATCTCAAGAAACAAGCACGCTATCGCAGTTATCTGGAGAACCAAGCTGGTATGCTAACGGAAGACGGCGTGCCCAAGACAGTGCTTCCTATACCCGAGGGACTCACCTATGAAATGGGCATGAAAGAGCTGGATGAATTCGCAAAGGCAGCACGTATCTTTAGGCCTATCAGCGCCATGATGAGTGGACGATTCACATCTGCATCACAGACATCCAAGAACATTGAAGTCGTCAACTTTGAAGGTGGACTCAAAACAGAAGAGCAGTACAGAAAGGAAAAAGAACAACATATCAAGGAGCAACCCAAGCCCGAAAGAAAGCAATTGAGTCAGGAAGCAGAAGCAGCAGCAATGAAGATGTTTGGTAGTCTCACTCGCACCGTCAAGCCATTTTATCCCAATCGATTGGTATGCAAGCGATTCAATGTCAAAGATCCACATCCCAACCATGATCACACAGCGGATAAAGCAGCAGGTCGCACGCAAGGCGGCAACAAGGACGCTCTCAGCAAGGAATCCATGGATAGTATTCTCAACGAACGACTCCCGCTTCAACAAACATTCACCTCCGTGTCAGAAATGACAGCATCTTTAGCTCAACCTGACGATGATCCCATGATGAAGGCAGTGGTACCAAAACCATCCCAGAGAAAGGAAGATTCCACAGCACCTACCACAGGCATCGATACCGCGAAGACAAAAGACGCAGACGAGGACGAAGGGCCACCTTTGGACTATGAGAGACCCTCCATGGATATTTTCAAGGCTATCTTTGATGATTCAGACTCTGAAGAAGAGGAGGGGCAAGACGGACAGACGGCGGAAGAAACAGAAACTCGTGAGAACACTGCAGTAGTGTCAAGTACGACAGCATTAGATCAAGATGACTTTATAGGTCCTCCCATGCCTCCTCGACCTGCAACAGCTGATATACCCTTAACAACAGCTTCAACATCATCGTCACCGAATGTTGAGCCGTTTAGACCAATGTTCAAAAGAGCATCTGAAAGAAAAGATCCATCCGCATCCTCGTTACTGCCACAAGTCATATCGGAGCAAGTGGTTGTGCAACCGTTCAAACCTAGATCAAGCAGACAGAAAAGACGACAAATTGATGTTTCTGACGATGAGGAGCACGGAGAGCAAGATAGACACAGGAAGAAAGAACGCAATCGTAGTCGCAGCCCCAGCCCGAGTCCTGATCGCAGCCGTCGAGATAGAAAGAGTAGCAGTAAAAAGAGCAAAAAGAGCAAAAGCAACAGCAGACAAGACAGGTCGAGATCCAGAGACGATGATCGATCTAGCAGCAGTAGACGACACGGTGACAGTAAAAAGAGAAAGTCTGATAAAGAGAGCCGCCATAGTAGTAGTAGTAGTCGACACCACAGACACCATAAATCCAGTCGACACAAGCACAAAGAAGAACAGGACGATTTAGAAGCCTTTTGGGTGGAAAAGGAAAGCAGCAGCAGCCATGTAATACAAGAATCTGATAAACCTGCCAAGGGAGGAAGAATGAGTGCTGCTGATATGTGGTAGCAGTGCTTCAATTTTACTTTTACGGCAGTGTATTCATCTATGATTGGTTCTTTTATGCAGAAAACATCCAAACAAATAAAGACAGGCTCCATTTTCAATATATAAAATATGCACACATCAACACGATCCTCTTTTTCTTTCTCTCTCTCTCTCTCTCTCTCTCTCTTTGTTTTACATTACTCCATGTTTTTTATGAATCAGCAAAGAGACGTCCTAGAGAAGAAGATTAATGTCAATCCAACGGCCAGGACTGGACATGTCATGTAAGATGAACCGAGTTCTTGTTTGTATGCCGCCAGCTGCTTATTCACACTGATGCATAGTCGAAATGACGGACGTTTTGTTACTGTAAAACATGTACACAGGATAGCTACCTTTATCCAGCATTGGTGAGTTGAATTAAACAAGTGCATTCATTTAGATTATCATGCTAAATAGCATAGATAGGCAATTGAGGAATTTGATAGTGAGTTCTCAAAATAGCACCATCATTCGCACCAAGAGAAACGCATTTTACAGAGTGAGTCATTTTTTTTTTTTTTAGCAGAGGTGTCTGTTAGTAGTTGGGTATCTAATCAGTGATGGCTATTTCAGTATGATACAGAATCAGGTGTAGATACTTGCTGCCAAGATAGTTTACCATTTACGCCAACATCTATTCATACAAAGTAAGTGTGTCCGAGAGAGAGAGAGAGAGAGAGAGAGAGAGAGAGGCAGCAACAGGAGCTGATCCAGATGTGCATTAGATGTGGCTTTTTAGCCTTGGGAGGACAAACAGGCATGTTGATGATAAAGAATCTATCTACAGGATGGTACGATATCAAAACGGCTGGGCGAGGCCTGAACAACTCAATATGTTTATCGCAACATCAAGGTGAAGTTCGCATGACGGTCTGCAATAATGATCAAACGGTGTCGGTATTCAGTGTACCTGAGATGGAAAAAATTCAAACTGTAAAAATGCCGTCTGCCATCAACTTTTGTAAGTGTTGCGTCTTGGAGGTTGCTATGGGTATACTGACATGTCAATGCAGGCTCTGTGAGTCCAGACAGTAAAAAGATATTGCTGACAAGCGATGAAGGTGTAGCCTACTTGTATGCCATCAATCAAGACGGGCTCTATGGAGACAGATGTGAATATAAAGGTAATTTGTTGCGCTCTCTCTTTGTATAGCACGGAAAACTCATACAGCGTATCTTAGTGTCTGAAGAGTCTAGTTTATCATGTGCATGGCACCGATCATCTGAGATGTTTGCTGTGGCAAGTCAAGATGGGTTTGTGAGCACGTATACTATTCATTCTGCTACAAGACTATGCCAATTGAGTTCAGCCGAGGTAAATCGTTACACATTTGATTGCTAAACCAACCCCATCATGGCTAACGACACCCAAAACAGACTCGTAAAACAAAGAAAGCCCCCAGAAGTATACAATTCAGTACAGGTCCGTTGGATCTACTCGCCTATGCAGACCATGTCAACCATGTCTATATTGTTGACACACGCACATTTGAAACGAGACAAATTGTACGACTCTCACCTGAGAATGAAGACCATTCCATCACTGGATTAACTTTTTCATCCAACTCGAGATCCCTCTATGTGGGCCTGGAAGATCGCTTGGTTGAATTGCAAGTTGATGTATCCGCAAGAAGACAATTTGGTGGTGGTCGATTGATTCCATTCTAAAACTATCATCCATTCACATATATATTACTCCAAAAGGAACCCTCCTTTCATCTGTATTTTTGCCTTTTTTTTTTTTTTTAATAACAATGTCATCATTTTTCATCACTATGTTGTATGTATATGTACACTATGTTTTTATTTAGCAGAGGTCTTGAGCTAGCAATAGTAAACAGTCAAGATAAAGTCATCATGATTCATAATATTCTCATGTTACCTGCAATCCGTGCATTCCCTTGATTTCTTCCTTCAAGATATCATTCACCATTCTGTGTTGCTTGACAATGCTTGTACCTTCAAATTTGGCAGCAGCAATATCAATAGCATACATGGAACCGCAACCACCTAGATATACATTTGATGTGAGTTTCATAGTTGCAACGTACATAAACACACCCAATTTTTTTTTTACCTGAAACGTCAGCTACTCTAAGTTTATGTGGAGCAAGTGCTTGAGAAAGCTTTTCATAAATGTGCTTCTCACCAGCATTTAATCCTGTTGGTGCTTCTGTTGTATACAATGCACGGCGAATGGCAGTGGAACGAACAAAACGAGATACAAACATAATGTAAGAATGATACAAAAATTTAATGAATTCAGTGAAAAAAAAAGGGGACCCCAGGGTATATGTTCCAGTGGAGAATGGAGGGCGTGTGGAGGCCCAAATTCCTCTTGGCTCGATGCTCCATTATTGAGCGCAAATATCAACATCTACTACCTATAGTCACAAGATGGCTACATCAACTGTTTTGAGTGACATCTTGATGTGTTTCTTCTTCTTCTCCACATGTCACTTGTTATCCTTATTAGAAAGATGAGATCCCAGCTTGATTCTTTGTGTTCAAACCTTGAGAGGTTACATTAATATAAGCTCCCTATAGGTGGCTTGATGTTTGCAAAACAGATATTCAAAAAGGATTTGAACGACTAAGATTGAACTGGTTCAATGCAAACAAGCCCGATAATATAAAGAGTGTTAATTAATGCTATGCCATCTGAACACCTTCTGATATGATGATCATAGCCTTATCGATATTGAACAAATACAATGAAAAAACTTCAATAGCGCTCCACCTAATGATAAAAGTTTTTAAAATAATTTCATTGATTACAACGTCAATGCTCGATCCAGTTTGACCTATATTGAAGCTAGCCTTCCATTGCTAAAGATTCTTCGAAAGAAGGCACTTTTCAGCTTTTTGACTATATCGTAAATAGCGCACTTTTTATCTGGTAATAGAAGAACTAAAAGCTATACAACAGTGAACCTGTAAAACGCATACAGTTACGCTCGACGACGGCGTCGCCTTGCGGGCTCTCACCGAAGACATTTCAAATCAGAGATAATAAGAATCAGGCATATCAAGTAGATTTTAAACAATCAGTTAATAGTAAAAAAAAAAAAGGTTATATCAGAGTCAGGAGGGGGAATTGTCCATTCGCTGATGCTGCTTTTGAGATGTTGGCATAAAGCTGGCCATGCTTAAATACAGGACTTTTCCAAGTCTTTCAGCGACTCTTTTGAGATTCTCATTGCAAAGACACCTTTTTAGGGAAAAACTCCCAACAAAAGCAAAAAAAGTATTCAAGCTAAGCCGTTGTCTCTTCAAATTCATGATTTTGATTTAGTCAGCGTCGCAATAATCATTGTTATTATCATCATTGGCATCATCAGAAGAGCATTTGGGTCAGCCAGCAGCAGCGCCGCCGCCAAAATTAATTCAAACTTAGTTAATTTTTTTCCGCTCAAGATTGGACAAATTTTGTCTTTTTTCGACTTGATCGAATTATTTTATGATATTCGACTATATAAGTTGTGATGATCACCCTACGCTTCCTAATACATTCTTGAAGTACTTTTCAAGGCGCTTACAATGGCACCAAGTAAGATAGATGTTTTGAATAAACTTATTGAGAAATCCATGAAAATATGAAAAGAGGTTTCTGGCCAAAAAGTTGAAGTTTTACATATCAAGGTCCCACATAGACGATTTCAGCTGTTACGTTAGATCGATAGAAACATTTTGATTCAATATATACCTTAGTAAAAGTCTCCATTATCAAGGTCAAAAAACGCGATCGTTTGATTTTCGATGAAAAGCATGAGGTACTCCTCATGCTTTTTGGTCGATTTTTGGCTATGTTTTTTTTTTAGCCCAAAAAGTTGAGCAAAGGTGTCAGGAAGTAATTGCTAGTTGAGAGCAATTGTTTAGTGCTATTCTGGCAGTCCAAAATGACGTTTAACGCGAGAAAACACAGTTCAAATGCACCAAAATTTTGCTGTATTAGGCATACTCTTGACTAGAAAAGGGCGATACCAGTATGCTGCTTGCACGTATATAAATATCTACGTGTATACGGATGGGGAACATTCCATAAGAGTCAGATCCACAGATAATATGAAAGGTTTTCATGTGTAAATAGAGGGTTAATATAAAAGTAGCAGTATTTTCATAAGATGTGCAAAGGTAATCGGTAGCGCGAGCTGCCGCTGAGCAGGCTGGTTCTCACCGCAGCGAAGCCAAGGTAGAGAGTCATCCAAAGTATAAGCATTCGTATTATAAAAACTATTACACCTCTTTATAATAAAGTTATAAAACAAAATCAAAATCAGTTGTGTATAAACGAGCTAAAGGTATCATACACTTAGTAATATGCGCTAATCAGTCATTTTTGAAGGCTTGCGTAACTCTATTGTATTTTATATACAACATTTTGAAGCCTAAATGATGTTGAAGCTACTCAGTGAAGCACATTGTTATAAAAAAGCATTAGTATCATTTGCTTACTGCTTCGAGCCAGGCAGCACATACAAGTCATAAGAAGATTATCACATAAGCAATGCGTGATGATGTTTTCTTTGGCTCGTTTCATCTTTCATTTTAAGGTTTCCATTGAAAAATCGAATATAAATCTCTGAATCAAACGTTTTCAACTGGAAAAAAAACAAGCACCTTACATGCTAGAGCATGACTTGAAGAGCTCGATTTTGCTTTCATACATGAGAAATCGCCCCTTCAAGTACCAAACCATGCTGCTTTTGGTGGAACAACAAAATTTCATGGCACATTTACCTTTGTTGTGGCATTTTTTTTTTAGATCGTATCTGGCTGTTCGAACCAAACTGAAGACCATGCCTCGGCTCCCTCATTACAGAAAACGTTGTATGCTCAAGTGCTTGATGAAAATCGACCATTCCCATCAACATCTACTGATATCAGTCACCCTCATCCTACTACACTTCCTAATCACCCAAAAACCAATATACACAAACATATTACATTTATACAATCAAAAAGGGTGTCTTTTTTTTATTACGAATTTAATGATTTAAGCATCCTTGATCTTCTTGGTACCACGGAGGAGACCGGTACGACGGGCAGCGATCAAACCGACCTTTTGACCAGCAGGAGAATCACGAGCCATGGTAGAGGCCTTACCAATGTGTTGATGGTTACCACCACCGTGAGGATGGTCAACGGGGTTCATGGCAACACCACGAGTCTTGGGCCAGCTGTTACGCTTGACTCTGTACTTGTGGAAAGCACGACCAGCCTTCAAGAGGGGCTTGTCAATACGACCACCACCAGCAACGACACCAATGACGGCACGAGAGGTAGAGGGAATGACCTTCTTGGAACCAGAGGGAAGACGAATACGGGTCTTACCATCATCACCATGACCAATGACAGTGGCATAGTTACCAGAGGTACGGGCAATGGCTCCACGATCACCAACCTTCTCCTCAACATTACAGATAACAGTACCTTCGGGCATAGAGGCCAAGGGCATAACGTTACCAATGTTCAAGGTAGCCTTCTTACCGGCATAGATGAATTGACCAGTGTACATACCTTCAGTGGCGATGAAGGTCTCGGTACGGAGCTTGTACCTATCAGAATATCAGTATATTGGATCTTAAAGATTCTAAATTCCAAACTTACTTGTAGGGATCACGGAAGACAACCTTGGCGAGAGGAGCACCTCTTCCAGGATCGTGAACAATATCCTTAACGATACCACGGACATAACCATGACGTTCAGCAAAGTCGAAAACTCTGAGCTTAGCAGCACCTTTACGGCCAACAGTGTGGGACTTGAAGATACTTCCAGCACCTTTTCTTTGAGCACGAATGACGCGACCCATTTTAAATCAAATCTATACAATGTAAGATGGAGTTTAGCATGTCTGCTCATGTCTGTGTTGGCCATGTATCATTTGGCAATCATTGAAAGATTCGACAGCATATGGCTCCTATTGTTGTGTATCCATATATCCATCATTCTCTCGCTGAACTAATCCATCCATCCATCTCTTGGGGCTGATCTTGCATCCGCATGTCTGTTTCCATACTGTCGTCGAATCTTTCATATTGCCAAATACATGTGGGTGATGTGTACTCACCCTTAATTAGGTGTAGGGAGGAGAAGAGGAAGTTTGCCCATAGTAGTGGGATTAGATGATTCTATGGTTCCTCGCTCGTCTTTGGTGCCCCGTTGATGACTCCGGGCGTATTGAAAAAAAAAAAAGAGAGTTGTATGATTGGCAGTGCGTTCAACGGTTACCCGACCCGAAGGTCCATTCAATTGATCTCTCTTTTTTTCTTTTCTCTGTTACCAAGGCATGCAACAGCAACAAATTCAAGACAGACACACTAGTTTTGCTATACTAGGGAAAGCAGAAGTACTATGCAATACATGGCGTCGTTTGCAATCCAAATCATTGTCGTTGCTGCAATCCATGGTCAACATTGTAGCTCAAAAAAGTGCCACATTGGATCAGCTTTCTACGTTGGAGCAACATGGCGTTGAGAAGTCTCGTCTTGTGTACAAACAGACAGCATCACTAGAGAGTCTGATCAAAGATCTGCACTCTGTGCTAGAACTGCTTGACAAGGTGAAGCGGGATTGGGCTCAATTGGATCTGGAAGCAGCCCGCCATGTGGTCAAATATACCTCACGCCCTTCATTGCCAGCTAAACTAGCACCATTGTCCACCAACTCCCTCATCCAAGTGACAGCAGTAGCACCTGCTCAAGTACACGATATGATTTCTCAGTTAGCGTACATGTACAATGAGGAATTCAACTACAAATCCATGTTACTGTCTACACTACCATCCAACATAGCAAATCAGGACCAAGTTCTGCAATTGGTAGATCGATGGGATGCCGAAACACACATTGATACGTCATTACAACAAGACATTGTTGAACGTATCAAGCTGTATAAAACTGTCAAGAAGGTACTTGAATCAGTAGATTGAACTTTGGGTAAGCTTTATATAAATGTACACTGAAAAAAAAAGAGTCTAATATTCTACATTGAAAATTCGTACAGAATGATCTTCACCACCAGAAGCCAATTGCAATAGATTTGTTTCCTCAGTAGCAGAGGAAGGATGACGCCAAGAAAGAGATCGAACAACACCATGATGGCAGAGTCTAATACAGTATGAAATGTGAATAAACCAAACATATACCCCCTTTTAGACAAATTCAATGTATACCTTTGATCAAACTGATGCCACATTTCCCACTGATTGATTTGCTGCAAATCTACACTAGATAACAGCTGGATGCGACCATTCTCTAAACCAACAGCAATGATATATCTACAATAACAACATGAGTCTATGCAAGTATCGACGTAATGTGGATCACTTACTTGTTGTTGACAGCTGCAGGCGCAAAATCAATAGCAGTAACTGCCTCAGCACACTTGATAGTAGCCACACAATCCCATTTAGCAGCCTCTTCATCAGCGTTGCTTTGTGCCCACACCTTGATGGTTTTATCGCGAGAACCAGTGACAAACAACTTATCATCATGACTCCAGGAACAATCCCAAATAATACGAGCATGTGCCTTGGTCTTGGCCACCAATTTATAGGGAGTGTCTACATTACCTGTTTGACGTTCTGACAATGACCATAGACGATCCCTAGAAACAGTAAGCAACCAGCGATCATCATGAGAGTATCTGACGCGTGTCACTGTCAATGCATGAGCATCAATCTTGGTCTTGACCTCCTTCCAGTTCTCAGTGCTAAAAAGACGGACCACGGCATGTTCGGCGGTAGCTGCTTTACAACTGGAAGCGACATATTGTCCATCATGCGATGTCTCGACACTGATGAGTTCATAGCCATGGCCGTACAGCTTTTCTACTTCGGGCCACAGTGTGTGTTGGATCAAGGTTTCTTCATAAGGTGGATGTTGCAATACTTGCGCCAGTTGTTCGGCAGTAGCTGATGTGACAGTATGAGAGCCAATGTTGGTTTCAATGTGATCATCAGGCAGTGTATCGTTTTCGAAAACGGCCTTGTTGGAAAGACCAAGAGCAGGCAAATTGGCACCTACGGGCAAACGCTCTGTGTTCTCCAACATGCTCTTGTCGCCTGTGAGACCAGCTAAGCTTTCGACACAAGATTTGGGTGCATCAAACACACGAAGCACCTTTTCATCAGCACCACTGACAAACTGCCAATCACGCACAAAGGCAATGCATTTGATATCGTAGCCATGCACTTGAGGACGACCCATTTCATGCCATGTGATGACTTCTTGGCCATGGGCTTGTCTGTTCCAAGGGGCAAAGAGTCGGGTAGTTTGATCCAAACTAGCAGACAGCAAGAATCTTGACTTGGGATCCCATGCAATACTTTCCACCGACTTGAAATGACCACTGATAGCCACATGGGGTGTCCAATGATTATCGCCACTTGTTCTCCACAGATGGAAGGAACCATTAGCGCCATGAGACACAATGCTTTTACCATCAGGACTGAACAAGGCACCACAGAAGCCTAAATACGTGCTGCCACCAATATCACCCATACGCACCTCATTTACCCACACACCAGTTTCGTTATCAGGGCTCCAGATCATCATGGATTTGTCGCTGGAGGCTGAAATCAGACGCATGGGCTGGATAAAACGTTGCTCGCCATGGATGGTTTGCATGTGCGGTTTTTGCCATTCGACACTAAACACCCAATCATCATGACCCATAAGCAAAGCTTCAAACATTAGAGAATACTGCTTGTTGTTGACAGTGACCAAATGTGCTTTGGTGCTCAATTGCTCTCCTTCTAGTTCACTTTCCTTGAGAGCCTCTGAGAGCTCACTAATTTCGTTGTTGTTGCTGTCAGATGCCACTGACTCGACCACAGAGGGCACATGTGCCGAGATCTTCCATAAGCGAATGTATTTGTCTTGGCTGCCACTGGCCAAGATCAAATCACCTTGTTCAAAGATGTTGTTGGCGTGTGTGTTTTCTTCAGAAGCGGTATAAGTAGCAAATGAAAGATCTCGGACCCAATTGTCGTGGCCTGTAAGTGTATGCATCTTTTCGAATTGGCTGCTCTCGGTCTGATAAATGTAGATGGAGATCAGTTTGTCGGTGTGTCCACTAGCAAAGACAGGCGCTGTCGAGAGAGATAGTTGAGTCTACAAGCTGTTTATTGTTTCATGGTCTGTACACTTACTTTTGCTATCAGGAAGGTAAGATAAGGCCAGTGACATGGGATACTTGTTGCCATTGCTGATGACTTGTTGACATGTCACCTCATCTATACAGCTGATTAGCATACACACTCGCTCACATCAGCACTCAGACACACTTTACCTGTATTATCATCGACTACACGACGCTCCCAGACACGGATAGTGCCATCGGACGAGCCTGTAATGATGGTATCTGTCTCTCCTTCAATCGAATGTGCACGCATACAAGCAATGGTTTCGACAGCTCCTGTGTGACCCTCCAGTGTAGCAGAATTGATCCACTATACAAGCAACACATCAGCACATGCTTTTCTTTCACTAGCATCACTTGAGCAACACACCTTGCCTTCAGCATTGACTTTCCAAATCTTGGCTGTATAATCTGCGGAACCAGAGATCAATGCAACATCTCTGATCTCTGCTTCATGACCTGAGTGTGGTAGTGTGAGATCTCGGGTGTGCTGCAAATCTCAAAGCTGACTCGCAAACATACCTCTTTCAATAAACTCTAAGCAAATAACACGGCCTTTATGTCCAGGTAGTGTTTCTTGAATGCCTTTGCTCTTTTGATCCTAGACATGATATGGACACAGCATGAACGACACAGGCTTTTCAGTAAAGCATGTCATACCTACCAAAGGCAAATACAATGCGACCAAAGTGTCAGCACCAAAAGCAACTAATCCACTGTTGCCCCAACATGCTGCGTGGGCTGTTCTGTTGCAGCCAATAGAGATATATTCTGAACTGACTTGAACCATAATATCTGAAATGTTGTAGAGTAAAGCCTTTTGAAAAATGGTGTCCGTTAGTTTCAGCTCACTTTAATCAACATTTTTGGGTGGCTTGTTTTTATGGCAATTACGACACAGATATCGTGAATTCTTCTTTGAAGTCTCTCTATGCACACATGATGCTGCCAATGTTGTTCACAATTGCACAAACACAGCGATCACAGTACAGTATCCGAGCAAGACCAAATTCCAGATTGAGCAAAAAGCGCAAATATTAGAATCAATGGCATGAAGCCAAAATGTCCTTTAAAAACTTTGAGTTTTTGATTACTGGCTGCCTCTGTGGCAATAATAGCGTTGAGGGTGTAGATGCATCCCTTGGTGCATCTTTTAAAAACACATAATGCTGCCGAGGATTACTGGAAAGTTCATAGGCCTGTCGCACCTACATCCCGTGTTGAGAGAATGCCACCTCCTCAGAAACTTTACCAAGAGAGCAAGTGGGTTCCAATGGTTGAAGCAACTTGATCAAAACGGATTCAGCACCGCCTCTCCTCTCAGACAGCATTTGATGGAGGATGTTGATGGTATTGTGGCTATCAGTTCGTTACTGTTAAGTTGGAAAGCATTGGGTCACCAGAACAAGCAGCAGTTGGGACCCACGCTTTCCAAAGTGGAAGAGTTGAGTGGTTTGAATGTAGATATAGATGCCACTGCAGAGTGCGTTGAGAGAGTGAGGCAGCTGGATCAAAGATAGGGTTTGCTGTACTATAGAAAAGCTAGAGGCAGCTACAGCATTCTTTTGGCTTGAATGCTTCATGCCTTTGCAAAGTTTATAAAAGGCTTGTCATCAATCAGAGAATGACTACAGTTTTGAGTCAATAACAATCACTGGGTGGTACTTTTGATACGTTATTGATGTTGAATGGAGTGGTCCTGACCCCTGGCTACCTAATACCGCATGACATTTGCGCACCTGAACCAACAACTTGTCAATGGGCGTCTCTGTAAATTTGCAATTTTAAATAGGGCATCAATTTGCAAAACTAAAGGTGTTTATATCTCCTCGTGCATAGGTAGCTCAAGAACCGTTTTCTGGCTCGATTTATAAACTGTGTATACACCAGTGAGGACGAGACATGGTTGATAGATCAAGCGAGAATCGCCTTGACATCGGCGGCTTTTTAAGCCAATTGACATGGCAGCAGCATGCCAGCAAGAACGGGAGATTTTGGTTAATATATTTACTGCCATCAAGCCTCATACAGTCCATAGACAGTACGCACGTGTTGAATGGTATCAGTGTATGCAAAATAGCCAATATGATGCTGTGCCCACTATTCATCAAAAGCATGTATACATGCTACATGGGTGTTTCTTGTTACTGAACATTTAAAATGCGTCGCATTAGCAGAGACATCATTGCTGTTCTGACCTTTCCTTAATAAAGGTAGCATGTATTATATATTACTCTGTACTTGCAGATGTCTTTATGTGTAGCACAGACATTTGTAATTTAAAGTTGAATTACCTTTGTGCTCAATTGTAGAAAATAGATAGGCTCTGTGGGGCCAAATCACTATGAAAACCCTTATCCACGTGTGTCATTCATGCAATAAGTTTGATTCCTTTTAATCCATGTAGACGAAAACGATATCTGCTGTCTCCAATACTTCCATTTTGTGTCAGTACAGCACACAGAGAGCAACGCCATCATCTGGTTACTGTGCTATGCAGATCATCTCCATGGCAACCAGCAAACATTTCTTACAGTCTACATCTGCTCGCATTGATATATCAGCAAATACTAAAGACGTTGCTATCCAGGTAATTGCAACTACAATGATCAAACTAGGGAATAACTAGATAAATAGGGAAGGTGACATGAAACTAAAAGAGTGATACAGAAATCAGATCTTTTTTACTAACACACAGAATCCGTGTCACCTCTGTCAGAATCGCAAGGTATGTAAACGTGCACAGTAATTGGCAGCCTGGATGGCTCCCTTGTCCTGCATCAAAACTTACGATCTATATAGCACATATCTTTCCACCAGAGCTATATATCATTTTTGAGTAACATGCGTTCGTTTTGTGATGGCACATATATAAAGTGCCTCATCTCTACCCTTTTTTCTTATCTTGAATTCACCCTTAAAAATACATTCTTTTTTAATATGAGAGGAATTGCATTCACTGTACTCTCTTTGGCTTCTGCTGCCTCCAGTGTATTGGCCATCACTCGTCCAGGTTTCTCTTCTCCTAGACCTGCTGACGTGGAAGGTCAATTCCCTCGTTTAGGCGCTTGTCCTGACCCTCATGCTTGTATCTTCCCTCCTGATGTGTATGTACACTTGTCAATTGACATTTATTATCAGATTAGGCTAACTTGCTATGGCTATGTATAGATCCACCTTCATCCCTGGTGCTTACTTTGATATCCGTGTGGAGCTTCATGCTTATGACAAGGATACCTCCAAGCCTACACCTGCTGCTTACAAGGAATTCAAAACTACCATCCGTAAGGGTAAGGGTAAGTGGCACGACATCAATGACTACTTCAAGGTCAAGTCTCATCCCAAGATTGAGAACTGGAACTTCAATTGGGTTGACTCCATTGACACCATGTACTCTGACCTGCTTAACAACACCAACAAGCCTATCAATGTTAATGTCGCCTCTCGTGCCTGGAGAAAGCTTAGACTTACTGAACCTGGAGAGTACGAAGTCAAAGTGCAATATGGTCCCAAATCTTCTTACACTGCCAAGTATTTGGTGGTTGAGCCCAAGAAGCCCAAGAAGAAGGCAAAGAACGTCATCTTGTTCATCTCTGATGGTACCAATGTGGGTATGATCACTGCTGCTCGTGCCCTTGCTCGTAAGCACACATCTGGTAAATACGAGAGCTTGCTTTCCTTTGAAGATTTCGACAACTTGGGCCATGTCATTACCAATTCTGTTGACAGTTTGCTCACTGATTCTGCTAACTCTGCTTCTTCTTATGCTACTGGTCATAAGAGTTCAGTCAGTGCTTTGGGTGTCTATGCTGATTCCTCTGCCAGTCCTTTTGATGATCCCAAGGTAGAGCTCATTACTGAATTGATCCGTCGTCGTCAACCCAAGAAGGCTATTGGTATCGTCTCTACTGCTTATGGCCAAGATGCTACTCCTGCTGCTTTCACTTCTCACACTCGTCAAAGATCTAAGGCTGCTGAAATCACTGACCAACTCTTGCACGGTGTTGGTAACTGGACCAAGGCTGGTAAGTTGGATGTTGGACATGATACATGAGCCTAGGCTAATAACGTAAAATTACAGTTGTTCCTGATGTCTGGTTAGCTGGTGGTGCCGAGTATTTCTCTGGTAACAAGTCATTGAACCAAAACAACTACTTGAATGGTTTCAAGAAGGCTGGCTACAATGTCGTTCTCAACAAGAAGGACTTACTTGCCAACAAGAAGAAGCAAGATAAGCTTTTGGGTGTCTTCCGTCAAGGCAATCTCGATGTGTAAGTATTCCATATAATTTAAACGGAACTATCGCTCACTCTCTTTCATTAGCTGGTTTGAAAGAAACTTGTACGTCAACAACACTGTTGGCAACAAGGCTGGTCCTGACATGAGTGGCAAGGATGCTCTTGGTTCTGATCAACCTGGTCTCGCTGATATGACTCTTTCTGCATTGGAAGTCTTGAAGAAGCGTGGTGGTAAGGATGGTTTCTTTATGATGTCTGAAGCTGCCTCTGTCGATAAGCAATTGCATACCTTCGATTTCCCTCGTGCTTGGGCTGAACTCATTGAACTCGATGTTACTATCCAAAAGACTGTCCAATGGCTCAAGAAGAATGGTGAATATGACGATACCTTGATTATTGTTACCGCTGATCATGCTCATGGTTTCGATGTGTGGGGTTCTGTTGATCAACGTTACATTCGTACCCATGATGGTCAAATCGACATGCGCAACTCTATTGGTGTCTATGCTCAATCAGGCTGGCCTGGTTACTTCGATAACAACAAGGATGGTTTCCCTGACAACTGGGTAAGTTTAGCTTGTGTTTAAATGATTCAAAATGACTGACAGTATACTCTAGTCTCCTGAAATTACTTTGGCTGCTGGTACCAACAATGGCCCTGGTCATTTCGAGGCATGGCAAACTACTACCACTGGTCCCCGTAAGCCCACTGTCGACGGTGCTCATGCTGGTGATTATGTTGGTAACCCCAAAGATGCTGCTGGTAAGAACGGTCATGGTCTTCCTTGGTCTAGCAACCTTCCTCTCGGTGAATCACAAGGTGTTCACTCTATGAGTGATGTCTTTGTTTACTCTAACGGTCCTAGCTCTGATCTCTTCAAGAAGACAATTGAAAATTGGGAACTCTACTTTAAGATGGCCGAAGCTATGGATTTGCTGCGTCCTTCCAAGCATGAATAACTGTTATAACTAATAGATCAGAACATTGCTTACTGGAGTAGTGAGTTGTTCAAACTCTTTATTTAATCCATGAATAAACTAATTATTTTACCCTTTAATGAAATGTTATCAAGTCATTGCCATCATACTATTGAAGAAGGCGTTATTGTAGTTACTTGAATAAAAAAGAGAAATTCGGCATGGGAAGATTGATTTGTAGCTCCAAAGAGCCTAGTAAGGATTAGGAAAGAAACAGAAATCAAAATCATCCGTGCAATTTAACATTTCACAAGCATTTAAAATAGTAGCCAAAGGATTCTGAACAATAGAGACTTAAAGCTTTGTAATTTGGAGTCTTCTCTGCCCATTGAACAGAATACAAACACATAAAGAAAGGTAGTTGCTGCTGGTGCTCTTATCTTCGAAATGCTTTCTTCGAGAACAAATGGCAATCGAGACACTAACATCCAGGCGATTGGTTGAATACACCAATCATTTTGAATTACAACTGCTTCTTTGTGTAGCCACATTAATAAAGCTTTGGGTTTGTTATTACTCCCTTTCTCCCTCTTTTTCTCTTGTTTCCTTTCTTTCTCACTAGCAACAGATAAATCAACAGATGGTCGACTACGTCAAAGCACTCAACTCACCTTATTTCAGTATTGGTTCCTTCTTATTCTTCCAACAATTGGGAAGATTCATCACTTTGGATAACTATTTGTATCCTCTCAGAATTCTGTATTTGTCTGCTCAGGTCGCTATTTTGGGTCTTAGCTACTATTTGATTCACAAGATTCAAAAGAAGAATGGTAAGTAGAAGAAGATGGACAGAAAAGGACGAGGTGGGGGGGGGGTGGCGATGAAGAGACATCCAAGAGGAGAGCAGCCAATTGATGTCACTTTGTAGATCAAACTGTGTTAAAGTATGTCGAGCCCGCTTCTCAAAGCTGGGATGGATCAGAAACCCCTGAGCAATTGATCAACACAACTGTAATGGGTAAGGCATAGTAGCGAGTACATGTTATGCAGCGGGATTCTCATTCGTGATGAGTAGATTATGATGTTGCAGAGGTGAATAAGGCCATCAAGCAATCTGCTATGGGTATTCTTATGATTACTTTCCTCCATTTCAAGTTTGGCTATATTCAACCTTTGTTGGTTCAGTCTATTCTCGGCTTCAAGACCTTCTTAATGACCAAGGAAGCACGTATTCACTTCTGGGGCTCCCCAACCACGGGTGATTTAAGACGTCCCTTCAGAATTGAAGCTCCTTTTGGCATGGTGAGCGAAAAGAAGCAACCTAAAACCGACAAAGGCTCCATCAAGAAGGCTGAAAAGGCTTTGAAGGCAGAGTAGATGGACACATTTCATCTATATCTATATATTGTATATTAATGTACTGCACGTTGCATCTCAAAATCAACAGATAATAAAATTTCACTTTACCCAATGCTATTTGAACCGAAGAAAGGTCTACTAAAGTGGACTGCCATTTGACACCAGCTCTTCTGTCTTTCTTTTCCTGTTCAACAACTTTACAATGAGTTTGGACGTGAACATGTCTTCTACGACTGATGGCAATGCAGATACCGCTCCTGAAGCTGATTGGAAGCCTCCTACTGGCAAGCTGAGCAACTTTTACTATCGTGGTGGTGCTCCCATCACTCGTTCTCAAGTAGGTTGACATGGCAGCAAAGTCAACTAAAAAGCACCATACTCACACAATGCGCAATAGATGGTGTCCATGTTCAGTTCAGCGAAAATCAGAGAATACAAGGGCCATAAGGAGAAGGTACACAGCGTTGCTTGGAACGCTGATGGTCGACGACTCGCCTCTGGCTCGGTGGATAAAACTGCTCGTGTTTGGTCCCCTCAAAGATCTGTAAGTTGACATTGAACGAAAGGCTGTGCATCAAAGCGATATTGAATACATTGGATTTTTAGACAGACGTGAAATACTCTACTGAGCTGAAGGGTCATACAGGCAGTGTAGATCAATTGGATTGGAACCCTACTCATCCAGATCGCTTGGCTACTGCTTCCAGTGATCAAACTGTTCGTATTTGGGATCAAAGATGTAAGAGAACAGCATTGTAAAGGCATGGATTTGGAGTATTCATCATGAGTTCTTGTAGCTGGAAAATGTACAGCCAAGGTTGACACAGAGGGAGAAAACATCAATATTTGCTGGAGCCCTGACGGAAACGACATTGCAGTAGGAGACAAGAACGACAAAATCACATTTATCGATACTCGTACAAACCAAATCAAGTTTACCAAAGACTTTCGATATGAAGTGAATGAATTTACCTGGAATCTTGCCAACAATCTGTTCTGCGTTACAACCGGTCAGGGTAATATTGAGTTGTATGATTACCCTTCTTTCGAACAAGTTGCAACTGGTCGTGGTCATACATCAAGTTGTTACTCGGTGGAAGCTGATCCCAGCGGCAACTACCTTGCTGCTGGGTCCGCTGATGGCTCGGTGTCTCTGTGGGACATGGAATCCATGAATTGTATCAGAGCATTTGGGAAGCTCACGTATGTTGACTTGTTTAATAGTATACAGCTGTATCTAATGACTTGATATAGACATCCTGTCCGAACACTTAGTTTCAGTTTTGATGCGCAATACATTGCCTATGCCTCTGAGGACCATTTCATTGATATCGTAAGTGTTTATATCTATCTGGCATTATATGACATTAACCCGTTGATCGTGTAATAGTCTCATGTACAGAGCGGTGAGTCCGTAAAGAATATTGAATGCTCTGCAGCTATGAACACGGTTGCTTGGTCACCACGAGATTATTACTTGGCCTATGCAGGAGACGAAACTGCCTCTGATGGAAAATATGCTGGAAATTTGAGAATTTTCAGTATGAAGGACCCCAGAGAACAGAATTAGAACTGCTCGACTTTGCTTAAATACCAACAAGATTAGTCGTATCTTACTTGTCAATTTGAAGTCTAATCCTGAGTGCTCCAAGATGGCTTGCATAATAAATGTAATATGTAAATATTTTTTCTTATAACATCATCTTATAATGAGGTGCATGCACTGTCTTTATTTCTGTTCTGAATTATAGCAACATTGATCCATCATTTCAGATAAAGATCGTATCAGGATACGTTATGTTTCGCATCAAAAGGCTAGTCATTGTAATAATGCTGTCCTTCTTATTTTATAGCGCAAAATTGCTATGGATATCGCACGTTTTGATGGAAATTTACAATGACAAATGCTCCCGTAACTGAATTAACTTATCAATAGCTAATAAGATTGCTTTACTGCCGCTTTATTTCTCTGTACGAAAGCCTGGGGCATTTCCTAAGGATAAAAACTGTTTGCGGTTAATTGAAAAGTGCGCTTTTACCTTAAACTATATTATCTAAAGATTAGGAGAGTTCATATCTATCCTAGCTGTGGAAATGACGTGGGGATAAGATGTTAGACCATCAAGCAATAACACTATATTATATTTTGTTACTTTGAATTTTCAGCCAATCAAATCACTCAAAAACCCCGCTGACCTAAAAAAAATTTTGCGAGGGTTTCCCCCTGTTTTGATGTGAGGCAAAATTTTAAGCTCCGCTATATATAGCAATATAGCTGTTACTATCATCAAATTTCCCTCAGGTGCTAGAGCATGCCTTACTTACACCACCCAGCTTTAGATTCTGGCGTTGAGACTCTCAATCATCACTAAAGTAAGTAGCGATAACCAAGTGGAGGCAGCCTATCCATCTCCTAGTCTCGGATAAAGTCTTGTTGAGCTTCAGGGATAGGCACATCCACACAACGTAAAGAGGTATGCTTCAAAAGAAACATAATAATAAAAAAAGAAGCGAACACAATAATACTATAGAAGTATAGTAGTATATGTATTATGCAAAAGAAAAAAAGAATGCTCACACGAAGTGAGCCAAAGGAAAGTATGTTATGAATAAAACATTAAAAATGTTCACGTTATTATATTCTTGTTATTGCAACAAAAATATATACATGAGCAATGTGCATGATAACAGTCTAATGATGTAAAAGAACACAAATGCGCACAATTGCAGGAGCAACAGTAGCAGCAGTATAAGTGTGTAATACAACATGATGAAGACCAATGTTGTTTTCGAGTGAAGCGACAGAAGAGGCAACACAAACAACAATCCACGGTTATATAACAAAGTATCACAGGAAGGGTAATACAATTATATAATAGCAGTGTGTCATGCTTGTTGTTCGTAAATATGAAGCAACAACATTGCAAGTATTTGTTGAGCTGATCATATCACAGTCAACCAAAACGAAAGAAAAAAAAAGCGCAACAAGGCAAACATTACGAATGCATTATCACGATAAAGCAAGCAATAATACAAACGTTCAAAGAAGATTTATATCATTGCGACCAGAAGAAAAAAGATACTTACCACTTACCACCACCGTAGATAGACCAGAGAATAACAATCGCCAGAGATAGACCAGTGAACAAGCATACAACAGAGACAGCAGACCAAGAAAGATCAGACCAGCAACAGCAACACCAGTAACATCAACACCAGCAGCAGCAACACCAGCAGCAATACCATAAGCAGAACCATCAGGAAAAGCAAGACCAAGAGCAATGCCGTCAGTAGTAGCACCATCAGCAATAGCACCATCAGCAGCAATACCAGCAGCAGCATCAGCAGCAATACCATCAACAGCAACACCAGCAAAAGCAAGCACAGCAGTGATACAAGCACCATAGAACAACCAAAGAACGAACTACACCAGTGACCAGACAAAACTTAAAGAAGCAACCGCCAGAGATAGAGACCAACGAAGCAACCACCAGACATAATAGACCAAAGAAGCAGATAGCAGAGATAACAGAAAAGCATTGGCAGCAGCACTCACGTCTAACAGACAAAAACAAATTGAAACCTAATAAACAAATTCGATTAGTGCTTGTTCTACATCTTTTTGTGTTCGTTATCGAATGATATTTACTATATCCCACTTCAAAGAAGCAGTATCAAGTTCTTCCAACGGTACAAGAGAGTGTTATCAGAAGATAGAGTTTTATTTTTAATCAAAAGGGTTCCAAAGTCATCATGGTTTGATAATAAACGCGTTTTGCAAAAAGGGTAAAAAAATGGTGGTATGGAAAAAAGAGAGGTCGCCCTATCCGACGTCACGACCAGTCTATTTAGCCTCAGCCTTCTGCGGTGGCAGCCGTAACTGCTGCACTTTAATTTGAAATTTGTGCAGTGGGTATTTTTGTGTTCAAATTTGATTTGATTTCACATTCTTTAAACGTTTTTGCTAAATTTGACTATGAAAATTGTCGTTGTCATACCCAACTTTCTACTACATCTCTAGAGAGCTAAAGAAGCTGCATCGAATGGTGTTGATTACATCCAGCTTTCAGACTAAAAATACTGAGCAATTTCCAAAAATATGAAAACAGGTTTTCTGTGAATATGTCAAAATTTCACATAAGAAAATCTCATAGAAAGAGTTTCCAGTGTTGCATTACATCTTTACGATCAATTTGATTTGACATGTATCATAGAAGAAGTCGTCATTTTTGGGGTGAAAAACGCGATCGTTTGATTTTCTAGAACTTTCTCTTGCTAACACTCATTATTGTGCCAGAAGGGCTACAACTGTCTATAAAGATTAAGGTATTCTTGATGGGTAGACATGTCTGTGTTGTGCAACAACATGGACAATCTATGGTAATTAAAGTGCATCTCAGCTATCTAAATACTGAGGTTCACCAGATGTGATAAGCGTTGTACAAGATAAATTGCTACTTTGGCATTCAGAACTTAGTATAAATAGAATAACTCTTGTCATCATCAATAAATCGTTAGTTTTTGTGTCTGATCTTATTCAAATAAGTCTTTTCTTGTTTTTATAATATCGAACATTTTTTATAAGCTACAAATAATAATCCTTTTATTCTTTGTGCTTAACAACGACTGTGGAATACATCCACTATGATCTGCATTCCGACAGTTCATCCAGTTACCAGATTTAGATATAAACTGTATGTACACTGGATTAGATGTACGATATCGATTTATACTATGATCATGAGAAGATATGGACTTCAGATACGCTAGTACTATAAGATTCATACTATATAAGATATAGGCTATAGATGGCACCACGGACATGGATGGCACTATAAACTTATACTTGTATTCCGACATTGACTACGGATGTTTACCATATCTGGATAGGCACCAAGATTAATGCAATATGAGCTTGTTGCTTCAGATGTGCACTTCATGATCCACGCTATAAGACACATGCTTATATCCGTGATACTAGCTACAGATACTTTATGTACTACAGACTTGTACTATATATGAGACATGCTATAGACATGCATACGATATGCTATAGACATGCCATATATCCAGATACATGCTAAAGATGTATGCTTAGCGATATACACTCAGATATGTACTATTAATATAGACTAAGAAGACTGTACCTATCGGATACATGCTACTAGATCGATATTAATTATCCTTATGGAAAGGATAGATCAGGGTACTTCGGATGAGAGTCTAATTATTCATCCAGACAGAGCTAAATCATGATTAGCTTGCTGGAGTTGTCTTTTAGCATGATTAGACATTAGTTGATCTGAGTTGACTTATTTGTCAATCTAATTAATAGAACTTTTATCCATTGTTATAGTATATAAGAAGGATCATCTACCTGGCCAGTAGAGAGACTTCAGTTTACTTTACACCTGTCAGTTTGATAATAAAACATACCTTTATCAAGTTGACATTACTGTTTTTTTATTCTTTTTTTTCCGTGAATTTTAGTCTATCAAGCCTCAAATTCCACAACGACCATCATGGGTGTGATTGAATACACTGTGATCAGGAGTGATTCATTCACACGATGTGCGATATAAGCATGCATCTTTAGTATTTTTAAATGGTTTTTTGATGTACATTTGAGCGCTTTCATTAATAGATCCAAATAGCATGAATTTGAATGAGTGCTATTTGGTGAACTTCGGTTTTCAATCAAGTTGCGTTTGGGTGGCTATTTCATTACAACATCCATTATAATCTGCATTCCGACAGTTCATCCAGTTACCAGATTTAGATATAAACTGTATATACACTGTATTAGATGTACGATATCGATTTATACTCTAAGAAGATATGGACTTCAGATACGCTAAAAGAATAAAAGGATTATTATTTGTAGCTTATAAAAAATGTTCGATATTATAAAAACAAGAAAAGACTTATTTGAATAAGATCAGACACAAAAACTAACGATTTATTGATGATGACAAGAGTTATTCTATTTATACTAAGTTCTGAATGCCAAAGTAGCAATTTATCTTGTACAACGCTTATCACATCTGGTGAACCTCAGTATTTAGATAGCTGAGATGCACTTTAATTACCATAGATTGTCCATGTTGTTGCACAACACAGACATGTCTACCCATCAAGAATACCTTAATCTTTATAGACAGTTGTAACCCTTCTGGCACAACAATCACTTATTACGACCACCATGGGGTGTGATTGAATACACTGTGATCAGGAGTGGTTTATTCACACGATGTGCGAGATAAGCGTGCATCTTTACTTTAGTATGTTTAAATGATTGTTGATGTAAGTTTGAGCGCTTTATTAATAGAATCAAATAGCATGAATATGAATGAGTGCTATTTGATGAATTTTGGTTTTCAATCAAGTTGCGTTTGGGTGGCTATTTCATTATACTGCTAAGCTAATGAGTATCTCGTTCAATCTGAGCAAGCTATCAGACTCAAATTTACATAATATCGCTGACGCTCTAGTTATGAAATTACTGTAGTCGCGCATTTCAAAAAGGAAGACCTGAACCTTCTCAGAGGTAGAATAAAAGCGTTTATCACTTAGGTATTGATTTCTGTACAATGCAGAACATCGGGGTCATCAGGCAAAACCGTGATTTACTGACTCCCTTGGCAACACAACCTACTACGCCTTATTTTTGGCCAAATTCTGTCCAAATTTAGACATTTTGAAGCACGAATAACTCATGCTACAAAGCGTTATGGAAGCTCGAAATAGGGCCAGACGTTTCTCCTTGCCCACGCTTTAGTTACTGATGCTTTATTTCAAAATGTTTTAGGTCGTTGCAAATTCATGAAAATCCTCATGATTTTCATGTGTACTAGTACGGAAAAATCCTTGAAAATCAAACGATCGCGTTTTTCACCCCAAAAATGACGACTTTTTCTATAGTATATATCGAATCAAATTGATTGTAAAGATATAACGCGACACTAGAAGCTGTTTATATGAAACTTTTATATGCTAGATTTTGACATATTCACAGAAAACCTGTTTTCATATTTTTGAAAATTACACATTATTTTCGGTCTGAAAGCTGCATGTAATCAGCACCATTCGATGCGGCTTTTCTAGTTCTCTAAAGATGCATTATAACGTTTGATGTGGCAACGACAGTTTTCATAGTTAAATTGGCAAAAACGCTCAAAGGATGTCAAATCAAGTCAAGTTTGAAGACGAAAATACCCACTGCACAATTGCAAATTAAAGTGCAGCAGTTACGGCTACCACGACGGCAGAATACTGGGACCAAATCTACTGGCCGTGACGTCGAACAGGGCACTCTCTCATTTTTCCATGCCCTCCTTTTTTTTTACCCTTTTTGCAAAACGCGTTTAGTATCAAACCATATTGGTTTTGGAACCGTTTTGATTGAAAATAACACTCTAGCTTCTGATAACACGGCCTTGCATTGTTAAAAGCACTTGATACTGCTTCTTTTAAGTGGAATATAGCAGGTACCGTTCGACAACGAGCACAGAAAGACGTAGAACAAGCACTAATCGAATTTGTTTATTAGGTTTCGATTATTTTTTTTTTACCTGCTTGCCGTGGGCGCTGCTACCATTACTTCTTTGCTATCTCTGCTGTTTGCTTCTATGGTTTATTATGTCTGGTAACTGCTTTTTTGGTCTTCATCTCTGTCAGCAGTTGCTTTGTTAGTCTTTGTCTGGTCTCTGCTGTCACTCGTTCTTCGGGTTTTCTACGCTGCTGATGTTGCTGTTGCTGCTGGTATTGCTACTGCTGTTGTTGTTGATGTTGTTAATAATCTGATGTTTTCTGGTCTACTGTCTTTGCTGTATGCTAGTTCTCTAGTCTATCTCTGGTGATTGCCTATACTCTTCTAGTCCATCCGTGGCTGTGATAGGTTTAGTAAGCAATTTCTTCGGTCTTTAACTAGTCTCTGTTGGTGGTGTTCGTTCTTTGGTTTGACTATGGTGCTGGTGTTGTTGCTGGTGTTGCTGCTGCTAATATGGTCTTTCCTGGTCTACTGTCTTTGGTGCATGCTCGTTCTCTGGTTTATCTCTAGCTGTGGTAAGTGGTAAGTATCTTCTTTCTTCTGGTCGCAATGATATAAACCTTCTTTGAACGTTTATATTGTTACTTCCTTTCTCGTGATAATGCATTCATGATGTTTGCCTTGTTGCGATTTCTTCTTCTTCTTCTTCTTTTTCTTTTGTTGGTGGTGTTTCCTCTGTGGTTTTACATGAAACAGCATTAGTCATTATGTTGTATTGCAAACTTATAATACCACTGTTGCTTTTGCAGTTGTGTATATTTGTGCCATGTTGCTTTACATCCGACTATTACTACCATGCACGTTGCTCATGTATGCATTTTTATTGCAACAATAACAACGAGCTTCTTTGAACATCTTTGATGTGTTTGTTACACTTTTCTTTGACTCGCTTCGTGTGAGCGCCTCTCTTTTTTTTTGCCTACATACTACTATACTCTTATATTATTATGTTTCTTTGAAGCATACCTTTTTTACGTTGTGTGGATGTGCCTATCCCTGAAGCTCAACAAGACTTTATCCGAGGCTAGGAGGTAGATAGGCCGCCTCCACTTGGTTATCGCTACTTACTTTAGTGATGATTGAGAGTCTCAATGCCAGAATTTAAAAGCTAGGTGGTGTAAGTAAGGCATGCTCTAGCACCTGGGGGAAATTTGATGATGGCATCTGCTATACTGCTGTATATCGGAGCTTAAAATTTTGCCTCACATCAAAACAGGGGGAAACCCTTGCAAATTTTTTTTAGGTCAGCGGAGTTTTCAAGCATTCTGATTGGTTGAGGACTGAAACAGCGAAGGTCTACAGCTAGTTGGTTTCCTATTGATTTGTCTAACGTTATTTTGTCTTTTATAATAATAAAACCTTAATCAAATGGAAATAGAAGTATATAATCACACCTTTAATGTTCTTCAGAATGGACACTGTTCATGTCTTAATGAAAGCAATTTAGTTGTTGCATACAAGCATGCATCTTAGGATACATTCACTTTCTCCTCAAGCTACTTTTTACAGCGTAGCAACATAGGTATATACCGTAATTGGTGCTATTATATAGCTTGTACACAATTAGACCTGATTTTTAAATGTTTTGAGGGTTTTCAAACGAAAGCATGTGATGAAACTGTTCCAGCTTACCTGTACCAATACTCATTGCGTAGTCCTGAGTTAGGTCCTAAGAGTTATGTATTGTTCAAGACCTTCTTGACGTATCATTTCTAAACCGGATCTCCAAATGCGTAGGAACAACCAGTTCAAGCACAGATCACATCAGATCATAAATTTTGACATGAAGCAGGATTCAGTTACGATCCATATCATGGCATGTTCAGGATAATAGATCCAATCTATTATCCTATCACCCAAATCAACCCATCTAATACCTTATCCTCACATCAAATCCCTCAATTCGAATAATATATAAACCCTCTTTTTTCCAATAATGTAATAAACTATATTCTTTACCTGATTATTTGCCTACTCTTTTATATAAATAATTTATTTCTGATAAATCACTTCTTACTCAAATCTGTAGCATTAGTTCTCATGGATCAACACCATCCAATAGGTTAGTCCCAGTTGAATCGTCAACGTTCTGCCTGCCTTGTTGCTCCCACCTTTACCATCGCTAGCATCCGTAGCACTAAAAGAGAGTGTTGGTGGATGATGATGAGTTGAATGAGCGTCCTCTGAAGAGACAAGATACTATTACTGCCATTCGAGGAGAACTATCTAGCTCCTCTCATCTTGCCCCTTTATTGCATCTCCCTCCTTTGCGAAGGAGGACAGCTATGCCCTGGATGTCACAATTCCCAAATGATGATAATTCATACAAGAAAACTGTAGCATTGGGCAGGATGGGCCTGCTGGCAACGAGAGGGGTCCTCGTTGACAGATACATTTTGACAGTAGTGTCACTGAGTACCTGTTTAAGAACGATGATAAACCTTACAGAGTAGTAGATGCCTGACACTTTGCATATCTTCGTGTTGCAAAATGATGTCTATCTCAAACACAATCTGCCAAGTCTTCAACACAGCCAACAGTCCTCAAATCATCAAGTGCAAGCATCTATTGCTAACAATAGCAACACGAACACATCTTATGCTGGACGAAGCATTTGATTATCCTCTCATCCCACATTTTATGAGTGCATATTTGGGTTCGTCAACGTGAACAAGATGCAGCAAAGGCTGCTTCTATTGTCAGCTCAGAACATTACAATATTGTCACCAGACACAAGGAATTAAAAACGAATACTCTATCTGCTAACTAGTACCTCCTTTGGCTGCCCAAGGCTCTATCTCCTGCTATTAACAAGCGGATCCAATGGCATCGCAACATTGAAGTTTTGTTAGCTGACTGCCAATGCCGCTCGTCAATTACAAGCAAGTTCTTTTGCGCTTGGCTCGTGGTTATTTACTTGTATCAACACGTAATGCGAATGTGGCTCCCTCTGAAACTTGAAAGTTGTTTATTTCAGACCTAATGTTTAGTTGTACTCGCCCCGTTGCTCTCTTGCAAAAGTGTTCAGAATGCACAACAATACTCAGAATGGACACTCCAGTAACAATGTATATCAGTAACTTGCGTTGGGGCGTATGGAGAACAACTGGTGGTAATTGTGCAATCACAAACGCTGGGGTCGGCCGTCAAGATTAGAGTTATTGAAAAAACTTGCCTACCGTGCTTAAAATCGAATATAGGGAGACAAAAGTACTGCTCTAAATCCCGCCTTGTGAATGTATGCATCAATATTTAACTGATTTAGCAAGCACTTGTGAAATATACGATGTGAATCCAGCAATGCTGAAAAGAATCACTCATACCTCATTCAGCTCTGCATTCCTTGTAGTAAATTCCATTATTCACAAAAAGAACATTGACATGAATGGTGCTAGAAATAGAAGAGATGCCTGTCTTAATCGTACACTGTCTGCTGGATACCGCCACTATAAACCGAGTTTGTGCCATAATAGAACGTAATCACTAGCCAAGATGATGCTGATAACCCTTTTCACCTCGCGCGCATATAGACAAGATTAATGATGTCTGTGCTTCTACTAGTATAGGTAGTGGAGAGTTGCATAGAGCACCTGAGGTCGAGATGTCGCACCTGAACGGTCAATTTGCAACAATCAAAGGCTTAATAAAGTAAGCAATGGTAGTATTATAGTTGATATATGCATCTCCTGACATGTTAGCCAAAGGTAGGCAACCACATTGAATTATATGAGCTCCTCGTTCAGTGTAGTTTACATGAATTACAATGATTTTCAAGAATACAATTGAATGCGATGGGCATGTGTCACATCATTACCAACGGATTGGATTTTTGAGAGTCTACACCATTTTTTCATCCATTGCTCTTGTTTGCACTATGATCCTGTAATGAATCTGAAATGCAGACAAGTAAGAATTTATGCCTATGATGGTCATTGCCTTGTCTTTCTGATAATACTATTATTATGTCTTTAGCACGTCTGGGTGGCTCACGATTCTAGTTTAAGTTCATTTCCTGAATGAATTGGCATCTCTCTCTGACCATAGCTACGCATTTCTGGAGGATCAGTATCTCAGCAAGTGCATTTATCAGGATGGTTCTTGCTGTACCTGAGTCAAATGCAAGGTTCATAACTTTTACTACTTCTACTTCAAATTTGTTTGGTGGCATTTGCCCTTAGACCATTTTATAAGAAACCTGCCACGGAACAGGTACGTCTGTCGACGTTCAAGTCTTTACGTGTATACAGAAGTCCAGCTGTTTCTCAATACAGCACCATACAGCAATTTCATTAGAGCCATATCAAAACAATGAAGATGCTTAAACATCACGGAAGCGAAGAAGTGATCTTCTGAATCCCCAAGGGTCCTTTGTACCAAACACCCAGAGTCCACTGAGGTTGTCTCTGATTTACAGCTTCTTTTTATTAAAGCGTTTATTACACGGCCATCGCAGTTGTGTGAATTTAGGTATGGTTTAGAGACACGAGCTCGAAAAGTGTGAATACAAGGAAATACATGTAATCTTTGATTTCGATAAGTCCTCCCCCCAAACTGTCGCTCAGAGGTCAACGACAGAGTCCGTAGACTGTTTCCTTGGCTGAAAATGCAGGCCCATTCACTCTTGACCAGCTACAGTGAGGCTCCTTGATCTTTGTATGTTTGCGTGCTGGCCATCTCGGATTCCTATTTCAGACTCTAAGAGTGATTTGACAAAGAGTATTGTTAACTTGTATTCCAATGGGCATTTGTAACCTAAAGTAAAAACGCGAATATCAACAATGGAAGTAAATTTGGTGCTGACAATGAATAGATACTGAGCTACTACATTTGGCTCGGCAAACTCGTAATTGCAATAATGACATGCCACACAAACTACTCTGATTGCATCAGTGAAGCTGAAATGTGTTCAGATGTTGAGCAAAACATATTTGCAGCAACAGCCTTCACTATAGCTATATATGCTGGAACAGGCTGTCTCAAAGTATGGGGAACCCTCAACCAAGCCATTGCAGCTTGTCGAGTTGGTCACTTCTCGATCGGATGCCCACATCAAGGAAGCTGAAACGTATTCAGACGGCAATGTAAAACGTATTTACAAGGCCTCCTTCTAGACCATTTAGAACCAAATACCAAGGTACAAACAGGCCATACATAATAGATGATGCAATAAAGAGAGGAGAAATGGTCATATCGCATCTGGTAGGCTCACCAAGCTTTCTTCAGTTTTAATGTTTTTATGAAGAGGTCTTCAGCAAGAAAGGAGTGTAAAATAAATACGTAACAATAAATGTTGGTCATTCTTTCGTCCCTGAATTCGCATTTACAATCCACCAACATCACAGCCTTCAACTACTCACATTTTGCATTTTCTTTAACACTCAAATTTATGAAATGCCATTACACTACTTTGAAACTACATCACCTAGTGATTGGCGAATAAAGGACATCTTTGAAGCTATTCAGAAAAAGTATACAGATAAAGAACGATCCTACCACGGGCTTGCGACGAAAAAAAGAGCTAAGAGAACTTGAAAACTCATCCAAAACAGTCTTTTCGAGAACGCGCACAGAGTTTGTTGGAAGATTTCAAGAGACCTCCATCAGATCAAGAAAGCATCACATCATCTATCCAGTTAGCGAATACAATTGTGAACAAAGCCCAAACTATAAATCAAGCTACACACCAAACCATCCAGCAAAACGTATCAGAAAACTCAGTTTATCCAAGAAAGCGTTTGCGCAGCGAGCTTGAAAATGTACCCGTATCCAGTAATGATTGCGAAGATGATGGTGTTGATGACCTCTTTCCTTCTGCTACTGATCAAGACGACAAGGACGACGACTCCATGTAGGTGTTCGTAAAGTGCTCTTTATGCAGAGCGTTGTATTCATATTATGTGTGCAGTGACAGATTATTTAATCCAAATAATAAGTCTGATAAAATAGCATGGATGAGGGTGCTGATGTAGGATTTTAGTGCTGAGGCAAACGTTGATTTCGATAGTTTACCCACGATGGTGAATCCAAAATTGAACCAAGCAGTTCGCAGCAAGCTTCAAACTAATGCCAAGTATGCTGTCAATGATACTGTATACCAAAGTCTGTTCGCGCAATATAAGAAGAAATGCCTCAGCGATCTCTCACAATTGGACGCCATGTATCTCGAGCCAAATTTCTACAAGCTTATGTAAGTGTTTTTGTTTGTGTAAGTACTCTTACTTATCCCTTTTGGTAGAGCTCTTGAAAACATTCTGTTCTTGAAGCCTGGCTTCTACTCCACTGACATGTTGCGCCTTTTTGGAGAAGCAAACCTGAACAAGCTCTACAAACATTTGTTGCAACCTCATTACTCTTTCGACACAACTAAACACACAGACCTACTTAATCTCATCGATGATATATTTGAAAAGGCGTGTTTCGATTACCATGAAGTAGAGGCAAATCTTGAACAATTGTCACAAAGCATAAAAGATGTATGGCACAAGAGAATAATTCGATGCGTCCGAGAACTTTTGGAGTTTTTACCTCGATATAAAGAGGTTGAAGCTTTCAACGAATGTGACCTAAAGGCTAGATTTCTGGACCCAGTGGTTAAAATACTTCCTCAAAGACATCAATGACACATTCCGCCTTCGCTACCCAGAGTCGAATCCCAACAAGAGGAAGCTCGTAAAGAAGGAAGTATTGCGCCCAGATTGTCTCGTAACCAATATCTCTCAGTCTCAGTATCGTGAAAATATCACCTATGGTGAGGTGAAATCGCCTTACTACACAAATCGTACTCGGGCTCTCATTCTGGATATGTAACAATTGGTGTATTTCAGCAAGTCAACGATAGATACTCACAAAATCAACGCGCCCATCATGCTACAAGTCGTGGGATTGAAAGTCAATGTGTATACGCTTGTGCTCATATCCCAGAAGTTCTATGTTACTTTATTCTTATTCGATTTCATCTTGCCACAATGCAAATCAGAAATCAAAGATTTTTTACCCAGCATCAAAAAACTAGTCGCAATGAATGAAGCTTTAGTCAAATGTAGCAACGGAGACAACAAGGCCGATAGCGAAATGATATGCCCTAGCAACGATAGCCCTTTATTCGAAAGACGAGTTGAAACCAAAATTGCCAAAGAAGATTCCGACAGCATTCATCTCTGTTAGTTTAGTTCATTACCACAAAGACCTTTTCGAACAATTTGATGGCAAGGTTAGATCAAGCATTATTAGGAAAGTTAAATGCATTTTGTGGGCATTACACATAATAACTTTTTGCTATTGTAGTCCCTGAAACTTCTGATCCATTAACCTGCTTATTCACTATATGTATAACCCCAGTGATCCTTTGAATTGCTTAAAATATACACATGGTATACCTCAGTTATCGCACATCACATACGAAAACTAAAGAGACTGTCAAAAGAGAAGATGCTCCCAAATGTGCTAACACGGTGGTAAATAGAGTGAAAAAATTTCTTGATGCCATGCTTTCAAGTAACGTCAAATCTGATTGACAGAATTATGAGAAGTTGCCACCTGATAGTGCAAGCTTGAAAGGCTGCATTTGAAAAGAGAATTACTGGAGTCTGGAACTCGTTTAGAATCTGATACTATTTAAGTAGCTCAATTTGAAAAATAACCCTACAAATGCTGAAGAGTATTACTTGGTGATCTCTATTGAAAGATTTTGGTTCGCATTGAAGGCGTCTATTCCACTTTTAGCTGCCGTCAAGGAGATGAACATTACTTCCAATTTCTGATACACCCCTAATACGCATTGTCTTTAATATATACGAGTGTTTATGCTTCGGATGGTTCTCTACCTTTACTTAGCTTGGATAAGAGCCAACCTGCGTAGCGGCAGTTCGCGCTACCAACTGTCCTTGTTCGTCTCATCAAAATACTGCTATTTTCATTTTGACCTTCCACTTACACATGAAAACCCTTTATAATATCTGTGGATCTGACTCTTATCAGATGCTCTACATCCATATACACGTAGCTGCTTCATATACGGGCAAGTAACATACTGGTATTTCCACTTTTTAGTCCTTAGTGTCCATAATACAACAAAATTTGAGTGCATTTGAGCTGCGTTTTCTCGCGTCCAAGGCCGTTTTAGATTGTCATAATAGGACCCAAACACTTGCTCTCATCTGGCAGTTACTTTCTGACACCTTTGTTCAACTTTTTGGGGATCAAAAAAACATAAACAAAATTCGACCAAAAAGCATGAGGTACCCCTCATGGTTTTCATCAAAAATCAAACGATCGCGTTTTTCACCTTGAAAACGGAGACTTTTACTATGGTATATCTTGAATCAAAATGTTTCTATCGATCCAAAGCGACCTCTGAAATTATCTTTGTGGGACTTTGATATGTAAAATTTCGACATTTTGGCCAGAAACCTCTTTTCATGTTTTCATAAATCATCTATTTTACTTAGTACCATTGGATGCACCTTGAAAAGTACTCTAGGAAAGCTTAAGGAAGCATTTTTTTTTGTAGGGGAGACAAGCTCCAGGTTTTGTTTAAAGTCCTTTAAATGTCATACTGAGGGATAGAAAAGACTGTTGGTGGACTCAATGTCTGCAATGAAGGGGAATAAGATATTTTTGAACTAAGTTGGGAGAGAAATCTACTACTAATAAGGTGCGACTCCTAGAGCCAGTACAGTCTTGCGGAAATCGTCAAAATATAGATCATGGATAAGAGTACAAAACACCAAACGAGGACATCAGTACTACGTCAAAAAATCAAACAACTTGCGTTCACCAGGATTTGAACCGGGGATCCTCCCGTTGGCATACGGGAGTTCTACCACTTCGCCCTACCACCAGGGGCAATGTATTAGGAAGCAAAGGATGATCTTCACAACTTATATAGTCGAATCTCACAAAATAGTTGAATCAAGTCGAAAAAAAGACACTTTCTGTCCAATCTTGAACAGAAAAAAATGTTCTGAATTTGAATCAATTTTGGAGGCTGGTGCGGCCGGCTGGCAGATTCAATGCCCTTTCCATCATGAAGGCAATACAGTAATAGATACTTTTGAAGCGTATGGAAAGTAGGTGGCAAATTATATAGCATTATCGTTAGCTATGCTGCTTTTTCTGAATTTATATTTGATAACGCCAGTCTATCAAAATACTTGTTAGATCAATTTCTTTCCTTTTTGAGACTTTGAAAGTGTTTAGGGACCATAAATTTATTATGTTATATTACATACAAGCAAAATCTCTTGACGTTAAATTATATGTATATGACTAAATTATGTACAGGCTTTAAAATACATTGGTCATAACAATCAATGGACACTGCAAGCTTTGAAACAAGATGCAATCATAAAAAAGCATAATATTGAAGCTAATGACAAGACGTGGTTGTTTTTTTATTAATGTGTATTTGAGTTTATGAGATAACCATACTTGATGGATTAAAATATTTCAGATTTTTGAGGCTATTTTGATTTGTATAGATAGAGGTAGCAGAGATATAAGAACGACTTGGCCTTGTATAGATGTCAGGCATTAATTGTCTTGATAATTGATTGAGTAAGAGGAAGCACAGATGAGAGTAGGGCTTGACCTTGTATAGATGTAGAGATGGTATATTTGAACAGTCTTGTCATTTTAGGAGCTTGTAGGAAGCACAGATGAGAGTAGGGCTTGACCTTGTATAGATGTAGAGATGGTATATTTGAGCAGTCTTGTTATTTTAGGAGCTTGTAGGAAGCACAGAGAACTTGGCTTGATAGTATTTGGAGAGAACAGCTTGCTTTAGATGAGGTAGAACATGAGATGGCAGAGGTAACTAGATAAAGATGAGATGAGTACACAAGTACTGTGGCATGAGTGCGTAACAAACCATTTGGGCAAAGAAAATTGACCATCAATAAAAGGAACCAACACTATATAAACAGGTACCAAGGTGTAAACTTGCTTCATCCATCACAAGATCATCGACACGCTCAAGCCGCCTCCATCTCCGGATCATAGGGTTAAACCCTACTCTCGTCGGCAATAAAGCTTGTGATCATCCCGTAGCATGACCAATGGATTTGTCCCGCAGTCTACCCATGATTATGAAGCGGTGATCCTACTCAGTCCCTACAAAGTAGTTTTTCGGCACTATGTAATCAATAGGTTAGTCAACATGGCTCATACGTCCAACAAGATAATAACTTACTCGCACAGTTCACCAAGGTCTGCATGTATCAAAGATAGTGTGGCCTTTTTCTAGCATGGACCAAGAGACGTAGAGAGGACCATGGATTTGTAAGGCATTGTATGTAGCAGTAGTAGAGGCCAATAGACAGTAGAGTATTTGATTTAGATGACCATATGTAGAGAGAGAGAGCCCAAATGTCTTGTAGTGAGTTTGCTTGTATAGAGTATTTTGCTTGTTGTAGAGAGATGAGATGAAGAAGAAGAGGGAAAAGCTGTTGAAACAAATCCCTATTTATATCCTTCTCATCGACTTTTGTGTGAGTCCAGTCTCCTTGCCACACTTAAATTCGTTTCCTTTTACTTTTCTTCACAATATACTACTTTGAGCGCGTGAAAATAGTACCATTTTGACGCTTGACACTTGCTCTATTTGATCGTTTTTGTCCGAGGCTTTCAACTGTTTTCTGTCTCGAGTTATGTCCATTTTGCTACTTCAAAAAGTCCTTTTTCCACCTTCACATGAAACGAGTTCCCCCATCTCTTCCTAGATGTAATTAACAGACAACTTCTCACGGGCTCAGCCTCATCAGAAAGTAAACAAAAAATGTCATTTGACACTGAAACAAATGCAGCTGGTTGCTTGATTAAGTAATCTTTCTCTACCCCCCCCTTAGTTTCTCTCTCCAAAATCACACAGTTCCCAATCCATCTCTTCTGTTGTTTGTATTCGCCATAAACTCTCCATCTAATTGGACAATACAGGATGATAAGGTTGGGTTACTTGTTGCTTACATCATCTTGGAGCCAGTGCAGTTGATTCTGGATCAAGAGACAAGTGTACATCTCGGAAAGCAAGAGTATCATATGAATATTACTGCGGCTATCTCCATGGAATGGAACATAATGGATTGTTTTCGAACCAGTGCAGGTCATCTTGTTTCCAGCTATCATGGTTGCTGTCAATGATGTCAATCAAGTGTTTGCGCTACTAGATATCATCAATATGCCCACATCTACATAGTGAGTTGGTCATTCTCGTGTATCATTCCTGCAACCTGTTTTTAGTTCTTATGCCAAGAGCATGCATCTCATAAAGAGTCAACACATTTCATATCATTTTTTTAGGAATCGTCCTCTTTTAGAAGGTACTCGGATCATGCAAGATCAAAATAATTCATTTGCTAAGCAAAAATGAGCTTTAAAAAAATCACATGTAAAGTAAATAAAAGGACATGAATTGAAGAGAGATAAGCAAGTAAATGGCCAATTTGTGGTCAAAGGGAGGATATTTTATTAGAAGGTATGTACATCATTAGAAAGCAAATCGCTTGAGGAATCCAATGGTACTATTTTCAGGGTTCTAAGTAAAGTACACATCGCGAAATTCATCAAACAAGGCCGTGGGATTTCCAAAAGAAAGAGGTTTCTGAATTAAACTTCACCTGCAATATTATTTTTGTCTGTGTGCTATTCTGTTGCTTTGGATCATGTCACGCTCCTCCTATGTCACCAGCCTGTCCTTTTTGGGTCTCATGTTGCGTACACTATCTATTTGGGAAGGAGCCTCACTTTCTCGTATAATTGTTTCTGTAAATATCATTACAGTTATATTATAGGGCTTTGAGGAATTAAGGGGAGTCTTCTAGCCAGCCAAAAAGGATTACAATCCCGCTCGACTTTCTGTCATGGTTCGTTGATTTTGGATCCTTTTGCGATTTGATCGAGTTATTTTAGAAGATTCGACTATGAAAGTTGTTGTGATCATCCTTTACAGCCTTAAGATATCTAGAAGAACTTTTCAATGCGCATCCAACTGTGTTGGGTGTAATAGATATTTTGATTGAACTTGTTGAGCAATTTATGAAATTATGAAATGACGTTTTTGGCGAAAATGTCGAGATTTTATATATCAAGGTCTCACAAACATAGTTTCAGAAGTTGCCCTGAATCAAGAATTAATATCATCATAACATAATAAATGTTCAGTCCTTAGACACTTTACAACCCTAATATGGAACCTGAATTTCAAGGCATCTGTCAGGTCTGGCTCATATGAGAATAATGATTTTACAATCAATCAACAAAAACCACTGTTAGTTCTACCCTCTTTCCTCTGCTCAATGCTGTCAATGTTTTATTTGAACGACGTCTCAGAGCCTCAGAGATTTCACTACTTACTGCAGACATCTTACGCAGCCCATGAATCATCAATAAATGTCCAGACTAACGTTATTAAATATAGAATGCAAGACGATGTCATTATGAACGATATAGAATGCAATAAAATACCATTATAAACGATAGCTTTATGGCCTGCCGCCTACTTTTCATACGCTTCAAGAGCATTTACTACTGTATTGCAGTATGAAAAGGGCGTTGAGTTTGCCAGCTGGCCCCACAAGCCAAAATTAACTCAAATCCAGAATCATAGTTTGTTCCAGATTGGACAAATCTTGATGGTTTTGGATTCAGTTAAGCTATTTTTGCAGATTCGACTAAGTAAAATATGATGATCACCCTATGCTTCCTTAAGCAAGGTCCCTGGTGGTAGGGCGAAGTGGTAGAAACTCCCGTATGCCAACGGGAGGATCCCGGTTCAAATCCCAGTGAACGCATTTTGATTAATTATTTACGGTCGTACTGATGTCCTCGTTTGGTGAATGTTCTCTTATCCAGTATCTCTGTATGACAACTTAGCATGATTGTATTGGCTTTAAGCGTCGCACCTTGTTTGTAGTAGATTTCTTTCCCAACTTCCTTTCCATAATTTATTCCCCATCATGACCGACATTGGGTCCACCAACCGTCTTTTCTATCACTCAGTATGACATTTAAAGAACTTTAAACAAAACCTGGAGCTCGTCTCCCCTACAAAAAAAAAATGCTTCCTTAAGCTTTCCTGGAGTACTTTTCAAGGTGCATCCAATGGTACTAAGTAAAATAGATGATTTGAATAAACTTATCAAATGATTTATGAAAACATGAAAAGAGGTTTCTGGGCAAAATGTCGAAATTTTACATATCAAAGTCCCACAAAGATGATTTCAGAGGTCGCTTTGGATCGATAGAAACATTTTGATTCAAGATATACCATAGTAAAAGTCTCCGTTTTCAAGGTGAAAAACGCGATCGTTTGATTTTCGATGAAAACCATGAGGGGGTACCTCATGCTTTTTGGTCGAATTTTGTTCATGTTTTTTTTGATCCCCAAAAAGTTGAGCAAAGGTATCAGGAAGTAACTGCCAGATGAGAGCAAGTGTTTGGGTCCTATTATGACAATCTAAAACGACCTTGGACGCGAGAAAACGCAGCTCAAATGCATTCAAATTTTGTTGTATTATGGACACTAAGGACTAAAAAGTGGAAATACCAGTATGCTGCTTACCCATATATGAAGTAGCTACGTGTATGGGTGTAGAGCATCACATAAGAATCAGATCCATAGATAAAACGAAGAGTTTTCATGTGTAAATGAAGGGCCAAAATGAAAGTAGCAGTATTTAATAACGACAGTGCACTCGGTAGCGCCTGCTCCTGCGCAAGTTGATTCTCACCGAAGCGAAGCAAAGATAGAGAGCTATCCGAGGCACAAACACTCGTATAAATAATAGGTTATTGTAAATTAACCGAAATAATGGTATTGTCATCCGACTACATGTCGCAAGTGTCTTTTTATTTGATTCCGTTTAATAATAATATGTATATATTTGGAAGTATGTTGAATTTACAACGTCAAAAATGATTGTTTGGTCTATATTTATAAGTGTGTGTGTGGTTGAAATAATCTATGAAGAGGAAGAGGGAGGAGGAGGGAAACTATGTTGGGTTGATCCTAATGACCCTATACGAAACACGCCTTGTTGTTGCTGTTGTTGTTGCAATTGTGTCTGCTGTTGCTGTTGCTGCTGCTGCTGTTGCTGTTGCTGCTGTTGCTGTTGCTGTTGCTGTTGCTGTGATTGCTGTGCTTTATCATCAATGGAATGTCTTCGCTGACGTTTTGTAATCGTTTGAGGGCCCCAACGAGAAGTTGCAAATGTGATGGGTCTACCATTCGATCCGCCTCCACTTTGCTGGATTGTAGGTGCTATATTGACCATATTTCCCGATCCAGAAGATCGCTTGTACATCATACCTTGCGCTGTGTTAAGATTAGACCCCATCGTAGGCATGGGGCTCTGTTGCAAAAATGGATTGGGTTTCTTTCCTCCGTTGATATTCATTCCCATACTGTTACTAGTTGTGTTTGTATTCGATTTCTGTGTTGCCACTGTCGTGTTTGAGTTGCCGCTACGATTTCTCTTCTTTATCACATCTGTTTTGAGACTTAAAGGTCGAACAACGCCATGCAACTTTAAGAATAGACCACATGCATTACATAAGGGCTGGCCCTCGGGATTGCGACGCCATAATGGTGTGGTGGTGGTACTACAATTGGTACATTTTGTGTTGGAATTGCTGCTGCTACCGCTACTACTGCTACTACTGCCACCAGTGGTATTGGTGTTACTGCTTGTTGCGTTGTTATCTTTCTTGTTATGAAGAGGAGTTTCCTCTTGCAATGTCTTATCTTGATTAACTTGCTGTTTCGGACTAGAGCTCAGGGTTTCGAGATTGTTTGGGGATCCGCCAATCGATGAAGATGATGTTTGTTCGTGTAATCGAGACAGTGAATTAGTACTGTTGCCATACGATGTACCTAGTGATGAAGCAGCACCAGGTGAATGGCCACTGGGTGTCAATAGTACATCTACGAAACAAAATGAGTACAAGGTCAATAGATCAACATTGTTTGATTTCTGTACCTTGGGACTGGGGTAGTGGAAAACTAGTTGACAAATGAGAGATGGCCGGAGCTTCGTTGGAATTCTTGCTGATTAACATATTTCCATTATTAGAAGTCGTTGATGTAGATGTAGGTACATTGGAGGGCGATGTGCCAGCAACCGCCACAGCTGCTGCTGCAGCGGCGGCGGCAGCAGTGTTTCCGTTTACATAATACATAGTCAAAAGATCTTCAAAACTCATTGCGCCGGCATTGTTGCTCTGTGCTGGAGAATAAGCAGCAGGAGATGGCGTGTTTTCATTGGGTGTGGATCCGAAGAAGGCAGCTTGTTGAGATTCAGGTAGTGTCGACCCTAATTGAGGAAACAGACCAGAGGTGGTTGGACTTTGTTGTTGCTGCTGCTGTTGCTGATTGAGAAAGTGATTTTGCATACTGCTGCCATGGTTACTGTTGTGATAGCTCGGTACAGATTGACTGAAATAATTGAAATGAGTAGACTCCACAGATGTGGATGGTTGAAATGATGAAGCTGTCGACAGTGGTGAAATTGTCGAATCACGATAATCCTCTGACATGTCCATATCTGCAGGAATGGTGATACTGTTGGTACCGTATACATTGGAAAACATGTTTTGCTATACAAATCATGTTACTAAAACCTTCCCTCAGTCCCTTTCACTTCAAAACTCACATTGGTACTGTTGCCAGTGCTTGTATTGCTACTGGTGCTATTATGTCGATTCATGTTGCTGTTGGTAATATTAAGGCTGCTACTATTACTATTCAAGCTGGTCATATGGAGGTTAGCAGGCGTCGATGCTCTGGCAGAACCATACACCATCACATTTCGCTTTTGCTCATGGAGCTGCTGCACTTGATGGTGGTATTGCTGCTGTTGATATTGCAACTGCTGCTGTTGCTGCTGTTGCTGCTGTTGTTGTTGATGATGATGCTGATGCTGCTGTTGCTGGTGGTGCGATACAGTGTTGTGGTGGTTTGCCATTGCATTGCCCATGAAATCCAGCATATACGGAGGAGCAGAGGAACTAAGCAACGTTGTTGTATCATCTGGAGGAGGAGGCGACATGGTATTTTCTTCCATTTCATCATCTTGCTGCCCGTATTTCATCTTCTCTTTCTCAGCGGCTTCAGCAGCTTCGGCTTCAGCTTTTTTCTTCTTGTTCAGCGTCATTGCCATCATTCTCCAAGTCAGGTTTTCCAGTCTCGAACCGTTGGGCAATGTGTCTTTTGCCTTTGTATATAATCTCCACACTTGTGTAGCTAAAGGATCCTCCTTTTTGCCCTTTTTATCGTCCTCAGCATCACTGTCTTCCTCATCGCTATCTTCAATCATCGCTTTGGGCTTCCTGGGAGGAAACAATGAATCTGATAACAGAGCAGCTGTAACAGCAGGAGGCGTCTTTGGTGATAAAGCAGCTGCTGTTCTGTCCAAAGCGCCCTTTTTCTTCAGTTCGTTGAGTTGGAGCTCTGAATATTTGCTCTTTGAATCCGACGATTCAAAGCTTGAATTTTGCATGACTCAGTTGTAATGTGTGTGGTGATGTTGTCAGTGTAAATGTGTGTATGTACAATCAATGCTATTTTCAACTAGGATGCAAGATTTCTTGATTGAAAGAAAAAATTGAAAAAGGAAAGAAAAGAGAAAAAGAAAAACGATACACAAGAAACATATTATTGCGATAACCAATCATGACTAAACATCGTTGGTTTAAAAACTAGAGGTTATTTTTATTCAACTGTATGATGGAGTTCACAGCACACCTGTAAAACATGCGTGAGATTCGAGCTTCCCATGAAAATCACCCGATAACTTACATCCAGATTCGAGTCTTGTACAATTTGAACAGCTCTCTGACTAGCTCTCGAAAATCAACTCTCTTTTCAGCGACAAAGTAAAAGGTAAGCTTGCGTCTATCCCTGTAAGATCATCGTCAATCAGCCAAAATCGCCATATCGCTCAAAAACGCTCGCTTTTCCATACCATTGGTACTCGGCGTCTACCACTTGCATGTTGAGTTTCTTTTGCTTGATCTTGGACTGGCACACCATCAATGCCTTTGCCTCGTCTTGTCCCTTTGCCATTAACAGTGTAATTTCATCTGATCTTGCTTGTCTAAACACACACTTTACATATATTTCGTTGGGTAAATACTTTTTCTTTTCCTCTGTCGAAGGGTTCTGATTATTATTGTTTTTTAATTGCGAGTAGAATATCTCCAATTGTTGTCTAGTAATGTTCTCCATGGTAATCTTGCCGAGATCTCTGCCTCGATCTGCTTCGACAAGGACCAAATCGTGCTCTTTGATGTGGTTTGTCCCTTGACTATAGAATACATCTGATCTGCCCCCCTTGAATTCAACGACATAGAAAATGGCATCATTCAGGGTGTCCGAATCCAGTCGAGTGCCTTTGCCCATGTCATCTACCTTGATCATTTCCGAGTTGCTAGGTTGTGGTATAATCATGTTGTTGGTAGAGGGCGGTGAGAGTCTTTCTCGAACAGCTAGATCAGATACGATGTCCTGGTGAGGTTGAAGTTGCTGACTAGAAGAGGAGATGGAGGCAGAGGGATGATGAAAGGATGCTGATGGATGCTGATTATTAGCGTAGCTGGTACTATGAGCTGGCCCAGCAAGTGAATGTCGTCTTTGATTCATGAAAAAGGATGATGATGCTAATGTATGCTGTTGTTGCTGTTGCTGCTGCTGCTGCTGCTGCTGCTGCTGCTGCTGGTGGTGGTGGTGTTGTTGTTGTTGTTGTTGTTGTTGTTGTTGTTGTAGTAGTTGCTGCTGGTGATAATTAGTACTTTCCATAAATGTCGTTGAAGGCGGTGCAAGAGAAAATCGTCTCATTCTATCTCTAATTCCAATCATCTGCTCATCTTCTTGATCTAACAATGAGGGTGGTATCAAGGAGGATCTTCTACCACTGATGTTGTTCGCTATGGTCCATTTCTTGGCATCATCTTCTTTCAAAGAAGGGTGCCAGATATCCATGATGGCAGCAGACGATTTTGATCTCATTCTCTTGCTCTCCTCTTGCTGCTGTTGCTGTTGTTGATGATGATGATCCTCCTCCTCGTCATCTTCTTGCATGATTGTGTCCAGAAAGAGATGATGATGGTTAAACATCTTTGCGTCGTCTTGCGTGAATGAATAGGACATGGATCTCTGCTCACGATAAAGGGGCTCTTCGGATACTTCAGGTAACATTGGCACAGAGGCGATATCTTCAAACAATGTATGAATAGCTGAGTTTCTTCGAATGGGCGGAAAAGCATAATCGCTGAATCGTGTTTGCTGCTGAACTTCAGCTGGATGAGGCAAGGTTGTACTTGATCTTCTGCTTGGATTCCATCCGCTCAAGTCTGTAGTATCTTGTGGATGCTGCTCATTCCTAAAGTCCTCATTGAACAGAGGCTATATAACATACATGTGGTCATTTTTTTTTTTTTTTTTAAAAAAAGGAGGTTCAAATGTATGAATTACAAATAGGATACTTACACCTGAGATGGGTTTAGACATGTAAACGATTCGAGAGAGTGGTTCTAATACAAAGAAAACGAGAGAAAGAAAGCAATAAAAATGAAAAAAAAGGGAAGAAAGAGAGAGAGAAAAAGAAAGAGCTTAAAGGAGAGAAAAGAGAATATTTGTACGCCCAAAACCAACCTTTTGAATCCAAACAGGAGAGAAAATTATTATTTTCATTTGATTGTGGGTTGGTCACACGCATTCGCATTTTTTGTTGTTGTTCCCTTATTACATATAAAATGTCACTGTCTATCAACACAAAGGGAACTGCAGCCAAGATTGTATCTGAAGAGGTCCAGCACAAACGGTAGGTAACCACGACAACGCATGCTCAGACAGATGTTTGATGCTTTGTGCGAAAATTACAGATATATCACTGTTTGGAATCGTACAACAGAGTTTGATGATGGTCGCGTAATCCAGTGGGACGTAGTAGGTCATAGTACTCCTGAACCAACATTTTGTGTTGTATTTACATTTGATACCAAAACAGTAAGGCGTCTCGAAAGTTGCATGATTTTTATGCTGCATCTCTTTGACTGTATTGTGAATCATAGAAAACGACCTGTATTCTCAAGGAATATGCACAAGGCACTAATGAAATTGTAATTTGCAGTTGATTCATGTACATTTTTGTTATGCAAAAAGCTTAAACTTTAATGATATATATAGAAATACACTTGTGTAGCAGGTTCATATGATAGACGAAAGCATGCAAGGTAATAATTAGCGCTTAATTTGTTCCTGTTGCTTTACATTCATTATTTTGCCCTTGATAGCATCACTCAAGCTGCTCAACATGAACTCTCAGAAGAGGCTCTGTTAACAGGTGGTCAATGGATCAATTTGCTTCCTTCTGATTATAATGAGGATGGTGTCAGTGAATTGAAATGGGGTAAAAATAGATTTATTCCCTTCCTTTGCCTAGACCCCATCAAGGACGAGAATCCCATGGCGAGAGATGCAGAAGAATACATGGAAGTTGTACATGATGTCGCTATCAAAGACCTCAAAAAGTTTATTACAAGAGCTGAAATGATGCTTCCCTCTGTCCAAACGTGCTGGATGGCATTGAGCTATCTCAAGGAACATGATCTGCTCTAAAGAATATCTGAGGGTTTTGTCAATTTGACCAATTTGATTAAACGGTCGTTATCCTGCAAAACAATATGAATAAACCGTAGATGAATAGACACGAAAAGCAAACGTACCTTTTTCAATTGATTCAACTCCTTTTGCAAAGCAAACAGAGATTTGTCATTGCTAGGCTTCTTTGTCAACTTGTTCATATACGCATCTAAATCCTCTTCTCCTGCTGCTGCGTCGCTGTCTTTGTTTGTTTGCGCTTCCTTCTTGTCCGCTATTTCCTTTGTAAGCTTTGCAATGTCTATTTCGGCTTGCTTTTGCTTTCTCACTAAATCCTCGTGTGTATCTGCTTTCTCGACCTTCTTCTTCTTTCTGGCTATATACACACGCATTTATGCAGCAGATGAGCACATCAGACCATAAACAGACACAATGATGCTTACATGTTTTGTCGTACAGTTCCTCATCGCTGTCATCGTCATACATGATCTTGAGATCCTCTCTTCGTCGCTTGGCATCCTCCACTGCCATTTTTTCTGCCTCGACACTCAACAAACTAGCATCTCCTGATTTATCTAGACTGGCCTCAATGTCCTGTATGCTGTTCTCTGCCCCATTATCCTCTTCATCGTCGTCTTCCTCTTTAGCATCCTCTTGAAAGCCCCATGAAATGCCTTCTGATACCACATTTTCTGTCTGATCTGACTGCAATTCGCCTCTCGCTTTAGCAAGTCGTTTCTTGAGAGCAATCTGGCGCCTCTCTTCTGCTTCTGCTTCAGGGTCGTATGGTTTCTCTGAATCGAAAATACACAATCGCGTACTTTCTCCAAATCGAATCTGATCGCCTGGCTTTAATTGCACGTATTCTCTGGCAGGAATAGGGTTTTTGTTGACTTTGGTACCATGCGCACTGTCCATGTCGTAAATGTATGCATCACCATCGTGGTTGAATTGTATGATGGCCTGGTAGCGAGATATTGACTATTCATATAGGGTGAGTACGTACAGTGCATTGACAACCACGCAATGACAACTTACTGGATGCTCCATTGGAATATCGCAAATGGGTAATCTACCAATGGTAACAAATTCTTTACGAGGCCCTTGTATGGTCTCTAAGCTAGCACCATTCTTTAGTATTTCTAGTCGATACTTGTACGTTGGTTGAGCACTCCATGATGGTTTCTCGTATTTGAGAGGTGGAGGTTGCGGTAATCGCTTAGCGTTTTCTTGTGCTGGTGGTGCTGGTGGTGCTGGTACCGGTGCTTCTGCCTTTTGTTTCTTTTGTGCAGGAAGGGAAGGCACTGCAAATTCTTTGGAATCACTCATGTTTTTATATTACAGAAAAGAAAGAGAACGTTTCCTCATGGCTGGCTTAAATTTTTTTTTTTTTATATATATATAAATGCATGCGTCCATCAACGGCAATTGAAACGAGAGAGATACTGATCAAGGAAATGTCGTGATTCAAGACTTTTCTATAGTGCCAGACTGCAGTTGTATTAACCTAGTTGATGGAGAAGCTACAGAACTCTCTGTGCTTGTTGAATGAGAGATTAAATCAATGATCCAACGACTGATCATGGCTTTGTTTGATGTAAACAGCACAGCATCTGTTTCTGCTCGCAAAAGACACTCAATTTCAGTAATTCAAACAAGTGGCATGCACTTTCCCTCTGCAAGCACATTTATTGAATACCCTTCACTCTTTCTTTTGTCAAAAAAAGCAGCTTGTAATCTACATACCATACCATACCAAAACTTTGAGCTCAAAACGAGACATTGCACAATACAAGCCTGGCACAAGGACATTATCATCAAAAACGCCATACAAAGCCTTGATGCACTCTCTTTCCTCCATGATGGAGTTGCTATTAGACGAATGCCTCATGGCATCTGCTCCAGTGGCTCCTTTTGACTCACTTTATTTGGTATTGCTGATCTTACACTCAGATTCAAAGAATTTGCAGTCTGCTACAACATGACACATCCTGTATCTTTGGAGATCGTAAGCAAATTGTACAGAGCACTGTATGTCAATGTACAGAGATGCCTAAAAACAGATACAATATATTTTATTTGTAATGGCAGCTACGTCAAAGCATTGGATAGCTACATTGGATATATGACGAAATTGAAAAAGCATATTCATGCTGGTGCTGGAGCGTATGATCGCAAGACCTTTGAAGATGTATTCGTCCTCACTTGAAAGTAGACAAGTATTTCATGCGTGATATCCATGCTCAATTGAAGCATTTAACTGCCAAGTACAATACGCTATCTTTCTGTTGCATCTAAATATAAAGTAAGCTCATTCGAAACATTTTTATTGTTGATGTGCACAGGAAATTTTGATCTGCCACAATGGCTTCGATCTTGCCAGCAGCCAAGATTGTTAATTTTATCTTCGCTCGGCGTTTTGTTCTAATTTGTTTAAATTGGAGCTTTTTGGACATGATTCGACCTATTCTGCCAGATTTGACTATATAAACAGTGATGATTACCCCATACTTCCTAATGCATCTTTGGAGTAATTTTCAAGGCGCATTCAATGGTATCAGGTAATATAGATGTTTTGAATAAACTTATTGAGCAATTTATGAAAATACGAAAAGAGGCTTTTGAGGAAAATGTCAAGATTTTGCATATCAAAGTCCCACAACGATGATTTCAGGCGTTACGTTGAATTGATAGAAACATTTTGATTTATAATATACCATAATAAAAGTCTTCATTATCAAGGTCAAAAACGCGCTCGTTTGATTTTCGATGAAAATCATGAGGTATCCCTCGTGGATATTTGATCGATTCTCGACGATCCCAAAAAAAGTTGAGCAAAGGTGTTAGACTGTTGCTGAAAGATGAGAGCAATCATTTGGTGCTATTCTGGAAGTCTAAAACGGCCTCAAGCACGAAAAATCATTACCCAAATGCATCCAGATTTCACTGCGTTTTGCTTATTTATGACTAATAATAGCTAGTAATACGACTATATTGATTGCCATTTTATGAATTGTACTTGATGATACTTATGTGTAGTATCGTAGAAAAAGCAAATTCACAGTTATAGTTCGCTTATGGAGGGCTTCCATGTGATGACAAAAAGGGCTAATCTTGTAGTGTATTTCTTATATGATAATATGAATCCTCTGGCACTTGGTAGACCCAAAGTTTATATCACATGTGCAGTATCATACATCTGTTCAGTGCATACGTACAAACCCTGTATCAAAAAAGGAAATAGAGTGGAACACTGGGATACAGATCATAGAGGAGGTATTCTACGGATCCATTCGTTGGTTATAAAAATATCATCTTATTTACATTGAATGAGTTGCGAACCCTCATCAGGTCAACTGAAGCATTTATTCAGTATCCGTTGCATCAAGGTTCTGTTGAGAAAAATTAGTTGCATATTTTTTTTTTACTTCTGAGAGCTTTTCATTGAAGTAGTAGAGAAAGCTTTCCTCAACCGATGCCGCTATATCAAGTTTATGATGAACAAGAGAATTTAGGGTTTCATTTGACTCACATCCAAGACAAATGAGGGTATAACAGAGGTAGACGTCTAAAATGTTGAAGTGTTGTATTCGATTTGGGATATAATAGATGTGAGTACACAATAGAGATACATCGCGTAAGTAATGAAAAAACAATAGAGCATTACAAATGCAATGCGCAAAAATGAATAGGATGAGTTTGCTGTCTTTGGAGTCAAGTGCTGATCTATCCAAAATGTCCTTTCGCTAACACACAGAAGAATGCTTGACAAACCAATGTGTGCTTAAGATGAGAATCGCCAAAAACTGGTACGTAAGAGCTGTGCCAAATCCGGTGGAGCGTGTGGTGGCTATCAACTAGGAAAACAGACTGATTCAGACTTTTGCAATAAAAGAAGTTTTTCAAGATGAATAGATATTATCATGTTTTGGGGAAGCACCCAGTGACGTGAGATGTTGCAATATCAGTGTGGATATTTTATCAGGAAATACCCTTTTCTTTCCTTCATCTTTGCTTCTCTTTTATATTTTGTTTATTGATTGATCCGCGTACACTGAGAGTAATAGGTCAGAGTGAAGAGGCGGGTGCAATTGAGAAGAAATACTATAAGAACATAAAATACTAACTAATCTAAACTAGAGAACTATCTAAACTATCTAAACTACAAGAATGGATTTGATCCTCTTCCACTGCCTGGCGAACAGTGGAGCGGATATTCACCAGAATCGCCTCAGGGACAAGGATGGTGTTGTCAAATACAAATCGCACATGGGCAAGCCATATTTGAGACAGGGTGATGAGTAGGATTCTGTATGGACGGATGTCTTTGACTTGGGAGTACCAGATACCAGAAAACCCCAGGGACAGAAGAGCCTCTTTGATGTCAGTGATAGTGGTGGTGGGCCAGAGAAATTCTTCTCTTTTCAACTTTACAATCTGAAATGGTGGTAAAAAAAAAAAAGCCTACATTATTAAAGCTCAAGGGAAGCACCACGATACCTCTAGAAACAAGAGTCAAACAAGAGACCCTGATGGTTTGCTGGTGGATCAAGCACAAGAGTGGAGCAATTATAAAAAAAAAAAAAAAGTCATTGATAGCTACTTCACCAACAGCGCTGATGTTTGGGAGTAATCCTCAGACGAATTCCACAAGGAGATGGTTGATATCCAGGTGCTCTTGTCGCAAACTGATCGAAACACCTCGCCTACCGAGAAGCTTCGTGCTGGCTATTGTAAACGCTTGCTGGATTTTTTACAAAGAAGACAGGATCAAATCGCAATTCATCAAGTATTATTTCAAGCAGGAGCTCAACCACCGTCTGCAAGTGAACGCAAGAAGATTGGTACAGCAAGCGTGTTCGCCAGCAAATGCTCTATCAATCGAACAAAGTAGAATAACGGAAAGCGAAACAGTGGAGAGAATTATGGTTTGTATTCATGCCAGCTTAGAATGATGTCTGAATATCATTTTTCCTAACTGAGCACTTAAAAGGCAAAACGAAGCAATAGTTCCATGAAGGGGCCTTCAACTTCCAGACGACGTATTATCGAGGAAACTAGTGACAACTAGAACGTTGGAATCAATAATGCTGATCAAGACCTAAGCTTCAACAGCGTAGATAAACACCCTACTACACGCATTCTATGATTACTATGCAGAAGATCAGATTGAAGGATGGAGGAATGACGGAAGCAGAAGGCCATACCTGCCGAAGCTATTTGGATTTACAGCCAGTGGAAGTCATTGAGTGGATTTTGCAAGGCAATCTGGTACCAAGTAGTGGGTCGAAATATATGACGATGAATAGAGGTAGCATGAAAACAGTGGGCAAGTTGATCACGACGTCTTCAAAGTTCCTGTGTAGCATGTCGATGGATTTGTACATCATATCAAGGGTGTTTGCGAGCCATACTGTTGTGAACTGTTGTCGTGCAACAGGAAAGAGCAGCGGGAGTTGGTGATGAGAGGAGCTACTGGCTATTCTCATTTACCACATCAACAACCACAACCTTCCTCACTCTTGTTTTGATTTTTTGTAGGAAAAGGTCGACGAAATAATAAACAAAGTTCGACAGAAGAAAAAGAGGAAGCTCTCGCCGACCGCCATTCGTACGACAAGGTATGGGGATGCCAGCTGTCATCCAGGACCCGGTATCTTACTGCTCCAACATAACTCCAGAAGACCTTTACCCTCTCCAATGATCAAGCTTATGAAATATACGACCTGATTCGATTGATCCCAGCGATTGGCACACCTCCATTGACACTTTCATACCTACATGTAGCATATTTTCATATAATCCCTCTCATAACTAAATAAACAGCATTACCAACATAAATAATATTACTGACACTGTCAGTACTATAGGGAACTGTCAAAGTACTGCATGGATAAATATACGCCCATGTCTCCATTGCCATCGAGAGCTACCTCAATTGACAGAGCAGTTAAGGGAGATTAAATTCCTTTTTTAAGCTTCTGCTTACAAACAATGGATGTTTTTTTCCTCTCTTTTTCTTTTCTCTTTTTTTTTTTCCACACATAAATTTCGTTCGTCTTCGATCATCTGCTTCTTTGCGCATGCAATTAATCAATTGAGGTCTTTAATTATAGACAAGATGGACAACAACACGGTAGATATTCATGAGGATTCTGGGCGATACCTACAAGAGTACATTCAAAGTAAATGACGAGTTAAGCTTGATCAATGACCCTTGAATCAAACCCATCTGTTTTCCGTAGGTTTAGAAAATCTTCCGAGCGAAATACAGTACCATTGGGCAGAAATAAGAAATAGATATGATCAGGCCAAAGGTATATGATAAAGCACAAGCATTTGTCATCTGCAACTAATTAATTCGACTTGGAATCAAAATAGCTCCTGAAAGGAGAATCAAGTCTGGCCAACATGATCTCACAAAGATACATAGACAATGGTTTACACAGGAAGTAGACAAGAGAGAAAAGCTCCTGAAGCACCAGCCTGTTATTATTCAGAGAATACAAAACGACTACAACAAACTAGAGGATTTGGCTAACGAAAGAGTCTCATTAGCAGAAGAAGCACTGAAATTAGTAAGTTTGAAGTGATCATCCATTCCCCTACTTTTCTGACGATTTTATCAGGTCGATCGGCACTTGCTACGACTCCAAAGGGACCTCGACAAGCACGATCAAGATCATCCCGAGCATGCTCCAGAACCATCGCTTACAACGCGTAGTTATACTATACCACATGGTAGAAAAAGTATGGTTTGTTTTGTTTGTTTAGAACTGCGCACAAACATTGCAGCTAAATATTTGGTAGGTATATTGACAAATTTGGATGACTACCAAGGTGAAGAGGACGAAGAAGATGACATTGAAGACGAGGAAGAGGAGGCAGAGGATTTGGATCATGATGAGAATGAACAACACGAGGAAGAAAAGGAGCAAGAGCAAGTTGTGCAAAAACCTATAAAATTAGTGGCAGAGGACAAGATCGAGCCTAAACCAATTACTGTTGTGCATACACCGCCTGTCAAAATAGACTCTGACATTCAGACTATTATGGCGAATAGAAATCAGAAAAGAAAGAAGAAGGAGGCCCGTGAATCAGACAAAGGCGAGCCTCTGTATTGCTTCTGCCAGCAAGTATCTTATGGGGAGATGGTGGCATGTGATGGCGAGGTAACATGTTCTATAATGACAAGTTTACTTTCTGTTTTAATGACAAGATGCATCATGTTTAGAACTGTCCCTACGAGTGGTTTCATATGGATTGTGTGGGATTAGAAGAGCCACCAAAAGGTGCTTGGTACTGTTCTGACTGCACAGCTGAAATGCGCAAGCGCAAGTCATCCACTTTGCCTTTGAACAAGAAGATGAAGCGAAAAAAGGATTCCCAAACTTGAACGACCATCACAAACACACCCACTCACATCACTTGTATAAAGAACAACTTTCTGTAAATATCAATTAACCTTACTTTTAATAATAAATATAATCGCTTGAGTCTATATAGAAAAAAACGAGCCATATTTTATTTTGTGACAAAATGTATAATAAAAAAAAAAAAGTGAAAAAGTGTATTTAGAGTGTGTTTGTTGTGGGATAGAGGGGAGGGAGTGATAAAAAAAAAAGAAAGAGCATTAACAAGAGAGAAGGATAAATTATTTAGCTTCACCTTCAACAACGACATTAGAAGCAGCACCACCTTGTAAAGCACCACCAGCAATTAATTTAGCATTGCCTACAACAGCCAAAATTTCGTTCAAGTTGTCCTTCCAGGCACTCAAACTTGTGCTCAATTTCTTCCATTGCTCCTTTCCGAAAACACGATAGATGCTGCGATGAACAATGACAGTTTTGTTGAGTTGATCCAACTTGGCTTCAACGAGACCAGCACGAATAACATCAATCACCCACATCTCGACTTCGTCTTCGGGAATTTGGAGGTTGTTGGCAATCTCAGCATAAGTCAATTCACGAGCGAGGTTCTCGGATCCAAGAGAGGCCAAAGATAATAAACGCATCTTGTGAATATTCTTATCAGCATCCTTGATCAAGCTAGTGTGAGCAGTGGCGAAGGTTTGGTATGTAGACAAGGTACCGTTCAAAAAGACGTCGAGTAATTCGAATTCTTCAGTACCCTTGAGTTTTTGAATAGAGTTGTATTGCAAGAGATCTTCGAAAGCGTAGTAGTTTTCCATGGAAACAGCACGGAGAACAACGTCCTTGGCGAGAGTAGTGGTCTCGGCATCATTTTCATCAAGAATAGCCAATTTCTTTAATGAGAAATCAAGAGCCAACTTGCTATCATTCATACAAAAACGTCAATCATGTGTCGCAGTACTCTCCAGTTACTATCCACTTACTCTTCTCCAGCCTTGAGCAACACTTGGCTCAAATAATCATACAAGTTGCGTTGAGTTTGCTGGTCAATGCCCCATTGCTTGGTCCAGGCATCAATGTATTCTAATTGAGGATAGAGTGATTCGAGTTCATCAGCTTGAGCAGTGGCATCAACTAAGCCGACAAAAGCATTGTAACGAAGAGGTGAGTTACCGGGAAGGGCATTGTACAAGTTGAGTAAGCTATGGATGAGAAATGTGCATCAATATCAAATGTGTTCCAAATTCCTTCTGAATCAAACACTTTACATTTTTTGCTTCAAGCTGGTCTTGTTGCTCTCAGTCTTGGTCAAAGTGTCAACCAAGCCTTCAACAGCAGAAGAAATAAAAGATTGAGGAGCACTCAAAACTGTAACAATGAGCAAGTTGAAAGCACCTTCGACCTCTGTTTGTTGCAATGGTATGTGATTGGTGATAGTGCAGGTGATGATGTGTATGAAAGGTTGAAACAAGCAAGCATTAGTAAAGTGTTTATTTATCAAACTCGCCCATCTGTACCTCTATCGTTCTTGGTCAACAAGATGGAAGCGTCCTTGGCAAGCTCGGCATAGACAGTATCCTTCTTATCAGACTTTTGTAAAGCCCCAATGTGTTGAACATAGGGTGCTTGGGAGTCACCTTCCTCGCCTCTCAATTTGGAGATGTAGAGAGCTAAATCAGTAATCTATGTCGACACAAATGTGTTAGTTACTGTGTGCAAGCTGCTAATTTCTGCTGCGATAGAGAAGAGTCGAACTGTCCATCACTGGTGCTATCTACGTTGTGCTGATTGCAGTATGTTGGTTGATGTTGAGTTGCAACATGTCTATCTAAAGTTCTTGGCTGCGTGCTTTGATGTGATACAATTCGACTTTTTCTTTTCTCTGTCGTTTACAGCAAAAATCACCAATTTACGCGTGAATACATTACTTGATTATCAGCACCACCCTGTACAAAGATATTGCTAGCGGACATGATGTGTAGTATCTATAATATGAAGGGGGAAAAGAGAGAGGGAAAAAATCTTGATAGGAAAGAGGACCGGGTCTGATTATTTTTTCAATAGTGGCTTATCTAAATCGAGGTGTAGAAGCTCAAAGGAAAGAGAGATGTCTGCGGCCATTCAACAGAAGAGCAACCTTTTATTCAGCAATTAAACTATGGCAGAAAGCAGTTTCCAAGCACACGGATTATTTCAAATAAACCTCGGGTGAACATATGCATGGCTCTGAAATCAAGTTCTTTGGTGGGGGGGGGGGGTATTTGACGATGCTTGTCTTCTGTAAACCACTCTTATTTCGAAGCTCCTAATTCGTCAGTCTATAGATGCTTATCCTCAAGACAGTATGACACATCTTTAGTATAGTAAATGATTGAATGTTTTGCGCATTGCACATTCGACGAACGTCCTCACATCATCTGTCATCAGCGCTATCTACCAGTATCCAAGTCGTACAATGATTTCCGAACCAAACAGAAGCATGTTGCAATGGCAGTTTTGGGTCGGCAAAGCTTCTAAAAATATAGACATGTCAAGTGTTCATCCTATATTCTCACGCATCGCCAGAAGCCTTCCCTCCTGGGTCCAATTTGCCTCACTTGAGTACAGCATTTATCCAAGCAAATATTAGTTTATTTATTCTTATTTTGAAGTGGTGGACGGTTTTGCATGTCCATTGGTACCAACATGTGGTGCTGGCTGATGATGGTGGTGGTGAGGAGGTGGATGGTGAGGCTGATTTTGATACACAATGCCAAACTTTCTCTGAAATTTGGCGATTTCTCGACTGATACGCTCCAGGATTTCTATGGACGTCTCTTCTTCTGGTGAATGTTGCTGTACTATGGGTGTGGGTTGATGAGGAAAGTGTTTGTAAGGTATAGGGGTAGATGGGCTGCTGCTGGCACTGGTGGTTGTGGTAGTGTAGTCATCCAGCAGGGGAACCGTAGACGCACTGCTCAGCGAGGAAGAGGTAGAAGAAGTGGATAGAGATCTGGGTCGATTGAATGGAGCCGTAGTTTGTGGGTCTACCTCCTGAAAGAGAGAAAGGGTATGGTTATCAGGATGCTTGGAATTGAGTGTAGGCGGTGGCAGTCTTTTCAGTTCTTCTGTTTGCATCTTGGTAATACATTCCATGATTTGTTTGGCTCTCTTGTTCATGTCGGAAAAGGACATTTTAGAACTGGGATATTTGATCTTGGCAGGCGGCGAGCTTTCTCTCATGGGTCTTCCATCTGCAAAATTCCAGTAAGGCGTGGAGGATGAGGATGAGGATGCTGTGGTGTGATGATGATGGTGTTGTGCTGAAGGAGATCCAAAATCATCCAATATTTGTTGTTGTGGTGTAGCACTGCTGCTACTGTGTCTATTACTGTTGGATTTCGTTTTAGTAGATTTCTTCTCGGTCGATGTTATCGGTGTCGTTGTCGTTGTTGCTGGACTAGGAGAGACAGAAGAAGAAGGAGAGGAAGAAGATGAGGCTTTTTTCACAAGCTCAGGTATCAGTGATGTCGCTGCTGATACTGATGCTGTGGTAGTGATGGTTCCTTGCTCAATTGTATCAGCTGGTATTTTTGTGCGTCGTGACCTCGTTGAGCGTTCCTCCATCACAGGCGATTCTTCTATTGTATTCATCACTGGAGACGGGTGTTCCATCTTTGCCTCCATTAAGGGTGTCTTTGGGGGTGAATGACAGCCAGCTTTGTCAGCGGCTGTTACTGCTGCGGTCGCTTTCTTGCGACGCTTAGCAGAACGTTTTGTGGTGGATGTGGATGTGGATGTGTCTTCCTTGTCGGAGCTGGCCAGAGACGGAGATGTATTAGATGTTGATACCAGACCAGCATTGTACAGACGTTTTGAACTATAGACACAGAAAGATGAATACCAGCATTCCATCCTCTAGAAACAGTATGCACACTTTACCGTCCAGAGGAAGTTTTGACAATTTGATGATTCTCGGGTTGGCATTGATCACAGAAATATTGATCAGGTAATCTTGCTTGAACTAATCCAATGCATTCACAATGCTGCCAAACTTCACATTTATCGCATTGCACCATTAGGCCGACATTGTCTAGAGAGAGAGAGAGAGAGAGAGAGAAAATATGATTCAATATATGCATCACTAGTAGGAAAATAGTGTGGGTACTAGTAGTGCGTGCGTGTGTGTGTGTGTGAAGGCAAGTGTGTGTAAAGTGTGTGATCCCGGGTAAAACATAAATAATAAATATACGAAAAAAAAAGAGAGAGAGAGAAAGAGAATAGATAGAAGGCTACTACTTACGTCCTTGTCCACAGATACACCTCGTTACTGAGCCGGCATCAGAGCTCCTCTCATCAGAAGAATCCTCTGTTACTACTCTGTTGGGTTTTGATTTTTTTGTTGTGTTGGATTTGCGGGTTCTACGACTGGGTGCTTTACGATTGATACCAGGTTACTATTTGACATGAACTCTAGACGATCCAATTTGCACAATCCACTTACACATTCGAGGGTATTTGTAATTTACAAGAAAAGCGGTACTGTTGTGTATGTAGAAAGAGGAAGGATATATATCTTTTTGGTAGGCTGCTATGTGAACGAAGAGAAAGAGGGTATAGAAATAGTTATAGAAAGAAAAGAAACAAGGATGAAGATGACAACAATGCTTTCAACATAAATACAGTAGATGCTTGTTCGATTGATATATGCAACGAAAACGTATTCCAATTACGATTTTCTACAATCGATTTGATAAGAAAGAAAGAAAGAATAGGATGAGTAACTTTTTTTTTTCCAACTTTCTCTTGATGGGCCCAAACTGGTCTTCAATCAATTGAGATGTGGTTTTGATCATGTAATTGGTTGTGTTCCTCATGAGGCTTAATTAAACTAAAATCTTGCGTTTTTGTATGGGCACATTACATTTGCAGCCATCATGGATGAATGATCCCTCAGTTTTCTCGGTAGATGGATGGCCATTGAGCATAATAGCATACAGTTAATCACTGAGGATATGGGTGGCAATAGAAAACAAAATGATGTGATGGAGTAGAAATGACGAAATTTATATAAACAACAGATGTTTGACACCGGGAAACTCCTCCGAAGACTAACAGATATTATTGGTTAGTTTGATTATCAAGGCTTCTTTTCACTGCTTTTGGAGCATAACTAGCCTTCAGGGTTTTGTTGACCTCTACGACGACAAGAGAGTTCTTCGGGGCGAGAGGCCAGGTTGAGGTTGGATACGATGTACCTTGTAAATGTGCCTCTGACATTAAGGGCACCTTTGGTATCTCGATTCCAAATCTAATGTGCTTGCTAGCATCACTGAAATAATGCTAGTGCTGCTACACTTACAATGTCGGCACCATCATTCTCTGGACATTGCGGGCACAATTTCAAAGGGCAAATGGGGTAGATACGTCCTATTCAACCCCTTGGTATAGCCTCCCTTGACATTAAATGATTGGGGACTTACTAGGAGGTTCAAGATCAGGACATCCACTTGCCCTATGCAAGACATGAGATTCATCGTTCAAGCAGACTTTGATGCTTCAAGTATTACTATGACTACCATCCTCTCTAAGAACGCCGGTTGGTATTCTCGTCTTTTGTTTTCGGCAATGACGAGAGACATAATTTAATATAAAGACACAATGGCAGGATTGCAATGTACATTACTTGTGGCGACTGACACGAGGATTGTTAGAGTATCGAAGTTGAGGTCTTCTGGGGGGGGCATTTGCAGCAAAAGACAGAAGTGCAGAATTCGTCTGTTGGAATGACGATGACTTTGGTAGCAATACCTCTTTGTACCTTCTATATTGATCAAATGATATATAAGCATTAATGAATCAAATCTCTTTCAGTGCATACCTTGATAGGCACTGGCGCGTGCTTTTTTATCGTTACTCGGATTGTTATATCACTGTAGGCGACCACTGTACGTCTGTTATTATCTTGGTCGTGCAACTGTCTACGCTGGGGGGGGGGAGGACTTGTCTTCTTCTTCCGTTGCTTCTTCAATGATGTGTTGGCAAATTTGAGGGGTTCATCTGTGTTTGTTCGGCGAAGAACAACAAGAGCCATGAAATCATTTGCTTGGTTTCTGTTTAAATTGACATACGGTTTGTTCTCTCTGTGACGGAATGAGCACATGTAAGTATAGATTCTATCGAGCATCTATGAGTAACTGCTGTAAATGTCTGTCTACGTTGGACCTACTGTTCATGCTGGGCACTGATTGACGCCAAATAGTCCACGACATCACCATTGGAGCATGGCTTGGCTGTATTCAAGGCGACGCAGCTTGGTTCAATATTGGCGTTTTGACGACTTTGCAGATCTCTCCTGCGTACCCAGTCCATGTCAGATCATACTAGAAAACTTGAACACAAAAGCGTCGTCGTAGCAAATCAGAGATTAATAGCCCTTTTCCAAGAACATAACATATCTAATTCAAGCGATTTCTTGTCAACTATCTAGTTGTGGATTAAGTGGTTTGTGGTATCAAGGCAACATTTGGTAACATTGATTTTAAGAGGGTTTTTACCGTAGCGAAGCAAACCTGCAAAACCATAGTCATCAAGCAGTAAATTTGGCTTCTTGGTTTCAGTATCAAGAAGCTTACCACCAACATAGCGCATCAAAATTTGCATGACTTAGCTTTACCAAAACCAATGTGCTTCTTACTCGAGTTAGAAGTTGCCATGTTGTAGAACTGCTCTTCCAGAAAAGTACTGCTGCCAAAGATATGATTCATACCGCGTAAATAAAAGCTATAAATCAATACATAACCAAATTTGACAACTTTCAAGCTTCATATCTTGACATGTAGACCTTTCTGAGCCACCCGGATAACGCCAAACAATTGCACTTGAGTAGTAGCAACTTCCTGATGCCTTTGCTCAACTTTTTGAGCCAAAAAAAAAAAAATATGGTCAAAAATCGACCAAAAAGCATGAGGTACCCCTCATGGTTTTCATCAAAAATCAAACGGTCGCGTTTTGCACCCTGAAAATGACGACGTGTACTATGGTATATATCAGATCAAAATGTTTCTCTCGATCCAAAGCAACCTCTGAAACCACTTTTATGAGGTTTTCATATGCAAGATATGGCTATTTTCGCTAAAAACTTCATTTCAAATTTTATCAAATTGCTCAGTAATTTCAGTTGAAGTATCTATTACAATTATTACCATTGGAAGCGACTTGAAAAGTACTCTTAGAATGTATTAGGAAGCATCTGATGATAACTATAGTTCGTATAGTCAAATATCGCAAAACAGATTAAAGAAGTCGAAAAAAAAACGAAATCTGTCCAATCTTGAACAGACAACACTAACTGAGTTTCAAATAATTTTGGCGGCGGCGACAGCGGCGCTGTTACTATCTGGCTCAAATGCGTTTCTGATGATGATAATGATGATTACGATGCTGATGAAATGGGGATCATGGAATTGAACGTACAATTGCTTAGCTCAAGAGTTTTTTTTTTTTTTGAAAATTTTCCTTCTAAAGGTGTCTTTTGCGATGACAATCTCTGCATCAAAAGAGCAATATCAGCAATTGGATACCTCCTCCTCCAGACTCTGATTTTAGGATGGCTAACATCTGTAGTCAAATGCCAAAGCTGGTCTTTTCATCTCGACATCTTTGTTCATCATCATCGCCCAAACAACAACCATCATTCATTGCAATGTCAAGTAAAGATGGGTAAATGGATATAATTTTATTTTATGATAAAGAGAGGGTATGTATAGTAAAATATAAATAAAGAAAGGTTTTCTAAAGGTTTTCTAATTTTTTTCTCTTTTTTAAATTTTGAGGTATCAATGTATATAGTATGGGTGAATTGTTGATTTGTAATGGTATATATATATATGACATGTAAGTGTGTTAAAGTTGGAAATTAGAACTCCCATTTGTTCAAGTTTTCATCCATAAAGAGCTCCACCATGCTCTTGACTCTACTACCAACGGGTCCTCTAGGCTTCATCTCCTTGATGCGGGAGGCAAGCTCGTATTGAGATAGTTTGGATGAAGGTCGTCTGGCAACAACATCTTGTGTATTACCAACAGGTGTAGAGGTTTGAATGATGGTTTCAAAACGAAGCCTCAGTTGATCTACTTCGGGCGTTTCAGGTCTAGGTAAGGAGGCAATGGAAGTAGGAGAAAATGAGGATCGACCACTATTGCAAAGCAAAGGTACTGAGCTAGTGTTGATGGCACTTGTTTGTGTGGATGATGCAATCATCATATCCTTTTTGCTGGTAGTTGCAGCGACTTCTGCATCATGTTCATCCGTAGCTGCACTAGAACAAGTAGATGGGTAAGAGACAATATGTTGTTCTTGGATCATGGCAGTATCAGATGGAGCTTCCTGAGCTTCAGCATGTTCAACAGCCTCCTCAAATGGTCTTGTTGTTGTTGTTGTTGGCGTAGGTGTAGATGGTGATGACAAGGCCTCTTGTTGGATCTCTGGCTTGATCTCCTCTGTTTGCTCCTCTTCTTTGACGCTATCAATCTTTTCTGGGGCAGCAGAAGCAGCAACTAATACAGGCCTCTTTTCTGTGAGTCGACTTGGCTTTCTTGTGCGTCCAGTCAATACAGAAACAGGCGGCGTATTTTTGATAACACCTCCTTTGGATGTGGTACTCAATAACCTTTTTGAGGATGATGCTGCTAGTGTAGATGCTACCAGGCTACCTCTTCTTCCACTTGCTGGTTTCATGCCGTCATTTACTCTTTTCGTTGGTGTGACAGAACTGGTGGCAGGTGTCTTTACTTTAGCTGCTGTTGCTATTGCTGATGTAGGACGAGTCTATATTTATTGAAATGAAATTTAGGAGCTGATATTTAGTAAAAAAAAAAGCACGTTGACTTACAGTTACAGGTTTTGCTTTTACATTAGCATTTGGAATCTTGCTACGGTTACTAGTAGATACGGCAGGCTTTCTAGCAGCAGTGGCTAGAGGACGAGATGGAGGTGATTGCTGTTGAGCTGTCGTACCGCTACGCACTGGTTTTCGTTGAGAGGAATTGTCTGAAACGTTTACTGATTTGGGCTTTTGTTGTTTCTTTACTTTGATTGGAATACTGGAGCTGCTCGTACTACTGGTAGTGGAAGTGTTCTTTTCTACCGACAAATCATTCAAAACCAGGTTTTTGAACCAGCCTACTTGGTGCTGAGCATTTTCCACTGTGCTTGCATGTACAAATGTGCCACGTCTACATGTATCCCTCATTTGAGTTCCAAGTGTCCCATGCACAGATTTCCAATTCACTCTTACCTTTTTGAAAGAGATGCAGTGCTGCTTGTGATCTGAGACCAATCTCTGATTGCATTTGAGCCTTCTAAAATAAAACCATAGACAGGCAGGCTGCTTCTTTGTGTTAGAGAGCTGATAGGATGTGTCTGCTTATAAGGCTTACGTTTTGCTAATGGTCTTGTCCAATACCTCCAGCGATGTTGCTGCAGTCAGGTCAAATTGCTGTTCATACACAATCTTGACTTTCAAGGTGGTTGATATTTTGTTTAAAATATCGTCCTTGACGTTCAAAGAGATGATGCCCAACGTTTGTTGTGTCATGCTTGTAGAAACTAGAAAGAGAATGAAGAGAAAGAGAATGTTTGGTATGCATTTTGAGGTATTTTATATACAACACATGTTGAAATAAGCTTAACAAAACTTACATTCTTACTACGTAAATGCTATATATGTGTATATACAAAGAAAAGAGAGAAAGAGGAAAGAAGGAAGAAGAAAAAAAGAGGAGACAAACAAATCAGGGAGGCTATATACTCTCAAGCGGATTGTACCTGCCACCTGTTTGTACGGAACATGGTGGTACAGAGCGATATTGACAAGCTTGTTTTAGAAGTAAAACGTGGATGTTCTTTGCTTGCCAGAAAAGAGAGTTCGACGGAGATTGTTTGTTGTTGCTGATGCTGATGCTTGATGAGCCATATTCAATATGAACATATGGGCACAGTTGGAAAAGAATCAGATAAACATCTTGTTACATTTCTCGTTTATTTGATGAAACTTGACTCTGTTCATGTCGCATCATTATGAAATGCGTTTTACAAGACGTCATTCGGACGTTCAATCAGCAAAAACAAGTATAAAACTTTTGGTAATGGAAGACCCCTATCCCATCGTTTTCCTTTTCGTTATTCCTTGTATTTATCTTTCTTGCACTTGCAACGGTTGCGCCTCACCTCCCGACATGTCGCTGATAAACTTAACTTTAACCATATTGCAACAAGGCGAGAATGATGTGCCCAATCTCTCTTGGTACAATGTCGCTGTAGCATCATCCTTCATCCTTGTCAATGGTTAGCAAATGCACATTTATTTGCATGATAATGGCACATGTCACTCAATCGCCGACTTTCGATTATAGGCCTTATATCCATGTCGCTTGGACTCAAACTTGAAAAGTCCCTATTGACAAGCTCCATACGTTGTATAGTGCAATTGACAATCATGGTTCGTAGCTTTATCAGATGGAACACAAGCCGATTTTAACAACAAACAAATTGCTATAGGGAAAGATTCTTGAGAGCGTATTCAACGCAAAGAACCCTATCCTGGTGATGCTGATGACATGTAAATATTGACAGTGTATATTAGGGCAGAATGTAACCATCTGCAATGTGATACTAAATTCTGGGTAGTTACGTTGATTTTTCTGAGCTCATGTGAAACGGTTTACAATAAATCGGATTGGTCGTTTAGTCGAATGGTAAGGTTGAATCGAAATATCGAATGCCAACACAAGCTAAGTGGTCATCTAGTTTCCATCTGTGCTGTTATCCACTGCATTTTCCACCATCTTCATTGGCATTTTGGGCACTCGCTATGCCATGAATCAGCAGCAATTCTGGCTCCCTGAATTGTTCATTCCTACAATTGGTTTACTACTGGGTATCACAGCAGGCGCAATGGCAGTAGGTCTATCTACCTGCTTGACCAAAGTGGGCCAACAAGCAGAGCAGATCGAAACCTACTTGAGCTTTGGAGCAAGCAGATGGGAGGCGGGTCGAGCTGTTGCTATTGAAGCTATTCGATTGGCTATGCTTCCAAGTATCAACTCCATGTCTGTCATTGGACTGATCACCATCCCTGGTGCCATGACAGGTCAAATTTTGGGTGGTGCTCCCATCATGAACGCCGTGCGATACCAGCAGATTGTAACCTTTATGGTGTCAGCTACCACCAGCTTGGGCGTCCTGTCTGTTGTATTCGTAAGTAATTGACAGTGTGATTGTGTCATTGCAAGCTAACATTTTGTAGTTTTGTATCCATCATATGATTGATACCAAGCATCGTCTTCGTCCTGAACGAGTCCACAAGTACAAGGCCAACCTATTCAGAGATATCAAATTTCTGTTTGTGAGTGTTTGGAAGGAGCTATTTAGCAAGAAGGATCAAGAGAAGAAAAGAGGGCCAGCAGACGAAAACACACCTTTAATTAACTAAATCAGCTGCTGTTTACTATATAGAGCATTCAAGCTATTAAAAAGAAACCCGCCTCATTATCTTTATTCCCCTTTTTTCTCTCTTTTGTATATACCTTTTTTTATTTTTCTTACAAGTGTGTGATGTATTTTATATAAATCAAGCCAATTTTTTTTTTTTCCTCCTTCGCTCTCATCCTCCTCATTCATTCATCAGACCCACCCAAAAAAAATAAAATAAAAAAAAAAATCATATATAATCCCAAAAAAACAGTAAGTATTTCTACTCTCTTTTGTTGCCAATCCCTAACAGACACTACCAAGAGCTATGCCAATATACAAACCACCTTCTTTAGTTCGACAAAATGCTTTCATATTAGAAGATGACCAGACAGAAACCCCTTTAGATACAGTACGATATCAAATCAGCATGAATCATTTCCCTTATTTGTGCTTGCTAATCAAAAAGCATAATAGGTGTGTCGAATTTGTTTCAAAGTAACCACTGATGACGATGATGACTTATTCCAGCCATGCCAATGCCAATCATCCACGTATTCTACCTTGTGAGCTTACCGATGACTCATGCACAACTGAGAAGAGCTAATTTATACAAGATGTAGATATGCTCATCAAAAGTGCTTCAGTCAATGGCTGAAAGAAAACGGATATCCAACACACTGTATCAAATGTAAATCCGTTTATGCAAACGTACCCAGCACAGACATCTCGAGTAAATAGCAATCAAGCCCACCAGATGAGTATATCAAGCAGCATTCATTAACACCATTCATAGAGAACCGTCGCCGTCGTAAATATGCCATGTCAATAGTCATCTCTATCATTGTATTATACTCGCTGTATCATTTGCTTTCCTCTTGCTCGACTATTGAGATAATACCATCCACCAAACTGTATGCTGACTTTGGTGATAATACCTACAAGAATGTACCCGAAGTATTATACGCTCCAGTAAAGTGGTTTTTAATCTTCTATTTGCAACAACGGCACTGACAACATTTCAATTTCTTATAGCGTATAAGCAAATCCTGTGTAAAGTCAAGCTTTCCCATGCATTGTACGATATCTGTCATGATGATTTCAATCATACTCTTTTTCTTTTACTAGTTCATTTGCTTTCAAATCTTGCTTTTTGTTATACAGTTACCATTAATGAGTCCCTTCTCCACCCGGCCCCCCTCCCCCTTAAACTCCAGTTACCAATTTGCATCTATATACATCATCCTTCTTTTCGATAGCATTTCCTAAATAAACCCTTTTTCATGTTAATTCTGGATCCAGGTGGATCTACATCCAGGATTCGGTGGCTAAATCGTGATTACAGGTTATCGGGAGAGAAAAATGAATCATCAAAGGCTTTGTATTGGTATAACTAAGCGAGCAAGGGTTTTTGTTGTAATACAAACAGTGTAAAAGAAGAGTAGAGAAGTGAAAGAGGTCCTCTTTGCCAACCCTTTTTCTTGCCACACTGCTCAATATGATCAAACAAGATCGCTGTGGAGCAAACGTGCTGGCATCCCATGCTCCATGATGCATATACCACACTCAAGGCTGGATGATCTCCCTCCTCCAATTTTAGCCACTGATAGGCTGTATTTGTAAATGTTACTCATATCAAGGAGATTGATTGACCGAGCTCCAATAGTGAGACCATGTTTAAATCATTATTTGTTCCATCAGGCTTTTTTTTTTTTTTTGCCCTTTTCTTTCGTTTCGTTTTTTTATTTTTATAAAATTTTGTTGAATTTTGTTTTATAGAAATGTCATACTCCCCTTACGACTCATACTTATCAAGCTTAGACTCTCTAGTGTTTGATTCTCCAAGCGAAGTGGTTCAATCAGAGAAAGATGTTGCTGATGAATTAGATTTATGGGTAAAGCTCTCTTGAAAAATTTTCTTATATAGCTACCCTGTATTAATAATCAATATTCCGATTTTAGAGTAACGCACAATTCACCTTCGATGTCAAGCCTGGTGTTGGCATTTACGATGAAGAAAAGAGCAAATCCTCTCCCAAGACAACTGCAAACAACAGCCCTGCCAACGCTGCCGCTGCCCAATTCGAATCTGCCTCTGGTCTGGACCCTGTCACCTATGATACTCTTGTAAACTACCTCGATTATGAGCTACCAAGACAACAAGAGGTCAAGTTGGAACCCACCAAAGCTGTTGCTGCTGCAAAGACCCCCTCCTCTCCTCCTGCTATCAAGAAGCAACGCATTCAACCTCGTCCTTTGGCTCCTGCTCTGCCTGCTCTAGCTCCCAATGTTATTGCTGCTGCTCCTACTCCCATCGCACGTCAAGTCTTGTTACCTAAACCTCCTACTACAAACATCAATGCTAACATCTTGTCCTCTCTTTTGGCTACTGCTACTTCCTCATCCGCTATGTCTGTTGCTCCTCCCTCTCCAAAGAAGACCGCCGCTCCCAAGAGAACAATCGCAGAAGTTAAAAAGAGCTCAGAAGAACCCACAAACCCTGATGAAGATAAACGTCGTCGCAACACAGCTGCAAGCGCTCGTTTCCGTGTCAAGAAGAAGATGCGTGAACAAGCTATGGAGCAATCTGTGCGCGAAATGACTCAGAAATCTGATAAGCTCCAAGATCGTGTGAACAACCTGGAATCAGAGATCAAATATCTTCGTAGTTTACTACTTGATAAAGCTGCTCGCGGTCAATAAGCAAACAAACAACAACCAAACCAAACAACCAAACCAAAATTCAACATTTTATAAATATTCAACATAACCCCATACTCCTTTTTACATATTCAACATACTCCCCCCCCCTGCCACATCTTCACTTTATATTCAACATACTAATCTTCCTTCCTACCCTCTCAAAATTCAACATTATATCATTTTCTTGCTAGTTTCTTTCTGTATCATATTTTCAACATTAATTTTGTACTTGTAATTCAACATTGCCATATATTTTTCTCAACAAAAAATTTGCTTTTCCAACAAAAAGCACATTCAAATCACTTTTTCCAACAAAAAAGTAACTCTTTTTAATAAACCTAATTCAACATTATTAAAAATATAACCTTGCCCTCATGTTGCCATTTCTTGCAGCTATGAGACAATATTTGTAACAAATAACCTTTCGCAATGTGCTACAAGAAGAGGAGTTTTTTTCATGTGCATTGGCTATTAGGAATGCATACTCATGTAAGGAATAACTGAATGGAATCAGATTTGTGAGTTGGGCTTTTGTTGATTGCTGGGGGGGGATACAAGAGATAGGGATAGACGGGATCAATTGACCATGTACCAAGTGTCAACATCTACAGGATTGTATAGACACGTGAGAGCGTCAGTGGGAGTGCCCTGAATATTAAGTTTGCCCGGAATCAAAGCGGCTTATGCATTGCACTTGATCCGCATCAGTCTTGAAGCGATGCTATATGGTTGCTGTATGTTATTTGGCATAAGCTCGACTCTTTATTATGACGCAGCAATTTGCGTAAAGACGACGCAAAAGTATCTAAGGGAAGCTAAATGATTCAGGTTCACTTAAAGTGGCTGCAATTCAGTTTGTGTGCTACAACATTGTACACCATTTGTAATTTGTGAGACCTACATACGGAAACGATGGCAGAAACGACCATTCCTTTGTTCTATTTGCATTATACTACACAGTAGCCCTTTCTTCTATCAAATCTTGACGGCAGTAACTAAAAGCGTTATTCATCATGGTTGCATGGAAAATATGGTGTTGCGATCAACGAACACTGGCGTTTGTGGGCATTATTTCACTTTTTAGCCATCATTATCGTATGAGAGCCTTTTCTGATCGAGCTGTAGCTGTAAATCCGACTGTTCTGCGATGTTCCACGTCTGCTTCAAAGGATGCAACTGATCCAAGGGCAGACAGCATACTAGCAACACCTCTTACTACTCAATGATATGCAAATTTCAGCAAAAATTGGTAAAGTCGAGTCGTGATTTCTCGCGTTAGAAGCTGATTTAGGCCACCAGAACAACGCCAAACAATCGTTCTCATCCAGCACTAACATTCTGACCCGTTTACTCAACTTTTTTTGGGGATCGTCGAAAATTGGCCAAAAACCATGAGGTATCCCTCATGGTTTTCATCAAAAATCAAACGATCGCGTTTTTCACCTTGATAATGAAAACTTTTACTATGATATGTATTGAATGAAAATGTCCCTCTTAGTCCAAAGCAGCCCCTGAAACTTTCTTGGGAGACCTTTCTATGGAAAATCTCGACATTTGCAACAAAAGCCTCATTTTATATTTTTCAGTATTGCTCAATAAGCTCATTCAAAACACATGAAATAACTGACATCATTGGATGCGCATTGAAAAGTACTCCAAAGATGCATTAGGAAGCATGGGATGAACGCACAATTTTTATAGTCGAATCTGACAAAATAGGTCGAATCGTGTCCAAACTGTCTGAAAACTAACAAATGAAAGCGATTATAAGCGAAAAACTCGAATCTTGCGAGTATAATAAATGACAAATTAGTAAAGCAGTCTCTTGAATAAGCCAGATTGAGCACATTATTACCTTGAAAACTCAAGCGTCCGCTAATGCAGCACCACTGCCGGCCCGTTTCTCGTTTCTGTTGCAGAAAGAGATGGTCCTGGAAATAATGCCAGTGTTGGATTGACTGGGTTTTGGATTGAATACAGGCAATGGCTGCCTGAATAAGAGAGTGGAAAGCCCAGAGACAGCGATGGCCAAAGCAGATGTCTTGTCTCTACCTTGAATGGCTCTGTGATTGAGAACGGACACACAGGCAGGATTTAAGCACAGGAATGCTCCATGAATGGACCTCGTCTTGGTCTTACCATCCTTTGTTTTGATGGTTCGTGTGGGATGAGAGGTGGGACCAAAGCAGTACATGCACGTCTGGGATGTCTTGTGTCGTTGTTAGTATGCACAGCGGCGCTTTGGCACATTGACAGATCTTTTCAGCAGTAGTAATGACACCTAGGGGGAGCCTCTTCACCGAGAGTAATGTCTTCTTGAGTGCATCCAATATACTAGGCTTGTCAATGATGGGTCCCTTATTGCTTGAAAAAAGTTATTCATCAATCGCTGCGGCGAGACACTAAATGTTTTGGGCCTTTTGACAACAGGTTGGCAACTTGATGTGGACATGGCATTTGTGGATGTTACAGCTTCATATTCTCTTTTCTTCCCTTTAGCAACGACTCTTCTTTGGGGAGGATGGCTGGTTTGAATGCCAGTAAACGGATCTCTTTGCTCTACTTTTGTTCGCACGCTAGACATTCAACACAAATAACTAGACAAGAAAAACGTGAGTATTCGTAATGGTACATCGATTGACCAGATCAATACATACTGTAATAAGAGTAGCGCTTTATAGATTTGGTTATAAATATGAGCTGTCAAGACACAAAAATATGACGAGAACTAAGAAGTGGTTTTAGATAGTATTGATGCTACGCAAACAAAGAGTGTAAATGAACAAGAAAGAGTGGAGAGAAGAGAAATACGTACTGAGAATGGCTGCAGCTTTCATGAAGGAATACTTCAAGCGGTTTTACAAGTCAGGCATCAATATATCAGATCTAGAACAAGTTTGGAATGCCTTAAATGATGTTGTCAATAGCTGTTTGACAGATGAAGAGATATACCGCCACATATTAGACAGTAGTTATCTTTACATTATTCAAGTGTTACCTATCATGTCCTGAAGAGAAGACATACAAGCTTGATCAATAAAAAGTTGTATAAAAAGTAAACAATGCATTGTGTAATTCAATAAGTACAAATACATCCGCTAACGTTACATTGAAATATTGGAAAAGCGTACACTTGCTTTACAACTGCTCCACAACTGGCACCGAGTATCTTCCTGTGAAGCAAGTATTTAATTGCGCCAGAGCTCTGTAAGCTAAACTGTGCGTTCGTTTGATATTCAGTATATAATAGACTAGCCGATCAATCTCGCTAAGCTGGATGACGATGTCGCCCTGCGGGCTCTCGCCGAAGACATTTTATATCAAATATTATAACATTTTGATACATCAAGTAGGTTTTAAACAATCAATTATTAGTAGAAGGTTATATAAGAGCCAGGAGGGGGGAGGAGAGGAGATATCTACCTCAGCATCTTTTTGCTTATACACTGATATTAAACGAAGCCTATTATTGAGACGATGTGAAAGAGAATTCAAGTTTTATGCAGCATTCATACACCACAATTTCCATATTTTGATATTAGAATTGTCATGGCATTCACTGCTGCGGATGCTCTTAATAAGATGGCGCATAAAGCTGGTCATGCGCAAATACAGGACTTGTGTAAGATCTACAGCGCTTTTTTTTGAGATATTGTCATTGCAAAAGACATCTTTATGAGGCAAAACTCCCCAAAAAAGTCTTCAGGCTAAACAATTGTCCTTTCAACTTCATTGTCCCCATTTAATCAGCATCACAATCATCATTGACATCGTCGGAAAGGCATTTGGGTCAGCTAGTAGCAGCGCCGCCGCCAAAATTGATTCAAACTCAGTTTATTTTTTTCTATCCAAGATTGGACAAATATCGTCTTTTTCCATAATCTCATGCCAATTCGACCAAGAGTCACACCAATTCCGAATGGCTGATCCATCCACCAAGGGCTTCAAATCCCTTCCCTCCTCCACTCCTTTACCAGCTCCAGTACCGATCCTGTCTCCCAATCGATGGAAAACGTTTTGGTCCCTTCGCATTCCCTTGAATGCACGGAACACCTGGTACCGTGTTCTCCATCACAAAATCGCTACTGGTGAAACCCTTCAACGCCGCTTAAAAGTCCCTTATGATGCCACTTGTACCATCTGTAGATCATCCATGGAGACAACAGAACACTTTCTCTTCGCCTGTCCCATTAAACGCTCCTTTTGGACCACTGCTCTCCGTACATACATGCCACCGCCCATTAATCAAAACAGTTACTCTAACTTTAGAAAATTCCTACTCTTAGAACACTTCCCGTCTCGACAACAGCATCCTCTTTTTCCCGACTTATCTGTTCCCCAAGTATTTGCCTGTATGCTACACACCATTTGGTACTATCACTATCAGCATCTTTTTCAACACACTCCTTTCTTACCTTCTATCCTTCTCTCCTACCTCCAAAAATGCCTTTCCACCCTACAATCCCAAGAAACCTTAGATCAAGTTCTCTAAGTTGTATCCCATATATCCAGTCTTTTTCCCCTCTCCCTTTATTTAGGTGACGTTTAAAGGACTTTAAATAAAGCATTCATTTGCCCTAAAAAAAAAAAAAAAAAAAAAAAAAATCGTCTTTTTTTCGACTTGACAGAATAGTTTTGTGATATTCGACTATATAAGTTGTGATAATCACCCGATGCTTCCTAATACATTCTTGGAGTACTTTTCAAGACGCTTCCAATGGTGCCAAATAAAATAAATGTTTTGACTGAAATTATTGAGCAATTTATGAAAATATGAAATGAGGTTTTTGGCTAAAATAGCCAGATTTTGCATATGAAGACCTCATAAAAGTGGTTTCAGAAGTTGCTTTGGATCGAGGGAAACATGTTGATTCAAGATATACCATAGTAAAAGTCTTCATTATCAAGGTCAAAAATGCGATCGTTTGATTTTCGATGAAAAAAAATTTTTTTTTTGTATGGATGTTGCTTATTTATTAGTAAATATACATTATAATAAGAACATCAAATGATGGATTTTCGATGAAAACCATGAGGGGTACCTCATGCTTTTTGGTCGATTTTTGACCATATTTTTTTTTGGCTCAAAAAGTTGAGCAAAGGCATCAGGAAGTTGCTACTACTCAAGTACAATTGTTTGGCGTTATTCCGGTGGCTCAGGAAGGCCTACATGTCAAGATATGAAGGCTTGGAAGTTGTCAAATTTGATTATGTTTTGCTTTATAGCTTTTATTTACATCGCATGAATCACACCCTTGGTAGCTGGAATCTTCTGGAGGAAGGGCATTTCTGCAACCTGTGCAATTCTAATTGAATAAAAGGTATATTGATATTAGTAAAGCTAATTCATGCAAGTTTTGATGCGTTATGTTGTTGATAAGCCTATTAATAATGGAAATGAAAATCCGAATTTGCTGCTTGAATACTATGGTTTTGCGCCTTCGCTTCGCTGAGGTAAAACCCCTTTACAGGTCAGCGTTACCAAATGTTGAATTAGATGCCAAATCTCCCTCCCCAGTGCCAGCTTCGCCGGTGGTTTTTTCGAGCATTGTACGGTACTTAGTGCTTTAAATTTTTTTACGTCTCTGGTCACTGATTGGTCATTCCGACGTTTTTTTATTATACGTTTTTCGAAATTTGAATTAATTTTGGCTGGCTGCTGGCAACATCAATGCCATTGCCATCCTAAAGGTAAATGATGCTTTTAACAACCCATACAAAGGAGATTGCGAGCTGAGAGAATACCATAGCTTATCCCGCTAATCCATCTTTGCATTTGTCATAAATCTCCCTATACAAATCAAAGTACAAAAAAACAGGCAGCAGTAAGGAGTACTGTCATCCAATTTTTATTTGCTATGCGTACAGTGTTTCTTTCAAATCAACTGCCTCGTCATGATTATTCATGATGCTACTACAAGCCAACGCATCATAGATGTTACCGTTTTGTTGTTCGGGTAGATCTACAACCACATGCTGTGCGCCCATCGTTTGTTGTTGATGCTGCATCGTCGATCTTTTACTCACAGGAATAGATACAGCAGGTATTTTACTTGCCCCGTATTTTGAAAACTTGAATCTATCCAGTGCATATCTAGTTTTTGCTGTTGTCTTTGCTGTTGGCTGCTGTGGCACAATGTCATCCCTGGAACCGTGTCTGCAACTCTGTTTTAGCTTCTCCTGGTGATAAATACTACCTATGCCATTTTGATACTCCATACAATTTAATGTAGGAATGGTCGACAAGCCTTTTTTATTATTATTGTTGTTGTTGTTACCATGTTCTTGTTGCATAATGGCTTTCAAAAACGATAATGGTTTTTCTCTTAATGATGGTTCAAGCGGCATGGACTGAACAGTAAAATTGTTTCCATTGTTATTATCCCAAAACTCTTGTCCCAGGGTCTGATATCGTACGGCTATGTCACAGCTAAATGCATGCTTGTTGGGTACATGTATGTCAAACATGAAGCGATCCAATGCACTGTTACTGCTAACATCTGACAGTCCACCATAAAATGCAGGTTCTTTGTAATAGGCGTCTATATCTGTCCAAGTTTTCCAATCATCAAGCGAGCAGCGAACAAGAACCTTCTTTTCAAAAGCCAAGTTATGCACCAACACACGTCCTTGTACTACTTGTAACGAATGGTTCCAAACAAGGCTCTCTAAACTAACCATTTGTGAGATGAAACGCCTTGCTGGGTGGATTGTCAATGGCCAATTGGGAAGTGATAAGCTGTCCCTACCAAGAGCTCTGTTGTTGGTACCGAGTGAGTCTGTTGTTGGCGGTTGAGCAATAGCCAGTGAATCGCATTCATCCTGTAAGCCATTGACCATGTACAACTCGAGAAACGCATCCTCCAGTTTGCTTTCTTCTTCCTCTTGTTCTTCTTCTTCCTCGTCTTCCTCTGTCTCTTCTTCATCGTATTTATCGTATTCATCTAATGGAGGTGGTGTATAAAAATGAACCACTCGAGTCAAAGGGTCATTAAAATGAACTGATTTGATGGTGGCTGCTGTGGCAATAGATTCAGAACCAATAGTCTCCAATTTGCGTAACGAGGGCTTCAGTACGCGATCCGCTGATTTAGCAGTGCCCAAAGAAGAAGGGGATGAAAAAGCACATGGCGGTGGTGATAGTGGCGATACAAAGTTGTTAATGGGAGTAGAATTGAGATAGCAATTGGAAGAAGAGTAGAGCAACGAAGTGTTGGACAGACTAGGTTTGAGGCGAACTCTTCGCAAGGTGGAGCTTTTAGCATTAAGGATAATATCTGTCATGTTGATATGTAATGTATAGCAAAAAGAAGAGTAATGGAAAAAAGAAAGAGGCAAATAATCTATTGCATTAAATACATTCGCATAATGCATTACAGGAGAAGTATGAAGGTGCTCGCTTTTGTTTGCTTCCCCTCCCTTTTTGCCATCACTCCTATTGAATGGCATTAGTTTTTGAGGATGTTCTGGCAGCTTCTTCATGCCATATTACACGCATACCCCTGAATGCGCTTCACAGAAAGAGTTGACAATAGCATATTGATTTATTCATGCCAATTCTGTAGAAATTGATTTATTAGTGAGTTCTTTTTTTTTTCGCTCTCTCATTCTTTCTTTTTTCAAATACTACAAATGCAATACCCTTATTACAGAAGCAAGAGCTATTATTTCTCATCTTCACCAAGAGAACCTAGTAGATATCAAAACACCAGAGACTCTAATAGTGTCATAGGAGATTGGCTAGCTAGAGAAGAAGCTCTGTTAGAGGGCATGGAGGCAGATATCACTGAGGCAATGTCTCCAACAATAACAGCAGACCCTATTCAGGTATGTAAAGATATGTGTCCTGTGTTTCATCTGCTTGCCGTATCACCAACATGACATCTTGTTTGTAGCTACAATATCCGTCTTTTCGTGCTGCTTGTCCAGGTTTGTTTACACACACACACACACACACATCGTATACCACCACATGTGTTTCAGTAGACTAACGTTGCGTAGATGTAAGCAATTATCCGCAGGTACCACCACTAGCCAATAATGGAGGCCCTAGCATCAATGGATTGAGACCCACGAGTGAAATTCGTAAAAGCTACCGTTGTACATTTATCAGCTAGTTTACTCATTCACGAGCATAGCTAAACCATTTGATTCCGTCTTCAACTTTGGTGTATTTAATAAGATCCAATCAAAGTGTCTTGACGATGTATGTAATATAACACACATTATCCCCAATGGATTAAACTCCCTTTTTGCTTTAGGCTTTTTATCAAAACGGCAATCTGGTCATTTCAGGTACGAAACTCAATTGAAAGAGATGCAATCATGAGCTAAACAGTCTGTTTGTAGCTCCTACTGGCTCTGGAAAGACAGTTGTGATGGAACTTGCAATCATCCGAACACTGCTACATGGTGAAATCAACTCTAAAATCATCTACATGGCGCCCACCAAGAGTTTATGCAGCGAAAGAGCAAAAGATTGGCAGCTCAAATTCAAGCCTCTGGGTATCGAATGTGCGTCGTGATGCAGCTGTTTGTTTGTTTCTGCTGTATATTTACCCATTTGGTATACAGGTACAGAGTTTACAGGAGACACCCAAAAAAGCTCCATTGCAGCTATCCGAAAGACGACCATCATGTAAGTTGTGGTAGTCGAGGCAGTTTGTGTCTGTTTGATTTACACCAGATGATTTCATAGAATCACCACACCTGAGAAATGGGATTCAATGACTCGGCGCTGGAATGACCACAAACAATTGATGAAGCTCATTAATTTGTTCTTGGTATGTCATCATTTTTGGACCATGATCTCATCTTATGAATGGCATGATTTTAGATTGACGAAGTTCACATACTAAATGAGAAGCGGGGGGCATGTTTGGAAGCATGCGTGAGTAGGATGCAAGTAAGTACGGATGTCGAGGTTTTGCATGATTTTAAGGGGCCAATTTGTTTGACCTACATACTAGACAATGGACATCAATTTACGCTACATTGCAGTGTCAGCCACTGTGCCCAACTTGCAAGACATTGCAACCTGGTTACATGCTAAACGTAGGTTTATATTAGCGAGCCTGACAGTGATTGATTGTATTAATACATGTGTATGTATTAGCCATCTCATTTTCAGAAGAGTACCGCCCTATCATACTGGAGAGATTCGTATACGGATATCCCTACCAGGAGGGTAACATGTTTCTGTTTGACCGTAAATTGGATTGGAAGTGAGTGCAACATTCAGTATATAGCTTGCCAATGCGCTAATTAATGTGGTTAAGGTTGCTGGAAATGATTGAAAAGCATAGTGACAACAAGCCCGTGTTGATCTTCTGCTCTACTCGCAAATCAACTGAACTAGCATGTTCTACGATAACAAATTTGATGGACAAGAAGCGAATAACGACGTTAAAGTAAGCATATGTGTGCAGATAGGTTTTGAATGTATTTTCATGCCTGTATCTTGTAGCAAATCGTTTGCCATAGATCAGAGCAATATTCAATTCAAAAACAAGAATTTGCTCAAGTTTGTTGCCAGAGGCATTGCATTTCATCATGGTAAGTGGTGTATGTTATCAGGCTTCATATGAGTCCAGGCTTATTTCCGTCAAACTACATTTTAGCTGGATTGGATCCTGCTGATCGCTTTCAAGTTGAAACCAAGTTTATGAACAGAGAAATTCGAGTCATAGGTATGTATATCGCATTGCATCTGTACGTATAACCACATTCCTCACACCGAGCACGCATAGCTACTACATCCACTTTGGCTGTGGGCGTCAACTTGCCAGCACATCTGGTCATTGTCAAATCCACTCAAGGTATGTCTATTCCATTACGCGCACACGCAAACACACGCTTACGTCTGGGTGTTATCAGCAGGCTATCAAAACGGAAGTCTACAAGAATACTCTGACATTGATCTCCTTCAAATGATGGGAAGAGCTGGTCGACCTGGATTAGACACATCTGGCTGTGCCGTCATTCTCACTACCACCCAAATGGAGCTTCGCTATAAATCCTTGGTCTCTGGCACCACCAATCTGGAAAGCCGGCTTCACGAGAACCTGATTGAACATCTTGTTTCCGAGATCTGTTTGGGCACCATCACAAATCAAATTACCGCACTCAAATGGCTCCAATCCACGTTTCTCTATGTGAGATTACTCAAAAACCCAGAACATTACAAACTGAATCAAGACTCCATCTCGTCAAACACCATATTACAAGAAATTTGCGTTAAAGATTTGGAGCTGTTGCAGTACCACAACCTTATCCAGAAATCGCCTACTGATGCCACACTCAAGGCAACTCCCTTTGGCGTCGCCATGGACGTATATTATATTCGATTTCCTACCATGGTGGGATTGATGGAGAGCGAGACGCCCACTTCTGTCAGAGACACGTTGGAACTTATCAGCAAATCACATCAAGAAATAGAAACCATTCGACTCAATCAGGGCGACAAGCAGTTTCTCAATTCCATTAGAACCCATGACAGCGTCCGCTTTCCTCTGGACAAGATAACGAGTGTAGCAGACAAGGTCTTCATGATGATTCAATGCGTGTTTGGGAACATTTCTCTGAACAATACCAATGGTGGCAACACACTGCTCAACATCGAAGCATCAGCTATTATGAAGCATTCAAGTCGCTTAACAAGATGTAGGTACATTCTATCGTAAATGGCTGAATGCTGAATGTACTCACACTTTTGATCCGCAACAGGCTTAATTGATTGCAGTGTTCATGAGCAGAACGCTGCTAAATTGAAATATGCACTGGAGTTATATCAATGCCTGCAAGCACGCATGTGGTCCAATTCACCTTATATTGCTCGTCAATTGCCCGGTATTGGAGCACAGTATGCTAAAACCATAGCTCAAGCCAACTTGATCAACTTTGACCAATTGAGAAATTGCGATCCTGGAAGATTTGAGCAGGTTTGTAGTTTGAGGGATGTCTTTAATATAATAGCAGCTCATTGGATGCCAAAACATAGCTGCTACATCGCAACCCTCCATTTGGCATCAAGCTCTGTAAAGAAATTTCCATTTTACCCAATCTGAGTCTAGGCATACATCAGGTATGTCATACACGAACAGCAGCATCTCAACTCATCTTGATTTTCTATTACTAGTTGATGAACAGTGGCTCTGAGACCAACCGAGAAACCGGCAATGTAACTGTTACAATACATATCGACATTGAATTGAAAAACACAGATGTAGTTACTCGTACCAAGCAAGGCAAGAGCTGCTATGTTCAGTTTTGGCTGGAGACCTCGGAGAACCGTCTGGTGGATTTTCGTCGTACCTTGTAAGTAGTGCAAACTGTATCTGTTTGCTTTGTACTCCAACCTGATTATGGAATGACAGAATTTCCAACCTGCTTCAACAAAAATGCGCCTTTGATCTCAGAGTAAAAGTCGAATCTTTAACCAGCACAATCACTGGGCATCTTCAATGTGGAGATTACGGTAGAGTATGTCTGGTTAAGAGAGAATAGACTCAACTCATGTCCTATGCAAACACAGTGGGCCTCGATGTACAGAAAGAATTCAAGCCAAAAGTGGATCCTCGTAAATTTATCAACATTGCCAGCGCTTCCAACATGTCCAAACCACATCTTACACCGGAAATCAATGAAATTCTGGAGGAAATGATAGCGGGCGATCCAATGGACGTCGAAGATGACGATACTGAAATGCAAGAGATATTTCAACCACCCATTCAAGTACCCATCAAGCCCACATCGCCACCTCCACCACCAAAAGCTACATCAAACCCATTTACCATGACTATGCCAATAGACTCTCAAACGGATACAGACATTGAAGAGATGAGTGACAACATCGATATTCAGGCTTACAACAGACTGTTCAATGTTATCAGTAACCAAGAAGGAGCAGGGCCCAGCACTTCATTCGAGTCAAAGACGTTTCAAAAAGCGCAAAAACAGAAAGAGCCTGCTGTAGCTTTAAAAGAAAAGAAGAAGCCCAACAAGAAAAAGGCAGCAGCACCATCCTTGGAACCGTTTGTATGGGTGTGTTATGAGATAGTATAGACACTCATGAATCGCATTAGATGCAAGCACCAATGCAAGCAGAAGGACAAGTACGTCTGGATAGTGCTAACCACATGTATGGGTACTGATACCAGATGACTAGATGTCGCCACAAATGCTGCAAACGATCTCTAGTTACTGCCAAGGTTGAAAAAGACGACACACCTCCTCCCATCATTGGCACAAAAAGACCTAGTCCCGACAATGAGAATAAACAGCCATCAAGCAAACGAAAGGCAAATGCATCGTCCCCGTCAGCATTATTAGCTCAACCTGCTGAACCATCAGCCGCAACTACACTAGAGCCCAAAACTTCTCAAACGGATCACTTTTCCCATCCATCTGAAAAAGGTGATTAATAAGTGTATTCCCTCCATCCCCCCCCTCCCACATGAGAACCGTAGGCGTGTATTATTAAACCCCACCACTTGATTAGATGTAGAAATGCTGGGAAGATTGGATAATACTATTAGCGAAGAGAATGAGGCTATTACTGAAGCACCAATGGCAGTAGTAGCATCAACACCTACCATGGCAGGTATAGAAACTCTTGTTTTAGTTCAAAAAGAAGGACAACATGTCTCTTAATAATGTCCATTTATAGAAACCATCCTTGATCAGTCGATACTCGATGATATTGACAGTGACAGTATGGCTGGAGATATTAACACGGAAACTCTTTCTGGCCATCCAAACACGGTTGCCTCTGTTATTAGATATACTACAACGCATGCAACGACTTGCGATGAATTATGGGACGAAGTAGGAAGATTAGCACATCAGGCGTTCTCCAGCTTGAACAGACGCAGTGAAAACCACGATGCTCAGGAGCCAGTTACCCAGCCAGATCCTGCTATTTCCCTTGATCTCCCAACCCCCACCTTGAAAGAATGGATTACAGAGAATGTCATCCTTGTATAAAATATACAACTAATAAAAACCCTTGCGTCTTTCCATGGTCGTTAGTAACACCAAGCAGGCGGATTTAAGTGTCCCTTCTAGTTGTGTGTATACATTTATTACTGTCCTTTATGCAAGAATGCCAGAATCACACACCACAGAGACAAAATTCCACATTAATCATCCCATTCATCTTCTGCAACTTCCTCGTCCTCGGGATTGGTAGGTTTAGGCTTTACCTCATCATCTCCTTCAATATTTTTGGCGGCTGCAAACATGCGTTCCATTTGCTCCTTTTTGCGTTGTTCTTCACTGACAAATTTCTTGCCCATCTCGAATTTAGCCTGGGATTGTGCTTGCGATGCTGGTGGTGGTGCAGTAGATAAAGGCGACATGTCTTCTGGCTGCAATGAGATTTTTCCCAGTTGTTTGTTGTCTCCTTTAAACCAATTGGCTGCTTCTTGAGCAGGATGATCCAAGTCTAATGTAGGCACAAAAATGTCGTCTTGGAAAAACTCGGGCTATCACAATGCGTCAATGGATACCGACATATACACCACACCCCCCTCAACTTACTCTAGCTCTAGGCACTCGTACACCCACAGGCTCAATACTGTTCGGTGTCAGTCTATAAAATCTATCAATCTCGATATCCTTGACATGGCATGTTTTTTTAGGCAAAAAAGCGAATCCTTGTTGTAGTGTAGTGCCTTCAATCTTTGCCACAGCAGTCAGTTGTCTGTCCTCTTCCAAGTGGTATGTGTGAATGGTGCGATCGCCTCTTCCAGCAACAAACAAAATGTGACAATCAGGATCATAGTAAGCACTCATGATACTGGGTGAGATATCAATGGTCTTTCTGCATAATGGTTTTGACAAATCCTCTTTGCTCATCAACAAGACTTCGCGAGAAGATCCAAGACCAAATCCAACGCTGACCAACAGTTGGTTGTCCAACCACACCAAGCGAGAAGGCCTGATGCTGTTGTGCGAAGGTCCTTCAGCTACGATTTCGCCAGTGCGAGCATCCAAGACGCGCAGCTTTTTGTCCTTGCTGGTGGTCGCAATGTGTGTGCCATCTGGACTCCATGCGCAACTGAAAATCACATCCTTGTGCTGACCCTTCAACACAATTTCCTCTTTTTGAGCTTGTACATCCCAGATACGTACCGTTGGGTGGCCCAAATCATCAGATGTTGTTAATAAGATGTCTTTGGTGGTAGGATGGAATTCAATCAAATGCACCTTGTCCATAGAACTGGACCCAAACACACATTTGGGTTCTGCTATATCTTCCTCAATACCGCCTTCAGGAATCTCCCATACTCGAATCTTGTTATCCATGGACACTGTATTTAGTGTAAGCATCAATATACACCCGTTGTCGCTCAAAAGTGATCTTACCTGTAACCAGAATATTCTCATTGAATGGATCAAACTTAAAGTTGCTTACTTCAGAATTACAAAGCACAGATGGGATATGAATAGGAAGTCGACCTGGTTTTTCGCTGTTGATGATACTAACACGACCACCAGGACCAGACAGAGGAACAGCGATAAATTTGGTGTTGGCCTGTCATTGTCCATGTTATCAATGTTTGCATAAAAGCAAGCAACTCGCTCTTACTTGAATCAATTCACATTCACCACTCTTGTTGATACTGAGCCCTTGGAGATCTTCATAACGTGTGCTAGGATGGTAAAACTTGCCTGCGATATACTTGTACACGGAAGCATTTGCAGAGCCAAATTTAGGAGGTGCCTTTCGAGTGTGTTAACGACGTGTGTGCATGTGTTTCTTAGGGTCTTGTATAGTATACCTTTTGTGCCATGTTTATCAATGTGCAAAGAAAAAAGAAAGAGGATTAAATTGTATGTTGGCTGAACAATGCGGTCATGATGAATGGAAATGCGACACAAGGCATTTAAAGCCAGTAAGGAGCATGATGCCACATTTTGGCCTCTTCTTTTAGGGTTTGGCCTCTTGTTTTAAGCAGCACATACACAATAGACTTCTTAGTAACATTTGGAAGCTAGGCGTTCTGCTGATCATACACCTATTCATTTGCCAAATACGATAATTGCGTTGTCTGGGCAATCTCATGTCTTGGATACCAAATCACAGCAATAGCCGGCAAGAAGATTTCCAATGGATGTATAAAATAAAAGCCATTAGATGACAAGCGTGTCATCACATAAGATTTCAAGTATATTAATAGCATCTCTCAGTGTTCCATGCAAGATTTATTTAAAGGCTGTAGATCATAAATTAGTGCTCAACAAATTAGTATAAATAGACAAGCCAATCACTAGGCCTGTGTGCAACACATACACTATCTTTCCCGCGGTCAATAAGGAGGACTTTGAGTGTTATTTGGCACTGTATCCGCGGAAGGACCGCACAAGTTTCTATCATGATATAAATAACAAGCTATGGTTTGTTTGTTTAGTTCCTCTTCATCTTTTTCTCTCTCTCTCTCTCTCTCTCCTTCTATCATGTCTGAAATCTCTCTTTTTGAATCTAGCTTGCTTAGCCCTGAAGTACAATCTCAATTGCCTGCTGGCTACACGCTTCGTGCCCTTCGATCCAATGACTATGAGCGTGGATTTCTTGACGTCTTGACCGTCTTGACGGAAGTAGGAGGCCATACCAAGGAAGAGTTTACAGGTAAAAACACAACACTAGATTGTCTCCCCGTATATACATCTGACTGAACCATACTCTTCTGTAGAACAATTCAATTACATGAAGAAACATAACCATGAATGTAAGTAGACGAGTACCTGAGAGAAGCAGGAGACATGCGGAGAGAGAAGGAATACTCATTCGGCCAAAAGATCATACTATTACTATCACCGAGGATGCCAAAGATCAAGTTGTTGCCGTCGGTACTATTCTCGTGGAAAGAAAGTTCGTGCACAAGAATGGTCTTGTTGGACATATTGAGGACATTGCTGTCAACAGCAACCAACAAGGAAAGAAGTTGGGTTTGAGAATCATTCAAGCTCTCAAGTTTATTGGTGCTCAACGTGGCTGTTACAAAGGTAAGTTTCATTCAGGAGTAGGGGGGGGGGGGGGGGGGGTGAAAGGGGCTATCAACTAAAACATGCGTATTTTGATTTGCAGTCATCTTGGATTGTTCAGAAAAGGTAAAATTACGGAAACGTTGATGCATTCAACCTATTATTCACCTTGGCTTCATCATTTTAGAATGTACCATTTTACGAAAAGTGTGGTTTCAAGCAAAAGGAGGTCGAGATGGCTTGGTACGTTCCTCAAGAAAAGGCTCGTTTGTAAAATTTCAATAGCATCGCAACAACAGCATCTATTTATTCCCCCACCCCCCCATCCCACATACACAACACAGCACGACACATGTTCATGCTGCAATAAAACACGAGTATTCCTCGACAGTCTTATAAGCGATATCAAAAATTAAGCAACGTTTAATGTAGTATAGTAGTAGTAAATCTATTCCCATCTTGCATTCTCCAGGTTTTTCAAAACAATAGGATACGTTGTTTTATGGTTGTCATGTCCCCAAATAGTATCCATATGCTCGTATCCGTCCACACGCTCCACATGAACCAAATCCAACATGGGAAACAGCGTCTTTTGACAGTCGGAGGTTGAAGGTGTGCTCTCTTTGGCCACCTGTTCAGGCGATAATCCATGTGTCTCATAACCGGGAAATGTGCGTACAAATCGCTCTCCATTGACCAGATAATCGGCTGTACCGTAAAACACCACCAAAGGCACCTTTCGCTTGAAATCTGTGTTCATGACCGTATTTTGGTCTGCTACGTACAAACACACCCCTTTACGTCCCCAACCTGCAATCCAATCTGCAATCAGACGAGAACTCACAGGGCGTGGTGTGAATTGAAAGTACTTTGCTTTTCTTCTGCGAAGCCAATGGCTGTCCCACCAACTAAACAAGTATGAAAACATGCTGTATGCCAAGAAACAAAATAGTCTGGGTTCGACAATCGTCTGCGCAAATGACATGACGGGCAAGAAGGATCCAGTGCCTATACGTTTGATGTCATGTCGTGAGTTCAGTCTCCCTGTTTTTCATGCTACACATCTTCTTACCAAACATTAAGCTATAGAACCAATCACTCAGATTGATCAAGCGATTCAGAGGAAATGTGCTATAATAGCATAGAGCGTTTTAACCAAAACATGACATCATGCAAATCGTTTTCATATGATGATTGTATACTTACTTTACGAGATTACCAGAAAAGACAGCAGGCGCTAAAGCGATAAAGCAGCTCAAGTTGTCAGCAATCTCTGGGCATAGTGATAGCGCAATGAATGCTTGTGCATTGCCTTGAGAATGGCCAATATAAGCGACCTGCGTACAAATACATATCAGTGCTCATCAAGTGAAATTGGGCCAATGATGACAATACCTTTGAGCTATTTGAATACAACTTCACATGATCCAACATGGCAGCGAAATCGTAGATACCCAACTCCTTTAGTCCCCAATTCCAATACTCGGGATCCTTGAACGATAACGAGACATGATCCAAGCCAGCAATGGATCGGTTGTTTCCTACCCACACATCGTAGCCCTGATCAATCAATGTAAATGCTAATGAGCGTTGTTCATTCAAGACAAAGGCGCCAGAGCATTGAAATAAACCATGGCCAATCAAGACAGGTTTACCTATATTTAGTTAATTAATATGTTGAAAGCCATACAAATCATGATGATATGATACCTCTTGGTATGGATCCCTTTTTATTGATGCGATACATTTTCAGAATGTAACCATCTTGAGTTACCACTTCATGCATCTCACTGGTATATCCCCATCGCTCAGCATAGTATGTTTCGTCTTGTGTCAGTAGTTCATCAGGCATGTCGTCTTCATCTGATTCCTGAATGCGCTTTTGTTTGTCCAACAACTGCTGTTTTCCAGTAGTATACACTGCCATGGTTACAAAAAAGAATAAAATGGGAAATGAGAGGAGAGCGGATATCACAGACTTGACGGCGAGCATGAATTTCTGAAGCACACTGCGTTTGATGCGAGTAACATTGCGTTGATGTAAGGGTATTCTGTGTGGCGCTTTGAGGGGCATCTCTTCTGCGGGTGGCTCTGGTTCTTCTAGCAGCTCTCCATCGGATGACATTCCAGTTGAACTTTGTTCATCTTCTGATAATGATGATCGGCGATAATTCTCTGCTTCAAGTAGAGCATCCTCCACAAAGATTTCTTTAAAGTAGCTGTCTTTTTCTAAATCCTTTTCGTATAGCCTGGATCTTGGTTTCCATTGACCCACTTTGCTGGTCATTTTTTATATATTTATAGATTACTAGAGAACAAGAAGAAACAGAGGATTGATCTGAAATGCACCGACTTAAATATGCACATTTGATTGTGATTTTAAATGGGCGACCTTTTGACATGCACTAGTCTCCAATGTGGATAGGCACAAGATCCAAGCACCCACCTCTTTTTCTCTGTGCCTGTGAGTCACATTTTTTTTTAATCCTCTCTCCCAACAAAAACAATTTTTCAGGTTTTGGAGATACATTTCATCCCCCTTTTTTTTTTCCATCTTGCCCGAGAATATCAAGTAGGCATTGCCTAGAGTCTGACAGAGAAACATGGCCAGCAACTCCTTACCGTCGCCTGGGGATATTGTCATCCACGATTACAGACCGCAAGAAAAGCCTATTGTAAACGAATCCCTTAAAGTAGTGCAGTGGAACATTGAAAGAAACTACGGTATGGTAGCATAGTAAAGAAGCACATGCCCCATATCAAGTGTCCTCATCACTCTGCTATCAAAAAACCAGAATCTGAAGCCATCATGAAGACCATCCAAGATCTGGATCCTGATGTGATTATACTGCAAGAAGTAGACATCTTTTGCAAAAGATCTGGCAACCGTGACCATATACAAGAATTATGCAAATCCTTGGGGCTCTTGGGTGGATTTGTATGCGAATTTGAAGAGATTGACAGCCCCGTTAGAAAACTGAGAGACGCTGTAAGATGGATAGCCGTGTGACTAAAGCGTGTGTTGTGATTGTATTAACATCGTACATTCAGGGAGGTGGTGTGCATGGAAATGCTATTTTATCAAAGCATGACATCGATTTCAGAGTGCTGGAGCATAGAACGGACGCTTTTAACTGGGAAAAGGACGGATACAAGCTGAAAGAGCCGAGGAGGGGAAAGTAGGTATCATTCTCTTCCAGCATTTCTTCTGATGCTGATGATGATTGTTTTTTTTTTTTTTTTTTCATGCAGACGATATACTCTGGTAGGCACTGTGAGCGCATCACCATTACCGCCGATTGTATGTTACAGTGTGCATTTAGAGGTAAGCCAACATTCGCAGCTGAATTGCTTGGCAGCGTCATTTAGCTCGCATAAACTTAGGTTTTCACTGGTATCATTGGTCGTATCAACAACTTTGCCGACATTTTAGAGGACGCAGCCTCGATCGCCAAGGAATACCCACACCAAATCATCGGTGGCGACCTCAACACCATGGCACACTCTATTGTGAGACTGTCACCCAAATATGCTTGTGACCGATACAGACTCATGTCCTTGGGAGACACAGAGAGCAACTGGTTTGATCGTCATGTGATGGCTGTCTACCGTGATCCACAACATGAATACAACCTTCGTTTAGCAGCAGCAGGATTCCCCTTCTCCATGGCACCAATTCGTCTTGTCAGATTCATTTGGCGGCTTTTGGGTTCACTCAAGTTGTTTGAGTTGGTGAGTGGATTTGACTTGGAAACGCTCAAGAGAGCCCGTAACCCTGGATTCTACGATCCCTGGGATCCCAACGAGATTACTTTACATAATCCTGATTACTTTGGCTTGTTTAAAGCGAAACTGGATTGGACTATGGTGCGATGCATGGATGTGCGTCAGAAATGGATTGGCAATCGTGATTATAGTGTCAGTGATCATGCTTATTTGATGGTCAAGGTGACGCCTGATGCAAAAGATAAATTGGACCGTGTGCAAGAAGTGTGGAGCAATAGACGTAGACAATGGCAACCCAATGGATCTGCTCCGTATAGAAGAACCACCATTGGTGTCTCTGTCCTCATCTTGGTTACTACATTGCTGGTACATTGGATATTGTACTTGGTTGGTCCATTGCTGCAATAATCGTACTTCATTCAGCGTTAAGCTTTTTGAAACTTTTGCATTCACCCACCTCCATCTCATTACAACTCATCGATTTCGTATCTTGTTCAGTTTTTTTTTTTTAACATCTCCTATCACTCCTTTGTATCATCTTAATAGTAAATTAGAACTTTCATTGCGTATCAGTGTATGGCCTGGTTGATGAGGTGTTTCCAGTTTTTTTTTTTTTTTTTTTTTTTTTTTTTTTTTTTTTTTTTTAGCAGTTGGGTAGGTTATGAGATCAACCATAGATTATTATCAATATGAAAGTCTCCTGAGATGCCCCACGTCTGTATCAATGGCAGCAACTCATGTATGAACAGGGAGCGTACTACCAACACCTCTTACTACTCAATAATATGCAAACTACAGTGAAAATTGGTAAAGTCGAGTCGTGATTTCTCGCGTTAGAAGACGATGTAGACCACCAGAACAACGCCAAAGAATCTCTCTCATCCAGCACTAACATTCTGACACGTTTGCTCAACTTTTTTGGGATCGTCGAAAATCGACCAAAAACCATGAGAGATACCTCATGGTTTTCATCGAAAATCAAACGATCGCATTTTTCACTTTGAAAATGAAGACTTTTTACTATGGTATATGTTAAATCAAAATGCTTCTCTCGATCCAAAGCAACCTCTGAAACTACTTTTACGAGGCTTTCATATGCAAAATATGGTTATTTTCACTAAAAACCTGATTTCAAATTTTATTAAATTGCTCAATAATTTCATTCAAAACACTTATTACAGTTAGCACCATTGGAAGCGCCTTGAAAAGTACTTTAAGAATGTATTAGGAAGCATAGGGCGATCATCATAGTTTATATAGTCGAATATCACAAAATAGATGAAAAAAAGTCGAGAAAAGACAAAATCTGTCCAATCTTGAACAGATAAAAATTTACTGAGCTTAAATTAATTTTGGTGGCTACTTGCTGCTGGCTGACCTAAATGCCTTTCTGATGATGACAATGATGATTGCGATGCTGATTAAATGGGGATCATGGAATTGAAAGGGCAATTGAATAGCCCGAATACTTTTTTGGGGAGTTTTACCTCGTAAAGATGTCTTTTGCAATGACAATATCTCAAAAAAGCCGCTGTACATCTCACACAAGTCCTGTATTTACTTATGACCAGCCTTATGTCGCCATCTTATTAAGAGCATCAACAGCGGTGAATGATACACCAATTCTATTATCAGAAAATGGCGATTGTAATGTACAAATGCTGCATAAAAGCTGAATTTTCTTTCACATTGTCTCAATAATAGGCTTTGTTTGATATCAGTGTAAGCAAAAAGGATGTTGAGGGAGATACCTCCTCTCCTCCTTCTGGCTCTGATATAACCTTTCTTTTACTAGTAATTAATTGTATAAAATCTACTTGATATTCCAATTTTCATTATCTCTGATTTGGAATGTGTTCGGCTAGTCTCATATAATGTATATTATGGGAATAAACGCTTCAGGAGTGGCAACAAAGGCTATCCATTCTTCCTGAATCTTCATGAATTTCAGTTCAGATGACGCGTATATACTGTATTTGATAAGCCGAAAGTAAAATTGATAGGCTTCATTGTCAAGTAAATGTACCTGCTTACGGTGGTAGTCTAATATAGCTCAACATTCCAGTAAACTCTCTACCTTCTAGCGCTTCAAGAAAACTGATTGCTTGCCGAAAGTTCACTCACATTTTGTATCAAGATAATTCAGGGGGCATTCATTTTTCAATACAAGTTTAACGATAAAAAGATCTTTCAATCACTGGAATCCTAATCGAAAATGGCAAAACATAACTGCTTTTGGTGTGAATTTCTTTTGTACCCCAGCTTCACCCTCTCTGATATGTATGGCAACATATTAATGTTTTTCAATGTCTACACTGAATGTTTTGAATCGTGATTATATGAATAAATCGTAGTATAAATGCACACGAATGTCAATTAACTCTTATGTTCATTGAGAAATAATCGAAATATAGACCTATGCTCACAGAGTTTTAGGAATCTAAGGAATCATCTGTTCGATGAGAATTTATAGATTAATTATCAGGCCTGCAATTGGTCATAACTGTATCTATATTTCTTAATCAAGAGTGACACCTCCTACTAGTATCAGATAAAGTTACATATATAACACATGTAGTGTGTAAGCCTGCCACAGCCTGATTGAGACGATAGATGTATTCTTGCAGTCATTTGACAAGAGTATAATTGACCAACTCAATGGATATCGATACTTTTTTTTTGCGATATCAGAGAGGATAGATCAGTAAAAGATGGCACAGAATGACCCGATCCGCTTGTCATTGAGGATTCAAGGAACTCCTTCCTATCGAGGCGTTCTTTTTCCCTGCTTCTTGGTGTGGCAGCCCGAAACCCCGGATTTCTCTGGTGTGTATAGGCAGCAATAGCATGTTACTGATGCTTTGTTAATTCGTTTTACATAATCCCGATTCCATTGTTATGTTCACTTCTCGCTTGGCCCATTATTTGCGAACGAAGTTCACTTGAGGGAGGTTACCATTCAATTCATTTATGAAGGATGATGTCTATTTACGGCTGATTTGTGTACAATCGCTGTGTTTGTGTGCGTATTACCTGTTAATGGCTAATATATTTTACTCGTCTACACCACTTAAATGGAGTGAATTCCTGTAAGACGTGAAAACCGTGGTTTTCTAGAAATAGAATGTGTGTATGTTTTTTTATTTATCTTATCTCGTTTTCATATTTCTCAGGCGCACACACACATGCAAAATGGATTGATTTAGCTATAGTCTATGTAGTTTCTACATATATCATATCGCAACATGTCGTTGTCATTATCAAATACAGATACGCAGATAATCTGGATGTGTAAATCAGCATATCTTAATCGTCAATGACTCACCCCCGTATCAACCCAATGATAGAGAGGTTGTACACAATGATATTCGCACTGCTTGGATATTCTCGATATCACAACAGTTTCAAGTGTTTGTTTGAATTCTTTTACGTGAACCTTTGGCATTTGTGAACCCTCAAACTGTGTGCTTTTTTTTTGTCTCCCAGGAAATGGAAGAAAATATAAAGTTATTTTAGTTGGTATATTTGATGCCACATACACACACAAACATGTATTTACACTTTATTCACCATAAAAAAGATCTTCGTTATAGGCATTATAGTGGGTATATCATGTACATATGGTAAAAGACTAGGCTTGTTGAGTGTGGGTATGAGAAGTTTATTAAATTCTCTGTTTACAGTGATACAAACCAAGCCAAAGCTCACTTGTCGTTGGTCAAAGTATGATGTATATTGATAATACAGTGTGATTTTGCTAACAACGTGACCCAAATTTGTTTGCTTGTTGCAATAAAGTGTACGAGGGAAATGCATCTAGTATAGTTCTATATTTGGTCTTTACAGTAGATCACCATGGCAACTCAATGTATCTTGATGTTTCCTCTTTTGGTACTGATCTTTTGACACATTCAATTGTAGATGTATATTTCTCAAGCCGTTTATGTCGCATTTATATTCTTTCCATTAGTCGAACTGAAAAATCGATCTGTCTGTCTGATGAAATATTGAAATTGTCATATGTATCCAACTCCATCACTGAAATAGTTAGATCATAAACTAAAAAAAACATGAAATCTACAGTCAGTAGCATACATGTAGCCGAGCATAAGAATAGTTTGCTGTACTGTATATTTGGCAGCTGTATGAATATGAGAAAAATGCATGATATTTTCAATGACAACAAGAAAAACTCATCGATAATGTGACATTTCCAATGTGTCAATGAGAAAAAAAAAAAACAAACCTATCTTGATGGAATGTCTGGTTTTCTGTAAATTGATGGGCAATGGAGTTTCAAAGCACATGTCTAGTGCTTGTGGGGGCCATGCAAAAAAAAGAAGGCGAGTGAAATCACGTTCTGCAATAATATTACCCATTTCACACAATACTCAACGAACATGCCAATACAAGTGTTATGTTTCGACGGTTTATTTCATTTCTCTGTGAAACGATTTTCATGGGAATCTTGTTAAGAGTTGTTGAAATAAAAAAAAAATTAAGAGGGGTAGTACCGGTATAATTCACACGAAGCTGGATGTTGGTGCTTGTAGGCTCAAATCAAGCGTATTGGGAAATGTGGGGGGGACCCGTGAAGAAAGGCTCATTGGGCCACTCAACCGGCAACTCGCCCTGAAGGGAGAAAGAGCAAGAGTCTTGACTGACCATCCAGTTACGTAGTGGATGTCGTCAATTTGAGTGAGTGGAGTACAATGAATGAATAATCTCATATAAGGTTGAATCTCAAATCAACTATAAACGGCTTTCAAGTACCACCTAGTAACGAATCATATCGCATTGTGTGGGGTATATCGACTCTTACTGTAATAGGCAGGTGTAACCACTTTGATCAAAATACTATAAATTATAGATCTTTTTCTAATCATTTCCTTTTTTTCTTCTTCTTATCATTATCAACAACAAACCTTTATTTTTTTTTTATTATCTTTTTTTTTGCACTATAAATTCATATTTATTTTAATTAAAAAAAAAGAAAACGCTCCTCAAATTCAACATAAATCAGCAATACACACGAACATGTCGAATCAAATCAAATCTCAAGATATGGGTTTCCCATTATACATGACAGTTTGCGCTACTCTCGCCGCTCTTTCCGGATTCAATGTCGGATGGCATATCAGTATGTTTGGAATGCAATTATGATAGTAATCCATTCATGAAATTAACACTCTTGCATCCATTAGGTGTGCCCAACATGCCCGAGAAAGTAATTATGGGTATTGTCAATGATGATGGCTCCTACAGCTGTCTTCCAGGCACCGAAGATGGTGTCTTGCCTGGCTGTATGCCCATGGATTTCCCTACCTGGGGTTATACCATTGGTGCTTTTGCCATTGGTGGTTTCTTTGGTAGTCTTGCCAGTAAATACACAAATGTCTGGTTTGGTCGTCGTGATAATATTATGATTTCTTGTGGCTGGATGATGATCGGTGGTCTCTTGTCTGCTTGTGCTATCAACTTGACAATGTATTCCGTTGGTCGTGCTTTGGTCGGCTTCGCATCTGGTATGTGTGGTTCTTCTGTCGCAATCTATGTATCCGAAATCTCTACCAAGAAATCCCGTGGTGCTCTTGGCTCCCTTTTTGAATTGTTCTTGAACGCTGGTATTTTGTTGACTCAAGTCTGTGGTCGCTTCATGGCCTTTGCTCCTGCATGGCGTTTCTTGTGGGCTATCCCCACTTTCATTGCCGCTATTCAACTCGCCTGTATGTTCTTCTTCACTGTCGAATGTCCTCGTCGTCTCTGTGCCAACAAGAAGTACGATGAAGCTTGCGCTACTCTTCAAAAACTCCGTGCTGGCGCAGATGTTGAAGAGGAATTTGCCCTTATGCTCGCTGCTCGTCAACGTGAGATTGAATCTGCTCAAAAGCAATTCTCCATCTGGGACATCATCTCTTGCAAGGACAAGCACATTACCAAGAACACTGCTATTGTCTCTGTCATTCAAGCTTTCAACCAAATCGGTGGTATTGGTCCCATGTCTGTCTACTCTGTCGGTTTCTTCACTACCATCTTTGGTGATGCCAACTTGGCTTCCAACATCTCTCTCGCTGATGCCGCTGTCAACATTGCCGCTACTCTTGTTGCTGTTATCTTCATGCACAAGGTGGGTCGCAAGGGTTTCATGATGATCTCTACTGGTGGTACTTGTATTGCTTCCATTATGATGGTTCTTGGCTCGTCTCTCAAGAGCTCCAACGGTCAACAAGGTATTGGTGGTCTTGCCATTGCTGCTGCCATCGTCTTCACTGGCTCTTACAGTATGGGTTGTGGTGTCATTCCTTGGATGATTGCTCCCGAACTCTTACCTATGCACGCTCTTGCCTCTGGCTCTGCTATCGGTAACTCTTCTAACTGGCTCTTCAACTTTGTCATCAACACCATCTGGCCCAAGTTGAGTGAAGGCCTCGGCACTTACAGTTTCATTGTCTTTGTTGTTATCAATTTCTTCGGTTTCTTGTTCATGACCTTCATTATGCCTGAAACCACTGGCAAGGACCTTGATGACCACAGCAAGAAGGAGAAGATTCCTGATGCCGAGAACATTGCCACCGATGGTACATCTTCCAGCCAAAACAGCGATTCCATTGAAAAGAATAAGCATTTTGATCACGATCATGTTGAAGTTACCAACTAATTTTTATTTCTTAAAGACGATTCCCCTTCTTCACCCTCTTATTTTTTTCAAACCAAATATCTTTATTTTATCTCTTTTCACTTAATTGATGATTTGTATATTAGCTTTTTTTTAATTTCTCTCTCAATATCTCTTTGTATGCTTTTAAAAAGTAATACTTTGTATTTTTTATTCAAATTCCCCCATTCATCCCTTCTACTTTCTCTCAAACTCAAATTCATGCTCTTTATTACCTCTCCTCATAGTAATATGAACCGTACTTTCTTTAATGTCATCCCTGATGGATGATTTTCACAAAAATAAAAAATCCCATTTTATTTATTTATTTTATTGGTCCTTAGTAACTTAAAAACTGCGTGAGATCCACTCAAATGTAAAGAAATTGAATATATTAGGTATCCTCGGTCGTACAGTAGAATTATACATGTATCTTCGGATGAAAAATAATCCGCCTCTTTCTGGTTGTGTTAGATCTCTGGCGTTTCTTGTAGTTTACTACCCAGCTTATCAATTTGAATACATAGATAACAGCATCAATGGAGATAACAGAGTTTGTAGATTTTATAAATGAACTGTATCTCTTCTATGATGATGGCAGATCATCGGACCGGCCCGTCTTTTTCAATACAAGATGGCAGTATTTTCTATTCTTGGCTTTCAAATGACTAACAAGTGGATATATACAGTTTCGCATGTATATTAAGAGGAAAATATATCCTGTGTTACTGATCAAAGAAAAAGTGAGGCGGTGATTAGCATATTGCCAAATCCATGTAGTCATCAAATATCAATTGGTGTCGTAGTAATATATTTTTTCAAATTTCTCAGGAGATCCAAGATACATGGCAAGTATACCCTTTCATAATTTTTTAACACCTTGGCAATCAATGCCGCATTTAAGGAGGGCTAGTTTTCTGCGTGTTGCCAGTGCAATTTGTTCTAATTATATATCACCGCATGTCATACACACTTGATATCTTAGTTGTAACATCCAGGTTCAATCGGTGCAAATTACGAGCCTTAATTTTAGCGTGTACCCAAAAGTTTTATACATTTGCCTATGTAAACAGCACCTAGCAGGTACTCACATGCATTACGCAACATTCGGTCTAAACATTGGCTCTAGGTAAAGAGCATTTGTCATTGCTTTTAATCGGCCATTAAATCACTCGTCTTGATCCAAAGCCTTAGCAGTGTAAGGCTGATGCCTAGGCTTTCTTTTGACACTCATTGAAACTAAATATATTTAGTTCAAAATTATGTAACGCACGTAAAATTTTTCTGCAGAAAAATTAGCTCACTATAACTGACAATGAAAGACATGTACATCATAGGAAAGCTACTGCAGGGTTTATCATGACCTAAATGTCTTGCGGTATAAGCTTACGAATGCCATTAGATAAAAAAAAAAGTGCTCAATTGATCATTAGATAGTACGGTCTTTTGCTTTATCGTATAGCGCTAAGGATGCAATAGAACGTTTGCACTAACAGCTCAGTGCGCGGGTATATGTAATCAACTGCAGCCTAATGCTTGGTAAGGTATGTTGCTGCTCCATCAGTTGACATCTGATCGTGATATGCCTCAATTGTGTAATGACCTGAGTCATTTTACGAGCACTTTTAGACTTCAAGTATATATTTTTGGTACTGCTTTCATCATTTTCTGATTTGTGACATATCAACATCTATAACAGTTGAGCTCTTTGATGAGGCCATCTGTAGATTAAAGAATTACATAAGAAAAATGCGATCCACTGTGCCGCTATCGCAAAAAGCTCATGATTGTCAGTGCGGTCGACGCCCGGTTGGACATCAGCGTAAATCATTTATTTGTCAGTGGTAGAACAAGATTTACAGCTTGGCAGGCTAATCGTTGCAGATTGTAATTGGCCTGTCTTAAACCTCTTTTCGCACATTAATTGTATCAATTTCTTTTGACCATTGTGCTAGACCGAACTCGATATGAATGTGCAAGCTTATAGTATTGACGCATGAAAATAATTTAAAATCAATTAAGAACAAAGTCAGGTTTATGATGTTTATTGATATAAGTAGTTTTCCACTGACTCAGCGAGCCTCTGGAGATAATCTCATACACTCGTTTTATACAAACAATGGTAACTTCAAACATTATTACAGCAGTAATTCTATTTTAGGCATTGCAAGGTTTTTAATCTGCTGGTGTGCCTTTTCTAGTTAACAGATCATAGGCATCCAAGTAACTTAATATCTTACTTTCTGTCTCGGTTGGCCAATGAATTGATTCAGGGGTAAATTTCCTTATTTGTGTGGATCGACGTTTCAAACTCAGGCATTGAGGTGCACATCATGTTCAGCTGAAGCTTAAGTAGTAGTGATAATGGTTTTGACCTTTCGATCAAAAAAAAACAATATGGTATCTAATATATACTGCAAAACATTCAAAAAATTAGAGAATCCAATCATATCCTTTCAAAATCTTGTAGAATTGTGTGCCGTACAAGGTCAATAAAACCACCAGCGAAGCCGGCATTGGAGAAGGAGTTTGGGGAAGAACATAACGCATCTAATTCAACACTAGATAGCATTGGTTTATAGAGAGGGTTTATCATATTGAAGCAAAGATGCAAAGCCATGGTAATTAGGTATTGAATCCAATACTTGATAGCATTGGTTTTAATGACGGTTTTACCGTAGCGAAGCAAAGGTGCAAAACCTATGACAACTAAGCATCTAATCCAGCATTTGATAGCATTGATCTATACGAGGGCTTAATTTTTGCGAAGCGAATATGCAAAACCATAGTATCTAAGCAGCGAATTTGATTTCTCATCTCCTTTATTAATAACGGATTGTTTAAAATCTATTGATATAGCATATTTATATTATTACTGCTTTGAAATGTCTACGGTGACAGCCCGCAGAGCGACACCGTCATCGAGCGTAACGAGGTTGCTTCTAATTCAACATTTGGTAATATTGACCTATAAGAGGGTTTTACCATAGCAAGGCGAAGATGCAAAACCATAATATTCAAGCAGCAAGTTCGGGTTTTCATTTCCCTTGTTAATAAGCTTACCAGCAGCATGTCGCATCAAAATTTGCATGAATCAGCTTTACCGAAATCAATATGCCTTCCATTCAAATTAGAATTTGCACAGGGTGTAGAACTACTCTTCCAGAAGACTTCAGCTATCAAAGATGTGATTCATGCCATGTAAATAAAGCTATAAAGCAAAACATAACCAAATTTGACAACTTTCAAGCCTTCGTATCTTGGCATGTAGAGTTTTATGAGCCACCGGAATGACGCCAAACGATTGTACTTGAGTAGTAGTAACTTCCTGACACCTTTGCTCAACTTTTTGAGCCAAAAAGAAACGTGGCCAAAAATCGACCAAGAACCATGAGGGGTACCTCATGATTTTCATCGAAAATCAAACGATCGCATTTTTCACCTTGAAAATGAAGCCTTTTGCTATGGTATATATCAAATCAAAACGTTTCTCTCAATCCAAAGCAACCTCTGAAACCACTTTTATGAGGTTTTCATATGCAAAATCTGGCTATTTTCGCTAAAAACCTCATTTCATATTTTACCAAATTACTCAAAAATCTCAGTCAAAACCCTTATTACAGTTAGAACCATTGGAAACGCTTTGAAAAGTACTCCAAGAATGTATTAGAAAGCATAGGGTGATCATCATAGTTTATATAGTCGAATATCACAAAATAGATGAAAAAAGTCGAGAAAAGACAAAATCTGTCCAATCTTGAACAGATAAAAATTTACTGAGCTTAAATTAATTTTGGTGGCTACTTGCTGCTGGCTGACCTAAATGCCTTTCTAATGATGACAATGATGATTGCGAAGCTGATTAAATGGGAATCATGTAGTTGAAAGGAAAACTGCTTAGCTCGAATACTTCTTTATTTCTTGAGAGTTTTTTCCTATAATAAAGGTGTCTTTTGCAATGACAATATCTCAAAATATCGCTGTAGATCTTACACAAGTCCTGTATTTACTTTTGACCAGCTTTATGTCACCATCTTATTAAGAGCATCAACAGCGGTGAATGATACACCAATTCTATTATCAGAAAATGACGATTGTAATGTACAGATGCTGCATAAAACCTGAATTTTCTTTCGCATTGTCTCAATAATAGGCTTTGTTTGATATCAGTGTAAGCAAAAAGGATGCTGAGGGCACGTTGCTCTGACTAGAGTGTAAGTGATTTGAGCTTGCTGAGAGCGATGTCGATGAGTAGCAATCCTTGATTGCCCGCGTTACTATAAGCTATATATTGGATATCACGCGTTGTTCATTCTACGGTAAAAAAAAACTGCGTCAATGTACCAACTCTTGCAATTCCTTGCGATGTTACCTCTTTGATGCCCTCATTGACTAGTCTTTGCAGGTATACCTTCATTATACTATTTATAATAAAAAGTATCGTAATGACTACAAGCATGAAACGATATGTTTGGGTATTGCTTGTTTTACCATTCTAAAATTACGATTTCCGTTAAGTGGCAATTGATAATGTCAAAACACACTCGTTTCGTGAAAGTCGATGGATTGAGCCATAATGTCTTTACCATCTATCAAACCATGCATTTTAGTTGAAGTAAATTCGATAATTCAAAAAAGACCAAATAAAAATGGTGGTGCAAATAACAATCCCCGTAAATAAACTAATACTGTATAGACAACTTGGTTGCAAAGGCAACTTGCTATTTCCCTAATGTATTGATACCCAAACAAAGCTAAAGCTCGTTAAATCAAATACTGTTGGTAACGCAAACTAATCATCAATTGATAATCTGAAAGTAATGAACCTACTCTTGACCTGCATGTTTTTTTGTGTGTGTGTGTGTGTGTGTGGGTGTATGTGCATGTTTGCATGTGTATTGTCTACTCTTTTGATTTCAGTTTAATCTTACGCAGCATTTTCTCTCCCTCTTTCTTTCTTTTTAGTTTTCAACAACAGTACATTACTATGGATATATTACCTACAGAGCTGCGGTGTCTTATCATCAACCACATCAACAGGCCTGCTGATCTTGGCAAGTGTAGATTGGTTTGCAAAGCTTGGAACTCGTTCGCAGAGGTTGCCATGTTGACTGCGCAAATAAGAATCAGAACAGAATTTCACGCTTGGAAGCTATACAGATATCTTAAACAGAAACCACACATGGCTCAGCATATAAAGCATTTAACAATCGTGGCAACACATCCAACAGAGACAAACGGCAGGGCTTTCCTTAATCTGTTAAGCTTAGCTATCACTCCCGAGACAGAGATAGTAGATGGCATTGTTGGTTTGGATGTCATATACAAGAAGCTGATTCAGCTACTGAGAAACTCGCGTCATCCAATCGCAAAAATCAAGATGCTACCTATGCCAATCAATTATAACCAGATATACATGAATGCAGTGCTCGGTTTCAAACATACGCTTCAAGAATTGATACTGAACTTCAACAATATTCCTATTGATTGGAATCTCGTTTATTGTCTAGAAGAAATTGAGAAATTGAAGTCGTTGACCTTGGTTGGAGACATTTACAACATCACTTTGACAGACACTATATTGAAGCGATGCTCAAATCTAACGGAATTGGATATAAATGTTCGTTTCAGTGATCCTATTGTGTTGGACAAAAGCTCTGTACACTGGTGGTCCAGTAGAAACAATGTTGAAAAAGTACATAGTATGAGGGCATTGAGATTTGGAGCTCACGTTCGCTCCGACCTACTGGAATACCTCATTTACAAGTTTCCACGCATTCAAACTGTTCAGCTCACGACAGGTACCGTTCATGCGACTGAATGGCTGCTCTTCAAGAACAAAGGCTTTGTAAGAAATTTGCTCAGGACGTGTCCTACATGCATAACCCACTGCTATAAGCGTAAATCAGAGAATGTAGACCGCTTAGTTGAATCCTTCGCAGAAAGCCATGGTACAGTCACTGTAAAAACAACAAACAATGCTCGCAAAATCTATATAAAAGCTTGTTTATAAGTCTTGCTTCTCATGTCATTATGTCGCTAATTGTGCTATTGAATAAATCATGACATATGGCACCTTTGTTGCAATAATTTTATTGAAGATTTGTGAGCATACATCTGAGAGCTGCAAGACTTTTTACCTACAACCGTACCACACTGAATGTGTTGGGAGCGGAACCAGTTGAGTTGTTATTGCATCTTGGTGCGATTGGTGGCAATGATGATATCGTAGTGGTGCACCAAGTGTGAATTTATGAAGCAAAAAGTTTCCAATTTCAAGTGAAGCACTTCTTCCTCAATCATGAGCACTTGTGTAGAATGCGGTTCATCTGTCGTCAACTTATATACCCAGTACAGCAAAGATAATATACGGCTTACAACATGTGTAAGAGAGCACATGATAGAATACATGACGCACAGCTATTAACAATCTTTAATACAGGATCAATGCAATAATTTTGCAGACAAATATATTGAGCATGATTTTGTTATTATATTCATTGATATGCTTCTGCACAAACCTCAAGTATATAGACATCTGCTGTTTAATAGAATTACAGAGCAAGATGGAGTAGAAGTAGGCTTGTAAACGACGTGTTCCTGCATCTCATTAACAGCTTGCCTTGTAGCCGCATGTGTTTCGATTTGCTATATTGCTGATTCTGTTTGAAGTTTGTATGTATAATGTTGCTTAATGCTCTGTGTCAAACTAAAGAAATGTTAGACATCAAGTGGTTTAGACTCGAGCGATATTATACCGACTATGATACAAAGTTCATAGAACAACCGCTTTATTACCAGTATCTGTATATCTTGACACTTTGCATCTTTGGTAACTCATGACATGGATCACAGCCAGTGTACACATTCTTATCACAGCAACCATAGAGTTTATCGTCTTTCACTGTTGCATTAATTTAGCAATTCGAGTCTACTTTCGTAACCAAAACAAGAGAATAAGGTATGTAGGATTTGCAGACGGTCTGACAGAGAGAAAACTAATAAGCATTCTAGACACAACTATGTCTCCATGGCACTGATCATCTCAAGTTTTGGAAAGATGCTATTGATTTTGATGGTAATTTGGGATTACAAGCAACTGGAGTATTCCTGGCTTGTCGGTATCATTGTATTGGCATCCAACACCGAGGCACTATCAGGTAGCTATATTACCTCATTCGACAGATCTAAGCACTCATACAAATTTGCTGTCAAGTTTACCTGAATATACCTTATTTTCAGACCTTGCTCATCATTTCAATTGGGATTCTTGGCCGAGTGTTTGCGCAGTTTTTGTTTCTGTATCTCACCTATTTCAATGCCCAACAAGACAATGCTCCGTTCTATCTAACAAAATCTAGATGGATTAGCATTTAGACAATGCTTGTGCTCAAGCAAAGGACTACCCGACACAACAGGAAAGCTGATCCTATCACTTGCAAGCCATCTCTTGGGTACCAAATTATGCACAAAAAAAAACAGCATATTGTTCATCTCACTTTGACTATCATTGATGCTACATGCTTTACTTGCGCTACTTACAACGCTTCAAATCAAAAGATGATTAGTTGACCTGCAGTGGGAAAAAAAATAAATAAAAGGGATGTAAATTTAAAATTGCGGCTCACATTTAGTTTAAAGCGATGCAAAACGATTTTTTTAATTCGTGTTCTCTCTTTTCTTTACTTAACTATAGATCCAAGATGCCAACTTCGTTATATGATTCAGCATTTGAGTCTGTTCGTTCCATGTGGATAAGGAGTGTTATGTTTGTAACGCAACCTGTATTCCAACGATTACTCCCTGATCCCTATACAGAGGCAGGAAATGTTCGTGTAGATAGGAAGCCAGCGCACGTTAGCCGTGTTACTATGACTGAGATCGTTTCTCCTGCACAATGCAACATGATGGTAAGATACCAAATAGGGTGTACTTGAGCTGGTCGTCATCAAGGAACTGTCCAAATAGGGATACGCTTACGCTGGTACAATTCTCAGTTGGATCGATATTGCTGCAGGAATAGCAGCAAAAAGACATGCTGTATCTCCATCGGTAAGAAGACGAGAGAGCATGCTCGATAAAAGGAGAGTATTCATAACAGGCTCTTAGGTAACTAGATCTGTTGACGATGTCGCATTTCTGCATCCTGTCAAAGTTGGTGATATAGTATGTAATGCCGATCTCTTTTGTGAGATGTAGGTGCTAACAGCCCAAATCCAGGTAACAATTCAAGCGTCTGTCAACAAATCATGGAAAACATCAATGGAGGTTGGTGTCAAGGTGGAAGCCGAATCACCACTGTCGCATGAACGATTTTTTGTTGCACATTGCTATCTGAGCTTTGTAGCACTCTCGCCACGCCCAGAGGCAAAAACACATTTGGGCCGAATTCTTTCTGGATTCCAAACAATTGCCGTACCTGAACTATTACCAACATCCCCAATGGAGATTAAGCGATTCGAGATGGCAGAAACTAGACGGCAAGCTAGATTCAGACAGAAAAAGCCAGACCACAGCCAAATCCGAGAGTTGATGCGAGAATGGTCCCAAGGACTACGAGAGAAGGCTGATGCAGACGCTCCAATTAAACGACATCCAGGATATTTTGCTTCTTCAGAGCAACCATCGCCAGTGTCTGAAGGAATATCTGACGCGGAGGAAGAAAATATCATATTGAAAGCGAGAAAACGAGGAAGAAGATTCTCGCAGGATCCAAGGATGTTGCAGCAAGTTAAGGAACGGCCTATGGATTATACATTTGCAGAAGTTGTTGAATTGGTGATGCCTCAGCATGCAAATACCTTAAAAATTACCTTTGGAGGGCAAATCATGGCTTGGATGGAAATCTGTGCCATAGCAAGCGCCAATAGATTGGCCAAAGCTTATTTATTGACAGCCAGGTAAATCTTGCAGGAAGAATGCGGAGTGTCGAATGAGTCACATCAATTGATTTGACTCACACTCCACCCAAATGCAACCCACCATCTTACTTATTTCATGCCTATAGCATCGATAGTCTCAATTTTATAGCAAGTTCTGGCGTGGGTGATGTGGTTACTGTGCGATCTCTAGTTTCACGGTCGTTCCATTCGTCAATGGAGGTATATGTCAGTGTAGAAGCAGGTAAGCAAATGTTGGATTTAACATCCCGGTAGTCCGTTGATTCATGCAACTGAATTTTGGCCATAGAAAACGTATTGACAGGAGAGACCAAATTCACAAACGACGGATTCTTTACTGTGACAGCAGTGGACAGCGAAAACGTGCCTGTCATCATACCCAAAGTGATTCCTCAAACAGAAACCGGCATGGATTTGTATGAAGGTGCATTAGAAAGACGGCAAAAACGTTTGAATCAAAGAGTTGAGCTGGTCAATTTAGTCAACGCCTCACAGAACTGCGTTCCTGTCATTCATTTGGATGCAGATGAATAGATTTCGCTGGCGGAGATCTTGGCTTCTTTTGTCCATTTGCAGTGATAATTGCATGTCAATAAAGGAAAGACTCATATCTTTTGATGGGCCATTTAGACTGCTTTTCAGCGAAATTCCCCAGATTTAAAAGCATCTCCGAATTTTCTTGATAGACCTCTTCTTTTTTCATCCCATATCCTCTCAACTGCTTTGACTGCATCACTCAACATGTCTTGTAAGACCGTTCTCGCTTCAAAGGTTTCTGCTTCTTTCAGGTAAGCTGTACAGTATATGGAAGGGGTGGACATGTAGAAACTGAAATACCATGGACTTGTAGAAACCAAATCAAGGAAGATATCAAAGAGCGCAACATCAGACCAAAGTTGGTTGGTTTCCTCGCTAATGAAGATCCTGCTGCTATGAAATATGCTGAATGGACCGCAAAAACATGTGCTGAAACTGGCGTTGAATTCGAGCTTCGTAAGGTCACCAAGTTGGAGTTGGAAGGAAAGATCACAGAAGCCAATGAAGATAAGTCTGTCAACGGTATCATGGTGTACTACCCTGTTTTCGGTGGAAAGCAAGATTTGTATCTCCAAAGCTGTGTCAGCGAGCTCAAGGATGTTGAGGGTCTCTGTCACAAATTTGTGCACAATGTATATCACAACATTCGTTTCATGGATGACACTGAGACTATGAAGTGTATCATTCCTTGTACTCCCCTTGCCTGTGTCAAAGTAAGTTCTCTTTTGGTGTAGAATATCTGATCTTGTGTGATTAATCTATAATTGATTTATAGATCCTCGAGTATATTGGTGTTTACAATCCCGTTATTCCTTACGGTAACCGTCTATATGGCCGCACAATTGCTGTGATCAATCGCAGTGAAATTGTTGGTCGTCCTTTAGCCGCCATGCTTTCTAACGATGGTGCCAAAGTCTTCTCTGTGGATGTCAATGGCATCCAACTCTTTACTCGTGGTACTGGTATCAAGTTGGCTCGCCATCAAGTAGAGGACATTGATGCTACCGTTGAAGAAGTTATACCTCAATGTGATGTTGTCATCACTGGCGTACCCACACCCAAGTACAAGATGCCTACTTCTTTATTGAAGGATGGTGTTGTTGCCATCAACTTTTCATCCTCTGCTAACTTTGAAGATGACATCAAGTCGAAGGCTTCCATCTTTGTTCCTTCTGTTGGCAAAGTCACTGTAGCCATGTTGGAGCGCAATTTGCTTCGTTTGCATGATTATCAAAATAATTTGACTGAAAAGAAGAACTAAGACTGTAAATTTTTTTTAGAACATGTTCTCTCTTTATAGTTTGAGCATTCGCTTTGTAATATATTAAAACCTCAAATAAACACACCGATTGAAAAAGTAGCGTTATGCCTATACCACCATGCTCATCCTTGATCAATGCCGAACCAAGCAACACTCTGGCCAATACTACAATAAGACCGAACGCTTGCAATGAGTAAAACTGAGCATCACTCCTGTCTTTCTTTGTCATATTAAACAGATAACTTGCCTCGATAGTTGATATTCAGTAACGATATGGTTTGCTGAACCTTTAAACGCGTCACGTAACATCAAATGGTGTCTAGAAATAAAGGCAGGAAAACATATTCATTATAATCCTTGTGTCTTTTGAACTTTATCATCATTCATTGCAATGCCACGCGAAATAATTACCTTGCAAGCCGGACAGTGTGGAAACCAAAGTAGGTAGCATACAGTGTTTGGTGCTCTGTTACATTGCTAATCGCAGATGTTTATAGTTGGAAGTGAGTTTTGGAGACAAATCTGTTCTGAGCATGGCATCAGCAATGACGGAACCTTGGAAGAGTTTGCCACAGAAGGCGGTGACCGAAAGGATGTGTTCTTCTATCAGGTATGTCGAAATTGTCGTATGCATTCACTGATGACTAAAGGTATTGCTGTGTTAGGCTGATGATGAGCATTATATTCCTCGTGCATTGTTGTTGGATCTTGAGCCTAGAGTACGTATCACAAATTCAGTCGATTGCTTGTCAACCCATCTCATTATGGATATTTGTCTAGGTCATTGATAATATTAAAGCGTCGCCATTTGCCAACCTATACAACCCTGAGAATATATTCACGTCAAAAGATGGTGGAGGAGCAGGGAACATTTGGCCAAATGGATACACACAAGCTGAAAAGATGTCTGAAGATATTATGGACATGGTGGACAGAGAAGCAGACAACAGTGATTCATTAGAGGTAACGTGCAGCTGGCAAAGTGATTACTGTAGCTGCCACTAACATCTTTACAATAGGGATTCATGCTACTCCACTCAATTGCTGGCGGTACTGGATCTGGTTTAGGTTCATTTCTACTGGAAAGACTCAATGATCGCTACCCAAAGAAATTGATACAGACATACTCCGTATTCCCTGATTCGATTGAGGTATCCGATACAGTAGTTCAACCTTACAACAGCATGCTTGCATTGAAGAGATTGACAAACAATGCGGACAGCGTAGTCGTTCTCGATAATGCAGCTTTATCGCGTATTGCAACCGATCGATTACACATTCAACAACCCACGTTCGAGCAAACAAATCAGTTAGTGTCTACAGTCATGTCAGCAAGCACATCCACACTGCGATATCCAGGCTACATGAATAACGATCTCGTCAGTATCGTTGCTTCGTTGATCCCTACACCGAGATGTCATTTCTTAACAACGGCGTACACACCATTCTCTAGTGAGCAAGTGGAAAAGGTTCGCATGAATACACAGTATTATACTGTCTCTTGACTGATTTTCTCTTGTTATTTATAGGCCAAATCAATCCGCAAAACTACTGTCTTGGATGTGATGAGAAGATTACTACAACCCAAGAACAGAATGGTCAGCACAATGCCATCGAAGCGCAGTTGCTACATTTCAGTATTAGACATTATTCAAGGTGAAGCAGACCCTACCGATGTGCATAAGTCCTTGCTGCGTATCCGTGAGAGAAGATTAGCATCATTTATACCTTGGGGACCAGCTAGTATTCAGGTCGCACTTTCCAAAAAATCACCCTATGTTCAGACACCTCATCGTGTGAGTGGACTCATGCTGGCAAACCACACAAGTATTGCCTCTTTGTTCAAACGTACATGCGACCAATATGATAAATTAAGGAAAAGGAATGCATTCTTGGAACAGTACAGAAAACATGCCATGTTTGCTGATGATCTAGAGGAGTTTGATGATTCTCGTCGTGTGGTGCAAGAGCTAATCGACGAGTACGAAGCTTGCGAGACCCCTGAATATGTTAATTATGTAAGTTAGATGTTTCAAGAGAGACAAGGCAATTGTACGCTAATGTTTTTCATTGCACTAGGGTAAAATAAATACCTCAATGGAGACCTGAATGGATATAATAAAGACCCCAGTTTGCTGAGCAATGATTACACTGGCTGTTTTGTCAAGTCAATCATGCTGTTTATTTAAAATGACAATATGAATGTGAAAATGGTTGAAACCATGGTTTTTTTGAACAAACACAGCTACAGGCAATTGCTTTGCTATAAATTGTACATGAGCTGTAAACAATCAATTCCTACTACAGCTTCTGCTATCTAAACATCAAAGTTTCTCGCAACGCAGCATTTGCACATGTAACAGTGCCCATGAAATCCTTTTTCCAGATCCAAAACTACTACTGATGTACAGTGTATTTGTAAACTTCAATATCGTTAATCTTGTATATTGCAATCTACATATCTGCTTCACTTCCATCTAAACTTCTTGCAATGATACTTATTCATATAACCAATATAACTCCACAAAATAGGGAAGAGAAACAGACCAATCAAAACAAGGCTTTTGAAACCCCGATGACGGAGTTCCTAAAAATTTGGAGCCCCGATTTTGCCGAGATGACGATGGTGCAATTCAAATTTGCGTAGGTAGCATGGTTGGTGAGAGATGGGAGATTTTTGAAAATAGGTCATTTTGAATAGATGCTGCTAGTAAAACATTTTAAATTACTATATGAATGTGAGATGTATGTGTAGTGAAAGTTGTAGAGGGTACATTTTTTGACTAGGACATGTTTGATGTGAGGTTATGGAAAGTGATGCCAATGAGTAATGACGGAAGATGTTCCAAATGACCGATTTTCAAAGGGCCATATCTCTGAATTTTACCAAGTGAACGAGAGCTTCAAACTTAATAGCTTCTGTTTCTTTTTCAAATCTCTATACGATGGTATGGTTATTATAGATGAATAAAATAAAAAATAAATATCCCCTGCTTGTAGCTCATAAAATATATGATTTTGAGCAAATTTATGAAGGGAACGTATATCTGGTACTTGAAACTATTATATTATAATGGATATAATGTAGAGCTATCAAATGGTCTTTGTTTTGTGCGAATCCAGTGAGTATTTGTCGAGATATGGTCAAAAAAGGATATCATGCAAAATCATTGTTTTTTCTTCAGAATCTACGTGTGATAGCAAGCAAAAAATCTGGTGACGATTTTTTGGTCAGGACATGATTGTCAATATTTCATGATAGAGCCATGCCAGAGCTTCAAGCGATAGCTCATTTGATAGGAAATTTTTTGGCCTACAATGTTTAGTAATGCTTAACAAAATGTTTTGATGACAGATACTAATTAATCTTTTGAAAACAGTCAAAAAATTGCAAAAACAATCGTACCAGATATCAGGTAAACAATGTACACCAGAGGCTTGAAACAAATACCATTGTATTTTCCTTTGAATTCTCTACAAGTTTCATATAAGTTTGAAGGGGTGTTTACTATCAAGAAACGCGTAATTTGAAGGTCGATAGATTTCGGAATCCTATGGATCAACATTCAGAACAATAGAAATTGAAGCTCCGTTGACCTTCTGCACGTGTACACTACATGAGTATGAATTTGACCGAGAATTTTAAAAATCGGAGCGTACGAAAAGGGCCATATTAACTTACTGGTTTCAAGTTATCAATAGATACGTAACATGTTGGAGAATTTTGCTTTTAAGACTAGACAGTTGTGGCTTGCTTTGTTCGATAATAATAAGATTTGCAATTTAAGGTATGCATATTCCCCCGCTTAAAAATAGCATCTCCAATGTGGATTATCTCATGAAACAGAGGTTTCCAATATAATGTTCCCACTAAGAAGTTGCTCTAATATCATTATTCTACAACATATTTAAGCTTGATGGGATTCTAATTTTTTTACCTATGAGGACCTGGATGTACAAAATGTTTTTTTAATTTTGAGGTTTTCAACTTTGGACGATCGAACATCGATTTTTGAAAAAAGTGATGCTAGAGCTTTGAAAGTAGCATGTTCTTATATCAGTTTTTTTGCCGAGATGACGATGGTGCAATTCAAATTTGCGTAGGTAGCATGGTTGGTGAGAGATGGAGATTTTTGAAAATAGGTCATTTTGAATAGATGCTGCTAGTAAAACATTTTAAATTACTATATGAATGTGAGATGTAGTGTAGTGAAAGTTGTAGAGGGTACATTTTTTTGACTAGGACATGTTTGATGTGAGGTTATGGAAAGTGGATGCCAATGGAGTAATGACGGAAGATGTTTCCCAAACTGACCGACTTTCAAGGGCCATATCCTTCTGAATTTAGTTACCAAGAGTGACGAGTAGTCTTCAAAACTTAATAGCTTCTGTTTTTTTGTCAAATCTCTAATGGTTTAAAAAATAATATCCCTGCTTGTAGCTCATAAAATATATGATTTTGAGCAAATTTATGAAGGGACGTATATCTGGTACTTGAAACTATTATATTATAATGGATATAATGTAGAGCTATCAAATGGTCTTTGTTTTGTGCGAATCCAGTGAGTATTTGTCGAGATATGGTCAAAAAAGGATATCATGCAAAATCATTGTTTTTTCTTCAGAATCTACGTGTGATAGCAAGCAAAAAATCTGGTGACGATTTTTTACGATGGTGCAATTCAAATTTGCGTAGGTAGCATGGTTGGTGAGAGATGGGAGATTTTTGAAAATAGGTCATTTTGAATAGATGCTGCTAGTAAAACATTTTAAATTACTATATGAATGTGAGATGTATGTGTAGTGAAAGTTGTAGAGGGTACATTTTTTGACTAGGACATGTTTGATGTGAGGTTATGGAAAGTGATGCAATGAGTAATGACGGAAGATGTTCCAAATGACCGATTTTCAAAGGGCCATGGTAGGTTATTATAGATGAAAAATAAAAAATAAATATCCTCCTGCTTGTAGCTCATAAAATATATGATTTTGAGCAAATTTATGAAGGGAACGTATATCTGGTACTTGAAACTATTATATTATAATGGATATAATGTAGAGCTATCAAATGTCTTTGTTTTGTGCGAATCCAGTGAGTATTTGTCGAGATATGGTCAAAAAAGGATATCATGCAAAATCATTGTTTTTTCCTTCAGAATCTTACGTGTGATAGCAAGCAAAAAATCTGGTGACGATTTTTTTGGTCAGGAACATGATTGTCCAATATTTCATGATAGAGCCATGCCAGAGCTTCAAGCGATAGCTCATTTGATAGGAAATTTTTTGGCCTACAATGTTTAGTAATGCTTAACAAAATGTTTTGATGACAGATACTAATTTAATCTTTTGAAAACAGTCAAAAAATTGCAAAAACAATCGTACCAGATATCAGGTAAACAATGTACACCAGAGGCTTGAAACAAATACCATTGTATTTTCCTTTGAATTCTCTACAAGTTTCATATAAGTTTGAAGGGGTGTTTACTATCAAGAAACGCGTAATTTGAAGGTCGATAGATTTCGGAATCCTATGGATCAACATTCAGAACAATAGAAATTGAAGCTCCGTTGACCTTCTGCACGTGTACACTACATGAGTATGAATTTGACCGAGAATTTTAAAAATCGGAGCGTACGAAAAGGGCCATATTAACTTACTGGTTTCAAGTTATCAATAGATACGTAACATGTTGGAGAATTTTGCTTTTAAGACTAGACAGTTGTGGCTTGCTTTGTTCGATAATAATAAGATTTGCAATTTAAGGTATGCATATTCCCCCGCTTAAAAATAGCATCTCCAATGTGGATTATCTCATGAAACAGAGGTTTCCAATATAATGTTCCCACTAAGAAGTTGCTCTAATATCATTATTCTACAACATATTTAAGCTTGATGGGATTCTAATTTTTTTACCTATGAGGACCTGGATGTACAAAATGTTTTTTAATTTTGAGGTTTTCAACTTTTGGACGATCGAACATCGATTTTTGAAAAAGTGATGCTAGAGCTTTGAAAGTAGCAATGTTCTTATATCAGTTTTTTGCCGAGATGACGATGGTGCAATTCAAATTTGCGTAGGTAGCATGGTTGGTGAGAGATGGGAGATTTTTGAAAATAGGTCATTTTGAATAGATGCTGCTAGTAATTAAATTCGGAATCCTATGGATCAACATTCAGAACAATAGAAATTGAAGCTCCGTTGACCTTCTGCACGTGTACACTACATGAGTATGAATTTGACCGAGAATTTTAAAAATCGGAGCGTACGAAAAGGGCCATATTAACTTACTGGTTTCAAGTTATCAATAGATACGTAACATGTTGGAGAATTTTGCTTTTAAGACTAGACAGTTGTGGCTTGCTTTGTTCGATAATAATAAGATTTGCAATTTAAGGTATGCATATTCCCCCGCTTAAAAATAGCATCTCCAATGTGGATTATCTCATGAAACAGAGGTTTCCAATATAATGTTCCCACTAAGAAGTTGCTCTAATATCATTATTCTACAACATATTTAAGCTTGATGGGATTCTAATTTTTTTACCTATGAGGACCTGGATGTACAAAATGTTTTTAATTTTGAGGTTTTCAACTTTTGGACGATCGAACATCGATTTTTGAAAAAAGTGATGCTAGAGCTTTGAAAGTAGCATGTTCTTATATCAGTTTTTTGCCGAGATGACGATGGTGCAATTCAAATTTGCGTAGGTAGCATGGTTGGTGAGAGATGGGAGATTTTTGAAAATAGGTCATTTTGAATAGATGCTGCTAGTAAAACATTTTAAATTACTATATGAATGTGAGATGTATGTGTAGTGAAAGTTGTAGAGGGTACATTTTTTGACTAGGACATGTTTGATGTGAGGTTATGGAAAGTGATGCCAATGAGTAATGACGGAAGATGTTCCAAATGACCGATTTTCAAAGGGCCATATCTCTGAATTTTACCAAGTGAACGAGAGCTTCAAACTTAATAGCTTCTGTTTCTTTTTCAAATCTCTATACGATGGTATGGTTATTATAGATGAATAAAATAAAAAATAAATATCCCCTGCTTGTAGCTCATAAAATATATGATTTTGAGCAAATTTATGAAGGGAACGTATATCTGGTACTTGAAACTATTATATTATAATGGATATAATGTAGAGCTATCAAATGGTCTTTGTTTTGTGCGAATCCAGTGAGTATTTGTCGAGATATGGTCAAAAAAGGATATCATGCAAAATCATTGTTTTTTCTTCAGAATCTACGTGTGATAGCAAGCAAAAAATCTGGTGACGATTTTTTGGTCAGGACATGATTGTCAATATTTCATGATAGAGCCATGCCAGAGCTTCAAGCGATAGCTCATTTGATAGGAAATTTTTTGGCCTACAATGTTTAGTAATGCTTAACAAAATGTTTTGATGACAGATACTAATTAATCTTTTGAAAACAGTCAAAAAATTGCAAAAACAATCGTACCAGATATCAGGTAAACAATGTACACCAGAGGCTTGAAACAAATACCATTGTATTTTCCTTTGAATTCTCTACAAGTTTCATATAAGTTTGAAGGGGTGTTTACTATCAAGAAACGCGTAATTTGAAGGTCGATAGATTTCGGAATCCTATGGATCAACATTCAGAACAATAGAAATTGAAGCTCCGTTGACCTTCTGCACGTGTACACTACATGAGTATGAATTTGACCGAGAATTTTAAAAATCGGAGCGTACGAAAAGGGCCATATTAACTTACTGGTTTCAAGTTATCAATAGATACGTAACATGTTGGAGAATTTTGCTTTTAAGACTAGACAGTTGTGGCTTGCTTTGTTCGATAATAATAAGATTTGCAATTTAAGGTATGCATATTCCCCCGCTTAAAAATAGCATCTCCAATGTGGATTATCTCATGAAACAGAGGTTTCCAATATAATGTTCCCACTAAGAAGTTGCTCTAATATCATTATTCTACAACATATTTAAGCTTGATGGGATTCTAATTTTTTTACCTATGAGGACCTGGATGTACAAAATGTTTTTTAATTTTGAGGTTTTCAACTTTTGGACGATCGAACATCGATTTTTGAAAAAGTGATGCTAGAGCTTTGAAAGTAGCATGTTCTTATATCAGTTTTTTGCCGAGATGACGATGGTGCAATTCAAATTTGCGTAGGTAGCATGGTTGGTGAGAGATGGGAGATTTTTGAAAATAGGTCATTTTGAATAGATGCTGCTAGTAAAACATTTTAAATTACTATATGAATGTGAGATGTATGTGTAGTGAAAGTTGTAGAGGGTACATTTTTTGACTAGGACATGTTTGATGTGAGGTTATGGAAAGTGATGCCAATGAGTAATGACGGAAGATGTTCCAAATGACCGATTTTCAAAGGGCCATATCTCTGAATTTTACCAAGTGAACGAGAGCTTCAAACTTAATAGCTTCTGTTTCTTTTTCAAATCTCTATACGATGGTATGGTTATTATAGATGAATAAAATAAAAAATAAATATCCCCTGCTTGTAGCTCATAAAATATATGATTTTGAGCAAATTTATGAAGGGAACGTATATCTGGTACTTGAAACTATTATATTATAATGGATATAATGTAGAGCTATCAAATGGTCTTTGTTTTGTGCGAATCCAGTGAGTATTTGTCGAGATATGGTCAAAAAAGGATATCATGCAAAATCATTGTTTTTTCTTCAGAATCTACGTGTGATAGCAAGCAAAAAATCTGGTGACGATTTTTTGGTCAGGACATGATTGTCAATATTTCATGATAGAGCCATGCCAGAGCTTCAAGCGATAGCTCATTTGATAGGAAATTTTTTGGCCTACAATGTTTAGTAATGCTTAACAAAATGTTTTGATGACAGATACTAATTAATCTTTTGAAAACAGTCAAAAAATTGCAAAAACAATCGTACCAGATATCAGGTAAACAATGTACACCAGAGGCTTGAAACAAATACCATTGTATTTTCCTTTGAATTCTCTACAAGTTTCATATAAGTTTGAAGGGGTGTTTACTATCAAGAAACGCGTAATTTGAAGGTCGATAGATTTCGGAATCCTATGGATCAACATTCAGAACAATAGAAATTGAAGCTCCGTTGACCTTCTGCACGTGTACACTACATGAGTATGAATTTGACCGAGAATTTTAAAAATCGGAGCGTACGAAAAGGGCCATATTAACTTACTGGTTTCAAGTTATCAATAGATACGTAACATGTTGGAGAATTTTGCTTTTAAGACTAGACAGTTGTGGCTTGCTTTGTTCGATAATAATAAGATTTGCAATTTAAGGTATGCATATTCCCCCGCTTAAAAATAGCATCTCCAATGTGGATTATCTCATGAAACAGAGGTTTCCAATATAATGTTCCCACTAAGAAGTTGCTCTAATATCATTATTCTACAACATATTTAAGCTTGATGGGATTCTAATTTTTTTACCTATGAGGACCTGGATGTACAAAATGTTTTTTAATTTTGAGGTTTTCAACTTTTGGACGATCGAACATCGATTTTTGAAAAAGTGATGCTAGAGCTTTGAAAGTAGCATGTTCTTATATCAGTTTTTTGCCGAGATGACGATGGTGCAATTCAAATTTGCGTAGGTAGCATGGTTGGTGAGAGATGGGAGATTTTTGAAAATAGGTCATTTTGAATAGATGCTGCTAGTAAAACATTTTAAATTACTATATGAATGTGAGATGTATGTGTAGTGAAAGTTGTAGAGGGTACATTTTTTGACTAGGACATGTTTGATGTGAGGTTATGGAAAGTGATGCCAATGAGTAATGACGGAAGATGTTCCAAATGACCGATTTTCAAAGGGCCATATCTCTGAATTTTACCAAGTGAACGAGAGCTTCAAACTTAATAGCTTCTGTTTCTTTTTCAAATCTCTATACGATGGTATGGTTATTATAGATGAATAAAATAAAAAATAAATATCCCCTGCTTGTAGCTCATAAAATATATGATTTTGAGCAAATTTATGAAGGGAACGTATATCTGGTACTTGAAACTATTATATTATAATGGATATAATGTAGAGCTATCAAATGGTCTTTGTTTTGTGCGAATCCAGTGAGTATTTGTCGAGATATGGTCAAAAAAGGATATCATGCAAAATCATTGTTTTTTCTTCAGAATCTACGTGTGATAGCAAGCAAAAAATCTGGTGACGATTTTTTGGTCAGGACATGATTGTCAATATTTCATGATAGAGCCATGCCAGAGCTTCAAGCGATAGCTCATTTGATAGGAAATTTTTTGGCCTACAATGTTTAGTAATGCTTAACAAAATGTTTTGATGACAGATACTAATTAATCTTTTGAAAACAGTCAAAAAATTGCAAAAACAATCGTACCAGATATCAGGTAAACAATGTACACCAGAGGCTTGAAACAAATACCATTGTATTTTCCTTTGAATTCTCTACAAGTTTCATATAAGTTTGAAGGGGTGTTTACTATCAAGAAACGCGTAATTTGAAGGTCGATAGATTTCGGAATCCTATGGATCAACATTCAGAACAATAGAAATTGAAGCTCCGTTGACCTTCTGCACGTGTACACTACATGAGTATGAATTTGACCGAGAATTTTAAAAATCGGAGCGTACGAAAAGGGCCATATTAACTTACTGGTTTCAAGTTATCAATAGATACGTAACATGTTGGAGAATTTTGCTTTTAAGACTAGACAGTTGTGGCTTGCTTTGTTCGATAATAATAAGATTTGCAATTTAAGGTATGCATATTCCCCCGCTTAAAAATAGCATCTCCAATGTGGATTATCTCATGAAACAGAGGTTTCCAATATAATGTTCCCACTAAGAAGTTGCTCTAATATCATTATTCTACAACATATTTAAGCTTGATGGGATTCTAATTTTTTTACCTATGAGGACCTGGATGTACAAAATGTTTTTTAATTTTGAGGTTTTCAACTTTTGGACGATCGAACATCGATTTTTGAAAAAGTGATGCTAGAGCTTTGAAAGTAGCATGTTCTTATATCAGTTTTTTGCCGAGATGACGATGGTGCAATTCAAATTTGCGTAGGTAGCATGGTTGGTGAGAGATGGGAGATTTTTGAAAATAGGTCATTTTGAATAGATGCTGCTAGTAAAACATTTTAAATTACTATATGAATGTGAGATGTATGTGTAGTGAAAGTTGTAGAGGGTACATTTTTTGACTAGGACATGTTTGATGTGAGGTTATGGAAAGTGATGCCAATGAGTAATGACGGAAGATGTTCCAAATGACCGATTTTCAAAGGGCCATATCTCTGAATTTTACCAAGTGAACGAGAGCTTCAAACTTAATAGCTTCTGTTTCTTTTTCAAATCTCTATACGATGGTATGGTTATTATAGATGAATAAAATAAAAAATAAATATCCCCTGCTTGTAGCTCATAAAATATATGATTTTGAGCAAATTTATGAAGGGAACGTATATCTGGTACTTGAAACTATTATATTATAATGGATATAATGTAGAGCTATCAAATGGTCTTTGTTTTGTGCGAATCCAGTGAGTATTTGTCGAGATATGGTCAAAAAAGGATATCATGCAAAATCATTGTTTTTTCTTCAGAATCTACGTGTGATAGCAAGCAAAAAATCTGGTGACGATTTTTTGGTCAGGACATGATTGTCAATATTTCATGATAGAGCCATGCCAGAGCTTCAAGCGATAGCTCATTTGATAGGAAATTTTTTGGCCTACAATGTTTAGTAATGCTTAACAAAATGTTTTGATGACAGATACTAATTAATCTTTTGAAAACAGTCAAAAAATTGCAAAAACAATCGTACCAGATATCAGGTAAACAATGTACACCAGAGGCTTGAAACAAATACCATTGTATTTTCCTTTGAATTCTCTACAAGTTTCATATAAGTTTGAAGGGGTGTTTACTATCAAGAAACGCGTAATTTGAAGGTCGATAGATTTCGGAATCCTATGGATCAACATTCAGAACAATAGAAATTGAAGCTCCGTTGACCTTCTGCACGTGTACACTACATGAGTATGAATTTGACCGAGAATTTTAAAAATCGGAGCGTACGAAAAGGGCCATATTAACTTACTGGTTTCAAGTTATCAATAGATACGTAACATGTTGGAGAATTTTGCTTTTAAGACTAGACAGTTGTGGCTTGCTTTGTTCGATAATAATAAGATTTGCAATTTAAGGTATGCATATTCCCCCGCTTAAAAATAGCATCTCCAATGTGGATTATCTCATGAAACAGAGGTTTCCAATATAATGTTCCCACTAAGAAGTTGCTCTAATATCATTATTCTACAACATATTTAAGCTTGATGGGATTCTAATTTTTTTACCTATGAGGACCTGGATGTACAAAATGTTTTTTAATTTTGAGGTTTTCAACTTTTGGACGATCGAACATCGATTTTTGAAAAAAGTGATGCTAGAGCTTTGAAAGTAGCATGTTCTTATATCAGTTTTTTGCCGAGATGACGATGGTGCAATTCAAATTTGCGTAGGTAGCATGGTTGGTGAGAGATGGGAGATTTTTGAAAATAGGTCATTTTGAATAGATGCTGCTAGTAAAACATTTTAAATTACTATATGAATGTGAGATGTATGTGTAGTGAAAGTTGTAGAGGGTACATTTTTTGACTAGGACATGTTTGATGTGAGGTTATGGAAAGTGATGCCAATGAGTAATGACGGAAGATGTTCCAAATGACCGATTTTCAAAGGGCCATATCTCTGAATTTTACCAAGTGAACGAGAGCTTCAAACTTAATAGCTTCTGTTTCTTTTTCAAATCTCTATACGATGGTATGGTTATTATAGATGAATAAAATAAAAAATAAATATCCCCTGCTTGTAGCTCATAAAATATATGATTTTGAGCAAATTTATGAAGGGAACGTATATCTGGTACTTGAAACTATTATATTATAATGGATATAATGTAGAGCTATCAAATGGTCTTTGTTTTGTGCGAATCCAGTGAGTATTTGTCGAGATATGGTCAAAAAAGGATATCATGCAAAATCATTGTTTTTTCTTCAGAATCTACGTGTGATAGCAAGCAAAAAATCTGGTGACGATTTTTTGGTCAGGACATGATTGTCAATATTTCATGATAGAGCCATGCCAGAGCTTCAAGCGATAGCTCATTTGATAGGAAATTTTTTGGCCTACAATGTTTAGTAATGCTTAACAAAATGTTTTGATGACAGATACTAATTAATCTTTTGAAAACAGTCAAAAAATTGCAAAAACAATCGTACCAGATATCAGGTAAACAATGTACACCAGAGGCTTGAAACAAATACCATTGTATTTTCCTTTGAATTCTCTACAAGTTTCATATAAGTTTGAAGGGGTGTTTACTATCAAGAAACGCGTAATTTGAAGGTCGATAGATTTCGGAATCCTATGGATCAACATTCAGAACAATAGAAATTGAAGCTCCGTTGACCTTCTGCACGTGTACACTACATGAGTATGAATTTGACCGAGAATTTTAAAAATCGGAGCGTACGAAAAGGGCCATATTAACTTACTGGTTTCAAGTTATCAATAGATACGTAACATGTTGGAGAATTTTGCTTTTAAGACTAGACAGTTGTGGCTTGCTTTGTTCGATAATAATAAGATTTGCAATTTAAGGTATGCATATTCCCCCGCTTAAAAATAGCATCTCCAATGTGGATTATCTCATGAAACAGAGGTTTCCAATATAATGTTCCCACTAAGAAGTTGCTCTAATATCATTATTCTACAACATATTTAAGCTTGATGGGATTCTAATTTTTTTACCTATGAGGACCTGGATGTACAAAATGTTTTTTAATTTTGAGGTTTTCAACTTTTGGACGATCGAACATCGATTTTTGAAAAAGTGATGCTAGAGCTTTGAAAGTAGCATGTTCTTATATCAGTTTTTTGCCGAGATGACGATGGTGCAATTCAAATTTGCGTAGGTAGCATGGTTGGTGAGAGATGGGAGATTTTTGAAAATAGGTCATTTTGAATAGATGCTGCTAGTAAAACATTTTAAATTACTATATGAATGTGAGATGTATGTGTAGTGAAAGTTGTAGAGGGTACATTTTTTGACTAGGACATGTTTGATGTGAGGTTATGGAAAGTGATGCCAATGAGTAATGACGGAAGATGTTCCAAATGACCGATTTTCAAAGGGCCATATCTCTGAATTTTACCAAGTGAACGAGAGCTTCAAACTTAATAGCTTCTGTTTCTTTTTCAAATCTCTATACGATGGTATGGTTATTATAGATGAATAAAATAAAAAATAAATATCCCCTGCTTGTAGCTCATAAAATATATGATTTTGAGCAAATTTATGAAGGGAACGTATATCTGGTACTTGAAACTATTATATTATAATGGATATAATGTAGAGCTATCAAATGGTCTTTGTTTTGTGCGAATCCAGTGAGTATTTGTCGAGATATGGTCAAAAAAGGATATCATGCAAAATCATTGTTTTTTCTTCAGAATCTACGTGTGATAGCAAGCAAAAAATCTGGTGACGATTTTTTGGTCAGGACATGATTGTCAATATTTCATGATAGAGCCATGCCAGAGCTTCAAGCGATAGCTCATTTGATAGGAAATTTTTTGGCCTACAATGTTTAGTAATGCTTAACAAAATGTTTTGATGACAGATACTAATTAATCTTTTGAAAACAGTCAAAAAATTGCAAAAACAATCGTACCAGATATCAGGTAAACAATGTACACCAGAGGCTTGAAACAAATACCATTGTATTTTCCTTTGAATTCTCTACAAGTTTCATATAAGTTTGAAGGGGTGTTTACTATCAAGAAACGCGTAATTTGAAGGTCGATAGATTTCGGAATCCTATGGATCAACATTCAGAACAATAGAAATTGAAGCTCCGTTGACCTTCTGCACGTGTACACTACATGAGTATGAATTTGACCGAGAATTTTAAAAATCGGAGCGTACGAAAAGGGCCATATTAACTTACTGGTTTCAAGTTATCAATAGATACGTAACATGTTGGAGAATTTTGCTTTTAAGACTAGACAGTTGTGGCTTGCTTTGTTCGATAATAATAAGATTTGCAATTTAAGGTATGCATATTCCCCCGCTTAAAAATAGCATCTCCAATGTGGATTATCTCATGAAACAGAGGTTTCCAATATAATGTTCCCACTAAGAAGTTGCTCTAATATCATTATTCTACAACATATTTAAGCTTGATGGGATTCTAATTTTTTTACCTATGAGGACCTGGATGTACAAAATGTTTTTTAATTTTGAGGTTTTCAACTTTTGGACGATCGAACATCGATTTTTGAAAAAGTGATGCTAGAGCTTTGAAAGTAGCATGTTCTTATATCAGTTTTTTGCCGAGATGACGATGGTGCAATTCAAATTTGCGTAGGTAGCATGGTTGGTGAGAGATGGGAGATTTTTGAAAATAGGTCATTTTGAATAGATGCTGCTAGTAAAACATTTTAAATTACTATATGAATGTGAGATGTATGTGTAGTGAAAGTTGTAGAGGGTACATTTTTTGACTAGGACATGTTTGATGTGAGGTTATGGAAAGTGATGCCAATGAGTAATGACGGAAGATGTTCCAAATGACCGATTTTCAAAGGGCCATATCTCTGAATTTTACCAAGTGAACGAGAGCTTCAAACTTAATAGCTTCTGTTTCTTTTTCAAATCTCTATACGATGGTATGGTTATTATAGATGAATAAAATAAAAAATAAATATCCCCTGCTTGTAGCTCATAAAATATATGATTTTGAGCAAATTTATGAAGGGAACGTATATCTGGTACTTGAAACTATTATATTATAATGGATATAATGTAGAGCTATCAAATGGTCTTTGTTTTGTGCGAATCCAGTGAGTATTTGTCGAGATATGGTCAAAAAAGGATATCATGCAAAATCATTGTTTTTTCTTCAGAATCTACGTGTGATAGCAAGCAAAAAATCTGGTGACGATTTTTTGGTCAGGACATGATTGTCAATATTTCATGATAGAGCCATGCCAGAGCTTCAAGCGATAGCTCATTTGATAGGAAATTTTTTGGCCTACAATGTTTAGTAATGCTTAACAAAATGTTTTGATGACAGATACTAATTAATCTTTTGAAAACAGTCAAAAAATTGCAAAAACAATCGTACCAGATATCAGGTAAACAATGTACACCAGAGGCTTGAAACAAATACCATTGTATTTTCCTTTGAATTCTCTACAAGTTTCATATAAGTTTGAAGGGGTGTTTACTATCAAGAAACGCGTAATTTGAAGGTCGATAGATTTCGGAATCCTATGGATCAACATTCAGAACAATAGAAATTGAAGCTCCGTTGACCTTCTGCACGTGTACACTACATGAGTATGAATTTGACCGAGAATTTTAAAAATCGGAGCGTACGAAAAGGGCCATATTAACTTACTGGTTTCAAGTTATCAATAGATACGTAACATGTTGGAGAATTTTGCTTTTAAGACTAGACAGTTGTGGCTTGCTTTGTTCGATAATAATAAGATTTGCAATTTAAGGTATGCATATTCCCCGCTTAAAAATAGCATCTCCAATGTGGATTATCTCATGAAACAGAGGTTTCCAATATAATGTTCCCACTAAGAAGTTGCTCTAATATCATTATTCTACAACATATTTAAGCTTGATGGGATTCTAATTTTTTTACCTATGAGGACCTGGATGTACAAAATGTTTTTTAATTTTGAGGTTTTCAACTTTTGGACGATCGAACATCGATTTTTGAAAAAGTGATGCTAGAGCTTTGAAAGTAGCATGTTCTTATATCAGTTTTTTGCCGAGATGACGATGGTGCAATTCAAATTTGCGTAGGTAGCATGGTTGGTGAGAGATGGGAGATTTTTGAAAATAGGTCATTTTGAATAGATGCTGCTAGTAAAACATTTTAAATTACTATATGAATGTGAGATGTATGTGTAGTGAAAGTTGTAGAGGGTACATTTTTTGACTAGGACATGTTTGATGTGAGGTTATGGAAAGTGATGCCAATGAGTAATGACGGAAGATGTTCCAAATGACCGATTTTCAAAGGGCCATATCTCTGAATTTTACCAAGTGAACGAGAGCTTCAAACTTAATAGCTTCTGTTTCTTTTTCAAATCTCTATACGATGGTATGGTTATTATAGATGAATAAAATAAAAAATAAATATCCCCTGCTTGTAGCTCATAAAATATATGATTTTGAGCAAATTTATGAAGGGAACGTATATCTGGTACTTGAAACTATTATATTATAATGGATATAATGTAGAGCTATCAAATGGTCTTTGTTTTGTGCGAATCCAGTGAGTATTTGTCGAGATATGGTCAAAAAAGGATATCATGCAAAATCATTGTTTTTTCTTCAGAATCTACGTGTGATAGCAAGCAAAAAATCTGGTGACGATTTTTTGGTCAGGACATGATTGTCAATATTTCATGATAGAGCCATGCCAGAGCTTCAAGCGATAGCTCATTTGATAGGAAATTTTTTGGCCTACAATGTTTAGTAATGCTTAACAAAATGTTTTGATGACAGATACTAATTAATCTTTTGAAAACAGTCAAAAAATTGCAAAAACAATCGTACCAGATATCAGGTAAACAATGTACACCAGAGGCTTGAAACAAATACCATTGTATTTTCCTTTGAATTCTCTACAAGTTTCATATAAGTTTGAAGGGGTGTTTACTATCAAGAAACGCGTAATTTGAAGGTCGATAGATTTCGGAATCCTATGGATCAACATTCAGAACAATAGAAATTGAAGCTCCGTTGACCTTCTGCACGTGTACACTACATGAGTATGAATTTGACCGAGAATTTTAAAAATCGGAGCGTACGAAAAGGGCCATATTAACTTACTGGTTTCAAGTTATCAATAGATACGTAACATGTTGGAGAATTTTGCTTTTAAGACTAGACAGTTGTGGCTTGCTTTGTTCGATAATAATAAGATTTGCAATTTAAGGTATGCATATTCCCCCGCTTAAAAATAGCATCTCCAATGTGGATTATCTCATGAAACAGAGGTTTCCAATATAATGTTCCCACTAAGAAGTTGCTCTAATATCATTATTCTACAACATATTTAAGCTTGATGGGATTCTAATTTTTTTACCTATGAGGACCTGGATGTACAAAATGTTTTTTAATTTTGAGGTTTTCAACTTTTGGACGATCGAACATCGATTTTTGAAAAAGTGATGCTAGAGCTTTGAAAGTAGCATGTTCTTATATCAGTTTTTTGCCGAGATGACGATGGTGCAATTCAAATTTGCGTAGGTAGCATGGTTGGTGAGAGATGGGAGATTTTTGAAAATAGGTCATTTTGAATAGATGCTGCTAGTAAAACATTTTAAATTACTATATGAATGTGAGATGTATGTGTAGTGAAAGTTGTAGAGGGTACATTTTTTGACTAGGACATGTTTGATGTGAGGTTATGGAAAGTGATGCCAATGAGTAATGACGGAAGATGTTCCAAATGACCGATTTTCAAAGGGCCATATCTCTGAATTTTACCAAGTGAACGAGAGCTTCAAACTTAATAGCTTCTGTTTCTTTTTCAAATCTCTATACGATGGTATGGTTATTATAGATGAATAAAATAAAAAATAAATATCCCCTGCTTGTAGCTCATAAAATATATGATTTTGAGCAAATTTATGAAGGGAACGTATATCTGGTACTTGAAACTATTATATTATAATGGATATAATGTAGAGCTATCAAATGGTCTTTGTTTTGTGCGAATCCAGTGAGTATTTGTCGAGATATGGTCAAAAAAGGATATCATGCAAAATCATTGTTTTTTCTTCAGAATCTACGTGTGATAGCAAGCAAAAAATCTGGTGACGATTTTTTGGTCAGGACATGATTGTCAATATTTCATGATAGAGCCATGCCAGAGCTTCAAGCGATAGCTCATTTGATAGGAAATTTTTTGGCCTACAATGTTTAGTAATGCTTAACAAAATGTTTTGATGACAGATACTAATTAATCTTTTGAAAACAGTCAAAAAATTGCAAAAACAATCGTACCAGATATCAGGTAAACAATGTACACCAGAGGCTTGAAACAAATACCATTGTATTTTCCTTTGAATTCTCTACAAGTTTCATATAAGTTTGAAGGGGTGTTTACTATCAAGAAACGCGTAATTTGAAGGTCGATAGATTTCGGAATCCTATGGATCAACATTCAGAACAATAGAAATTGAAGCTCCGTTGACCTTCTGCACGTGTACACTACATGAGTATGAATTTGACCGAGAATTTTAAAAATCGGAGCGTACGAAAAGGGCCATATTAACTTACTGGTTTCAAGTTATCAATAGATACGTAACATGTTGGAGAATTTTGCTTTTAAGACTAGACAGTTGTGGCTTGCTTTGTTCGATAATAATAAGATTTGCAATTTAAGGTATGCATATTCCCCCGCTTAAAAATAGCATCTCCAATGTGGATTATCTCATGAAACAGAGGTTTCCAATATAATGTTCCCACTAAGAAGTTGCTCTAATATCATTATTCTACAACATATTTAAGCTTGATGGGATTCTAATTTTTTTACCTATGAGGACCTGGATGTACAAAATGTTTTTTAATTTTGAGGTTTTCAACTTTTGGACGATCGAACATCGATTTTTGAAAAAGTGATGCTAGAGCTTTGAAAGTAGCATGTTCTTATATCAGTTTTTTGCCGAGATGACGATGGTGCAATTCAAATTTGCGTAGGTAGCATGGTTGGTGAGAGATGGGAGATTTTTGAAAATAGGTCATTTTGAATAGATGCTGCTAGTAAAACATTTTAAATTACTATATGAATGTGAGATGTATGTGTAGTGAAAGTTGTAGAGGGTACATTTTTTGACTAGGACATGTTTGATGTGAGGTTATGGAAAGTGATGCCAATGAGTAATGACGGAAGATGTTCCAAATGACCGATTTTCAAAGGGCCATATCTCTGAATTTTACCAAGTGAACGAGAGCTTCAAACTTAATAGCTTCTGTTTCTTTTTCAAATCTCTATACGATGGTATGGTTATTATAGATGAATAAAATAAAAAATAAATATCCCCTGCTTGTAGCTCATAAAATATATGATTTTGAGCAAATTTATGAAGGGAACGTATATCTGGTACTTGAAACTATTATATTATAATGGATATAATGTAGAGCTATCAAATGGTCTTTGTTTTGTGCGAATCCAGTGAGTATTTGTCGAGATATGGTCAAAAAAGGATATCATGCAAAATCATTGTTTTTTCTTCAGAATCTACGTGTGATAGCAAGCAAAAAATCTGGTGACGATTTTTTGGTCAGGACATGATTGTCAATATTTCATGATAGAGCCATGCCAGAGCTTCAAGCGATAGCTCATTTGATAGGAAATTTTTTGGCCTACAATGTTTAGTAATGCTTAACAAAATGTTTTGATGACAGATACTAATTAATCTTTTGAAAACAGTCAAAAAATTGCAAAAACAATCGTACCAGATATCAGGTAAACAATGTACACCAGAGGCTTGAAACAAATACCATTGTATTTTCCTTTGAATTCTCTACAAGTTTCATATAAGTTTGAAGGGGTGTTTACTATCAAGAAACGCGTAATTTGAAGGTCGATAGATTTCGGAATCCTATGGATCAACATTCAGAACAATAGAAATTGAAGCTCCGTTGACCTTCTGCACGTGTACACTACATGAGTATGAATTTGACCGAGAATTTTAAAAATCGGAGCGTACGAAAAGGGCCATATTAACTTACTGGTTTCAAGTTATCAATAGATACGTAACATGTTGGAGAATTTTGCTTTTAAGACTAGACAGTTGTGGCTTGCTTTGTTCGATAATAATAAGATTTGCAATTTAAGGTATGCATATTCCCCCGCTTAAAAATAGCATCTCCAATGTGGATTATCTCATGAAACAGAGGTTTCCAATATAATGTTCCCACTAAGAAGTTGCTCTAATATCATTATTCTACAACATATTTAAGCTTGATGGGATTCTAATTTTTTTACCTATGAGGACCTGGATGTACAAAATGTTTTTTAATTTTGAGGTTTTCAACTTTTGGACGATCGAACATCGATTTTTGAAAAAGTGATGCTAGAGCTTTGAAAGTAGCATGTTCTTATATCAGTTTTTTGCCGAGATGACGATGGTGCAATTCAAATTTGCGTAGGTAGCATGGTTGGTGAGAGATGGGAGATTTTTGAAAATAGGTCATTTTGAATAGATGCTGCTAGTAAAACATTTTAAATTACTATATGAATGTGAGATGTATGTGTAGTGAAAGTTGTAGAGGGTACATTTTTTGACTAGGACATGTTTGATGTGAGGTTATGGAAAGTGATGCCAATGAGTAATGACGGAAGATGTTCCAAATGACCGATTTTCAAAGGGCCATATCTCTGAATTTTACCAAGTGAACGAGAGCTTCAAACTTAATAGCTTCTGTTTCTTTTTCAAATCTCTATACGATGGTATGGTTATTATAGATGAATAAAATAAAAAATAAATATCCCCTGCTTGTAGCTCATAAAATATATGATTTTGAGCAAATTTATGAAGGGAACGTATATCTGGTACTTGAAACTATTATATTATAATGGATATAATGTAGAGCTATCAAATGGTCTTTGTTTTGTGCGAATCCAGTGAGTATTTGTCGAGATATGGTCAAAAAAGGATATCATGCAAAATCATTGTTTTTTCTTCAGAATCTACGTGTGATAGCAAGCAAAAAATCTGGTGACGATTTTTTGGTCAGGACATGATTGTCAATATTTCATGATAGAGCCATGCCAGAGCTTCAAGCGATAGCTCATTTGATAGGAAATTTTTTGGCCTACAATGTTTAGTAATGCTTAACAAAATGTTTTGATGACAGATACTAATTAATCTTTTGAAAACAGTCAAAAAATTGCAAAAACAATCGTACCAGATATCAGGTAAACAATGTACACCAGAGGCTTGAAACAAATACCATTGTATTTTCCTTTGAATTCTCTACAAGTTTCATATAAGTTTGAAGGGGTGTTTACTATCAAGAAACGCGTAATTTGAAGGTCGATAGATTTCGGAATCCTATGGATCAACATTCAGAACAATAGAAATTGAAGCTCCGTTGACCTTCTGCACGTGTACACTACATGAGTATGAATTTGACCGAGAATTTTAAAAATCGGAGCGTACGAAAAGGGCCATATTAACTTACTGGTTTCAAGTTATCAATAGATACGTAACATGTTGGAGAATTTTGCTTTTAAGACTAGACAGTTGTGGCTTGCTTTGTTCGATAATAATAAGATTTGCAATTTAAGGTATGCATATTCCCCCGCTTAAAAATAGCATCTCCAATGTGGATTATCTCATGAAACAGAGGTTTCCAATATAATGTTCCCACTAAGAAGTTGCTCTAATATCATTATTCTACAACATATTTAAGCTTGATGGGATTCTAATTTTTTTACCTATGAGGACCTGGATGTACAAAATGTTTTTTAATTTTGAGGTTTTCAACTTTTGGACGATCGAACATCGATTTTTGAAAAAGTGATGCTAGAGCTTTGAAAGTAGCATGTTCTTATATCAGTTTTTTGCCGAGATGACGATGGTGCAATTCAAATTTGCGTAGGTAGCATGGTTGGTGAGAGATGGGAGATTTTTGAAAATAGGTCATTTTGAATAGATGCTGCTAGTAAAACATTTTAAATTACTATATGAATGTGAGATGTATGTGTAGTGAAAGTTGTAGAGGGTACATTTTTTGACTAGGACATGTTTGATGTGAGGTTATGGAAAGTGATGCCAATGAGTAATGACGGAAGATGTTCCAAATGACCGATTTTCAAAGGGCCATATCTCTGAATTTTACCAAGTGAACGAGAGCTTCAAACTTAATAGCTTCTGTTTCTTTTTCAAATCTCTATACGATGGTATGGTTATTATAGATGAATAAAATAAAAAATAAATATCCCCTGCTTGTAGCTCATAAAATATATGATTTTGAGCAAATTTATGAAGGGAACGTATATCTGGTACTTGAAACTATTATATTATAATGGATATAATGTAGAGCTATCAAATGGTCTTTGTTTTGTGCGAATCCAGTGAGTATTTGTCGAGATATGGTCAAAAAAGGATATCATGCAAAATCATTGTTTTTTCTTCAGAATCTACGTGTGATAGCAAGCAAAAAATCTGGTGACGATTTTTTGGTCAGGACATGATTGTCAATATTTCATGATAGAGCCATGCCAGAGCTTCAAGCGATAGCTCATTTGATAGGAAATTTTTTGGCCTACAATGTTTAGTAATGCTTAACAAAATGTTTTGATGACAGATACTAATTAATCTTTTGAAAACAGTCAAAAAATTGCAAAAACAATCGTACCAGATATCAGGTAAACAATGTACACCAGAGGCTTGAAACAAATACCATTGTATTTTCCTTTGAATTCTCTACAAGTTTCATATAAGTTTGAAGGGGTGTTTACTATCAAGAAACGCGTAATTTGAAGGTCGATAGATTTCGGAATCCTATGGATCAACATTCAGAACAATAGAAATTGAAGCTCCGTTGACCTTCTGCACGTGTACACTACATGAGTATGAATTTGACCGAGAATTTTAAAAATCGGAGCGTACGAAAAGGGCCATATTAACTTACTGGTTTCAAGCTATCAATAGATACATAACAGGCAGATCTATTCAATATGGTGGATCCATTATAACTAACGCTATAACTGCGAGCACGGCCTCCAACGATGTTGGTAAAAATTTAGTACTTGCTTTTCTTTGGAAACCATCAGAAAATATACAAAAAAACTAGCTGGCCAGTCTGAGTGCAAACTGTAGGATAGATATTGAAAGTGTTATCCTTCAATGCGCATTGTTTAGGATATAGATCATCTCTGAGAGGCAAATGTATTAGGCGTTGTATATCACATAAGAGTATCTGAGAATGAGCAGAGATGCGTAGTAAAAGTGGGAGGTCTTTATTCAAGTAGTACGAAGGAACATGAGTGGTGCCATCAAATGGCTAATCTATATCCTGGTTCCTAGAGAGTAGTAACCTATAGCCTTGCTTTCGTCCCTGGAAGTGGGTTTCAATTCCGACAAATGTTCTTCCGTCAAAGCTATTAGGAAGAACATTCTATCCTGGATCATCTTTGTTGTTTATCCTTGACTGGTGGTTCGTGAGTTCTTATGCAGTACATTCTCGTTAACTGGTTCAAGGCTTATACAATTATCCCGCATTCAAGATCAAGGTCCTATTGCTGCGGCACTGTCAAATAACTATAAATACCTTTGAAATCTACACTAGTTTTGATCCTTATTCAATCTTGGAATAGCATAATAAATATATTCAGTTCTAATTGTATTTACTCTGTCTATATTTCTTTATTCTCTACACGCATTTCAATTCTTTACAAACATATTATATATAAGTAGATATCGATGATTATTATGCAATGTAATAACTTTAAACGATGGTAAAATGCAAGTAGTACGGATTATTTAATTTGCTTAGCATTTTTTTATACTCTTAATCTATCAATAAGTCTTATTTTTGCAACAACATATAGAATACATAATTCCTACCCGCATTCCCTCGCAAATTTTTTTTGGCATAACATAGAAAATACAAGTTTTTTGATCGGCTAAAGCCAGCATAGCTCCAATTGGCTAGAGCGTCCCTCTCGTAAAGGGAAGGTTGCGTGTTCGAATCACGCTGGTGGCATCTTTTTTTTTTTTTTTTTTTTGCATCTGAAATTTCGTGTTTGCCTAAGTTTCAATAAATCATTGAGTTCAAGGCTTTGAGATACATTTTTGGTCTTCGAGAAAGGAAATTGATGATTTTATAACACAATATTTGATGATTTCTTTAATACAGAAAAAGATATATGATGATCCTGCAAAACGACTAAGCCGCCTTGGATACATACCAAGAAAACTCTTATTTGAGACAAATATATAATTTATGTATGCAACAATTTTAACGCTGCGTTGCTTGGTGGTCTGTAATAGAGCTGGTCTAATGATTTTTGTTGGGCCTTGTATAGAAAACCCCTCACAACAGTAGCAAGTCAAAGTGGTGGATTTGCAGTTCTTCAACAATTGTCGTTTTATGAAGATACATTTTTTGATGTCAAGGTATGCAGTATACAGTATTGTGAACAGACTAAAAGTTTTTACTTTCATCTTTAATCTTAGAAGGGTAATCAATGGTATTACAGATCAAAAGCTATTATTCTACTCTTCCATCAGAAAAAGGTAAGTTTGGTGTTAGGAATATTTCCTCTCAATTTGGGACTAAATTAAGCGTTGGCCTCTGTGCATTTATACAATGGCCTCAGTTTTGAAACAAAATTGTTTTAAGTGATGTAGTTTGGATGAAATTGTTAGACTTGACGCATTTGACTAGAAAAAAATAGGCCATCTGATGCCTGAACAAAGTGCCGTTCCACAAACTTGTGTAAACCCCACTTGATCCATACTACAAACTATCCTGTTGTTAATAATGATATGCATATTATCTATAAACTAAATATCGAAAAGATCATTGCATTAATATGTGTTTCGCGAAGTTGTTAAAAAAAAAAAAAAAAAGTGGAGAGATCACAGGGTAGTGTTGTGTGGTACATTTCATTATGTAATGCACAATTGAATGGAATTAATATTTCATCCATTCTGCTGATACTGTGCACAGATTGTACGCCAAATTGAACACACAACAGCATCATAGGGCCTAAACCATTTCAAGCCTCAAATACAATGCTAGGAATGTACACTGCATGTCCATTGTTTCTGTCTAAAAAAAAAAAAAAGCAAAGTCAAGCAGTTTTATTCATTTTCACATGCGGATATTCATGCTGCAAACTGCTACGGCATTTCAAGTTTCTACTGTATAAGATGAATAAAATAAAACCCTGTTTCCAATGGTTCCATTTGCGTCAGGTAGATGTATACTTCATTGGTCAAGTTGGAAGAAATTGCTTCTTTGGATGAATCTTGCGACCCTCGTACAAGACTATTCAGTACAAAGACATCAGGCAGCAGTTGTTTATAGTTGAAAGAGTGTGACAGAGTCAGAACGGAAACGGCCCAGGTGGTCAAGATGAACAGTTGAAATATGGATTTTCTTTGTTGTCATTTTTTGATCCAGTAGCACATCCACTTTAAGGTTTTTTTTATACAGGTATACCACAGCAAGTGGCGAGCTTTTTTCGAAAAAGAATTCTCATAGGGTTAAAATATCAAATCAAGAAAAGTGGGTCGATGTAAACAAGGGGCTCTTTAGATTTCAATAGCCTGCTTATATTTTTCTAGTTGTATTTCGTTTGCACTTCTTGATGAGGCCAGCCTGAGAGCACCAGAGACGCTTCAAGAGGTAACCAAGGTTGAAAGTAGGGGGGGGGGGAGGCGACGCAAGGAAGCTGCTCCATTTCGAGAGAAATGTTGTGTGTATGCGCGCGGAATGAGCCACGATTCCTCCGATCTTCTCTTTAAGGATATAGAGTTACTAAACACATAGAGTTCTATTCAAGTTTCTTCCATCTGATCCTTTGAAATCCAGTCAGCATTCCTTGTTCATCTCTATCCACTGTGCATTGAGTACTATTGCAATAAAAGATGCTGGTAAAGAATCGATTCTTTCTCCCATTTTTGATTATATAAAGGAGTTACCTAATGGAAATTCTTTTGGAAGAGACATAAAAAAAACGTGTGGTGTGAGATAATCGGCCCGGTCTTCCTAATTAAAAAAAAGTGAAGCTGCGGGATTCGATATATTCACAATGATGTATGTGGATCAATACATTAACCGTAAGTTTGGTTCATGTCCAACAGCTAGCCCGCCAAGTAGCCAAGCTCGCCCAGTTTTACCATCAAAATCAGAAGAACCTCGGGTACACAGAGCTGTAAAACCATTCCATCGTATTCATGCAAAACGGATGTTCATTTAAGCTGTTTTTATATAAAAACCAAGCCCAAATCCACAAATCAAACTTACTGTCTCTTTTCCTTTCTTGTTTCCTAACTATATTATCTTTCTCCTACAAAATTTAATGAAAGCCAAAGTCAATTTGTATAATCGCCCTCATGGTCGGATTGATACATACCAAGTGGCATCCCCTTACAGTAACAACAACAAACAGAAACATGCCATTATAGTCGATAGAGAACATAGACTCAATGCAGCCTATAGCCCAAGCTACAGCCAAGCATGCTTATTATTGCAGGCTATTCAAATGAATGGTAGACGTCGATTGAGCTCAGAATGTATTTGTAAATGTCAAGCGTTTAAATGATTTACCCTTTATGATGATTGCTAATATCTTTTTTTTTTTACATACAGTGCAACTCGCTAATTTCGTAGCAAAAGCTTGGGAATTTAGCCCTGAACAAGACAAAATCGAAGCCCTCGCAAAACTCATGACAAATCTGATGGATACGACTTTGCTCTGCCCTGAAAAACCGTTTGATGAAGCATTGAAGCAATTTTGCCGTAACAACATTCCAACTCATTCTGTATCACCAAGCATTACTTTGTTGATAGCTATCGGCTATATTGAGAGACTGAAGCAGGTAGCTATTATGATACATGGCATCCTTGATGAGCCCGACATACTCATCTCATTTTGTTATAGAAATACCACAACATCAAAGGCACCAAGGGCTGTGGACATCGCCTTATTCTAGTGGCTTACATGATGGCTGCCAAGTTTATGCACGTCAATCTTCGGTCGATCATTAATACATCTACCACTCTATCAGCCTCAGCAAGCACCTCAACATGCACATCCCCTTTGAGTTTACCTAAATCTTTGCCGTCCTTTAGCAACAATATAACTGTGTCTGCTGAAAGATCAACAATTCATAAATATACCCCAAATCTTCCACCTATTTCTGCTACACCCAAACATCAGGAACAGCAAGACCAGTTACCATCACCGCCTACATCACCAAAGTCATTTGCTTCTGATCCACTCCATTACCACTATTTTCAATCTACTAATACTACTTCATCCAGCACTAATAACAACACCCATACCTCCGGCGCTGCACCCAAGCACTCGAATGCCACTCCTGTAAATCATAATGAAAGACACTTCCAGATACTGCGCATGGAATTGGAATTTCTGCATTTCTTAAACTATGATTTGTCATTATCAGACACACTCAAACTTATCCATTGGGCACAGAGGTTTGATGACGATTTACTACCGCCTATTCAAAACAAACATGCTTCTGGTGATGAAGGTGGCAGTGAAGGCAGCAGCAATAGTAGTGATGACTAGTATTTAATAAAAAATATATCGGTCGATTTATCCGATACTTCATTCGCATTAGACTTATTATTTGAATACTAAAATGGAGGGAAAAAGAATCCCCCCCACATGTGTTTATTATGGCTTGTCAACCTCGTTTTGACGTAGAATCAAATGTTACACTTCCAAGCCAACGATCCATCAATTTCGGTAATATACACCGTCTGTTGTTGGTAATTTACAGGTGTCGGTAAAAAGTTTTATTTCTCTTCTTGGGGGGGAAAGATGGAGGGGGGAATATGATGGCAGTATAGTCTTCCATCATCGCTATGATAAGACCCGTCTCTGCCAACACCCCCTTGCAATTTGACATGGGAGAATTTAGCAACGGAAACGACCGCTGGATCGCAGCTGGTAACTGCTAAACCCAAATAAATAAGAGGGGCCATTTCGTTATCCAGGTCATAAAAAAGGCTCCCATATAGCAGTGTCTGATTTGGAGGAATAGGAAGCAATGGAAGCTATTATCGTCCCACCTTGCCTTTGAAGGCGCAATCGATAGGGAGGCAAAAGCTTCTTTGCTCGTACAACATGACCATTTCTTGATAAAAACACGCCATGTTGAGGTGAGAATCCTAGCATAACATGACAAGACGTGTGACCCAAATGCTCCCGTAGCATAATATCAGCATTTGCACAAGGAGCAAAAGTAGCGTGCGATTCTACCGCTGTTTCAATAGTGCCATTTTCATAGAGTTGCTGATAAACAAATCTAAAGGCACCACGGTGGTCAGATCCCCATAGCGTAAATACATGCGCAGAGTCAAATGAAACAGAACTCTTGAGTCCAACTGTGCTTTCTTGGCCGATATCCGTTGTTTACCAATCGTAAGGCAAGTTGGGATTTGGTTGTACAGGGAATGGTAAGCCGTTTAGTTTGGCTTTCAATAGAGGGGCCAGCTTGTGAGCGAATAATTCTTGACCTTTATCGTTCAAATGCAACTAAAAGACAACAATATAAATATCATCAAGGCGTATAAACTGACGACCTACATAAACAAAACACTTACAGGGTTTGTATAGTGAGTGGGTCCGTATCGTATCCATACAGTGGTATCAACAAAGGCGATATTCTCATCTGCAACGCTCATCTGCAACGCTGCCTTTTGTGATTCCTGAAACAAAACGCCCAAGGGTTCAGAGAGCACGATAATAAATGCATGTGGGAATCGATATCTGATGTTGGATAGAAACGTAAATAGCCTTCTAATGTACATTGGACCTGCTGCTGGATAGCGTCGATCATCGTATTCGCCCAACAAAATCGTGATGATGTGTGGTGGAGCATAAAAGCTCTCTCCCTTGAAGTATAAAGTCTCCATTCCCAAGGGCTCTTGATGGTCCATCAGCCATACTTTGGGTGAAGCTATCTGCGATCGTTCTGTGTCTAGTATGTCCGACACAATCAAAGGAAAGCTGGTCATCAGTAATTGCGATGTGCCCAATTCTAGTGTCAAGTCGTGTCTAACGTATTCAATCAGTGGCTGCGGTTGTTGCTATTTGTAGGTGTGGGTGGAGTTTGTCTGCTGAGGGCTAGCCATCTCAATTTCTTAAAGGCAAATTGTAGAGTTCAAATCAGACACAATAGTCAATGTTGTGTTCACATCGACATGCTCTATATGGATTTGAAAGAAGGAGCCTTGATCGCTTGTAGCCATTCTTACTAACTGGCTATTTTTGTTCATTTGAACGTATAAAATAGCAGGCTGACTCAGCCTTAACTTGACCTCGCCACCGTCGTTTGCTGAGGTTTTCAAGTAGGCTCCAGATGAGACACTCTGCATGTCGACTACAGTCTTTTGCCATCGACCGAAATATTGAAGTTCACCATCGTTGAAACGGATTGTTCTCGCTCCTGTGATCTCTATTAAAAACAGAAAAGGAAGCAAATAATAAGCAATCATCATGACACTATACAATAAGAGATGAAAAGAGCAAGCATACACAAAGGAGCTGCCATTATGTTTGATAACTTTGTTGCTGTTGCAGAGCAGCCATCATGGTACAAATGATGCCAGAGAGAGAGGGCCCTAATGACTCCGCTATAAAAAGGATTTCAAGAAGCATTTATTAGAGTTTTTACTAGATTGTGAGCAATTGAAGCGTATGATTTCTCTCTGTAGCGTGAAAAGGGGAAGTATATAGATGTTTACTTGATTTTTTGTTTAGAAAAAAAAAAAAAAACGCAAATTGAATGTAAAATGTGGGTGGAAAGTAATGAAAACGGGAGAGATACTATAATAAATATTTACAAGAGAAGAAGAGAAAGTATAGGAAGATAGAAAGGAATCACAGATTCAACTTATTGCCATTGATCAATCATCATAGCACCCCAATACTCATTAGCAGGCTTGCCAAACTGCTGTTGCTGCTGTTGCTGTTGCTGTTGCTGTTGCTGTTGAGCAAGCTGATAAGAGGGAGTCAATAATGCAGAATCATCTTCAGAGTCATCTTCAGTCATTGGAGAGTTTGCAGACATTGGTTGTAACCAGAGAGGCAATTCAGCAGGTGGAGGAGGTCTGTAATCAGGAGAAGCATAAGTGATGGCAGGCAATTCCTTCTGGGCAGGCTGATCGGGTGAGAATTGTGTATGCAGGTCAAAGTAACGCTTTGTCACAACAGGCTATAGTAGATTTGATTTAATACATCTAGTTGCAATTGACTGTTGAAAATGCATATATACCTCTTCATCTTCATCATCCATTCTACGCTTGTTGCTGCTGTTGCAAGTACGCATTGGCTGATTGAATTGAGATGCTACTGACATGTTAATTCAATTGACACACACTACAGAGGAAGGAGGAGGAGGATGACTTACTATTTCCGAATTGATATGATGCCATTGTGTATAAGAAATCTTTAATTGATGTTTAATTTTTTTTTTTTTTGCAAGTTGAAAAAAAAATTAACAAAGGGAAAGAGAGAGAGAGAGAGAGAGAGAACAATCAAACTTTTCTTCCCCAACTTTGTATTATAGGCTACCCTTTATATATAGATTGATCAAAAAAATTTTATTGCCGAATTTGATCAAAACGAATACCCAAACTCATTACAATGCCTATTGCTAGTAGTCACCGTGAGTTTCTCCGCCTACTATAAATGCACTACGAGAGCAAGTGTCTTGGTTGAACCAGAACAATCCACTCCATGTGCACCCCCCCTAAAAGCCTATCAAGCCAATCGTATAGGGCGTTCGGACATTGGTGATGATGAGACATTTCAGAGAGGAGAGTGTGGTGTGAAACTTGTATAAATCATCTCTCTGCGTCATCAAATGTTTGGAATAGACCCGTAAGTTTAGCTCGTCGACACTGGATGATTTTCATAACATTTCAGGTAAAATAGAGAGAGAGAGAGGGAGAGAGAGAGAGAGAGTCGGCCCCAAGGCGGACCAAACTTGGATGTAACCACTTTTGGACATTATTTGGTCTGGGCATCCTCCATGAGCGAAATAAGAGCCATTTAGTTTCGTGCGATCGTTAATTTTCTCATCAAGAGAGAGTTCGGCTGTCTGCATTTGTGTATCGTTCATATAAAAAAAAAAGCCATGCCATGCTGATATTACATGTCTTGTGAAGGTTCACATTGCGATTTTTCTCATTAGGCGAATCCTGTGCCATCTAGACTATGACTGATTTGAGAAATGTATGTTGCTTCAATATCAAAAATTACTGTTCACTTGACATTTGTATTCAAACATTCCTCTGAAATCAGACAGGTATAGTGCAACTTCCTGAACCGGTTGTCGATCATATTAATTAAGCTGCTATCAATAATAGCTAAGAGCATCGCTTGCATGTCATGGATCAGAGAATAACCATGAATAAATTACTGTCGCATGAAGCTATTCAGCATGAAAGTGTGTCGATTTCATGAAGGGTATTATCCTAGTGCTAAAAAATGAATTTAGCTTTTGGCCGCGCTAAACAAAACTCTATACTAACGTCTAAAGGTAACTGACAACAAGAAGGTCGTTATGTAAATGTATATACGTGCCAGTGGGTAAGTTGCTGCGATACTAATAGCACTGCGTATACGGGCATTAAATCGCTTCCGATGAAAATTGACGATTATACTTATGGAATTACCAACATTTGGTGGATGAATTACACACGCTTCCTCTTTTGTTAACACAGAAATTTGTTCATTTCATTGGACAAACGGTTGAATCTTTGCTGCGAACACATGTGATCATTGAACATTGTTTTGCCGGCGATAGATCAAATGTTCCCTGAGATTCGACAGAAAAGACCAAGAACGCAGATATTAAAATCCGTAGCAGCAACTAGGCAAATGAGCAAGGTGGTTTAATTAATGTCCCTCAAGTCAAATGCTCAGAAAGCCGATCAGTGCGCAATGATGCGTAAGAGATTTCATGCGTACGATGGATACACTTTGAAGAGGATTTACTACAATTAAACAGCTACTGAATGCTAAATGAACAATTGAGACACTATACATCGAATGAATGCTTCTATTGATGCTAATGTAAGAAGTGATGTTTTAGTTTCTCCATCAAAATGTTGAATCAACCGCAAAGATACCTATGTTAGCCGAGGCTTAGAGATGATTCAGTGACACTAAGCCCCTTCTATCAAAAAACAGCCAAATCTGATGACCAAGTATGACTCTGGCTTCTCTTATTACATTGCAAACGTTTAACGAAACGCCTTGCAATCGCCCCATTCTCATTATTCTTACTGCTTGGCCATGCAAGATGAAAGACTCTCTAGAATGATGCCGTCCACTAGTGAAACTGCATGTATTTGAAATGTATTTACACATGTAAAGCTCTATTTATTCTTTGAAATCCTCATCTTCATTATCATCGTAATGGTGATGTAGATAGGATGCTTTTGCTTGTAATGAACGTATAATATCATGGGTTCGTGAGTCTAATGTACAGATGGAAGCCTCTTCTTGGGGTGAAATATGATGTCTTGCCAGCATTCTCTCTATAAACAAGATGGCAGGATCAGCGAATACAGTTCTTGCACGACGCAAAATCAGCTGTGATCGATTCAGGTTGATTTGACATATGGACTTCACTTCAGGGATGTGACAAGAGCGATCAATGACGAGGTAGAGGTGGATGGTCAACATGATGCCATAGACTGGACTGTAGTGACAGCCAATGGTATCCATGAAGGTGAGTGCTTCCAAGATGAGGGTATAATTATCGAGTATTGTCAAACAACCAACTACGACATAAAACTCGAGTTCGTGGTCATTTTCTGTTGGGAAATCGACTGCTGAGGTTATTATGGACGGGTTGATTTTTGTGAAGGGTAGTGTGGTGTTTGTTGTGTCCGCCACTTGCACAATTCGCTGGTAAATGTCGTTCAGATCAGCACATCTCGAAGCGTCCTCTTCCCTTATAAATGCATCGAAATAACGTTTTGGTATGAATGGTACTCGGGCAAATATCTGGCTATGACAGTAGAGTTCGTGTAGTAGCAGCGATTCAAAATTGGATTTGATATTCCATGCCTGATTTGGTTTGTCAAAATCCAACTTGAAGATGTCTGGTGTATTAAAGTAAGTTTGAAACAGTTGCTCGTCTAATCCGGATTCCAGTGCCTTGGGTGATTGCAGCGACAACATGTAGGCTGATTTGAGTAGTTCCATCTTTCGCAGCATGACGATGCGGCAATACTGCGAAAAGAACTCTACCTTGATCGACCCCCTTTCGTTCGGCAGTGGCTGTGGAAAGTCGACATGCCAATCCACAACATCAATCAGACCCGTCTGTCCCGTTGTATTGAAATCCGCATAGTAATCTGCGCACAGCAACATCCAGCCTAGTCTTCGCAACCTCTCTTTCTGATCCGACTCCTTTGTGTTTTGTCTATCCAGTTTGTGCAGATCCATTGCCAGTGCCATTCGAATCGCCATAGTGAGTAGAGGTGTTTTTATTCGTGCCTGAGAGAACAGATGCATATGGCCCTGGGGAAACAATGATAATATAAACATTGACTGTACCACGGATATATGATGCACATCAAACAGATCCTGTAACAACTGGCGAGCCTGAGCATAGTACGCGTGCATCAGTGCGTTGGCAACCGACACAAGGCCCTTGTGGTGCAGTGTTGTATGGTGGATCATGAGTGTGCAAATGCTGAGGGTCAGCAGTGTTTCGACCGTGTGTTCTTTCGCAGCGCCTGGTTGAGATAGGATCATCTCTGTATTTGCAATTAGACTGGGAACGTCCAGGAAAAATGAGTAGCCACAGTCAATAAAGCATTGCACACAGTGTCTCATCAGTTGCATTGAATGGTACTTTTCAAGCTGTTCTATGCGCGGAATAGTCATGGCAGTAGACAGTCGTAGCACAGGTTCGATAGTGTGCCGAAATATCGCATTAAATTGATCTGAATTCACCTTCTTCTTATACTTGAACTTGGGCGGTTGCGGCTTCACATTGATTCGAATCAGTTCCAGCACTTTCTCTAATCCAGATACTGTTAAAATGCTTGTGTCCAGCGTCATCATGGTGGGTGTGAGGTTCAGTTGCCACGTGACAGCATTGTCTTGTTGCTCGTCTGTCTCTGCGACAGTGTCATTGTCTGTTGGAGTGGCATCTTTATTTAAAGAATTATCAGCATGCTTTAGTATTTGAATGGCTTCTTTCAGGAATTGGTCGATCAGTACTGAACTACTAACATTGCTGTCTTTTTTGGAGAAAGAGAGCGGTGATATGCGCTCATGAGCTATCATGATGAGGACAGAGAAAGAGAAAGAGGGAGAGAGAGAGAGAGAGAGAGAGGGATGTTGGATAAACAAAAGGAAAAAAAAAAAAAAAAAAAAAAAAAAAAAAGGGCCAATTTAAAGTTTTGGGTCAAGGTATTCAAATGCGTACGGTACATGTAGCTTATTGTGCAGGCCCGTCACCCACTCAATCCGTACATTGGATGCTGAATCGTTCAAACCCAGTGTTGGGGCTGCTGGATCAATGGCAAGGCATTACAGATGCTACATTCGTCCATATCTTGCGTTTAAGAGAGAATGAGGGCACCACAGCGTCCATCTAGGGAGTGACATTGGGAAACCTCAAATTTTTCCTAATTGCATGTTGATTGATTTTTTTTAAGGGGGTTGAACCTGTTTATACAGCGACAAACGGCAAACCGTTCAGTAATGGCAATTTTTCGTAATCTCCATGATCCACAAACTCCTCTGACTATGTCAATATTTGTTTATTCCAAAATGTGTATATACAATGTGAGTGCGTGCGTGTGTGTAAATGCGTGCGGTTATTCGGTTCAAAATAGAGAGAGAACATGGCTCATTTCTTGTGTCGGCCTCTCATCTTTAGCAAACAATTGCTGCAATACCACTTTCCTTTTGGCACAGTCTTGAGGTCTACGCAAGCCAAATGGAACCATTCAATTTCACAATCCGTATTATCACAAGCAACCATCTCGCCATACGACACTTGCTGACAGTAACAGTAGAGAGGTTCGTTGGGATCAATGGGTAAATCTGCTGGCACAACTGTCTTGGGCTTGCCATTGCTGTTTTTACTGGTATTGTAGGTGCTTTTCGTCTTTTCTTTTTCAAGGTTTTTGAGTGATTTGGATTCTTTCAAAGCCTGAGCACGAACAGCTGGCGAAGGAGGGGCGCCTCCATTGGCGGCATTGTTGGGATCTTTGGCAGTTTTTCTCTCTATTATGAATGGGAAGAATGCGTTAGTCATGTGTGCGCCTTATGGATCGATAGATGAAATATCCTACTTTTAACAACTGTGGAGCCAGATATGATTAGTTTTACTGTTGCAAATTTTCTCGTGATAGACACACTTACTCTTCTTTTCTCCCTTGGGATCTTTTCTCTCTCTTTCGAGTCTCTTGGTGGCCCTTTCCCTCACATCTGCACCTTCCTTCAGACTACGTGCTGATGGTTGTAAACCAGGCAATGTTGTAATTCGACTATCGCCCACTATCTGATCCTCCTCAAACTTGACCAGGTCAGCGTCTAAGCGATTGCAATGACGATCAACCTATGTTGATAAATATGAATAAACACTGCGTAATCATCTAGATGAGATCCTACTCACTGCATCGTAGGTGGACTTTGCTAATGCTACTTTCTCTTCGCCTCGCTTCAATGTCTCTGTTAAAACATTGCTAAGGTTCTTTAGCTTGTCGAGGCGTAAATTAGGGTCCATATCTTTGATGTTGTCAATGAGTTCGATTGCGTCTTTTGATACTGTGTCTATGAGTTCTAGTACAACAAGATGAGTTACTGCCATTGAGCATGTCTCAATGCGACAACTCTACCTTGTGCATAACCATCCAATTCTCTCATCAGCGTAAAATTCCTTTGCAGGTCTAATGGCACTGCCTCAATTGCTATCATATAAAATCATGAGTTCATGGCTCTCGCGTATCTATAGGCTGCATTACTATCAATATAGTCGTCCAAATAGACCAGATTATCAAAATGCTTGGGTACAGAGTGCACTGATTTCATGACAAAAAAGTTGCTGGTTATATACAGGAAAGAAAAAAGGGAAATACAATGTCTCCATTGTCAAGTGGCGCTTTTCAAAAAAAGTATAGCTTTGTGCTCTCAGACGGTCCAATGGCTGCTGCTCTTGATAGCGATGCTAATCTGCGCTCATCTGACATGTATGAAACTTTGAAATCCCTGTCATGAAGCTTTTTTAAATGATACGAGTGTCTATGCTTCGATGAGAATCAACCTGCGCAGCGGCAGCTCGTGCTACCGATTGCTCTTGCGTATTTTGTCAAAATACTGCTACTTTTATTTTGACCCTCCATTTACACGTAACAACCCTTCATATTATCTGTGGAACTGATTCTTATGTGATGCTCTGCATCCATATACACGTAGCTACTTCATATACGGACAAGCAGTATATTGTTATTTCCCCTTTTTAGTTCTTAGTGTCCCTGCTACAGCAAAATATGAGCGTATTCGAGCTGCGTTTTCTTGCGTTCAAGGCCGTTTTAGATGGTCAGAAGAGCACCAAACAATTGCTCTCATCTGGCAGTTACTTTCAGACACCTTTGCTCAACTTTTTTGGGGATCAAAAAAACATGGTCAAAATTCGGCCAAAAAGCATGAGGTACCCCTCATGATTTTCATCGAACATCAAACGATCGCGTTTTTGACCTTAAAAATGAAGACATTTACTAAGGCATATAATAAATCAAAACATTTCTCTTGGTCCAACGCAGCCTCTGAAATCGCGTTTGTGAAGTTTTCATATACAAAATTTCGACATTTTAGCCAGAAACCTCATTTCATATTTTCTGAAATTGCTCGGTAAGTTCAGTCGAAGCATCTATTTTACTTGGTACCATTGGAAGCGCCATAAAAAGTACTCTTAAAAAGCTTAAGGGAGCATGAGATGATCATCACATTTATACAGTCGAATCTGGCAAAATAGTTCAACTAAGTAGAAAAGCTATCGAAATTTGGCCAACCTGGCCAATCTAGAGTAGAACAATAATCTGGGCTTGAATTATTTTTGGCGCCTGGTGGAGCCGGCTGGCAAACTCAATGCCCTTTCCATCATGAAGGCAATACGATAATAGATGCTTTCGAAGCGTATGAAAAGTAGGTGGCAAGCCATAGCACTATCATTTGTCATGCTATTTTCTTGCATTCTATATTTAATAACGTTAGTCTGTACATTGATGATTCATGGGCTGCGTAACATGTCTGCAGTAAGTAGTGAAATCTCTGAGGTTTCGGGCCGTCGTTCAAAGAAAACGTCGACAGCATTGAGCAGAGGAAAGAGGGTAGATATCATCAATCGTATATGAGCCAGGCCTGACAGATGCCTGGCAACTCAGTTTTCATATTAAGGTTATAAAAATGTCTAGGAACTATCAATTTATTATGCTATGATATGCTTTTCGTATCGCTTGGTTGTCAAGGGCTTATTTGAGCCTATGCGAAATGAGAGGAGAAAGTTCAGATTATATTCAGTATCGAGATAGATGGTATGTGGCGATTGGCCATTGCTCTTATAGTGCTTCATACCATCCAATCTGTTCACATCTTCCCCAATACTAGTATTCCAGCCCATAACTATCACAACAGCAGCGACAAAATGCCCTTAATCTATCAGTATCATACGATATCTTGTTCCGACGCAATGACAGCTTAAGAACAACAGCAACCACTTACATGATCCATTAGATCTCATGCTTAATAAAACAGACTATATGTGCATCTTTAACTCACTGAAAAAGTGAAAACATTCGATTCAATTGTGTAGGCAGCTTGTATCGTATGCAACGAGTATAGGGTATGAACCTTGTAAGGGATTGATGTGGATGAAATCTCAAGATACACAAACCAAGCAACCAAATGCCCACTCCGCCGCTGGATCAACAGCAACAGATCAAATGTTTGCTTACGATGGTTTTTAGCTATCATGTTCCTGATGAAGCATGGCTGTTCTATGCGCACAATTGGCGATTGCATGAAGCTGATCACATCCTTCCAGAAAACAGTATTTGCTCTAACAAATCATAGAAGGATGCAGCTGTCAAATGCAATCAATGTAACAAAAGCACCGTTCCTCAAGTTTCTCCAGTCACTTTTTTTTTTTTCGTGATAATCAAGCCTCGAAGAAAACATTTGATTCAAGTGCACTTTCCAACTGAACAAGCCCAGCTAGTAGAATATGAGCAACATGAATTTGAAAAGAAAAGCCTCCGAGGATTATGAGGAGCCCATCAAAAGAGTGGCCTCTTCTTCTGGCCAAAATGGTTCCGATGGCGAAGATTCAGATGATGGTCTCCAAGTAGGTTTCTGCATTAAAGAGATGTGTGTCCATGTTGCTTAACAGTCAGTGCAGGATATTGTCGATGTAGATTTTGATTTCTATAATCCTGATGATGTTGATTACCATGCATTGAAGAAATTGTTGACCCAGCTATTCTCAACAGATGCCGAACTCTTGAACTTGGGTGATTTCGCTGATATCATGATTGAAGAAAACCAAGTGGGCACCACTGTTAAAGTAGACGATCAAAAGTCTGATCCATACGCTATTCTAAGCATCATCAACCTGACTCATCAAAAGGTAAGGTCTGATATACGCTTATGAACCAGAAGACTCAATGTGGGATGGGAATCTTAGGACAAGGAAGGCGTCAAGCAATTATGCAGTTACCTCGCCAACAAATGCCCTAAAAAAAACGAAGCTCTCCACAAAGCAGTGAAGCAGATTCTATCGCTTTCTTCAACAGACAAGCATGTTGGTTGGGTTGTCTCTGAACGCTTCATCAATATGCCCGTTGAAATCATGGCACCCATGTATACCATGCTTACCGATGAGTTGAAAAATGCCGTGAAAGAGGTAACGTACAGCGGGATGTGGTGTGTGAGCGCCTTCATCTGACCATGACTGCAGAAAGAGCCTTATGTATTTGAATGGTACATGTTCATCTCCAAGACCTACAAGGAAGTAACTTCCTCCATTGACGAAGACGGAGAAGAACCTCAATTAAAGAAAGTCAAAGCCTCGTCATCATCATCAGCAGAGGCACCCTCAGAGACCTTTTATTTCCAGTCTGAAGACGAGATCATTGCTAAATATGCAGAATATCAATACGATTTCAAGTTTACAAACAAGGAAAAGGAACAAGCAGCCGACTCACGACGTGCCTTTTCCGACTTTGGCATTGCACCCGCTCGTAAATTATTGTTGGTGCACAAATCAAAATTCAATGACATGGTGAATGAAATCACAAAGACCTGTTCATCCACCTCAGCAGCTTGAATAAAATGTATATAAATTTTTATTAGATTATCATCTTATGAGTGCATCAGAGGGCTTGGACCATATTTTGACAGAGTGATCGTAGCCAGCACTGACAAGCCCAACTTCTGCATCCAGCACCAGAGATCGGATCATGGCTTCGTGGCCAGTCAGTGAGTCAACCACACGCCCTGTCTTGGTTTCCACTACACTGATGGTATTGTCATCGCCACCTGAGGCATAAAAGTACAGTCCGGAGGGATGCCACACTTGTCTTTTCGTGGCAAATGTGTTGTCTGTTGCATTGACATAATAGTTTTGTATCTGTCTTGATGTGCCAGTCTCAAACAAGATGGTTCTTCCGCTTTTATGATCTGTTGTGCACAGCAGCTGACTGCCATCAGATGAAACTGATATACAGATGGGCGAAAAGGAGACCCAATCATCTCCTGTGGCGTTCATGTTGATGCGTTGTTGTTGCATGTTGTTTTCAAGATTGATGTAATGCAAGTAGTTGTCATCACGCACGCCTACCACAAGAGTAGTATCGTTGGTAAAGCAAATCGTCTCGGCGTTTCCAATAAAAGGCCCCAGTTTCTTGATAAGCTTGTATTTGGGCAAGAATGCTGATCCCTCTGCTTCATCCACACGATAGATACACACGGTGCGATCATAGGAGGCGGTTGCAATGAACTTGCCTGTACCTGGTGAGAACAGGCCACGCACGACATACTTTTGATGGTCCTTGAAGACTTGGTGAATACCAGCTTTTTCAAGATCCTCGCCGAAATCAGCTTCAAACGATGTGTCGACGAGCACACTGGTGCCATCCATGGAAGTGGTCAGCATGAGATTGGGTAAGGTGGGATGAAAGTCGATGCTCAATACAGGTGCTTGATGGTGACGGTAGCTTCTTTGAGAGATATCTGCATTGCTATTACATAACATGGTGCTGATTTTCACAGTTTTGTCAATGGAGCTTGTTGCTAAAGCATGTGTTTGAGGTTCAATGGCAACTGCCAAAATGTTGGTATAATGGATATCCGAGAAGTCAGATACCATGGAGGTAAAATAGTCGCCATCACCATCGACGAGTTCATTTGGTCTAGAAGAAGTCAGAGTTTCAGGTTCTTGTAGCCTTTGTTTTCTCTTGTTTTTTTTTTTGTACCTTTGTATTTGTAACTGGGATAGATCATTGACAAGTTGGTCATCAGATACTTGCAAGGAAGGCAGTGTATCTAAATGACGCCGAGCTTCTCTTTTGAATGCTTCAACCGACTCCATGTAGCCATGGTTCATGAGGAATTGCAACACGGAGGCATGCAGTTGTGGGCTGCTGCTGTTGGACATGATGATTGGTTTGTAACTGAAAAGAAAAAGAAGGGTGAAAAAGAAGGCCTCGAGTTTAAATATGATTGTGACAGAAGACGGCGCACAGGCATTTATTAATGTGATACCTTGGCATGCTTGATGATCCTGTCCGCTGGTTTCGCGTTGCATTTTGGATGCTTTGTGCTCTGCTTAATTGTCTTCATAGCTACAAAGACATTAGTCTCATTTATAAAGTCCAACAGATAGTTTATATGTGGCTTTGCATAAATCAAATGAATATCACAATTGATGCCAGCAGAACCATATATTTGACATCGAATTTGCGAGCGTAACTATCTGAAATCTTGAAACGAATCACAAAAAACAGTTTTACAGTTTATCTACCCTTATCTCAAACGTATTTAGTATGTATCACGGATCAAACATTCTATACAAAGCAGAATGGCAGTCTAAATATTGCGTTTGGGATGAGCAATCCGCAACAGTCAAGTCTATCAGGTAATTATAACCATAAAAAACACAAATGGTAGTATAATATCACTAGCGGATCTATTTCGCTACGCTCGATGTCGTCGTCGTCCTGTGGGCTCTCGCCAAAGACATTTTAAATCGAATAGAATAAAGTTTTGGTATAACAAGTAGATTTTAAACAATCAATTATTCGTTAGTAAAAGAACAGTTATATCAGAGCCAGGAGGAGGAGGAGGAGAGGAGGTGACATCCTTCTTGCTTACACTGATATCAAACGAAGCCTATTATTGGGACAATGCGAAAGGCATTTCAAATTTTATGCAGCATTTGTACATCACAATCGCCATTTTCTGATAGTAGAATTGTCATAATATTCACTGCTGCTGATACTCTAAATAAGATGGCGACATAAAGCTGGCCATAAGTAAATACAGAACTTGTGTAAGATCTACAGCGATTCTTTTTTTTTTCTTTGAGATATTGTCATTGCAAAAGACACCTTCATGAGGAAAATCTCCCCCAAAAAGTATCGCGCTAAGCAATTGTCCTTTCAATTCCATGATCCCCATTTAATCAGCATCGCAATCATCATTGTCATCAACAGAAAGGCATTTAGGTCAGTCAGCAGCAATGCCGCCGCCAAATTTAATTAAACCTCAGCTTATTTTTTTTTTTGTTCAAGATTGGACAGATATCGTCTTCTTTCGACTTCTTTCATCTATTTTATGATATTTGACTATATAAACTGTAATGATCACCCTACGCTTCCTAATACATTCTTGAAGCACTTTTCAAGGCGCCTCCAATGGTACCAAGTAAAGTAGATGTTTTGAATAAATTGATTGAGCAATTTGGTAAAATTTGAAATGAGGTTTTTAGCCAAAATAGGCATATTTTGCATATGAAAACTTCATAAAAATGGTCTCAGAGGTTGCTTTGGATCGAGAGACACATTTTGATTCAAGATATACCATAGTAAAAGTCTTCATTTTCAAGGTGAAAACCGGGATCATTTGATTTTCGATGAAAAGCATGAGGTACCCCTTATGCTTTTTGGTCGATTTTTGGCTATGATTTTTTTTTGGCCCAAAAAGTTGAGCAAAGGTGTCAGCAAGTTAGTGCTTGTTGAAAGCAATTGTTTGGTGCTACTCTCGAGTTCCAAAACGGCCTCTAAGACGAGAAATCATAGCTCAAATGTACACAGATTTCGCTGTATTTTGCACATTTAGGTGCAGTAAGAGGCATTGTAAGCATGCGGCCTGCCTATATATGCGTTATTTCCATTGATACAGGCGTAGAGCATTGTGCGAGTGTCAGATACAGTTCAGTTTTGAGAGTTTTCGTCTGATGATGGAAGATTAAACAGTGAAACTTCAGTGTGCTAAACAAATAAACACGAAAAAAAAAACTTTCCTATCAACATTGACCCATTATAATGTATGATAGCACGCATTGCCTAAATATGCTTGCAACCATGTGTACAGCGTATAATTACACACAGGATAGGACTTGTCGTTACATTATCTTTTAGCGGTAAGTTTAAGGACGTATCCGAATCAAGCCCGAAGTTACACATCTTGGACACCTTCTGAATGCATGAAAAAGGGCTTGTCAATACAAATATAAGCATTGAGCCATTGTTCTTCAGCAGTGCAATTACCCTGTGGAAGACACCATGCGTCATGCCATGCAGTGATTCAAACTTTAAATATTACATCGATTTAAGATGATTCAAATGTTGAAAAATTATATATTTATTTACAAACTCCATTGATATTTTTGAAAACATGCCAAGCTGTATCACTAGACTAATAATGTTTGAAAAGACTTGGTATCGTAATAAAGGATATTACCAAACCCAGCACAATAATGGCAGCCAAGACAAAAAATGCAAAAAATATCAACCGACCATCATACACTGTATGTATCCATGATCGAAAGTAGTATCTAACACGCTGGTGAAGCGGTAATCTTGCTATGTATGACCAACTGTCACTGTCATCGTCCAATTCAGCGCTGTACTCTTGATTGCTATACAAGGCCTGGTCAGAATCCGAAATGTAAGGTTGGTTCTTGTAGTATAAACGAGTGGTAGATTGCAGGTAGCTTGGAGGAGGCGGGGCATCCAATGTGGTAGATTCATAGCATGGAGGTGAGGGCAATGCTGATGGTGTTGGATCAATGTCTATCATGATTTCTCGATGGCCTTGTTGGTCTGGTTGGCTCTGTTGCATGACTTGAGCCTTTTCGTTCATTTTGTATTGTAATTGAAGAAGAGAAGAGAAGAAAGACAATCAATGATTGTTGAGTAGTGCTGGAAAAATAAAGTTTACTATATAAATTTCGGAAAAACAATGAAATGAAGCAGTTGTGTGTGTGTGTAAACAAACAGAAAAGAAAGAAAAACACCTTCTCCTTGGGGGGGGGGGGTTTTTTCCTGACAGGTATAGGGAATTCATAATGTTCATCTCGTTTGTGATCTCAAATCTCTCGTCGGTTGGGCGAACGGTACCAGCAACTCTTCATTGTTGATACCGGCTTTGCTAAATCTTGAAAGGAGTGTATTATGACGGGATGTGTAAGAATACTATCATACAGTTGAAAACTCGGATCCAGATGTCCACTGTAGAATAAAACCCCTCTTCTTATTTTATAGCCAACACGCCGTTTCAGGAAGATGCAATCAATCGAGTAACACTGGTCCGTCCCTCTGTTCTTATACTACTTTCCAGGCCATGCATAACCTAACTTTTAGTATAAAGCATTGATCCCCTTTCTAGATTAAATTTCATTATTTTTTCGCCCTCTCTGCATCATGGCTCTCTTCTTTTGCATTCCTTGCTTCCTAAACGCGTATGAAAATTCTTGCCGCTTGCAGAATCCAGAATGCGCAGAGGCATATTCCGTAGACTGTGGTCGGATGGCCATGTCACAATGCGAAGCGACTTTACTGCATTGTGCATGAATCTTGACTAGCTTTCAATATTAGACTTGGCCCATACGTAAGCATTAATGTCAGGCGCATGCATTGCGAGGAATTCAAAACGGACAGGAAAACTAAACTGCTGTAGACTACAGGACGAGGCTGTGTGCTCAAGAACCCGCATCGGTATGAGAGCATTGCGGCTGAAAAGGACCGTCTGCCAGCGGTAACGTCAATAATTACACATATCTCATCACTACCTATGCTTGCAACTAGATGCAAGAGATAGCATGTTTTTTTTTGCAAGCCCTTTTGGCTCACGAAGACTGTCTAAATCCTGAAAACATAATTCATCACCTTGATAAAGACTCTTCACATCACATCAAACAGGTTGAATTGATTCGGAATTCAAACCAATTGTTCATTGCTCAGACGCAATACTGGATTTTATAGAAATGGTGGGTAGTTTTGTTGCTCTTATAACGTTACTGATTCAAATCAAATGATGCCATGATATAACCAAGCATCCATTTTATCTCTTTAGGACGCTTCTTTTGAGATAAGCAGCCTCGCTCCTCTTTTTAAAATGCTTTTGAATGCGATCAGTAACCATGCTATTTTGACATGTCCGTGACCATTTTGACATGGCAAGCCACCCTATTCTGCGAAAAGTAAATTGCGAAAAATAGATTTTTTCATACACTTTTACACATTACAATATACAAAATGGGAAAGAGAAAGGCTTCTGTCGACCATTCATCATCTTCTCGCCATGTCAAGGTTGAAATAGTAGAAAAACAGCTCGATGTTGAGACACCTTATTTAGGTAATTTCCTCCTTTCAGATCCAAAAGTGTATGTGTGTCGAAACAATGCTAAAATTTCAACCTGCACATAGCTACATTTCCCGGCACAAAGCCATCTTCTGACATGAGCTTCACTGCTTATAAAAACGGCGATGTCAACCCTTCTTCCAAAAAGGCATATCAACGTATCGTTTCAGGCGAAACAGATAAAGTCAGCTTCAAGGCATCCAACTTTGGTGCTGATGCTGTACGCAATGTTCAGTGCAAGTATGTGTTATTCTAGATCTGCAGATATGAGGCTTATTAGCTAATGCAACTATTAGATATATTGTCGGTGTCTACTCTAAAAAGAGCAACACATTGAATATCGCCAATGCACCTATTATGAAAATGTCACGAACCGTCAAGGCATTGAGCTCTGATATGACAGCCAACAACACCATCGCCAGAGGACAAATCGCTCGTGCTGCACTTGGTTTAGCATTTGGTACCGCCAAGGCTAAATCTCAATTGAAGAGTGATGAACGTAACTTGGTTACCGGTGATGATTTGATGGAGGAGATGAATACTTTACATTCTGAAATTGGTAAAGCAACTGCCAACATACCAAAGAAGAGCGAGATGAAGAAATCAATGGAGTTATCTTTACCTGTACCTGATCACAACATGGATGCCGAATCTCCTGACGATGTGTACGATATCTCATCCATTGTCACTGATGAAGAGCTTCAAACTTTGAACTATAAGGAATTGTTGAAGGAAACATCTTTGGAGGGTGTCAAGAGCTTGTTGGCTTACCATGATTCCAAGTTTGTCAATGATCGCCTTATGTCGATTTTAGGTTCTTCTGGAAAGAAGGATCGTAAAAGAGTCCGTACTCTCATGTATATCAACTTACTCATGGCTTACTATGCTCGTGTTCGCCCCAGTGATTTGAAAAATCGTAGAAAGGTGGAAGCGGCTTTGAAGACCCCCTCACCCTTGGTTCTCGATAAACTCGCTGATAGATACACCGAAGCCAACTTGTAAGTAATTCATGGATTATGTGTAGAATATTGATTATTAACGTACTCCTCAATCTAGCCGTACGCCTATGATGGCTGATAAAATTCTCTTATACATGTTTACCCTCATTCTCTCAATTTCTGGATACAGCGTACTCATTGACGATATTGGCAAGGATCTCTTACTCAAACCCGCAAAGGTTGCATCACTATTCAGAAGTTTAGGGTGTAAGGTGGATAAGGCTAGTGCAGAGGAATGTCGTGAAACTGGCAACAAACAAGCCAAGAAGGCAACTTTAGTTGTGCCTTTGAAGTTTCCCGAAGTCAGAACTGGTGTTAGCCGTCGTTAAAATATCTTAGAATTCATCATTAACCATCTTTTTTTCTTTTTTTTCATATAAATAAAATAAAAACCCTGTTAAATATTAATACAAATTTCGGCTCAGTTGCTTTTCTGATCCAAGATGAACTGTCTGCTTTGGGAACGAAGTAAACCTTTTCATTGGTCTTGTCATTGGGATTGAATGGCCTTTCAAAATCAACATTTGGGAATGCAGAATTTGATTTCTCCAGACAGTTCTACAAAGCCAACGCCTGATATATTCAGCTTGTCTTGTATGATATGATACCTCATCTCCTGAGCTATCTGCTAGTATGCTCCATACTTGAATAGCATGCTACCATGTAGAGATAATATGGTGCAAACAGGAGCATAGATCTCATGTCATGCCTGTGCGATACAATCCATTTTTCATCTTGACATTTGGATAACCAATGCCCACTCAGCAGTCACTGCGATCGGTAAGCGCAATGGATATCGAACATGTACCAACATCCAACGACAATCTCGGCCATCAGAGCCATCAGGAACACTAGCCATGCGGGGGAGGACAAAGCTTTAGATCAAGTTTGATTTGTGACGATCCAAATCAATGAAAAAAAAAAAAAAAAAAAGCTTATATTCTCTGGGACTGGTTTGTTTGCATTGAATGTATTCCAAAGAAATAAAAGAGACATGTATTAAAAAAAAAAACTTTTCTTGAAGCCTTCTTTTTTCCTTTCTTTAGAAAACTTTTATACAGAATGTCTGCACCTGCCGCTGCTCCAGCCACCGATGCTAGCTTGACAAGCAAGGATTACTACTTTGATTCATATGCTCACTTTGGTAAGTCATTCAAATGTGTTGTCTCGGTAACTGTATTCTGACATATGATATTTGTTTTAGGCATCCACGAGGTAAATCCTGGCTCAGGGCATCTAGGAAGGAAATGATTGCATGTATTAACATCAATGTCAAATAGGAAATGCTGAAGGATGAGGTCCGTACTTTGTCTTACCGTAACTCCATCTACAACAACAAGCATCTCTTCAAGGATAAGGTTGTTCTCGATGTTGGTTGTGGTACTGGTATCCTTTCCATGTTTGCTGCTAAGGCTGGCGCCAAGCACGTTTATGGTGTAAGTATTACGGAGAATGCAGCTCATAGTAATAGGGTGATGTTGATGGGTTTCAATAGATTGATATGTCCAATATCATTCACCAAGCTCGTATCATTGTCAAGGACAATGGTTTGGCTGACAAGGTTACCCTTATCCAAGGTAAGATGGAGGAGGTCGTTTTGCCTGTTGATAAGGTCGATATCATCATTTCTGAATGGATGGGCTACTTCTTGTTGTACGAGTCCATGCTTGATACTGTTCTTGTCGCCAGAGACAAGTACTTGGCTCCTGGAGGTATGATCTTCCCTGACAAGGCTACCATGTGTATCGCTGCCATCGAAGATGGTGATTACAAGGAAGAAAAGATTGGTTACTGGGACAATGTGTATGGTTTCGATTACTCCTCCATCAAGAAGATTGCTATTAAGGAACCTTTGGTTGACATTGTTGAACCTCGTTGTATTATGAGTGATACCTGCGCTTTCAAGGAAATTGATATCGCTACCGTTACCAAGGAAGATTTGAACTTCAAGGCCCCCTTCAAGATTACTGCCGAACGTGATGATTACGTTCATGCTTTCATCTCTTGGTTCGACATCTCCTTCACACACTGCCACAAGCCTGTTGAATTCTCTACAGGTCCTTTCTCCAAATACACTCACTGGAAGCAAACTGTCTTCTATACTCCTGACGCTTTGACTTTGAAGAAGGGTGAGAGCATTGAAGGTGAATTGACTTGTTCTCCCAACAAGTCTAACCCCAGAGATCTTGATATTATCATCGACTATAAGTTCGCTGGTGCTCATGGTGATGTCCATGAAGTCTGTGATTACAAGATGTCTTAGACAACTCACTACATCTGTTATATATATTATTCTTTCAACTCTTTTCCTTTATTTTGTAACTAAAAAATGCATTTCTTTATTATTTTTACATTTGTTTTCTTAATAAAATAATACTAGACTTTTTTCATATCACTAAATAGCGTTGAAAAGGTTGCCAAATGTTGTTTAGACATCCAGAATGCTGTATATCGGTACCCATATACCGCAGAAGAGAGCTGGATGCATTTTGCTCCTTCTGAGTGATTTAGCTCAATGCAGTTCTTGGTGAAAGCAACCATCATGTCCGAAACTACTAAACAGTACCTGAAAGATGATTTTAATTGCTATTTACCATTGTATATTATCGGCTATGTTATCTTTCTGACCAAAATCGTATCATGTCACAGGATTACAGCAGCTTTAGAGTCAAATACAGTTATCCAGGAACAACACGCCCTTAGGAATGTTTGGTCTGACGGCAATTTGAGGGTTGAATCTCTACATTTGCATTACGTTGCATTGATACATATAGTGAACAGCGAGGATTGCTAACTAAGAGACTTATAAATGATTGCCCAGATATCGCCTACAGGCTATTCTTTGGTTATCATGAGCAACAAGCATAGTGTCGCTTTTAAAATCAAAGCAATGTTTAGCTCCAGTTTACATTGGATTAAGAAATCCACATTTTGAGTGGTCGATTAGGTCATCAGAGCTTCTACCAGTATTAATATATGATGGTTTAGTACTAAAAATGTACCGCAAATGCAACCACGCCTTCATGTACACTTGATTTTATAATATTTGACAGTTTGTACATAGTTATCAGAGACTATGACATGATTTCGTCTAACTATTTCAGAGTACACTCATTTGTGCTATACGTATATAGACTTGCGAGAACGCAAAAAAAGCACAATTTCTCACAATCAGTCGTAATGTCCGTATGCACAACAGCTCGCACAGTAATGGAATAATGCGGGCAATTTAACAAATAATGCTTCATGGTGATACAAGATCACTAAATACAAAAAGGAACTCAAAGGGTCGTAGGCTGTGACACAGTAGGTAATTAGGGCTACTATTTCAGATTCTTTTGTCTATCTGAATCGAGTACAAAACCCTAATTGCCTAGTGCTACCAAGATTCCAAGAATATATTGGTGTGGGTATTCATTGTAATGCACAAGGGAATCAGATCAAGAAATACCAACCAATCTTTTCGCATTTATCCTTATTTGAAAAAGGGATGCATTGATTCAAAGAAGAGCAAGAATATTGTCTGCGAAATCTCTTGCGTTATATGATGCTTTCTGTTTGTTCTTAAGAGATCAACCTGCATTGATTTATACTCAATGGAGATTACCGTCATGAGAAATCAGTTGATATTCTTTCGATTCGCTTGTATCCCCCCAAGACCAACATTATTTTAGTATATATTTCTTATCAAAGAGGTAAAAGGTGAATGGTTACGGTATCTCCAAGATAAGCTCATACATGTGAGGCTGTAATGTGTGATAGCTTGGTTGCATTGTCTTTATGATAAATCATAAGTGAGAATTTTTGCTGTACTCTTAACATGATGGACTGGCCATGACCTTCAATGTACTCACATTAGTAAATTTTTTCTCATTGTAAATTTCTGCAAGCATTATAGGATGATATTCTCGTATCACAACAGGGTTGAGTTACGAAATATTGATGCTATGTCAGATCAAGAAATCGAAAGCACATAGGGACATGTGAGAAGAAATGCTGTGATATGGTTCGTTTATTTGTTATACGGGTTTGCCTATAACAGGTGATACATTTGGTGTTGCTAATGCTATTACGACTACCGCTATTGAGAAAGTAATAGTGCCACACATTTAAAGTGATTATTGAATAGAACCAAACATGGCAAGAAATGACGAAAAATTCATACCGACTAATCCAGATCAAATAGGTTCAAAGCAATACAAAAAATGAACATACCGTGTTTCGATATATTCCAAAATGTTGTGAGATGCACAGGTGGCAATATACAAACTTTATCTACAGATATTGTTTCCAGCGAATCCATTTTTGCATGTTTGTCGGAATATCCAAGATAACATTTTAGATTCAATCTCTTTTTGTGCTCTCGGATCAACGTAGCACTAAAACGATACATCCTGAGAAAAATTAGTATAGCAGCAGTAAATCGAGTACATATAAAATCCCACATCAAAGTTCTTTTTTTTTGCTTACTCTTACTCCTTGATTTCTCTCATATACAAGATGGACGAAATCACTGCTCACAAGCGTGCTTCTCGCAACTATGATAGTGTCTCTAATGATGAAAAGGTAGTAGCTGGTTCTTTTACCGAAGATGTTCATCCTCCACTCAGAGATGATACTTCATCTATTCATCGTCAACGTGAACGTGATGAACGCATCAGAAACATGCCTGAACATTTGCGTATCCCTGTTGTTGATAATGTCGGCTACAGCCCTCGCATCACCAACATTGGTAACAGCATTAGCTCTGCATTCTCTGCTGCCCTTGCCCCTTTCATCAAAGCCATCCGCTTCTTGCAACGAAGAACCAATCTGACCTTTTGGATCATTCTCAGTATGGTCGTGGGCATCATCTTGGGTTACTTTTCTCCTGCAGCTGGTAAGGAAATCAAGCCCCTTGGTGATGCTTTTATTATGATGATCAAGATCATCATTGTGCCTTTGGTGTTTAGTGTTCTTGTCATCGGTATTGCTGGACATGGTGATGATATTGGAAAAGTTGGTAAATTGGCCATAAAGACCCTTATTTATTTCGAAGTGGTTACAACCCTTGCTCTCGCTATTGGCCTCATCATGGCAAACCTTGTCAAGCCAGGTAATGGTGTCATCTTACCTGTTGGTTCAGATACATCTGCTGTAAAGGAGCTAGCCGATAAAGAAAGCACATCCATTACTTGGGCAAATGAAATGTTTTTGATCATTCCAGAAAGTTTCTTCAAGGCTGCTGTTGACAACAAAGTGCTTGCTATTGTCTTTTGTGCCGTTATGTTTGCCTGTTCCATGATGAAAGCTGACAAGGAAAGCAAGAAGGTCATGTTGAAGATTAATGAAGCTCTTTCTCAGGTACATATTCCATGCATGTTGCTGTTGTATTCAAGAAGAAAAACGTCTAATTAAACTTCTGTTTAGGTCATGTTTAAATTCGTTGGCTTGGTCATGAACTATGCTCCCATTGGTATTGGTGCTGCTTTGGCTGCCACCGTTGGTGCCAATGGTATTGGTGTTTTGGCTAATCTCGGTAAACTCATCGGTTGTGTCTACGCTTCTTTGGTCATCTTTTTGATTGTCGTCTTGCTGCCCATCATGTTCTTTGCAAAGATTCCTATTTTAGGATTCTTTAAAGCTATTGCACAACCTTGGTTGCTTGCTTTTAGTTCGGCTTCAAGCGAGTCTGCGCTTCCCTTGGCCTTTGAGAGAATGCGTGAATTTGGTTGTACAAACGCCCTTACTGGTTTCGTTATTCCTTGGTAAGTGTTTATTGCATCATAATCTTGCACCCTTTACTCATATTTTACGCGACAGTGGCTATTCCTTTAATCTTGATGGTACTACGCTTTATCTCTCCTTGGCTACCATCTTCTCTGCTCAAGCCGCTGGCCTAAATTTGCCTATCAGTACACAATTATCTATTATGGGAACACTCATGTTATCCTCAAAAGGTGTAGCTGCTATCCCTCGTGCTTCATTGGTGGTCTTGTCAGGCACTTTAGCTCAATATGATATCCCCTTTGAAGCTGTTTTGATGATCATGGGTGTTGATGCTATCATGGACATGGCAAGAACCTCCGTCAATGTCTTTGGTAACTGTCTGGGCTGCTGCGTCATGGCTCGGGTAGAAGGCTCTTTCCGTGGTGAAGAATGGCGCGAAGAAGAAGAAGAACGTCGTTATAAGAAATGGCTCGATGAGCAAGAGAAGGCTGGTTTACTTCACAAGAAGGATGAGGAGGATCATCTTTCTGACGTTATTGTCATCAGAGATGACAACAAAAAGGAAACATTACACGAAGAAAAAGTCCTTTAAATCATGAAGGCACCTTATAAATATTAGTGATATTGCATTATATACATATACTTACATACTTAATTAATAAACAATATTGTTCTTATATATTCTGAGTAAAGGAGATCGATAGACATGTATGCATTCACAGCAAATTTTCACCTGCGTGCAAGGCAGCCTTAATGGTTTAACTAAATTGGATGGCACAATGTTACATCAACACATTACGCATTAGAGTTTAGTACCGTAATAAGAAAACAGTCGAAGCTTTACAAATATTGCATTATCTGAAACTGATTGCTCCAGCTCCACACTGATAGCTTCAAGCATGGTAAGTGGCGCTTTTGCCTGATCAATTTTCAAATTTGAAACTTTTTACTATCATGCGAGAGCGTTCATAGCTGTAGATCTGACTCTTCTACATTGCTTCGCGTCCGATGCAATGAAAACAGTTCATATATGGATAGATGGCATACTTGCATTGTGTCGTATGAATCGAAAAAGCACAAAATACAGTGAAATTTGAGTGTATTGGAGCTGTGATGTCTCGCGTTAGAGGTCGTTTTGGGCCTCGAGAGTAGCACCAAACAGTTGCCTTCAACTAGCACTAACTTGCGGACATCTTTGCTCAACTTTTTTGAGATCGTCAAAAATCGATCAAAAAGCATGAGGGGATACCTCGTGGCTTTCATCAAAAATCAAACAATCGCATTTTTCACCATGAAAACGAGGACTTTTACTATGGCATACATTGACTCAAAATGTTCCTCTCGATCCAAAGCAGCCCCTGAAACTTTGTTCGTGAAACCTTCATATACAAAATCTCGACATTTTGGCCAAAAACCTCACTTCATATTTTGATAAATTGATCAATATTTTCAGTCAGTATACCTCTTATAATTGGCACCATCGAATGCGCCTTGAAAAGTACGCCAAGAAAGCTTAAGGAGATATAGGGTAATCTTTACAATTTACACAGTCGAATCTTGCAAAATAGGTCGAATAGGATCCAAAAAGTTCGAAAATCAACAAATCAGGACATGATGATGAGCGGAGATTGAATTGATTGTTGCAGCCAAAATGCCTTCTCATGAAGGTAATAAATGCTTCTGGAGCTAACAAGGAGGAGATTACAAAATGAGAGGCCATATAGCTTAGCCCAACTACCTTTCTATTGCGATTTACGTAATACATCTTATTAAGTATGATTGTGGCCAATATTTAACGATATATAACAGACTATCCTAGTAAATCAATGCAATGCTTATCAATGATCGAACATGAGATAGAACAAGGACAGACTCTCTGGTAATGACAAATTCAAATCGTACAACAATCTTCCATCATAGAAACGTTTATGGGCAAGGCGGCTGCTTCTTGCAACCGTGAAAAGGAAAGTTGAAGTCGCAAATCCTAAGCGATTTTGAGAGATGCCAGAGGACATCTTTGGATCCTTAGAACCATCTACATCCATTACTGTGACATTCCATCAAATTCATCTGTTGATTCAATGCCAGCAAAGCTTGGACGCATACCCATAGGAGATATCTCACTTCAGGGTGTCTAATACCACGACTTGGATCTACTGCAATTGCAAATGCATGTGCATTTACCTCACAGATTCTTTCCGTTAGCATTTGTAGTCAATTATATTCAAAGCACAGCAGCATGGATCATGTTGTGTACAATGGGAAATGGCTCAGGTTGTGTAACAATGTGCAAGGTTAACTAATTTGACCTTTTGAATTTTCAACAACTTTATCACCATGGTTTTCTTCTTTTTAGATGACATGATAAGACTGATATTCATGTGCTTCATGTATAAGTGCACCCTTTTATTCCAATCAATTCTTGGTAACAGCATATATATACGCACAAAAAAGAAAAGTAAGGAGGCTATCTGTAATCCTGATCCGAGAATTGTAATTTACATGATGGGACAATTTTGGTTAAAAGAGATTGCAAATTAAAATACAACCTTATATTTTTACATTCGTTCTTGTTTGATGGTTTGATGTTCCTGCCACTAACACATCCTCATTCGATATAACAAGGGGTACAGTGTGTAGGAGAGGGAAAACGTAAAGCATACACATCATTACACAATGAGGGGGGGAAAAAAAAAGAGGCGGTTTTTCAGAGCAAGAAACAAGGAGGTTGTCAAAGTAATGTAATCTTGGTGTACAACCTGAGAAAAAGCAAAAAAAAAATAATAAACTCGTGCATCTCTGATATTCTTAGCTGTTTCCTCTTTCTTTTCCCTTTCATTTACAAATAGCATGTCTTTATCCTACACACAACAACATCAAAGAGATTCAGTAATTATTCCCCCAGATGAAGCAGTGCCGCGATTCAGCGTCAATTCAAACCTCATGAACTATTCAATACCCAGGAATGACGAAACCACCATATCACCCATAGTAGAATCCAACAAAAACAGACGAGAAATACAACGAGGAGACTCTGATACACGAACAAGGCAATTAGAAGCACAAATTGAGCAATTAACCTTACAAAATGTCAAGCTACAACGAACAAATCGACTGCTAAAGGTGGACACAGACAACTTGATAGAGCAAAAGACGAGTCCACTAGAAAAGACAATACAAGAACTCACAGTGGCCAATGTGAGGTTACAACGAGCCTCTCGCCTATTACAACTAGAGTTGAATGAAAAGTCTGAACAGCTCAACAAGTTTCAACAAAATCAGATTCTCCAAATGAAATCAGTCGGCCCTGAATACGAGTTTCTAGTCCAAAACATAAATTTACTGCAGAGACAGGTACGTTGTACATCTCGCCGGGGTAACTATTTTATTCACGCTTTGTGGTAGATTGCAGGGCATCCCACATGCGACGATACCTGCTGCTTCACAATGCAGCCAATTGATCAATCCACCATGGTCATGACGCTACCTTGCAGTGACCATGATTCCGACTCTGAAGATGAGGAAGAAGAAGTCGAAGCACAGCATATTTGTAGACCTGTGATCCATTCCACCATCTCGCAAGGCTCATACGCGATTGAGCTTGAGAACAAGATTGCACGCTTGGAACAGTTCATCCAAGAACTGGACGAAGAGAAGGAGCAAATTTTGCGTCAACATAGCTACAAGGACAACGATGTAGAGACTCTCAAAAAGGAACTAAGAATCAAAGATGAAATTGTTTCTCAATTGGAGCAGGATTTCATGGGTTTAGAAGATCAAATTGAGCATCTTCAAAAGGTAAAATAGTACTACAAAGACAACGAGATGTGATGTCTAAAAGAGGAATTCTGTATTTATAGGAATTACAAGATCAAGTTATGTTTAATAGTGGTGGTAGCAGTAACACCAGCAGCCATAGCAACATTCGAAGCTTACTCACACCACCACCCATTCAAAGCGATCCCAAGCGACAATCTCAAATGCTCATGGAATCAAAGCGCAGATCACTGGCTATCAAAGACACAGACTTACTGGAGCAAATGTTACGAGGAGATTTGGAGGGGTTCAACCAACAGCACCATCATCCGCATCAAACACAAGACGTGTACCAACCATCTGAAGACGAGGAGGATGCTCGACAAGACACGCTGGATCTAGAAAATGACGAAGAAGAGGAGGGAGACGACAATCACTCCATCACATCGTCATCTATCGCAGCAGCAGACACCAAGCGTAGTTCAACCATCATGTTGATCGAAGAGCAAGACGAGCTGAATAAAAAAGGTATTAACGACAAGACACTCTCATGCTTAACATGCGATGGCTTTCCCTGTACCTTTCCTTGCGATCACTCACTCAATAACAACAACAGTAAAACGAATGACCCATTTGCGTTATTTACGGGTGTTGCCATAGCACTGGGCATTGCCTCCCAGTTGGGCATCACAGATGATTGGACTGTTCCCATTACATTAGCTACATTGGTCTCGAGTTTTCTTTGGAACGGATCAAAGAATAAACCCAAAGCCTTATAAAAGCGTTAATGCCCATCACATTCATATATATATATATATATACCATATTACACACTGGACTGTCAAATAAAATCTATATACATATACACATGCTTTCATCCATCACATCACAACAGACAAAAGCCTTCTGCCATCGGTCTTTTAACGAATCCTTTATAAAGTGAAAAATATTTTTCGCTCAAATCTGGTTTTCTTTTTTCATTTTTATCATACACGCGAGCGCGCTAAACTGATAGAACAAACATGAGCGACTGGGGTAAATTGCGATGAGATCAATGTGTGGAACAAGATGTCTGACATCATGGTACAATAGAAGAAGAATACGATGAGGAGGTGGTTGTCAACACCAAGCCTAAAATGTCCTGGGATGATGAGGACAGTGACGATAACAACAATGTCAAGGAGTCTTGGGATGATTCTGAGGAGGAAGAGGAGCAACAAGTAGAGCAAAAAAAGGTCGAAAAGAAGCCCGAAACCACCACTGCATCACCTGCCAAAAAGATGACATTGAAGCAAAAGATTGCTGAAAAGGAGGCTGCTTTGAAGGAACAAAAGGCCAAGAAGATTGCTTTGGTAATTTGGGAGAACAATCAAGTCAATAGATGTGTTGCTGATGTGTTTCATGGATATAGGCTAATCGTTTCATGGAAGGCGAGACTGAGGAGGAGAGATTTGAGCGTGCTCAACAAGAAGCCGGTATCAAGAAGGCTGAATTTCAAGGCGAAGAAGACACTCGTAAGTCGCTTACGCTGACATGATGAATTCCACTTTTATTGACATGCACACATAGCCAAGAAGGCCCCATCAAAGCCTGTCGAATCTCTTAAACCTAGATATAAGTCTGAATTCGAGGAATTCCAAAAGTTATTGACTGATTTGATTCTTGAGCAAAAGGTAGGGTGATGGTGTGTGGATCTGTAGATGGAAGATATTGACGGGAGCGTACCATCATAGAACAATCCTCTCTACGCTTCATTTTTGGAGCAATTCGCCAAGGACATTGCTCAGCCTGCTAAGGATATGGATATTCGTAAAGCTGCCTCTAGTTTGACAGCTCTTGCCAACGATAAGCAACGTCAACAAAAAGAAGCCCTCAAGAACAGTAAAAAGGCAAAGGGTAAGACTCAATCTACCAAGGCTGCTCCTGCTGCTGCTCCCACTAGAGAATATTCAACCACTTATGATGATTTCGATGATTTCATGTAAAAAAAAACCAACACTCCATCACACAATAGTAACAAAAAACAAGCAAAAAGGATACAATAAACAAGGTATAACTACATTAACATGAGAGGACTCGAAAGCCACTGTGAGAAAGATCAGCATTGCATGCATTTATTTGGTCGTATGTTTCAAGCACTGTAGATCATTCAAATGGATGGCCCTGTGCAGCACCGTTTTCCTGCATTGTACCATGAAACGTAAGAGGGCACCACTTTTTCAAGGCGATATCAGCAGTAATCGAAACTACCTCCACTAGCTTGTTTGCTTCCTTGTCATAGTTGAACCGTTTCTTTCTATTGTATTTCATCTTGAAAACCAGCTCTTCTTTAGACTTGTAGTGCTTCAACTGAATCGTGCCGTCCTCGTTGTAGACTGCTTGCATCAATCCATACCCTGATCCATCATAGCAGACTACAATCTTGAATTTGTCTTGTTCAGGGAGAGCTTCAAAGTCTAAATAATTGCGTTTTACCGTTGTAAAAGTCATCATTGAACAAGCAGATTTGGTATTCGCATGTTGCGACTTGAGTTACTGCCACATGAACAGTATTCTTGTTCTTGGCTGCCGTCGGTTGTAAGGTGAAGTGAATATGGATAACTTTGGCGTTAGTGAGTGGAGCAAGAGTTTTTGATGTCTCTACAACGGTTGATGGGTCATGTTATAGTGCGCTAGAAGAAAGGGAGGAGAGAAAGAAGCTGATGAAAGAAAACGCCTGGTAAGGCTACAATTGCTCTTTTCAATCTTTCAGAGTGATCTGCTCAAAGCCTGCACAACCCAATGGTTTAAACGTAGAGACCACGTATTCTTCAAGTTACATAGATCCACACTAACCAGTATTACATAAGCAGTATTTAGCAGCCATCAGCCTTACTGCAATTAGTTCCTGTAATTCACTGTACTCGTGTGCCTTTGCATTGGTAAAGCGCCTTTTATATCATCTTATGAAGCATTTCAACGCGAAATCATTTTAAATCGAGTGCCTTGACCAATTGAAGCGGGTTGATTCCTGCGTCTTGCATTGATTTAGCGTGCAAAGGCGCCGTTCACTCTCTGACTACCATAGAAGATTATGATTGTGCAAATAGAAATACAGACATTAGCGATCTCCTATGATCGTCAGTATGTTGTTGATATTATTCAATATTATCATTTTCTTGTCAGCACTTGCAACCAGTGAAATATTGGCTGTATACGAATGTATCACTCTGTATTAGACCAGCAACTGGGCTTCAGAAAGACATTAGTAATCAATCTTACTAGAAATTATAGGATTCACACCAAAAAATGTCGAATTCGTCATACTACAATTAAAACAAATGACAAGGCTCTGCTTGATCGTGATCAGACGCAATGATTGAACAAACCACGGACGCCAGCAATCAAGCGATTGCATTAGTCAGACACATCGCTTTGAGTCTAAAAAAAAATGCTTGCATCATTTCTAGAAGGAATTCGCTTACTGCCACACAACTATAATTAATAATCAAATCGAACAGGCTAATTCCCTGCCGAATTATCCTGCAGAACATGAGATCGCTGATATAAAAAGAGAGAGTTTGGATTCTCGGATTCTCTCACATCCATATCATCTTTTTTCTTCTTTGAATATGTCTTCCTCTGATAAAATTACTTTTTACAATGCTGTTATCTGCCCTTACGCTCAACGTGCTGCTATTGCACTCAAGGAAGTAGGCGTTGAATACGAGACTGTAAACATCGATTTGCAAAACAAGCCTGATTGGTACAAGGATGTCAACCCTGAGCTCAAGGTCCCCGCATTGAATGTCGAAGGTCAAAACCTTGCTGAATCTTTGGTTATTATCGAATATCTCGCTGATCGTTTTCCTAAAGCCAAGTAAGTACAGAGAGTGGGTAATGGGGAAATGAGTCGCTGACAGTGCCATGTTTCAGCTTGTTGCCCAAGGAGCCCTTGAAGCGCGCCAATGTTCGTTTCGCTATTGAATATTTTTCATCCAAGATCAGTTCTGAATTCTACAAGTACCTCTTTAACCAAAGCGCCGAGAACGCTCGTGAAAACTTTGAGACCAATGTCAATGCTGCTTTGATTCGCGTACGTATTATATAAGAGTGATATAAGAGATGTGTTGTCATTGACACCTTGTGTATATGTGTGTGTATAGTTCAATGAGCTCTTGCTCCAACAATCCAAGACTGGACCTTACTTCCTTGGTGAAGAATACTCTTTAGCCGATATTGCTATTACTCCATTTGTCTTGCGTATCTTTGCTCTTCTCGAACACATTTTGGGCGGCTACAAGTTTGAAGCTATCAAGTCTAACCCCAGACTTGACGAATTCATTACTGGCGTCATTCAAAGACAATCTGCCCAAGAGACTTGGGTTGGTGGCGAAAAGTTCATCGAGGCCATGAGCACCCGTTTCAACCTCAAGAAATAAGCAGCACCTTCATAGTAGGATGTGATGAGATACCTCCAATCTATTTAAATACTATCAAACCATTCAATAAATGAACAAATTATGCAATACATCTTTGATCTTGGGAATTCTCAATTGCCTGTAACACGAAATCACGACATTCTTTCTAATTATCTCTGTGTATATAGCGTTTGTATTCAAGATTAGCTGGTCTGTCTGACAAGGTATAGTTTAAGACAGTGCAAGGTAGATTCCCATCCTTGATATGGAATCCTGCGCGATAAGTATAATAGTCTTGGCGACATCTGTCTAATAGACGAATGCAAAGTGATCGGCCAGCGTACGTACAATGGAGGCTGTATCAAGTTAATCCAAGCCAAATCAAACACATGTATTGATTCTAGAAAGACCAAAAAAAAAAAAAAAAAAAAAAAAACTTTTATTGATGTAATATGAAAAAGAAATATGCTAATTTACAAGGTGGGTGCAGGAGCATCCAAGTAATCACCAAAATGTGGCGCGGGACGACCATTGTCATCTTCAGTATCGTCATCTTCATGCTCGTCTTCAGTATGAAGAGACAGGAAGTTTTGAAATGCTTCAGGAGATCTAGGCGTGCTGACAGACTGTCTTATGATATCATCTGTATTGATCTTGGTAATGACAGCATCCGACTCCTTGCGAAGAATCTCGCGAGCAGCAATAGTAGAAACACGACGACGAGACAAGGCTTCACGCTTCTCAGCTGCAGATAATTTGGCTTGTTCCTTGGCCAGCATCGACTTGAAGAGTTCATCAGGGTCTGTGATGGTGCCAAGCGCTCTTCTTTGTTGTACATTGAGATGCTGCAAACCTACTTCAAACGAAGCGTTCATCCAGCCAAAGCCCTCGCGAGGCACTAACTTGAAATCAACGCCCACGTTACCATACTCTACTTGCACCTGATGCGAGAGATTCACAACATCAAACTTCTCTGGAACGACACCGTTGAAATCGACAAATGATTTGGTGATGGTGTACAAGAAACGGTAGGCTAAACGACCAGCAATGTCTTCCATGCCATAGTTGTCAAATGCGACCCAAGCCATGATTTGATGTGGAGCCCAGCCAAAAGGGAAATCCCATTGACGATTAGGACGATCGAGCGTAATATGACCTCTTGACTGTTCTGTACCAGAAACAAGACCACCTCTCACTTCAAACTTGTATAGGCTCTTTGCTAGTCTCTGCGCTTGATCTTCAGAGGCAGCACCAGCCCACATCATCCAGTAAGCAGTAGCACTCTCGTATGTAGTCATCTCCTCCTTGACGGTATCGTAATCAAAGTAAAGATCCTCCTTTTCATTCCACAGATACTTGTCGATTCGCTCTCTTCTCTTGGACGCTCTGTCTGACCATTCTTCAGCAGTCTGCTTGACTCCATCAAAATCTTCCAAATCGTCATCCAAAAAGTCTCTGATGCAATCAGCCAAGTCAGTTTCATACTTGTATAGCAAAGCGTTCAGATCAACAGTGGCCAAGTTGGCACAGACACCTTCAAAGCGGTAAGTTGTATCATGACCAGACTCACGGACAGCACGATCATGCAAAAAATACTCGTCCAATTCAGGCTCCTTGACGACACCGTCGTTGTACAGTTTGTTGAATTCCGGAATAGTGACATTGTGCTTCTTGGCAAACTTCATGACGATGTGGTCGAAATGCGAGGCTTCTGTTTCTGGAGGGATACCTACACCTTCAGGTCTGTAACGCGAGAGCATGGTTTTCTTGTCTAATCTAGGTTCAGCCATCCAGATAGTATGATATTCCTTGATAGCGGACTTGAGAATATCACGTAACCAGGCTTTGTTTTCCTTCTCCAATGCAGGATTCAACTGCTCATACACTCTGATTGCCATATCCGTCAAGAACGGGGGTTGAGATCTTGACAAATAGTAGGAGCGATTGGCATTCAAAATTTTACCGTAATGTTTGATTTCGTACGCAAAGTTTTCAGCCATTCCCTTTGCCAATTCCACTCGGCCATCAGCCAAGAGACCCAGCGACTCAAAGTAAGAGTCCCAGCCATACATTTCATTGAAGCGACCACCGGGAACAACAAAAGGGACACCGTGGAAATCAACATTGCCTCTGTCGTCAATCACCTTGTTCATAGCCAGGGCCAAAATACCAGGTTTGTCATTGATGCTTTTGACGTATTCGGGTGTAATGTCCTTGGGGAGATATTGCACATCCAATTTGAGATGAGGTCTAGCCTCAGCAACAAGCTGGTAGTAGTCGTAAATCTCAGCTTCGTCATGGGGAATGTAGATACGAGGAGCCACATCGCTTTGTCTGTTCTTGGGGTCAGAGCAAATGGCATCCAGTCCTTGACCGTCGATACGTCTTGTGAGACCATCCCAAAACAGATGACGGATCATTCGAGATAGTCTATTAACAGGGTTTTCGTTCAATCTGGCTTCATCCAGTACGACATATTTTCTGCCGTAATCTTTAGCAAGCGCTAATTCTTGCAGCAGGTTGGATAGCATGTAATTGCCTCGAATCTGGAAGCGCTTGTATCCACCAGAATCAGCTGTACCAAGAGAGAGTGTCTTTGGGCCCAGATCATTGATGGTAATCTGGAAATCGCCGTCGGTATCCTCTTGCTCCAAAATTTGATGCAGTGTAGCCTCAACGTCAATCAAGAATCTACGGTTTTTACCCTTATCCTCTTTACAATGATATCAGTGCCTATTACCTTATTGCCTAGTGGATCTAGCAAACTTACCATAGGATGAACGTCTTTGGATGGCATTGTTATTGAAATCCCTTGAATCACCAGCACTAAAACTAGTAGCCGTTTTCTGTATCAACATTGGACATGAATGTGAGTACATTTTATGTGATCATCTGTCTACCTGAGCACACTTACAGTATACGTTCTAGTTCTTTGTCTGGGACCGTTTCTTCCAGTTGTGTAATAAGTGGATGCAGGTGCAGTGGGATCTACAGATTCTCTTCTTTCTTCAATTATGTTGTTCATTGTTTGTAAATATTACAAAAAAAAAAAAAAAAAGAAAAAAAAAGAAAAGAATTGGAAAAAAAAAAGAGATGGTTGTTATAACCCATGCTTTCGCTTCTAGTAATAATAGCCACTAACTTTGTGATTCAACCTATCAACAAGATCAGAGAGGTCTTGCATGATATTAAAGCTATGACGATAAGCACAAAATTAGAAGGCAATGTTCGAGATCCGCTTGCAAATGCATTTTCTCATTTTGAAAAAGGCTGTCTAGATTTAGATGATGGGGTTGATTAGCTATACGCTCTAGAGTAGTTTTTAGGCGCATTTACACATGTAGTTGTGTACTGCTTAAAGCGGCCAGATGGGATAGCTTGTCTAGTGTCTGTATTTATTATACAAATACAGTGTTGCGTTATGACGACATTTTGCTGGCTATAAGCCATTTAGTCGTTGTTATAGTGACATTATTATCAAGGAGACAGCTCCGAATCTACTATTCATTTCGAATATGTCATTGGGTGCACTCTGTCGTAATCATTATATCTCGCTGTCAATCCTGTTTATACTAATGATGAAGACATATCGTCGGTAAATTTTCTATTTGTCATGGAAGTCTTCTCTCTCGAACATTGCGCGATAAAGGTTCAAGGCAGTAAAGAGGGGGAAATGAAGCAATGAGGGAATGTAAAGTGTGCCTCATTTGACTGTTATATAGCGTACGTTGAAGAACCTGTGTTAGAGACAGGCCCGGCCATCATTGCAGCTAGACGATAGAAGGCAAGGAAGCTGTTGTTGATCCAATGCAAAGAATTAAGAGGCTAAACACATGTAATTGCATTGGGATGTCTTCTAAAAAAGGAGCCGAAATCATTTTGATGCCAATGAAAAAGTTGGCACTCAAGGCACCCATCAATTGCAAATTTAATGTATTGCACATGCTCGTTTTGTTCATGAGTATAATATCACTAGCGGATCTATTTCGCTACGCTCGATGTCGCCGTCGTCCTGTGGGCTCTCGCCAAAGACATTTTAAATCGAATAGAATAAAGTTTTGGTATAACAAGTAGATTTTAAACAATCAATTATTCTTTAGTAAAAGAGCGGTTATATCAGAGCCAGGAGGAGGAGGAGAGGAGGTGACATCCTTCTTGCTTACACTGATATCAAACGAAGCCTATTATTGGGACAATGCGAAAGAAATTTCAAATTTTATGCAGCATTTGTACATCACAATCGCCATTTTCTGATAGTAGAATTGTCATAATATTCACTGCTGCTGATACTCTAAATAAGATGGCGACATAAAGCTGGTCATAAGTAAATACAGAACTTGTGTAAGATCTACAGCGATTCTTTTTTTTTTCTTTGAGATATTGTCATTGCAAAAGACACCTTCATGAGGAAAATCTCCCCCAAAAAGTATCGCGCTAAGCAATTGTCCTTTCAATTCCATGATCCCCATTTAATCAGCATCGCAATCATCATTGTCATCAACAGAAAGGCATTTAGGTCAGTCAGCAGCAATGCCGCCGCCAAATTTAATTAAACCTCAGCTTATTTTTTTTTTTGTTCAAGATTGGACAGATATCGTCTTTTTTCGACTTCTTTCATCTATTTTATGATATTCGACTATATAAACTGTGATGATCACCCTACACTTTCTAATTCATTCTTGAAATACTTTCCAAGACGCTTCCAATGGTACCAAGTAAAGTAGATGTTTTGAATAAATTTATTGAGCAATTTATAAAAATATAAAAAGTGGTTTTTGGCCAAAATAGCCAGATTTTGCATATGAAAACCTCATAAAAGTGGTTTCAGAGGTTGCTTTGAATCGAGAGACACATTTTGATTCAAGATATACCATAGTAAAAGTCTTCATTTTCAAGGTGAAAACCGCGATCATTTGATTTTCGATGAAAACTATGAGGTACCCCTTATGCTTTTTGGTCGATTTTTGGCCATGATTTTTTTTGGCCCAAAAAGTTGAGCATAAGTGTCAGGAAGTTACTACTACTCAAGTACAATTGCTTGGCGTTATTCCGGTGGCTCATAAAGATCTACATGCCAAGATATGAAGGCTTGAAAACTGTCAAATTTGGTTATGTTTTGCTTTATAGAGTTTATTTACACGGCATGAATCACATCTTTAGTAGCAGAAGTCTTCTGGAAGGGCAGTTCTGCAGTCTGTGCAACGTCTAATTCGAACAGGAGGCATATTGATTTCGGTAAAGCTGATTCATGCAAATTTTGATGCGATATGTTGCTGGTAAGCTTATTAACAATGGAAATTTTGAATGTTCTACAGTATATTATATGATGAGGCGAATGGATCAAATTTACCCAAATAGGCTTGACAGTGCAGATTCCCATCCAGTTATTCCTCTATGCTCATTCAGGCCACAAAATCTCACGTTTGACCGACTTATCCAAATCGCAATTTCTCATAAAATGTACCTCACTTATCCATAATGACTAGATAATTGCCAGCCAATTTTGTTCAAGGCTTCCTCTGGAAATGTATCCGGTAGTATTTCTTGCTGCTTCGAAAGCTCTCCATTGAAGCATGGGCATTTCGTTGGACGTTTTTATCTTGTGATTGATTTGCAGCATCAACGACGATGCTTTTTTCTGATTTGATTTCACAAACAAATGATATGAGTATTCTTTACCTCGTATCAAACGAACAAGGAAATATTGCAATACATGCTGCTTCAATAAGTAAGAACATTTTCTTAGGGAAAAGCAGTTTATTCGGAGCGACATACTCTCCAAGGCCTTGAGACAAGAAATGTACCCTTCCAAATCATTATCCTTCTGATAGGACAAAGGCAACAGCATGATATACTACCTCCATATATGTTTCCCATCCTTGAATGTCAATTGCAAAATCTCTTTAGAAGGTTGATTTCTAAGCTCTATGCACACCAAATCCGTGTGAATAATAAATTGAAATTGATAAGAATATTAGGGTATGCTGCCTCATTTGCAGGTGCTCATATGGTCATCTTACTATGGCTGTCATAAGATGATGTTGTTGTGTCATACAATACCATTTTAATGATGGGCATCCCATTTCTCTCTCTCTCTCAAGCCAAGTGCTAATATCTGTTTACTCATCAGTAGGCACACTCTCACATCATGTCGAGTCAGAGCAATAGACCTCTATACACACTGCATTGGAATAGCTCCAATATATCGCCTTCAGTTTGCCTGGTGGCAAGCTTTTTTCACCTCGCGCGAAGAATAAAATCTTTTTCGCCTCTTTTTTTTTTCTTTCTTTCTCTCTTTTCTCTCTCTGTGTGTCGATTTCCATATTATATACAACACTACAAAAATCATAGACCATGTCTTCTCCACCAGAGCCTATTACTGATATTGGTAAATTGCCTTGATTTTGAAGAGGTCATGCAGTGGTTTCTAACAAAAAGACGTGTGAAATGTACTTTGTAGATGAAATTGCTTTGAACAAAAAAAGAGGCAGAGCACAATCTGTAGAACCTGCTCCCTTACAGGAATTAGATAGCGAGGTATGTTTCGCAGTGATGGGCTTGTGGAAAGACTAAAAGCAGCATCAAAAACTGACGCATTTAATATACACACTTGTAGCATCATGCGAGCGAAGATGCATCATCTACCACAGTGTCAGCTCCCAAAAAGACGTAAATCCACTCATTCCCCTTTGCCTATCATTCATCACGAATTACTTATACTTATTTTTATAGTAAGCGCGATGACGAAGATTCAAGCACCCACAGCAACAACACGACCACTGTCAGTACCATTCGTAAAAACATGAAGGACATGACAACCACTGATAAAAACTTGGCTGAAAGTGCCAGTACTGCTACCAGCATCAGCCAAGATGACGAAGAGGTAGATGACGAACCCATGGCTGAACAAGACAACTCACTTGCCAATAAGTTTGGCGGTGGTAGCAAGAAGCAGAACGGCGGTGGTGATGATGAGGATTGGGGAGAATTTGCTCAAGATGATGACGAAGAGGAGGATACTAAGAAGGATCATACAGCAACAACAAAGGTTGAGGATAAGCCTAAATACACGTTTGGCGCTTCTTCTGGTTTTGGTACCAAGGGTTGGGCAGCAACACATCAAACTATACCCACACCATCAAAGCAGCCAACGTTTGGTGGTTTCGGATCTTCTACTTCGAGTATTTCCTCTGGCGTTGGAAGCAGCAGTGGCGGATTTGGAGGATTCAAATCTTCTATATTATCAGGCAGCAAGGAGTCAACATCTGCACCCTCGTTTGGCTCATTCGCAAAGGCTACTGCTTCACCTTTTGCTACTGCAGCGGCAGCTGGAAATGCATTCACATCATCCTCACCATCCACGACAGCAGCAGCATTACAAACTGATTCTTCACACAACAACACAACCACTGCTGCTGTGGAATTTGTGCCCAAAGACAACAATAGTAAAAATCATGCTGATGAGTCCAATGGGAATAGCAGCGAGAGCGATCAAGAACAAACAACCAGTACACCAGCTACATTTGGAGAAGGAGCCAAGGTCAAAGTACCTGGTGTTGTTCAACAAACCCAAGTAACCACAGGAGAAGAGGATGAAGATACTATTTATCAAACTAAAGCCAAACTACTCGTCTTGGATACTACTTCCGGCAACTGGAAGGAGCGTGGTGTAGGTACATTCCGTATTAACATGAAGGAGGAAGAGGCCAAAAAGGTGTTACAAACTCGTCTTGTCATGCGCACGGATTCAGTCTACCGAGTTATTTTGAATCTGTTGCTTTTCCAAGGTATGAAGGTCTTTATCATGCAAGACAAGTTTGTTAGATTTGCAGGATTCGAGACAGAGGTCAAGGAAGACGGCACATCTGAAACCAAGTTGGTTAGTTTTGCTCTTAAATTAAGCAATCCTTCCATTGCAAAAGAAGTGTGTGAGCAAATTATTTCTTGTATCCCTCGTAGCAGTAGTAATGGCACTGGTAGTGATAACGATGATTCAAAAGCATAAATTTCGTTCCTTTCTATATATATATATTATACACACACACACACAACACTCATGGATCATGTAATAAAGCAGGAATTTTGAGCTACTCTGAAAGCTGTATATAAAAATAAGCCACCAATATCTATCAAAGGTGGGTTTTTTTTCGAAATGTAAATCATCTTTTTCTCTGTCAATCTTTACAGTGATGGAAAAGTCAAGAAAGGGGTTGAAGCCTGTCAAACTACCAGCACCTTTGTTTGTTTCATGGCAAGCCATCTTGTCAAATTACGTGCATCAGCATGTCAATGAGGAGTTGATACCTGTCGTTGCCAGCCTTCAGAAATTAATTTCAGCAGAAGACGCTTCCTACGATAAACAAGCTGCTTGCATTAAAGAGTCTGGTAAATGAACGTTGTAGAATCATCGTCAGATCCAGCTATTTACAATAATTCTATAGTCAAATTGATGCAGAAAAACGTCGCTTATGCTGCTCGCTTACAACCACACGAAATTTTACAGATCAAATTTATTGTAGAACCCATTGCTTCTCTCGGCTACTTTGCAGCTTGTGAAAACCTATCTCGCCGCACATTCATTCCCTTGATTGAAGCCTCCTACAAATGTACCAGCGGCACCGATGTCAAGCTCAAAGATTACTACATGCAATACACATCCAACACCCACAATGAGCCTAGTTTTGAGGGCAAACCTCTGTCGCAAAAGGCCCTGGCCATTTATGCTACATTGAAGTTCCCATTAGGCCATGATTTGATCATTGATACGTACCGCCATACGCTTCAATTCCTGGTCAAGGGCTTGCAGCATGCGCAACATGAATTGACACACAACAAGAACAACAGCAACGCAGATCAACTGATGAACGACATTCAATTTACCGTCAAGACATTGCTCGTCTTGCTGTCTCGACAATTGGAGGTAGCGCCTCACATGTTTGAGAAAGTCGAATCCAAGACCATTGATCACACCAAAGACGAAGATGTCATCTTGCTGGGCGATATTCTGCAAATCCTGCTGGACATTTGCATGGACACAACAACATTGATTAAGGAGTGCAATCAGACAGCAGGCATGGCAATTGCTGCTGTGATGAATTTGGCCAATGATGTGGAATTTGCAAGAGATTGGGTGTTGGGATGGTTCTTTACAGCAGACAGCAATGCTATTGTGGATCATATTGCTGATTCGCTCGGCGTGTTTCGTCCCCGCGATCAATTGGTGGGCAACGAAGGTTGGCGCAACCGCGATGCTCCCATGGTGTTTGCTTTGAGAGGCTTGGTGTCGAGTCTGCGCAAAGACATTGTCATGCTGGATTGTCCTACAGATACTGCATTGGTGCCTTATATCGCAGAGTAAGTAGTGGTCAGCGCACAGTCTTGAGGCTCAAAAATACTCACTCTATACTAGCTGTCCTGCAAAGAACCTCCACGAAATCATCTTTTACAGCATCAACTTGTTTTGTGCAAGAGCCGATCTGGACAGTGCCTGCAAAGTGATTGCCTTTGAATCTATGGCTACCTGGCTTCAACAAACCAAAGAAATCATGGAGAAATGTACTCCCAACGACACAGAGCTCATGGATGCCGTATCTGGCCCTATTCAGCCCAAAAACATCAACATGCTGATCCAATACGTATGGGATCATTGGGACGATCCCATTGACTCAATTCAGCACAAAGTACGTACTATCTTTGAGCTCTCCATTGCCACACTAGAGATCAAGACGTCCTTTTACCGGCAACAAGATCAATATCAGCAATGTGTGCATGCTCTGTTAAAGAACCTGTTGGCCATGGACTGGCATAGAAAAGTAAAGTACTCCTTGTTAAACATGTTGGTGGAAAAGGTGCACACGGACGCCTTTTTAAAAGCAGAGCCTCGTTTGATAGAGAAATGCTTGTTTGCTATGGACAGTTTGATCTTGTGTCCTCAAATCACCTTCTTCATCTTGGCTTTCCTCTACCGTCGTGTGCAAGATACTATCCCTGGCTATGAGAAGTTCAAGGGGCACAATGGCAAGATCAAGGATACAGAGGATGAAACTACCAAACAAGCTGTAGATCAGTGGATTGAGCTGTGGGTGCTACCTCTCTTGCAGTGCCTTACCGCTCCTTCTGAGCTGCTTCGCAAAAATGCCAGCGGATTCTTGTTGCAACCTCTGTTCAAGATTAGCTCTCAATCGTTTTGGTACATGATTCGCATTCTAGAGGACTTGGAGAACCCCTTATGGAAAGATGGCCACTTGGATCCCGCGCGTCGATTGAATGCATTCATTGCCGTACTCAAGTCTGGTCGAGGTCTTGATATCGTGGACGGTACAGCCTACACACAGCAAGTCAGCACCAAAGAGAACCAAATCTCTGTGGATACATTGAAGCTCGCCATTTATCACAGCGATGCTCAAGTGCGCATGGATGTTCTTGGCTTGCTCTGTGAGTCTCGTAAAGCGACAGCACAGGTTACCAGCACAGAACTGGACATGCTCCAGTTGTTCATCCCTCTCAACATGAACTCGACAGCCCCTGAATTCCGTCAGCAAATGTGCGCTCACTTGAGCAAGATCCTGCTTCGTCTTCGAGGCAATCTCTATTCCCAGTACCGCAACTATAAGTCTCTGTTGTCCTATGCTGATAAATGCACAGAAGAAAGCAAGCGAGAAAATGCCCTATTGGATGCTCAGGATATCCTCGTGGCCATTGATCAAGCCAAGACGTTCCTCTACTGGCTCTGTGATCATGTTGCTGAATCGCTGTATCCAGGTGCTTCTTATCAACGTGTGGCTACTGCTTTGCGTATCCTCAGCATTACCATCAAGATCTTTGGTGTGACCGAGCTTCCTCCTATTGAGGGATTCACTGATCAACAGCCTGATTTTCCCTTCACCATGCCTATTGCTAATGCTCGTCTTGCCAAGATTCTGGTCGATGTCTTTATGAACCCTTACGATTTCAACCGTGTGCAAGCATTTGAGATTCTGTGTCAATTCCCTAGCCCTCTGCCTGGTATCGATGCCAAGAGTGATGTGCAAGATTTGTTGTGGTGGGGCTTGAACAACGTGGTCAGTACGCGTGCTGGTGAAAGTGATAGTGGTGCCATGGTGTTTCGATTGATCTTTACAAAGTATGTGATGGGACTCGGCTTTGATTTGAGCCCTGAACAGAACGTGGCCACAGTGGCTTCTACTCACAACAAAACATCCACCTTGTCTGATGCTCCCATCATCTTTACGGAACGATTGCTGGATTTGCTGGAGAAGCAAGTTGACGTTGCTAAATCCAACCTGCTGCTGGCCTCTCAACAACATCCCATGCACGGCACCTTGCTCGCTTTGCAATATGTGTTTCAAGAGATTGACTACAAGAGTGCCACCATCAAGAACAACTTTGCTCAGTGGACAAAGACACATGCGCGTGCTATTGAACTGATCCATATGACCTGCCATACAGTGATGCCTGTGTTATCAGACGCCTCGCCTGAAGGTAATGTGCCAACGGATTATCGTCAAGCAGAGGATCAAGAGGACGAGGAAGAAGAGGAAGAAGTAGACGAAGGCGATGATTCTAGCCCCAAGCACCAAGTCATTTTGAGTTGTTGCTGGCGTGCTGTCAAGGAAGCAAGCTCCCTGTTGCAAGTCATCATTGCCAAGGCCCCTGCTTCTGCGGAACTCTCTCAAGACACCATCCTGACACATCAGGACCTTGTCAAGAGCGGCAAATTGTTCCATCACTTGCTGACCAACATCAGACATCGTGGTGCCTTCTCAGCCGTGTATCCTGCTTACGTTGCCTTGAACACACGCTTATTGACATCGCGTGATCCTTCCATTGCACAACTCCCAGCTGAATGGCTGCAAGAAAATCTGGATAGTTTGACCTCGAGCAACATCTCCATCACGCGTCGTAGTGCTGGTCTTCCCCTATGTATCCTGGCTATTGTCAGCAGTGAGCCTTCTGTTAAAAAGGAGCTCCTCAGCAAAGCCATCACATATTTGATGCAGTTGGCAAGCGAAGAGCCACCCATCGATGCAGACCAACGTATTGATTTACCTCAAGTCCATGCTTACAATATCATGCGCACCATCTTCATGGACTCCAAGCTGGGCACCCATGTACTAGAGTATGCTTCTGGTGGCTTCTCTCTTGCCATCAATGGCTTCTCTTCTCACAGCTGGGCTATTCGCAACTGCTCTGTCATGCTGTTCTCTACCTTGCTTCAGAGAACGTTTGGCACCAAAAAGACACGAGACGAGCACAGCAATGTCAATACATTGACCGGCCGTGAATTCTTTGTGCGTTTCCCTGCGCTCCACCCTTACCTGTTGAAGGAATTGGGTGTCGCTGTGGATCAGTTGCTCAAGAACTCAATGGCTGCTAGTGTACATCCTGGATTGTATCCCATCTTGACCTTGTTGTCTCGTATGCAACCCTCCAACACAGCAGAGGATGCTACAGATGGTGAGACTGTATTGACACCCTTTATCCCTCTTGTCATGCCTTGTGCTGCCAGTGCCATCTACAAGACGCGTGAAATGGCTGCCAGAGCGCTTGTGCCCTTGGTCTTGGACGTAGTGCCTACCATCAAGCAATTGCTGTGTATCTCTAGCACCACAACCCAAAACGAAATTCACGGTCGACTGCTTCAAGTGCAATTTCTTTTGCGTGGTCATTTCTACTCTGCTAATTATGCACATGAAGCTTCTGTTCAGTTCATCCGTGACATGCCCTCTATGGCCATGGCTTGGCTGGATTTGCTGCGTGAAAAGAGATTCTGTAACATGAACAGTGCCTTGTTGTTGAACATTGTCAGTGAATTCTTCTTTGATACCAAGTGGATAATGCAGCAGACCAGTGGCAACAGTGACAAGAACGTCAGTACAGATTTGATGGCGCTTGCTGACGAGCACTTTGCTAGTCTCAGAAGCCATGCCAAGGAATACTGTATCAGTACCATCAACAGTGATGCCATCTCAGGCATTGGTGCTTACTTGGTGAGAGAGAGCATGGCTACTATCATTGTCAATGGCACTTTGGACAACAACAAGCCCAATGCCAAGGTAGAAGATCTCTTGTTCTTGCTTCGAGATCATGACTATGAAGTACGTCTCTTGGTGCTCCAGAAGCTGTTCAATTACTACAGCATGTGTCCCGCAGAGAAGAGCCAGTCTGGGTATGTTTTAATTTCATTGACAGAGCATCGCAGTGTTGCTAATCCACCCCATAGTATCAGTCAATTGCAGTCCATTTTGGTGCAAAGAACATTTGCCGGTGAAGATAGCTTAAACTGCTACGTCTTGACAGCTAAATTGCTCATGGCATTAAACTCCAAGGAGCCCTACCCTGCCTTGTCATCCAAATTACCGTTCACATTGGAAGCCTATTGGAATCAGCTGGTGGTTCACTTTTCTGAAAAGCGTGCGTTGTCTGTTACTGAATCCGTACTCCCACTCCTGGGTGCTCTCCTTGCTCAGATCCTCCGTCAAGCTTCTCCATCAAACTGGGTCCAACAATGCCTAGTAACCTGGAGCAGTTACATTGCGAAATACAGCCAAAAAGACATCACCTTACCGCTTCGTGAAGCTGTTGTCAAATCACTAAGATTCACATCAACACAGGTCTTTATGAGCGAATTTGATGCATCTGTGGAAGATGCTCGTGTTACTGCTGCATTAGCTATCACTCAATTATTGCAAGACGATGATGTTGATGTACGCGATGATACAGCCATTATTGTCTCTCATGCTCTCCGTTTGAAAGCACCTGTGCACCATGAACGCGCTCTGGAGCTGGTACACAGGCATCTGATCACTCGATTCAAGGACTCGGATTTACTGGAAACAGCACTGTCTGAATCGCTTGCTGGTCAACACGCCTTGAAAACTATTTGGGAAAACGAATTATCTCAATCCAAGGCTCTCTTTGCAAAGGAAAATCCCAACATTTACAAGGAAGATTTGATTGATTTGCAATGGGCCAATGTTGATTTAGACGTCATTCATCTGGCACGAGATTGTGGCGTAAAGAACCTCGATTCATTAAGGGCAAGATGCCAGCAATTGAGCGAGTTTAATCATTTGTTGAAACAAATGTCTCGCACTGTAAGTTTAAACGATTTGCATTTAGCAGGAGTTATATACTGATGTGGTCATTCTTTAGCTCATGCAACAGGGTCCTTTCGGCATCACATCGCGAGCCAATATCTTTTTAGCTGCTTATAGTACAACCGAATCATTGCATTTGGATCTAGAGACTTTGGACAAGACGGAAATTGCGCCTGCAGATCTGATTCAATGTATTCAGGATCTCTCTGGATCCCTTTACGAATTGAAAGAAAACTGGGTTCATCCTGTCCTCTGGAACATGCTACGTGGCGACGATGGCTTGTACGCAAAAACCAAGCATTTTATCAAATACCATTCTCATACTGTTGTATACAGCAACATGTTTTTACTCGCTCCTGACTCTAGAAAGCCTTGATTTGTAGAATAAAATGTCACTGCGGTGCAAGGCGACCTAAGCTTAGGTGATCTTCCCTGAATATTAATCACTCACTCAGGAATTGCAAAACGAAAACTATTGTGAAGCGTTTAAAATGGTTATAAGGAGCAAAATGGGGTAGATGGGTTAGAGTTGAAGTTGAGTTGGGGCCAAGATTAGACTTAGACAATATGGTATAGGTTGGCCACATTTTTTATCGCTAGCAGTTTGGCATAGCTGCATAATAATAGGAGCTAAAACTGCTGCGTGCCTGCCTAGAACTAATTGCACTCGCCTAGAAAGCATGTAGAGACTCAAACGGCCACTGGGAGGTGCACATGTGAAGCCATATTTGGCATACTATGACAAAAAAAAAAACTATCTAAAGCATGTAAAACTCTGTAAATTATATGTATTTGACAGCTTCGACAGCAATTTGTGTTGAATCATGGCTAACCATTTAAAAATTGCCTTGCATCTAAATACTAATCATAAAGATCTCCTTGTGTCATGTTAATTCTCATTGTGTGTAAAAGCAATAAATCATGATTAAGCGGTAAAAAAATTCTTTTTATTGATTTAGAGAGGAAGAGTATGTGTATATGTAATGAATAATGATGCGATGTTAAAAAAAAAAAAAAAAAAAAAAAAAAAAAAAAAGAGTGAGGGAAGAAAAGGGAATAATAAATAAGAAAGGAATCTAGGGAAACAAGCATTTTATCCACTGCACATAAGACAGGCATCTTGATTATCTATGGAACATTGCAACTGAGCAAGTCTTTTTTGTTCCTCTGCCTCGTCTTGTTCTGTTAGGTTTTCATTCAAAGACATGTTCTTGAGAGCCAACTGATCCACAGTAAACTTGATGGCCTCGACAGCAGGTCTTGATCTAAGGTAATACATGCCAGTTTTCAACCCCTTTTTCCAGGCATAGAAATGCATTGAGGTCAATTTACCATAGTTGGGTTCCGCAGAGAACAGATTCATGGATTGAGATTGATCAATGAAAGCAGCTCTGTCCGCAGCCATGTCAATGATGGTGCGTTGAGAGATCTCCCATACGGTCTTGTAGAGCTTCTTCAAATCGTCAGGGATGTTGGGAATGTTTTGAATACTACCACCATGCGCAATCATCATGTTTTTGACATTGTCGTTCCAGAGGCCAAGTTTGACTAGATCATTCAACAGGTATTGATTGACGACTTGGAATTCACCGCTTTGTACACGACGTGTGTAAATGTTGCTAGTGTAAGGTTCAAAGCACTCATTGTTGCCCAAAATCTGGCTGGTACTGGCAGTGGGCATGGGCGCAAGTAGGAGTGAGTTACGGATACCATACTTTTTGATGTTGGCTCTCAAGGTGGGCCAGTCAAAGCGATCTGATCCTTCCACTTTCCAAAGATCGTGTTGAAGCAAACCTTGACTTACGGGTGAGCCTTCATATGTTTCGTAGGGCCCAACTTCTTTAGCAATCTCACACGAGGCTTCTAAAGCAGCATAGTAGATGCCTTCAAAGATGTCCTTGTTCAGTTGACCAGCTTCAGGAGAGTCAAATGGATAGCCCATCAAGATGAATGCATCAGCAAGACCTTGTACACCAAGACCGATACTAATACAATGACATGTTAGACTGAAGCACAAGCAGCGTTGGTATCGAGGAAACTTACGGTCGGTGTCTCATGTTACTTGTACGCGCTTCTTCAACAGGATAGTAATTGACATCAATCACCTTGTTCAAGTTCTTGGTAACAACCTTGGCGACTTCATGAAGTTTTGCAAAGTCAAAGGTTTTGGTTTCTGGATCGACAAACTTGGGCAAAGCGAGCGAGGCCAAGTTACAGACGGCAACTTCGTCAGGAGCAGTGTATTCGATGATCTCTGTACAAAGGTTGGACGAGGAAATGGTGCCCAAGTTCTTTTGATTTGACTTTTCGTTACATGCGTCTAGAGAGAGATAGGCTGTTTAAACATTACTTGTCCTTATACCATGTGGCCATTTTAATTTACCTTTATAGAGCATGTAAGGCATACCAGTCTCAATCTGTGCTTCCAAAATGGCAAACCAAAGCTTCTGAGCATCGATTGTTCTCTTGGCTCTGCCTTCTGCTTCATATTGCAGGTAGAGAGCGTTGAACTTTTCACCATACACTTGAGTCAAACCAGGCGCTTCATTGGGGCAGAAAAGAGACCATTGACCATTCTCCTCTACACGTTGCATAAAGAGATCAGGTACCCACAAGCCCAAGAATAAATCACGCGCACGCATTTCTTCAACGCCGTTGTTCTTTCTCAATTCCAAAAAGTCAAAGACGTCCACGTGCCAGGGTTCTAGGTACATGGCGAAATTACCATTGCGCTTTCCACCACCTTGGGTAACAAAACGAGCTGTATCGTTGAACACACGAAGCATAGGTACAATGCCGTTAGAAGTACCATTGGTGCCAGCAATGTAAGATCCAGAGCCACGGATCTTTTGGAAGGCAACACCTACACCGCCAGCAGCTTTGGAGATACGAGCACATGTAGCCAATGTATCGTAGATGCCTTCAATGCTATCATCACGCATCTGGACCAAGAAACAGCTTGACAGTTGAGGTTTGGGAGTACCAGCGTTGAACAAGGTAGGTGTGGCATGCGTAAAGTACTTGGAGGACATGAGATCGTACGTCTTGAACGCACTCTCCAAATCATCGCCATGAATGCCTAGAGCTACACGCATGATCATGTATTGAGGACGCTCCACAATCTTGTCGTTGATTTTGAACAGATAACTACGCTCCAGTGTCTTGAAACCAAAGAAGTTGAACGAAAAGTCTCTATCATCCACAATAGCAGCATCAATCTTGTCTGCATTGGCCTTTACGACATCATACAACGCTTGAGAAATGAGAGGATTGGGTTGCTTGAGCTTGGGATGTACGTGATGATACAGCTTTTCAATGACAGTACTGAATTTGGCGTCTGTCTCCTTTTGAAGGTTGGAAATGACAATACGAGCTGCCAATACAGCAAAATCAGGATGGCTGGTGGTCATGTAGGCAGCGGTCTCTGCAGCAAGGTTGTCCAATTCCACGGTCGTGATGCCCTGATAGACGCCAGACACTACCTTTTGTGAGATTTGAGCAGGAATCACAAATTCTTCGTTCAATCCATAACATAATTTGGCAATGCGAGATGTGATCTTGTCAAAATGAACACTTTCTTTGCTGCCGTCTACCTTGCGTGTTAGATCCTGATGGTGATAAAATCAAAGTGCATTCGATTTACCTCTTTTAATAACATACATCATCTTGATAAAGTAGTGTCAGCTCGACTCAATGGAGAGAAAAATGAAGGAAGAGGGAGGAGGAAGAGGATTATGTACAAAGAAAAGAGAAAGGAAGGTAGAAAAAAAAAAGCATTTCCTTCACGTCGCGCATCTTATTTAAAGAATTATCAAAACACCTGTTTGGTACTTTCCCAACTACTGATAAACGCGACGCGATTTCGTTGCTCGACGTCACTTGTAAACAGACATGACAATGAAAGTGTAGCGTGGCATGTTACACTTTAGCTGGATCTGATTAGATATCATAGTAAGATGACAAGCAATCACCCCTTGATTTCACTCTATTGTCGTTTTGCTTTGTGGAGATGGTTTCAGATGGACATGTGGAGATTGAATGGATCCATGTTGTTTGCTTGATGTCAAATACATAGTTTAATGCGATTATCCCTGATTGAGGTTGGAATCGTCTTTTTGCCCAGCACCGTGTAAACGAATCTTGCTGAAAACATGTGCTGAAATCGAGCCGTTGATACATCATTAGAAAAGTGTCCCTTGCTCATCAATTCTTATGCCTTCAAATCCTCCATTTGTATACGGCTTTAAGAGATCGAAATCACACCAAGCGATGAATCTGATCTCACGAAGCAGCACTCGCCAACATGTCAAGTCCAAATCAGTAAAAAAAAATCACAAATTTACAGCAAACCGTAGCGACTTGGTGCTGGTCAAAGGATACCAGTGTACAGCGCAACTGGTGGTTTTTATTTCAAGGCTTGAGTACGTCCCAAGAGGCAATCAAGCCCAATCCAATGACACATACTGTACCCTGAGCACCCTCTGTGTAATGGACTCACCATGCGTATTTTACGAACGCTTGTTGACTCACGCAATGCCAACACTTGTTGTTAGAACATCTCTTCTCAGTCAACACTTGCTCTTGCATGAACAATTGTCTCAATCAGGGTGATTTTATAAGCAATATCTATACTGTATAGCAAGCAACATGGGCGAGTCGTTCAGATGGGACTTTCAGTGTACTTTCTTGATTCGTTGAACTTCCCTCTAATGTATAAGTGCTGTTGTAGTCTGTGTAAGCTATTTATATCGGCGAAAGCATTTAGACTGATACTATACCTCGTTTCAAGAGCCTTAACTTTCGTACTAGTTTGCTGTTTGCTCTGAATTGGATATTTGCTAACACATGCCATCCAGCCTTTTGTTGATTTTTCAATCTTCTTTGTGATAGCCAAATGTAGATTGACGTTGTGTGTAATGGCAGCTGGCTTCTGTCTGGATGAAATTGGTTTCAAATCGCATTTTGCGGTATATCATTTCCAAATGATGGGATCAGCCCTTTGGAACCATGAGAATAATATTCCACCAAAAAAATGTTTAAACCTGGTAAAAACGACAAGATCCATAAAAAAAAAAGCACCTTCATTGCCTGAGGTATACATATCTATATCACGCCAAGATTTAATGCGACACAAGGATTTCGGGGGGGATAACACTAAAACTGAGGGATTCTCTTGTCCAACAGTAGATAATGATATCATTTTGTGGTTATCGGAATCCACGTACGGCAATACGCCATTTGCTCTTAAAAGACAAATAAAGTGGTGAATTGACAAAAGCCGTGGCATGTTGCTAAGTAGCCATGCATGATGTATTGTGTTGTTTCTATGTAGCCATGCAAGGTATATTGTGTTTCTGCCAACATTTGAAGCATGAATGGAACATTTGGTGCCTATTTATACGTATAAATCAGTTGAGGGATGATCAATTGTCCGCTACCATCTATTTATATATGTATCCACTGTTTTAGTCTTGTTTTCACTCCTTTTCTTTCTCCCATCATCTTGTTTTTTTTCTTCAATTCACATAGTATATCACCCTCGAGAAAGTATATCATGAAGTGGCTGGGAAAAAAGGCAACACCCTATGTGTTTTTGACAGCTGGTCTCATCCTTGTGCTTCTATCCATTCAAACATACTTTACCATATCCCAAAATAAGGATCAAGCGCCCAGACACAACATTGACCCAAGAACCTCGGTTTTACAGAACGATAAACCTGTAAAGGCTTGTTTTGTCGTTCTGGTTCGTAATAGTGAGCTGGATGGCATTGCTTCCACCATGTTGCAGCTGGAAAAGACATTTAATTCCAAATTCAACTATCCATACGTCTTTCTGAACGATGATGACTTTACGGAAGAGTTCAAGCAATCAACGTCCGTCTTGACAAAGGCACAGACAAAATACGGAAAAGTCGACAGCCAAATGTGGGGCTATCCATCCCATATCAATCAGACCTATGCTGCTGAATGTAGAAACGAAATGGCAACCAAGGGGATTCCCTATGCAGACAGTGAATCATATAGAAACATGTGCAGGTAAGGAAGCAAGTTGCTTTATTTTTTTCAGGAGGTCGGGTGCTTATATTTTGCATGCGGTGCTGCGCTGTCTATGTGTACAGATTCCAGAGTGGCTTCTTTTTCAGACATCCCATGTTGGATGAGTATGATTACTATTGGCGAATTGAGCCCTATGTTGACTACACATGTGATATTGATTATGATGTATTCAAGTTTATGCGAAACAACAATAAAAAATATGGTAAGCTGTCATGGTGCAAAAGGGTGAAACGGATAAAGCTGGCTAAAAAAAAATGAAAGGTTTTACAATCGCCTTTAGAGAATTTCTTGAAACCGTGCCTACATTATGGCAAACTGTGATGGATTTCAAGCGGGATTATCCTGACGTCGCCTCTCGCTGGCCATCCAAGAAGAATTCACTCGAGAAATTTGTTACCAATGATGGCAACAGTTACAACGGCTGTCATTTTTGGACCAATTTTGAAATTGCATCACTGGAGCTGTGGAGATCAAACGACTATCTGAAATTATTCAATTACTTGGATCAACAAGGTGGCTTCTTTTACGAGCGTTGGGGAGATGCTCCTGTGCATTCGATAGCTGCGTCGTTGATGCTAAATCAGGAAGATTTCCACTTTTTTAACGATATTGGCTATAGACATACTGCATATACGCATTGTCCTACAGAGCCCGAGTTCCGTGACAAGTGTTCCTGTGATCCAAGCATCAATATGGGTAATAAGAAAGAAGACACTGCTTCCATCATGTATTTATTAATCTAATTTGCTTTTAATTCTGTAGATTTAACTGATCCAATGTCATGTTACCCTGTATATAAAGCAGCATTCAATTAGCAAATCAGCCCTATTTATTATCCCATGCCGCAAAGGAAACTTTACCTCTCCTCTTCGACGCAATGTATATGTATTATTTGCTATACAAATTTGAACAGATTCTATTTTTCCTTTACATTATTGTAACTCATTGTGCTTGTTTCCTATTTCGGTTTTAATCGCATCTACAACCTTGCATGGTTGTACCACTGTAATACAATCGTAATTTCTAGGGCACACAAGTATTCTGGGATATATATGGGCAAAATGCCTATACTCGAGTCAGAAAATCAGGAGTAGAGGTGGATGTCAGCAAGCATATAAACGTATTTGAGGTTAAATTGGGAAGTCAGGGTTAAAAGTGATCTTTACTGGATTGATATAAAAAGACTATAAAAAAACGTATTTCTGGTAGTTCTCATGATCTATGTCAATCATGATTAGCAGAATCAACCAGCGAGCAAGTCAAAATACATCTGGTTCTATCCCCCAGATCACAGTGATGCCCCAAATCCCAAAATGTGAACTCTCTTCCCAATATTTTGACCCACAAGATTAGACTTTTACCAACCAGTTGCACGCAAAAGCTTTCACAGAGCAGGGACAACAAAACCTTTTGTTGATACTTGCCCTCGGATTCTACAAGCCAAAAGCCTTCTAACGCTTCATACCTAGTAGCTGGAAACCAGTGGCCAGCAAGTAGCCGCATCTTTGCATAGCAGAGTGCTTTCAGTACTTCAGAACTTTATACAAGCCAGAACCAATTGCCTTCATGTACATGTATCTCGTTAAGCGATAAGCGAGGCGGGCTTCTAGCGTAAGACACCTCCTCGCGAATTTGGTGAGAGTAATCACTAGCGAAGTTATTAGCTTGTAACAACGCGTCATTCAAGCACAGGTAAAGGTACAACAGAAGTGCAGTAACACTTCCCGATGCAGGTGAGAACATGATTTACCATACCATACCCTCCATACTTGCCCCGTTTGCCGTATATCTATAACGGACCATGATATAAATAGCTCTTTCAGCTTGCATTCAATAAAGAAATACAAGGGAATAGCAACCAACACACTATAGACTTACTGAAGGCGACCTGGCCAACTTGAAACTGTGCAGAATTCTGTTCAAACTTGGAAGCAAATAAGAAAAGTGTGCTAGTGGCAAAGAAAACTCCCAAAGAAAGACCCCAAATGTCTTGCGTCTCAAGGTTAATGAGACCCGAGATACGAACATATCAGCATGTACATGAAGACTTGGTCAGAGCTCAGCTTGTTAAGATCTGACAGGAGCGAAAAAAAAAGATAAAGAAAAAGAAAAACTAATGTTGTGGCATAATGCCTTGTTTTCATCAGAATAATCCCGTTACTGTACGAGCAACAGCCCTACAGATCAGTACTGTCACTAACTCATGTCGATTTATATTAGGGCCTTTCATTCATTTTCTATCCAATGGCCCGTACTTGATTTTCATCTTCCATCTTTTCTGTGTGCAGAAGATAGTGAGATGAAGGATCACCTAAAACTCATGGCACTCAGAATGGAAGGGTTGGTATTACTGAATTACAACAGTTGCAAAGATGACTCTGTTAATTAATAACTCTGCAGTACGAATAGTAGTGTCCAGTTCATTATGTACGCAAACATTCGAGAGCACAAATCTATTGGATGAGCAATTTATAGCGGTTAAACCTATGTGTCGTATATGAAAATGCGCACCAGATAAAAGCTTCTACTGGCGTACTGAGCTGTAGTGTATTTTGTTTTCGCAACATTCTTCTTATAAGCCTCCATCAGCAGATATTACCTTCACAATGAGCATGGCAACATCTTCACCAGCTAAATCGTTTCAGTCTCCGACTCCTTTTTTTTTTTCTTTCTCGAAATAGGAATTTTTGAACGAATTTCGACTTCCTAAATCTATTTTGGAAGACTTCTTTAATCTATTCTGTCATCTTTTTCGCATGTCAGACACTAGTCAAGTACATCAACGTTCCTCGCAAGCTGACACTGCGGCTCCACTGTTGTGGACTCATGTGGTTAACTCACGCCGCAAAGGGAACAACAGACAACAACAATCCATCGTCTCTTTCAATCCCACTATCGTCAAACGACCTGTAACGGAAGCAGAGGCCTCGCAACAGGCCATCAATGGGGATACTTCGCCACCTCCTCAGGCGGTTATCCGTCCATTCCTCAAAGGCGTGGAACAGGATTCCGTCTTCATCGATCTGACACCTATCAAGAATCGCAATCTCTTGAACAAGGCTCTTCTTCAATTCAACGAAGCCTCTAATGCTGAAGACATGTATGAAGAATTTCTTGGATACCGGAAACAACCTCGACACTACCTCAACCATGCCTTCTTGGAAACCATGTGGCTGCCCAACAGCGAAGGTCGTAAGACTCTCATTGAAGAAGGTATCACTCTAGAGGATGGCACCTTTGTGAAAGGGTTTGCCTCGTACCATGCTGATGCTACGATTGTGAAACTGACCCTGGAGAATCTTCCTTTCTTGCCTGCCCTTCAGTTGAAGGAGGAAATGGCTGCCCGACTTTCTGCGTTCGGGGATGTCTTGGATCACGGCATCTCGAGAACTGATGGGATCTATCAAGGAGAAGGTTATGCTACACTTAATCTAACGGTTCCTTCCAGCCCTGGTTATGAATGTCAAGAGTTACATCCCGTTGGGAAATCTTGCCCTGGTCATCGCCATTTGGAGAAACTCAGCCGTGTCATTGTCTGGGATTTGACAGCTTCGGATCAAAGAAAAGTTTTACTCCAATGGGATCAAATGCCGGCTTTCTGTCGTAATTGTCAGAGCTCTGAACACTGTCGGGCTGATTGTCCTGACTACAAGAAGTGGGTCCGCTGCCATCATTGCAATGAAACTGGACATGTGGTGAAGAACTGCAGTCGCAATAACAGCCCAAACAAGGTCCGTGCGGTGGAAAACACTCCTGCCAAACCCCGAAAGGGCTCTCAGGTGGCCAAAGAGGGTAAAAAGGGTACTCAGGGTGGCTCCAAAGTAACTCCTGGTGGTGCTCCAGTTGGAAACAAAGGTAATGCCCAAGGAAAAGGCCAGGATGTTGCATCTGGTGGTTCCCAAGGTGATTCCGATAATCGAATTGCTGCTACCCAGCAAGGTAGCACTCAAGGTGACGCTGATAGTCAAACAGGTGCTAGAAAGCAGGTAGTTGATAGAGATGTTCAAATGGATGATCTTCCAAAACTCCAAGTTAAAGAAGTCGATGGGAAAGGGGCTTCCAATGATATTATCATGTACGACTCTTCTACCCATTCTGCTAATGAACGAGAGGAGCGCCCTGAACGCCCTGCGAAGAAGATCGGTAAATTTAATGGCGCGGATGATGTTAGTTCTGCCAAACAACAAGCTGCATCTAATGAAGTAGAGACTGGACACCAACTCGGCTTGACAGGCCCTCCTTCACCTCCCCAACATTAATATGATTAATCAGCAAAATACAGTGAAAATAGCCACCCTCAATTGCCGTGGCCTAAAAAAAACAGATAACACCAAAAAAAGACAACAATTTATTAGATATCTTCGAACATTAGGATATGACATCTTAGTGCTTCAAGAAACACATGCAACAGACAACACATTTATAGACATACTCAACACTCAATTTACTTGCAAGTCGAGTCTTTGGACTCAACATTGCGGCATCATTTCCCTCAACACTCACTACTCACTCAAACACATCTCAGAAGGCATTGATGGGGGTCGATTTATCTTGGCTTCCCTTCATCTTACTCGAGACCTGGAAAATTCACCCAATTCACCACCAATAGCAACAATACTTAATATTTACGGCCGTGCGTCCGCTCACACCGACCGATCAGCGTTCTATTCAGAACTCATTGGCACACAAATTGTCAAAGAAACTATTACTACTACAACAAACACCGTCTTTATCATGGGAGACTTCAACTACCAGTACAAGGATCGTCGAGTCGATGGCACCCTCACCAGTGCACCAGTAGAATGGACCGATCTACTCGATGATTACTTTATTGACGTTTTTGGGGAAGACAAACACAACACATGGCATAGTGGAAACAATTCAGGGATTCTGGATTACATCTTTTGTAGTTCAAACGCCCATCATCTAGTCACTAGCACCAACCAGCAGTATCTGTCTCCTGCCTGGACCGACCATGAACTCTTGGGATTCTCTTTTCGATATCAAGATGCGAATGGCCGTGGCCCTGGTAACTGGAAGGCAAATCCGTTCTTGGCTTGCAACAAAACATTTAGGAAGGCATTGGCAGAATTCCTCATTGATAGTGAGGCGCGTCTGGCAGAAATCAAGCGTTTCTCCACTCCCCAACAACAATGGGATTGGATCAAAGCCGAAGTAAAGATGTTTATCAAACAGTATCAAATGGAGGATTTGAACTGGCGGAAACAACAGCTACACCGACTGCTATCAAAGAGAAACAAGATGATGCGGCATAAGAAGACAAGAGGCTTGGTTTTTCAAGGCTTGGACACGGTTAATCAACAGATTCAATCTCTCCAGCACTCTCTTGCAGAAATAGAGATCTTGAAGGCAGGAAAATTTTGGCGGGAACATGGTGAGAAATCTCCAGGCTTCCTGAAGCGCTCTGTGGTGTCTCGAGAAAATCGTCGTTCAATTGTGGAACTCAGGAACCCTACAACTGGCGATCTATGTCAAGATCAACCTAGTATCTCCAACATTGCTACCAACTTTTACACTTCACTGTTCACACCGGAGGCTCTGGATTCAACCTCCCTCAGTGTTATAATTCGCAACATCCCAGGTCATTTGAAGCTCAACAGCGAGCAGCAGGAATCATTGATGATGCCGATTGATGTGGAGGAACTCTTGACCGATAGCAAGCAGACTCGTCGTTTGAGTAGTCCTGGACCTGATGGATTACCTTATGAAATCCTGTACTTGGTAATGAAATTTCCACCGTTCCATGATCTCATCCAATTAGTCTACAATGAAGCTTTAAAGAAGGGTAAGTTCCCGCCATCTTGGAACGAATCCGTCATGTGTCTGCTTTACAAGAAAGGCGATCCAGCTGAAATGAAGAACTACCGTCCTCTGTCTCTGGCTAATTCAGACTACAAGCTCTTCACTCGCAATATCAACCGTCGAATCATGGAAGTCTCTTCCAACTTGATCAGCCGACATCAGCTTGGGTTTATTCCTGGTCGATTCATTGCTGAAAATGGAATGATCTGCCAGCTCCTAATGGAAGATGCTCAACGGAAATGGTCCATCGCTGAACAACAGGAAAATGATCCTTCCTTTAACACTTTGGATTATGACATCGGTCTTCTTCTGGATCAAGAAAAGGCATACGATCGGGTGAACTTGGAATATTTGAGGAAGGTATTGGGGAAATTTGGGTTTCCTCGCCCTATTATCAAGTGTATCTCCAAGTTGATGGGTGACAACCTCATACGTATCAACATCAATGGCCATCTGTCAACTGAAGTGGCGAAACTTCGAGGCTTGAAGCAGGGGGATCCTCTCTCTCCTGTACTGTACAACTTGGCATTTGAACCTTTTCTGCTTGCAATCCTGCATGATCGCCAATTTCAAGGCTACTTGATGGGTACTGCACGAACAAAACTCCTGTGCTATGCTGATGACGCTTTGGTGTTTATCCATGACTCCAATGATTTGACTCGGTTACAGCTCCATATGGCTCGTTACTGTGCTGCCTCCAACGCCAAGTTCAATAATGCCAAGGTGGAAGCCTTTTCAGTGTCTGGTCGGGATACATGGGATATGTGGGATGGTCCATTATCACAAATGGGTATCACACATCTCCATTCTGTTGAGGACGATGAACCGTTGACCTATCTGGGATTTCCTCTCGTCCAAAGTAGGATTCAGCGAGTTCACTTTATGGGTGCTTTGGTAACAAAGATCAAAACTGCCATCCAGATTCATTCTGGTCGCTCCCTGTCGGTCGTTGGAAAGGCTACAGTGCTGAACTCTCTTTTGCTCTCCAAGCTATGGTACATCCTGCGTGTTACGCCTTTGACTCAAGCTGACTTCAAGCAGCTGCGTTCTCTGGCTATTCAGTTCTTGAGAAGAAACATCTTCCCCGTCATCCCTTGGAAGGTGTGGACTCTACCAAAGGACAAAGGTGGTCTCGGTGTTGTAGACATCCAAATACAAGCTTCAGCTTTGTATTTTCGTTGGCTCCACCCAATACTGGTTCAAGATCAAGATGTCATAGATTCCCATCCTGTGTCGTACCTCTTAAGCTACCACATTCGCAATGTTAATGGTTACCCCCACCATCAAATCCCGCTGCTATTTCCCTCTGCTCGTCGTACTAAGGGGTTGAAAAAGCAACGCACGGGAACTGTCGATATGTTATATCGTACAGTTGACTATCTTCCTAAGTCGTTTGATGCGGCACCGATCAATTCTGCAACTGCCATGGCTCTTCCATTACAGGCGGCTTTCTATGTTCCTCCATCCTCCTCACTGGTTGTTCCTCTTAAAGTCAAAGAGATGATGGTTTCTGATGTATTTCAGTACGATGCCCGGCTTAACTTTGTACATTGGAGAGACACTCGTGACCCTTCCCTCCTCAGGTGGAAGAGAGCTCCTTCGACAGTGTTCAGAGGCCTCGCATCTGGCACTCTTAAATTCCAGCCCTACTTCCTCCCAGTGTGTAATCCAGCCCCTGTAGTAGATCCTGGAGTCTCTTTTGCGCCGCTGGTGGATCAATTTTGTCTGCACGATGGCCAATCCCTTAGAAACGCTCAGGCTTCCGCCAAAACATTTCGTCTGTCTGTACTGTCGTCGGTGGAACAGCCCTTGGTCTTGCAAAATGTCTCTGCTGCTAATTGGAAATTCTTTTGGTCCCTGTCTCTTACCTACATTCAACGTAATGTGATATACCGATTCATCGCAGGCTGTATCCCTTCTAGAAGCAGATTACACTACATGATGCCTGCATTTTTCGAGTCCCACAATTGTCCTGTCTGCTTGTCCCCCAATGAAACTGCCAGCCACCTGCTCTTTGACTGTCCATCCAAAGAAAAGGTATGGCAAGGCGTCATTTTTGAGTTCCTATGGCCCACCACGTCCATCACTGACATCAAAGAGGCTCTTCTGTCCCTAGACTTTTCAGATATCTGGTACTCCCAAGTCAAAGGCATCCATCCATACAGAATCCTACTCATCACCCTGTCTCAAATATGGCTAGCCCATATGCGCTTTGTTTTTGACGGCACTATCTTTGTCCCTGAGGCGATTCTGGTACATATCCACTCCACTGTCCGACAGACAGTGGATGAAGATCAAATCCATTCCCTCTTGTAATTTAGATAGTTAGATAGTTCCTTTTGTTAGTTTAGTTTAGTTTCCATTTATATTTATATTTTTTTCATTTCTCAATTGCACCCGCCTCTTCACTCTGACCTATTACTCTTAGTGTACGCGGCTCAATCAATAAACACAATTTAAAAAAAAAAAAAAATCTATTTTGGCAGATTTGACTATATGAATCGTGATGATCCCTCTGTACTTACTAATGCATTCTAAGAGTATTTTTCAAGACGCATCCGATGGTGCTATTTATAAGAAGTATATTGACTGAAAATATTGAGCAATGTCTGAAAATACGAAATGAGGTTTTTGGCCAAAATGTCGAGATTTTGTATATGAAGGTCCTACAAACACAGTTTCAGGAGATGCTGTGGATCGAGAGGAACACTCTGATATAATATATGTCATAGTAAAAGTCTTTGTTTTCAAGGTGAAAAACGCGATCGTTTGATTTTCGATGAAAATCATGAGGTATCCCTCATGCTTTTTGGTCGATTTTTGGCCATGTTTTTTTTTTGGCCCAAAAAGTTGAGCAAATGTGTCAGCAAGTTAATGCTAGTTGGAAGCAACTGTTTGGCGCTACTCTCGAGGTTCAAAAAGGCTTCTAGGATGAAAAATCGCTGTTCAATGCCTCCAAATTTCGCTGCGTTTTTCTTATTTATGAGTAGTAAAAGACACTGATACTGTGCTTTCTGTCTACATTTGAATTGTTCTTATGAATACAGATCGGGAGCGTTGCAGCAGAGTCAGATCCACAGTGACAGATCGTTTATGCAGGCTCCACCGTCATAGTGGAAGGAGAAAAGCTAATAATTTGGTATTGTTTGAATAATGCCTCTTCTTTGCGTGAAAAGCATAGATAATAGTAAGTCAACGATCACTTTTAAATTGCAAAAATGCTGTTCCAGACAGGAAAGGCAAAATTACTGATGGATTCATTGGAAATTACGGAAATTTCATTAGAAAATCAAGGATTTGAATTCAATGGTCTGTAAAATTTCACTTGTGAGATGATGTTAATGACAGACCTGCCGCAGCTCTATTTTTCTGGATGTGCACAATAAGAATGTGAACATGTTAAAGTAAGCAGCGCTCTTGTCATCCCAGACAGGTGCTACGACAAAAAGAACAATCAAGAAAGGGTTATGGTATGACACGCTGCGAGGCTTTAGCGTCATAAGGGCAGCATGTTGTACGACATTATTGTTCCCAAACAATAGCACGCTTGTTGTAATCAGAAATATGACTTAACAAAGTCAACAGCGATGGTTTTGCATGCAAACAACGAGCTGGATCCGGCTGCTGCTCTTTTGTACAAAAGTTGGGGATGGCAAGTATAAGAATGATGGCACGACAATGTATGAGTGTTTAGGTTGAACCTGTGACGATTTACCCGGAAGAAGAAGGGAGGGCCGATTACAGGCTGTGTGTTCAATGGCAAACCGGCAATACCTCTTCTCCACTCCTCTCTCTCTCTCTCTCTCTCTCTCACATCTCCTCCCCCCCATTTACTTTTTCCTGATAGAAAAAGCTCTAATTTCTTTCCTCTTTTTTTCTTCTTTTTCAACATTTTACTGAAAACAAACAACATGGCAGGTACTGTAATTCAACAACACCGCATTGGAAACCTGTTGCATATATTGACACATGTCTGTTGATAAAGCAGAGCTATACAAGGTTCTTTTCTCCTACGACACTGACAAAGACGATGAATTAGCCCTCAAAGAAGGAGAGACAATCCGCATTACAGGCAAAGATAGTCCAGATTGGTGGTTAGCGCAAAGAATAGATGATAGCAAGAAATCAGGCCTTGTGCCAAGCAATGTAATGTATACCCACTTTTATTATCTCAGTTTCGAATCTATTTCTAACATGTGTTCACAATAGTTTATTGAAAAGATACCCAGCGAAGGTACGTCTATACAGTCCGCTGTAGTTCGTATACACCTATATATTCAAATGCGCGACATTTTAAGCAGGTATGACACTGGCCATTGTCATTCAAGATTATTCAGCTCAAGCGCCCGAGGAACTATCGTTGCAAAAGAACAGAATTGTCACTGTGTTGGACCGCAATGTCGCTGAGGGTTGGTGGAAGGGCGACTTGAATGGAAAAATTGGTGTTTTTCCGGCCAACGTAAGTAAGCTTTGTTGTAATTTGTTTCCACCTGACTCACATTTCTTATAAAAGCACGTGGAATTTGTGGAAGAAGGCGTTCATCCGGGTGATAATGATAGTAAATTAAAGAGTAAAGTGTGATGGTGTCAGTGTGTCAAAAGGATCTTATCGACTAAACATATTATCGTAGAGGACGCATTCAAGCTGGCTTCGTATGGCGTTAAACAAGGCGGTATTGGTAGTATCCTTGCTGGTGGGTTTAATTTAAAGAGAACAGGTACCTCCAGCAACAGAGCGTCATTGAACGAAAGACCTGCCTCCAATGGACCCTCCAACGAATCACATGCACCATCTATTCCAACGAAACCTCATCCTTCATTAATCAAACCTACTACAAGCAGCAATATGCCCGCCTCAGCTAAACTGAATATCAATACGGCCCCTGAACCCGTCAAAAGTAAGTTGAGTAAAGTGGAAGCAGCAAGTCAATTGCTGACAACAGGCGTGTAATAGGCAACGGAGAAAGAGCCATGGTGCTTCATGATTACAAACCCGAGAATGAAGATGAAATCAAGCTGATGAGAGGTGAATACGTAACTGTCATTGATCATATGGAGAATGATGGATGGTGGAAAGGCATCAGCGAAAGTGGAGCCACTGGCATTTTTCCCTCTAATTTTGTGCAAATTTTGGAAGACGAGAAACCACCTCAAAGGCCTATTCGCGCTAGGCCTGCTACTGTAAAGACAGAGTCATCGCCCAACAATACACCTGCAGCTGCCGAAAGTACCAACATGGCTCGCCCTCCACCTGTCCCTGCAGCCACTCGACCCACCTCTTTATTGTCTAATCGCGAGAGCCATTCCTCCACATCCAGTGTTGGCTCACCACCACCTCCTCGTCCTATTACTACACCGCCCAGATCTCTGACAACACCTCCTGTTCCAACTCGTCGCACTAATTCCATCATGTCACCCTCCTCAAATCACAGCGATACTTTAGGTAGTCATGGGCACAGACGTATTCCCTCTATCCCATTAACATCGCCTGATTTGCCTCCCATGTCTCCCGTACACGAAAGGCCAACAAGACCTATTCCTCGCCCTACATCCACCACGTCAACCGATTCTGCAGCCACAGTGCCCATTGTACCTAGTCGAGCGAATCGTAGCATGAGCCCCGAGAATAATGTCGCAATGAGCAATATGGCTAAACCACCAAAGATCAATTTTGGATCCAAGAGCACTTCTACGCCTGTGGTAGCTCCTGTTCGCTCACCCTCCACTAGCAGACCTTGCTCCATCAATGACACATTGGACAGAGGAGAATCATTACCTCCTCCTCCCAAGCGAACCATGCCACCACTTCCTGAGGCACCACCGCCAGCAGTTTCGACTGAACGAGTAAAGCCGCCTCATCCTACTAGTGCACTCCCCTCAACACCACTCTCAAATGATCAAGCAGACACTGAAGATGAGTTAGATGCTAAAATTCGACGACTGATCCGAGCAGAGACCAACAAAATCCGCAGAGAGTTTGAAACTCGATTAGAAGATGAACGCATTGAACGTCTCAGACTTCAAGTTGAGCTTGAAGAATTGCGAGCAAGTTTGAATCAATAAACGAATCATTTTATTTCTTATCTTGTTGGGAGGCATCTACTATATCAAATCCTCTCGTTCTTTCCCTGTTCATCACTTCCATCATGACTTGATTGCACATCTTAGCATAGGGGTTCTCTGCCACTGCAACATTGCGTGCAATGGGGTTTCCAAGCTTGGCTCCCACTTCAAAGTCCTTTCTTGAGCCTATTAAATCACCTTGTTGCCGTTTGATAATGGCTCTTTGTGTGTAGGCCTGTCTTAAGATCTTGGGCTGACCCTCTCCAATATCAGAAATAACGCAATCTAAATCTTGCAATGCCTTGTCCAGCTCGTTGTTCATGCGATACACTTGAGCTCTGCGTAAACAATAGGGTTTGAGCAAGAGGCACTCGACACATCTAATTGGCCTTATCTACCTGTTATTGTATGCTGATGCATATTTGTCTTCTAATTGTATACATTGACCAAGAATTTCTAATGCCTTTGCTGTGTCTTGCTTTTCTTCAACCAACATAACAGCCTCCTTCTCCATGGCCTCCAGTTTGCTCTGTAATTCGGGAGAAATGGTATATTCTGTTCTATCGTTAGTACAATTAAAATGACAGGACATTACAATCATACTCACTTGGCTTTGAGTCTACAGTGCTGGAGATGGCATCCAGTGGTTGTCCTTGACTTTCTACAACGCCGTTTCAGTACACACTGATCTATTGCCGCTAAAAGAGCATCTACTCACCAGGGTTGAACATGAATTCCAAGATAGCATCATCAGAGATAGACATTTTTTGAGTTTTATAAGGTGCTTTGTATATCAGTGTATTGAAAAGAGAGACAAATAGGCAAGGACCCACACAGAGAGTGTATTTATGCGTACTGTAGCGTGAGAAAAAAAAAGGCACACAGGAAGTAAGCGGACGAAATTCCTGTTCTCCATCGTAATATGTGCGCAACAAGTGGCACCTGGATGAAATAAAGTGCCCAAACTGCCGTGTTCGTATGCTGCTCGCTCTGAAAACCATGTCTCTATTGTCATTTATGCCTATCGTAGTGATGGAATGGGCTACATGTCAAATGCTATAATCTCCACATCATGAAGGTCTACATTTCATATCAAGATGAAAGGTACAAGCACAGCTATCTCTGCGATGGCGTATTGACAGAATGGGATGCCAGTAGCACGCCCTGAAGAGAGTTTCTCACTGAAGGTTTGAGAGAAATATCAAGTGGAACAGGATAATGCATTATGGATGGCCAGCATTGGGATCATCAAGCACCAAATGTGATGATGCCCCTTTTGGCTTCATTGAATATGTGGCAGGACATGTCTTTTTCAACTCTTTCCGTTCAAACTTGCATGAAAGACATTACCTCCACACACTCGCCTACCCTTACAAGAGCAGTTCTCGCTGCCTTAAAGCATTGGCGTAGTGAGCTTGCTCCATCATTCCACCATGCCCATTGAAAAGCCGCAGAAAATATTTTGCGGGTACAAAACTTTTCATCAACCACCATCACTCACTTCAGTTGCAGTTTCTCGTTTTTCTTAAACACAATATAATGAATCCAGCAGCCAAGTTAGCAGGTCGTAACAATGTAAGTCTTTTTTTTGTTGATAGATGAAACCACAACACAGACTCTGTACTAAGAGCATTGATACACATGTCTAGGTACGTTTACCACCAGAAGTAAACAGAGTCTTGTTCGTGAGGTAATAAACCATGATACGCCCATTTGCACAAGTACAACTAACACATTATACAGAAATTTACCGTTTAAAATCACAACTGAGGAAATATACGAAGTGTTTGGAAAATACGGGCCTATTAGACAAATTCGAGTGTAAATAGAATCTCTTAATGACCAGCTCACATCACTAATACATTGCACACCATAGTGGAAATGCATCAGATACTCGCGGTACAGCATTCGTAGTCTACGAGGACATCTTTGACGCAAAAAACGCTTGTGAACATTTACAAGGCTTCAATATCCTCGGCCGTTATTTGATTGTGCTCTATTACCAACAAAACAAGGTGACCAAGAAGATGAACTTGCAAAAGAAGGAAGAGGAGATCAGAGAGATGAAAGCGTGAGTAGTGCTGTTTGTGTAAAGATAGAACATTGTCTAACCCGTGTTGCTAATAGACGTTATGGTGTCGATGACGAGTAAATAGCCTTACATCACGACTTACCACCATCGCCACTAGTACACCAACATCAACTACATCCTCATCATCAATTTGTATATATATATTATTAAAAGAGATTTTTTGTTTGTTCAAGGCTAAATAACCGATGGTTTTAAAACGTAACTTCTTAAAAGGCGACGGATTCGAATCATTGTTTGTATAGTTGGCTGTTAGTGCGGTATATAGAGGAGGTGAAGATGGACAATGGACATTCTTCTTGGACTCAATGAATATGAAACCCATCACCTATGCCGTTATGGCAGCAGTGTTGTGTTTGATTACATCCAATGCTACACCCATAGAAAGATCAACAGTAGATATCAGCAGCAACGATGATCACAACCGAATAGTGAAACTAAAGCAGAGAGGATACTTGCATGGCAGTGGTATTTACGGGTGGTGTGGACGACTCATGCCCATCAGTCCATTGACGCAATGTACATGGTAGGATACACAGGCTCCCTCGGCATTGGAGAGCACTCTTTGAACACGTATGACATTGTATTCGACACAGGCAGCTCTGATTTTTGGGTGCTTTCCAACGAAGCATGCATTTCTAAGCAGTATTGCCAGACACATCATGTATACCAACCCAAGAAATCCATTAATTACACACCATATGACAGCAAACGGCCACTCATCATTCGATACGGAACAGGATCAATCAGTGCGCATATAGGCCGTGATACCATTCAATTAGGCTCTGCTACAGTTCATAGCCAATTTGTAGCTGATGCCTATAAAATAACTAACGAGTTTAAGAATTTGCCCATTGATGGTATCATGGGATTAGGGCTACCCAACTTGAGCAAAACGATACCCAGCAAACCAACACTTGTTGAGAACATGGTAGAGCAAGGACTGATTGACAGAGCCATGTTTAGTGTATATCTACAAGCAGCAGGTGGAGAGATTGATTTCGGCGGTACTGATCCATACAACTATCGAGGACTCATTACATATGCACCCGTTGTTGGAGATTTGTATTGGCAAATAGAAATGACTGGAGCATCTTTTGGAAACTACTCTCTGGCATCACGTTATCTGATTATGGATACAGGTTAGCAAAAGTAAGTCTGCTTAAAGTATCGCATACTAACGCTGCAGACTAGGAACCACCTTACTGCTCGTCTCTCCGAAAGAGGCCGAAATGATGCATGTGCAGATCCAAGGAGCAAGATACAACAATGATGGCACATACTCTGTACCATGTCATCTAAAGGGAGCTTTGCCTGAGCTTGCCATTCAGATAGAAGGTCGCAAACTAGCGGTCTCCTCCAATGACTACGTATTACTACCCTCAGATAGTGATGCGTCCATGTGTTTGTCAGGTATCTCGGGTCAGAATACAAACAAGCCTAATCATTGGATCATGGGAGATGTATTCTTCAAAGCATATTACACTGTAAGAACACGATCCATCTAGGATTCAACACATACTGATTCCATTGAGCCATAGGTGTTTGATCAAGAGAACATGAGAATTGGCTTTGCTGAAGCAAGGGTTGATCCCACATTGTCTGCCGAGGTATATGATGATACCAGTTTTAATAAACATAACGACTCATGAGCTTAACTTGGCTCATCTGAATTGGATGTTGTTTTTAAAAATGCACCTATGCTCTCTATTAAATGTTTTCACAGTGATTCAATGGACGATTGTACATTGGATAAGAAACATGTATATCCAAAATCCAAAACTAGTCAAGGGCACCTGCTCAAATCAAATACTCGTCTAGTCAGATACAACGCATGACAAATCATCATAAGGTCTCTGACGCCTCAGCAACACATCAGTGGAACACGCTTACTACATGCAATCCGGCAAGGGCTCAAGTGCTGTCAAAAGCGGCAGGTTAAATCAATAGGGTTTCATTGGCTCCGAATCAAAGCAAAGAGAGAGAGAGAGGGTGGGGCGACAGACAAGGCGATATAATGAGCAAAGAGTCAAGCAGTACATTCCCCTTTCTTAACCGAACGTTGTCACTATACTAGGTATATATTTTGTACATCGATCAATCAACCCAACCATTCAACCCAACCATGCAAAAACGAGACGATTCATGAACGATTTTTTCAATGGATGGATGGATCACCGTTGTAGTTGGATGGATTAGATGGAGATTGATTGGGAGATGAACACTGAACCCACACAGGACGACAGATTGTTAACTCGGTTTTATTTGACTTAGAATGGCTCAAAGACTTACTTACCGTCGCCGTTGTTCTTACAACACCCGTTCCAACCGTGTCAGAGCCGTAAAGACTCCTGGTAAGTGATATGCCTACATGATTCCAAATGGAACAGAGTATTAAGGATGCACTAGGTGGAAAGCTCGTCGTCCAATACGAAAAGAAGCCCGTCAAGGCTCCTCGTTGTGGTGATTGTGGTGAGGCTCTCGCTGGTGTAAGTTATATATATACTGCACAAGCATGACATGAGATATTGAGTTGATTTGTATATTTAGGTCAAGGCTCTCCGTCCTCGTGAGTTTGCTACCGTCTCCAAGACCCAAAAGAACGTCAGCCGTGCCTATGGTGGTTCTCGTTGTGCTCACTGTGTCCGCAACCGTATCGTTCGTGCTTTCTTGATCGAAGAGCAAAAGATTGTCAAGAAGGTCCTCAAGGCCCAAAAATAAATGTAATCATTTAGCTTCTATATTTTATATTTTACTATATAAAGCATGAATCATATTGACAACAACACGCATCAGCAGCCAGCAAAATGCACATCAGCAGCAGCAGCACGAAAAGCGGTTTTGTAAAAAGTGTGATGAGAGGTGAAAGAGACGGAATGGAGCATACAGCAGAAAGTTCATATAGAGAGACCACACGTGTGCGGGATTGTAACACTCATGTGTGTCTTGATTTGACCTCTGTGTGTGTGTGTGTGTGTGGAGATGATCTTGCTCTCTAATTAGCGATCTACTGCTTTTATACGAAAATGTAACAAAGGGTATAAAATGCCTTTTTTTTCTCTTTCTTTCCTTCTTTTTTACTTTCAACATTTTCATCCTCCTGGCTTCCTTTTTCACCCCTCTCCTTCCCAAATACACATGATACCACGGCCATCGTATAGATTTAGCTTGGCCTTGTCGTTCCTGGCTGCATTGATTGTCGCAAATGTATCTGGACCACAGTACATTTATCCAACATTTGGAACTTCATTGAATGATCGATTCAATTGGTCTGCTGTCCAAAACAGTTTTGTCAGCACGGCATGCTTTGTAGGTGTGTCCTTTTCAGGACCACTTTGTGCTTGGATGATTGAGACTCTTAAAATCAAAAAGACGCTCCAAGTCTCGGCCCTGTTGATGTTCTTGGGTCCATTTTTGGTCGCTCAAACTTATGCCGGAAGACTACCTGATAGTTTTATATTGTGCGCCTTCTATCTCATTTGCACCGGTATCGCAGGTGCTGCTGCTTATTTGTGTGCATTGGATTCTCAGGTATGCAAACAACAAGGTCTAGGGGGTGGTCCTTATGTGGATGAGTCAACTCATATCTCCCTTTATACCTTTTCATCTATAATTAGAGCCATAATTTCAAGCAGCGTCGTGGTCTCAGTATGGGCCTCACTACAGCTTCAGTGGGCACATGTGGTGTAGTATTCTCTCAGATCAATGACCTACTATTTGGCAGTGAAAGATATGAAAAAGATGCACCCACGTCAAACGACAGTACATACAACTTTCTGATCTTTATTGCATTTGTCATGTCTGCTGGCATTTTGTTTGGGTCCTTCTTTCTGGGCCCTGTGCAGGATTTTAGTCGGCAGCAAGTTATTTACCAACACATTGATGAAGAGCATCAGCCTTTAGAGCATGTCAATTCCTTAGAACCCAGCTCCTCCGCTGCTAGTGTCAGAGATAGTATTGAAAGCGATCCTCTGCTCGAGTCCAGTAACAAGCTCGAAGAAGATTACCCTTCAGAAACTGTCATCTCGGGCATCAGAGTGCTTCAACATCCCATTGGCTTGGCATTATTCAGCACTTTGTTTGTCGTGCTGGGCATTGGCTACATCTACCTCGCCAACATTGGACAAATCTTGAACGCCATCTCAGCTCCAGGAAACAGTGCTGAATCCACACAACATGCAAGAAACCTTCACATTACTCTGTTCAGTCTAGGCAACTGTGGCTCTAGAGCATTCTTTGGTGCATTGAGCGATGTGCTGCGAAACAAATTTGGTATTCATCGCTTGTGGATCTTTGTGTTTGCTTTGGTTTCCATGCTCATGACATTGACGTGGCTTGTTTCTACTTCTACTGCAGCAATGAATCCTGAAAAGCTGATTCCTTGCACTGTCATTATCTCATCGGCTTATGGTATTGCATTTGGTGTCGGGCCAGCAGTGACAACCGAATTTGGCACAGAGGTTTGTGGTAGATAGTGCATGTCTCTGAAAGATAATCCATTGACTAAGTCTATATAGGTATTTGCTCGCAATTGGGGCATTTTCCTTTTCGCTCCCGCGTTTGGTAGTCAAATCTTCAATGTTTTGTTTGGCATCTTGTATGGCCATCAAGCAGAGAAACAGAACAGCCATGTTTGTTACGGCGCTGCTTGCTACAGAGGCACGTTTCGTATAGGCATCATTTGTGGCATCATAGTGCTTGCTATCTTGACTCTAGCAATCTATAAGGCAAGTCTTTATAGACGTCGTATACCCAGTGATAAAATCATTTAGAGCATAGATGTAGACTTATTAGATGACTCACTTTATTAAATTTTATCAGAAAAACAAAAACAATTCAATAGCTCTACGTTATAACTATTATAATGCGAGGGTTTCAAGTACCAGATGTGCGTTCCCTTTATAAGTTTGCTCAAAATCTTATATTTTATGAGCTACAAGCAGAGGATTTTCAAAACCCGAAAAGTAAATTTTTAAAATCATACCATCATATAGAAAATTGAGAAAAAAAAACAATAGCTACTAAGCTTGAAGCTCTCGTTCACTTGGTAAAATCTAGCGGTACGGCTCTTTGAAAATTAATTATTTCTACTATTTTTCCTCATTACTCATCGACGTCGTTCTCAGTAACCCCAAGTCAAACACGCCTCAGCCAAGCAGAATATCGTCTGGAATTGTTACTGGATTCGCACCTAACACTTCATCTCTTCAAGGAAGCTAACCGCAAAGAACTCGGATGCCATAGCATTGGAAATGATATTCTGATCAATACTGACATGTTCCACAATCTATTGCATAGCTCTTGAGATTTAATGATTTTACAAAGTAAATCGTAAAGCAATGGTAGAGTACTGTCAATAGAAATCAATGTGTCTTAATTGTATGTAAAACGAAAAGATCCAGTATTTCAGTACCAAAAGAAGAGTCTTTAATTACACATTTGAATTTAACTTACAGCGTTAGAGATGATAGAGTGTAACAGGCGGTACTGCTATTGCGACATCTGGCAAATGTTGTTGACGTTTGATTAGAGAGGATATAAATTCAAAAGCACTGGCTACAATAAAAATCAACCTAAGTAACCCTGGCTAGGCTTGGATAAGCTATTATAGCAATCAAAGCAGTTGTAATGTAACATTGAAAATTGAAGGTGTGATATTAGTTATTGTAAGTTGTTGTTTATCCACTTCTAGAATGCTGTGCAATTGTGATATCTAGGTATTGTTCACAAACTCAAATGTTTTTTTTCTAAGTTGTTTTCATTGAGACATGAACAGTGTCCATTCTGAAGAACATCACAGGTGTGATTATACACTTTTATCTCCATTTGATTAATAAGCTTTTATTATTACAAAAGACAATATCGCATTAAACGGCAAACCAACAGAAAATCAATTAGTTGTAGACCTTTTCTCTTTCAATCCCTCAGCCAATCAAATGATTTAAAAACTCCGCTGACCTAAAAAAAAATTGCGAGGGTTTCCCCCTGTTCGGATGTGAGGCAAAATTTTAAGCGCCGCTATATATAGCAATATAACTGTTACTATCATCAAATTTCCCCCAGGTGCTAGAGCATGCCTTACTTACACCACCTAGCTTTAGATTCTGGCGTTGAGACTCTCAATCATCACTAAAGTAAGTAGTGATAACCAAGTGGAGACAGCCTATCCATCTCCTAGCCTCGGATAAAGTCTTGTTGAGCTTCAGCGATAGGCACATCCACCACAACGTAATAAAGAGGTATGCTTCAAAGAAACATAATAAAAGAAAAAAAAAAGAAAAGAACATGCTTACAGTATTATAGGAGTATAGTAATGTAGTATGTAGGCAAAAAAAAGGAACACTCACACAAAAAAAGTGAGTCAAAAGAAAAGCATAACAACAAATACAACATTAAAGATGTTCAGAACAGCTTGTTGTTGTTGTTGTTGAAACAAAAATGCATACATGAGTAATGTGCATGGTAATAGTCTGATGCAAAGGAACACAAACACACACAGTTGCATGAACAATAGTAGTAGTATAAGTGTGTAATACAACATAATGACTAATGTTGTTTCATGTGAAGCGACAGAGGCAACACAAACAACAATCCGCAACCATATAACAAAGTAGTATTACAACGGCAATACAGATATATAGCAGCACATCATGCCTATTGTTCGTACATACGAAACAACAACATTGCAAGCATGCGTTGAGCTGATCATATCACAGCCAACAAAAGAAAAAGAAAGCGCAACAAAGCAAAAATCATGAATGCATTATAATGAAAAAAAAAAGGCAACAATACAAACGTCCAAAGAAGCTTTATGTCATTGCGACAAGAAGAAAAAAGATACTTACCACTTACCACTTACCACAGCCACGGATAGAGCAGAGAGTAGGCAACCACCAGTGATAGATCAGAGAACGAGCATACACCAACGATAGAAGACCAAAAATAGGCCAGAAGAGAAGCAGCAGCAACACCAGCAGCAACATTAGCAGCAACACCAGCAGCAACATTAGCAGCAACACCATAGAAGAACTGGAGGACGAGAGACGCCAAAAACCAGACAAAGACTAAAGAAGCAGCTGCCAGAGATAGACACCAAAGAAGCAGACAGCAAAGATAACAGAGAAGCAATGGCAGCAGCACCCACGTCAAACAGGCAAAAAAAATTATCGAAACCTAATAAACAAATTCGATTAGTGCTTGTTCTACATCTTTCTGTGTTTGTTATCGAATGATATCTACTATATTCCACTTCAAAGAAGCAGCATCAAGTAATTTTAGCAGTGAAAGATCGTGTTATTAGAAGCTAGAATGTTATTTTTAATCACAAAAGTTCCAAAATCCATAGGGTTTGATACTAAACGCGCTTTTCAAAGAGAATAAAAAACGAGAGTATGGAAAAACGAGAGGGCGTCCTAACCGACGTCACGACCAGTAGATTTGGTTTCAGTTTTCTGCCGTAGCAGCCGTAACTGCTGCATTTTAATTTGAAATTGTGCAGTGGATATTTTCTTTTTCAGACTTGACTTGATATCACATCCTTTAAACGTTTTTGCTAAATTTAATTATGAAAATTGTCGTCGAGACGCTTTACTTTCTAATGTATTTATAAAAAGTCAATGAAGGCGCATCGAACGATGTTGGTTACATTCAGCTTTCAGACCGAAAAGAAAGAGCAATCTTAAAATATTTGAAATTAGGTTTTCTGCAGAAATGTCAAAATTTAGCATATAAAACTCTCAAAGGAGTAGTTTCCAATGTTGCATATCATCTTTACAGTCAATTTGGTCTAATATGTATCATAGGAAAAGTCTTCATTTTTAAGGTGAAAAACGCGATCGTTTGATTTTCAAGAATTTTCCCTTGCTAATACTTATGAAAAAATGAGGATTTTCATGAATTTGCAATGACCCAAAAAAAATTGAGATAAAGCATCAGTAAGTAAGGCGTATCAAAGGGGAGCGATTGGGTCTTATTCCAAGCGTCTACAACGCTTTGTAGCATGAGTTATTCGTGCTTGAAAATGGCTAGCTTTGAACAAGATTCGACCTAAATAGAGGGCATAGTAGGCTGTGTTGTCAAAGGTGTAAGTGGATTACAGTTCTGTCTAACGACACAGAGACTCTGCATTGAACAGAACTTAGTTTCTAAGTGATAGATGCTTTGATTCTAATTCTAAGGTTCAAAACTTTCTTTTTGAAATGCGCGGTTAATTATAGTAAATTTAAGACTTGCGTGTTATTAATGCTATTGTGCGCGAAGAAAACGTTGCAGTGTTTTGCCAAATTGCACTCATTACCAATTTTCTCTGTAAATATCAAAGCTATTGATGTGCGCTCAGTTTTCATAAATAACCTAAGTAGTTGGCTGTCAGTTGATATACTGTAGGGGGAAAAACTGTCCCGTTCGTTCAAATAATCTTGACTTTTACCCAGTATATTGCCAAAACTCAGAAAACAAAGATACCCCATACTGCGTTCGATAGAACAGTTTATAGGGATTACAGCAGCATAAAAACCTTATGGCTGGACTATATTTTAATCCCAGTATAACCAGCTAAAGTGAGACGTGGCAAAAATGTTAGGTGGGTAATTCTAGATGATATAGAATGGTGGATATCTTTACTTCCAATAAACGTATCGAAGAAATCTAAAAAACTACCCGCGGTATGCTCAGGATATTTAATACCCGAGGAGCATTCTAAAAGTATAAAAGAAGCCAATTTCTTCTTTATTTCTTTGCTTTCTTATCTTTTTCAAAACTTTCATTATGCCTGCTCGTTTAACACAAGATTTGCGCAACACTCTCCAATCTTTGCTCCAACGTGGTCTGTCGTTCTCAAAAATAAAAAATTTATATCCAGGAGTGGGTAACTCTACTCTTACAAGGCTCAGAAAACTATATTGCCCTGACCCAGCTAGACCTCTTGGCGGAAAACCGAAAAAACTTGGTGCTAAAACTACAGTGCGCGAAAAAAACGTTCCAGTGTTTTGCCAATTCGTAGTTTTACACTTACAGCTCTGTCAATTTTTTCCAGTTTGAAAACTAAAGTAAAACTACGAAAGCTTGGGTTTTTGGCCACAAAATGAGCTACTAAAATGATTGATACAGTAGATACTGAGCTAGTGCAACTGACGTGAAGTAAAAAATTTCGATTTTGTAAAATTGGAAATATCGCTTGATGACCTTATTGTTTGTATACATTCCACGAAAATAATCCGAGAGTCGTAATTTTTTATATCAGTTATGTTTAAAATGTTAGTTATCCGAGGAATGCTTAAAAAAGTATAAAGAAGCCTGAGATTTTGGTCTTTTCCCTCATTATATTTTACCATCTTTACTTCATCACTTTTTTTTAACATGACACGTCCCATTCCTCAGGAGGTTCAAGGATCTTTCAACGCTCTTTTCAACCAAGGTTGTTCCCTCCGTGCCATTCAAAAAATCTTCCCAGATTTGTCCGTCAGTGTACTTTCTCGCTATAGGAAGAAGTTTCTTGGTCATTCAAAACATGCCAAACCCGGAAGACGCAGCAAAATCACTACGCAGAATATAAACTACATTGAGAGGAATTTCCGCAATGGTAATTTAGACGGCCCCAAGGGTGTGCAGTGCTACCTTGCTCATATGTGAGTTCAGATGACTTTGAGGAATATACAGTATATACTCAAGCGCAAAGGGTTCAAGGCTAAAAGAAAAATAAAGACCAATTTCGTGTCTGCGGAGAACCGGAAAAAAGCGTCTTGTGTGGGCCAAGAGACATCGACATTTGACTGCGGACGATTGGCGTAAATGGGGATTTTTCGATGAAACCAGGGTCAACATGTGGGGATCTGACGGCGAATCTTTCTACTGGACTGACAGGCCCACTGAGTTGATGTCTCATCAAACTGAGGCTCAAGTTCAGGGAGATGGTGGTGGCGTTGTTTTCTGGGGCATGATAACAGCGGAGGGACCCAGCTATGGCTCCACCATTACCGAAGGAACTGTTAACTCAGAAGTTTATGCTGAAATTCTGGACTCATCTTTGCTAGACACTATCGAGTACTATGGGCTGGACAAGAAAACGTTTAGATTCCAGCAAGATAACGCAAGACCACATACTTCTGGTCCCATTAAAAAATAGTTCACGCATCACGGATTCTCTGTGCAAAGTGTCCTTGATTGGCCCTCCCCAAAGCCCTGACCTAAACCCCATTGAACATGTCTGGCATCAACTAAAACGTCGTTTGAACAAGTACCCTACTAGGGCCACCAGCCTTTCTGAGCTAGAAGACAGAATTGAACAGGAATGGTATAAATTCACAAAAGAAGACTGTCTTAAATACATAGGCAGCATGCCACGCCGAATCAAAGCGGTTATCAAGAGTAAAGGTGGTCCAACTAAATATTGAGCTTTTTTATATAATTTAATAAATTCGACTTTTCACTTTTCATGTGGCTACCATTCTTTTTCTAATTATGTGAATAAAGTGAATAATATATCATCTGATAGCCAACTACTTAGGCTATTTACGAAACTAAGCAAACCCCAGTAGCTTTGATATTTGCAGAGAAAACTGGCTATAAGTGCAATTTGGCAAAACACTGGAACGTTTTTTTCGCGCATTGTATGTTCCTAGTGTCAAGAGGACTTCGATCAGGTGCTTTAGATAATCCCCGAGCGGCACAAGAAAGTTTAAGATCGATGGGCCATGATATGTCAATTAATGGCATTCGCAAGTCATTGAGACGAAATGGACTTAAATCTCGTAGAAAAGTAAAGACCAATTTTGTTAGCAAGACAAACAAGCGGCTTCGATTGGTGTGGGCTAAAAAGCATAGGCATCTTACTATTGCTGATTGGCGTCGTTGGGTGTTTTCGGATGAAACAAGAATAAACCTTTGGGGTTCAGATGGTAATTCTTTTTACTGGACGAATGGTGGCGGCCGAATCATGCAATCGTATCAAGTCAAGTCTCAGTTGCAGGGAAATGACGGTGGGGTTATGTTCTGGAGTTGTATAACAGCGGAGGGACCTAGTTATGGTACTACCATTATTGAAGACGCAATAAACTCGGGCTTGTATGTCGATATTTCGAAGACATCATTGAACGACACTCTTGAGCACTTTGGGAAGACACCATCTGATGTGCGATTTCAACAAGACAGAGCAACACCGCATACATCGGGCATTACTAAACAATGATTCACCGACAATGGGTTTAACCTAGACGAAGTCATGGATTGGCCACCCCAAAGTCCCGATCTTAATCCCATTGAACATGTCTGGCATCTCCTAAAGCTTCGTCTTAATAAGTGTCCCACTAGGCCCTCAACAAAAGAAGAATTAGAGCGGCGTATTAACATTCAGTGGTACAAAATAACAGAAAAAGAGTGCCAAAAATATATTGATAGTATGCCTGCCCGGATCAAGGCTGCCATCAAGAGCAAAGGTGGTTCAACTCACTATTAATGATTTTATAATAAAATGTACATTTTTCTATATTTATTTTTTAACCAATAAAATCATTGGATTTTAGTTTTTGAAAAAGTTATAATTATGTATAGATAGCACTACTTTCTCTCATTCGAACGATATATATTTCGACTTTGTATACAAAGAAATGACCAAAAACTTGTGCAAAAAGACAAAATTTTAAACGAACGGGACAGTTTTTCCCCCTACAGTATTATGCGCTTTATTCATTTGATTAGAAAAAGAACGGTAGCCTCATGAAAGTGAATAGTGAAATTTATTTAATTTTATAAAAATGCAAAATATTTATGTTAAGCACAAAGGATAAAAGAAGTATTATTTGTAGCTTATAAAAAATGTTCGATATTATAAAAACAAGAAAAGACTTATTTGAATAAGATCAGACACAAAAACTAAAGATTTACTGATGAAGACAAGAGTTATTCTATTTATACTAAGTTCTGAATGCCAAAGTAGCAATTTATCTTGTACAACGCTTATCATATCTGGTGAACCTCAGTATTTAGATAGCTGAGATGCACTTCAATTATCATAGCTTGTTCATGTTGTTGCACAACACAGACATATCTACCCATCAAGAATACCTTAATCTTTATAGACAGTTGTAGCCCTTCTGGCACAACAAACAGCATCTCTCAACATAATCACTAAGTATTAGCTACACTAACTCTATTTCTTTGTTAACTCTACCTATTGAATATATCTCACAAGACGAAAAAATTGTCATTGATATGTTTGATGGGTTGGTACCTGAAGCCGTATTGCGACACAACGCTAATAAGAGGCAAGTGTTTAAGCCAACCATTCCGGTCCGCAGACAATTTAGAAAGAAGCAGAAGCTAACGGTAGTAACTGACGTTAGCCGTAATCTATAGCTAGGATATAAGCAGTGTTTTGATTGAATTGAACAAAGAATATCTTTATTCAATCTCATCTAATATTGTGAACATATATACTATGTATATATATTGTAAACGACGAGATAATGATAAATATCAAGCTCTCTATAATGATTACCTTGGTAGTTGGTAATCAAGATATAAGTATTGTTGTGTGGAAAGGAAGACTGTAAGAACTATCCCAATAATTATGAGAGATGAATTTAAGGGTTCTTTAGGTTTGTTCGTACTAGATTGGCACTAGTAACTAAACTCCAGATTAGAATAAGAAAAAAAAATGGATGATGTTTATTAGGATGTAATTCAAAATACTATTTATATATGCTATCGTTCTATTGTTATTCTCCTGTCAGGCTCAATTCAGATCCGAATGTCAGTGCCCTGATCAAATGTAACCCCAAATTGGATTGCTTTCAATTTAATGTCAATTTCATGTACCCGCGTTTTTGAGTCGATCCCATTGTTTAAAATAGTAACACCCCAATTCCATTGTTGTAATTCCACTTGAATCTTGCATCGATTCGGCATCAATTGGTTTGCATCTATCCTGAGTCAAAGTCCAGAGTCAAATCCACATTTCAAAAATAGTAATGCTTGGCTATTAGCGCGCAATCTCATTCAGATCCCTGACTAATTCATCGATTCAACATTATCGGCTCCAAATATTGATTAGATTTTCGGCTAAACTTGACAAGAAGCACCACGATCAAACGAATATGTAACAACAACAAAATAGAAGCGACACCAATTGAGTAAGCACTAACATTGATTAGCAATACACCAAATAGAGACCACATCAACTAGAATAACAGTATCAACGCACCATCAAGAGATAACATACAGTTTTACAACAATTATATGAGTGTGTCAATGCACCAGAACACCGCACCAACGAGGAGTAACCCTTCAAGTAAGACATAGTGGATAAGTTAGAGAATTATACCTTGAATCCACCACCTGGCGCCTTTCCCATATACGGTATAATGCCTTTTTAGGAAATAGAGATAGAGCCAAGTAACCAAGAGAAAGATACACACGTATCAAAATGTCGTGCCTAAATTTAGGTTTAAGCCAGATTTGAGGAAAGCGACTAAAAGGCGCCAGCGTATACTCGAAGAAGGTTCTGAAAACTGATAGCAGGCATTGGTCTGATTATCAGTTGCTATATCAAGTACTATATCTACTCGAAAGTTCCATTGATTAAGTAATTATCGATAGTAGAAATAGTATAAATATAAGTTGTAAATGCATTCAATAAACAGCATCTTCGAACATAATCTCAATCTATTAGTTACACTCTAAGTTATTTGTTAACTCCTACCATTGGATCTATCTATCAAGACGACATGTATTAGGAAGCGTAGGGTGATCATCACAACTTATATAGTCGAATATCAATAAATGGATTAAAGAAGTCGACAGGAGACAAAATTTGGCCAATCTTGAACAGAAGAAAAACAAACTGAGCTTGAATTATTTTTGCTGGTGGTGTTGCTGATGATAACAATGATGGTTGCGATGCTGATCAAATGGGGATCATGGAGTTGAAAGGACAATTGCTTAGCGTCATAATCATCATTGTTATCATCAGAAAAGCATTTGGGTTATCTAGCAGCAGCGCCGCCCCTCAAAACGTGTCCAAATTTCTATTCAAAGGACTCCCAAGTGAAGCCTATAATTCTACGCCACTCGGAAATTTTGCAGTGTAGTGCTGTTAGTAACATCATAATAGTGTTTCGGAATGTGACTCTGAAACGCGTTGTATTTTTATGCATAATCACACTGGTCTTTTGGTTTTTCTCCCCCTTTCTGTATGCTTTTTTGGTTTTCTTCTCTGTCTGGTCTTGGTCTCTTTCTATCTGGTCCTTTGGCGGTATCAAGTGGTGCCTTTATATCCTTGGCCGGCTTGCCACTGGTCTTGGCTCTGAAAAGATGCTGCTTTTTACGAAGAGATTGGGTTGCTTTGCCTTCTCATACAGATCTATCTTGGCAATCATTCGATGATGGAGTATTAGCCTGAACTCTCCCCAAACCGGATTTAGCCACAAATGCGTCCATTTATATACTACGGAATACATGCCATCTCCTAGTAACTTTCGTGTTGCTATGTACGCTATCCGTATTGGTTCTTTACGAGAATAGGGTAGTTGGTAGGGTGACGGCCTACCAAGCTGTTGATCTCGCGTATACATGTTACATCATGTGCTCTTTTGCATGTGGTCTATATCATGTAATTGAAGAGTAGGTAGTTGGTGGGGTAACGGCTCACCAAGCTGATAATCTTCGTGTGCTATCTGCCCAAAGTAAGGAAAAGTTCCTCTTGTTTTGGCTGCCGCAAGAGACGACTATACGCTATGCGTGAGGATAAGGGTAGTGAAGGGTCCTAAAAAAAACTCCTGTGTATGAAAGCAATCAAATCTAGGGAATGCAATCCTCAAGGGAACTGTTCTGTATGGCTGCTTTGATATTCTTTCTGGAGGTGAAATCGAGTCAAAGCGGCCATATGCAGTCATATACAAACTGGTACGTATCTTTTATGAATGCAAAAGGTTCCTTTTACTAATATTGTTTCTCTGCTTAAAACTGCTTTACGCCCTAAATTTATTGATGGGCGTGGGTGATTAGGGGGGCATCGTTTGTGTGCGCCGCGGTCAACCCTCCTTTCACTCACTCGGTTGTAAATAGTCGGGCTATCGATACCTACTCTGGCCTGGCGACCCTCTCTGGTGAACTGCTATCACTGCTATTGGAGTGATAGTAGTTTCTCTCCTTTGGTCTTGGTTTATCTTCTTGTTTTTTATAATAAAAATAAAGCCATATTCTTCTTTATTTTTCAAAGCAACCTCTATACTCCAAAATCATATAACAGGCTCAAATGAAAATAGCGTCGTCGTGGCCAACCAGATGCATAATATCAAAAAGTCTTTGTTCGCATTTACAAGCATGATCATGAGATTCTGACTGAAGAGGAAGGATGATAGACCTGAAATTTTATCAACAAGGATGTCCGTATTCAATTGAATCCTCAAATGAGATTGGAGCTAATTGTTCGCGAAAATACGCGCACTCAAAACCTGCCAACTGTCAACGAGATTGCAGCCATCATTCCTAGTGAATATCATGATGATACAGGTTATAAAGATGCCAGAAATCATTCAAACTCAGTTTGTTTTTCTTCTGTTCAAGATTGGCCAAATTTTGTCTCCTGTCGACTTCTTTAATCCATTTATTGATATTCGACTATATAAGTTGTGATGATCACCCTACGCTTCCTAATACATGTCGTCTTGATAGATAGATCCAATGGTAGGAGTTAACAAATAACTTAGAGTGTAACTAATAGATTGAGATTATGTTCGAAGATGCTGTTTATTGAATGCATTTACAACTTATATTTATACTATTTCTACTATCGATAATTACTTAATCAATGGAACTTTCGAGTAGATATAGTACTTGATATAGCAACTGATAATCAGATCAATGCTTGCTGTCAGTTTCCAGAACCTTCGAGTATACGCTGGCGCCTTTTAGTCGCTTTCTTCAAATTTGGTTTAAACCTAAATTTAGGCACGACATCATTCCCCCCCCGAGATTGTTGATCGACTCTGATCAACTTGATCGACAGAGCCAGAAGTACCAGAGAAACTAGAAGTACAAGATACAGCCTGATTACTAGAGTTGAGGCCCATTTCTTCACGCCAAGCAGCACGAGACACAGTGGGATTGTACCAAGGAGTATCAATGGATTCAGCCTTAACACCTTTTAAGCGATCAACATGCACCCAAGAAGAGTAAGGTTCGCCACCAACAGTTTCCAATCTGTAAACATGCGTTTCCGAGTTTTTACCAATGACGATAAAAGGACCAATCCAGTTGTACTCGAGACCATACTTCTGTTCGTTTCTAAGCAGGACATGATCACCGATTTCAAATTCAAGTTTCTCAACTGCAGCATCCCAACGTTTTTTGTCCGATTCTGAAACCGTCTTCATACGATGAGCAGCGGCAGCACGAACTTGACCAAGATCTTCCAATTCACGAGCAGTATGTTCCGCGATAGTTCTAGGATCATTTGACGTTGACTTATCAAAGTAAGGACGAATATAATCGCCAGGCAGTAGCGGCTCACGACCATAGACCAAGTAAAAAGGAGAGTAACCAGTAGAACGGTGATGACGAACCCGGGCAGCGAAAAGAGCAGTGTCAACAAATTTATCCCATATGTGAATAGCGCCATTTACGTATTTTTTGAGCATAGCCTTGAGAATACCATTGAGACGTTCGCATTTACCGTTGGTTCGAGGATGAAAAGCAGAGGTAAACTTGTGATTAGTCTTAACCCGGTTCATATAGAGCTTCACCACATTGGACATGAAATTGGCACCACGATCTGTTAAAATTTCTTGGGGGCAACCAAAACGCATTACGATTTCCTCATAAATGAAATCAGCAACGGCTTCCGCTGTAGCTTCCGGTACGGCACGAGCAATAGGCCAGTTGGTAGTGTAGTCAACCGCAGTTAAGAGCCATTTGTTACCTTGTGGAGTTAAAGGCAATTCACCGACAAAATCCAAATGCCAGCGACCAAAAGCAGGAGGTATATCCAAAGAGACCATTGGGGCATGACGTTTGTTTTTACCAGAACTAGAAGCTAACTGACATTCCTTACAAGTTGTTAGTCAGCTTTGAATATCGGCTCGCATATTGGGCCACCACCAACGCTTTCGCATAAGCTCAAAGACAGTACCTTGACCAGCGTGACCAAAACCTTCATGGAATCTGTTGACCAGAGTAGCACGATTGGAAAAAGGACAGAACCTTGCTTCAAACTCTCGCTCACCAATTTTTACCTTGCGATAGACCTTTTCATTCTTGAGAATAAACCGGTTAGCATTGGACTTGAGTAAAGGTTTCACCGAACCAGGAACTAACTCTTGCTTGGTTAGATAGAAGGTAGGCCAATCCGAAGGATGTACCATGATATTTGACTCAACAGAGTACAAATAACAAGGCTCCATACTAGTTTCAGCAGCTACACAGCTAGCACCATCACGACAAGATAAAGCGTCCGGGACTTGATTGATTTTGCCAGGTTTGTACAGTATTTTAGGATCGTAAGTCTCGATTTCAGACAACCAACGAACCAAACGAGCTGTGGGTTTAGATTGTGACCTTAGATATTGCAAAGGGTTATGATCCGTATACACCACATAGTCTGCACCGTCAATGAAGCATCTCCATACCCGCAAAGCATGCAAAACACCAAGTAATTCCCTCTCTTGAGCAGGGTAATTACGTTCAGCCATAGAGAATTTCTTAGATTCAAATGCCAAAGGATGTAGAACGCCTTGATCATCTTTTTGCAAGAGCACCGCACCGCAACCAAAGTCAGAGCTATCTGTCTCAATGATATATGGTTTGCTCACATCAGGAGGCTGGAGACAAGGGGCATGTGTTAATAAGGATTTCAATTGATCAAAAGCTTTTTAACACTCTTGGCTCCAGATAATGCCGCGACGTTTAGGACCAGTACCCTTAGTGAGTTCAGTTAAAGGAGCAGCTACAGACGAGAATTGTCGAATAAACCTTCGGTAGTGAGAAGCCAAACCAACAAATTGACGGACCTCTTGCACATTAGTAGGAACTGGCCAATTCTTAATAGCTTTGATCTTGGAATCAGAGGGTAGGATACCATCCGCCGAGACTTTCATGCCTAGAAATTCCACTTCACGCTGATTGAACTTACATTTTTTCGGGTTGGCATATAACTTGAACTGCCTAAACCTTTCCAGAACTAGACGAATGTGTTCCAGATGCGATTCAGCCGTTGGAGAGTACACCAAAATGTCGTCTAAGTAGAGCTGGACGAATCGATCAATGTAGCCAGAAAGACACTTGTTCATCATATTTTGAAACACCGACGGAGAATTTCGGAGTCCGAAAGGAAGCACAAGCCATTCAAAAGCACCATAGCGTGTAACAAAACAAGTTTTAGGGACATCTGCGCTAGATAGCCTAATTTGGTGGTAGCCGCTCGTCAGATCGAATTGCGCAAAGTATTTAGCCCCGCCGAGGCGTTCCAAACACTCATCTATACGAGGTTAGGGGATGTTGAGCTTTTTAGTGCATAAAGAATTGATAATTCTGAAATCAATGCACATTCGAAGCTCGCCAGACTTTTTACGCACAAACAGAACAGGAGCACCCCAAGGAGACGAACTAGGTTGGATGAAGCCTTTGTCCAACAATTCCTTTAGTTGACGTTGTAGTTCATCCAATTCTAAAGGACTCATCTTGAAAGGATGTTTGCATACAGGTTCAGCATCACCAGTCTCGATAACATGTTCGATACCACGATCAGGAGGTAAACCAGGAGGTAGTTTTTCCGTGAAAACATCCTTGTACTCATCCAACAGTTTAGAGATATCCTTTCCGAGATTATCACTAGTATCCACCATGTTGTGCCAGTCACCAGACTCTTTGACATGTACCAAAAACAATTCATCAATCTTGTTTTTTCGCAGAGAGCGCTGCATTTGTCTTTTGGCCATGACATACACCAAATCTTGAGCATTAGATACCAGATTTACCGGAGACAAGACAGCCATACCAATACCATGAGGGCCAGGAATAGACCAAGAGTTATTAGACCAATTGGGAACAGGTTTATACTGTTTGAACCATTGTTGACCAAGAATAAGATCAAATTTAGTATCAAACACATAAGCCTGTATACGTTGACCAACACCATTAGCCGAGACCGAAAATTCCACCTTTTCCTTGATAACAGATACTTGTCCATTAGCCGTTTCCACTTCGTGTTTAGAATGTAATGGTGTGATCTTCATTGTTGTAGGATTAACTAATGTAGGACTAATGTAGTTTGAGCTAGCACCAGTATCCAACAGTACCTTGATAGGCTTGAGGCAATCACGAGTTCCATCATTAGAATAGAGATCAAAAGAGTACAATGGCAAATCAGTAGTAGTTTTTGATGAATTCGTAATAATAAGTCGATGATAATAATCAGTTGTCAACTGTATCTAAAACGAAAGCAAAGAGCTTCTTTATTACAGGGCATCTAGCTTGCTTAAATATGGTAGATCCCTGGTCAATGACTACTACGTTGAGATGGTATATAAATAGCAGGCCACTGGGGCCTTATGGATTGTTGGTATAGCTTGTTGAGAGGCCACCTAAGTCGGTATGTTTCATGTAGTGTAGGTGGATCTCGATATCTTGACATTGGGGAGATTGAATGTATTGTAGTTCCTGAGGCACCTGTGCACACACAATTGACTGGACTTGTAAACATAGATGTGATGTGATACGATAAACATCATCTATGCTGCTACACTGTAAAAGGTGGCTTGAGGAGAAAGTGAATGTAGCCTAAGATGCATGCTTGTATGCAACAGTTTTATTGTTCTTTTCCAAATTAAACAAATAATTGCTGTCAGTCTTTAGATCATCCACTTCGTGATCGCTATCGAGATCTAACAGATCAACACCATCATTACCAGTCTTGGGAACAGTATCTCCTACTTTGATACTGTTGAGGGATCTTCTATTAGAGCGTGCCTGATCTCCCCCTCGTCAGACACGCTTACTCTTTTAAATGCTTTTTAAAAGAGCCACCATAGCGTTTTCCACCACCACGACCATTAGTACGAGGGCTGGGGCACTCACCTTGCATGTGTCCCCAACCTTGACAATTGTAACATTTAATGTTGGTATTGTTTCTGGGTTTGTTACCAGCATTAAAGTTACGTCGACCGCCAGGAACACCATTAATAGCATTGACTAGTTCACGGATTGCATCCAAATCCATCGATTCATACTGAGGTTGCGGTACATTCGGCCTAATAGGTTGAACTACCTCGTCTTCACCAGCACCTTCGATGGCAAGAGCCAAACGCTGAGCTTCCTCCAGCGATTTGGGAAAATGAGATCGCACAGCATGACGAAGAGGTTGTTTTAGTCCTCTCACAAACTTGTCTTGAGCTACACCAGGCGTCATATCCGGGATCTGTAATAGTAGACGTCTGAATGCGTTGATATAACTCGTAACATTCGAGACTTGGACCAGATTAGCCATACCATCGCGCGCCTTGGCAGTGGCATCGATTGGTATGAATTCATTACGCAATGCCGTCTTGAACGTTTCCCAATCTTGTGGTGTATGCTCACTATCAAAGGCACTCATCTGTGAGTACCACAATTGAGCATCATTTCGCAACAGAGAAAGTCCAACCAAAAGCTTTTCTTGGGTGTTTTCAATCTTTACCAAGGAGAAATACAACTCCAAAGAGTAAATCCATGCGTTTTTTAGAACAATAGCGTCTCTTTCACCATTAAAAACATCGGGTTCACGGACCTTGCGAACGTAACCAGAGTTGTTACCAACAATATTTGCACTTGACATAGTAATATCTTCGTTCATAGACTTATAGAGAACCAGAGAAAATCAGAGAAACTTGTAGAGAAACCAATAACGAACGTCAAGAGAACCTTGAAAAATAACCTTGAGAGATAACCTTTAGAATAACCTTTAGAATAACCTTGAGAAATAACTTTGTAATTTGAATTTGTTTTTTGTCCTGCTGCTACCAGTTGTCGTCTTGATAGATATATCCAATGGTAGGAGTTAACAAATAACTTAGAGTGTAACTAATAGATTGAGATTATGTTCGAAGATACTGTTTATTGATTGCATTTACAACTTATATTTATACTATTTCTACGATCGATAATTACTTAATCAATGGAACTTTCGAGTAGATATAGTACTTGATATAGCAACTGATAATCAGATCAATGCTTGCTGTCAGTTTCCAGAACCTTCGAGTATACGCTGGCGCCTTTTAGTCGCTTTCTTCAAATTTGGTTTAAACCTAAATTTAGGCACGACAAAATATGTTACGATGGTAAAAGGATTTTGTGGTGGTGCTGATTTCAAGAAGCGGTATCTGAACTCTGAGCCTATTAGAGTGCTGTTCCTGAACTGGTGTTCAAATCGATTATTCTTACATTTTTTTATTTTGACATATATACTTGAATCTATACAACACATTTGAAATAAATCGAACTTTCTTACGTTTAAATCTTTTGGGTACATAACTTTATATATACATTTAATCGCTGAGATACTGTCTACATCAAGGTTATTGCAACACATCAGCAACTTAAACAGCTTTAATTACTTGGTTTTGTCTCGGGATCAACTATTACTGCAAGATCTTCCACACATTTCTCTACACATTTTACAAAACCAGCACCGCAGAGTATCAAATATGATAAATATCAAGCTCTCTATAATGATTACCTTGGTAGTTGGTAATCAAGATATAAGTATTGTTGTGTGGAAAGGAAGACTGTAAGAACTATCCCAATAATTATGAGAGATGAATTTAAGGGTTCTTTAGGTTTGTTCGTACTAGATTGGCACTAGTAACTAAACTCCAGATTAGAATAAGAAGAAAAAAATGGATAATGTTTATTAAGATGCAATTCAAAACACTATTTATATATGTCATTGTTCTATTGTTATTCTCCTGTCAGGCTCAATTCAGATCCGAATGTCAGTGCCCTGATCAAATGTAACCCCAAATTGGATTGCTTTCAATTTAATGTCAATTTCATGTACCCGCGTTTTTGAGTCGATCCCATCGTTTAAAATAGTAACACCCCAATTCCATTGTTGTAATTCCACTTGAATCTTGCATCGATTCGACATTAATTGGTTTGCATCTATCCTGAGTCAAAGTCCAGAGTCAAATCCACATTTCAAAATAGTAATGCTTGGCTATTAGCGCGCAATCTCATTTAGATCCCTGACTAATTCATCGATTCAACATTATCGGCTCCAAATACTGATTAGATTTCGGCTAAACTTGACAAGAAGCACCACGATCAAACGAATATGTAACAACAACAAAATAGAAGCGACACCAATTGAGTAAGCACCAACATTGATTAGCAATACACCAAATAGAGACCACATCGACTAGAATAACAGTATCAACGCACCATCAAGAGATAACATACAGTTTTACAACAATTATATGAGTGTGTCAATGCACCAGAACACCACACCAACGAGGAGTAACCCTTCAAGTAAGACATAGTAGATAAGTTAGAGAATTATACCTTGAATCCACCACATTGCGCCTTTTCCATATACGGTATATTGCCTTTTTAGGAAATCGAGATAGAGCCAAGTAACCAAGAAAAAGATACACACGTATCAAATAAAACAGCTGATTTGGCCGAGTTGGTCTAAGGCGCCGCACTCAAGTTGCGGTCTCGCAAGAGGCGTGAGTTCGAATCTCACAGTCAGCAATATTTTTTTTTGCGTTTGATTGCCGTGAGACGTTTGTATGGCATGAATTTGGTCAATTGTTTAACATTTATCAATTCCAATTTCTGTTACTTTTCCGAATAAACAAATAAATTTTGTTTGCAAAAGCAATATTGTAGTTTAAAAGTACCCAAGTACGCAAAATTATCTCGAAGGGAACAAAACTTTTGTAGACCTGCTTATTTAACGCCAATGGTAGCCTAATTCGATCTCGTTCCACAGATTCTTGTTTTTGAGAAGCTCTTCTGTTGACACAGCCGCGGGGTCATCATCATAAGACATGTGCAGCCAGCAATGCAAGAAAATCGGTAGCCATTCTACCGAATGATCTCATGCAAAGCAGAATAATTATATAAAATTTACAACCGACGTATGTCTGCATACTTTAGCCATTGAGTTGCCATTTGCTTCTTTGTTAATCTAACAATGGCTTTAGAAATATTGATCACATTCAAATTCCAAGAGAATCTTGTATCATCCTTCTGGGTTGTGTTGTTCTCTAGGAAAAATAAACGGGGTTCATTTTATGGGAATTTAACTTAATAATCGTCATTCACGGATAGCAAAATTCTATTGTATATAAGGATATGAAATCAAATTACCAACAGTAATTGCCTGTTTTAGGTAAATATTGAGAATTTAAGCAATGTCGAATGTTGATACATTTTAACATGTCAACCACCCATATCAGGATTACACTTTTCTTTAGAAATTGCACGCAGCGAAAAAGGTTATACAGCTCTGTAATTTTATCAACAAACATCAGTTAAGTGCTTCCCCATTATTTTTACTTGGATTTCGCGCTCTTACGTTATGTCAAAATCTAAATAAAGCTACAATGCAAATTCAGGAACACAATATGGACAAAAAGAATGCTGAAGCTAGATTTTATGATTCACATGCAAATATGGCATGATTTGCTCTATATGTGTATTGTTTGCATAATCACATAATCAACTTTAACGGAAAAGACAGCAGCTGATGATGTTAATTAATGAATTTTGGGATTTGTGCTCGATCATCTAATAGTGAATTCAGAATGTTCTTTGAGTACATACAGCGAGTAGCTTATTGTTCAGCAACTTACATTCTCCAAGTAACCTGAATCTGTTAATAATGCAGTCGTAACGTTTCACCATGTTAAAATTCGCAACATAATACAGGAAAACTTAATGTTCAAGACTAACTACGATTCCAAACTACAGGTCTAAAATGTCTTACGATGCGACAGAGATGTAGATCAATCAAATTTTCATTTGTAACGCAAACAAGGTTCAAAGAAACCCATATTAAACAAGTCATTATGTAAGTAGCATTAGCAATAGTATTTAGGGGCAAAGAGAAACAACAACATCTCGGAACTTGCTACTTGTGTATACACATCGTTTTCTGTAACAGTAATCGAATGAGTTGTGGTAGGTTACGCTGAAGAAAGAGTAAATGCACACACACTCACACACAAATGTAGAGCCAAATACTTTCATATGCAATAATCCTCAATCCAATGATCAAGATCAGTTTAGACATTAGATCAAAATCTAGTAAAACAAAATCTGAAACAATTTTTTTTTATGTTGTGGGCCTGAATACTTGTATACTGACCTTCCACAACACTTATTAAATTCACAAAATGTAACGAGAAACATATGAAATGGAGCACAGGGAAGCATGCTACGTTGAAACTGTTGAGTGTAATACTGTCTCGTAAAATTTAAAATGGATATATAAGCTGTATATTGCAAGTCGAATATCTCATTTTTTATCAAACCACCTCTCTATTTCCAATGCGGTTTACTCTGACAACACTCGCGGCAATTGCTACTCTTTGCATTGGCCAAACTTATGCAGCCACAGCATCATCAATCGATGGTTGCCCTGCCTTGAAGCCTAGATCAACGGCTGCTACTAGTGTTGCTGATCTACGTCCTGATGATATCAAAGTGGTTGCCGCTCTTGGTGACAGGTAAACATTATATAATGCAAATACCCCAGATAGACATCTAAACCAAACATGTAACATCTAGTATCATGGCTGGATTTGCTGCTGAGGGTATTCAAGGAACAAACATTGTCAACATCAAAAGTCTCTACGAATATCGTGGTATTAGTTATGGTGGAGGTGGAGATCCTGGTGCTGACACTGTTCCCAACTACTTTAAGAGATACAACCCCTCTCTCAAAGGTGCCTCTGTCAAGGAGCATCTAGTTGAGATTTGTTATGGCATTATCTGTCCTCCCTTCCAATGTAAATACACCTAGATATAATTTGACAATGCTCGTCACTTACAATTGACAATAGACAGACCTTTAAAGGATGTCCTGAATGCTGCCCAAAGTGCTGCCATGGCCGAAAATCTGGATAGCCAACTTGACTATCTTATCACAGGTATATTGTTACATGTCCTTTATCCACAACGACACAATAACTCAATCAGCAACTACTTGTAGCGATGAAACTGACCCCAGGTGTCAATTTTAAAGATGATTGGAAGTTTATCAACTTACAGATTGGCAGTAATGATCAATGTGCTTCGTGCATTGACGCTGTCTTCCCCCTATTAACCCCTGAAAAGTATGGCCAACATGTTACTGCAGCCGTTGAGCGTATCAGAAAGAACATTCCTCGTGTCATTGTCAACTTGAGTAAGTCTACAAAAGAACTTAAATTTGCATTGTTTCACTGACTAGTCTTAATTTAGTTGGCACATTCAATGTAACTGAAGTCTATACTGTCACTGCCGGCCAAGATTACTGCAAGCCCTTCCAACACACTGATTTTGTCATCAATCAAGTTGAATGTCCTTGTGCTATTGCCAAAGAATATCGCCCCAAGATGAATGAGGTCTCTGTTGGATATACCAAGCAATTGGCTGCAATTGCTCAGAAATTCAAGGCTTTGCAAACAGATTCATTCGGTGTCATCTACTCTCCTGCCAACATCAAAGTGGATACCTTCCCTGTTCAGGGCTTGAGGTGAGTGCCATCATACAAGTACAGACTTGTAAGCACAACTAACGTCTGCCCAAATTATAGCAACATTGACTGTTTCCACCCTAGCACTCTGGGACATTCTTATGTTGCCAAATCATTATGGAACACTTTGTTTGTTCCTTTGTCTCACAAACCAAAAACAATGACTTGGAACTCTACGCTCGAGTTGTATTGTCCCAATGAAGCTGACCGTTTCCAGCTGGATTAAGTGTCTGCGACATAACCCTCATATTTACTTTTCTTATATTCTAATAAAATAGCCCCTTGCTTGCTCCCAAGCAATGCCCTTGAAAGCTTAAATAGTGGTTGCACAAGATTTGTGGAGAAAAGGGCCCATGGAATTGAAGTAGTGGTTAATTTATTGTACAATGAAGTTGTGTATAATAGCTCTAAAGGAAATACAGTTTTCTGAAAGACGAAGATAATGATGCAATATGTGGAGGTATTTTTATGGCTTTTTTGGTGTAGTGGCGCCTAATAATCTAGGAAAGTAACGAGCCCAGCCCATTTGGTGCAATTTACGAACAATTGCAGGTGTAATTGCAGCTGTAATGCCAAGTCTGACAGGAAGCAGTAGCGTTTTGTGAATACCATAGGCCAAAATGAACACAGAGGCAAATGAAGGGGTATCGTCGGCATCGCTGCTCATCACACTCTCGTCAGATGTCACCAAAACGTCTTCCTTTCTCTTGATTCCAAATCTCTCACCCGTGTTGTAAACGATGTCCAATACGCCTCTTTCCAGTGCTTTCACTTTATCCAGCCCCACTAATTGAATAACACCAAGAGTGATACCTAGATCCACACAACCAACACCGAGATATACAATGATACCCACTGCGCCGTACTTTTTGGTGAGTTCCTTCAATTTAGATGGTTTAGGCTCTGCTTTCACTTTGGCAGCTTGGATGATACTGGGTGATGATGCCATGGACGATATTTTAGATGCTTGTTGTTGTTGTTGTTGTTGTTGTGGCTTTCCAGGAGCTGTGGAAAAGAATCGAGATGTGGTAGAGTTGGGTTTTGTAGTTAAATGCCGTTGAAGAGGTCGGATTCTGGCAGCAGGAGATCTCACCAAGGGACACATAGTAGAAGCGAAGCTTTTACCTACCATCGCATTGCGAACCAAAGTGATTGAACGGACTGACATGATGAGCGTTGTAGAATATAAAAATATAAAAAAAAAAAACGGTGTTGAATATCAAGATAGAGTTTTTATACAAATTTAGCCGGGGTCAGTCGGAAAGGCTTTTGACGCATATTTTGATGTTGATCAAATGTCCATTCAAAACAACTTACGATGTACAAACAATCAATGCAAACTGCAACCTGGAAAGTTCTATTTTTGAATTGAGCTCTGCTTGAACTGATTTTCTCCTGCCTAAATCACTTTTACATCTGTTAAGGTTTTGGCAAGGGTTGCTCTCCCTCACTTTTCTTTTTTCTATTCACAAGTGGGATCATTGCCGAGAAACCCCGCCTAGACAACGGGTTCCTGTTTACGGTGTGGAAGATCTCACATCGATCATTTGCGCTCTTTGTCGGTATGAATGAACATCTAGGTCATGCTATTCAGGGCCTGAAGCATGGATAGGATTTATAGCTCAATTCTTATAATGAATCAGAATAATCATTGCGTACAATGATAAGAGCAACAGTCCTGTCGATGTACAAATACTGTTGTCATAGATCTGTAGTGTGCTAGACTACAAGATGATACCATCATACATTTCAAATACGGTCATATGGGGTCGAGCTACTCCACGGACTGCGCTTAATGAAAGGGATCCGGGAAAACCAAATTAGCATGTCTCTTTTTTTTTCGAGCGTGATCCACTTGGTAGTCAGAGTTGATCATCATGTCTGCAAGCATTCGAATCCTACATCGCCAGCTTTCAACACAGTCTGCAGAAAGAGGCAAACAGTGGGCTGGCTATTCAGCAATGAAACATCTGATTCAATCTAAACCCTCCGTCATTGGTATTGGCTCAGGAAGCACGATAGTGTATGCCATAGAGTATTTGAAGCAACACCCGTTTTCAAGTGATGTTGTCTGTATACCCACCAGCTTTCAGACGCGGCAACTCATTCTGCAAAACAACTTGAGACTGGGATCACTGGATAAGTAAGATCTTGAATGCTTCTAATAACACACAGGCTAAATGCTACTTGTGGTGTCTAGTTATCCTGTCGTCGATATGACAATTGATGGTGCTGATGAGATTGATCGAGAATTGAATGCCATCAAAGGAGGAGGAGCCTGTCTATTCCAAGAAAGATTGGTAGCGCAAGCATCCGATAGATTCATCCTTGTTGCAGGTACGTGAAAATGTCATTAAATAACTGCTGCGGATGCTGATGGTTTGCAATAGACGACAGAAAGAGATCAGATCAGTTAGGGACAAAAGTAAGGCAATCGATTGTAGCATTGTGTTCAGTATTAATATGATGTCAGTGGACCAAAGGTGTTCCTGTGGAAGTGATACCGATGGCATTTACAACTGTTCAATATCAAGTCGAGCGAATGTTTCCGACTGCATCGATAAAGCTGAGGATGGCAACACCTACAGATAAAGCTGGTCCTGTTGTAACAGATAATGGAAATATGATTTTGGATTGTCACTTTGGACCTATTTCAGATCCTGAATCACTGTACAAGGAGATTAAATGCTTAACTGGTGTTTTAGACGTGGGCTTGTTCTGCAAGATGGCAGAGAGGGCCTTCATAGGCGATAACAAAGAGGATAAAGGGGAGGTGATTACGCTGAGCTAGCTAGGATCAGGCGCAACGATGAAGTGGCTCGAGAGTATCTAAATCCTGTAGTACACAACATCTGGAGATGAATCTAATAAAGCAGAAGAAACTTGAATGTTGATTGTATCACCAAACACTGGCACTGCATGGACGGCATATTGAATGATACTTGCATATTACCAGCGACTATATATAGAGACACATCAGACACGCTTGCAACACGGTGACATTGATACCATGTCATCTTACTGCCACACTACACAAACTGGTGATCCCAAGAGTGCAGTGCCATGGATTTGCTTCCCGATTCATGCCACCAAATGTTGTTCTACTATCAAGGTACACAATGTCACTATACAATAATAAACAGATTACATATTGACCATCGTTTTTTTTTTTAGGAAAAAAAAACCTACATGTTCGGAAAATTGTAACTTGAATGGAAGAATGTTGCGTTGAAAACCTGACAATTTGAAGCTATTAGCAGCGGTAACACAGGACATTCGAACGTTAAAAAAACCTGATTTGCACACACAAAGTTTTGCAGTTGGGTCATCTAGTCTTTCTCTCTCTCTCTCTCTTTCCTCCTCCTCCTCCTTATCGGCTCTCATCTTTTTCTCTTTTCTTCATGGCATTGCTGACACCGTCTTTGATATCACCCACCACATCAAAATTACTATCTTACTTATCGTTTAATTCCTCGACTAATAACAGCAAAACGCATGCCCAATCTGCCTCCTCAAAATCGCCCGATATCCCAACTTACATTACCATTGTGATGCGAAAAGATGGCACGCCAACAACCAAATGTCTGAACCCTACTAATAGCAATCAGCCACCCATCTTATCTCGGCCTAGCTCTCTACTAACTCGTAGACGGCGATCTTCATTTTCGTCTTCTCAATGTCTATCATCTCCACCCAAGCAGCGTCGGCTCATGATATCCTCACTTATACCCCGTTTTAATGTGTCTCCCCGAAGAACGAGCAGTAATAACAGCATCAGTACTTACAACAGTATGAACAGCATCTCAGTAGGTGATCAAATAACAATGGCAACTGCTGATTTGTTATTGGCGTCACAACGTAAGGTCGCATGCCAATCTATGATTTATAGTGTTGTGCTCATCATGCTTTTTTTTTTTTTTTTTTTTTTTTTTTTTTTTTTTTTTGTTTTAGCTCGCTTTCTGAATCTACCTTCTGAGCTCAATATTAAGATTTTACTGCTATTAGACTGCAAGAGTCTGCTAAATCTAGCACAAACATGCAAGCAGCTATTTCAAATGTGTCATAGCAACCATCATTATCTATGGCAAACGCTATTTCATGCTGATCATGTACCGAACATTACAAAGCCCGTGACACTGCCATATTACGATTTGTACAAGAATCACCATGAATTGAACAAGCGATGGAAGAAGGGTCATGTCAACACACGATATCTCACAGGGCATGAGGATAGCGTCTACTGCTTGGTATGGGTGGGTCTAAATTTGGTCGTCAGTGGTAGCAGAGATCGCTCTATCAAGCTGTGGAATCTATCGAACCAGCAAAATGCCTTGGTGTTGACGAAAACGAACCATGATGGAAGCGTATTGTGCTTGCGTGCATCGAGCGACATGACCTGGATGGTGTCTGGTTCCTCTGATTCGACTTGTCTGATTTGGTCATTACCGGATTTTGAGCCGCAGAATAGAATGATTGGACATGGTGGAGGTGTTTTAGATGTATGCCTTGTGGGTGATATGATTGTGAGCTCATCACGAGATGCTACAATACGGGTATGGGACAGACATCGAGGAACAGAATTGAAGAGGCTTGTTGGCCATGCCGGGCCAGTGAATGCATTGGGATCTCATGGCAGTCTTGTGGTATCTGCGTCTGGCGACACGACATTGAAATTATGGGACATTGAAACTGGCAACTGCTTAAAGACATTTACTGGGCATACAAGAGGATTAGCATGTGTTCGGTTCGATGGCAACCTCATCTACAGCGGCGGACAAGATAATAAGCTCAAAGTGTGGGATGTTGCATCTGGAAAATGTATATCGACCTTGACTGGACACTCTGACCTGATTCGAACAATTGACAGTTTTCAAGTAGGTCACGCACTTTTATAAACAAACGACCATACAAACAATAACACACAACCATCCATAGAACATTGTTGTTAGTGGTAGCTACGATAGGACACTCAGAGTATGGGATATAAAGCAAAACAAATGTCTGCTCAGCTTTCAAAGTGGACACTCGAGCTGGATATTCAACTGTCTCAGCAATCGCACCAAAATTATTAGGTATGTAAAAAGAATAGTAAAATGGTATAGTAGCGACGAAACTAATAGAAGCACAGTGCTGGGCAAGACAAAAGGATAATGGTGCTAGATTTTGGCCATAATTTAGTCACCATGGATTCTTAGAAATGACGCTACAGGATCATCTATAGTTGATGAAATAACAAATATACCATGTTGCATTAATGCATCAGACAATTCCAATTGAATAAAATGCCACTTTCAACTACACATTTGTGCTTGGCCATCCGATCGTTTCAATTCTCGTTCCTGGCAGCACTCTTAACTTGTACATGTTACACTGATTCAACGAGCTTTATCAAAATTATTTGCATTACAGGCATCAGATCAACCGAATCAATAAGTCCTCGAAACTTCCAGACATAAAAGAGCATATCAAAGAGAATGATTATAAATGAATTTGCAGTTTTATATATATAAAGAAAAATAACATAATTTTTTGGGTCTAAATGACAGTAACTTAATCAATATCCATATCTTCCTTCTTCTTGTTATCGCTAGAGTCGTCCATGGGGGTATCGGCATCTGCGGCAGGAGCAGCAGGTTCCTCAACCTTGGGAGCAGGCTTAGGCTTGTTCAAGATGGGGTTGGCAAAGTAGATGACAGCTTCCTCTTCCTTCTTGATATCATTGCTGGTCAAGACAGGAGCCTCGTTCTTGGCAACCTTGGCTTGCTTAGCGTTTTGCTCGTCCATCCATCTACCAGCACGCTCACAACGCTCGACAATGTCTTGCTTCTCGTGAGGGAGAATGTGAGAGTATTTCTCGTCAGAGCTCATAGCTTCTTGAGTCAAACGTTGCATAGTATCACGGAGAGCACGTTCAGCATGGGGACGAGCCTCAGCTTCACGATAACGCTCAACAACGGGGTTACCAATCTTCTTGAGAGCATCAAGCTTCTCAACATATACAGACTTGGGAGCATCGTAACCTTCATCATAAATCCAATCAACGACAGCATTGAGGTCTTCGGCAAACTTGTCCTTGATGGAGGGATCAATGTATTCAGAGAGGGGGCCGAGAATCTTATCACGCATCTCATAACCGTATTCTTCAAGGGAGTTCTTGGCAGCTTCAGTAGCAGCAATGAGCTTGTCATTAGCATACATTTGGCTTTCCTTTTCGGTGTATTCGTTGATGAGTTCCTTGGGAAGAGCAGTAGTGCCAGAGACGACGGGGAGATCGCCAGTCTTGACGAGCTTCTTGACCTTCTTGATCTCCTTCTCTCCGTCCTTGTTCTTGGTCTCTTCATCAACCATCTTTTCCTCAACAGTGTAGGCAGATTCAACAGACAAGATACCATGAATGTTGAGTCTGACCTTGACCTTGATTTGAGCGGGTTCACCGTTGAGAGGCTCAACATTCTTAATATTGTATTGACCAATCCAAGGGTTGATACCACGAGGCAAAGCTTCGGGGTTGGCGTAGACAGCTTGCAAGGTGAAAGGTTCGCGACGGAAGAAGGTCAAGATCTTGGTGGAGGGAATAGAGTTGTTGTTGTCGAAAACGACAATCTCAGTCTCCTCTTCCTCAGGAGTAGCTTCCCAAGTGAGCTTGATAGGGTAGGTGACGACGTCGTTAACACGGAAATCACGGACCTTGAAGACAGGAGACAACATGGCACATTGGAGAGCAGCACCACGAGCAACAGCTTCATCTTGGTTAAGAGTGGTAGAGATTTCCTTACCAAAGAACTTGGAGATGGTGGCCTTGATAGCGGGAATACGGGTAGTACCACCAACCATCTCAACGTAGTCAATCTCATCAATCGTCATACCAGCGTTCTCGAGAGCCTTGGCAAGGACTTCCTCAGTACGGGTGAACAAGTGAGAAGCCCATTCCTCGAATTCCTCACGGTTAACCATGGCAGAAACGTCACGGTCATCCATGATGGATTCAATGTTGACAGGAGCTTGAGGGTTAGCAGACAAAACCTTCTTGCAACGCTCAGCAGCAACGCGGAGACGCAAAAGAGCCTTCTTGTTGGTGTAAACATCAATCTTGAACTTTTCCTTGAATTGGGCAGCGAGCTTATCAACAATAACAGCATCGAATTCGCGACCACCAAAGTGTTCATCGAAAGCTTGACCACGGACAGTCAGTTGGCCCTTGAGGAAAGAGGCGATTTGACAAGTGTAAGAAGAGTGACCAATATCAACGAAAGCGACATTTCTGGGCTTCTCCTCAGGGAGATCAGTCTTGGTAATACCATAACCAAGAGCAGCGGCAGTCAAATCGTTGACAAGACGCAAACAGTTCAAGCCGACCATCTCAGCAGCAGTGAGAACAGCGCGACGTTGAACTTCAGTGAACCAGCCGGGAACAGTGATAACACAATCAGAGACAGGGCCCTTAATTTCAGCAGCAGTAATATCCTTGATCTTGTTGAGGTACATGGCGATGAGTTGAACGTTGGAGAAAACTTGCTCTTCGCCAAGATAGTTGACCTAAATGTAAAGCATTAATTTCAATCATGATGCACACAACATGGGTCCATCTTCTCCAAAGCCCCTAAAACCTTAAACCTTCCTCCTCCCTCCCTACTATAATCAATTTCGCTGTAATTACCTTGACACCAGCTTGGCCATTAGCATCAGCTAATTCAGCCATGATGAAGTTCTTTTCAACTTCTTGAACCTCGGGATCATCGAAGGTACGACCAGCAAGACGCTTCAAACTGACAATGGTGTTCTTAGCATTACTGATTTCTTGAGTCTTTGCGGCTTCACCAAGATATCTTTGCTTGGGACCGAATGAAACAATGTTACTATAGAATGGGTATGAGTAAAAATTCCATAAATGCAATGTGTAAAGTGATTACATACGGAGTAGCACGGTTGGAAACTTCGTTACAGATAACATCAATACCACGATTACGGGCAACGGCAATAACAGCCTGGAGATTACCAAGATCAATACCCTAGATGTATACGCGAGATGAGTTACAAGGCTTTGTGTATGCAATACTTTTTCTCTACTTACAACGACAGACATCTTCTATAAGTAAAGAACAATAAGTAGTATAGAAAACAATTTTTTTCAGGCGATTCACTTTTTTTTATAAATTATAGCCTCACTTTTCCTCACCCCTTTTGCCCAATCAAACATCTATAAATTCCTTCTTCTACTTTCTGGGATGTTCCAGCACTCGCAAAGGTTCATCTACGTCACTTGAGCTCTACATTCGAAAAAGCCACTTGGTAGTACGGTCACTGGGAAAGCAAGGTGTAAAGTAGTTTTGATCCTGGATCTAAGATGTCTCCGTCATATGAGAAGAACAAATAGTCGAGTCTCAATGGCCAACTTCTCCGGAAGCCCCCTTGATTTCCCATTCAAATCAGGATTATACTCTTCTCCCATCTCAAGGTTAATGGATACTAATGCTTTCAACCCAATGGAACATGTCTAATTCATTTGTGTTACTTTTGCTGGATTATTTTGGAAACTGAGTTTCGTCAATGTCAATGCCATTCATGTTGTTGGGCATATGCACTGACAGAAACATTCCAAGTTTGTACAAAGAAAGTCATTCATTAGCTAATGTTTGTGTACTGTGAGACCATGACGCTTCCAGTGAGAAAAGCTATACCTGCGACACCAACATATGAAACAATTTCTTTTCACCACATTTCCCAGAAATCTATTTACTAAGGCTCGCATTCGATGTATCATTTTGCAATGTTCATTATTGCATTTGACATCAGGACTTGTATTGGGGGAAAATTCTGTTAGATCCAAAACTATCAAATGCACAATATGCATAAAAGGTAGTGATCTGAAAAAGTTAGAGTGCTTTTCAAACGAAAACACCCTTCTCAATAGCTTCTATTCTCTTGATTGAATTTTTTTAAGGAAGATTATTGTTTTATTAATAAAATTCTTTGCAAAGTCCTACTAACGTTGTCTTGATTGAATGAAAAGACTTTACGCTTGCCAACCGCCAAAATTGGTTTAATCGCCGACGTTTCTTTCGCACTCAAAATGGGAATTTCTGATTAGTTTGCGACTTGTTTGAACTATTTTGCGAGATTCGACTATATAAATCGTGATGATACAATCATATCTTCTTAAGCTGTCCCTGGTGGTAGGGCGAAGTGGTAGAACTCCCGTATGCCAACGGGAGGATCCCGGTTCAAATCCTGGTGAACGCAAGTTGTTTGATTTTTTTGACGTAGTACTGATGTCCTCGTTTGGTGTTTTGCGCTCTTATCCATGATCTATATTTTGACGATTTCCGCAAGACTGTACTGGCTCTAGGAGTCGCACCTTATTAGTAGTAGATTTCTTTCCCAACTTAGTTCAAAAAATATCTTATTCCCCTTCATTGCAGACATTGGGTCCACCAACAGTCTTGTCTATCACTCATAGCGACATTTACAGGACTTTAAATAAAACCTGGAGCTCGTCTCCCCTACAAAAAAAAAAAAAAAAAAATATCTTCTTAAGCTGTCTTAGAATGCTTTTTGGGGCGCATCCAATGGTGCCAACTGTACTAGGTGTTTTGAATAAACTTATTGAGCATTGTGTAAAAATATGAAATGAGGTTTTTGACCAAAATGTCGAGAATTTCCATTTAAAGGTCTCAAGAACAAAGTTTTAGCAGTTGATTTGGATCGAGAGGAGCATTTTGAATCAATATATACCTTAGTAAAAGCCTTCATTTTTGGGGTCAAAAACGCGATCGTTTGATTTTTGAAGAAAACCATGAGGTACCCCTCATGCTTTTTGGTCGATTTTTGGCCATGTTTTTTTTTTGGCCTAAAAAGTGGGCAAAGGTGTCAGGAAGTTAGTGCTAGTTGAAAGTAACTGTTTGGTCTTATTCCAGCGGTCTCTAACGGTCTTAAACTCAAGAAAACGTGCCTCCAATGTATCTAGTTTTAGCTGTGTTTTGCACATTTTTGAGCTTTGAGAGGTAACCCAAGTATAATTTAGACTCTTAAATGGATTGTTTCTGTTAATGTAGACATAGGATATTGTAAAAGAGCCTGATTTACCATTACAGGTGAGCTATAGAGATTTTCACCTGATACTAAAAGTGAGAAGGTAAAGTTTTACTATAAATAATTAGGATTTTTTTTGATAATGCTGCAGCTGCCGACCATAGTATTGCAAATTAAAGCAACCTTTGCTCAACTTTTTGGGCTTAAAAAAACATGGCCAAAAATCGACCAAAAACCATGAGGGGTACCTCATTGTTTTTATCGAAAATCAAACGATCGCATTTTTTACCTTGAAAATGAAGACTTTTACTATGGTACATATTGAGTCAAAATGTTTCTCTCGATCCAAAGCAACCTCTGAAACCATTTTTATGAGGTTTTCATATGCAAAATATGGCTATTTTCACTAAAAGCCTCATTTCATATTTTATTAAATTGCTCAATAATTTCATTCAAAACACTTATTACAGTTAGCACCATTGGAAGCGCCTTGAAAAGTACTTTAAGAATGTATTAGGAGGCATAAGGTGATCATCACAGTTTATATAGTCGAATATTACAAAAGAGATGAAAGAAGTCGATAAAAGACAAAATCTGTCCAATCTTGAACAGAAAAAATATACTGAGTTTGAATCAATTTTGGTGGCGGCATTGCTGCTGGCTGACCTAAATGCCTTTCTGTTACCCACTACGGTTATATTAAAAAAAATAAATGCCTTTCTGATGATGACAATGATGGTTGCGATGCTGATTAAATGACAATTGCTTAGCCCAAATACTTTTTTTTGTGAAGTTTTGCCTCATGAAGGTGTCTTTTGCAATGACAATACCTCAAAAAAGTCGCTGTAGATCTTATACCAGTCCTGTATTTACACATGAGCAGCTTTATGCCTCCATCTAAAGAGCAACATCAGCGGATGGACAATTCCCTCTCCTGAATCTGGTATAGCTTTTTTTTTTAATATTAAATGATTGTTTAAAATCTACTTGATGTGCCAGACTTTTATTATCTCTGATTTGAAATGTATTAGGCGAGAGCCCTGCAGGGCGACGCCATCATCGAACGTAGCGAGATTGATCTGCTAGTAAATTGTATACTGACATGTAAGATGACACGTTAATAAAGAGTATTTTACATTTTACAGCATACTGCATAGCGCTTTGTGTGGAGTGGTACATCCTATGTTTGACAGCAACGATCAGATCAGACATCCCAGTTCCAAAATCCAATGCATAAAGCTAAACCGCAATTTGAATGGTTCAGTGTCAGTCTATTTAGCGAAATGTTACTGATATACTTTCTCATAGCTTTGGTTTACATGGCAAGACTATTATTAATTTGATCTACAGAGACATGTTATAGACTTCCAGGCGGATGTCATGCGAGTGATGCACATAGAGGAAAAATGTAAAACCACAGATAAGATAATACAAGGCGGAGTTCCCCTTTATCCCTTCTTCTTCCGTATGATGAGGCCTTGGTTCTTTCGGTGAAATGGCATGTAGGGTGTGAAATTTTCGAAAAAAAAAGGCAGGCATCAAAAGCGGTGGTACAGATGCATTGTTCAAAATGTCACCACCTCATTTATACTCCAATAAAGAGCTGTTTATGCGATCTACGTGGGTAGAGAGGGGGTAGGAGGACATCCAAAGTGTCGGACAGTCACTCTTCTTCGTGAGTCATGATGGGCAACCATACACATTCCTGCATTTTCCATTCATAGCTACTGCGTTAATTTGACATTTGGTAACATCAAGATTAAAACGATGATCTCTCTTGATCCACATATGCTATTTGGAGCATTTTTGAACTCTTTCAAATCACAGAGATCTCAAGCATCAAAAGGCATTCGGATCTGAATAAATAAACTACGGAGCAAAGGATATAATCTTTGTTGAAATCCAATTGATATACATGAAATCTACCCTTTTAAAACGCCGGTATGCTATTTTCCTTTCCACGATCCATATAAATCTCCAGATTGGTTTCTTGTTTTTCCTCTTCTTCTTTCTCTTCCATCTCTTTTTGTTCTTTTTCAAATAAAATGTGTGGTATTTTTGCTGTTTGCAACTATCAAGGTGATGTTGACGCCTATCGTCAACGTGCTCTTTATCTTTCCAGAAAGTAAGTTTGAAAGTCATTGACACATTTGGAAACTTGGGGAAGTGTGCGTGATATTGATTGCATGTCAAAAACAGGATTAGACATCGTGGTCCCGATTGGTCTGGTTGTCATGTTGTAAAGAACAACATCATGTGTCATGAGCGTTTGGCTATTGTTGGTGTTGGTAAGTTGATGGATCTAAAAAGCTGAAGAAACACATCATCTAAAACATTTTCCAATGTCTTAGGTTCCGGTGCTCAACCTCTTGTCAGCGAAGATGGTAACCTTGTCCTCTGTGTCAATGGTGAAATCTACAACCACAAGCATTTGCGCAACCAATTGAAGAAGCCTCATCACTTCAAGACTAGCTCTGATTGTGAAGTCATCATGCACATGGTAAGGAAAACACAGCTCATGAGTCTATAATGCAGCACTAATTCGTTTGGTGCTATAGTACGATGAGATGGGTACTGATCTTGTCAACCATTTGGATGGTATGTTCTCTTTCGTTCTCTTGGATGTCAAGCGCAACCGTGTTGTTGCTGCTCGTGATCCTATTGGTATTACCACTCTTTACTACGGTTGGAACTCCAAGATGCCCGAAACTGTCTACTTTTCCTCTGAGCTCAAGAGTCTCAACGAAGAATGTGACAAGATCTTGGCTTTCCCTCCTGGTCATGTCTACGACTCTGAGACCCAAGAGACCACCCGTTGGTTCAATCCTACTTGGTGGAACGGTAGTAAGATTCCCTCCAACCCTGTCGACTATAAGCTTTTGAGAGAATCTCTCGAGAAGGCTGTCCGTAAGAGATTGATGGCTGAGGTCCCTTATGGTGTCCTGTTGAGTGGTGGCCTTGATTCCAGTTTGATCGCTGCTATTGCTGCTCGCGAAGCTGAAAAGATTGCTCAAGGCAATGGTAATAGCGATGATGACAACTTTGATGAGAGTAAGTATTAGTATATTTGCGAGGGCCAATTAGGATTTGATAATCTTACATCTTTCTCTTGTTTAGGTGGTCCCAAGTGCTGGCCTGGTGTACACTCCTTCTCTGTTGGTCTTCCCGGTTCTCCTGATTTGCTTGCTGCCAGAGAGGTTGCCAAGTACCTCAAGACCATCCATCACGAATACACTTTCACCATCCAAGAAGCTTTGGATGCTGTCAGCGATGTCATTTATCACCTTGAAACCTATGATGTTACCACTATCCGTGCCTCTACTCCCATGTACCTCTTGTCTCGTAAGATCAAGGCTATGGGTGTCAAGATGGTGTTGTCTGGTGAAGGTTCTGACGAAGTTTTTGGTGGTTATCTTTACTTCCATCAAGCTCCTGATGCTGCTTCTTTCCATTCTGAGTGTGTCGATCGTGTCAAGAACTTGCACACTGCTGATTGCCTCCGTGCCAACAAGTCTACTATGGCCTGGGGTTTGGAAGCTCGTGTTCCTTTCTTGGACAAGGAGTTCTTGGAAGTTGCTATGAACATTGCTCCTGAGGAGAAGCGTCCTAACAAGGCTGAGGGTCGTATGGAGAAATACATTATTCGTAAGGCCTTTGATACCTCTGATGATCCTAGTGCCAAGCCTTACTTGCCTGATAACATTTTGTGGAGACAAAAGGAACAATTCTCTGATGGTGTTGGTTATAGTTGGATTGATAGTTTGAAGGCTGTCAGTGAAAACAAGGTCTCTTCTGAGGAATTAGCACAAGCTGGTTCAAGATGGTCAAAGGATACACCTGATACTAAGGAAGCTTATATGTATCGTGTCATGTTCGAACAATGGTTCCCTCAACCTGCCTGTACTGCTTCTGTCGTGAGATGGATCCCTAGAGCTGATTGGGGTTGTCCTTCTGATCCCTCTGGTCGTGCCCAAAAGGTTCACGAACAAGCTTACGAAGAAAAGAAGTAAACAAAAATCTTTAAATGTTATATATATATAGTTCTAGAAGTTAAATAAAATTAAACGCCCATACAAGTGTATATCTTTTTGTACAAATCCTAGCTTCCAGTACATGATACTATTTGATGATACGACTAAAAGTCGCTTTATATACAACAAGACGAGCAAACGTTACATCTTGATCTCCTTCTGAAGTTAGAGTATACGTCTATATGAGCCTCAAGAGCCTTGCGTTGGTAATAGATTATTATTCATCTATTGATCAACAGGAAGCACATGTACCAGAATTCCTTTTGATGGGATAGGTGGCGTCCAAATATAGAAGGTAATCTAAATTCAATTCAGGATCTGCATTCAGAAAATAGTAAAAGGGCTCTCTACCTTTGCTTCACTTTGGTGAGAATCAGCCTGCGCCGTGGCAGCTCGCACTGCCAATTGTCCTTGCTCATCTTACCAAAACACTGCTACTTTCATTTTGGCCCGCTACTTACACATGAAAACTCTTCTCAGTAGCGTGGTAATTTTCACTCGAAATTAGTAATATACTCGATACGAATTAGTCACTGTTTGTTTATATTTTTAAGAAATTCGAAAACCCCCAATAAATGTTTGAATGCTTTAAAATCATAGATCTCACTACTTAACCTAATTTAAAATTTTATATGAGTGCACATTAAGATTAGATCAATCGACAAGCCAAATCTCGTCTTTCAGAATGGCAAATTGGTGATATAGTAAACTGCCACAGAGCAGGTGTCAAAGAAGGTGCGATCTGCAAGATTATGAACCTGTCCCCGTCTACTGTAAGCACTGTGATCAAGAGGGCAGACTCCAAAGGCACCGGATTGCTTCCAAAACATTTTGGAGTACCATTGAAGATGGACAGTAGAGATCAGAGACGGTTCGCGCGTCAACTTCGCTCTGCACCGTTGTTACCAATGAAGAACCATTTGAAGGTATGGTGTGACACCAACCCATCAATTTCAATGGACACTTTCAGGAAGTATATGAAGCTAATTGGCTTTCAATCATATAAGACTGCACATAAACCATCATTGACACCTGAGCACAAGCTTAAAAGGCTCTCCTGGTGCTTGGACAAAGTCGGATGGGGGCCAGAACGGTGGAGAAAGGTTGTTTGGTTCGATGAGTCCAAATTCATGGTTCTCGGTAATGATGGTGGCTCTAGGGTGATCTGAAAAGAAGGTAAAAGGTACAATGATTACCACATCTTCAAAACCAAGAAGTTTGCAAGCGGCTCTGTGATGATTTGGGGATACTTTTGGGCTGGAGGCTACGGGCCGTTAGTAGCACTTGATGGCCGAGTAAATCAGGACTGATACATCGAGTGTTTGGATAAGAGCTACTTGCCTTGGATAGCTGATGTGATGAAGAATGAGGAAGGCAACTTCGTTCTTCAAGAAGATGGTGCTTTCTGTCATACACGTAGAATTTCTACAAGTTGGAAGGAGGATCAACCACTGGTCAACAGTTTCAGCTTCTGACCGGCTCAAAGCCCCGATTTGAATCCAATCGAACATCTGTGGGCCATCATGGAGAAGCGAATTGAGAGCAAGAGGCGTCGCATTGATAATGCAGAACAATTGCTTGCGCGTATCCGTGAGGAGTGGAATAACTTGGATTTTGATCTGGCGGAGAGATTAGTTGCAAGTATGCCATCTAGATGTCAAGCTGTAATAAATGCAAGAGGCGAAACAACACGCTACTAAAAGCATTGAATATAAATAAAATACTATTGTAAATATCATATATCCAAATTTCATGTACTTCTTACGATGGTTTATTAATGATGATTTGATGTCAAAGATCAATGAATTATTTGATGCTAAAAAAAATTGAACTCAGTTACGGTGACTAATTCGTATCAAGTGTATATCTGATGGTATGTTTGTACTGCTTGTAACTCTTTTTGCATTCACCATTTGACAGATGGAATACCAAAATTGTTGAGTAAAGATACAGTGAGGGATATCATTGTTTTGCTGTTGTTGGGAGCGAAGTGTAATGTAATAGTTTACAAAGAGCCTGGCACGGAATACTATCTCCCGTATATCTCTGCTAACAGAAATGATTGCTGGCTTCAGGTGGTTTATATATTGTTGATGGACACAGTTGTCGAGAGGCAGCTTTCTGGTGAAAGCTTGATATCCCTGGCCAAGATTTTCTTTGAGTGTGGCTTGCTTGGAGGCGATCTGAGCTTCACATTTTGGCGATCTTACTGATTTATGGCCAGTCTTGTGACATTTCTTGCATATATCTTGGCTGCCTTCATTGCTAGAAGAAGCTCTAAGCTTCTTTGCATGTCTTTTGTCGGCTTTCACACTGTCACTCTGTTTGCGTTTTTTGCTGGACGTTCCAACTTTGATATAATAACATCAGAAACAAACAGGGTATAAGGGTAGAGTACTCTTTCAAAGCATGTATACTTACCATCATCGGCATTGATTTGTTTATAAAGTTTGCATTTCAAATAAGCCTTTGAAAAATGACCAGTTTCTTTGCAATCTTTGCATACACTTGTACTATTAGCAGAGCCAACTCCTTCTTGAAAACTGTTTAACAGAAACGTTATGCAATATTTTCTGCAATATTTATACCTTCTTCTAAGCACCTTTATTCTTTCACAGACTGAATCTTATTCAAAATTGTTGCTTCGTACATAAAGAGATTTTATATAAACTTAGAAACTTGACAACAGAATATTGCGATAGAAAGAGAAGGGAAAGAGAAAGGAAGACAAATATCAATTGGTTTATCACGCATAATACGTATAAGTTTAATTCTGACACAACAGATCAATAAATCAATACTAACAGTCAAAAGAAAGTAACGTTCTACAATTGATGATGGCCAGATCTTCAGCATGTATGACAGCAAAGAGCCGTTCCTTCTTGACTCAAGAAAAAGAAAGGACACCTAAGCTGATGGTGGTACTAAGAAAAAATACAATAGAAATCAAGAAGCAAGCAGAAACAGAAAGCCAAGAACAAAAGGAGAAAAGAGAATGCCAATATGTTTGCTTTTGTAAACCAGTAGGCCGGGTATCATTTACTGCAAAAATATATACAGTATATGCATATTAATGTATTTGATAGAGAGAGAAACTATACTAAATGCAAGCCAAAGGCAAATCTTTGGTATTATTTCGAGCCGATATGTTTGGCAAAGATTCGATCCACTTGAAGGGATAGAAATGTGTAGTTGCCGGGATCTTTTACAAAGCTTTGAAGAGGAGAGAAAGGAACGGCGGTTTGACAGCTGTTTCTATCGATGATCATCTTGATCCAAAAATATGTTTTAAATGTATGAGCAGCACTCAAGGTGTATCAAGCAACATCATGGTTGTATCGCTTCTGTTTGTAAGGCAAGAGGTGAAGGGCGCTCAAAGAAAGAGGTAGCTAAACCAAACAAAAAGCGGCGTAATAAGCACGGTTATTCTTTTTGGGCACTTTTGCGAGACACCTGAAAAAATGAAATGAGACGAACTCAGAGGCTCGAGTGTCCCATTTACTACAAAGGCTGTTTATTCAAGCATGCCTCAAATTTGTTGACAGAATAACGAGCAGTTCCCTCAAGATCGCTATACAAAACACTGTTACATGCATTGGCTATTCTACTAGTGAGGTTCTCGTCTGACAGTAACCTTTCTCTTTTCAGCTTGCTTTTTACGACATGCCAAAATTGTTCAATAGGGTTTAGCTCAGGAGAGTATGGAGGAAGATATACACATCTGTAGCCTTGCTGAATGATATATCTTTCAATGTCATTGGCCGTATGAATAGGCGCATTATCCATTATGGTATAGAAGCTTTTGAACTTATCATCCTTATCCAAAGCATCCAGTGTCTTAGCCACGAAATTGAAATAATGCCCTGTTACGGTACCTCCAGGTCCTACTTTACCAGAGCCTCCACCTATCTTTCTTTTCTTAACAGAGGCGCCTGGTATTCTTACTTGAACATTGATAATGCCCCAAACACTTACTACACCGAGAATAGTTGTGGTTTTGGCCCTCGCTACAGAAACAACCACCTCAGCGCGAGTTCCCCTCTCAGACCAAGCCATTGTTCGCTTCAGGTTGATAAGGAAAGCAGATTCATCAAGGAAGACGTAGTTCGACATGTAGTCCATATCTTTTTGCTCCCATTTCTTAACCCATTCGTAGCGCTTTTGGATACTTTCAGGTGAGTTTCTCTGCTTTGAGTGGAGATGGGCCTTCTTGAATGACAAGGCACAGTCATTGACCATATATCGATGGACCGACGACTTACTGATCTTTAAGCCAGGAAAAGCTCCAATTAAATTTTCCATGGCCTGATCTATAGTGGCAGAAGGGTTGTCCACGAACTCTTTGGGAAAAAGTATATTTTCGGACCTCTTTTGGATCGTTTTCCTATTTAGGATATGAATCGATTACTACCACCTCCGTAAACAATTGACCAATGTCGTACTACAATTGAGATAATAACAACAAGATAATCTGTTCGCAAGATGATATTAGGGATCTTTATTAATTGTATTTGGATATTAAAAGAAAAAAAAATGAAAGCATTTATCATGGGTTTGACAACAACGAAAGGGCATATAGTGTTCATATATAAGAGATTTAGATAATGTACAAATTGGATAGGATTAGGGCAATATTTAAGAGGTAGGGTATGATTATTTAGTGGTTAACCAATGAAATCGGAGGAAGGCGGGTTCCGACAGTAGAATTTGTGTTTGTTGATGCCAATGATAAGAGAGATCTTGCCACTTGCTGTTCCTGTAATAGGCTCGGATCGTAATCAGATTCAGATGAATTGCTGCTAACGCTTGACGATGAGGATGGCAACAAAGGAGGAGAAGGAGCAGCGGAAGAAGCAGACGAAGGACAGGTACAATGTTGGCTATGGTGATGATGATGTGAATGATGGTGTTGCTGTTGCTGTTGTTGTTGTTGTTGTTGTTGTTGAGGATTAGCAATGGCAAAATCAATGTCGGACAATTTGGCGACTGTGTTTGATAAGAGTTGTGATAAACGAGTTACTTCTCTTTGAAGTTCTTGACGTTGAGAATGTAATGAATCATGTTGTGAGCAATGTGTTGATTGTTTGTAATACGTGTGGATGGGAGGAAGTGTAAAACGGTTGTTGTCTTCCAATTTTTGGTAGTGATGTTGAGGCCAAACCATCGTCTTGGAACTGTTATCTTCAGGATACATAATCAAATCAGGACTGTGTCTACCACCGCTGATACTGCCATTGCTGCTGCCACTGCTACTGCTCGTACTGCAATTATCATCAAAGCTCAGTTTGCGGACCACAGCGGCGGGAACAGGTGGAGGAGGAAGTTGTTGTTTGGTAGATGTAGGAGGAGATGGAGTGTAATTGTGTTTGAATGTGGGTGATGAAGCAGATTTCTTATCATCATCTAACTTTTGCTGCTTTTGAGGAGGATGCTGTTGTTGCTGTTTGTCAGATGAAGGGCAGCGCTTTCTTCTTTTAATGACTGTTCGCATCATAGTAGCAGGTCTGTGAACATGATGTAGCTTATAGTAGAGACCACATGCGTTACAGATTGTCTTTCCGGTTGCATCTCGACGCCAAAGAGGAGTTGTTGTTGCCTGACAGTTTGCGCAAATGATATTCTCATCATTCTTATTGTGAGCCAGATCCATCATGACCTCCTTCTCCATTGAAGAGGGCAATTCCTCTTGTTGGCTGTAGTCCTTACCACCGTTGGAGCAATGATCGCAAACAGGACCTTTACCACTTTCACGTCCCCAAAGATGAGGTCTGAATGATGACTGACATTCGACACAGCGAGTTAATGATCTTTTGCGAGCTTTCATTTGTTGATCTTGGAAGGTAGTGTAAACCATAGTAATATTGTTTAAAAGTAAAGAAACAGAAGAAGAAAAAAGAGGGAAAACACAGAGAATAAAGAAATATAGCTGGATTTATATACCACATCTCCAAAGTATAGAAGGAGGGGTAGATCCAGCTGCTTGTTACAACAAAGCCTAAATATGGACATGTTGATAATCTCTACCAATCATGATGTATCAAATGATCTCGATTCTTCCCACACTTGCGATAAAAATGGTTGATTCTACCATGCCAATAGCTTCACGGATCCTTATCATCTTATCACATTTCGTTTCTTTTACGATATGAGCTTTGGTTTCGAGTCGATACAATGTAATATCTCTTTTTATTTAATGTCTATGGCGTCTTCTATCCATGTCTCCTAAGCTCTAATACCCCCCCCCCCTTGTCGGTTGAAACTGAAAAATGGGAGGGAAAATGAGAGATGTCTATACTAAAGATTGCGATTTTTTATCTCCAACTTCCTAATAAAGGTTGTAATTACATTTTAGAGTTTTCTCTATGGAAACACAACTATAAACGGAGGCGGGGCACCATATAAGAGGGAGGGTATATTTGCAATCATAATAGTTCTACTACAGTATAACTTGACTCAATTGTTTCATTCACGTATTCCAACATATACGGTGTTGAATCAGATCGGTGTATGTGTTGTTGATGGTTTGACAATTGCTTATCTATCTAGCCAGCTATGCTGATCATCCGTTGATTGATAGTATATATACACACACACGTATTATAGTCTCATCATGTTATAGGGTATAGGTGGACAATTCAGTGTAACATTTGGCTCGAAATATAGACAATTCGCTATTGTTTGTTATAGGTGGATCCGTGTAACGCATTTCCGTCACATTTAATATATTCATTTGATGTCAAAATAATGGGTTTGCACTGCAACATCCACTTTTTCCCATCGTTTCATCTCTATATCCGACTTGAAATCACGCAGCTCTTGCTCTAGCTGCCTCTGCTTTCCCAATTCTTGCAAGATCGCTTTTGTATGCTTGTCCTTGACAGATGCCATCAAACTGCGAAACTCCTTTCTCAAGCTGCTCTCCTTGATAGTGGACACCTTGTCATCACAAATACGCTTTTCTAGCAGCTGTTTGTCTTGATGTAACACATGGATTTCATCTTCAAACTTCTTTCTTTCATTGTTAAAGTCCACAATATTTCGTGTCAGACGGTCGTATTCCTTGAGAATGCGCTCTAATTCCGCCTCTGTGCTGGCAGACTGCAAGATGAACGCAGACTCTCTTGTCGTGAATGTTTGCTTGGCCTGATCAAATTCCTGTTGTAACCGAGCTAATTGGCGTTGTAAATGACTCTCTTCAGGGACACTGGTCATGCTTTTTTGAGCTTGCTCTTGCTGTCGTTCTGTTAAATAAGCTATAGTGGATACAACTGCTCCTTCGCAATCAATAAACTCTGTCTTCATGACTTGTTGGCATTGATCCAGTATATTCTTCTTCTGGCAAGACCATGCAAGCTCTCTTTCATGTTGCTCCTTGATCGTTTGTTGCAATTGAGTGTTTCGCTGCTCAACAATACCAAGCTGTCGACGTAATGATAGATTCTCCTCCTTGCTCTTCTCCTCCTCTTTGATGGTAGCCTCCTTCTTGCACTGCAATTCCTGGTGCAGTTGCTCAATTTGTATCTGACATGATGTGTGATTTTCTTCCTCTTTGATAGTAGATGGTTGGCTCTTTAATTTGTTAATTTCTGCCTCTTTTGACTTTAACGTATGCTCCAAGGATGTCACGCGATCCTGCAATGATTGTCTGCGCATCGTTTCCTGCATCAATTGGTCTCGCAACACGGCCATGTCTTTCTCTTGCTTTTTAGCTATAAGCTGTCTTTTGGACCTACTTCGTTCCAGCTCCAATACCAGGCTTGCACTTCTCTCTCGTTGTCGCACGAGTTCTTCGTGAGTGTTGGACTGAATCTCCATGACCCTCAGTAGTTCTTGCTTTTGCTTCAATTGGCGAGCTAGCTTCTCGATGATGTCTTCAATCCTTTGATGCAATATGCTGGTAGGTGTGTCCTCGTTTGCCATATAAACTGTGCTCGGCGACGTATCAATACTGTTTGCCTGTGTAAATGCCGATGAAGATGATATGGACGACGTTGATGAGGATGAGGATGACGAGGAAGACGAGATTGATGTGGATGTCAGCGTAGGAACCTGTTGGCGCTCTACACTGTCATCAAAGTAATTGACTGTGGACTCTAGCTTCACAAGGATTTTGGTCAATATACGTTGAATGTCCTCCTGTGGTAATTGGCATTGCTGCTGCATTGCTGTCGCCAGTGTCCCCGCCAGATGTTCCAGGTACCTTGTCTCGGTGCGATGAGCAGATTGACTTGTAAAATAGAACTCATCCACTAGCAGTGTTGTTTGCTGACTGGATTGGCAGATGTCCTGTATGAAATCTGTCGCGGATGACTGATCCAGCTTGAATGCTGTTGCTGCTGCTCTTTGAGTATCCGTTTGAATTCGAATTCGACTATATATGGCATCTACTAATTGATGCAAGTGTTGAAATTTCTATATATCCACATTAATTACACACGATAAAACACACGTCAATCAAAACAAATTTACTTGGGCTAGTTGCTCTGCCTCCACATAGTCCATTGGCTTGAAGTTGGATGCTGCCATGACAGCGTGCGTCATATTGAGCTCATCTAGCATGATAGTATAATCCTTTGGAGCTGTTGATAGTTGATGTTGTTCCATCGGCATACTAAATTGTTGCCATGGTAACACATCAACATCCATGGATGCATGATTAGCTGCAATGCCAATATCCATCACAGATGATTTTGCAGTAAATTTCGATTTCAAGTGCTCCAATGACGATTGCTGCTTTCTAGAAGGTGTCCATGTCCCTACATCTTTCATGACAGGCACCTTATCATCATTGCTGGCTAATTGTGTTGATTTGACAGCTTCGCTTCTATATCTCAATGACTTTGTGCGAGCAGGTGTAGTAATGTGTATCATTGTTGAGTGATGGAAACAAGGGAAAAAAGACGAAAAAGGGAGACTCACTCTACAATATAAACGAAATTAAATACGTTTGTTTCTAACATGAACGCTTTTATTATTGAATGCCTTAATTAAGCACTGTTTACAATTCCCGCGAATCTGTCACTGTAATTCGCCTCAGTAGATCCCTTACTTTGTCATCACTGGCAATGATTGTAGTAGATGATCCATTCATGATGATTCTGGCATTCATATCAGAGGGCAATTCAATGGTTGTGATGCCATTGATATCTTTGGTAATATGGATAGGTATCGCATGCTATTCGTGTGTTATGAGTCCATCTTTTCCCCCTTTTTCATTGCGTTATAGACACACTGTACCTCTTCAAACCGTCTGATAGTCGTATTCAACTCTGTATGAATACGCAATTCACTCTTGTGATCCAATATCAGCGCTTGATCGTCCTTCACATTGGTGCTCGGGTGTATCTCTAAGCGATTGTTGTAGTAATTGAGAGACCCATTGATAGGAGCCCAAGCAGAGAAATGAATACCATCACTATTAGGCACCATAGTAGGATCGATGGTTTTAGCCAACTATACGACACACAACAGAAAGGAGGTTTGTATTGCAACGTTAGAGAGAAAAAGGAGACGCCATCTTACCTTTTCGCTTACAGAGACTCTTTCCCAATCTCTATTGACATCGATGCGTACAACTCCCTGATGATATATATGAACTTGCGTTCCCTGAGATTGTTCCTCTTTCACTAATTCAGCTCCTTTGATACCAGGGATCAGCAAATGGCGTGTGTTGCTTCCTACATGCTGCCAATGTGTGTGTAAAATGGAAGGTACATCCTCTAGTTTGAGTCGAGTATCCAATGGAAGTCGTATAAAGTTCATCTTGCAGTCGACGGGTATATCATGTTGAATGTCCTGAGGCGAGTGGGGATCAATAAAGATACAGGTGTTTAGCTCAGAGTGTCCCCAATGGTTCAGAAACCACATCAATGGCCCTTTGGTGATACAAGTCGAGTCTCCTGTAAACACGATACATGGCTCTCGAATGGATGTCTCAGATAGCACTGATGCCTCCAAGGAAACAATCGTCTTTACTGCCCCGGTGTTCATCAATTCTCCATGAGCCAGAGGCATTTGTGGCAGGTACAGCAAATCATGGCGTCCAGCGTTCATCCACTCTCCACAGATATTGGCATACTTGAGACTTTGATCTGCAATGGGATTCGCTACATAGATGGGTGTTTGGTGTCGTTCGTGTCCAATCTCTTTTCCAAGCGATTTAAAATACTCTTCAATGTCTCCTATCAGATCAAACAGGATGCCCATGGGTGGAGCAACAATCACCGAGTTGTGCAGCGACTGATTTGTGCGTGCTATATCGAAGTTAGTCGGATTCATGGGTTGCATCACGTACATAGAGTTACCTAGATGGACATATAATTTTGCCTTGGCTCTTTCAAACGACAGTTCTCGCTCAGATTGCTGGCTCAGCCCTCCAACTACCACCACATCTGCGTCTTTCAGGATATCTGGATCAAACGGTGCTGGATGGAGATTTGCATACAGGGAGGACGAGGATAGAAACGCAATTCTTTTAAAACTAGACTCTAAAAGCCAATTAGCACTTCCCAATGAATAGCCTGAACTGTATGCTACCAAATTCAATGTAGAAAATAAGGACAATGTCTCGGTATAGCGTACAGGCTGTACCTTTTCAATACAAGAAGTGATATCTTTCAGGGTGTAGATAGATCTCCACCCTTCAGAGGGCAGAGCGAGATCACCCAATTGGGAGAAATGAGTAGCCACAGTAGGCTCAATGCGAGACGTATTGTTATGACCATGATAAAACACTAACTCTTCCATGCGCTGCTTTCCATATTCAATCGTTGGCTCAGTTGCAATGATACGGCCTTTGTATCCAAGATATTCAGTCAGAAAGGGTAGCCCAAGCATGCATTCACTGTTGGCAATCAAAACCAAATCAATGGAATCCATATCAATCAAGCTGAAATCAGGCACTCGGAATACGCTTGGATGGTCGCAGTTTTTCACGCTTGTAGTCAATGATGAGTATTGTGTATCGGCTGTGCGTTTGCCTTGAGCGCTAAATGTGGATAGTATGGAGCCCAAATCATTGCCGCCTTGTTCTTGTCCATCGAGAGCATCGTCTTGTTCTTGCTGATATTGAGGTTGTGGTATAGTTAGTGTTTCAATAGGGCAGTTGATCAGGATGGTGTGCTGATTGATTTTGCATAGAAACGTATTGGATGTGGATCCTTTGTGGTCGAGACATTGTATCTTCATTTTTGTTTATGCTCTAAGTCGCATTAAGCCAACACGGTGCCAGCAATGTAGGCATTGAATCGTGGCTTGGATGTGTCCATCCTAGACGGTCACTGGTTGGGCCCTATCGATGCCTGAGTATAGCTTTGGTGAGTGGTGAGGGAAGATGGCTTTTTGGGAGTTTCAAAATGAAAAAGCTTTTCTTCTTGTTTTGATCTTTTTTTTTTTTTTTTTTTTTCCTTTCATCTGCCAACAGAAATTTACAGAAAATGTATTTGATGTACTACTTGAACAACGAGGGTGAGCGTGTCTATACTCTCAAGGTAACATCCCCTATGAATAATTTGAAAATAGCACATTGGTTGACACATTTGCTCGAGTAGAAGACCGATCCCAAGGGTTTGCCCACCAAGTCAGCTCATCCTGCTCGTTTCTCTCCTGATGACAAGTTCTCTCGCCAACGTGTCACCATCAAGAAGAGATACAACATTCTGCTCACTCAACTTCCTGCTCGTCCTTATTAATATCATTTTTATCAAAATCGCATCAACATTATAAAAGAGGAGGAGGAATTGGAATTTGGAAAGAAATGCTTCTTCCAGTCTACTGTAAATTACATTTCAAATAAAAGAATACACAAAGGATATCATGTGAATCGGTATGCTGATAGGAACGGTTATTATTGTGCTGTGGCATGCACAAGTGTGAATGAGCATGGCATGCCATCAGGTTGTCTGTCTATTTTGACATGTCTTCCTGTGACAGTTTTGCTTTTGGGAAATCCTCCTCTTAAATCTTGAACAGATGGCAAATATTTTCTCTGGCTTCTCTCATCTTGTAGTTGCAATGGCCAATTCAAAGTTTGAATATGTGCGTCATTTCGAAATGGCAGACAACATGTTGCCTAGTACATGGCTCGTTGTCCGTATCGACGGTCGTGGATTTCATCGATTCTCTCAGACACACAATTTCGCAAAACCAAATGACAGAAGAGCCATTGAACTCATGAACAGATGTGCGATTGAAGTTATGAAGGATATCAAGGATATTGTCTTGGCTTACGGACAGAGCGATGAATACAGTTTTATTATTCCAAAATCATCCAATCTGTATTCTCGACGATCAAGGTGGGTTACATTGGTTGATAGGAGGGGAACAACGGCAAATTGACAGCTTTTTGTTGGCAGTAAAATCTCGTCGACAGTGGTGAGTTTGTTTGCTTCTAACTATGTGATGCATTGGGCAGAATACTTTGGCCAAGACAAACTACAATATGCGCCATGCTTTGACTCGAGAACCGTCTGCTATCCAAATGACAAGGTGCTAAGAGATTACTTGAGTTGGAGACAAGCTGATTGTAAAATCTGATTTGCATGATTGAGTCTGCCCTTGTCCACTAACGGAACATCTCATAATAGGTCACATCAATAACTTGTTCAATACAACATTCTGGGCTCTAGTAAAGTCTGGCATGACAGAAGATGCAGCCGAGAAGCATTTGAGAGTAAGTCTTGTCAAAGTATGTTTGTCGAACCCCACAACTCAAATGTCATACAACTAGGGCTCCTTCTCCAAAGACAAGAACGAGATTCTGTTTACAGAATTCAACATCAACTACAACAACATTGAGCCAATCTACAGAAAGGGATCCACCATCATCCGCCAAAAGACAGAGGTTACTTCCATTTCACCAAGAAATGGCGAAGAGGTGCAACGCATCAAACTTATACCAACTGCCGTCTATGACGATATCATCGGACAAGAGTTCTGGGATCGTCATCCTGAGTTGCTTGCCGAGAAGAGAAGATAGATAAATAAATAGACCTTTTTGATGATTTAGATGACAAGAGCCAGTTTCAGGCACAGAGATTGACGCTGTCAAGTGGGGGGGGGGGCGGGGCGGTGATACATGCAATTTTGCAATGCCTATCAGATAAAGTTTTGGTAGCGACGTACGAGCACTGCTATGTCAGACATGATCTCTCGAAATACCATTGCCAATTAAGCTTGACCTGCTGAAATGTGGTCAACAAGCTTCAGCTTGTTTGATCCTTCAATGATGTCATTTAGAATGCCAATTATATAATAAATGTTCCGTCCCTAGACACTTTTACAAGCCTACTAATATGGAAATTGAATTTCTAGGCATTTGTCTGGCCTGGCTCATATATGATTAATGATTTTATAATCAATCAACAAAAACGATTTTTATTTTTACCATCTTTCCTATGCTCAATGCTGTCAACAACGTTTTCTTTGAACGACGACCCGGAGCTTCAGAGATTTTACTACTTACTACAGACATTTTATGCAGCCCATGAATCGTCAATGTCCAGACTAACGTTATTAAATATAGAATGCAAGAAAATATTATTATGAATGATAGTGCTATGACTTGCCATCTACTTTCCATACGCTTCAAGGGCATTTATTACTGTATTGCCTTATGGAAAGAGCATTGAATATGCCAGCCAGCCCACCACCCAAAATCAATTCAAATCTCGACTCATAGTCTGCTCCAGATTGGCCAAATCTTGATAATTTTCGACTCGATTGAACTATTTTCGCAGATTTAACTAAGAAAAATATGCTAATCATTCGATGCTTCCTAATACGCCCGTGGTGGTAGGGCGAAGTGGTTAAGCATCCAACATGCCATCTGAATGATCCCGGTTCAAATCTCAGTGAATACATTTTTGGTGATTATTTTGACATAGTACTGATGTCCTCGTTTGGTGTTTTGTGCTCTTATCTAGTATCCATATTTCGACGATTCGCATGATTGTATTGGCTCTAGGTGTCGCACCTGATTAGTAGTACATTTCTTTCCCAACTTGGTTCATTATATATCTTGTTCCCCATCATTGCAGACATTGGGTCCACCAACAGTCTTTTCTTTCCCTCAGTATGACATTTTAAGGACTTTAAATAAAACCTGGAGCTCGATTCCCCTACAAAAAAAAATGCTTCCTAATACATTCTTGGAGTGCTTTTCAAGGCGCATCCAATGGTACCAAGTAACATGGATGTTTTGAATAAACTTATCAAGCAATTTATAAAAATATGAAAAGAGGTTTCTGGCCGAAGGTCGAAATTTTACATATTAAGGTTCCACAAAGATGATTTCAAGGGCTATGTTGGATCGATGGAAACATTTTGACTAAATATTTACCATAGTAAAAGTGGTCGTTATCAAGGTGAAAAATGCGATTGTTTGATTTTCAATGAAAACCATGAGGGGTACCTCATGCTTTTTGGTCGATTTTTGACCATGTTTTTTTTGATCCCCAAAAAGTTGAGCAAAGGTGTCAGGAAGTAACCCCTAGATGAGAGCAATTGTTTGGTGCTATTCTGACGATCTAAAACGGCCTTGAACGCGAGAAAACGCAGCTCAAATGCACTCAGGTTTTGCTCTATTAGGTACACTAATGAATAAAAAGGGGAAGTAACAGTATGCTGCTTGCCGGTATATGAAATAACTACGTGTATATGCATGTAGAGCATCACATAAGAATCAGATTCATAGATAATATGAATGGTTTTTCATGTGATAATAGAGGGTCAATATGAAAGTAGCAGTGTTTTGATAAGATGCGCAAGGGCAATTGGTAGCACGAGCTGCTGCTGTGCAGGTTGGTTTCCACCAAAACGAAGCGCAGGTAGAGAGCCATCCGAAGCATACACACTCGTATATTCCAGTGAGGTTCCATTGCAATGTAAGTATTTTAGCTTGCTATGCCATGCAGATCCATGAAATATATTGCTATACCAAGCTCAAACTGTCTCGACCTTTGATCCAAGGATCTTGACTACCTTCATTAACGCATGAGAGCATGTACTGCAACAGGAGCCATTCCGATCCGGAAGTACTGATGAATCCACGGGCAAAAAAACTAGCAAAATCTTTTTGAACCTCAGAATAAGAATATTTAGTCAAACAGCATCAGTGAACCACATTGAATCCTCCTCTTTAATCCATTCCAAGTAGATACTATGGTAAGCAGATAGACACATCCGTTATCAAAGATATATCGATGGATTAACCATGCATACAACAATAGGGTCGCGTTAGGTATGATTGATATTTGGAGCAACAAAAGGCAAAAAAGATGATGGGAAGGATGGATGCATTAATGTGTGTGATTGCTGTTCAATTGATGTGGATTCCTCAGCCATTGTGTCTTTTTTTTTTTTTTTTTGCTTTGGAAGTGAATGTGAATGTGATAACTAAACAGTTTTCCTATAGAACTAAGACTGTCAAGAAGGCTTCTCGTGTTGTCATCGAAAAGTACTATCCTCGTCTCACTTTGGACTTCCAAGTCAACAAAAAGATCCTCGATGAAGTCTCCATCATCCAATCTAAGCGTCTCCGTAACAAGATTGCTGGTTTCACCACCCACTTGATGAAGCGTATTTCTCGTGGTCCCGTCCGCGGTATTTCCTTCAAGTTGCAAGAAGAGGAGCGTGAGCGTCGTGATAACTACGTTCCCGAATTCTCTGCTTTGGATACCTCTCTCATTGAGGTTGATCCCGAGACCAAGGAACTCCTCAAGGCTATCAACTTTGAGAACTTGCCTGGTGTCCAAGTCACCAACCCTGTTGCTGCTCAAGCTGATGTCCGTCGTGGTCGTCGTGAGAACCGTGGACCTCGTGCTCCCCGTACTCAAACCGAGTCTGCTTAAATTCTCTCTTTTTTAACACAATAAAAAAGGGTCTTTTTGATTAAAACAATGCATTGCTTCTTGTTTATTCAATGTTCCTCCAATGTATGGTTAGAGGAGAGTATAAATGGTGCTGTGTATGTTTGTGTTGTGTGTGTGTGTGTTTGTGTGTGGTAGTTGGTGAAATAATGCAGGTGAATTTTGTTTAATTGAGTTGCAATCCCTTTGATCTCAAATCGCTTTTCGCTTGTGCGATTTCCTAATTGGATGTTTAGTCAAATACTCCACTAGACATAGGGGTGTAATTTACTTACTCCCATCAATTCATGATAGGCTTCAGGGCAATCGCGGAAAGTGTACATGGCATTGCCAATGTTGCCAAGACAATAGCAGCCAAATGTAATCAAGGCCCACCAAGGAAGCTATGATAGATGTTAGTTCAAAAGCGCGTGTAGACCACATATGAGTCGAGACATACAACAGGAATAATCTTGTCTTGAACAGTTTCTGGCAGAGGAATGAATCCCAAAAAGAGGATGATGTAAGATACAATAGCAATGGCGGCAAAGGTGTATGCTTCAGTGGCTCTGGTCATTCTGTTATAAAATGTTAAAAGAGGAAACAAGGCATTCCAATGAGTATAACCACCATGAGATGAGGGATGTTGAGCCAACACCTACGTGACTGAGTAACTTGCCACCAAATGAACAATCGACACGGGCAATGCTACCCATCCTCCTCTCTTTTTCCGTCTCCTGGGATTCCAGACACACACACACACACACACACACACATACACACACATATGGTAGGCACATCTGCATAGCCAACGATTTCTTGACCTAAACCTCACTCACAGGCAAACGATAAAATAGTAGGCACCATTGCCTTCTTTTCAACCGTCATTGGATTCCTGTATTATTCAACATGGACATTAATCATGGTAAGCATGAAAAGCATCGCCGTGCCATGGATAGCAACTAACATTCAAGAAAGCCATTTGTCGATGAAGGCCATCCCTCGCACAACTACTTCCCAGCCTGGCAATACGCTATTAAAGTACCTTTATTGATCATGATTGTTGGATTGTCAGCGATATTTACATTCTTATCACTGGTGATGATTAAAAGCAAAAAGAGATCACTGTAGTTTTTGCTTGTGCAATTGGATCAAATGGGGTTTAGCCAAGTAGAAGATGGCGCCACCAAGGGCAATGATAATGTAATGGCAGTAGTAAACCTCACGCCATACTTGCAGAATCAAGGGTATATGAAGCAGATCAAAGCAAGGGACCAGCATGTTGAGTAGTCCCATCGATGCAATCCAAGTACACACATCGTACACTCGTTTGATTTTTTTGGGCTTTTGATCTGCTGTCAAGAAGAAGGGCCGAATGGTTCTACGTACTTGTCTTGCTATCAATTGCAACAGCGAGGCTGTCATGAAGAACACTGAAAAGAAATCAATAAAAACAAGGACCACATTTCAGACATACTAGCAATACTTACTATAAAACCCGGGATGAAATCCATGCCACATGCTAGAGACAATGTAGGTTTTCAGGGTGGTGCTTGTTGATCCAGGAGGGTTAAATCGCAAATACACATAGTGTCGAAGCCAGTGGTTGGCACCAATGTTCCAGTTCTCTGATAATTGCTTGTACGATTGAGCCAACTCACAATCCAGCACATTGACATTGTTCAGCTTATTCCATTGAGGCTCTCCGTCAATGACACCATTGAATCCGAACCCTGACAATATCGAAGCTCCCTCTGATAGATACCAGATAAAGTAGTACTTGCATCTTGTCAAAAAGGCAGACAACTGGATAAACATGATCCTAACATGCGGTTAGGCCCTTTGGTATGTCATGCTCGGTTATGTTATGCACTTACTTGTACCAAAACGAATGTGCTTTCCAGGCAGGCGTCAGCGCTTCGAAATAGTTGAACCTGGGAGCCAAGAATACCAGGAACATGACAAAAACCAAGCTTTTCCCGAGCCGCTTCAATGCAGGAAGTCTGCTTGAATACTCCTTTTCAGGAGAACTTACGAACCGCAGATAATCCATGTATTCACAGGTGGGGCCTGCCAAGAAGCCAGCAAAGAAAAAGACCCAGCCATAGTACTCCAGTACAGTAGGATAAGTAACAATGCACATTTTCTGCGTATGGCTGGATAGTTTGTTCTGATTTGCTGGCAGGCCATCCAATACATTGAATCCATAGGAGGATAGTTTTATGGTAATGATCATCAGTGCCCCTGAGTAGTCGAGGTCGGTATCACCTTCAAACCCTTTAAATTGACGACCAATGTGGCTATAGGAAACAAGGGGCGTGTTATTTAGTGTTCATTTCGCCACAGGTCATGACCATCCTCACTTACCAAACAGCCATGCTTGCCATGACCAGTGTGAAGTTGATCCAGGCAATCTTTGGATGATGACGGCAGTACCGCAACAAGAGATAGCTGACAGTAGAGACGGCCAAGATGTGAATGAATCCGTCATACAATTTCAATATGGACAGCATAATAAACGTTGTGTATAGAATGGAAAACGCATGTTTGACATTGGCCGATTTCAAATGTTTAAACAAGATGGCGCATGGATAGGTGGATAAGATGGAGAATGCCAGCTTCAGATGGTCAGGAGAGACATTGCCGCCCAGGTGAGAAGAGAGCTTTGCGAATAAATGATCCATGGTATGGTAATAAAAGAGAAAGAGAAGAGCAACATCATGTAGATCAGAGCATAGGCTTTATAGCAAGTTGTAGTGTCATTAGACTCTTTGCTGGGCTTTCTTTGTGAAACACTCGCACTAAGGATAATATACTCCAACAAAGGGCTTCCATTTTTCTTTCTCTTTTACCTTCTTGTTCTCTGCTGCTTTGTCCAATGTCTAATAAGATTGAAACAAGCCCCTTTGAGGATCCCTCAAATCCGTTCCAGGACCCTTCCATCACATCTGCCTTGAATTCAACACGTGCGGTCCAGGAAGCAGCCGAAGAAGATGTACCTTTAAACGATTTCAACGCCACTAGTTTTCACCATGTATCCGATAACCGAGATCCCTTCAGCTCCTCTCAGACAACTCTACCCACACAGCCAAACGACTACAGCCAAAGGGAAGAGGCACTTCGACAAAAAGAGCGTGAGTTGGCAGACAGAGAACGAGATCTGGAGCAGAGACAACGACAGACATTGCAGCGTAGAGACAACAATTTTCCACCATGCTTTCCCATCTTGTACCTCAACATTGTGGATGAAATCCCCATGCAACATCAGACAACAGTGTTGTGGTTATATAGAGAATGGCTCCTGTTTTTGATTACACTGGTCATGAACTTTTTCGCTTGTCTCTGGGTCTTGTTCTCGCATCCAGCCTCAGTAACCAGTGCGCCAACAAATATGGGTGTGGCTTTAACCGAGCTATTTACACATACATTGGCAAGCTTCTTTTTGTGGTATCGCCCTGTTTACAATGCCTATATGAAGGATAATTCAATGTATTTCTGTAAGTAAAGCCAATGCTGGAGTGTAGGAATGGGGTTTAACGGTACATGCAGTCTTCTTTTTCATCTTTAACGGCTTTCATATCTTGTATACCTTTTACATGGCTGTCGGCATCCCATCTACGTAAGTATAGCTACTGTTGTGATGTGGATGGATTGGATGCTAATTCGTCTTTTTCATTCAGCGGTGGTGCTGGCTTGATTTTGCTAGTAACGCTATTTTCAGAGCATTACATTGGCCCTGCTGTCTTGACCTTGCTCGCTACCGTCTGTTGGCTCTCCATGGGCATTTTGGCAGTGATTTTCTACAAAAAGACCTACGATCACTACAAAGCAGCTGGCCACACATTTAATGAGGCCAAATCCGAGGCCTACTCACACATGGGCCGCTCCACTGTGGTGAGAGAAGCAGCTGTTAGTGCTGCTTGGAATTCTGCTACCAATAGAAGATAGGTTGCTTGCACACAAAAAAAGGGGGTTCGTTTATATCACATGTCATTCATTTTTCACCTACTACCACCACATTACAATAAACATGTGAAATACCATTATTTTTTTCTTTTTCTTTTCTCTACATTTCCCCACATTTCGATGCCTCTGTTATCAAAGCCTGTGGACACTACTAGGACAAACAAGATATTCTCAAGCAGCTTGATTGTACTGGTCTTGGTCGGCTTGTATCAGTCCAAAAAGAGCTGGCAAAAGACAGCCAAGCTAAAGCAGAATGAAAAGCAAAAAGACATCTCCAGCCTGTTTCCCATCATTGATTTCTCGCAAAAGGTGGGTGTCAACAAAGAGTTCAGACGGCAGTTGACGTCGATTGCACACATTTTGTTTCCAAATTGGCACACCAAGGAAATCCTGCTGTTGGTATTGCACACCATCTTTCTGGTATTGAGAACATATTTGAGTGTGGTGGTGGCACGATTGGATGGTCGCATTGTTAGGGATTTGGTAAGCTTATAGTGAGTGAGTGAGTGAGTGAGTGAGTGAGTGAGTGAGTGAATGAGTGTGTGTGTGTGTGTGTGTGTGTGTGTGTGTGTGTGTGTGAGAGAGAGAGAGACTAACATTTGGGGCATAGGTCAATGGCCATGGAAAGCGTTTCTTGACTGGTTTAGGCTACTGGTTTGCCATTGCCATTCCTGCAACTTACACCAACAGTATGATCCGCTATCTGCAATCAAAACTGTCCATTGGATTCAGAACTCGATTGACCAAGTACATTCACGATTTGTATCTGGACAAGGAAAAGACATTTTACAAGGCCATCAACCTGGACAGCCGTATTCAAGGCGCAGATCAGTAAGTATGTTCAATATCAATGGTATTCCACATGTTCTGACAGAGGAGCCTATAGATTTATTACCACTGATGTTGCCAAATTCTGTGAAACCTTATCGTCACTCTACTCTAATCTCGCAAAACCTATTCTAGATACCATCATTTTCAATTACCAGCTCACAAAGTCCATTGGTCTGGTAGGCATGGTTGGACTCACCATCAACTACTTTGTCACAGCCAAACTGCTGCGTGCTGTTACTCCATCTTTTGGTAAACTAGCTGCCATTGAGGCAAAATTAGAGGTAAACACAGTAATCACATGCAAATCATAGCTTGCTCACATTCTCTTATTGTATGATTAGGGTGATTTCCGTGCTGCTCACACTCGTCTGATCACCAATGCTGAAGAAATTGCCTTTTACAACGGTGCCGAGTTGGAGCATTCCATTCTCAACAAGACCTATATGAAGCTCATCAAACACATCAACTCCATCTACAAGATCCGTATCAGCTACAATATGTTTGAGGATTTCCTCATTAAATACGCTTGGGGTGCATTTGGCCTTATCATGTGTGCCATTCCCGTTTTCACACCACATCTGGTCGGTGCTGTGCCTATCGACACATCCAAAGACGATCCCAATGCTCAAGTGGGCGCTAGAACAAAGGGATTCATTACCAACAAACGTTTGATGATGTCCTTGGCTGATGCTGGTGGACGCATGATGTACTCTTACAAGGAACTCGCTGAGCTGGCTGGCTACACATCCCGTGTCTACAATCTGATGTCTGTGCTGCATGCTTTGCACAAGAACAACTACGATGGACCCAAGGAAGAAGTCGCCTACACCTTGACCAACATTCACGGTAAAGTGGTATACGACGATGAAAAGGGTATTTCGTTTGAGAATGTGCCTATTGTCACTCCTGCTCCTGGTCAAGATCGAGTAGGCGAAGTTTTGGTAAACAACTTGAATGTGCAAGTGCGCCCAGGAGAGCATTTGCTGGTAACTGGGCCCAACGGTGTAGGCAAGACGGCTGTTGCTCGTGTCATTGCTTCGCTGTGGCCTGTGTTTGAAGGTACCTTGACAAGACCTACTGATCGCGACATTTTCTATATCCCTCAACGTCCTTACTTGAGCTTGGGCACATTAAGAGACCAAGTTATATATCCCCACACAAAGCAGCAAATGATGGATGCAGGTCGCACCGAGGAAGAGTTGATGAAAATTTTGGAAATCGTGCATTTGGCTTATATTCCTGACAGAGAAGGAGGCTGGGAGACTCAAAAGGAATGGAAGGATGTCTTTTCGGGAGGTGAAAAGCAAAGAGTAAGTGTGTGCAATGCCCAATGTAATATAGTGAGAAAGATTGACAGTTGTATAGATTGGCATGGCTCGTTTATTCTACCATCATCCCAAATTTGCCGTGTTGGATGAATGCACTAGCGCAGTGTCTACCGATGTGGAAGGCCTCATGTATTCGCATGCCAAGGACATGGGCATCACTTTATTGACCATCTCTCACCGCCCTGCTTTGTTCAAATACCATCGCTTCCTCTTGCGTCTTACTGGCAACAACGGTGAATGGGAATGGGAGGCAATCGGTACCAAAGAGCAATTACAGTCTGTTGAGAAGGAGCTTGCTAGCTTGCAATCCAAATTATCTCAAGTAGATGCCCTCAAGTCTAGATTAGCAACCATAGACCAAGAGCTTACCTTGAAAATGTAAATCTTATCAGTCACACCTCGTATATCAATAAATTTTTTTTTTTACTCGCATCTATAAAAACGAACCCAACATCCCATCCCCCATTTCCTGTTTTTCTTTCACCACCTCAAACATGAAACAGTAAGTACTCTTTGTTGCAAGACTATGGGTGATTTTAAAAAGGACGGAAAAGTGTTGATGATAACGAATCAATACCTATAACGCTTTATTTTGGTTGACCGTTTTGGACGACCGAGTGTAATGATAGCTATATTTTATGTCATAGTTACACTGAGCTTTTTCATCCTTTTTGTATCTATCCATCAGTCGTTTTTGATTTTTAGAATGATATACTAATCCTGCCATTAGTTAGGTTCTATGGTGTCTCTACAGTTTTGTATTATATATTATCAATAAAAAAAAAACCCCCCTTTAAAATTTTAAAAATGTCGTGTTCATTGTGCAATGAGTTGAGCGTGTGTGGTGTGGCTTGGTAGTTAGATCGAGGATTATTTGTTCGAATTATGTTTTGTCATGCTTCAAGGATGAGAAAAAAGCTCTCCCTTCTCTTTTTACTTTTACATTGTAAACATACAACATGTCACAGGATCCTTGGGATGATTGGGAAACTGCTGCAGATGCTGGTGTAAATTTTATTGTTATTTTCGTTACGTCTAGATTTGATTCATTGATTTGAAAAAAAAAAAAAAACTATTCTAGTTGAATGATTGCAAAATACCCACCGAAAAGGTCAAGCCAAAAGCGACAACAACTACAACCTTTCAATCAAACCAACAATTATGGGAAAAAGCGTAAGAAAGGGTCTTACAGCGTAACCATGTCATTTGGCTTAGATTCTCTTCTTCAATCATAGTAACCAGTTTGCTTCGCCTGTCATTGTGCATACCAACACATTAGCTGCTCACGCTGATTATAAACCAGAGGTACCATAGCAGCAGGCTTACTCACAAACGTAGCTGGATCTTTAACATGACATGTTGTGATAATAGCTAAAGATTCTGAAGCGGCCTCAAGACGCCAAAAGCAAAAAGGAGGTTATCCTGACAAAACCTGTAAAGAGCCTAGCTGAAAAGGAAAAGGATTATGAAGCAGCAAAGCGATTGATTGATGAGAAATTCCAAAGAAAATAAAGAGGCCAAGAGTTTAGTCGAATTTCATTTGCACTATTGAATAAGGTGCATTTCGCATTTAGATTTGCATTTGGATTTGCATTTGGATGAGCAATTTGCACCAATTTAAGTGATTATATATAAGATGCGCGTCTAAAGCAAAGCAGGTTAATCAGACTAAGCTACAGAGCCTCTCAATCTGCACTTCCCTTGTTAGCTTTTATTGTATTTTCATCAAAAAGGCATTTTGCCAGCCATAAACAATTTAAATTCAGATTGTCATTCTGTCTCGATTCGTTGATTTTTGATTCATTTGCGACTTGATTGATCTATTTTGTAATATTCGACTATATGAACTGTAATAATCATCCCATACTTCCTAGTACATCTTTGGTGTACTTTTCAAGGCACACTCAATGGTGCTAATTATAAGATGTGTTTTGAACAAACTTATCGAGCAATGTTTGAAAATAGGAAATAAGGTTTTTCGTCAAAATGTCGAGATTTCGCATATGAAAGTTTCACAAACAAAAGTCTCGGGGGTTGCTTTGGATCGAAAGGAACATTTTGATCTAATATATACTATAGTAGAAGTCTTCAATTTCAAGGTCAAAAGCGCGATCGTTTGATTATTGATGAAAACCATGAGGTATCCCTCATGCTTTTTTGGTCGATTTTGGTCGATTTTTGACGATCCCAAAAAAGTTGAGCAAAGGTACCAGCAAGTTAGTGCTAGTTGAAAGCAACTGTTTGGTACTACTCTCAAAGTCCAAAACGGCTTTTAACACGAGAAATCGCGCCTCAAACATACCTAGTGTTCGCTGCCTTTTGCATATTTATTAGTAAAAGACAATGCTACTATACTGTTTGTCTATATTTGAATTGTTTCCATTGCCACAAACGTAGAGTATTGCTGGAGAGCCAGAACCATTGTTACAGGCCGTTTATAAAGAATTCTCAAGTGATACTGGACAGTTAAAAAGGAAAACTCTAGCATTTGCTAATAAGATTCGCGTTAGTAGCGTAGAATGCTTACTGCAAACAGTTTCTGGTGACCAACTGATGTGTAAAAGCTAATTTGTTGGTCAGTTATGCAATGTAAATTGTGAGGAGAGCATGTGTAATACAATGTCTTTTCTTTTCGTCTCAAAATCGCTGTGCCTGAACGAGTGTTGTTCTGATTTTGGTTGTGCTGCCTGTGCTACTTATCGGATACCTAATGTGTGTAGTGTGGTTTACGTAGTGCTCTCCACCAAACCAGAGTAAACATGTTGGGATATAAGCAACAAGCATGCTTTCTATGTTTGATGAGGATCAAAATGAAGATGCAATGTCAATCCAAGGGCTGTAAATGGACACACTACGATGCACGTGAATTGAAGTTTACATAGATGTCAACAAAGAAAGCTATTTTCATGGATAAATGGGAAGAGCAAACTTCCGTTTAGCACTGACGTTGAATTTTGTGTGTGTGTGTGTGTGTCATGATGGCAGTAGTAAAAAGAGCATAAATCTTTTTCAGTTTTTTGGAAACCTAATTTTCCTTGTTTCTCTCTTTCACTCTTCTTTCAAACATAATACCATCATGGAGACCAGTGACGAGACAAGAGCATTGGAGCAAATACAGCAAACATCCGATACACCTGTACATACATTTGATGCAAACTTACCTCCGGAACGCAAACGGGCACAAGCCGAAGCGCATATCCCCAAAGACTTTGTACCAGACTTGAGAAGCCTTGGCCGTCATCAGGATGGGTTCGCTACAGAGATTGGGTCCAGTGATGCTGATAAAATCAAGCAAGCCATAATTGAAGCGACTCAGAAATCAGTCAGTCAGAATGTCACTCCTAATCAAACACAATCAAAGCGTCGTCAGCCTCAGCAGCCTGTCGTAAACACCATTGCTGGCTATCGTGTCAGCCATCCATTACCTGATGACTCTCGCATTGGCTGGACAGCCTTTTCAAATGCAACAAATCCCGGTGGCTCATTAGGCATCATGGCAACAGAAAAGAAGAAATCAGATGGCACGGTAGACGCATTGTACAGCACACTCATGAGCCCATTTGACGAGCATTGGCAAGACTATGGTGTCATCTTTGTTATAGGTGTTGGATTTTGGCTGCTTGTCAAAGCCGGAGGTAGCATGGGCTCGTTTATACTTGGTCTACTGTTTGTAGGTAAAGTGTATCATACGTATATTTCTATATCAAACGATGATTGACATGCTCTGTACACACAGCTTCGTATTATAGACTGAGCTTGAGTAGACTGGATACACGTGCCACAGACGATATGAAGCGAGACTTGGCATTCATTGCATTACAAACAGCCGATTACGAAAATGTTGAATGGCTCAACAATTTCGTCCAAAAGTTCTGGCTCATTTTCGAACCTGTTTTGAGCGCCTATGTCATTGAGAACATTGATACCTATCTTGTGGACTACCTGCCTGGATTTTTGGATTCTGTGCGCCTCACTACATTCACCTTGGGCTCAAAGCCGTTTCGAGTAGAAAGTGTAAAGTCATTCACAGACACCGAGCCTGATACAGTGGTAAGCCTCTGTGCATGATTATTTTTTGAAAGGCAGTAATGATGAACAACGCATGGTTTTGACAGTGCATGGACTGGGATGTCTCCTTTGTGCCCAACGATACCAATGGCATGACCAGAGATCAAATCGACAGAAAAGTGAGCCCCAAGGTAGTATTGAACATTCGTCTCGGTAAAGGTTTTGTTGGAACAGCACTCTCTGTGCTGGTGGAAGACATGAGTTTCAAAGGTCGTATGCGTGTGAAGCTGCAGTTTATCAGCAAAATGCCGCATGTCAAGATTGTGGAAGCTTGTTTTATGGAAAAACCCCAATTCGATTATGTGCTGAAACCTTTGGGTGGAGAAACATTTGGATTTGACGTGAATAATGTAAGAACTACTATTTGTAGCCATTTCAAGCCCATCTAACATTTAGAATGATGCCAGATTCCTGGCCTTCAAGGCTTTGTACGTGAACAAGCACATGCCATCTTGGGTCCCATGCTGTATTATCCCAACGTATTTGCATATGACGTTGAAAAGTTCTTCTCTGGCGAGTTGGATATCAGTAAGTGCGCGTTTTTATAGTAGGGCGTGTCATTGACATGTGGAATATCTATTAATAGGTCAAGCAAACGGTGTCCTGGCTGTCACTGTGCACTCATGTTCCAGAATTAATGCTTCAGACACTACCTTGAATCCATTCATTCGATTCTTCTTGAACAAGGCACAGGAGTTGGAGAAGACAGCTGTACTGGAGAACACTCACACACCGCAATGGAATGAGACCAAGTTCTTGCTGCTCAACAACCTGGACTCTATCCTCACCATGGAGTTAAGAACAACAAACAGCACAAAGAAAGCAGGCAAACGTTTGGCCAGATCACACTTTGATCTCAAGGACATAAAGGAGGAGGAAGACATGGAGCTGGATAATTTGTAAGTGTTGCTTTGTTGTGTGTTTATCAAGCCAGCTAACAAGTACACACTGTAGAACACTGCCAATGCAACGCCATGGTAAATTCATCACTGACCTCAAAGTGGATATGCGATATTTCCCTGTTTCCAAGCCGATCCAGAACCCTGATGGCACCTATATCGAGGCTGCTCCCTCCAGTACGTCTAGCACTTGCCTCACGTAGTACATTGTAACTAAAATCAACTCTGTTTTCTAGATTCTGGGGTCCTCCGTATCACAATTCACGAGTGCAAAAACCTGGGATCAAATAAGATCAATCCTTACGCTCTACTCAAGATCAACGGTGTGGACAGGTTTGAAACCCCTACATTCAAACGTACATCCAATCCCAAGTTTGAGAGGCCCTTTGAGATTCTTGTGTTGGATATGACGCAGGTGTACATCCGTGTGAGCATCATTGATCGTATCAATTTTGCCGGAGATGCCTCGTTGGGTTCGTGGAACGCTTATTTGACTGATATTATGCGGGATCAAGAAGACAAGGAGTACTGGTGGACTTTGCGAAAGAAGGGTCAAGAGATCAATGCTCGTTTGCGATTGAGTGTGCAATGGAAGCCTGTGGTAATGACAGGTCTTGCTAAAATGGGTGGTGTCGGCTTGTATTCTGCTCCTGTTGGTGTCATTCGATTCTCCATTTGGTCTGCCAAGAATCTCGTCTCGACCAAGTCTGATCTATACGTTCGCATCAAGAATGGAAAGCAAACCAGAGCAAGAACTGAAATCATTGATAGTACAGATTGTCCTGAATGGGGCGAGTTTCATTATGTTCCTATTCACTCTTTGCAAGAGGATCTTGTATTGGAGGTGATGGGCTGGACTTCTGGATCCAAGGACAAATCGCTAGGCTCCACTGTGTTCCCTTTGAATCAACTCATCAAACAATGCAAGAACGAAAACGAGGCTGTGTGGTACGAGTCCATGGCTGATAAGCTGGATAGACAAGTACCTCTTCATACAGGCAACACGCAAAAGGGCTTTTTAACCTATTCAGCTGAATTCTATCCCACCATGGCGCTTGCAGAAACAGACGATGACGAAGACCAAGCAGCACCTACGCAAGACCTTTCCATCGCTGTTCCAGACAAGCCCATCTCAGAAGCAAAAGCAGTACTGCCTAAAAAAGCAGAATTACCAGCATTTGATCTTCATGGCTTACCCATCCGATATACCCCGGATCAGCTCATCGACTTGTCATGCTATGGAAGTGGTGTGCTCACTGTCAAAATCCATGAGGTCAAGGCACCGCAAGTGTACGATTGTTACTGTCAAGTCATGGTGGATTCACTGACCCCTCAACACAAGACGGACACGCTCAAGGGACGCACTTTAGCATTCAATGTGACCACAGACGCTTTCATCAAGGACTCTGGTTTCTCTCGTGTCGCTATTGAGCTCAAACCGCCTCACAAGACTGAGAAGGATGATGACAGATTGGCCTACTGGTACGAGAGCAGCGAGCGCTTAATTCGTCATATCCAACAACGCGCTCGTGAAAAGCAGTTGGCCAGTAGTGGCAAATTTGACATGAGCGAAATGTTGCTGCATGCAGAGGAGGACGAGGGTGAGTGGTACAATTTGATCGCACCTGTTGGAGGCCCAGCACAAATCAAGCTTAGCTTTGGTTACGCCCCTTTGCTGAACTACACTGTGAACCCTGATGAAAGCATAGAAAACCAAGGTGTCTTGACCGTGACATTACTGAATGCAAGGAAATTGAAGGCTGTAGACAAGTCGGGCACAAGTGATCCCTATGTCAGATTCACAATCAACGGCGACATTGTCTATAAGAGTGCCGTTGTCAAAAAGAATTGCAATCCTGTGTGGAAGAATGAAGTGTTTGAAGTGCCTATTGTAAGTGATACTGCATGGAACGCATAAGATGGATTTTGTAAACTGACATTTCTTAGATTTCTCGAGTTACAGCCAGTTTCAGAATTGAGGTATTTGATTGGAACCAGATTTCTGGCGATGTTCCCTTGGGTTCAGGTGGTATCTCTATTCGCGGTGACACAGTCGAGAGTTTTAGTGCGCGTGATGTTGACATTCCCCTCGATGGACAAGCTGGCGACACTGGCACTGTGCGTGTGCGTCTCAAGTGGGAGCCTCAACTCTTATTGCGCAGAAAGATGCATACAACATTCATGGGAACCACAAGAAGAATGACAACCAAAATGGGAACCACTGCTTTCAACTTTAGTCAGCCGCCCAAGAACACAACCTCAAAAAGCAACAGCATTCAATCCAAGTTGTCTGGTCTCTTGGATTCAACTTCCTCCACCTCATCTACTGCAAAGCCTTTAGTTGATCCTATACACGAGGCCAGAGAAACAGAGCAAGAGCCGCAGCACGAGCAGCAAAAGCCAGTAATCAGCAACAGATCAGTGCAGCCATCCCAGCCAGCAGAGCATAACTTTTTAGTAAAAACAAGTGAAGGCACAGTGCACATTCAAGTTGTGGAAGCTAGAAACTTGAAGGGCGATGGCGACAAGATTAATCCTGTAGCTATCGTGCACCTTGGATCGAAGCAGTTGTTGAAAACCAAAAAGATCAAAAAGACTCCCAATCCATCATGGTAAGTGCATATTTATATTCTAATGTCTTATCCATCCCAATGACATTGCTTTACACAGGAACGAAACCTGTTCACAGAAATTGTCTGGTGAAGAGATTCAGTTGGATATCATGGTGAAAGATTCTCATACATTCCATTCAACTGACATTGGCGGCTTTACCTTCTCATTGTGGGATTTAATTAGACCGCCTATTGTTACATCGTTGGATAAGTGGCTGCCTTTGGAGCCTGAGGGAAGTGGTGAAGTTCATATCAAAATTGATTACGATGTAAAAGCTTGAAAAAAGAAATAAATCAACCTCTGATCATAGTTTGGATCATAAAGTGTTTAGCTTATCATTCATCAGTAGAGAATTTTTTCTTGCGAGGCTAAAGCACTGATATTGCTATGATGTTCAAAGGCCAAAAAAGCGCACTATGCAAAATGCTCATAAATAACGCGTAATTGAAACTGGATTATTGATATTTGCCCTTTTTTCTTCTTTCATTTCTCTTCTCTACCATGAGCAATTCGTATATTCAAGCTTATTTGCTTGACCTACCCTTACCCGTAATCTTGCGCATCAAGAAAGCTCATTGACAACAAATCAAAGGTTCAGCTGGCTATATCAAGCAAAACATTGTGGGGAGTCTTCACCTGTGGTACCGACACCAAGAACATCAAGCATCGCAATTTGCATAAAGTTTATGAAATATCCTCTGTTAAAATCAAATCGAAATTGTCATGCCTCCTGTTCAAGCTAGAACCTGTGTAATCTGTAGAGTTGCTCTACCTGAAAATTTCAATTTGCGAAAATGTGATATATGTCGAGTACACTGTGACTAAAAAAGATTCAAATTTATCTGAATATATTAGAATTTGACCAATTTTTTCTGAAATATCCTAAAAATGTCTTAATCACTCTGAATTTGTCCAAATCCCTTTGGAAATATTCAGATAAATTCATGCAGATGAAAATTAATAAATTAAGCTTAGAGAAATTTGGAGAAATTTAGAAAAATTTAGATATTATTCAGCGATTTTTTTTACCACGAAACGATCTTCATCAGAAAAGCGAGTAGTCATCGCTACGCCATTTTTATTTCTTATTTGTCAACTGCTTCAGATTCTTTCTTGTAAGGGAGTCGTGCTCCATTTTTTATTTAGAGGTCTCTGAATGTCATAATAGGATAGGAAGAAGAAAGAAAGAAGATATATTATTACAGAGCAACAATAGAAAGGAAACAATATTAACTAGTTATTATTATTAGGAATGAATTTTCAGCTTTGCATGCGACCGGGCAAAAGAATGAGCATTAAGATATAGAACAGTGGGATGGCTAGTAATTTGGAAGGATGTACAAACATCAGTTTGAGAGAAAGGTGACCATGATGTTGGCGTATATTTATTTTATGCAAAGTCAAATATAGAATCATCATTGTATACTTTCAAACCAATTCTTTTCATATCAGGCCAAACAAAGAAGAGCTTCCCAGATATGGCAGACTTCAGAACTGCAACTGAAGACAAAATATCATCGACAGCTATTATATCCAGATCCCATGCACCATTGGAAGTATCCGAGTTGGCATTGTCAAGGAAACATTCAGGGATGCCGGACGTTGATACCGTTACGTTCTGATAGACTTGGCAAACGGCTAGAGCATGTGATGCACCAGAGAAGTTGTGCTCAAAGATGAGCAACACCTTTACCAGCAATGGTAGCGAACTGCGGCGAGCACAATTGACCAGGGCATGGTCTGACAGCTTCTTCTTTCTACTTGGTGGATCGAAAGTAGAGTCGATCGTGATGTTGTTGCCAAGTCGTAGTGAGGTAGCGCACTTGATCTGCGGATTGACACGAGCAGTGTTGTAATGTTTGCACAACATAGAAGCAATAGACGGTGACAGCTTGATGTCGCCCATATTCAATGATTTCGAGAAGGTGATGGCAGTATCCGTCGAATTGTCAAATGCAATTGTCCTTCTTTTTTCATAGCTGTTACATGCAATATCCAGCATGATATTTTCCGCTTGTTTTGCAACTTGACTACAGCCATGGATCCTCTTCTTGATCATTTGGATCCTTCTCTCCAAAACACGGCAACTGTACTGAGGCATGGGGCCTATCTTTCGAATCACCATCGTGATATGCTCCAAATAATGTTCGCTGGTTGGAAAGAATTTTGCTGAGATGTGAAGACGAAGAAATTGGTGCCACTTGGTTATTAGTTCCTCCAATTTTTGTATCTCGCTCTCAGATATATCCTGCTGCAAGCATACTGAGCAAATCAGAGATATTGTACGTAGGGCTTCCTTGGCAGCTTCAGAGACAGTAGGATCCAAATGGCATAAATCAACGTGGTCGATAAGAACTGTGGGCACAAAGTACTTCAGGAACACCAACCAATCTACTCCTCGAGCTGTCCCTCCCTTGCTGAAGACATCCATGAAATTGCCTTCGAAGATCAAAGGTGATGTGCTTGCAAGTTGGTTCAAGCAAATGCTAATCTTCTCTATTTGTCGCGGCTTCAAGCGAAGAATCGATTCCTTGTCCGTAAACATTTTCTTGATTCTTGGTCCCATGTTTTGTCCAAACAAATGAAATTCATCCAAGCCCACAAACGTTGGATCAATGAATGATGGCAGGTTTCGAAACAAAGAAGGCCTCTCGATACCAAGTTCTGGTGCACTGGATTTGTATTCTTCAATTGTTAGCAATCGTAGTGGTCGATCTTCATCATTAGCTGCTAGTTGAAAAGAAATAACACCATTTTTGCTGATGCCAATGATCGTACAAAAACGGCAGCCTTGAAGCGACGTATGGGATGCGAGGAAATTGAGTTCGCTGACGCTGGGGATATCACCAAAGGATCCCATGAGGTGGACTTTGAGCGAGATATTTGTTGAGTTGTTTCTCTGCACTTGTAGTCCATCACGAGCCAATTTTTCCAATTCGCTGACAAGGTATTGAAGGTAACTGTCTAATCTCTTGGTGTTTGGGATAATGGCGAAATCAATCAGGAACTCCATTTTGTATCTATAGGCAGAAGGAAGGTTCAAGATTTGTAGCATGACCAAGTTCAACTTTGCACCGCCTTTTTTGTGTGATTGGAATCCATCTACGTACAGGGACAGGCCAATGTCGTATCTATTGTTGAATAGATGCTTGTTGTTCACTAAATTTTGCATTATATCGCCCTTGAACCTTGCTCTGATGGATGAATTCTCGTCATCAAGCACTCTGATAAAGTTTGGATTTTCGAACAACGTGGCAAGTTGTGGACCGATTGGCAGCATCTTGATGGTTCTTCTGGGGCTACCATCAATATCGAATCTCTTTTCAAAGCACACTGGACATTCGTCCCCATCCTCTGGTTGAAAGGCATAGCAATACCTGATGCACACATCGACTGTATAAGGTGCAAAAGAAGTTGCCCTTTTCCTAGCAGAGCTGGCCTTGAATGTTGAGACTATAGGCGTTGCAACTTATCATAGTAGATGTTAGCGCTTTGAAACAACCAACTTTGTTATGGTTACTTACAAGGATACGTTTGGTTGTGTCATTGAACAAGTCTTCGGATGCTTGAGTTTGTCAAGTTTTCTTCCCTGAAGATCTTGTGGATCTCAGTATTTTTAGCATCCAGTGGTGGTAATGCCTCGCAACTGTCAGACATCTGATTGTCACTATAGTTAGCGCCGAGTCCATCAGAGTCTCCAAAGTCATATCCGCCATCGCTACCAGGTTCACCATCGCTGTTTTCTTGCTGACTATTTCTTTCAGTGTAAGATCCAGCCTGAGTATCATGTTCAGTTCTTGCTTTCTTTCTTTGATACTGATTAGTCTCCAGGTTGTGCAAGTCTACAGTTGTTGTGTCATTTGAAGAGTGCCAAAGTTTATGCTGTTTTTCATGTCTATTGCGAATTCTTCGGCAACACTGGGCACAAAAAAATGGCATCGTAAATAATATTAGAAATAAAGGTTAAACACAAATCTGTCTGGATTGTCTTTTATGCTCCTTATATTGCATGCGTTTCAATCATACAGATTGAAACGCATGCAATATTGAACATAGAATACACTTTGATTGGTATTGAATAGCCATGTGAATATCTATAGTGAAATCTAATAGTTCACATTGCATGCGTTTCAATCTGCATGATTGAAACATCAATGTCTGTGATAGCGGGTGCTATTAATTATTGGAAACATTACTAGACCAGTTTTTCTCTGTCTTTCATAGATTGTTACGCATTTATCGCAATTGATACAACCATCTCAAAGCACTGCTCTATTTTACACTTTACACTAATCACTTATTCAAAAATGGATCAAGCACAACAACTATTCTTACAAAGATTGGAGAACATTGAACAGGAGTTGTCTAATCTTAGCAAACAGGTCAAGGAATGTAATGACAACCAGACCGAAGTAAAAGATATGCTGCAGCATATTGTTCAACAATCTACCTCTTCGAGCACGGCCAATGTTGCGAGACTAGATGGAGTGATATGCCGTCCAAGCAAAGCAGATAGCAAACATCTGGAGGAGCTTTCTGTTGAGCTATGCATCAACGTCCTTGAGGAGCATCGATTAGGTGGGGAAAACCTTGATGGCAAGAAGGTCTGGGAGCTTGTCAAAGATGCAGCATACAACCAGGCAAAGAAAGCTGATAGACAGTTCCCAAATATCACTTTTAGCAAGCTGGACAACAGGTTTCAAGCCTTGTTAATCAAGACCGTCATAGACGATGTAGCCAAAAAGGGCGTTGACATCTCTGGGTTCTTCAAAGATTGGTTGCCGCAGTTTGCTGTCTCCAAATCATTGTCTGGCATAATCGATTACAAATACAATGCCAGGCCAAGCAATGACACCGCAACTTACCAAACCCAATTCGATGAAGATGATCTGGTATTTTCTGAGGGATCCCAAGCGCAATCCGAAGAAGATTCTGTCGACGATGACGAAAATTCGATTGTAGACAAGATCAATTTTCATGTTTCTCGAAATACTGGATCACAAAAGTAAATGCTGCATAGAGAAAAGTACTCTTTGATACTAATCGTAATATTATAGAAGAATCAGCACGCAACATATGCCTCTAGTAGAACAAGTAATTAAGTTTTCATAGATATAGCGCAGTAACTCACATTTCTTTTCCATTTTATAATGTGCACTATCATTATTATAGCCAATGCAGCCATCTCCAGTATCAAAAAATGTATCTGCATCAAACAAATCAAAGGCAAAGGAATATGAAAAGCACAGAAGATATTCATCACCAGAAACGCAAGATTTGCAAAGACAGTAAGTTTCTCATCATCACCTGGAGTTAGCCATTTTATGCTGATATTCTCTCTATCTCTTAAATTGTAGAAACATAAAGGTAATCGTAAGGCATTGATATCATAGATGGAGCTACTTATCTTTGTGTATTAGGGACCCAACAATAAGAGAGTGCGCAAGTCGTAAGGAATTCTGATCTCTATGCTTATTCTGATTAGGCTACGCTTTGTTGTTACTGCCCGTAATGTAATATCATCATGTTTCTCTGTAGTAGTAGCGCAATTATTATATGTCAAGAAATAAACAATAGTTTCTATTATAATAGCACTAAATGCTATTATATTTCTGATTTATTTTTTTATGAATATTTTGCAAACCACCCTAAACTACATGAATTTTTCTGAATTTTCCAGAATGAATTTCTCTGAATTTTTCTGAATTAAGTGAGCACTTTTCCGAATTTCTAAGAATGCCATTCAGAAAAATTTCGACAAATTTTTCGTAAAGTGGCAGTTTTCCGAAAAATGGATTCAGAAATATTCAGCAATATTCAGATCTTTTTTAGTCACAGTGGTAAATAGAGGAAATTGGTAAATAAATGAAAAAAAAATGAAAAGCAAACACTCGAACGAGCCTTATTTTTTTGTTTCAGGAACGTGCCCGAAACTACGCCAGACAAAGAGCTGCATTGAGACAATCCAGAGCAACAAGGCCAACGAAAGCACCTGCCGCTTTCATTTCAGAGCCAAGAAAAATGCGGTCTCATTATCTCCAAGAACATAATAATGCATCTAATCCAACACTTGATAGTATTAGTTTATATTGAGGTTTTACCGTAGAGAAGCAAAGGTGCAAAGCCATGGTAATCAGGCGTCTAATCCAATATTTGGTAACATTGATCTATACTATAAGGGCTTGATCGCAGTAAAGCGAAGGTTCAAAACCATAGTATTCAGCAGCAAATTCGATTTCACATTCCTTAAATTAATAATTGATTGTTTGAAATCTACTTATATAGCAGATTTTTATTATGACTGATTTGAAATGTCTACGGCGACAACCCGCAGGGCGACACCGTTGTCGAGCGTAGCGAGATTGCATCTAATTCAGCATTTGGTAATATTAGTTTTAATGGGTTTCTTCGTAGCCAAGCAAAGGTGTAAAACCATAGTGTTCAAGCAGCAAATTCGGGTTTTCATTGCCATTATTAGTAAGCTTACCAGCAACATATCACATCAAAATTTGCATGAATCAGCTTTACCGGAATCAATATGCCTCCTGTTCGAACTACAAGTTGCACAGGCTGCAGAACTGCCCTCACAGAAGACTTCAGCTACCAAAGATGTGATTCATGCCGTGTAGATAAAAGCCATAAAGCAAAAATATAACCAAATTGGACAGTTTTCAAGCCTTCATATCTTGACATGTAGGCCTTTCTGAACCACCGGAATAACATCAAACAATTGTACCTAAGTAGTAGTAATTTCCTGATACTTTTGCTCAACTTTTTAGGCCAAAAAAAACATGGCCAAAAATCGGCCAAAAGGCACGAGGGGTACCTCATGGTTTTTGTTGAAAATAAACAATATCATCCAAAAAAAAAGTTTTTGTTGAAAATCAAACGATCGCATTTTTCACCTTGAAAATGGAGACTTTTACTATGGTATACGAGCCTTTCAGCACTTCGGGTGGTTTCCTGACCTACGCTTCGCTTCGGTGGAAACCAACCTACGTTCAAACGGCTCGCGCTGCCGCGGGCCTTTGGCTAATATCCCAAAATTAATATAGCTAAAATGTTAGAAGAGGAACCCTGATTGTTGATTGATATATAATCACTAATCATATGAGTGTTTATGCTTCGGATGGTTCTCACCGAAGCGTAGCGAAGGTAGAGAACCAACCTGCGCAGCGGCAGCTCGTGCTGCTGATTTCTCTTGCGTATTTTATCAAAATACTGCTACTTTCATTTTGACCCTCCACTTACACATAGCAACCCTTCATATTATCTGTGGATCTGATTCTTATGTGATGTTCTACATCCATATACACGTAGCTACTTCATATACGGGCAAGCAGCATACTGGTATTCCCACTTTTTAGTCCTTAGTGTCCCTAATACAGCAAAATATGAGTGCATTTGAGCTGAATTTTCTTGCGTTCAAGGCCGTTTTAGATCGTCAGAATAGCCCCAAATGGTTGCTTTCATCTGGCAGTTACTTTCTGACACTTTTGCTCGACTTTTTGGGGACCAAAAAAACATGGTCAAAAATCGACCAAAAAGCATGAGGTATCCCTCATGGTTTTCATCGAAAATCAAACGATCGCATTTTTCATCTTGATAATGGAGACTTTTACTATGGTATATCTTGAATCAAAATGTTTCTATCAATCCAAAGCAACCTCTGAAATTATCTTTGTGGGACTTTGATATGTAAAATTTCGACATTTTGGCCATAAACCTCTTTTCATATGTTTACAAATCATTTAATAAGTGAATTCAAAACATCTATTTTACTTAGTACCATTGGAAGCGCCTTGAAAAGTACTCCAGGAAAGCTTAAGGAAGCATGGGGTGATTATCATACTTCACTTAGTCGAATCTGCAAAAATAGCTCGATCGAGTCCAAAATTATCAAAATATGTCCAATCTGGAACAGACTATGATTCTGGGTTTGAATTAATTTTGGCTGGTAGGGCCAGCTGGAAAACTCATGCCCTTTTCATAAGGCAATACAGTAGTAAATGCCCTTGAAGCGTATAGAAAGTAGGTGGAAGGTCATAGCACTATCGTTTATAATGATATTTTATTGCCTTCTATATCGTTCATAATGATATTTTATTGCATTCTATATTTAATAACGTTAGTCTGGACATTGACAATGCATGGGTTGCATAAAATGTCTGCAGTAAGTAATGAAATCTCTGAGGCTCTGAGACGTCGCTCAAATAAAACATTGACAGCATTGAGCAGAGGAAAGAGGGTAGAAACAACAGTGGTTTTTGTTGATTGATTGTAAAATCATTATTCTCATATGAGCCAGGACAGATAGATGCCTTGAAACTCAGGTTCCATATTAGGATTGTAAAGTGCAAAAGTACTGAACATTTATTATGTTATGATATGAGCCAGGACAGATAGATGCCTTGAAACTCAGGTTCCATATTAGGATTGTAAAGTGCAAAAGTACTGAACATTTATTATGTTATGATATGAGCCAGGACAGATAGATGCCTTGAAACTCAGGTTCCATATTAGGATTGTAAAGTGCAAAAGTACTGAACATTTATTATGTTATGATATGAGCCAGGACAGATAGATGCCTTGAAACTCAGGTTCCATATTAGGATTGTAAAGTGCAAAAGTACTGAACATTTATTATGTTATGATATTGAATCAAAATGTTTCTCTCGATCCAACGCAACTTCTGACACTACTTCTGTGAAGTTTTCATATGCAAAATATGACTATTTTCGCTAAAAATCTCATTTTATATTTTACCAAATTGCTCAATAAGTTCAGTCAAAACACATATTAGAGTTGGTACTATTGGAAACGCCTTGAAAAGTACGTCAAGAATGTATTAAGAAGCATAGGGTGATCATCACAGTCTATATAGTCGAATATCATAAAATAGATTAAAGAAGTCGGAAAAAGACAAAATCTGTCCAATCTTAAACAAACAAAAAAATACTGAGTTTGAATAAATTTTGGCGGCGGCATTGCTGCTGGCTGATCTAAATGCCTTTCTGATGATGACAATGATGATTGTGATGCTGATTAAATGGGAGTCATGGGGTTGAAAGGACAATTGTTTATCGCAAATACTTTTTTGGGGTTCTTCCTCATAAAAATGTCTTTTTCAATGGCAATATCTCAAAAACGTCGCTGTGGATCTTACACAAAATGCGATACTTGACCATCATGACCAGGCGCTACAACAAAACGTTTGCTGCTTTCGTGTTTGAACACGCTCCTCGCCTTCGTAAAGTCTTTTTCGTTGATTGCCAATCGCTTTTACCTAAATTGATGAATATGTTCTTGGTGCGAAAACAAAACCCCATCGAATGCATTGTCTTAACCGACGCTGTATCCAGCTTCAAAATGCTAGCTGAAGCCAATTGATGAGTCTATAGAAGAACTGCGGAAGTTCAGTAACTCAATAGTAGTCGGATCATGATTAACTTTGTTTCTCATTGTGTATGTTGGGATACAAGGTGCAACAAGAAGTAAACTACATATATTTGGTTACGAAAGTATGTGCTTGTGAATGACAACGAAGGTTGTGATTCTATCATCGCAACTAAACTGATAATCGGATTCTTTATAGTGGTCGATATTGGATATACAGAACTCGACGTATTAACTCATTTAACAATAAGGTAGAGCGATAGGTTTAGCGATGATGGTTTCGTATAAATAAGATGTGCCTGAATCAACTAATAAATATTTAGTTTTTGTATCTGGTTACTTTTGAAATCTTCCTTTGATATCCTTCAATATCGCATCTACAGGTACAACACTCATAACAGTGTCAAGGATGTCTTAGCGTCAGCAACAAAGCAGTACAACAAGCAAACAGTGGAGAGAACAACATAGACATATTGCTTCATAAAAATCATTTTATTCGCCTTGCCTAGGAGCTCGCTACGTCTCTAATCATATCATTATATAGCACACATACAGTTGTACAAATAAATAAATCACATTGCTACCTTCATAACATCATAACATCATAAAACAATAAATTGATTGTCTCTACACACTTTCAAAGCCTCGAAAAGGAAATAAGTTGATCTCTTACAAGTATTTCAATGAACTGGCATTATTAGATGCAAGGTTTCTAAAGAAAATAGCATGGCTAAAAGTAACACTATGTAATTCGCCTATTACTTCCATACGCTTCAAAAGCATCCATTATAACCTACCTGCCCCACTAGCCAGAATTAATTGTAACTCAGATCACATAGTCTGTTCCAGATTGACCAAATTTAGTGATTTTCGACTTGATTGAACTATTTTGTGATATTCGACTATAAAAACATGATGATCACCCCATGTTTCTTAAAGCTTTCTTGGGGTGCTTTTCAAGGCGCATACAATGGTACCAAATAAAATAGATGTCTTTAATAAACTTATTGAGTAATTTACGAAAATATGAAAAGAGGTTTCTGGCCAAAATGTCGAAATTTTACATATCAAAGTCCCGCAAAGATGAATTCAGGAGTTACGTTAGATCGATAGAAACATTTTGATTCAATATATGCCTTATTAAAAGTCTTCGTTATCAAGGTCAAAAACGCGATCATTTGATTTTCGATAAAAGCCATGAGGTACCCCTCATGGTTTTTGGTCGAATTTTGGCCATGTTTTTTTGGTACCCAAAAAGTTGAGCAAAAGGTGTCAGAAAGTAACTGCCAGATGAGAGCAATCATTTGGTGCTATTCTGACATTCTAAAAGGGCATTTGACGCGAGAAAACACAGATCAAATGCTCCCAGATTTGCTGTATTAGACACATTTTTAAGAAGAAAAGGGTAATGCCAGCATGTTATTTGTTGGTATATTAAGTATTTACGTGTATTCGGATATGCAACATCGCATTAGAGCGAGATCTATAGATAACATGAAGAATATGAGATGAGCAACGGCAATTGGCAGTGCGAGCTGCCGCTGCGCTGGTTGATTCTCACCGAAGCGAAGCAAAGGTGGAGAGCCATCCGAAGCATAAGCACTCGTAACCATTAACAATGAGACCCATCATGTGAAGGTTAGAGTAGATTGTAGAATTTGGATTGAATAATTAGCATTTTTTCTTTGCTCCGAAACAGACCAAAGCGAGATTACGAGCCATCTATATATTTGGGATCACACGTCGTTGTTTCCCCATAGTAGAAGGCGATATTGTTCTTTAGTGAAATCTTACTGCTATACTGTAACTGGGATGCACATGTTACACTCACCACCTACTGAAATTGTCTAGTTGAAATGCAAAATATGATTTAGCTCATTCTGTCATACTCTGCATTGTCTGATCAAATAGGATCGCTTGTCCTACAAGCGTGGAAAGCATTTGCTAATTGATAAATACTTTGAATGGATGTCTGTTCTCATAGAACTAGCAAATGCTTGATGGGACATATAGTACAAAAGCAGCTGCAGCAAGAGTTTTCTCCTAAATGTATAACTTTCTCAGAGATAACAGAGATTGATGGCCAAAGTCTACCCCAAATCAAAGTGACCGATGATTCAATTGACTTTACATAAGGCTCTCAACGCGTAATGCTGGAGAATCATGCACCCTATCAAAGGCGTACAAAGGTTTACTGCGGTGTAAATGTTTCAAGGTGATAAATATGAATACATCGGAGCTAGGGAAGCAAATGTAACAATAAAACAATAAGCCAACGGGAAAAATGGGGTTCATGATATAGCCTCAAACATTTTGCAATCAAAAGCGATAAGAGCAGCTAAAAAGCAGCATATCTGATCAATTTCTCATGACGGTATGGTCAATAATAGCGTAATGCTTATCGATTGCTACTAGGAAATCCAACCGTATCAAGTATTTGCGTAGATGTCATTGCTTGGCCTCTGAAGTTAGGATAATCCGGGATTGACCAACCTTGGAGCAACACGATTTGGATATGTATGATAATATAATTTATAAGCGGTCGTTTTGGGGCATTTGCCCTGATTTGACTACGCTTTTATATTATCGACTTTCCATATTCTAGAAGAAAGCAGGTACAGTTGATTACAGGAGCTCGTCAGTGGTGGGGATCCCTTTCAATTACTGCAAAGGGGCCATGATTGGCCACGTTGTATCACCCCAAGAAAATGTATAGATCAAACGAACTCAGTTTTTTTAGGTAATTTCAATTTGATCTCTGTGTACCCCCTGGCTTTTGCTTTAACCGCATAAACAATTACAGGCTTATTTTTGTATTGGGGTAGACAGATAGTAGATATGCGTTCCTGAACAGTTTGACCCAAAAATATAAAGTTTTAAATCCCCATATTTTCGTTATATACAGCATTTGCTGGATTTACACAGTATTAACCCTGATGAGCATTCAGCAATTGATTCATGATGATGCTTTTCATAAACTCTATCATGATTGCTACGTTTTACTTCCGGAAGGCTATCCGCCGGGCCGGTGGGGCAATTTAGCACTACATTTAACATTCAATATACCTTTTTCCAATGTTTCAACATGTAAACCTAAGCGGAGATGCCTGATACAACGTTGCTATGGTGATTTTGTCTATTTTGAATCTACAGGCAACATGTCAAACTTCAATGCAAAGTAAAATACGGCCAGAATCGTATCATTTACAGCGAGAAAAAAAGTGTGTTACAACCCCACTTCTTGTTGTTGAGCGCAGGATATAACTGGACTAAAAAAACACCTTTAAACTTCTTACGTGTTTGAACAATTAATTGGTCCGCCTAGAAAGTTGAAAACTTGTAGAGCGATTTATTCATATTCCACTACGAATTTTTGATCGTGTAACAAAATTTGCTATGGTTTATTAGGCCTTGACACCTGGGATTTGAATGCTATTGAGTCAGTTTCATGTTTCAGAAAAATCTCAGATTTTTACATCCATCGGGACGAATTAGAAAATGTAAATGTCTTTTGGAATTTACACAAAATGGAGTAAAAATGCAGGTTAGATGCTACCAAATGTCCATGTCAATCAATGATCTGATATATGTATCATGCAATTTTGGGGGTAAGAATGTTCGAGCTTCTTTTTCTTGAGATAGAACCCAACTGTTACACGCCTGGCTTTCTTGCCAATGCTATTGACAACTTGTTCACTTCTAAGTTCACAGCGATTTGAACAGTCGGTTTTTGGGGTGAAGAAGAGGTGATTATAATACAGATATACATAGAATCTGTTTAGTCCGAGCCACTCCGAATAAAATTTGCCCCTACCAAATGTCCAAAAAAGGGATCAAAACTAGTTTGATGGGGGTCGAAAGAATTTTACAAAACGATATTATTTGAAGCCATCGTTTTTGATCCTTTTCATCTTTAAACTCTTTTCTTTATTCATTAATTTTTATAACAGTTTTATTTTTTACTTTGTTTGGGGAAACAAAGTATCAAAATCCAATTGTCAACCGTTAAAAGAAATCTTTTGAATATCATTTTTTTTTTGTAAATTGTGCAACAAATCTTAACATATACAACATCATACAATTGTTACATATACAAAAAAGAAGAAAGAGTGTCAAATCATCAACTTTTTTTACATTTTACATATTTTACTAGAAGGTGAGATAAAGAACACATCTCACGCAGAAATGCTTGGAGATTAATGTATGTCTTCTAGTCATTTTTATACAACAACATCAGCAATCATAAATAATATTAATCAACTATTTATATAAAAATGGATAATCAACAAGTTCTGCGTCCTTTGTCTATCAAACAAAACACCACCGAAGTGTCTGTTCTTGTACCTACAAACATCTGGGTTCCAGCTGAACAACTTCGAGAGGAATTCCCAAAGGAAGATGCCGTTGAGGAAATCACTGATATTGAACTTGCTGCCAAGTTCTTACATTTCGCCACTCAACGTGCTGCCAATGCATCTCAATTCTTGCCTGTTGCACGCACACTCTTCCTTGACTTCGGTTCCCAATACCTCAAGGACAATGATGTACATGCCATCACCCGCTCTCTTTCTCCCGAGTCAAAGAAGGTTGTTATTCAAGCCTACTTTTCTGCTCTTGTCGTGCTCAAGGAACATGATGTATTGACTGCCGAGGAAGCCGCTCCTGCTAAATCTGCCCTCTTTGAAGCTGCCACTCGTGGCGATGCTAAGCTTTTCGCCATCTTTGGTGGTCAAGGTAATATTGAAGAGTATTTCGATGAGCTTGCCGACATTTGGGAGACATACCAAGGTATCGTCAAGCCTTTTGTTCACCGTATGGCTGGTGTATTGGCCGACTATGCTCGTAGTCCTGAAGCCAAGGTTCTTCATTCTAAGGGCTTGGATGTGCTGCGTTGGTTGGATGATGCTGAGGTCAGACCTGATGTCCAATACCTCATCTCTGCTCCTGTCAGTCTTCCCTTGATTGGTCTTACTCAGATCCTCCAATACTATGTTATGCTCCGTGTGCTTGATCGTACTCCTGCCGAGATTCGCGATTTGTTTGAAGGTAAGTGAAAAGTGTATATGCAAGTGGGGTTGGAATGCTAAGTGTATGATGATGCATCTAGGTACTACTGGTCACAGTCAAGGTATCATCAGTTCAGTCGTCATCTCTGCTTCTTCCACTGAAGAGGAGTTCATCAACAATACCGAGAAGGCTTTGGGTCTTCTTTTCTGGATTGGTACTCGTGCTCAACAAGTATTCCCTCCTACTACCCTGAACCCTACTGTTCTTGAAGATTCCATCAGTAACAATGAGGGTAACCCTACTCCCATGTTGGCTGTCACTGGTCTCAGAGAGAACCAAGTTTTGAAGCACCTTGAGGCCACCAACTCTCATCTTGCTCCTGAGCGTCAAATTGAAATTACCTTGCACAACGGACCTCGTTCTTTTGTCTGCACTGGTCCTCCTCAATCTTTGTACGGTTTGAACCTCTCTTTGCGTAAGCTCAAGGCACCTACTGGTCTCGATCAATCTCGTGTCCCTTACTCTCAGCGTAAAATCAAGTTCTCCTCTCGTTTCTTGCCTATCACTGCACCTTTCCACAGCATCTACTTGAAGTCTGCTGTCTCTATCATCTTGGAAGACTGTGATAAGAATGATCTTCGTTTCCATTCCAAGGATCTCAAGGTCCCTGTGTACGCTACAGATTCAGGTAAGATATCGGAACCAATATAATTTTTTGAGTGGGGCGTTGGGGCAAGATTTGTGTGGAAGTGTGTACTAATGTAACCTTATCAACGATAGGCAAAGATCTTCGTGAATCCAGCGATCTCACCAAGTCATTATTGGAACTTATTTGTGAACATCATGTTCATTGGGAGAGTGCTATTGCCTCAAAGGACTTGACTCACATCATTGATTTCGGACCAGGTGGTGCTTCAGGCATTGGTGGTTTGACTCACCGTAACAAGGAAGGTACTGGTGTTCAAATTGTTTTGGCTGGTGCTCTTGAGGGTGCCAATCGTGATGTCTCCTATAAGGCTGATCTTTTCGACTCTGATATTCGTGCTGTCACCTATTCCCAAAACTGGGCCAAGGTTTTCCAACCCAAGTTGGTCGAAACTACTAGGTAAGTGGCTGGTGTGCTTTACAAAACAGGGCGTGGTAAGCTGATTTCATTCGTAAAATAGCAATGGCCGTATTCATCTTGATACCAAGATGTCTCGCTTGTTGGGTAAGCCTCCACTTATGGTTGCTGGTATGACTCCCGCAACTGTCAATGAAAACTTCGTTGCTGCTGTCATGAATGCTGGTTACCATATTGAAGTTGCTGGTGGTGGACATTTCAATGAGAAAGTGCTTCGTGATAAGGTCGATAAGATCATGAAACTCACTCGTGCTGGTGAAGGTATCACTCTCAACATCATCTTCTTGAATGTGCGTCAATGGGGTTTCCAATATCCTCTCATTCAAGTCATGCGCAAGGAGGGCCTTCCTATGGAAGGTCTTTGTATTGCTGCTGGTGTCCCCAGTATTGAGAATGCCAACGAGATTATTGCCAACTTGCAAGCTGCTGGTCTCCGTCACGTTGCTTTCAAGCCTGGAAGCGTTGATTCCATTCGTCATGTCGTTGCTATTGCCGCTGCCAATCCCACCATGCCTGTTATCTTGCAATGGACTGGTGGCCGTGCTGGTGGGCATCACGGTTTTGAAGATGTTCATCAGCCTATTCTTGAAACTTACGCTGCTATCCGTCGTCAACCCAACATTGTGCTCGTTGCTGGTTCTGGTTTCGGTGGTGCTGATGATACCTTGCCCTACATCACTGGTGATTGGTCTCTCAAGTTTGACTACCCTCCCATGCCCTTCGATGGTATTCTCTTTGGTTCTCGTATGATGGTTGCCAAGGAAGGTTTAGCTTCTCCTGCTGCCAAGCAAGCCATGGTCGATGCTGCTGGTGTTGACGATGCTGATTGGGAAAAGACCTACAAGGGCCCTGCTGGTGGTATTATCACTGTTCTCTCTGAACTTGGTGAGCCCATCCACAAGGTCGCCACTCGTGGTGTTCGTTTCTGGAAGGAACTCGATGAGAGCATCTTTGCTTTGCCCAAGGACAAGCGTCTGCCTGCTTTGATGGCCAAGAAGGACTACATTATCAAGCGTTTGAATGCTGATTTCCAAAAGGTCTGGTTTGGTCAAAAGAAGTCTGGTGAGGCTGTTGATTTGCAAGATATGACCTACTCTGAAGTTGTCTATCGTTTGATCACCTTGCTCTATGTCAAGCACGAAGGTCGCTGGATCGATTCGACTCTCCGTGATTTGGTTGGCGATTTCTTGCGTCGTGTTGAAGAGCGTTTCACCAAGAAGTCTGGTCCTTCTATGCTTCAAAACTTCACTCAATTGCAAACTCCTTTGCCTTTTGCTGAAGAATTCTTGGCTCAATTCCCTGAGGCCGAGACCCAACTTTTGACCTCTGAGGATGTCCTCCACTTCATTGCTCTTTGTAAGCGTCCCACTCAAAAGCCTGTTCCTTTCATTCCTGTCATGGACAGAGATTTCGACATCTGGTTCAAGAAGGATTCTCTCTGGCAGTCTGAAGATCTCGGTGCTGTTGTTGACCAAGACGTTCAACGTACTTGTATCCTTCACGGTCCTGTTGCTGCCAAGTATGCCACTCGTGCCGATCAACCCGTTGGTGAGATCCTCGGTGACATCTACAATAGCCACATTAAGAGCTTGAAGGAACGCTACTACAAGGAAGCTCCTATCCCCAAAATTGAGTACCTCGGCGGTGTTGCCATTACCAAGACTGTCGTCAAGGAAGCTGCTGCTTCTGCCACTGAACATGTCTTTGAGATCAGTGCTAACAAGGTTCCCTCCGAGAATGACTGGCTTCAAGCTGTCTCTGGCCCCAAATATAACTGGCTTCGTGCCTTCTTGACCTCTCCTTTCATTGTGCAAGGCAAGCGTTTTGCTGATAACCCAGCCAAGCGTATCTTCCGTCCCCGTGCTGGTCAAAAAGTCACTGTTTCCTTTGATGCTAGTGGTGAAGTCAAGGCTATCAAGGTGGAAGACAAGCGTCCTTGGAGTGCTACTGCCAAGACTAACGACTTTGTTCCCTCTGTCGAAGCTACTTTCTCTGGCAAGATGATCGATGTCAAGCTTTATGAAAAGAGAGACAATGACTTGATTCCTTTGTCTTTGCAATTTGAGTACAAGCCTGAACTTGGTTATGCTCCTGTCCACGAAGTCATGGAGGGTCGCAATGACCGTATCAAGGACTTTTACTACAAGCTCTGGTTCGGTATTGATAACACTGATGATTTCTTGAACATCCCTGTCCACGAGAAGCTTATTGGTAAGGATGAAACTGTCAAGTCTGAAGAGATCAAGGAGTTCTGTCAAGCCGTTGGTAACCAAGCTGAGGTCTTTGTTGATCGTGGTCAAAAGGTTGTCTATGCTCCCATGGATTTCGCTATTGTCGTTGGCTGGAAGGCTATCATGAAGGCCATCTTCCCTAAGGTGATCGATGGTGATCTTTTGAGACTTGTCCACTTGGGTAACGGTTACCGTCTTTTGGATGGTTCTGAGCTCCTCAAGGTTGGCGATGTCGTTGACACCTTTGCCCACATCAATGCTATCGTCAACACTGATTCTGGTAAGATGATTGAAGTCAAGGGTACTATTGTCCGTGAAGGCAAGCCTGTGCTTGAGGTGACCAGTCAATTCCTCTACCGTGGTGATTTCAAGGACTTTGAGCATACCTTCGAGCGCAAGGTTGAAACTCCCATGGAATTCAAGATCAAGGATGTCAAGGATATTGCTGTTCTCAAGTCCAAGGACTGGATGCAATGGACTGATGCTTTGGATACTCATGATATCGCTCCTGGTTCCTCTTTGATCTTCCGTTTGAACACTGAACTCAAGTACAAGAACAAGAAAGTCTTTGCTAGTGTCAAAACTACCGGTACTGTCATCATGCAAGTGTCCACCAAAGAGTTTGTCGAGATTGCCAAGGTCGAGTACGAGTCTGGTGAAAGTCATGGTAACCCTGTCATTGAATACCTGAAGCGTAATGCCCAAGAAATTGAGCAAGCCCATTTCTTTGAGAACGGTGGCTACTCTGTCATGCCCAGCCAATCCACCTACTCTTCTGTTGTCCATGCCCCTGCCTCTAACGAGCCTTATGCCAACGTCTCTGGTGACTTCAACCCTATTCATGTCAACCCTTACTTTGCTGATTTGGCTCTCTTACCTGGCACTATCACCCACGGTATGTGGACCAGTGCTTCTACTCGTAAGTTTGTCGAAATCTTTGCTGCTGACAATGTGCCTCGTCGTGTTGTTGCCTACGATGTCAAGTTTGTTGGTATGGTCTTGCCTTCTGATCGTCTCGAAACCAAGCTGTATCACACTGGTATGAAGAATGGTCGCAAGATCGTCAAGGTGGAGACTGTGAACCAAAACAATGAAAAGGTGGTTGAAGGTACTGCTGAAGTCGAGCAACCTGTCTCTGCCTATGTCTTTACTGGTCAAGGTTCTCAAGAACAAGGTATGGGTATGGCTCTCTACGACAGCTCTCCTGTTGCCAAGGCTATCTGGGACCAAGCTGATAAGCATTTCATGGAAAACTATGGTTTCTCTATTATTGAAATTGTGCGTAGTAACCCCAAGGAGAAGGTTGTCCACTTTGGTGGTCCTCGTGGTAATAAGATTCGTCAAAACTACATGAGCATGTCTTACGATGTTGTTGATGCTGACGGCACCACCAAGACCTTGCCCTTGTTCCCTACCATCCATGAACGCACTGCCTTCTATACTTTCCGTTCTCCCACTGGTCTCTTGTTTGCCACTCAATTCACTCAACCTGCTTTGACCTTGATGGAGAAGGCTGCTTTTGAAGACATGCGCTCTAAGGAGTTGATCCAAGCCAACTGTGCTTTTGCTGGTCACTCTCTCGGTGAGTATGCTGCTTTGGCCTCTGTTGGTGATGTCTTGCCCTTGGACTCTCTTGTGGATGTTGTCTTCTATCGTGGTATGACTATGCAATCTGCTGTCAAGCGTGATGAAGAAGGCAATTCCAACTATGGTATGGTTGCTGTCAACCCTGCTCGTGTTTCCAGAACTTTCAATGACACTGCTCTCCGTTATGTTGTTGACTCCATTGCTCGTCGTGGTGGTGATGTTTTGGAAATTGTCAATTTCAACGTTGAAAACTGGCAATATGTTGCTGCTGGTGCTCTTCAAAACTTGGACGCTCTCGCCAACGTCTTGAACTACATCAAGACTGCCAACATTGATCTTCAAAAGTTGATGGAAACCATGTCTCTTGAGGATGTCAAACAACAATTGACTGAAATCATCGACGGCGCATTTGAGAAGACCAAGGTCAAGCAAGCTAAGGGTCGCGTCCAATTGGAACGTGGTCATGCTACTGTCCCTCTTCCTGGTATCGATGTACCTTTCCACTCTTCTTTCTTGCTCAGTGGTGTTACTCCTTTCCGTACCTTCTTGGCCAAGAAGTTCAACCCCTCTGACATCAATGTTGCTCAATTGACTGCCAAGTACATTCCCAACTTGACTGCTCAACCTTTCAGCACTGAAAAGAGCTACCTTGAAGATGTATACCGTTTGACCTCCAGTCCTCGTTTGGCTAAGGTCCTCAAGAACTGGTCTGATGACAAGTATGTCACTCCTGCTCAACAGCAAAGATTGGGTTACATTCTCTTGATTGAACTTTTGGCTTACCAATTTGCTTCTCCTGTTCGTTGGATTGAAACCCAAGATCAATTGTTCAAGACCTATCAAATTGAGCGTCTTATTGAAGTCGGTCCTTCTCCTACTCTCAGTGGTATGGCTGTCCGTACCTTGAACTTGAAGTACCAAGCTTACGATAACGCTTTGAGTAACCGTCGTCAAAACTTGTCCATCTCCAAGGATGCCAAGGAGATTTACTACGAGTTTGAAACTGTTGAAGAGGCTCCTGCTGCCACTGAACCATCTGCTTCTGCCGCTGCCGCTCCTGTTGCCGCTGCTGCCGCTCCTGTAGCTGCCGCTGCTCCCGCTGCCTCTGCTCCCGCTGCCTCTGCTGGTCCTGCCGCCTCTGTCAGTGATGTTCCTGTCACTGCTACTGAGATCATTCATGCCGTCATTGCTCAAAAGCTCAAGAAGACTGTGGATGAGGTTCCTTTGGGTAAGGCTATCAAGGATTTGGTTGGTGGTAAGTCTACTCTCCAAAACGAAATTCTTGGTGATTTGCAAAAGGAGTTCAACAATGCCGTTCCTGAAAAGTCTGAAGAGACTCCTTTGGATGAACTTGGAAATGCCTTGAACAACAGTTTCCCTGGTACTCTTGGTAAGCATTCCAGCACTTTGATTGCCAAGATGGTCGGTGCCAAGATGCCTGGTGGTTTCACCTTGAACAATGTCAAGACCTACCTCTCTACCTCTTATGGTTTGGGTCCTGGTCGCATTGAGGGTGCTCTCTTGATTGCTATCACTATGGAGCCTGCTGCTCGTTTCGGTGCTGAACCTGAAGCCAAGGCTTGGTTAGACACTGTTGCTCAAGCTTACGCCAAGAAGGCTGGTATTACCTTATCTGCTCCTGGTTCTGGTGGCGCTGCTGGTGGTGCTGCCGGCGGTGCTGCTGTCGCTGTCATCAACAGTGAAGAGTTTGATGCCATGAAGGCCAAGCAAGATTCCTTGATCTACCAACAACTCAACTTGTATGCCAAGTATCTTCAAAAGGACTTGCGTGAAGGTGCCAAAAAGTACGAACAAGAGAAGACCACTACTGCCAAGTTACAAGCTGAACTTGATTTGTGGTTGGCTGAACACGGTGACATCTATGCTGATGGTATTAAGCCCTCTTTCACTCCTCTCAAGGCTCGTAAGTACGATTCTTACTGGAACTGGTCTCGTCAAGATGCTTTGGAGATGTGGTACGACATTATCTTTGGTAAGCTCGCCATTGTTGATCGTGAAGTTACTGCCAAGTGCTTGCGTATCATGAACCGTGCCTATCCTCAATTGATTGACTACATGCGCTACAACGTTGAGAACTGTGCTGGTGACAAGGGTGAAACTTACAGACTTGCCAAGGAGTTTGGTCAAGCTCTTATTGAAAACTGTGTTGATGTTCTCACTGAGAGCCCTGTCTACAAGGATGTCGGTTTCCCCACCGGCCCCAAGACAAATGTTACCGAGAAGGGTGATATCAACTATGCTGAGGTGCCTCGCCCTGGTTGTCGCAAGTTGTCTGACTATGTCAAAGACATGACCGCCGGCTCCAAGGTCTCTGAATTCTCCAACCGTCTCAAGGTGCAACAAGATCTTGGTCGTATCTACAAGATTATTCGCAGCCAAAACAAGATGAAGAAGAGCACCAAGGTTGCTATCAAGGAACTCTACACTGATGTCTTGCGCTCCATGTCCATGTCCAACACTATCATCAGAGAGCAAAGACCTCGTCAACGTCGTGCCTCTACTGTCAACCGTCTCCCTGAACGTAAGCGTATTTCTGAGAAGTCTGCCAAGACTGAGACCATTCCCTTCTTGCATCTCAAGAAGAAGAATGTCAATGATCCTTCTGGCTGGGAATTCAGCAGCAAGTTGACCTCCACTTACCTCAATGTCTTGACTGAAATTGCTGAGCAAGGTATTACCTTTGCTGACAAGTGTGTTCTCTTGACTGGTGCTGGTAAGGACTCTATTGGTTCTGAAGTCATGAAGGGCCTCATCTCTGGTGGTGCCAAGGTCGTTGTTACTACTTCTCGTTTCAGCCGTGAAGTCACTCAATACTTCCAATCCATCTATGAGGCCTATGGTTCCAGAGGCTCTGAGCTCGTCGTCGTTCCTTTCAACCAAGGTGCCAAGCAAGATGTCGATGCCTTGGTTGATTATATTTATGATCCCAAGGGTCTCAACTGGGATCTCGATTTCATTGTGCCTTTCGCTGCTATCCCTGAGAATGGCCGTGAGATTGACTCTATTGATTCCAAGTCTGAGCTTGCTCACCGTATCATGTTGACCAACTTGCTTCGCATGTTGGGTAATGTCAAGTCTCACAAGCAAAAGATTGGTTCCGACACTCGTCCTGCTCAAGTCATCCTTCCCTTGTCTCCTAACCACGGTACTTTTGGTTCTGATGGTCTTTATAGTGAGTCCAAGATCTCTTTGGAAACTCTCTTCAACCGTTGGTATTCTGAGAGCTGGTCTAGCTACTTGCTTATCGCTGGTGCTGTCATTGGTTGGACCCGCGGTACTGGTTTGATGAGCCCCAACAACATGGTGGCTGAAGGTATCGAGGCCCTTGGTGTTAGAACTTTCTCCGCTGTCGAGATGTCCTTCAACATTCTTGGTCTCATGCATCCTTCCATTGTCGAACTCTGTCAAAACGAACCTGTTTGGGCTGATCTCAACGGTGGCCTTCAATTCATCACCAACTTGAATGAAGTTAGCGCCAAGTTGCGTAAGGAAATCCGTGAAACTGCTGAGGTTCGCAAGGCTATTGATGCTGAGAATGCTCTTGATTTCAAGATTGTCTTTGGTGAAGAAGCTGAGCGCAAGCATAAGCCTCATAACATCACCCCTCGTGCCAACATGAAGTTTGACTTCCCTACCCTTAAGCCCTATGATGCTCTCAAGCATTTGGGCCATCTCAAGGGCATGCTCGATCTTGAGCAAGTCATTGTTGTTGCTGGTTTCGGTGAAGTGTCTCCTTGGGGTAATGCTAGAACTCGTTGGGAGATGGAAGCTTTTGGTGAGTTCTCTCTTGAGGGCTGTATTGAAATGGCCTGGATCATGGGCTTCATCAAGCATCATGATGGTAACTTGAAGTCTGGTAAATTCTACTCTGGTTGGTTGGACGCCAAGTCTGGTGAGCCTGTTGAAGAAAAGGATATCAAGGCCAAGTATGAAAAGCAAATCCTGGAGCACACTGGTATTCGTTTCATTGGTATGTTGAAAAGAGAAAGAGGTAAAAAGGCATGTACTCACCGTTTTATATTGTAGATCCCACTGTCATGCATGGTTACAATCCCGACAAGAAAATGCTCATGCAAGAAATTGTTGTTGACCATGATCTTGAACCATTTGAATGTTCCAAGGAGGAAGCCGAGCACTTTAAGCTCCAACAAGATGACAAGGCTGATGTCTATGAGAATGCTAATGGTGATTGGTGTGTTGTCTTGCGTAAGGGTGCTACCTTGTACGTTCCCAAGGCTCTCCGTTTCGACCGTCTTGTTGCTGGCCAGATCCCCACTGGCTGGGATGCTACTCGTTATGGTGTGCCCAAGGATATTGTGGACCAAGTTGACCCTGTTACTGTGTTCAACATTGTCTCTACTGTGGAAGCCTTCGTTTCTGCTGGTATCACTGATCCTTACGAATTCTTCAAGTATGTCCATGTCTCTGAAATCGGTAACACCACTGGTTCTGGTGTGGGTGGTCAAATCTCTCAAAGAGGTCTCTTCCGTGATCGTCTCCTCGATAAGCCTGTTCAAAAGGATATCTTGCAAGAGTCTTTCATCAACACCATGCCTGCTTGGATCAACATGTTGCTTCTGTCATCCTCTGGCCCTATCAAGACTCCCGTCAATGCTTGTGCCACATCTGCCGTCTCTATCGAGTTGGCCTGTGAGTCTCTCTTGACTGGCAAAGCCAAGATCATGATTGCTGGCGCCACTGAAGATATCACTGAGGAATCCAGTTACGAATTTGCCAACATGAAGGCTACCTCTAATGCTGTTGAAGAGCTCGCTCACGGTCGTACTCCTGCTGAGATGTCTCGTCCCGCTACAACCTCTAGAAATGGTTTCATGGAAGCTCACGGTGCTGCCAACCACATTCTCATGTCTGCTGCTACCGCTATTGAGATTGGTTCTCCCATCTACGGTATCATTGCTCTTAGTAGCACTGCCACTGATAAGGAAGGCCGTTCCGTCCCTGCTCCTGGTGCTGGTATCTTGACCACTGCTCGTGAAAACATCACCAAGAGACCCTCTCCCTTGTTGGACTTCAACTACCGTGCCAGACAAGTCAAGTCTCGTCGTGCTCAAATCAAGGCTTGGGTTGAAAGCGAATACGAAGTGTTGCGTGAAGAATTGGAAGAGCTCAAGGCTTCTGGTGAACTCGCTGCTGAGGATGAGAAGGCATGGCTCGAAGAGCGTACCACCTTCATCCACAGTGAAGCTAAACGTCAAGAAAAGGAATGTTTGGCCACTTACAACCATCACTTCTTCAAGAACGACTCCAACATTGCTCCTATCCGTGGTGCTCTCGCTGTCTATGGCTTGACTATTGATGATATTGGTGTCGCCTCTTTCCACGGTACTTCTACAAAGGCCAACGATAAGAACGAATCTCGTGTCGTCAACTCTCAATTGAAGCATCTGGGCCGTTCCAAGGGTAATGCTCTGTTGGCCATCACTCAAAAGTATCTCACTGGTCACCCCAAGGGTCCTGCTGCTTCTTGGATGGCTAATGGTATGATGCAATGTTTGCTCAGTGGTATTGTTCCTGGTAACCGTAATGCTGATAACGTGGATGTGATCATGAAGGACTTTGACTTCATTGTCTATCCCTCTCGTTCTATCCAAACTGATGGCTTGAAGGCTGGTCTCCTCAAGTCTTTCGGTTTCGGTCAAGCTGGTGGTGAAGTCTTGATCATTCACCCTGACTACGTCTTTGGTGCTTTGGAAGAAAGCCAATACAATGAATACATAGCCAAGAACGCTCAACGTTACGCCAAGACCTACCGTTATCTCCACGATTCCATTACTGGTGTTGCTGACTTTGTCCAAGTCAAGAACGAGGCTCCTTACTCTGATGATCTCGAGTTTGCTGTTTACTTGAACCCCAGTGCTCGCACTGAATACTCCAAGGAAAAGAAGACATGGCACTTTACTAACAAATCCGCTAACCGCGCTGCCCCCACAGCTGGTGATGCCGAAGTTACCAAGAACATCCTTGCTTCTCTCACTGAACAACAAGCTGGAAAGAGAGGTGTTGGTGTTGATGTCGAATTAACCAACGCTGTCAACATTGAGAACTCTACCTTCATTGAACGCAACTTTACTGCAGCCGAAATCGAATACTGTCAAGCTCGTGCCGATCCCCAAGCCAGTTTCACAGGTCGTTGGTCTGCCAAGGAAGCCGTCTTCAAGGCAATCTCTTCTTACGGTAACATTCCCTCAGATGGTGCCGGTGCCCCTTTGAACGAGATTGAAATCAAGAGCAATGAAGTTGGTGCTCCCGAAGTTGTCTTGACTGGTAAGGCAAAGAGCGCAGCCTCTGCCGCTGGTATCAAGAATGTAAATGTTTCCATCAGCCATAGTGGCGCCTATAGTGTTGCTGTTGCTTTGGCACAGTAATTTGTTTATTAGACTAATTCATTTCCCCAAACCCAAACCAAATCCCCCTTCTTATTGAAAGAAAAATAATTAAATTTAAATAAATTTGTATGATGTTGTAAATTAATAACGCTTTTGCATTTATTATTCACTGTTGTTGAACCCTGTTGATAATTTTGCTTGGCTACTTTTGTTCCATTTTTCTCCACATCATAAATAGTAGACATCTCACTTGAATGCTTTTGGTTATTCATGTGGAATCATCGACCAACTTACTCATTACACTGAAATATCACTTTTTGACGGTTCAAAATCATGCTGCAAACGATTTGCAACTGTGGATACGGCTCCTCTAGGATGCTCCAAGTAGATATCAACAGAAATAATCCAAAAGAGGGCAGATAGCATACTTGCATTACCACGTTTCACTCGAAAATATGCAAATCACAGCAAAAATTGGGTGCATTTGAGAGATGTCTTCTCGTGCTACAAGCCATTTTGGACCTCAAGAGTAGCATCAAACAGTTGCTTTCCACTAGCACTAACTTGCTGGCACCTTTGCTCAACTTTTTTGGGATCGTCAAAAATCGACCATAAAAGCATGAGGGATACCTCATGATTTTCATCGAAAATCAAACGTTCGCATTTTTGACACCAAAAATGAAGACTTTTACTAAGGCATACGAGCCTTTCAGCACTTCGGGTGGTTTCCTGACCTACGCTTCGCTTCGGTGGAAACCAACCTACGTTCAAACGGCTCGCGCTGCCGCGGGCCTTTGGCTAATATCCCAAAATTAATATAGCTAAAATGTTAGAAGAGGAACCCTGATTGTTGATTGATATATAATCACTAATCATATGAGTGTTTATGCTTCGGATGGTTCTCACCGAAGCGTAGCGAAGGTAGAGAACCAACCTGCGCAGCGGCAGCTCGTGCTACTGATTGCTCTTGCGTATTTTATCAAAATACTGCTACTTTCATTTTGACCCTCCACTTACACATAGTAACCCTTCATATTATCTGTGGATCTGATTCTTATGTGATGTTCTACATCCATATACACGTAGCTACTTCATATACGGGCAAGCAGCATACTGGTATTCCCACTTTTTAGTCCTTAGTGTCCCTAATACAGCAAAGTATGAGTGCATTTGAGCTGAATTTTCTTGCGTTCAAGGCCGTTTTAGATCGTCAGAATAGCCCCAAATGGTTGCTTTCATCTGGCAGTTCCTTTCTGACACTTTTGCTCGACTTTTTGGGGACCAAAAAAACATGGTCAAAAATCGACCAAAAAGCATGAGGTATCCCTCATGGTTTTCATCGAAAATCAAACGATCGCATTTTTCATCTTGAAAATGAAGACTTTTACTATAGTATATCTTGAATCAAAATGTTTCTATCAATCCAAAGCAACCTCTGAAATTATCTTTGTGGGACTTTGATATGTAAAATTTCGACATTTTGGCCATAAATCTCTTTTCATATTTTTACAAATCATTCAATAAGTGATTTCAAAACATCTATTTTACTTAGTACCATTGGAAGCGCCTTGAAAAGTACTCCAGGAAAGCTTAAGGAAGCATGGGGTGATTATCATACTTCACTTAGTCGAATCTGCAAAAATAGCTCGATCGAGTCCAGGATCATCAAAATTTGTCCAATCTGGAACAGACTATGATTCTGGGTTTGAATTAATTTTGGCTGGTAGGGCCAGCTGGAAAACTCATGCCCTTTTCATAAGGCAATACAGTAGTAAATGCCCTCGAAGCGTATAGAAAGTAGGTGGAAGGTCATAGCACTATCGTTTATAATGATATTTTATTGCCTTCTATATCGTTCATAATGATATTTTATTGCATTCTATATTTAATAACGTTAGTCTGGACATTGACAATGCATGGGTTGCATAAAATGTCTGCAGTAAGTAATGAAATCTCTGAGGCTCTGAGACGTCGCTCAAATAAAACATTGACAGCATTGAGCAGAGGAAAGAGGGTAGAAATAACAGTGGTTTTTGTTGATTGATTGTAAAATCATTATTCTCATATGAGCCAGGACAGATAGATGCCTTGAAACTCAGGTTCCATATTAGGATTGTAAAGTGCAAAAGTACTGAACATTTATTATGTTATGATATGAGCCAGGACAGATAGATGCCTTGAAACTCAGGTTCCATATTAGGATTGTAAAGTGCAAAAGTACTGAACATTTATTATGTTATGATATGAGCCAGGACAGATAGATGCCTTGAAACTCAGGTTCCATATTAGGATTGTAAAGTGCAAAAGTACTGAACATTTATTATGTTATGATATGGATTCAAAATATTCCTCTCGATCTAAAGCAGCCCTTAGAACTTTGTTTGTGAAACTTTCATATGTGAAATCTCGACATTTTGGCCAAAAAGCTCATTTCATATTTTCTAAATTTGCGCAATGACTTTATTCAAAACGACTGTTTCACTTGGCACCACTGGATGCGCCTCGAAAAGTATTTTAGAAAAGCAATAGGAAGCATCGGATGGTCATCGCGATTTACATAGTCGAATCTGTCAATATAGGTCGAATTGAATTCAAAAAGCTTCAGAATCAACGAATCGATCCAGAATATCAAGCGGAGCTTTTAAACGATTTTGGCTGGCAAAAGCAGTGATGCGTTTCTTGAAGGTAATCAATGGTGTTTAGAGCTCATGAAAAGGGAATTACAGGCTAAAAAGCACTGTGCTTTAGAGAAGTCGAATTATAAGGTATGATTACGCAAACAGCTTATGTAAAAAGAATATAGATTGGCTCACAAGTGTACTTTTGCTAGATGTCTGCCTTCTGCGATGCTCTTATTGGGGCCCCGTTTGGAGCGTATAACAATTGTATTGGACAAAATACTTTCCTGTTCTTTTATCCTTTACACTATTTGATCAGAATGAGCTTTGCAGACATTTTAGAATGCACAATTGTAAGTTGGACACCTTTTTTTTTTTTTTTTTTTTTTTTTACCAACACAATGAGCAGCATGTATTGACTAATCATCATCACTAGGATTTCGAAGGCCAAAAGATGGCAGAAAAATTAACACATTATCTCTTGGTATTATCTGGCGCAAGTATTTTCATGAGATAAATCAAGCAACATCACACTCATCTATGATCCATATACACAGATTGCTAGTTTTATTGTAGGCTATTCCATGCAATCTATGCAAATGCTCCTTATTGTATTTGCTGCTGGTTTAGCATTAACTGCTTTGGTGAGTAGATTTACACTATGAACGCGTATATAAATACATATTAATTTGTTGCATAAATTTATTAAGGTTGTTATCCCCCCTTGGCCATTGTACAATAAACACCCTCAACCATTTCTTCAACCTCAAGATACCAATGAAAAGAAAGAATAAATACACTCATACATGACATACATACACACACAATTATACATACTACAGCATACGCAGCAGCTGGTTTTTGAAAACGCTTTGCTAAAGGGTCATTTCGACGAGCAGTATGACAATCCAGATATTCAATTAAAGCACCCTCTTCATTGATGTCTTTTACGAAATTGTACAGTGATCCACAAACGTATACATGCTTAGTTTTTCGACGTGAATCAGACCATGCACATTGATCTTCCCTCAGAGTAACAGGACAGATGCGAGAGGATGCCTCCATCATCACATTCTAACAGCTTTCAACAAGGCACCGACGCATGTCAATGTTGGGTGGTATGGAGGGGTGGCAGTTTATCATTGATATTGGATTATGCCGATACAAGCGCCTAGACAGGACATTGGGAGGGCATTCGTGCTATGATTCGAAAGACAGAGGAGCATCAGGTTTTTCCGTATGTTTGTCTTTTAGTCTGTTTTCAATATGATAGAGCGATGCTTCTCATCCCTCACCAACGATGCACAATGCTCTTTCTCCTGTAGTTCGAGGCTCATATTCCATGATATATACATCTTTAATGGGTCTCACTGTTGATTTGCTGAGGCTTCTTGGGGTTGCTATTATTGAGAAGCAAACACAGCCTCACATCTGACATGCTTCATGACAGCAGTAGCGTTCCATTTGTGCGTCTACAAATAGTTTACACGTACCAATGGTCGAAAGTCTGAAATAGCCGTGATAACAACAAGTGTCAATCAAAGAGAGATGTCTATTTTCTTGGCTATGCCAGATTAGACCCCCCCCCCCCTCCCCTCATTTCTCCTTTTGTACGAGCTTTATCCCCTACCAATTCACTCTCTTTCATCTAATGGGGCCCCTTGATTTGATGCAGAAGAAATAACTGAAAAAACAGGATTGTATTAATATGATATAAGGAATGTCTAAGAAACAACAACAGCATGCGGAGGTGCTGTTAATTCATGGTAGCTTGGCGGATGAAATGTAGTTGCTGTATTCAAAAGCGCAGTTTGATAGGAAGGTAGTTCCTCACCCACATACGCCATTTCTGGGTCTAACTCGGTAATGTGAATCACTAAACAAAATCGAACTGACGTGCAGGGTGCCTCGTCAATAGGAACTCGTTGCAATGACCATTTGATACTCTGATCTGTTGCTGTGTAATCGTACAGGGTCTTTTTTAGTGCAGACTCAAACTAGTTTTTGATTGTGTTAAAGCGAGTTCAGCGTGCCATCTATAGTCGCCTACCTCTTTGATCTTGATGATGAGTGTGGATCTCCTTTTGCTTGTCCAGAAGCTGAGTGCTGTAGGTATTAATAAAAGCAAAAGAGGACACCACATGGATATATGTAGTGATCTTGCAACGAATGTAAAGATGGCAGAGCAAATAACACACAATACAGCAACTGTGAAAACATAGAAATCAACATGATGTGATGGGCATTGATTTGCAACGAGTCGATTCAGTTGCTCAACCCGAGTTTCAGCGAGTGTTTGTGGGATCTTGGGGGGGGGGGTGTTTTGTGTGTTAGCAAAGCTCATGTCTTGATGTGTCTCAAGTAGCAACTATACCATACAAATGAAGATAGGCTTGAAATGACATTGGCTTCATCCAAAATAATCATTTTTGGCGGTTTCCATCGTAGACTCACAATATAGAAACATGCAATCATAATTGAAATGAGAAAGAAATGTAAAGAACAAAGAAGGGATAAGCAATAAACTTTTTTTTTTTTTTCAATTCCCAATTTATTATCCTCATTTTTAAGGGGATCCATCTTGGTTTATATTCATTCATGGACGTTGCCCACTACTACTGTATTCCATATACACTGCTGTTACACATCCAAAATTTAAACTCTAAATTTGATGGTTTCAACCTCCCCTCCTTCCCAACCCCTTCTTCTTCTCTCTCTCTTTTTTTTTTTTTTTTTTTTTTTTTTTTTTTTTTTTTTTTTTTTTTTTTTCCTCTATCTTTCATTCTATCATGAAGGGTACCAGCTCAGCACATGGAGATGCTTCTTTGACTATAAAGAACCTTCTGCTGGCTTGCTTGGCGTTTGTGACAGGAGGACACATCCAGACATTGCCATCTGGGCAAGTGCGCATCATATTCAAATGGCAGTATTTCATCATCTCACTAGTAGCTGCTTGTATTGCCACCACCATCATCATTCAGACAACCACAATGGCATGGAACAAAGTCGACCCTAATGACGATGAATCCATCTTTCTACCATTCACCTCCAAAAAGGTGCCAGCAAAATGGAGAGGCTACATCACAAATCAACCGTTATCGCATCCAACGCATCATCCAAAACGTAATATCAGGCTCTACCGAAAACTCTATTTTCATGTGCTAAATAAGCTCACATAGTGTACTACCCACGAAACTGTCCTCACTTTACTCCTCAGCACTCGAAATCTTGCGCAAAGCCTGTTCCATCATTCATATTCGCTGGTAGTGAGTTTGCAGGTGCTTCCTACGTATTTCGTATGCTGAAACAGCATCCTCAAGTGGCAGCTGCGTCAGTGGATAATAGTGGGCTTATAGCAAATCATGTATTCGATAGACAGGAGTTTGATGAAGCCAATGCATTTGATTCGTATATATCTCAGTTTCCTTTTCTCAAGGACGATGTGCTGGCTACCATGGAAGAGACTAGAAATTGGATTGTTGGAGAGAATGCACCACATTACCTGTATAACAGCCATTTAACTGCAAAGCGCATCAAGGACACGTTGCCTCATGTCAAGGTAGGATGCATCTAGACATAAACTACTATATATATATATACATATACTGACACACGTGCAACAGCTTGTCTTTTTTCTGAGAGAGCCCATTGCAAGAGCGTATTCACAATATTTGTACGAGAAGACAGGTAAAAATGGCATGCAATGATGTCAACATCAGTGTATTCAACATTTGCCTTAGAATTAGGACACTCCAACTTGTCATTCGAGACGCTGATTGATCTGGAGTTACCTATTCTGCGTCGATGCGGACATACGAGCACACAAACTGGATGGGAGGGTTTCGTCAGTTGTCATCAAGGAAGCGAGATTAGAGCATCATGGAAGGTCTCCAACGACACACACGCTTTCAACTCTTTGGCAAAAGGCATGTATTACCCTGCACTGGTGCCATTTTTGCAGCAGTTTGCGCCCTCTCAGTTATTCGTGATTCGAACAGAAGATGTCTTGCTCAACCCATCAGGTTCATTTCAGAGACTGGCCCGCTTCCTCGACATTGATCCCACATTTTTTGCAGAGCGTAATTTCTATCAAGACGAGCAACATTTGACAGAGGAAGAGCTGCTGTCGAGTTCAGCTGATTTGGAAGTGCATTATCCCCATCCATACGAAAGCAGCACCTTTAGAAATGCAACAGCCACTGCTATTACGACAGAGGAGCGAGCAGCATCAACTAGCCCCGCCATCAATCATCATTTGCAAAAGACTGCTATGGATCGAAGTCTGTTTGTTCAGCCAAGGCCACGCCACCGTACCTTTATCAACAACCAACAGATGCATCCTGTGCCATATATCCCAGCAGCTGAAGAGCCCGAGCTATCCACTCGATATAGACTGCAAAAAGTGTATAGAGATTTGAATAATCGATTGATTGACTTGTTGGATCAAAAGATGGCTAGCTTCTATGCGTGGGTTTACGATGTGGATCGAGGATAGAGGTGTTTATATCTTGCATTGTTTGCTGTATCAAACATTACACCGCTATATTCTGGGCAACACACAACCAACATCATATATATATATATATATACACCAATCCCGAATGTAACTCTTGCCATCACACCACACACAGAACACCTTTGATACACACTTTACAACTTACAACTACTCTTTATTTCCACTACTATTGCCATTCTTCTTGTTTGCAATATATTCTCTAATCCAGCTAGAACTAATTTTTAATATATCCATATCCTTGCCCTGAACTGAAGCGTTTTCAGAAGAGATCACATCGATAATTCTCAGTTCCAAAGGAGGGTATCCACGCATATCTCTTTCGCTATTCACTGTAACAACACCAATAAATGAATACCTTTCCATTGCTCACTACACGTCTCACTTACCCAAATCACCGCCTTTCAATGTCTCTTTGGACACTACCAAAGCATCAATGGTGGGGTCTGTTACAGTAGGACCAAATGGATCTGTGATGGGCACAACGTGGTATGTGATGCTTCTCTTGACAAGCTGCAAGTAGGCCTTGACATACTCCACTCGCTGCTGTGTCGATGCAATCAAATCACGGTGTTTCTTTTTCAACAGCATACAGTCATCTGTAACACCTACTACCATGCTTTGATTTGCCAAGATGGCTGTCATTGTCAACAGGATTTTATGGCCAGCATGAAGATGATCAAATGTGCCGCCGACAGCAACACGTTGAAATACCAGAGGTTCAATAGGTCCTGTGTTACCTTCCAATGCTGGTTGTTCAGTTTGATCATCACTGGTCAGCACATGTGTTTGTAAGGATGGATACTGTTGTTGGATATCTATGCTCATGGCCAATCAGCCATTGTCTGTACGTGTTGGTCGCTTTTTGCTTACCTCGAGTATCTTCAGACGAGACACAGACAGTCTTCATGTAGGGTTCACGATACACATTGTATCCACAGATATCAGCAAAGACAACATTGCAGTCAAATAATGGTTCGTTCTGCTTGTAGGATGTGTTGAGCTGGATGACATAGATGGTGCCTAGAAATGCTTGTATTTGCTCCCAGATAGCATCGATACAATCCACATGCGCCTTGACTTCATCACACGAGATACTGATAACCAAGTTTGTTTGCTGCTGAATTGCCAGATTGACAGCTTGCTCTATGAAGCTTGTTTGTCTCTTTTCAAGGACACCGAGTTTTTTGACATGAAGGGGCAATAATACAGTCATTGTACAGTATGGCAAGCAAAGAGAAACAGGTGAGTATGGGTTCGGCAACGTTGAACCTGTATTAACAGAGTGCACTATAAAGTCACAGAACTCTAAATGGAGTGTGAGAAGCATGCTACCAATGTTTGAGTGGTTATCATCGCTGCAGCCCTTATCTTTTTCGATTGATAAACAGAGCCAGCAAGTGTGGATCACTGCGCAAGACCAGTGGCTGAAATGGACTTGGCTTATCGACACAAAACGATGATGGCTTATGCATACCCATGAGATTGCTTCCAGATCAAAGGCCAAATCCCAAGACGGCAATTCAAATGACTAAGGGCAAACATAAATAAGGTATGTGGGGGGGGGGGGACTAAATAGAATCTCTTTCTTTCCTTCATCTTTCGATTTCTTCCTCTTTCTGTTTGAAGCGTTATCATGGACGCTGTATCTAGACGACTACTAAAAGAGCTGCGCGAGATTGACAGAGAAGCCAAATCACATCCAGAGATTGTTGAATTGGCTCCTGAATCAGACGACGATTTGTTGCAATGGAGAGCGATACTTGCAGGATTGGCAGACACACCATATGAAGGTGAGTAAATAGACATGTCTTTCAGACGGCATTGTACTGACCCAGTGGTATAGGCGGCCAATTTGAGCTTTCTATCCAAGTACCTTCCAACTACCCAATTCATCCACCCACCATAAAATTCGTGACCACAATATGCCACCCCAACATACATTTTAAGGTAACAACACATATACACATTGGATAATTTTTGGGGCTCTATCCTAACCTTATTATTCTCTCTGAATGTGCAGACTGGCGAAATCTGTTTGGATATATTAAAAACGGCTTGGTCACCAGCCTGGACCCTGAAATCAACTGTATTGGCCATCTCGCTCTTACTGACAAATCCAGAGCCTTCCTCACCTCTCAACTGCGATGCTGCGAATTTACTGAGATGCAATGATCAACTAGGTTACGAAAGTCTTATTCGAATGTATACCCAACTCTATGCGACAAAGTAATTCACAATGCTTTATTATCGTTCATGGTTCAATCTCTTGTAAATTAAGCCAAAAGAAACGCTGAACCAATAAAGACTATATCCTGTACCTACCCAATTTGTAGCCTCTGTGTCTTTGATGCCCAAGGCCGCATTAAAGAGACGTCTGCAGAGGGCATTGTTAGTATAGATGTGCGTCGACAATACAGAGTACCTACCGAATGTTGCCCAAGGATGTCTTTTGTGATTGACGAAGTGTATACACGAGTCCTTTCATATGAACGGGATGTTGGATCAATTCAATGTAGCCGCACATGTTGGCCAGTGCAATTGCACCAGTGAAATAAACCACAATGCTGTACACACACTGCTGGATCCAATGAGGAAAGTAGCATGCTACTGCAAAGAACACAGCGCTAAACAGTATGCAAACAAAGCCGCTTGTCAAAATGGTGAATATGGCTGCGTGCCATGTCAGTCTCTACACAATCGATGGCTATTTAGAGGAAATCAAGGTGTATCAATCAAGAAACTTACTGTGTTTCTGATCAAGTAGAGGTTAATGTCGATGCCCTGATTCAGAATAAATAGGAAGGGCGTCAACATGGTAGCTAAATGTGTCATCATGCTGGATTGTTTCTGCTTTTCTTGATGTTTAACCATACCAAAGCCAAGGACTGTTGAGCAAATAAAGAGCCCGCTGGAGACTATAAAATGCATTTCGGACTGATAGCGAACCAGAGCGTCTGCCAAGGAAGCATGGAAGCCTGTTAGTAGGGCTTGGATAAATAAGCCGATGGCGAGTCCCAGCATGAATACTCCTGTATCATGATGGCTCTTTTTTAGAGTATAAATCAACAAGCTGGTAGACAAGATACTGGTATTGTAGGCCTTTGGTAGAATGTAACGAAAGAATGCCTTATTAATCTCCATTAAGATGTGTTTTCAAGTATTTCAAAGAGTAAAGAAAGAAAGGACGTGTATATGTTTAGACAAGCAGGGTATACGAAATGAGTCGATGTTTCAAACATTTCGTCGTAGATGAGTTGATCAGTTATCAAATCCTTATCAGATCTTTCTGATACAAGAAACACAGTCCTTGGCCTGTCTTTTACATCAAATATGATGGGAGTTTTGTTTGAGATTTGATAGAGAGCTATTCTTTTTTCCCTGTTCGTTGAAACAAACAGAGTTAAAGATGAAATGTTTTACTACACTATCTTGCGTCTTAGCAGCAGCCATGTCGTTCTCGTCTGCCCTGGCAGAGAGAGTGGCGTATGATTGGAATCTTGAATACAAGACTATGAATCCAGATGGTCTTCATCAAAGAAGAGTTATTAGCATAAATGATCAATGGCCGTACGTAGTCCTCTTTTAGGGGTATTCACCAAGAGCTAACCTCTCATCGATACTAGACCTGCTCCGGTCAAACTCAACATCAACGACACACTTGTGATTCACGTACATAATAAATTGAATGAACCTACCGTCATTCATGCACATGGTATCAACCAGAACAACCGCACAAACATCTATGATGGCGCTGGCATGGTGACTCAATGGTAAGCACCACATCTGTGTACGCATAGGGTGATCTCTTATCCTATATCTCTGCAATCATCTAGTCCAATTCCTCCCAGCTATGATTTTACCTACGAGTTTCCAGTAACACAAGCTGGCACATTTTGGATACACAGTCATTTCAAGGTAGCATCCTCAGAATAGATTGCTTACTCAATAGTACTCATACACTCTTTATCCCTACAGGTGCAGTACATGGACGGTTTACGAGTACCCTTAATCGTCTACGATCCAAATGAGCCATTTGAGTATGATCAAGATGAAATCATTACCGTTTCAGGTAGATCTACAACCCTGCACAATCTAAATCCGTTATTCCCCTCAACTGAACCCCGCTTGCAATGTGATGTATAGATTGGTATCATGAAGATTCATACACAAACCTGGAGCAATACATGAACGAAGATAACGTAGAGGGAGTAGAGCCCATTCCTCGTAAGCTGTAACATCCGCTGCTTATCTGATCTTTACTCAAACTTTCTCTCTTGTGAATAGAGTCTGGCTTAATCAATGATCATGCCAATACCACATTTCACTTCAAACCCGGAAAGACGTATAGACTTCGTATTATCAATATGTCTGGCATCGCTACCTTTGGGGTGAGCATTGATGGCCATGACATGCAAGTGATTGAAGTGGATGGTGTAAGTGTAGTTTTTGATGTGTCATCACAACTCTTTCGCTCAATATTCGATATTGTGATCTAGGTGCGAACTCAAGCCAAGCATGTCCGTAGTGTGTATATGGCAGCAGGACAGCGTGTATCTGTGCTAGTCAAGACAAAGAATACCACTGACAGAAACTACCGTCTTCATGCAGCTATGGCACCTGTTATGTTTGATTATATCCCTGATGATCTTCAATTGAGTATGTTGTTGGCATTGGAAATGTTGGTCAGGCCACTAACTTGGCTTATACAGATATTGAAGCTCCCATTTATTATGACAAGAAAAAGCCTTTTGCTCCTCGAGATGATCCTAATCTGAAAAAAGGAGACTATGATGATGCGTTTACCCCTCCATTGATTGAAGCTCCTGCTCTGAAAGCAGATCGTCAAATCAACTTTACCATTGATTTCATGGAGAACACAGATGGACTCAATCATGGAGTCATCAATAATATCCCTTACTTGACTCCTCTCGTTCCTAGCTTGCACACACTTTTGAGTGTCGGTGAGTATGCCAATAACTCTGCTGTGTATGGGCCTCAAAGTATCACTCACATGTTTGAATTAAATGAGGTGATTGAACTTGTGATTAATAACCTTGATGATGGACCTCATCCTTGTAAGTTTTGACTTTTAGATATAACCAAAAGTACAATTACTAACTTTGATTTAGTCCATTTGCATGGCCATGCTTTCCAGGTGATTGCTCGTGGCAGTGGCATCTATTCAAATCAAACCATTGACGTACCCAGCAACCCAACATACCGTGATACAATCGGTGTTCCTTCAGAGGGCTTCGTAGTGATCCGATTCAGAGCTGATAATCCAGGCGTTTGGTTTTTTCATTGCCATGTTGATTGGCATTTACCTGCTGGTTTGGCAGCTACATTCATCACTGCTCCCGAACTAGCTCAAGAAACCATGACATTACCCCAAGAATGGATTGATATGTGTATTGCAGCTGGTCAGCCAGGTACAGGCAATGCTGCTGGAAAGGAGGGCTTAGATTTAGATGGTGCACCAGATGGCGTTCGTCCTATTCAGAGCACTTTGATGATGAGTGTGCTTATTGCTACATTGGTGGGTATGAGTACCGTGATTTGGCATGTCTGGGTTGACCCAGGAGCTGATGAGGATGAGAATGAAGATGATGAGCAGATCAAGATGAATAAAAAGCCATTGCTGCAATATCAACAAGGTTAAATGCCTCTCTTTGATATTCGAATAAACCCTGATAATTCAAAACAAATACATCCTGATCTAATGATGCATTCCTACCCTTTGATTTGAGTACCTGGATTAGGCACATTTGACAGCGCCGCCACTGTGACACTCTTTCTTTTACAAGGTTTTGAGGATATAATGGTCTTTTTGATTTTTTTCAAAGCTTATTACATACCTTTTCAATACACAAAATGTTCAAGCGTGTGCGTCAAGAATTAGAAAAGCAGCAAATTGCAGATACAGAGTTTGATGCTGAAGACAAGGAAGAGAAACTCGCTGGTGTCTTTTCCGAGTCCGAGTCAGACAGTGATAGTGATACTGACAACTCTGATGATGAACAAACAAAGCGATACAAAAAGAGAGCACGAAAGGCATTGATCAAGACTGTCAATAAACTCGCCGATGAAGCTGGATCTGATGATGATAGTGATGATAGCGAGGACGATGAGGATATGGAAGAGGCAGCAGACATCAATGGAGAGGATGAGGATGAGGATGAGGATGAGGAAGAGGAGGGCGTCGAGCGATTCACATGTGAAATCTGCCCTGAAAAAGTATTGAAGACCGTTGAACATGTCGAGCTTCATTTAAAGAGCAAAGATCACAAGAGACGTGTCAGATATTTGAAGAAGCATGGTGCTATGCCCGAACCTCAAGTCGAGGAGAGAGAAGATTTACCAGAGGAGATCAAGGCCAAAATTGAAGCCAAGAAGGCAAAGGCTGAAGCCAAAAAAGAACAGAACGAACAGAGACGAAAAGAAAAGAAGGAGGCTCGAGTTCAAAAGGCAAAGGAGAGAGTCAAGGCACATCGTAAATTAGTCAAGCAAAGAAAATGGGAACGTGAGCAAGCTGCTAAAAAGGAGGCAGAGGCTAAAGCACAACAAGAGGCACCTGTCAAGAATGAAGAAGCTTCTAAGAAGACTGCTGCTCCCAAGAAAGCTGTTGATAAAGCAGCTACTAAGAAAGCACCTGTTAAAAAGGTTGCTCCTATCAAGAAAGCAGCCAAAGCATCCAAAAAGTAATTTAATTAGATTTGTACTATAATCCACTCACCGCGCACCACACACACACTCACTCACTCACTCATCATCTTTGAAAATACCAATAAAATGTAATTAAAAGTTAAAGGTAATAACAGTGCAGCGACTTCAGTTACCAGGGGTGCTGGTAGAACTGGGAAATGGACCTCTTGATTAGTATAATTATACGGATTACTACCTGAATGAAGATAGCATAAGTGCGAAAACTTGAATCTTGCGAGTAAAATAAATGACAAATTAGTAAAGCAGCCTCTTGAATAAGCCAGATTGAGCACATTATTACCTTGAAAACTCAAGCGTCCGCTAATGCAGCACCGCTGCCGGCCCGTTTCTCGTTTCTGTTGCAGAAAGAGATGGTCCTGGAAATAATGCCAGTGTTGGATTGACTGGGTTTTGGATTGAATACAGGCAATGGCTGCTTGAACAAAAGAATGGCCAAAGCAGATGTCTTGTCTCTACCTTGAATGGCTCTGTGATTGAGAACGGACACACAGGCAGGATTTAAGCACAGGGATGCTCCATGAATGGACCTCGTCTTGGTCTTACCATCCTTTGTTTTGATGGTTTGTGTGGGATGAGAGGTGGGACCAAAGCAGTACATGCACGTCTGGGATGTCTTGTGTTCGTTGTTAGTATGCACAGCGGCGCTTTGGCACATTGACAGATCTTTTCAGCAGCAGTAATAACACCTAGGGGGAGCCTCTTCACCGAGAGTAATGTCTTTTTGAGTGCATCCAATTTACTAGGCTTGTCAATGATGGGTCTTGCTTTGTTTTCGATGATTTCCCTCATTGCTTGAAAAAAGCTATCCATCAATCGCTGCGGCGAGACACCAAATGCCTTGGACCTTTTGACAACAGCTTGGCAACTTGATGTGGACATGGCATTTGTGGATGTTACAGCTTCATATTCTCTTTTCTTCCCTTTAGCAACGACTCTTCTTTGGGGAGGATGGCTGGTTTGAATGCCAGTAAACGGATCTCTTTGCTCTACTTTTGTTCGCACACTAGACATTTGACACAAATAACTAGACAAGAAAAACGTGAGTATTCGTAATGGTACATCGATTGACCAGATCAATACATACTGTAACAAGAGTAGCGCTTTATAGATTTGGTTATAAATATGAGCTGTCAAGACACAAAAATATGACGAGAACTAAGAAATGGTTTTAGATAGTATTGATGCTACGCAAACAAAGAGTGTAAATGAACAAGAAAGAGTGGAGTGAAGAGAAATACGTACTGAGAATGGCTGCAGTTTTCATGAAGGAATACTTCAAGCGGTTTTACAAGTCAGGCATCAATATATCAGATCTAGAACAAGTTTGGAATGCCTTAAATGATGTTGTCAATAGCTGTTTGAAAGATGAAGAGATATACCGCCACATATTAGACAGCAGTTATCTTTACATTATTCAAGTGTTACCTATCATGTCCTGAAGAGAAGACATACAAGCTTGATCAATAAAAAGTTGTATAAAAAGTAAACAAAGCATTGTGTAATTCAATAAGTACAAATACATCCGCTAACGTTACATTGAAATATCGGAAAAGCGTACACTTGCTTTACAACTGCTCCACAACTGGCACCGAGTATCTTCCTGTGAAGCAAGTATTTAATTGCGCCAGAGCTCTGTAAGCTAAGCTGTGCGTTCGTTTGATATTCATGTATATAATAGACTAGCCGATCAATCTCGCTAAGCTGGATGACGATGTCGCCCTGCGGGCTCTCACCGAAGACATTTCAAATCAGAGATAATAAAAGTCTGGCATATCAAGTAGATTTTAAACAACCAGTTAATAATATAAAAAAAAGAAGGCTATATCAGAATCGGGAGGGGGAGGTATCCATTCGCTGATGCTGCTCTTGATATGGCGGCATAAAGCTGGCCATGTGTAAATACTGGACTTGTGTAAGATCTACAGCGTCTTTTCTAAAATACTGTTATTGCAAAAGACATCATCATAGGGAAAAACTCCCAAGAAAAAAAAATCGGGCTAAGCAATTGTCCTTTTAGTTTCATGATCCCCATTTAGTCAGTATCGCAATCATTGTTGCCATCATCGTTATCAGCATCAAAAAGGCATCTGGGCCAGCCAGCAGCAGCGCTGATCGCCACCGCCGCCAAAACTCATTCAAACTCAGTTTTTTATTTCTGCTCAAGATTGGCCAAATTTTGTCTTTTGCCGACTTCTTTAATCTATTTTGTTCAATCAATAAACAAAATTTAAAAAAAAAATCTATTTTGTGATATCCAACTATACAAATTGTGATGATCATCCGATGCTTCCTAATACAATATAAGAGCACTTTTCAAGGCGCTTCTAATGGTGTCAAATAAAATAAATGTCTTAACTGAACTTATTGAGTAATCACAGAAAATATGAAAAGAGGTTTCTGGTCGAAAAGTCGAGATTTTACATATTAAGGTCCCACAAAGATGATTTCAGGAGTTACGTTAGATCGATAGAAACATTTTGGTTTAATATATACCATAGTAGAAGTCTTCATTTTCAAGGTCAAAAACGCGATTGTTTGGTTTTCGATGAAAACCATGAGGTACCCTTCATGTTTTTTGGTCGAATTTTGGCCATGTTTTTTTGGTACCCAAAAAGTTGAACAAAGGTGTCAGGAAGTAACTGCCAGATCAGAGCAATTGTTTGGTGCTATTTTGACAATCTAAAATGGCCTGGAACGCGAGAAAACACAGCTCAAACGCATCGAGATTATGCTGTACCAGGGACATTAAGGACTAAAAAGTGGAAATACCAGTATGCTGTTTGCCTGTATACAAAGTAGCTATGTGTATATAAATGTAGAGCATCACATAAGAATCAAATCCATAGATAATATGAAGGGCTTTCATGTGTAAGTAGAGGGTCAACATAAAAGTAGCAGTGTTTTGATAAGATACGCAAGGGCAACCGGTAGCGAGAGCTACAGCTGCGCAGGTTGGTTCTTACCGAAGCAAAGCAAAGGTAAAGAACCATCCGAAGCATAAACTCTCATATGATTGGTGATTTTATATCAATCAACAATCAAAATTCTTCTAACATTTTAGCTATGTTAATTTTGCGATATTAGCCAAAGGCCTGCGGCAGCGCGAGCCGTTTGAACGTAGATTTGTTTTCACCAAAGCAAAGCGTAGGTCAGGAAACCACCCGAGGTGTAGAAAGGCTCGTATATATTAAAGATGATGGTAGGTGGCAGATGTCAGACCTTGTGCTCGCAAGATTCAAGGCATGCGCATAAGTGTATGCCGGCGTATGTATTAGTCGTTTCTGATCTTGCTTTCCAGGATGTCATTTGACATATTTTTAGACAAATGTGCTCGTAACACCAGCAATACACATGCAACACAAACTTTGCATTAAGCTTTCCTGTGGAAAAAAGACGCTTTATCGAATGGTAAAGGTCCCATGTCAATCAATTCAATCTGGAGTGAGTTTTTCTCAAAAAACTAAAAATAGGTTTTTTATCAAAAATGTCGATTTTTTATTACCAAAATAGGCAAATAAATAAATTCTTCAGAACGCTCGCATTCTTGGCGTCATTTTGAATCAAGATATGCCTTAGTAAAAGTCTTCATTTTTGAGGCAAAAATGGCGATAAAAGCAAATTCCTATAAGTAACAAGGAAATTTTGGGTGATATCCTCGATTTTGTCGTGAAAAAAAAAGTTGATGCAAAGTGTTTAGTGATGATTCCTAAGGTATATCTTGGATAAAGATGACGATATAGCACAAATTTGAGCGCAAAAACGCAACGAGATAACAAGCAAATGAGACTCAAAAGTATGTGTAATTACGCTTAAAATTATCATTATTTGATAGTTGGATTAATAATAGTGATTCCAGTAATTGTCATGGACACATCTCGACCTGCTCTATCATATGCAACTGCAATCTATCCAAAAAAAAACAGGTTTCAAACGGCTCCAGCATATCAATTCATATGGATTTTTTTTTTTTAGTATTTTGCCACATTCGAGGAATAGGAAGCAATGCAATCTCATTAATGCACATAAAAAGTTGATGATTCTTCGCCGGGAGCCCTAACCTACACATCAGATCAGCATCAAGGTGTAAAAGTCTGATGTACACTAGAATCGGCGTTGTTCAAATAAAGTTTATATTAGCAGATTTAACGCAGATCATTTATAGTCTTAATTAGATTTTTGCAAGGGTACCAACCATCAAATGAAACAATGAAAGTAATAAAGGCTTTATTTTTAAGAAATTTACATTAAGGTAGAGGAATTGAGGCCTGCTTCAATATCAGCAACAACCATTTCATTGACGAGTTCATCAAATGAAACTTTACGCTTCCAACCCAAGACAGTATTGGCCTTTGTAGGATCACCCAACAACAATTCGACTTCAGCAGGACGGAAGTACTTGGGATCAATGCGTACACGCACTTTACCAGTTTCAGCATCCTTGCCAATCTCATTGACACCCTCGCCTTCCCAAACAATAGTACGACCGGTCTTTTTGAAAGCTTTCTCGACAAAACTACGAACAGTATGTGTTTCACCAGTGGCCAAGACGAAATCTTGAGGTTCATCTTGTTGAAGCATGAGCCACATACCCTCAATGTAATCACGAGCATGACCCCAATCACGCTTAGCGTCAATGTTACCCAGATACAAACAATCTTGACGACCCAAATGAATATCTGCAACAGCACGAGTAATCTTTCTCGTCACAAAAGTACGACCACGACGAGGACTTTCATGGTTAAATAGAATACCGTTACAGGTGTACATGCCGTATGATTCACGGTAGTTGACTACAATCCAGTAACCATAGAGCTTGGCAACACCGTACGGAGAACGGGGGTAGAATGGAGTGGTTTCTTTTTGAGGGGTCTCGACTACCTTGCCGTAGAGTTCAGAGGTAGAGGCTTGATAGAAACGAACACGATCACTCAAACCACAAGTACGAATAGCATCCAGCAGACGAAGTGTACCGAGAGCATCAACATCACCAGTGTATTCAGACATGTCAAAGGACACCTTGACGTGGGATTGTGCCGCCAAGTTGTAAAGTTCGGTAGGTTGTACTTTGGAGATAATGTGCACCAAACAGGTGGAGTCAGTTAAATCACCATAATGAAGGAAGAATTTGACACCTAGAAAGGTGTTAAAAAAAACGACGTCTCTCATACACACAAGCTTCTTCTCTCTCTTTCAAACACATCCACTTACCGGTTTCATGTCTATCTCTATAAATGTGTTCAATACGTCCAGTGTTGAAAGACGAAGAACGACGAATGATACCGTGAACCTCATAACCCTTCTCTAACAAAAACTCGACTAAATAAGAACCATCTTGACCAGTAACACCTGTCAAACCAAGATGTTAGTTGCTGACTCAACAGGTAGGGCTCTCTGAGGACCGGGAACCCATTATCTCTTATAAACTTACCAGTGATAAGAGCAACCTTACGAGCTCTGTACTCTTCAGCAGACAACTTGGCATGTGCGCTCATGTTTGAAGTAAATCCCTCAGCCATGGTGTATATTTTTAGATTACAAAAAAAGGAATAAAAGAGGAAAAAGATATGGAAACAGGTGGTCTCGGTCTTATCAATGGCAGCCATGAAAGCAATGTCACATATATGGTTTATTTTCTAGATAAAAGCAAATTCGAACTTTTTTTTTTTTTTTATAAATGTTGCGTACAAAGTGCTATAATAAATGGAATAATATGTATATAAAATATGGTATGTATATGTATAAATAAATTGGAATTGTATAGATAGTTATAGTGTATATATATATATATATATATATATATATAATAAATGGAGGAGACATCTAGTATTCATCATTACCTACTTTTTCATTATTGATGTAATGAACAAGCGTTGATTTACTGCTTGTTTGATGACGATGCTGATTCCGTTGTCGATGATAATGAGAGGAGACAGAAGAACGTCTAGAGTGGGAAGGAGATGCTGTAGATGTCTTGGCAGTTGGGGCAGCATTAGAGTAATTCAAAGCAGCAGCAGTGGATGCCCAGATTGCAGCAGCAGCAGCGGCGGCGGCTTCTGCATTTTCAACTGTAGTGATTGTATCTGCACTCTTGCTGTTGCTGTTATTGCCAATAGTACCAAAACCACTACCATTAGTACTGCTGCTTTTGTCAGACGTGATGCTTGCTCTATGGTGCAGATGTGTGGGTGGGCATAGCAATTGGGATGGAGAAGATGAAGATGAAGATGTTGAAGGATGCGGTTCAGCGTCGTCTTCTTCATGTATCACATTCAATCCAATTGGAAATGCTGAGCTTTCAAAATTGATCAAGGAAGGGGTCTGACAGTGCAGTGTTTGAACTTCGGATGCAAAGAAAAATTTGTTTGAGTACTGAGCTGGAGCAGGAGACCATGTCTTTAAAGGCATAGATGTCGATTTAGATGGATGAGGAAGAGGCAGTTTTGTCAAATTGGCATTACTGTGGTTAATTGTATCTTGCTCCATGGCTTGTTGCTGCTGCTGCTGCTGCTGCTGCAAAAAGAAATTGGTGCTATGATGACTAGTGTTGCTTGGTTGTGCTCGATTTTGTCTCGAAAACGCTTGTTGTTGTTGGTGGGCTGGTGGCTGATCAGAATAAAACGAGGTTCCTGGATCTTCCAGCACCCAATACATCAAATCTGAGTCTGCTGTCACTGCTGCTGCTGCTGCTGCTTGCACTGCGGATGAATGAGAGCCAGTAGCAGCAGTGGCCAACTCATCCACATCAATAAAATCAGTCGCTGCAGTTGTAGTAGGCGTCGTCAAACTGTTGTTACGAGAGCGATGTTGGTTGTTTGCATCTTCAAATGAGTGAATCGTGGATGCATCGCCATGAGGATTAGCATTATCGTCTTCGTAAGAGGTTACTGTGTCTGATCTGAGTCGTTTATACGGTGGCTGCACAGTATAGTTATTGAAAGAGTTGTTGTATTGCTGCAATTGCTGTTGTTTTCTTGTGCTGTGTGTTGGCGTTGGCGAACTATAGTAGTAGTACTGACCGCTCATTGCCGCAGCTGCAGCTACTGCTGCTGTTGATGAGCTGACAGGAATTGTATCATCAGGTTGAGCAAAGCCAGCAGAATAACTATCTCGTTTTTGAGAAGTTGAGGTAGCACTGATAGTTGGAACAGTAGACACGTATTTGGCGAACAAGTAGTTTGAGCTTGATTGAGATGCTGTCTGATGTTGTACGTTAAACTGATTCAAACCGTGTTTTTGCTGCTGCTGCTGCTGCTGCTGCTGCTGTTGATATCGTTGCTGCTGCAATAAGAACTGCTGCTGCTGTTGTTGTTGTTGTTGCTGCTGCTGCTGCTGATATTGCTGGTATTGCTGATATTGCTGGTACTGTTGACGTTGTTGCTGCATTTGCTGTTGCATTTGTTGATGATGGTTCAACTGCTGCTGACGCGATGAACTAGGCGGTTTGCGAGACAGCTTCTCTAGCTGCTCTCTGTCAATATCCAGCCTCGAAATGACACTGGGTGGTGGCGCAGACGCTAGGTGATCCAAGGCTGTTTTCGCAGTATTGGGAGTAAGGCTGAAGCTGGATTCTGTTACCAAGAGCTCATTAGACATCATGTTGTTGTCGAATGGAGTTGCTGTATCGTGCGAAGCACTGTTGTTGTTAATAACTGACGCGGGAGTCACTGTTGTCGCTTGATTTACAGCAGCTACGTCTGAAGATGATGAAGGAGAGGGAGACGGTGGCACATGGCTCTTTTGCATGTGCTTTTCAATAGAGGGTGATGATGACAGTGAAGGTATCTTACTGATGCTGTCATTGCTACTTGCGCTGTCCGTTAATTGAACGAGTAGAATAGCCAAAGCTTCCACCTGGTTGGAGGCGTATTTCAGCAACTTGAGTAAGTGCTTATACAGCACATTGGCCGCATGGATAGCGTCTTGTTGTCGTTTGTCCATGGTCGGCACCTTTTTGCAGCGCTGACAGTAAGAGAGCAGCTGCGATACTAGACATGTCGCATAGATGGCTGTGCTTGGGACGGGATGGCTGCCATCAATATCCTTTTGCACCATTTCATACACGATGCTCAGGATATTCTTGGACGATTGAATGGCGACATCAACGACGCTGAAGTCATGTTTTGATGCAAACAGTTGAAACTCGTCATTGGTAGCTGATGCAGTGGGCAACGATGTATTTTCGGTGGATTGGCTAGAGACTGAATCCAGTGAGCTCGCATCCACTAAGGCTGTATCGATAAAGTCAAAATGACAGCTGGCGAGTTGAATGGTGAGTATATCATTGTACAAGCAAACAGTTTTGTAGGGCTGATTTGTTTCAAGCACACGTTGTTCTGGTAGACATGATGTCTGTAGCAATTTCAGATAGTCCTATACAAGCGCCAATTAGTTGGATGACTTACTTATTTTATAGAGAGATACGTTGCAAAGTTACCTTGAGAGCCGGAAAACTTGTATTTTGCTGCTTGCTTTTCAACAGGACGTCTTTCAGGAACAGCGTATAGACATCGGCGACATGTAAAGCCCACTGCTGCTCTTTTGATTTTTTGGAGAAAGGAGAGCTATCAGTCGCAGTTGATGGGCAGGCCTCTTTTGACTCAGGATCAGCTTTGTCAATGGATTCTCTTTCAGAATAAGGTTTTCCAAGGTAAAAAGACAGCCAGGCGTACCAAGAGTCCAGTGATATCAGCAATGCGTTCACCATGTCTTGGTCTTGCTTGTCTTCTAGTACCAAATCTTTGGCAAGAGAGCATCTCTGGGCAAAATCCAAACCGATGCGAATGGTCATGTAAGCCTGCTCTTCGCTGATGGCTTGACATTGGAAATGCGCTAAAAGGATTGAAGCTTGTACCAAAAACATCATCTCCATAGGCTCCGTGTCTGATATCGATGCTGTTGTGGCTGTTGGAAAGCATGTTTCAAGAAACTGTTTGTGGGCCTCGCGGTAGAATACATGAGAATACAGGTACAGATTCTCGCTTGGTATGGAGCAGTTCGAGTTGGGCAATACGAGATAGGCAGATAGAAATGTGATTGCGAGTATACTGTAAATGATGATGGAGAAGTACGGCAAGTAGCGATGATTTAATGCAGATGCTAATGCTGGTGAGGGTCTAGATGGGAATGACGATGGCTGTGGAGAATACTGCTGTTGCTGTGATTCAGTTGGACGCATGTAATAATACAACATTGCATTGGAATCGAGAACAAACGATAACAGCTGAGTGTGAATGAAAGCGCCATACACCAGATTGTGTGTAACGAATAGTCTGAAAGCTTCTTCTACAATGTTACTTTTGATCGGTTCCAAGTCTTCAATATACGCAGTGTCCATTTGATTCAGCAATTCGACCAGTCGAGTCCAGATTCTAGTTGATTGAGATGTAGTATCAAAGAACCCAACTAGCAATGGCGGCAGCGAGAGTCCATAGCGGCGTGTTTTGAGTGATTTAAACTTGAGTGTTTCATATAATTGGTTTTTGAACGCTATTTTGAGTAGTTTTTTGTTGGAAATCCATAGTGTGCCTGAATCCGATGAGTCCATTCTGAGAGAGTCTTGTTTGGGCGGCGATGGTGGTGGTTTTCGATGTTTGATCTCTTGTGTGCTGGAAGGAGGTGGAGATGGTTTGGGAGCACGCGATCTAGCTGGCTTGTCATTGTATTTACATTTGATCCTGTTGCTCTCGCATCGCTGGCACGGATTCTCTAACAATAGCTGTTAGCATGGACATTCAAACACATTGACCTCTTCAAGACGTACTGCCATCACATCGCATCTTTTTACTTCGACATGCCTCGCATGCTTTGGAAACCTTGTGCCTCTTGAGCGGAAAATCATTCGTTGAGCAGGAATGCCAGCGTAAGGTACCTGTCATTTTTGCAGTGTAGAAAAGCGAAAAGAAAAGCGAAAGAAGAGAGAGAGAGAGAGAAGGGAAAAGGCAAGAAAGTTTAAAAAAAAAGGGTGCAAACACAAACTGTATATAAAAAAATAATAATAATCGTATGGACAAAGTGTGCTCAAACATAAACTATTTGTTATTGTACACAAGAAATTAACTTCACCCCTTCTGATGATGAGATCACAATAGTCTTTCACCTTTTGTTCAGTTAGTATGTCTAAAGTGATGGGTTTACAGCGAGCAGAAACAAGCTGAGAGGTTTCCTAGTGCAGCAGTTGATACAGCGCATACAAATCAGTACAACGCTTTGGCCCTAACTGTCTCTGTCTGCTTTTTGCTTTCACTTTCGGATTGCTCGGGAACATGGGTGTTTCACAAAGCTCAAACGGATAAAATCACTAGATGAAAAATGTGGTTGTAAATTGGGCCATTATAATATGGAACAAACATCATGAGTTTCTACTTCTTTTGCTGGTCTTTGCACATCTAACATTTGATGATAAAGGGTGGGGCGATAGCAAATCAAGTTTGTACGATGGGGCCCAAAGCAATACAAAAGATCAAGTCATCCGAGCCGACCGGCTACAGACATCAGATGGTTGCTACAATCACTGTATCACATGGCTTAAAATACACATTCGTTGTTATGAGTGGTTCTCCCCCGTTTATTATTTAAAAGCAATTATATCGTTTGAAATGTTACACTACATAATGGCGATTTATTTATTCAAATTGGATATAGCAATAGCATATATTGGATGTAGAAAATAGATTCAGTTTGCATGAATTCAGGAAAGGAAATGTCAAATTTGATTTTCAGGTACATGTGAAGATTTACTGATAATTTAAATGTATCAGCCGATATAATCTATGTGTACTCTCTTTATGCCGAAACTGTGTCTTGGGATGCTCGTCTATACATTTTAGCCACTAAGAGAAACTATATCTAGAACGACGATTGCCCATTATAAGCTTTTTTCTAAGTACATGTGGCAAAAAAAAAAAACCGAGTCGACTCAGTTAAAATCTCAAAATAATGAGGCATCAGATGGTCATTTTTCCATTGGACCATTTGAAGGTCTCTCAGGTATTCCGAACCGATGGTATGAATTTGTAAACCAAGCTAGCGTGATGCCATATATGTTACTTGTATGTACGTAACGGTTTTGATGTCAGGGCTTAGCATAGCGAATTGGAGTGCATTGATTTAGTCAGTTTTTGTATACATCTTTATTAATATGGCACGTATCTATAAGAAGGATACCTATTCTAATCACGGTCTTGATGTTTCGTGCTATCAAGATACCCAGTGAAGGGACTATTGAGGGTACAGTTGTTGGAACAGACCACAAGTGGAGGCATTTCAAATGTGGGAGGGGCCGTACTACGAGGTATGTTGTTGGTTTCATCATAGAAGCCTTCTGTGCTGTTCACCACCATTTCGTTGAAGATTCTTGGGGCTATGGACGCAGCCTGGGCACGCAATGAGATAGCGATCAAAGAGAATAGAATGAATTTGGCAGCAATATTTTGCCTGAAAAAGCGCTTGTAGCCTACCATCTAGATCTTGGCTAAAATTTGCTGGCGAGAAAACTGAGCCATGGTCAGCTCATTTATAACAAATCGCAATAATGAACTTCATGACTGAGACTATTCATCAAGGAGAATGAGACTATGCGTTTTGCAGTTTGCCTGAATAAAGTACGATTGTTTGATTACCCAAGTGACAAGCGCTTTTGATTGCCTTGACTATATATTGACAATCAAATGCACTGATAAACTGCAAATGAAGGAAACAAAGAACACGATTGCCACATTCATGCATCAGCCAAGGGCTTCAGGGGCTGCCATGAATTCCATGAATGGAACAAACAATGGCTCTGCTATACGTATCATTGTAACAAAAAAGACATGGTATTTTATTATAGTTTAATGTTATTAATTTAAGTTTAGTCAGTATCAAATGTACAAGTTGTACCGTAGGTTTTACCACGAATAACGGCTACAGTTACAGTTAGTATTAGGGTATCGAACTCAATCGCACTAGCATTTACCTTCGACCTTCAACTCGACTTCACCGAAATACATTTTGATTGTCAAATCAACCTTCTCGCCCTCAGTGACACCTGTCAATGCTGGCATGGGGATTGTAAAGTTGGCGACCTTGTGTACACCAGGACTTGTTGTATATATGGGTTGATCATCCGTGTCAGCAGAATAAAGAGTACACGTTGTATGATGAGGATAATAAGCAAAAAAGTCTTTTGATACACAATTATCGATATCTAATAGAGTCATGGTTAATGAACACACACTCTGAGATCAGTCCTCCTCCAATGACGCTTACCAAGAGGATGTCCTCTTCTAACATAGACCGAGAATTTATTGTCACAACGAACACTGCCATCGGCTCTCACAATCTTGTAGCTTGGAGGATCGACACCTTCCTCAAATGTTGTAGTTGTATCAATACCATACCAATATCTAGGAATACGAGTAGTAACAACGCGAGGATTCAAGCCAAAGTAGACGGCGCCACGAACCACAGCCAACTCACAACGAGGTGGTACTGCAACCAAACCCACACGTGATCCGAATTCTGCTTGCACTCTTTCAAAGAGGTAATTCGAAGAACCAAAACCACCAACCAAGAAAATGGCTTGTAATCTCTGAGCCTTCTGTAGCTGCTCTTCACACAAGTTGATGACCTCCTTAATGACGGGCTCAAATACTTCCTTTTTCAGTTCAGCTGCTGTCAAGCATAGCATACCATCTTCCAAACCAATAGCTGGGTTATTGAGAGAAGCTAAATTCATAGCAGCGGGGAGAGTGATGAATTGGTCCTCTACACCATCGAATTGAGGTTTGATCAGATCCACAAAGTTGTCCATCATTGTCTCGAAAGCAGAGGCTGGGATCGAGGAAAGGTATTCTCTAAACTTTCGCTTCAAAAGCTTTCTCATACGGCGATCGAGGAAGACGGAACCACAGGACTGGCCATGACCCTTTGTGCATTCACGCAATTTACGGCCACTGCGCTCATCAATCTCGAAAACGATAAGATCAACAGTTCCTCCACCAGCATCGCAAATCATGAATCTATCGTTGTGCTTCAAGTTGAATTGTTCGCACTTTTTCTCACAGTAGAGAGCTGCTGCTTCAGGTTCGGAAATAAGCATCAATCGATCACGATGATCATCTTCTTGAATGAGACCAGCCATAATAGCAGCTTCACGCATGGTGCTCTTTGCCTTGTCAGACCACATGGCGGGAACAGTTAAACACTAGAAGAGTGTTACTCTACCATGTTCATCTGTAAACGAGCAAGCATACTTACATATCTAAACTGATGTTGTCCGTAGTTTTTTGCAAAGCCCTTTCTTAATTCAGTAACGACATGCTCATGGAAGGCACGCAAATAGTCGGAAATGGCTTCGACAATAGTTAGACCATTGGGGAGAGGCGGTAAATCCTTGGCAATGTTCTCATCCAAGTAGAGTTTGTACTGCTTCAATAACACCGAATTTCTAGCAGTAGGACGTTGCATCTCCAGACGAGCAGCATTACCCCACTGTGTCATCTCCTTGGTATTGCCTTGGTAGAAATTGAGTGTAGGTGTCTGTGTAGATGCGATTTTTTTTGTCAGATTCTATTTATAGCTGTATACACAGTATATTTTACCTTTGGATAGACATTGTTATTTTGCTTGGGCCTGTACAAAATGTGTTTAGAACGTGAAGTAAGCCATATAGCCAAGCAAAATGCCTACCATCGAACAACATCGACTACTTCATCGTTTTGAATAAAGGCATAGGAACAGCCAGAAAATGTGGTACCTTTTTTTTTTTGGCTTTTGTTAATATAACCTTGGCTTGTTTCTAGCAACACACATAGAATACGAGCGATACATTACCGAAATCAATACCAATAATCACTGGATAGTCGTTTATGAGGAAAGGTTTGGATTGCGCCATATCTATCTATATATATATATATATCAAAAAAAAAAAAAGTATGGCTCCCCTTTTAACTCGTCCTTGATATTTACAAGAAAGAAAAGAAGAAACAAAATAAAAAACACAGTTTAGGTTTTAAATTTGGTCCGGGAAACTAACATCAACGCAACAACAGAAAGCCTGACTTTTTTAGTTTCGCTATTCCGCCGCCCTGCTCTCTGCTGTACAAGGTTCTCAATAAATTGCTGCAGTTCTTAGGGTTCCAAAAACGCCACTTTTCTTGTGTTCATGTGAATCTGTGCTAAATATTCTCTCTAATATAACGTGCATGTTGCTGATGAATGCTTGTTGGATAGCTTGCCCTGAAATCAATCTTTCAAGATTCATGTCGGGCCAACATTTCATTACTGGCATCCACATTACTGCCTACTAGAGTAATACTGTATTTTTCTTTGAACAAGTAAAAAAAAAAAATCGCATCTATCCGCAATTACAATATCCAGCTACTTGCTGATTAATAGCATGAGTTTCCTGTTGGTGGCAATGGTTTCTGCGCCTGATCATTGCTGATGTTGGTATTTTGTAGCTAAAGGCAATGGTGCTCTCATTGAACACTTTCGATATCTTTGCTACGCTCTGTGCAACATGGCAGTCCAATGCCTCTCATTTAGGAACAAAACATCGTCATTCTGTGTATGGCAAGCGAAACATGGCTTGGTGCTGCTGGTGCTCCTTTCATCAAGACGCTACCATCAAGCTCTTGAGTCTGCCTGACGTACGCCTTGCCTTCAATCAATGTTTGGGGCCTTCTTTTTTATCAAATTTCCTGGATTGCCCGCCTATCCAATATACGTTCTAATGGTATTCAGATATGCTATTCAAAGCTACTTCATCAAACATTTAGCATACCGCTATCCAGCAACTTTATTTTTCCTTTCATTTCAAAATGAATGTATATAATCTCTCCAAAAAAAAAAGATACTACATTTTGCCCAGTCTATATTATCATATGCCTCTCAGAAATAAGTTCGGTAAATAAACGTTGGCTTTCGTAGATTTCAGGACAATTTAACATGCTTCCTTGACCCGCATGTCCAGGAATAACTTTTTGTTCTTGGAAGGTTTTGTACTGATCTGCCATGTACAGATCCAAGCACAAGGAAATGGCTGAATTATTGGATGTGTACGAGTGTATCTACGCTTTGAATGGTTCTCTACCTTTGCTTCGCTTTGGTGAGAACCAGCCTGCGCAGCGGCAGCTCGCGCTACCGATTGCCCTTGCGTATCTTAACAAAATACTGCTACTTTCATTTTGACCCGCCACTTACACATGAAAATCCTTCACATTATCTATGGATTTGGTTCATGCAATGCTCTACATCTATATACACGTAACTACTTCATATACGGGCAAGTATCATAGAGATATTATCCCTTTTTAGTCAATAGTGTGCCTAATACAGCAAAATATGAGCGCATTTGAGCTGCGTTTTCTCGCGTGCAAGGTCGTTTTAGATGGTCAGAATAGTACCAAACAATTGCTCTCATCTGGCAGTTACTTTCTGACGTCTTTGCTCGACTTTTTAGGGACCAAAAAAATATGGTAAAAAATCGACCAAAAAGCATGAGGGGTACCTCATGGCTTCATCAAAAATCAAACGAATGCATTCTTTACCTTGATAACGAAGACTTTTACTATGGTATATCTTGAATCAAAATGTTTGTATCGATCTAACGTAACCCCTAAAATTATCTTTGTAGGACTTTGATATGTAAAATTTCGACTTTTTGGCCAGAAACCTCTTTTTATATTTTCATAAATTGCTCAATAAGTTTATTCAAAACATCTATCTTATTTGGTACCATTGGATGCACCTTGAAAAGCCCTCCAAGAAAGCTTAAAGAAGCATGGGGTGATCATCACATTTTAAATAGTCGAATCTGGCAAAACAGTTTGATCAAGTCGAAAATCATCAAAATTTAGCAAATCTGGAACAGATTAGGTGCAGGCAGGTAATAATGGATGCTTTTGAAGCCAATGGAAATAGGTGGCGAAATACATAGTGCTCCTTTTAGCCATGCTGTTTTCTTTTGAAGCCTTGCATATAATATCACCACTTAACCGAAGTACTCTTAAGGTTAACTTATTTCCTTTTCGAGGCTTGAAAGTAGGTAGGGACAATAAATTCATCATGTTATTATGATGATATGAGCCATGCCTGGCCAATGCCTGGCAACTTTTTTTTTCCATATTAAGGTTGTAAAAGTGTCTAGGGACTATAAATCTATCATATTTTGATGAAGAGACAAGATGGTCTGTCAAACACTTGTGGACAAATGAATCAGATGCTTGACGTAAAACTTGCATTCATAATCTATGCCAGTATGCCTATCAATCAGTGTTTAAAAAAAAAGAAAAGGTAGACGGGTTGTTATTCCATTCTCCCTCTTTCTCCATCTTTCAAGTTCTCTACACGTCTGTTCTCCTGATTCAATATCAGGTAGCCATATGAAAGGGATAATACATTCAATATCTAAATACCATCGTGTATGCTAGATGGCACAATGCACTCTTAGTGACATGGATTTGATGGTGAATGGTTCTTTACAAGCAAGGTGCACTCAAAAGAGGTGCTTTGGCTGATCTCTTTGCAGGTGATGGGCGATGAAGAGGAAGGAGTACGAAGCTGGTCAACACCGTGTACTATATGTGCGTGGCTCTTTTAGGTATTGATACCTCTGCCTTTCTCTGTCCTGTTACTAACGTGTAGTAGAGGCTGTACATCCCTTGGAGGTTCAAATTGTCCAATGCCTGATGTCTGTCGATGCTTTGCTATTGCCCTCATGGCTTCTTTTTCCTGATACCACTCTCTCATGGGGCTTTCAAACCAGTAGTCATCTTCTTCTATTGTCCAATGCATGTTGTGCATTTAGCCCTAAGATTCAAGGCTCATTACTTTAATTACGTGGTTCTCATGGTCTATCAGTGTCACAATGTCTTCGATGGCCATCTACAACAAGTGAAAGTCATGCTGCCACATAACGCTATAGGTCTTCATTGTGCAATGGTAACACGAAGCACTAGTTATTAGCGTACCCAGGCTGCAGTTATGACATGTAAGTATGCACTTGTGAATGTTGCGGATGGATTCACTAACTATTCTTTCAATTTAATATGTCTCTCTGTCTGGCTTTTACGAAGTTTATTTGTATCGTTCAAATTGCATTTTTTACGAAATTGAAGTGAATAAACTATCATTGCTATGATCACCATGACACGACCCTTAAAGAAAAGAGCGCTTAATTAAATTAATTTGCAATTAACCTACTAATACATACTTGCTACTGTTGCTTGTGCAAATTTGCTTGCTTCATAACAACGATTTTTCTCTAGATCCAATGTATTAGAATGGAGATTGTGATTGTGATGGATGATGCTTTTATTTCTGTAGCGCGCCATTGATTTAGTGCATGTGTGTGGTCTCTTTCTCTCTCTTTATTAGAAGAGCTATATACTCCATTTACCTTTGGCCTCCAGTCAAGTTCATGTTTGTTTTGTAGCAAAGCAAGGGAAGAAACAAAAAAAGGTGTTCTCCTATAAAATTATACATTTTCCTTTTTTTAATTTAATTATATTTCTCTTTTGCTCATTTCACTTTATATATTCCCCTCTTCTTCTTCCTCTCTCTTTTGCAACTGCATCTTGTCGCACTGGCATGGCTCTCAATACACAATCTCCCCTTCGTCCCTCATCAGCGACAACAGATCATGATCGCGTTGGGATGGTGACACATGGTGTACATCCTGTAACTGAAAGCCCAAATCACCAGTTGACACCAGCAGCGGCATTTCGGAACAAGTACTATCTATCACAACAACAACAGCAGCGACTGGATGAGGTATCGTCTACACCAGCGACAGCAGAGACAGTGCAAGTAGAGCAAGATGATGAGGACTTTTTATATAGACCAGGCGCGATCATATATGCGCCCCTGAATACGACATTACCTGGTATAGAAACAACATCATTTGCATTATTTGATGGGGATGAGGAAGACGAGGATGATGAGGAGGAGGAAGAGGAAGACGAGGAGGAGGAAGACGACAACGACAACATATCCATTAAAACGATTGAAAGCAACCACACAACCTTATTCGAACCTACATCGGATCTAGAGCCCAAAATCATACTACAAGATCAGGACAAAATCAAAGAGACCCACAATGGTGCTGCCAGTAGTGCTCTAGTGGCGAGTAGCAGTAACTTGCTATCCAAACTCTCGAAATCGACTGCTCCAATGCGAGCCAAATTGTCCACCTTGTCCCGAAGCAAAAGTAAGTTATGGTCTATTCAGGGAGTTGTGAGCAAGTCAGGGATACCAAACAAAGAGAAAGAGAAAATGCCAGAAGGAGGACGGACAAGGGAACGGGGAGATCGTTCATGTTGGGCTGTTGCCAAAGTGTATAAAGAGGGGAGATAAAAAGCCGTACGGATACTGATGTGTTTATAAATAGCGAATCTAGATCATCTATGGACGAGTTCTTCCACCACTTTAAGTTTGCCCCTAAGAAAATCAGCCGAAAGCGTGCATCAAATGTCTCTTTCTAGAAAGAAACGAAAAGAGCGAAAAAAGAGCGAACGATCGCAATCCTTCTCCTTTGACTCACCAACATCGCCGAGTGCAACATTGACAACAAATAGCAGCATTTATCCCGCCTTACTATCCAAAATTGCTCATGTTTTCAAGGAGAATATGGTGGTTGGTACAAAGACCAAGGACAGCATCCAGTACCATGATGTGTTTGATGGCAGAGAAGCGGTTGTATGTGCTGTTGTTGCAAGTTCCAAGTTCTGTTTATACTCATTTGTTTGCACTTTAGAGTATGCTGGCTTCTATCATAAGAACGTCGGATCGAAATCTGGCCATCTTGGTTGGAAGAGCCTTGGACGATCAAAAATTGTTTCATGATGTCAACTATGAGCATCGATTGCGAGATTCAGTGCATGAACTGTACAAGTTCAAGGAGCATCAGGTTGTGACCAAGCCTTCCAGTAAGCGAAAACTATCCGCCGATTCAGATACAGTTGCCATGGTTACAGACATCACATCAGGCGAGGACAACCCTCCTCCTATTCATAAAAAAGAAGACGACATGCCGAATGGCGTTTTTACTCTGTTAACAGATTGCTATTCATCGACATGTACTATTGAAAGCGCCTGCTACAGCGTACTCTGCCCTCGCCGATTCAATCAGGTATATAGATAATAGTGCATACATAATGATACATAATGCTGATGTCTCTTCTCTGCAAATAGAGTCAAAATTCACTGTATGAAGAGAATGTAAGTGATTCCTGTTGCATTGAGCATCAGACAACCAACTCTTGTCACTAGGAAGATAGGCTTTGGATCAACACCGTTTCAAAATCGATATCAACCAGTCTTTCCACCAAAGAAAAGCGACGACAAGAAAATATATACGAATTGATTTACACTGAAAAGGATTTTGTTGAGGACCTGCTTTATGTGGAAAAGGTGAGATTAAACACGTTAATGCAGATACATCATGGTGCTAAAAAAAAACGCGCATAGAGCTGGATCAAGCCATTGTTAACCAATGATTTCATCATACCCGCAGATCGAAGAGATGCCTTTGTAAACGAATTGTTTTGGAATTTACCAGAGATTCGAGAAAACAATGCTTTACTGCTAGCAGATCTTCTTCAACGGCAGCAAGAGCATATGATAGTGTACAAGATTGGAGACGTGTTTCTAAAGCATGTGTCCAATCTATTTGAACACTTTATTGAATATGGTTCTCATCAAATTATCAGTAAATATAAATTGGAAACGGAAAGATTAGCCAACGCTGCATTTGCCGAGTTTGTTCAGGTACTGATAGCATTGCAATCAGTCGATCTGCTTATGTATTAATGATCCAACCAACAGACAACAGAACGAGCCCCAGCCTCTCGAAAACTGGAACTGAATGGATATCTGACAAAGCCAACAACTCGATTAGGAAGATATAATCTACTATTGCGAGAGATACTGAAAAATACCCCTGAAAATCATCCAGACTGTGAAACCATACCCAAAGCAATGAAACTAATCCAGCAATTTCTCCAGCGAGTGAATGAAGAATCTGGAAAGACTGAAAACAGGTTTGGCTTGGAAATGCTGGAAAAGAAGCTTACATTCAACAAAAAGCATATGCTCACACAGGAGATTGTAAGTATTGAGTCTGCCAAGTTAGATGTGAGGTTAAGGTTCATGTGGCATGAAATAGGACGATCTAGATCTGCTATTCAAGGAACGTAAGATCATACTCAAAGGACCATTGAAGAGAAAAAGCACCACGGGCAATGCAGCTTCTGAATCGTCCGAATTGCAGGTGTATGTGCTGGATCATTGTTTGCTGCTCATCAAATCAAAATTCTTTGATGGCGCAGAAGTATACAAATTGTACAAAAAGGTCAGAATTCGTACTGCTCAATACCTGTATATAGTACTGACGCTGATACACACACTAGCCTATACCACTGGCATTACTAGCAATTGCGTTACCGGATCAGACAAGAAGATCAAGCTCGATCCTTCCTTATAATCGATCCAGCACTGGATCATTCTACTCGACAGGAGGTAGCTCAGACGTTCTGCCGTCACCTCTGCTTTCCTACTCGTCCTCCACCTCTATTGCAAACAGCAACGTCAATGGAAAAAGCGGATACCCCATCAGCTTCATACATTTGGGCAGACACGGCTCAGGCACCACCACATTGTATGCACCCACACTAGCAAGTCGCAAGAAATGGGTGGATACCATTGAGAAATACCGGCGATCCGTCATGGAGAAGCTCAAGGTGTTCCAGATGACAGGCATCAGCGATCAGTTCTTTAACACGTTCAACAAAGTTCACTGTGCGGTTGTGCATGCATCGTATCTCATCTTTGGATGTGACCATGGTGTGTATCTCAAAAAGCCTTTTACTACAACGCATGCTACCTCCTTGGACAACGACGAGGACGACGATACAGAAGGCATTGTCAAGATACTCTCACTGGAAAAGGTTTCTCAGATTGATATTCTCAAGGGCTCTCGACTGCTGTTGATTTTGGCAGACAAGATACTCTACACGTGCTCATTGGATGCACTGTTCGACGAGAACAACTGCATTTTCATGGAAAGCATCATAGCGTCCTCTCCCTCTGTATCTTCACCATCCTCGTACAAAATGAGAAGCATCCGTGAGCACAGTTTTGGTGGCAGCGTCAGTTCAAACAGCACTGAGAGTCGTGCTACCAACAACAGCAGCAACAGTAGTAATAGCAGCAGCAGCGCATTTGTCAAGAGGCCTAAAAGGATGATTCAGCACATGCGAAAGATTGGAAACAATGTGTCCTTTTTCAAGGTGGGCCAAGTGTATGATAAATCAACAGCGGGTAAGCCTGTAGAACGCACTTTGGTGTGCTTTGTCAAATACAATGCCATGACATCCACCATTCGAGCTCTGGAGCCATGCGACGAGAAGGGATCTGATAGTAAAAAGAAAAAGAAAAAGAAGAACAGCAATAAGCCTAGTTTGGGGCTGTTTATCAGACACTCCAACGAGACATTGCGAGGATTTAAAGATCTGTATATACCTGGGGAAGCTACCTCAATTCAGTATTTCAAAAATGTGATTTGTGTGGGCAGTGCCAAGGGATTTCAGATGGTCGATATTGGTTCGGCTGGTGTACAGAGTAAGTAGCATGCCCCTTGAGAGGAGCACTTGCTAACATGCGAATAGGCGTCCTTGATCCAAGCGATGAGAACCACAACTTTATTAGCCAAAGAGAGACATTACGGCCTGTATCCATGTTTAGACACCCAGACGGCTGTATTATGCTTTGTTACAACGGTAAGTTGGCAGAGGATTCAATGAAAGTTAGGTTGCTCATACAATCAAACACCTAGAAATTGCATTTTACATTGATAAGAAGGGACGTCGGATAAGGCCAGACTGGATCATCAACTGGGAAGGGCATCCAACCGCCTTTGCTTTCTGCTATCCCTATATCGTTGCATTTGACTCTAGTTTTATAGAGATTCGCCATGTTAATTCAGTGAGTGCGAGTCCCACGAACGAAAAGTAGGAGACATGTTTGACTCATCATATATACATTAGGGAGATTTGACCCAGATTATCACAGGACACAACATACGATGTCTTCGATTAGAGCCCACTGACATTATATACTTTGTCATGGAGGATAAACGAACTGGCAACGAGATGATTTTCAGCCTTGAAAAATAAAAAAATAAAAATAGCAACATTTATTTTTAGCGACGTTTAAGCTGATTATCAAGTGTTCTTCGTTGCTGGCCAAGCCATGAGATTGGAGACGCCTTGTTATTTACAACATCTCTGTTGGCTCTTCGTGACATATCATACCAGGCTGATATCATCAATTGTTGTTCACGGCGGTTTTGGTTGCGAGTCTCATGGAGTTGTCGCTTGAATTTCTCAATCTCTTCTTCACGCATCTTGACTTCGGTTTGCAAGGACTTGACAGCCTCATCAAAATTACCAGACTCGCCCTGTTGTCTGAGATCCTTGATCAGCTTGTCTTGCTGTGAGATAAACTACAGCGGATTTTACATGTTAGTTCTCGTACCTGTATATATATCCCGTTTTCATCAAGTACCTGTTTACTGTTGATGAGCTTCTTCTTGTTACTGTATAATTCTTCTTGCAATTTGATGAGTTGCTGCTGCAGTTCAACATTCTTTTGCTTGAATGGCTCGTCATCCTTTGCCTTGAATGCTGCCAAGGACTCCTTCAGGTCGCTGTTCATTCTCTCTGTCACCAACAAGAGATCCTTTTGCTCCAGACTTTGGCCATGCAAAATGTCCTTTTCCAAAAGCAACTTGTTGATGTCTTGCAGCTGCTTCTTGGTCTGCTCTTCCAGAGCATTTGATTTGGCTTCCAACTCGTTGCACTTTTTAAGAACCTCGTCCATGCCCTCACCATCGCCCTGGAATCGGCCTTCAGATATCTTTTGCTCCAGCTTAGCAACAGTGTCATTCAGCGATTTAGTCTCCTTCTCCAGCTCAATGATACGAAGACGCAGAGAAAGCGTCTTTTCTGATTGATCTACAAGAGCATCAGGAATGCCTTCACGGATACGTGCCATGTCACTTTGTAAGATGTCTCGCTCCTGTGATACTTCCAAGTAGTTCTTTTCAAACTGTGTCTTGAGACGGTTGGCGTCATCCAACAAATGCTGCATCACAAGCACCTTTGAATGTGTTGACTCTCCACCACCACTGCCACCACCACCGCCACCGCCAGCAGCTCTCTCTTCTTGCAGCGTCTTTACTTGGCGTTCAAGGCGACGCTTGGATAACTTGAGTTCAGTGACATTGGATTCCTTCAAGGACTCTTCCAGAGAATTATTCAAATTGTAATCATCAATGTCCATATCCTCCACATCGTCATTGGCTGCTCGTTGTGCATTGGGTGCATTGACTGTAGTCATACCTAGTTGTGCTTCTTGCAGATGATCCTCCAGAGCCTGAATGCGGTCTGAATCTCTGGCTTTATCAGCTTCCATGAGTTCCATTTTTTTGTTAAAGTAGGTTAGTTCGTATTCCATCTTATTCTTTTCACGGATTAACTCGTTGTTCTTGGTTTCCAGATTGGCCACTTGGTCTTTGTAAGAGTCCATCAAGGTCTTGAAAGCAAGCACTTTTCGGTATTCTTCTTCCAGTTTCTGATAACTGGTATCGAGTGAATGATTTTGCTCTTCCAGTAACTTCATCTGTCGCTTTAAATCTGCTGTGTCTTCCATCTTCTTTTTGTATTTCTCAATGACATTTTCTGCTTTCTGGAGTTTCTCTGCTGCGTGGCGATGCTCATCAACTTGATCTTTTAATGCTGCTGCTTGTGATTCATACACAGTGAGCTCTTCATTCTAATGACACAAGGTGAATCTCGATCGCTCATGCCAAACAAAAAATCATGCACTTACGATACGGGTCAAGTTGTTGATTTGGCGATTGAGATCCTCTAGTCTTCTTTCTTGCTCTTGTCGAGTATCTTCGCTCTTTTGCCTATGATGAAACTAAGTGCCAGCTTTACTCTACACGATGCCACTTTCTTACAAATCTTGCTTCAAATGATCAATTTCTGTTCGCATAATAAAATCGGCTCTACCGGTCTCATTTGCCTGTGCCACAGCAGTATCCATGTCTTTTAATCTCACTTGCAAATCTTGCTTTTCATTCTCGAGTTTGTCCTGTTTGTAAAGTGAAAGAAACAAATCAGTGATTTGCATGATGTCAATGTGTGAATAATGACTTTACATATTTCGTCAATAGCTCAGAGTGTTTATCGATCAGTTGTTTGTTTTGTATCTCGAGTTCTTCCTTTTCTCTCGAAATTCTTGTCAGCTCGCTTTGGCTTCGATATGTACCATCATCCATGTAACTGCTTTGGGTATAATTGTCAGATATTTCTTGCGGTTCATTGGGCTCTTGCTGAGCATAATTCAGAGTCTATGCATCGGATAATGTAAATCTCTTGCTCTCGTTCTACCAGAGCATAGTCCTACCTCTTCAATGATCGCCTTGACATGCTTTTGATCTGACTCACTCATCAATTGAATTTCTGGAATATATTTGGTGTTATTTGGGCCCACCACGGCAGAAGTCAAGATATATTTGCATAGCTGAACAATGACTCGGGTATCAGCATCTTTAGCAATGGCGTTCAAATCAATCTCTGGGAAATTAGAGAACGGTATACCCAAGACCTCTTCATAGTATCTAGACACCAGCTTGCACAATTTTTTCAGGTTGTTGTGCTTTAGAACCCAGTTATCTCCCACATCAGCAGAACGTATGCTTTTGAACCATTTGGGGTCGCTAATGATACAGTATAAGCAAATCAAGGCGTGTTGGAATTAGACAACTTACATGTCAGACGCCACTTCAAACAAGATGAGACCATCTGATAGCTCTTGCATCTGTGTTACTGGATGGGAGATGGTGAATGTATTAATCTGTTTCAAGGATTTTGTTAGCCCTTTTTCTTTTTATCGCACATGTATACGCTCTCATATCATTACCCATTGAATAATTGCTGCTTCAGGGCTTCGTTCCATCTCTGAGTTTCTCAGCATATTATTATGGTGTAGCTTTATAGATTTTGCTTGGATATCTTCTACGAGTATTAAAAAATGAAGTGAAAAAAAAAGATATAGAAACCAAGAACGTTGTTGTATTCAAGGAGTTAATTAAATTGATTTCGCGAGCCGCATCATTGCATTTGAATGAGTTTATTTGGCTTACCTCAAGTATACTATTAACGATAGTGAAAAGCATTGTATCGTTTTAGCAGTACGATTAGAGTAGATCAAGCATGTTGACTAAAGCGCTGGCGTTGGTTGGTCCTCTCCAGATACTTGCTAAACATCACAGAATCCTGAAAATGCTACCAAGCTGCGAATGATGCTGAGTTGGTCAAGAAGCACTTTAAATCATGGCAGTTTGGCACCAATGACTCTGTGCCATGAAGATACATTCTATCCGTTTTCAAGTAGACAGATCTCTTTAACTTTATGGAAATTAGATTCTTGTAGATGGAGCGTTCTTTGAACAACAAAAGCTGTGGCCCGTAGCACCACACAGAAGGCTTCGCTCTTCTGAATATTGCGGCAACCTGGGTGATTTACAAACACCAATGCAAAAATTGATGCCCAAGAGAATGAATATGCCATGAAGTGCCAAACAGTATCATACCTTCGTTGTAGAGCATGATTGACTCTTTAAATGCTCTTGACAACATTAGATACTCATGTTCCTTATCTGCTATCCTTTGACATATAAAGAGTAGCTTACTAACATCGGATGCGCCTACAGACAAGTATCACAGTTTGTGTTGTATTAGAGATATAGTTTATGACTAGACTTCAGTAAATGTATACAAAAGAATAGAGAGAGAGATAAAAAATGATTTTTGTTTTTTATGAATTGAAATCAAATTTATACTAACTAAAAAAAAGATTATTGACAAAGTATGTATGTAAGAGACATATGAAGCAAGAAATCCCTCCCCCCATCCTATATCTCGTATACTTATAATATATAGCAATGGCTTTCCGCATAAAAACATCTCACGTTATCGTTGATTCAAGTAAAAAAAGTTTATAAAGCCATTTGCTACAAGGAAATTGGAAGAAAGGCTTTAAAAAAAACTGAAAACCCGGCACTTTTTCCCAGAATAACTAGTGTCTCCAAGCCATAGTAGCTTTGTACAGAATCAAAATGCGCATTGAATGGCATCGCTCTTAATATGTTCCACGGTTGTTATTCAGATAAGCCTGTTCTCCAGATATTTTCAAAGTTATACAATAGGAGTATACTGTATAACGATGGCTCTAATATAAAGGTTCTAGCATCAACATAGAACCTAAAATAACTGTTTCCCCTTGCGCAGTACACCTTTGAATTAACCTTTTACCAAACCACCACATCGAAGCGTCTTACAATCAAGCGGTTTTAAACACAACGCTTTCAAATATCTGATATTAATCTATAAATAATGCGTAGTAATAATCAGTAGTAATTAACGGTTTTTAATAGGTTTATAAATAAGGCTTTGGCTAATAAAATGGTCTTCTTTTAAGAAATCATCTGTTTTTGAACAACAACCCACCATTTAACCTAAAATCCAACTATACAATTGTTGTCTCATAACATTTTCTTATAGTGACATGCTACTTTCAGAGCTCTAGTATCAATATTTCAAAGTTTGGCTTTGCATGGGCCGAATCTTGAAATCAGAAAAACTTTTGTACATCCAAAATCTGTTATGAGTCAGACGACAGCAACCCATGAAATTGAAACATGTTGAGAATCAATTGTAAATCACGTAAGGTTAGCTAGACATATGGCATTGGGACGACATCGTACATAGTGTACTGCTATATCCATATTATGACTCTCGTTACATAGTGAATTATTTAAGAATACCCCAAACTGTACGATGGCTGCCAGATTGAATCATTGGATCTTATCTTACTTTTGAATTAAAGAAAAATTTAAATTGTATCTATTTGGTTACTCTTTTATTATTACAAAAGACAAAATCACGATAAATGACAGATCAACAGAAAATCAACCAGTTGTAGACCGTTTCTCTTTCAATCCCTCAGCCAATCAGATTGCTCAAAAACTCCGCTGACCTAAAAAAAAAATTGCGAGAGTTTCCCCCTGTTTTGATGTGAGGCAAAATTTTAAGCTCCGCTATATAGCAATATAGCTGTTACTATCATCAAATTTCCCTCAGGTGCTAGAGCATGCCTTACTTACACCACCTAGCTTTAAATTCAGGCATTGAGACCCTCAATCATCACTAAAGTAAGTAGTGATAACCAAGTGGAGGCGGCCTATCTACCTCCTAGCCTCGGATAAAGTCTTGTTGAGCTTCAGGGATAGGCACATCCACACAACGTAAAAAAGGTATGCTTCAAACGAAACATAATAAAAGAAAAAGAAAGAAGAAAAGAACATAATATTATAAGAATATAGTAGTATGTCGGCAAAAAAGAGACACTCACACGAAGCGAGTCAAAGAAAAGAATAACAAACACAACATCAAAGATGTTTAAAAAAGCTCGTTGCTGTTGCAAGAAAAATGCATGCATGAGCAACGCGGTGCATGGTAATAGTAATAGTCGGATGTAAAGCAACATGACACAAATACGCACAACTGCAAAAGCAACAGTGGTATTATAAGTTTGCGATACAACACAATGACTAATATTGTTTCATGTAAAGCTACAGAGGAAACACTACCAACAAAAGAAAAAGAAGAAAAAAGCGCAACAAGGCAAACATCATGAATCCATTACCACGAGAAAGGAAGCAATAATATAAGCGTCCAAAGAAGTTTTATATCATTGCGACCAGAAGAAAGAAGATACTTACCACATACCACAGCCACAGATAGACCAGAGGATACGCAATCACCAAAAGTAGACCAGACAGTGAGCATACACCAAACACAGTAGGCCAGGGAAGACCATATTAGCAGCAGCAGTAACACCAGCAGCAGCAACACCATCAGTAAGACCAGAAGCAACACCAGAAGCAACACCAGAAGCAACACCAGTAGCAACACCAGTAGCAATACTAGCAGCAGCAACAACAGCGTAGAAAAACCGAAGAACGAGCGACACCAGAGACCAGACAAAGATTAAAGAAGCAACCGCCAGAGATAGAGACCAAAGAAGCAATTACTAGACAGGGTAAACCAAAGAATCAGACAGCAGAGATAGCAAAGAAGTAATGGCAGCAGCGCCCACGTCGAACAGGCAAAAAACTATCGAAACCTAATAAACATATTCAATTAGTGCTTGTTCTACATCTTTCTGTACTCGTTATCGAATGATACCTACTATATTCCACCTCAAAAAAGCAGTATCAAGTACGTTTGACAGTGCAAGACCGTGCTATCAGATGATAGAGTGTTATTTTTAATCAAAAGTGTTCCAAAACCAATATGGTTTGATACTAAACGCGTTTTGCAAAAAGAGTAAAAAAAAGGGGGTATGGAAAAATGAGAGGGCGCCCTAACCGACGTCACGTCCAGTAGGTTTAGTCTCAGTCTTCTGCCATGGCAGCCCTAACTGCTGCACTTTAATTTGAAATTGTGCAGTGGGTATTTTCGTGTTTAAATTTGACTTGATCTCACATTCTTTAAACGTTTTTGCTAAATTTGACTATGAAAATTGTCGTTTTTATACCTTACTTTCTAATGCATCTATAAAGAATCAATGAAGGCGCATCGAATGATGCTGGTTACATTCAGCTTTCAGACTAAAAATAAAGAGAAATCTTGAAATATTTGAAAATAGGTTTTCTGCAGAAACGTCAAAATTTAGCATATGAAACTCTCAAAAAAGTAGCTTTCAGTGTTATATTACATCTTTGTAATCAATTTGGCCTGATATGTATCATAGGAAAAGTCTTCATTTTTCGGGTGAAAAATGCGATCGTGCGATTTTCAAGAATTTTCCCTTGCTAGTACTCATGTAAAAACGACAATTTTCATGAATTTGCAAAGACTCAAAAAAAGTTGAGATAAAGCATCAGTAGGTAAAACGTAGCCAAGAAGAGACGTTTGGCGTTATTCCAAAAGTCCAGAACGCTTTGTAGCATGAGTTATTCGTGCTTGAAAATGGCTAGCTTTGAACAAGATTCGACCTGAAAATAAGGCGTAGTATGCTGTGCTGCCAAAGAAGTAAGTAAATTACAGTTCTGTCTGATGTCCCTGATGTTCTGCATTGTACGGGGCCCAACCTCCAAGTTATTGACACTTTTATATATTCTAATTCTTCTGGCAATCAGATCTCTTTGAGATGCTCGAATACAGTGATTTTAAAACTTGAGCGTCAGTGATACTATGCAAATTTGAATTTAACGATTTGCTCAAATTGACCAAGATACTTATCTCAGCAGACCCCTCTTGATGTTCGTTCACAGCAGAGGTATTATGTTTATTAACCATAAAACTAAACTTAAAGTCTATTCACAACAACGTTGGACAATTATAATAATTAAGGAAAAATGGTTGATATAATATACGAGGCAGGTTCAGTCGGTGTCAGCTCGATTGAGCGATCAAACAACGAAATCTTGTATCAGAATCGAACGAACAGAGATTCATGATACCTACAAATCCTGCGATGCAAGAATCGACATCAGCAAACTGTAGTGAACCCGGGTTTAATGGATTCACGGTGCTACACGGCCGAAATGTCAGCTTCAGCCAAATTATCCAAAATTAATCGCTCAAGCACTATTTTTTTTTGGCTATAGTAGTGGCGTATATATGTTATCTGTTGTGCGCCGACATTAAGCAACACACTCTCTGTATTTATTTTATAGACTTGAGCACCGTATGGACTCTTTGTTGAGGATATAGATCATCTCTGAGAGGCAAATGTATTAGGCGTCGTTTATTACATAAGAGGATCTGAGAATGAGCTGAGATGCATAGTAGAAGTGAGAGGTCTTTATTCAAGCAGCACGAAGGAACATGAGTGGTGCCATCAAATGGCTAATCTATATCCTGGTTCCTAGAGAGTGGTAGCCTATGGCCTTTCGTCCCTGGAAGTGGGTTTCAATTCCGACAAATGTTCTTCCGTCAAAGCTATTAGGAAGAACATTCTATCCTGGATCATCTTTGTTGTTTATCCTTGACTGGTGGTTCATGAGTTCTGATGCAGCACATCCTCGTTACTGGTTCAAGGCTTATACAATTATCCCGCATTCAAGATCAAGGTCCTATTGCTGCGGCACTGCCAAATAACTATAAATACCTTTGATATCTACACTAGTTTTGATCCCTATTCAATCTTGGAATAACATAATAAATATATTCAGTTCTAATTGTATTTACTCTGTCTATATTTTGTTATTCTAAACACTCTTCAGTGCTGTTATTGAAGAAAGGCGTGTTTTTGTTGCCATGGTAAACTCCAAATTTGAGAGTTAAGCCCCGGTTTTTTGAAGGAAAGCATCGCAGTAGGCACTTAAACGAGATCTCATCTTGTAGAGCCAACACAAGGTGCAAGATTTAGTTAGTAATAGAAAAGAAGCCTGGTTAAATTGGCAGTTGTTGTACTAATAATAATGTCCAAACACTGTTTTCTTTGTTTATATTTATTCTATTATGGATTACTTTTACAATTTGCTCGGTCGCTTTTTTATTATTTGACAACCAATTGAGCGATTGAAGATCTGTTCATATGATGTTTAGCAACCCCTCAATGTAGGCATAAAATATCTCTGATATGAAGTCTCTAGCATCAACATGGGGCGTGAAAAAGCAATCTCCCCTTTCTGATGGCATGCGCTACACAGCTTAAACCTTTTGTCAAAGCACAATAAAGCATATCAACAAGCGGTTTTAAATATAACGTTTTCCAACATGGCATCAAGTGCAGAGCTACATGTGTGAATCAAGACAGATATTATGTCAAATGCATTATTATTTGTCGCCGCCGCACACTCATCGTAGTTACTTGCACGGCCATCAACAAGATGTCACCCCGCCATTCACATGCTATCCATGCTAGATTGGCTCGTATATTTGAAGAGTGCAATCATTGGACTTGGATAAGCCATCCACCTCCATCGCAACCATCACTCCTGCTGCCACCACCGCCATTGTCGCTGACGCTGGCGTTGGTGCTCTCTTCTGACCCTTTCCTTTTGAAGCCAATATCCTTTTTGTTGAAGTAAAGTGTACTAAATTCTTTACCAATATTTCTCGTTAGATTTCATAAATAATCTAAGCTTTCTTGCTTCAACTAGTCTCGTTCTACCAACCAGGAGTCTTCCTGTTATACTGAAACACGTATATCCACGAAGACAAAAGATACCAGTAAGTCAGTGTTAGATAATGGCTAAATTTTACACACACCTGAGTAGCAAGAGGTAATGCGTGTATGCCGTCTACCCATATCCAAGATCTTTCTATTCATACAGACATGGAGCACCGCAAGAGCATCAGATCCGCAGCTACATGTTATTCAAGGACAACTTCTGATAATAATGAAAGCTCAAAAATAAAATGCTAGAAGGATAGGGTTGTAAACGAACATTCGCTCCCTCGCTTCACATTCTATTGCTGCGGGAGCAGGTCGAATAAATGCTCAGCAAATTTCTTCAGAGTTGATCATGAAAGATAATGGCGGGGTAGATGATTTTTGATCTGATAAAGAATAATGGAATTTGAAACATTGAGCACCGACAAGGCTGAAAAAACTTTTGTTCGTATTTATAGGCTTGCTCATAAGATCCTCAGTGCAGAAGAAGAATGATAAGCCTGAAACCATATTAATGAGGATGCTCATATTCGACTCAACTCCCAAATGAGACTGAATTTAATTGTTGGTAAGATGGGCGTACTCACAGTCTGCCAATAATTAACAGATTGCAGTAATCATTCCTTATGAATATTCTGATAAAAGTTTTAAAGATGTCCTTATCACATACTGAGATATCTTTGCAGCCAGTGTCAATAGTTTCTTTTAAACAAATCAATGAAACGCATACTGTCAAAATGATATGTTGAAATGCTGCAAATCACAATTAGGAGGTTGCGATTACATATATTTTGGTGGCGAGCCAGGCTGACTGGCGTTCTCAGATATGAAAGTACCCAACAAAAGCAAAAAAGTATTCAGGCAAAAGCGTTCGTTTTTTATTTTTTATTTTGGTGACCCTCATTTAAGCAACATCCCAACCATCGTTGTCAACATCAAAAAGGCATTTTGGTCAGCCAGTAGCGCCAAAATTTATTAAATCTCAGGTAAATCTTTTCTGTTCAAGATTGGCCAAATAATAGACATTTTCAACTTATTTATGCTATTTCGTGAGATTCGACTATATAAGTTGCGATCACTAGCCTATGCTTCCTAATACATTTTTGGAGTACTTTTTAAGGCGCTTCCAATGGTGCCAAGTAAAATATACGTTTTGACTGGATTTACTGAGCAATCTTGGAAGATACAAAATGTGAGTTTTGGTCAAAATGTCAAAATTTTGCATATGAAAGCCTCACAAAGACGATTTCAGGTGTTACATTAGATCGATAGAAACATTTTGATTCAATATATACCATAGTAAAAGTCTTCGTTATCAAGGTCAAAGACTCGATCGTTTGATTTCGAGAAAAACTATGAGGTATCCCTCATGGTTTGGAGTTGATTTTTCGCCATATTTTTTTTGGTCCCAAAAAGTTGAGCAAAGATGTCAGGAAGTTACTGCTACTCTAGTACAATTGTTTAGCGGCATTCCCGTGGCTCAGAAAGGTCTATACATGAAATTATTAAGGCCTGAGGGCTGTCAGGTTTGGTTTTGATTTATTCATTTGCTTGCTACATAATACATCACTTAGCGATTTGTTGCTACATTTTAGATTTAGTCTGCCTTTGTATGCTAAATAGAAACTAGTGAGTCTTTCATTGGATCTTTAGTTTACATTAGTAAGAAGTCAGAGCGCCGCTGTGGTAGAGTCATCAGAGACATCCAATGGAAGACATGCTAGTGCTTATATTTGCGGAGTGAGTAAAGATGTGGATGTTTGATAACAATCATCCTTTCAATCCATTACACGTTCATTTTACGTACCCAGCAGCATGATATCCGAATGAGCCCACCTTTTTTTTTTTTTCAAGTAAATCACTACAAGTTACACAGCGAACTTTAAGACTCGTTCATAAACGTCAAATTGCGTTGACCAAAATGGCATCTTCGAGAAGGAAATCAAGGGATTGAGACCCAGTGTCATCCAATAGGGATAGACAGGGGGTCTTTTTTCCCCTCCCCTTGAATATTTCTGCACAATGTGATTACAGTAATTGACATTAGAGTTTAGGAAATGAAATTATCGTATGTCTCTACAATAAATTGCAATACACACTGATATAGCTTGATACATGCATTATCAATCTTATCAACAGATCTTGGGGATAGAGTCTAATTTGAGTATAGAAAGCTTACTCCATAGAAACCAAAGCGTGGAGAGAGATTCCGATGCTTTTGACTCAAAAAATTCGAGTAAAAACGGTACAAGTTTTCCCGAGAGACATTTAAAGAAAAATTTCCCCTCTTTCCCTCTCTTTTCTCTTTTTACACACACACTCACATAAAAGCTTTTATATTTTCTTGATATAAATCTTTTGTATTAACTGAAATAATAAGAAAATGTATGGTGTAAAAGGAACATCGACCATCTTAAACTCTGTTGCCAGACAGGGTGTACTCACAAAGCAACTTGTTGCACCCAAATCAACCGCTTTCCTTGCCAATCTACCTACTCGCCAAGTATCAGCTGGTAAGCTATCCTACACCACCAGAAGCCAGACACAATTCAATCAAAAGCAAGATCTGGATGGCAGCAGCAGCAGCAGCAGCAGCAGGGATTCAGCAGCCACCCTTGCTCATTTGAACAAGCCAAACTGGACGACGGTAAAGCATCATGGCAAGAAGTTTTCAGCTTATGATACAGCAGCAGCAGCAGCAGCAGCAGCATCAGAGCCTGCTCACTTTGATGTTCGCATCCTTCAAGCAGCCAAGCAAAAGAACTCGAGAGCAGTGGTAGATGCGTTTGTTCAGGGCAAATCAGCAGCTGGTGAATCAGCACCACCCTTGTCTACACAAACCTATGAAGCTGTCATTCAAGCATACGGCAAGTTACGCAAAATCAACCAACCTCTCACTCCCATGATGAACGCCTACCATGATATGATTTCTACCGGCGTGCGTCCTTCCTCTCAAACATACGCTCTTCTTATTCGATCCCTTTGCAACAGAGATTCTGAAGTGCAAAAGACGGTCAGCATGCTCAAGAGACAGATTGCTCGCACTGGAAACACTGTCCACAATTTGGGTGATTTGGAGAATGAAAAGAACATGGAAAAGGCGTTGGCATTGTTCAACAAGGCAGTAACTGAGAAATCAACACAAGACTTTGACACTGAATTGTACAACACCCTGCTTCGTGGGCTATCTTACAAGGGCAACACGCAAGATGGTCTCTATATTTACGAACACCTTGAAAGTGCTCACAATGCTAATCCCAATGGTATGACTTTTGCCACGTTGATGTCCATGTTTGGCACTGCTGGTGATTTGGTGGCTGTTCGCGAATGCTTTAACGAATACAAGACACTCAAGAAACACCTTCCTAGCCATGACGCCACTTATGTATATAATGCGTTTGTCTATGCTCATGTCAATGCGGGCGATATTCCTGGTGCTTTGGATATTATTGAGAACGTCATGGTGCAAGACCATGTAAAGATTACCATTTTGCCCTTCAACAAGATTGTGCGTAGAGCTTGTTTTGATGGAAATATGGACACTGTGGATTCTGTGCTTGCCAAGTTGGAGGCTGACACCAAGCTCCCCAACCCTGATGCCAGCACTTATGGTATGATTTTGTCGGCGTACAGTCATCTCAAGGATTTCGAAAAGGCCACCAAGGTGTATCACAACCTGTTGAACCACGATATCTCGAAACAGTACGGCCATTTAGCTGATTACGCGTTTGCTTGCACCAACAACCACATGCCCGATCAAGCTTTGGATGTCGTCAAGGCCATGACGTCTCGTGGACTGGAGTTGGATTCCAACCTGTGTAAGGGTGTTGTATTGAGCTTTGTCAACAATGGTAGAATGGATGATGCTGTTACCTCTCTCAAGTCTTTGATTGGATTGTACACCAAGAGCAACTTTTTGGATGCTAGTTCGCCTGTGTCTGATTTAGCTTTGGATTTGACTCTCAAGTGCAAGGATCTGGGTAACGCTCTGTCCATTCTGCAAGTCATCAACCACTATTATATTCACCCTACGCCTGCTGTGTGTGAGGCTGTGGTCAACATGTATCAGGAAGCCAAGTCCAATCCTGATGTCTGGCAGAGAGTGTCCAAGGATATGAATGAGCGCTCGTTCTTTATCTTGTACGATATTGCTTTCCGCAAGGAGAACACACCTGAGGCTTTTTGCAAATTGGCTTTTGAGCTGCTCAAGGACATGCATGCTCTGAACATGTCTCCCTCTGCCAGTTTGTATGTTCGTGTCTTGACTCGCATGAAGAAGTACGAAGCAACTGAATACGAGGCTCGCTGGAAGGAAGAGTTTGCCCCTTACATGTCTGCTATTGAAGACCAAATCAAGGACCCCAAGATGGCTGCTCCCAAGGCCGAAGATGTGGTCACTCATCGTGCTGCCAATGCCAAGGCCTCTGAAGCTGCTACCAAGCCTCCTGCCATCATCACTGTTGAATCTGATTTGCTCTCTGCTGCTGCTCTGGATGCTGCCCTCGGCGGTAAGTTTGAAGAAGCTATTGATGTCCTCAACAACAAGATCATCAAGCAAGGAAAGGTGCCTACCCCTGAAGCTGTGCGTGACATGATCCAACTCTCTTCCAAGTTAGGTCGTTTGGATGCTGCTGAGAATATCTACAATACAGTGATTGATTCCATGCATCTCCTGGAGGGCACTCGTAAGCAACGTGGTTACCATGCCATCTACAACTCCATGCTGGTGGCTCATGCTCGACATGGTGATCTCAACTCTGCCAAGGTCTTTTATGACAAGCTTCGTGAGCACGACCTGTACCCTGATGGTGATGCCTATGGTTCTCTCTTGGCCTGCAATGCCAACTCCACTACGGATGAGTCTACAGATGCTCTTGCCATCTACGAGGAGTCTCGAAAGCACAATGTTCGTCCTACCGTCTACTTGTACAATGTCATTCTTTCCAAGTTGGCCAAATGCCGCAAGATTGAGCCTGTGTTACGTCTGTTCAACGAAATGAAGCAACTCGGTGTCATTCCCAACTCCATCACCTATGCCTCTGTTATCTCTGCTTGTATCCGTTGCAGCTCTGAAAGCCGTGCTGCTCAATACTTTCAAGAAATGATCTCTTCTCCGAAGTATCAACCTCGCATTGGTGCTTACAACAGCATGATTCAATTCTACGTACAACAAAAGCCCAACCGTGAAAAGGCGCTCGAGTACTACAACCTTTCCAAGCAGTTTAACTTGAAGCCCTCTTTGCACACCTACAAGCTGCTGATGGAAGCCTATGCCAACATTCCTGCTTATGATATGCTGACTGCTCACAAATTGCTGACTGAGATGAACAAGCGCCATGGTTATCGTCCCAGTGCTGGTCACTATGCTACATTGATCCGTTCATATGGTTGTCTCCATCGTGATGTTCAATCTGCTGTTGCCGTGTACAAGGAGATGCAAAAGGCTGGTATCAAGGCTGATGAGACTGTGTATCAAGCCATGATGAACACTTACATTGACAACAATGACATGAACAGTGCTCAAGAGATCTACAAGGACATGCTCAAGCAAGGCACCAAGTCATCTGCTTATATTGAAAACTTATTTATTGCCGGTTATGGTGCTCAAGGTCAACTAGACAAGGCTGAACAGGTGTTTAACAACATGAGTGATTCTGGCAGCTTGGTGAGAGAACCAAGCACCTACGAAGCTATGGCCAAGGCTTATGTGGAGAATGGTGAAAAGACCAAGGCAGTGCAAGTGGTCCAGCAAATGCGCAGCCGTGATTTCCCACCCAAAGTTGTTGATGGTGTTACTCAATTGATTCATGCCTCTTCTAAATAATTATCTCACATACCATATTCTTCATTTTCTTTGTATATTCTTCGTTCTCTCTTTGTAAAATCATTCAAATCTTGTTAATAAACAACTTTTTTAGACAATAATAGCTTTAACTTTTAGTATTGTGCGATGCTCGTTTTTTACCTTTTAAGGTGAAGCGAGACTTTAATGACAAAGCACATGATCATGTTTATTTGTATTTCCTCTGTACATGGCATTACATGTGTAGTAAAGAAAAGTTCTTGTCTCCTCATGGAGTGTCTGTGTTTGCCTATGGACTCCCTCCATTAGCACAGAGACTACGTAATGCCATCGCTAAAGGGGGGTATGTATCATAACGCAATCAAAAGATGGGATCTCTTTTTTTTAAGGTTTTGATCATCCCATGCGTGCATCCCGCTCAAGAGTCTAAATTTTCATTAAATCTATGATGAATGACAACAAAACAGAGAAGCATATAATGCGATTAATAAAACTAAACAAGCAGGTCCCCATTTATCAGTGAGATCAAGGAGGGGGGGGGTTGCGCTACTGTGAGTAGATGTCTGCAAGCTGCACGATTAGTACGGCTCTAGGAACCCAATGTTGGGTCTATATATCCACCATAAATAAGCTGCTTCTAGCCACTGTCGATTTAAGAGTGCACTTGTCTTTATCTCGTCCAAGATTCGTGCCACAGTGTTTAGACTCGGGGGATACATGGGGAATTCGTTTGTTGTGATTTTCTAGATGGAAACCCATCTTGATCTTGAAACAAACCCGCATGTTCTACAACAGCTCAACTCTAAAAAGATGATGGCGCTTTCCGTTGGTATGTATTATTACTCATCGATTAATTGCTCTTATGCAGAAATTGAACCCTTTTAAAACTACCAAAAGAAAACATCGGGCCGATGCTGTTATTGATATCTATAGTTTAGAAATTGATGTTGAGTTGATGTTTTGTGTAACTGCTCTACAAGAGAGAAAAGAAGGGGACCTCTGGTTTGACTTTATAAGCCCATTAACGGAACAACACACTCATAGATTTTGATCCTTTGGCTCGAGCATACAAGATGTAGCATGGCCACTCCGAGAGAGACATGTCAGCAATGTGTACAGCTATAACAACCTATTCTCAAACTAAACATCTTTATGATAAACGGAACCTTTCCGGGTATGTAGATTCATACAAGGAAGAAGCTACAACTTGCAATCAGGTTTATCCTACTCTCTGTATATATATATATATATATGTGTGTGTGTGTGTAATCTCTATAGACAGCCAAGACGAAAAAAGAACAAGATCATGTTTCATCAAATTAATTCAATAACAAGTATCATTGTTGATTGATGAATTTAGTAAGGCCTTGCTCCCGGAATCACAGTGTGCTACTTTGCAGTGCACCTCTCTTCTCCCATAATGGATGATGAACACCTTGTATTGTTTACTGTTTACTCACTGATTGCATGCAACAACCTTAATATTATGATCATAACATCCTCTCACTCTCTTTTCTCCCTTTCTCTCTTTTCTCTCACTCTCTTTTCATCCAACAATCCTTCTGCTTTTGTCTACAAAACTACTTCCAAATCTCTCTTACACTCACTTTTCACTCTCAACGAGTCCAGTTTTGAACCCTTTACTTTCCTTCCTACAATACAAACCAAAGAACTATAAGACCATCGTTTCCAGCCTTTTCCATCTCTTTCATTAAATGTAGAGTATATGACTAAAATGCAAGAAAAAAAATCTTTTCTCATCTAAATGCTTCTTAGTATATATATATATATATATATATATAACAAGATATGACTTCATCAGTATCCAACAACAATAACAACAATAATAATGCAGTGATGATATCGTCCTTACCATCACCGCCCATTTCAAATCGTCAGTCTATCATCAAGATGCCAGCTTTTATGTTGGGCCGAGTCCCTCCTGCCTGTCCCATCATACCACCACCTTTACCATTCAAGCAGCACTGCTCCAACAACCGCAGCGCCGGCGGGTGGGTTTCCGACATGGGTTCCACAAGCTACCATCGTAACAGTAGACAGCAAGATGAATTGAGGCCATTATTATACCAGCAACAACAAGATGAATGCTATCTGCCACCCATCCAGAACTTTATGAATACGCCTTTATCGAGCCCCTCACCGCCACCCTCGTCGGGTACTAGCTGCTGCTATTCGTCATCTCCATCTTCATCCTCTGATGAAGACGATGTATTGAACTCTTCTGTCCGCAGAAAGGGTTCAATTGCTTCACTGCTGAATTCTGATCCTGAATTAAAGCAGTTGGACGAAGAAGAAAGCAAATGCAATTATCAATCTCATTTCTTTGACAATTACTCGTTAAAAAGAGGAAGACCATCTACTGCTGCGACCATCGATGACACCATGAGTAGTAGTAGCAACCCACACAAGAAGCAGCGCACATCAGAGAACGCAGATTGCATCAAACAGGCCTGTCAATCTTCCAAGTCTCCTACTGCTTCCTCCTACAACACATTCGCCAATGAATCTACACGTGCAACCAAAGGTTTACGCCATTTCAGCAAACAAGTGTGTGACAAAGTTGCTAAAAAAGGCGTTACAACCTACAATGAGGTGGCAGATGAACTGGCATTCGATATCCAGCAACAAAATGCGCTTGTAGATGGCCAGCCAGTAAGTCTTTTTGATGTGTTGATCCAATCCAATGCTAATGCATTCTGTATAGAAACAGACGTATGACCAAAAGAATATTCGCCGTCGTGTGTATGACGCTCTCAATGTGTTGATGGCAATGAACATTATTACCAAAGACAAAAAAGTAATCAAATGGCTTGGTATTCCTGAATGTTATAAACAGCCTACAGAAAAAGATGGGCAGGACAATGCAGATCTGTTGAGCCAAATCAAGGCAGAGGAACTTCGCCAACATCAGTTGCTGGAGTCCCTTCAAGTGCTCCGTGGTACCATCAACAGTAAACTGGAAAAAGTAAGCTGATTCTTGTGCGCTATGCAGCTCTCACCTTATTCACTTTTGATATCATAGCATGTACACATTCGCAACCTTGTAAGTAGAAATCAATCACAACCACCATCTACTACCAGCCAAAAGATTGAATTGCCGTTTTTCATGATTTGTTCGTCTTTGACAAAAGATGCTCATTTACAACTGAATATACAAAATGGCGGTCGATCTGCCATAGTATCGTTTCAGCATGATCAAGGAAATCAACAGATTGTATATGAAGATATGGATGTTTTACGACATGTATCTCTCCTATTATAGTTTTGCCATTCCAACCACAATACCAACACATTGCCATGCCATGCCAATCATTTATATACATATACACATTTAAACGTTCTATACATACACACACACACACACACACACACATACACCATAGCATTCCCCCCACACTTTCTTTACTTGGATTGTCATTATGAAACTTTTTTTTTATCACTTTTCATCATTATAAATTGATAACATTTGATTCAACTCTTCATTACTGAAAGTTGGTTGTATAAAGTCCATGATATTGACATTTGGATGTCTCAAGAGAATCCTATCGGTTGTTGCTGCCGCTGCTGCTGTCAATGTTTGGCAAATGTCTGGTGGTGGATGAGCTTGCGGCAATAAGGGCAGCTCCTGGCCTCGCTGCTCTATAAGAAGGTGTCTGACCTGATGTATGATATCCTTCACCCTTTGGATATAATTCAACGGTGACGCATACAGGATTTGCATTGTGGTCGCTAGATGGTCAAGAGCCGTTTGTTTGGCCGTCATGTCTATCGTGTTACAGGATACACTCTGTTGATGAATATACACACTTTCAGCAACGCCGTCCAAACAATAATAGAAATGACACCAATGTGGCTGTTTGGCATATATCTGTAACAGCTGCGTGATTAGATTAGCTGACCGAATACAAACATCCAGCGACAATAACGCGACAGGTGAATCTGCAATGTCTTGTTCTTTCAAGAAGAGTTTGTGAAGCATGATCCAAGTAGTGTGATATTGGATGTTCAGTACCAAACAAGCCTCATCACAGAAAGTGGTGCCCCTCTTGTGTGTCGCTGAAAATGAAAAGTAACTAGGTAATTCCTCTAACCACTGTGTCAAGCGAGCCTCAAGATGTGCTACAGCGTCCAACAGACAAGACCCTGATTTTCCTTCTGACGGCAAATGCTTGGCAATGACTTTTCTTATCTTCATCAACTGGATAGACGCCACACTGAAAGCAATACGGTATCCTGTTTCATCGTCTTCATCTGCAAGTCGAGTGGGATACTCCATATCGCAATCCCCATCATCTACCATCGTAGGACGATTGGACTCCAAGGCAGCACAAAGGTCCAGCCAATACACAGACCACCACAGCCGTTTGTTTATCTCTTTTTGTTTCAGGTTTAGAGATGTATGGTCTCTCTTATGAAGCCCCAAATCCTCGGCCATACGGATAGCTAGCCCAATATACAGATACGCCAGCGTAGTGCGTTCACAACTCAGTTGATACATGTAGAGGTTGAGAAGTGCATGAATGGTAGTGGCGTTGCTTATCGTGAAGCACTTCCTTAGTAATTGCCTTGCCTCTAAAAAGTAGCCTTCGCCCGCTGTGTCTACGCTAATACTGTTGGAAAGAGTGCGATGGTAGATGCTGGTATGCTTTGCTACCCAAGCGTGGATCGAGTGGACAAGCAATAACTCTTGTGGTCTTTGAGGGTCATGATACGTTTGTAAGAACTCATGCTGATCGACAATTTGATAAGGAAGAAAACAAGGCTGATAACAAGAGTGTATAAGCGGCTGCAGGTTCTCAATAGGTACTTCTTGTTTGATGAGACATGGATCTCTCGATACAACAGACAGCGCATCCGCATTGCTGTGGCTTCTGCTCACAAAGCTAGGTACATTTATCCATGTCCTGCTGTTGATTTCAAGTTGAGCGATGCCTTGCAGCAGTACTCGGTACAAATCATGGATGTTGGTGATGTTGGTGTTGATGCGTATGCCAGATGGTGTCAGTCTTAGTGTCCAAGTCGTTGCTACTACGCTGCTGTGGTTGATGTGACCAAGGTTTGAAAAGGATAGCATTCTGTTGAGCTCAGACTGCATCACCTTCATTCTTTTGTGCAATTCCGCCACATGATTTCCGAGCTGATCAAAGGCTTGATTATCGACTCGAGGCGGCACATCAGTATAGACACAAGGCGAGTCAGAAGCAGCACATCGACTGCACTGAGGATGAGTAAAATCGCATTTAACTTTACTTCTTTTACATTGGACACACTATGTCAAATGTTATAAGTCGTCCTTGATCCATACACATAACTCGACTTACTGCTAAGCTTACTCTTGAGCGCTTTCTGTTGGACATTGACAACAGAGAAAGATAAAGAAAAAGAAAAAGAAAGGAGAAATAATTTATTGTTGATGTATGCTCATCTGGTACAAACAGGGGAAAAAGAATAGAGCCGGAAATGATGGAAATGGTGTGTGCGTGTGTGTGTGTGTGTGCTTGAAGGTTCTCACACTAGGAAGTTATTCTAAATGCAATTGCGAAGGGGTTTTGGTATGTTGAGATGCTGTATTTGCGCTTGTGGAGGGCCAAAGTTGCGGGCTGATAGGCAAGATGGGACTTCCAATGTCATGCACAATCTCACCACTCGCTCCCAAAGACGGTGTGCCATTTGTAGTTGCATTGCCGTTGACATCCAGTTTAGAAGGCTTCTTTTTCAGAGCTGGTGCTGCTCCTGCCTTGGGTTTGGGACGATGTGTATCCACAGCTTCAATGTCAACCTTGTATCTCTTTTCATCACATCCATAGGCCTTTGGTGTTAATTCAATGACGGTGTGTAATGGAATCTTGATGTAAGGCAGATCTTCCTGTCTGTAGTTCAAAAAGTACGCATAAATACATCTCAGCACTGCCTGATGTCCAATGATAAGGATGTTGCCTTGACGCTCAAGATCCATGATCACTGGTTCCAGTCTCAACACCACGTCTCTATATGACTACACCGTCTGTCAGTTACCATGGCATCTTTCTGGGTGACTCAACCTACCTCGCCACCTCTGTATCTGTAGTTGAACTTGTCCTCGTCACGGTTTGCATAATCTTCAGGATATTTCTCTTCAATCTCCTCGTAGGTCATGCCATCGCACATACCAGCATCCAGTTCATCTAATGCCTTTCTGTGCATTTTGGGATAGTCCAACAGTGAGCTTGTCTGGATAGTTCGCTTCATGGTAGATGTCCAAACAATCAGATCCTTATCGCCCAAGTTTTGCTTGATCAGTTCAGGCAGCTTGTTTGCGTACAGCATGCCTCGTGGTGACAGAGCAGAATCACCGCCAATCTTTCCCTCGAGGTTGAACATGGACTCGCCGTGTCTGCTCATGTAAATCTTTCGTGGTGCCGTATGAAGGTTCATCAAATAGTACACAATACGAGACTCCAAGTACCCACGGATCATGTTGATGATAACCTGGCTGCCGACATTAATTAACTTAATGTATGTATAGTCATTCTCGGTGATGGTCTCGTACTGATCTTTGTAATGATCAATTCTGGCCTTGAAATCACTGACTGCTAGCTCTGGATCGGTGTTGGCATAATCTGGTGAAGTGAGTTTCACTTCTCTGATGTTATCCAAAATGATGGATTCATCTTGACAAATGCTTTCGATGAAAAACACCTGGATATGCTCCTGAGTGAGTGCCTCATGCAGCCACTGTCTTCTTTGCTGTGTGCTGTTGGTGGCATCGTAAAGAGCGACAATGCCTTGATCCTCGTTGAACCAACGGATCATGTCTTCCAATGCTGCTTTAGCGGATTCCTTTCTCTGCTGAATACCAATGGGATTTTCAGGATCAAAGAATGAGTGCTCTTGCTTGGCGCCGTACAGTTTGCGACGATAATTGCCAACGTTGAACACCTTGGTATTGATACCGAGCCAAGTAAGGTATCTGCAAACTAGTACTCAAGCCCATCAATACGTGCCATTTCGCATTCACATCACCAGACTCACCTTTCTGGGAAATATAGGTCTTTCCTCTAGCAGGCAGGCCTACCATCTAATGAGCATGTATCATTAGATATAGTTGCTATCTCTCACACCTGTATCCTCTGACTAGCGCACTTACCACACATGCAATACGAAGATCTATCATTCAAAACAGCACATTCAGCGACGAGATCAAGGCTTATTACCGCGATGGCACTTACTAGAGTTGGACATTTTTGTTGAAAAGATAAATTAAAAGAAATGAGAAGAGAAAAAGAAGAGAAAGAAAGGACGAGCAGCTTGTAATGATTACAAGAAATGAGAAACCTGAAAAAAATGAGCTGACTTGAAATAAAAACTCATGTTGTTCATCAACAAAACATGTTCTCTTGTTTAACTGGTGGGGGAAGCTATTCTTAGTGGATGAGGGTTCGCTGGGAAGAACCTCCTTTAGTTTGGCATTTGCTTGCTGGAGTGAAGCTAACATAGATCTACTCATCTCTTTATGGGAGGGGGATTATTCCCTATACACCTGGCTCGCATCAGACAGAGATCAGCCTTCACTATCACAGATTGCCACAACAGCTACATGAATTGATTTATATATTGCGGGGTAAGTAGGTTGCACAAGAGAGCTCTCAGTACAATAAATTAAGTATTTCGGGAAGACTCGTAATACGCTAAAATGTTCGATCATACCATTTCCATGGAACTCATGTGAAAACCTATTTTTTCTGACTGTCTGAGTGTTACATCTATACATACATTGTGGGAAATTTAGGCTGTGTTGTATATATATAAAATGTCAAATACTTTTGTATAGTTGTCTGGGATGCGAGAAGCCATCTGCATATTCATTATACTGCATGTTGTGCATTTGAGAAGCAACCGTGCTTTAGAAATAGAACAGATGGAAGCTTTTTTTTACCATTCATTCTTGGATCCTAAGAAAAAGCTCGGGGCCTTGGGATTCTTATTCTAGATGCTACAATAAAGAAAGGGATCTCGAAAACAAAGAGAGGCCCAAGCGAATCGCTATGAGAATAAAAACACTAGGCTCCATTAGGTGTGAAATTTGACATCTTTTTGAAAAGTGCATCATCTGATTTACTTTAAACATGTTGCAGGGTCAGATCCAATTTGCATGCCTCACAGTGGCTGACCAGATCAAACTGAACCAACCCAAAGGAGTACCTTAATTTTGAGAATCCCTCATTGCATGTCATTCTAAAGACTATCCTGCTGTGCCGAGGGTTGAATCATTAAAGCATCGACTTTACATCAAATAAAACACATCCTCAACGACTATTTCATATCACTGAGCATTTAGTTTTACGCAGTGAAGGCATAATTGGCTCCATTAAGTTGTTGTTTGAAGCGTTGAAGTAAAAAATTTTAAAATAACATAGCCTAAATCCAGTTTACCAAGCCATCACTTCATTATGGCCATCTAGATTATTTCATACGCCAAAAATCATATTGCAGCAGCATTGCTTTGCTGCTTGCCACGACAAAGACTTGAAATCTATCAAGCGTTGTACAACAGGTTACCTCCATCCACAAAGAACAGTAATCCTACATTGAACATTAACAACAAGAACCAACTGGCAAAATACGCCTAGCTAAATGATGCAATCGTATAGTATATAGCTACAATTACATTTACTCCTTATCAGACACAATGAGCTCCTTGAAATGAAGATTCTCATTGCTGCTGAGCATTTACCTTTCTCTTCCATTCAGTAATTCAAAACACGTAGTCCTTCTTCGAACAAGCTCTGAATAGCAGCACCAATAGCTTGATCAATCAATTGCTCTCGCAGCAATAGAATGTGAAGCGAGGGAGCGAATGTTCGTTTACAACCCTATCCTTCTAGCATTTTATTTTTGAGCTTTCATTATTATCAGAAGTTGTCCTTGAATAACATGTAGCTGCGGATCTGATGCTCTTGCGGTGCTCCATGTCTGTATGAATAGAAAGATCTTGGATATGGGTAGACGGCATACACGCATTACCTCTTGCTACTCAGGTGTGTGTAAAATTTAGCCATTATCTAACACTGACTTACTGGTATCTTTTGTCTTCGTGGATATACGTGTTTCAGTATAACAGGAAGACTCCTGGTTGGTAGAACGAGACTAGTTGAAGCAAGAAAGCTTAGATTATTTATGAAATCTAACGAGAAATATTGGTAAAGAATTTAGTACACTTTACTTCAACAAAAAGGATATTGGCTTCAAAAGGAAAGGGTCAGAAGAGAGCACCAACGCCAGCGTCAGCGACAATGGCGGTGGTGGCAGCAGGAGTGATGGTTGCGATGGAGGTGGATGGCTTATCCAAGTCCAATGATTGCACTCTTCAAATATACGAGCCAATCTAGCATGGATAGCATGTGAATGGCGGGGTGACATCTTGTTGATGGCCGTGCAAGTAACTACGATGAGTGTGCGGCGGCGACAAATAATAATGCATTTGACATAATATCTGTCTTGATTCACACATGTAGCTCTGCACTTGATGCCATGTTGGAAAACGTTATATTTAAAACCGCTTGTTGATATGCTTTATTGTGCTTTGACAAAAGGTTTAAGCTGTGTAGCGCATGCCATCAGAAAGGGGAGATTGCTTTTTCACGCCCCATGTTGATGCTAGAGACTTCATATCAGAGATATTTTATGCCTACATTGAGGGGTTGCTAAACATCATATGAACAGATCTTCAATCGCTCAATTGGTTGTCAAATAATAAAAAAGCGACCGAGCAAATTGTAAAAGTAATCCATAATAGAATAAATATAAACAAAGAAAACAGTGTTTGGACATTATTATTAGTACAACAACTGCCAATTTAACCAGGCTTCTTTTCTATTACTAACTAAATCTTGCACCTTGTGTTGGCTCTACAAGATGAGATCTCGTTTAAGTGCCTACTGCGATGCTTTCCTTCAAAAAACCGGGGCTTAACTCTCAAATTTGGAGTTTACCATGGCAACAAAAACACGCCTTTCTTCAATAACAGCACTGAAGAGTCCATACGGTGCTCAAGTCTATAAAATAAATACAGAGAGTGTGTTACTTAATGTCGGCGCACAACAGATAACATATATACGCCACTACTATAGCCAAAAAAAATAGTGCTTGAGCGATTAATTTTGGATAATTTGGCTGAAGCTGACATTTCGGCCGTGTAGCACCGTGAATCCATTAAACCCGGGTTCACTACAGTTTGCTGATGTCGATTCTTGCATCGCAGGATTTGTAGGTATCATGAATCTCTGTTCGTTCGATTCTGATACAAGAATTCGTTGTTTGATCGCTCAATCGTGCTGACACCGACTGAACCTGTCTCGTATATTATATCTGGGGAATACATTCACTATGATCTGCATTCCGACAGTTCATCCAGTTACCAGATTTAGATATAAACTGTATGTACACTGGATTAGATGTACGATATCGATTTATACTATAAGAAGATATGGACTTCAGATACGCTAGTATTATAAGATTCATACTATATAAGATATAGGCTATAAATAGCACCAGGAACATGGATGGCGCTATAGACTTATACTTGTATTCCGACATTGACTATGGATGTTTGCCATATCTGGATAAGCACCAAGATTAATGCAATATGAGCTTGTTGCTTCAGATGTGCATTTTATGATCCACGTAATAAGACACATGCTTATATCCGTGATACTAGCTACAGATACTTTATGTACTACAAACTTGTACTATATATGAGACATGCTATAGACATGCCATATATCCAGATACATGCTAAAGATGTATGCTTAGCGATATACACCCAGATATGTACTATTAATATAGACTAAGAAGACTGTACCTATCGGATACATGCTACTAGATCGATATTAATTATCCTTATAGAAAGGATAGATCAGGGCACTTTGGACGAGAGTCTAATTATTCATCCAGGCAAAGCTAAATCATGATTATTAGCTTGCTGGAGTTGTCTTTTAGCATGATTAGACATTAGTTGATCTGAGTTGACTTATTTGTTAATCTAATTAATAGAACTTTTATTCATTGTTATAGTATATAAGAAGGATCACCTACCTGGCCAGTAGAGAGACTTCAGTTTACTTTACACCTGTCAGTTTGATAATAAAACATACCTTTATCAAGTTGACATTACTGTTTTTTTATTCTTTTTTTCCGTGAATTTTAGTCTATCAAGCCTCAAATTCCACATGTACTACCGAATGTACCGCGCTATTGTAATACCTATTATATGATTTTTGCTACAAAATACAGTATATTTAAAAGAACATCACTCACAGAAAATTATTTAACGGATGGTAAATTCAATGATCACACCTTATAATATTCTTGAACAAAGAAGGATTTAAATTGTTTCCATTTGATTACGTTTTTATTATTACAAAAGACAAAATAATGCTAAATAGCAGATCAACAGAAAATCAACTAGTTGTAGACCTTTTCTCTTTCAACCCCTCAGCCAATCAAATCGCTTGAAAACTCCGCTAATCTAAAAATTTTTTTGCGAGGGTTTCCCCCTGTTTTGATGTGAAGCAAAATTTTAAGCTCCGCTATATAGCAATATAGCTGTTACTATCATCAAATTTCCCTCAGGTGCTAGAGCATGCCTTACTTACACCACCTAGCTTTAAATTCAGGCATTGAGACCCTCAATCATCACTAAAGTAAGTAGTGATAACCAAGTGGAGGCGGCCTATCTACCTCCTAGCCTCGGATAAAGTCTTGTTGAGCTTCAGGGATAGGCACATCCACACAACGTAAAAAAGGTATGCTTCAAACGAAACATAATAAAAGAAAAAGAAAGAAGAAAAGAACATAATATTATAAGAATATAGTAGTATGTCGGCAAAAAAGAGACACTCACACGAAGCGAGTCAAAGAAAAGAATAACAAACACAACATCAAAGATGTTTAAAAAAGCTCGTTGCTGTTGCAAGAAAAATGCATGCATGAGCAACGCGGTGCATGGTAATAGTAATAGTCGGATGTAAAGCAACATGACACAAATACGCACAACTGCAAAAGCAACAGTGGTATTATAAGTTTGCGATACAACACAATGACTAATATTGTTTCATGTAAAGCTACAGAGGAAACACTACCAACAAAAGAAAAAGAAGAAAAAAGCGCAACAAGGCAAACATCATGAATCCATTACCACGAGAAAGGAAGCAATAATATAAGCGTCCAAAGAAGTTTTATATCATTGCGACCAGAAGAAAGAAGATACTTACCACATACCACAGCCACAGATAGACCAGAGGATACGCAATCACCAAAAGTAGACCAGACAGTGAGCATGCACCAAACACAGTAGGCCAGGGAAGACCATATTAGCAGCAGCAGCAGTAACACCAGCAGCAGCAACACCATCAGTAAGACCAGAAGCAACACCAGAAGCAACACCAGAAGCAACACCAGTAGCAACACCAGTAGCAATACTAGCAGCAGCAACAACAGCGTAGAAAAACCGAAGAACGAGCGACACCAGAGACCAGACAAAGATTAAAGAAGCAACCGCCAGAGATAGAGACCAAAGAAGCAATTACTAGACAGGGTAAACCAAAGAATCAGACAGCAGAGATAGCAAAGAAGTAATGGCAGCAGCGCCCACGTCGAACAGGCAAAAAACTATCGAAACCTAATAAACATATTCAATTAGTGCTTGTTCTACATCTTTCTGTACTCGTTATCGAATGATACCTACTATATTCCACCTCAAAAAAGCAGTATCAAGTACGTTTGACAGTGCAAGACCGTGCTATCAGATGATAGAGTGTTATTTTTAATCAAAAGTGTTCCAAAACCAATATGGTTTGATACTAAACGCGTTTTGCAAAAAGAGTAAAAAAAAGGGGGTATGGAAAAATGAGAGGGCGCCCTAACCGACGTCACGTCCAGTAGGTTTAGTCTCAGTCTTCTGCCATGGCAGCCCTAACTGCTGCACTTTAATTTGAAATTGTGCAGTGGGTATTTTCGTGTTTAAATTTGACTTGATCTCACATTCTTTAAACGTTTTTGCTAAATTTGACTATGAAAATTGTCGTTGCTATACCTTACTTTCTAGTGCATCTATAAAGAGTCAATGAAGGCGCATCGAATGATGCTGGTTACATCCAGCTTTCAGACTAAAAATAAAGAGAAATCTTGAAATATTTGAAAATAGGTTTTCTGCAGAAACGTCAAAATTTAGCATATGAAACTCTCAAAAAAGTAGTTTTCAGTGTTATATTACATCTTTATAATCAATTTGGTTTGATATGTATCATAGGAAAAGTCTTCATTTTTCGGGTGAAAAATGCGATCGTGCGATTTTCAAGAATTTTCCCTTGCTAGTACTCATGTAAAAACGACAATTTTCATGAATTTGCAAAGACTCAAAAAAAGTTGAGATAAAGCATCAGTAAGTAAAACGTAGCCAAGAAGAGACGTTTGGCGTTATTCCAAAAGTCCAGAACGCTTTGTAGCATGAGTTATTCGTGCTTGAAAATGGCTAGCTTTGAACAAGATTCGACCTAAAAATAAGGCGTAGTATGCTGTGCTGCCAAAGAAGTAAGTAAATTACAGTTCTGTCTAATGTCCCTGATGTTCTGCATTGTACGGGGCTCAACCTCCAAGTTATTGACACTTTTATATATTCTAATTCTTCTGGCAATCAGATCTCTTTGAGATGCTCGAATACAGTGATTTTAAAACTTGAGCGTCAGTGATACTATGCAAATTTGAATCTAACGATTTGCTCAGATTGACCAAAATACTTATCTCAGCAGACCCCTCTTGATGGTCGTTCACAGCAGAGGTATTATGTTTATTAACCATAAAACTAAACTTAAAGTCTATTCACACACTACGGCCCAACTGATGTTCTCATGAAAACATCGATGTGCTCATATGAGAATCTATTTGATGTTCCCAAATGAGCACATCGATGTTCCCGAAAGGTGAAAAATGCTCTCATATGGGAACATCGGCGTTCCTAAAGATCTATTATAAGTCGGCCGATGTTCTTATGAGAACATCCGAAATGTTCCCATGTGAGCACATTCATATTCTTATATGAGCACATCGATTTTCAGAAATTTGAAAAAAAAGAATGCTCCTACCGGGGCCGAACACACAACCGACAGGTTGTGGGTCTGACGTTCTTCCCACTAAACTACCCGAATATCTTATCGAAATATATTCTTTTACTTTAATAAGTAGTTATTAGGTAACTTTAAATTGCCATTTTCTCGTGCAATTTATAATACGTTTAGTAATTTTATGAATCTTACAGATAATAAAAGTCTTTCTATTGCCTACAATATTATAGTTTAGCTATTCAAACCATTTTATTCATGTGGAAAACTACACCTTCTCAAATGAGAACATCAATGTGCTCATGAGAACATCGATGTTCCCAAAAGAGCACATTCATGTTCTGTGAGAACATCAGTTGGGCCGTAGTGACAACAACGTTGGACAATTATAATAATTAAGGAAAAATGGTTGATATGATATAAGAGGCAGGTTCAGTCGGTGTCAGCACGATTGAGCGATCAAACAACAACAAAATTTTGTATCAGAATCAAGCGAACAGAGATTCATGATGCCTACAAATCTTGCGATGCAAGAATCAACATTAACAAATTAGAGTGTAATCGGGTTTAAATAGTTTGAAGGCGAGAGCCCCGGTAACCATCCACTTGGTCAAATAGAGCATGCAGACTAGTAGGTAGCTGTTTCCACGGTTCGTGACGGAAAGAAAGGCAATGTCAGTAGCCCATTTTTCACCGGGTTCACCGACCTTGATGCTTTTCAAATGTTGTATTTTGTGAGTCAGAGACTTGTACATCTGGCAACTCCTACACCTTTGTATAAACGTTTTCACATCCTGAGTGATTGTGAATCAGTAATCATTTTCTTTCGCTCTAGCCAGCGCTTTCTCTCTTCCCAAATGTCCATTTGTCGGATGTTGGTGTCTTTTTTATAAGAATTACTGTTGCCATAATTTTGGAATAACAATGGCCGGTGGATCATACTTGATATAGCAGACGATACCTTCTTTAATCATGTAAGGGTATGTGATCTTATGTACAATTAAAATGCGTGCGATCTCTGGGTCGTTTTGTTGGGCTTTCTTGAGTTCATCTATGGTCGTTGCAGCCTGATGGTTGATTTGGGTAATGGGATGCTAAACTTCAATCCGGCTGAGGGCGTCAGCATCTTGGTTGTCCTTTCCCTTTTGGTGTTGTATATCAAGTTCATACGTCCATATTTCAATGATTCATCGCGCGATCCTCCCCTTGGGATCTCTGGAGACTAGTAAAGCTTTCATTGCAGCGTCATCGGTGTAAATGATCAGAGTAGCACCATGTACGTAGCAGTGAAAATAGCGTAGCGGTCAAGCGACATTCAAGCATTCTCTTTCAGTCGTGCTGTAATTCTTTTCAGCAGGAGAGAGGGTACAGCTTGCAAACCCAACTGGGCGGCCATTCTGGATCAGCACAGAACCGAGAGCCACATTAGAAGCATCACAATGTAAGTGGTAAAGTAAGTCGCTGTCCGGATAAGCCAGTTTAGGAAGGTTGATAAGAGCTTGTTTCAACTCATGATCTAGATGAGCGTATTGAGCACGACCTTTCTTAAATTGTTGTGTCATCATTTCAAACTTTTGCTGTGATTCACGTTGAAAGGCTGAGAAGGCTTGTTGCGTCGCCTCTCGTTCCATTGCGGCTTCATTCATAAAGCTTTGAAACTGCTGGATTTGTTCCTGAGAAGAAAGTTGATGTTGAGGTGCTTCTTGAGCAAAAGCCTCTTGTCGCAAGCTGGCCATAACCCACGGATTGTGGTGTTCTCCATCAATTGTTTGATTGATAATGACTTTAAATAATAAGCACAGATATGTTATATTTTGAGCTTCTCAATCAATGTAACATAGAGGAAAGAAGTAGGTGTTAAACTGAGGTTTATTTAATAATAGAATGCTAATGTATAAATAGAGTATTTGACTCTTATACATGGGATGTACAAACGACGCGCTCAAAAAGACACAACAGTTCTGCAGGTATAGAGCAGCGAGTTCGTCTATTCTTTGCCTTTGCACCTTATAGTATGGTATAGTGTTAACGTTAAAACAATCTGTTGAGCCAATAAAAGCCCTATACCGGTTTAATAAAGCAATTCTGAAGCATAATCACCAATGCTAAAAAATTACTATACTATACGAGTGTGTTCATGCTTTGAATGGCTCTCTACCTTCACTTCTCTTCGGTGAGAACAAATCTGCGCAGCAGCAGCTCGCGCTATCGTTTGCCTTTGCGTATCTTATCAAAATACTGCTGCTTTCATTTTGGTCTGCCACTTACATATGAAAACCCTTTATATTATCTATGGATTTGATTCTTATGTGATGCTCTACATCCATATCCACGTAGTTACTTCATATACAGGCAAGTAGCATACTGGTATTTTCCCTTTTTAGTCCTTAGTGTCCCTGATACAGCATAATCTAGGTGCTTTTGAACTGTGTTTTCTCGCGTTCAAGGCCGTTTTAGACCATCAGAATAGCACCAAACAATTGCTCTCGCCCGGGAGTTACCTGCTGACATTTTTGCTCAACTTTTTGGGGGCCAAAAAACAAGGCTAAAAACCGACCAAAAAGCATGAGGTACCCCTCGTGGTTTTCATCGAAAATCAAACGATCGCGTTTTTGAACTTGATAATTGAGACTTTTACGATAGTATATCTTGAATCAAAATGTTTCTATCGATCTAACGCAAGCACTGAAACCATTTTTCTGGGGCCTTAATATGCAAAGTTTCGACATTTTGGCCAGAAACCTCTTTTCATATTTTCATAAATTGCTCAACAAGTTTATTCAGAACATTTATCTTACTTGGTACCACTGGAAGCGTCTTGAAAAGCGCTCCAAGGAAGCTTAAAGAAGTGCTTTTTTTTGTAGGGGAGTCGAGCTCCAGGCTTTATTTAAAGTCCTTAAAATGTCATACTGAGGGAAGGAAAAGACTGTCGCTTAAAGAAGTACTTTTTTTTTTTTTTTTGTAGGGGAGTCGAGCTCCAGGTTTTATTTAAAGTCCTTTAAATGTCATGCTGAGGGATAGAAAAGACTGTTGGTGGACCCAATGTCTGCAAAGAAGGGGAATAAGATATTTTTTGAATTAAGTTGGGAAAGAAATCTACTACTAATAAGGTGCGACACCTAGAGCCAATACAGTCTTGCGGAAATCGTCAAAATATAGATAATGGATAAGAGCACAAAACACCAAACGAGGACATCAGTACTACGTCAAAAAAATCAAACAACTTGCGTTCACCAGGATTTGAACCGGGGATCCTCCCGTTGGCATACGGGAGTTCTACCACTTCGCCCTACCACCAGGGACTCGCTTAAAGAAGTACGGGATGATCATCATGCTTTATATAGTCGAATCCGGCAAAATAGATCGATCAAGTCGAAGATGATTAAAGTTTGTCCAATCTGGAGTAGACGAAGAGTCTGAGCTGAAATTAATTTTTTGCTGGTGGGGCAGGCTGGCAAACTCAATGCCTTTTAAATCATAAAGGGAATACAGTAATAGATGCTTTTGAAGCGTATGGAAAGTAGGTGGCAGACTACATAGCGCTATCGTTAGCCATTCTATCCTTCTTGCATTTCATATTTAATAATGTCAGTCTATTAAAACACTTGCTAGGTCAACTTCTTTACTTTTTGAGGCTTTGAAAGTGTCAAGGGACGATAAATTTATCATGTTATGATGAACATTTCAACTCTTTAGTTAGTTTTCTAACCTACGCTTCGCTTTGGTGGAAGCCAACCTATGTTCAGGTAGCTTACGCTGCCTCAGACCTTTGGATAGCATTGAAAAATTAATAATAACAGCTAAAATGTTGGAAGAAACTTGTATGTTGATTGATAGTGATTTAATATAAAATCCCTAATTGTATATGAGCCATGCCTGGTAACTCAGTTTCCATATTAGGGTTGTAAAAGTATCTAGGGACTAAAATTTATTATGTTATGATGATATGGTAGTATCTAAGTTAAAGTAAATGTATTAAAGATGACAGCTAAAGAAAGATAAAAGTATATAGGTATTAGACAAGAATAAGGTATTTAGAAGAGTTATTTTGCTGTCAGGATTCTCATCATTTCATCTAATTGATCATCCACAGAGGACATGGCTCTTTCATTGAACAGGTATTGCTGCATGTCATCTTGCTCGTCTTCTTCACTTATATCACCAGGATATTCATGTTGGTCTTGTTGCTCTTGCATCATTCTCAGTAAGCTGGGCAGTGTTACTTGATCAGAGTAAAAGATATCGGTTTTAGTATTGTTGTTGGTATGCAGGACAGGATCAGCCGGGATCTGTCGTCTGGGAGAACGTCTTGGAATAGGTGGTGGCAGTGCCTGCTGCTGCTGCTGCTGCTGCTGTAAGTGAGTCAATGGCGCCGTGCTGCTAATGCTCTCCTTCATGAACTTGTTTCTAAAGTAATCTTCTCCATGCGCAATTTCTTCGTCGTCATTGTCTTCTCCATCTTCCACCAACTCCAACTGATTTTGTTTGTTGGGAGCGTAAAAGCTCTTACGGTTGCCTTGCTTCTTCACTACGCCCCAGACAACAGAACCATCGCTCATTTCTCGTAATTCAACACCTTCCATGTAGTTATCTGTCTTTTGTTCGTTATGGTGGCTGGAAGAGAGTATGTCCTCTTCATCCATGCTCTGGAGCTGCCATCTTCTTCTTGATCCGCTTCTTGAAAGCATACCTCCAGCACTTGTGTGATCATTGGTATGAGCAGTGGATTGTTTTAAAGGGGAGGAGGATGTCGTGGTATCTGTCGTGTTCTCTTCTTGTGTTTCCACCACTCTTTTTCGCACTGAGGTTTGTCTGCTCACCTTGGTGGCTGTGAAATACTCTTTGGATCTAATGGTATCATCATCAGGTGAGAGGGAGCCATCTGACAGCATGGTGTTTCTTGTCTCGACATCAAGCTCTTGTGGTTTGGTAGGGCGTGGTACAGGAGGCACTTTGATACTGCTTCCATCACCACCATTCTTGAGTAAGTTGTGTAATGAATCAGGTTGGACGTAGATGATGGTTTTTCTAACAACTTGGGCTCTCTGTTTAGCAGCAGAGTCTTCTTCCATATTGACAATCTTTGTGGAATTATTGCGTCTGCTCTTGTTTGAGGACGACGCTCTGGACAGCAACTGCGCAATAAGTCGACTGCCTGAACTGTTGTTGGCATCTGATTTGGCTCTTTGTCTTGCCTTTTGTTGCGTCGGTTGCGATAGTTCATCTTGCTTCTTTTCATCAGGAATGACAGGCGATGCTTTCTTTTGTTCATGCTTGGCAACATTGTGCTGGATCACTGCCATGGCGGCTCTTGACATGCCTGTGGTATCTGACGTGGTGCAAGAGTTGCTGTCAGATAGGTTGTTTGGCCTAGTCTGATGACTAGTGCTAAAGTTGCGAACAAGGCCCTTCAAGGAGCTGACACCACCAGCATTACCAGAATGATGGTGTGTTTTACTTCTACTCACTTGACGCAAACTGCCAAAGAGGCCTCTGGACTTGCTTGGTTTTGCCTGTTGGTATAATAGCGGTGCATCTGCTTGGTTTTGAATGGGCAGGAACTCCTTGATTCTACTGCTGGGTCTGCTGTCTTCATTGATCCAGTCCAATGCGGACGAAGTTACTGACGACTCATTGATGTCCAGCTTGGATTGCATATCATCCATGCTCATTGATTTTCTAGCCTGTTGCTTGTGCAAGCGAGACTCAGCAGGCTCATTCTCATCACGAATGCGAGCGAGTGGCGTAGGTGCAGGCCTGAACTGAGAGCTGCTCTTGTTGGATTTGATGCTTGTGGTAGATACGGATCTTTTCAGTTGATCCAGTTTGAATTGGCTTTGTTGATGACGAATGCTGGAACTACTGCTGGATGCCACAGGTGTTAAACTGACTGGAATAGGAGTTTTGGGCGTTGTTGTTAATTCTTGTGGCACATCAGTGGTAACAGTAATACCCTCATCATCTTCTATAAAGCAGTTTAGCCATCATACACAAAAAAAAAACGTGCAATTCAATTCATTGGTACCTTGTTCTGATTCAATGGCAATTTTGTTGCTATCCTCGTCATCGTGTTCCATGTGAGATGGATAGCTACCTCTGCTGCTATTTGCTGGACTACTGCCATTGACGCTGCTGAAGCTATTTGTGGTGCTGCTGCCATGATCACTGTTCATGGTGGGCACCTCCAAATCTTCTGTGATTTCTTTTTCCTTGGTTACAGCCTGTTGTACTGGTGTAGGTAAAGATGGAGAGGGTAACACGGTGGTCGTGTGAGGCTTTATTAAATCCAACGATGGCAGCGGTGGTATCACCTTGAATGAGTCTGTGCTACCGCTCATGGTCATCATGGACATGCGCTGTCTTTGACGTTCCAGCAGTTTTTCGAGCTCCAATTCATCATCTTCTGTCATGATTATCCGACTTTCCCGAGGCTGGATGACAGAAAGACGGTGATCATGTAAATCTCTTGCAAATGAGGAAAGATCAAATTTGCTCATCACTTTTTGTGATCTACGACGACGCCCATTCAAATTGTTGGTAGTGCGCTTTTTAGGTTTGCTGTTTCCAGAGAAATCTTGAAAGAAAAAGTTCTCTTCTGTGTCTGATTCAGGCTCGTATTCCTCGTGCTGTAACTCATCTTGGTCATCCAGATACTCGTCATCCTCGTCATCTTCATCATCTTGGTCCAAGGCCAGCGCTTCTCGAGTAAATTGAATGCTTGGAACTATATCATCCTCATTGCTAGGAGCAGTAGACACTGGAGGAGGTGTAATGTCGGTTTCTGGATTCTCCTGGTTTCATATAAGCAATTAATATTAAATCAGATTTCAATTAAGAGAAATCTAGGTAGTTACATGGATGGTCTCTTCTTGCACATCTTGGTCTGTGATATCATGAAGCCATCTGCTGGCAGAGGGCTTGGGTCTCCCTCTTTGTTTTCCACCAAACAAGCCATTGGAGTATCTATTCTGGCTTCGCTGGTGTCTCCAAGCAGCCAAATCTTGGTATTGTTTCGACCCGTCGTTTTCATGTAAGCCGCCGTTGCTGGATGAGCGAGACGTGCAAGTCGGTGGCGGTGAGAGTGGAGGCGAAAGTGTTTCAGGGATGTCTCTCAATGAAGCGAGGTGCTCCTGTTGACGTACAAGCTTTTGTGGGTCGATGTCCTTGTTGAGTTGTGGTAAAATGACTGAGGAACGAAAGTCATGAGTCAAATGAATGTCGTCTAGCAGCTTATATTTACTAGTTTCGGCTTCAGTTTTGGCAATGGCAGCAGCAGCAGCGGCTGCTTCTGCTTCTTGCTTTTGTTGAAGTCTCTTTTTTTTGCTTTTAAACATGGTTTGAATGTGTAATAAAGAAAGGGCAACAGTGGAAGGGAGAAAGGAAACAAGAGCAAGGTTACTAAAGTGATTTATTTGGAGTAGCACAAGTTTAACCTTTTTATTAGGTGTTTTCTTTCTCCTACGCACTTGCTATATACTATCAGGGCATAGGTACAATGTGCGTTAAATAATCAATATATGAAGGACCTTGTCCAACTTTCCTATTGCATCTCTCCTATAAATTGATGCTCCCAGCACATTTGCAATGCAATGCAATACAAAAGAGATTTGTTCGTTTACACGTGGAATGTATTTATAACTGAATCTTACAGAATTTGCTCTCTTGTCACACATTTGGATGATTGCAAGACTAACTAGATCATTTTTCACATTTTATTGCTGCAATCATTGTGTTGTGAGGCAAATTTCTTTCATGATAGCAGTTACTAGCTTCAAGTGCTTCATTGAATGTATTCTTCAGAGGTTTTCAGTCTTATGTTTGGTGAAGCAATCGTTGACAAGCCCTTTATCATGGTAGTATGCTTTCCAACTTATCTGTATGTGTTTTGAGGTGTTCTTTCATGAATACTCTTACATACTTTATGCCATCAAATGGCTCAGGTGGCGTTGTTGATAAGATGGCAGTGTGAAAACTTTCCTTTGGCGGTTGAACATTCGAATGCTTGTTGTATGCTACTGTACTTGTGTAGACATGTCTCCGTGTATAAATCGCTTGCACTTGCTAGATTTCGTAACAGTTGCAGGGGTCATGACTAAATGTTCATTTGGTCAGAACTCTCTTGGCAGCAGTTTCAAGAATGGGGCTTTGGAGCTATCGGATGGGCTTACTACAGAGCTCCACCCGCGTGCTTTTGACTGAGGATCTATGGGTATCTAAAATCCCTTGGCCTCAAAACCATGCTTGCCTATATGTAAACTAGCAACATTAGCAGCAAACTCAACAGGCATGCATACCAACCAAAGTTGTCACTGCCATGATTGTTATGCGTTAATCTGTCAAGATTGTCTTTGAGATTATATCCGTTCCCGAGCAATGCTCAAGAGGAATGATCAAGCAGAAGGACCAAATGCACTTTGCTTTCTAAATTTTCTCTGATGTCGCTTTCATGAAGGCTGATGCATTAGTCCCATAGTGTAAGCTCCGTCCCATGAAGCCAATTCGAGGCAACTTGCTCAAGTATAATAAGACATGATGTCAATGAGCTCATTGGTTCCTTGATGTTTATGTCGACTCAACTGATTCATCTAGACATGTAAAAAACAATTCAAGTATTACAAGGTAAAGTGGGACGAATTAGTTGTTTAATATAATGAACACATCTGGATTTAGTAAAAACCAATTTACAAACATGGCATCGCCTTTTTCATATTGGCAAATGGTGTACCTATGATATGCATCTTTTATCGTACGCCTCACTCCTACATTTGCCTTTGAGTTTAGATAAAGTGCAATTAAACTAATCGTTCTGCTTCTTTGTTTGCTGTTTCTTGACAGGGCATTTCCTGGTTGACTCGAATAGTATATGTTTTATAAAAGATCTGTCAGAGACAATATAGCCTTTGCAAATCGCGCCGCCTGCCAGGCTCTGCATTAGTCATATTGATGCCATGAATGATACGGCGCCCCTCATGCGAAATAGAAAGCTCAACTTCACCATGCATGACAAATCACATCATGCTCATAATTTCGAGTCAAAATTGCATTCATTTGTGCCATGTTTCAATACTGCAATTATGTATGACTAGAGACGGGGTGCTAGCATAAAGGGCCGAGTGAGACAACTGGGCACAGACTGCGTAATTTGGTGGTGCCACTGTGTGCATCTGTAGCAAACCATCATATCCAGCAGCCCTCAAACACCTCCATTATTTGAATTTGTATATGTACATTATTTCTTTAATTTGCCTCGACTATCTTGTAATGCTCAAGCGAGCAAACAAACTTTCCGCTCTTCTTGGCTGTGTATTTGCGGTTTTTAGAGCACCCATCCACTTGACATATCTTTGGTGCAAGGTTGGGTGGCGACGATGCTGGTGTTGCATTGCTAAGGAGTCGCATGTTAGATACATCACAGGTACAAGAACACGAACGCCTCGCCTTACCTGCCAAATATTTGCTCCACTGTAAACACACTGGGTATATTTAATCGACTTCCCTCTACCGTGTTTGTATACCTGATACGATTAGGATCCTCCAAACGCATCAGTTTCTCATGAGGTGTTTCTTTATCTTCCGCATCATCAATAATACGCTTGCTCTTGGAAGCTTGCTTCTTGAGCAATCGATTGATGGTGTCTGCTTTGTCTTTCTCTGCTCGTTGAATGCTTTGGTTCTTTCTTCTTCTGGCTACTTCTGATCGCTTCAACTGCTCTTCTTCTTGTGTCAGGTGCTTCTTTTTGCCTGTGTCCATGGGCAGCTCCAAATACTCTTCTGGGACCTCTTGGTTGACCTTGGCTCGCTGTCGTTTTGTCATGGGCTTGTTGCGTAAGATTTCTGTGCCATCGTCGTCTGAAAAGATGGCTTCCTCGTCTTCCTCGCTCTCGGGAATAGCTAGCACAACGTGTCAGCTTGACTCAAATTGAACGTGTATCCTCATGCTTTACCTGACTTCTTTCGCTTGTTGCTGTTGTTATTGCTACGTGATGTTGCTTGAGGAGGCGCTTTGCGTACTGGCATCTGCTCGTCTTCATCGTCCTCACCTTCGTCTTGATCCTCCTCTTCGTCTTCCTCGTCCTCTTCTTCTTCTTCTTCGTCTTGATCTATTGTATCGTCTTGCATGTCTACATCGTCATCCAAATCCTCTTCTTGTTCAGATAGAGAGTCCATGTCTTGATCAAATTGATTGCTTCTATCTGGCTCATCCAGGTCTTCTTCGCTGCTAAATACTTCATTCTCACCTGCCAGCATTTCATCCAAATCAGAAGGGTAATCTTGCATTTCATCTTGCTCCAATTCCTCTTCAGAAGAGATGGGTGAAGGTGATAATGGTCTTGCAACAGCAGCAGCAGCTTTGGCAGCAGCTTTTCGTGTGGGTCTCATTGTAGTAAAAATTAGGAAAAAAAAGTGTGTTATGTGGATGGATTACTCATCCGCTTGCTTTTCTTCTAGGCGTCGGAAACAGAGACTGTGCACACTATCATCATTATGCTTATATTTTAGTTTCGCGCAGAGAACCTTTTTTAACCTCTTTTTCTTTTTATCCTTTCCAACAACATCACAGCATGAACTTTAGCTTCGAAGGCAACTTTCGACCCAAACGCAACATCAACTTGGGCGGCGTCAAAAAGATCGACGACAAGAGATCATTGCTGGCCAAAGCTCAAAGCGAACGTAAAGCAAGAGAACAGGAACGTCTTAAATTGAAGAGTGCACAGCAAATTCAGGTGAGTCTTTAGCGAGCGAGAAAGAGAGAAAGAGAGGTGGGCAACAGGCTGACGAAGTGTGCTTTGTAGTCCTTCCTTAGAGGCCGTCAACAGGCTACATTGATCAAGCAAGCATTGCGACATGATTTCCATCAACTCTTGCCATCCACAAACAGCAACACAGATGAGCAGACATGGATGACATTGACTCGTCAATTGATTTGGTTCTATCAGCCTGGCAACGAGGCAGATAATCACCATCTCAGCCAATATCTAGCACAAGTTACTCCCATCATACGCAGTATGTTTTGCATATCAGATAGGGAAGTGCAGGATTCATGGCTATGGCTGTGCAGTTTGTTGATCAAGCGAGTGCTGTTACCGAGCATAGACGGAGGGTAAGATGACATGTATCACTTGCTGTAGAGATGGGATACTGACCAGTGAGCTCTAGCTCTGCGAGTGCCTATCAACTGCTGGCTTCCTTGTTTGACCCAGGCACCTACAAAAACCAAGACCACCGCACTCGCATCATGACCTTCTGCTTGTACAATACAACACTGCTCAAGAGCATGAAAAATACAAAAAACAGCAACCTTATATCCTACATGGAATCCATCTTGATACAGTTAGCCACATTCTACGAACCATACTACTATGCTACATCACCGCTTATCGAGAAGTATCAGTGTAGACCCAACACACCGTACATGACTCGACCTCAATTGTTGCGAATGCTGACGACTGAATTAATGATCGAGCCATTTTTTATGGATCATGTGTCTGCAAACGCATTGACGACATTGGCATTAAAGTTGCCCTTGAAGGATATATTAGAGACTGTGACGGAGCTGCTCCTAGAGCCCACCACGACTGCATTAGATGATACAGCAGTAGCTGGTATATTGATGAACTTGACTGTATTGGGTGATGCTGACTCAGGAAAGCATTTAGATGGTATTCTGGTAGGTGCCATGATGGACTTGTAGTTAAGTTCAAAGAGGTATTGACATTCAATATAGACACATTATGCAAAGGCCATTCAATTGTTGCTTGCTCGTTTGCCAGTATCGTACTTGACAGATCCTTCGGAGCAAGAAAAGGCAGATGCCATTGAAATGGGTAAGTGATTAGCTATAGCTTTGTTTATCAGAAGCTACTGACAATTTTATTAGACATAGAATCGTCAGACGAAGAAGAGGAAGATGAGGATAGAGATATTGTCATGAAGGAAGCCACCGCCTCTACGGCTGCCACCACAACCAATGCATCGCCCTTGGTTCGATCTCGTCTTGAAACACTATACGATTCCGAGCGAGTCAATCACCTGTTGTATCAATTCATGCAAATCGGCACAAACAGCGATGCCATTCAGTCTGTGTCTAGCTTTTTCAACACACTGATGCTGCGATGGCCCATGAAAAAGGACGCTATTCTACATACATTACTCTACAAATCAAGCAACACACACAATCTGTTACAGATATTGTGGCAGTCATGGTCTACCTCCACAGAAGCAGCATTTTTCAACGACGATGGCAACATGATGGCACATTTGGTAGACGCTGTTAAATACATAAGTGACAGTAAGAAGACTTGCGTGGAGAATTGGTCGGTGTTGTTCTTGTTGTGCGAGGTGTATGCTCGATCCCTGCTGACATTAGGCGATGATGAATTTCTGGATAAGAAAGCAACGCACTCAAATCCATTGGAATTGAGTCAAGTGATTGATCTAGGCCGTCAATTGAAGAACATATCGTTTATCATGTTCTGGAGGGCCAACAGCTTGGATTTGACACAGCACATTGGATTAACAGGCATTCAATTAAATCAACTTCGTTCCAGCGTCACTCATTTATTACAGCAAATCCATATGAGAGAGTAAGTGTCTTTATTGAGTATGTTACCATGGCAACCATTAACTGACACACTCTACAGCTCTCGTCGCAACTTTTGCCCTCAAGGTCATTGGCTTATTCCTGATCTAGATACGGACAACTTTTCAACAGAAGCAGTTGCTGAAGAATTCAATTTAGAGAGTGAACAACAGCAAGAAAAGAACATGCCATTACGGCCTTTGCGCATGTTGTCCAAGGGCAGACTAGCTGTCATCAGTCCCCGCTTGGGATTACTCAACAACATACCCTTTGTGATTCCTTTTGAGCAGCGTGTAGAGATATTCCGTATGTTTGTAAACAACGACAAGAAGCGAAACAACGTGGATGAGTTTTACAGTAGGCCCAAAGCAGCCGCTACTGTGCGAAGAGATCACATGTTTGAAGATGGCTTCGATCAATTGGCTTCATTGGGTGTGGAGCTCAAGAATAAGGTGGCCATCTCGTTTGTGGATGAGTTTGGCTTGGAAGAAGCTGGTATCGATGGAGGTGGTGTGTTTAAGGAGTTCTTGACAGGTCTCAGCAAAGAGGCGTTCAATGTCAATTACGGCTTGTTTACAGCTACTCCTGAGCAACTCTTGTATCCCAATCCTAGTTTCTATGCCACTGAACGTAAGTATAGAGTTTCGGCGTTGTGTGTAAGAACATCATGCTCATGTGTCTTACCTCCTTGTAGCTCAACAATTGGAATACTTTAAATTCCTTGGCTTGATCATTGGTAAAGCTGTGTACGAAGGCATTCTTTTGGATGTTGCATTTGCTGAATTCTTTTTGAAAAAATGTCTTGGAAAAGTTAACTATCGTAAGTGTTGCTAATAATCTATCTGATAACTCTTTGCTAATGTAAACGTTTGTTGCAGTGGATGATTTATCTTCGCTGGATCCCGAGTTATACAAGGGTCTACTCGCTGTCAAGAATTACGATGGTAATGTGGAAGATTTGTCTTTGGATTTCACTAGCACGCATATGGAGAATGGCAGATCTGTTAATGTAGATCTTATACCCGGTGGTAGCAACATTCCTGTCACCAATCAGAACCGAATTCAATACATTTACAGCATTGCCAACTATCGACTCAATGTACAAATAGCCAAGCAATGTAGGGCCTTCTTCAAGGGTTTATCCACCATTGTAGATATCAAGTGGCTGCGCATGTTCAATCAGCAAGAACTACAGATTGTGTTGGGTGGTGCCTCAGTGCCTATCGATCTCAATGACTTGAGATCACACACGGTACTTGCCGGGTTCATGGAGCATGATGCCACTGTCAAGAACTTTTGGAAGGCTCTAGAATCGTTTGATAACACTCTGCGCATGAAATTCGTCAAGTTTGTAACTTCATGTTCTAGACCTCCCTTGTTGGGGTTCAGGGAGCTGGTTCCTCAGTTTTGTTTGCGTAATGCAGGTGTGGATCAAGAGAGACTGCCCACAAGTTCCACATGTGTCAATCTGTTGAAGCTGCCAAATTACCCAACATATCAGATACTGAGAGAGTAAGTTTGCGAGGCATTACATTGGCTGCCCTTGATGACTAACCAACTCTCAATGGCTCCCTCATAGGAAACTACTGTACGCCATTACTGCGGATGCTGGTTTTGATTTATCTTGATTCAACATTGGAAATTGTTACGCAAATGAAAAAAATTATTATTATTATCGAGTAATGGCTTTTTTTTTTTTTTTTTGTCAAAGGAGAGAATGATATAGCGACTATGATGAAAGAGAGAAAAAGAGAATATATAATGCAAATGTAGTTGTGTGTTGTGTGTGTGTGTGTGTGTGTGTGTGTGTGGCATTTTTTACAAATAATTGGGAAAACTCTGGATTAAAGTAGGATAATTTTTCAATCTCTGGTGAGATGGCCGTGTAACAGACGCCGTTAAGACCAGGTTACCTACTTGACACAAGGAAGACGTCGTGGATGAGGTCGAAGTAGCATCATCATCGTCCATAGATGCACAGGACTGTAACAAGGGCGATGATTTTCTAGAACTTGTCAGAAACTGCTGAATCTCTTGCTTTCTTGAGTGAATGTAGTTGAGTGTTTCATCTGGGAAGGGTCTTTGATCTAATCGTAATTTGGCACAAAGATCATTCAGTCTTCGATATACTGTATAGGCATTGGGTCTTTTGGTAGGGTCAATATGAAGGCAATCTATGTAGACGTCTTCCCATTCCTTGACAACGCCTGGTATAGGTTCAATACGATAAATATGTGGATCGACGAGTGCATCTCCTGGAAACGTAACGCGAGAAATCAACTGCCACAAGATGATGCCCAGCGCATATATATCAGCTGACGTGCTTAACCCCGTGGATACGACTTCTGGTGCAACATAAGGCCAACGTCCAGCCCATGAAGTCTTGTTGAATGTGTACGGGTCGTCAATGCGACGCATAAATGTGATGTCTACCAATTCACCGACGTAATCTGCATTGTTCAACAATATATTGCGTGGATGAATGTTGCCATGCACATAATTCCAGTGCAAATCCTTGATGTCCTTGGTGATGCTGAGAGCTAATTGGCACACTTTGTGGTAGTTGGTAGGTGTCTCCTTTTCAATGTGATCTTCCAAGTTGCCGTATTTCGCCTTGGTCATGACCAACATCAACTTGCTACAGCCAGAATCTGGATCGAAATGGACAGTCAGGCCCAAAATAGGCATAGCAGATGCAATCAATATTGGATCCAGATTGAACTATATGCATGAAATTGATTAATAACTGGTGTTCGGATCATAACGAGATACACACACACCTTATGGTTTGGATCAACAGTTAAGCCCTTTAAAAAGACTTGATCCCATCTCTCTGGTATTTGATGTCCCAATCGGTAAGGCGGCACAAATGTTGCAAGATATGAGGGCGCTAACCCTTCACAGTTCATACGATTTTGTCTTGATTTGTTGGCAAACCAATTGGGTGGAAATAACGGAATGGTGTTGAGCCGAAATCTGCCTTGCAATGTCAAGGTGCGGTTTGTCTGATGCCAATCTCCAATATATCGACAAATATCCTGCAGCAGGCTTTGGTGATCTGGATGCACACTGTACCTCATAATGATACGCTGTAGCCATGCCTGAATATGAGTGGCGTCAAAGGTATGGTCCTGTGTGATTAACTCTTGCGCCGACGATCGTGTGACCCCGTGCTTTATCCAGTTCCACATATGCTCTACCGAAAACACAACGTTCCATTTCTGATACCATTGGTCAGCAATGTCCCAAACCTAAGCATAGAGTGTTGAGTATGGTTTGGAATTCAGAGACCTTGAGATGTCCTGCTTACATAACGGCCAAATCGTGGATGCATTTCATACTGGGCTTTTTTATCCAATTCGAAATCATGATAGGCTTCTTGAAGTGTCCTCTCGGCTGGCACTGATTCGTTTTCGTGTAGAATGGAGTCAAATTCATCCAGGTCAAACAGTTGGGGGTTTTGCTTGATCAATGGGATTGCATAATCTCGATAAAAATGAATATCAGAGGATAATAAAAACTGGCTTAATTCTGACATTTGCTGGCTCTCTCTTTTATGGATGTTGGATTTCAATATATCATGGCAATACAGAGAAAAAGAAAGAGAAGAAAGGGAAAAAAGCACAGCGAGAAAAAAGGCACAACAATATAATGGATAGATGTGACATAAAAAAAGTTTATTTTTATCCAGAAATCTAGGCCAATCTATCACACAGTTTCCCTTGCTGTTTAATCTCTCTTGCCAGCACCTAGGCAACTTGCAGTTGAGCATTTCACATTTCGTCTCTATAATGTGGCTTCATCCTCGCTCACACGTACCTTCAGCACCATCACGAATTTCTTTCAAGAATAGGCTCAATCTGTTTCGCAACTTGGTGACCAACTTGTCCTCGTCCTTATCGGGTGCTCCTAATTGATCCAAGAGGTATTCAGCCTCATCAATATCCCTTCGCGAAATTTGTACATCAATCAGCAAATTTGGTGGAGTTTCAATCACATGAATAATCAACTTACAATACAATGGTGCCTCTGTTCATTTTGTTATGTGTTCTGATTGAGAAAAGTAGTAGCAATAGAGACAAAATGAAAAGGAGTGTGCTGGCAAACTATTTTATAATGGGTGTCGTTGTCGGTCAATTTTAATGCTCGACTCGCACGTCATCTGTAATGAAACATGGCACTAAACTTTACAAGTTTTAGACGAAAATGAGGCAAAGGAAACAGCATGTGTAACAGCGGCAACTTGATCCACAATCCACTTCTTCTTTTGAGGCTTTCTGTAGCCAGGATTGAGCTTGTATATTTCGCTCTTTTCATCAAATTTGAGCATGCAATGAATGGCATTGCTCCAATTAAAGTAATACACATTGCACATGATACCTTTTGCGCGAAAAGTGGAGTATTTATATATCAGCATCAGACAGGCGGAGGCCTACTAAGCACTTGTGATGAGAGATCAACAAGAAACAGCAGTGCTCAGGCATTAGCTCATAGAGCCACCAAGAGCTGGTGGTAGAGGAGAAGATGAAACATTCAAAGGCTTTTGATTGACCCGTACCAAGCATTTGGATTAGTGCGTAGTAGCGCTAGAGCTGCTTTCTCGGTAGCATGAGCAATAGCATGGACAGATTTTCATTGCTTATCACAGCTGAATCATTGGTTCACCATTCGTTTTAATGATGGAAATAAAGCGTTTGTCTGAATCTTTCTCTATTACAACCCTAGCACAGATATCTGCCAAACTCTCTGGGAATTACACTTAACATCCAGAGTATCATGCATTATTTTCAACTATATAGAAGGGTAGATGCTCTTTTGGAGTGGCTAATTCGAATGGAATATCTTGAACAGAGTGTGCGACGATTCTTAGACGCTGCTGTGCATGATAAAAACCTAGCGCATTTAGGAAAATAACCTTCATTCTTGATGGCTAAAGAAAAAAAAGTGCAAATATAGCTATTATTGCTGAATGGATCAATACTCAATCCAAGCTGAGCAAGAGATCAAAGGCAGAGTCCTAATCTCAAAATCCAAAAATCCAGAGCCTGGTATGAGGTGATAAATAGCGCCCCCCCCCCCTCCCCCCACAAAACTGAAATACGTTGTATGAACGATCAATATTTGGCTGGCCATTATTTTCTGAAAAGGCCAAGTTAGCATTGGAGATGGCACTTTACCTTGGTTTCAATCTATGATTACATCAAAGCAATTACTATCGCAAGCCAAAGTAATCAACCTGCAGAAAATGGATATTATTGAAAGCAATCAGTAAAGACTGAAGGTGAGCCAGCATAATTAGAAAACCACATGCAGCTTTATTTAATTTCATCACCTTGTAGAAAAAGAGCTAATAGAAACTCTACATTTGATCAACTATCAAAAGTATTGGCAACAAAGGAGCAAGCTTGCATTAAGCTTTGATGGAAATCGCAAAGAGCTTTGGCCTAAAGTAAGTGTATCAAATATAGAAGTACATGCTATACTAACACGAAATATTAATTTTAGTAGCCCAACCAAATGTGAGGCCGACGTTGATCTTGTGGCGTGCCATAACCCGCTTATCAAGCTGCTCAACTTTCAAGTAATCGGCAGCTTGAGTGATTTGATCAATATTGACCTTTCTGACAATCATACAGTTGATTTTTACGAGGAAAAATGGAGCACAGGCTAGTTTATCAACTGCGCAAACTTATCGTAGTCTCCTCAAAAGAAGAAAAGTGCCTGCCAACAACGCCCATCTCGAAGCTATACCAGTTCTCACTGCACCATAACTAGAATGCATCGTCCCGTAGTAAATTACTTGAGAACGCATCATCTTTTATTGCTGTATATAAAGAAACAATAACAATGCTTTATAGTCACGTATTACTTCTACTACTGCGTAAAACTCTATGTAGACCAAAAACCTAGGCCATCCATACTAAAGTTAATATTTACAAGCCATTTGCTTACGGATTTCCACAGCAAAAGTCGACATGTGACACCACAACACTGTACGATCCGAAATGAGAGAACTACAAAACAGAATTACACGGCATGTCAAAGCTTAAACAAACATCTCTGCAACGACTAAACTTGCATTGAAACAGTGTATATATTTACATCAGGCTACCTTCCATAACGGCTTTATTTGTATTTCATGGAAAAGCGAAATGGAACTATCCATGTTAGTTTCATAAACAACACCAAGTATCTATATAAGATGCAGAATTTAATATTGAAGAATAGTTAAAACACTCTTTTCTCTCATTTCTATCATACAAATGGAGCAAATCTCCCAGAGTTTGGACCTGAATCAAAGGTCAAGCAAAAGATCTTATTCGTCAATTGAGCCCATTCTGATCCACAATGACAATGGTCATGAAACGGTACCTGATAAGAGCTATACAGGACACATATCCTGGGTAACGGATATGCTGGGATCTGATAAACTAGTCGCCTTTCATGAAAAGCAAAGAGCATTTAGAGCTCGTCGAAAGCCTGGCACGGTTCATTTCTTTTTGGCCACTATTGTTTTCATACTGTTGGTGCTATTTGGTGCTCGCTCTTACATGGCAGCTTCCTCACCCTCGTCTACTGCTATGTTTGAAGCAGGTAATAGTTGATCAGTCAGTTGCACGTTTGTTTTCGCTAAATTTTTTGTGAGTTAGACCTCTTTGAAGTGCTACTGCCAACTTATGCTGATCTGATCAAGGAAATCCCATCTTCCCAATCCATTCGTGACATGTTGCACCATTATGCGTCCCATGCCCATCTCGCTGGCTCTCACAATGACCATGAACTTGCTAAATGGACCCGCGATCAGTTCGCCAAGTTTGGCCTCAATAATGCTACTATTGAAACCTACTATCCCTTCATGAACTATCCTACTGAACGCAAACTAGGCATAGTTACTGGAAGTCCTGATCTACTCTTTTTGGCAGACCTGCAGGAGTCAAAAGACAGCACGCCTACTTTCCACGGTAAGTTAATACGTCGCCTTGATTGTATTTAATGGCCAATCTCTCTGTGATAGCCTACTCTGCTGATGGTAATGTCACTGGCAGTGTAGTCTATGCCAATTACGGTCGTTTGGAAGATTTCATGCTGCTTGCTCAGAAAAAGATTGAGCTCAAAGGCACCATTGCTCTGATGCGCGATGGTGGTGTTCCTGGTAGCATCAAGGTACAACATGCTGAAACGTTTGGATGTGTTGGTGCTCTTGTTTATACGGACCCTGCAGACAACAAAGATCTTGGTCCCACCGGTGTTCGTAGGGCAAGTGTTCAATATGGCTTTGTCCATCCTGGAGATCCCTCTACCCCTGGCTATGCTGCTACTGTGAATGCTACTCGCAATGAGACCTTTACGAATGTACCTCGCATTCCATCTCTACCCATTTCTTGGGCTGATGCTTTGCCTCTGCTTCGTGCTACTCAGGGTTTGGGATTTGCAGATCCTACTTGGGTAGGTGGCATCCAGGAGATGGACTACTTTTCTGGACCTAGTTTAGCGCAATGCAATCTGGTCAACTACAATGAGCTGAAGATGAAGCCAATTTGGAACGTCATGGCACGCATTCCAGGCTATGAAGAAGACGAAAAGGCCATCATCATTGGTAACCATCGCGATGCCTGGGACCAAGGTGCTTCAGACCCATCATCTGGTTCAGCGGTTATGGTAAATACATGCAAATACAGATTGAAACAGGAAAACAATGTGTAACTAAACACCTGTTTGATAGCTTGAACTTGCAAGAGTGTTTGGTGTTTTGCTTGAACAAGGTTGGAAACCACGTCGCACCATCATTTTAGCCTCTTGGGATGCCAATGAATTTGGAAATATTGGTGCCACTGAGTATGTTGAAGACCATTTGGCTTGGCTGAACAAGAATGCCGTCGCGTATTTGGACGTCGATCATGCTGTTACGGGTCCCCATTTCAACGCTCAAGCTTCCCCCATGTTGAATCGCCTCTTGGTGGACGTTGCTTCCATGGTCATTGATCCCCGTACCAGCAAATCTGTGTACGAATCCTGGGTCTATCGTCAAAAGAAGGAGAAGGATCAATACGATGAGCATAGCTTAATCTCGCCAGTCGGAAAAGCGCCTGGTTTGGATACTGTTGCCTTTTTCGAGCATGCCGGTATCTCTAGCTTATCCATGTCCTTTGATGGAGACAACACATTGCTTCACAGCACCTTGGATGACATCTCCTGGATGGAGCAGATGGGAGACCCCACCTATGAATACCACCAAACAATGGTCAGGCTATGGGGTTTGCTGGCACTGCGCCTATCGAGTGATATTGTTTTGCCATTGTATCCTATGGACTATGCATTGGCTATGAAACAGTATTTGGACGAGCTTACATGTGATGAGGAAACAACAACAGCAACAAAAAAGAACAAACACCATGGCAATAACAACCATAATACTAACAAAACATCAGAAAATGACTTGCCTAAACTTTCGTCTGCTCTGGATTCACTTTACAAGACCTCCATCAAGTTCAACAACAAGGTACAAGACTTGAACGACTTTGTAAATGTCGCCAACAAGCACGGTAATAGCCACAAGAAATGGCTCAAGAAGGTCAAGAGTGCCAATAATCGTCTTGTCAAGTTTGAGCGAGTCTTTGTCGAGAACCAGGGCCTGCTGTTGGACAGGCCTTGGTTCAAGCATGCCATCTACGGTCCATCTGCCAAGTCTGGTTTAATGCAAGCATTCCCAAGCATCATTGAATCAAGGGAATTAAAGGACCTCAAGAAAGTAGATGAGACTGAAAAGTCATTAGCCTATATCCTCAAGAACGCACAATCCATGCTATCCAAGGGCAAGTCAAATAAGCATATCCGCAACTTGTATGATTGTGATCAAGACGACGAAATTGTTCTTTAAGAATATCATGCAATAAATTGTTTATTTCAATATAAATATTTACTTTCTTCTGCCTCTCTTGGCTGGTGCCTTCTTACCAGTGTCTTTGGCGCCTCTCTTTTTGTCATCCTAATATCACGTTAGAGCATAATATATGTGTGATTCAATTGCGCGTACCTTGGGTGTTGCTTTGGGTGTGCCTGATGAAGGCAAGACCTTGAAGAAATCCTGTACTCTAGTTTGAGTTGCTTGCTTCAGGTTCTTTTCCAATTTTGCGCAACCATTTCTGATACGATCCTCGCTATAGTCCACGTCAGGAACATTGTAAGCATAACTACCAGTGGACTACACTTACGCAAACCCCTTTCTCTTGACCATCAAGTCCACCACAGCCTCTACATCGGGTGTGTTCCAAGTAAGCTATTGCATGTCGGATCAGCTAATTGTTCTCATCTGTCATACTATCACTCACCTCAATGTCCTTTCCAGGTGTTACTTCTGACTCGACAAACAGTCTGCGAGCATCAGCATAATTCCATTCAGCAGGTATATTGTCTTGTAGTCTGGGCGTCAAGTGCTTGATGGCTTCATCAATCGTCTTGTGTTGCTTAATCAAGTTGTATGCGTTTTTGGGTCCGACACCTTTGATAGTTTCTGTATAATCACATCCCATCAAGATACAGAGGTCAATGAACTAGTAGCGCATGTGAGCCACTACACCCTTTCTTTTTGAAACCACAAAATAAAGCTTACCTCAGGCATTGTCAATTCCAATCCTTCCAATGCTTTTTCCAGATTCACTTCATCGATAGGCATCTTTCTTGCTTCGGAAAAGGTCAAATGACGGAGCAATACGGGAGTGCCAAAGGTCAATGTATCCATATCTTCAGAGGCAGCAGCAAACACCTTTCCGCTCTTTGCCAATTCAGCGCATTGTGCTTCAGCTTCACAAGGTGCATCTACATAAGGAATACCCATCACTCTCAATAACTCTTTGCATTCATCGTTGTGCTGGGTTGTCACTTTGACTGTACGCTTTGAGAATCGATTGATGTCTTCTTGATTACCCAATTCAGTTGCTTCGTCCATCTTTATTTGAGCTTCCTCTTTACGAGCCTTTCTCTTGGCCAGCTAGAGATGCATGCGTGTGTGTGTGTGTGTGTGTGTGTGTGTGTGTGTGTGTGTGTGTTTAGATCCATATGCTTCTGATTGAGTGATGCAACATGTACTTTACCTCGCCTGATTTAAGGGTAGGAGGTTTGCCATCGAATACATAGACTGGTTTGATACCATGATCCACCATACGCACAGTGCGATAAAACATACCCATCAAATGGCTCGTTGTCTCACCATCTTCGTTCTGAAGCAATTGACCATCTTGTTGGCGCACAGCAATCATGAATTGATAAATACTCATCGAGGCATCAATGGCAACCTTGCGACCAAAATAGCTCTTGATTTCATGACTTTTGATGGCAGAAGGTGCATGCTCTGAAATGAGATTCGTCAATCCTTTAATACCCATCTTGATGAATTGTTGAAAGAGTGTGTAAAACAAAGTTTTTTTCTTCTTTGTTTTGGATAGAAAGGTATACAAAATCCATACGTGACGCTGTAAAAGTCGCGTCTCTTTAGTTTTGCATTACTTTGATCTATCATGGCATGAAACAAAATCTCTTGACTAAGCATGCTGCTTAAGCTAGGATCATTCCCAGCCTTAGAGACTAGTCTACATTGGCGCTATTGGGAGGATGAGGGGATGTTGACCATGACCGTAAATACGATCTATTGTGGTAATAAAGAGTAATTAGCCATTGCATACATCATGAGACGGGAACGTTATCGATTGTGATAAGATGCGCGCAGAGCGATTGATTTATTCATTGTGTGAAAGAATAGTTCATTTGCCAAATAGTTGCCAAGCGAGTAATATAGACCTTGATGTATATCTGAAGTTTCAGCTGAGCATTGATGGTATCGATTGTACGAGGGTGTTCTGTATGAGGCGATTACGAGGTTTTTGTAGCTTCAGTTGGCAGATCTGCAGTTGCAGGTTTGTGGGGAAGGCAATCATAGCAATTCATTTGGAGCGTGATTCAAAACAACAAGGGAAAACTTGTAGCACACGTTTTGCTGTGATAGCCCTGATCCGCAAATGCACTCAAAAGTGAGTTATACGTTCCAGTAGGATGGATTTTGCATTTCGTATTAGGATTCGCATTCAAATAGGCATTTTATAACGAATATATTCACCAAATAGACAAGCAAGTAGTGATGGCAGTAAAGGAGAGTTAGTTCAAGCAATGGTACTTTTTTAATTCGCAAATTCCCCTCTTATGGCCTTCAAAAACATCCGTTGCATTCGTGGGAAAGGCATTTACCAGCAAGAGTTCAATTTAATTGCCGCTCGACATTCTGTTCTGGTTTGTTGATTTTTGAGATTTTGGATTCGAGTTGATCTATTTTGCTAGATTTTTTAAATAAAACCTGGAGCTCGTCTCCCCTACAAAAAAAATACTTCCTAATGCTTTTCTAAAGTACTTTTCGAGGCGCATCCAGTGGAGCCGACTTTAATAGTTGTTTTGAATAAAATCATTGCGCAAATTTAGAAAATATGAAATGAGGTTTTTGGCAAAAAAAAAAAAAAGTCGAGATTTTCCATATAAAATTCTTGTAAATAAAGTTTCAGGGGCTGCTTTGGGTCGAGAGGAACATTTTGGATTAATATTATGGCACCTTACTGTCTATAATATAAATAAAAAACACATTTAAATACAAAAAAAAAAAAAAAAAAAAAATTGGATTAATATTTTGGCCGGTGGTGTCATGGGATTCCCTTTGCCTTCCTCGCAAACATGGTGGTCTAGGACTAGTCGACATTGAGAATCAGCATCTCGCTCTGCATCTCATATATGTCAAACGTCTACTTCTTCCTCGTGCTCAGACTGATTTTCTCTCTCCTTGGCTGCTGTATACCTTTCATGTATACTCGGGTCACGCTACTGCTCTTCCTTTGCTGATGTATCCTCGTACTTACACGCCTTGTTTGCGAAAATGCCCTCATCTAGCACATCTCGCTCGTTTGATCTCTCGGTTGCCCACTCTGACTCCCTATACTCAGTGGCCGTCTTGGTGGTTCCTCGATCTACCTTGGTCAAGTGTCTGCTCCCTTTCACCAACAGAGACCTTGTCTAGGGCTTGTGACACACTCCCATCACATGCGTTGATTGCCAACCTCTTGAGTGTGCTTCCAGACACTAATACCTTGGTCTGTGTACGTCCTCTTGATGCTATCTCCTTGCAACATCTGTTCAATGCTCTGTGCCCTTTTGAAGGCCCTTCTGCGTGGATCATTCCTGCTCCTCTTAGATCGGTTATGGCCTTCGCTGACCAAGAACGCACCGCCATGTTGGAGAGCCAGTCTACCCCCTCTCCACCCACTGCTAGCTTTTCGCATTGGTATATCATCACCGGCCCTAGAACAAAAGCTACAATGGCCCAGATCAAGCTCGGTGCATTACGCCGTTATTGGCACCCATCATTTGATTTGCTTCGTGGCCCAGCCCACCCTCCTCGGTATCGCCCACCTCATCTTTTGATTCCCCCCTTCACCTCTGGCGTGATTTTTGGTCCCTCTATCTTCCTGCCAAGGCATTCACACCCTGGTGGCGTTTGATCCATGACCATCTCTCTGTGCAGGCTCGCCTACATATCATCAACCGTGCCAGGCATCCCTCCCCACTCTGTAAGTTGTGTACTGAAACACCTGAAGATGAATACCATCTGGTCGTTGGCTGTGACATGAAATCCCTCTTCTGGTTTGAGGTCATCTCCCACCTCAGTCTTTCCGATCTGTTCCCTACGGACAGTGCCATCTGGATTGGTCTCTCTACCCTTCACGACCAGGAAAAAAATCCTCTGGATATTTCCATCTTGAAACTTCTTGGAGCTGCTTTCTCTTCTCTATGGCAGCATCATTGGAGCTGTTCTCTTGATGGTAAATCATGGCATACTCAGATAGTTTTCTCCTCTTTTCTCGCCGATCACTCCAAATTGATTTCTTCTTTCTTAGACGACATGTAAGCAACCTCATGGTCCCGTACTGTCGTTTTCCTTATTCTCAATAAAAGACGCTTTTAAATACCAAAAAAAAGGGGGGTTATATCAGAATCAGGAGAGCGAGTTATCCATTCGCTGATGCTGCTCTTGAAATGGCAGCATAAAGCTGGCCATAAGTAAATACAGGACTTGCGTAAGACCTACAGCGACTTTTTTGAGATATTGCCATTGCAAAAGACATCTTTATAAGGAAAAACTACCAAGAAAAAGCAATTATTCGGGCTAAGCAATTGTAATTTCAACTTCATAATCCCCATTTGATCAGCATTGCAACCATCATTGTTATTACCATCATTGTCAATATCAGAAAGGCATTTGGGCCACCCGCTGCTAAAATCAATTGAAACTCAGATTATTTTTTCTGCTCAAGATTGGACAGATTTTGTCTTTTTTCGACTTCTTTACTTTGTTTTGTTGTATTCGACTATATAAACTGTGATAATCACCCTACGCTTCCTAATACATTCTTGAAGTACTTTTCGAGGCGCTTCCAATGATGCTAATTGTAATATGTGTTTCAACTGAGGTTATTGAGCAATTTAATAAAATTTAAAATGAGGTTTTTAGCGAAAATAGCCATATTTTGCATATGAAATCCTCATAAAAGTGGTTTCAGAGGCTGTTTTGACTCAAGATAAACATTTTGATCTGATATATACCTTAGTAAAAGTTTTCATTTTCAAGGTGAAAAATGCGATCGTTTGATTTTTGATGAAAACCATGAGGTATCCCTCATGTTTTTTGGTCGATTTTTGGCCATGTTTTTTTTCTGGTCCGAAAAGTTGAGCAAGGGTGTCAGACAGTTGCTGCTGGATGAAAGCAATTGTTTGATGTTATTCTGGCGGTGTAAAACGGCTTCTAACGAGAGAAATTGCTGCTCAAATGCACCCAAATTTTGCTGTGATTTGCATAGATTTGAGTAGTAGGAGGCAATACGTGCATGCTGTCTGCCCGTATACGAATTGGTTCCATCGATACAGACGTAGAGCATCGCCGAAACGTCAGATTCGTGTTTACAGGTCGTTTATGATGACTCTTAATAATAGTGAAAGATAGAAAACTGAGATTCGTGGTATATCAGTGGGATGAGTATAAGCTTCTATGGCTACTTTTGTATTGTTGTATATATCTTATGCTGCAAATCTACATGGCCTGGCTGTCAACTGTATTACAAGCTCTGTCTTGCCACTAAATGCTGAATATCTCGAGCATTTGAGCCATCAGCGCTCTGTGGATGGAATCATTTGACATCTGTAGATTGCATGACACAATCCGAGCGATAGCCCAACTTTGTGTTACCTATTTTCTGGATTATGCCTGCACTACTGTACATGCAACTGAAATTCTGCTTGTTTGTTTGTGCTTGGGTATTTGCATGATTTTGACGTTCATGAGCAACGCAGTTTATGTTGGAGCATTTAAGCGATGCCCCCATTTGAGCAGAGACAAGATGTATTCATGTACATACGTGCTATCGCTTTATATAAGCTGCATTATCAGTCAATGATGTTGATTTCAAACAAGATGACGATGGCTGCTAAATCTTCGGGAAATAGGCAACTCTCTCTGCATCAAAGTATCATATTCCTACTGGGATTGTAACCGCAGTGATTGCTGGTTTACTGATTCATCTTGCCAATGAGAGAGTATGAACTTTAATGTCATAGGCATCACCTTCTGAACAGAACAAACATGATCTAAATCAATGTCTGTATGTTAATGCAATCGTCATGCGTGTTCCATCAAAAAGCATACCTTCCACTACCACTTCTGTGAGGCATATTTTACCCGAAACATTTTCTGTGTAATTTAAACCTTTCAAATTTAATATTTCCCTCTCTTTCTTCTCTTTCATCCTATCCTTTTTTACACGGCATTAACAATACCACCATGGAGCATGAACTGTCTGCGTCCATTTGGTCAGCAGCGGGTCTTGTCGGCACAGCATGTCTTAGTTCAATCGTGCTATCGGTGCAACGTCGCTTTTACGCTTCTGACACAGCAACCAGTGGCAGTATTCGACTAACAGAAGAACAGCCCTCTTCCAGCAGCACCGGCGCTACCAAACCACTCAAGTACGACCATGTTCGCGACTACACCGTACCCTTTGCAGACAATACTCGGCTCACTCGCATCTTATTTGGCACCATGGCTATGACCGCGCTGAGGTTATATGATCTCTACGACGCCGCCTCACAATTCCCTTCACATGAAAAAGCAGACATTTATAATATTATCTGCATCGCCATGATATGTATAGCCTGGTTATATGTATTAGCGCTGACGATTGTATCTCGACGCTACCAACTGCCAAACACATGGGGCTTTATGCTTAATATTCATCTGTTTGTCTATTACATGACATCATTATTTGTATCACTCTACTGTCTATGGGATGCATTCCGAGTACACCATCGTCAACTGACATTGGCTCAAGGATTACCACTGGTCCTTGACATCTTGTTTTCGCTCGACTTATTTTATACCACTGGATCAATAGAGCAAGGTCCTCCCTTTTTAGACATGGAAGGCCATGACAAAGACAAAAAGCCTGCACCCGTGGCTGGTATCACAGTCGCTTCTATCTTTAGCTTCTTGTACTTTAACTGGGGAACACCGATTGTGTTGGGCGTCTACAATAATGCAAAGGATATTCATCTCCCAAGCTTACCACCAACGTATCGCGGCTATAACCTCTACTATATATTTGGAGCAGAAAGAGACCGATCCTTGATCCACCGCTTGATTCATGCCAATTTGCCTGCCCTTATATTGCAGGCCATCACCACTGCTATTTCAGCTGCTTTATACTACGGTCCTGCGTACTTTCTCAATAAGCTGCTGAATCTGATACAAGAGATTGATGCTGGTGAACAGGACGAATTTTACCTAATCAAGGGCGTGATGATTGTCTCTGGGCTTTCCTTGTCTCTGATGATTCTTAGTATCGTCGTGGGCCAACTGTATTATTGGGGTAAGTAGCTATTGATTGCTAAGGCACTTCACTAGACTCACTGTTCGTTTAGGCTCTTCTTCATTGCGTGTCAAGGTAAAGTCCATGCTCAATATCGAGCTCTATCGTAAAACACTTCGCCGTATGGGAACTGCAGATATGCATCGCGATGCCAAGGAAGAGGAGGAGGATGAAGTGCCCAAAACAGCAGCAGCAGCAGCAGCTGAAGCAGCCAACAAGAACAACACGGCAGCAGAGGAGAGACAAATCAATACTATTGGTACCATTGTCAATTTGATGAGCACAGATTCACAACGTATATCTGACTTTACCACTTCCTGGTTTGTCATTATCGAGTCTCCCATTGAGCTCTTTGTTGGCATCTCCTTCTTATACTCTTTGCTTGGATCATCGTGCTTGCTGGGCTTGTCTGTCATGATCGTTACATTGCCGCTCAATCACTACAACTCCCTCATGTTTGCAAGAACACAAGAAAAGCTCATGGAGGCTCGTGATAAGCGTGTGTCATTGATGAATGAAGTACTGCAAGGCATTCGACAGATCAAGTTTTTCGCCTGGGAGTCCAATTGGGAAAAGCGAGTGTTGGAAGCAAGAGATGAGGAAATCAAGCATTTGCGCACCACATTTCTCAGCGAAGTACTGTTTAATTTCTTGTGGCAAGGGTAGGTTCTTGTTGTTTACTGGAGAACACTGCAGGTTTAGACTGATGTGCGTTGTGGTATAGGACGCCCTTGTTGGTCACTATTGTCACTTTTTTTACATTCACCAAAATTCAAGGACAAGAACTGACAGCACCCATTGCATTCACAGCCATTACTGTGTTTACCGAATTGAGATCTGCATTGAACAGTTTACCAGAAACATTTGTTGATACACTGCAAGCACTGATTAGGTAAACGGTCACTGTGAAACAAGAGATGCTTGCCTATACTTATTCAAAGACAATAGTGTGCGTCGTATCGAATCCTACTTGGACGAGGAAGAAATTTCGCCCCCAACCACCAACCTAGATCCCAACTGCCGAGTGAGAATTGGCTTTCGCAATGCCACTGTATCATGGGTAGACGTTTTAAGTGATGATGAGAATGAGGAGGACGATGAGGAGGACGACGCGAATAACACCACAGCTGTCAACAGCAGCGCCAACAACAGTCTGCAGATACCTCGATCCACATCCACGTATACGTTCCAATCCACCACACCAGCACCCTCCACTTATGAAGAAGCAGATACATTCGTTCTGCACAACCTGGATGCTCATTTTCCCAACGGCAAATTCAGCATCATTTGTGGCGCTACGGGATCCGGCAAGACGCTGATGATGCTGAGTTTACTTGGTGAAACTGTCTTGTTGGAAGGAGAAAGCTTCTGTCCTCGCACAGCAGTATCAGACACATTGGAGGCAGACGTGGAAATACCAGCTAACATCACACGCAAGGACTGGATCTTGGACCATGCTGTTGCTTATGTCTCTCAGACAGCTTGGTTGAGAAATGCATCCATTCGTGATAACATCTTGTTTGGCCTACCTTATATAGAAAAACGATACAAGGAAACCATGTACGCTTGTGCTCTGGATAAGGACATGAATAACTTGGATGACGGTGATGCAACTGAAGTAGGTGAAAAGGGTATTACACTGTCAGGCGGGCAGAGAGCTCGTGTTGCGCTTGCCAGAGCTGTGTATTCCAGAGCTAGAAATGTGCTGATGGATGATGTGTTGAGTGCTGTGGATGGTAAGAGTATTTGTATGCTAGAAACGAGCTCTGATGACTGATAAGTTGCGTAGCTCACACTGCTAGACATTTGCACGATAAATGCCTCGTAGGCCCACTAATGGAGGGTCGTACTCGTATTCTCATCACACATCATGTCGGACTCTGTATTCAAAAAGCATCGTATGTAGTTCACCTCGAACACGGTCGCATCAACCTATGTGGATCTCCTCAGGAATTGGAAACACAAGGCACTCTGGAGAGTATTTTAGACGATGTCGTAGCACCTACAGGCGACGAGGAGCCCGACACCATTGAAGAAGAAGTCCAACAGCTTGACCCTGAACTGATGAAGCCTGCTGATTCCCAGATACCCATAGCAGATCACAACGCAGCGCCCAAACAGCTGATTAAAGAAGAGAGTAAGTGTTGTTAAAATAAGATGCTAGTAGCTAATCACTGACCAAACCGTGTGTGTATAGCTCGCAATGTCGGCCACATCAACAGTAGACTGTACAAGCTGTATTTCAATGCCTTAGGCGGCTCTGTTTATTGGGTAATTGTATTTGCATTCATCTTTGGTTCTCGTGCTTTGGATGTAGCAGAAAGCTGGTGGATTAAGAAATGGGTGGCATCGAATGAGCCTACTAATAGCATTCTCAACACTACTATGAGCATCATGGAGAAAGCGCACTACTATTTTATGCAACAACAAGTAACATCACCTAAATCAGTCGTAGATGGCGATGTGGCCACATTCAGGCCTGCTGCTCACAGCAGAAGCTTTGGCTTGTTTTCCACTACGGAAGGAAGCGATCAACTGGATATGTACCTGACCATCTATATCCTGATCACCATGACAAACATTGTTGTGGGCGCAGGTCGATTTGCCTCTCTCTACTACGGTACACTCAGAGCGAGCAAGAAGCTCTATCAACAGCTCTTGCAACGTGTGTTGCGTGCACCTATGCGGTTTTTTGATACAACACCTGTAGGCCGTATTCTCAACAGATTCTCAAAGGATTTCGAATATATTGATTCCGGTGTTCCCAATGACTTGATGTACTTTTTGATTCAATGGCTGATCATTATCTCTGCCATCATGACCGTGTGTACAGTACTTCCTGCGTTTGTAATCCCCATGGCCATGGTCACCTTTTTGAATGTGGTGATAGGAAAACGGTTCAGTGCTGCGTCCAGAGAACTGCGTCGTATGGATTCTGTTACTCGATCTCCTTTATTCACACATTTTGGTGAGACTTTGGTGGGTGTAGCAACGATTCGTGCGTACGGTGTTACGCGTCAATTCATGAATGAAATGCTGCGTCGAGTGGATGAGAACGCAAGACCCTTTTACTATGTTTGGGTAAGCATTATACAAGCTTAGAGTGCTGGCAGTCAGGTGTTTACTAACAGGCGTATAGATTGCCAATCGATGGGTGGGTGTTCGATTCTCTTTCCTAGGTGCTGCTGTCAACTTCTGCACGGGTATATTCATTCTGCTTAGTCTCAGTTACATGGATGCTTCGCTGGCAGGCTTCTGCTTGAGTTTTGTCTTGTCCTATACTTCTCAGGTAATAACTGAATCCAACAAGCACGAGTAGTGCCCTAAAATCATTGCATAGATGACAATGGCCATCAAACGATACACTCGACTCGAAATGAGCTTTAATGCTGTAGAAAGGGTAGTTGAATTCATGGAAATTGAGCAAGAATCGCCTGCAATCACAGCGTTGAGGACGCCTCCTCACGTAAGTAACAGCATAATATACGCAATAGGTAGCTGATCATTATGTCCAACCTAGTGGCCAGTGGAAGGCAAAATCAATGTCAAGGACCTTGAAGTGCGTTATGCCCCTGATTTGGATCCTGTCTTAAAGGGCCTCACGTTTACTGTGGATGCCAGAGAAAAAGTGGGCGTGGTGGGTCGAACAGGCAGTGGTAAATCGACACTTGCGCTCTCTTTCTTCCGATTCGTGGAGCCTACAGAGGGCAATATTCTGATTGATGGCATCGATATCTGTCAAATTGGAACACAAGATCTTCGCAGCAACCTCACCATCATCCCACAAGATCCAGTCTTATTTTCAGGTACACTTCGGTCCAATCTAGATCCCTTCCAGGAGTTTGACGAGGAAAGTATCATGGCAGCATTGAAACGTGTGGAACTGTTGCCCTCAGATGACGATGTGGATGTACCAGAACAAGGCGATAGTCATTCTAGAGAGGATCTCCTATTGACATCCAACGTGTTCACCGATTTAGAATCGCCTGTCAGTGAAGGAGGCCAAAACTTTTCTCAAGGCCAGAGACAATTGATCTGTCTCGCTCGTGCTTTGCTGAAGAGAAACCGTATTGTATTGATGGATGAAGCCACTGCTAGTGTTGATTTTGAAACGGATGAAGCAATTCAAAAGACGATTGCCACTGAATTTGCTGACTGCACCATCTTGTGTATTGCACATCGTCTTCGCACTGTGATAGAGTATGACAAAATTTTGGTGCTGGATCAAGGTGAGATTGCAGAGTTTGCAAGTCCTTTAGAACTCTTGAATACGCCTGATTCCATATTCAACAAGATGTGTGAAAATTCAGGTGAATACGAAGCACTTGTTGCTTTAGCCAAAGAGAAGCATGAGCTTGTAGATGTCTTGTAAAATATGTATATAAATAAAAGTTTTAGATATCGCTTTATCAAGAAATAGAGGTCAATATGATTGAATAAGAACCATATTCTGTCATCGCAGGCTACAGTTCTATGATAGACAATACACAGACTGGCATGCGTTTTGGAGAGCGCAAACTCCATATTGACAACAGCAAATATAGAAATTACAACTGGCCAAAAGGATCCAACGTCTCCATCAACACTGTAGCAAGAAATTATTGCTTGTTTAATACATGTGCCAATAAATAAAAGCTTATTGACAAATGTGCATATGTGTAACTATGAACCCTACATCACTTGAGACTACAAAGGATATGCAAGGGCTCTTTTTCAGAAAGCTTCTGATTTATGTACCTCCCCCCCCCCCAACCACCACAAGTAAAGGGTCCTTTTCGAGAGAAATCTCAAATGTAATTATAAAAGAGAGAAAAGAATAACAAATACAACATTTCAGGAACCTGAACTATTAATTTCGATCTCGGACACCACTCCGACTATAATTGCAGTACTCCGCAATGTGTCAAAAATCCCTTTTTTGATCTGAAAGATTGGCATGGTAATTTACTACTATCACAATGTGCTATTTCTACCAAAACAAGACCATACGGGTCTCTTTTGTATATGTAAATTGCTTCTTTGTTACCTTTTGTTCATGAGTTCAATGGGATTTACATTATAACTTATACTCGGGATCAACATTTCCGTTCACCTCATTTAACCAACAAACAACTTATCATCTAATAACTCGGTGACCCCTTTCATTCTTTTTCGAATATATCTAAAATCACAAAATCTGTAACGCAGAATCAATTCTTGGTGAATAATTCAAATCGTCGTAGTTTATTGGGGTCATGTAATGCACTTTTTCATCACAACCTGATCAAGCATGACATCCATCATTTAATCACAACATATGCTGACATTCGTCTGCTTTTATATTATGGTATTCTATAATACAACATGGCGTTTAACTGCTGCATATTCACACAGTGTAACATGTGTCCTACAATAATATGCTACTCCATGTACAATATCGATAAACAAAAAGAAATATTGCTGCTGCTATTGCTGCTAGTTTTTTTGTTCGATTTGATCAAAAGCAAATGTTGTACTCCAGAACAGGTTTTCAGGACAACACTTGTTTGTCATACCTTTCCTCTCAGTTGTGACAAAATGCAGATATTTTACTCATTTTGTCTCCTGCATTAATCAGCGAAGCAACCTACAAATTCATACTAGGAAACGTCATTTCATGAACATCATGTCAACCGTTGTTTAAATGTCTGATCTCTTTCCCCAACCAACCAACCAGTAAATGGCCCTCGTCAATGTACGCCCATGACGATATGCAATATGTAATCAATGACAGCAAAGCTTTAGTATCATTACATTAGAGTTCCATGGCTAACTAAAAATAGCTGTTTCCAAGCAATAAAGCTAACAATTTACAATAGCAAGTAATATAATTAATTTAGTGGAACGTTGGACGGATATGGAGACATGTCTCCCGAAGTTATACGAGTAAGCTATAACGTCTAATACTTGTTAATGCGCACGGTCATTTTTGTACGCTATATGATTTTTGGATGCCATGATCTTGATATGAGTGTATGCCATGAAATACAATCGGAGTGGCCGAATCCCCTTTTATGGGCAAACGGATACAACTGAAAGGGCAAACAAGTGGTTTATTAGATCCAGTTCCCTTTCATATAAGGTCATGGGCCAATCATTCCCGTGAAGGAGCTCACTCATTTAGAACAAGAGAGAAACACAAACAAATTCATCAACAACACAATGTCAATATAAAATCATCCAGTTACACACATTGAGCGAATAAAACCACAACGAAATTGAGTTTATTCGGAATACCTCACTCCGTGGTGGATTGCACGAGAAGCACCGTGTGTTCCCACATGATAACTCTATGTAAAATAGGGGAGGAGACTCAATTTCACGAGGGACACAGCCATGCTTTTTGGAAAACTACGATATATACAAACAAACACTATCAAGAAATAAGGGGAAACTCATCAGCGATCGTTGCTGCTGGAATCAGTCAAGTTCTTCCAACTGGACAAGCGTATTGTTTGTTTTCTTGTATAAATACCTGGGACTTTTCTGCTCCCTTTTCCCTCTTCTCCTTCATCTCTCTCTTTTTTTTTTTTATTACTATTTTTACATCAATAATGCCTGCTACAGCCTCCCTTTCACATCTTGTCATTGCTTCACGACGCATATTCTCAAACTTCAATAGAAAATATTTGACGCATCACCCGCGAAATAAGAAATTGGGAAGACGGCCCTCCATTTCATCGTTCAACTCGACTAGATCCACCTTGCATAAAGTTCATCCTTCTGCTATTCAGCGCAGTAATTCCATCATGTCACATAGACAACAGCAACGACCTACCTCTGAAGAACTATTCCAACTAGCACAGCAACATTTATATGGCCGCAATGGCAAATCTAAAGATGAAAGCTACGCCGTTTCCTGTTTGAAAGAAGCTGCCAACAACAATCACTCTGGAGCTCAAGCAGTGTTGGGCTTTTGTTACGAATTCGGGCTCGGCATTTCGCTGGATTTTCAGCTTGCAGAACGCTATTATATCTTGTCTGTCAAAACCGCCTTGACTGAGAGCATTGCTACACACAGCATCGATGAACTTGAACTGGATCAAGCAACATTACTCGGCATGGCTCGCTTAGCATTTCTTAGAAAGTACGGTCGTCCTGGTGTACAAATCAACCGCGTGGAAGCAGAATATTGGGAAGCAAAGATACAGGGTAGAGGTCCTGACGCCATCGCGTGGATACGTCGTGCAGCTGAATTAGATCACTGCTCTGCAAGTCAATATTGTTTGGGCGTCTGCTATCATGACGGAATCGCCGTTCCAAAGGATGAACACAAAGCCTTTCTCTGGTACAAGAAGAGTGCAGATCAAGGAAACTGCCGTGGTCAAGGGATCTTGGGCTATTGCTATGGCGAAGGCTTTGGTGTAGAGAAGTCCGAACAAACTGCAATGGAGTATTATCGCTTGGCTGCTGCTCAGGGTGAGACGGTGGCTATTTACAATATTGGCTACTGTTATGAGGACGGCATTGGAGTGGCCAAAGACCATGTTGAAGCTGTCAAGTACTATAGATTAGCCGCTGAGCAAGGAAATGCATTTGCTCAAAACTCTCTGGGGTATTGCTATGAAGATGGGATTGGTGTTCCTCAAGATAAAACGATCGCTGCTGACTGGTATCGTCGATCTGCCGAACAAGGCTATCCATGGGCTCAATGCAATCTTGGTTACTGTCATCAAAATGGTATTGGTGCTGAAAAGGACACTGTCAAGGGTGCTTACTGGTATGGACAGGCTGCTCGTCAGGGACATGCTCGTGCGCAACACAACCTTGGCTTCTGCTACCAGAATGGCATTGGTGTCACTAGAAACTTGCAGATGGCAGTCGCTTGGTACAAGAAATCAGCTAATCAGGGTAACATTTTTGCATATCATTCCTTGGGATACTGTTTCCAAAATGGTCTTGGTGTGGAGGTCAACTTGAGAGAAAGCTGTTATTGGTATTTTCGTAGTGCTGAACACAACCATGCACCTGCTCAACTCTCTTTGGGATTCTGTTTCCGTAATGGTATGGGCGTCGAGAAGAATGAAGAAGAAGCTTGCAAATGGTTTCGTCTCTCTGCATTGCAAGGCAATCCTTTGGCTCAAAATTCTCTTGGTTTCTGTTACGAAGAAGGTCTAGGTGTCAAGAAGGACCCCAAGTTTGCTTGCTACTGGTACATGAAGGCTGCTAAACAAAACAATCCTTGGGCTCAATGCAATCTCGGCTTCTGTTATGCAAGCGGCATTGGAGTCCCCGAAAACCCACAGAAAGCTATTTACTGGTATCGTAAGGCAGCTCAACAAAATCATGCTCGTGCACAAGATAAACTTGGTGTTCATCTTCAGGCTGGTATCGGATGTCGTCAAAACCTCGAGATGGCAGTACATTACTTCCGTCTCAGTGCTCAACAAGATCAGGTGGCTGCACAGTATCACCTGGCATTGTGCTATGAAAAAGGCTTAGGTACTCCTGTAAACCTGGAAGAAGCATTAAAATGGTTTGAGCGTGCTGCAACCGTAAGTTTCATAATGTCGCCTTTATATCATTACCTTTTGTTAACATGAATCTGTTTAGGCTGGCTGTAGAAATTCGTATCAGCGTCTGCGTCAACTACTATTACGCTACTGCCTTGAAAATGCATCTGCTGCTGAAATCATTCAAAGAGTCGATAATGCCACAGGCTGTTGGTCTAACAGCCCTGATTCACATCCTCTTGGTTGGGTATCTGGTTTTGCTGCTCCTGCTGCTTAATTTTTCTGCTACCATTATTATTATCATTATACACCATATCCCCCTTTTTATTCACATTGTAACATTACGCACTTTCCACACATATACATATATCCTTGCACATAGTTTTCTTTAGGCATTCCTCCCTTTTAATACAGTCTGTTTGCGCTTTGCTCTTTTCCACCTCAAAAATGCATCCTGTACAATAAATATAGATCGATTTACTTGTTTCAATAACAAATTGTACGTTCATGGTACTAGCCATACTTTTGAACACTTTCAGCAAATACGTATGGCTCAGTCCTATCTGAGATAAACTAAAGATATAAGCGATGAATATCGACACACTTTATGCTCTTAACCGATTTGACTGTATGCAGCAGGATGAATGATTCTACTTTTCGTTTCAATAGTTTGCCTAAGCTTCACACTGGTTGGTTTTTATTGTTACAGAATTACATCATTGAATGAATGGTATGTTGCAAAGATGGTGAATAAATAAAGAGATCGGTTCTAAGAGGATGAAGCTGCTAATCGACCTGCTATTGCTCCACCAGACGCTCCACCATAAAATACAACACCTGATCTCACCAATAGCTCTATTCCTAGCTTTAATGTCACAATACGAATGTTGCTGTTTGGTGGTGCTTGAGCAAAAAATAACCTATGTCTTGTTTGGGGTGTAAATGTCACTTTACTCAGTAAGCCCACAGAGACCAAAGCACCCAATCCTGCTGCTAATTTGGAGTTTGGAGGCTTTGCCAGTGCTGCACTGTCTGCGATGCTACCATCTAGTGTAAGTTTGTAAGTTGATTTTATTGCATGACACGGATTTTAAAGTACCTGAATGTGATGAAGAGATTGTAGATTGCTTTTTCGAAGCGATCTGATATACACTGTTGTCGACGGTATCAAATACTTTAGCCCAAGTGAAATATCCAATGGGGAGGCCAATGATAACAGGAACAAATAATGCCATGATATTATTATGTACAGGTGAATGGAAGTAATTAAAGATTGTTTGTGGATGCCACCTATTCTTCTCCCTCCTGGTTATTTATGTGACTTTTGCTCCTGCAATCTTTTTGATGCACTTTTAGTGCTCATCATGTCAGCTCTGAACATTCTGCTACTCCTGAGACTTGTTGGCTGAAAAATCGCATACAATAGTCCGCAAGAAAGAATATTGTGAGAAACTACCGGTGTCACGACATACTGAAAAGCAACGGTTATTCAGTATTTTTATCTATGCAAAGAATGAAGAAGATCGCTCAGCGAACGCTCATTATAGTCAGAAAATAATTTGATTTGCCAAAAAGGGGAAGATCTTATACAATCACTTTCTAAATAAAGAAAAAACGCATACAAGGAGCAGTAATTTATATAATCAATTGAATGGTTCCATTTTCATGTGAGATGGGGATGTAGCTCAAATGGTAGAGCGCTCGCTTAGCATGCGAGAGGCACTGGGATCGACGCCCAGCTTCTCCACTTTTTGTTCAGTTTTAAAATTTTTGAAGAGTTACACTCCATAATTACCACAAAAAAGGAGAAAAGGCAAATTCAACTTTGGGATGAGCAGCTAGAGTAACATGCGAATTGATAGTAGTGTTTATGGTTTTGATAACAGAGTTTCAGATAAAAGAGTAAATGCGTCAGGCTAATTTATCCTCCAAATGAGCATCAGGTTTACATTTGTCCAATTAATAATTGAAATTTGCTTAGATAGCATGGTTGTTGAGAAAAGGGAAATTTTAGAAAATAGTTAATTTTGAATAGATGCTGCCGACAAAACTTTTTAAATTACTATTTGAATGTAGTATGTTCGTATCAAATGGCACTCTTTTGAATGTTTTTGGATTGTGAGTTCTTTATAACATACGAATGGTAGCAGCAAACAGGTCGAAGATTGTTATTTTGATGTCTAGCTTGTAGATAAAGTACTGCCCCAGGTTCAAATTGACTTTGAATTGGTATATTTGTTTTGGGATGGCAATTTTGGGGTATCCCAGGAATTGTTCGAAAATGTTGGACCAAGTGTCGTTTTTGTGAGGACAGCTAAGCATGAGATGTTTGACATCTTCAGTATCGTTGCAAAAAGTATATTTGTCCTCTTCAATGTTCCTTAGACGTCAAGCAAAAAGAGCTGCTTTACTAGGGCATTGCTTGTGGTTCATCCTGTATCGGACATTTCTTGTCGGGTAGTGCATGTTTTGGCGATAGAAATGTCTCCATTGAGCTTTGTTGATGTTATGGTTGAACTTTCGTCCAACATGATGCAGGTTGTATATGTCAAGCATAATTAGTCTCTAGTCTTTGTTTGCCATTTGAAGTATCGGGTGGTCTTGATACTTGAGCATAGCCACGAAAGGCTGTTGATCGAGATTAGCCTCAATATTTCTTCTATCCGCAAAACATTTCAACTTGATATTTCCACTGTTGTGATGTACTCTTTCCAGTTGGTTTCGGATGTTTTGTTGCTTACATTCACATTTCATCGGTAAAAACCATGAGGGATACCTCATGCTTTTTGGTCAAATTTTGTCCATTTTTTTTTGTTCTCCAAAAAGTTGAGCAATAGTGGCAATAAGTAACTGCCAGATGAGAGCTGTGGAATACATTCACTATGATCTGCATTCCGACAGTTTATCTAGTTATTAGATTTAGATATAAACTGTATGTTTACTGGATTAGATGTACGATATCGATTTATACTATAAGAAGATATGGACTTCAGATACGCTAGTACTATAAGATTCATATTATATAAGATATAGGCTAAAGATGGCACCACGGACATGGATGGCGCTATAGACTTATACTTGTATTCCGACATTGACTACGGATGTTTACCATATCTGGATAGGCACCAAGATTAATGCAATATGAGCTTGTTGCTTCAGATGTGCACTTCATGATCCACGCTATAAGACACATGCTTATATCCGTGATACTAGCTACAGATACGTTATGTACTACAGACTTGTACTATATATGAGACATGCTAAAGACATGCATACGATATGCTATAGACATGCCATATATCCAGATACATGCTAAAGATGTATGCTTAGCGATATACACTCAGATATGTACTATTAATATAGACTAAGAAGACTGTACCTATCGGATACATGCTACTAGATCGATATTAATTATCCTTATAGAAAGGATAGATCAGGGTACTTCGGATGAGAGTCTAATTATTCATCCAGGCAAACGCTAAATCATGATTAGCTTGCTGGAGTTGTCTTTTAGCATGATTAAACATTAGTTGATCTGAGTTGACTTATTTGTTAATCTAATTAATAGAACTTTTATCCATTGTTATAGTATATAAGAAGGATAATCTACCTGGCCAGTAGAGAGACTTCAGTTTACTCTACACCTGTCAGTTTGATAATAAAATATACCTTTATCAAGTTGACATTACTGTTTTTTTTATTCTTTTTTTTCCCGTGAACTTTAGTCTATCAAGCCTCAAATTCCACAGTATCAACGCACCATCAAGAGATAACATACAGTTTTACAACAATTATATGAGTGTGTCAATGCACCAGAACACCGCACCAACGAGGAGTAACCCTTCATGTAAGACATAGTGGATAAGTTAGAGAATTATACCTTGAATCCACCACCTGGCGCCTTTCCCATATACGGTATAATGCCTTTTTAGGAAATAGAGATAGAGCCAAGTAACCAAGAGAAAGATACACACGTATCAAAATGTCGTGCCTAAATTTAGGTTTAAGCCAGATTTGAAGAAAGCGACTAAAAGGCGCCAGCGTATACTCGAAGAAGGTTCTGAAAACTGATAGCAGGCATTGATCTGATTATCAGTTGCTATATCAAGTACTATATCTGCTCGAAAGTTTCATTGATTAAGTAATTATCGATAGTAGAAATAGTATAAATATAAGTTGTAAATGCATTCAATAAACAGCATCTTCGAACATAATCTCAGTCTATTAGTTACACTCTAAGTTATTTGTTAACTCCTACCATTGGATCTATCTATCAAGACGACATGTATTAGGAAGCGTAGGGTGATCATCACAACTTATATAATCGAATATCAATAAATGGATTAAAGAAGTCGACAGGAGACAAAATTTGGCCAATCTTGAACAGAAGAAAAACGAACGGAGTTTGAATGATTTCTGGCATCTTTATAACCTGTATCATCATGATATTCACTAGGAATGATGGCTGCAATCTCGTTGACAGTTGGCAGGTTTTGAGTGCGCGTATTTTCGCGAACAATTAGCTCCAATCTCATTTGAGGGTTCAATCGAATACGGACATCCTTGTTGATAAAATTTCAGGTCTATCATCCTTCATCTTCAGTCAGAATCTCATGATCATGCTTGTAAATGCGAACAAAGACTTTTTGATATTATGCATCTGGTTGGCCACGACGACGCTATTTTCATTTGAGCCTGTTATACGATTTTGGAGTATAAAGGTTGCTTTGAAAAATAAAGAAGAATATGGCTTTATTTTTATTATAAAAAACAAGAAGATAAACCAAGACCAAAGGAGAGAAACTACTATCACTCCAATAGCAGTGATAGCAGTTCACCAGAGAGGGTCGCCAGGCCAGAGTAGGTATCGATAGCCCGACTATTTACAACCGAGTGAGTGAAAGGAGGGTTGACCGCGGCGCACACAAACGATGCCCCCCTAATCACCCACGCCCATCAATAAATTTAGGGCGTAAAGCAGTTTTAAGCAGAGAAACAATATTAGTAAAAGGAACCTTTTGCATTCATAAAAGATACGTACCAGTTTGTATATGACTGCATATGGCCGCTTTGACTCGATTTCACCTCCAGAAAGAATATCAAAGCAGCCATACAGAACAGTTCCCTTGAGGATTGCATTCCCTAGATTTGATTGCTTTCATACACAGGAGTTTTTTTTAGGACCCTTCACTACCCTTATCCTCACGCATAGCGTATAGTCGTCTCTTGCGGCAGCCAAAACAAGAGGAACTTTTCCTTACTTTGGGCAGATAGCACACGAAGATTATCAGCTTGGTGAGCCGTTACCCCACCAACTACCTACTCTTCAATTACATGATATAGACCACATGCAAAAGAGCACATGATGTAACATGTATACGCGAGATCAACAGCTTGGTAGGCCGTCACCCTACCAACTACCCTATTCTCGTAAAGAACCAATACGGATAGCGTACATAGCAACACGAAAGTTACTAGGAGATGGCATGTATTCCGTAGTATATAAATGGACGCATTTGTGGCTAAATCCGGTTTGGGGAGAGTTCAGGCTAATACTCCATCATCGAATGATTGCCAAGATAGATCTGTATGAGAAGGCAAAGCAACCCAATCTCTTCGTAAAAAGCAGCATCTTTTCAGAGCCAAGACCAGTGGCAAGCCGGCCAAGGATATAAAGGCACCACTTGATACCGCCAAAGGACCAGATAGAAAGAGGCCAAGACCAAATAGAAAGAGACCAAGACCAAATAGAAAGAGACGACCAAAAAAGCAGACAGAAAGGTGGAGAAAAACCAAAAGACCAGTGTCATTATGCATAAAAATACAACGCGTTTCAGAGTCACATTCTGAAACATTATTATGATGTTACTAACAGCACTACACTGCAAAATTTCCGAGTGGCGTAGAATTATAGGCTTCATTTGGGAGTCCTTTGAATAGAAATTTGGACACGTTTTGAGGGGCGGCGCTGCTGCTAGATAACCCAAATGCTTTTCTGATGATAACAATGATGATTATGACGCTAAGCAATTGTCCTTTCAACTCCATGATCCCCATTTGATCAGCATCGCAACCATCATTGTTATCATCAGCAACACCACCAGCAAAAATAATTCAAGCTCAGTTTGTTTTTCTTCTGTTCAAGATTGGCCAAATTTTGTCTCCTGTCGACTTCTTTAATCCATTTATTGATATTCGACTATATAAGTTGTGATGATCACCCTACGCTTCCTAATACATGTCGTCTTGATAGATAATCCAATGGTAGGAGTTAACAAATAACTTAGAGTGTAACTAATAGATTGAGATTATGTTCGAAGATGCTGTTTATTGAATGCATTTACAACTTATATTTATACTATTTCTACGATCGATAATTACTTAATCAATGGAACTTTCGAGTAGATATAGTGCTTGATATAGCAACTGATAATCAGATCAATGCTTGCTATCAGTTTCCAGAACCTTCGAGTATACGCTGGCGCCTTTTAGTTGCTTTCTTCAAATCTGGCTTAAACCTAAATTTAGGCACGACATATTTGTCAGATGCTAATACGTAGAGGTAGTATATGCAATCTGAGATCTGATCGAGATATAAATGGAAGTAGATATAGAGAGTGTGCAGGAAGATGCTATAGCCCTTTTAGTTGAATGGATAAAAAGGTGCTTTATTAATATTAGATTTGGATATTGGTTTTATCCAATATAGCTTGTGTAATTTTGTGTGCTATCCAGGTTAATCGCTGCTTGATGTTCCTGTTAGCTGGCGCTCTAGGTTTAAACCTGCGCTTCTTATTCTTGTTTGTGTTTAGTCTGTCAATGATATTCTGCAGATCTAAATCACTGTCAGAATACCCTTCAACCCTGACATATTGATACGTGTGTATCTTTCTCTTGGTTACTTGGCTCTTCTATCTCGATTTCCTAAAAAGGCATTATACCGTATATGGGAAAGGCGCCAGGTGGTGGATTCAAGGTATAATTCTCTAACTTATTATCTACTATGTCTTACTTGAAGGGTTTCTCCTCATGGGTGTGGTATTCTGGTGCTTTGACACACTCATATAATTGTTGTAAAACTGTATTATGTTATCTCTTGATGGTATGTTGATACTGTTATTCTAGTCGATGTGGTCTCTATTTGGTGTATTGCTAATCAATGTTGGTGCTTACTCAATTGGTGTCGCTTCTATTTTGTTGTTGTTACATATTCGTTTAATCGTGGTGCTTCTTGTCAAGTTTAGCCAAAAATCTAATCAATATTTGGAGCCGATATTGTTGAATCGATGAATTAGTCAGGGATCTAAATGAGATTGCGCGCTAATAGCCAAGTATTACTATTTTGAAATGTGGATTTGACTCTGAACTTTGACTCTGTTTAGAATAACGAAATATAGACAGAGTAAATACAATTAGAACTGAATATATTTATTATGTTATTCCAAGATTGAATAGGGATCAAAACTAGTGTAGATATCAAAGGTATTTATAGTTATTTGACAGTGCCGCAGCAATAGGACCTTGATCTTGAATGCGGGATAATTGTATAAGCCTTGAACCAGTAACGAGGATGTACTGCATAAGAACTCATGAACCACCAGTCAAGGATAAACAACAAAGATGATCCAGGATAGAATGTTCTTCCTAATAGCTTTGACGGAAGAACATTTGTCGGAATTGAAACCCACTTCCAGGGACGAAAGGCCATAGGCTACCACTCTCTAGGAACCAGGATATAGATTAGCCATTTGATGGCACCACTCATGTTCCTTCGTGCTGCTTGAATAAAGACCTCTCACTTCTACTATGCATCTCAGCTCATTCTCAGATCCTCTTATGTAATATACGACGCCTAATACATTTGCCTCTCAGAGATGATCTATATCCTCAACAGACTCAGGATAGATGCAAACCAATTGATGTCGAATCGATGCAAGATTCAAGTGGAATTACAACAATGGAAGTGGGGTGTTACTATTTTAAACAATGGTGTTGTGGAATACATCCACTCTGATCTGCATTCCGACAATTCATCCAGTTACCAGATTTAGATATAAACTGTATGTACACTGGATTAGATGTACGATATCGATTTATACTATAAGATGATATGGACTTCAGATACGCTAGTACTATAAGATTCATACTATATAAGATATAGGTTATAGATGGCACCACGGACATGAATGGCGCTATAGACTTATACTTGTATTCCGACATTGACTACGGATGTTTACCATATCTGGATAGGCACCAAGATTAATGCAATATGAGCTTGTTGCTTCAGATGTGCACTTCATGATCCACGCTATAAGACACATGCTTATATCCGTGATACTAGCTACAGATACGTTATGTACTACAGACTTGTACTATATATGAGACATGCTAAAGACATGCATACGATATGCTATAGACATGCCATATATCCAGATACATGCTAAAGATGTATGCTTAGCGATATACACTCAGATATGTACTATTAATATAGACTAAGAAGACTGTACCTATCGGATACATGCTACTAGATCGATATTAATTATCCTTATAGAAAGGATAGATCAGGGTACTTCGGATGAGAGTCTAATTATTCATCCAGACAGAGCTAAATCATGATTAGCTTGCTGGAGTTGTCTTTTAGCATGATTAGACATTAGTTGATCTGAGTTGACTTATTTGTCAATCTAATTAATAGAACTTTTATCCATTGTTATAGTATATAAGAAGGATCATCTACCTGGCCAGTAGAGAGACTTCAGTTTACTTTACACCTGTCAGTTTGATAATAAAATATACCTTTATCAAGTTGACATTACTGTTTTTTTATTCTTTTTTTTCCGTGAATTTTAGTCTATCAAGCCTCAAATTCCACAGAATGGGCTATTGTTTGAAGCTCTGACATAACCCTATCATAAAATATTGAAAATCTTGTCCTGACCAAAAAATCGTCACCAGATTTTCTGCTTGCTATCACAGGCAGATTTTGATCAAAAATCGATGATTTTGCATGATCCCCTTTTTTGGACATATCTCGACAAATGCTCACCGGATTCGCACAAATCAAGACATGGATTGAAAAAGACATTTATTTGATTTGAGAGTATTTGACTACTGTATGGACTCGTGGAAGAATTCTCACTGCATTACATTAATGGATTCAGTATACCATTATTTTACTCTTCTCTTTTGAAGGTGTTTTCGCTGATGTATATGGATGAGAAAAAAGCGAAATAATCTTGTGCCCATGCTTGTTCTAGCCACAGGTTGAATACCACTATATGTTATTTCTCTTCCAACTCGTGGTGCTCTATGGTTTATCTCTAGTGTTGCAGCCTCTTTGGTCCATCCCTACTGCTGGTTACTCCTCCAGATCCTCAAGCCTGTCGAGGCACACGTCGATCATGCTCCAGGTGTGTGTTTGATACCAAAGTTCTCCACGATGCTTATGAAACACCACCCTGCAACGGCCTTGTCTTTCTAGCAGTAGTGAAAATATGCTTTTCATGTGTGGCCTAGATAGTTATACCTTAAACGCTACACGTAGATCAAAACATGGTTAGGAACTTAAATATACACAGTAGCTGAAAATGGCCTTCAACATGCTACATACTATGGAATCAACTCTGTATGTAATCAATATGAAAACGTGGTTTAGGAACTTGTTTTAATGTAACTGTATGAAACGTCTATCAAACAAGGAAATTACTCTGCAGACACACATGTTTGTATATTCCAATCGAAAAGAAATATGTCTTGAACTTGCCATCCTGATTCGATCAGTGTCCACGGTAAATGTGTAAATTATCAACGGATCATGGCATACTTGATTGTTGTGTGTACCACTCTGACAACTCCCTTAATTGGTTTTGTGTATTGTGACACATTCGGCTCATTCGTTTCATTCTTGTACATTTGGCAACTGCGCTAAAAGTGAATGAGCACCGTCATGCTGGGTGTCTGCGTTATGATAACAGCGTATGATACGCAACAGCAAGATAAAAGCGCAGTGTTCGTACCAAATGGCGTTGCAATGCCAATGTTTGCTTTACATCAGCTTGAAAGGGATCCATTTCTCAATGGTTCCTGACAGCTGGGCTTGTTCAACCTGTAAACGTGTTGAACTACTTGCTTTAGCAATTCAAGTTGTTTGATGTTCACACTTGTATTACTCCTGTGTTGCGAATTCGATGGTTTCTGAACAAGTTATTTTGGCATCTCATTCTCTCTTTCTCTCTCTTTCTCTTCTTTCTGTTTTGCATCTCGTCTCCTTTAAACCAACATGTCAACAACAACAATCAAATGGGATCTCTATGACGATTTGGAACAAGAGCACGAGTATCTGATGGAGGATGATCAAGATGGGGAATACGATTGGCCAGAATACAGTATTCCAAATAGTGATATCGTGCTCAATCGTAAAGCATTGCAAGATATTCGTCAACAATTGGAAGAACAACAACAGCCACCTCAAATCAGGGGAACACTATCAATAGTTACAGCAAAGAATGATCTTATCGGATTAGACAATAATCTAAGAAATAGCGAGATCGGCATTGTGCAGTCCAAGGGTTCAGCATCGATAACTGCAAACATCACTGCTACCAAGACAACAGCGATCACCTATTCGAATCATGCCATGACTCTGCTGTTGGTTCTGTGCGTTATGGTTTGGCTTGGATTTCAATTCAAGGTGAGTGGGGTGATAATGTGTGTGTATACTGGATAAAATCTAGGCATTGAGGCTTACATGATACATGATTATTTGTGTTTATCCTATAGAAACATCGTTCGATATCAGCCGAAAAATCCAAGCAACTCCCGGTAAGTAGTGTAAAAATGTAAAGTGGTAATGTGCTGGTATATTAAAATAGCTGACCTCCTTTAACCCATAGTACTATAGTAACCAAAATTAAGCAATCATCATAATAACCACTGTCCTCGAGGTCAATTGTATAATAGAATAATAATATAAACGTCATATACGCATCCAATACAACAACAACAACAGCAGAAACAACTTGGTATGTAGCCTACATACACATTACATATAGTTTGTTACACTACAAGTTATAGATGGAAACATACATGTAATGCTCCTCGCTGTGTCTACTTTCCCCCGCACCTCCCCCCCCCCCTTGGCGTTTGAACCATCCCATTTTAGCAAGACATGTGAGCCGTAAAATAGCTATAAACCTTTTTAATGCAAAATAGCAAGATGGGCTCTACTGTAATAAACATATAAACTAGCTTTTTCTTTGGCTTCTTTTCTTTTCTTTCTCTCTTTACCCTTTATTCCTGCTAAATCATGTTACACATTCAAAACCATCATCATCCTGTCGTCGTAGAGACCATGGATATGATGAAAAATGATAAAATGATGTTAGACGTGAAAGTTGATCCAACTACTACCACTATGACCACTACCAAAAAAACTGCCATGCAACTACCATTGAAATCGAATCCCAATACAAACTGGATGGACGTCAAAAAGAAAATGGCCATTGAAAAGCAACAGCGTCGTTCCTCAAGCCCACTCTCCATGATCAACCAATCAAACGTATCCAATGCTTCATTGCCTTCTTCAGCAACCACTTCACCACCCTCAACACCATTGCCCTTTGCTGCAACAGCACGTAATCATTCATTTTCATCAAGCAGCATCCAATCTGTATCGAGTGATCAACTGCTGGATCACTCCCATCTCAAACCTGGCCAAAATGCGAGTTTGTTGTCCTATAGTAAAACCATCAACATGTATAGAGAGAATGCTAAAAAGACAAACAACATGGAGATTCAATGCGACTTTGCCATTTTTCTCGTAGAAGCAGCCAAGCGATTGCAACAGAAGGAAGCTGAACAGCAGCAACAGCCCGATGAACAACAGCAACAGCCCGATGAACAACAGCAGCAACATGCTTATCTGATGGAAGCTGAAAAACTACTTAAGCAAGTTGCAGTGCGTGGACACAGTGAATCTCAATACTACCTTGCGAATATGTATGCAGCCGGCCTATTGAATAAAACTGGAAAACCTGATTTTGACAAATCGTTTCCTCTTTTTGTGCAATCAGCAAAACACCATCATCCAGATGCAGCCTACAGGTAAATAAACAAAATTCAAGGGATTTGGGGGTGTTTTTCGCTGGTATAGAAGGGAGGTGATTTATGCATTGGAGAAATGCTAAGGGATTAGCGGAAAAGAGAGAGAGAGAGAGAGAGACAGAGAATGAGGAGGGATCAACCTTTGCTGCTAGATAATGCATTGTTATAGCTTTCATATAGACATTTCATTTCACTGTTACATATTTATTTACACTCTGCTTTCTATTTTTTATTTTTAGAACTGCAAAATGTTATGAAGATGGTCTAGGCACTACCAAGAACAAGGGCAAAGCAGTGCAATACTATAGGTAAGAAAGGAATTCTATCCTGTCTCATAGACATGAAATTCACTTGTATATATACACACACACACAGAAAAGCGGCAACTCTAAATCATCCAGGAGCAATGTATCGTCTCGGGTTGGCAGAAATGAAAGGAGAGCTCGGCCTATCAAGAAATGTTCGAGATGGTCATAAATGGCTCAAACGATCAGCAGAAGCAGCAACAACACAATACCCTCATGCATTGCATGAACTTGCTCTTTTACACGAAAAAGGCGTTGAATCTGTCATTTTTGTTGATCTCAAGTATGCCGTCAGTCTCTACCACGAGGCTGCTATTTTGGGCTATGCACCTTCTGCACATCGACTCGGTGAATGCTACGAATTTGGTAAGCTAGAGTGCACGCCAGATGCTGCTCTCTCTATACAGTATTATAGCATCGCTGCTGAACAACAGCATCCTGAGTCTTGCTTTGCTTTAACGGCTTGGTATCTCGTTGGTGTTCCACAGATTCTGGCGCCTTCAGATGAGCAAGCCTACGCATGGGCCATGTGTGCTGCTCAAAGTGGATTACCAAGAGCTGAGTATGCCGTAGGTTACTTTTCTGAAATGGGTATTGGTACAGACAAAGATGAGAACACTGCCATGGAATGGTATCGCAAGGCAGCTGAACATGGTGAAAAGAGAGCTATACAGAGACTGCAACCCGCAAGCGTAAATATACCAAAGCAAAAGAACGCCAACAAACCGTTGCCCTCAGTCAACATGAGCTTGCCATCCACAACATCTGCAGTAAAGCGACTGAGCTTTATGAATGCTGCTGCTTCTACATCCACACTTGCCACCACCAATTTATCCAACACTGACAGTAACAGTAACAATAGAAAGAGTTTCTTGTTCTTTTGGAAGAAACGATCATCTACTCAAAAGTAGACTCATTCCCTATCTCTCCTTTTCCCTCTCTCTCTCTCTCTCTCTCTCTCTCTCTCTCTCTCTCTCTCTTAATACAGCATATGATACTTACATATTCCTCTCCTTTTCATTATACATATAACAAAATGTAATTTTAAGATTTACAATGAATTTAAACATGATTCTTTTTTACTATAATTGATTTGACTTTATACATGTAATGACGAGGGATATAGAGAGATATTCTTATTGTGGACGCTGGTTTTGCTGTCGCAGCAAAGGTTGCTGGACGTCGGCATTATGCTGGTTGGGTTGTACTGCTGCAATGTGGTAGCTCATCAGCGTTTTGTTTGCGTGAATTTCTGTCTGAAGTTTTGCATTTTGAGCCTCTATTTCTTGCAATTTTTTCCTAATAGAGTCAATTTCAATGTTCTTGGCCACCAAAATGTCTTCCAGTCTCTTTCTGCCCAACGCTTGCTTTGTCGCTTGCTTGTTCGCCTCCTCTCGTTGCGTTTCCAATTGCTTCTTGACCTCATTCAATTGTTGTCCTGCTTCACTCGATAATCTTTCAAATTCTGCTTTCATTTCTGCTTTCTCATCTGTAAGTTTGATAACAGCATTGTGCTCAGTCTTGTACATCTCCTCGAGAATTGAATAATGATCGTAGACGGACAATATCTTTTCACTGGCTTCCTTTGATTTCACTGCTTCGCGCTCTTTGCTACTCTTCAACAATGAATACATTCGTTGCAATATATCCTTGACGATTCTTGGTGCGTGAATGTTGTCAACATGGTACTTTTTTAAAGCCTCTATGAACTGCTCATCGGATAGAGCTATACAAGATGTTAGTTTTATGTCAACAGCAGACATGGTATGCATACTCTTCAATTCTTCAGGGCCTGCTGGCAAGTCGGTCGTATGCTGTGAGGATGTAGACATGTTGCAGAAATGAATGCGTTGAAAATGAAAGATAAAAAGAGCAGGTTTCGTGCAGCCACAAAAAATTGATGTTTTAAATGGGTGTGTCTGGATTTTGCACGACATTCAAATGTTTAGATAGTCATGGAAACCCGCGTATTTTCATTTGATCATGAGCCGCAGAACGGTTAATTCACTTGCATTGTTAATTGTAATCATTAACTAACTGCCCATCTTACTACGCATACCTTTCATATGGTGCCATGCCGTATTTATCATCATAGTATACAAGAATTGTAACGATTATGGCATGTGAAGCGGTCTAATCAAGGTATTTACCATTGCTCTGACCAAATATGAAGGACAACACACAAGCATTGACCCTGCCATCTCACTAGATTCCATAATATTGCTCTTTTGCAACGTCTCATAAGCACTTGCTACATCTTCACTTCACTATATATACTGAAAAACATTCAAAAAAAGTAGGCAAGTTAATGATATCCTTTCAAAAATTTAAAGAATTGAGTACCGTACAAGGCGAATGAAGCCGGCATTGGGGAGGGGATTTGGACGAAGTGTTGAGCCCATTCACCAAAAACATAACGCATCTAATTCAACATTTGGTAACATTGACCTATGAGGCAGTTTCACCGTAGCGAAGTGAAGGTGAAAAACCATGGCAACGAAGCCTCTAACCCACCATTTGGTAATATTAATCTTAATGAGGGGTTTACCGTAGCAAAGCGAAGGTGCAAAACCATAGTATTCAAGCAGTAAATTCGGTTTTCATTTCCATTGTTAATAAACTTACAAGCAACATAGTGCATCAAAATTTGCATGAAGCATCTTTACCAAAATCAGTATGCCTCCTCTTTGAATTAAAGATTGCTCAAGCTACAGAACTGCCTTTCCAGTAAATTATAGCTACCAAAGATGTGATTTATGCCGTGTAAATAAACTCTATAAAGCAATATATAATCGAACTTGACAGCTTTCAAGCCTTCATATCTTGACATGTAGATCTTTCTGAGCCATCGGAATAACGCCAAGCAATTGTACTTGAGTAGTAGTAACTTCCTGATACCTTTGCTCAACTTTTTGGGGATCAAAAAAACATGGCCAAAAATTGACCAAAAAGCATGAGGTACCCCTCGTGGTTTTCACCAAAAATCAAACGATCGCATTTTTCACCTTGAAAATGAAGACTTTTACTATGGTACATATTGAGTCAAAATGTTTCTCTCGATCCAAAGCAACCTCTGAAACCATTTTTATGAGGTTTTCATATGCAAAATATGGCTATTTTTGCTAGAAACCTCATTTTATATTTTATCGAATTGCTCAATAATTTCATTTAAAACACTTATTACAGTTAGCACCATTGGAAGCGCCTTGAAAAGTACTTTAAGAATGTATTAGGAGGCATAAGGTGATCATCACAGTTTATAGTCGAATATCACAAAATAGATTGCAGAAGTCGAAAAAAGACAAAATCTGTCCAATCTTGAACAGAAAAAATATACTGAGTTTGAATCAATTTTGGTGATGGTGGCGGCATTGCTGCTGGCTGACCTAAATGTCTTTCTTTTGATGGCAATGATAATTGCGATGCTGATTAAATGGGGATCACGGAATCGAAGGGGCAATTGAATAGCCCGAATAATTTTTTTTGGGAAGCTTCGTCTCATAAAGATGTCTTTTGCAATGACAATATCTGAAAAAAGCTGCTGCAGATCTTACACAAGTCCTGTATTTACACATAGTCAGCTTTATATCACCATCTCATTAAGAGCATCAGCAGCAACAAATGATATGCCAATTTTATTATCAGAAAATGGAGATTGTGATGTACAAATGCTGCATAAAACCTGAATTTTGTTTCACATTGTCCCAATAATAGGCTTTGTTTGATATCAGTGTAAGCAAAAAGGATGCTGGGGTAGATACCTACTCTCCTCCTCCTGGCTCTGATATAACCTTTTTTTTTTTTTTTACTAACTAATAATTGGTTGTATAAAATCTAATTGATATACCAAAATGTTATAATATCTGATTTAAAACGTAGCGAGAGCCCACAGGGCAACGCCGATATCGAGCGTAGCGAGATAGATCGGCTAGTATAAATATACCATATTTTCATTCTCGGATCAGATCTACGTGCACCCATGTTGAAAATGCACCTGTTTTTTTTATTTTCAAGGCGAGCTTTGGCTATAGTGAATGTTTCTGTTCATTCACGTTATGGAATCTGAATTAATATCCACGCTCGATAATCTGTAAATACCATCATAGCATGCTCATCTACATATCCACTCAACCATGTCTTATGTAGAGCCAATAAAGAAGGCGTCAAAGGCGTGTTGGTGGCAGATGAAAAGGGTCTTTGTTTAGGAGGTGAGTTCCGTCTCGGTTAGTCTGCGTATTCATACGCTAAAAAGCTCTAGTGAGAGGCATCGCTAAACCAGATGCTGCTGCCTTCATCACATCCATTGCCAATACAGCCCGCCATCTCGACTACACACAGGAAGATAAAGTCGAATGTCCAACCATCAATGTTGAATTTGAAAACAAGTAAGCAACCCATACCCATAAGCCGACTTAATATTAAACACCTTGTGTACATAGTCATGTTGTTATTCGCAACGAGGGAACATTTACTTTGGCCATATTCATGTAAACCAGCATCTTATACCTCTTGATGAAGAATAAACTATAATACATTTTTATTAAAAGACAAAAAAAAAAGAAATTGGTCTAATATAACAAACACCTCACACGAACACACATCTCTCTAAATTACTATACAACGCTTATTGAGGATCGGAAACCACACCAACTTGAGCAGGACGGAGAACACGGCCCTTAAGGGTATAACCCATCTTTTGTACAGCAAAAATGGTACCAGCTTCCTTGTCGGGCATGGGAGCCTGGAAGAGAGCTTGGTGTCTGTTGGGATCAAAGGCCTCTCCCTCGGGGTTCTCACGTTCAACACCATGACGCTTCAATGCCTTGATCAACTCGGATTCTGTCATGGAAACACCGGTATACAAGTTGGTCAATTGATCAACAATCTTTTCAGCATCCTTGGCGAGTTCAGATTGAAGACTGCTGCTTTTTTCACGCAACTCGCTGGGAACAGCGGTTAAAGCCATGTTCAAGATATCAACAGTATCTAAAAGATCCTTTGCAAACTTTTGAATAGCGTATTCCTTGGTGGTTTCAATCTCTTTGCGGCTGCGTTCACGCACATTCTCTTGATCAGCGAGACAACGAAGGTAAGCATCCTTGAGTGATATGCGTTAATCATCCACTCTTCTCTCTCCCTTTTGTGTTTCTCTCTCTTTTTTCCTCTTACCTTGAGTTCAGAAATTTGCTTGTCCTTTTCAGCCAACATCTTCTTGACATCCTCAGTTAATTCGGCCTTGGGTGCCTCAGTTGCATTACCAGTGGCAGCCTCCTCTCCCTCCTTGGCAGTATCCTTACCATTCTCAGTAGCATAACAACGACGGCGCATAGCAGGAATAGCAGTAGCGACCTTCATGGAAGAGACGGTGGTAGTACGTCTGACTGACATGGCAGCAGCATTACGGAGTGCAGGGACAGAAAACATGTTGGATTGTGATTTTTGGAATTATATAGAAAAGAAAGAGAAAGAAATCGATACTCTTGATTTTTCTTTTTTCCTTTATCTGTCAGAAACAGGGCTCCTTGGGTGGTGGGGGGTGGATTGGAACGGACAAGCTTAGTTCAGTGACTCTACATGAGATATTTGAAAGAGCGGTTCTAGGTGTTTCCATGAAGTGAGTCAAGCAGACCTTGACAAATCAAGTCATTTTTAATAGTATAGTGCATCTTGCATTGCTTGAACTGTATGTAGAGATTATGGACATGGAGGCTATTGACACTAAATGGCATGGGAACCAAAGAGTGTTTGATTTAAATTCACCCCCTGTTTGTTTAATCAAAATTCTAAATGGAAAGTAGCAAATGCTGTAATTTGAAGCGCCATTATATCAGGCATCAATGCGCATGATGGATCTATCAGAAAACATAAATCTCAACAAGGATTTGAGGCAGGAATCCATTGTGTGAAGTGAATAAGAAGCTTTCCAATGATTATTTCTTTCTCACATACATTGATTTTACCAAAAAACGTCTATTATAGCATCAGCCAAGGTTAAACGGCTATCCCAAATTGTGCTCAAAGCTGATCAATCGCAGAGATTTCCATGAGAATGTGTATTCACCAAAGTGATTTCCTTGCTGAATCATTCTAAAGATTTGGTCCATTTCACATTGTCGCAGTGCTCTTGTATATAGCCTCTCATTCTACCAACATGCGCCTTCTAACTCTCCATTATAAAGCAAGGAACCCACGTAAACGGTCTACAGCTGTGGATCTGATTTCCATGGTGTTCCACATCTGTGTCAATGGGATTAAGTCATATTCAGATAGATAGCATACTAGCATTGCCTCCTATAGCTCTAGATAACGCAAAACGCAGCGAAATTTGGATGTATTTGAGCAGCGATTTCTCGTCCTAGAAGCCTCTCTGGACCTCGAGAGTAGCACCAAACAGTTGCTTTCAACTATCACTAACTTGCTGACACCTTTGCTCAACTTTTTGGGGATCAAAAAAACATGGCCAAAAATTGACCAAAAAGCATGAGGTACCCCTCGTGGTTTTCACCAAAAATCAAACGATCGCATTTTTCACCTTGATAACGAAGACTTTTACTATGGTATATCTTGAATCAAAATGTTTCTCTCGATTCAGGGCAGCCCCTGAAACCATGTTTGTGGGACCTTCATATACAAAATCTCGACATTTTCGCCAAAAACGTTATTTCATAATCTCATGAATTGCTCAACAAGTTCACTAAAAACAGCCATTATAACTAGCATCATTGGATGCGCCTTGAAAAGTACTTCTAGATAGCTTAAGGCTGTAAAGGATGATCACTACAACTTTCATAGTCGAATCTCGTAAAATAAATCGATCGAGTCGCAAAAGGGTCAAAAATCAACGAATTGTGATAGAATGTCGATCGAGATTTTAATTCCTTCTGGCTGGCAAAAAAAGACACTCCTTGATTGCTCAAAGCCCTATAATATAACGGCAATGATACTCACAGGAAAGATTACGAGAAAGTGAGACTCCTTCCCAAATGGACAGCGTACCCAACGTGAGACCCAAAAAGAACAAGCTGGTGACATAGGAGGAGCGTGACATGATCCAAAGCAACAGAATAGCACACAGACAAAAATGATATTGCAGGTGAAGTTTAATTCAAAAACCTCTTTCTTTTGGAAATCCCACGGCCTTGTTTGATGAATTTCGCGATATGTACTTTACTTAGAACCCTGAAAATAGTACCATTGGATTCCTCAAGTGATTTGCTTTCTAATAATGTACATACCTTCTAATAAAATATCCTCTCTTTAACCACAAATTGGCCATTTACTTGCTTATCTCTCTTCAATTCATGTCCTTTTGTTTACTTTACATGTGATTTTTTTTAAAGCTTAGTTTTACCTAGCAAATGAATTATTTTGGTCTTGCATGATCCGAATACCTTCTAAAAGAGGACGATCCCTAAAAAAAATGATATGAAACGTGTTGACTCTTTATGAGATGCATGCTCTTGGCATAAGAACTAAAAACAGGTTGCAGGAATGATACACAAGAATGACCAACTCACTATGTAAATGTGGGCATATTGATGATATCTAGTAGCGCAAACACTTTGATTGACATCATTGACAGCAATCATGATAACTGGAAACAAGATGATTTGCACTGGTTCGAAAACGATCCATTATGTTCCATTCCATGGAGATTGCCGCAGTAATATTCATATGGCACGCTTGTTTTCCGAGGTGTACACTTGCTTCTTGGTCCAGAATCAGTTATGCTGGCTCCGATGTGATGTAAACGACAAGAAAGCCAACCTTAACACTCGTATTGTCCGATTAGATGGACAGTTTATGGCTGATGTAAACAACAAGAGAGATGGATCGAGAACCGTGTGATCTTGGAGAGAGAAATTAAGGAGAGGTAAAAAAAAAAAAGATTACTTAATCAAGCAACCAGCTGCATCTGTTTCAGTGTCAAATGACATTTTTTGTTTACTTTTTGATGAGGTTGAGCCAGTGAAAAGTTGTCTGTTAATTACATCTAGGAAGAGATGGGGGAACTCGTTTCATGTGGAGGTGGAAAAAAAAGGGCTTTTTGAAATAGTAAAATGAATATAACTCGAGACAGAAAACAGTTGAAAGCGTCGGACGAAGTCGATCAAATAGAGCAAATGTCAAACGTCAAAATGGTACTACTTTCACGCGCTCAAAGTAGCATATTGTGGAGAAAAGTTAAGGAAATGAATTTGAGTGTGGCAAGGACACTGGACTCACATGAAAGTCGATGAGAAGGATATAAATAGATGTTTGTTTCAACAGCTTTTCCTTCTTCTTCTTCTTCTTCTTCATCTCATCTCTACTCTCTATTAACAAATCTCTCTGCAAGCGAACTCTCTCTGCAAGCGAACTCTCTCTTCAAGCGAACTCACTCTCTCTGCAAGCGAACTCTCTCTGCAAGCGAACTCACTCTCTCTGCAAGCGAACTCTCTCTGCAAGCGAACTCTCTCTGCAAGCGAATTCTCTCTGCAATATTCTTGGGCTCTCTTTCTGCTCTATACATGGTCAAGTAAATCAAACACTCTACTGATGATTGGCTTTTTCTTACACAATGCTCTCATAGTTCCATGGTTCTCTTAGGTTGCGGTCCATGCAAAACATGGTCGCACTTTCCTCGTATTTTTAGATAATAGCAACATACAATCAACTCTGCAGGTATGTACTCGTCACTTCTAGCTTATAAAGCAGCATGACTCACCATCTCTCTATTAATAGAGCTCAGGTCCTCTATATTTTGACTTGCAAACACTCCATACTTGGTTGAAGCCTTGGATGGGGTCTAGGGGTCATGCGCGTAAGGTGGTTGTCTCGTGTGGCCTCAGCACCTGTTGCCCCGGTAGCTCGTAAGGGTGATGCGACGAGGCGCTAGGTGCGTTTCCCGGGAGGTGTCATCCCATCCTTGTTGCTAGGGATATGCAAGTTGTGGCGGATGGTTTGCCCTGGAAGCCTGGCTTCATCTTTTGGTCTCCTCGTGTTTCAAGCTGCTCTTTTCATCGTCCATCAAGTATGCTACAGGGTAAGTATCCTTTGTAATAATCCAATGTCCCGCAATATACTGTAGATCTATTTCCTGCAATGTCAAAACCACTTTAATACACGGTGCCATCTCTACATCTATACAAGACCAAGCCATGCTCGTATCTCTGCTGCCTGCCATCTATTATAGTGTCAAGACTCATGCTGCCTAATATATACAAAGTCAAGCCATACTCGTATCTCTGCTGCCTGCCATCTATTATAATGTCAAGACTCATGCTGCCTAGTATATACAAAGTCAAGCCATACTGCCACATCTGCTGTCTCCATTCTATACACGAAACCTTGCAATACACACATCAATACTATCTCTTACCTATACAAGTTAAATCAAATTATATTCAAGTTAGCTAGCATCTATTCAAATCTAAACAAACTCTCATACATTACCATCGTTTTCTATAAAGTTACAAGCAAATTAATAATAAAAAGAGTTTTGCATTGCCTACTATATCATCGTCTTTTATTACATTCTCTATTAAAACCAATGTATAAACAGAAAGCCGTTTGAAGCAACTGATATCATAAGTGCCACTGATATAAATGTTCTTGAATCGTGAAGCTGTGGTTGAAGATGAATGGAGAAAGTCTGACTATGGCCATTTCGAAGCATTGTTATGTTTGATGTCATACAGAGTACCGCTATCATTGTAGGCAATACAACTCTCCTCTCGGAAGAGATAGCTATTTAGTCATTGTACACACGCAGTCTTGCACAAGCTTCATGCCTCATGTTATTAGAGATAGACACATATTATTGGATAATGCGCTTGAGAGTTTATGTACTAATATACAAGTTGTTGGATTGCTATGGATACAAGGTATTCCAGACTTCAAGAAGTTTCTAGAGCAAAATATTTAGTCGTTGCAAAAGCACTAGTAGTGTGAGGGACTATATACACACATGTAATTATACAATGACCTACGTTCGCTCAATCCGTAGTTTAATATAAAAATAGCCAAAAATATCTTAAAGCTTTGATAGAGATATGACTTTTGCTACAGTATCTACGGTATCTATAGTTGTATTAAATGCTAGTATCATATCCATCTAAGAGGGTATTGGATACCGTAAGCGCTACTTGACAGAACCAGCCGCTGATTTTTCTGCATAAAGGTTATTCACAGTCTAGCGATGGTTTATGCTTGATGGAAGTATCTTGGTTCTGGCATACCAATACATTGATTTCTTCAAATTTCACTACTCAACAAGTGATCAAGGCATACATTATACCTGAATTGCCTCTTGGCATTCGACAGAATGCAAAGCACAGCAAGAAATGGGTGAATTTGAGCAACAATTTCTTGTGCTGGAAGCCGCTTAAAACCGCCAGAATAGCACCAAACAGTTGCTCTCATCTGGCAGTTACTTTCTGACACCTTTGCTCAACTTTTTGGGGATCAAAAAAACATGGCCAAAAATTGACCAAAAAGCATGAGGTACCCCTCGTGGTTTTCACCAAAAATCAAACGATTGCATTTTTCACCTTGATAACGAAGACTTTTACTATGGCATATATTATATCAGAACGTTCCTCTCGATCCACAGCACCCCCTAAAGCTTTATTTGTAGAGCCTTTATATACAAAATCTCGACGTTTTGACCAAAAATCTAATTTCATATTTTCAATCATTGCTGAATATTTTTAGTCAAAATACTTCTTATAAATAGAACGGTCGAATGCGCCTTGAAAATTACTCCAAGAAAGCTTAAGGAGATATAGAATAATTCTTACCATTTACATAATCGAATCTTGCAAAATAGGTCGAATAGGATTCAAAAATTTTGAAAGCTAACAAATCAGAACAGCAATATTTGACTGAGATTGAAAAGTTGGCCAGTAGCTAAATCAATGATTACCCTCGTATCCTAATGGAAATCAACGTTCTGAAGCTAATAAGAAGAGGATTGCAATTTTTAAAAAAAACCCCTCTATTACTATCTGGACATTTATTTTTTTGCATATTTATATTTGATAGACTTGATCGTTGCTTATTGCTTATTAAAATGCGAATCCGGCTGCTATTGGCAAAACTATCACCTTATTCAAAATGTATAGAACAATTCAAGTGTTAATCCCAGTTGAATGCACACAATCATCAAATGCATGCAAAATAAATCACCCCAAGCAGCATTTAAAGTGAATTAAATATGCACATTATTGTAAGTTTGATCAAGTGATGTACATTTAATGAATGGGTGTCTTAAAATGAACCTTTACAAGAGCCATATACCCTACACAACTACCAGTTGCAACTATGCTATTATCCTAAGGCTTCAAACGGCGAACCAAAGTGACTCTACAAAGGATGGGTTTTATGATGTGTGTATCAGAAATACAAGAAATCATCTCAACATTCTATTTTGGTTCCTCTCTTTCTCTCCCTTTTATCCTTTACTTTTTTTTGATATAGACACACATGCTAAAACCAATACAGAAAGTAAAGAGCTATCTAAAGACATTGGGAAGGTTCATTGGCCCTGGATTCATGATTGCTGTTGGATAGTAAGTATATAAGCGAACATTCAATTGCATTTGATTTTTTAAACGCTCCATGTCAATTCAGTTTAGATCCAGGCAACTGGGCCACTGACATGGAAGGTGGATCATCCTACGGTTACCGACTTTTATTCATCATCTTGATGTCCAATTTGATTGCAGTCTTTTTGCAAAACCTCACTATTCGACTTGGCACTATATCTGGACTTGATTTGGCATCAGCATCTAGAAAATACTTTCCTCGTTGGCTCAATTTATTCTTGTACGTGTTAGCAGAATGTGCCATCATTGCTACCGATATTGCAGAAGTCATTGGTTCTGCCATTGCATTGAATCTCTTGTTTCCAAAGCTACCCTTACCAGCAGGTGTAGCGATTACAGCGGTAGACGTCTTTATCATTTTGATGTTTTACACTGAAGAAGCCGATGACCCCGATAGTAGTGCAACGTCAGATTCTGCATCTGTACGTATGGTGCGTTTCTTTGAAATGTTTGTCATGATGCTGGTGGCTGCTGTTGGTATTTGTTTCATCATTGAACTGGCCTATTCGGATATTGTCGCTGTAGATGTGTTCAAAGGATTTCTACCCACCAAAGAAATCTTCGCCGACCCCGAAATCCTCTATATCGCTATTGGTATCATTGGTGCTACCGTCATGCCTCACAATCTCTATCTCCATAGTTTCATTGTTCAAGCTCGCTGTCGTGAATGGCGCACGCAACGTCCCAAAGTTGTCAAAAATGGAGACATCTGGCTTGTCAAGACGGATCCGCTCAGAGACAAAGACAATACAAAGCAGCCCATCGTGGAGACGCTGAATGTTACATCGGGTGAAAAGGGAACTACCACTGCTCCTTCACATGTCACTGTCAGTTTGGAGCCAGAAGAGCAACAAGACAACGCATCATGTAAATCTCGCACCGGGATTGATTTCGAAACCCTTAAATCGTACCTGGATACTTCCTTGAAACACAATCTACATTATGGATTTGTGGATTTAATTGTTGCCCTTACATTTGCCTTCTTTGTCAATTGTGCTATCCTTATTGTTGCCGCTGCTAATTTCTATTATGGTCCAGATAACCAACAGCAACAAGTACAGGATTTGTTCAGTGCACATGCGCTCTTGATGCAATACTTGGGTCCTCCTGCTGCTGTTACTTTTGCATTGGCTTTGTTATGTGCTGGTCAATCAAGTACACTGACTGCTACTTTGGCAGGTCAAGGTAAGCAAAGCATGAAATGACTGTATCATCACAAACTAACCCTGGCTGAATAGTTGTCATGAGCGGCTTCCTTGGTATGACTACTCGTCCGTGGATTCGCCGTATCGTTACTCGATTGATTGCCATTATTCCTGCCATGGTGGCTGCTTGTGTTGCAGGCCGTGAAGGTCTCAGTAGCATGCTTGTCGGTAGTCAAGTAGCATTGAGTATTCAGCTCCCTTTTGCTGTGGTGCCTCTGGTGTATTTTACTGCCAGAAAGCAAGCCATGAAACTAGAGCTTGTTGTACAAGCAAAAACCATGGATCCTGACCCAGCAATAGTGACTCAACAAGAGAAGATGTCCTTGGTGGATCGTACTATTGCTCGTTTCCGTTTCTCCAGCTCAAAATCGGACTGGTTCCGTTTCCCTCAGTTCAGCAAGATGAACATGGACACGGTCAAGAGCTATTGTATCAAATCTGATCACACCACCAGCACTGCTGCCAACAATGTAGGATCTCAAAGCACATCAGCAGCAGAGACACCGGCTGTCGTGGTAGAAGAAATGGATCAATGGCCTGAACCATTGACGTATGCTAATGGCAAGATAGCCAATGTTTTTGCTATTCTTATTTCACTGCTATTAATAGGCCTCAATGGCTATTTGGTTGTATCATTATTCATGTCTATTTAAATCATCCTCATCATATCCCCCACTCTAAATAAACTCATTACCCACCTCTTGCAGCATATTAAAATGTGAAGAATATGAAGTGTTTATGTATAAGACAAGATGTATATGGAAAAAGAAGATGGGCCACAAAAATACACTGCTCTAAAGTCTATCCAAGACGGTATTATTTACCAGGCGCCCCATTCATCATCTGAATTAGCAGCTGTTGCCTTCTTTTTGGTTGATGAATTAGCTCTTGCGCGCACTGAACTTGAATGGGTAGAGGACCTGTTTTTTGCTGGAGGCGTATTGGCAGCAGAAGTTGGTGTATGTCTCCCACTAATGTTCTCTTCGGTGGGCTGTGAGTTATGAATCGTGGCATTGAAGAAATCGTCATCGGGAATATCAGTTGTATGGGATGAATTCATACCCGAATAGCGTAGAGAAGGTGTTGAGGAGTCCGAGTCGTTGCCAAAGCCTTGATACGAGTTACTAGATTGGCCATAAGATGAGTTTTGCTGCACAAAACCCGATTGTTAGTTATGCTAGATCACCAAGCAAAATCCCCACTCTTACTGCTTACCTTGGGTTGCGTAAATAAACTCACATAACTGCTGACATTATCCCTTACTTGGCCTCTAAAATTAGGATCAGCTAATTGAGCTGCTGCAGGTCTCACATATGTATCATTTGCATATTTTCCAAGCTCCACAGCCGCTTTACCAACATAGGACAAGAGAGACCAGCCCTTTTCAATAGCGACACGAGGATCATTGATAATTTCATGAATGTCCACAGAAGGTGCATTGTTGCCGCTTCTTCTAGCAGCGTATTCATCGTCAACTAGATCATCATAGATGTAAGCTGAATGCACAAAAATGAGATCAAGACTTTTACTCACATTGAGGATTACCAAACCCTGTGAATTTACCTCCTTGATTTGGGGGCAAATGCCTATTTAATCATCAGTGGAGAGCTCACCTCATCTCATCAGCAGCAACTTACTCTGGTCTGCTCTCGTTTGCATTACCCAGTTGAGCGAAATATTGTTCGTTGCGCACCTTTTTACTCACTCCTTCATCGTCTCCATGGCTACCAAATGAGGTACCACTGTGATTGTTGTTATTGTAAGAATCGCTACCAAATCCACCCGACATGGAGATGGAGGAATTTGAGCGTTGTGTACTGGAAAGGCTGGAGCGTTGTTGGTTACTCAGAGAGCGAGTGCCACCACCTTGTCTGCTTGCTGTGGGTGGTTTTGCAGATCGGATCGATGGTGTAGGTGTCCAAGGACGGCCCTCTGCCTCTGCTGATAGCTAATAGCCCATAGGCACTTAGTTTGAACAACACAGTCGTTTGACCCTTCTAAACCTTACCTTATCACGATACAATTCAGCAGCTTGCGTATGATACTTTTCTTGTGTGGTCATATCAGATGAATAATCGGGTTGAGATTCAAAGAAGATTCTTGCCTTTTCATTTCCTCCCAGCTATGTTGCATCATGTTATTAGAGAATTCCATCACCTACACATGGTCTACTGTAGAGTACCTCCATCTTTTTCAATTGATCGTCAAACCACTTATCCATTGTGATGGAACGAACAAAACTAGGCAAACGTGTTGAGTTTTTTTTCGAATAGTATGTTGCCACACACATATTACCTAATATGAACACCAAACGAGCGGTGGATGCCTGAACAATCCAAACAGATGAAAATGCCATAGGAAATACTGGCCCACTGAGGATTGGGTGCTCGACAGTCAAAGCAATTCTTATTTTCTCCTGTTCTTTGGATATCGTATAACTTCTTTTTGTATTCGGCTGCTGACATTTTGTTGAGGAAAAGCAAAAAGGAAGAGAAAAAAGGAAAAAGACGGGTTGGAAATGCGGATACGGTTTTTCCATTCAGCTTTTATACTTGAGATTCAGACACTCTTTTGTTCTTTGTCTGTCCCTCTTGTGGTTGATCTTGGGAATCACTAGATGAATGCGCCTTGTTAATAGGGTTGTCGTGATTACGAATACATCGTTGTTTGCTACTCTTACGCTATGAAACTCACATTGCTACACTATGGTTACTATGATATGCAAATCTCTTCATTCTTGTTACACCCGCCATCCCCCAGAAAAAAAACCTGTAAAGAATTGCAAACATCACCTGCTCATGTTTATGTGTAATTTCATTCTCGACTTAATTTCAAGTAGTTGAAGGAATTTGAAGCCCTCGCTCGGTCATCATCATTTTGCTGATGATTCGAGACCTGATACCCTTTTGCATTTCTATGAGAAGCTTTCCGGTAGCATTCAATGCTACAAAATGCTGTTATTCCAAATAGCAGTATTTGTACTATAAGGCCAAATAACACAACAGACAAAATATAGCGACTCGTTTAAGAGATGATTGAGGTATATGAGTAGATGTGGTAAATATGAAAGACTGTGGACGAACAATCTTCTTGACGGCATATACGCTCAGAGCAATAGCCTCAAAACACCAAATGAACGCCACTTCGAAACGCCATCATGATTTACATAAGAAATACTTTGCAAAAAACTAAATGGCAAATAGAGTAACACGCGAGCATGTTCAGTCGATACTTTTTACGAGATTAGTTGCAATTCCAATACTCAATGGGCGATCTCTTTCTTTCGATGAGTTACATTTGATTCGGAGCTTCTTGAATGTGTTAGTTCATGATCAAGCAGCAGCACAGCAAAAAGAAAATCTTCTTGTTTCGGGTGAAAGTATTATTTTATCTTCCTTCTTCCTTCTATCTACATCAGACATGTCGGGCATCTTTAAGAATAAAAAGGAAAAGACAGGCCAACAACAGACGAGAAGTTCTCCTAATGCCTCTACCAACTGGGGTGATGAGGAGTACAACAAAATCATCGAAGGTGTCAAACGAGTCTACAAGACCAAAATCAAGCCTTTGGAGGTGACGTACAATTTCGAAGGTAAGCAAATGACAAGCAGACTGTAAACAAACATATATCAACGTGTAATACAAGGTTTTCATTCTGCTCCCTTGACTGATTCGGACATCGAGGCAAAACCCATGGTCTTGCTGCTTGGTCAATACTCGACTGTAAGTTTTCTTGATAGGATCAGCTCAGCATGGATTGACACATTGAGTGCGTAGGGTAAAACTACATTCATTCGATACTTGTTGGATAAAAAATATCCTGGTGAGCATATTGGTGTGGAACCTACTACGGACCGCTTTCTTGCTGTCATGAATGGTGCTGAGGATCGCGTTATCCCAGGTAATGCAGCTGCTGTCAACCAAGAGCTGCCATTCCGTGGGTTGAACCACTTTGGACAGGCCTTCTTGTCGAGATTCCAGGTGGGTTGCTACTGTGAAATGCATGGACAGTATTAACAGATCATTAACAGGTCTCTCAAACGCCCTCTCCTGTGCTGGAGAACATGACCATCATTGATACACCCGGCATTTTAGCTGGCGATAAACAGCGTATTGAACGTGGTTATGATTTTACTCAAGTGACAGAATGGTTTGCACAACGTGCCGATCTGATCCTGCTGATGTTTGATTCCTACAAGCTGGATATCTCTAACGAGTTCAAGATGGCCATTCACAGTTTGAGAGGACAGGAAGAAAAGATTCGAGTCGTGTTAAATAAGAGTGACATGGTAAGCCAGCAGCAGTTGATGCGAGTGTACGGTGCCATGATGTGGTCTTTGGGCAAGGTCGTGCAAACACCCGAGGTGATGCGAGTCTATTTGAGCTCATTTTGGACCGAGAAGCCTCCCAACTGCTTTGAAGACTGTCGAGAATTGATTGAGGCCGAATCCAAGGATCTTTTGGTGGATTTAAAGGAACTGAGAAGAAATGCAGCAATTCGAAAAGTCAATGAAATTGTCAAGCGAGCTCGTTTGGCTCGAGTACACGCGCTCATCATTGGCCATCTCAAGAAGGAAATGCCCTCCATGTTTGGTAAAAAGAAAAAGCAAGAAAAGCTGCTGCAACATTTGGATCAAGAGTTTATCAAGATCCAAAACAAGTATCACTTACCAGCTGGTGATTTCCCCAATCCAGAGAAATTCAGACAAAATCTCGCTTTGTACGATATGGACAAGTTCAAGTCCATCAAGGAGGATTTGTTGGAGAGAGTGGATGAAGCACTCGCTGTGGATCTGCCTAAATTGATGTCGCAATTCCCTACGGGTAATCCTGAACTGGAGAAATCGCAGCTGAATCCATTCGATATGGCACAGGGCAACCCTGAAGTTGTTCACAACGGTCAATTGCCTCCCTCCTTCTGGGAATACAGCAACTTGGATAAATCCTCCTATATGCCAACCTTCCAGAGCCTGCACCCCAGAGATGGCATGGTGTCGGGTGCTAACGTCAAGCCCATCCTCGTGGAAACTGGATTGCCTAATGATATGCTTGCTGATATTTGGCGATTGGCTGATTGGGATAACGATGGCTATTTGGATGCGGATCAATTTGGTGTCGCTATGCATCTAATCAAGGCAGTGCAATTGGGCGCTCAATTACCTCCCAAGCTACCACCCAGTCTGATGCCTACTCGTAAAATCTAATATAGACACTAATAAACTCACATTTGTACACTGATTTTTTATTAATCTATGAGAGTAAAACCAACCATGCAATGACGAAATAGAACAAGAACAAAGGAAAAACCTACAGAACGAATTAATTGACATGTTACACTCCATCTGATAAAACTTACAGCTAATGCACGACGATTTTGTAAATGAATTTGAGACTCTGACATAAAGCCAATCGAGGCATATGTTGACCAAGCAAATGCCACCAGACTCACAGGCAATCTCACCCAAATCAATCGCACAAACGTAGCTACAATGGCACTGACGACTATTGGAAATAGACAGTATCCCATCACACACACCGATTGAAAGAAGCTGACAGCGCCTCCCAATAGTTTCGCATTCAATGTGACCACAGCTGCTCCTAACCAAACAATTACAAACACGCTTGTAAAGATGGATACTGCTTGATTGTCAGGAGCTCTTATACTCAACAGACTATCATCTAGCACGTCAGTGGATAGTATAAGCGAGTGGCAGAACAGCTTAGCTTACATGGCAAGTGTCAAACACAACAAGAGTGGGCCCCAAAGATCCCCTATTTCATGCGTCAGTGTCAGGTAGTGCATTGTGGCATGTTTGGTAGACTTACAGTCCCTCAGCACATCACGGTCTCCATTAGGATGCAATACCTGTAGCAGCTTGTTTCCTACCTTCTTTAAATCGCGAGACTACAGATAGTTGTTGAAGATTAGCATAATATTTTCACATGATGGGCTGTTGGATGTTGTTCTTACAATGGTCACTGTCACTGGTTCATCTAATGTATCTTGGCCAGAATACACACTTGTATTGTTGTCTGATGGTTGCTCAGGCTGTCTGGTCGTAGATGCACTGCTTCCTATATTACCCATTGGAGCAGGTTGTGGTGATGATGCCTGTGCTGGTTGTGCATTTACGGTTGACTGTCCCGTCAGGTCCAAGTCAGGCTCAATGTAGGCAGCATCTTGAAAGGGATCTATAGATGCTGAATTGGCAAAAGGATTATCGTACTCTTCTTGATGCTTGGAAGGTGATAGCATTTTGGCAAGAGAGAAAAGAGATGCTGTCTAGATAGCGCGGGCTTTGCTTTCGTATGAAATGCTTGTGGGAGGGTTTGAAATTCAGAGATTGGGGTTTCTTCACCATTTAGGCTTCCTTTTTCATTTCCTCTGGTTATCCTACACTTTTGTCATGACAAGCTACAGCAGTAATAACGATACAACACATACAAGCAGTGGCAATCACAGCAGCAGCACGGACGGTGGATTGAATGCGTCTAACCGACTTGTCAGCGAATCTTGCATGGACCTCTTTTTGATTGAAATGGTGGACACTATTTGTAGAACAACCACAGCAGAGACAGATGGAGACAGCGACGCGATCTTTTACAAGCTGGAAACACTAGGCTATGCTGTAGGTCAAAGACTAGTAGAACGGTTTACAAAAGACAGACCTCGTTTTGTGGATACATTGGATGTCGTCAAATTTATTTGTAAAGATCTTTGGACCATCATGTTCAAGAAACAGATTGATAATCTAAAGACCAACCACAGAGTGAGTGTGTAGTGTAGACAAGTATGGATGAGCTTAATATGGACTTACGTGCAATCCAGGGTGTGTATGTTTTACAAGATAATGGATTCCGGTGGTTTATGCGCATGTCAACAGATGTGGGAGGAGCAGATTCAGCAAAGAAAGCAATGCCGGTAAGTAGATAGATGTGCCAGGAGATACAAATGGCCTGACTCCTTTGGTTGGGATTAGTATGTGTGGTTTCCTTGTGGTATTATTCGAGGTGCACTGGCAAGCTTAGGTGTGCCAACTGTTGTTGTCGCAGAGACATCGAATCTTCCTCAGTGCACTTTTCAAATCAAGATCGTAAAGCAGCAGTAATAATATCTATACCTTCTTTTTAATAAACATACATTATCGCGCATCTTGGTAGTGGACTCTAAGCGCACTCACGTATCATTTGGCATATATATTTATGAATTTTGTAGGTTTTATGGAAGAGATAGAATGTAGAAATCCAGTTTCTACCGGTGATCTTTTTTTTTTTTTTATTTAATAAAATTAAATGCAGGCATTCTAGTTGTACTTTCAGATTTAGAAGGTGTTGTTGATTTTTTCTTTAATGAAGTCGTTCCAGAAGATGAGGTAGTCTGTCTCCAAAACGAGGTGGCTGATCTGGAAGTGCTGGACGATTTGTGATTGACTGTAAATGACGAACTGGGTGTTATTTTAGGTGAAGATGCCGCTGAAGACAATGGCGAGTATTCTCCATCACTGGATTGCGATGTAGAAGATGCTTGTCGCATACGGAAATTAGGTAGTTTGATGGCTTGTTTGTTGGTCGTAGGTATAATCGTGCTGCTGAAAGTAGAGGTGGTTGGTATGGCGGGTGCGGAATGAGATTCTGTGGAGAGGGATCGCTGTGAAGGTGATCTATGATGATGGGATGATGTTTGAGAGGAACTGCTGAATGATGACATGGCGCTCATGGGCGTACTAGGTAATGATTGCTGCTGTCGTTGTTGGCGATTAAGATCGTATTTCTGCAAGAATCGAGACGAATTGGCTGATTGCTGTTGCTGTTGTTGAGGCAATGAAAAGATAGAGTTGCTAGAAGCAGGTGTAGGCGGCGGTGAGAAGGGTCTTTCAGTCTGTGGTATCTCTGGCTGCTTCTTTGGTAACTGTTGTTGCTGTTGGCGATTGTTCATTTCCAGCATTTTCTGTCTTTGCATCATCTTCTTTGCATTGATCATGACTCTGAGGGCTCGGATTTGCAATGAAACAGCGTTGGAGAGAGAGGCTGATTCATAAATCATGGTGGCGGTTTGGATATTCAGCATCTGATGTAGGGCATGTGTGGCGAGAGCCTTGAGGCGAGGTAATTCAAATAGATCTGCAATAAACAGCAACCTGGCAAGGATATGAGGCTGATGTTGCTGTGCAGTAACAAGATGATCTGTGTAAATGAACTGTAAAAAAGCAATCAGCACCACATAGGTATCTGGGAAATATAATTCTCGTTTTTCGAAATCCAGTACGAGTGAAGAACTGTCAGCTTGAGGCATAAGCACAGAGGAGAGTAGAGGGCGAAGGATGGGCCATCGTTGAGCGAGCACGGCAGAATTGACGGCAATGTGTTGTTGGTCAATAGTGACAATATTGAGATCAGCCAATACGGGATCCTTCAGCAGTGTTAAACCAAGGCCTTGACCAAAGCCGCTGTAAGTGGATCGAGGAGGTCGATAAATGCCAAAGATCTCTATATCTACGCAGGCCATATGCTCGAAGCAATTGACGCGGTCTTTGTAGTCCATCTGCATTGATCTCTCTGGATGTCCAAACACGATGAATCGATTGCTATCTTGACACAACATGCCCTTCAACCATGATCCTCGCGACAATGCATGGCCCGCTTCAATCTTTGTCCATACAAACGTATTAGTGTCAAGCGCCCATATTTGAAACTGCTGGCTGGTCGGTGTGAAATGAGGACCAGCTAATATAAACTGTTGGCCGCACATGAATGCAGTTGGAAATCTCAATGCGGGTGGTGAGACGGTGCCGACACTGATGCTTTCGGATTGATCTTGCATTTCTACACACTCTAATTGGTTATTTATTTTCCACGTATGCAAATATCTGGTCGCTTCGGATCCACTAAAGTTGGAATACACATGTATGCTGATATCTGCTACTTCTTCTGCTGCTGATTGTGTTTCTTCAAAGGCGTCTGAGAGCAAATCTAAGGTTGGCGCAAAAGGCGGAGTGAGCTCAATTGGTGTTACAGCGACTGCAGCTGAACGATAAGCGCCATACTGATGTTGCCTCGATGAGAGTGGAGCACACCATGATCTCTTCTTGATGTCAAAGATGTGGATGTCTTGCAAGTACTGGTTATTGACATCTTGTCCGCCAATAACGATGAGTTTGTTCCTGATCAGGGAAGACACATGTGCATACCGAGGGCTCGGTATAGACACTGTGTTAGGAGAAGCGTTATATTCCCAACGCATGGTTTGAATGTTCAAAAACACTAAATCGTCCAATGCTACTAACTCTTCTGCCCCTCCTCCCGCTGCTACTGCTGCCCTTGAGGTCTTCTTGACGCCCATACCACCATAGATGAGAATTTGATTCTTTTGTTCATGGTAATCTGCAGAATGAAAATAGCGAGGAGTAGGTGGTGTGTTTTGTGGTTGCACAGTCTTCCAAACTTTTGTCTTGAGCGATAGAATATAGACTCGGTTGGATATCTGTCGAGTGGATTGCAATCGACCGCCAAATACATAAACGTGCTGATGAACCAGGGTTGACGTGGCTCCAATCAGTGGTGGAGGGACATTACCCGTAGTCTTGTAGAAATCAGTAATGAGTTCTGCGATAGAATGTGTGGCTGGTGAATTTGTAGCTACAACCATCTACTTGATTCTTTTAGTGCCCTTTGGCTTGGCGGTGGTGGTGGTGGTATAATGAAGGAGAGGGAGGGAGAGAAAAGGAAAGAGATTGAAGGGCCTTAGCTAAAAACAATTATACATCACAATAGGTGGAACAAAATCTTAATTTATTAGGATAGTTTGATGCCATGCGTATAAATTAGGTGTAACGTTTGCTTTTATGTAGAACAAACCAACGTGGACATTTGAGATGCCGTAAAACACTAACAGATTCTACCGAAAAACACACTGGGAATAGACAGATGTTTTTATTATGTACGTGTCGAGCATGCATTTATGTTGTCATGTAGCATATCAGCTGTGAAAAAGAGACATGTGCAATGTATCTATATACTCACAATTTGGCATTCACTATTCAATAACCTGAATTGGATTAGTTTGAACCAGGAATTACCTAAACAAACAATATGGCAACAGCTATATTTCAACACCAATGATCTTCAGTTACACTGAAAACGGGTTTTTGTAGTACTTGTCTCGATTTGCTTGATTGTCAGTTATATTGCAGTAATTTCAACTGTAATTGCTTAAATGAGCCTCGTTTGGGTATGATACATCATGACATATCTGACATATTCGTAGTGCCACATACTGTGTGATCTTGAAAAGAGTGATCGTTTGAATAAGGACGTGAGTACTGATATACAAGGCGAGAGTATTTTCCAATAAGCCTACCAGGCTTAAATAAAATCTTTAGTTGAGCCATAGAGACATAATCTTGCGCAATTTTGAGAAGGTCGATTAGGTTGGAATTGCTCCACTGCTATTTGGCATGCCGGCCTTCAATAGCAGCCTTGGCACTGTACAAGATATGGCTTATAAGCAAAGGTTTTCCAAAGCACAATGGACTACCTATACTGTCAAGTACAATAAAAACATCACAGCTATAATAGCATTTAATAAAGGCTTTGAACATTGGCACATCATCACTCAAGCCCTATACTTTATTACACATATTATATTATAATAAGTGTTCAGTCCCTTGACACTTTTACAACCCTGATATGAAAACTGAGTTGTCAGGCATGGATCATATACGATTAACCAGCCCCACCAGCCAAAAATAGTTCAAACCCAGAGGATTTTGTCTGTTTCCAGATTGGCCAAATCTTTGTAATTTTCGACTTGATTGAGTTATTTTGCTAACTCCGACCATATAAAATATGCAAATCATCCTAAACTTCTTTAAGCTCAGTTTTCTTCTTCCCTCATCATGACATTTAAAGGACTTTAAATAAAAATGGAGTACAACTCCCCTACAAAAAAAAAAAAAAAAAAAATTCTTTAAGCTTTCTTGGAGTGCTTTTCAAGGCGCATCCAATGATACCAAGTAAGTTAAATGTTTTGAATAACCTTATTGAGTAATTTACGAAAATATTAAATGAGGTATCTGGCCAAAAAGTCGAAATGTTGTATATGAAAGCTTCACAAACGCAATTTCAGAGGCTGCGTTGGATCAAGAGAAACACTTTGATCCAATACATACCATAGTAAAAGTCTTCATTTTCAAGGTGAAAAACGCGATCGTTTGATTTTCGATGAATCCCATGAGGGGTACCTCATGCTTTTTTGTCGATTTTTGACTATGTTTTTTTTTTTTGGTTCCCAAAAAGTTGAGCAAAGGTGTCAGCAAGTTAGTGCTAGGTGAGAGCAAGTGTTTGGTGCTATTCTGACGGTCTAAAACGGCCTTGAACGCGAGAAAACGCAGCTCGAATGCACTCAGGTTTTGCTGTATCAGGGATACTAAGGACTAAAAAGGGGAAGTAGCAGTATGCTGCTTGCCCGTATATGAAGTAATTACGTGTATATGGATGTAGAGCATCACATACGAATCAGATTAACAGATAATATGAATGGTTTTTCATGTGAAAATAGAGGGTCAACATGAAAGTAACAGTGTTTTGAAAAGATACGCAAGGGCAATCGGTAGCGCGAGTTGCCGCCGTGTAGGTTGGTTTTCACCGAAGCGAAGCGAAGGTAAAGAACCATTCGAAGCATAAAATTTTATAAGATTAGTGATTTTACATCAATTAGCAATCAAGTTTCTTCTAACATTTTAGCTATTATAATTAATCTTGCAATATTAGTCAAAAGCCTACGGCAACACAAGCCGCCCAAACGTAGGTTGGTTTCCACCAAAGCGAAGCGTAGTAGGTTAGGAAACCACCCGAAATGTCGAAAGGCTCGTTGTGAATAATATATGTTAGTAAAAGTCTAAAACATTTAGAGAAAGACTTTGGGTAAACGTGGAAGTGCCCAAACTCGAAGCTCCAGTACAGCAGCTCTTTTGCCCAAAGTTAAAAGCTATGCAGTAAAGATATTCGTAATCATTTTTACCAAAGGTGACGCGAGAATCTGGATAGCCTCTATGAAAGCAATGAAGGCAGCGCTTGCATTGGAGGCTAGTGCCTTCCTTGCAGGGTTCGATAGGGTCATGTTTACGAGACAGAATAGAATGAAAGAAAGGAATGTCTTGAACTTTTTTTATACAGATACACTTGAAAGGCCAACGATGCTTCAGTCATGCCACGGGTCGCTGTCAATCGATCAATTGATCTGTGGATGAATACACGACAGACTCTCCATGGCTAGCACTATACCCTACTACATACTAGCAATATACTCTTCAACTTTTCACTACCATGCAAAAACCTATTATAAACGACCTTTAGCCATGGACCTAGCTCTTCCATGATGCTCCACATTTGTATCAATAGAAACAATTCACATATAGGCAGATGGCTTGCTTGCATCGTTCTTTACTACTCAAAAATATGTAAATCATAGCTTAATCTGGGTATATTTGAGGCGTGATTTCTCGTGTTAGAAGCCGTTTTAGGCCTCCGGAATAGTACCAATTGCTCAACTTTTTTGAGATCGCCAAAATTTGATCAAAAACCATGAGGTACCCCTCATGGTTTGCATCAAAAATCAAACGATCGTGTTTTTCATCATAAAAACAAAGACTTTTACTATAGCTTATATCAAATCAAAATGTTCTTCTCGACCAGAAGCAGCCCTTGAAACTGTGTTTGTAGATCCTTTATATGTAAAAGCTCAACATTTTCGCAATAAACCTCATTTCGTATTTTCATGAACTGCTCAATAAATTGGGTCAAGCTACTTATTATAATTGGCACCATTGGATGCGCCTTGAAAAGTACTTTTAGAGTGCATTAGGAAGTATGGGATGATCATTACAATCCATATAGTCGAATCTTGCAAAATTGATCGAGGAAGTCGCAAATTGACCAAAAAATTCCCATTTCGAGTGAAAAACAAAAGAGTTGGAGATTTATCTGATTTCGGCGGTGGCGGCCATGACTCAGGTAGGATACTTTTAGTTGCTTCTGTAGCAAATGTTTGTATGTGGTAGATTTAACTGTTGCAGAATACTCGTTCCAATGCGAATCCTAATGTGAGATGTAAGTATATACTTTCACAAACTGTTGGAAAGAATAGACACTCTATAGAGATGGGAAAAAAATATATGTTGAATATGCTTCAGTGTTAGAAATATGTGATCTCGTCAAATCATGACTGTAATCATATTATAATCAGCAGATCAAGCCATCTGTGCATTCTCTTTATTTATGTAAATGAATTCTGAGATCATTCACATTCTGATCCATTCGAATAAATACAAAAGCATCTGCTTGACAAGAACACAGGGAGCATCAGTTTCAATTAGAGAAGAATTATTTATTACAGATGAAAGTATAAGAAATATTTACATGTAAGTGTTTAAGAATGTACAATTAATTAATAAAAAAAAAGTGAGGCAGCCTGGTGCTTTAACGTGAAACCAAGCAAGGAATATCATCATATCTGGGCGGATCATTGGCAGCAACAAGTGAGCAATTATCTACAATGGAATTATACGAAGGCAAGACAGGGGTATGTGTGTTTTGTATGCTGTTGCCACCGTTGTTGCTTTGATAAAGAAGAGCCAAGAAAGCAGCTGGATCATACGGTAAACTACGCCACGCCTCTTCGTAAGCAGGTAATCCAGAATTGTTGACAGCACAGATGGTAATTGGTAAAGCCGCTCTCAATTCCGAAACATGGCCATCTGCATTGATAAGTGACAAAACAAACTTGATTTTGTGTCTGATGCGAATGGCTTCGTTCTGAATATCACATTGCAAATCTTTCACAGATGTAGGTAATGGGATGGTTTGCACTTTGGTCCATTCAATGAAGTTCTCAGACTGTGTTGAAGCAGCATTATTGACACGCCCAAATTTGTCATCTCTTGTTGAAAAGAGAACTCGACCGTGAGCTCGGGGACGGGTATTCAATATCCCAGCAGATCCAGCAGCACGACAGATCATGTATTCTTTGAGGGTGCAAGAGAGATGTCGTACACGCAATGAGTTTGTAAGAGGAGTGATACGAATGGTGATGGGGATTTGATCGCCGTGAGTATAAATTTTGCTGGGTAATGTGATCTCGTAATCCAGCTTGTTCGACCATTGGTTTGATATAGCTACTGGCTCTAGAAACTCGGATGTGAGGGGTAATAATTGACGAGAGACGTAAAAGATCTTGCGCAGATTGAGATTGGGCATGAAGGTAGATCGTTCAATGGTGGCTTTAAGATGATATTGTACAGTGTAAAAGTTGGGAACGTAAGTTGATTCAGGCAGATCACCAGGCAGAGCAAGCTCAAAATCATAGGTATAATCGCCAGCATTCATAACATGTAACTTTGTTTCCCTGGGGAGAAATGTCCATGTATGATGCAACACAGATTTTTCGTCGCGGAATAATCTATCATGGCCATTGCCCAAACCTGATTCCAAGTATTGTATCAGCAATGAATCCCTCGCTTCATTCAACCAGCTAATTTACCTTCTGTCCATGTAACAGCCATTTTACCAACCAAGTCCAGTGAAATTGACTTTATCTTTGTAGGCTCTTGGAGTTTCAATGACATGACTCCTCGCAATACACATCCAGCAGATTCAGATGGGGAGCCGTACATGATCAAGTTTTCGCTTTCTATATGGATTTTTAGCTTGGCAGAAGATCTCAATTTGTCCATCTTGTGTGTGCTAAGTGTATGACTAATGTATAATATGTATATACTACGAGAGGAAAAAGAGGCATAATGCGCTCGGATCTATTTATACCATGGGCCATAAAAATGGAGTTTCAATGCAATGTAATAATGACTGTATCTCTCTTTCTTCTCTGGTGGCACATCAATGTCGATTGTGAGAATCATAGCAAACTGTGTGTGAGTAAAAAAAAAAAAAGGTGGTTCCATCATATCGCGTGGTCTGTTGTTATTGTGCTCCCTGCAATGCAGTTTATAAAGTTGTTGTATCAAGACCATTGATCTGGATTGCAACATCCCAGTATGAAAACAGAAAGAAACTTTAATTTAGAGTTTTCCTTAGTCTATGGACTAAATAAAATCCATTTCTCTATAAAAATGATACAGGGATTTTGCCAACATTCAGTCATAGCGGACCATTTTAGATCATGACTTGTATTGGCTCACACAAGACAACCAGGAACACAGCATTACTCCAGAATGATTTTCCCGTCATGTTCGCAGTTGACAGATCCAAAACATCTGGTCTGGACTTGTATATATGGTGTTACCGAGTGTGTGCTTGAGGTCCATAACATGCCGCAGTTATACAAACAGAATTATATACCTTGTGATATTCTGTTTACTTGAATGGTCCGTCCATGGCCACCCGTCCAGTGTGCATGTGATTTATTGATCCAATAATACAATCGAATGAAAATGCATCCATTGGCATTGGAATGAACGCTCATTTTATATGCACTGCATTCAATTTAAACGATAAAACAAAGAGGCATTTCTTGTGACAAATCAAGACGACAGCAACGCCAGTTTCTGTGTCACCTGCAACAAGCATATGATGAATAATACACGCAGAAACGGTCGACTAATAATGAATGTGCATCTTTTTTTATTCTACCTGGCCATGCCATGAAACCAGGGATGCTCTAATACCTGATCCACCGTAATTCTCTTGTCAATGTCTCGCTGCAGCATCTTTTCAAGCAAATCCAAAGACTCGCTAGACACAACATGTGGCACTCGCAATTCCGTTTCCATAATATCGTCAATGTTGTAAAACGGGTTTTCTCGGTACATGAGTGTATACAACAAAATACCGCTTGCCCAGATGTCTTGCGGTGGTCCTGCGTAGGGTTTGCCCTTGAGTATCTCAGGAGCGCAGTATTCCAATGTGCCTGTAAATGTATCAAACTTGTGGTCCTTCCTATAATAAGTAGCACACCCAAAGTCAATCAGGTGAACCGTGCCTTGTTGATCAAGGATAATGTTTTCGTCCTTGATATCTCGATGTACAATGCGATGTTGGTGTAGGTGTTTGACAGCGCAGGCGACTTGGTAGAATATAGTTCGCATCTCGTTTTCAGACATATTCTTATTCACCTCAATGTAGTCAAACAAATCCATGCCGTCTCCAAGCAGTTCCATCACCACGAAATAGTGATCCTCGTCTTCTGAACTCGTCAATAGCCTGCAGCAGTTGACGTGGGGATATTTCTGTAGCGTCCTCAGTATATGTATCTCCATGGGGATCGATCCCAGCTGCCGATCTCTGTTGAAAAAAAAGTGGTTGCATCAACATGTGTTTCCTCGCACTCATTCACCTTCTTTTAGCTAGCTCTTTTTTTTTTTACCTAATCCATGAATCGACAATGATTTTCGATTTTATAATGTATTTGATCACAAGCTTCTTTTGTGAAGGGTCGTCCTTCCGGTACGCTAATTTAGCCATTCCGTATGTACCTTGGCCAAGTGTCTCCAATATCACATACTCGTCCAGTGGATGCCATCGCTTTTCGTGTTGTTCTGGAGGACTCGGCGGTAGCTCATTGTGAATAACAGGTCTCGGTTCGGCAGTATAGACTGGAAAGTTGTTGCTCAGGGACGGGAATAGTTTTCGCTGTTTATCTACATTGCCGAAAGAACTGATTCGCAGTGGCCTAATAGCAGGCCTTTGTTTGGTGGAATCGTTGGCTGACTTTGCATGTTGTTGTCGCTCTTGCTCTTGCTTTCGTCTCTTTTCATGTTTCGAAATAGCGTCAATGCGGTCGTACGTGATCCAAATGTCGATAGCGTCTTCTGTAAATGTCAATTGCAGTTCTACTTCAAACCTACTTGCATCTCGATGCACCACATAGATGACAGGCTTCTCTTTTGTGTTTTCATCCAATAATACTTGACGACACATGCGATTGCTCATGACAGGCTGTGTGCTCTTTTGAATGATGCATGGCAGTAGTGGTATGAGCTCCTTGACATGGAATTGGTCGACAATAGTGCTGACAGATCGGCCAAACAGGTATTTGGCAGGCACAGGGCTGAGATTAGTAACTAATCCAGTAGTGCGGGATACAGTCATCAATCCAGTAATCGATGGCAATGAAGTAATCTTCACTACAAAGCTTGCTAAATCGTCGTCTCCGATGGCTACGTGCCTGTTTAGGTTCAAAATGACTGGAAATGATATGCCCTGACTGGATTGACTGCCGAAAAACTTGAGTCGATCCATTTTCTCCAGATTATCGTCTCTCTTCTCTTTGGACAATGCTGGCACTAGACAATTGACAGGTTTTCCAACAACGTCTTCCTCCTTGTAGCCGTAGATGTCGATCATTGTACCCAGCACTCGTCGTATGATGCATTCTGAGTCGACATACACAGACAGTGATGTCTCGTAGATCTCTTCAAAAATCCACAGGTAAATGTGATCGCCGTGATCTGAGCTCTTCTCCTTCAGCCATAATGAAGCCACTGATTTCGCTTGATTTGCTTTGACAATCGGCGTCTAGACATTGAAATAAATTTCCCGAATATTGGATCGAAATCTATACAACTTACAATTGTTCCGCACACAAGCACTAAGCCTCTGTTATTGCCAATGTCGAGTTGCTGTTTGGCATAGTTTCGAGCGTATTTTCGACGGTCAAGTATGCTGGTTATTTGTTTTCTAAAAGGATCTTCAAGTAGACTGGTCAAGATGGACTTTCCAATGTATGATTTATCAATCTTGAAGCAGAGTGATGCGATATCATTAAAGAGTAATATTGTGCCATCCACTGTAGTTGTGATTACTGCTTGATTCTGTGGTAAAAAGCGGGAGGGTGTATGTAATGCTCTGGAATATTGCTCTGTGTATGCCTCGTGAATAGGAGCTAAATTCTTGGTTTCGACATGCGTTGATGAAACAGACGGCGGCGGCATAATAAATCCTTCTGGTAACGAACTACCATCAATGCTTGCACGAGGTGTGTTTTGCGTGCTCCAGCTCGCTCTCCAATTCACTGCATCCAAAGGCTCAATGTCTGGCTGTGATAGACGTCGTTTGCTTGCAGATTTCGTTTCCTTGGATTTCCACTTCATCCTTCGAATGAAATTCATGCCTCGGGTAACGACACTGCTTTTCTTGCGTTGTAATTTGTTGCGTCTGCCATTCACAACTGAATTCAAGCTGTAGTTGTCGGTCGAATATCGGGCTTTTGACATGATGATGTCGCTTTCATGGTTGATGATATACTTGTAATCCAACTCGCTTTGATCCTGATCATCTGTGTCGCTTGAATCTTGACTATCATCCGGATTTTCTCTATAGTGTCTTCATGAAGAATTACTACTTGAATGCAAAGAAGAGAAAAGAGGGAATGAAATACTCACTTTTTGCTTGCATTTATCGTTGCTAGTGCATTATTATTTATGCATACTTCCTTCGGGTATTCTTCGTCTAATTCAGCATTTTGTTTATCAAATGAGAAAAAAAAACGCTAAATTTACACATTTCTTTTTTTTTTTTTACCACTTTGTATCGAATGCACAGAACTCATCAATTTCCGGTAAACTTGGTTTTTTTCTTGTTTTTTGTATTATGCAGAAAAAGAAGAAGATAATGTCGAATAAACTGAAAAAACAGGAAAAAGAGAGGGAATGGTTCCATCTAATTTGAGTATTGGTTTTAGCACCACCACTCATTAACCGTCACCCACATCTATGGATGCTCTATAGATACTGTAGGCTATTACATTTTGGATGCATTAGCAATTGCATGATCTGTTCTTTTCGTTTTTTTTTTGTGTGTGTGATTATGATCTGTTTCGATGAAAAGTACTAAACAATGCTACCATAATCGCACATGATTTAGCACAGCAGCAGCTAACAACATTATTGCATCGGTAATTTTAAGAAATAAGCCTGTCTTATCAACAAGGCAATGGCCTAAAGTTGCATTGTAATCCAATTTTGTTATATTACAAAGAGTCCACATGTTTCCGCAAGATTCGATTTTACAGGCACGAGCCAGCATTCAAATGTAGCATGTTCCTTGAAGAGGCTTTTGAACTCTCTTATTTGAGGCAATTTGATAAATTTAACTTTATAAACAAGATGAATGGTAGGCACACCCTTTTCTCACATTTGATCAATATTCTAGATTCAATATAAAATGTCAAATAACCCACCTGAACGGATTTTGAAATTATCACCACATTTCATTCTTGTTTAAGCTGTGCAGATCATCTATGACTTCCTGTGTAATTTTGGCACTCATTTGTGTCCGGTTGATACTCCCCGGCTTCAAAATCAAGATGATGTTTTGCTGTGCAAGATATAAAATACTGCAGTAACTGCACCTTACTTATGGAGAATGACAGCATGTTCATCTTTATCTCTAAAAGAAATGTAGCTCAACGTTGCCGATGATCTCATTTCATTGTGTCTCGCACTTTGAACCTAAAATGCTTTCTAGAAATAAAGCAAGATGGACATTTTTGTGTATCCATTAGCTTTCAGGAAAAACAGCAATCAACCAAGCAAGGTGTACCATACGAGGCTTTAAAGAATTCATTTTGGAGACCATGCCCATGATTTAGCACATGTAAAACATAATTTCTCGTGGATACAAGATGCAGATGTTATATTATATTTATTCAATATGTAGATAAGTAATAAAAAGTAGTAATAGAATGGAGATATTTATATATTTACATAGCATTAATTAGTGTAGATTTCTTGTGTGCTTCATTGTGCTAGACCCTGGCTCGTCTTCTTCCACAGCCGCCACAGGACAAGCATCTACCGATGGCATTGAAGATACCAGTAATACAACGAGTGATTGCAGATACAATAGAATTCAAGAATCCAGCGATACCACTGATGAGACCAGAGAATAGGGAGGCAATTGAGCTAACGATGCCACTTAAGCAAGAGAAGATGGAACCCATTTTTTGAGATGTGTTTGTTTGTTGATAATGAAGAGATACAACCAGAAACGAGTTTTCTGATCGCTTTATATATGTAAGGAAGAAAAAACTTGATTCGAGTAGTTCGTTTGAAATGGGATCACCATGACGTATATATTATGACAAGTGTGCAATATCTTGGATTAAAAATAGTAAGAATGACGATAGAGACAGACTTCTTTTTAGAGTCTATTGGTATCACCTAGTTCATGGAACAACTCAGAAAATGCTATTGTTCAGAGCCTAGTCTGATTGGATTTGATTCAGGAAAAGAGGAGGATCTTTTATGAATTTTATGATCTACGGTGAGTATATTTATTGAAATGAAATGGGATGAAAGAGAAGTCTATAGAGGTGTTGTACAATAGTCGATGATATTACGACAAGATGATCCACTATTGTTTGATGGCCTGTTTCTGGCGGTTCTTGGAGGGTCGTACCTGCTTGCTGGAGCCTCTTTTTTTAGCCTTTGCATAGCTCGTACTTTTCAATACATCATCAATCATGACCTCACAACGAGTTTTCACAGCATTGGAGTGCTCTGGAGTTGTTGTAAACGTGTCTGGATAACGAAGACTAGTAGAAAATCAGCATCAATAATGTATTTGCATCCAGCATCTATAGCCTACCTCAACCACATGTATAGCATGATGTTTCTATGGCTACTCTCCAAATTCTCCAAAACTGATCCAGGTTCAAGAGCATTTGGTAGTGTAATGACATCATCTAGAGTACATGTTTTGTTTTCACTGAACGTTTCGGCAAGACGCTCAATCATCTCCATTGATGAATCAGTACGGATATTGACTGGTGCTGTTACAAACTGATATCTATCCTTTAAGGGCAGTTTGATGTGCTCTAGTTTATCTGCAATCGTCTGGTTTTATCATATGGAATTAACTCCCGCAATCTATCGTATTCTGTAATGTTCTGGTACCTTTTGATCCTTGAAGTTGCACAGAAAGTAATCGCCATTTAAGGAAGCTAAATCCTCAAATTTTTGCTAAATAAAGTCAATTTAAATCCGTGTAAAATTTAGACTCTGTAGAATGCTTACTAATAATCCAGAAAACTTTTCGTCAGGTAATTGTAGGGCAAATAATTCTAGAATATCGACAGTAGGCTGCAAGCCTGCCATCTAAATGAAAAAAAAAAAAAAAAAGTGGGATATTTGAGTATCGTCTATGAAATCATCTCTTTAGTTTAGGGTTATTTACCTCAAGGGGAATGATAGGCGCAGAGACAGCTTGACGTACGTATAATATGTCACGTTCCTTCAACCTGCATGCAATGTGTTAGTACCTGGAAATTAGATCTACATCAAGACTTACGTAGTTACTTCTCCTTGAGCGTAGGCTGTGTTAAATCTACCCGCTCGGCCTGCAATTTGCTTCAACTGAGGGACACTAATGTATGAAAAGTCGGATCCATCGTATTTTTGCACTGTTGAAAAGATGATGCGTCGAATGTTCAGGTTTAGCCCCATGCCCACTGCATCAGATGCTACCAGTACGTCAAACCCGCTTTCAGGGTCATTAAAAGCCTTGGCTTGCAGTGCACGAGTTTCTAAACACACAATCGTTGAGTCAACAGTGATAGCATACTATCCATATCCCATTTACCTGGAGGCAGAGCACCATAAGCAACTGCACATCGTAAACCAGTTGCCTTCTCGATCTTTTCCTTCAGGCTGAAAATATCTCGTCTAGAAAAGGCAACAATGCAATCCCCCTTGGTCACTTTGCTCAAATCATTGCGCAACGTCTCAAAACTGACAGTAAATGGAGTCAATCGGTCGTAGTTGTTGACAACAACCTCCTCATCCAATGTCTCACAAATCTTCTTGACTAAAGGTACAGCGGATGCTTCACCACAAAGATGGATCTCTTTGGCTTTCAACCCCAGTAATGCCTGAGTCCAAGCCCATCCTCGATCTGGATCAGCAATCATTTGGATCTCGTCAATGACAGCCACATCCATCGTTTTGTTGAGAGAAGCCATTTCAACTGTCGAACTTGTCAAAGGCGCAAAAGGTGCCACTTCTCTTCTCTCTTCGCCTGTCAGCAAGTTGCATGCTACGCCTTTTTCATTCATCTTTTCGAAAATTTCGTGCGCTAATAAACGCAATGGTCCACAATAAATGCCTGATTCTGCTTGTTCCAGTTGTTTCAGTGCTCTATATGTTTTGCCACTGTTTGTTGGTCCTACGTGAAGGATGATTTTTCTGTATCACAGTCGTATTAGATTGTTTCATTAATTATCTCTCTCTTCTATACCTCTTCATTTGTCGTGCATCAGGAAACCATTCGCTGGGAAAACGAATATCACTGATAGATCGAAGCGAATTGAATTTTTCCAGCTTTTCCTCTGGGATAAAGGCTTCGGCGTATTTTAAGAATGCTGACTCCAATGCTTTATCAATGGCGGCTTTGATATGTGGAAGTGTTTTAGTACAATTTGACAGATCAAGGTGCAATTAATCTTACTATGATTATCATTGCTTTCTAGAGACGAGAGTAGTTCTTTGGCAGTGATGCGTGGTATATTTTCATGCAGTGCTTCTTCCACAAACCTCACGACAATCTGATTATGAAGTTTGTTTGAGATGCCCAAGTTTTTAGATTTTCGGCGAGCATTGTTATTTCTCGAAAATTTACGTAGTTTCTGTTCAAGATCTACGGACAAGAGTCAATAACGAGACGAATTGCTTCTAGTATACTTACTTCTCTGAACCCAGGGAAGGTTTTTCTTGGTATGAATGATATCCGCTATACTCTTTAATAATGCTCTTGGCTTTGATGGTTTAGGATTGGAAGTTTGTCTAAGCACGGGATGGGCCCATGCACCTCTTGAACATGATGCTGTATTGGTAAAGAACCTAATGTACAATGATGTGGCGGCGGTATTTCTAGCACTTCGAAGCGCATTCTGTGTTAATGGTAGAGCTCGTAGCATCTTTGTTAATGACAGTCTGTAAGAAATCCAAAATGCAAAGGTCCCTTGAAGACAGCCTTTTTGACTTTTCTATAAACTGGAAACGGAGTCACGATGAACGGAAGATTCAATGCTAGTTAGACAATGAAATCCAGTATATTTGGTAGGTAACAATACTTAAGCTTTTAATAGAGACGCTCTTTCAGAACAGAGTGTCTATGCGTTTATGCCGGATATAATGTATCGAGTGACATTCATGAGATAACACTCCTTAATATCCGCCATTATAAGGTATCGTAGCAGACCACGCCCAAATTCAGGTATTCAGTGATGGACTAACCATCTTTGAGAGTACGCCCTACAAACTCAGTTCTGATCCATTGAATTCTCAATTATCAAAGATGCTCAATTATCAAAGATGCTCAATTGAGAAATGAAGAATGGAGTCATAAAAACGTCTCACGAAAATGCAAAGAGTGCAAAAAAAAAAATGGTGCTGACTGTGAGATTCGAACTCACGCCTCTTGCGAGACCGCAACTTGAGTGCGGCGCCTTAGACCAACTCGGCCAAATCAGCTGTTTTATTTTGATACGTGTGTATCTTTCTCTTGGTTACTTGGCTCTATCTCGATTTCCTAAAAAGGCAATATACCGTATATGGAAAAGGCGCAATGTGGTGGATTCAAGGTATAATTCTCTAACTTATCTACTATGTCTTACTTGAAGGGTTACTCCTCGTTGGTGTGGTGTTCTGGTGCATTGACACACTCATATAATTGTTGTAAAACTGTATGTTATCTCTTGATGGTGCGTTGATACTGTTATTCTAGTCGATGTGGTCTCTATTTGGTGTATTGCTAATCAATGTTGGTGCTTACTCAATTGGTGTCGCTTCTATTTTGTTGTTGTTACATATTCGTTTGATCGTGGTGCTTCTTGTCAAGTTTAGCCGAAATCTAATCAGTATTTGGAGCCGATAATGTTGAATCGATGAATTAGTCAGGGATCTAAATGAGATTGCGCGCTAATAGCCAAGCATTACTATTTTGAAATGTGGATTTGACTCTGGACTTTGACTCAGGATAGATGCAAACCAATTAATGTCGAATCGATGCAAGATTCAAGTGGAATTACAACAATGGAATTGGGGTGTTACTATTTTAAACGATAGGATCGACTCAAGAACGCGGGTACATGAAATTGACGTTAAATTGAAGGCAATCCAATTTGAGGTTACATTTGATCAGGGCACTGACATTCGGATCTGAATTGAGCCTGACAGGAGAATAACAATAGAACAATGACATATATAAATAGTATTTTGAATTGCATCTTAATAAACATCATCCATTTTTTTCTTCTTATTCTAATCTGGAGTTTAGTTACTAGTGCCAATCTAGTACGAACAAACCTAAAGAACCCTTAAATTCATCTCTCATAATTATTGGGATAGTTCTTACAGTCTTCCTTTCCACACAACAATACTTATATCTTGATTACCAACTACCAAGGTAATCATTATAGAGAGCTTGATATTTATCAGTTGGTCCGGGCTTCAATGGTTACTAACTCGTCGTTCTCCCTAAAGATAATCCAAATGGCAATTGACAAGAAAAATGGTGGTGAACCTAGCTCTGGTGGTCGTTTCCTTAGGGAACCTAGGTCCTTTGATGGCGTCAATGAGGAACGGGCAGCCACTTGGATGTCAAGAATGAATCGTTTGAAGAAAAGCGCAAGAATAAATGACGAAGAAATGCTGCTCATTGTCGAGGAAAACCTGGTTGACAAGGCTGAATCATGGTGGAACGTTGTTGGGTCCAAGGCCGACACTTGGGAAAAATTCGAGAGTCTCTTCAAGGCTCAATACCTATCTGACTTGGAGGACAGATGGTGGTCCGCAATTTATGGGCTCAAACAAGGGGATGAATACCGCTCCGTTGACGAAGTAGCCATACGAATGGAGGAGCTGTTCAATTTGCTAGGCAACAAGGATCAAGGCCTTCTGGTGCGCACCTTTTTGAATGCCATCAATTCCAACATTGCGTATGAAGTCGAGAAGGAAAGTAAACCTGCCACTTTTGCGGTCGCCAAGGAAAGAGCTAGACAAGTGGAGAAATCTCAGTTAAAATATGGTGTTGTGGCTAGCAACCGTCAAGGCGCTTTAGAAATTGGTCCTCTGAGCAACATGCAAGAACAAATAGCGGATAACCACGAAATCACGGACAGCAATTCCGAGATTTCAGCCATGTCAAGTGTGATGTCCTTGGTAGACAAGTTGGAGAAATTGTCAATTAACTTGGTTGCCTTACAAGAAGCTACTGTGAACAACAACAAGAACAGTAATGCATATGGTAGTGCCCCTCGTCGTTCTTACTCTGGTGGAATTGTGTGCTTCTTATGTGGAGAACCCGGGCATAAGAAATATGAGTGCACCAAGGAAATGGTCAATGATGCTAAGGCTCCGCCGGTTACTGGTGCTAATAGCTTACCTTTGGGCACTAATGGAAAGGATTCGGGAAAAGCCAGCGAGTATCAACAGTAGAGGTTGTTGATACTCAATTCCCAAATCCTCTACCCTCATCGTCTTCTTTGAATCTCATCGATACCATGGTGGAAGCTGAAGAGTTAAATGAAGTGTACGCTATCAAGAGAGCTAATCCGGAGGTTCCCGAGGTCTTAAATGCTAACAATCGTGTCGCTAAGAAGAAGCGAGTATCGCCAGCAGGGCAAACTGTATCCAAGGAAATCACGATGAAGGAACCAAGACCGACAAGAAAGGCTCGTGTGTTGAAGGTGCCAACCAAATCATTAAACGTGTGGAACAAGCTTTCTGAACTGGATTCTGGTTTATCCATCTTGGACTGGGTTGCGATTGACAAGGACGCTGCTAAGGATCTCGTGGATGGTCTTCGTGATCTACGGAAGCAAAGGCCAAAGCGTACTAAACGGCACTTGATGGAGATGGATGGTGGCATCAAGGAACCTCCAAACAAAATCAATGTTGTCCAACATGCTGCTGATTCTGATGTCTCTGAGGCTTCTTCATATTACGACTCTGACCCATCTAGTGATGGTGACTCCATGGCGTCTTTCAGTTCAGGCACTGATTCGGATCTCAATTTCGATGACACTCACTCAGTATATCGTTATCCTTACGATTTAGCAAAAATGAAATGGAGTTCCCCTCTCAAGGCTGAAATATCGATCAATGGAAGGAAGGTGATTGCTTGTTTCGATACCGGTGGCTCCATAAGTGTTATCTCAAGGTCCTTGTGTGAATCTCTAGGTATGGCGTGCAATGGCGACTCTCTGCAATTAGTGGGGTTTAACAACGAATCTGCTGGTGCGCGTGCGGACATTGTGATGGATGTACCAATTTGCATCCAAGGCAAACACATAAGGCCAGAGCATATGTGCGTCCAAGATCAAACGAATGCGGATCTCCTAATCTTGGGTATTCCATGGTTGCAGGCTTATGGTGTTGAACTGGACATTGCGAACTCTATTATCAAGGTACCTACCACTTCTGGTCTTGTTAAGTTGCAGGGTTTTACCTCGCACATTCCAGGTTTGGTGCACGACAAAAGCAAGGAAATTTACAAGATTGAACTGGCCAAGAAACATGCTGCATCGTTGGAGGAAGATCTGATACCGGACACATTTGAGGAAATCAAATATGACAAGGACAATATTGCTGAAGGTGCCCCAGAATTTCTACATGATTTACTAAATGAATTTAGCCATGTCTTCTCTGAAGTGTCGGGTCTGACTAAAATCAAGGGGCACAAAATGCGTGTGCAAGTCGTGGAGGGTGCGAAACCTATCAAGAGTAAATGTTTTCGTCTGAGCTGGGAAGATGAAGACGCTCTAAACAAGTACGTGGATGAAATGTTAGAACTGGACCTAATCGAGGAGGCTGATGGCACTTGGAGTTCTGCTGCGTTCTTGGTTGGGAAAAAGGATGGCTCTCGGCGTTGTGTAATCGATTACAGAAAGGTGAATAAGTTGATCGTACAAACAAACTTCCCAACACCAACCGTGGCGGAACTGACTGAACTGACGGCTGGAATGAAATATTTTTCGTGTCTGGATGCTTCTTCTGGGTACCACCAACTGGAAATCGATCCTGAGGATACTTTGGCTCGTGACCTCACAGGGTTTGTTACAAAGCGTGGGACTTTTCGGTACAAAGTATTGCCGATGGGTATATCAGTAGGCGGCTCAGAATTTCAAAGAGCGATGCACTCTATTTTTAAGCATATGATTGGTGAATCAGCTTGCATTTTCTATGATGATGTCTTATGCTTTTCTAGAACAAGAGAAGCTCATGAAGCACACTTACGGGAGCTATTTGAAGCAGCGGAAAGGGCCAACTTAAAGTTCAAGCGAAAGAAGTGTCATTTTGGGCAAGAATCGGTTGAATATCTGGGGCATATTATTAGCAGCGAAGGTTCAAGACCAGGTGATCGCAATGTAGAGAAGATCAAGTCATTTCCGCCCTGTCAAAATGTTTCTGAACTCAAGAGTTTTCTTGGTCTTACTGGTTTTTTTAGGAAGTTCACACCAAATTATGCAACAATTGCCAAGGAGCTAGTTAGCCTCACAAGAAAAGGAGTCAAATTTGTATGGGGGCCAGAACAACAGCAAGCATTTGAAACTCTTAAGCAAATCCAGTGCAGTAATCCGGTGTTGGCTTTCCCCGATCGTCATAAGGTGCAAATACTTAGCGTTGATGGCAGTCTATCAGGCCTTGGTTGTGTTCTTACCCAAGTAGATCAATTCAATGAGCATGATCGCAGTAATGAGCAAGTTATTGGCTATGGTTCCAGAAGTCTCAGAGGGTCTGAAAAGAATTGGCATATTCATGAGGTCGAGGCTTTCGCAGTGGTTTGGTCAATCCAACATTTCCAACACTACCTTAAAGGAAGAGAATTTATATTGATCACAGATCATTCAAGTTTGGTGTATATCTTCAACCCAACTAAGCAATCTCCCAAGCTGTCAAGATGGTGCGCTGCTGTCATGGAATATAATTTCAAGATCTTGTACAAACCGGGTCCCTCTAACATAGCTGATCCGCTATCTCGCTGCATTCCATTACCCGAGTTTATCAAGGAATTTGGGCCTGCTCGAATTGTGTAATCGAGGTACCTGAATTAATTTTCTCAAAAAAAAAAAAAAAAAAAATATTTATAGAGCAACATGTCAAAAAAAAAAAAAAAATTTATAGAGTAAAATGTCAAAAAAAAAAATATTCATAGAACTTATATATAGTAGAATCAATCAAAATAACAATAAATATCTTTATCTTTATCTTTATCCTTCCATTAAATTTTCAATCTAGCCATCCCAATTGTACTTTCAATCCCTTTTGATCCACTTGCCTTGGTTAATTTTGATCTGGATTTGGTGTTGATTTGATCCCTTCATCCTGTGTGTTGATTGTATTTTCTTAAACATTGTCTCTCTAAACTGTAACTGTTGTAAGCATGGCTATCTCCCTTCCCTGGTATATCAGTCTCTACTACTTCTTATTAAATGGTTCTTATCCAAAGGGTGCTGATCCCAAGGTTTGCCGTAAGATCCGCTATCACTGTGCAAGGCTAATGTTGGCTGACGATGGACGTGTGCTTGAGTTGAATACTGGTCGAGAGTTGTTGCATGAAGGCACCGCTCTGCAGAAGGTTCAAGAAGTTCACAAGGAAGGTCACCAAGGCATTTTGAATACACTAGATAAGGTGGCAAGGCACTATATGATACAAGATTGTCGTGAGTTGGTTACTACTGTGGTGAAATCGTGTGATACATGCCAGTACAGAGCAAGAATTCGTTTTTCCAAATCGAACCCAATGAAGGTGATCAAGACTCCACGTTCTCCCATGAATTTTGTGAGTGTTGATGCAATCGGTCCTCTCTCCACTACATCCAAGGGAAACAAATATATTTTGACAGCTATTTGTGGTCTGACAAGATGGCCTATGGCTCGTGCTGTATCTACTATCGATGAAGTTACTACCGGTGAATTCTATTTTAGTGAAATTGTGTCAAGATACGGTGTACCTGCTAGATTGCTATCCGATCGAGGTGCTAATTTCATCTCTACTTACGTTCACCAATTTTTGAAGCAAATCGGTTGCAAGAACATCATGGTGACAAGTTATCGTGCATCTGCTAACGGTATGGTTGAGAAGTTAAATCACTCCCTGGTGTCTGTGTTGGCGAAAATTGCAAGAGATGAGCGAAATATTGATCAATGGGACAAGTATGTGGATTCGGCTCTAATGGTTTTAAGGTCAACAAAGAATACCGGCACTGGGTATAGTCCAAGTTACTTACTATATGGCTATGAATTCCGTACTCCAGCTGTGTGGGTTAGTCCTCGTCTTGATTACGTTGAAGGTGAAGAAGAAGAAGAACTCAAGGAGCGAATTGAATTGATTGGCGACAAGTTACATGGCGTAAGGGAAAAGGCGCGTGAATACTCGGACGAACGCAAGGCTAAGGCGAAGATTCGTTATGACGCAAATGTACATTTCATCAGGCAATATGAAGTTGGCGAGCAAGTGTTATTGAAGAACCCAATCCAAGACAGCAAATTCGGTGATAAATGGGAAGGTCCATACAAGGTTGTGCAAGTTAACAAGAGTTCTGGTACATACCACTTAACGGGCAAGAACAGTTTACGATTGAAACATGCTGTGAATGGTGATCGACTCAAGCCGTATAACAATGAGGTGCAACGTATGATTCCCGATGTGATGATTTCGCAGGCGTCAGATCAGTTTCAAAGATGGGTTGAAGCAAACAGAGTGAACATGTTGGAAGCAAGAGAAAAGGCGTGTTTCGAAATCTCTTTGTAGCCAAGTTTTAAGGGGGCGGTGCGTGATACGTGTGTATCTTTCTCTTGGTTACTTGGCTCTATCTCGATTTCCTAAAAAGGCAATATACCGTATATGGAAAAGGCGCAATGTGGTGGATTCAAGGTATAATTCTCTAACTTATCTACTATGTCTTACTTGAAGGGTTACTCCTCGTTGGTGTGGTGTTCTGGTGCATTGACACACTCATATAATTGTTGTAAAACTGTATGTTATCTCTTGATGGTGCGTTGATACTGTTATTCTAGTCGATGTGGTCTCTATTTGGTGTATTGCTAATCAATGTTGGTGCTTACTCAATTGGTGTCGCTTCTATTTTGTTGTTGTTACATATTCGTTTGATCGTGGTGCTTCTTGTCAAGTTTAGCCGAAATCTAATCAGTATTTGGAGCCGATAATGTTGAATCGATGAATTAGTCAGGGATCTAAATGAGATTGCGCGCTAATAGCCAAGCATTACTATTTTGAAATGTGGATTTGACTCTGGACTTTGACTCAGGATAGATGCAAACCAATTAATGTCGAATCGATGCAAGATTCAAGTGGAATTACAACAATGGAATTGGGGTGTTACTATTTTAAACGATAGGATCGACTCAAGAACGCGGGTACATGAAATTGACGTTAAATTGAAGGCAATCCAATTTGAGGTTACATTTGATCAGGGCACTGACATTCGGATCTGAATTGAGCCTGACAGGAGAATAACAATAGAACAATGACATATATAAATAGTATTTTGAATTGCATCTTAATAAACATCATCCATTTTTTTCTTCTTATTCTAATCTGGAGTTTAGTTACTAGTGCCAATCTAGTACGAACAAACCTAAAGAACCCTTAAATTCATCTCTCATAATTATTGGGATAGTTCTTACAGTCTTCCTTTCCACACAACAATACTTATATCTTGATTACCAACTACCAAGGTAATCATTATAGAGAGCTTGATATTTATCAATTTTGTCGTGCCTAAATTTAGGTTTAAGCCAGATTTGAAGAAAGCAACTAAAAGGCGCCAGCGTATACTCGATGGTTCTGGAAACTGACAGCAAGCATTGATCTGATTATCAGTTGCTATATCAAGTACTATATCTAATCGAAAGTTCCATTGATTAAGTAATTATCGATCGCAGAAATAGTATAAATATAAGTTGTAAATGCATTCAATAAACAGCATCTTCGAACATAATCTCAATCTATTAGTTACACTCTAAGTTATTTGTTAACTCCTACCATTGGATCTATCTATCAAGACGACAACTGGTAGCAGCAGGACAAAAAAAAAACAAATTCAAGTTACAAAGTTATTTCTCAAGGTTATTCTAAAGGTTATTCTAAAGGTTATCTCTCAAGGTTATTTCTCAAGGTTCTCTTGACGTTCGTTATTGGTTTCTCTACAAGTTTCTCTGATTTTCTCTGGTTCTCTACAAGTCTATGAACGAAGATATTACTATGTCAAGTGCAAATATTGTTGGTAACAACTCTGGTTACGTTCGCAAGGTCCGTGAACCCGATGTTTTTAATGGTGAAAGAGACGCTATTGTTCTAAACGCATGGATTTACTCTTTGGAGTTGTATTTCTCCTTGGTAAAGATTGAAAACACCCAAGAAAAGCTTTTGGTTGGACTTTCTCTGTTGCGAAATGATGCTCAATTGTGGTACTCACAGATGAGTGCCTTTGATAGTGAGCATACACCACAAGATTGGGAAACGTTCAAGACGGCATTGCGTAATGAATTCATACCAATCGATGCCATTGCCAAGGCGCGCGATGGTATGGCTAATCTGGTCCAAGTCTCGAATGTTACGAGTTATATCAACGCATTCAGACGTCTACTATTACAGATCCCGGATATGACGCCTGGTGTAGCTCAAGACAAGTTTGTGAGAGGACTAAAACAACCTCTTCGTCATGCTGTGCGATCTCATTTTCCCAAATCGATGGAGGAAGCTCAGCGTTTGGCTCTTGCCATCGAAGGTGCTGGTGAAGACGAGGTAGTTCAACCTATTAGGCCGAATGTACCGCAACCTCAGTATGAATCGATGGATTTGGATGCAATCCGTGAACTAGTCAATGCTATTAATGGTGTTCCTGGCGGTCGACGTAACTTTAATGCTGGTAACAAACCCAGAAACAATACCAACATTAAATGTTACAATTGTCAAGGTTGGGGACACATGCAAGGTGAGTGCCCCAGCCCTCGTACTAATGGTCGTGGTGGTGGAAAACGATTTGGTGGCTCTTTTAATAAGCATTTAAAAGAGTAAGCGTGTCTGACGAGGGGGGAGATCAGGCACGCTCTAATAGAAGATCCCTCAACAGTATCAAAGTAGGAGATACTGTTCCCAAGACTGGTGGTAATGGTGTTGATCTGTTAGATCTCGATAGCGATCACGAAGTGGATGATCTAAAGGCTGACAGCAATTATTTGTTTAATTTGGAAAAGAACAATAAAACTACTACTGATTTGCCATTGTACTCTTTTGATCTCTATTCCAATGATGGAACTCGTGATTGCCTCAAGCCTATCAAGGTACTGTTGGATACTGGTGCTAGCTCAAACTACATTAGTCCTACATTAGTTAATCCTACAACAATGAAGATCACACCATTACATTCTAAACACGAAGTGGAAACGGCTAATGGACAAGTATCTGTTATCAAGGAAAAGGTGGAATTTTCGGTCTCGGCTAATGGTGTTGGTCAACGTATACAGGCTTATGTGTTTGATACTAAATTTGATCTTATTCTTGGTCAGCAATGGTTCAAACAGTATAAACCTGTTCCCAATTGGTCTAATAACTCTTGGTCTATTCCTGGCCCTCATGGTATTGGTATGGCTGTCTTGTCTCCGGTAAATCTGGTATCTAATGCTCAAGATTTGGTGTATGTCATGGCCAAAAGACAAATGCAGCGCTCTCTGCGAAAAAACAAGATTGATGAATTGTTTTTGGTACATGTCAAAGAGTCTGGTGACTGGCACAACATGGTGGATACTAGTGATAATCTCGGAAAGGATATCTCTAAACTGTTGGATGAGTACAAGGATGTTTTCACGGAAAAACTACCTCCTGGTTTACCTCCTGATCGTGGTATCGAACATGTTATCGAGACTGGTGATGCTGAACCTGTATGCAAACATCCTTTCAAGATGAGTCCTTTAGAATTGGATGAACTACAACGTCAACTAAAGGAATTGTTGGACAAAGGCTTCATCCAACCTAGTTCGTCTCCTTGGGGTGCTCCTGTTCTGTTTGTGCGTAAAAAGTCTGGCGAGCTTCGAATGTGCATTGATTTCAGAATTATCAATTCTTTATGCACTAAAAAGCTCAACACCCCCTTACCTCGTATAGATGAGTGTTTGGAACGCCTCGGCGGGGCTAAATACTTTGCGCAAATCGATCTGACGAGCGGCTACCACTAAATTAGGCTATCTAGCGCAGATGTCCCTAAAACTTGTTTTGTTACACGCTATGGTGCTTTTGAATGGCTTGTGCTTCCTTTCGGACTCCGAAATTCTCCGTCGGTGTTTCAAAATATGATGAACAAGTGTCTTTCTGGCTACATTGATCGATTCGTCCAGCTCTACTTAGACGACATTTTGGTGTACTCTCCAACGGCTGAATCGCATCTGGAACACATTCGTCTAGTTCTGGAAAGGTTTAGGCAGTTCAAGTTATATGCCAACCCGAAGAAATGTAAGTTCAATCAGCGTGAAGTGGAATTTCTAGGCATGAAAGTCTCGGCGGATGGTATCCTACCCTCTGATTCCAAGATCAAAGCTATTAAGAATTGGCCAGTTCCTACTAATGTGCAAGAGGTCCGTCAATTTGTTGGTTTGGCTTCTCACTACCGAAGGTTTATTCGACAATTCTCGTCTGTAGCTGCTCCTTTAACTGAACTCACTAAGGGTACTGGTCCTAAACGTCGCGGCATTATCTGGAGCCAAGAGTGTCAAAAAGCTTTTGATCAATTGAAATCCTTATTAACACATGCCCCTTGTCTCCAGCCTCCTGATGTGAGCAAACCATATATCATTGAGACAGATAGCTCTGACTTTGGTTGCGGTGCGGTGCTCTTGCAAAAAGATGATCAAGGCGTTCTACATCCTTTGGCATTTGAATCTAAGAAATTCTCTATGGCTGAACGTAATTACCCTGCTCAAGAGAGGGAATTACTTGGTGTTTTGCATGCTTTGCGGGTATGGAGATGCTTCATTGACGGTGCAGACTATGTGGTGTATACGGATCACAACCCTTTGCAATATCTAAGGTCACAATCTAAACCCACAGCTCGTTTGGTTCGTTGGTTGTCTGAAATCGAGACTTACGATCCTAAAATACTGTACAAACCTGGCAAAATCAATCAAGTCCCGGACGCTTTATCTCGTCGTGATGGTGCTAGCTGTGTAGCTGCTGAAACTAGTATGGAGCCTTGTTATTTGTACTCTGTTGAGTCAAATATCATGGTACATCCTTCGGATTGGCCTACCTTCTATCTAACCAAGCAAGAGTTAGTTCCTGGTTCGGTGAAACCTTTACTCAAGTCCAATGCTAACCGGTTTATTCTCAAGAATGAAAAGGTCTATCGCAAGGTAAAAATTGGTGAGCGAGAGTTTGAAGCAAGGTTCTGTCCTTTTTCCAATCGTGCTACTCTGGTCAACAGATTCCATGAAGGTTTTGGTCACGCTGGTCAAGGTACTGTCTTTGAGCTTATGCGAAAGCGTTGGTGATGGCCCAATATGCGAGCCGATATTCAAAGCTGGCTAACAACTTGTAAGGAATGTCAGTTAGCTTCTAGTTCTGGTAAAAACAAACGTCATGCCCCAATGGTCTCTTTGGATATACCTCCTGCTTTTGGTCGCTGGCATTTGGATTTTGTCGGTGAATTGCCTTTAACTCCACAAGGTAACAAATGGCTCTTAACTGCGGTTGACTACACTACCAACTGGCCTATTGCTCGTGCCGTACCGGAAGCTACAGCGGAAGCCGTTGCTGATTTCATTTATGAGGAAATCGTAATGCGTTTTGGTTGCCCCCAAGAAATTTTAACAGATCGTGGTGCCAATTTCATGTCCAATGTGGTGAAGCTCTATATGAACCGGGTTAAGACTAATCACAAGTTTACCTCTGCTTTTCATCCTCGAACCAACGGTAAATGCGAACGTCTCAATGGTATTCTCAAGGCTATGCTCAAAAAATACGTAAATGGCGCTATTCACATATGGGATAAATTTGTTGACACTGCTCTTTTCGCTGCCCGGGTTCGTCATCACCGTTCTACTGGTTACTCTCCTTTTTACTTGGTCTATGGTCGTGAGCCGCTACTGCCTGGCGATTATATTCGTCCTTACTTTGATAAGTCAACGTCAAATGATCCTAGAACTATCGCGGAACATACTGCTCGTGCATTGGAAGATCTTGGTCAAGTTCGCGCTGCCGCTGCTCATCGTATGAAGACGGTTTCAGAATCGGACAAAAAACGTTGGGATGCTGCAGTTGAGAAACTTGAATTCGAAATCGGTAATCATGTCCTGCTTAGAAACGAACAGAAGTATGGTCTCGAGTACAACTGGATTGGTCCTTTTATCGTCATTGGTAAAAACTCGGAAACGCATGTTTACAGATTGGAAACTGTTGGTGGCGAACCTTACTCTTCTTGGGTGCATGTTGATCGCTTAAAAGGTGTTAAGGCTGAATCCATTGATACTCCTTGGTACAATCCCACTGTGTCTCGTGCTGCTTGGCGTGAAGAAATGGGTCTCAACTCTAGTAATCAGGCTGTATCTGGTACTTCTAGTTTCTCTGGTACTTCTGGCTCTGTCGATCAACAATCTCGGGGGGGGGGGGGAATGATGTCGTGCCTAAATTTAGGTTTAAACCAAATTTGAAGAAAGCGACTAAAAGGCGCCAGCGTATACTCGAAGGTTCTGGAAACTGATAGCAGGCAATGATATAATTATCAGTTGCTATATCAAGCACTATATCTACTCGAAAGTTCCATTGATTAAGTAATTATCGATCGTAGAAATAGTATAAATATAAGTTGTAAATGCATTCAATAAACAGCGTCTTACTGTAGGGGGAAAAACTGTCCCGTTCGTTTAAAATTTTGTCTTTTTGCACAAGTTTTTGGTCATTTCTTTGTATACAAAGTCGAAATATATATCGTTTGAATGAGAGAAAGTAGTGCTATCTATACATAATTATAACTTTTTCAAAAACTAAAATCCAATGATTTTATTGGTTAAAAAATAAATATAGAAAAATGTACATTTTATTATAAAATCATTAATAGTGAGTTGAACCACCTTTGCTCTTGATGACAGCCTTGATTCGGGCAGGCATACTATCAATATATTTCTGGCACTCTTTTTCTGTTATTTTTTACCACTGAATGTTAATACGCCGCTCTAATTCTTCTTTTGTAGAGGGCCTAGTGGGATACTTATTAAGTCGAAGCTTTAGGAGATGCCAGACATGTTCAATGGGATTAAGATCGGGACTTTGGGGTGGCCAATCCATGATTTCGTCTATGTTAAACCCATTGTCGGTGAACTATTGTTTAGTAATGCCCGATGTATGCGGTGTTGCTCTGTCTTGTTGAAATCGCACATCAGATGGTGTCTTCCCAAAGTGCTCAAGAGTGTCGTTCAATGATGTCTTCGAAATATCGACATACAAGCCCGAGTTTATTGCGTCTTCAATAATGGTAGTACCATAACCAGACCCCTCCGCTGTTATACAACTCCAGAACATGACCCCACCGTCATTTCCCTGCAACTGAGACTTGACTTGATACGACTGCATGATTCGGCCACCATTCGTCCAGTAAAAAGAATTACCATCTGAGCCCCAAAGGTTTATTCTTGTTTCATCCGAAGACACCCAACGACGCCAATCAGCAATAGTAAGATGCCTATGCTTTTTAGCCCACGCCAATCGAAGCCGCTTGTTTGTCTTGCTAACAAAATTGGTCTTTACTTTTCTACGAGATTTAAGTCCATTTCGTCTCAATGACTTGCGGATGCCATTAATTGATATATCATGGCCCATCGATCTTAAAACTTCTTGTGCTGCTCGGGGATTACCTAAAGCACCTGATCGAAGTCCTCTTGACACTAGGGACATAGTTTTAGCACCATGTTTTTTCGGTCTTCCGCCAAGAGGTCTAGTTGGGTCAGGGCAATATAGTTTTCTGAGCCTTGTAAGAGTAGAGTTACCCACTCCTGGATACAAATTTCTTATCTTTGAGAACGAAAGACCACGTTGGAGCAAAGATTGAAGAGTGTTGCGCAAATCTTGTGTTAAACGAGCAGGCATAATGAAAGTTTTGAAAAAAAATAAGAAAGCAAAGAAATAAAGAAAGAAATATGAAAAAACTAGCTTCTTTTATACTTTTAGAATGCTCCTGGGATATTAAATATCCTGAGCATACCGCGGGTAGTTTTTTAGATTTCTTCGATACGTTTATTGGAAGTAAAGATATCAACCACTTTATATCATCTAGAATTACCCACCTAATATTTTTGCTACGTCTCACTTTAGCTGGTTATACTGGAATTAAAAAATAGTCCAGCCATAAGGTTTTTTTGTTGCTGTAATCTTTATAAGCTGTTCTATCGAACGCAGTATGGGGCAGCTTTGTTTTCTGAGTTTTGGCAATATACTGGGTAAAAGTCAAGATTATTTGAACGAACGGGACAGTTTTTCCCCCTACAGTAGAACATAATCTCAACCTTATAGTTACACTCTAAGTTATTTGTTAACTCCAACCATTGAATTTATTTATTAAGACGACATGTATTAGGAAGCGTAGGGTGATCATCACAACTTATATAGTCGAATATCAATAAATGGATTAAAGAAGTCGAGAGGAGACAAAATTTGACCAATCTTGAACAGAAGAAAAACAAACTGAGGTTGAATGATTTTTGGCATCTTTATAACCTGTATCATGATATTCGCTAGGAATGATGGCTGCAATCTCGTTGACAGTTGGCAAGTTTTGAGTGCGCGTATTTTCGCGAACAATTAGCTCCAATCTCATTTGAGGGTTCAATCGAATACGGACATCCTTGTTGATAAAATTTCAGGTCTATTATCCTTCCTCATCAGTCAGAATCTCATGATTATGCTTGTAAATGCAAACAAAGACTTTTTAATATGCATCTGGTTGGCCACGACGACACTATTTTTATTTGAGCCTGTTATATGATTTTGGAGTATGGAGGTTGCATTGAAAAATAAAGAAGAATATGGCTTTATTTTTATTATAAAAAACAAGAAGATAAACCAAGACCAAAGGAGAGAAACTACTATCACTCCAATAGCAGTGATAGCAGTTCACCAGAGAGGGTCGCCAGGCCAGAGTAGGTATCGATAGCCCGACTATTTACAACCGAGTGAGTGAAAGGAGGGTTGACCGCGGCGCACACAAACGATGCCCCCCTAATCACCCACGCCCATCAATAAATTTAGGGCGTAAAGCAGTTTTAAGCAGAGAAACAATATTAGTAAAAGGAACCTTTTGCATTCATAAAAGATACGTACCAGTTTGTATATGACTGCATATGGCCGCTTTGACTCGATTTCACCTCCAGAAAGAATATCAAAGCAGCCATACAGAACAGTTCCCTTGAGGATTGCATTCCCTAGGTTTGATTGCTTTCATACACAGGAGTTTTTTTTAGGACCCTTCACTACCCTTATCCTCACGCATAGCGTATAGTCGTCTCTTGCGGCAGCCAAAACAAGAGGAACTTTTCCTTACTTTGGGCAGATAGCACACGAAGATTATCAGCTTGGTGAGCCGTTACCCCACCAACTACCTACTCTTCAATTACATGATATAGACCACATGCAAAAGAGCACATGATGTAACATGTATACGCGAGATCAACAGCTTGGTAGGCCGTCACCCTACCAACTACCCTATTCTCGTAAAGAACCAATACGGATAGCGTACATAGCAACACGAAAGTTACTAGGAGATGGCATGTATTCCGTAGTATATAAATGGACGCATTTGTGGCTAAATCCGGTTTGGGGAGAGTTCAGGCTAATACTCCATCATCGAATGATTGCCAAGATAGATCTGTATGAGAAGGCAAAGCAACCCAATCTCTTCGTAAAAAGCAGCATCTTTTCAGAACCAAGACCAGTGGCAAGCCGGCCAAGGATATAAAGGCACCACTTGATACCGCCAAAGGACCAGATAGAAAGAGGCCAAGACCAGACAGAGAAGAAAACCAAAAAAGCATACAGAAAGGGGGAGAAAAACCAAAAGACCAGTGTGATTATGCATAAAAATACAACGCGTTTCAGAGTCACATTCCGAAACACTATTATGATGTTACTAACAGCACTACACTGCAAAATTTCCGAGTGGCGTAGAATTATAGGCTTCACTTGGGAGTCCTTTGAATAGAAATTTGGACACGTTTTGAGGGGCGGCGCTGCTGCTAGATAACCCAAATGCTTTTCTGATGATAACAATGATGATTATGACGCTAAGCAATTGCCCTTTCAACTCCATGATCCCCATTTGATCAGCATCGCAACCATCATTGTTATCATCAGCAACACCACCAGCAAAAATAATTCAAGCTCAGTTTGTTTTTCTTCTGTTCAAGATTGGCCAAATTTTGTCTCCTGTCGACTGATGAATTCGTAATAATAAGTCGATGATAATAATCAGTTGTCAACTGTATCTAAAACGAAAGCAAAGAGCTTCTTTATTACAGGGCATCTAACTTGCTTAAATATGGTAGATCCCTGGTCAATGACTACTACGTTGAGATGGTATATAAATAGCAGGCCACTGGGGCCTTATGGATTGTTGGTATAGCTTGTTGAGAGGCCACCTAAGTCGATATGTTTCATGTAGTGTAGGTGGATCTCGATATCTTGACATTGGGGAGATTGAATGTATTGTAGTTCCTGAGGCACCTGTGCACACACAATTGACTGGACTTGTAAACATAGATGTGATGTGATACGACAAACATCATCTATGCTGCTACACTGTAAAAGGTGGCTTGAGGAGAAAGTGAATGTAGCCTAAGATGCATGCTTGTATGCAACATCGACTTCTTTAATCCATTTATTGATATTCGACTATATAAGTTGTGATGATCACCCTACGCTTCCTAATACATGTCGTCTTGATAGATAAATCCAATGGTAGGAGTTAACAAATAACTTAGAGTGTAACTAATACTGTAGGGGGAAAAACTGTCCCGTTCGTTTAAAATTTTGTCTTTTTGCACAAGTTTTTGGTCATTTCTTTGTATACAAAGTCGAAATATATATCGTTTGAATGAGAGAAAGTAGTGCTATCTATACATAATTATAACTTTTTCAAAAACTAAAATCCAATGATTTTATTGGTTAAAAAATAAATATAGAAACATGTACATTTTATTATAAAATCATTAATAGTGAGTTGAACCACCTTTGCTCTTGATGACAGCCTTGATTCGGGCAGGCATACTATCAATATATTTCTGGCACTCTTTTTCTGTTATTTTTTACCACTGAATGTTAATACGCCGCTCTAATTCTTCTTTTGTTGAGGGCCTAGTGAAACACTTATTAAGACGAAGCTTTAGGAGATGCCAGACATGTTCAATGGGATTAAGATTGGGACTTTGGGGTGGCCAATCCATGATTTCGTCTATGTTAAACCCATTGTCGGTGAACCATTGTTTAGTAATGCCCGATGTATGCGGTGTTGCTCTGTCTTGTTGAAATCGGATATCAGATGGTGTCTTCCCATAGTGCTCAAGAGTGTCGTTCAATGATGTTTTCGAAATATCGACATACAAGCCCAAGTTTACTAAGCCTTCAATAATGATATAGTACCATAACCAGGACTCTCCGCTGTTATGCAACTCCAGAACATGACCCCACCGTTATTTCTCTGCAACTGAGACTTGACTTGATACGACTGCATGATTCGGCCACCATTCGTCCAGTAAAAAGAATTACCATCTGAGCCCCAAAGGTTTATTCTTGTTTCATCCGAAGACACCCAACGACGCCAATCAGCAATAGTAAGATGCCTATGCTTTTTAGCCCACGCCAATCGAAGCCGCTTGTTTGTCTTGCTAATAAAATTGGTCTTTACTTTTCTACGAGATTTAAGTCCATTTCGTCTCAATGACTTGCGGATGCCATTAATTGATATATCATGGCCCATCGATCTTAAACTTTCTTGTGCTGCTCGGGGATCATCTAAAGCACCTGATCGAAGTCCTCTTGACACTAGGGACATAGTTTTAGCACCAAGTTTTTTCGGTCTTCCGCCAAGAGGTCTAGCTGGGTCAGGGCAATATAGTTTTCTGAGCCTTGTAAGAGTAGAGTTACCCACTCCTGGATACAAATTTCTTATCTTTGAGAACAAAAGACCACGTTGGAGCAAAGATTGGAGAGTGTTGCGCAAATCTTGTGTTAAACGAGCAGGCATAATGAAAGTTTTGAAAAAAATAAGAAAGCAAAGAAATAAAGAAAAAAACATAAAAAACTAGCTTCTTTTATACTTTTAGAATGCTCCTGGGATATTAGATATCCTGAGCATACCGCGGGTAGTTTTTTAGATTTCTTTGATGTGTTTATTGGAAGTAAAGATATCAACCACTTTATATCATCTAGAATTACCCACCTGCAGTGAAATCTGGTTTAAATAGATTTCACAAAAAAATAAAGCAATAGTAAAATACAATAGAAATCAACTGTATTTTATTTTGTGTATAAAATGAACTGAAGATCCTGGAATTGAGTAAAAAAAGAAGAGTATTTATACATTTGCATCTAGCTTGTAGGATTAGTGATGATAGAGAGCAATAGGTGCTGCTATTGCGATAACTGGCAAATGTTGATGTTTGGTTTAAAGTGGTAATCAATGCAGGAGCACTGGCCATAAGGGTCGATTTGAGTAACCTTGATGGGCTTGGGTGAGCTATCGTCATAGCATGATTTAATGTAACCTTGATGGTTTAAAGTGTGATGTTTGTTATTGAAGCATGGAATCCTTTATCTGGGATATTGTGCAACTATGGCAGCAGGACATAGTTGTCATATTTGAATATGCTTGTTATTAATTTAATTCTATTTGGATAAAGATACCATCACCTATTACGACCATCATGGGTGTGATTGAATACACTGTGATCAGGAGTGATTCATTCACACGATGTGCGATATAAGCATGCATCTTTACTTTAGTATTTTTAAATGGGTTTTTTGATGTGCATTTGAGCGCTTTCATTAATAGATCCAAATAGCATGAATTTGAATGAGTGCTATTTGATGAACTTTGGTTTTCAATTAAGTTGCGTTTGGGTGGCTATTTCATTACATTGCCCCCAGCCAAACTTTTTGTGGGAAAAAGTTGACAGAGATATGAATTTAGACGACCAAAAGTGATTTGATTGGAACATGTACAAGGAAGGAAGACATAGATATAAGCAAGAGCAGAGAAACAAGTGCCGAAGGCAGTGGAGGAAGGAAAGCTGGAAGCTACTAATGTTTGCGGCGAGTGTTTTCGCGGCTTGTGTGATCAGTGCCTGCTTTTTGCTTGTTACCAGCCTGTTTTGAGGGGCGTTTGTTTGTAGGTAGTGGTGCATGTCTTTGATGTTGCAGTTCCTTGTTGAGCTTGACCTTTTCCCAGTATTTTTTGATTGGAATGGGAGAGGAGAACAGATCAGCTGTAATGTATTCATTTTCACGTTCAGAACAACCAGCCCATTTAACTAGGTATTCGATCTCATCATCATCGCGGTAGCGATGATCGCGAATGTCCTCAACTTCAAAGATTTCGTCTTCAATGGTAGTTTCATCAATGTTGACAGGTTTGAGTTCAGAAGGAGTATATTCACGATGCATGAGAGAATTGGTTTCGTCTTTTAGAATGTAATTGCCAGCTTGAGTACGCTTGACAACGAAATATGGGCCAGCATAGAGAGGCGCGAGTTTGGATGAACGACCTTCTTCAAGGCGGACCATGACAGGAGAGTCAAAGGCTAGTTCAGGTAGGATGTATCGACGTTTATCCATACGCTTATTGTATTCCTCAGCAAGCCGTTGTGTACGCTCTTGGAGAGCAGGAAACACGATGGTATTCATGTGTTCGATACGCTGTTGGAGCTCTTGAATGGATAGTGCAGGACGTCCATTGAGGTTGAGTTTATTTGGATTGGGATTGACGTTAACCTGACGAGCAAACATGAGACTGAATGGGGTACTGGCAGTACGCTCTTTGACTTTCATGTTGAGTGCAAGTTGGACGATGGGTACGCGATCATCCCAGTTATGCGTGTCATTACCACACATTTTGCGTAGCGTATGCTCGAATTGTTTGATAGCGTTCTCAGCACTACCATTGGATTGTTTGTAGTAAGGAAGAGAATGTCGCTGCTTGATGCCAAGCGTTTTAGTGAAATGATCCATGAGATTGGATTTGAATTCCTTTCCATTGTCAGCTTGTTGGATGCTAATAGCAACACCATAATCACCATAGATGGATAGTATGGCTTGAGCGACTGTAGCGCCATTTTTGTTAGGAATTGGACGAGCTATAATGTAGCGAGTACAGAGATCAATCACAACCAGCACATAAACATTTCCCTTATCGGTGATCGACATAGGACCTAAGATATCCATAGCAATGTGATCAAAGGCATCAAAGCTGACGATGCTTTTAGCAGGGTTGAAACCTCGACGAGCGACGTTGTGCTTTGCACATTCAGGACATGCTTTAAGTATTTCCTTGCAATCAGCGTAGATGGTGTTCCAATGTAAACCCAAATACGTGTGGATATGTTGAACCACAGACTCAATGCCAAAATGGCCTATTTTATGTGCATCTTTGATGATTTGAGCCCGACCTGCTTCTGGAGGAGCAATGTAATCCGTTGTAGAATTCTGGAATTCTTTGCTATTTAGTTTCACAGCAAGTACGTTGAGATTGCGGTCTTGAGAATAGACTGTGCGTTGACGGTTTACTTCAATCTTTTTGTTGGTGTCCCTTTTGATCAGAATGAGCTTATGCAGTTTTCTCATCTGTCGATTATTTTCATCTTCCAACCATTTGTCTTCATCGATTATTGGATATACCCTTGAGAGAGCATCACAGAGAACATTTTCAATGCCTTTCACATGTGAAATTGTGAAGTGAAATTCTCCCAGGATTTCCAAGTAGCTCTGGAGCGTACTGTTTAGTGAAGTAGATGTGAACATGTAGGTCAATGCCAAATGATCGGTCAGGACCTCGATATCATTATGACCCCACAGTAGCGATCTAAATTTGATGAATCCAAAGACAACAGCGGCACACTCTCTACGGTTTGTAGACCAGTTGCGCTCAGCTGAATTGAGAGATCTGCTAACAAATGCAATATGCTTGATTCTACCCAGTTTATCCTTTTGATAAAGACAGGCAGCGATGCCATAGAGACTAGCATCGCATTGGAGGAACATTTTGTCGTCCAACACTGGAGCATGCAGTATTTGGTTTGAGAGCAGTATTTGCTTGATGGTATTGAACCGATCAGTATGCAATTGTGTCCAATTCTTTTTTACGTCACTGTCATTTTGAAGACTATCGATGGGCTCAGCAACCTTGGACAGCATGGGACAAAAGTTTCGCAGATGGGAAACGACACCCATAAGCGAGCGAACTTGTTTTGCAGTTTTGGGAATGGGCCATTCGTCTATGTCAGATAAACGACGCATATCAATCTTTTGTAGGCCAGGTCCAACCACAAAGCCTAGTAAAAAGACTGATGTCTGGAACCATGAACATTTTTTCACATTGATGCGCAGGTTGACGGATGTCAAGCGATTAACGGCAAGATTGATAAGCTTGATGTGGCTTTTCTCACAGATACTATGCAGGACACAGTCATCTATGTAGTGTTCAATGCCACCCCATACTTTGGTTGGATCAACTTGGGAAGAATCCATGTTCTTTTCCATTTCGAATTTTAGTTCGTCGGATAAACTAGTGAATAAAATTGACATGCATTTTACGAACAGAGAGCTCATAAATTTTAGGCCAAAAGGGGCCCTACACCATCTGTAAAAAATGCTATTATGCGAGAATATAAGGGCATTGCGAGATGCTTCATGCACACCATATGAATAGTATGCTTGGTGTAAGTCAATTTTACTTATTATGCGTGCGCTAGAGGACACTCGTTCAAAGATTTCGTGAACCTTGGGAACCGCATAATTCTCATGGTAATTGTCATCAATGGACGCATTGATGCGACGAAGATCACAACACACTCTCAATTTGGTGGGTTGATCGTTCTCATCCTTCTTTGTCACCGTAATCAGAGGTGAATGGAACACTGATGAGGGTTTGCAGCGTTCAACAATCTTATTTTGAAGCCATTCTTTGATTTGCTTGTCAATCTCGGCATGCGAGTTGATGGATAATGGATACTGGCGAATGAAGCAATCCTTGGGATTGGATATAGGAACATGCACTACACTTTCAGGCATGGAACATACTGCGTCAGCAGGGATGTTCTTGTTGGCATTCAGAGATTGTTCGATCTGTTGTAGAAGGATTCGACGTTTCTGAGAAGTACCATAATCAGCATTTTCTGGATTATAGACGTTTTCAGTGTCATAGTTTATATTCTTGAATTGAGCAATTTCGTTTTCGGTGTCAGGAAAGCAATGAGCTACTCCACTAAGATAGATGTTGAGGCGAGGCAAGATGTCGACTCCTAGGAGTACATCAAACTCTTCAGCCATGGAATCATTGAAGTCAATGATTTCAAAGGAATGTTCAAATGTGATTCCATTCATATAAGTTACTTTGATGGGTTCGGTGCTTCCAATGCGTTCAGCTTTAGATGCACTACCATCTTTGTTCATGCTCATGTATATCAAAAAGGTTAAATAACCACCCAATGCTTTGATATTTTTGACGGTAGAGAATTTTTTATTCAAAACGGATTTGTTAATAATGCTAACATCTGAACCAGGATCCACCTTTCCGATGATTCTAATGTTATTGAGAAGCAATGGTGTTATTAAATTGAAAGTGTTTTTGTTTGATGTGGAAGACTTACATTCTTTGTCTTCCATAGCCTCGCGGAAGCGGTCACTTTCGCTGGACCCGGAGTCCTTTTGCTTTCCTTTGCCATTACGGGAATGACGCTTTTGTTTCTGACTACTGGAGCCAGTTGTATAGGGTCGATGACCGCTATTTTCTCTTCTCACGCTCAACACCTTGAACGAGCCCTTCATAGCTTGGTACTCAGGGCAAGAGTGACCGTGGAACCAAGTTTTGCCACATCACTTGCAGAAAGTGTTTCCGCTGGCCTTCTTGGGTACGTTTGCATTTTCAACTACACGTCTTGATGAAGAACCACCTTTGTTCAGACGACAGTCCTTCTCGTGATGTCTGGCCTGAGAGCCTCCATGGTTTGAGCAGTAGTAACGAGGAGCAGAAGAAGAAGCAGCAGTAGAGGAAGAGAATCCAGATGAACCGGATGAGGAGGACGAAGCACGAGAACCACCATGTCTCTTTGCGTTGACAGACGAAACAGGACACTTTTGACTGTTGAGGACGTTCATGGCACAGGTAACAGTCTGGCTGGCGGTGAAGTTAGAACATCCAGGAAAGTGAACACCAAGAACGGCGTTGATTTGGATTTGCCATTCATTAGGGAAACCAAGCAAGAACGTATCACCAAGGGTGGTATCTTCAGAAAAGTAGCCTGCCTCCATCATAGCCCGAGCGAAGCGGTTGTAGTACTCCTCCGTAGTTTCTCCAGATCGCATGGTAGCGGTTTGAACTTCACGACGAGCATCCAAGCGTAGAGCAGCATTACTGAACTTGGACGTGAATTTTTCCTTAGCCATGGACCACGACTTTGCTGTCAGCAGGTCTTGATTCAACCAGAGATCAAGGTCGTATGGAATCGTGAGTGGAATGTATCGCCGCCATACATTTTTGACAGCCTTGCCTGAAGACGAAATTACCTTCTCAAAGGAGCGCAGAAAATGGTGAATCGAATCATAGGAGATTTCGTTGGGAAAGTACTTGGTGGCATGCGAACGAAGTTGGAATTTAGGTAGGTCTTGCTTGGACAATGAGATGCCCTCATTGTCACCAGTGAGTGATGCGGTGACATTAGATTCGGATAGCTTGGCTGAGTGTTTGACAGTGGAGATCAGACGATTCAGGTCCTCGATCTTGGATCGCATATCTTCAATATGCTTTTGACCGTGCTCATTGTTCATATCAGTTCCCTCGACCATGTCCAGCAACAGACGCACAAACGAATCCCGACGCCAGACCAATTTCTTGATGGAATTCAACGTGCTAGAACCAGCAGCAGAGGAGGATGCATTACCTGATGAACATGATGTCGACGCAGACAAATGAGAAGTAACTTGAGATGAGGATTCACCACCATCATGGGTGTGATTGAATACACTGTGATCAGGAGTGATTCATTCACACGATGTGCGATATAAGCATGCATCTTTACTTTAGTATTTTTAAATGGGTTTTTTGATGTACATTTGAGCGCTTTCATTAATAGATCCAAATAGCATGAGTTTGAATGAGTGCTATTTGATGAACTTTGGTTTTCAATTAAGTTGCGTTTGGGTGGCTATTTCATTACACCACCTAATATTTTTGCTACGTCTCACTTTAGCTGGTTATACTGGGATTAAAATATAGTCCAGCCATAAGGTTTTTATGTTGCTGTAATCTTTATAAGCTGTTCTATCGAACGCAGTATGGGGTAGCTTTGTTTTCTGAGTTTTGGCAATATACTGGGTAAAAGTCAAGATTATTTGAACGAACGGGACAGTTTTTCCCCCTACAGTAGATTGAGATTATGTTCGAAGATGCTGTTTATTGAATGCATTTACAACTTATATTTATACTATTTCTGCGATCAATAATTACTTAATCAATGGAACTTTCGAGTAGATATAGTACTTGATATAGCAACTGATAATCAGAACAATGCTTGCTATCAGTTTCCAGAACCTTCGAGTATACGCTGGCGCCTTTTAGTCGCTTTCTTCAAATTTGGCTTAAACCTAAATTTAGGCACGACATCATTCCCCCCCGAGATTGTTGATCGACTCTGATCAACTTGATCGACAGAGCCAGAAGTACCAGAGAAACTAGGAGAAGTACAAGATACAGCCTGATTACTAGAGTTGAGACCCATTTCTTCACGCCAAGCAGCACGAGACACAGTGGGATTGTACCAAGGAGTATCAATGGATTCAGCCTTAACACCTTTTAAACGATCAACATGTACCCAAGACGAGTAAGGTTCACCACCAATCGTAACCAACTTGTAGACATGGCTTTCCGAGTTTTTATCAACGACAATAAAGGGACCCATCCAATTGTATTCAAGACCGTATTTCTGTTCGTTTCTAAGCAGGACATGATCACCAACTTCAAATTCCAGCTTCTCAATAGCCGCATCCCAACGTTCTTTGTCGGATTCAGAGACCATTTTCATACGATGAGCAGAAGCAGCACGGACTTGACCAAGACTTTCCAATTCACGAGCAGTATGTTCAGCCACAGTTCTAGGATCATTTGCTGTCAACTTATCGAAATAAGGACGAGTATAATCCCCAGGAAGCAGTGGTTCACGACCATATACCAAATAAAAAGGAGAATAACCAGTAGAGCGATGATGACGAACCCGAGCAGCAAAGAGAGCCGTGTCAACAAATTTATCCCACATAAAAATAGCACCGTTAACGTATTTTCTTAACATAGCCTTGAGAATACCATTGAGACGTTCGCATTTACCATTAGTTCTAGGGTGGAAAGCAGAAGTAAACTTGTGATTAACCTTGACTCTATGCATGTAGAGTTTCACCACGTTTGACATAAAATTAGCACCACGATCTGTCAAGATTTCCTGGGGGCATCCAAAACGCATCACGATTTCCTCGTAGATGAAATCAGCAACGGCTTCTGCTGTGGCTTCCGGTACCGCACGAGCAATAGGCCAATTCGTAGTGTAATCAACCGCAGTAAGAAGCCATCTGTTACCTTGAGGTGTCAGAGGTAACTCACCAACAAAATCCAAGTGCCAACGACCAAAAGCAGGAGGAATATCCAGAGAAACCATTGGAGCATGATGCTTATTTTTACCAGAACTAGAAGCCAACTGACATTCCTTACAAGTAGATAACCAGCCTTGAATATCAGATCGCATATTGGGCCACCACCAGCGTTTGCGCATAAGCTCAAACACAGTACTTTGACCAGCATGACCAAACCCTTCATGGAATCTGTTCACCAAGGTAGCACGGTTTGAGAATGGACAGAACCTTGCTTCAAACTCTCGTTCACCAATTTTCACCTTGCGATAAACCTTCTCATTTTTGATGACAAACCTGTGAGTGTTGGACTCGAGTAGAGATTTCACCGAATCGGGAACTAACTCCTGTTTGGTTAAATAGAAAGTTGGCCAATCCGACGGATGTACCATTATATTTGACTCGACAGAGTACAAATAACGAGGTTCCATACTAGTATTAGCGGCCACACAGTCAGCACCATCACGACGGGAAAGATCATCCGGGACTTCATTGATTTTGCCAGGTTTGTACAATATTTTAGGAGCGTAAGTCTCGATTTCTGATAACCAACGGACCAAACGAGCTGTAGGTTTAGATTGCGATCTTAGATACTGTAACGGATTATGATCAGTATATACCACGTAGTCAGCACCATCAATGAAGCATCGCCAGACCCGCAAAGCATGCAAAACACCAAGAAGTTCCCTCTCTTGCGCAGGGTAGTTACGTTCAGCCATAGAAAATTTCTTAGATTCGAATGCCAAAGGATGTAAAACGCCTTGGTCATCTTTTTGCAAAAGTACCGCACCACAACCAAAGTCAGAGCTATCTGTCTCAATGATATATGGTTTAGTCACATCAGGAGGTTGTAGACAGGGAGCATGAGTCAATAAGAATTTCAATCGATCAAAAGCTTTTTGACACTCCTGACTCCAGACAATGCCACGACGTTTAGAACCAGTACCCTTAGTAAGTTCAGTTAGAGGGGCTGCCACAGACGAGAATTGACGGATGAACCTTCGGTAATGGGAAGCCAAACCAACAAATTGACGAACCTCTTGCACATTAGTGGGAACAGGCCAATCCTTGATCGCTTTAACCTTCGAATCAGAAGGCAGAATGCCTTTTGCCGAGACCTTCATGCCTAAGAACTCCACTTCACGCTGATTGAACTTACATTTCTTTGGGTTGGCATACAACTTGAACTGCCTAAATCTTTCCAAAACTAGACGAATGTGTTCCAGATGCGATTCAGCAGTTGGTGAATACACCAAAATGTCATCTAAGTAGAGCTGGACGAATCGATCAATGTAGCCAGAGAGACACTTGTTCATCATATTTTGAAACACCGACGGAGAATTTCGGAGTCCGAAAGGAAGCACAAGCCATTCAAAAGCACCATAGCGTGTAACAAAACAAGTTTTGGGAATATCTTGCTTGGACAGCCTAATTTGGTGGTAGCCGCTCGTCAGATCGAACTGAGCAAAGTATTTAGCGCCACCGAGACGTTCCAGGCACTCATCTATACGAGGTAAGGGAGTATTAAGCTTTTTAGTGCAAAGAGAATTGATAATTCTGAAATCAATGCACATTCGAAGCTCACCAGACTTTTTACGCACGAACAGAACAGGAGCACCCCAAGGAGACGAACTAGGTTGGATAAAGCCTTTGTCTAACAATTCCTTTAATTGACGTTGTAGTTCATCCAATTCTAAAGGACTCATTTTGAAAGGATGTTTGCATACCGGTTCAGCATCACCAGTCTCGATAACATGTTCGATACCACGATCAGGAGGTAAACCAGGAGGTAGCTTTTCCGTGAAAACATCCTTGTACTCATCCAACAGTTTAGAGATATCCTTTCCGAGATTATCACTAGTATCCACCATGTTGTGCCAGTCACCAGACTCTTTGACATGTACCAAAAACAATTCATCAATCTTGTTTTTTCGCAGAGAACGCTGCATTTGTCTTTTGGACATGACATACACCAAATCTTGAGCATTAGATACCAGATTTACCGGAGACAAGACCGCCATACCAATACCATGAGGGCCAGGGATAGACCAAGAGTTATTAGACCAATTGGGAATAGGTTTATACTGTTTGAACCATTGTTGACCAAGAATAAGATCAAATTTAGTATCAAACACATAAGCCTGTATACGTTGACCAACACCATTGGCCGAGACCGAAAATTCCACCTTTTCCTTGATAACAGAGACTTGTCCATTAGCCGTTTCCACTTCGTGTTTAGAATGTAATGGTGTGATCTTCATCGTTGTAGGATTAACTAATGTAGGACTGATGTAGTTTGAGCTAGCACCAGTATCCAACAGTACCTTGATAGGCTTGAGGCAATCACGAGTTCCATCATTAGAACAAAGGTCAAAAGAGTACAATGGCAAGTCAGTAGTAGCTTTATTGTTCTTTTCCAAATTAAACAAATAATTGCTGTCAGCCTTTAAATCATCCACTTCGTGATCGTTATCCAAATCTAACAGATCAACACCATTACCACCAGCCTTGGGAACAGTATCTCCTACATTGATACTGTTGAGGGATCTTTTATTGGAGCGTGCCTGATCTCCCCCCTCGTCAGACACGCTTACTCTTTTAAATGCTTATTAAAAGAGCCACCAAATCGTTTTCCACCGCCACGGCCATTATTGCGAGGACTGGGACATTCACCTTGCATGTGTCCCCAACCTTGACAGTTGTAACATTTAACGTTGGCATTGTTTCTGGGCTTACTACCAGCATTAAAGTTACGACGACTACCAGAAATACCATTTATAGCATTGACCAGCTCACGAATTGTGTCCAAATCCATGGATTCAGGCTGAGGTTGAGGTACGTTTGTTCTAATAGGTTCAGCTGCTACCTCATCCCCGCCGGCACCTTCAATAGCTAGAGCCACACGTTGAGCCTCCTCCAAAGTCTTTGGGAAGTGGGATCGAACTGCATAACGTAGAGGCTGTTTCAAGCCTCTAATAAATTTGTCTTGAGCTACACCTGGAGTCATGTCTGGAATTTGTAGTAGCAAACGTCTGAATGAATTGATGTAACTAGTGACACTTGATACTTGAACCAGATTAGCCATACCATCACGAGCCTTGGCAATGGCATCGATTGGTATGAATTCATTACGTAATGCCGTCTTGAACGTTTCCCAATCTTGAGGGGCATGGTCACTGTCAAAGGCACTCAATTGCGAATACCATAATTGAGCATCGTTTCGCAGCAAAGAAAGACCAACCAACAGCTTTTCTTGTGTATTTTCAATTTTTACCAAGGAGAAATACAACTCCAAAGAGTAAATCCATGCGTTCAGAACAATAGCGTCTCTTTCACCATTAAAAACATCGGGTTCACGGACCTTGCGAACGTAACCAGAGTTGTTACCAACAATATTTGCACTTGACATAGTAATATCTTCGTTCATAGACTTGTAGAGAACCAGAGAAACTTGTAGAGAAACCAATAACGAACGTCAAGAGAGCCTTGAAAAATAACCTTGAGAGATAACCTTTAGAATAACCTTTAGAATAACCTTGAGAAATAACTTTGTAACTTGAATTTGTTTTTTTTTTGTCCTGCTGCTACCAGTTGTCGTCTTGATAGATAGATCCAATGGTAGGAGTTAACAAATAACTTAGAGTGTAACTAATAGATTGAGATTATGTTCGAAGATGCTGTTTATTGAATGCATTTACAACTTATATTTATACTATTTCTGCGATCGATAATTACTTAATCAATGGAACTTTCGATTAGATATAGTACTTGATATAGCAACTGATAATCAGATCAATGCTTGCTATCAGTTTCCAGAACCTTCGAGTATACGCTGGCGCCTTTTAGTCGGTTTCTTTAAATTTGGCTTAAACCTAAATTTAGGCACGACAAAACAAGTTGAGGGGCTATGGCCCAATGGATAAGGCGTCTGACTACGAATCAGGAGATTCCAGGTTCGACCCCTGGTAGCCTCAATTTCTTTTTGCACTTTGAAACAAATAAAACGTCTCATTTTAATACTTCATGATTGATGCCGCATAATACATTGCTCAAAATTTTGCATGGTCACAACTGACAACGTGCCTTATACCACACTAATGAACAGATGAATGACACAATAAAAATGATTCTTATTGATGATATGACAACAACGCAAAAGAAACTACTCTAAATTGGCAGGCTTATTTGGCAGAAGCACTCGCTTGCTGTTGCTTACGACGTAACAGTTTTGCTTCCTTTGGACCTAATTGCATGCCGTCTTGAGAAAAATCTTGCTTCCAGAGCACTTCTTCAGCAAATGTATCCTTTCCAAGTGCACAATTTTCTTTGCACGTGTAAACAAACAATGATCCCCAATCCAAAGAATCGACAGCAACGTGATTAACACCGATAAAGTTTAGCAATGTAGACAGGATTTGGAATTCAAAGGTGCGTGGAGCATGGCAACGGTCGCATTCGGGTATAGATTCAGGTTTGTAATTAGCTTGAACCCATAGAGGTTCGCGTACAGGCATATCGTATTCAACACGATCGTAACGAATCACTTGATCAGGGTTCAATTGAATCTTCAATTGGAATTGCAAGAACGCATCATCGACTGCTACTTCGGTATCTTCTTCTTGTTCATCACCTGCCAGCACCAATGCCTTAGAGTCAGATTGTTGCTCGTCTGGGTTGTTCTCTTTGAAAAATGCTGCTTGACTCTCTTCCTCTTCTTCATCTTGGTCTTTGCCCTCTGGTTCACTCACAATCTCCTTTTCTAAAAAGATACGAGCTGCACGTAAATTATCCACAATCTTTTGCTCCTCAGAAGTCAATGTTTTGTTGCAAAATTCCTTGTGTCTACACATGTTCCAATCTGACATTTGGTGTTCACGGGAACAGTAAGCTACTGAACCGCATTGGCCGCAAAATTTAGATCCACCAAGGCCACAAATGACACACTGCGTGGGCGCTTTGAAGGATTTGGGTGTAAACTGTTTTTGATCGGCATGCTCATCTTCATCTTCATCATCGTCTGATTCGACAGGAGGCGCATAGTAAGGATTTTCGCGAGGCAATTGAGATCTATACACCTTAAAGCTACAAAGCACAATGATTAACATCCATAGTGAAGTGTAGCAATTGCAGTGTCATACCTTTTAGTCCAATCTTGCTTAACACAGCCACCCTTCTTGCAGCAAAACACATAGACAGTTCTATGAAAAGCCTCAGCTGGTTGATCTTCAGGTGTGTATAACTATTAGGTTGGTTGAGAACGATTGCTGTCAAAAGAGAGGTACACCTATTTACCTGCAATAGAAGACTCATGGGCTGTTCACAATTGCCACAAGTAGCATTCTCGGCTGACAGAATGTGTTCAGGATTCAACCAAGCCTATAGTAGTGTTATTGAGTATGTCAATTCATGTCAAAGAGAAGGGGCTGGGAAATATTACTGGCTTGCCACCTGATTTGCTTGGAAATGTATCTGCTGTAAGTGGTGTTTCAGGATCTTCGGCGTATCCAAGTTGACAAGTATATTTGTCATAGGACAAGGCTTCACTGAGTTGTTTGGGATCGAGTTCGGATACGTCGCTGTCAGTATCTGTAGCAAGTTTATTTGACATGATGATAGACTAGAATGTTAAAGAACAAAAAAAAGGAAGGTTAAAAAAACTGTCCGGTAATGTGGATTACTTTTTCTGGTGGCTTTTCATTAAGTCTGTCGTTTGAATAATGCTGTAGTCAGGGCAGGAGTTGACTAAAGCTGAACAACCACAGAATTATGCGCCAACGTTTCGATGTGTTCGACAGCCTGTTGCTGTTACATTTATAGCTTCATAATCTGACACATATTCCGTCAAATGTTGTCGAATCAATTTGTGAACATGAGACTTACACTGAATCAGAGTATCAGACAAGAGAGCACATATAAATGATAGACATTGCCCTATAAAAGATACTTTCCTGGATCCTGTTTTCTTGCAAGTTGTGGAGATTTTGATTGCTAAGCGTTACATACAAATCATCGCAACAAAGTAGATGATCAGTGTTGTAATCCGTATTTATAGATCTCTATTGTATCATCATTTGCCACGTGAAACGCCTTTTCATCTTTGCATACTCGCTGATTTGTTTGCACTTGGATTTGTACACGAACATTGTTCCCCTTTAACTTGCATAGGTAATAGGGTGTACATACAGGCTAGCGTAAGAAACATATGGCCAGCGCTTGAGTACTTGTCGTTCGTATAATAGCAAAGGATCAGTTGTATTTTTAGCTTGCAAGGTGAGACATAATAATCATTGATGTCAAAATGGTTTCAGAACACTATTTAGCTTCACGTGGGATGTACTTCATATATTGCCAATTGATCAGCTATTACTTTAACAAGAGAAACATCCAGTTCAAGCTGTATGTTTCTTTTGACAAATCAAGGCTCGTTTATGGGTTTTAGCTTGAATCTATTTCCATGTTTATACCAATGTTGACGTTTTGGAGCGCAATTTGTATTTAACATGATTATGGATTCCAGTTTACAGTAGTAACTTCTTTTTTTATCAACATGCCGCCAACATTTCTATCCCTCACCTCGCTTGCAAAGAAAGAGCCCTCAACAAACCGTATTCGACTCGCTGCAGTATCCAACTACAAATTAGCACAAATGACATTCGCACCACCAGATGATCGCACGTTAAGAAAAACAGCATTGATCAAGAATCTAGTAGAGATCGTCTACAAGCATACACCGAATGAGCAACTCACAAAGCATATGGTGCGCTGGGAGTACTTTACGCCTGAATCACTGGAGGATATGACGCAAAAAGATGTCGAAAAGATCATTTATCGGTATTCTCAGGTTGTATATAGCACTGCCATCACATTGGGAAAAGAGGGCAGCAAGAAGGAGCAGCGGTTTTTGTGTTCTGATTATCCAGAGATCACCGCTGAAGTTCGGGAAATGGATGAAATGAGTGCTTACTACGCTTCCTTGTTCTCCAGCTCTGTATTCTCTAAGGATACATTATTTCAAGATGAAGCTAGCTCGTCTTACTCTGAATCTGATATTGACATGAAAGATATTGATGATAAGATACCAGAAAAACCTATGCAACCTCTTCCACAGCCGTTTCAATCCAAGCTGCAAATTTTGTCCACTTCACAGCCAACATATTCGTCACAGCGTCCCAACAACAGCTATGACAATAGTAGCAATGAAAAAAGCACAAGCAGGTTGAGCTGGCTCAGCGATACAGGCGTACCAACAAACAGCGCGGTTGCTCTCAACTTGGCAAGCGAAATGATGACCCTATTTGACATGGAATTCAACGTAGATCTGTCCGTCCTCTCCCTGCATGAACTAAAAAAGCTTGAAAGTAGCAATGGCAGCACGACAAGTTTGCACAAAGTATTTAGCGCCAATGAATACCAATCTTCCGAAGAAGATGATAATGATTATGAGGAAGAATCAGGGGAAGAGGAAGACCAGCAAGTAGTAGAAGGACATCAGATTGATCTACCACATTTGACAGCGGGGAAACAAAGGCAGCAGGATCATCCACAGGAAAAGTCTGGCAGTAAGAAGAAGGCCTTCAAGTTGATACCGACATTGAAGCAACTGGGCAATAGAAGAAATAAGAGTAGCAGTGACGAAAGCATCTCATTTGCTTCGCTCAGTATAGCCCCTGCAGCACCAACACACAGTCAATACAGAGCACATCCTTCACCAGCACACAACTCAAACCATCAGTACTACTATTCTTCGTCATTATCCTCAGACAGTGAACAAGAAGAGGAGAAAGAAGAAGAAAGTGATGATGATATACCAACCCAGAGCGTACCGTACAGTTGCATTGGCCCTAATGCGAGAAGCATTACCCCGCCCAATAGAACTTCATCACTGGATTACAGAACTTCATTACGAGACAGATTCAAGCTATCAGACAAAGACTCCTCAGAAACATCATCGGATTACTTTAATGACTCGGTTGATACATTTCAAGTAGAACTAAACTGCAGTCGCGATTCAGCAGGTGTTGATTCGACCTCATTCAAGGGATTTCTGAGTGCGTTGAGCAGTATCCGCAAGACAAGGTCAAGAAGCAACAGCACCAAGCAAGATTCAGACGGAAATTACCCAACTATTTCGAGTACTCAGTCAATCATGAAGGAAGAATCGAGCTTCGATAGCGAGAGCATGATATACAATGACTCAAAGCGCAAAAACTCGATACAAAAAGTGATCAAATACCTTGGCACTCGTAGTTCATATGGTAACAAAACTGCTTTTCGACGAGGATCAGTTACTTCAAGCAGTTTATCCGTATCAGCAACATCCACCATTATGTCTGGGTCAAGTCTATTTTCTGAACCTCATCGTACCCAGGCAGCTAAAACATCTTCATCACATACTTCTCCTATCATATTGTCGCCTCGAGTAGCTAAAAGACATGGGGTATACACAACATCCATCATATCAGATACATCTTCCTTTAATTGGGCTGAAGAAACTCGACAAAAGGATGAATTTGGGTCTATTCATTCTAAGGCGAGCAGTAATAAAACAATGCCTGCATTTTTTAGTAGCAACAAAAAACAGCAGCAGCAGCAGCAGTGCCTTGCAAGGCCTTCCTCTACGACATCACTTGGTGGGTTCTTGAAAAGACTCACTGCATTCAGCAGAAAAGACAAACATTTGCAGAGAGCATAGTTTCAATCACTTTTATAATAAAGACCGTGAATACACATTTGCACAAAAACGCCGTGATATAGATAAATATGATTTATTTCGACACACCAAAGTTTATCATTCTTCATTAACAGACAAGACCGAGTCATCATGATGAATGCCTGATCTTGCCCAAAACATACAGAGCCTAAGCCAGACACATTCTCTAAACAAGCATTGGATTGTTTTCTGGCTCTGGAGTCCCAATCTAACATGCCTAATAAATACATAAAAATCACATACGGCTACTAGACGATCGCGACAGGAGCGATCAATGGTATAGGAATCTGTATCCTGCTCTTTTAACCGAAATCGAAAGAGCGGTGCTTGCAATTCCGTCCCACATCCATAGCATAGTTGCTTCACCACAGCAGACGCAGATGAAGGGCGAAATCGACTCGCAAGTTGAGCGAATGAAGATCTTCTTGCCACAATCAGTGGTGCAGTAACAGCAGTAGAAGCGCTAGAAGCAGCAGTATCGTGCGACAAACGTTTCATAAAGCTCGTCTCTGATTCAATAAAGCAGGACTGATGAAGAATAGCATCTAGGGCTCTTTTCCAAGAGAGATGCCCACCCTTCGCATTATTTCCGAATCGAAGACAGGGCTCGATGTCCAATTCGAGGCACTGTTTCATGAATTGCAGCTTGTGTATGTGTTCCAAAGGTGTTTTTGGTGCCAATGTCAAAAAACCCTTGAATAAGTTCAACCAATTATGGTCTAAATATGCAGCTGTAGAAATGCCATGCTGAATAGAGTGTAACTGTGGCTCTTGTAGTGGTGATATGTGCTGTGCTGATGGTTGTTGATCCAATGGGTGTACAAACGGCTCATATAGCTTGACCCGCAACTCATTCAATTGAGCTCGCTCATTACCCAACTCTTCATACACTGCTATCAATTCTCGCTCCAACAAGGCAGCCTTTCGCTCTGCATGGAATCGTGCCTTTTTCTCATCAGAAACCATTTGATTCGCTTGTTCAAATAGTCGTAATGATAAATCTTCCAGCTCTGACTCTACTTGATGTTTAGCATGTTCGGCAGTTTGCATGCGCTCAATTTGATCCACGTATTTTTGGTTGAGTCGAACCAGATCTTGCCGAAGTTCTTGAATCTCTTGTGATTGCTTTTGAATGACTGAATAGTAATTTGGGGAAGATACTGCTGGTAGCTGTGATGGTAGATCAGGCAAAGTTGCATGTGGCAGTGGAGACGGTTCTGAGACTGACATGGATTCCGTTTGATGCGAGTCGCTCGTGTGATGATAGTAGCTGCTGTTGGTGGCATTGGGCGTCTGCAGCGATGTGGCGGACAGACTGAGATTGGCAGGTGGAGCTAGTAAAGCAGGTAGAGGCTTTATTGTGATGGGTACAAGCATGTCGTCCATGTGATGCGAGTTTAACAAGATCAATGGATCCTGCTGATGATGCTCAGTGTACATCATTTTTCTTTTAGTGGTAAGGTAAAGAAAAAGAAAGAGGTCTGTTTGTCCTGTGTAATCGTTCAAGCATATGTCATTTTACAGCTCGGAAAATTCTTTACTTGAACAAGGCAGAAGGAGATATAGTTTTTATTACAAAAAAGTAAGAGATATTTACATTGAAGCAAAAAAAAAAAAAAAAAAAAAAAAGATAGTGAATAGGGTGGCATTCTTATTCAAACAGCTCGACATTGGTAGGCATTTCGAAAGTAGGTGCTTCAAGATCACGCCAGTTGGTTGCGCGCAATTTTGAAAACTCGATCGAATCCTTGACATAGTTCTGATATAGAGAAGACACAAATGCTTGCTGTTTGTGAAGGTAGATCAATTCTGACCACATGCAGAATCTGATAAAGATCTCTCGGTCTTGCTGCAGAGTCAACTCCATCTCATCCTACATCCCATCCACACAGATTTAGTGATATGTTCTGCACGCAAACTCTCTAAACTTACTGCTCGGATAGATTCCTCTAATTTCTCAACCTCGGCCTCTAATCCAGGAACGCCCTTATTCTGATGCACTTTGTTGCGGTTTGCGGCCACTCGTTTACTGATCATTTCCGTTTGGTTCACCGATAATTTGGCTCTACGTTCATCCAGATCCTACAAGAGCGTCAGTCAACTACATACTGATAGCGATTGCATAGCCACCCCACTTACCCGAAATGAGACCAGTAAGTCTCTGAACCTTTTCAGGTTCTCCAACACACCATCTGTTGCATTTCCTACTTGATCCTCCAATATACTGCTTTCGGTTTGCATGTGTTTAGCAACTGTTTCATATCCCCTGACTACATGTTGACAGTTTCTGCACTCTCCAGCATGGTATCTCAACTCTGCTTCTGCCAAAGAATTAAGAGCAATGGAATATCTCGAGAAATCAGTGGCTTGCCCATGCATGCGACGAATCATTCTCTCCATAATAAAGCACAGATTGACGTAATGGTTGATACCAGCAGACACTCTCTTTCTCGCTTTTTGCAGCTGTTCATCCAAATTCATAGGTGTCATATCGTCCAGATCCCGAATAGCGTGCGTCTTTCGTTTGAATTCCTCGTCTAAATTGGGTGGATTTTGTTTACGCCAAGCTGATAATTCGGAAGGTTCTGTTAGAAATCGTGCAACAATATCATCTTGACGTAATACAGGATGGCGAATGATGGCATTGATAAATCTCGATAAGCCTTTTCGTCGTTTCTCTAAAAAGGTAGCATCTCCTGAGAACATGCGTAAGTGTGAGGGTATTGTACCTTGTTGACCTCTTTTTTTTTATACTTACTTCCTCCTAATTTCTTGGGCGGTAGATTGGGTAGAGCACGGAATGGATATCTCCTCAACAAAACCTCCAACAACCACCAGAAATCGCTATATCGTCTCAGCACAATTGAAGACCTCTTTTCGTTTGTCACAATGTAATTGACGTGCTTGAATATAAACCCTTCCCTTTCTGGTGCTACTGTCACTGTTATCTCCTCTAAATGCTGGAACCAATGATTTGTATCCAAAGTCTTATTGTTGTTTGCTTGTTCTTGTTCTGTTTGTTGTTGCTGTTGCCTTTGTTGCTCTTTACTGGATGTTAACATACCAGGATAGGCAGTTTTGCTTTGGTAGTTTGACTTGGTGGTTGGTTCAGGTGCAATGGGATTGTCATCCATAACTTTGAGGGGCGATTTCACTACTTCTGCATTATGCATGCTTGGCTCTGGGAGATCTATATGCTTATTTTAATATCGTTCACGCAGCATGACAATCAGTCCCCACACTTACAGTTTCTATTTCGATATAAGCTCTGTAGCGAAACATCGATTCTGTTTTGAGCACAAGCAAGCAATGCAATGGCTGTATTGAATTCGGACTGAGTTACATACGATGCGCCATTTGGTACCACAATTTGCATAATCTTATAAATAGAAAAAGAAGGGAGAAGAGTCAATAGCCAATATCACACATACACACACAGAGTATACAATAACCAACCATTTCGATTTGTTGTGCCGAGATCTTTCCTTTAGATAAAATGCTGTTTAACGTCGATAAAGAAACTCTGCCTGAGCGTTGATATTGGGAGAATAGTTGATCATACATCTCAGGTAATCGAATACCAGCTTTTTTAGAGAGATGTCAGTTGCCATCTTTTCCATGTTTAATCAGACGCTACTTACAGAGCACAGTGGTTGAATTGTAGGGCGCTGCATTGTTGATTCCTCGAGAATCAGCGGCATCTGATGTAGTGTCTCGATGGAACAGATTAGGCGTAGTAAATGATCTACCCATATCATTGGCTGTTGATGCGTTTATCGCTGCTGCTGGTGATGATGGTATGATGGATGTGTTCATGTGGTTTCCCCAAGGATCCTCCTCGTATCCTGATGAGAACATGGATGTAGTCATTGTGTTTCCCAGTATCGAATTGGATGCAGTGTCAAATATGGAGTTTCCAAGAGGATCCTCATCCTCGTACAGCATTTTTTTTATGGTGTTTGAGTTTTTTGAATACAAAGAGTGAGAAGAAAAAGAAAAAAAGGGAAAAAAAAAGAGTGAAAGCCGGAGATATAAAGAAATTAACAGCAATCTGCGCAAGCACAAGAAACAAGAAAGTGACATTATGGCTTTTGGTAGTGGAAGAGTAATAGCTTGCTTGAAAGAAACGACTTTATCTAAATTAATATTTCAGCATTCTTTCTCTCTTTTCTTCTTGTCCTTTGTCATTTCATTCTTGACTATACCAAACTACTTAAATATGCAAATGTTGTACTCAATCGTCGTCATGACGCTATAAGAATAAAAATACTACAGCAATGTAAATCACCACGTGTGTGATATAAACCCATTAATATAATGAATTGATCTTTATTAAAGCTTGTCTAAGTGTACAATACAGTAGCCCGTATTGAGGTGCTATCTACATGATACAGTAGTGCACAACCTGTATAGCATTGTTTGAAAAATTAGTCATTGATCGGATAGTAGATCAAGAATTTGGTACAGAATCCCGTCAGTTTATGAAACAAAATGATGTCTCTATTAACATAAAAGGCACATCTGATTTCAACAAAGGTGATTCACTTTAAAGAAGCAAAAGATTTGTTGGCCCCACCCCTTTGAACTCTAGATTGGTTGCAAGTTACAGACCTTATGCCAACTTTTAGATGTCAAAATTCCTTGACTAAGCTGTCAATGCTGATCGTCAAAAGCTAGTTCCTGCCTCTCTGAGGCCTCTAAGCCCATTGAGCTGCTGACACAGCCACTTTCTTCATTTACTTCTCCTCGGCCAGATTCTCTCCTGGGCCACATCCGATCATCTTGCCGCCTGCTTTAAAATGGCATTGAGTGTCATACTTGTCGACAGCTGCCAATTGTTCCCATATGATCACTTTGTTTGATGTAGTAGAATTCTATTGCCTTGCGAACTGTTGCACAATCTCATCCACTTTGCCTTATCCCTTAATCACAACATATTCAATGGGGATATATTGTATAAAAGATAATTAATTCGTGCTTTGGAAGTACCATGTTCCTATGGCCAAATTTAGCGATAAAAATGATGGTGTAATTGTATTTTAGATTGGAAGAGTTGCTGTTGAGTAATAGATGATTTTCGAAATAAGCCAACATTCAATCCTAGCCTTCATATAAAGCCCATTAATTACAACTTAATACGAGTATTTCAATTGATAGATGAGATGTTGGAAAACGTTGTATGCAAAACTGCTTGGGTATATATTGCTTCGTTGTGGTTTGGCAAAGAGTCAAAGATGTGCTGCGCATTTTATCAGAAGGGGAGAATAGCTTTTTCACGCTCTATGTTTATACCAGAAACTTCAATTTAGGATCAATACATGCTTACTTTAGAGTGGCATAAGGCATATGAAAGAATTTTCAGTTGCTGCTTTGGTTGTCGAGTAATTAAGTGAGAAAAGGTGTAACGAAACCAATATATAAAGAGCAGTGCTTTGACGTTATTATCCGTGAATCTGTCAAGTCAATCCGCTAACTCTATTAAGTGAGTTTTGCTCCCCTGTGCTTGCTCTACAAAATGAAGCCTCATTTGGGCCCATACGATACCTCTTTTGAAAAGTCGATTTTCAAACCCTCAAATTGGAGTTTACAGTGGCGAAAATACGTTTTTCTTTAAACACAACGCAGAAACGTCCATGTGGTGCTCAAGTGCAGAAGAAAAATGTAGGGCGTGGAATGACAGATAGAAATATACAAAAAGAACTTTTTATGCTTTACTGTAGCAAAAGTTAGCCTTGAGCGATCGTTTTTTTTTTTTTTTTTTTTTTTTTTTTGGCAATTTGGCTGAGGTTGACCTTTTCGGCAGTGTAGCTCCCTGAGGATTGATGCTACAGCTTCGAGTTAAGCCTCAAATTGTAGGTAATTCTTGGTTCTACGCATTGAGTAATGCTACTGGCAAAGTGCTACATGCTTTTCTTTGAAAACACTCAAATCTCTGAAAAATAGCCTGTTTATAAACTGATAACAGCCATCTCATTAATAGGCACTCAGTACAAGCATTTTCATTTCACCTTATATCGTTGAGCTGCTAAAATACAATCACTGTCTAGTAGATTGTCTTTTTCAGTGCATTGACGCCCTGCTCGTCAAAAATTGAGTAATAAAATGGACAGATCAGAGAGCTGGTATAGCCCTGTCAACTTGAATCAAAATGCTGTTGCTTTCCCAAATGCTATGACATCCAAGAAGATCATTGATCGCCTCAAGAAATTACGCAAGGCTAACGGAAAATGTTATGCTGCGCTTTGTTTCCAGCAAATTTGTGTCAATCTTTCCAGCATGCGATTAAAGATTGGTTTCTTGAAAGAGAACAAGTTGGCTGGCAACGATAGCTAAAGACAGCTCTTCAAATTGTCAGTGTCCATAGTCTATTGTTTCAAATGTTGCTGCTGCACAAGCCAATGAGACCTAGTCGGGGACCACGGGCCTTTCAAGGATTCCAATGTTACATGTGAAAAAAAAGCCAACATACAAGAATGCCCTGAGTGGATTAGCGTTCTTTCGGCCTGCCTTCCACAGGCACTGGTACATATGGCAGGAATCAGCTTAATCTCAGTGCGTTCAGGCTGATAAGGAATGATTTCTGCTTGCTTTATTACCACTGCAAGATAGGGCCACGGCAACCAATGAATTAGATTGGTTACACTTTGTACGCTTCTTCATTTCAGCTTTTGCACCTTATCAGCTCGAGTAAATGAGCCCAAGATATCAAATAATGTACTATAAAAGTTTTACTGCGAGAAGAATTGAATGTGTAATATGAAAGTCTTCTGTAGGCAAAGGGGAGAGGGCAAATCACATAAATCTCATCAAGGGGAGGACGGATATTGAGACAGATGTCGGGCGGACGTGCAGCCAGATTACTAAATCAAGGTATTTCAAACCCTAAATAAAATTTTGTGTATTACTCTCTGGAATCAACTCTTTTGATTAAAGCTTCCTTTTCTTCTTCTTAACTCTTTTCAACAAGACTTACACAAATAAAGAAAAATGACCACTGGAACCGTTTCAGCTCAAAACTCTGAGGATATTGCCTTTGCTCGTGCCCTCCATGGCGAGAAAATCAAGAGTGGTCTTTTGGCCAACTTGTCTTCCAAGAACGCTGATGTCCACAATGTGGCTACTGACACTTATCTCAAGATGTGGAAGGCTCCCAAGGAAGAGACCAAGGAAGACGAAACCAAGAGATTAGATGGCTATACTTCTCTTGTCAACTCTTACTATAACTTGGCTACCGATTTCTATGAATATGGTACGTATATGAGTAAAAGGACGCGTTGCTGGTGATATTTACAAGGCTGTTTAGGATGGGGTTCCAGTTTCCACTTCTGTCGTTACTATGTTGGCGAAGAGTTCAACCGCGCTATTGCTCGTCATGAGCACTATTTAGCCGCCAACATTGGTATCAAGAAGGATATGCGTGTTCTTGATGTTGGCTGTGGTGTTGGTGGTCCCGCTCGTGAAATTGCTCATTTCACTGGTGCCCATGTTACTGGTTTGAACAACAATGCCTATCAACTCCAAAGAGCTACGCATTATGCTGCTAAGGAATTGCTGCAAGATCAAACCGAATTCATCAAGGTATGTAAACTGAAGCAGGAGAGAATAGAGAGAGTGCTATTTACTCATTGCGTATCATAGGGTAACTTTATGGAAATGCCTTTTGAGGCCAACACTTTTGATGCTGTTTACGCTATTGAAGCTACATGTCACGCTCCTGTTTTCGAAGGTGTCTATGGCGAGATTTACCGTGTCTTGAAGCCTGGAGGAAACTTTGGTTGTTACGAATGGTGTATGACTGACGATTTCGATGAAAACAACCCTGAACACAAGGAAATTGCTCACAGCATTGAAATTGGTAACGGTATTCCCAAGATGCGTAAGACTGCCGAGTGTATCCAAGCCTTGAAGAACGTTGGCTTCGATGTGTTGATGAACCAAGATCTTGCCAATGTCGGTGATGCCATCAACTGGTACTACCCTCTTGAAGGTGATATCAGAAAGTGTCAAACTGCCAAGGATGTTTTAACCACTTTAGCCATGACCAAGTTGGGTCGTTTCACTACCACCAACTTTGTCCGCGTCTTGGAGAAGATTGGTTTGGCTCCCAAGGGTACGGTTGAGACCCAAAAGTTCTTGGAAACTGCTGCTGATGCTTTAGTTGCTGGTGCCAGACAAAACTTGTTTACTCCCATGTTCTTCTTTGTCGCCAAGAAGCCCGAGTAAATCATGTTTATGTATATATACATATATACAAAGAAGAGAGAGAGAGAGAGAGATGTATGTGATAGAGATTTTACAACACACAAAAAATTAATATTTATTCCCCCCTTTCAACACCACCACCACCAAATCTCTCCTGTTCCCTTCTCATTTATTCTGTTTTGCATGTTAATTTTTTTTTCTACATAATAAAATTCACTAATTCCTTCAATTGATAGAAATAAATGTTTATTTGAATAGCATATTTTTAGAAAAGAAGGCATAAAGGATATATATATAAACGATGAAATGGACATATACACATATATACTACAGAGGTAAAAAAAAAAAAAAAAAAGGGAGAGGGGGAGAGGAAGGCAATGTACATAGATTGGCAGTTGGATGGCATATGAAGAAGAAAGAGCATAATTACATAGAGATGATTTGTGTCGTTCAAGTGTGCCAAGTATAGATGGGCTGTTGTTCATAAGGAATGGTGGGTGACGATGATTGGCTTTGTTCATCGATGGTAGAGCACCAGGAAAGACGTTGGTTTGGTTGATTATAAAAGCTTGACGCAGTAGAGGAGGAGTGAGTTTGCCACATGCTGGGGTTGTCATATGATATTGGAGATACTTGGTCATATTCTGCTGTCATGCATATATTGTCCATCGAGTGATTGTGATTGTAATAGATACTATCATCATTTTGCTGCTGTTGCTGGTATTGATATGCTGCTGGATATTGGAAAGCATATGTTGTGTCACTCTCTTCCATAATATCGTTGTTGCAAAAGTAATCGATCGGGATCATGGAGCCGGTGTCATTTGTAGTCAAGATGGACAGCTTGTCTACAATCAAGTTTGTCGATACGATAGGCTGCTGTTGATCGTTGGCGGAAGCCTCCTTTTTAATGCTGCCTTGACTACCATTACTATTCGATCGACCGAGAAGAGACGAGGATGTCAGATTGCGGCTTCGGTTGTGCGTCTTCTTATGCTGTGCCAAATTGTCCGTTCTTGAAAAGTGCTTGCCACACATGTTGCACGAATATGGGCGTTCCAATGTGTGTGTTCTGAAATGTCTCTTGAGGTGCTCCAATCTCTTGAACAGACGGCCACATTGAGGCAAAGGGCAAGTGTACACCTTGTCAGTTTGCTGATGGCGTTCATGGCATTGTTGTTGCTCTAGTTGCTGTTGTTGCTGTTGTTTGCGCAGGAGCTGGAAGAGATTCTGCGGGTTGATGGCGAGACCTGCATTCATGGTGGCCAATTCCAGGCGATCGTTGCTGCCGTTGCTGTCTGGAAAGAAGGGTGCAAATGCGGAAAATGTTCTTCTGCGTTGCCGTTGTTTGTAGGTGGGCGAGCCTTCAAATAGAGAGAACTGTCCAAATATCTTTTGCTGTTGTTCTGTATTAGCATCATCCACAGCGGGCAAATGACAGGGTGCCAGTTTGGGCGAAGTACCAGCAGAGTAGCTTGTCTGCTGATAATTAGCTAAAGGTGGATCTTTCAGGGCAGAAGAGGCCAGAGCAGGTGAGCTATCAGCAGATAGGGCTGGAGAAGAACATGGAGGTGGCATAATGGAAGAGAGCGACCTAGTTGACCTATGCCCAAATTCTTTACCGTTATAATGTTGATGGCCTATTGAGAAAAAAGTTTAACAATTTGTTATTACAGGATTGGCAGCATTGGAGTGATTAATAGCATTATTGCTCATTTTGGATTTATTGTATATGCAAGTGAGAAAAAAAAAAAAAGAAATGTTAATTACCTGCTGCTGTTGCTGCAGTAGTCAGTGGAGTAGTAGTAAGAATGGAAGAAGAAGTAGTAGAAGTGGTAGTAGTAGGAATGGAAGAGGACGAATTAACAGCATGAATGCTACTCGCAGTGGTTGTAGGCGAAGACGGATTGGACTCCAGTAGCTGCTGTTGATGGAATTCATCATCCATGGCATGAGTAACTGCGACAGCGGATAAGGACATGGATTTTCGTAGCTGATCAAACAGTTCCAGTGTTGTGTCCAAAGACAGTGACATGGCAGGTTCAGCAATAGCAAAGCTTGTCGGTTCCAATTCCATCTTCTCCCTCTTTAAGTCTCTCTCCAGGGCATCTAGGAACAATCGGTCATGAGGCACAGAAAACCAGAAAAACACCTTTTGCTTCTTTTGTGTTCGTATGCAGTTGTTCTTGTACAGCATCTCCAGAAATTCAGACTTTGGCTCTTCTAATGAGGCGTCCATACCAGGCTTCAAATTCCTCAAATCAGAAAAGATACCCTCTTCAAATTTCTTGAGATTGGTGACAGGTCTACCAAACAGATGGAATCGATACAGTAGACATCGCACAATGTCAGTGCCTGTCACATGGAACAAGTCATTCCAGAATACGCATGAAATGCTTTCACCTGTTGGTAAGCCAAAGGAATGGACCTGACGATTGGGCTCCCAGTCATTGGTAGCAGTTCCTAGAAAGTATTTGAGCTCATCAATTTGCTTCAATCTTTGCTCGGTGTTTGCATTGGTGGGTGGCTGGAGTCGAATCGTAGTATTGAATGACACATGGCTATTGTTGATGGCTGAAGAAGTTTCTTCCTCTTGAGATTGAGGTGCTTGCTGATGTGTACTGGTCATTGATTTGCTGTTGTAGTGCTAATGTGTTTTGCAGTTTTTTTTTTGGAGGCTTGATATGTGTTTTACCAAGGCGCGTTTATGTGTTTTTTGTGCTGATGTTTGATAAAAAAGAAAGAGAAAGAGAAGGAATAAAAACAAAAAAGCTTTCATTAAATAGATTTTAGATAGCATGATAAAATAGGGGGTGGATGGGGGGAGGAGGGGAAGAAGCGATCCAAAAAGGGATGTTAGAGTGGAAATTTGAGCAACTGAGGGTGTGTTTGTATACAGTATGATCAATGTGTGTGAGCAAAAGAGGATCGTAGCTTGTCATTTCGAATGATGCTGAAGTGCATATACCTTTCCTAATTGGGTTCTTTATTTAGGGGTGAGCCCAGAGCCTAGAATTACACTCATCGTTGAGCAACAACGAGTACCAACTGTAAAAAAGGGGGATCCAACAACATGTTGAATGAATGGCATTATTATATGACGTCAAGTTAAGGTATAGAGGAAAGCCAAAGATGCACATGTTTTAATTCTGAACATTTGCAGTTATAAATGCTCCTTGAAATAACAACTCGATCCTTATTTGCATATGATTTTTATTATTATCATTCTCATATTGAGATCCCCATAATTTGCTTCTTTCACTAGTAAGCTCATTCGAGCGAGTTGTGCCATGCAATGTAAGGAGGCACGATGTGGAAATATCATTATATCATCGAAACCCAATAATCTGGGTATGTCAATGTGCGAGTATTGCTGTGCATTCTAAACTGATATAACATACATATCTATTGAGTCCCATATTGAAATACAAGACATGTCAATACGTCATTTAAAAACAACAGTGTTGTTCCTTGTTCCTTTACACGGTGTCCATGTGTGTACATCAAATCTCTGTCAGCAACTCAAATTCACATCAAGTTCGGAGTCACTATAGCCAGATATGATACACATAGCAACCAGGAACCGATTTCTCCATGGCAACCAGGCACGAATCAAAATAAGGTTCATTCATCTACCATCAATATATTTCTCATTGGACACTACTACAGGCACAGCGCTTCAAATGCCATAGTTAACAGAAAGATTCATGTATATCAAATTCAAGGGGTATATATGCCTGCACATAAGCTCTCCAAGACATCTGATTCTTTTTATTACACATGTCATGTATACAGACATTGTATGTATTTTTAATTTATAATAGGGGGAGCCAAGAAGGTTTGTATAGAAATTTTTTTATATACATACATCGGCTCTCATAATATCGTTGATCCCGACTGAACCATACAACATGAGAGATTTGTCAAAGGGTCTATCCCAATTTATCTACTAAGATTCAAGGTTGAAATTAGGAATTCTTAGTGTATCATAAATAGAAAGCGCAATTAAGCAGTTTAGTAATGGGTGGTGACGACTGTAAATTCATATACCAATGTTCTACGACAGAGTATTCAAGCTCAAGCTTCTAAACGAATTATAATTTGTTTAATGGTGGTGCTCTCTGCTTGCGAGCATGATTTGATTCAAAGCATGTTTTCCAAATTTAGTCTAGTATTACAAAACACGAGTTTCTGTCATTTAATGTTTGCTCATTTCTGTAATCTTTAGGACAAATTTGAGTACAGGATATAGGCTTAGCCTGTAATTCTTCATTTACATGAGACTGAAACCAGCAGATAGCGAAATTGAAAGAGCCGTTTTTAGAAATCAATTTGGAAATGATATCCTTTTTTGAAGAGGTACCATCATCACTTTGTTAATTCGATAGCAATGCACTTTGTAAATTGAGGCTTATCAATATTTAGTGAAATGCAACGGCAAGTCTGAGATTTTACTCATTATCATTTTGAAATTAGAGCTTACAAGTCTATCTTAAGCTCTAGAAAAAATCAGGAGAGCAAGCTTCAAAGACATCACTCAACAATGGATAGTCATCAGTTATTGCTTTGTATCGGATTGGGGGATCGACATCTGTTGAGGAGGAGACATGATGCTCAGCAGTTTACCACCATTTACTATGATTGACTGACAGACCCTGGCTCAGTACATGTAGATCGTACGTCTTTTTTAAATTATAAAGAGGTCAACTGTTCTTTCTAAATCTTCACTATATATACTGGAAAACTATGTTCTCAAAAAATAGACAAACCAACCACATTCTTTCAAATATAATTCTACAGAATTGAAAGCCGGACAAAGGTGAATAAAACCACTGGCAAAACCAGCAATGGGGAGGGGCTTTGGGGGAGAGATTTAGTCCCTCCACCAAGAACATAATAATGCATCTAATTCAACACTTGATAGCATTGATTTATAAAGGGGGGGCGGTTATCGTAGCGAAGCAAAAGCGCAAAGCGATGGTAATCAGGTATTGAATCCAATACTTCATAGTATTGGTTTTTATGACGGTTTTACCGTAGCGAAGCAAAAGTGTAAAGTCATAGTGTTCAAGCAGCAAATTCGGTTTCTCATTTCTATTATTATCAAGTTTACAAACAACATAACGCATCAAAATTTGCATGAATTAGCTTCAAAAGAACCAATATGCCTCCTATTCGAATTAGAAGTTGCAAGGCTGCAGAACTGCCCTTCCAGAAGATTTCACCTATCAAGGATGTAATTCATACCGTGTAAATAATAGCCATAAAGCAAAAATAAAACCAAATTGGACAGTTTTCAGGTCTTCATATCTTGACATGTAGACTTTTCTGAGCCACCGGAATGACGCCAAACCATTGTGCTCGACTAGTAGCAACTTTCTGACACCTTTGCTCAGCTCTTTGAGCCAAAAAAAAACATGGTTAAAAATTGACCAAAAACCAAACGATCGCATTTTTCACCTTGAAAATGAAGACTTTTGCTATGGTATATATTAGATCAAAATGTTCCTATCGATTCAAAGCAACCCCTGAAACTTTGTTTGTGAAATCTTTATATACAAAATCTCGACATTTTGGCCAAAATAGCTATTTCGTATTTTCTAAAATTTCTCAAGAGTTTGTTCAAAACAATTATCTAAAGTAGCACCATTAGAAGCGTCTTGAAAAGTGCTCCAAGAAAGCTTAAGGGAGTATGGGTGACCATCACAGTTTACATAGTCGAATCTGGCAAAATAGGTCGAATCGAGCCCAAAAAGTTCCAAAATGAACAAATAAAGGACGAGCTTGCAAAGCGAGGATGTAATTAACCATGGCTGACAAAGTCAATGTCATGCTGATCGCACAAGTAGTTGGTGCTTTTCAAAACCTATTAAATGTGTATTGCGAGTTGAAAATCACTGTAATTTGGCAAGAATACATTGGCCTGTTTCTTATGTAGATATCTAGATTTGAGATATGTAATCATTGCCAATAGCGAGGCTTAGTGTGAGATGTAATATTTTCACTTTCTGCAGTGGCAGCTAGCGCTTCCTTTTAACAGATTTACAAACTCTTCAAGTTATCAAAAGTCTGCTGAACATGTTCTTTGAAACAGTAGAAGCATTAAAAAATTGATTAGCATACAAAACTGACAAACATATGGGAGTAGTTATTGTAGTTACACGTGAATTAATAGGCCACATTCTCGAGTAGTGCATCAATCCACAACCACAAACTATTGCAGTATCAACAATAAAGGTATGTAGTACACTATGGTTGCTGTTGTATATCGATTACATTGACCAAGTTGACTATTATCAAGCCTAAACTGTACTTCATCAATCATCCGAATGACAGAAATATAAGCGAGCACTGGAACCGCGGTAAGAAGCATTTTGTTAAGCGTGCGTAGAATCAACGGCAGAGAACGGGCTTATGTGTCCTGCGGATACCTTGTATTCCAAGGTGAAGAGGGTGATAGCTTCTGATCTGCAGAAATATCGTATCAAACCTTAGCAATATGAGGGCTGTTGGTCGGCATAGCTTTGGTGTGCGTCATTTATTCAAACACAAAGTGAGAACTGGTCAGTCTGATGACACATTGCACTCGAAGAATGGATCTTTTTGAATACTGATCCTGTGAATTATCCAACCGAACAAATAAAATCAACATAGTACTGCAAATCAAAACTCTGTAGTATTTTGCATGCTAGTGGCGGTGTTGGAGCATCGATAAACGAGTAATCTTAGTATACTATCTTGATCTTAGTAGCTGAGAAGATGATATCTGTGCCCTCAGCTATGAGCTTTGATAGTTTGTCACACGCTAAACTCCAAACACTTGTGGGACATGTCAATTATGCGCTACTCCCTGTCATTCCCCAGCATGAGTAAATCGATTTTTTTACAGCGTTTGTCAAATTCAGTAAGCTGTCATATGAGAGTGCCAAAGCGTGCATTTATTTGCACTTCCACATCGAAGCTATCTGAGAACTCGACATGCTCAAATTCACCCCTGAATTTGCCATTGAAAGACCATCCCCAAGTCGACATCTCCTACTCCTATTTCTAAAAAACATCATCAGTATATCCCCCAATCTAAAGCTGTGGCTACTGATATCGTACATAATAGCCTACAAACCTCGATGTCAGCCATTGCTCAGTTATTCTCCATCTCCTAGATCATGCACTACGAATCTGCTTCATCGATTGATGAACCAAATCAAGAAATCAATACTCAAACCCACTGACCCCCCGTTCATGGCAAAGCGTTTGACACATCTCCCTTTGATATCCAAGGCCATTAAACCCAAGCTCAAATTATGACAGTGTCTATTCTTTATGATTAGCCTTCTAAATAAAGAAAGGGCTTGGACTCTATAGTGTAAACCAACATTTGAAAATCGCTCTCATCTCTGATGTCGCTTGATCTTTACAAATAACCCCCAATCCCAACTTTTGTAACCGTAAGTGGCAGTGCCTACGTTAGTGATTGCAGTTGTTACCCTCTTCTCACCAGCGCATCCTTGCAAAGCTAAAACAAATGTATACAAACGCCTCCATTTTGCTGTTCCACATAGTTTACATCGCATTTGATAAGCATTGGTTTCGATACAAATCATTGTCAAAAAATTACTGGTTGCATCTGGATTCAATTTCAATTGATCTGTCTAGTCTCTGATATTTAGACGTCAACTTGACAGTGAGTGGCTGCATCACATTCAGTGGCATTGTCTTGATCTCATACATCCTAGATATGTCTGCTGCGTAACAATGTCAATCATGAGTGCAATTACTATCTCCATATGACTTCACTATTGCTATCACCGTTGCTCCTAATATCACCTTAAAAATCCCCCCAGTACCTATATAGATTGCCACCGAACATGGCACCCCCAATTCGTAGGCTCATCCAGTTGTCCAAACAGGCCTGCACCTTCTTTAATGGAAATACGCATTGATATATCTTTCCAAACGAACAAGATCGAGCTTATTTTCGATATACAATAACCTGCTCTGGTGGGGTCCAAGTTTGCATACAAGCACTGTAATAGATTATGTCTGCCATAGCGCAATGTAAATATTGCTCATATATATGATGCATATATAATTTACCGTACTGTATCGAGTGTTTGAATGATATTCCATTATGTATGAGCGACTCCATTCAATCATTACAAATGTTTGAAAACTATATATTTCCCACCAGTAATACATATCAATTCAGACAGTTACTCTCCCTTGCATTACTGGCAGTAGATCAACACGGATACCCCCCTATACTACAGGTCAAACCAAAAGCTACTTACAACTCTCGCTTAACACTGAATGCCCCCCTCTCCCCCCAAATCTATCAATATATCGCAGATACTCTATCGCCATCGAGCTTAAAGCCTATATCATTGATAACTCTATCAATTACATGCTGACAGCTTGTTTACACATAGATTGGGGATATATTACTTTAAGGATGCGCCTTATGAAGGAATGCAATCGTACATTTCCTCCAACTCAACATAAAATACATATAGTTAAAAAAAACATCTAATTGAAACAAAGTTCAATGTCAATGTCAATGTCTCGTATAGTTGTTTATAAAGTAAATTAGCAGTGGAATCTGATGTATTATATGCCTATATTTTTACCTATACCATCCCCCAATCTGATGGGTGGTTACAGATTGATTCCCCAACATGTGCTAATTTGTGTAGGTTATCCACATTTTTAGGCGTGCTTCTATCGTGAAATGTGTATTTATTATAAGCTGGCATCAGTCCAACGCAATGTACATAACTGATATCGCTCTCTGTACCTGAAAGTCGATGAATACAACGTACTGGTGGTGTCTGTGTCTGTGCCTGGATCAGTTCATTAATTCATTCACCGATGGTTTAATCAGATGGGATGCCACTCATCCAAATTGCAAATCCACGATATAGAGTGAGATCAATAAACTTTCGAATCTGCAAATAATACAGACTAAATCAATGGGCGTACAAATACTTCTGTATCTATCCATTTATGCCTCGTTGCTACGGTTTGTTTATGGTGATACATCATTGTTTAGCTCACTGAATCTACAGTAGAGCATTGATGGTTCATTCAAACCTGGTTATTTCGTCTAATTTTATGAAATGGGACGCATCGTAATTGCTTCTGCTTGTATGACCCCCAAAATCTTAGTATCAAATGCATAATGCAAAAGAGCCACCCCCAAGAGAGTCAGCGAGACAGTCGTTCAACTTTCCAAGTATAGGCTGGAAATGGCCATCGACATTTGTCGCGTATCATTTCGATGGAAGCCATTGCATTTGTATCAGACAGAGAAAGCTAAATATATATTCCACGCGCATAAAGTGCTAATCAAGTTTGAGGTACAGAAAAAGAAACAGAGGCCCCACCGAAAGCCAAATGTTCCCCTTAATGATGCCCCCCCCCAGCTGATATCCAAGGCTCAGTTCTCAAAAATCGAGCCAAGCAGCCATTTTTTCGATTTCTACCTGTATGCCCATGTTTACTAGTAGCCCCCAGTAACTCAAATAACTCCAATCCCCAACATCGCTACAAATCCATTGATATCGGCTTCCAGAGACCCATATTTCGATTTTCAATGTTGGTAGACTGCCCAATTTTTTGGTGGTAGCGTCCCCCCAAGATTGAATGCACCCACCAAAAGCTCAAAATAAGCTTTGGTTGAATCCAGGGTACGCCTTTTGATATCTGCTTTCCATCTTCATCGAGCTGAATTGCTGTAAAACTCGATATCTGAGATACCAGCCAAATGCCTTTGATTTCGCGTCCCCCAATCCACCCCAGTGCCTCGTCTTTATATCTCTCTCTCAATTTTTGTTTCAACTTGCCTAGTGTTTTTTAATAGTACCATTTGAATGTGTCGCATGGATGACACCTTATATCTGATCTTCGTAAACTGTGTCCAATTCACTGTCAACAGTCATTACCCACCATGAACGATGTGATGATCCCCCCCCAATAAATGCAATTCCAAATCTTTGGGTCCCCCCAATCAAACCTTGAATATATCTTCTATGCAGGAGAGCTTCTTTTTTCCATCATCATCATATTTCACTGGACTTTGACTATGAACCAAACAACGATATTTCAGTGAAAAAGACACGAAAAGAGATACTGCAAATAGCGAGAATCTGCGCTACTGAACCATGTCAATTTCGTGAAAAACCTGATACTACAATGCAGCTGAATTTGCGTGTAAAATGGAGAGGTAGCTTGGTGAAATCATACACATGAAAAGAGGGGGGACCAGACGGAAAAATCAAAATCATATATAAAGAGAGACTTTTTTTCAATCAAATTAAAATAAAAATACTTGAGTTTTAGCTATTTCTCTTTCACATACATGAATAGTCAAATCCAAACACAACTTATCGCCATCTTATTTGTTCTTTTCTTTGCATCCACACTTTCACCCATCTCTTTAGTCTTACACATCTCAACCATCTTCAATATTCACTTTTTAATGCAATCTTCAGCATCTCAGTCATCCAACCAAATTCCTTGCACATACATCAACATGGATAAGACATCCCAATTACTAAAGAAGCTCAAGCCTTCTTCAAATACAGTCGCTCCCATCAAATCATCATCACCAAAACACATTCCAATCACAACCCCTGCCAAGTTGACAGTAGCTCAAAAGGAAGCTGCTCTTCCCTTCCTCAACGAAGAGCCCGTCAAAACCAAATCATCCAAAGCCAAGGTAACAGTACACAATGTCATAGTATAAAGAGCATTGGGCACTAACTTTAGCATTTAGGCATTGGGCCGTTTCTTTAAAAAGGTGGCACACAAGAAAGACGCCAGCAAACTATCCACCAAAAAGACACAGTACAAGCTCACCTTCATCCCCATCATCAAGAAAAAAGACACAGCCGAGCCAGTCAAAGCAGCAGCAACAGAGATTGTCTGGTACGACAATGATTCCACTGCCCCTGAATCAGTGGTAGAGCAAGAAGCCACTATCATGGACGGTCACAATGCTTCTTGCAACACAATGGAATTACCTCACCAAGAAGCTGCTGCTTCCAACGCCAGTGACTCTCTTTCAATGTCTTCTTCCGTTTTCGAAACTGATAACTCTGCTATTGAATATGCTCAGCGCATCTGGGACGAAGATGACACTGTCTACGCCAATTTAGGCCATGTTGTTGAATGGATTGGCAACGGCAAATCGTTAAGCAATGCCATCCTAAAAGCCTACATGGCACACTTTGATTTCAAGACGCTCAAGCTCGAACAGGCTTTCCGCAACTTGTGCTCCAAACTTCATCTCAAAGGTGAAACTCAACAAATTGATCGTATCCTCTCTGAATTCGCTGGTCGTTACTTTGAGTGCAATCCCAACTGTATTTTTGGTACAACAGGTAAATAGCATGGATTGCAACTGTAATATCTTATCACTCAATCTAACTCCCCCATCACACAGATGTTGTACACGCTATTGTATATTCCCTGTTGCTCTTAAACACCGATCTGCATGTTGCTCAAGGCGATTACAAGAAGATGTCTCGATCTGAATTCGTCAAGAACACGATGGAAGCCATCTATGCTCAATTGGATACTCCTGCATTAGGAGAGAAGGAAGAAGAGAGCATGCTTTCTGATGACCATAGAGCAAGCGGCCTTTCCTTCCAGTCCCTTGATTGGATCCCTTTGCAACGCACCCCCAGCAATCAGTCTGCTTTTAGCTCAAGATCTTCTGCTTATGCTCAATCGCTCGATTCACCCATGCCTCGCAACTTGCCTGCTTGGACTTTTGGCTCTAAATCATGGCAAATCGAGGTCAAGAACTTGCTCAAGCAGATGTATTCCAATATCCGCCATAGTCAGATTACCAATCCTTCCTCTCCTCCCGCTTCCTTGCACAACAACAACCGCATGAGTGCTGCTTTCAAGCGCAGTGTAGGTACCATCATCTGGAAGCGTGATTCCATAGTGCAAAATGATGCGTCCAACTCTATCGCTCCCTCCACCACATCTGTGCAATCATCTAGCTCTGTCTTGCAATATCAAACCGTTGCTTCTCATCTCCAAACCCAATTGCCTACTGCCTACACCAGCAATGCGCCCTACTACAAAGAGGGTATGGTGGTTCGCAAGCATCTTTTGGAAAAAACCAACCAAAAGGCAAAGCACCGTGATTGGAAGGATTGTTTCATGGTCATTGAACGTAGTCAGCTCCGTATGTACAAGCTGGATAACTCTTCTGCTACTGAATCTCGCACCATCACCAAGCGCAGCCTCATTCGCAACACTCTCTTGTCCAAATCTTCCAACTTGTCTGATTCTGCTTCTCAGCTGTCTGACTCTAGCTCAACTGCTGAAGTCGTTGGTGGTGGTGACTGGATGTCCAATGCTCAACTCATGGGCGCCATTGATCTCAAGCACACTCTTGCTAATGCTCTCCCATCTGGCTACAGTCGCCAACGCCAACATGCCTTCGCTCTCCAACAATCTAGCGGAGCAGTCTATCTCTTCCAAGTTGGATCTGAGGAACAAGTGCACGAATGGGTCTCTACTTGCAATTACTGGGCTGCTCGTGAAAGCAAGGAACCTTTAGCTGGTGGTGTCAGCTCCATGGAATATGGTTGGGGTCACTGTTTGGAATCTCAAGATAATGTCATTGTTCATGAATGGCAAGCACCTGTGCCCCCGACCATGAGCAGTTTATTAGAAGAGTCTGCTCAATTGGCTACTCTTCACAAGCATGTTCAGGAGTTGTCTGCTGAATTGGACCAACATCGTGATATCAAGCCAAAGATGGAAACCCGTTTTGCTTCTTGCAAGTCCTCAGGAGTCAAGGCTATGTCCAACTGGGAAAACAAATCTCACTACCTCTTGCATGAAATCATCAAGTATCAAAACTACTGTGATTCCATTGAAAAGTCTCTTGCTCTTCAGAACAAGATCATGTCTGCCTAAATTGTATTATATTCTGTATATTTAGATTAGTTGTATTATATAAAAAAAAATGTATTTGTATATATGAAATAGAATTGCTCTATCTTTTTGCTCCATCAAAATCAATCTCTTTTATATTCACATCTGTTACGATGCTTTATTTATCTCTTTGATTATCGTTGATTTCAGAAATAAAGCACTCCCTATCTCTGAAAGACCTAATTGCTGGTACCTGAATCAACAAACATGTACATTCAGGCACCATCACATCATTTTCGAAATTAGAAGCTATCTCCATTTGTGTACTATATAGAATTAGGTGTAGCTCTGAATAGCCATGCTTCTTTTATTTCCAAACGAGTACAATGAAAGAGCTATTATTTCAAGCATATATCTCATCTCTGTTTCGCAAGACATCACGGCTTTTGTGTTGTAGAAATTGATAATGCCGTGTGCCAAATGCTACACCACAATCTAAAGTAGCTTCATCTGAATCTATGCATGTGATAAGACAGGTGTTATGAAGACTGTCTAATAAAAATTACCTGTAGGCAGCCTGTAACTTTTGATCTGACTCTTCAACAATGCTACTCTTTTATATCCGTTGGGACAATTTATACACTCGATACGAATTAGTCACCGAAATGGTCACTGTTTGTTTTTATTTTTAAGAAATTCAAAAACCCCAATAAATGTTTGAATGCTTTAAAATCATAGATCTCACTACTTAACCTAGTTTAAAATTTTAAATGAGTATACACCAAGATCAGGTCAATTGACAAGCCAAATCTCGTCTTTCAGAATGGCAAATTGGAGGTATAGTAAACTGCCACAGAGCAGGTGTCAAAGAAAGTGTGATCAGCAAGACCATGAACCTGTCCCCGTCTACGGTAAGCATCGTGATCAAGAGGGCAGGCTCTAAAGGCACCGGATTGCTTCCAAAACGTTCTGGAGCACCATTGAAGATGGATAATAGAGATCAGAGACGGCTCGCACGTCAGCTTCGCTCTGCACCGTTGTTACCAATGAAGAACCATTTGAAGTTATGGTGTGACGCCAACCCATCAATTTCAATGGATACGCTCAGGAAGTATATGAAGCTAATTGGCTTTCAATCATATAAGACTGCACACAAACCAGCATTGATACCTGAGCACAAGCTGAAAAGACTCTCCTGGTACTTGGACAAAGTCGGATGGGGGCCAGAACAGTGGAGAAAGGTTGTTTGGTCCGATGAGTCCAAATTCCTGGTTCTCGGTAATGATGGTGGCTCTAGGGTGATCTGAAAAGAAGATAAAAGGTACAGTGATTACCACATCATCAAAACCAAGAAGTTTGGAAGCGGCTCTGTGATGCTTTGGGGATGCTTTTGGGCTGGAGGCTACAGACCGTTAGTAGCACTTGATGGCCGAGTAAATCAGGACAGATACATCGAGTGTTTGGACAAGAGCTACTTGCCATGGATAGCTGATGTGACGAAGAATGAGGAAGGCAACTTCGTTCTTCAAGAAGATGGTGCTTCCTGTCATACAGGTAGAATTTCTACAAGTTGGAAGGAGGATCAGCCACTGGTCAACGGTTTTAGCTTCTGGCCGGCTCAAAGCCCCAATTTGAATCCAATCGAACATCTGTGGGCCATCATGGAGAAGCGAATTGAGAGCAAGAGGCGTCGCATTGATAATGCAGAACAATTGCTTGCGCGTATCCATGAGGAGTGGAATAACTTGGATCTTGATCTGGCGGAGAGATTAGTTGCAAGTATGCCATCTAGATGTCAAGCTGTAATAAATGCAAGAGGCGGAACAACACGCTACTAAAAGCATTGAATATAAATAAGATACTATTGTAAATATCATATATCCAAATTTCATGTACTCCTTACGATGTTTTATTAATGATGATTTGATGTCAAAGATCAATGAATTATTTGATGCCAAAAAAAAATTGAACTCAGTTACGGTGACTAATTCGTATCGAGTGTATATAGGCCGAAAGCTACTTGAATTGCCTCCTAATACCTAAAAGTATACTAATCACAGCCTGACTTGGATATATTTGAGTCGTTTTTTTTTTTCGCGTTAGAAGCCGTTTTAAACCACCAGATAAGCACCAAGCAATTGCTCTCATTCAGCACTTGCTTTCTGACGCATTTGCTCAACTTTCTTGGGATCGTCAAAAATCGACCAAAATCGACCAAAAAAGCATGAGGGATACCTCATGGTTTTCATCAAAAATCAGACGATCGTGTTTTTCACCTTGAAAATGAAGACTTTTGCTATGGTATATACTAGATCAAAATGTTCCTACCGATCCAAAGCAACCCCTAAAGCTTTGTTTGTGAAACCTTTATATACAAAATCTCGACATTTTGGCCATAATAAGGATTTCATATTTTTGAGGAATACTCAATAAGTTTGTTGAAAATACACCTTCTAATTAGCACCATTGAACGCGCCTTGAAAAGTAATCCAAGAATGTATTAGAAAGTATGGGATGTTTGTCGCAATTTATATAGTCGAATTTGGCAAAATAGATTAATTGAATCAATTTTAATCAGAATTCGACCAATTTTTTTTAAAAAAAAAATATCGAGCGCTATTTAAAATATTCAACCACCAGCCAATTTCAATGCCTTCTCCTCATCACTCAGACAATAAAAGCTCTTAATAGTACTAAAAAGGGGATTACTATTTGAAAAACACCATCACCTGGACTAAGCGTACTCCAATGCTTCTGATACATTTTTTTTTCTATTTGAGAAAATAAATCCAAACCTTCCTGAAACAAAAAAAAAAGTCTTTGGAGGTGGGTTATTTTTGTGGTATTTTCTTGAGAATCTAATAGCAACCGATTAACCGATACCCTCTGATATTGAAACGCTACAGTCTAGTTTTATTTGCTCTTGGCTGATCGTCCTACAATTGATATCATCATCTCATAAACACGATAATGCTAAAACTGTGTAGATCAAATTAGTGCGTATCATTTGCGTTAATGAAATAGCTTTCATGATACTAAAACTGGGGACTAGTGTGCAAATTCAGGTACGAGTTTATAATAAGATTTCTTGACAGAGAGCTAGAAAAGACGGATTTGATAGCATGAAAAGAATTAAGCTTATTGTCTAAAACATTTTGGCTCAACATAATGCCTTCGATGCAAGCTATGCTATGGCTTTAATGTGATCTTTACGAAAAGGCTCTTGAAACTCCTTTGAAACGACGAGGTTTAAGATTGCTCTAATAAATGACCGGGTCTACTGTTCCCCAAAGATCAAGAAAATGACAGCCCAAAACGAGAAGTAAACATTGTATCAGGTTTCACAATAGCGCGTGATACGGCCAAATTAGCTGGATACATCTACATGATACAACATATTAAGGGCCATGCGGTTGAGCTCGAAGATAATCCCAAATCCCATGTAGATTTCTTGGCTCCAAATGATTAAACGCAATCAAGTCAACCTTATTGGAGATTCTTAGTGCAAATTATTAACGGATAAATGAATGCGTTTGAAAAGAAAACCAAGATTGGATTACACAATAATAAAAAATTATCTTGGCTTCTTGATTTTAAAGTTTAAAGCTCTAAATTGAGTAATCTAGTAGAAAATTATATAATGCTTTCCATTATCAAGACAAAAGGTGGCTCTCGGTATGTTTTCAAAGTAATAAACATGCACAAACAAAGAGACATACTGTATCAATGAACCTAGTATGTAGGATACCTTTTCAATAGCAGACTTGAGAGAAGAATTCAGAGATTCCGTATCTACAGTGTGATTGAGGTGTTACACGATGTAATTGCAATGTATAGTTTGTGGCATACAATATAGTAGAAAATGAATAGAGACCACATGTCATGTAATTGAACATTTACACACGCATTGAAAGTCTATTTTATCTCGGTGCCATCTGTGCCAGTTTTTAAGGCTACAAGATAAAGTGTACATGTGGCATTTAAATGATACCGCGCCTACTACACATCATCTCATGCCCACTCGCAAGGATTTGGTGAAATGGAAGCTTCCGCTATGCGAAACAACTCACTCATAGTAAAATCAATCCCGGTTCCGGGTTAATTTTGCAATGTTTATATACAAAATGTCTATTAATACAACTTCAAAACAGTATAAACTTTTGAAAATGGATAATAGGAAATAAAAATTCCAGAAAAAAGTGAGTGTAACTAGATGAAGAAAGGTAGAATTACTTTCTGGTTCTTTTCGCCCTGGTAAATTGCGTCATTTTGAAGGTTAACAACAACAAAGTGTGTTGAATTGAGAAGCATAAGAAGGTTTTTTTTTATATATAATTTACAGATATTAAGAAGATGAGAAAGGGAAATATATCGTACTAGTAGATGGAGGGGGTGTCATGCTATATAGGGTGGAATGTATTGAGAATAATTAAGTGTATTAGAGAGTGATATTACTTGTGGTGCTTTGATGTTGATTTGTTGCTGGCGTTGCTGGATGGCGATAGGGAGGCAGGCTTTTTGTTTATGGTCTTCTTTTTTAGTGCCTTCTTGGCCATTGATGCTTCTAATTTGGCATCCATTTGGTCCAGCCAAGTATCATTCACGTACCAAAAGTTGCTCTCCATTAATTTTGTCTTTTTATCTTCGCCCACCTATAAAGTGTAAATGTGTTAGTGCCTGTATAAACCTAAAAAAATTAAGCTATTGCAAATTACCAAGTAGTTTGCATGAACCATAAATGGCTTGATACCATGCTTGTTTGGGAGGTCATGGTCATAGTAGACGAATCCGTTAGGGAAATGTAAAACATCCAGCAAGACAACCGAGGAAGTTCTCAGGTCCATATTGAGGTGATCCAAGGCGGCATTCATGGCACCTTGCTGAGTCTTTGCATCGTTTGAATCTTGAATCTGAATTGTCTCTGCTAACAAACGTTTCATTTCAACCGTTGGGCGCATCAAATAGAATCCACTGTTGATCTCTTGCTGATTGAAACCTTCCTGCTGGAATAATACATGTGTTTCTGGTCGGATTTGTAGGAGTGTATTGACGTATTCTACCAGACGGGGTCTGAGCCACACAATGTCAACATCTGTGAAAAATACAGCAACATCTAAATATAACAATTGCTGCACAACCAGCGTCTTGGAGTGTGTAATGATGCGATATTCTTTGCTAAAGTAGGTCTTGAAGTCAGCTTCCACTTGTTGATGGAACCAGACATCTGGTATCAGAGATGCTCGGTCGCTGTATCCAGCCAATGTGAGGTGGTCATACAGCTTTTGATCAAAGCAAAAGATCAAGAACTTTTCTTCGCCGGTTTTTTTCATACTCTCGATCCAGTTATAGACATGATTGCGCATACCGTAGTTTGCTGTAGCAACAATGAGCACTCGATCTTGAAGCATATTGTTGTTGATCTTGTCCATTAATTCTTTTGGTGGAGGAGGTAACAAGTCTGGAATCTCAATTTGCTGTTGCTGTTGCTCTTGCCCTTGCTCTTGCTCAATCATGGGCTCTTCGGATGCCTGTTCGCATTGGCAGTTTGTTTCTAGTGTGGGCAATATTGAGGGATCAAATGCTGTCATATTATTGTCGAAAAATGTCTGTTCATTGGACAAATAGCTCGCATCAGTAGACGATATAGTCGTTGAATGTAGATTGTAAATATGACCAAAGTAAGTTAGAGTGGAAATCAGCAGGATGACAGCTACAATGACAAGGCCCTTCCTATGATCTAAAGCGTATGCCATTTGTTGTTGCTATGAATATAAAAGGAATGAAGGTGAAAAGTGATAAAGAAGAAAAGAGATAGGGGAAACCTATTTATAAAAGGTGGTACCATCCTATTAAATACTAAAGAAAAATGGAAGCCGGACTTTTTCAAACAACGTTTTTTTAAGTTTCTACCTTCTCAAGATTTCAAAAAAAAAAACCAAGAGATTGCATTTTGGTGCTACAGAAAAGCAAACTGCTGGGAATGATACGGTATAAGATGCTTACCCTGACCAGTGCTGGAAGATAGTTGGGATTGTTTTTGGCTTAGACGCTTCCATCGAAGGATGATGATGAACCTCCAACACCAAAGGAGGGGCGGAAGATACTTCCTAATTTTCGTTGAAATCATTGACTCCACATTTCAGATTAGGTCATCATACCAAATGTTCGATAAGATGGCCTTGAATTGATTCTTTTTACAAAGCAGAAACATTGCGCATGTGCTTCATATCCTACCCAACATTGCACATTACTCAAAGTTCCTCTGCGCAATCAGGACTTTTGGAATGGATCCCTCACAATGCACCAGATCGACTCGAGTATCAAGGTTGAATCTACTTGCTGCTCTAGTCTATTTTAGAGCCCGGTTTGCCATTTTGTTTTCTGCTTGATCAGAATTTAACATTGTCTCCCGTCAACTCCAGATTGCGCCATCACATTAATGTTAGAAATGTAACGAGATCATAAGAGACCTCAGGGCAAATTACATAATATACAGTATGTGTTGGTATTCGATGAAGCTGACTAAAATCTCAACCTTTTAGCGCGTGCAATGTCCACTTCAATCTACTGCTGTCTGTGGTAAAAGATAAGCATCCTCAGGTAAATTTTGACATCCAGCATTTGGATGATGCGAAATGATCAATTTCTACTAATGACAAGAAAACAAAGAGAACGTACAATGAAAAGGGTTAGTTTGCCCTTTATCAAGTGCCTCATAATTGTGCCATTATGATGCTTACTATGCAGACAAATATTGGTTGACACTTGAACAATGGAATCCACTGGCGGCAGCACAGTAGTCACCTGCAAATTCATTGTGAGGCCTCCAATTTCACTGCATTACAAATAATTAAAAAAAAAAAAAAAAAAGAGCACTAAAAACGTAAACGCGTTGTAAATAATTTCGCTGCATTTCATTCATCTTAAGCTTTCTAATAACACTGCCAACAATACTATGGTTAAATCAAAAAGCTCTAGAAAGCCCAACAACAAAAAGAAGACAAACAACAATATGATTCATCCTCATATTGAATTGATTCAAGCTGAAATCTGCACACTTGCAGAAGAAATAGTAAGAGCTTTGCTACTCATGCCGCTGCTGCGACAACATTGGGCTGAAACTGACATTGACACTATATAGGAGCACATTGAAGCGATTCAAAAAGAGAGAGAACTGGATGCCGCAGAACAACTTCAAAAGGACATTGCCACTGCTTGCCTTCAAAAGTACCAAGCTACATTAGCCAAGCTGGTAGGTTGGTAGAGTGTGTTATATCAGTGTAAAACTCATTCCAAATGTGATAGAATGACCCACCCATGGTCAGCAAAGTACGTTCATACCAAGATGCCTACAATACCAAGAAGAACGAAGCACAGATTCTCTTTCTTTTACAATTTTTCTACATTGTACGATTAGGACAACTTGGATTGTTTGATGTCATTGAGATGGAAGCTTCCCCTAAAACCATGCTTAACGCCATTACAGATGTATGCGATCGACTCATTGGCGCATCTGTGTATTATGCTACAGAGCCATCATCTGCTATCAAAACACAAAAACGCAAGCAAGTAGCTGATATATTGAAGAAATTCGATACGAGCTCTGAAGACGTTATTTTCGAAAATATCTCTTTCAAAGATATCAAGGACTTGATTCAGCATATTTGGGATAATACAGTCAATGAAGCACGAGTTTTGGAGAACACTTTGATTGACGAATCTGCTGCAACAGAATGGGCTGTGATTCAGTTTGAGAATATGGTTCAAAATGGTGAGATCATACCTGAAGTTGGTTCTGAACACAATGATGGGGTGGAGCAGCAGCCTGCATCAGAGACAAAGGCGGAAGCCTCACAACAAGGGCCAGCGCATCAGGCATCAAATGAGCCTGTGGACCAGAAACCCTCCGCAGAAATTCAGTCTTCACCCACTGCCGATGAACTGAACGCAAAGGACAACAATGAAGCTTCTGCTGTTAGTGAATGGGACAAAAAGGACGTCAGTGAAACATCAGCGGCTAATGACTGGAGCAAGACACAAGTACTCGAAGCACCCGTCGTGGACGAATGGAGTAAGAACGGCAATGTTGGATCAGGTACCAGTGCCTGGGAGGAAAAGGAAAAGTCTGAGACACGAGCAGTCAGCAAAGAGTGGACAGAAACATCACATCATCGCAAATCCTCTAGATCGTCTGCCAAATCCAGCTGGAAGTCAAACAATAGATTTTCTACCGAGCCCAAAGAGCCTGCGGATTGGAATGTGAATGAAAGTCGAGGATGGAGTAATGTGGTTGATAATGCTGTCAAAGCTGACACTTGGGATAATGTTGGTAAGTGATCCTATGAGTTTATTACCGACAAGTGATAGATTAAGCATGTGTCTATAGAAACTAGCGCCACCAATGATGATGCTGACAATAATTGGGCATCCACACCAGATGAACAACAACAGCAAAAGCCTACTGAAACAGATGTACAGCAGCAACTCCAACCACACCAACAAGCCAGTACGCTCCCTCTTTCTCCCAGACTCATTGATACCAAAGAACAGCAGCAAGAATCTTATAACTCTGAAACAAATGACAACTGGAGAAGAAGAGGTATAGAGGACATAAACAATAGTAGAGGCAGAGGATCATCTTATCGAGGAGGTTATCGCGGCAGTAGCCGTGGTGGCAAATTCAGAGGCGGCGGATCGGGTGGAGGAAGAAGCAGAAGTGTCGGTGGTGGTTTTCGAGGTCGTGGAAGAGGTAGAGGCCGCGCTGCTGATTTTGATAGTGAGGGACACCATCACTCTGGTCCATCCCAATAAGCTTGATCCCCACTGCAATCTCACATTTTCACACTTGCACCAATACTAGCGCCCAAAATTACATGTATACTCTCTACAATTACCATATTTTGCTTTTATGATTCCATATATACATAAATCTTAATCCAATACTTTTGTATCTAATAAACATTTGATAAAAAAAACCAAAAGATGCCTTGTGGTTGTATCCGATCCAACAGCATCTGAAATAAGGCTTTATCTTTTGACATCAAAAAAAGGTGCGTGCCTTGTGCCTGAAAATGGGATTTTCTATAAATATTTGATTTGTAATGCCATTTTATATATTTGGGACCTTCTTCTCTCGCTTTTTTCTCATCATTAAAAACCATGGTGGTAACTGCTGCTTGCTGTATTATAGGCGATGAAATACTATCAGGCAAAACAAAAGACACAAACTCGCATTACCTAGGTAGTATGAAGCTGTTGCTGGTTTGAAGTATTGGTAGTAACTATAACTATTAGCGACTATGCTGTTTGGCTTGGGCATTGAGCTCAAAACCATCCAAGTGGTAGGCGATGAAACACACGACATTGTTAGATCCGTCAGAGATCTGTCGAGCCAATATGATATTGTATTTACCAGTGGCGGTATTGGACCTACACATGACGACATCACGTACGAGTCCATAGCAGCAGCATTCCGATTAGACATGAAGGTGGATCAAGAGACATACGATTATATACAAAAGCAACTGACAAAGCGAAATCCAAATACAGTCATGACTAAATTTCATGCAAGAATGGCTACATTTCCTCATCCTGCTACTCTTTTGCGAGAGCTACCCAACATCAAGGTCCCTATTGTTGTAGTGCATGACAATGTCTACATTTTACCAGGCATACCCAGCCTGTTTAAGCTATTGCTCAACTCGCTCAAACCAAAACTACAAGCCATGTCGCAGTCAACTGGCTTTCATAGACGGGAAATAGCAACAGCGTTGCCTGAGGTCAGCATTGCTAGCATTCTATCCGATCTGCATACGCAAGATGTTAAAATTGGAAGCTATCCAATGTGGAACAATGACAAGATCAAGGTCATTGTTACTGTATCAGGTCAAGATGAAAGCAAAGTCAACGCTACTGCAGACAAACTCACTGACGCTATCCATGGCTGGCCATATACATCGACACCAAAAAGCCATCTGTAGTGCACATTTATTTATCAGGGATCCAATAAACCACTCTGTTCTTTCCTTCAAAATCCAGGTAATCTGTCTGTATCTGCCCTCCATGTCCATGGGTATCTTTTTCTAGTATATATTGTATCTGTTGCTCTGTCGTGGTGACCAGCTCCCCATTTCGTAACTGTCGAGATCGGTTATCATGACTAAACACACAGCAGGGCACGACTGCAAATGCTTTGCCTGCTTTTAGTGCTGCATCGACAATGGGTATGGTCGCCTGATCCGAATGCAATCCAACGAATAATGACACAGTTTTGAGCAATTCAACATGGTCCTCCAAAAATTGATCATTGAGCATGGTGTGTTGGTAAGTGGGGGCTACATCGCACGGCCAATGCTGCAAAGCCAATTGCACTTCTTTGCTTTTCCAGTCTGGCTCATGACCTGCTTCGAAGCGCAACATCAATCGACGAAGGCGAGTAAACCAATAATTGGGGAGTTTACGAGTTTTGGGCTCTACTACAATAGTGGGAATACCAAATCCACGGCTCAGCACCATGGATATTTCTCCTTTTCCTCCTGCTACGTCTAGTACAGCACCGCCATTCTTTAACTGATCTGCAAATGTTCGTCTTATCCATTCGACAAATATTATCGCCCGTAAACCGTGTGGTTTTTTCGATGTATGAGGGTCCTCTGGATCATGCGTTGCCATTTTACGGTTCTTTTCTCTCTGTGTAAAGGTGAGCTTGGTTAGCGAAAACAGCTGTTGGTATTACTGTCATACTCACCTCCTCTAACCATTCCACTCGAATTTTCTCAAATACTTCGGCGGTGGGATGCTGAAATGGGCAATCATCTCCACGTTCGCACTTATTCTTGTTGATCCAATATTTGCAGGGCGTTGATTCATGTCTATTTGCTGATTTTATCTCTACTATGTCTCTACGGACAGAGGAGCCTCCTAATGCTCGATCCTGAATGAACGCAATACGGCTGGTATAAGGCACCACTACGTCGACTGGATGACTGCATTGCCACACAGTATGCGATCTACCTTCTTGCTCGCTCGGATCATTGGGTGGAAACACTTGCACCGTAATGATAGATCCTGGTCGACAAGCACGAAATGATTCTTGAAAATCAACAATATCTAAACTGCCGTCATCTGTTCGAAAGAAAACTTGAGATTTGGGTTCATTGTCGGGCTGAATGTCAATAAAGAAGAGTGTTTTGCATAATTTGCGTCGAAGGCGAACTTGTCCTGTGATTATCGTAGACTGTGAGCTCATGAGTATAATTAATGCAAAGAAAAGAAGACGAAAAAATCTTTGGCTGGAACCAAAGTAAACAAAACGAGATGGGACTTCATCCGAATTAATTCAGCATTGTTGCTGTGGAAAATAGCGACCTACTGAAAATTGATACACTGCTTATAACAATTTCCAATAATGTAGCACTAAAAGGTACATGAACATTCACTTAAGCACACTAGAGGAAAGATACGTTTTTTTTGTCCCGTATACCGGGTAAATAGATCACTCTTGATCACAGTTATATAGACACGTTTCACGTGTATACATAATACATATGTCGAAATGGCCATTGACCTAAATACAACAATGTTATACTTACTGTATATCTCATTCAGCTTTTACTTGGACTCACTAAAATTTAAATATGACAAACCTTGCTTGTGGCGAGAAAGCCTGTATATTTAAATGGTACAATGAAATGATGCTTGCTACCAAAATCGTCAAGATAAATAAAGGATCGAATGAGAAGAGCTATAAAACTATTCAACTGTTCACCAGTCTTCTTAAAGTAAAGAGTGTTTAAATGCTGCAGGACACCTTCAAGTATTTGATTTTTAAGATAAAAGAGCTTGCAATATTCGCCCCTGAGAAGCAAATTGCTACCTTGACTGCATTTCGAAAGAGGCTACTTGACAAAGTTTGTTGTGTTTTTATTGAGGGTGTTGCACGAAACAAGCCTGATTAGCAGAGCTACCAAGAACATGCCATACAGTAAATTGAGGGCGATGATTTAACAATGGTAGACGCCAACGAGAGTCAGTGCGCTTTGCACCGAAAACTCAAATTATCTGCCTAGCTCAATCGAGATCAAGCAGACAAGGAGTTAATCAGCAAGCTGCAAGAACGATTCCTCGACGTCGCAGACCACAGTAGCGTAGATACAGTACTTTCGTGACAAGACATGGACTTTTAAGGTATCTATAGGCTATTGAACTATGTTTGATAGATTCACTGATACTATCAATTAGATGCACAAACCGTAACCATCCAGCCCATGATATTCCATAAGGCGCAGTTTACAGATTGTGGAATCCTGATCTGTTTGAATGTCTCAATATGGTCCTTCAAATTTTAACATCAGTCCGTGCTGGTCAAGGTATCCCCCCTCCCCCATAATTTCGTCTCCATCGAGAAGAAATGATATAATTCAGCCTCAAAGGTCATCGCTCTTCGTCCAAAGGATACAACAATGGTAATTACAACGTGGATTTGATGTAATTATTATGTTACTAAGTTTTTACAATCAATTTTTTTATTACAACTCCATAAAATTTTGTATAATTTTGAAAGAAAAGTGTATAATCACACCTGTAATATTCTTCAGAATGGACACTCTTCATGTCCCAATGAAAACAATTCAGTAAAAAACATTTGAGTTTGTGAACAATACCTAGATATCACAATTGCATAGCATTTTAGAAGAGGATAAACAACTTACAATAACTAATATCACACCTTCAATTTTAAATGTTGCGTTACAACTGCTCTGATTGTTATAATAGCTTATCCAAGCCTGGCTAGGGTTACTTAGATTGATTCTTATTGTAGTCGGTGCCTTTGAATTTATTTCCTCTCTAATCAAACGTCAACAACATTCGCCAGACGTCGCAGTAGCAGCACCTATCGCATTCTATCATCTCTAACGCTGTAAGCTAAATTCAAATGTGTAATTAAAGACTCTTCTTTTGGTACTGAAATATTGGATCTTTTCGTTTTACATACAGTTAATACACATTGATTTCTATTGACAGTAATCTACTATTGCTTTACGTCTTACTTTGTAAAACCATTAAAACTTAAGTGCTATGCAATAGGTTGTGGAACATGTCAGTATTGACCAGATTATCATTTCCAATGCTGTGGCATCCGAGTTCTTTGTGGTTAGCTTCCTTGAAGAGATGAAGTGTTAGGCGCGGATTCAGTAACAATTTCAGACGGTATCCTGCTTGACTGAGGCATGTTTGACTTGGGATTACTGAAAACGATGTTGATGAGTAATATGGAAAATAGTAGAAGTGATTAATTTCCAAAGCGCCGTACCGCTAGATTTTACTAAGTGAACGAGAGCTTCGAGCGTAGTAGGTTTTGTTTCTTTTTCAATTCTCTATAGGACGGTATGGTTATTATAGATTGATCTTAGGAGTCTTAAATATCCCCTGCTTGTAGCTCTTAAAGTATAGATTTTGAGCAAATTCATAAAGAGAACGCACATTTAGCACCCAAAACCCTCACAAGACGTTAGAACTACTGATTGGCATTTATCTTGTGTGAATCCAATGAGTATTTGTCGAGATATGTTCAAAAAAGGGTATCATGCAAAATCATCGATTTTTTTTCAAAATCTGCCTGTGGTAGCAAGGAAAATATTTGGTGACCTTTTTTTGATCAGGAAAATATTGTCAATATTTCATGATAGAGTTATGCCAGAGCTTCAGGCAATAGCTCATTCGATAGGAAACTTTTTGGTCTACAACGTTTAGTAATGCTCAACAAAATGTTCTGATGACAGGTACTGATTAATCTTTCGAAAACAGTGAAAAAGTTGCAAAATTTAACTTATCAGATATCAGCTGAACAATGTACAGCAAACACTTGATATAAACACCATTGTATTCTCCTTTGAATTCTCTACAAGTTTTATATAAGTTTGAAGGGGTGGTTATTATCAAGAAACGCGTAATTTTAAAGTCGATAGATTTTGTAATCCCATGGATCATCATACAGAATATTAGATATTGAATCTCCGTTGACCTTCCGCATGTGTACACCACACAAGTCTGCATTTGACCAAGCATTTTAAAAATCGGAGCGTAAGAAAAGGGCCATATTAACTTGCTAGTTTCAATTTACCAATAGATACTTGACATGATGAAGAATCATGCTTTTAAGACTAGACAGTTGTAGCTTGCTTTGTTCGATTATAATAAGTCTTCCAATTTAAAGTATGTATATTCCCCCACTTAAAAATAGCATCTTCAATGTCGATTGCCGTATAAAGCAGGCGTTTTCCTGCATCTCGTGTACTGCTGTAGTGTCTATTATTATATGATTTCCCCTACAAAATGCAGTGAAATCAGGTATAATAGTGTAATGAAATAGCCACCCAAACGCAACTTGATTGAAAACCAAAATTCATCAAATAGCACTCATTCAAATTCATGCTCTTTGGATCTATTAATAAAATCGCTCAAATGTACACCAACAACCATTTAAACATACTAGAGTAAAGATACACGCTTATATCGCACATCGTGTGAATGAATCACTCCTGATCACAGTGTATTCAATCACAACCATGATGGTCGTAATAAGTGATGGTATCTTTATCCAAAAAGAATCAAATCAATAACAAGCATATTCAAATATGACAACTATGCCCTGCTGCCATAGTTGCACAATATCCCAGATAAAGGATTCCATACTTCAATAACAAACATCACACTTTAAACCATCAAGGTTACATTAAATTATGCTATGACGATAGCTCACCCAAGCCCATCAAGGTTACTCAAGTCGAACCTTATGGCCAGTGCTCTTGCATTGATTACCACTTTAAATCAAACATCAACAACATTTGCCAGATATCACAATAGCAGCACCTATTGCTCTCTACCATCACTAATCCTACAAGCTAGTTGCAAATGTATAAATACTCTTGTATTTTACTATTACTTTTTTTTTGTGAAATCTATTCAAACCTGATTTCACTGCAAGCTTGTTGCTTCAGATGTGCACTTCATGATCCACGCTATAAGACACATGCTTATATCTGTGATACTAGCTACAAATACTTTATGTACTACAGACTTGTACTATATATGAGGCATGCTATAGACATGCATACGATATGCTATAATAGACATGCCATATATCCAGATACATGCTAAAGATGTATGCTTAGCGATATACACTCAGATATGTACTATTGATATAGACTAAGGAGACTGTACCTATCGGATACATACTACTACTAGATCGATATTAATTATCCTTATAGAAAGGATAATAGATCAGGGTACTTCGGATGAGGGTCTAATTATTCATCCAGATAGAGCTAAATCATGATTAGCTTGCTGGAGTTGTCTTTTAGCATGATTAGACATTAGTTGATCTGAGTTGACTTATTTTTTAATCGAATTAATAGAACTTTTATCCATTGTTATAGTATATAAGAAGAATCATCTACCTGGCCAGTAGAGAGACTTCAGCTTATTCTACACTTGTCAGTTCGATAATAAAACCTATCTTTATCAAGTTGACTTTATTATTTTTTTTATTCTGTTTTCCGTGAATTTAGACTTCTAAAAACCTCAGGTTCCACAGCAACCTTGACAGTTTAAAGTGTAATGTTTGTTACTGAAGTGTGGAGCCCTTTATCTGGGATATTGTGCAACTATGGCAGCAGGGCATAGTTGTCATATTTGAATATGCTTGTTATTGATTTGGTTTTATTTGGACAAAGATAACATCTCTTATTACGACCATCATGGGTGTGATTGAATACACTATGATCAAGAGTGATTCATTCACACGATATGCGAGATAATCGTACATTTTTACTTTAGTATGTTTAAATGGTTGTTAATATACATTTAATCGCTTTATTAATAGATTCAAATAGCATGAATTTGAACGAGTGCCATTTGATGAATTTTGGTTCTCAAGCAAATCGCGTTTGGGTGGCTATTTTATTAAACAGAATACAACCAAAAAAACCATTACTTTTATGAAATTATTTAATAGGTGATAATTTCAATAATTGCACCTTATATTAGTCTTGAACAAAGGATTATTTAAATTGTTTCTATTTAATTACGTTTTTATTATTACAAAAGACAAAATTATGTTAAATGGCAGATTGTTGTGCCAGAAGGGCTACAACTGTCTATAAAGATTAAGGTATTCTTGATGGGTAGATATGTCTGTGTTGTGCAACAACATGGACAAGCTATGATAAGTGAAGTGCATCTCAGCTATCTAAATACTGAGGTTCACCAGATGTGATAAGCGTTGTACAAGATAAATTGCTACTTTGGCATTCAGAATTTAGTATAAATAGAATAACTCTTGTCTTCATCAATAAATCTTTAGTTTTTGTGTCTGATCTTATTCAAATAAGTCTTTTCTTGTTTTTATAATATTGAACATTTTTTATAAGCTACAAATAATAATCCTTTTATTCTTTGTGCTTAACATTTTTTAAGATCGTGTAAATCAGAATCTTCCAGATTTTAACCTACCTATCTAATTTAAACCGAAAATATGACTATGAATGATTTTACTGTGTCTCCTGCAGAACAGAACAAGAGTTCAGATGTTCAAGCTGTTGGAAGCGAGCTTTCGTACGGAGGAGCTGTAGAGCGACTTCGTCAGGAGGTTCATGGGTTGATCGCTGAAGTTGCGAACAGTGGGGACAAGTCGGACGAAGAGGTCGACGCTTTGAAGGCTGCCCTGTCAAAGAAGTGCTCTAACTTGGAGGCTATAGAGAAAGCTCTCTCTATGGTCACACCTAACCAGAGTCCTTCCCAAGTAACAGTGGTTAGTCAAGGTGCGGCTAATAGTTCAACTGTACCTGATGATCTTCCTTTGTTCCAATGGTTTGGACGTGTCAAAGATGAAAAAAAAGAAGTTTTTGCCAACATTGAGGAGTGTTGTCGCCGGTTTTCCGATAAGTTGAGCAGTTGCACGCTTGATCTTGATGAACACTGGTATCGTTTGCTTCCTCCTTGTCTTCCCGGCGATCTTCGCAATTGGCTTGATGAGTTTGTGAAAGCATCTGGCTCCACTGTGTCTTGGGCTACCTTGAAGGGAGCTATCATCGGTCGTTTCGGTACACCAAAAGAACAGCTCAGATTCGAAAGAATTAGGGAGTTTCTTCGTTGTACTAAAGGAAACGAAGAATCCGTTGATGGTTTCGTAGAGCGGTTTAAGACGTTGAGAAATAGAGCTGACATCAGTGATAAGGGTGTCGTAGCGATGGTGTTTTTTGACGCTTTCCCCAAGGTTACCGCTAGGTTGCTAATGGTTGCTATGAGTCAGGCACCAGAATCGTCATTTTATGACATTGATTATGTGTCCTCTCTCGTGCGCAAGATGGATATGATGGCTATTGAGACGGGTCAAGAATCTTTGGGCTCTGTTTTTGATGGAAGAAAACGCGCTGCTGACATACCTGTTTCGAACGAAGCAAAGAAGTCTCGGTACGCACCTTCTTCTAGTGGAAACGCTCTGCAAAGTAGCTCTTCGTCGAGATCCAATGGTCCCTCGTCCAACTCTCCACGTTCTGGTGCTAATCGTTTTGGCAAAACATTTGCTGAACATGTTGCTGAAGGGACTTGCTCCAAATGTAACGGTCCTCGACCAAAGGGGCAGATGCATCACTGCAACACTGCTATTCGTACTGGTGGTGGTAACACCCATCAGGGCAATGGTGGTAAAAAAGTTTTGCGTGCCATGACTAAGAAACGTGGTGGCAAACATTCGATGGATGCTGCAATCCAAGCTGCTTTTCTCTCTGCTCGTGTTGATCGTGCGTTAGCTGAGAAAGGTGCTTCTTCCCCTGCTGTCTCCTCTGCTGAACAATCGGTGGATGATGTTGTCCTTGCTCCTTCTTCTGGTGATAGTGACAATGTTGATGTTGACCAAGATGCTGTGATGAGTGAAGCTCATGGTATCTTTGAGGATACTGACCTGGTGAATCGTGCCCAGTCTATTCTTCTTGAAAAAGAGATGAGTAGCATGTCTGTGGACGACGATACGCTACAAAATATATTTGCTCAGCAATGTAAGTTCGATGCTAGATTTAGTGCTCCACCTACTATGACCACCAATGCTATTTGTGTTCCTATTGTGGTTCAAAATGTCATTTGTTTTGGCTTAGTGGATACGGGTGCTACGTTTTCGTGCGTCACTGACAAGTTCTTTCAATTCTTAGGAGGAACCTCTCTTGCTGGATTTGAGGCTAATGATGATGATGAGAGCTTTGTTCAAATGGCTCATGAAGTAACGACTGTGCCTAGAATAGGTGCGGTACGTTTGCACATTAGCTACAATAAATCAAATAAAAACCATTTGTTTGAAGTATTTCCATTCTATTCTGAGGAAAACGTACCTGTATTGCTTGGTATGGATATTTTGTCCAAGCTTGGCATTGGTCTTACGGGCTTGGTGAGTCAGCATGGCTTTCAATCAGGTCCTCGTGTACCAGATCCTATTGATGATGGTATTACTCCAAGCGCACATCCTTTTGGTAGTGAGGAAGAGAGACAACCGTTTCTACTTGCACTAAAGGGGTTATTAGAAGAGAATTCGCGCATTGATATGAAGAATACTCAGTGTAATCTGCCGGATTCGATTATTAAGCTTGATACTAAACCAGGTGCTGTCGCTTGGCGAGCTCAATATCCTTTGCCTGAAGCTTATCGTGATGCTGTTGCCAAACAAATTCAGATATGGCTTGATGAGGGTGTTGTTGAAAGATCTGCTAGTCATACACGTTTCAATCATCCGTTGTTGGTTGTAAAGAAAAAGGACGCTGATGGTAATTACACAATGTCTAAGCCTAGAGTGGTGTGTGACGTTCGTAAGTTGAATGCTATCTTGGAAGTGGATGACAAACAACAGTTACCTTTGATCTCTCATATCCATCAGAGCATTGGTACGAAAATGATTCATACTTGTCTCGATATCCATGCTTGCTTTACTAGCTTTGGTTTGGATCCAGAGCAAGCTCATAAAGTTTCATTTACTTGTCCCTTCACGAATATCCAATACACCCATAAAAAGGCTGCTTATGGAATTCGCCATGTCGGATCGGTGGTTGTACGCACATTGCAAACACTGCTCTCTGATTTGAATACAAGCTCTAGTTCTACTTCGTTTCCTACTGATGGTGATCACTCGGTTTCCTGCTATGTAGATGACATCTTATGCAGTAGTAATGGGAGCCTACAAGATCACTATGCGTTGGTTGCTGAGGTAATTCGTCGTTTAACTGATGCTAATTTGGTGCTCAATCCTGAGAAAGTCGTCTTCGCTCAGCGTAGTATTTATCTCTTGGGATGGAGTGTTATTAATGGTAAATTACTGCCTGACGGTAGAAAACTTACCAACATTGCAGATTGGCCGGCTATTACCACTGGTCGTCAATTGGCATCTTTCTTGGGTTTAATGTCGTACTTTCGTGCTGCCATTCCATGTTATTCTCGTCTGACTCGAGATCTTGATAGCTTGAAACAGTACAAAGATCTAACAGATGTTTGGAATGAGTCTCATACAAAAGCGATTGCCGACTTGAAGGATGCACTTACGATGGCACTTGTGCTGTCACCTCCTGATTTTTCGATTCGATTTCACTTGGCTACTGATGCTAGTTTAACTGCTCTTGGCGCGGTTTTATATCAAGTGGTCAACGATGAAATTCGATATGTAGGTCTCGTATCTCGTAAATTGTCTGTTTCTGAGCGTAACTACAGTACTACGAAAAGGGAATTGCTAGGGATTTGCTATGCCTTGGTTAAGTTTCATCGTTTTCTGTATATGCGAGAGTTTACCTTACATACGGACCATAAGAGTCTGATCTACTTGAATACACAGGAAGTCCCCAATGCACTCATGCTTGGATGGTGGGAGGCCATTTTTTCTTATACTTTCGATATTGTGCATTTGCCCGGTGTCCTTAACGTAATTCCTGATGCTTTATCTCGACTTTACGAAGATTCGGATGCTGATGCTTCAGCACGACATCTTCTGGGGGGCAGGTACTATGCTGATGGTGGTGAAAGTGTAAAAAGAAAGAAAAAGGGTTCCAAAAACAAACTCAAGGTTGTCACACCTTCGCCTCCAATGAAACGTACTTTGGTCAAGACAACTAAGGCGTTACGATCTAATTCTTTTAGCAACCATGCACGCACTGCGGTAAACGCTACTCTTATCAAAGATGGCACCACCACAGCTGTCTCGCAAAAGCAAAAGGAATTCATATTGCGTACGCCTAGGTTTGCTGACTATATCACTCCTCCTGCTAATGAAAGAGACAATATGATCATTGCTCAGCATCTGGTTGGACATTTTGGGATCAAACATGTTGAAACTGCAATTCATCATGAAGGGTTTCACTGGGTGAACATTCGGAAAGACATAGAAAGAATATTAGCTGATTGTGACGAGTGTAACAGGTACAATATCGCTAGAGAGGGATATCATCCTTTCCGTAGTGTCAATGCAGCCCAACCTTTGGATCATTGGTGCATGGATCTCGGTGATATGGGTGTTACTAGCTCTTTTGGCAGCAACTTTCTATTTGTCCTTACTGATTACTTTACGAGATTTACTGTGATAAGATGCATTCCAGACAAGAAGGCTACGACAATTGCCAGGGAAATGCTTCAAGTTTTCTCACTTTTTGGATGGCCAATCAAGTTGACTTCAGACAGAGGCCTGGAATGGATAAATGAGGTGGTCCGTGCTATGATGGACATCAGTGGGATAGACCATCGCCTGTCATTAGGGTACAATCCATTGGGTAACTCGGTTTCTGAGTCATTTATCAAAATATGTAAGTTAACGACTATCAAGTTGTTAAAAGGTAAGAGGGATCAATGGGAGCACTTCATTCCGTGGGTGAATTACTGCATCAATGTCAAGTATGCTCGGCTACATAAATCTCGTCCGTATACACTTTTGTTTAATCGTCAACCAAATGGTCTGGCTGATTACTCAAAGGTGGACTATTCCAAACGTTTGGAGAAAGCTGATAACAGACTCATTGACAAACGATACCGTTTTGTACAAGATGTTCTTATCCCGGCTATTTCTAAGCGTATTGTGGATACACAAAATGCTGATCATGCTAACTTTGCGAAGAAACATAAGGTCATTGCCGAACCCTATCCTATTGGTAGTAAAGTTATGATTAAAAATGTTCATCGTCAAAATAAGTTAGATGAACGGTATGAAGGACCTTATTTGATTCATAGTATAACCGATAAAGGTTCCTATGTGCTGGCTGACAAGACGGGTGCACTCCTTAGTCGAGATGTGCCTACCCATCATATCAAGTACCAAGTCGCTGCGAATCCTCAGCCAATCACAATTGATGAATTCTCTGCAGAGCATTACGAAATTCAAGCTGTGATTGATCATAGAGGATCTCCTGGTAACTACGAGTATAAGGTAAAATGGAAAGGGTTCGATGATCCTAGTGAAGATACTTGGGAGCCTGTGAAAAACTTTGATTCGGCCAAACACATTGAGCTGTATTGGGCTCGAAGAGAAGGTGCAAAGGCTGCTGGTAAACGTAGGTTAGCTCCTCAAACAGTTAACTGGCGAACTACTACTACTCGCGAAATTGGTCAGAGCGGTAGATCAAACAGGTCTTAAATGGCTACTAGCATGATGGGATCAAGTCTTTTCCTTACATTTTTGTCCTATGAAAGGTTTTTACACAAGGTTTTTACTGACTGATCTCGGATGCAGTGTCATTTGGTAATTATTTATTGGAAAGTGCTTTATGTGCTATATTGTCATGATGTTTTGTAATCTGGGATTACGAAATGTCCACAAGAAGTACCTGAATCTGGGGGGGGCAATGTTGTGCCAGAAGGGCTACAACTGTCTATAAAGATTAAGGTATTCTTGATGGGTAGATATGTCTGTGTTGTGCAACAACATGGACAAGCTATGATAAGTGAAGTGCATCTCAGCTATCTAAATACTGAGGTTCACCAGATGTGATAAGCGTTGTACAAGATAAATTGCTACTTTGGCATTCAGAATTTAGTATAAATAGAATAACCCTTGTCTTCATCAATAAATCTTTAGTTTTTGTGTCTGATCTTATTCAAATAAGTCTTTTCTTGTTTTTATAATATTGAACATTTTTTATAAGCTACAAATAATAATCCTTTTATTCTTTGTGCTTAACACAGATCAACAAAACACCAACTAGTTGTAGATCGTTTCTCTTTCAACCCCAGAGCCAATCAAATCGCTTAAAAACTCCGCTGACCTAAAAAAATTTTTGCGAGGGTTTCCCCCTGTTTTGATGTGAGGCAAAATTTTAAGCTCCGCTATATAGAGCAATATAGCTGTTACTATCATCAAATTTCCCTCAGGTGCTAGAGCATGCCTTACTTACACCACCTAGCTTTAGATTCTGGCGTTAAGACTCTCAATCATCACTAAAGTAAGTAGTGATAACCAAGTGGAGGCAGCCTATCCATCTCCTAGTCTCGGATAAAGTCTTGTTGTGCTTCAGCGATAGGCACATCCACCACAACGTAAAAAAGAGGTATGCTTCAAAGAAACATAATAAAAGAAAAAAGGAAAAAGAAGAAAAGAACATGCTACTATAGGGGTATAGCAGTATGTAGGTAAAAAAGGGATACTCACACGCAATGAGTCAAAGAAAAGCATAGCAAACACAACATCAAAGAATGTTCAGAACAGCTTGCTGTTGTTGCAACAAAAATGCATACATGAGCAATATGCAAGATAATAGTCGGATGTAAAGCAACACAAATACGCACAATTGCAGAAGCAACAGTAGTATTATAAGTGTGCAATACAACATAATGACTAATGTTGTTTCATGTGAAGCGACAGAGGCAACACAAACAACAATTCACGGCCATATAACATAGTAGTATTACAAAGGAAATACAGATATATAGCAGCACATCATGCTTGTTGTTCGTACATACGAAGCAACAACATTGCAAGCATCCGTTGAGCTGATCATATCACAGCCAACAAAAGAAAAAGAACGCGCAACAAAGAAAACCTCATGAATGCATTATCATGAGAAAGAAAGCAATAATAAAAGCGTCCAGAGAAGCTTTGTATTATTGCGACCGTAAGAAAAAAAGTTACTTACCACTTACCACAGCCACCAATAGACCAAAGAATAGGCAATCACCAGAGATAGACCAGAGAACAAGCATACAACAAAGACAGCAGACCAAGAAAGACCAGGCTAACAGCAGAAACACCAGCAGCAGCACCATCAGCAACACCATCAAAAACACCAGTAGTGTAAAAAAAACCGAAGAACGAGTGACACCAGAGACCAGACAAAGATTAACAAAGCAGCCGCCAGAGATAGAGACCAAGAAGCAGCTACCAGACGTAATAAACCAAAGAAGCAAACAGCAGAGATAGCAAAGAAGTAATGACAGCAGCACCCGCGTCAAACAGGCAAAAAAAACTATCGATACCTAATAAACAAATTCGATTATTGCTTGTTGTACATTTTTCTGTGCTCGTTATCGAATAGTACGTATTATATTCCAGTTCAAAGAAGCAGTATCAAGTACTTCTAACAGTGCAAGGCCGTGTTATGAGATGATAGAGTGTTATTTTCAATCAAAAAGGTTCCAAAACCAATATGGTTTGATACTAAACGCGCTTTGCAAAAAGGAAAAAAAAAAACGGTGGTATGGAAAAATGAGAGGGCGTCCTATCCGACGTCACGGCCAGTAGTTTTTGTCTCAGTCTTCTGCCGTGGCTGCCGTAGTAACTGCTGCACTTTAATTTGAAATTGAGCAGTGGGTATTTTTGTGTTCAAATTTGACTTGATCTTACATCCTTTAAACGTTTTTGCTAAATTTGACTATGAAAATTGTCGCTGTTATACTTTACTTTCTAATGCATCTATAAAAAGTTAATGAAGGCGCATCGAATGATGCTGGTTACATTCAGCTTTCAGACGGAAAATAATGAGCAGTTTGCAAAAATATGAAAACAGGGGTTTTGCCAATATGTCAAAATTTAGCTTAAGAAAGTCTCAAAAAAGTAGTTTCCAGTGTTGCATTGCATCTTCACGATCAATTTAGTCTGATATGTATCATAGTAAAAGTCTCCATTTTTGGGGTGAAAAACGCCATTGTTTGATTTTCAAGAATTTTCCCTTGCTAATACTCATGTAAAAACGACGATTTTTATGAATTTGCAATAGCCTAGAGAATTTCGAGATAAAGCATCAGTAAGTAAAGCGTGGACAAGGAGGGACGTTTAGCCATATTCCAAGTGTCCACAACGCTTTGTAGCATGAGTTATTCGTGCTTCAAAATGGCTAATGTTGGAGAGAATTTTGCCTAAAAATAAGGCGTAGTATGTTGTGCTGCCAAAGAAGTGAGTAAATTGCAGTTCTGTTTAGTGCCCCCCCTGGTGTTCTGCACTGTACGGAATTCTATACCTAAGCGACTGACGCTTTTATTCTAATTCTGAGGCTCAGGTCTTTCTTTTTGAAATGTGCGAATACCTTAACTTTAAACTTGAGCGTCAAGATACTTTGCAAATTCGAATCTCACGACTTTCTCGAATTAATCAAAATGCTTGTCAGTTTATCGTGACACCTTTGATAGTCATTTACAACATAGATACTACTGCATATCTTGCCATAGTAAAGCTAGAATTAAAGTCTATTCACAACGTTGGACAGTTATAATCAAGGAGAAATGAGCGATACTAGACAGGCCAAGTCGGTGTCAGCACGATAGCGATTAAGAGAATCAAACAACGAACCCCTGCTGTTGTGCCAGAAGGACTACAAGTGTCTATAAAAATTAAGGTATTCTTGATGAGTGGATATAATATCTGTGTTGTGCAACAACATGGACAAGCTATGATGATTGAAGTGCATCTCAGCTATCTAAATGCTGAGGTTCATCAGATATGATAAGCGTTGTACAAGAAAAATTGCTACTTTGGCATTCAGAACATAGTATAAATAGAATAACTCTTGTCTTCAATAAATAATCTTTAGTTTTTGTCTGATCTTGTTCAAATAAGTCTTTCGTTGTTTTTGTAATATCGAACATTTTTTGTAAGTTACAAATTATAGTCCTTTTACTCTTTGTGCTTAACATTAACAAAGGAATGTATATCTAAGTTTTGACTACAGCGTTTGTTATGTCAAAATACAATGTAAAATTGAATCTGCCAAAGAATTACACTTCTATTGAGAATGCATCCCAAGGATGCATTTATATACTTTTCATTATGCTAGGGTTTACAACAAGATGATGAACTATAATACAAATAGGTTTACTATCTACCCAACAATTGATTTGTAAATCATGATTAGCATGATTTACCCAAAGGACCTAAGAATAGCCTAAAACCTTTAGTGTGAGACCTTGCTATGACATTTGATATAACAGCGTTTCCCAACACCTAATCCATTAATCTAATACCTTTAATCACTTGCAATAACAACAGTTTCCAATACTGGCTTTTATAAATATTACGTCTTTGATCAGAATTGTCTACTCTCGGTGTCATCTGTATTTGATGTACAATACACCATTTGATCTGGTACATAACAACTCCACTATATTGTTTTCTTTGAAAGATTTTGCTCAAGAAACATTTTATTGTCAGAGCTCTAGCATCAATGATATTTCAAAACCTGATTTTAGATAGGTCAAGCTTCAAAACCGAAATACTTTTGAACGTCCGGAGTCTTGTTGAATGTCAGGTAAAAGATAGAAGATACCTGTTGGAAACCAATGATGTACATCCCGCCCATGCTTAGCAGGACATTTGGTACTGGGAGAACCGAAAGCAGATTCTTTTTCAGAAGTTGCTGCAATACCGTTGTTCTACAACATATCAAAGTTTGATGAGATTCTATTTTTTGTCTATGAGGACCTGGATGTACAAAATATTTTTTGATTTTGAGATTTTCAACTTTTGGACGATCGAACATCGATTTTTGAAAAATTGGTGCTAGAGCTTTGAAATTAACATGGATGTTCCTATGATAGTTTTTTGCGTAGACGATGATGGTGCAATTGGACTTTAGATTGGCTGCGGTGATGATGAGAAAAGCGAGATTTGAGAAATTTGCAAATTTTGAGCAGGTGCTACTAATGAAAGTCAATGACTTACTATATGAATGCTGGTTGTATGTCTAGTAAAAATTGTAGAGGACACTTTGGTTGATTAAGGGATGTTGTAATTGAGCTTGCCGAGAACGATGTCGATGAGTAATGAGGAAAAACAGTGAAAATGGACAAATTTCTAAGGGTCGTACCGGTTGATTTTACTAAGTGAACATGAGCTTAAAGCTTAGTAGCTTCTATTCTTTTTTGATTCTCTATACGATGACATGTGCAGTGAAATCAGGTTTAAATAAATTTTACAAAAAAATAAAGCAATAGTAAAATACAATAGAAATTAACTGTATTTTATTTGTATATAAAATGAACTGAAGATCCTGGAATTGAGTAAAAAAAGAAGAGTATTTATACATTTGCATCTAGCTTGTAGGATTAGTGATGATAGAGAGCAATAGGTGCTGCTATTGCGATAACTGGCAAATGTTGATGTTTGGTTTAAAGTGGTAATCAATGCAGGAGCACTGGCCATAAGGGTCGATTTGAGTAACCTTGATGGGCTTGGGTGAGTTATCGTCATAGCATGATTTAATGTAACCTTGATGGTTTAAAGTGTGATGTTTGTTATTGAAGCATGGAATCCTTTATCTGGGATATTGTGCAACTATGGCAGCAGGGCATAGTTGTCATATTTGAATATGCTTGTTATTGATTTGATTCTTTTTGGATAAAGATACCATCACTTATTACGACCATCATGGGTGTGATTGAATACACTGTGATCAGGAGTGATTCATTCACACGATGTGCGATATAAGCGTGTATCTTTACTCTAGTATGTTTAAATGGTTGTTGGTGTACATTTGAGCGATTTTATTAATAGATCCAAAGAGCATGAATTTGAATGAGTGCTATTTGATGAATTTTGGTTTTCAATCAAGTTGCGTTTGGGTGGCTATTTCATTACAGGGTTTGCTGAGATAAGTATCTTGGTCAATCTGAGCAAATCGTTAGATTCAAATTTGCATAGTATTACTGACGCTCAAGTTTTAAAACCACTGTATTCGAGCATCTCAAAGAAATCTGATTGCCAGAAAAATTAGAATAAAAGCGTCAGTCGCTTAGGTATAGAATTCCGTACAGTGCAGAACATCAGGGGGGGCACTAAACAGAACTGCAATTTACTCACTTCTTTGGCAGCACAACATACTACGCCTTATTTTTAGGCAAAATTCTCTCCAACATTAGCCATTTTGAAGCACGAATAACTCATGCTACAAAGCGTTGTGGACACTTGGAATATGGCTAAACGTCCCTCCTTGTCCATGCTTTACTTACTGATGCTTTATCTCGAAATTCTCTAGGCTATTGCAAATTCATAAAAATCGTCGTTTTTACATGAGTATTAGCAAGGGAAAATTCTTGAAAATCAAACAATGGCGTTTTTCACCCCAAAAATGGAGACTTTTACTATGATACATATCAGACTAAATTGATCGTGAAGATGCAATGCAACACTGGAAACTACTTTTTTGAGACTTTCTTAAGCTAAATTTTGACATATTGGCAAAACCCCTGTTTTCATATTTTTGCAAACTGCTCATTATTTTCCGTCTGAAAGCTGAATGTAACCAGCATCATTCGATGCGCCTTCATTAACTTTTTATAGATGCATTAGAAAGTAAAGTATAACAGCGACAATTTTCATAGTCAAATTTAGCAAAAACGTTTAAAGGATGTAAGATCAAGTCAAATTTGAACACAAAAATACCCACTGCTCAATTTCAAATTAAAGTGCAGCAGTTACTACGGCAGCCACGGCAGAAGACTGAGACAAAAACTACTGGCCGTGACGTCGGATAGGACGCCCTCTCATTTTTCCATACCACCGTTTTTTTTTTTCCTTTTTGCAAAGCGCGTTTAGTATCAAACCATATTGGTTTTGGAACCTTTTTGATTGAAAATAACACTCTATCATCTCATAACACGGCCTTGCACTGTTAGAAGTACTTGATACTGCTTCTTTGAACTGGAATATAATACGTACTATTCGATAACGAGCACAGAAAAATGTACAACAAGCAATAATCGAATTTGTTTATTAGGTATCGATAGTTTTTTTTGCCTGTTTGACGCGGGTGCTGCTGTCATTACTTCTTTGCTATCTCTGCTGTTTGCTTCTTTGGTTTATTACGTCTGGTAGCTGCTTCTTGGTCTCTATCTCTGGCGGCTGCTTTGTTAATCTTTGTCTGGTCTCTGGTGTCACTCGTTCTTCGGTTTTTTTTACACTACTGGTGTTTTTGATGGTGTTGCTGATGGTGCTGCTGCTGGTGTTTCTGCTGTTAGCCTGGTCTTTCTTGGTCTGCTGTCTTTGTTGTATGCTTGTTCTCTGGTCTATCTCTGGTGATTGCCTATTCTTTGGTCTATTGGTGGCTGTGGTAAGTGGTAAGTAACTTTTTTTCTTACGGTCGCAATAATACAAAGCTTCTCTGGACGCTTTTATTATTGCTTTCTTTCTCATGATAATGCATTCATGAGGTTTTCTTTGTTGCGCGTTCTTTTTCTTTTGTTGGCTGTGATATGATCAGCTCAACGGATGCTTGCAATGTTGTTGCTTCGTATGTACGAACAACAAGCATGATGTGCTGCTATATATCTGTATTTCCTTTGTAATACTACTATGTTATATGGCCGTGAATTGTTGTTTGTGTTGCCTCTGTCGCTTCACATGAAACAACATTAGTCATTATGTTGTATTGCACACTTATAATACTACTGTTGCTTCTGCAATTGTGCGTATTTGTGTTGCTTTACATCCGACTATTATCTTGCATATTGCTCATGTATGCATTTTTGTTGCAACAACAGCAAGCTGTTCTGAACATTCTTTGATGTTGTGTTTGCTATGCTTTTCTTTGACTCATTGCGTGTGAGTATCCCTTTTTTACCTACATACTGCTATACCCCTATAGTAGCATGTTCTTTTCTTCTTTTTCCTTTTTTCTTTTATTATGTTTCTTTGAAGCATACCTCTTTTTTACGTTGTGGTGGATGTGCCTATCGCTGAAGCACAACAAGACTTTATCCGAGACTAGGAGATGGATAGGCTGCCTCCACTTGGTTATCACTACTTACTTTAGTGATGATTGAGAGTCTTAACGCCAGAATCTAAAGCTAGGTGGTGTAAGTAAGGCATGCTCTAGCACCTGAGGGAAATTTGATGATAGTAACAGCTATATTGCTCTATATAGCGGAGCTTAAAATTTTGCCTCACATCAAAACAGGGGGAAACCCTCGCAAAAATTTTTTTAGGTCAGCGGAGTTTTTAAGCGATTTGATTGGCTCTGGGGTTGAAAGAGAAACGATCTACAACTAGTTGACTTTCTGTTGGTTTGCCATTTAATATGATTTTGTATTTGTAATAAAAGGATAATTCAGTAGACAGGTACAAATTTAAACAATTCTTTATTCAATAAGATAAGGTGCAGTTGCTGGATCTGGTATCTATTACACAGTTTGTAGTCAGAAATATCTTTTAAATCTATTATGTGGGGAAAGTTATAATATAGGTATAGTAGTATACTAGGCACCAGACCCTCCAAGTACCAAACGTCCTCCCAGCAAACATGAATCATCATTCATCATTGGTTTCCAACATGTCTGAATTCTATGGGTTGCTGCTACTATCTTTTAACTCATATCAAACACTGGATTTACAAAGATATTTCCGGTTTTGAGGTTCGGGTCATCATTGATAAAACCAAGCTTTGAAATATTGATGCTAGAGCTTTGATGATAGTATGCTTCTTCTTCTATACCAACTTTGACAAAAACGATAGTGCAGTTAGATTTTAGGATGGATGATGACTTGCTGATCAGGAACGGAAGATTTTGGAAATAAGATAATTTTGAGCAAAGACCAACGTATAAAGCGTATTGAAAGCTGCTAGTTACAAGAGATTGCGAATGGTATATTGATGGATTAGGTGTTGAGGAACGTTGTAGTGAAAACCTTTTGGTTATACCTTTGTCTGTTGTGATCGTAAGCTGGGTCACACCGCCAGGTTCTGTCGCGAGGAGGAGGAAACCACGTTTGAGGATGCCCTCGAGGAGTACGAGTCGAGTAAGAAGGCCAATGAGGAGAACAATACTGCCGAAACTCAACGTCGTCCCAATGATGGAGAACGCGAGAAGCGCCGTGGAGCCACCCACACCATCCATGATCATGTAGCGCAACAACTGCAACGCCAAACCACAGCCAGCCAGTCAACCGCTTCTCATGGCAGCCAGATCAGTAATGCCGAGTCGTCCGCAATGGAAGTCGATCCCAAGACCCTGCAACGCACTCCTCATAGTAGCGATGCTTCCAAGCATGCTCCACTAGCTTCGTCTTTGTACATGCATGTGGATTCTCAGGCAAGTGTCGCCAGCGTTTCCTCTCTCAATGGTTTTCAGTCTGATGTGCTCCCTCTCCGCCGTCATTCTATGAGCTCGACGTCCATGTCGCAGCCTCAAGTGTATCATGTCGCCCATAGGGCATAATGATACAACAATCATTGCGCATAGATACCCTTAATGCCCGGAGCATCTTTAAGGGTTCCTCAAAATCTATACAGAAGGAATTCACTTCCTTTCTGCGCTCCAAAACCCTCCAGCTAGATATTCTCTGTCTGCAGGAGGTCTTTCATTATCGTCAGAAGGCCCACCTCACTGATGATAATGTGCGTGCTTCCTCTTTTATGTTTCCTCGGTCTTCCTTTGTCGTCTCGAAGCATTGTGAAATAGTGTGTCTGAAGCAAGGCTTGGAGCTTGCGGATGCCACCATCTCTCGTGACGAACGCTGCATCACCGCCACCATTAAGGACGCTAATCACACCATATGCCAGATAGCCAGTGTGTACATGCCCGTGCACAGAGCCCATCGCTATGCTTTCCTGGAGGAGCTGGTGTCCATGCCCTTCTGGTCTGATATGCTTGACTCCCAGTGGATCTAGCTTGGGGATTTCAATATCCATTTGCATGATGCGGTCGAGGCTCGTCTCCCTAGAGTCCAACCTTTTGTTGAATGGCTGAACGCTCATTTTTTCAACTGTTTTCCAAAAGGCACAATGACTCTCCCTAAAGCTGGCACCACCATTGACTATGTCTTTGCTCCTCCTCCTATGGCGACTCGTATCATCAACACTCAGACTCACCACATTCCACCTGAGTGGACCAATCACAGCCTCCTCACAATCGATCTGGTCACCTCTGGCGTCAAGTTGGGTTCTGGCAGCTGGCGTTTGAATCCGTACTTGCTTGAGAACCGTGAATTCCAAGCCCTTTTGGATAAAACCGTGGATATGTTTTTGGCGTCTGACTATTATACGACAGATGTGGCTGATATGGGTGTCTCTGGTCAGGAGAAGTGGGAATCTCTCAAGTCGATCATCAAGTACTGTGCCAAACAGTTCACCAAAGGCCAGAAGGCTCGCTTCAAAGCTCGAGTCTCCCACCTCCAACGTGAACGGGAACAGCTACTTGGGACCCCGGAGGAGTCGGCAAGGATCAAAAGACTGGAGCAACTGATTGAGCAACGGATTCAAGATGACACTCGTCAAGCTATGCTGCGTTCGGCTACTCGTTGGCTGGAAATGGGAGAGCAAAACAACAAATACTTTTTCAATGTGATTAAGGATCGTGAGGCGCAACAAACCATCCAGTCCTTGAAAAAGGCTGGCACTGGAGAGAAGCTGACAGACATGGGCGACATTCTCCAAGAAGCTCGTACTTTCTATCAAGATCTCTACACACCTGAAGACATTGATTTGGCTGCCGTCAACTCTCTCTTTGACAATATCCCTGCTGATGCGAAGCTACAAGAAGCTGAGGCAGACCGGCTGATTGAACCACCCTCTACAGACTCTGTCTTGCTGTTGCTGGACCATGCACCCAAGAACAAATCTTCTGGTTTGGATGGCCTTCCGTTTGAGGTGTATCGCTATTTGGCGGCGAAGTTCCCTGTTGTTCTGCTTCTCTTGCAGCAAGTGCTGACTGATGCGCTGCGTGGTGTCTTCCCTGACTCTTGGAAAGAAACGAGGATGGTACTGCTGTTCAAGAAGGGCGATCCAGAGCTCCTCAAGAACTGGCGACCTCTCTCGATGATCAATAGCGATGCTAAGCTGTTCACCAAGATGTTAGCCAACCGGTTCAAACGTGTCCTCTCCCGATTGATTACGCCGTACCAAACAGGCTTTATGCCTCACCGGCTCATCTCGGACAATGCGTGGTTGAACCAGACGCTGATGACCAACCTCCGTGATGCAGCTCCTCAGGATCCCAATGTCGCCGTACTCTTGGATCAAGAGAAAGCCTATGATCGGGTCAATCCGACATATCTGGCGATGGTTCTTCGTCAGTTTGGCTTCCCGGCATCGTTGGTATCCAGTGTTTCAAGTCTGTTATTTGGTACTCGTATCTCCTTGTCAATCAATGGGTGGTTGGGCGCCCCCATCGATCAACAACATGGTTTACGACAGGGTGATCCGTTGTCCCCTTTGCTGTTCAACCTGGCTTTCGAGCCGTTCCTTAGAATCATCTTGGCCTGCCCCTCTCTTCAAGGCGTCTCAATGTCTACCGCTGTCCGTGCTCCTCTCGCAGGGCGTATCTCTCGTGCCTCCTCTCTCGTGCCAGTCCAAGGCGACCATGATCTCCTGCGCGCTCCGACGACCCCTCCACGGGTGAAGCTGTTGAGCTACGCCGATGATCTGAAAGTCTTCCTGACTTCTACGGCGGAATGGCCTGTGCTGCTGTCTCTTTTGTCGCTCTATGGCAAAGCGTCCAACGCCAAGGTCAATTTGGAGAAAACCATGCTGCTGTCGCTGTCAGGCGAGGATCATGCTGATTGGAAGAGAGTGACGGAAACGTCTAACATTGAGTGATACGACAGCTTGTCAGTTGGCTCTGTGAGGTATCTAGGTTACCCTCTATATCATACAGAGAAGCAGTTGCAGCATTTCCTGGATTCCATTACCGTGAAGATTCAGCGTCATTGCAATCTGCTCACCAAGCGGCAGCTATCCATTCGTGGAAAGGGTTTAGTGGCGAATTCCCTTCTGCTGTCTCGCTTGTGGCATCTCCTGCGTGTGGTTGTGTTTCCTGACAAGTGGCTGGAGGAGGTACAGCGCATGGTACGCCAGTACATCGTCTCGTTTTGGCCTACTGTGGCTTGGGATTCTCTCTGCCTTCCTAGGAAGCATGAAGGTATTGGTCTGGTTGACATCAAGAAGCAGCATCTCGCCTTGTATCTCATATATGTCAAGCGTCTGCTTCGTCCCAGATCCCCAGCGGATTTCCTCACTCCCTGGCTGATGTATACATTCCATGTATACTCAGGTCATGCTACTGTGCTGCCTTTGCTGCTATACCCACGTACCTGCTGGCCTCGTGTGCGGAAATGCCCTCACTTGGAGCATCTGGCTCGTCTACTCACTCGTTTGCCTCCCTTGACTCTCACTCCTGAGTGGCCGTCTTGGTGGCTCCTAGATCTGCCCTGGTTACAAGTATGCTCCCTGTCTCCCACAGCGACTTTGCCTTTGACTAGGAACAGTGACAAACTGCCACCTCATGCCTTGATTGCCAGCCTCTTGAGCGTGCTCCCCGACTCCCACATCTTGGTTTGCGTGCGTCCTCGTGATACTGCTGCATTGCAACATCTGTTCAATGCCTTGTGCCCCATCGAGGGTCCTCCTGTCTGGGTTGTCCCTGCTCCTCTCAGGTCCGTCATGGCCTTCACCGCTCCAGAGTGCACCGCACTGCTGGAGAGTTCCACTACCCCCTCTCCACCCACGGCTAGCTTTTCGCATTGGTTCATCACCACTGGCCCTCGCTCAAAAGCTACAGTGGGCAAGATCACGCTCGGGGCGTTACGCCGTTCCTGGCATCCGTCATTTGACATGTTGCGTCGCCCAGCCCATCCTCCTGGCTATCGCCCACCACATCTCCTGCTTCCTCCTCGCCTTTGGCGTGATTTCTGGTTCTCTGTCTCCCGCCCAAGGCATTGACACCGTGGTGGCGTTTGCTGCATGGACATCTTTCGGTGCAGATTCGCCTGCATTCCATGAACCGTGTGAAGTATCCTTCCCCATTGTGTAAGATGTGTCATGAAGCGACTGAAGATGAATACCATATGGTCATTGGCTGCAGTATGAAGTCCCTCTTCTGGTATGAGTTTGTCTCTCACCTTGGTCTTGCTGATCTGTTCCCTACGGACGAGGCCATCTGGATTGGGTTGACCACCCTTCACGGCCAGGACAACAATTCTCTGGACATTTCCATCTTGGAACTTCTCGGCGCTGCCTTCTCATCTATCTGGCAACATCATTGGGGCTGCACAATTGATGGTAAATCCTGGATCACTCGGGCTGTTTTCTCCTCTTTTCTGGAGGATCATTCCAGGTTAATTTCTTCTTTCTTAGACATGTAAGACCCTTATGGCACCTTACTGTCTATAATATATATAAATAAAACACATTTAAATACAAAAAAAAAGGTTTGATTCAATATATACCGTAGTAAAAGTCTTCATTATCAAGGTGAAAAAACGCGATCATTTGATTTTCGGTGAAAACCATGAGGGATACCTCATGCTTTTTGGTCGAATTTTGTCCATTGAGCAATAGTGGCAAAAAGTAACTGCCAGATGAGAGCAATTGTTTGGTGCTATTCTGACAATCTTAAAACGGCCTTGAACGCAAGAAAACGCAGCTCAAATGCACTCATATTTTGCTGTATTAGGCACACTCTTGACTAAAAAGGGGAAATACGAGTATGCTGCTTGCCTGTATATGAAGTAGCTATGCGTATATGGATGTAGAGCATCACATAAGAATCAGATCCACAGATAATATGAAGGATTTTCTTGTGTAAGTAGAGGATCAACATGAATGTAGTAGTGTTTTGATAAGATATGCAAGGGCAATCGGTAGCGCTAGCTGTCGCTGCTCAGGTTGGTTCTCACCACCGAAGCAAAGCAAAGGTAGAGAGCCATCCAAAGCATAAACACTTGTACAAAATAATAATGAAATCATCTGCAGCTACTAAACTGCTGCAAGATAAGAGACATAAACCAAATAATATAAATAGAGACGTAGAGTATACATTTTATTGCACATTATCCTAATTTCAAATATAGAAGGATTTTAACAGTTCTATCTGCTATTTTTTTTAACCCCTTTTTACTGCATATTACTCAAAGTTGGCTAAAATGAGCAGTACATCAGCTTTAAAGCTTTGCTGCAACACAACGAAGCAAGCTGTCATCAAGTGGGATTTGAATGCAACGTTTTTCAACACCTCATTTACTGATCTGTTACGCGCAATCGATCGTAATTAGCAGGTTCCTCTTATATGAAGCTCATTACTCAAAGTAGGCTGATTTCAAAAATTATCTATTCCTCAGCAGCAACCCATTCAATACAAGATCCAATTATACCATTGTTTTTCTCGCCGCAAATTGGTATAGGAACATGCTGCATTATACATTACAAGTGTTCGTGAGCGGTCCTATGGGGCTCTTCTTGTCTGATTTATTTGCTTACAAATATTCCTCTATTTAAAGTATAATACATGATTAGGATGCCACTGATGTATCTACATAGCTAAAGTTCAAAAAGTGGCTATTCGATTCAGCTTCTGGTAATAATGATAATTCGTTGTTTCCTGGTGATCCGACGATTGTTTCTGCTGTGAATAACGGATCAAAGTTCTATCATGCACAATTAGTGAGTGGACTACACAAGAGCCAGCCAATATTTACCTCTGCAGCCTCAGGATCAGTCTAATTCATTGACAAAGAAAAAATTAGTGTCTCTACGCGAATATCTAATCAAGTTCTACCTACCACAATGGGTACAATGGGAGGTGAAATCTCTCGTCGTAACAGTGCATCCCAATCTATAGTGCGGAAGAATCTGTGTCGTCGAATTGCGTCTGCTTTTTTGGGCTTTGCACCTAAACGAGCATTTGGATTCTTACGTAACAGCTGATAATGGCACATGATGTTAGCACCCTAATATACTTCTCTGCCGCTTTTATATAGCCTACCTTGGATAATAAATCCTTTCCATCTGCAGTTAAATAATACGGCATTGGGATCTTTTTGGTCAAAATTGAATCAATCGTCTTTTTGCGGTTATTCGAGCTGAATGGTGGCTATGTAATAGACTGGGTGAGTATGCTGTACCATGACATTCAACAATGACTTACAGATCCGGTCATCATATCATATATCAGAATGCCCAGACTCCACCAATCCACAGTGATATCATACTCTAATCCCATCAAGATTTCGGGAGCCATGTACTCTGCTGTGCCACAAATTGTATTTGTTTTACCATCCACTGGTACCTTGGATAATCCGAAATCTGTCAATACAACATGTCCCTCCACATCCAGTAAGCAATTTTCTGGTTTCAAATCACGATATACAATGCCCAGTGAATGCAAGTGCTCCAAAGCCAATACCAATTCAGCAGCATAAAATACTGCCATGGATTCAGAAAACATGCCCTCTATCTCATTACATTAATCATCAGTAACTTTAGATACCAAAGATACCACTCACCATGATCCAAATGTCTGAATAATTCTCCTCCAACAGCGTAATCCAAGATCATATGAAGTTCCGTGGGTGTCTGGAATGCGTAATTGAGCTTTACAATGAACGGATGTCGCACTTCTTCTAATATCTGCCGTTCTGTCTTGGCTTGAACTGCTTGTCTACCATGAACAACCAACGATGCCTTCTTTAGAACCTTCATCGCATACAGCTCTTTTGATGTTTCATGCTTGACCAAGAATACCTTTCCGAAACTGCATGTGCATCTCAAGTTAGGACATGATAAATAACACATTATCATGGCAACTACTTACGCTCCTCTGCCTAAAACACACAAGGATTGGAAATCATCACGATTCACAGATCGTTTTTTGTTAGTGGAGGAGGTGAAATCTTGATTCAATACCACTTCATGCTTGACTCGCTCATGTTTGTCTCTTTTGCGAGCTGTAGGCTCATCGGTATCACTGTTGTAGTTACTGGGAGGATTGGAGTCTGCTTCTTGCTGGAGACGTAATTTCAACAAAGAATTGCCAATACCAGAGGGTAATTGCGAGAGCCTTAACTTCTCTAAACTTTCATTCAATTTATAAATATCCTGGGGGTTATCTTCTTCGTCGTTGTTCATCAATATAGCAAGGGGACAGTTGTGGTATTTACAGAAAGAAGGAAAGAAAGAGAGGATGACAATGAAAAAAAAAAAAAAAAAAAAAAAAAACAATTGCAGATTATTCAAGGAGAGGCAATTGAAACTATAGTGTGTAACACGTTTATTTGCCGACAGCGGCTCCACCAGATCAATCAGAGCTGTATTCGGATGTAGACAGCATGTATAAGCCTAGAGGGAGAATCTTTAGTCATATCCACTAAACGGAATCCATAGCATTTTTTGAAAGAGGATCAATTCAATACATATGCTTTGTATGCTTGTGTCGATTATTGAAAAACAGTAGATAGACAACCATCACAAAAACGATTGTCAGTGTTGAGCAGATCATGCCAAACTCATTGTTACATCAAGCCAACAATCAGTATATCATTGAGTATAGAAATGGTAAAAAGGTACGCCATGGTATACAGACAGCAAGTAGTGCTCTATCTGCATCCGGTTCTGGGTTTGATGTATTCAATCAATCCCTTATAGTATTTGTGAATAGGGGGTAATGAATACAATCCGAAAAAAAAAAGCGACAACATTGTCAAATGTACAGACTCTCTTATACTGGTTTGCTGGGAAGTTCAACGCATGTACCAGTAAAAGTATATGCAAGTACCTTGTCAATGCTGCCATATCATCAAAGCAACATTTGGAAATTCCAGAGTAGAAATTCAACGCAATGAATACAGCTTCAATGGAGGTTGCTAAAAGCATGCTACATGATAATAACAAAGCATGTCTAATCACAACATTTGTTGAGAAATAAACAGTTTCATCATATGCGGTTTTTAAATGCAAATGCATTTGATATAAAACAAGAAGAAACAGGATCTGTTTGAGCGTAGCACATTTGATTAATTACATTACATATTACATCCCGCATTTACACTTGATTGTCTGTTAACTTCTTGATTTGCAATATAAAAGGTGTCAGCAAGTGAGACAGAATGTCTCTTTTCCTTCTTTCGTTGTCATCCACTATATCTATGAATTGTCGTCAATACTATCCAGAGCCGTATGTCGTGTTGCCATCAATACAATCCATGCTAGATGGAGCTCAAGGTATGGTGTATATGTACACAGCTCAATTCATCCAGCGCTGATGCTTACTGTCCATAGTTAACCCTCAATACCAACAATACCACTATACCCCTCCATCATACAAGCCACCTGTCTCAATATACCAACTTCAGACTCTAGAACCCTCTCTGGAAAATATGAACAATGCAGCATACCATCGCTCAAGACATATGAGACACTATTCTGATGTGACGCAGTCCAGAAAGCATCAGAACTATCATCGTTATGAACATAGGCGAGCAGTGTCTGAGCATGCATTTGATCACGCTAGAAACAAATCGACAAACTGCATGATGCCTCATTTCTGCTATGACCAGCAAGACTCTGAAGACTCGTCTTCTGGGTGTTCAACGCCACCGCCACAACAGCAGCCATGTGTTCGTCTACAAGGACTCGCGCTAGACAAGTATGATTGCCCTCATTGCGACAAGAGATTCTCTAGACCCTCCTCTTTACGTACACATATCTACTCTCATACAGGAGAGAAGCCTTACACGTGCAATCATCCAGACTGCAACCGTACTTTCAGTGTTAGAAGCAATATGCGCAGACATATGAAAACGCATAAACCTTTTATTCATAGAGCTAAAAAATAGTAGTAATAAAGAAACTAGATTTTATCAGGCATCTTTCTTCTGATGAGCAGTTTTTCAATTTCAACAAAGGAGACCAAGACGATGACACTCACCATTGTCATGACCCAAGACTCCCAACCGACATGCGTGAGTTCCAACCAAGTCGAGATGCCAGGAGCGTAGATGCCCAGAATCATGAATGCAAAGGAAACGATAAATGCGCCAATCATCCATCGATTACTAGTGATGCCCGTTTTGAACACAGACTGATGCACACTTCTTGCATTGAATGAATGGACGAGTTGCATTGTCGTCAGTGTTGTAAAGGTCTATTCCGAACAGCCGCATTAATAAAACCAATATGTGTCAGATATATACTGATGTACATTACCATTGATCTAGCCACTTGCAGCTCAAATTTCAGGACGTACAAACTGATGGTGTAAGCAGCAATGGCCAAAGCAGCAATCAGCATGGAGTTGATAAAGATGATCAGCCAGGTAAGGTTTGTAATGACGCCCATCTTGGGATTTCGAGGGTGTCTCTGCATCAAGTCCTTTTCATTTGGCTCGACACCCAAAGCCATGGCAGGAGGAATATCCGCTATGTATATATATAAAAAAAAAAAAAAAAAAAAAAAAAAAAAAAAAAGTCAGCTTAATGAAACCAATATAAGCATCTGATATATACCGATGATGTTTGCCCACAAGATCATCATGACAGACAATGGCACTTCAATGTTAGCAATAGTACAAATCAGCATCAGGAAAATCTCGGCACCATTACAGCTCAACAGATAGACGATAAACTTGAGAATGTTGTCAAATACATGGCGACCTTCTTCGACAGCCTTGACAATGCTTGTAAAGTTGTCGTCGACGAGTACAATATCAGCAGCTTGCTTTGTAATTTCTGTACCAGCTTGTCCCATTGCAACACCAACATCTGCTCTTTTAATAGCAGGCGCATCTATTAGAAAAAAAAAATGGGGTTGTGTTAAAAGACACGCTTCATGCTCATTTAAGTGCAACTTACCATTGACACCATCACCAGTCATAGCAGCCAATTCACCTCGTTGTTGCAAAGCACGTACAATAGACAACTTGTTATCAGGGCTAACACGAGCAAATACACTAGGGAATGGGTTCAATTCAATGATAGCATCGTCAGACAGGAGATCCAACTCTCGGCCCAAGATGGCACGACTCATACCAGGTGTGTCGTTTTGGAAGATGCCCAATTGACTAGCAATAGCAGTAGCAGTTTCAATATGATCACCAGTGATCATTATACAATGGATACCCGCTTGCTGGCAAGTTGCAACAGCTTCCTTGACTCCTTTCTTGGGTGGATCAATCAAACCGACAAGACCAGCGAAAATGAGCTGCTCTTCGGCTAAATGGGGGCTGGTAGCTTTTGATGATGAAGGTTCATCTTGGTCTTGCTCTTCAGAGATAGCGTCAGCATCAGAGACACTGTCCCGAGGAATTGTCTTGTAGGCTAGACCCAACACACGCAAACCTTGCGAGGCCATTCTCACATTTTCGTCATAGACTTGGGAAGCGAAATCATCAGTCATTTGACTAGCAGCAGCAGTAGCATCATTGGAGTGCATGAAATGACTACATTTCTTGAGTAACTCTTCAGGGGCACCTTTACATGTCATGATCAGCTCAGCATCAGCGCCAGGTTGAGTAAACACGGAGCTCATGAGTTTACGTTCACTATCGAAGGCACGTTCAAACACCTTTTTGTAGCCTAAATCATTCCAGTAGGTACGGCCTAAACCAGCCTTTTGAGCAGCGACAGTCAATGCAACTTCAGTGGGATCACCAATAGACTTGATTTCACCGGTATCCTCATCGCGACGAATCGATGAGTTATTACACAAGCTGGAGATCAACAATGCATGATATAATTGCTTGGTGTAGGCATCCGGCTTTGCTGTATCAACGGGCTTGGGTCTCATGTCTGCATAATTGATTGTTTGTTGTTGCGGTGGGTGTTCTGCATTCAAGTTGCGTTCTTCATCGTTCCCTTTAGGGACAGTAGGAGGAGGTGAGGTGGGTGCTGTATGTCTAATATGAATCATACGGCGGCGTAATCCCTGGGGTTCGCATATGATCTCACCATGACCAGGATCCATCGAGGTCGAGTCAGTGAATCGGTAGAGTGAATTATCGGTTGTCCATAGCTCAGAAGTGCCCATTTTGCCTTCAGTCAGTGTGCCTGTCTTGTCAGAGCAGATGACAGTGACACTGCCCAGCGATTCAACAGCTGGCAGGGTTCTCACGATACATTTACTAGAGACAACAAACAAATCAGTACTGTTTCATAAGCTTATACATTAGTCTGAGCATACCTGGCTGCCATTCGGCGAACACCAATGGCCATGGTCACTGTGGTAACAGCAACCAAACCTTCAGGAATCACAGACACGGCTAAACTGAGACCGATGTTGACCATGTCACGAGCATCTCGCTTCCAGATAACACCAATAACGACAACCAAAGCACACAGAAAGATGGCTAGGGCTACAAGGTAGATACCTAGCTTGGACAGCTTTCTTTGGATGGGGGTCTTGACCTTGTGTTTAGACCCACTTTGAATAGCAGCACTAATTTTACCAATCTAGATAATTGTTAGCCAACAAATATACGTGCTCCTTGCCGAGAACTTACTTCAGTGTTGGGGCCAGTTCTGACCACCACACCCTTGGCTCGACCGCGAGTAACAGTCGTTCCCATGAATGCGTTGCCCTTACAGTCACCGAGAGGAATCTTTCGAGTCTTGGCCTTGATGGCTTGCACGTTTTTTTGAACAGGGACACTTTCGCCAGTAAGGATGCCTTCAATGACACCCAGTTGAGCGACTTCAATGAGACGGATATCAGCAGGGACAGCATCACCTTCCTCCAGAACAACTAAATCACCAGGCACCAGCTCTTCTGATCCTATCATTTGTTGTTGGCCATCACGAACTACTGCAGCTTGGGGCACTTCCAAATTCACCAGCGCATTGAGCGTCTTGCTGGCCTTCCACTCTTGACTGAAGCCAATGATGGTGTTTAACACAACGACAATAAGCAGGACGATCATACTGTTGAATTCTTTTTCAGCTGCCTCGACAATGGCAGCGGCGATCAGGATCAGGACCATAAAATCAGTGAGTTGCTCCCACAGCATTTTGAGCGCATTGGGACGAGCAGGCTTGGGTAGTTGATTTGTGCCGTATTGCTCCCTCAAGGCAGGCACCAAGTCGGAAGGCAAACCATTGTCCTTGTCGGTTTGAGAGAACATGCCCAACAGCTTGTCGACAGAGCGATCAAAGTAGAGGGCTTGAGGAGGAGGCAAAATGACATCAGCCAAAGGGTTGTTGAGAGATGGCATAGCGGTTTTCTCGTCGCTTGTTTTCACCTCTTGAGCAAGCGAGGAATTGAGCAGACGCTCCATGTCACCTTGTTCGCTTTCCTTGACCAAATCACGCCAGTCAGCAAACTGATTGGGAAAGAAACGAGCAAAGAGCATGACCATAGCCAGAGCGCCTCGCTTCTGCTGTTGAGTAGACGAGGTAGGCTGACATCGGTAGTGGATCTTGAGTTGGCGGCGTAAATCAGACACATCCATTTCGCTGGTTACCCTACGGAACTCATGAACCTGTTGCAGGAAATCACCGTAAAGGTAAAAGGCCATATCAGCGGCTTCGGTGGTCTTCTTTTTCAAGAGATGGCCCTCCGTGTGGCCCATGTTGAGTAAGAGACCTTCAGATAGTCTCTTCATCAGACTTTGATCCAAGTGGGGTTGATTGCCATCTTTGATACGGTAATCCATTACATAGCAAAGACCCTCCAGGACTTCTTGGAGGGAAATCGCCTTGTTATCTTGAACATTGAATAAATCGTTGACTATGTGCAACACATTTGCGGGTGAGATAAGGAGGGTTACATCAAAAAGCACTGACATTACCATAAACTTCAATCTGTTGCTCAACTGAAAGTTTACCGTCATTGAGTGAAAATACATCAATTACAGCATGTTGAATAGGTTCTTCACTTAGAGGAGGTTTCAGGGCCATAAATGTAGCTTCTTGAAAGTTTAGAAAAAGTAAAGAAAAGGGGAAAAAAAAAAAAATCAGAAAATGATTGCAGAAAATCAAAGGTCGTATTTATAGTTGCGAGGATGATTTTGTGTGTGTGAAATTCGTCACGTTGCAGGAATCAACGTAGAAATCCTGGAGTAGGCTTGTTCTATTGTAGGCAATTGTTTGTGTTTATGGCAACTGCAATGACAACCTATCCTCGGCTTTGGGTTGCACCAAAAGACATGCAGAGAGCAAGAGCCGATGTTTTTATTCGCTGGGAGAGAGCGATATTCTAGATGAACTGTGCTCATGACGATAGATAGCTTGGCGACTAACCATCGTATGTAGTCCATGCCGCATGTGTGTTTGTGTGGATACGGAGGCCCCATGACGAGATCACAATTGATTGCCATTTGAAACATGGTTCATGCTATTACCAGACTCTTTAGAAGGAAGCCCCATTATCGGTTTGGTCGATGTTGCTAAACTAAACAGATACAAGCATTGTGCTACAACGCACTCTCGGTATCATCATCTTGATAATGACTGCTTGCTGCTTAGTAGTTGTGTACATTTATATAGGTCTGTGTAATGTGCTGTAGAGTAGACATGTATCGACTTTGTCTAGACTATGGGGTTGAAATGTTGATTTGATGCGCCTATAATTCATCATTATCATGTGCAAAATGCGTAGTTGGAGGTACGAATAAACCCCAATCGAGGGATTTTACTGACTAGTAGTCTAAAAATATAAGAGGATCGCTAATAATAACGCTATGAGGAGCTATTTTATGATAGAATATCCCATCGTACATTAACGCCAAGATGGTTCCTAAAAAGTATCTCATTTGGTGATCCCATCCTACGTTTCCCCCTCCCCCTCCCCCAATCATACTCCAAAAATCCAAAAGCAAGCCACACACCACCACATCATAAGTTTCCATCTGCGGTTAAATGGCTACCAACTAGTTCTGTAGAGTCAGGGTGTACATTTTGTAGAGGCTCAAGCCGCAGCAAGGGCTATGGTACATGCATCCTCAAAATGCATCTTTAGAGTAGTGATGGGAAATCAACGTTAACCCTATTCACATGTTTCATAATTGATTGGTATCCACTGATCCAAAACAAACCGCCATTGCCATTTGATAGAAACTTTTTACTAGTGTAACATGTAACTGCAATTTTTGTTATACGGATCCCATCGACATGAGTGTTCTAAAGCGTAGATCAAAGCAAGAAAAGCCAAGAAATGCTTGTGCAAAAAGGGAAAGCCATAGCCTTGGTTCCTTTCATTCCGAATCCGATAAAGCCGATGTAGCCGAAGCTAGACATTCACATAAACTATTTACGCGAATGCAAACTAGCTTTCTTTGGTAAATATAATAACACGAAAATTGACATATCTGTGCTCAGCTTTAAAAAAAAAAAAAAAAAAAAAAAAAAACTAGTGCGTTGGAGACTGGTAGGCAGATCAATTGGTGTTTTTTATTCATTGCATCCTATATCCACATCTACGTGCTACAAAAACTAAACCATCGTATGTACAACTAATAACAGCTTCTAGATACTCTAATTCATCATTATCACGTCTTTTCCAGTTAAATCTTATTCGGTTGATCAGGTCATTTGATTTTGCCAATGTTATAAGTCTTTCCACATTCAATCGGTCCTTGTCATCCACATAATCGTACAATGATTCACCAATTAACTCCATTTGGCTCGATCCAACAAGGTTCTGACACATTTGAGTGGCAAATACGATAATGGACAAGCTTGTATATCGATTTAGAAATAAACAGAATCGAGGCTCTTGCGGCGATATCACATTCATGTTGGCGTCCCAAGGGTTTCCTTCCGCCAGCAATCTCTTCATTTTTTCTTGAGATAGGTTCCATGCACCTGCCAACTGAATAGATCCATCCGGTTGAATAACAAACACATCTTCTGCAGAATTGATCCGAATCTTGTGTCGAAAACAATCATTCGTTGTCACTGCAAAATTGGTGCAGATCAGTACATCGTAGCAGTAATGCACCACCACATCACATAGCACATAATGCCCATCCTTGTGTCGATTTCTATAGGTATTTACACTTGACATTCTCTCGTTCTTTACATTTCCTCGGTGCACAATGCTTATAGCTTGCACTTCATCTGGGTGAAGTATACTGTATCCTCCTTTACCAACCAATTCCTCTGGTTGATAGCCTAGTATATCAGTGACACTCTCTGATACGAATAGGTATTTTGCTTCTGCTGTGTTATCATAGATTGATATAAAGTTGATTTCCATGGTTTTGCAGTTATTCTGTAGGATTTGTTGAATGTGTGGTAGTTTTGCGGCAGTAGTAGGAGCAGTGTTTGTTGCAGTAATGATCTCTGATTCTGAAGTATATAGGTAATGGTTGAAGAGAGAGAGAGAGAGAGAGAGAGAAAAAAAAAAAAAAAAAAAAAAAAAAAGGAAGAAAAAAAGAGTTTCTTTATATGTAAACATTTGAGTATAAAAAAAAAAAAAAAAAAAAAAAATGTAACACACAAACTATGGTCGCTTGATTGGTTAAACAAGCTTTTCACGCCCTTCTCCCAGCATCAATGCCATACTTTTCTATTTAGAGCTTTGCTTGTAAGCACTTGTATCAAGAACCTGCTTTCCGCACATGGCGCAAATCCCCTTTTTGTATGCACAATCTACACAACCAAGGCCCAATGTGAATAATCAAGTGTCTCTGTATGGTAAGTGCGGTTTTTTTTTTTTTGGTTTACCTTGGCAATAATGTGCTTTGTCCTGATGGACTTTGGTTTTACATAATCTGCATTTGCGTACATCCAGTGGATCAAATCTATCATTAGAATCAGTCATTCAGCTCATCATTTGGCAAGGCATGTATACGCAATCCTACTTTATTTTCGCTGATCTGGATAAAAGCTTGTTTTGATTCAACTTTCTGCCTGAGGATCCAGCTGCGGATGATGGGGCGATTAGACTAGTGGATAAAATAGCATCTCATGAATATTTTACCTACGGCATTCTTGGATCCTTCCTTCCACTTGTCAGGTGCCGCCAATGTCGTTAGCTTCTTTTCGCACTTTTTACAGACCATGTTATATATCTACAAGATGAGAAAAAAGGGATTGTGGAGTAGTGTTGCGTAATGAAGAGAGAGAAAGAAGGTGAGCTGGAAAATATTTTTTTTTTATTCATTCGTTTAAAACTCCTGTTTACAGTGCGTAATGCAAAAAGACATCAACGCCTTATGCCTTGTCAATCACGGTTAAAAAGTCTGATACAACCTTGCAAAAGACTTGCTGGGCCCCCTTATCCGTAATACAATGATCTGCGTTGGGAATTAGATGGCCTTCCTTGATAGCAGGTACAAGCCGCATGAATCTGTCAATGCTCTTTTGAGGATCTCCATTGGATGGCATGTAGTATTCATCCTTTTCTCCATATACCCAGACGATAGGTCGATCAACGCCCTCAAACAGTTTCTTTATCTCATCGTCAGTAAAGTCAGTAGAGAATACATCATCATCGCCACTATGAATAGGTGTTAATTGTAGGCTTGTGCAACTGCCACGATTTATATTACAATTTGGCAGCCAATGAGTAGAATCGATCTCCCGTGATGGGTGACCAATGCGCTTTTCTGGGCATGATTTCCTGTCCATTACCGTCATTCTTCATCTTGGTACTCAAATCCACCAGATATTGATAGTTTTCCAAGCTTTCCAAGTATTGTCGATCCGAGCAAGGCGCCTGAAGGATGTAGCCATTAATATCTTGGTTGTGCTTGCCATTTTTGTTGTGCCAGTAACAATCTTGACTACCTGTATACGTGTCAATAACATCATGGACGCGCTTCGTTTATGTTCCATGAAGCGTACCTGTAGAATGGCCAATAAAGACAATGTGCTTCTTTTGACGCTTTGATTTGAGGTACTCAACCAAGGTATCCAACTGTCTACAATCTGTTTGAAGATTGCTTGTTCCAAAGCCATCTACGCTAGAACTAAGCTGGACCTGTGTCAAAGACCAGCCGAGAGCAGAGATGCTTTTGTAAAGGGGCTCAAGGAAAGGTACTGCGTTGAATCCATCGCCTAAACCACCAATAAAGACAACAGTTCTCTCGGATGAAGGTGATGTCTCGAATGCATTCAAACGTTCCTCGGTATCGTATTGAAATAGGTCACCAGAAAACTCCATCTTGTTGTGTATTCGAGAAAGAAAAGAGTGGATATGACACATTTAGACCCCTCTCTCCTTTTTATACTTGCCTGGTTGTATGCGCGAGATGCTTTTGCTTCTGACTACAGTACCACTACGGTGTTTGAACTCTATTGTATCTGATACATAAATCCAATGCAAAATACTATATCCTCTCGTCTTTGATGATTGATCTCTGCTCGCGTGTAGCACTGGTTGTTATATAGAGCAGTGCAGTATCTGTCAATTGAGCTCTTTCTTGAAGCTGTAGCTCAATCGAATCTTACAAAGGCATACAAAAAGTCTCGTTTTGCTCGATGGCAATGCTGCCTATTTGTTTGTTTGTCAGTAATCAAGGAGCAGTCAGCCTGAACGCTGTCCTCATACTTGCCAGTTTGTGTTGACCGACTAAGAATCCATTGAGAAGATGCCGAAAGATGGGACGATCTCCCGAAATGCTTCAAGAACTGCCAAAACGTTCAAAAAGTTTACAGTATGGCCTGTACTAGCCGATCTATCTCGCTACGCTTGATGTCGGCGTCGCCCTATGGGCTTTCGCCAAAGACAATTTTAAATCAGATATTATAACATTTTGGTATATCAAGTAAATTTTAAACAATCAATTATTAGTTAGTAAAAGAAAGGCTATATCAGAGCCAGGAGGAGGAGAGGAGGTATTTCTCTCAGCATCCATTTTACTTACACTAATATCAAACGAAGCCTATTATTGTGACAATGTGAAAGAAAATTCAAGTTTTATGCAGCATTTGCACATCACAATCGCCATTTTCTGATAATAGAATTGTCATAACATTTGTTACTGCTGATGTTCTTAATAAGATGGCGATATAAAGCTGGCCATAAGTAAATACAGGGCGTGTGTAAGATCTACGGTGACTTTTTTGAGAGATTGTCATCGCAAAAGACACCTTTTTAAGGAAAAATTCCCAATAAAAATCAAAGAAAAAAGGATCCAAGCTAATCGATTGTTCTTTCAAACTCATGGTCCCCATTTAATCAGCATCATAATCAGCATTACCTTCATCATTGTCAGCATCAGAAAGACATTTGCTCTAGTCAGCAGCAGCGTCGCCCGCCGCCGCCGCCAAAATTGATTCAAGCTCAGTTCATTTTTTCTGTTCAAGATTGGACAGATATTGTCTTGCTTCGACTTTTTTAATCTATTCTATGATATTCGACTATATAAACAGTAATGACCACCCTATGCTTCCTAATACATTCTTGAAGTACTTTTCAAGGCGCTTCCAATGGTGTTAATTGTAATAAATGCTTTGACTGAACTTGTTGAGCAATTTGGTAAAATGTGAAATGAGGTTTTTAGCAAAAATAGCATTATTTTGCATATGAAAGCCTCATAAAAGTGGTTTCATATGTCGCCTTGGATCGAGAGAAGCATTTTGATTCGATATATACTATAGTAAAAGTCTTCATTTTCAAGGTGAAAAATGCGATCGTTTAAATTTCGTCAAAAACCATGAGGTACCCCTTATGGTTTTTAGTCGATTTTTGACCATATTTTTTTTTTGGCCCAAAAAGTTAAGCAAAGGTATCAGGAAGTTACTACTACTCAAGTACAATTGTTTGGCGTTATTCCGGTGGCTCATAAAGGTGTACATGTCAAGATATTAAGGCTTGAAAACTGTCCGATTTGGCTATGTTTTGCTTTATCGAGCTTATTTACATGGCATGAATCACATCTTTGGTAGCTGAAGTCTTCTGAACGAAAGGGCAGTTCTGCAGCCTATGCAACTTCTAATTCGAACAGGAGGAATATTGATTTTGATAAAGCTGATTCATGCATATTTTGATGCGATATGTTGCTGGTAAGCTTATTAATAACGGAAATGAAAACCCAAATTTGCTGCCTGAACACTATGGTTTTACATCTTTGCTTCGCTACGGTAAAACCCCCTATAAATCAATGCTACCCAATGTTGGATTAGATGCATTATTATGTTCTTGGTGGAGAGGCTAAACCCCTCCCCCAAACCTCCTTGCCAATGCTGGCTTTCCCGGTGGTTTTATTCACCTTTGTGCCGACTCTCAATACTACAAAATTTTAAAAGGATTGTTTAATTTGTGGCAGTGTCATTGAAGCGAAGCTGGGAGAAAGCAGCAGTGCGGCGTCGGTGTTGGCTAGAAAGTGCGACATTCGGAAGAGAAGATGCTAACGAAAGAGGGATAACAAGTACATTGACGGCAACCTTGTACATATGCCCCCCTCAAAGTACTGTATCAAACTGACGTTGGAGCACTAACAAAGTTTATTAATTCGTATTAAATGTTTGATTTTACATGTGATGCTGAAACTCACCATTCTCATGATTTGCAGCTTAAAACGGATACGTAAACACTGCTCCTGTTTTCAAAGAAGCTTGCATAAATTCTCGTTTTGACTGTATGTAAGGATGGTAAAAAATACACTTTTTGATGATGTTGTTCGCAATCTATTTGTTTGTTATGAAATATAAAGAGATCATAGCCTGTGTGTGTGTGTGTGTGTGTGTGTGTGCATGTATCATCATTAAATACAAATAGGATATGATACACATAGGAAAATAACAAGCTTGCAAGAAAAGCAGGTCGGAAATTATGATGCACATCCGTAGATCAAGGGCCTTGTATTGAACGTAAAACTTTTGAACTGCATGAGTGATATACCGTGTCAAGTACAAGCCATTCTAAACAGGCAGGCAGACTTCATTGAGAAGCGACATGTCAACTAGTCAACTTGGCTTGGATCAAATTTGTTGACAGGATGGGCATCAGGTCAGTTTTGAAATAAACATGCAAAATTAGACAAACAATAAAGTGCAATGGCAAACAAGCATTATATCTTTACAATCCATCAATCAAGTTGCTTTTCTTGTTCACATTTTGAGTCTCTCTCTCTCTTTTTTTTTTTTTTTTTTTTTTTCTCAATAGCATTCGCTTTTTAAATCACACATCAAACAATCGTACAAGGACTAATTTAGTAAGTACATAAAGAACGGCTGTATTGCCTCGTCTAACAGCGGCAATCGCTAGACATCTTGGACTACGCTGAATAATGAAATTTGGTGCACATCTCGAATCAAAGATATATGAGCCATGGCGCTCATCTTATCTCGTCTACAACCAAATCAAAGTGGAAATGAAGCGACGTCAACTTGACCATGGATGGACCAAATCTGACGAAGTCGATGTTACTCGTACATTGGAATCTGAGCTTGCCAAGGTGTATCGATTTGCCAAGACGCAACTCAAGGCCATTCAACAGCGTGCTGATCAAGGACAAGTGGCATTGAATCAATTGTCCAACACAAAGGACAGCAAGAACAAGTACGATGCACTGGCTGATACATTTACAGAGATCTTATTCGATATAAACGACCTCGCTAAGTTCTTGCAACTGAATGCAGCCGGCTTTGAAAAGATCCTCAAGAAGCATGATCGCTACACAAACCTAGATTTGCGCAGTATGTACCGTCAATCCATGTCGCAGCAATGGTCTCTGGACAAGCTCTCGCTGCAGTTGGATGTGCTGATTGTCAAGATTTCAGGACTACATGATTTGTGTCATTTGCACGGCCATCCTCGATCACAACAACAAGCGTACAGCCAAGGTGGAGATCAAACGGCTTTTGAGCGTGCTACTGCTAAATACTGGATCCATCCTGACAACATTACCGAAGTGAAATCCATCATTTTGTTTCATTTGCCTGTGCACGTGTTCAATCAGAAGAAGCAGTACGAAGTGGAGGATATGGCAGTTTCCAGTGTCTACTTTGATAACAAGGGCTTTGATCTGTACTCTGAGAGATTGAGTCGCGATGATGGCGCTGAAGCTATTCGACTCCGTTGGTATGGCCCCTTGAATCAAGACAACAACAATGTATACGTGGAGAGAAAGACACACAAGGCAGCGTGGCTCGACGGCAAATCTGTCAAGGATCGATTCCGACTCAAGGAACCCCAGGTGGTGCCCTTCTTGGCTGGAAAATACACAGCAGATCAGTTTGCAGAGGATCTTCGCAACAGCAAAAAGAGCTCCGCTGAATCAGCAGCTATGGTAGAAGAGAATCGATTCATTGCGTCTGGTGTGCAGCAATCTGTCAAGGACCGTCGCTTGGCTCCCACCTGTCGTGTATTTTACAACCGCACAGCATTCCAACTTCCTGGTGATCAGCGACTGCGTATCAGTTTGGATTCCAATCTGACGTTTATCAGAGAGGAAACAGAGGAATCTGAATGGAGAAGAAAGGACGTTGGCATCGATTACCCCTTCCGCTACGTCGCTGACAAGGACATTTCCAGATTCCCTTACGCTATTCTGGAAACCAAGCTCCAGACACATCTGGGCCAAGAAAGTCCTGCATGGCTCACTGCACTTATTGAATCGCATCTTGTACACGAGGTGCCTCGTTTCTCAAAGTACTTGCATGGTGCATCTATGCTGTTCAAGGAGCAAGTGCCTACTTATCCCTACTGGCTGTCTCAATTTGGTCAAGATATTCGAAAGGAGCCTGTTGCTAATGTGGGTCTCTCTCGTTCCTTGAGTTTGAAGCCTTTGGTCAATGGCCATTACAGACAATCCCTATTGATGATGTACGAAAGAGAGCTGAAAGAGAGCAACAACAAGACCAAGGATACATTCAGCAAGGGCAAGAAGTTGGGTGATTTACGTGCCATCAACTTTAGCAGCAACAACAAGTTTCGCCAGGAGAAGCCTCATCTGTCCATCAACTTGCTGGACACAGAAGCCGTGGATCAACGACAGCCCAATAGCGGTAAAGACGTCTTGTCTCGTATTTGGAACTATGGTACTACTCCTACGTCTGCACAGTTCTTATCTCTTTTGAAAAGGGACGGTAAAAAGGAAACACCTAACCTACCTCGCACGAGCAGTAGTCCAGGCAGGTTTTCCAAAGGTCAAATGAAGAAAACAGAGCCCAAGACATTCTTTGCCAACGAGCGTACCTTTATCTCATGGTTGCAATTCTGCGCTCTGCTATTGACGGTTGCTTTGAATTTGTTGAATAATGGTGATCATATATCCCGTGTCATTGGTGCTGTATTCATTATTATTGCATCTATGTTGTCACTGTAAGTGTCTACATGTCGTTTATGAAACAGTTGCACTAATGTCGATATTAAAAATATAGTTATGCTCTAGCAAGATTCCAAATTAGATCATGGCAATTACGAAACAACAAGCAAATTGTGCGCTATGATGATGTGTGGGGCCCTACCGTGCTGTGCATATTAATTGTCATCGCTCTCGTTGTTAACTTTTGCCTGCGGGCTGATACGCTATCCTCGTCCTACGAGGATACGTCTGCTGTAGACGTCCTTGTGGATGCTGCTGCCACGGCTGCTGTAGAGGATTTGTGATTTTAGACTATACATACTAACTATCTAATAAAGTGATTTTTCGTACGATATGCTAGCCTGGTTAAATTATGCCACTTTTTTCAGTTCCCAACCTTCTCTCCATGAGCTTCAAAAGCTTCGATTACTATCATAAAGATGGCTTAGACATCTTCGCCAGTAGCGAAAATCAATGTAAATGCCGCTCCACATTTGGTCGTGATTTGTTCATTTTCGAATTTTTTGAATTCGAATCGACTTATTTTGCCAGATTCGACTATGTAAATTGTGATGATCATCCCATGCTTCCTAATACATGTATGGAGTACTTTTCAAGGCGCGTCCAATGGTACTAAATAAAAGACGTGTTTTGAACAAGCTTACTGAGCAATGTTGGAAAATATGAAATGAGGTTTTTGGCGAAAATATCGAAATTTCATATATCAAGGTCTCACAAGAGTGATTTCAGGAGTTGCTCTGGGTCAAGAGGAGCATTTTGAATTAATGCATGTCATAGTAAAAATCTTTGTTTTTGTGGTCAAAAACGCGATCGTTTGATGTTCGTTGAAAATCATGAGTTATCCCTCATGCTTTTTTTGGTCGATTTTGGTCGATTTTCGACAATCTCAAAAAAGTTGAGCAAAAGTGTCAGAAAGTTAGTGCTAGTTGAAAGCAATTGTTTGGTGCCGTTCTGACGGCTTAAAACGGCTTCTAACTCGAGAAACTGCTGATCAAATCCGCCTGAAATTCGGTGCAATTGGCATATTTTCGAGCACTAAGCGTTAATAGGGGGATGCTGTATGCCCTTTTATGAATTTTAGCGCGGTGGAGATGAGCATGTGTTTGTAAACAAATGTATATCAAAACGAAACACTATGCTGTCTCGTTGATTCCAGTATGTATATTTACACGCATCACGAAGAGGCAACTTTGTCAAGGTGCATATTAAAATCCATCATCATACTTTCATTTCATGTTGTGCCTCATTGATACATACTGTGGTTGTGTGGGTTTATGGATCCATCACTTTCTTCTGTATAAACACACATGCAATCTACAGAAACTAGGCTACTCGTCACTCAGCTTGCCCCCCTTATCTTTGGGTGTCCCTGAAATATAGAACATGTATCCTCTTTGACAGCCCCTTCTTTCAAATCGAAGGAGCCAATTATAGACATATAAACCTGAATGTGATAAAACAACAAGTGCTTGGTTAAGAACTTTTTGTTTATTCGGAACAGGGAGATGATCTGATCTTGCTAATACACACATACATATATATATATATATATATAAAGGGCAAAAGATAAACCTCCATGTTGCACATTAAACTTTTTTTTTTCTTTCTCTTTCTCTCTTTCTCTCTCTCTCTCTCCTTTAACTTTTTGTACTATATAAATACCAATGAAATTTGGTCAATGCCTGCAACAACATGCCTTTCCTCCCTGGAAAAATGAGTACATTCAGTACAATTCACTCAAATACTTTTTAAAAGAGCAGCAATACAAGCCAAATGGCGGATGGACAGTGCAAGATGAAAACTATTTTGCAGAAAAACTGATGATTGATGAACTGAACAAAGTCAACGGATTCATCTATTTGAAAACCAAGCAGATTTGGTCCATAATGCAACAGGAATCAGAGCAGGAGATACGGCAAAAGATCACTGATCTGATCCAGTTTATCCGGCTGAATGCCACTGGATTTCAAAAGATCTTGAAAAAGCACGACAAGCACACACATTTCAACTTGCAATCAAGTATACGATTTCGTGATGTGCCGAGCCAATTCAGTTCACATGAAACGAACCTCAATGAAATACTATACAGCTACCCTGCCATCACAGAGATAGCAAGCGCACCACAACCAGCACTGGAAAAAGTGACAACTACCAAGTATTGGATCCACCCTGATAATGTCACAGAAGTACAGGCATTGCTGCTGTTCTATCTACCTATCAGTGAGGACAATGCCTCAAGCACTGTTTATTTTGATAACCCACATCAGTTTCCACTGTATTCTAACATGCTTGAAAGAAACGAATCAGCAGAGACGATACGAGCCAAATGGTAGGCATGTCGATTTGCGCATGTGTGATGACAGACTACTAACGCCTAGTCAAGGTATGGACACATATCGAATACGACAGACGTCTACTTTGAAAGAAAGATCCACCACGAGTCATGGCTACACAACAAAGGCCTGTTTGTCAAGGACAGGTTCTGTCTTCCTTTGCCTCAAGTCAACAACTACCTCACTCACGGCCAGTACCCTCACCACACACAAACAAACCCACAGCTGGCTTCCAGCATATACCAATCGATGCATCAACAAAATCTAAAGCCCACCCTGCGTTGCTATCATCACCGCACCACGTATCATCAGGGACACTCTCCATTTCGAGTTTCATTGGATACCAAGGTGGCATTTATGAAGGAAATGACCGCACATTGGCACAGACAGGACATTGGCGAAGATTACCCATTTGACCATTTACCTCGAGATCAAGTCTATTTCTTCCCCTATGCCATACTTGAAACCAAGTTTATCAATACAGCTGGAGCAGATGAATGTGCTCCTGAATGGCTGAATCAGTTAGTAGAGAGCCAATTGGTGTATGAAGTGCCTTACTTTTCTAAATATCTACATGGCGCCTCCTATTTCTTTCGAGAGCAATTGCCCATGTTGCCCTGGTGGTTAAGTGAAATGAGCGTGGATATAAGAAGAAAGCCGAGTAATGCAGCCATCAGTACTCCTAGCACAGAGCAACATAGATGTACCGTGATTGAACCAGAGTATACACCAGATTGCTATGCTGTTGCGGTATCAGGTAGAACGCTGCCCAAAAGATCCAAGGAATATGAGGAATACGAGGAGGATGACAAGCGACTGATCAGAGGCAACATGTACAGCAACCATGCTTCTTCATGCACCATGATAGACGATAGTGATATACAGGTTGTATCTCATAACGAGCGCCGAGAGCTATCACAGTCAGATCAAGAGCCCATATCAGCCTACGACAAGTTTCTCAATAGTGCCATTATGGTCAAGATCAAACACATCACGCAAGACAGTGATGATGATGGTGTAGTTGGGAAAAAAGATGCAAATCACATTGGCATACTACCTTGGATGTATCGCAAGCTGATGCACGACAAGACATTATACGCCCTACCACCGCAACCCAAACAGCAAATCATGCCTAAGAAGGGCAAGCTCAACAACAAGAAGATTGAGCCCAAAATCTTCTTTGCCAACGAAAGAACCTTCATTTCATGGCTACAATTTAGCGCCTTGCTGCTCTCTGTTTCATTAGGCTTAATTAATTTTGGAGATCACATATCAAAAGGAAGTGGCGCATTCTTTATTGTAGTAGCAGTCGTTTTAGCCGGCTATGCGCAACTGAGATTTCAATACAGAGCTTGGCAGATTAGATTTAGGAGTGAGTCTCGGTTTGATGATATCTATGGGCCTGCTGTCTTGTGCTTTGTGCTAGTGATTGCACTGATTGTAAATCTAGGATTGCGAGTGAATCAGCCATTACCAACTCATCCCAGCCCATTTGGCTACAACACAACAGACGCTAACAGCACTACTGGCTTGCATAATCATCACCCATATTTTCCAAATGGAACAATGCTGAACAAACATGGTAAATTAGTGCCTATGGAAGAAGAAGATGAAGAAGATATCAATGAAGCTTAATTTCTACTATCTAAATATAAAAATAAATGTGTAATTTCAACTTGAAATCAGACGTGTTTGCGCTTCTCAGGGTTCCAACACGTCAATATATTGCTTTTGCAGTTAAAAGATTGACATTTTATCCTCTCTTGAATAATTAAATGGTGGATCACACACACACACATACACACACACACACACTCTCTCTCTCTCTCTCTCTCTCGCAGGCTTCTGTAGTGCAATGTGATACAAGCTAATGATTCCTGATTTTCTTTTTCAGCATGGTAGTACTCTCTCAAAGTGTCCCGCCACAGTTATCCAATCTTGCTTGGCGTGGAGAGGGAAGATCAGCTTTTTGTGCTCAAGTGATTGTAACAGAGGCTATTTATTCTGTGTGTCGTGATAATTTAACAAGAGTGCTATTAATACCCTGCTTTTACTTTTATAGAGCCATTGGATTCCTTTTACACTGCTCGCCCCTAGTACATCAGCAGCTTCTGCTGTGCCAAAAGAATATCAGAAGAAAGATGTAATGATGATTGAAACACGGAATACACTGATCGTTGTTACACACTGTTTATTTATATACTAAATTCTCTCAGCATTTGGAATTGAAAACGATGGTATTGTTCAACGACCAACAAATAATAAGGGGTTTATGGGGAGAGCGCCTGTTCAGAAGCGACAAGACATACAAGAAGTGATGTTCAAATGCAGGAGGCACTGGTTTGTCTATCATTATTAACATTATTCATGTACAAGTTCTCGCAATTCTCTGTTCATAAAGAGAGAGAGAGAGAGAGAGGCTAAAATTTGACATAAAGCTCAGCATCAACCAAGCCGAGTATGAAAGACATTAGGACAGGGCTGAAGTTGTTTGTGTACGTAAACTAGCACACAAACAATACCCACATCAGCATCCCACCGCTCTTTCTTTCTCTCTCTCTCTCACTCTCTTATACCCGGTTAGTTGAACAGGTTATTTTAGGAAGGAAGCGTGATACCCGGTGCCCGACACACAACAACATCTGATTGGGTTACACACGAGTGATACCATGCAACATACCCACCTTTTATACCTGAATGAGAGAGATGTTTACATGTATAAAGTTGGCCCATACATGTTGGACTAGAGGGAAAAGGAGATGGCAGCGTTTTGAGTGGATGTAGGTGATGGATTTTGAGTGCAATGGATCCATACGTAGAGACAAACAGATGGAGAGACAAAAGACGTTGGAAAAAATGATCTGCTCTCTTTCTCTCGTCTTCCACAATGGAAAACAAGACAAAAAGATCTTCCTTATATTCTTGGTATAATAAGATTTATAAATAGGCCATTTGTATTATTATTTGATGATAATCCCCTAATCCCTTTTTAAACTGATACTGTGATACATCAGAATATTCATAAAAACATTTTTTTTTCTTACTCTCACTCTTTCTTTCTCTTTTCTTTGCTTCTTAAACTTACCCCTTAATCATACACTATGAAATACGGCCTTGAATTGCAAGAAAACATATTTCCACCATGGAGATTGTCCTACGTCGCCTACGACATTTTAAAGCAAGAATTGAAGACTCGACAATTGGATCACGGATGGACCAGCAGGGATGAAAGCGATTTTGTCCATTTACTCGACAATGAACTATCCAAAGTCTATGATTTCGTCAATGCCAAATTAGCAGAGATTGATGCCAGAATCCTGTACTGCGAGCGCACCATCCAAACACTGCAAAAGAACCCCACCATGAATTCGGATGCCAATTACAGCATCATGGACGAAGCACTAACAGACATCTTGTTTGATGTCAATGATTTATCCAAATTCACCCGTGTCAACTTTACCGCTATCCAGAAAATGCTGAAAAAGCATGATCGCTGGACAGGCCTTGATTTGAAACAAACCTATGTTGCCAAATTACGAGAGAAGCCATTGGACAAGCAGAGATTCGATGTTGCCATTGTTTACATTTCCGCTCTTCATGATATCTGTCGCAACAGAGGCAAGCAATCTCCTGGTAACAGTGCTTCTGGTGGTGACCAAAATGCCTTTGAAAGAGCTACTGCTAAATACTGGATCCATCCTGACAACATCACAGAAGTCAAGGCCATCATCATGCTGCATCTGCCTGTGCTCATCTTCAACAAGGCCAAGAAATTTGAAGCTTCGGATTCCGCTGTCTCTAGCATCTACTTTGATAACCCTAACTTTGATTTGTACACAGGTCGTTTGCAGAGAGACGAAATGGCTGAGGCCATTCGATTCAGATGGTATATACATTTTAGGTGTTGCAAATCGAACCAACCAAATTAATGATTTTCTTCCCTTCCAGGTACGGCCCATACAACTCTAAAAACGTCTTTATTGAAAGAAAGACACATCACGCTGTGTGGTTGGATGGCGCCTCTGTCAAGGATCGATTCCGCATCAACGAAGATCAGGTCAATGCCTTTGTGTCTGGCCAGTACACGGCGGATCAGATTGCTCATGAACTGCGCATGAAGGGCACAGAAGAAAGCATCGTTACCGACACCCATTTCATCGGTTCAGGTGTGCAAACCTCCTTTAGAGAGAAGAAATTGGAGCCTGTATTACGTGTATTCTACAACAGAACTGCCTTCCAGCTGCCTGATTCTCAGAAATTACGTATTTCACTCGATACCGATCTTACGTTTATCCGTGAAGATCATTTGGATGGTGTTCCACGCAGACAAAACAACAATTGGAGACGTACAGATGTTGGTATTGATAGTCCCTTTCCTTACCTCAAAGATCACGAAATCCTGCGTTTCCCTTATGCAGTTCTGGAGACTAAACTCCAAACTCATTTGGGCCAAGAACCTCCTGCTTGGTTAACTTCTCTTGTGGAAGGCCATTTAGTACATGAAGTACCTCGCTTCTCAAAATACCTTCATGGTGCGTGCCACTTCTTCAAGGATAGATTGCCCTTGCTGCCTTGGTGGTTGTCTGAAATGAATGTCGATATCCGCAAGCCCCGTGCTGAAAACATTGGTCTCACTCGTTCTCGCAGCTTCAAGCCCTTGATTGACGGTCGCTATCGTCGCGCCATGATTGAAGACAAGGAACGGAAAAATAAGGAAGCAGTGATCAACAACAACGGTGTTCCTCCTGTGCCTGCGCTTGATAAAAAGAATGCTCAAGAACTCAACAGAAGAAGATCCCTGGAAGTGGATGAAAAGACAGCTGCTCAATGGCGACCCACAAACAACACCAGTAGCAATAGTACAAGAACAGAGGAATTTACCTTGGTTGAGCTCAATAGCAGTAGTACAACTCCCAAGATTCCCTCCCCCATGGCTCAACCTCTATTACCGCGCGATAGGTTCCCTAATCAAAGATTCAGTCAGAACGATCTGAGTCCACCTGCACCCATCACAAAGTTCTACTCTGCTCCAGGTGAAAACATCAATGGTAGCTCAGGTCGTCTAGTGCCACCATCCAATGATATCGTATTTAAAAAACAACTGGGTATGCCAGTTGAGGCAATGGATGACCTGGAGGCAAATGATGGTAGAAGACAAAAAGCCAAGATCAAGGTCAAGGTGGAGCCCAAGACCTTCTTTGCCAATGAACGTACTTTTATCGCCTGGCTTCAATTCTGTGCCTTGCTCTTAACAGTGGCGTTGAACTTGCTTAACTTTGGTGACAATGTGTCTCGTATTGTAGGCGGTGTCTTTATTGGTTTATCTGCTGCCATTGCAATCTATGCACTGTATCGATTCGAGAAGCGAGCCTGGTATGTTGACATTTGCGAATGTGATTTTTTGACATTTTGTATTCATTTATATTTCTAATAGGATGATCAATCATGCTGATGATGGCCGTTATGACGATATCTGGGGTCCTGCTGTTCTCTGTATCTTGTTGGTGGCAGCCCTCATTGTCAACTTTTACTTACGTTTTGGTACATCCACTTACTAATTATTCTAGAAACAAAATTCACTCTCTGTCTTTTTATTATTCGAATCCACATCCCTTTTTCTCTTTTCATTATTGTAAATTAAAATAAATATCTTTATGACTTATACCTCAAAACAACACACACATACTCATGGATCATCATGCCATCATTTGGCGCTTTTTTAAAAAGGGTTTAGCATAACGAAGGAGAGCAAGACCAGTTTTTTTTTTTTTTTTTTTTTTTTTTTTTCATTTTCGAGGGTTCATAGTTCTGATCAGATTAATCTCGTTTTCATGGCAAATCGCAGTAAAAACAGAAGCAAATCACATCTAGCAAGAGTCAACCAACAACAACAATATCACCCACCAGAAAACAGCCACAACTCTATCAATGCTTTTTCTCTTGTCCTTGGTTATTTGTTTGGTATATTCCTTAGCATAAATTACTCTCTTTCATTCTAACAACCCTTACTAGACGTTTTGATGGGCGCATTGTTCGTGTTGAAGCCGGTCGTCTCATTTCTAGGCGCCATTGCCATCCTACTGGGGCTGATCAGCTTTGGCTATCAGAAATTTCAAGACATTGTGCTGGACACCGTTTGCCCAATGCCGTTGATTGGAACGCACTTGCCCGTATGCAAAAATTACGTTCAGACAGTACCTGATTTCACGCATTTCGTCAAACTGCAAGAGAATCTATACGAAGGCATGCTGTCACAGAGCAGCGCAGACTCCATTTCAGCGCTTGAATTGAAGCGGGTGGAATTGGCTACACGCGATCTCCAAGCCATGATCAAATTCTCCAACCTTCTCATGCATGATTTACTGGAAGCCAAACTAGGCGATTACATTGCTCGATCACGACGATTTGGAAAAGACATCCAGAGTCTTCAAGCACAAACCAAGGGCGTCATTGACAACCTCATCACATACAACACATTTACATTTCGAAAACTCTCTGAAGTGGAGAGCAAGAAATCCAGTCGACAAGACTTGCGAGCATTGTACGAGCATGCCATGACATTGGTAGAGAAGGAAGCCAAGCGATTGATATTAGCCATCGAAAAAGCACAATCCTCGTTGGATTTACTGGAAGAAGACTTGTATGCCGTGCATGAAATCTCAATACAGGAAAAAACATATCAACAGTCTGAGAAGCCGCACATTTTGGCAGATTTAGTCAACATGGTGAGAGGAAAGGGTGTGAGGAGATCGCTTGTCAAGGAGAATCTGGATCTCTTGCTGAATTTCGATGCGGAAAGAAGCAGAGCTGCCCAACAACTGATGGTTATGTTGGATAGAATGGAAGCTTTTCAAATGGATTTGGAGGAATTGAGGGCTCAGGTGGTGGCGCCTATTCTGGTACCGGATTCCTTACCTTTGGAAATGCACATTGAAAATGTAGGAAAAGCGATTGAGCGACTCAAGAGTGGGAAAGTGATTTCATGGGAGGAAAACAAAACACCACAGCAAATTGATCCATCAGTGGCGGTTCCGGTGTTGTAATAGGAAAGGAAATTTGTACATAATAAAGATTTCTATTGATATGCCATATTGAAATGCTGCTTATTGAGTCTATTTTCATGAAGATGTATCCTCCATAACAGGCTAAGGCATCAGCAATGGGCAGAGAGACCGAGTTTTATTATAGATGTGCTTCAATTTGATGGAAATGCCTAGCTATTGTATTACTGATGATACTATATGCGTTTCCTTAGAGCCATCAATGTTGCCATGGATACCAAATTCATGCCGTTTCTTTACTAAGATCATTAATTTCATGCTTAACTCGCCGGTGCCTGATTCTCGAGATACCCAATCATGGTGATTACAATTCCACCACAAATCGGTCACATACTGAAAGACTATATACAATCAACAGGTTTTGTCGTCTTTCTCTTTTGTTTTGAGTAAAAAAAAAAAAAAAAAAAAAAAAAGAAAGAAAGAGAGAGATGACGACTCTACCTTTCATGAAAGAAACCATGGTTCCTGTCAACTGTATACCTGTTTGCCCATCTTCTTCTCAGGTGCTCAGTGTTGAGAAGAAGCGTCATAGTATCCAACTCGAAGGCGTAAAAAACTGTTCTGTCAAAGCAGACGCTTTGATATCAGAATTTGACAAGTTTGCCTTTGGAGAAATGAGCACTTCAAATACATGCTTGAGTCCTGAGAAAGAATGTTTATGCGGCAAAATGTATTTCGTTGTGGAGCTCTTGAGACAAATTGAGCAGCAAGCCTTTGTAAGCTATATGATTCTTGATGAACCATTGTATCAATGCCGAGCATAATATAGAATTGTTTCAACAAAGGATTTGGATATACAGTGTTTGTTGAAATGAGCAATGAGGCGATACTAACCCGTCATTTATATAGGGCTATACCATGATTACCATCATCACAACCAATGCTGACGTGGAGACAGCGTTGCTCAAAGTTATTAACCATTACAATTCTTCGCAGGTTCTCAGATTAAACAGTCTGTCTTTGCGAGGTGGTCATGCCGAAGGAACTTGGGTTGGTGGTGTCACTGTTCACATTCGAGTAAATGCACTGTGTAGTAGGTGGTACTCAAGGCACTCACACATCTCTTCTTTCATGTAGTCTGCTCCTGATCAACAACTCAGCCGGGTCTCTCTTTCTGATATGGTCTTGACGTATGACGCCGACTTGGTTGGGGCAAGGCTCGGTCATGCTCTTCTCGCCATACCCTTTGACTGCAATCCTGCCATCCTTCATTTATGCACAATTGGAACACCAGAACTTGATTTCCTCAACTACTTTCTCACATACGCCAGAAGAAACCGATTGAATCTAGATAGGCTTCATCATGAGCAAGTACTCGCAGGACGCAGTAGCCAGCTTTTTCCAATATTTCAACAAGAATTCACTATATTTTCAGACGAGGAATTCAAGATCTGGAACGACAGCATTGCCCAGCAAGTAACACAGTGGTTTATATATGAATACAGCAACGATTATTACTATAAGCCTCTACAGTTTCCTACAGATGTCCCTAAAAAATACCTTCAACCACCTCAATCAGATTAGCTAAATGTCTGCTTATATACACTTTTATTTCAAAATTTCACAAAATTATATGAATTTTTTTTTTCTTTTTTTTTTTTAAAAAAAAAAAAAAAAAAAAAAAAAAAAAGATTGTAAAAATTGGTAACATGATAATTACATTAAATCCACATCATACTTACCCTTGGTGTATCCCTTGGGCGAAGAGCGATAATCCTTAAGGCTGAATTATATCATTTCTTGTTGATGGAGACGAAATTATGGAGGGATGCCTTGACCAACACGGACTGATGTCAAGCTCTAAATCATGCTGAGACATGTAGACAAATCACGATTCTACAATCTGTAGACAGTGCCTTGCGGAAGATCATAGACTGGATGGTTACGGTTTGTACGTCTGATTGATAGTGTCAGTGAATCTATCAAACATAGTTCAATAGCCTATATATACCTTAACAGTCTATGTCTTGTCACAAAAGCATTGTATCTACGCTACTGTGGTCTGCGACGTCGAGGAATCGTTCTTGCAGCTTCCTGATCAACTCCCTATCTGCTCGATCTCGATTGAACTTGGCAGATAATTTGAGTATTCGGTGCAAAGCGCACTGACCCTCGTTGGCGTCTACCATTGTTAAATCATCGCCATCAATTTACTGTATGGTATGTTCTTGGTAGCTCTGCTAATCAGGCTTGTTTCGTGCAACACCCTCAATAAAAACACAACAAACTTTGTCTAGTAGCCTCTTCCGAACCGCAGCCAAGATAGCTTTTTTTTTTCAGGGACGAATATTGCAAGTTCTTTTATTGTCTTTGAAATCAGGTGCTTGAAGATATCCTGAAACTTGCTGTTTATCATTCTCACAGCAATTTAATACTTGTCTCACCAATTGCATGAAGTTTGAGATCTATATCATTGGCGCTAGGCTCTATAAAAGGCTTCAAGCAAAGCTCAATATATTCTTTCTTGTCCTTTTATTTCTTCATACATACTCCAAAGGAATCAGCAACACACAATGTGCTATACCTATTACAATGCCTCATATCCCCCTGAGCGGGGCCCATTGCAAACCAACTATTGGCGTTTGACAGCAGATGTCGCAGGCTTCGTAAGAGAAATTCAAGTGGCATATAATCCTCGGCTTGAGCGTAGTAACTTTATTGAGTTTGTGCAAGACTTGGTAGCTCCATGGGATATTTATATTGATTCCATCGTGGTTCCATCTAATCGCATGGGTTCTTGCTTCAACTACAAGATCAAGGACCAGACTCAGTACAAAGCTGCTGCTGCCATGAGTTCTATTCAACATGACCTCTATGACCCTAATCGTGGTGCTACTGGAACTATCATCCTTGATCAAAAACGCATGGATAAAGTCAAGAGAGAGTCTGACAGTGGTTACTCTTCCAATAGTAGCAATTCTACTAATGGCTACTAAATCATCTCGTTGAAATCAGTCGCATGGTTAAATTTGCTCTATGAATGATATACACTAATACAAATGAATTCCTCTGAAAGATCCAAAAGCCTCTTCCATAACAAATAAAACAACTCATTTGCAAAACATAATAAATTTATCGTCTCTATACACGTTCGAAGCCTCAAAAAGGAACGAAGTTGATCTTACAAGTATTTCGGTGGACTGACGTTATTAGATGCAAGACTTTTTTTTAAAAAAAAATAGCATATCTATAAGTATGACTATGTAGTTCGCCACCTACTTTCTATTATTGCCTTCAGTTTAAAGATTTTTATTACTTGCTCCGTGTTAACTATAGCAGCAGGAGGACTATAATCAAGCGGCGGGTGCAATTTTCTGTGATAATATATGTTTAAACAAATGCATGAGAACAATTTAAAAAAAAGGATAATTTATAGACTGATATGAATGAGATCCTCGTCAATCATCTTATGATTGCCTTCATGATTAGAAGGGTATTGAGTTTGCCAGTCTGCCACACCAGCCAAATTTTATTCAAGCTCAGTATTTCCTTTTTTATTCAAGATTGGACAGATATCGTCTTTTTTCGACTTCTTTCATCTATTTCGTAATATTCGACTATATAAACTGTAATGATCACCCTACGCTTCCTAATACATTCTTGAAGTACTTTTCAAGGCGCTTCCAATGATGCAAATCCTAATAGGTGTTTTGACTGAACTTGTTGAGCAATTTGATAAAATATGAAATGAGGTTTTTGGCCAAAATGTCAAAATTCTGCATATGAAAACCTCATAAAAGTAGTTTCAGAGGTTGCTTTGGATCGAGAGAAACATTTTGATTTGATATATGCCATAGTAAAAGTCTTTATTTTCAAGGCGAAAAATGCGATCGTTTGATTTTTGATGAAAACCATGAGGGATACCTCATGCTTTTTTGGTCGATTTTGGTTGATTTTTGACGATCCCAAAAAAGTTGAGCAAAGGCGTCAGAAAGTTACTACTACTCGAGTACAATTGTTTGGCATCATTCCCGTGGCTCAAAAAGGCTTACATGTCAAGATATGAAGGCTTAAAGAACTGTAAAATTCGGCTGCGTTGTATATATTTGCTTGCATAAATATGTTTTCTTTCATGGAGATGCTATTATATATAAGTCTGTCTACACTATGTGTTGTATTCAAAGATACAGTATTAACAAATTAAGATAGATTTCAAAAAAGGAAGACTATAAAAAGTAACCAGATACGAAAACTTCAAAGATTTATTAACTGATTCAAACACATCCTATTTATAAGAGATCATTACTGATGAATCATCAATCTATCTTGTTGTTTTAACTGAGTCAATACATCGTATCATGTTTATCTAATATCAGTCAATTGAAGAATCCAATTCGCTCAATCAGCCATGATGATACGATCTGTAGCCATCATTATCCTTCACTATCAGAGACCATCATAATCGATTATATGATTCACTTCTGTGTCGAACCTAATGTCCTAATGTAGACAGTGAGAAACAATGTAAATCATGATCCGACTCTTGCTGAGTTACTGAATGTCCGCAACCGCTACAGACTCAACACTATGGATGGCCCTTACCGAAGCAAAGCGAAGGTAGAGAGCCAATCTATACAGCTGCAGCTCGCGCTATCAATTGCCCTTGCTCGTTTTATTGAAACACTGCTGATTTCGTTTTAACTATCTACTTACATACGAAAATCCCTCATATTACAGTATATGTGGATTCAACTCTTATGTGATGTTGCACATCCGTATACATGTAAGATACTTCATATACGGCCAAGCAGTATACTGTAATTACCCTTTTCTAGTCAAGAGTATGTCTAATACAGCAAGAACTGGGTACATTTAAGCCATGATTTCTCACGTTAAAAGTAGTCTTAGACCGCTAAAGTAGCACTAAACAGTTTCTCTCATCTAGCGGTTGCTTACTGACACCTTCAAGCAATTTTTTTGGGATCGTCAAAAATCAACCAAAATCGACCAAAAAAGCATGAGGTATCCCTCATGGTTTTCATCAAAAATCAAACGATCGCATTTTTCGCCTTGAAAATAAAGACTTTTACTATGGCATATATCAAATCAAAATGTTTCTCTCGATCCAAAGCAACCTCTGAAACTACTTTTATGAGGTTTTCATATGCAGAATTTTGACATTTTGGCTAAAAACCTCATTTCATATTTTATCAAATTGCTCAACAAGTTCAGTCAAAACACCTATTAGGATTTGCATCATTGGAAGCGCCTTGAAAAGTACTTCAAGAATGTATTAGAAAGCGTGGGGTGATCATTACAGTTTATATAGTCGAATATTACGAAATAGATGAAAGAAGTCGAAAAAAGACGATATCTGTCCATTCTTGAATAAAAAAGGAAATACTGAGCTTGAATAAATTTTGGCTGGTGGCATTACTACTGACTGACCCAATTTCCTTTCTGTTGATGACAGTAATGATTGCGATGCTGGTTAAATGGGGATCATGGAATTGAAAGGACAAGTGCTTGGCGCAAATACTTTTTTGTGAATCTTTGCTTCATAAAAGTGTCTTTTACAATGACAATACCTCAAAAAAGTCGCTGTAGATCTTACACAAGTCCTGTATTTACACATGAGCAGCTTTATGTCACCACCTTATTAAGAGTATCAGCAACAGTGACTGATATCGCAGTTCTATTATCAGAATATGGAGATTATAGTGTACAAATGCTACATAAAGCTTGAATTTTCTTTTATATTGTTTCAATAATGAGCTTTGTTTGATATCAGTGTAAGCAAAAAGGGTGCTGAGGGAGATACCTCCTCTTCTCCTTCTGGCTCTGATATAACCTTTCTTTTACTAACCAATAATAATTGATTGATTAAAATCTACTTGATACATCAAAATTTCATTATATCTGATTTAAAATATCTTCGGCCAAGGCACGCAGGGCGACGCCAACATCGAGCGTAGCGAGATAGATCGGCTAGTCTCGTATATACTAGTGAAACTATAGAATGTCTAGAGTTTCTTGCATGACGAGCTTCTATCAAGCACTGACATTCTATCCCTCCATAGCAATGAGCTGCCAAAATATGTTTATTAAGCAGCTTCCAAAGGCAGCGACTTGTAATGTAGCAGATCCATTGTTGTTTTAGGTTTCGCAAGCTCTCCAAAAGTGAAGCAGACTGCATAATGTATCTGCAGATATACACTCCAGTCAGAATAAGCAATACCATTGCTTCCAATAGACGCATTAGCTCTCGATTTTTTTTTGTCACTAATGCTTATTACTAGTTAAGAGATAGAGAGAGGGAGAAATTTTACTTTGTACAATACTATATACTACGTACAGCGAGGAATACATTACATAGAGGGGTGGGAGGTACTAGAAAAGAGGCTGTATATATGAAGCTTGATTTAGATCTTAGTATTAAGGCTGTTCATTTGCTCTTCGAACTTTTGCATAGCTTCATCAAGTATAGAATTGAAATCAAAGACTGGCACGAAACTATTGGCGTCAAGCTTTGTTTTCTTTGTGGGGGTTGATACCTCAACTGACGATACCTACACAGATAATCAATTCATCTGAATGCTGAAAAGAGAATGCATTAGTATAGATACAAAACTTACCTGTTCACTTGTGCGCTTTCCACCACTAGAAGCATCCTGAGTCTGACGGAGAGATGTCAATGAGACATAATCAAGGTTTTGTGCGATTTGATCAGTGCTATCAGCGTTACTTAACAAAGCATTTGCAGCATCTTCTACATCAGCAAAGGCAGAAGTAACTGATGGCACAGGATCAATCTGCATAGGAGTGGGTGATGATGATGGCGAAAAGGGGGGTTGAACGGATGGTTGACCTGAGCGAGCGGCACTGATGGAAGCAACAGCAGGCAAGCCAGCAACATTGGATGAGGAAGAAGGCGCAGCAGCTTTCTGTTGCACTCCCTCCTTCATCTTTTGTTTCTTCTTGCTATTTGTCGCGGCACCAGGACTAACGGTAGCAGCACGAGCATTGGAAGCGTTGGCTGCACTGGGAGCTTTGGGGGCTTTGGGGGCTTTGGGGGCTTTGGGTGCTTTGGGAGCATTGGCAAGGACAGGTGTAGTATTGGGTTTGCAGGGAGTATTACTCAATGGCTGACCACCACCCCAACTACGGTATGCCTTGAGTGCCGGGTGGTTCTTGCCTGGTCGGAAGAATTGGTAGGGGACGTTCTGCTTCAATGCCACCCATTCTGCAACCTCAGTAGCTACATAGTCATTCCAAGCAAAGAAATGCTGGCGTTCTGCACGACGATTGCCCTGATGAAAAATTTTTTGAGCGTCCTGAACGTTTTTATACTTTGTGATCCAGCTGTACTGCTTGTGCGCGGTGGGATTATGGTAGCATCGAATATCAGCAGAATCGACGGTAGTAATATAAGCAATGAGAGGGCGCTCATAGTCGATACCTTTAAATTGCTTCAAGACGCGATTTTGGACACATACGGCAGAATCGTACACCAAGACTAGATCCACAAGGGTTGCTTGTTTGATGGGGGTGACCTACAACGAAAGGTAAATACCAGCATGTAAGATATTCAATACACTTACTGGTTTGTTTGCTTTACGGATCTTGACTATGACGCCGTATGTTTCTCTTCTGTCAGTGTAGGAGGTCAGATGACCACAATTGAGGCTGATTGCTTGGAGAATTGTAAGAAGGTAGTTTTGGCTTTCCAAGTCTCTGCATAAGATTACGACATCCAGACTCTGGAAATAGAGTGAGATTAGTGAAATGTCAACAAGAGTCAAACAAAGCAACCTACAATGTTTTTGGCTGTGATTTTCTGAAAGAAACTACCTAAAAAGCTGATTTTACCAATTGGGATTTGCTTGTTTGAGAAGGAATAAATCTTTAAAAGATCACCAATTGTTTGATTATTCAGATATCCACAAAGTACGCCGGTAAATTGTGATTCATACAGCTCTGTTTGCTCAGCAGACGCCATGGTTGGAATACAGTCATTGGCGGGTATGGGGAAAGGATTAAAAGACATAGTTTTTGTGCGCTTGAAACTTGGCTTGGTGAGCTGGAAGGCTTTCCTGATTTCATCGACATCAAGCTTCTGTTCGGCTTTGAGAGTATCTACAACTCCAGGTTGGTTTTCAGTAAGTGATTGGAGTGGAAGCAGCTGTAAATTTTGCGACATTGCAGTGATCCAACTAGCAAGCACAAGATAAATGAAAATAAAAGAAAGATGCAGAAGCAGATTTTTAGAAAAATAGTTTATTTATACAAAAAAAATTGGAAATTATGATTGGACGATATGATACAAAGCCATTTTATATTTACAACAAGGAGGCCTATAAGCGAACAAAATGTAAGTAATCCAGCACCCTTCATGCAATACCAAGACCAAAAATCAACTTACTCTTCTGCTAGCTTCCTCTAACTCTTCCTCAGTGACACGATGGCTTTCATCATCTGAAGGAATCTCATAAACACCACCCAAAATGAGATAAGGACCATAAGCGAATTCCTTCAAGTCATCCATTTGAGTGACGCCAGACAAGACAAGGACGGGATCGATTTCAGAAGTGATACCAGCAACGATGTCGGTATCCATACGATCACCAATGATACAGGTCTCCAATCTGCTTAAACCGAGGACACGTTGGGCATAACGCATGATCAAAGCAGAGGGCTTACCACAGTAGAAAGCTTGTGTTTTGGTCACCAACTCAATGGAGGCAGCAAAAGCACCAGTGGAGGGGATCTTGCGGCCTTGAGAATCCAGAGTCTCAACATCCAAATTGGTAGCAATCAACTTGGCACCTTGTTGGACTAATTGAACAGCCTTGGTGATTTTTTCAAAGTTAATAGCAGCGGTTTCACCCAAGACGACATAGTCAGGGTTGTGGTCGTTCATGTAGAAACCCTTTTCGTAGAGAGCATAAGCAAGACCAGGCTCACCAATGACATAACAGGTACCTCCGGAGGGCATTTGAGATTCCAAGAAGAGGGCAGTAGCTTGACCACAAGTGAAGAAATGTTCAGCGCCAACGTCGATACCGAGACGATGCAACTTTTGCTGTAATTCTTGAGGGGTAGGAGCAGAGTTGTTGGTCAAGAAGAGGTACTTTTTGTTATTGTCTTGCAAGAATTGGACCAACTCCTTGGCACCAGGCAAAAGATTGGTACCCTTTACAGAAGGTTAGTATCACATTTCCATGATTTCCCTTGCCAAATGTTGGCATACTTACATGATAAATGACACCATCCATATCAATAATGTAACCCTTCTTTGAGCGAATGGCTTCGAGTCTTTCAGTGTGGAGGACGGGATCCTTCAAGAGGGCCCATTCTCTAGATAAGTGTTCACCTTGTTGTTGCATTTTGTTATAATTAGTTATGTGTGTATAAATTGTATGTTTAGAAAAAGAGCAGAAACATGCGTATTTATACTCTCCAGATGCCTGCCCCCTCTTTGGTCCTCTACACGGATCAATGACGTTTAGATGTGATTTTAGTGTTGTTATTATAAAGGCAGCTCGTTGATTAATTACGTTTTACCATGTCGTTTCAACGCCGCTCTTTTTTATCATCATAAAGAAGATGTCAATTGCATAGGATTTAAGACCGACATTGATAAGACATGGCTTTTAAACTTGCTGAGATTGATCATCCACAGAAAATAGTGTAGAAAATGACTTTTAAGGCACTATCTTCCTCTGTTTGTTACTAAAATGGTTTAACTTTGATCAGGGGATGACGTTAGGCGCATTTCAACTCTCTTTTTATGTAATGATCACTTTATACAAACGTTCTCCTCAAGCCCGGGTACATTTGAAATGTGATAGTGAACGATGACAATATGGTAACTGGAAATGTCAGCAAACGATCAAACACATGTGAATGTGTAAACATCTGTATTACGACCACCTATGTGCGCATCGATCAATATTCAGCTGTGGCGATAGACGCTGGCTTGTGCCTGATGTAAATGTACGATAAGCAGGTCAAAAGCAAAACTTACAGAGCCCCTGATCTTTGACTCAAACTCAATCAACATGTATTACATTTAGATATTAAGCATATTTTAGACGCAGTAGTACAGTTGTTCTCTTTTGTGGTATCCTTGTCACATATTCAATTGTATCGTTCATCATGTAATCCTTTGTGAAGCAGTAATTTGGAGGGGGGGCTTTGAAGATCAATGGGCATTATTCAGCATGTCTAGCGGATGCCTGTGGTCTTTGATCTGAGGAAAAAACAATTTGATTCCGTTTTTCAGTTGAGCAGTCTAAAGGGATCAATCATTTTAGCAATGAACGTACAAAAACACGGGGCACAATTTAGTGTAATGGATTCGGAACAAGCGTTTACTGATGTCTATGGAGATTTACTATATTTGTATTCACATAAAATTACTCTAAATTATCTCTCTCCAAATCAATTATCCTCCAAGTCAATACTGTCCAATTCATCCCGCTCTTCCTGTGTCATTTCTAGTGATTTTCCTCCCAACATTTGTCTCAGCTTTGAGGTTTGTTTTGGCACAATGATCTTGAGTTTGTCAGAAAATTCCTTAAACTATACATAATCGCGTCAGCCGTTCCTGAAGCAATGATCGCAATGACCGAAACTTACATTTCTAACGTCTAACCACCATCCGACAGCAGTTGCTAACAAACCTGCACCTCCAAATGCCAGTAATGTACCATATCCCAATGTTTTAAAAGCATACAATGATGCATCCTTTTTCGCAATTGCATATTCAGCGGGTGTCATTTTAGGTGGTATATAAGGTTGTGGTGAATGATGAGGAGTAGGTGCAGTTGGCACTACACCTTGTGCGATTTCCTGTTGCATTCGTTGGTTTTGCTTTCTTTTGGTATACCAAATCGCTCCAAGGAGGCCCGCTCCAAATGCACCTCCTGCCGCTGTCAACAAGGCTGCTGTTGGTGGTGGAGCGTTTTGCTGCTGCTGTTGCTTTTGTTGCTTGTTATGTGATGATTCATTCATAGATGAATATGTTTAGTTTGATGGATAAGCAAAAAAGAAGGTATTGGAAAGCAGTCCACCCCATACCGCCAGCATTATGGACCCCTCCTCTCATTTGCTCCTATGCTTCCCCCCCCCCCACCTTCATGAAATCTCCTCTTTAAGCTGGTCTCATTCTTAATTTAAGACCCCCACAAACATTGAAATAAACTCACTGTCAAATAGCCTCCCTTTTATTTGTGAAATAAAATCAATACCGTTGAAGGATCGCCATATATAAAATAAATGCATGCCATGGTCTAGACTTCATATCTAAATGCATTTAGACTTCAAATGTGATGTCGAAAATACGAATAGTCTACCAAATCATAAAATGCGAGTATTTTAGTGCCTTCTTAACCAATCGCAACAGATTATTTTAGCTTTGCTATGAGAAAAGTATGGTCCAATATACTACCACAAATCATCTTCATCTTAATGCTGATATGCTAATGAGCTAGAAAATAACTACTGCTCCTGTCGCTTGCAACGGGTGGATTTATGCTTACTTTATGAGTTTGACTCTATTTGCATTGGTTAATGAACCATACATATACATTGCATCTGTATTACATTGAATGTTTCTTTCTGTATCTTACAGTCGCTGAACGAAAAATATATCATTAAATGATAGGGCATCCCAAAGCCCAATCACTGATAGGAAATGTCCTGGAAAATGTTGCCTACTGTTAGAATTTGAAAATAACGGTTTAGGGACATGATGAGGAACCATCATTGTTTTACAGATCAGTTCAAGAAGATGTAAACAAACTCAAGCTGCATGCTTTTGACAAACAGCCCATACCTTTGTGTTCTCGAGATGATAAATTGCGATAAAATATCAAAATCAGCCTTGTTGTGTTTTTGAGAAATGTGAGATGCGTTCAGATCCCAATATTTGGGTTTGGCTCGTAGTGTCGACATACAAAGAACAACTTTTCTCTTTTTTGCCAATAGGGTTTGAAATAAAATTTTGCTGTATGGTTGTCTTTTCAATATGCAATGTATGGCCTTGCTTGAATTTAAATTTATTTACGTTTAGTACAAAGAATTGTTGTATTGAGAAAGGGATGGCAATGAAGAAGAGTTGTTTGTAGTTGTAGTAGACGAGGAATTGGATATAGAGGGAGGAGAAGCAGAAGAGGAAAGTGATGATTTTGAATGTCTGTGTATACGGATATGTTGATTCAGGTTGTCTGATCGAGAAAATCGCCTGTTACAACTCTGATATGGACATTTGAAAGCTATCGCATGCGGTTAATCTTTTGTGCCTCTACTCAGGAGCTCTACTTACGTTTTTCCATGGTATGAATAGATCGAACATGCCTCTTTAAATGCTCAGATCTCTTAAAAACTTTGCCACATCCTTCTGATTTACATGCAAACATGCGAAGACCTTGGTTAGGTAAATTTGATACTCGGCGTCCCCGAGTTCTTTGTTGCTGAGGCTGTTGCGGTGATGGAGAAGGTAACAAGGGAGGAGGAGAGGACGATGGCATTGGTTGCATTGGCTGCGGCTGAGGTGTTGGTGGTGGAACTACGGATTGGGTATAGAAATTAGGCATAGCGCCCCATTGTGTTGGATGCGGATGTTGCTGATATGGATTGTAGTAATAATAATCTAACTTTTCTTGACCATGAGTGTTGTGATGCTGTGGAATCGGAGAAGTTAATAATTCTGCAAACGTAAATCTTGTATCCATGGCTGCAACAATAGACTCAATGATAATGAGAAAAAGAGAGAAAGAGAAAGAAAGAGAGAGGCCAAAATGATGATCCGCATTCTGTTATATATACGTAGATCAAGGCACAATTTCAAATCAAACGAAAAGATTTGATTTGGAATCTACAAAATTACCAAAATTGGAAGCCGGGATTGAATCACTGTAAAATCTCAAATGCCCATAGAAATGCATCTTCCATTTCCTTCTACATCTGTTCTATGGTAAAATCTGCGTCATTCAAACGGGACAGAAATCAGCTATTTCCTCATTGGTGAAGCCAATTAAAAATAAAAAAGGGGTTTTCTTATTTTACACTCAAGGGAAATAACTTTTTTTCGTTTTTCTTTTTCTCTTTTTTTTTTCTCTTGTTCATTTTTTTCTTACAGCTTTACATACATATATTAAACACTCCTTAATTTTTTGCGCTTTGTAAGATAACAAAAAGCTGGATGAACTAAACCAAAAAACTTCAGCAACACTCAGATTAGCCATTTTATATAAAAAAAAAAGACACATCTACAACTCAAAATCATACAAACGACAATTTTTGGCTGAATCATAATTATGCAACAAAATCATTCCATCTTAAACCCAATCACAGTAAATTCGATACCGTCCACAGAGCAGCAACATATTCATCACATTCACCAGCAACAGCAACCACAGCAACAGCAGCAGCAATCTAACACAATTCAGTTACAAAACGATGGGTCCGATCGGACTCTCATCAACCAGCAAGAGGTTGATACATTCTTAACACAATGTGGTCTATCGCAGTACTATCAAGTCTTTATCGAGGAAGGCTTTGACAGACCAGAATCTGTAAGATCATAACCACAGAATTATTTAATTATTTTGGTCATGCAAAAAGGAAATCAAAAGAAAAAGACGGCTCCTTTTCTTTTCATTTCTTTTGGAATTTTTTATGTAATAATAATCAATGTTGAAATGGGCAAAATAATTATTTAGATGTGCCAGACAAAGAAACCTGAACAGAGAAAAAAAATAACAATTTTTTTTAATTGTGTAGTTATTAGAAATAACTGAATCAGATCTAATTCAGATGCAAGTAAAAAGAGGACATCGTAGAGTATGTTTTTCTCGGATCGTAACTTGAGTTTCGTATATTAATGACCATGAATTAGCTCCTACAAAGAGCAGTTGCAAATGCCAAAGGAATACCGTCCTCTGTACCATTGAATATCACTCCTATCACAAACAAGGAACTGACAGGTGAGTGTAATGCCATTAAAGATGCTGGTTTTTGTCTGCCGTATCGAATGATCTCAACATCAACAGACACAGGTTATTCACAGCAGCAACAACCGCAGTTATCGCAGCAGCAGCAGCAGCAGCAGCAGCAGCAGCAGCAACCGCCTTTTTTACCTCAGCATCCACAACAATCACCACCTATCCCTCCTCCACATCAATCTCAACAGCCTGGAAAGAAAAGCGTGCAACCAGCTGAAGCAGTGGACGTTTCACTACATGCATTAGCAGGCGCATCTCCAATGAACACTTCGTCTGGCTCATCATCATCCGCTACTTCGTCAGCACAACCTGAATATTTTCCATCGGCAGGTACGATGACACAAAATCAAAGCGGCATGTCATCAACAGAAGAAGAAGCTGTAACAAGCGACAATGTGCATCGTTTATGGAAGAGAAAATACCATCGACATGCCAAACCAGATACCAACGCTCCATTAAAACCTCCTTCAGCCTATGTCATGTTTTCAAACGATGTGCGTGCTGAATTGAAGCAGCAGAACAAGTCATTCACTGACCTGGCAAAGATCATTGGCGACCGATGGAAGAATATCTCACCAGAAGACAAAGAGCTGTACGAAACAAATGCGCTGCGGGCAAGAGAAGACTATCTCAAAAAGATTGAAGAATATCAGAAAACGGAATCGTTTAGAGTAAGTGTTTATGTATCCAGAGTGCCATGTATCAAGACTACTAAGCGATGTTTCTATTCTAGAAATATCAACAGTATATTTCCGATTTCAAGGCAGAAAATGAAGCTGCTGCTCGTCCTGTTGGCAGACCAAGAAAACGACACAGAAGGGATGGCGAATTAAGCGATGGTGGCACTGCCAGTGATTCTGCAAGGCAGGGAAGAGCCTCCTCCATCTCATCCCAACCAGATGACCAACAAGCTCAACAACAAACACTAGCACAACAGCAACAGCAGCACCAACGGCAACAACAAGCAAATAGTCATCATAATAGAACACTCTCTGTTTCATCAGATCAAAGACATTATCCATTTTATTTGTTGAATGAAGTTGGACTACAGCAACAACGGCAACAAACCTCACCGCAACCGCTGAATGCAAAGGTACAGCAACAGCAACAGCAGCAACAACAGGCATCGCCACGTAGCTCAATTACATCAGACCGTCCAGCGAGCACAATCAGTGGCAGTATATCATCCAACGCACCTTTGTCAGCACCATCTAGCAAATAATTATTTTTTATCTCGATTAAAATGAAAAATTTTTATACACACATGCACATGGGAAGAGGCAAAAAAGAACAGTTTAGAAGATTTCAGAAGATTAAGGATCAAAAATAAAGAAAAAAAAAAGTTGGATGGGTTCACTTGGTTTCCAGCTGCAACAATTGCTTCATTATATCTGTATAATCTCTCCTTTTGACGCACTCAGTACAACAACATCAGCAATAACAACAACATAAAATCACCCCTATTTTTTAACCACAAGAAACATTCACTAGGTCCCCTTGATTGATTACATTATGAGCAGTTTTTCATTATTATTCTTTAATATGTATACCACCATCAAACAAAAAAAAAAAAAAAAATCTTGTTAATTTCTCACCACCATTACATTTTCTCAAGTATTGTATTTTCGACATGCAATTAAATAAAACAAAACACTATTTCTATACTAAAGAGAGGACAGAAAATCGCCCAATCCACCGGTGCCATTACTGCTGCTGTTGCCTGAATTTTGCTGTTTGTTGAGCAATGCCTTCAAATTGTTCTTTTTGCCCTTGTTCTTCTTCTTTTTGAGTGGTTCTGCTGTCGGTGTACCAACGCTAGTGGTGGCAGGCGTAGTAGTGATGGGTTTAACAGTTGCTATCACAGGTTCTTGTTGCATATTGAGCTTGGGCATCTTTTTCTTGTTGGAGCCATGATACAAACTTGTGTTACCGCACGTTAAACATGTCGATTTAATTGTATTTTTAGATTGTATTGTCTTTTTGGTCTTATTTTGCTTTTTAGATTGCTGATGAATGATCTCAATTCGATGGTTGAGACCAGGTACATTGATTTGTCCACAGCTTTTGCAGCTTAGTCTTGCGATTGGCTTGTGTGCAGTTAGTTCGTATTCTGTCAGTGTGTTTTGGAATTCATTCATGTAATATCGACTCAGAGATGGACATTGGCTCAGCATGGTATGGCCTGCTTCAAACAGAAAGTCAAGTCGACTCGTTTGCTGATGTGTTTGTAAGCTTTTCGTCGTGGTGCTCATTGTTGATGCTGTTGTACTGACTGTGCTCTTCAATCAAATGTTTCAGTAAAAAAAAAAAAAAAAAAAAAAAAAAATATTTATTATCTGAAAAAGAAAAATTATAAAATCCATGTGGCTTCACTTGTTGCCCTTCTCCAAACATTTCGTTACACGCACACACTTCACAATGTAGTACATCCACCATTAGACCACATTCGTTTATCAATCTCCATATCACAGTGACTCGCTGCCATTGATAGAGAACAGCCTGGAAGGATAGCATTGATGTCAGAATGGCATATTCATGATTAGGAATTCGATTGCATCGAACGGGCGGTACATTGAAACTAATCCTCTTACGTAAAATCGCAATTTTTGTATTGAAGCTAGCAAATATTTCAGCGTGTGTGAATTAACCGCAAATGTTTTCCAATACCCAGAATATTATGTATTTGGAAAAACCCATAATTTTTTTTCGACCCAAGATAATGGTAAAGTTCGCTCCACAGGCACCAATGATGGAAATGCATTATTCCGCGCACTAAACATTTAATAGGACAAAACTAAAAACAAATCGCAATCATCTACACTCAGATGTGATCTGTACACTAGTACAGATTCAATATAGATTTATTTTTAACCAAATTTGTATCGTACCGTGTCACTGCGATGTGGGTATCTGGAAGCCAGTGTGCTGAATAAATCATCAATTAAATCATCATGAAGATATAAAGCACTTGTGTCATTAAACTGGTGCCTATTGAAGGCAGTAGTAGGCGGACCGTCGCAACTCATCATTTCCTGATGCATATGTATTTATTGATTTCCGACCTACAAACAATTAACAGAAGTAGAATGAGAATAGAAGAATCTTCGGACTTCTCTGTCAAGTCGGCATTGCAATGAGTTTCAGGAACGGGAAACCTTATATTTGGTAAGGCATTTCGTCACATTGAACTACGAGAAAACAGTTTTCAAGTACAAAGCATGCAGCTAGATGTAAAGATTAAAATACAGTGTCTTACTATAATATCGAATGCGTGGTACACAAACCAGAAAAAAACCAAAGGATGATCAGACATTGAATTACAATACATTAAGAGATTGGCAAAGTGAGGCTACTACATGTTGTTCTTTTTAGACAGTATTTAGCAAAGGCAAGTGATAGACAACGTTGAATTTTTATTCATAGACATTTGAAAAGTGTATCAGCATCTTTAAATAACGTTTGATAGACGAGGATATTTCTGATCCGGACATTTCCTAATATTGGTTGAATGTGATCATAGATATCGATGTTTCCCTAATCAGCACTCGCTATTTCTACAAGCAAATAATACCACCAAACAGAATCAATTAAATGTAAATGTTATAAAGCAACTACAAAATGCAAGTCGATACTGGGCTTTGAAAATTGTTGACAACAAGTCAGAGGCTCACTTCTTCAACCTGTTCAATTCAAGAGTTCAAGTGAATTACAGTCATTGTCATTACTTACTAATACGATACAAGCCCTCAATGTACACTATTAATATCCAATACCTCTTCTGAGGGTACGTTTATTCAGTGAAGCTTTGAAATTCGGATACCAATGGAACGTAGTATAGCGCAAAAAGAAGATATTGCCTCCATGATTAGACAGGCATGGATTTTGCCTCTGCCAAAATCGGTTTAAACTCAGTCAATATTTTGTCTCTATTCGTTAATTTTTGATCAATTTGCGACTTGATTGGTCTATTCTGCCAGATTTGGCTATATAAAATGTGATGCTCATCCTATGATCTTTTTTAAAGTACTTTTCAAGGCTCATTTGATGGTGCTAATTAAAAGGCATGTTTTGAAAACGCTTATCGAGCAATTTCTGAAAACACAAAATGAGGTTTTTGGCCAAAATGTCGAGATTTCATATAGGAAGGTTTCACAAACAAAGTTTCAGGAGCTGCTTTAGATTGAGAGGAACATTTAGAATCAATATGAGGCTCTTTCGCGTAACCATCACTACCCCTAAGGTGAAAATTACGCCACTGCTTAAATCACATCTACAACCTTATAACCACCAGCGTTCCACTACCCATCCTCATGGCTACCACCACTGACCTCTCTTGGGTCACGGTCCTCTCTCGAGGCCTCTCCAAGAAGGTCATCAATGCTCCACAACAGCGAGCTAAAGATGACCATTTTAAACTAATTCCTGAAGTTATGTTCGAACACGAAGATCTGAAGGCCGAGGTGCTCACTCGTAAAGCTACTGCCATCCTGCAGCAAGCTTTGACACCGGGATCGGTTTTGTTTACCTTTCCAAACAAACTTTTTGTGCATCGTACAACAGCGTATCGCCTCATTCAGGAACAAATAGCTGCTAATGTCCAGTTTCGCCCCCTTAGTCTGTATCACCAGAAGTCAACTGGAGATCTCTTGGTGGAAGCTAAATTTGACTCCCCTGAGGATGCCAAACGAGCCATCAACAACGGCATCACTCATGGCGATGTGGTATACAAAGCTACTGCTGTCAAGGACAACAGCGAGGGCAAACTCACCCATGTGCAGATGACTATTGTCCGCATGCCAAACATGACCACTTTTCTGGAGGACTTGCAACGCTCGCTGAAATACTATGGTAAGCTATACCAAATCAAGAAGTACACTGTTGATGGCTTCTTTGAGGGTCATGTCAGCTTCCTGATCGACACTTCGGTCAAGTACACTGACGCGGAAGGTCACTCCTACGACGTACAGCCTTTGAGTCGCATGCTTTACCTTTCCGCCTGGGATGTCTATGTGCCAGCGACATACAGAGGAGCACCACCAGTTTGCCATTTCTGCCGTCAGAGTGGACACATTCGCGCTGCTTGTCCTATCCTAGCTAAACGCAAATGTTTCAAATGTCACAAGTTGGGACACACTGTTAAGTTCTGTCGAGAGGAAGAGAAGCCTTTTGACGAAGCAATCGCTGAATATGAGTCGAGCCAAAGGGATCACACTGATTCCTACTCAGTCACTCCAATTGATAAAGTTAACGAAAAAGAGAAGGGCCACAGAGCATCCCCCGCGATCAATGATATTCTCGCGCAGCAACTGCCATCTCAGCCCACCACCACAGACAAGCTAGCCGGCAAAACGACCGAGCTCACAAGTAGCCAGATCAGTACCTTGTTTTCCGCAAATGACAGCCAAACCTGGGACCAGTCTCCGGATGTGATGGAGGTCGATCCCCAGACCCTCCAGCGTTCTCCCAACGGTAGCGATGCTTCTAAGCATGCTCCGTTAGCTTCGTCCTTCCATATGCATTTGGATCCCAAGTTATCTGCTGACAATGTCTCCTCTCCCAATGATTTCCAGACTGATGTGCCCTCTCTCCGCCGTCATTCTATGAGCTCGACGTCTATGTCGCAGCCTCAAGTGTATCATGTCGCCCATAGGGCATAATGATACAACAATCATTGCGCATAGGTACCCTTAATGCCCGGAGCATCATTAAGGGTTCCTCAAAATCTATACAGAAGGAATTCACTTCCTTTCTGCGCTCCAAAACCCTCCAGCTAGATATTCTCTGTCTGCAGGAGGTCTCTCATTACCGTCAGCAGGCCCACCTCACTGATGATAATGTGCGTGCTTTCTCTTTTATGTTTCCTCGGTCTTTCTTTGTCGTCTCGAAGCATTGTGCAATAGTGTGTCTGAAGCAAGGCTTGGAGCTCGCGGATGCCACCATCTCTCGTGACGAACGCTGCATCACCGCCACTATTAAGGACGCTAATCACACCATATGCCAGATAGCTAATGTGTACATGCCCGTGCACAGAGCCCATCGCTATGCTTTCCTGGAGGAGCTGATGTCCATGCCCTTCTGGTCTGATATGCTTGACTCCCAGTGGATCTTGCTTGGGGATTTCAATATCCATTTGCATGATGCGGTCGAAGCTCGTCTCCCTAGAGTCCAACCTTTTGTTGAATGGCTGAACACTCATTTTTTCAACTGTTTTCCAAAAGGCACAATGACTCTCCCTAAAGCTGGCACCACCATTGACTATGTCTTTGCTCCTCCTCCTATGGCGACTCGTATCATCAACACTCAGACTCACCACATTCCACCTGAGTGGACCGATCACAGCCTCCTCACAATCGATCTGGTCACCTCTGGCGTCCAGTTGGGTCCTGGCAGCTGGCGTTTGAATCCGTACTTGCTTGAGAACCGTGAATTCCAAGCCCTTTTGGATAAAACCGTGGATATGTTTTTGGCGTCTGACTATTATACGACAGATGTGGCTGATATGGGTGTCTCTGCTCAGGAGAAGTGGGAATCTCTCAAGTCGATCATCAAGTACTGTGCCAAACAGTTCACCAAAGGCCAGAAGGCTCGCTTCAAAGCTCGAGTCTCCCACCTCCAACGTGAACGGGAACAGCTACTTGGGACCCCGGAGGAGTCGGCAAGGATCAAAAGACTGGAGCAACTGATTGAGCAACGGATTCAAGATGACACTCGTCAAGCTATGCTGCGTTCGGCTACTCGTTGGCTGGAAATGGGAGAGCAGAACAACAAATACTTTTTCAATGTGATCAAGGATCGTGAGGCGCAACAAACCATCCAGTCCCTGAAAAAGGCTGGCACTGGAGAGAAGCTGACAGACATGGGCGACATTCTCCAAGAAGCTCGTACTTTCTATCAGGATCTCTACACACCTGAAGACATTGATTTGGCTGCCGTCAACTCTCTCTTTGACAATATCCCTGCTGATGCGAAGCTACAAGAAGCTGAGGCAGACCGGCTGATTGAACCACCCTCCACAGACTCTGTCTTGCTGTTACTGGACCATGCACCCAAGAACAAGTCTCCTGGTTTGGATGGCCTTCCGTTTGAGGTGTATCGCTATTTGGCGGCGAAGTTCCCTGCTGTTCTGCTTCTCTTGCAGCAAGTGCTGACTGATGCGCTGCGTGGTGTCTTCCCTGACTCTTGGAAAGAAACGAGGATGGTACTGCTGTTCAAGAAGGGCGATCCAGAGCTCCTCAAGAACTGGCGACCTCTCTCGATGATCAATAGCGATGCTAAGCTGTTCACCAAGATGTTAGCCAACCGGTTCAAACGTGTCCTCTCCCGATTGATTACGCCGTACCAAACAGGCTTTATGCCTCACCGGCTCATCTCGGACAATGCGTGGTTGAACCAGACGCTGATGACCAACCTCCGTGATGCAGCTCCTCAGGATCCCAATGTCGCCGTACTCTTGGATCAAGAGAAAGCCTATGATCGGGTCAATCCGACTTATCTGGCGATGGTTCTTCGTCAGTTTGGCTTCCCGGCATCGTTGGTATCCAGTGTGTCAAGTCTGTTCTTTGGTACTCGTATCTCCTTGTCAATCAATGGGTGGTTGGGCGCCCCCATCGATCAACAACGTGGTTTACGACAGGGTGATCCGTTGTCCCCTTTGCTGTTCAACCTGGCTTTCGAGCCGTTCCTTAGAACCATCTTGGCCTGCCCTTCTCTTCAAGGCGTCTCAATGTCTACCGCTGTCCGTGCTCCTCTCGCAGGGCGTATCTCTCGTGCCTCCTCTCTCGTGCCGGTCCAAGGCGACCATGATCTCCTACGCGCTCCGGCGACCCCTCCACGGGTGAAGCTGTTGAGCTATGCCGATGATCTGGAAGTCTTCCTGACTTCTACGGCGGAATGGCCTGTGCTGCTGTCTCTTTTGTCGCTCTATGGCAAAGCGTCCAACGCCAAGGTCAATTTGGAGAAAACCGTGCTGTTGTCGCTGTCAGGCGAGGCTCATGCTGATTGGAAGCGAGTGACGGAAACGTCTAACATTGAGTGGTACGACAGCTCGTCAGTTGGCTCTGTGAGGTATCTAGGTTACCCTCTGTATCATACAGAGGAGCAGTTGCAGCATTTCCTGAATTCCGTTACCGTGAAGATTCAACGTCATTGCAATCTGCTCACCAAGCGGCAGCTATCCATTCGTGGAAAGGGTTTAGTGGCGAATTCCCTTCTGCTGTCTCGCTTGTGGCATCTCCTGCGTGTGGTTGTGGTTCCTGACAAGTGGCTGGAGGAGATACAGCGCGTGGTACGCCAGTACATCGTCTCGTTTTGGCCTACTGTGGCTTGGGATTCTCTCTGCCTTCCTAGGAAGCATGGAGGTATTGGTCTGGTTGACATCAAGAAGCAACATCTCGCCTTGCATCTCATATATGTCAAGCGTCTGCTTCGTCCCAGATCCCCAGCGGATTTCCTCACTCCCTGGCTGATGTATACATTCCATGTATACTCAGGTCATGCTACTGTGCTGCCTTTGCTGCTATACCCACGTACCTGCTGGCCGCGTGTGCGGAAATGCCCTCACTTGGAGCATCTGGCTCGTCTACTCACTCGTTTGCCTCCCTTGACTCTCACTCCTGAGTGGCCGTCTTGGTGGCTCCTAGATCTGCCCTGGTTACAAGTATGCTCCCTGTCTCCCACAGCGACTTTGCCTTTGACTAGGAACAGTGACAAACTGCCACCTCATGCCTTGATTGCCAGCCTCTTGAGCGTGCTCCCCGACTCCCACATCTTGGTTTGCGTGCGCCCCCGTGATACTGCTGCATTGCAACATCTGTTCAATGCCTTGTGCCCCATCGAGGGTCCTCCTGTTTGGGTTGTCCCTGCTCCTCTCAGGTCCGTCATGGCCTTCACCGCTCCAGAGCGAACCGCACTGCTGGAGAGTTCCACTACCCCCTCTCCACCCACGGCTAGCTTTTCGCATTGGTTCATCACCACTGGCCCTCGCTCAAAAGCTACAGTGGACAAGATCACTCTCGGGGCGTTACGCCGTTCCTGGCATCCGTCATTTGACATGTTGCGTCGCCCAGCCCATCCTCCTGGCTATCGCCCACCACATCTCCTGCTTCCTCCTCACCTCTGGCGTGATTTCTGGTCTCTCTGTCTCCCGCCCAAGGCATTTACACCGTGGTGGCGTTTGCTGCATGGACATCTCTCGGTGCAGGTTCGCCTGCACTCCATGAACCGTGTGAAGTATCCTTCCCCACTGTGTAAGATGTGTCATGAAGCAACTGAAGATGAATACCATATGGTCATTGGCTGCAGTATGAAGTCCCTCTTCTGGTATGAGTTTGTCTCTCACCTTGGTCTTGCTGATCTGTTCCCTACGGACGAGGCCATCTGGATTGGGTTGACCACCCTTCACGGCCAGGACAACAATCCTCTGGACATTTCCATCTTGGAACTTCTCGGCGCTGCCTTCTCATCTATCTGGCAACATCATTGGGGCTGCACAATTGATGGTAAATCTTGGATCACTCGGGCTGTTTTCTCCTCTTTTCTGGAAGATCATTCCAAGTTAATTTCTTCTTTCTTAGACATGTAAGACCCTTATGGCACCTTACTGTCTATAATATAAATAAAAAACACATTTAAATACAAAAAAAAAAAAAATTTAGAATCAATATGTGCCTTAGTAAAAGTCTTCATTTTTGGGGTCAAAAACGCGATCGTTTGATTTTCGGTGAAAACCATGAGGAATACCTCATGCTTTTTTGGTCGATTTTGGTCGATTTTCGACGATCCCAAAAAAGTTGAGCAAAGGTGTCAGAAAGTTAGTACTAGTTGAGAGCAATTGTTTGGTACTATTCTGACGTTTTAAAACGGCTTCTAACACGAGGAAATACGGCTCGAATACATCCAAATTATGCTGTGATTTACATACTTTGCAGTGGTAAGAGATAGCCCAAGTATGAAACCTGCTCTTATATGATTCGTTTCCATTGAAACAGACGTGGAGTATCACAAAAAGAGTCAGATTCACAATTACAGACAAGTCGTGAGGAATTCTCAAGCGGCAGTTGTGGATTGAAAGGTCAGACGATAGTACATCTTGGTAGAACACTTTTGAAAAGAGGTACGCACGCAACAATAAGATGATTTATAGGCTTCATATGCTTTATATATATATGATGAATTGCAGCCAAAACATTCTTAGTATGCCCAGTTTCACACAAATAACTTATTATAACCTACTTTGTTCTTGCATCGAACTCAAGAGTATGGCTAAAAGCGCACTAACTGTTTATTGCCGTAAAGTGCACTGCTGCTTAGAGTTGCTTCAAAAACAAACCTTGTGTTCGACTGATAACGAATGACTTTTTACACCTGTGATTGAGTATGCATGTTGTCAAATTAGGGCTCGGAAAGGGTTATGTATGTCAAATAATAGAAAGTAATTTGAAACAAATAGACATACATGCGCAATTTGTAACCAAATATTTGACGCTTGTTCCAAAGACATTGGGCCGAAAGAGGATAGATTAATGTACTCTTCAGACATATCTAGCGACAAATACCACGAACCCATAGATTATACAACCACACTAAACGGGTGGTTCGTCCGATGTTTTCATTTGACACGAGCAGCTTTTTACACTGTGAAATGCCTGGCATTAAGGGGTGAGATGAACCTTTTGTTGTTGGAAGCGATTGCCATTCAATCACTCATCACGCATGGTCCTCCGTAGATATATTCACATGGTACAGATGATTTTACGCTTATGGAAATCATTGTATGATTGCGAATATATACACAGCCAATATCCCTTACCGGATTATTTACTGAGATCATCAGCCTATGCCGCAATGCTGTCAATGATTGAAACATAAAATGCTGAAAGTGATGGAGATGAAATTAGATTATGCCATTCTTCATTTCTCACATACGTACATGGCTAGGTTTACTTGTTTATTGCTTTTTTTTTTTAGCTCATCATATCATGTCATTTATTAGTAAAGCCTATCTGTAGCAAGCAGGCTTAAATCTAGATGAAGTGATGTGCTTATCTTTGATGATTGCACTGGGATCGAAATGAACAGAGCTCGCTCGTCCCCAAAAAATCAAACCATATTGAGAAAATTCAGATGAATGATCTTGGGTGATCATTAGGATGTCCACGTGAAGTAATACAAGAAAATATAAGGAAAAAAAACAATAACAAAAAGCAACAGCTGAACCTGATAGAATAAGTATATGTACAATTTAATTATTGATGTTGTTGTATAATTATAAAAAGAGAAGGGGAGAGAGAGAGAGAGAGAGAGAGAGAGAGAGAGAGAGAGAGAGAGAAAGGGATAGGATCTAATGGGCTGCAAATGCTTCAGTCATGGGTTGTTACGACACTCTGGTAGGCATATGGTATTGATTACTGTCCATCTCAATGATACCATGTTGTAGTATTCGATTCATGGCTGGGTCATTTGATTCATCTTCTTCATCGCCTTGCACATGAGTAGTAGAAGATGAAGCTCCAAATTCCAATTGATGAGGTTGCATGACTCGAGACAGCCGATATTTCACGCCTAAATAGCTCAGATAATTAGCCTTGGGAAACACACGCACTCTTTTAACGCCTGGAAATAATCGATCTTCAATGTCTACAAAAGTACCGCCCAGACCAAGTGTCTGCTCCAATCTGTGCTGGTTGAAACTAGCAAATGGGACCCATTTTGCATTGATAAAGACAAGCCAAGTGAAATTATCGGCTATTTGATGCACAGATACTGATTTATAGTCATTGGATTGCTGTAGAGCATGCTCAAAGTGATAAGGATGATCACGAATATTACTGATTGTCATTGATGCTAGCTGTAAGCGTGTAATGTAGTTATATATGTATGTGCTTTTAGTGTACGTGTGGTCAGTGAAATGCGTGTATGTGTGTGTTTATAGAGTGAGATGAGATTATGCTCTGACGAAAAATTGATATTATGTAAGAAAAGAAAGTATAAAAAGTAAAAGAAAAACAGAGGAATATCTTTTTCCTCTCCTCCCTCCTTTCTCGTTCTCATAAACTGCTGCTAATCTTACTCTCGTCTTTACACTGATATGTGGTACAAAATTTTCATATTGGGAGGAAGCATCTAGTTACTCAGAATCAGACACATTTAGCTGTAAGGATTTGAACACTATCATCAACATAAAACGCTTAGACCTAGCAGACCTGGCAAATAAAAGCTCTAGCAGCTGATAAATAGGCATTGCTCTTTTTCAAACCTGACAATATGCCTTTGTTTGGCTGTAGGCTTCTTAGTGTAGCATTGCTACACAAGCAGTGGTATCCTACTCTGCCAAATTGCATTTGATCTCAGTTCCTCTGTATAGTGCTCATTTCTGTATGCCATGTTTAAGATTCTAGAATGTTTGTCGAGGACACAAACAAGTAACTTGTAGAATCTGTAATAAAGTGCATGTGTAAGATTGAGACCTAGCAAATGCAGTGGTTTAGACAAGCTGGCTTCTCTGCGAAGGCTATCACATCATATGATGGTTTCTTCTCATCTGGGACAGCCAAGTAGATGTGGTATCTGATAGCAGCTCGTCAAACGTGTCTAGAGAGCATATCACTGATTTGAGTGACCAGGATAGAAGCATGCACTACTTTTATGGTGCCATAGTGCTTGCTGTACTGTTGGATCTGTGGATCAAGACAAGCTAGGGCATCTTTTCACATCTGTAGCTTACATTTTGGTATTTTTGATTTGCGAGATTCAAAATCAAAATGGCTCTTGAAAACCTCAAACATCGTGTGTGTGTGTGTGTGTGTGTGTGTGTGGTGGATGACATTCCTGCCGCACAAATGCGTCTTATTTACGCAGTTGAAGTAAATCCTTGATAGGATCATGTCAGGTACATACTTGTCTCTTCAGAGACCTAATATGGATCATTTCAAGTTTGCGCACAATGTAGAACCCAGAAGGCATTTGTTGAATGAGACACCATGACCATTTGATTTGATTGGTTTCACCTAGTCATTGAATCCCAGTGTCAAAAAACCATGGAAAAAAAATGTGCCCACTGCCTTTTCCTTTCTCTTATTATAGACATAATATAAAGCAAACCCTTTCAAAGCATCATGTCCGTCTTCCAACAGTCGCGACGGACGTTTGGAAAGAAGAGTGTACTGCCAACAACACACAGCAACAGCGCAGCCAACCTGGGTAGGTGATATTCTTGCGTTTTTTGCTCACTGCTCTCATCATCTCCAACATTTGTATAAAAGCTCAGCCTGTGCTATTTGGACTTACTAGAAAGCAGCTTTCCCTGATTGTGTTGGTTGTCCAGAACAGTACACTCGTATTGATGATGAGGTACTCACGCATTGTGCAAAAACCGGGACAAACAATGTACATTGCGTCAACAGCCGTATTTTTGGCCGAAGTTTTGAAGATCGTGGCATGTTTGGTTGTGATGCGACATCAACAAGGTACCTGGGACAAGTTCAGTGCAATGGTGAGAAAAGAGATTCTGGGTAGACCCGGTGAAACGCTCAAGATGCTGATTCCCTCGGGGCTGTACGCATTGCAAAACAATCTGCTCTATGTGGCATTGAGTAACTTGGAGGCAGCGACATTTCAAGTAACGTATCAAATGAAGATCATGTCAACAGCAGTGTTTAGTGTAGTTCTGTTGGGCAAAAGCCTCAGTAGAGACAAATGGCTGGCTTTATTATTATTAATGATTGGTGTCACACTTGTTCAATCTCAAAGTATGTCTTCATCCTCATCAGCAACAACAGCATCAGCAAAAGACGAAATCTTACTGGCACCACAGAACCCGTTCATTGGATTTATGGCAGTGATTACGAGTTGTGTATCATCTGGATTCGCAGGCTGTTATTTTGAAAAGATTCTCAAAACGTCAGATACATCAATGTGGGTTCGCAATATTCAACTGGGCATATCAGGGGCACTATTTTCGCTAGTGGGGATGCTTGCTTACGATATGCAGCCGATCGTGGAAGGTGGATTGTTACAAGGTTATGATTGGCTTACTTGGGTTGTGGTTGCAAATCAAGCTTTGGGTGGTCTTTTGGTAGCCATTGTGGTGAAATACGCTGATAATATTCTTAAAGGTTTTGCGACGAGTCTGTCTATCATTGTGTCGGGTGTTATTAGCATATACCTTTTCAGTTTTCAGCCTTCGGGTGTCTTTATCGTAGGTGCCATGATTGTGATGGCTTCTTCCTATCTTTATGGTATAGATTTTTCAAAGCGATTCCAGGGTCGTATCAAACCATTATAATACATTTTACTATATTCTTCTTGTAAATAATACTCTTAGCCAAATAAACTTGCTTTTTGTTTAATTTAACACCATCAGTCTGATCTGCTGGAGTGTGAGAGTTTTATGCAAATAAAAATAATGGGTTTAAATATACACCCAAGCCTTTTTTTTTTTTTTTTTTTTTTTTTTCCTTCTTTTCACAATCATCACATTTATTATGAGTCACTGCCACGACGAACACTGCGATCACGACCACGACGACTTGCCAGAGTCTGGCGAGCAGTTCTTACTATTCTCCAAGATTGACATTGATAATGTGCGTTGCCTGAATGAAAGTGAACCTGATAGTGGAAAATTAGTCATTCGACCCTGGGACGAAAGACTGGAAGATTCAAAGGTTAGGATCAACAAAAATAGTCCGTTGAAGTAGAAACTGATGAATGTCCTAGTTTGTTGAAAGTGATGCCGATGAGCAGTTGATCTTTTACATTCCGTAAATAGACATGAAACGTGTATGTGAGGAGCAATGTATGTTAATGGACCATCATAAACAGCTTTACAGGAAGCGTTAAGCTACGCTCTATCTGCCTGCGTACTGACCGCTCTGACGCCGCGCCTTCCAGAATGAAAGTGTAAATATGCCAATCAAGTATACCTCAAACGCACAAGTACTCACCAATGTCAATAGATTTATCAATCGAGATGATGTGGACTTCGATGCTGCTGACAGTTATACACCCACCCAAGAGTTTGAGCTTGTAGAAGGCTCTAATGAAGTTGTGGAATATGGCACCAAAATTACCAAATTCTCAAGTGTTCGAAGTATCACACTATTTTTCCCCGAGAACTTTGGCGATGATACTAGCATTGTGCGATTCATTGGATTTAAAGGCGAGTGGACTGAGGTTTGTGATCTGTACTAAATATCTGATTTTCGAGACTTATTGACGTTTCTTGTATACACTGATACACTTTAGGTCAAGCGTGATCCAATCATCACAGGTAAGATGTCGTCTAGAGGCACTTGTTGAACTACTTTAACATTTAACAATTCCATGTAGTGTATGAAGCAAATGCCAACCCAGCAGATCATAAAATTCCAGGCGCAGAGGATAAGATGGATCATTCAGTCCAGTAAATCTTACAAGAAATAAAACTGCTCCTTCACTGTCAAACTTTGCAAAAATAGTTTTACGATTGCTGTGGAAAACAAAAATTAGAACTAGTAGCGCGTTTGCTCAACTTCAGCTACCTCAACCTTTTCCTAGGCATTTGCATTAACAATCCTTGAAATATGACTATTACAGCTGTGGAGTTTTACCTTTTGTCAGGTATTGTTATAAATTACAGAGAGACGAGGTACCTAAAGTCATTGTAAATCTTCGGGTTCAGTGAAAATATTAAATCGACATCAAGGAAGAAATAGCAATTCTCGTGATTGCATATGCGGTAAAAGATAGCAAATCTTGATGGAAAAGTTGAAACATACAGGTTGGAAATCAATGATGTGCCGTACATCGCATGCTTGGCGGGATGTTTGGTACTGGGAGAACCATGTACCCAATGTACCGTACTACTTTAGTACCTATTATATGATTTTCCCTACAAAATGCATTTATAAAAATATTACTTACATAAAATTATTTACTGGATGATTATTTCAATAATTGCAACTTATATTACTTTTATGCAAAGAAGGACTTAAATTCTTTCCAATTGGCTATTATTTAAATTGTTTCCATTTAATTACGCTTTTATTATTACAAAAGACAAAATTATGTTAAATGGCAGATCAACAGGAAATCAACTAGTTGTAGATCGTTTCTCTTTCAACCCCAGAGCCAATCAAATTGCTTGAAAACTCCGCTGACCTAAAAAAATTTTTTGCGAGGGTTTCCCCCTGTTTTGATGTGAGGCAAAATTTTAAGCTCCGCTATATATAGCAATATAGCTGTTACTATCATTAAATTTCCCTCAGGTGCTAGAGCATGCCTTACTTACACCACCTAGCTTTAGATTCTGGCGTTAAGACTCTCAATCATTACTAAAGTAAGTAGTGGTAACCAAGTGGAGGCAGCCTATCCATCTCCTAGTCTCGGATAAAGTCTTGTTGTGCTTCAGCGATAGGCACATCCACCACAACGTAATAAAGAGGTATGCTTCAAAGAAACATAATAAAAGAAAAAAGGAAAAAGAAGAAAAGAACATGCTACTATAGGGGTATAGCAGTATGTAGGTAAAAAAGGGATATTCACACGCAATGAGTGAAAGAAAAGCATAACAAACACAACATCAAAGAATGTTCAGAACAGCTTGCTGTTGTTGCAACAAAAATGCATACATGAGCAATGTGCAAGATAATAATCGGATGTAAAGCAACACAAATACGCACAATTGCAGAAGCAACAGTAGTATTATAAGTGTGCAATACAACATAATGACTAATGTTGTTTCATGTGAAGCGACAGAGGCAACATAAACAACAATTCACGGCCATATAACATAGTAGTATTACAAAGGAAATACAGATATATAGCAGCACATCATGCTTGTTGTTCGTACATACGAAGCAACAACATTGCAAGCATCCGTTGAGCTGATCATATCACAGCCAACAAAAGAAAAAGAACGCGCAACAAAGAAAACCTCATGAATGCATTATCATGAGAAAGGAAGCAATAATAAAAGCGTCCAGAGAAGCTTTGTATTATTGCGACCGTAAGAAAAAAAGTTACTTACCACTTACCACAGCCACCAATAGACCAAAGAATAGGCAATCACCAGAGATAGACCAGAGAACAAGCATACAACAAAGACAGCAGACCAAGAAAGACCAGGCTAACAGCAGAAACACCAGCAGCAGCACCATCAGCAACACCATCAAAAACACCAGTAGTGTAAAAAAAACCGAAGAACGAGTGACACCAGAGACCAGAGAAAGATTAACAAAGCAGCCGCCAGAGATAGAGACCAAGAAGCAGCTACCAGACGTAATAAACCAAAGAAGCAAACAGCAGAGATAGCAAAGAAGTAATGACAGCAGCACCCGCGTCAAACAGGCAAAAAAAACTATCGATACCTAATAAACAAATTCGATTATTGCTTGTTGTACATTTTTCTGTGCTCGTTATCGAATAGTACGTATTATATTCCAGTTCAAAGAAGCAGTATCAAGTACTTCTAACAGTGCAAGGCCGTGTTATGAGATGATAGAGTGTTATTTTCAATCAAAAGGGTTCCAAAACCAGTATGGTTTGATACTAAACGCGCTTTGCAAAAAGGAAAAAAAAAAAACGGTGGTATGGAAAAATGAGAGGGCGTCCTATCCGACGTCACGGCCAGTAGTTTTTGTCTCAGTCTTCTGCCGTGGCTGCCGTAGTAACTGCTGCACTTTAATTTGAAATTGAGCAGTGGGTATTTTTGTGTTCAAATTTGACTTGATCTTACATCCTTTAAACGTTTTTGCTAAATTTGACTATGAAAATTGTCGTTGTTATACTTTACTTTCTAATGCATCTATAAAAAGTTAATGAAGGCGCATCGAATGATGCTGGTTACATTCAGCTTTCAGACCGAAAATAATGAGCAATTTGCAAAAATATGAAAACAGGGGTTTTGCCAATATGTCAAAATTTAGCATAAGAAAGTCTCAAAAAAGTAGTTCCAGTGTTGCATTGCATCTTCACGATCAATTTAGTCTAATATGTATCATAGTAAAAGTCTCCATTTTTGGGGTGAAAAACGCCATTGTTTGATTTTCAAGAATTTTCCCTTGCTAATACTCATGTAAAAACGACGATTTTTATGAATTTGCAATAACCTAGAAAATTTCGAGATAAAGCATCAGTAAGTAAAGCGCGGACAAGGAGGGACGTTTAGCCATATTCCAAGCGTCCACAACGCTTTGTAGCATGAGTTATTCGTGTGGAATTTGAGGCTTTACAGACTAAAATTCACGGAAAAAAAAGAATAAAAAAACAGGAATGTCAAATTGATAAAGGTATGTTTTATTATCAAACTGACAGGTGTAAAGTAAACTGAAGTCTCTCTACTGGCCAGGTAGATGATCCTTCTTATATACTATAACAATGGATAAAAGTTCTATTAATTAGATTAACAAATAAGTCAACTCAGATCAACTAATGTCTAATCATGCTAAAAGACAACTCCAGCAAGCTAATCATGATTTAGCTCTGTCTGGATGAATAATTAGACTCTCATCCGAAGTACCCTGATTTATCCTTTCTATAAGGATAATTAATATCGATCTAGTAGCATGTATCCGATAGGTACAGTCTTCTTAGTCTATATTAATAGTACATATCTGAGTGTATATCGCTAAGCATACATCTTTAGCATGTATCTGGATATATGGCATGTCTATAGCATATCGTATGCATGTCTATAGCATGTCTCATATATAGTACAAGTCTGTAGTACATAAAGTATCTGTAGCTAGTATCATGGATATAAGCATGTATCTTATAGCGTGGATCATGAAGTGCACATCTGAAGCAACAAGCTCATATTGCATTAATCTTGGTGCCTATCCAGATATGGTAAACATCCGTAGTCAATGTCGGAATACAAGTATAAGTCTATAGTGCCATCCATGTCCGTGGTGCCATCTATAGCCTATATCTTATATAGTATGAATCTTATAGTACTAGCGTATCTGAAGTCCATATCTTCTTATAGTATAAATCGATATCGTACATCATCTAATCCAGTGTACATACAGTTTATATCTAAATCTGGTAACTGGATGAACTGTCGGAATGCAGATCATAGTGGATGTATTCCACACTGAGCATACCGCGGGTAGTTTTTTAGATTTCTTCGATACGTTTATTGGAAGTAAAGATATCAACCATTTTATATCATCTAGAATTACCCACTTAACATTTTTGCCACGTCTCATTTTAGCTGGTTATACTGGGATTAAAATATAGTCCAGCCATAAGGTTTTTATGTTGCTGTAATTCCTATAAGCTGTTCTATCGAACGCAGTATGGGGTAGCTTTGTTTTCTGAGTTTTGGCAATATACTGGGTGATGAATTCGTAATAATAAGTCGATGATAATAATCAGTTGTCAACTGTATCTAAAACGAAAGCAAAGAGCTTCTTTATTACAGGGCATCTAGCTTGCTTAAATATGGTAGATCCCTGGTCAATGACTACTACGTTGAGATGGTATATAAATAGCAGGCCACTGGGGCCTTATGGATTGTTGGTATAGCTTGTTGAGAGGCCACCTAAGTCGATATGTTTCATGTAGTGTAGGTGGATCTCGATATCTTGACATTGGGGAGATTGAATGTATTGTAGTTCCTGAGGCACCTGTGCACACACAATTGACTGGACTTGTAAACATAGATGTGATGTGATACGATGAACATCATCTATGCTGCTAACACTGTAAAAGGTGGCTTGAGGAGAAAGTGAATGTAGCCTAAGATGCATGCTTGTGTGCAACAATTACGTGGACACTGTCCAGAACACTGTCCAGAACACTGTCCTTTTTTTTGACACTACGTGGACACTGTCCAGGACACTGTCCAGAACACTGTCCTTTTTTTTGACACTGCGTGGACACTGTCCAGGACACTGTCCAGAACACTGTCCTTTTTTTTGACACTACGTGGACACTGTCCAGGACACTGTCCTTTTTTTTTGACACTGCAGTTATTTAAGATATTTTTTTAGACGGGTGTGTTTCTTTTTTAAACGAACTTAACTTTTATTTAGATCTTTCACTTTTAAAGTCTAAATAAATTACAATGGATTTCATTCACTACAACCCATCTGAGTACCCTCTTTTGGCAGACGATGAAAGCACCGATGAAACGGATTTTAGCGACCTAGCCATTCAGTATGGAGAAGTCCAGATGTTGATCGACATGGACATAATCCCTATTCCTGAGCTTCAGTTATCTGAAATGGAGGAAGTGACGGAAAATCTTGTTGAAACTTTTCAAGAAGTTACTATCAAAACACCTGCGAAGTATAAGAAATACGGTCAGGATCAAATTGAGCGGTTCATTCGAATTATCCAAGAGGAGGGACTAACAGTACCAAAAGCAGCAGAGCAATGCGGTATACCCCGCAGCAGTGCTTACAAACTGCTAGATGAGTTTAATGCTGGAGACGGTTCTGTACTTCCTGGCAATATTCCTAAGGCACTTAAGCGAGGGCCAAAAAAACTGTTTCCACAACATTCAGCCTTCTTGATTGAGTTATTTGATAACAGCCCTTCAATTGTTCTTGAGGAGGCAAGACTAAAGTTGTGTGAACATTTTAATGGTCTTGAAATATCTATTCCTGACCTGTATAAACATATCCGAGAGAAGTGTTCAATATCGCTCACGCAAGCTACAAAATACACTGTGGAGCGTGATGCTCCAAGAACTCTCGAACTTCGCTTCAATATAGTCAATCAATGGAAAGCCGCAGGTGTCAGTTTTAGTGAAAATTGCATCTTTGTTGATGAGGCTGGCTTCCACGCACAATTAACGAGAAGTCGTGCTTGGTCGAAGGTAGGAGATCCAGCAATTGTAAAAGTTCATACGCAGAAAGGCGTAAATATCAGCATCGTTGGTTGTATATCTTCCTTTGGCACCGTTTGTTTTTCAAAAGTTGAACCCTTGAAGAAATCGGATGCAGCACTAATTGAAAAAGAGTTTCCTGGATCATCTCCTTCAAAGAAAAGAAAAGCTGGGAGCAAAAGTGAATCGAAGCCGATCCAGCTTAAAAAAGGTACAACGGCTTACCACATTGTCAAATTCATGGAATCAGTTGTGGAATACATCCACTATGATCTGCATTCCGACAGTTCATCCAGTTACCAGATTTAGATATAAACTGTAGTCAATGTCGGAATACAAGTATAAGTCTATAGCGCCATCCATGTCCGTGGTGGTGCCATCTATAGCCTATACCTTAGATAGTATGAATCTTATAGTACTAGCGTATCTGAAGTCCATATCTTCTTATAGTATAAATCGATATCGTACATCTAATCCAGTGTACATACAGTTTATATCTAAATCTGGTAACTGGATGAACTGTCGGAATGCAGATCATAGTGGATGTATTCAACAGAGTGTTTTCCAAAGCGAGGAAAATGAAAGAGAAGTATGGGGTGTCATCCATAACAAATATAAAAATACAAACTTTTGGCTAGAAAGTGTTCCTTAGAGGAACACATTCAATGACAAAGGCTTAATCTCAGTACAGCGTAGCAACAAACGCTACTCTAGTACTTACAATCCCCCGTCCATTTCATATCATCTGCATACGATTTATCATTTTGATGTATTAGCATTGTCATTAGCAAGTAGATCTAGCAGCATTTCCGCTATCAAACCTAGCTCACAATGAAGGCTTTATAGCCGAAGCTTTGTTGGTATTCATCTGGTATAATGAAAAACATAAGAATATCGTTTTCAGCATGAATTCTGATCGTAAGTTGTTCACCCATTAATCAGTAGACGGTAGCTTCCTGGTATTGGCCTTTCAAACAGCCGCAGGTGCTACTCTTTTGAATGAAGGGCTCCTCTCGTAGTAACTCCAATTACTGTTACGATACCAATACCATCAGTGAGGTAAAACTAACCTGCATCATGCAGTCTAAACCCAGCGGACGTTCCCTATCAATGGGTGAACAACCCAACAACGCTTACCGAATCTTACTGCAGTATGATAAGAAAAGCCGCCATTGAAGAACCAAAAGGCAACGCAGTTATAAACGTTTGGCAGCCATAAGCCAACTACCGCTGCCTCAAATCGATTCCAAAAGATCCATAGGCCGCGCTCTCATGGTTTGTATGCATATCAAAAACCAAAATCAAGGGGATTGTTAGCCTTCTATCCTACTACTTTCTATATACTTTTTGCTACATGTATCATGCAGCAAATGAATCATTTTATTACAATCAACTTCTACAGGTAAACGTAGCTCAATCCATAGTCTACCTTTAAGGACATCAAGATTGGAAGAGAGTCAATGCTTCCAATGCTTATTGTAACATTGGACTTGTCGGCCATGGCAATACCGGAGAACTACTACAGTTGCTACATTAAAGCAGCTTGAATGGCAATCTTATAATGGATATAATGCTTTTTGGAAAAGCCAATTCTGGACATCCGCTTGTCCGAAAATGATCTTTCAAATATTTTACAGCACTGCTCTCCTATGGAATATTTGACATTCGTGGATGCGAATCCTTACTATTACCTGTAGCACTTGCTGTCAAACAGAACCAACTTTGACTTCTTACGATGTATATAAGGATGTCTTTATACAAGAAGACTACATCTTGAATTTGTTGGAAGCTGCATACTATGCTTACCTCAGCAATACCTTTGTCGAATAAAAACAAAGATGTTGGGATAATTTATCTACTGCACAACTGTTTATGATTTTTGCGCCTTGGAAAGATTGCAATGGCATGTATTTAGCAAAATGCAAATCATAAATCCAAGATCCAATGTACAGAGCATTGTAGTAATGACAGAAAATTAACGGCTTTGACTCATTTCATCAAAATACCTATCCATGAAAATAGCAGTAATGGAATGCATCAACTAATTCATAATGAACTCACCAAACCAGCAGCCGAAATCACATCAACTTGGTGAACTAGTACTCAAAAACAGCTGGATCTACAAGAGATTTAGGCTTTTGATTGTTAATTTATATGAATCCAGCTCTTATTTACACTAAGCATCTATGCCGTTTATATAGGTGTGAATACAGTAATGCTGTTATTACGACAGATGAACGAATCTAGCATGGCTTTAGGGTTCTACTGTGGCATGTAGTAAAGACGGGGCCACAAATAAAATTGTCCGGTTTTAGATATGGGAGCGTCTGCCCAAGAAGTGCTCCAAAGGGGACATGCTGGTGTGGGGGTGTGCGTTTACACAAAAAGCAGGATTTGGCCCACAAATGTCTTCTTCTTTCACTTGATCAGAATACAGAAATGGTATGCTACATTGATCCGTTTGCCATCACCATCACCATCACCGTCATTGTTTGTTTTATCTCATGGATGCGAAATACTGTGAATGGATGGATGATTTGATAGATGGATGGATGGATTGGATGAGACAGCGACTAACGCCATCTTGAAATGTAGCCTTCTCAAAAGTCATTCATTACCAAGGTTAAGCTTGGAAAGGCTAAGAAGCAAAACCGTCCTTTGCCTCACTGGTTCCGTCTTAAGACTGACACCAAGATTCGGTAAGTCTCTCTGTAGTAGATACAACATGTAGAGCTAACATTGACTACTACTAGTTGGAACGCAAAGAGACGTAACTGGCGTCACACCAAGTTGAACATTTAAGCCAATTGTTATATATATATATATATATATATTCTATCTAATAAACATCAACCCGCAGCAAAATGTCATCAACATCAATTCAATTAATCATCCAGTGCACATGTTAATTTAAGCAGTGCTCCTTAAGTTTCTCTCCACCATTCGGCATGATCTCATTTCATTTCGAGTATAAGAGATAAAGAGAGAAATAAGGAGGTGGAGTTTATTATAGATCGGAAAGAAGAAATAAAAGGAGAGAGAGAGAGAGAGAAAAGCAACTTGTGATGGATAGTAGGAATATACATTTAATACATGAAAAGTTGAAAAAAAAAAAACGTTTAAAAGCCAAATGTATTTTCACCAGAATAACTATGGTTGAAAATGTATCATGTGAGTAAATCCATTACGTGGTTGAGCCATGCTACTACTACTACTACTACTACTACTACTACTACTACTACTACTACAACTTACGTGATATATAAGAAACCGTCTTCATCCTTGTGTTCTTCATAGATAGCACTCATTAAAGCTGTGGATAAAATAGTGTTAGTCGTGTCAATGTTGGGCTGCATGAAAAGTCTCTAGACATACCCGCAGTAGGTGGCAAGATTTCATTCACAAAGATAAAGATAGCCTTCTCTGGACTCAACTTGATTCTCTTTCTGATCACATAGACAAATTGACCCACTGTCAAGTCTGCAGGCACCAGATACTTCTTCTTATCAATTGTAGGGATATCGCTCTTTTCCACCTTTTCACAAATCACAGGAATACGATCGGGATATTTCTGTCGAATTCGCTCTGCTTCGGCCTTACGCTTTTCTAGGATGGAAGATAGATGAGCTACTGCACACTCCTTCCTCTATGGCGCAGCGCACCAGACAGACTTACCGAATGGATGCTCGTCTTTGAACTTGGAACGCATAATGTTGTTGTATATATAAACCGCAGTAATATAAAATAATGAACAAGAGAAAAGGAAAAAGGAAAAAAAGAAAAAGAAACCCGCATAATCATGATATTTATTAGCAGAGAGGTAGAGTGAGAGTGAGTGTGTATGTACATGTGATCAGCCCTACTCAAATCATCAGGTCAATTGGTGCGTTGGCCCTGGTGATTTCTATTGGTCTACTATTTCATGCCCAAAATCATATAAACAAATGCATTTTCTTCTCTTTTCCCTCTTTATCAAGACACGTATCTTACAGGTTAAGCATGTTGCCTCCCATCACTGATAGTATCCAAGAAAGCATTGGATCCACGCCCATGGTCAAACTGACCCCACAGAACAAAGGTAATGTCATATCGGTTGGACATTTGACTGAGAGACTGACCAGCATGACCTGTCCATCATGTCATTCAATCAGTCAATATCCTTGCAAAGCTAGAGTACATGAATCCTACTGGAAGCGCAAAGGATAGGCTTGCAAGGTATTTGCTGGATGGTAGGTATCATTGCCGTTAGCTTGCTACAATCGATGCTAAGCATGTCTACACAGAGCACGAAAAAAAGAACCCATTCGAATCCAGAGATGCTGCCACTGGTAAAAAGACCTTGATTATCCCTACATCTGGTAATCTTGGCATCTCACTTGCTACTCTGGCCGCTAAGCGTCAATACCGTATCATTGCCATCTTGCCAGAACGTACATCCAACGATCGCATTTCTTTGTTAAAAGCATTAGGCGTGGAAATCCTGAGATCACCCAATGAAGTCAGACCCGAAGCACCAGAAAGCGCGCATTCGGTTGCTGCTCGACTTGCTGAACAGCTGCCCAACGCTATTGTCATGGACGAGGTAGGCAAGCTCTTTAGATGAGATGAGATGAGATGAGGTCTGAAACAAGAGTATACATTAGACGAAATTACGTGATTTGACAGCCTATCATGGTTTGGCAGAGGAAATCCTTCAACAAACAAAACTGTCTGTGGATTATGTGTTTGTGGGCGTTGAATCAGGTGCCATGTTGACAGGCATTGCACAGTATCTCAAAAACAAGATGCCCGGTGTGAAGGTTTGTGCTTGTTGTCAATGATAACGTAGTGGATTGTAACGATGAGTGGTTAGGTCATTGGCGTTGAACCCACTGATTCTGCGCTGGGAGACAATGGATCGGCAAAGCCTGTGCGTGGTGTTGTAAGTGATGGATCTAGTGTGTCCGACATGTGTATGCTCATCATCTACTCTGTACACAGGATTGGAAGATTGAAGACTTGGGCAGCAACGTCATTCCAGACAGCCTCGATAAGAACCTGGTGGACGAATGGATCAAGATCTCTGACAAGGAGGCATACTCCATGGCACGTCGATTGATTCGTGATGAAGGCATTCTTTGTGGACCTTCATCAGGTGCCTTGGTTGCTGCAGCTGCTCATCATGCACACGCCATCACTAACCACAGCACACACACTCCACAGTCAGTTGTCATCCTGAACGACTCTTGCAAGAACTACACATCCACCCTGTTATCAGATGACTGGCTGTTCGAAAATGACTTGGCCGATGACCTGATCACAAGCGAGTTGCAGTATATCTCTCAAAATAGATATCGTGCTGCTAGTGTGGAGGATCTTCAATTGCCTGCTGCGGTCACTATTGCTCCCACTGCGACTGTATCCCACGCTATGGATCTTATGCTGGAACGTGAGTATTCCCAACTACCCGTGATCAAAAATCGCAAATTGGTAGGATACGTATCTTTGAGTGCCTTGCAAGATCGTTTGGAAAGTGGCTCGGTTCAGTTGGCGGATACCGTTGGTGACGCCATGTATTCGTTCAAAAAGGGCGTGGTTGCCAACAAATATGAAATCATCACGCCTGATACTAGTTTGGCTGATCTCGCCAAGTTCTTTGAGAAGAACTCGTTTGCTGTAATCACTGATGCAAACAGAAAATGGTGTCTTGGTGTGGCTACAAAGTATGATTTAATTAGTTTCTTGCATAGACGTCAATTCTTGTAGATAAAATAAAATGTTCCTGTTGCTCTCTCCATTGCATTGCGTCTTTTGGCGTGATCCCATTGAACTCTTTCCTTTAAACGCAGCTTCACAACATTACAAACAGTGAATCACGGGGATAGCACGCTGAAAAAAGCCTTGAGCAACAATGGCAAGAGATCTAATTATGAGCCTTATTATCTTTCCAACAATACAGTTAGAATCAAAGACAAAGGGTTTTTGTGTGGTACATCCAATAAAAATAGGGCGAACCGTGTTCCCGAAATAATGCATTGTAGATCATGGTAACCCGAATGAAAAAAAAAAAAAAAAAAAAAAAAAAAAAAAAAAAAAAAAAGACTCTAATATATTGATCCAAGGTAATTATAGACACTACTGCTGATCTACCATCTCACTATCTTGAAAGCAACCTTGGTTCTGGCGAACAAATCCCTTGAGCAAATGAGGCAAGATTTCTCTACGCCACTGATCCTGGCAAGCTTTCTTGGCACGTCCAACCACTCTAGACACCTTATCCCAGGGAATACTTGACATGTTATCCAGCTCCTTTTCTTGTACAATGCTTTCAATCAAGGTTTGTCTTTCAAAATCTTGCCATCTTGGTTTGTTGGACGCAAAATCAACGCCTGACCTCAAAGTTGGATTGAATGCTGCTGTTGCCGTTGGTACTGTGGCCTTTTCATACTCACTCTTGATGATTTTGATTTCATTTTCACTCTTTTTTTTGCCTTTGCATCCCTTTTTGCTGGTGATGGTGGTGGAGGCGCTAGTAGCTGCTGTAGCAGCAGTAGCAGCGGGATTCTTTCTTGGCCTTCCACGACGATTGGTAGGAAAGATACAGGTAGTTGTTCTTCGCAATGTTTTTCTTGTTGCCTGTTGAGGTATATGATCAGAGAGATTGGATGAAATAGAAGATATAGTAGAGGATGAATGCGAAGAGCTCAAAGACGGACACGCGGGTGTGGATAAAGACTGATTCAAAGAGCAAGTGGACGATGTGGGTGATAGGAAAGCATCACTGAGTGATGACGACAAGACTTGAGCGATGGAAGGCAATCTTTGGCCAGCAGAATCATTTGTCGGACTGATAGGGCTCAAGCGAACAGAGTATTCGGAATCATAGCTTTGCAAAGACACTTGAGATGAAGATGTTGGAGGACAAGAGTAGAAGGCCGAGAGATCTTCAACATCATTGATTCGTTGATGGTTCATTTGTGTAGGATGTGAAGAGAGGAGGATATAGTTTGAGGAAGATTAGAAAAATCCATGGCTATATATATGTTTAAAATTTTTTCTTTCATTATGCACCATAAAGGTGTCTTTTCATTGTGAGAAATAAGCATCTAATATTTAAACCTGGATTTTCTTCAATCTATATAAATACTTCCAGAAAGAATGATAGTTTAAGCAATTCTGAAAAAGAAGAGTAGAACAAGAGGGAGGGCGTGGAGGTTAATTGTATGCTTTACAGGGATACGTTATACGTACTACCCTGACCATGTACATTGTTACAAATTGTATTGTAGTGTCGTTCAGTTAGACTAGTAGAACTTATAGTGGTCTTTTATCTCTTGAAATATAATGGCTCTTTTTCAATCAAGCCAAACCAACCGTGCCCTAAAGCAATCAACTCAATGTATGCAACTAAATTTCATTGTACAAAAAGACTAACAACACCAACAGTGATACGGTATCTAGATTCAAATTGGCATGCTGTTTATTTATAATAGCCGCTTGATGTTGAATGTCAAACAAATAGACATGACCATGAATCCATAAACAACCAAGAATAAAGCAACACAGCGCTTCCAATGCCAGCCATCTTCCTTGAATAGCTTGAGGTAGAAGAAGCCGGGAAGAATGAATGAGATGGTCGTTGATCCAGTGGATCCCACAAATGACAATACGAGATCCAGCTGAGATATAGTGATTGCAACCAAGTAAGTCGCAACAACGATGCATGTGGTGACAATGAGATGTCGCTTGGTGTGATTCACAATAACGACATCTTGTTGCTGAGGCAATTGCTTCTGGTGGTGGAAAGATTCGATAATCTTGTCAATGGAAGCTCTGCAGGGATGTGCTTGAAGTGGATAGCTGAAAATGACGAGAATCACAATGGCCAATCTTCCGTAGGCGACGAAGTAAGATTGGGGATCTGTTCCAAACGGTAAGTGCTCAGGTCGCTACAACGCACATTGGCTCTCTACAAACTTACACATCAAGATGATGTTGCCCAGCACATCTTTTCCAAAGCTAAGATAGCCGAGCACAGCAACCACTTCATAGATAAAGGCAGCAGAGCCAATGGAAGAAAAGATGACCTTGATGATGGATCTCTCACTATTGTCTTGCAGCTCGTTATGCACAGAAAAGATCTAATAATAGAATTCAGTACACATAAACAAACAAAGATTCCCAAAGCACACTCACATTCTGATGGCAAGTAAACGCAAATATAAACACAGGTAATTGACTAAAGATCTTTGTCGAGAAATGAAAGTACTCGATCGCTTCAGGGGGTGGAGGCGGAAAGTTGGGAGAAATGTAGTGATACAGCACGATGATGACCAAGTAAGCCACAGCGAACAGCGCAATCAGACTGGTGTACTTGAGCGAGTCCAGTTTTCGAAGATAACTGAGTGGCCCCACAGCCGTAAGGATAAATAATGTAATCCAAAAGCGTCTATCCATGAGCAATTCACTCTCCTCTGCATGATGGAAAAATGAGCGAATAACCTGTACAAAAGCCTGTTTAATCTCTCTGTCTCTCCTCGTCTCTCCCTCCTCTAAATACCTGAGGCATTAAATCACCTAGAATAATTAAATAACTAATGGCCACTCCAAAGCATTTGATTGCAATGGCCATGTCAAAAAATATCCCTAATTTAGGCCACGTTAATTTCGATAGGGAAGAAAACGACGCATGTCTGCCCCCTACTTTTCCTGCACACCTTGCTAGAAAGTAAAGACCAAGGCCTGACGTAGCGCCAGCATACAGGATGAGTAGCATGCCTGGAATGAGGCCAACGCAAGCCAGAGCAGCAGGCTATGACACTAGATTAATATCTCTATCAACAGGCTGAATCCCAATGCATCATTTACCATGGCCAGCATGCCTGTACCAAGAATCGTGTTGGACAAATTGATGGCAGCGCTTGCTATCGTAGCACTGGGCTCCTCAAAGCAGACTTCCACATTGGAGCAAACGGAGGAATCGACAGTTGAATTGGTGAGGAGTGGCCTTTGCTCATCTAACGAAGCGCCAATGTCTGAAAAGACAGACAATGCAGGAATAGAGGAGATGGAGGAGGCAGATGTGTCGTTATTGTCTATAATGGAGGCATAGTTGTTTTTGGCCATTTTCAAATAGTGTAATAAATAAAAAGAGAAAAAGATCCAAATGAGAAAAAAAAAAAAATGAGGGGCCATCATCGCCCTATTTATAGCCGGACTGTGTACAGAAATCAAATGACAAATCAGGAACGGCCATTTATTTCACTCTCAAAACAGCACGCACATCCATCAGGAAGGCCAACAGAGCTTCCTTAAATTCAGGCACATTTCTATGAGGTTGTTGGGGTGTAGCCTGATCTAATTTCTGGAAGGCGTGCATCAATCTGGACTGAATATCGGCGGGTTGCTGTGAGATAATTTGATTTGCCAGTGCCATGTACACTTGTCGTTGCGAGCAAATCAGTGCCAAAAGAGCGTCTGATGCAGCGTCAATGACGTTGGAATCCAAGTGTTGGAATAGTAGGCAATTGAGCAGTTCTTGCAGGAATTTCTGTAGCGACTCTTTGAGGAAATCTGTTGGTATGCCGCTGGCATGCTGCTGGAAGGACCACATTGTTAAAGGCGTGATGGCATGGAGTGTGAGTATATTGACGTCAGCAATATCATGGCGAATGCCGTATTCTAAGCTGGCCATTAGATTGAGGAACAGTGGTGTAGGTAATCCCGCTAGTTTGTCAGGGAAGACTTCTATCAGGTGAGATATCAGCTGGATGTATTGTTGACACAGGCTTGGAATCTATACACGGCTGTGATGAGTATCAGTGTCGCATGATGTAGACACGTATATTACCTTGAGCATTTCCATGTCAATCATGGGAATCACAATATTGATACCAAACAACACGACATTGGCAATATCAGATTTGTCAGCCACATCCTTTCTACTGAAATCCTCGATGCCCGAAGACATGATATTGGAGAGCATGATCAACACAGTCGAAATATCAGCATAAGGCTTGTCTTCTTCCTCTTCCTGTGTGTGCATTCGCTTCTTGTTTTGGTTGGAGATACCATAGATCTTGACAATCTCAATGATGGTATGGAACAGCATTTGCTTGTCATTGTCGCTTAATAGTCCAAAGTCGAGTCGATTGCACAGATCAGCAAACAGCTGCAAAATGGCCAACTGCACTTCAGGCACCGTCTTGTACACTGACATCAATTGCACAAAGCTCTCAAAGAACCGAGCACAGAATTGAAAGATGGTTTGTGTGTTGCTATACTGGCATGCTAGTGCTAGACCGTCAAACATCTCTAAAGCCCCAATCACATGGTTGATGATTTCAGCACGTTGATATACTTGTTGGAAATCAGGTCGATGCAACAGTGACCCAAGTCTCTCTTCAATCATCTTGAACATCAGGCCGAAATAGCTGTTTTTGGTGGTTTCGTCAATGGCATAACTTGAGATGGTAGCGATGGTCTGGATCAGTGAGTTGTGGATAGCTTCTGGGAGTTGCTCCAAATTTTGAGTAACAAATTGCACCAAATCAGGGAATTGTGCTGTATTGCTGGTATCAATATCACTGTTTACAAAGCCTATTAAAGCACGTACCTGACTGCAACAAGCCTCTCTTGAGATTGTTGGAGGTACCGCATGTATCGAGCCATGTCACAAGCTGAGCAAGCACATCGGGATCAGCATTCCAGAGGATAAAGTTGATCTTCATTTGCTCTATAAAGAAATCAATGATTCTCAAGCCCTGTCCATCCGACGGACCTGGTCTGCCAAAGGCTTTTGCAATGTTAGGGCTAATGTACCCATACTCGTTCTCATCCACCAACAAATACGACTTGCTCCATCTCTCCATGTACCACACCAATGTTTCTGCCACACGAGGACTGCAGTTGGATGCTTCCACAGATGAAGAACTGAAACTAGAGCTGAATCGAAACACTTCCAAGAACAATTGCGACAAGTTGACTACTTGATCTTGCTCAAAAGACTGTGATCCACTCAATTGCATCAAAAATTCAGGAATCATGGGCTGTTCTCCCTTGCCAGTGTCTGCCAAAACATGTGCTGCAATCAAAATAATCCAATGAAGCTGTTCATGCAAGAAGATGAGCTCTTGTTCGTTGATATTGGGTGCAGTGAAGAAGCCTTTGAAGCTCTCAAATCGCTCAGTGAGTAATTGAAAAAGACGCTGCAACGTGGGCTGAGGGTTGAGTCTGCCGAGTGTGCCAATACAGCTGAGTTGATCCGCAAATGTGTCCCAATCCTTGAATCCTGCATCAATTTCGTCCTCTTCTTCCTCGTCTTCCAATACTAGTTTTGCACGTTCAAGACGAGTGTTGATGTATGTTTCCACAACTTGGTAAGCCACCGTTGTCATGTATTGTGTCAAATGTTGTGCCTGATCAGGTGTCAATCCCGCCTTGGGATCTGCTCCACGAGGATCACTGGGCTGAACAATATCGGCTGCTCACCTTGGTTAGTGCTCTTTCGCCTGAATATCATGTCATTCACTATACATACCCATCTTAACCCAGGTCTGCAAGCACTCATCACATGCTTCACTAATCCAGCCTTCGTCCACATCTGTCACCGTGCCACCCAGACAGCTCACAGTGATCAAACCTACTTCATTCAAAAAGGCAAAAAAGTCAGGAATGCGACATAAGATGACCAGCGACACATTCTCCAACAAGCGACGAATCATTTGGATGGTACCCAACATCTGAGGACCTTGCTCACTCAAAGCATCAGGGCTTGTGCCAAACGCAGTAACATCTGTCATCATCTTTCGGATGCCATGAATCATGGTGGTAGCATAACCTTGGATGGTTTCCTGATTGTCGCCAAAAAAGTCTTGCTGAAATCCAGCCAGTTGAATCAAACATTGTCTGCAGCGATGGCCCAACGCATCATCATCCTGTACCAAGTTGTAGGCCATAAAGAACAACCACAACACCTCGTTGCTGCCAATCACTGGCTGCCACTCTTTGGGAAACACAACGTAGGTTTTTTTCACTGCAGAGGGTCCATCGTCTCTGTCAAAATCGTCCAAATCAGATTCCTTTGCAAATGTGCCGGGTAGTGTCGGTGTAGCATTGGTGGACTCGAATTCCCATTGCAGCATCTTTTCCAATAACACCAACATTTCTACCAAGATGGCAGGTATGTTGTCTGGTAGCTGCTGTACATGCGATACGAAGGCGTGTAGTTTGGTGAGCACTTGTTCAAACAGGGGCAGCAGAAGGTTGGCTTCAAAAAAGAGCTTGCAATTGTGGTGATGTTCCCATGTTAATCCAATGGTGGTTGATTTGGTGTTGGAGAATTGATCCACGAGTGCGTTGGCCAAAGCCAATCCAAGCACTTGCTATTGCATAGGGTTAGTATCCAGTGTGTGGACTAGGTATAGAGGTACGTACTGCATTATCAGCATCCATGGCTAGCAGTTGCTTGATACCGAGAAGAATGGCTTCACGGTCTTCATTGCCGACGTCAAACAAGCTGCGTTTAGTGATCAAAGCAACTGCCAAAACGAGCTGATCACGCACATACTTGACTAGACTATCAATACATCAGCACAGTGCCTTTATCGAACCCTTGAGGTACTCACTCTTCTCTTTGCAGACAAAACTCAATCATGAAATTCTTGAGTCTCAAGAGATCAGCCTTGTCGTAAAGCGTATAATCCCTGACAGCAACATCGCCAATGGCCAAGGAGATTTGAAACTGAACCATGGCATTTGAAGCATGCTCTGCAAGTAGAATGAGCCGACTGATACTCGAGCATATAGGTGATGACTTACCTAGAATGTATTGACATGCTGGAAGCACCTTGGGCACTTGACGAAACTGAGTCAAGACCTGTTCAGCTGCTGCTCTTGTTGCAGGTACCTGGGATGGATCATGTCAGCCATCTTGGCCTACTAATCTGTCTATCAAGCGCACTGTACCTGAAAATCTGAACAGGCTTCCTCGAATTGCTTGTGGATAACAGCGTTCTCTGGATCCTGTGCTTGTTCCATGATCAAAAAAGTTGAAGGGAAAGAAGAGACGGAAAAAATGCAGACAAACTTTTTTTTTTTTTTTTTTTTTTTCTATACAGGTTTATTGAATGTGACTCTATGTAGCTGTACCCAACATTTGCCCAAAGAAGTATACTCACAGTAATGAATACAAATCAATGGACATTTGCGCCTCATTGGTCGTTGGGATGTATTTGCATGTGCATTAAACGTTCTGTCAGCTATACAACGTTATTTATTGCACATGTGTATGGCATACAACATGGGGCGAAAGTTGCATTACAAAGGATGGGTTACACCATCATTCTTGATGAAGGATAAAAGTGGCGCATGGCAAATTGGATAATGGGTTATGGTTTTTGAGCAGCTGTTGGGGCATACTCACACTATGCTGGTTGAGAGAGCTACAGCATGTAGCTTGAGATGGTAGATATGAATGAGATCATATCATATGTCATGCCATCATTTTTGGGACGTACAGTATATTCCACAGAAGAGGAGCTCAAGTGAAACGCACTGTTGCATGGTGACTGAGGGCAAACTGTAACTATCAATAGCAATATGAGCCCTGAAGGCAGGCTAGAAATATGACACTCAAATCAATCTTGAACATAAAGCATAGGGGTTGAAATTACATTAAAGACTGATCCAGGAACGGGACGAGCTAATTGAAAGCAAAGGTGAACATCCCCAATCGATAGAAGCATCGCATGTTGTTTTCAAAGACAAGACACATCCACGTCAGATTTAATATCAATGATTGCCAAAGAATTGCCATCTTGGGTGCGTAAATTTCCTTTTCCTGCAACGCATGACACAGTCTGAAGCGCCCTAGCGAAGGTAGAGGAGGGTGGCTTAAACGCAATAGTAATGGTATCGGCGTTTTTGATTTGCTTTTCGTGTTTCTTTCTCTGATACTTAGGATGCAACTGAGAAGTAGAAATCTGTTGAGCGCGTCAGGGCAGCCAAGACGACTCAAAGACGAACATGATAGTAGCCGTTCTCTTGGCATCCACATCAAGCAAGAAGCTACAGAGAAACCCGATTCTTCACTTCGAGCTGGTAAGTAGATCTCATGCCAATGCATCATTCACTAAGTGAACGCAACTGTTTCCAGCTCCAGTGGTAGACCCATTCCTAAACAGAGACTATTACTACTTTTGTAATGTGTGCAATGTAGAGATGCCCAGCTTGAAAGTGATATTGAAGCATCGCAAAAAGGTACACCCAGCTCTCGCCAAGAACAGAAGGCCAATCAAATACGTCAACCGAGAGCCAAACATCAATCATCCTAAACACTATTGCAGATCATGCGCTCACAAGTTTGCGAAGAAAGTTGGGTACAGGCAACATCTACGGGATTGCCATCATATGATATTGAAGACACAACAAGCAGTAAGACAGAATGGCATCCTTCCAGACTGGGACAACCCAAAATTTTACTGCAAGCCCTGTGGACGCAGATACAGGTCAAAGTATAACTACTGGATACACTGTAGGAAGACACACAACATGGAGCGCCCTCAAAAGATGCCTTTAAAAGCCCAGTTACCTGATTTCCATGATCCCAACCTCTATTGCAGAGTGTGCAATGTAACTCAAAAATCGCCACGAAAGTACAGAGCACATTGCCATTACCAACATCAAATGAAATATCAAGCGCCTGATCCAGACTCAAAAGCCGCCGATGACACTTACTGCAGCCTTTGCGACAAGATGCTCTGTAGTAAAACCAGTTTCCAGATTCATGTGTTCATCCAACACGGCGTAGAAAACGAAGCAGCCTACTTGGAGAGAATCAAGCTAAAACCAGACATCAACAACCCCGATCGTTACTGCTGCAATTGTGATATGACGCTTGCAAACCAAAGGGCCTTTGAAGAGCACATGCTGGCTGTTCATTCTCTAAGCAAAAAACCGCCCCCAAAGGAAGGACCTGTGCCTGACGTGGATGATCCAAACAACCACTGCCTTGTATGCGATTATACGTATACGTCAAAATTAGGTTATCATTTGCATATTCGAAAAATTCATCATATGGTAGTAAAGCGAACTTTTCTGCAGGATCCCAACCATCTTCCGGATCCTTTGGATCCAAATAACTATTGCTCTGTATGCAAAAGTCAATTTCCTAACAGGACGCGCTACAGATGCCACTGCAGGAGTGTCCATCGTATGGTATTTCCCAAGATCCCAAAGATCAATGTAAATCCAGACGCCAAGATTGATATTCATCACCCCAAGCTATATTGTGCAAAATGCAATCACTATTATGTAAGCCGTGGAGCATTTTGGGCTCACATCAGAAAGTATCATGTTTTCCAGTCAGCTAGTAAAGAAGAATATGTTGCCCAGACGATCCCTGCAGATTCACCGGCTGAACGTGTTTAGTTAGTACCGTGCTTAAATAGTGCCAGTATCACAGAACAAGACAGCTCTTGAGTAATGGCTGTCACCTATGCACATTAGGATTAGTAATAAAATTAAATAAAAAAATAACAGTTGATCGATTTATCAATTTTTTTTTTTTACAAATAACTAGTTTAGCTTCTCGAATACATTGATGGCATAAATAACGTGCTCTATATTTGCTTTCAAGAGCATCAATAGTTTTAACAGGTCGTTTCTGCCAGTAGCCACCGCCAAAATCAGTTTAATCTCCGGCTTTCATTCTGTTCCATTCGTTTATTTTTGATAAAATAAAGACTTATTTGATTTATTTTGCTAGATTTGGCTATATAAATCATCATCATCATCACCCCAGCTCCTTAAGCTGTTTTTGGAGCACTTTTCAAGGCGCTTCCAATGGTACCAAGTAAGATAGATGTTTTGAATAAACTTATTGAGCAATTTATGAAAATATGAAAAGAGGTTTCTGGTCAAAAAGCCGAAATTTTACATAGCAAAATCTCACAAAGATGATTTCAGTGGTTACGTTAGATCGATAGAAACATTTTGATTTGATATATACCATAGTAAAAGTCTTCATTATCAAGGGGAAAAACGCGATCGTTTGATTTTCGATGAAAACCATGAGGGGTACCTCATGCTTTTTGGTCGATTTTGTCCATGTTTTTTGGGTCTTCAAAAAGTTGAGCAAACGTGTCAGACAGTTGCTGCTAGCTCAGGGCAATTGTTTGGTGCTATTCAGACGGTCTAAAACGGCTCCAACACGAGAAATCACGGCTGAAATATTCTCGGATTCGGCTGTGTTTTGCGGATTTTCGAATAGTAAGAGGCAATGCAAGTTTGCATCCTGCCCAAATATAAGCTGCTTTTATTGATTCATACTTTAGGAAAGCCAGGTTTGCAGTTGCAAATCATCTGTGGGGGGGGGGGCTTCGCATGATAGTGGAAGACAGATTATGTCGCATTCTTTAGCTATTACTATGCAACGGTAAGGAAGGATGCATTGCTCTGAAAAGAAGTGATTTTCTGTGTTGTTCCTTCCGAGGTCTTCTAACAAAATGAAAGGATATTTTTACTCGATCTTATTTGCATAAAAATAGACCAAGAAAGAATCGCACACATTACTTAGTGTCGTCTACCAGCTTACCAATATACGGATATTTTGGCCCTGAATGCATGCTAAGCGACTCCATATGGAATAAAGAAGCACCCGAGATTCTATTACGAATATCGCATGGCGGCGGCTTTTTACAAGGATAAATGGTAAGGTGTCAGAGACAGCTTACGCCGAATGCATCAAACAAGTCTGTCAAACACGTTTCTGTCTTGTAAACATGCAAGCATAATCGTCCATCTCAATCCATCTTTGTCATACAGAGGATGCATCAAATACACAGAGTTTCTAAAATTAAAACCATCTTTATTTTTTAAGGATTCAAATGTCTTTGATTACGAGATGCTTATTATGTAAAAATAGATGGCCAGCGGAAATACGAGGAAATAGTAATATGCAAAACGTGCTACAAAGCATTTGCATTTCAGGAGAAGGGAAATGAAAACTCTGTTGTTCAAAAAAAGATCCCAGAATAATTCTTCCTTGATTTCTAATTTCTTCAAGTGTGAATACATTTATTCAGTTTTGGCATTGAGACCAGATATCATGTCATTTAGGCGGAATTATCACCAAATATTGGCTTCATTGACGATAAGGTGTTTCTATCTTTGGTTTACTACTTGCAAATTAGGTTAACTGAGGATAGTAACGACAAGAACAGCGTCAAAAAGAAAGAGAGGAGAGAGTTTAACATCATGTACTACAGAATTGGACCAGAAAATCTACACTTGCAATTAAAAATCGTGCAACCTTCATCGGTGACACACATCAAACTCTGTAATTGCCAGAAAAAGCAATTTTATCATTCCATAACCCAGGCAAACGGTATAAGCCCTAATCGACAAAACGTTTATTATTACTTTAAATGTACTTTTTTTTTTTTTTTTACTCTTGGTAAAGCTGTTGCAAAAAAAAAAAAAAAAAAAAAAAAAAAAATAGCACTTACACCTCCTTGTGTTACTGGCAATGCTTTCGTGCTTGAGTGATGATTGCTAGAGTATCTAGAATTGTAAAAAAAAAATAGATATTTTCCAATAGAACATTGTAGCATTTGCACACACTTATCAAACTAAAGTTTTTGGAAGGGTGTTTCATGCTACAAACGAAAAGTCCATTTCACCCATTAAACTGCGGTTATTCAATTATAAATAGACTTAATGATACAATGTAGTTTATCGTGGCATTGGATTGAGATGCTCATGACAGAATAAAGATGCATTCGTTATAGAGTGATGTTTGTGCCATGCTGTATGATAACAAAACGATGATTTTCATTGAAAAATCAAGGAGGTCACGTATGTGAGGCGAGAGAAGAAGTCTAAAAACGGAACAATGTCTTTACAACCATTATCCTGCTGGTGTACAAAAGAGCAACATTGTTTAAAAATCGCACGAGTAACTGCGATAATCTGAATCACAGAAAACATATAAAAAGAGCTCCAATGTTGCATCTTGGACACAAATCTCTATCTTTTTCCTCAACTACAATCCTTTTTTTACCTTCATTTACATAAGAAAATGCGTACCTCATTCCTTATTACCTTGGCTGCTGTTGCCACTGCTGTTTCTGCTGCCCCTGCTCCTCTTGAGAAGAGAGCTGCTTCTGCCAAGCTTATTGAGACCTGTACTGTTCCCGGTACCATTGCATTGACTTTCGATGATGGACCATACGAATATACTTGGGCCTTGGCTGAAACCCTCAAGAAGGAGGGTGTTACTGCCACTTTCTTCATGAATGGTCAAAACTGGGTGTAAGTCAATGCTGAATGAATGTTTATGTAATATGCATTGATCTAACTTGTATCCATAGTGATGTTAACACTCAATCTGTAAAGACCCCTGCTGGTACCAAGACTTATAAGCAAGTTATCAAGCATGTTTACGACTCTGGTCATCAACTTGCCTCTCACACTTACAGCCATCTTGAACTCGGTGGCCAAAGTGCTACCAAGGTCAAGTCTGAAATGCAAAAGCTCGAAAAGATCTTCCGTTCTATCATTGGCAAGAACCCCACCTACATGCGTCCTCCCGCTGGTTCTTACGATACCACCACCCTCAAGACTCTTGGTGAGCTCGGCTACACTGCTGTTCTTTGGGATATTGACAGCAACGATTGGAGATACAGCGATATTTCCAGTCTCTCTCACGAACAAAAAAACTACAAGGATGTCATTGAGAAGGATTCCAAGACTAACCCTCATGGCCACATTGCTCTTCATCACGATGTCTACCAAAAGACTGCCGAACAGTTGGTTCCTTGGGTCATCTCTTACATTAAGAGTAAGAAGAACTACAAGTTTGTCTCTGTTGCTGAATGTCTTGGTAAGACCAAGGGTAGCGCTTACCGCACCAAGGCTTAAAGGGTATCGCTCCTTTCTTATATCAATTATATTCCACATTCGTTTTACCCTCTTACTATACAATTTAATGCCGAATTTACACAACGTTGTTTTATTTAATAAATGTATTGATAGCTTTGTATCATCATATTAACTACTTGCTTCATGGTATCTCAACGTCTCGACACAATTGCCTCATATATAACCAGTGCCATCTTGTTCGATGCTTAGTGAGTTGCCAGTCTTTCAACACCCTTTGTATTGCTGATAAGAAATCATGGACACATGGCTCTGCGTTGACCAGCTGTGAGTGCTTGCAACTCTTTGATGTTGGGGCAGAATTGAAGGATAAATTGTATGATTCGAGGAAATGCTGACTAATTGCATCCGAATTGATTGAAAAGGTTATTTTTTTTTTGACGAGTAATCCTACATCTTGTGCTTGAGTAATTGTGTTGGAAAGGCAAACTCCATTATATGGCCCTATCTTCACTATACTAGTCTTCACTATATATACTGTAAAACATTCAAAAAAAGTAGACAACAAACAAATCATATCCTTTCAAAATCTAAAGAATTGTGTACTGTACAAGGTGAATGAAGCCGGCATTGGGGAGAGGGTTTGGAGGAGGTGCTACGCCCATCCACCCAAAAACATAACGCATCTAATTCAACATTTGGTTACATTGATCTATAAGAGGGGTTTAACATAGCAAGGCGAAGGCGGAAAACCATAATATTCAAGCAGCAAATTTGGGTTTTCATTTCCATTGTTAATAACTTACCAGCAACGTAGCGCATCAAAAATTGCATGAATCAGTTTTACCAAAATCAATACGCCTCCTATTCGAATTATAAACTGTTCAAGCTACCAAACTGCCTTACCAGTAAATTGCAGCTACCAAGGATATGATTTATGCCGTGTAAATAAACTCTATAAAGCACTACATAAACAAATTTTACAGCTTTCAAGCCTTCATATCTTGACATGTAGACCTTTCTGAGCCACCGGAATGACACCAAACAATTGTACTTGAGTAGTAGTAACATCCTGAAACCTTTGCTCAACTTTTTGGGGACCAAAAAAACATGGACAAAAATCGACCAAAAAGCATGAGGTATCCCTCATGGTTTTCATCGAAAATCAAACGATCGCGTTTTTCACCTTGATAATGAAGATTTTTACTATGGTATATATCAAACCAAAATGTTTCTCTTGATCCAAAGCAACCTCTGAAACTACTTTTATGAGGTTTTCTTATGCAAAATATGGCTATTTTCGCTAAAAACCTCATTTCAAACTTTATCAAATTGTTCAATGATTTCTGTCAAAACACTTATTACAATTAGCACCATTGGAAGCGCCTTGAAAAGTACTTTAAGAATGTATTAGGAAGCATAGGGCGATCATCACAATTTATATAGTCGAATATCACAAAATAGATTATAGAAGTCGAAAAAAAACACGAAATCTGTCCAATCTTGAACAAAAGAAAAAAAAAATAAGAGGAGTTTGAATCAATTTTGGCGGCGGCATTGCTGCTGGCTGACCTAAATGCCTCTCTGTTGATGACAATGATGATTGCGATGCTGATTAAATAGGGATCATGGAATTGAAAGGACAATTGAATAGTACGAATAATTTTTTTTGAGGAGCCTTGCCTCATCGATAAGTATTTTGCAATGGCAATATCTCAAAAAAGTGGCTGTATATTTTACACAAGTCCTGTAATTACTTTTGACGAGCTACATGTCGTTATGTATTAAGAGCATCAGCAGCAGCGAATGATATGACAATTTTATTATCAGAAAATGGTGATTGTGATGTACAAACGCTGCATAAAACTTGAATTTTCTTTCACATCGTCTCAATAATAAGCTTCGTTTGATATCAGTGTAAGCAAAAAGGGTGCTCAGGGAGATGCCTCCTCTCCTCCTCCTGGCTCTGATAAACCCCCTTTTTTTTTTACTAACTAGCAATTAATTGTTTAAAATCTACTTGATATACCAAAATTTTATTATATCTGATTTAAAGTGTCTTTGGCGAGAGCCCACAGAGCGATGCCGACATCGAGTGTAGCGAGATAAATCGGCTAGTTCTAACATACTGATAAAGGGCGTACTATGCGGCTCTACTCTAACGTTTGTACAGTACAGCAGCTGATAGGCTTTGATGTGTCAGTTCCGTAATATGTGCTTAAAATACAGGTGAGCCACATTGTTATTTTGGCCTTCGTATGAACTCTACAGCAAATATGGTTTATGGAAAATCTGCTGTCCATCCAGCCTAGCTATATCTTTTCAGGTGGTAGAATTAGTCAGTGTGCTGGCTGGGCATCTTTTGTGTCAGGAACGAGGTCTGCCATTGAGCTCTTTAAGATAGTAAGATTGTCCTTGGGATGTGTTGGCCGATGATTAACGAAGGAGGGGGGGGGGGGGTCTTCCAGTTGCATGCATCTTCCTTATTGAGTCTTCAATTAATGATGAGCATTGAAAATATGTAGCTGTGCTAATTCACATATTATCATTTGGATCACAGTCGATTAAACGATTCGTAAAGGTAAGCAGCTGGAAACGATGCCCTTTAGCTATACAGTGTATCTATGATCGAACTTGCCATCTGATAGTGTTACCCTTCAGAAATACGCTTGTATGTTCTATTATACATGTTCATTTGCTCCTCTACCGCCTATATAACATTGACGCAATCCTTCCAGATCCAAACATGCTGATCCTCACTTTGATCTTCAAAACAGCCATTTTCCCCTTCTTCCCTCTTGACAAACTAAACCTGTAATGGATGATGCGCACGAGAACAATGCCGAATAGGTTTGATTGTCTTTTTCTGTTGTTTTTATTACAATACTTTTTGAAATCTTGCAAGAAAAATAACAGCTACGGAAAACGTTGCGCTTGAAAGCAACTTAACGGAGACGACGAGCTTCACGTTCGGATTCCAAGAGACAGAGGATATCGTTTTCACGAACGGGACCCTTGACGTTACGGATGATGGAACGGTTAGTATCATCCATGAATTCAACACGGACTTGGGTGACACCACCACGAGAACCAGTGCGGCCGAGAACCTTTGTAACTCTAGCGAGCTTAACGGGGGTCTTTGAAGATTCCTAAAACATTCAATGGTGTCAATTTAGTAACATGTCGGTTGATGTTGGACTGAATAGAGGACAATCAGATGGTTGAATCAGAGCAACAGTGTTGATTTGTGAGTTGTGTAAATATTGTTTGCTGGTAGTAAAGATGAATAAAGTTGCAAGCTGAACAAAATTTCCTCTCGTCAAGTGGATGTATCCATGTCGTCCATCCGTTCATCCATCCGTGCATCCATCTGTTTGATCGATTCATCCATCTAATGCAATCCATGTTTATATATGTCATCTTACCATTATAGATTAATTTGTATATGGATTGGAAAGGAGGGAACTCTTTTCCTTTGAAATTACAAGCTACCCTATAGGTCCCACCAGCAAGGCGCATTTTGGCCCCTTTGGAGAAGCGAAGCATTAAGCCGAACATTTTGGTGTGTGAGAGGGAATCTGAAGTTTAATTTTATTGTGTGCTTAAAAATGATCAATGCTACATTCAATGTCGACTAAATCCTCCTTGATACGAGACACAGTGGTACCAATTTGCTTTGTCGTTTCCTTTTGACGTTCTATAGATAAACCAGCAAATTCAAATATCAAATCGCCATCGAGCACAGCCTTTGTACGATTGGAAGCCATTCTTTGCTTGGGACCCTTGATCAATCGATACGCTCTTGGATTCAATCCAGCCACATGCTGCACATTGTTGACTAGCTGGCCATACAAGGTGCTGAGACGCTTGAATGTCTTTTCAGAGATGGGAGATAATACAGAGATAGACCCGCTGAATGTACCGCAGAGACAGAAATGTCTTCGACTGTATTCCAGTCCTTTATCTGTCTTTTCAATTTGCGGTAATCGCACCATGGTCTGTACCTGAGACCCTACATGGAAATCACCACGACGCATCAGTTTCTGACCACCAAAGGATTGCAAGTCTGTATAGAGTGTGTTTTTTTTAGTACGTAAGCTACAAGCAGGATACGCGCTACTTACTGAAAGGAGCATATTGGTATAAATCCAGGTTCTCACTGGTATCGCCAACCACAAGATACAGTGACTTATCGTCAATGATGAAATCCACACAACCCACTTCAAATGACTGATAATCTTTGCCCAACAAGGAGAGTTTTGCAGGTTCCAGTTGGAAGCCCAAGAACCAAATTGACTTTTGAGCATCTCCCAGCAAGATAAAGTTCTTAATGGCACTCATACTGGTAACATAAATCTGCACATCGATGAACGCAACACCCACCAAACTCTCATCATCCTCTAAGCTCCATACAATGACTTTGGAACCAATACAGGACGCTAAGTGGCCGCTGACATTGCACATGGCTGTTACAGCACCCTTGACGTCTTCTGTATGCAAATGCTTGAATTTGTGATTGGTTTGCGGGTTGTTGGGTTCAGGTACAACTTCAATAATATCAAAGATGCGAATCTAGTCAAGCATGTGTTAGTTGCAATCACAAAGGAAACATGAGTCTACTTACAGATCCTCGCATGGTAGTATCCTCGCCACGCAGCACGCCGGTACCTACGACCATGAAATGCTTGCGGCCCGTACTTGTTTGTTTTGACTCCAATGCAGCACATTGTAAAGAAAAGCACTGCTCAAACTCCTCGAAATCCACTTTATCTACAATTTCCCAGGTGACAGGCGATACCATGATCATGGAGAAGCGATCCAACTGAGGCAAAAACTCGCCTGGCTCTCTCTCGTCGTGTGTGGCAGATGCATCTTGGTCATTGTCCGGCGCGGGTGCGTCCTCTTCCTTTTGTAGATTGACAGGCTGTTCGCTAGACACAAGCACAGCATAGACACGCATGACAGGATGGTATTGAATTTTATGTACAGTTTGACCCAAGGGAATCTTTTGCATCACCCAGTCGAGATCATAAATCACGCCGTCTGTGCGAAGACCTGATAAGCATATGGTCGACTTGGCATCCACCGTAATGAAACCATGCTTACAGTTGACATTGTGGAATTGAGTAAAGCCAATCACCTCGTTCTTGGTCTTCATGGGGTGCACACGCACAAAACTCTTGCAGGAATTCATGAGCCAAGCAGGTTGTGATCCAGCGACAAAGACACCCGTGTAGCCTGCCACATCTGTGAATGGAATCAACAGTTTCTTTTTGCGTTGTTTTTCTAGCTTTTTGGCGGGTTTCTTTGAAGCTTCTTCCTCTTCTTCGTCTAGATCCAAGTCGGGAATGTCGAATTCATCAATAATTTCCTTCTTTTTGGACTTTTTGGATTCTTCGGCGGCTGAGGAAGCAGATTTACGGGACACGTATTCATGGTGCACACGAGAAAATCGAAGCGCAAGACGATCTAATTTGGTGTCATTGTTGTTGGAAGGGACGAAGCTAAAGGCTTTGTAAATGATAATGTCGTTTGTTTCTGTGCGTGCAACAAGATGAGGATCCTTTCTCTCTCTGCCAATGTTGGTCATCAAGATTTCTTGAATGATGGAACTGTTCTGATTGTTGTTGTTGCTGTTGCTCTTTTTGCTGTTGTCCTTGGGCTGATCTGTAATCAAATCAGGTGCAATGTCAAACTGAGGACATGTAAAGTACTCTTTAAAATCAGGGAGGCTGTAAATTTGTAGTGTGCCATCTGTTGTGTAAATCAGTGCCCAGAAACTGACTCTGGTAATCTCGTTCAGTGCGCCTCCCTTGAGACTGACATTGGCTTCATCAATGGTTTCTGACTGAAGTGTGAGCTGATCCTCAATGCTGTTACTGCCAAATGCACTATTGGTAGCGAGCAGATCTTTGGTGTCTTCTGATCCGTATAGCATTTCATCATCATCGTCAACGAGATCAGCATTGTCCAATACATTGGTGATGGGTGTAGTTACTGGGTCCATCTTGACATCCTCATCGAGTTCGTCACCATAGAGATCCATATCTACTTCATCAAACTCTGCTGATGCAGCCGTGTTGGGCTTTTTCAACGTGCTGCCAGTATCATGCTTATCTTCGGCTTTGCGCTTCTTTTGATGCTGTTGTTGTTGAGCTCGAGCAGCAGCAGCAGCAGTCTTGGCCGCTCGTTCAGCTTTAGCTGCAATTGCTGCCTTTTTTTCAGACACACTGGAAAATAAACTAGACGTGTCTGCAAAGATATTTGCCATGGCGATGGATGTTTTGTTGATGTAAGCGGGCAATTGGATGGACGATATTTCAGCAGTTTCCGCATCCCCTTTTAGTGCTAATATCTTGTTGTTGTCTAAAGTGAGTATGATGTAGGGATCACGGATACTGGCATCAATGATTTTAGAGCCACGGATAGGGATGGTTCTCAGACGTTTGCCCTCAGGGGTCAGCACCATGACACCGGTAGCATAGACTTGCACGATGCGGGTTGAGTTGAATAGTGTATTGACAGCAATGGTAGGTCCACGCGTGTAAAATCCAGTCTTGACCAGTTCCTGAAGTTCGTCACCTGCTGATAGTACCATGGTGCTTTTGGATTTACTAATAAAGAGTAGCTTGTCGAATGCCTCGTCAAAGGCGCTGTCTGCCTCCACTGTTTCCCATCGACTGTTCTTGTCGTTATCCAAGGATGAAATCGACGCCTTTCTCGTGTTGTTAAAAGTAACTTCCTTGCGACACTTGATCGACCAAATGGCTTGACTGTCTGACTGTTTGAACGAAAAAGAGGTTTGAGGATGTATATGGCGTTGAAAAACACACAAAGCACCGTTTCTGCCATGCCCTGAACAACTCACCAACTCGAGGTCGGGAGTACTAGCTACAGGTGATTGAGATTCCTCCTCTTCCTCTTCTGATTTATGGTTACTCTCCACATCGCCAATCGTCATATCCACAATGGGTCCCGTGTTGAGTAGTGTATCGCACACACGAAAAGCAAAATCATTGTCCTTTTGCAACTGTGATTTGCTGCCCGACATTTCTTTGCTGTACTTCCATTTGATCAACAGTGAATCGCCCACCCGACTGCCCAGGAAGAAATATTCGTTATTGACATTGGTTACGCAAGAAGGCACAGTTGCTAAGGGTGGTAAATCAGAATAGACCTTTGCACCTAAATTCATCTTGTGCACTATCTCGGTAATATTCATGCCAACCACTTTGCTACCATCCATCTTCATTTGTACGACAGCCCAATCGCCATTTTGCATGAAAATTAAGCAACGATCGCCACCAAATGCTAATGCTTTTGCTCCATCGAATGTCAAGCCCATGTTGATCAGCTTATCCTGGTAAATCATGCCAGGAAATTCAGTCGTTTTTTTGGCGTATCCATTGACTGCCACACCCACACCAGGCGATCCTTGCGATACATGCAATAGTGAATTGGCAGCAATGACAAGCACACCTGTTACTGGTTTAGGCATGGCAACGAGTTTGATGCAGTCGTAAGGTAGTTTGTCGATGGAATAAATAACGGGGTAGATTTTAGCGGTCAAATCGAGTGAGATGACGACTACAGATACTGTATCTTTGACGCTGGCGAGTCGGCTGCGTGAATAGAGCATGGTGTTAGTTTGTCTATCCATTCTATTTATATTGGCGCTCTGTTTTACCCTGTCCATGTCTGCTCAGATTGGAATAAAATGGCGAGCGTAGGTTCATAATAATCTGACAGGAACACCATGTCAATGACATTTTTGATGCGTCCGTCAATGGTCTCTAAATCAATCAAGAAACTAGGCAAATATGGCCATTTTCTGCGTAGCATAGAGATTAGATGTGTTCATTCCCCTCGTCCCAACTAGAAACAACTTACTGAGCCTCTTCATCATCTTCTGCCTCGCCTTGTCGTTCATCCAGCCTGTCTGCTTGTCGAAATGGCAACACTGCTAATTTATTGTCGTAAAAGTTTAATACTGCACATCGTTGTTGCGGATCAATGTGAATGTTGGAAGGATAAGGATTGGTCAAAAACTCTTTCTATAATGATCGTGAGTATCAAGGAGAGATGTCAAATACTAGATGTTACCTTGAATTCGTCCCTTTCGTAATAGTGAATGGATACAGTGACAATCGAGTTGGTTTCTGGAGACCATTCCAGCAAAGACATCTATACATTCACTCTTCAGTATCCACACAGACACACATACACACACACACACACACACACACAAATGCAGAATTCTCTATCCTCTTATTACCTTGGCATCACTAAAGCCCAACAACAAACTATCGCACCCTTCCTTTCCTCGAGGCGAGCTCGTCTTGACTACACCCATTGTAGCAATGGTGCCGTTTAGCTTGTACTGTGCAACTAGTTCCAATCGTCCAGAGCTCAATTCTGCAATGTCTTTATGTTGCTTGATTGGCTTTATCTTGGGGAATTCGAGTGACTAAGGTGGTTGATTGAGTGACATGTGCAAGCTGAATCACTTTTTTTCACAATATACCATATCTTCGCCTTCAGTCAATCGTTCGCTTACTAGTTCATGATCTACCATATGTCTAGTATCATCCTCATCATTGTTGTCGTCTCGTTGCTGTGTGCCTATATCCGCTTTGACAGTTTGATCAGGTATGTACTCAACAAACTCATAAATTTGCAGCAAAGAGGCTTTGGCTACGACCAGGTTTGTCGCGTCTGCAGATGTGAAATGACTAGTTTCTACTTGCTCTACCGTTTGTGGTGGAAACAGTTCTTGATATACGGCATACGCTGACATGTTGGATATCAGAAAAAGAGAGAAGTGCAAGTAAAGCAAAAGAGAAAAGAAGGTCAGAAAATTTTTGGATATACTTTTATTATTATTGAACCTCAGGCGTTCATGTTGGTGTATGAAACGAGCTCCCCTATTGAGAGCTCTGCTAATAGTTCATCTCTCGACGGATTTACGTCAGATAAATAGACATAGTTCTGTTTGTATGATGTATCCTCTCCATATCCATTGATACGAGCAGTTTGTAGAGAATTTAACATTGGATCGTGAATTGGCGTTATAGATGCGCTATGATGCCTGGAAACGATCAAAAGCATCAGGAGTATAGTAGAAATAACGCAATTAGAAGCCATTTCGTAGCCATGCCAGTGCTTCTTTCTCTGATATAGCTGAATAGCCAAATGCGTTGGCGGGAAAAGCATTCTGTTGTTGTTGCTGTTGTTGTTGTTGCTGTTGTTGTTGTTGCTGCTGTACTTGTTGTTGTTGCATTAACTGCTGCTTTAATAATAGCTGTTGTTGCTGTTCCAACTGTTGTTGAGCTTGCAACTCCTGCTTCAACTGCAACTGCTGTTGAGCCTGTTGTTGCGCCTGTTGCTGAGCGGCCTGCTGTGCATGATGTTGAACAGCCTGTTGTTGCAATAATTGCTGTTGTAATTGCTGCTGTAAAAGTATTTGCTGCTGTTGTTGGTAGTGCTGTGCCAAGAGTTGCTGTGCCAAATCTGGTTCTTGTTGCATTGGAGGAGGAGGAGGAGGTGGTGGTGGTGGTTGTGAATGAGCAGCAGTTTTCACTAAATGAATCGTGTCAATAACACAGCTGGCAACCATTGCGCCATATCTACCTGGAGCTTCTGTTGCTGTTACTCTCTGTAACGCTTCAGCGAGTGCTTCTCTCTCTTTTTCTAATGCCAATTCTTTTTCTTTGTTAATTTTTGCCTGTTCTATTTGTCGCATCTCTTCTTGCTGCTCTTTTTGTGTCTAGATGATGGATTGTGTCAACCATCAGTATAGATAGGTGGCTTCAAGATACTTTACCACTAGCTCGTTCTTTTCTCTGTACTTTTCTAAGCGATCTTTGAGTTGATATATATGTTGTTTGGACACTTGAGTTGGCATAATGATTCAAAAATGATGATATAAAATGAAAAAATGATTTTGAATGGCTGGAATGGCTGGAATGGCTGATGTGATTGTTGAAAATGATGGCTGTTGTCGAAATCGCTCAAACGTCCTACCTCTCCTGAAACTAATGGTCTGCAAGCGCCTTGATGGACATGATAAGATCAAAAGATTGGGAAATTTGTTGTCCACAATCACCACGATTCCCCCCCCCATGATTACCCCACAACCTTATCCCACAGTACAACTTACAATACCTTAACGGTGAATAATATCATAATATAATAAATACCCAGTCCCTAGAAACTTTTACAACTCTAATACGACAATTGAATTCCCAGGCATTTGTCAGGAAACCAACCGAAGAGTCGGAATGCTCATCGTAACGTAATAAATTTATGATCCCTTACACTTTTAAAGCCTCAAAAAAGGAAAGGAGCTGACCTAACAAGTATTTTGATAGACTGGCATCATTAAATATAGAATGCAAGGAAAAAAGCATGGCTAACGATAGTGCTATGTAACCTGCTATCTACTTTTTATACGTTGCAAAGGCATCTATTACAGTATTGCCTTCATCATGAAAAGGGCATTGAGTTTGCCAGCCGGCCCCATCAGCCGTCAAAATCAATTTAAACCCAAAACATTTATTCTACTCAAGATTGGTCCAATTGTGTCAACTTTCGACTTGATCGAACTATCTTTTGATATTCGACTATATAAACTGTGGTGCTCATCCGATGCTGCCTAATACATTCTTGGAGTACTTTTTCAAGGCGCATCCAATGGTACCATGTAAAATAGATTATTTGAATAAACTTAGCGAACAATTTACGAAAACATGGAAAGAGGTTTCTGGGCAAATTGTCGAGATTTTACATATCAAAGTCCCATAAAGACGATTTCAGAGGTTGCTTTAGTTGGTTCTCACCGAAGTGAAACAAAGGTAGAGAGCCATCCGAAGCATAAACGCTCGTATGAATATAAATAAATGTTTCACACTCTTTCCCTCTCTCTGTTCAAATCAAGCAATGCACTGTGGTAAAGATGCACGCATAAGTATTTTTCCATCAACACTCGGCTTCTTGGGAACAGTTTTCGCAATGTGTAAAATCGTTCAGATCCATTATGACACAAAAAAGCCAAATTCGCCAAATTTAACTATATAAGCTGTCATTGCATTACTGTCAGTGATGCCTCATCATATGAAGGGAAGTCGACTATAGTGCTCAAGGCAATAATCGTGCAAGTGCACTCACCATCATCCAAGTAGTCATACCTTGAGAGAGCTTAATCTGACCATGTTGGTGAAACGAAGGCTGTTGCTTATCTCTTCACAAGCACTAAAAAGGGCTATAAACCTGATTTCTCGAGCAGATGTTTTCAACTCTCCAACCAGGCCAAACAGCCAGCTGTCAAATGTATGTCTCCGAGTTGATGTGATACGCTTTATTGCTTATTGTAGCAAGTTGCAATTAGAACGAAATTTTAGCTTGTGTTCTTAATGTTTCCGAGCAACATATACAAAAAACAAGTGCTTGTCAAAATGAACTATCTTCTTTAGTTTTCCTCATTATTCCTCATATACAAAAATGTTAAAATATTGGATTTATAGTTTAGTCTTGTTCTACTTTATCTTGATTGCCCGTGCCACTGATTCAGGTAAGAAGGCAATACCTCATTCAATCTGCCTTGTATTTTTACTCACTCTTTCTCTTATGCAACAGCGGAAGACTGTGACGAAGACGATTTAGAGTGTTTGGAAGACTTCACTACAACCACATCAGCCTCCTTCATCACATCCAGCTCATCTTCATTTGGAGAACCTCTCTCCACTGTATCAGCAGCTGAAACGCCTGATGTGCTGTCTGATTTCCATGAAGCTAAACTAGTCAACCCGAAGCTAGATCCCAATCATCCCGGTGGAAGTATAGAGCGACTACCAGCTAAACAAGATGAAGAGCAAGCCGGCTCAGTGCAAGATAAATACAATCAAGATCGAGATATTGACTCTGGCTCTGCTGGTCTGGGAGAGACCATTGACGAATCCACAGCCACTGGCCTAAGCAAAGTCGAAGCAGGTGTGCTTAGTGTGTGTGGTATACTGGTGGTCGCTGGTATTGCAGTGGGCATCTTTGTTTGGAAGAATACAACCAAAAGACGTAATCTCCGAGATCGAGACACGTCAATGGCAGATCTCGAATATAACCATGATTTAGATATGAGCGGTGGTGATCCCATAGCAGTAAAGAACACCACCACTACTATTATGCCTAAAGCCGCCTTGGAACCCTCCATCAAATCACAGCAACGGCTCAATGACGATATGCAATCTGTCAAATCCAACACGACCAACAACTCGGAAAGCTTGGCTATGATCCAAAAGCAATTGCAGCAGGAACTGGAAGAAGAAGAGCGCTTACAACTGCAACAACTCAAGCAACAACCTATAATTAATCTCACTTTACCAGCATTTGAGCGCGATGAAGATGATTTCTTGACTAGCTGGGAGCAACGCAACAGCAAACCAAGCACAAGTAATACCAACCCACCACAACAAATTTCCGAGCAACTGCAACCTCAATCCTCATTTCAGTTACCCAAATTAGAGCACACACTATTCACTTCCGAAAATGCCATTATTTCCGTCAATAAGACGCAAGCAGTAGAAATTGTCTATGGTGAAACAGAAGAAGATGGTATCATTCAACCCAACAGCATAGCAGCAGCTCAAGTTGCCTCCACATATCATACACCTGATATTGGCAAAGAGTATGAAATGGCCTACTTGTCTCCCGGTTTGCAATCCAATACAGCCACCTCAAGACCCTCTGCAGCAGATCCCTTGTATAATCCCACTGCCATCACATATCCCTTGCAAAAGTTTTTGAACACACCAACACAAAGCTTCAAGTCGCCTGTTCAGATTCCTGTTGAACTGGGCGGTAACCAGGAAGAAGAGGAAGAAGAAGAAGAGGATGATCCAGTGGAAAATGCCTTCGACAGATTGCCGGTGGACAAGGACGTATTTGGAGCTACCTACGACAGCATGATTGAACACCCAGCAGCGTCGTCTTCAGTGTATAATATGAGTCAACAGCTCAAAAAGATCTTTCGCTACCCAGAAAACGCTGAACCAACCTCCTCAACAACACCCCACACAGCCATGATCGACATTGACCTGAACGATACTTCCAACACTACTACATCAAAGAGCCAACGCGCACTAGAAAAGTCTCCCTTAAAGGAAACCAAACCCGGTAAGCAGCCATTTTTGAGCCCACTTGATTTACCTGACGACCAATATATCCCCATGCGTGATGCAGCTGGACCACCTTTAGTATCGCGAGCCCAAGTGCTGGCAGATCCTGTGCGAAGATTGGGTCAAGATGAAATTGCCTTGTGGGAGCAAAATCGCAGGAAAAAGGAGCTGAAACGACTCTCATATGAAATGTGGAATGAACAAATATTGAGAGATCAAATTGAAGAAAACGACAGAAAACATATTGCCAGCTACTATGGCACAGCAATGACAGCAGTGTTAGCAACAGCGACAACAACATCACCATCATCAGAACAAGAGCAAAACGATAAAATGATTCCATGATTCTTTTCAAGCATACAACGTATTATATAATAAACACCATTTTATTTACAATAGGTGGCGAGTAATAGTGGTAGTAGTAGTAGTAGCAATCAATGAAACTCCCGCAGATCAAAGACAATCAAGGTGCCCTTCTCTGTTCCAAAGCACAAGATCTCTTCTTGCGGCGAGACAGCAGATGATACGACTGTACTGTCAAAGCCGCCCAACGTGGTGCACTTTTTTGGCGATTTCAAATCCCAAATCATGGCTGTTCTATCTCCAGATGTTGTAATTAGTTTAGAATGTAATGTTGCAGTAGTGATGGACCATATTGTGCCGCGATGAATATTAGGCGCCTCAATATAGGTCTTTTCTAGGCCAGGTATTGAATAGAGGGAAATAGTGGGATCAGACATGCCTGCATAAATAACGAACGGTGGGATACGGATGGGCTTTCTAGCAAGGAGGTAGGGATTGTTGTCAGCTGTTATTGTTGTCGTTGGCTTGGGTGTGGTGTGGACGGATTCATCATATACGGCCATGGCTGTAACGGGTCCATTCGTGCCCATGATGCTGTTGATTACTTGGGGCGAATCATCTAATATCGACTTTTTCAGGTCCCAGACAAACACATTGCGATCACTGGAGCCAGAGATGATGTAGCCTGCTTTGTTGTTTCTAACGGATGAGGAGTCTGCTTCAGATTGACAGTATTCTGGTGGAATCGATGCAGAGAATGCTAATGAAATGATGGTGTTTTCTTGTCCATGCAAAATACGAAGACATGTTTCTTTGGCCGTGTCCCAGATACGGATGGTGCGGTCTGTGGATCCACTGATGAGTAGTGTTTCGTTGTGTGTCATTTTGGGTGCAAATACGAGTGATGTAACTGGGCCTTCATGGCCTCTTAGGACGTTAATCTGTTCAAAGGTATGCATGTTGTGTATGGCGATGGTCATGTCAGAGGAGCCAGAGGCCAGCATATCTTGGTGATGCGCAAGACAGGCGACATGCTTGGTGTGCGCTTTTAATGCTGTGACATATTCGTTCGACTGAGCGTTCCAAACGTGTATAGATCCATCCAAATCGCCAGAGAACACACGTGTTATATCAGCCACTAGCAAGCTCAAGATGGGCCCTTTGCTAAAGTGTAATTCGTATCGTTTGCTTTGAAAGAGCTTCCAGTTCCTTGACGTTGTTAATGATCGTTTGAATGTGCTGAAAAAAGTGAGGGTGTTGTTGTTACTGTTGTCTTCATTCAACACAACGGTATCTGTTATCGTTGTTACGGGCATTGCAGCTACGATGCCATAGTCCTGACATATAGGCTTCCAGATACAATCATGAGTGGTCTTTCTATCCCATTCTTTAGATACTACAGAAGCCTACATTAGTCGAGCACACATCATGACATGTCAAATGGATGACTTGCCTAATCTCAACTGACATAATTCGTGTGGTGTAAAGTACTGGCATACCAAACTCAAAATGCTGATGGGCAGCTTCGCTATGATGTCGCAGGATCCAATTTGTTCAAGAAATTTTATCAGCTCTCTTCGTTCGTAAGCGTTCAATGCATTTCCCAATTTTGCTTTAATCAGCTCCAAATTCTTGGATCTACACACTTTCTTATTGCTAGGCTCTGCTGGCGGCTTAGGCATTTTTACATTATGTCCAAGCATTGAACGTTGGATGTTGAAAAGGTTTGTTCGAAAAAAAAAAAAAAAAAAAAAAAAAAAAAGGGGTTTAATAAAAAAAAAAAAAAAAAAAAAAAAAAAAAAAAAAGAAAAAAAAAAATAGTCGCCTTGAACGCTTGTGCGACTGATTGTTGCAGTTTTATTATCAAGTTTTGAACGATAAATGGGATGGAAGCAACCCAACTTGTTGGAAGTTTCTTCTCTTTTGATATACGGGCACTTTTAGAGGAGCAGAGTGGAAAATCTCATAATGCATGTCGAAATTTAAGCTTATAACCATTCCTCTTTGACGACATTTGAACGTGAGGAGGATTCTCATGTTTGATCGAGAAGCAAATGTTGCTTTAGAGGCATACGTCTGTCTGCTTAGTTCGTAGACTTCAGTGCAGCGTTACATGCTTGAACCATTTCATTGTTTTGTTGGTACATGAGATGTTTGGAGCACAAGATACCATGGACATGTAGATGTTCAAATGCTCCAATAAACATCTCAGCTATTCTACTCATTTACAATAATCATAGACCTTAATTTTCCGCTTGATGGCATCACTCCCGACATGTAAGCAGTTACGCTACAGTTTTAATGTTCTTTGAGCATCACTGTGGTAGTAATGTCAAACAGGAAATCCATTTACAGGTCGACGTCATGAATAAACCCACACCACTCTCTGTCCAAGCCCTCTCAAAAGCCCGTCTCTCCGGGGTAAATTGTGTGGATTTTATTTATTCCACATTTTGAATAACTCATCCCCTTAAACAAACATCTTACACCCCACTCTTTAATTATATATAACAATGTCTTCTGCCGCAGAGCCTTGGGAATACCCTGAACACAAGCAATTTGAACGGTGAGATTTTGATTTCAATGTCATTTGGTAAAATAGCTGACAATAGCAATGTTAGTGTCCCTACATTGGACCAGGTTGACCCCAACGATCGTAAAGGTAACAAAACACTCACAGACAGGCATCATCACCACAACATGCCTAACATGATCAATAGCTATCTACGCTGCTCGTAACCAAAAGATCCGTGATGACTGGGTCAAGGCTATGGAAGCTCGTATTATCAAGGAGAAATTAGACGAATGTTATAGAACTGAAGGTGTCAACCATTGTAGGTCTTTTTCAATGTGCTTTGACAAAAGATTCAATTGCTAACTATGCTACAACAGACAAGAGCTGCCGTGATTTGGCTGATATGTATCTTGCAACTATCAAGACACACAGAGTAGAAGGATTCCGCAAGAACGCATAAATCCCATTATTCTACTATTATACAACAAACCCAAAATCAATCGAAAATAAAGCACATTAGTTAAACGACGATACAACACATTTGATATTTGATTACAAGATGCCAACGTTGAATACTGCTTTTTCAGTGTTTACGAAGAGGATGTGTGATTGTGATTGAAAATACAGTCAATATGGATAATTGAATGAAACCAGATCGCCTTTTTGTCAAAAGACGCATCCTATTCATTCAATTGAATGCTGAATTCGCCGTTGGATTCAGATACCAGCTTCGTTTTGAGTGGTCCAAGATCAAGTTATAACATGTCTAGCGATTTGCAAATGACTGATTGCAATCCAATTTCTATTTTTATCAATGAAAATTCTCTACAAATGCGCTCAAAGGTAGATGGCCTGTCGGGTTTGAGAAGAAAATACTGCACTGGAAAGCGTTTGCTTGACATGGATGTGATTTCTGGGATTATAGTTTGTGGCGTATCTCTAAATCAATGCACTGCGCTATTGATCTATTTGGCGTCTATTTTCTTTATATTTTTTTTTTCTATAAAAAAACCTGCTGATGCAATGGTCGACAAGATGGAAAGTGCAGTATGAGGTATATTGATGGCCTGATCGTATGAGTTGTTAAAATCTGGAGCCACATCGCAGTTAGCAAGTGTCAGTTGTTTCAAACTGGGTGCATATCTGCCCAAATATTCCAAAGCTTCATGAGCAAGTATGACATTGATCATTGTTAGATTTTTGAGAAGTTGTAGCAGTTGGCCACTTTTGTTAATCTATGCTCAAGGATTACAATACTTAACCTTAAGTTTCCACCTTGCCGAGTTTGTCAACATTATAAAAGTGAAGGTCTTGTTGCAATGGAAGAGTAAACTCAAATTCTCAAGTTCCAGTTCTATCTACTATACATTGAAATTTCGCTTCGTAACTTTTCACTATTACTTGAAAGCCCTCCCATAAATGATCTGCAACTGTAAATTTGACTCTTCTAGCATGATCCATGTCTGAATAATTGGAAGAAATTTATACAAGGGCAGACAGTACAGTTGCAATACCTATAGCTGCTCAAAAGTACGCAAATCTCTGCGAAATTTGAATACATTTGACAGGTGGTTTCTCGAGTTAATTACTGTATTGCCTTCATGATGAGTTTGCTAGCCAGCCCCACCAGCCAAAATTAATTCAACCCCGGACTCATAGTCTGTCCAGATTGGCCAAGACTTAATGATTTTGAACTTGATTGAACTGTTTCAGCAGATTCGACTAAGGAAAATATGATAATCATCCTATGCTTCTCTAAGTTTTCTTAGAGCGATTTTCAAGGCGCATCCAATGGTAACAAGTGAGATAAATGATTTGAATAAACTTATCGAGTAATTTACGAAAACATGAAAAGAGGTTTCTGGGCAAATTGTCGAGATTTTACATATCAAAGTCCCATAAAGACGATTTTAGAGGTTGCTTTGGATCAGGAGAAACATTTTGATTTATTATATGCCTTAGTAAAAGTCTTCGTTTTAGAAGTCAAAAACGCGATCGTTTGATTTTCGATCAAAACCATGAGATACCCTTCATGCTTTTTGGTTGATTTTTGGCCATATTTTTTTTTGGTCCTCAAAAAGTTGAGCAAAGGTGTCAGAAAGTAACTTCTGGATGAGATCAATTGTTTGGTGCTATTCTGGCAATCTAAAACGGCCTTGAACGCAAGAAAACGCAGCTCAAATGCATTCATATTTTGCTGTAGCAGGGACACTAAGGAATAAAAAGGGGGAAATACCAGTATGCTGCTTGCCCGTATATGAAGTAGCTACGTGTATATAGTTGCAGAGCAGCACATAAGAATTGGATCCACAGATAATATGAAGGGTTTTCATGTGTAAGTGGAGGGTCAAAATAAGAGTAGCAGTGTTTTGATAAGATACGCATGGGCGATTGGTAGCGCGAGCTGTCGTTGCGTAAGTTGGTTCTCACCGAAGTGAAACAAAGGTAGAGAGCCATCCGAAGCATAAACACTCGTAATAGAAAAATAATAACGAATCAGTGTTTCGACACTGTTAACAGTAAAACTGCTAATTTAACAAGGCTTCTTCTCTATCTAAACTAAATTTTGCTTCTTTGTGTTTACTCTACAAAATGAGATCTCGTCTGCGTACATACTGCAATGTTTCCTTTCAAAAATTGTGTTTTCAACGAGTTTACAATGAGAAAAACACTAATGGTGGCGCACAAGAAGACGCTTATATGTGCCATTGTAGCAAAAACTTAGCATGGCGCGTTTGATTTTGGACAATTTGGTTGGTACTGACTTTTTCGGCTGTGTAGCGCCATGGAAGCGGGTGCTACAGCTTCACGTAGTAAGACATCAGATGATGAACAAACTACTATAGGTAAAATGTCGCAGATTCAGTAAACCAAGAAAATATATCAAAAGCAAACATACTTGTGTACAAGCTATATAACATCATTTGAATGCAGGGTATCGTTGGATGCGCATTTCAGTTCCGTATCAAGTTATGTAGCTAGTAGCATAACCTTTTTCGAAATCGTTTGACAACTTTCCTGCCTCGCACACCTTTCTCTCGCTTTTCGAAACTTTGGTTCCATTGCATCTCTACGATATTCTAAAGAGTTTGAAAACAAAGCACATGTCTTCCACTGAACAAATTCTTGTCTCAATCGGTTCCGCCCTTGCAAGCATTGAAATCTTCATCGGCAAACAGAACAGCATTAATCAAATGACTGAGAAGCGTTTTGACACCTTCGAGTCTCATTTCAATACCTTCGAGCACCGTTGATCACCGCTTTTCTATCATTGAAGCCTCTCTGAAGGATGTTATCAACATTCTCAAATCCCTTCCCTCTAAGGACTCCTCAGGTCATCACTCCAACCTTTTATTTGGCACTCCCGCCCATCAGCCACTTCGTCATGCCTCCATCTCTGACGAACCCAAACCCAAATGTGTTATTCACGCGTATAACTGTTCCTGAACGAATCACAATATCGTAGATTGAACTCAGTAATAAACTATGCACATATGAAGCATATGTAAATAAACTTTATCGACATCATGTAAACGATAACAAACCATGATATTCACATAAGCTAAGTTTCAGTAAGCTATTCTTTATATGTCAAAAGATAATAGCAGATAAGGAATGTAAGTAATTAACGTTGTCAAGAGCAACTAAAGGTATTTAGACTGATAATTCATACCTGAAATAATTACCATTTAGCATAAGTGAGGATTGACACTAAAACTTAGTATGAGAACACCATTCTAGACGGGTGTGTAAGCAATCCATAAATCATACATATAAATAGCAGTAGACATTCATTCTTCCCTTTCCTCTTCATCTGATTCTTACTGAAAGTAAACCTACATCCATTCTCACGTACTTTTCAGATTTACAACAAGGTATCATGAATTTCTGTTTAGTCCATCTTGATACGTGATTTCATTGCTTTTTCCTACTCATCGTGCTAAAGCCGACCAATTAGTGCGTCCAATAACAGCCATTTCTCGCTATTGAATATGGGTGCTTAACATTGTGCATAGATTCTAAGCCTAGTTTCACGACTAGATGTGCCATCTCTGTTGTGAACAACCACCGAAAGTGTCCTGCTAACCTGATAAACATCTCGTTCGATCTGAGCATGTTGTTAGATTCAAATTTACATACTAGCATTAATGCGCAAATCTTGAATTTACTGTAATCAATCGCGCATTTCAGAAAGAAAAATTTAGTTTTAGAATTAGAATCAAAACATCTATCACTTAGAAACTAAGTGCCGTACAATGCAGAACATCTGGGTCATCAGACAGGACTGTAATCTACTTACACCTTTGGCAACGCAGCCTACTACGTCCACTTTTTAGGTCGAATCTTGTTCAAAGCTAGCCATTTTCAAGCACGAATAACTCATGCTACAAAGCGTTTTGGGCGCTTGAAATAGCACCAAATAACACTTCTTGGCTACACCTTACTTACTGATGCTTTATCTCAATTTTTTTAGGTCATTGCAAATTCATGAAAATCCTCATTTTTTCATGAGTATTTGTAAAGGAAAATTCTTGAAAATCAAACGATCGCGTTTTTCACCCCAAAAGTGAAGACTTTTCCTATGATACATATTAGGTCAAATTAATCGTAAAGATGAAATGCAACATTAGAAGCTCTTTCTATGAGGCTTACGTATGCTAGATCTTGACATGTTCACAGAAAACCTGTTTTCATATTTTTACAAATTGCTCATTATTTTCGGCCTAAAAGTTGGATGCAATCAACACTATTCGATGCGGCTTTTTTAGTTCTGTAAAAATGTATTAGAAAGTAAGGTGTCTCGACGACAACTTTCATAGTCAAATTTAGCAAAAGCATTTAAAGGATGTGAGATCAAGTCAAGTTTGAACACGAAAATACCACTGCACAATTTCAAATTAAATTGCCGCAATTACGGCTGCTACGGCAGAAGACTGAGACCAAATCTACTGGTCATGACGTCGGATAGGGCGCCCTCTCATTTTTCCATACCATCGCTTTTTATCCTTTTTGCAAAACACGTTTAGTATCAAACCATACCTGTTTTGGGACCCTTTTGATTGAAAATAACACTCTAGCTTCTGATAACACGGCCTTGCACAGTCAAAAGTACTTGATACTGCTTCTTTGAAGTGGAATACAGTAAGTACCATTCGATAACGAGCACAGAAAGATGTAGAACAAGCACTAATCGAATTTGTTTATTAGGTTTCGATAGTTTTTTTTTGCCTGTTTGACGTGGGTGCTGCTGCCATCACTTCTCTGCTATATTTGCTGTCTGCTTTTTTGGTCTATTATGTCTGGTAGCGGCTTCTTGATCCCTATCTCGGGCGGTTGTTTCGTTAATCTGTCTGGTCTCTGGTGCCACTCGTTCTTCGGTTTTTCTACGCTGTTGTTGTTGCTGCTAGTATTGCTGCTGGTGTTACTTCTGATCTTGCTTCTGGTCTTGCTTTTGGTCTTACTGATGGTCTTGCTTCTGGTCTTGCTTCTGGTCTTGCTTCTGGTCTTGCTTCTGGTCTTACTGATGGACTTGCTTCTGGTCTTACTGATGGTCGTACTGATGGTCTTACTGATGGTCTGGCTTCTGGTGTTGCTGCTGGTGTTGCTGCTGCTGCTAATACAGTCTTTTCTGGTCTACTGTCTCTGGTGCATGCTCGTTCTGTGGTGTCGCTCGTTCCTCGGTTTTTTTTACGGTGCTGGTGTTACTGCTGCTGCTGATAATATGGTCTTCTTTGATCTACTGTGTTTGGTGCATGCTCATTGTCTGGTCTACCTCTGGTGATTGTGTATCCTCTGGTCTGTCTGTGGCTGTGGTAAGTCGTAAGTATCTTATTTCTTCTGGTAGCAATAATATAAAACTTCTTTGAACGCTTATATTATTGCTTCCTTTCTCGTGATAATGCATTCATGATGTTTGCCTTGTTGCGCTTTTTTCTTCTTCTTTTTCTTTTGTTGGTAGTGTTTCCTCTGTAGCTTTACATGAAACAGCATTAGTCATTATGTTGTAGCGCAAACTTATGATACCACTGTTGCTTTTGCAGTTGTGCGTATGTGTGTCATGTTGCTTTACATCCGACTATTGCTACCATGCACGTTGCTCATGCATGCATTTTTCTTGCAACAGCAACGAGCTTTTTTAAACATCTTTGATGTTGTGTTTGTTATGCTTTTCTTTGACTCGCTTTGTGTGAGTGTCTCTTTTTTATCTACATACTACTATACTCTTATAGTATTATGTTCTTTTCTTTTTTCTTTTATGATTATTATGTTTCTTTTGAAGCATACCTTTTTTTTACGTTGTGTGGATATGCCTATCATTGAAGCTCAACAAGACTCTATCCGAGGCTAAGAGGTAGATAGGCTGCCTCCATTTGGTTATCGCTACTTACTTTAGTGATGATTGAAGGTCTCAATGCCTGAATTTAAAGCTAGGTGGTGTAAGTAAGGCATGCTCTAGCACCTGGGGGAAATTTGATGATAGTAACAGCTATATTGCTATATAGCGGAGCTTAAAATTTTGCCTCACATCAAAACAGGGGGAAACCCTCGCAAAAATTTTTTTAGGTTAGCGGAGTTTTCAAGCAATTTGATTGGCTCAGAGGTTCAGGGACCGAAGGATTCTAGCTAGTTGATTTCCTATTGATTTGTCAAGCATTATTTTGTATATTGTAATAAAAACATATCCGAATAGTAGACGCAATTTGAATTCTTCTTTATGCAATAACAAGATAAGGTGTAGTAGTTTCATCTGGCATCCGCGCAAAGTTTTATGTGAGGAATGCCTTTTAATGCATTTATTATGTGAGAAAAGTCATACACTACTGTAGATATCGCAGTACACTCCTAAAAAAAGCCAAAAGTATGATTCATACTGCTGTCAGGAGAATAAGAGCTCTCAATATGTTTAACCATACCGCCATATTATTATTCAGAAACAAGTTACTGCTTTCTAATCGAAATCATTGGAGCCCTATCGTTGACCGTTCTAGAAGGTATGGTCATTGTGGCAGATGATGAGGAGGGAGATTAAGTGCCATCTAATGAATTAGCTTGCTGAGGGGTAGCACGGACGGTGACATTGTTGAATTCTTTCGAATAACAGTTTAGGATTACAAGGATGCTTTATTTTTTCTGATTTGTAGCCTGTTTTTGTTGTCTCGCAGCAGACGACTTTCAATGACGGCGCGCGACGTGTCCAATAGACGGCGCAAGATTGTGAATAAAGAAGAGTGCCTCAATAGTTAAATTTAAATAAATAAATAAAAGAAGGATAATATACAGTAGTAGAGCTAAATCAGCCAAGTCAAATCTGTCTATGAAACGAGCACTAAATTTGTAATTGTCCCACTAATAAAGAATAAGAAATATAATAGATAGAAGATAGACTAATAGAAAGTAAGCAAAGTATAATGAATAATCAAATAACCAATTCTGCTATTGTACAATATGGAGATTTTTCAAAGTGTCCCAAAGGAGCCAATAGTTATGCCATTCACAGGTTAAAATCATCGATTGATTTAAGAGACTGACTCAACATAAATGCTACGTCTATCACCAGCTCCTCAGCCGCTATGATGATGATACTTTGTTATTAGTAGTATTTTGTTACAGATGGTGGTTAAATGATGACAAAAGAGATCTGGTCGAGCATTGCTGAGGCTAATGTGGTTGCTATGCTGGCAATTGTATCGTTTCTAAAACCTTCTTGAGTTTTTTTTTTTTTTTTTTTTTGTTTTGTTATCATCATGACCACGACAACTTTCGCCCCGATCATCATCTCTTCTGTCATTACTACCAGCGGCGACGCTGCCAACAATGCCTTTTTCATAAACCTGATCATTTATTTACATGTGGTTTTAGTGACATCCCTTCAGTTGTCAAAAAACGGTAAAACGACCAATTTGTTGCATCAAAGTACCAGGCAATAGCTTACGGCAAATTCCTTGACTCGAGAATAGATAGGTAATGTGTGATCTCTATCGCCGTATGCTGTTGTGTCAGAAATATCCAAGGGTGACCGTATTGCTCCAAACGCACCCATACTCATGAGGTAACTTTTATTACCATGTGTTCTAAATCAAAGCCAACATACACAGGCGGGAACAAGAAGCTTTGAGACACCTTGGCAGCAGTATTTTGGGTAATCAGGAGCTATGGATGGTGTTGGGTGAGTGCATACTCCACTTTATTGCATTTTTGTGACCGCAGGATACCCTTCAAACCTGTCGAAATGGCTCTTCACCCTTTCAATTTGAAGTCCCCTGGTCGATTTATTGCAATTTCTTTTTCACCATTTCCATATATTTATTCAGCATGTCATTAAGAGCAGCACAAAGCACACGAGAGATCTTGAAGCACTTGTCTTCAGGACCTGGTGCCGCCAAGTTACCTTCCAATGTGTCCAAAATTGCATTGACATTTGCATCCAAGGGAAAGAACGAGAGCGCAGGTGCTAGGTATGTACATTTGTCGGCTGGAATCCGTAGTCAGTGATAGTTGCTAACATTGATAATAGACACTTTTTACAAGAGAACCTTCCTCGCATCAGATACAACAACCCCAATATTGAGTACGAAGTCTACAAGACATTGGATACCTCCACCAAGCCCACCATTGCTGTTCATTTCTGTAAGTTGAGGCAGCATGTCGAATCTAGCTAATTCTAACCATTCTTTTTACAGCAAATGGCACTTCCAAAGTCATTGAGATCCCTCGAGTTCAATCCAATGTTATTGTTGATCAAGTGTTTGCTGCCACACCCTAAATAGATATCAAAAAACCCTCGCCGAAAAAGTAAACCATGTGTATATTAATCAAATAAACTCTTTTTTTTATATATATATATATAAATCATCTAAAATACATTGGAAATCACCTGAGATAAGCCAATAATGAACACTAATATACAGATGTCTTGTGAAAGACAAGTCCAAATCAAGCGATAGCGCAGAAAGATGGTAATGATGCTACCCAATGGATGAGGCAATTGAGTCGCCAATGTTGCAATGGTGGATGTGGGTGGCATGGTGCCCTGTTGATAGAACAATCGAGCTGATTGAAGGCCTAATTCGATTGTGATAAAGTACCAGAATAATGGCACATGGATAGCAGGATAGCTGGCTACAGAGGCATTACTAGACAGCAATGAAGCAAATCTTTCGGATCCAGCTCTGGTCCATTCTGTGTACACGGCGTAGAATCCCAACAAGATCATCATGATAAAGTGCAGCAGGTTCCAATACTTTTGTGATCTATCTATCTTTTGCTGCTCCTCTGTCATGGGTTGCTCTGCTCCTCCACCGCCTGCCATGGTAGCCAACAAAGCAGCAGGGTTGAATCCACCTTGTCCTCCTTGAGCGGCTGCTGCATTAGCAAATAGTTGCTGAAATGGGTCCATGTTGGATTGTTGTCCTTCAGCATGTAGGCTGTTGGCCATCAAAGCAGCTGCAGCAGGATTTCCTTCACTTCCTGGGATACCTGAAATACCACCAAACATGCTAGCAAACTGTTGGTTCATCATGGTGTTGATATCGTTCAAAGGTGGTGGTGCTCCTAATTCCTCGCTGGGATCATCGCTGTCTCTGCGCTGTGTACGGGATGAAAGTGGTGCATGGGTGGTGGCACTAGCAGGCTTGTTAATGGAGGACGTAGAGGGTGAGGGCGAAGGTGAGGGTGATGCAGAAGCACGGTTGGCTAAAGAGACGTACACGGGTTAAGCTTCCATGCAACAGCCCTTTTACAGATACACTTACGGAAGGCAGTGCCAGTGATTTTACCAAGACGGCTCTCTCCAGATTGTAAGATGCGCTGTTGACGCTTTTGTCTACGACGTTCAAGCTTTTCTTGCTCTGTTAATTCCACCATGCGTCTTTTTTGTTTAAATGTGAAAGAGAGAAGAAGAAAAAGAAACAGAAAAAAATGAAATCGGCGCGTTGATATATATATATGTATATATATATGTATAATGATCAAATGTGGTGTGACCCATTTAAATTTTTATTGTGTTATGTAGATGCTTCAGTTAGATACAGTTTCGATGCATGTCTTAAAATAATGATGCTGGTCCAAAAGACCAGTGAACTCCAGGATGGTGAGAGATCTCTGCAAAATGTAGTTTGATTTGACGAAATTCCAGAAGACACTGTGAATACTTGCTGGTGTGGCATTTGGAGTGGTGCATGGAGCCTCGTCCTCTGGGTGTGCCGCTTCTTGTAATGCTGGATGTTGTTGCATGAAAATGGAGAGCAGCTCTATGAGGCTGCAGACAGCGTGATGATAGAACTCGATAATGTACACTTTACTATCTTCAGCTACTTGGATCATGTATTTGCAATAGTCTACCAATTGGTCAAATACAGAAAAATGTAACACTAATGACTCTTCACATGCTGTTGCTTCTTTCGTTGGTATTTGTAATGGCTGCAAGATGCAGATAGGTCGCCGCATGCTGCTGTTGTTGCTGTTGCTGTTTCCAGACATGAGTGTAAACGACATCCAATCGTAGTTTAAGCTGTCTTCGTGGTCTAGCATGGAGGTGGAGAGCAGATAAGGTAGACTGGACCATCGAATAAACAGGGGATCCACCACATGGTGATAGCGGTGCTGCTGCTGCAACGAGCAGATTCTGGAGAGGTTGGCGCACAGTGGCTCCACATCGTCCTTGTATACAAATGCCATGACGGGTCTGCCCAACAGCTCATGTGGGGGCTGTTTGAGGATGGGAGAAGCCTGTATTTGCTCAATGGTGCCAAACGGACTGAGACAGAGCACAGATGTTGCATTATTTATTGTAGATGTTGAGCTTAGCAAAGTGTTTGAGGATGTGGAAGATAATCGAATCAGCCAATAATCCAGACAGCTACTGCTTCCCAGTGGATCCTGATGTATGCACACTTGAAAGTTCAGCATACTGCCATTGGCGTGCCTTATTTTGCACTGAGGTATACATGATATCTCTGACGATAGCTTAAGATGGAGGCACTGCTGTATCGAATGATCAATGATGTCTGACATGGAATAGCCTAGCAGATCCAGCACCTCGTCTGTTGCTGTCACTATATGCTGATTAGAGTGGTTTGTAATGAGCAGACAGGAGGATCGCAAAGGACAGTTTGAGAATGAATGTACCATGGTGTTTTTGTTGGAAGAGAAGAAGAAGAAGAAGAAGAAGAAGAAGAAGAAGGAAAAAGAATCATAGCGCACGCGTGATACTTTTTATAATGCCAACATGTGAAAAAAAAACAATTGTTAATATGCCCTGGATTTGTGTGTGTGTGTGTGTGTCTGTCTGTCTGTCTGTGTCTGTGTGTGTGTCTGTGTGTGTGTGTTATCATCCATCATTTTATTTAGCAAGTCTCTTTCGCTCCCCTTCAAGCTAAAAACCACCCAAAAGCATTAGATACCTCTCTTTTTTTCCCCTTTACAAGGTACTTACCACTTTTTTGACTCTTGCAAGTAAAGCTGAGGATGTAGCATTGGCTTTGCAGTTCTCAACACCATAAGGTGGTGTAATCAGTATCTCATCCATCACCACAATTGTGTCTTTTGACCATCGGCACGGTAATCTAGATTGCTCTCTTAGCCCACATCGTCCCTCATTCACACACGGCACACTTACGTTTTGCTCAAGGCATTGAATATATCCTGCCCCTCCTTTGTTACGCCAACACCAATCTTGGATACTTGGCTTTGAAATCCTTTCAATGCCTCTGATTCACGACTCTTTAAACGATCCACTTGCACTTGATTAACAGGCAAGTAGTCCTTTTTGTTGCTGCTGCTAATACCCTCTCCCAATGAAATGATCTCTTTGATGTGAGATATCTTGATGATACGAAAGGACAAATTGCGTCCTGCTTGTTGTGTTGTTGTGTTGGTATTGGATGTATTGCTGTAATCAATCACAAGACAGTTGGTAGTACGATCATAAGTATAAACCAAACCCTCTACTTGTTCATTTGAAGCTGTCTTTATCTTGATAGGTCTGCCTACAATAGATTCCAGAGACTTTTTACCAAGTGGACTGGTGGGCGATGTAGTATTGCTGCTACAGGGTTTATTGGAGTGAGGCTTTTGTTGACGCGAAGTATCCTCCATTGTACTAGCTACATGTTGTAAATCAGCCCATTCAGCACATACACAGCACTGCTCAGTGTCTTACCTTGATATTCAACAAAAGGGAAAAGGCCTGTTTGAAAATAAGAAAAGGAGTTTCGTTTTTGTTTGCTCTGTGCGTGTCATTCGCTATAGAATCACGTGTTTTTCAGTTGGGTATCAAGCATGCACATGGTATTCCATTGAGCCGTTGCCTCATAGACATGTTGATTTAGCCAGACAGACGAAATTGCATTCAAAGAGACGTGCTACAGCATGTATGTACCTGCATTCATTAGAGTTGAGCCCATAAATAACATGGCATTGGCCTGGCTAATCAAGGTAATCGAGTCATTTACATTCATACAAACAACCAACACAAGCACTGCTGCCTTCTATTCTGCTGCTGCATCCAGCACTCGGTAAACAATACAGTAAATTCAGTATTCCAAGGCCATGAGCATACGCTCTACTATGTGGGCTCGCAAAGACATGTATCAAGGACAGAGGTTTGTCATGTGTCATGGGTGTGTAGCTGACACTCTGCTGAATGTAGATCCAATGATGCGAACCATGGGTAATAATACATAACCAAAGTTCATTGTAGTTTTGTATCAATGCGTTTTGCTGCAGACGATGGCAATCTGAATTTTTCTGCTTGCTACTGCGCTTATAGTGTTTCCATCTAGTCATCATGCGGTGGATCTCAACAAGATAATGAGATGCAATTACCAGACAAGAAGACTCTATCATCTCTTGCTAACTAATGTTCCTTAGCCCCTCCAGATAAGCTATGAACGGAGCTATCAAATGTTGAGTTATCCATGTCTGCAGATGATGTAACGCTACATGGAATGGGTAAAAGGCAACCATTTCACACAGCAACATGACACGCAAGATCCTACATTTCGGAAATAGTACCTATTGGTCGTCATTGCGTTGAAAGCGTATATGTGTTGATGCAAAAAAAAACAAGCTTTCTGGCCATGTGTGCTTTTGAAGCAAAAAGACATCTGATTACATGCAAAAGATCAAGAAATGTATAGTGTTTATTCAAGTCAAACAACAAAAAGCCTGTTATCTATTGGAAAATAGGAAGTCATATCAAAATCAGTATTAAAAGTGATCATCTATAGTAGGCAAACAGTCTATAAGTCCATTTTTTCATGCTGACTTGGCATTTTGAGATGCTTTGATAAGGGCAAAAGCCAAGACAGTGTAGTTGGTAAAGATGTCCTTCATCATGAATAATAGAGCTTGCTGTAAAACTGCCTTGGTGATTTGTGTGCTCATACCCTAGATCAAACATCCATGAGCATTATGAAGCATGCACAACAAAGCTCATCTTTCAACTCTTACCTTGTACCACCCAAAGAAGCCATCTGTCTTGAGCACACGAGCAAGCACATCCACAGATCCCTTGTAGGCCACAACCTTATCCTTCATGTCCTTGGAAGGTCTCCACTGGAGACGCACCTTGGCCATGATATAAGGATAGGTGATGATGGTAGCCAAAGTCTTTGAAAGAGCGCCCACAAGGAAATTGACACCAGGAGTAAGTTGCAATTGCAATACCTTGAGAACAATTTGCTTGATCTTTTCAAAACTACCATAGGTAATGGCAGGATTCACACAGAGAATGAGAGAGGGCTGGATACCTCTCCACAAGCCTTGAATACCTTCCTCTGCAATGATAGACTTGCAAGTTGCAATAACACCCTCTCTCTCATTTGGTGGTAAAGTTTGTTGACGAGTCGTGATGACAGACACAGGTGTGGTGATCAATGTTGTGAGTGCTCCAGCTGCTGCACCAAGCACAAGCTCCAATGCAGTAGATAAGGTGCCGCCACGAGGATTGTATCTCTTGTTGTAATTTTCTCTTATTAAAGAGTAGCAGTAAAAGTATGTAAAGTTGGTGGATGCAGTTCCGATCAAGGATGAACCGAGACCAGCGTAAAGGCCCGAAATACCTTCCTTTTTCACAATCTGTGTAATACCATCCCATGCAGATGCATAATGCTCTTCGCTGCTGTCGTCTGATTTCTCGCTCTTTGTTTGCACTTGGATTCTGGTCTTGATACTAGAGTGAATCCATCATCCAACCTGACATGAATATCTCGATTTTGAAACTCCAACATTTCACATTCAACTCACATGTCAAGAGGGTACACAAGTGTGGATGCAAACATGGCACCAGCAGAGCCAGCAGCTGCATGGCCTACAGGAGGTAGTGTTTCTTTTGTAATGGCTGCCATTTATAGTGTAAAAAGAGGGAGAGAAAAGATAAAGAAGGAAGAAAGCGTAATGAAATGCATTTGGGAATTTTTCATTTTTAAATTTTCATCATCAAGAGAAAATGCTGACTCAAGCGTTTTATGTGACTGATAAGGTGTATTGTTGAGTGGGTAAACTAAATTCATTTTGTCAGCTTTTATTGATGTGAATAATTCAGGTACACAGCTGTAGTCAATCAACCTGAATGTCCACTTGATTTGCATTGAAGGCGTCTTGAAAGCCAACTTGATTTATGTTTTCAAGGTCATATAAATGCATCATGGAAAAGGGTAAAGTGAGACGAACATTGATGTCAACATGTCCTAAACAAAAGAAATGTGCGAATTCGTTGAATGACTGTGTGAAATCACAAGCTTTGGCCTTTATATGCTGGCTATCCTCGAGACAGCATGTATGTATAACCGAACCGGCTGAGGATCCCCCCCCCCTCCTCATATTTAAGAGATACAACAACATTGAGCCGGCCGACATCCTGTGAATCTAATCATGCGCCCCACACAATTATCAAAATGGATTAAAGTTAATTCGTATAAACAATGACAAATGGGCTTTATACATTCATCCATCTCTTGCTCTTTTTGGCCAATCTACGGTTTGAACATTGGTTGTGTCACCTACGCAAATATCGTTTATTAGATTTGATTTATCGTTTCCATCTCAACACCCTATGCACCAAGCATTAAATGAGTTGTCTTGTGTCTCGCCTTTCATTGGCGTTTGCAGGCCTGTAAAACCCTCGTTCCTTACTGTTCAACTTGGATTTATGCAGCTATTGGGTTTATTTATACGACAGAGATATCAAAATTTGCATCCTGTAGCTGAAAGTGTGTAAATAGCCCTCCAAACCTCCCCATAGCTGCCTCTGCAAGCCTTATCGCCATCTTGGAGGAGCATCCACTTGCAAAAAAAATAGACAAATTTAAACTCCGATGGTAGCAGATGCATGATGCTCCCGAAACCTGATTTTGGGATCCCAAAATCACATTTCGGTCGATTTCTCGAGATTTTATTAAGCAAACTCAGGGTTTAATAATAATGCAAACAGCATCTTTGACATATTTTCTGTCTAGTTGTGACATTTTTGCAAATATTTTGCACCCAAAAATGCTGCTCAATTTCGAAATATATGAAATCAGGTTTTTCCCGAAAAAGACAAGATTTTATTAGCTGATTCTGTTAAATAAGACTTGCATACGAAAGTGTGAAGAACTTGAAACATTTTGAGCCTAGAAACACCTTATTGAAATATGGCTCCTTTGGTCTTTAAAATGGCATCAAAAGAAATTGACAAAAATCCATGCATGATAGCAAGGGATTCGAGGTTGATTTTGTATCAAAATTCGATGACTAAAAAAAAAATTGACATAAAAGTACAGAAAGCATATACATGATCAGAGAAACGGTTTGGACCGTTTCTCAACGTTTGTAGCGCATTGGAAACGCGTCAAGCAATCCTTTAAAGTGTCCATGTTTGGTGCAAATAGGTAAGTGCTTATTATCTGGTAACTATACTATACATACTATAGCTAAAATGAATTTGTATGTTGATCTAGCTCACTGTTGCTTGTTTTTCAGTCAATTTTACAATAAAGCTCCTATTCGAGGAGGTTTCACCAGTAAAACGTGAGTAGTAAAGGATCAATTTGTCAAATCCAAGTGTGATCGGTCAGAGTCTATACCTTTTACAGGCAGGATATCGGGCTCGCCCATGCCAGAGCATTGGATACACCGGGAGCTCGTATGTTTGGCACTGCGTATGCGTTATTGAAGCTTTGGCAGAGTTCTCAAGTGAGCATAAAAGCTCATTCATGTTCATACATAGACCTAAACATTACGTAATACACAGCATTAGGCATTACAAATTTAGGGCCGTTGAATCCACTCTTAAAGCATGTCATAATACATAGAAAAGCATTGTGCTACAATTCTTACCTACACATGCACTTATAAATAACAACCATGTGTAATCGGATGTCAATTCAAATCACGTTGACTCCTTCATTACGACATGTATAGTAGTCAATTTGACAACTTGCATCTCGTGATCTTTTGTTCTGTATTACTAATTGAAAAGGCAATGTTAGGCGTGCGTTCTATCGGTTTCGTTTTGACACAGATAATGATAGCTGGAAGAACTCCTATTCAAATCAGTGATAAGCAACCAAAACCGAGGTATACCTAAATTCCATTAGACCCTGATTCTAATGAAGAATTCCTTTTTAGCGATCGATAGCCATTGATTCACCGTAGCGCCGTCTACGGCGCTTTTTATTATTATTTGTTTTTCATTTACAAGAGAGCAGCTGGATCAACATTTGTATACATCTGATATCACTGCAGACAAGAAAGACCTTACACATTTGTCAGCTTGACGTGCACTAGTTGACAACTTTTAATGATATGCACTGTTATGAATCTGAAACTCTTATAAAAAAAAATCGTACATCAACGCCTATACGATTTGCATGTTTCAAGGCATTTGGAAAATCTGGAAAAAGGCTATTTCAGCCGGAGATGTGCCAATTCAAAACAATAGCAAACAAATCAAATTGATAATTTTACAGAACAAGAGTTTATTATTCAGAATAAGAGGATATATACAGAAAAGAAGGTAGGCTAAATTACATTATATGGAAGGAAAAAGGTATAGGGAAATTAATGAGTAGTGAAATCATGGATAAGTGCCTTAATGGCATCAATGGTACCAAAGACACAGCCAATGATACCCAAGAAGAGAGTCAAAGAACAGAAAGCAAGTTCATACCAACGCTTGTTGCGAACACCAGTCAATTTGAGATAGCTCAAGATGGGTAAAAGGAAGACAAGACCACAGTTAGAAAGAGCACCAATAAGACCCATAAAATCATCAAAGTAAGGAATGAAGATGGCCAAAATAACCAAGACACCCATAGTACAAGTACGAATAATGGCACGGGCACACCAAGCCTTGAATCGGCCGAGTCTTTCATCAGTAAAGTTGGTGAACTTTTCGAATTCAAGAGAAAAGGAAGTAGTATAAATAGGAATAGCTAGGATAACATGCACCGTCATCACAATCATAGAAATCTTCTTGGCGACAACATTGTTCAGCGAGTTGTAGATGGGAGATAAAGTACCACGGCCATAAGAGTAATAACCTGGGATGGCGGTCAAGAAGTACAAGCAAGTACAAGTACTCAGACCAGCAATGATGGCCCACTTCCATTGATGAGGTTTCTTGAGAGCATGTTCGACGTGGGGGTAAGTATTGTTACCACCGTAACTGAATGCAATAGTCGCAAGGGCTGAAGGGAAACCTGTCCAGATCACGGAATCGGTAATAACAGGTTCAGTAGCATGGCTGCGCTCAATGGGAGCCTCGATCAACACAATAAAGACTGCAATCATGGTACAGACAGCACCAACGGCAGAAAGACTAGTGATTTCTTTTAATGTCTTTGCAATCAAAGAGGGGATCAAGAGAATGGCACCAAGGATACAACTCCAGGCTTTAGTATCAAGAGCACCGCTGGTACCTTGGAGCAAATAGTTCAAGTTACTACTAGCAAGAACCAAGTAGAGAGCTGGACAACCAAACAGATTGAGCCAATGAAGAAAAGAGGCCACCACATATCCTGGCCATCCAAAGGCTGCAGTGCCCACAGCCTTAAAATCGTGCAGACGATGTCCAGGCTTGGCATACAGGCAGCGGATCAAGACCACACCTGAGTAGCATGCCATCACATAAGATAACAACATGATCAGAATGCCAAGCCAACCTCCAAGGGCGAAAGCATGAGGAAGGCCAAGAGTACCAGTACCAGCAACAACACAAGTAACGTTAAAGTAACCAGTCAAGAAGGAACCGTTGCCATGTCCAAATTCGTTGGTGGTTGATTGAGCATCATCTTCCACATAGTCATCAATGACAGTTTCTTCAACTTTGAAGCTACCGTTGTAACTTTGGTTATCGGTTGGGTACTTTTCGGCTTCTTGAATAGGCATAAAAACTTTATAAAGAAAGATTGATCTGAGGTTTCTGGATCATTTTTGCAAATTTGAGGGCTTTATATATACTTTTTTTCTCGACAGAATGGTTCCAAAGTAGTATGAAACCAAATCAAGGCCAAATGTTGATTTGAAGGTCCATTTGATGCGGCGATACTGCTAGTCTTTCTTCAGTTTTTTTTTTTTTTTTCTTGTGTACAGTTTTAAAAATATATGGTAATGTTTCGTGTTCATCTTGCTCCGAGTCAAAAATTTGAAGCATAGAAAGCATAGAAAACCAGATAACGAAACAAGAAACAAAACGGCTTTGATCCCTTCATTTACAGATCAAGCGACCTGTCAAATGTATGGGTAATTGTTTGAATGGCAACTGCAAACATTTATTGTTTAAAAATGGAAAATATAATCCTAATTAGGGCGAAAAGTTCCCACAGTTAAAATTTTTTCAAGATTGAATTCAAGTTACAAGATCTTTGTACAACATGTAAGAGTCATTTTACAAGTTGCTTTTCCCACAGTCTTACGGAGAACTCAATGAATATGTTTTTCGGTCAATCTCAGCTGATTGGTTTTGGGATGACATAAAACCATTGAGAGAAAAAAAATATCAGAACCGTCAGAGAGAGAGAGAGAGGAATGGAAACCCCAAGTGAAGCAGGAGAGATAACAGATTCTTTTGCCTTAACAAGTAATAATGTAGATGTTGAACGGGATATTGCAACGGAGATGTTAGATCAAACTGGATCCCAAATGTCATATTGATATACCCAAAGAAGAGAGTACATCGCATACATGACATAGTATGCATATCATTGTCGTCTCTTGTCACATGTCATATACACGCATCTAGTTGAACAAACTACAAAATATATCGCATGTTCATCTTGGTACCGAGTTGTACCCAAACAAGTTGAAACATGGGTCAATGTAAAGGATTGCATTCCCGATCCATTTACCAGGGAATCGAAACCATTCTCCCTCTTCAATAACCACGCTTCCCCACATAATATCACTCTTATAGAACCTTAAATTTGATTACAAGAAAACACCCGAAAACATCGGGTTTTTCATGATATTACAAATACACTTGTTTCCTTGTGATAATCCTTTAGCAATGTCGATCCATCATTGATGTTATACTCCATAGGTTCCATTGGAACATTTTTTGATCTGCTTTCGCTGATCTGGTATAATGGCACCGGCTTTTGGATTAATAATTGTCAATTAATTTATTGATCTAACCATCACTAAAGAAAAGTGCTGCTAACTTCATAGCCAAGATTTGTGCTGGGCAGACGGGTCTCAAAGCTTATTGGAGCCTGGTATATTTCTCGTACATTCCATGCAAAGAGGAATATAGATATTGTCAGTGTAACTGCCAAGTGACATACATTTGTACCGAGGTGTACAATGTGCATTTATAGTACACATGAATTGCAGAAAAGCATTGCGTGTTGCTTTGCACTGTTCTACATAATCCTGCAAGATTAGAGTTTAAGTTTGTCTGGCCTCTCTTTCTTACCTGTTTGTGGGATGATGTATTCTCAATAGAAAATCAATTGAAGTATCGGTGTATTTTGCGGGAACGTATAGTAGTATGTTTGTAGAAAGCGGTTATAGCTGAGATGAGCTGGCTAAAGACCAGCATGTGTAACTCGAGTGCGTTTTCATTGTAATAAAATCACAAGCATTGGCTGTATTCTGTAATTTTCAATAAAATATACAGCACAATCTGCATTCAATCGCGGAATGGTGGCTGCAAAGTAAATTAGATAAATTACTGTAAGACATCTGTAAAAAAGGGAATATTGGCTGGTCTTGATAGAGTCATTACTACATCCAATTGGTGCAGTTTCTGTTATATCGGCGCCTTGTCGTGGAAGCCCTGAATTTGAATGAAAGACGAAGAAACGAGTGCAACTCTAGATAAGAAGCAGTTTACAAATTTGTAGATTGTCAAAGTTGAAATGAATGCCATCATTACTTGGTTGTGAGTTTGATAAGCTCTGATCCGTAGAACTTTGTAGCTCAGGATCGATTTGAAAGAGATCAGTCAGATCAGATACACATGGTATGCTAAAAACCTATATTCTAATGATGGCTTTATACACATTGCAGCGAGATAAACTCAAGTTTGATATGCTCACAGCAAATGCCAATGCTTACCACCAGGAAGCTACCAGATTTATGTTCCTTCACTTGTCATTAAACAGCTAGCTCTTGAAATCGATTCTTCCCATCAAGCTTTACCGCGGTCTTAATTTCTACTGTAATATCCTCCTCTTTAGTCAGAGATAACACATCTGAGTTTTGTCAAACCATACATTCGCAAGCTTATCAACAGCATATACATTTATCCATGAGTTTATTTCGAAAACTTGGAATTGCCCAGTATCTGCTAATTTATTAAAAATTACTACTGAACTGTAAGTTGCAAGGCGTTCATGACAACTGGACAAAATAAACTAATAGATTGCGTCCTTGCATGCCGAAAGCTGCAATGACGAGGAAGCCAGTTTCATCACTTCGAAATCACTGCTCAGACATGATTGATCAGCATAACATTCGCAGCAGTATAATAACAGGCTTGATACGGACCACCTGTTGATTCTATACTTATGATGCAATGTTAAGTATATTGACTCGTATAAGTCAGAATGTTATACATTTACACCTGTCTCTTTCCATGACGACGTATATACTTGAGGTCCAGCTTGTCATTGCTTTGCATTATTTATGTGTATACCTGGAGATGTTGTTTTGCTTTTAACCGAATGAATGAAACGCATACTGCCTATGTGTCATGTTGAAATGCTGCAAATCATGATTAGGAGGCTGGGATTACATATATTTTGATGGTAAGCGAAGCTGACTGGCACTGTCAGAAACGAAAATGCACAACAAAAGCAAAAGTATTCAGACCAAGTGATAGTCCTTTCAGATCTATGGTCCTTATTTAATCAGTATCGCAATCATAGTTGTCATCATCAGAAAAGCATTTTGGGCAGTCAGCAGCACAACCACCACCACCAAAATCAATTCAATTTCAGTCAATTTCTATCTGTCCAAGATTGGACAGATTTTGTCTATTTTCGACTTCTTTAAACTATTCTTTTTTTTGTAGGGGAGTCGAGCTCCAGGTTTTATTTAAAGTCCTTTAGATTTCTTTAAACTATTCTGCACGATTCGACTATATAAATCGTGATGATTACCCAATACATCCTTAAGCTTTCTAAGAGTACTTTTTATGGCGCATCCAATGGTGCCAAGTAAAATAGATGTTTTGATTAAACTTATTGAGCAATTTCAGTAAATACGGAATGAGGTTTTTAGCGAAAATAGCCAGATTTTGCATATGAAATCCTCATAAAAGTGGTTTCAGAAGTTGCTTTGGATCGAGAGAAACATTTTGATTGAATATATACCATAGTAAAAGTCTTCATTTTCAAGGTGAAAAACACGATCGTTTGATTTTCGATGAAAACCATGAGGGATACCTCATGCTTTTTTGGTCGATTTTGGCCATGTTTTTTTTTGGTTCAAAAATTTGAGCAAAGGTTTCGGGATGTTACTACTACTCAAGTACAATTGTTTGGTGTCATTCCGGCGGCTCAGAAAGTTCTATATGTCAAGATACAAAGGCTTGAAAGCTGTCAAACGTGGCTGTGTTTTATACATTTGCTCGTCAATAGGCGCGTTTTTGTTACGATACAAAGGTGAAGAGACATTGTATGCATCAATCTAGATTTGTAGCATGCTGTTACATCCAAATAATCTGCTGGAAATAGTAGGTTGAGTGGCACCGCTGTATCATAGCACAATTGCACAGTTTATTAGTGGGGTGATGACGGGTTGTAAGACACGCTGGACATTCTAGACGCAATGGATAGTCTGCATCTAGTAAAAACCATACTATACAATTAGCTCAGATAGGTGGTCTATAACGCAGTAGCGCAAATTGCCAAGTGGTCCGTGCTATATCCATATAATAACGATCTTGATTCTGCATCATTGCAAGCCCAAATCGTGTTGATATAATAGAAGCTTTAGGTTTTCAATCCCTTATTTTCTGCCTCGCTGTATGTTGTTATCATATCTACAAGACAGCAGGTATCTCCGCAGACCTTCGTTGACAAATCGTTGGTGCATTTGCGCAAATACAACGCAGTATAGTACGTCCCTGATGGTGCAGTACTTAAACATCGGTGCTGTAGAATAAAGATGCTTTTCAAAGTTCAATTTTGCGACGCTCTTACCAAGAGAGGGTGCTCAAAAGCCGCGCTGCCGGTAGCCATTTCAATATGTGAGGTCTTTATAAAGGCTTACATGCTTTACCAAGTGTTATTCAGATAAGACATTTAGAGCACATGTTGAATGGACAGTTTATACAGGAACAGCCTTAAGAAGAAGCCTTCAATCTCGTTTGCTCAACAATGAAAGAGATAAACTTTTTTGTAGGTAAAAATTCTTACCCTATACCATAGCATTATTTATTATTATAGTAAATATTGAATGTGCAATTGGCAGCGCTGCAATTATTATAAGCCTTGATGCCAATAAGCAACTAGACGCAAATGCTCTCAACTTCATTCAACATAGAAATGTGGCGCATTTTATCAAGATGCGACAGACTTGGGCCTAATCCATTAATGGCTTCATCAAACCACTTGCCTGGGATTGCGTTCTATAAGCAGGAGCCTTGCGCTTTCGAGATTATTAGCTGATTCGAACAAATTATTGGATAGTCCGCATTGCATCTGCTCATTTACCACCCAAGCAGCTTTGTACAACCTCATCAAATTGCATGCGATTTATCGTCTCAGGCACGCCCCACAAGAAGGCTGCTCGAGTCGATTGGAAACACTACTCCAATCAGCTCACTTATCTGTAGAATTGAGCACTTAAGCATGTCATGAAAGAAGGCATTTCAAGGGCACTGTTCAGACAATCCCATTGTATACATCACTATACTCCTTGTGAGATCTGGGACGAGAGTCACTTTAAAAGACGGTAGTACTCCGTTCAGAGTACCCTTTCTTACTTTATTTCGACTCTTTTGTATTTGTTTACTTTGTAACGCGTATATCGACTGATACAACACTGAGCACTCGCCATCAGTAATCAACTAGTACATTGCTGAAAGAGATAGAATGCAGACAGAACAACCCAAAGAAACAAGGTAAAATGTCTTGATGCTAACGATTAACTCGTCATTGAAACCATCTTATGAAACGAGTAGGCCTGTTTACCAGCCTATTCATGACTACAGTCATCCCCAAGTGAACGACACTCAAGTGCCGTGTGTCAAGGAAGAGCAAAAAGATGAGCATGAGCAACAGGGAGCAGACAATCAAGATAAGACCAGCACAGAAACAGACGTTACAACACAACATGCAGTTACAGAGAGACCAGCACCGCAAGAGGAGTATCGTCCTCTCAATGTCAAAGATGCACTGACCTACCTCGATACAGTCAAGGCCAAGTTTTCGTCTCAAAACGATGTATACAATCAGTTTTTGGACATCATGAAAGACTTTAAAAGTCAAATGTAAGTGATTCCAGGCTATATTTTCAGCACCAAAAAAGACTCAACCGTACGCATCTCAGGATCGATACACCTGGCGTCATTGAGCGTGTATCCACACTGTTTCGAGGCCATCCTGCATTGATATCTGGCTTCAATACCTTTCTACCACCTGGTTATCGCATCGAATGTAGCATAGATGATCAAGAGCGAAACGTCATTAAAGTAACGACACCCACGGGCACAACTTGTATAACAGAAAGCGAATCGCTCAACTTGAGAGGCGATGATAGCTTTCAACCACAACAAGAGGATCGCAAATCGCCTGTCGAGTTCAACCACGCCATCACCTATGTCAACAAGATAAAGAACCGTTTTGCAGGTCAACCCGATACCTACAAGAAATTCTTGGAAATCCTGCAAACATATCAAAAGGATCAAAAACCCATTGGCGAGGTAAAATGCAATGAACAGGACAGCCATGAGATATTGACGCTATCGTTGATGGTTAGGTCTACACCGAAGTGCAAGCACTCTTTGATGGCTCCACCGAATTGTTAGAGGAATTCAAGCAGTTTTTACCTGAGCCCAAGCAACGTAAAAAGAGATCTGGCCAAATACCCAATCTCAGCATCTCCAAGGTAAGGTAGCATGGAGAATGCATGATACACAGATGAATTGATGATACTGTGTCTATGCTGCAGAGAACCAAGCATCATCACAAGACAGATTTGCAGACATCAAATGTAAGAGGAGATCCATCCAACAGCAGCAACAGCAGCGACAATGTAGTCTCCTCTTCTTTAAACGACGATCTTTCCAGACCCACTTTTTCAGCAGAAGAAGCCGAGTTTTTCGAAAAAGTCAAGACTTACATTGGCAACAAAGCAACATACAATGCATTCCTCAAGGTGCTCAACTTGTTTAGTCAGCAGATTGTGGATCAAAATGTGCTTGTCAGTCGTGTTGAAAGCTTCATTGGTGGAAATACGGAGCTGTTTGAGTGGTTCAAGAGCCTGGTGGGCTATGATGGCACAGATCAAGTGATTGAGAACATGCCTCGCATGCAGCCTGTGACAAAAAACGCTGGCGGCTGTGGTCCAAGCTATCGTCATGTTCCCAAAGCATGGCAGAATCGAACCTGCTCTGGGAGAGACGCCCTGTGCTGGGATGTGTTGAACGACACTTACATTTCTCATCCTACGTGGGCCTCTGAGGATACTGGCTATGTCGCCTCCAAGAAGAACCAGTATGAAGAAGCACTGCATCGTGTCGAAGAGGAACGCTACGACTATGATCTCAATATTGAGGCGAATCTCAACACCATTGCATTGCTGGAACCCATCGCCAAAAAGATCAGCATCATGACAGCAGATGAAAAGAGCAGCTTCCGTCTATCGCCTGGATTGGGCAGTCCATCACGCACCATCTACCAACGCATCATAAAGAAGATTTACGCCAACAAAGGCTTGGAGATGATTGATTTGCTGCACAACAACCCTGCGCAGACGGTGCCTATCGTGTTGAAGCGTCTCAAGCAGAAGGATGACGAGTGGAAGCGTGCGCAACGAGAATGGAACAAGATCTGGAGAGAAGTGGAAGCTAAAAACTATTGGAAATCACTCGATTATCAAGGCATTACATTCAAATTGACTGACAGAAAGGCCATGACCACCCGATCGCTTGTAGCCGAAGCAGAAGACGCCAAAGAAGCGCATAAAGTCGACACGTTTCAATTTGAGTTCTCTGACGCTGCTGTCTTTAAGGATGTGTCCAGACTGGTGTACTTTTACTTGGACCGTCAGCCCGTGTATAACCCAGAGGATTGCGCCTCCATGCGTGTGTTTATTAACACTATGATTCCCCTGTTTTTCAACGTGAACGATGTGGAGCCCTCTACAGTGGACAGCGCTGATATTGTCATGGAAGAGATCTTGGATGACGATGCCTCGTCTGTGCAATCCGATAATGAAGTAAAGACAACCGCTACAAGCGCAGCGCGTGCTACCAACAGACGTCCTCGAAGAGCGCGTGGTCAATTGAACGACGATGATGGTTTACTGAAAGATGTACTGACTCGAAACATCAAGAAGAAAAAGTCGGGTAGATCTACATCGTCGTCTGAAGAAGAAGATGAGGATGACCAAGACGAGGACGAAGAGGACGACGACGACGCATCGCAAACTAACAACAACACAGAGGAGGACGAAGAGATGGAAGAAGACGAGGACGATGAGGATGAGGACGATGAGGACGATGATGACTCAAATGAACGCTCGCGTCGTCCACGTCGTCGTGCTGCCAGAAGCTCGAGTCAAGGAAGCGGCAAAGGCAAATCAAAGAAATCCCAGCGCATAAGCAAAAAGAAAGCACAGGCCACGTCCACTACTCCACCTAAGATGGCCACTTTGGCATCACTGATTGAAAAGGAGAAATCGCTGGAACCCGAGAATCAAAAGACATACAACTTTTACGGCGATAGTGGGTTCTACTGCTTTTTTCGTTTATACCAAATATTATACAATCGTCTCTGCAAGATGAAAGCGTTAGATGCCGAGTTCAGAGCGCATCCAGAGAGAGCTAAAAAGGCGCACAAGGAAGCCCGTGATTTAGGAATCACGCCCAAACGATTCAAAGGTAAGTGCACAGACCGAGAGGCTGGTGTGCAGCACAAGATTGACACTTGTTTTAGCATTAAAAATGGATACAAAGCGGGGTTACTATAGCATTTTGCTGTCATTGATTGACAAACTATTTGAGGGTGAGATTGATCAGCAAACGTTTGAAGAATGTGTGCGATATATATTTGGCGGTGATGCCTATATCATGTTTACTATTGATAAACTCGTGCTGTCCCTGGTGAGAGATGTAAGTTTGACAGCAGAGGGGAAGCATGATGAGCTTGTCACTAATGCTTGCTTCATAGATTCACATCATCATTGCAGATACTCAATCACAACAGCTATTTGAGCTCTTCAAGATTGAGAACAGAGCAGAGCAAATGGACCAAGGCGATCCCACTACTTACAGAACCCGTGTTGCTGGCATCATTGAACCCACAGAAAGTACATACCACATTACCTTTGTAAGTACACGCACTCATAATACAACATCTCTATTTGACCTTATCCATGCTTTTGTCTCCTAGAAATTGAAGAGTCGAACATTGGCCATCAAATTATTAGATGGTGCACATGGCTCAGCACAGGAAAATGAAGGATGTAGTGGATACGATGAATATGTTGCCAACTACATTGACTGGGCCAATGAGACCAAGGGCATCAATCAAGCGTCTCTGACACCCAGATTCTTAAAGAGGTTTGTAAAAAAAAACAGTATCTATGCTATGACTCCAATTTCTGAATATCGTTTGTCGATAGGAATCTCAAACACAAGGGACACCAAGCCAAGGACATTGCTGTTCGATCTGGCATGCAATACAAGATTTGCCGTGATACTTACCACATGTTTTACATTATCGGTACAGAAGATGCCTTTGTCCGTCATCTCTCCAAGCCATCGATAGAAGCAGCCACCATTGCATCCAATAACAAGTGGAATCAATGGCTAAATCAGCATTGGAGCCAAGGATTAACAGAACAAGAGAAATCAATGGCTGAACAACAAGCTCTTTCCTTTCATCAGTCATCATAAATAAAGTCTAATAGTAGTTTTTTTTTTTTTATTTACAAAATTCCCCACATCTCCTCTACTGCGCATGCAATTTTACCACAAGCAACTGATGCAGATAACGAATAGTCGGATATACTGATCTTCTCGTCCACATAAGCATCAGCAAAATCATCAGTACCGTGGGCCATTGAACCAACTGCAACCACAATATTCTTATCTTTGGGAATGGTAGGCATGTATTCTGATAGTTTGACGGTGGGTGCATCCCAAGAAAGGGCTAATTTGTAGCTGTTAATGCTCCTGTTGCGTTTCGGCCCTTCCACATCACAAAACACACTTACCGATCTTATGACTATTGCTTGGTAAGTACTTTTCGACAGGGTTTTCAATGATACGCAAGAGCTTCTCGTTGCCGTTGACAGCACGGATACTCAATTTGTGAAGTAATTGAACCATCAAACCTGCAAAACGCTTGAAAGTTCTAGGAATTCTGATGTGAGGGTTGACTTCAATCAAGACGTTCTTGTGGGTATGGATGTAGACTTGCAAAAGACCTGCCTTGTTCAAAGGACTATCTAAGAGTGTCAAGAGACACTGCAATACAGTGGTTAACATCGCCATATCTATTGCTGTGCTTTTGTACATTGGCTTACTTGATGTGTGATGTCAGGACGGGCTTCGTAGGTCTCACGGTTGTTCTTTTTGAGTATGTGCAAATGATCGTCGACGTTCAAGAGCTGATAGTGGCCTTCTTTGTTTTTGCCAATCTTGAGTGTTTCCAATGTTGCTTGTTCCAAGATGACAATGAGTCGTCTAGCATTCTCTTTCTCAATGGCAGTTTTGGGTACTTTGGGTGCATGAGGCACCATGTGCACATCGACATCGGTACGAGTGGTACCAACACGAATACGTTTGGGCTCGCTCTCTGCGGATTCTTGAGGACGCTTTTCTGCTACCATAATGAAATTGTGATTTGAATAAATGAAAGCTGGATCTTTTTTTTTTTTTTTTTTTTTACATGAAAACGGAGAGGTAAAAAAAAAAAAACTATGGATTTAGAGTAATGGAAAGCCACATTAAAGTCTAAACAGTCAATTGGCAATAGCAAATATGCAAATCATTGTTTATTCTGAGCACATTCATTTGCTTTACATCATGTCAAAACGACAGCGTTTAATGGACCAAGATTGGGGAATCAGCTCTTCTTCCTCTTCTGATGATAGCAGTGATGAAGAAACTTCAGTAGAGCCAAAGCCCTGTAGCCTCTTCAAACTGCCATTTGAAATCCTATCCAGCATTTTCATCCTGTCTGGTAACACTGATTTACCCATAGTCTGCAAATACCTCTATCAACAACTGTATTACTGCCATGATTCCATCAAAATCTCTTTCCTACTACAACGAGCACACAACAACATTGAAAAGGCCTTTGAAGATGCCATCAAATTCCCGTTTTTCAACATGGACCTTATGCAACGCTTTGAGAAAATACAGCCCTCATTGCAATACAATGACAAAAAGATACCCGCTCGACTATTTCTACAAGACCCTCAAGACACATTGCAACAACGAGACTCGCTTATCTTGGCATTGCTGGAGAAGGGAGCCTCTGCCAATCGACCCAAAGGATACCCTCTTATCAAATCAGCACAATTGGGAAGATTGGATCAAGTCAAATTGCTAGTCAAGTTTGGCGCAGATCCCACGATGCGTAATAACATGGCACTTCGAGTATGTGCTGCTAGAAATAATCGTGAAATGGTAGATTACTTTTTAGATGAGTTACATGTCAAGCCAGATAGTGAGACTTTGAAAGCCTGTGTGCAAAAGAATCTGTGGGACATGTTTCAAGTCTTGGTGGATCATGGAGCTGTGCCAGACATGTCCACCATTGATTTTACTTGAGAAAATTGTATATATTTAATGTCGCTCATGTCTTAGACACATCATACCATCATTTCGCTTCTTTTTCAACTTGAATAAAGTTTCTGTTCGTATCTAGTCATCCTAACATGATTGCTTTGAATGAGGTAAGATGTAGCTTTGTCTAACTGACTATGAAGTACCGGTTGCTGGTCAAATCGCATATAAACCACACCAATTGCTCAGCAAATTTTTGATCAGCGATTCAAGTCAACTTTGAGCGATCTGTACCTGATCATCACCCAATGGATGTTGACACCATATTTAAACTGATCCAACTGTACAATTAACATCAGTCAAAGAAGGAGATGCTCAATTGTGCTAAATTCATCGAGCAGAACAGATTACAATGTGAGCTTTACAATATAATTTTCTGCTGGGCGTACAAGATAGACTTTCTCAAATGGTTGAGCCCAGCAGTGAATGTACCACCCATCTCATCAATTACTGGCGTACATGTGCATTTCCCAGTTAAATTCAAATTCTACAAATCAAGACAAATTTTGTATTGTGTCACTAGAATATTTTAAATCTGGTGAGAAAAAGAATAACACTGGCCATAAATCATCATCTCGCTCTCTTTCTCTTTCAATCTACATCTCTTCTCTCTTACCCACATTTCCTTTCGTTCATTCCCCTTGTCCATTGATCCATTCCTTCAGCGTACACACACACACACACACACATTCAAAAAAAAATGATCAACCAACGTTTCTTGCAAGTATTGATGGCAGTCTTTGTCTTGATCACTGCATGTGCTGCTCAAATTGGCACGCAAATCAACTTTCCAATCTCCAACAGCACCATTGAACCCGGGCAAAAGATTGACATTGCTTATGGATATCAAAACATGGGTAATGGATCCTATGTTGTCGACATTGATCTCTGGCAAGACAATACTTTGACCTCTTTGGCCAAGAATATCGATAAAGATGTCCCTGTTCCCTCTGGCAATTCCACTGGTACCCAACTCGATTTCTTTATGAATTCTACTTATAGCTGGTCTGTCCCCCATGGACTAAACAAAACCGTTTACTTGACTGTCACCACTAAATCAAAACTTTCCTACTCTAATGTCGATTTAAGTATGCGTTCTCGTGCTATTGTGCTTCATGTTAATGCTGGTATCATGAACTTGCCCATGGAAAAGCTCGGTTTGGCTGCGTTGTCCATGTTAGTCTTGGGCTTAGTTGGATTTTTTTAATAATAATAGTTGCTGCTCTTAATCTGTATAATAAAACGCATATCAAATCGCTCCGTATTTTCGTCCATTGCTATAAATGTGTGTGTTTGTTGCTATGGTGATAATTTCAGTTACACATTTGTATCACAACCTGTAATTTTCGTGAGTCCATTACACACGGTCCGAGTAGGATTATTTTTAACACTCTCTTTCTTCTTTTTTTGCTAGAAATACTCAAGATGATTTCTGTGCATGAAGAAGAAAGGGCAGATAAACTCGCAGCATTGGCAAAGAAGAAGGTTTGTGAGTAGCTCAAGCATTCAGCGGATCAACATGCTGATTTACAGTCTATCATCGCAGTTACATAAGTTTCAATCCAAAAAAGTTAATCAAACGGATGGTTTAGAGCAAGACAATATCAGACTAAAAGAGAGGCTCTTCAATTCCGAGAACCAGATTGAATTGATGCAACATGAAATACAAAGTCTAAGACAGAGAAACAAGGAGCTGAAGGGTTTGCTAACAAGAGACGATGCTGAAATAAGATTTTTGGATCATCAAGCCTTGGGTAATGTGCATGTGATTACTCTCACTGCTCTGAAAATGCTAATGCGTGTGTGTATCTTTACAATAGAGGCGTATGAACGAGAGGAAAGGTAGTATTCACAATGAGCATACATAGAGAGGAGAGGCAACTAAAGCTGCTATGGCGTAGGACTATATACAATGAGTTTAGACACAAGATCATTGATCTCAAAGAACGATATAAAGGCGATTCAGCAGGTAAATCACCTTACTGTAATGCATGTAGGCAAAATACTGAGCCTGTGTTTAGAGTTATGCAGTAGTTGTATGGGCGAGTTGATTGAGATTTAACATTTGAGCAAACACAAAACAACCATACCCCCCTTGATCTTCCAGGTTGGGGCATTTCACATACATATACATACCACGCACCATATACTATCCCCCCTTTAATACAGCTCATCGCCATATAATACAACGCAATAGCGATAAATTACCTTTCTCCTTCAACATTATATATCTCTTTATTCCGTTTATACACCTAACAAATGCTTTCTAATACCAGTATCCATCGCATTGTGCTATGCGTATGTCTGTTTCTTGTTGGAGTTATACTCGCTCAGTCATCCGAAAACCAACACCCCTTGACACAACCACTGAATGCATATGAAGTGCTACAGCGGCTACCAGAAACCTCTAAGTTTTCATCGTTATTGGATCCAGAGCTCCAATCTTACTTGCAAAATCAAACCAACATCACCGTATTTGCACCGCATAACGATGCCTTTTATCAGACATTGCTACTGGATCGCAACACGACCAAATACCATATACTGCCGCAACTGTGCTTGGACGATTGCTGGACACAGAACAGCGAATCTCTGTACAAATCAACCTCGTACATGAAACTATGGATAAACCACGATAAAAACACCAAACAAATAGAGTCGGGTAATATGCAATCTGCAGCCATTGTAAACTCGATACAAGTTTCTTCGCAGCAAAGCGTTGTGCATATCATTGACTCCAGTAAGTGTGTGGCCCTCACTCTCGCCCTATCTCTCCTTTTTGCCTTCAGCATGTACCACTGACGCTTGTGATGATTTAGTATTGGCAGTGCCTCTTGATATTGAAACGACATTGGGCAACCTTAAATTCACAAAAGCAAAGCAATTAATGGCTCTAGTCGATCAACAGCATGCAAACTCGAGTCGAAATGATGAGGTTAGTAATCATACAAGCCTAATAATTAACTGAAAAAGTCTCATTATCGTCATCTCTTCCTTTTTGGCACTTCATGCGTTGCAGATGATGACCTTATTTATGCCAAATAATCAAGCATTCGGCACGGTGGATCCCACTACACTTGGGTTTGATATTAATGCTATGCTTTATAATGTGCATGCTGTGAGAGGGCTGTATACGAGCCAGCAATTAAGAAGCCCTAACAGCACTATACACAACTTGGTTGGATCAAACATCACCGTGCGTGAGAATCAGAGTAAGTTGACCTTGCAATGGTATACCAAGGTCGTCACTGGTACCTGACACCACCTTGTGTAGTTTCCATTGGCAATCATACGGCCAACATTCGTGTCAAAGACATCATAGCCGAGAATGCCCTGATCCACACAATAGATCAAGGTGAGAGCTTCTTTCTAATTGCACTAGATCAATTTGAGCGCTAAAGTTGCTTATTTTTTTTTTTTAGTACTCTGGACTACAACATGGGTCGCTTCCACGAACGACAGCACGACAGCAAAGGCAGCAAAGAACGCCGCTAGTAAACCTCGCCCGTCGACATATATTTATACATTTTACTGGCTGTGTGTGGTATATTATTTTGTCATGTTAAACGAGGCCTAAACAGAGTGCAATGTGTAACATTTGGCTCCTGAATTAAAATGGCAGTGGTGCTCCCTAAAAAAAAAAAAAAAAATAGGTCGTTTTATTGTTTCAACATTTAAACTTTGTTTTTTCTTGATTTCTATTCTTCTTCTTTTCTTTCCTCAATTCACCACCAAAAAACAAAAAAAAAAATGGCCAAGAAAGGTAACAAGAAAAAGTCAAACGCTCGCAAGGTACAACAACAAAAGAAGGTTATTACCACACCTACTGCTACTACGGCTCCTGCAACCCCCGAAGAGTCTTCGCCTGTTACACCTGTCAACGCGCTCGCTGACAATGATAAAGCCTTGTTGACAGAGGAACCTCAGGTTGCTGCTGCTGCTGTTGCAGAGAAGGAGATTGAGCAGATCGAGAAGGAGGGCTCAGAGGAGAACATCAAGCCTGTCGTCACTGAGAAGAAGGAGGAGGTGCAAGAGGAGGAGGAGACCGCAGAGAAGCCATCTATCCTGTCCAATGCATCAGAGGAAGCATTGACGTCCACATCTGAGAATATCGTGGAATCTCTGCAAGTCAAGGATGCCTTGGAGGAGCCTCCCCATGTCGAAGTCAAGGCTGAACCTGTCGCCGTCGTCTTGGATAGTCTTCCCGAAACTGAGCAGCCTGTAGTGATTACATTGGAGAAGGCCATCATTCCTGAAGAACAGCAAACCACCATTGAAGTAGAGCCTGTGCCCGAGGAGATCTCACCCGTCTTGCCCAAGGTGGAGACTGAAGAAGACATCCCCTTGCTGCAAGAAAAGAAGCAAGATCAAGAGCCTGTTGTCCTGGTTGTCTCTGAATCTGAGACTACCTCCTCTACAAGCGCTAAAGAAGAAGAGAAGAAAGAGGCTACCACTGCCGCTGATCAAGGTCAATGGACATATCAAGCAGTTGGTGAGCAAGATGCCCAAGTCAATGCAACTGAATCTGATTCAACAAAGCCTGAAGAAGCACCCTTAAAAACTGAACAGGAACCCGAACAAGCTATTACTCACGAAAATGATCAAGTACCTGAACAAAAAGAACCTAAAAGTCTCCTCGTGCCACAAGCAACAGAGTGTGAAGCCAAAAATGTACAAGAGCCTCATGTATCGGAACCTACCATCACTCCCTCTGTCAGTGTCGAAGAGGAACCTGTTCAAGAGCAAACATCTGCACCCGTCTCAACCACCACCTCCGCCAGCACCACAGAACCTATTGATGTATCAAAAGTCGCTCCCCCTATTGTTATTGTCAACAATGTCGATCAACATCAGGAACAAGCCCAAGCAGATGTGGATGTTCCCGCTCAAGCAGATGTGAATGCTCCCGCTCAAACAGAAAAGGAAACTGCTCCTCCTGTTAGTACCACATCATTGGAAAAGGAAGACACACCCACTATTCGATCACAAAGTGTATTGACAAGCATCAACACAGATGCAACCATCCAGGAAGAAGAAATCGCTACTCCCAAGAGCTCTCTCAAGAAGAAGCGAAGCATTCTAGGCAAGGAAAACAAGAGTGTGACAAAGAGAAAATCACAAATTTTAGGGTTATTTAAACGTGGTGGGGACAAGGTATGACACAATGACACATGAAATCCCCTTGGTGATATATTAACCAATTTGTATATGACAATAGACTCCTCCTGTTCCTGAGTTACCTGTGATCCAGCAAGCAACAGAAAAGAAGCAGCAACCAGAAAAGAAATTAAACAAACGCAAATCTTGGATGTTTTGGAAATCATCTAACACTAATGCTACTGCAGTGGCAACAGTACAACCAAAAAACTAGATACTACATTTTAATATATATAAAACCCTCCCTCTTAATCATAACATGAACTGATATTTCACACACACACACACACACACACACGGAAAAACTTGGTTTCAAATGAGAGCAACAACGAGAGAAAGATGATGCCTGTGCCTGCTGCCATGCTACACATCAGTTTTTTTTTTTTTTAATGCAAGGGGCGTCACAATTGTGTATTTGTGCAAGATGAAAAGGGACACACACACACACAACAAATCCGTCATTATTTCATCGCTTTCTTATTACTCTCCAATGTTTCGGCTACAACACCAACAAACGCGTACTCTGTTCATGATGGCATCGAGCAGAATCAAGCCAGTACCAAGCAAGACACATTGGATCAAACTGACTACATTGGCAAAGCCTGTCGTGAGGTAAAGAGTAGACATATGGGTGCATGATACTACATGTATACAAACTGGTTTTTGCGACATAGAATCAATACCTGGAGGCCATTACAACGCTGCTTCAACTCGAATCTCAAGCAAACGACACCGCCACCGCCACCCGCAAAAGACGGCAAGGACAAAAAGTCATTCAAAGAGGTATAGTGCTGCCATCTGCGTTTTACCAGAGGAAGAGACACATACCAACCATCAGGACACTAGGAATTGAAAGAAGACATCTACACTATTCCCAACCTATTAACATTTGGGAGATTGGCAGCAGCACCGTGCGTCGGATACATGATTTTACAGCAAAACTATGATGGTGCGTTGGTCTTGTTTGCATTGGCAGGCTTTACAGATCTAGTGAGTAATTCAAAGATGCTGGAAGTATAGCAAAAAGTGGCTGACATGTGTACAACAAAGCTGGATGGCCACATTGCTAGAAAATACAACATGAAGACGCTGCTAGGCACAATCATTGACCCATTAGCAGACAAGGTATTGATGACAGTGATGACAGTGACATTGGCCATGGAAGGAACATTACCAGGTTTGTGTGTGCAGCAGCCTTTTGAGGTGGTGTGGATCAAAACAGACGACTGATACAAACGCTTGAAACAGTGCCATTAGCTGCGATCATTCTAGGTAGAGACGCTGGACTTGTTCTGTCCGCATTCTATTATCGCTACATTTCCCTACCAGAACCAGTATGTTTGTTATCAAAGGGTGCAAATGTGTATCTTGCTAATGTCAAATCCGGATAGAAAACCATTGCACGTTATTTTGATGGCACAATACCTTCAGCAGAAGTCAAGCCAACTCAAATCAGCAAAATCAATACTGCGTTGCAGTTGCTCTTAATGGGCTTTTCATTGACTACCGTGAGCATGGGGATGCCTTCCAGTGAGGCCATGACAGCATTACAGTAAGTTGTGTGTGGATCAGACGAAATGCTCTTGATATTTATGCCTTGTATGATAGATGGGTTGTTGGAGGAACTACTGTGTGGTCGGGAGCTAGTTATATCTTTTCAAAGGATGCAGTACGGATACTAAAGTAGAGTCTGTATGTTTAATACTAGGCTTCCTGGTGTGTGAAATAAATCGTGATGTTTATAGTGATGTTTATAGTGTTTTTCTCGATTTTATCAACGGTCAGCTATCTGGCGCTATCATCATAATTTCGAGTTTTGTTCTCGGCTGTAATGGGTTACGGAACTAAATTGATGAGACAACTTTGTCTGCCTGAATGGCACTTGTCTTCGGCTTGCCCTTCCTTCCATTACAAACATATGAATGATACATTTCTATGCTATAGCATGATATCTGCTAAATTGTTATATGTCTGGACATCTGAATAGTACAGTCTGATACCAGTATTCATATAGACAGGCTGACGAATATACGCAACCCTACAATTGACACTCATCGTTTCAACATGAATATGCATTGCTCTGCAACTTAATTTTCTTTGAACGACTGAAATGTTGATTGCTCTAGTTTCTGTTTCTTTCCACTACTTGATCATGCAACACTCTAAAAATACGGCATTGCCAGCAAGAAGGAGATCAGCTCCACCTCGCATTGGCACATGCCATGATGAACCCCACTCCCCTGCAAGACCAGTGGGCAGTAAGATTGAGCATCTGTCATCTTCTCCCATCAGTCTTTCAAGCCAAGAGTCTACAGGTGTAGAAAGAATTAGGGTTCACGGAAGCCATACCGCTTCATGTGTCAAGTTTGTATGAACTGGAGACGAAGAACAAGCTGTATGAGTATGCGCAAAAGCTAGTAAAGAAATTGAAAGAGGAGGCTATCTCATGGCACGCTATTGGACTGTATCATCTTTGCATCAACAAGCACGCATTATTTTAGCCATGCGTTGATCCTCAAATGCTTCCTTAGGCCCTCATAGCTGGGTTACGCTTATATACTCTCACTGGAAAAGGATCACGACAAGGCGATCGAGGCGTACACGAATTGCAGTAGGCTGGTTCTGGGGTGAAGGACACACTATACACCGGCTAATTGCTGAGCACTGACTTGATTTAGCTCATAATTACCATACGACCACGTTGCAATGGAAGACATGAAACTGGCCAGGATGCATCTGGCGTTTGGCTACTTTCAGATGAGTCTTCAACGGTGCAATCACGACCCTTTCTTTAATGAATTAGCTGTCTACCGTTACCGGCAGGGAATGTAAGTATCCGTCGTGTGCTTGACGCAGCGCATCTAAACATGTCCGCGCATAGGTACAAAGTGGCTCGCGATTATTTGCATACTGCCTTCTCATTAGCAAATGAGCATCAATGTAAAAGGAGCCCCATTTGGGAAAAGATCAGGCCAACTTGGGCCATATATACCGTCATCCACCGTGAGTTACTGCATTCTGCCATCATCGACAGTTTCAAGACAAGTTATGTATTCAAGCCAGATCAGTCATGCTTGGCCGGCTCGTTTGATGTCTTTAAAATGGCAAATTCCATTGGGCTCAAGCAGGATCAAGTCGCTATTGAATTAGAGCAAGATGTACGCTATATGTGTGATCACACCCAAGAGCATCCATCTGTACTATTTACTGAGGATGCCATGATTGTTAATCAAGGAAATTTGCGGCCTAGAGAATCAGGAGAATAACTGAAAGGAAAAAGGAGCACTTTGTACTTAAACTCATACCCACACTACTATTTCTCTTAAAGATCTTTCCATGGCACATTCAACTAGCTTTTCACTTGAGACTTTATACGTTCATGATTTTATTTCGGATATGTTACGGACTACCTAGTAATTTGAACTACTGCGTTATGGACCACCTATCTGAGCTAATTGTGTAGTATGGTTTTTACTAGATGCAGACTATCCATTGCGTCTAGAATGTCCAGCGTGTCTTACAACCCGTCATCACCCCACTAATAAACTGTGCAATTGTGCTATGATACAGCGGTGCCACTCAACCTACTATTTCCAGCAGATTATTTGGATGTAACAGCATGCTACAAATCTAGATTGATGCACACAATGTCTCTTCACCTTTATATCGTAACAAAAACGCGCCTATTGACGAACAAATGTATAAAACACAGCCACGTTTGACAGCTTTCAAGCCTTTGTATCTTGACATATAGAACTTTCTGAGCCGCCGGAATGACACCAAACAATTGTACTTGAGTAGTAGTAACATCCTGAAACCTTTGCTCAAATTTTTGAGGACCAAAAAAAAACATGGCCAAAATCGACCAAAAAAGCATGAGGTATCCCTCATGGTTTTCATCGAAAATCAAACGATCGTGTTTTTCACCTTAAAAATGAAGACTTTTACTATGGTATATATTCAATCAAAATGTTTCTCTCGATCCAAAGCAACTTCTGAAACCGCGTTTATGAGGATTTCATATGCAAAATCTGGCTATTTTCGCTAAAAACCTCATTTCATATTTCACCAAATTGCTCAGTAATTTTATTTACAACACCCATTACAATTAGTACTATTGGAAGCGTCTTGAAAAGTACTTCAAGAATGTATTAGGAAGCGTAGGGTGATCATCACAGTTTATATAGTCGAATGTCATAAAGTAAATTTTTTTTTTTTTTTAAATTGTGTTTATTGATTGAGCCGCGTACACTAAGAGTAATAGGTCAGAGTGAAGAGGCGGGTGCAATTGAGAAATGAAAAAAATATAAATATAAATGGAAACTAAACTAAACTAACAAAAGGAACTATCTAACTATCTAAATTACAAGAGGGAATGGATTTGATCTTCATCCACTGTCTGTCGGACAGTGGAGTGGATATGTACCAGAATCGCCTCAGGGACAAAGATAGTGCCGTCAAAAACAAAGCGCATATGGGCTAGCCATATTTGAGACAGGGTGATGAGTAGGATTCTGTATGGATGGATGCCTTTGACTTGGGAGTACCAGATATCTGAAAAGTCCAGGGACAGAAGAGCCTCTTTGATGTCAGTGATGGACGTGGTGGGCCATAGGAACTCAAAAATGACGCCTTGCCATACCTTATAAAGTAAATTAAAGAAGTCGAAAATAAACAGAATCTGTCCAATCTTGGGCAGAAAAAATACGGTCGGAGTTTAATATAATTTGGCGCTGCTGCCTAACCAAAATGCCTTTTGATGATGGCTATGATGCATTTGAAAGGACCATTGCTTTAGCCGAATACTTTCCTTTGCTTTTGTATGACATTTCCATATATGAAAGCGCCAGGAGTTCTCGCGCACCACCAAAATATATGTCGTCCCAGCTTCCTAATCATGATTTGCAGCATTTCAAAAAGGCATGTAGGCAGTATGCGTTTCATTGATTCGTTCAAGAGCAAAACAACATCTCCATGTATACGTATAAGTATTGAGAATTAATAACAAGCAGGGCTCCAAGCATTTGCGTCGTCATGGAAAGAGACAAGTGTAAATGTATAGCATTATGTGTTCTATTTCTTGCAACATGTAATCTGCAAGTGCAACCATCCCATCAGCTCTATTTTTAACCACCACGCCTGCTGTGGTTCAAATAGATCCCGAGTTGTATATAAAAAGCGTCATTGTCAAACTTTCGAAAGAATCAATGTGGTTTGATCTCTCCTTCTTTACCTATTGATACCCTAAACACGACTTTATGTTCACTTCTCTACCTCATTCTACTCATGATACATTACCAAATATTATAAAAGAAGAGGGGAAAGCACCTGCACTGGTAGCACAAATTGAACACCTGCAATTCCAAATGGCAGCAACCAACGAGCGTAGTAAGCATGTGGAGCACGAGCTGGCCAGCATGCGCACCACAAATATGAAGCTATGGAGCTTGAGTGATAAGCAATCAGCACTGATAGATGCTTTGGAGTCAAAATTGAATCAAACTGCTGACATGAAGCGAGAGATGAGGCAACTCGAACTGGAACGCCATGGCATGGAAGGTGCATTGCAAACGCTGCAATGTCTAGCTTTGAAGCAGGATAAAGATACAGCGAGGGTATTGGACGAGATTGCCATGTTGCAGCAGCAACAGCCATCACATAATACCACACAGATCAGTAGTAATGATAGCTCTCTCGATCAACAACGGACACGAGCATTAGAAAATCGAGTGGAGGAACTTGACAATTACATTAATAAACTGCAGAAACATCATACCTCTCAAGAAGAGACCGAAAGGTGGAGAAATACCGCGCAACTACAAGCAGCCAAAATCAATGCATTAGAAAAGAGAATTGGCTTGCTAGTAAATGAGCTACTCATGCACCAAACAGCTCTCAGAGAGGGTGATACAAGTGGTATGGTTGCCAGCCTTCAGGATAACATTGTGAGGTTGCAGCAAGAAAAAATGGCTGCAGAAGCCGACTTTGAAAGCAGCTATGAAGCTGCCGTCAATGAAAACGACAAATTGTCCCAACTAGCAAATCAGCAATCATACCAAATACAACAACTGCAAACTGCATTAACAGAATCACATCAACTACTTGGAGAGCAACAAAGCATCAAGCAGGCCTATGATGCTTTGAAGAAAGAATACGAGTTGATGGAAAAACTGAACCAGGAACTCGTGGCAGTGAATAAACAATCACATTCGGTAGCCAGCAGACAATCCACCACATCAGTCGCCTCTGTGTACAGAAAGAGAAGAACGCCTAATCAAATGTCTGTGGATGAAAAGCCTCGTTTGATCAGCTGGGTGCAAGAAAAGCTAGATACATCGTGTGCTATGGATGTCTTGCAAAAGGTATCACATTTAGCGGATGAAAACATGCAGTTGGCTCTTATGGTGGATGACTTGGAGACACAGATCATGTCGCAGCGCCATCATTTGTCACAGCAAGTCAAGACATTGGAGTGCGATGTCATGCATCTGACGGTACTCAACAATCAGCTGGAGCGTCAGATAGAAGCACCAGCGCGATCCAGTCGATCCAGTGCTGCCACCAACTCTACACATCACATACGACGAGACGATACGCCGCCATCAGTGTTATCCGATTCCTTGGTCAGCAAACATCGATCCGCAACACCCAATGTGCCACCACCCACTGAACCTCCCAACCAGCCACTCCCGCCCACACCTCCTGTATCCGAGCAATTCGATACGCAACTTCGATCCTACCGCATCAAACTCGAGATGGCAGAAAATCAAGTGAGAGCAGATCAGGAACGAGTGCAGAAACTAGCATCTGACATGGAAAACAACCAGCAGGAAATGCAAAATCAGTGCAGCCAGATACAAAAAGACCTTGATCGCGAAAGACGACAAAGGCAAAAAGCGGAACAAGCACATGCCATACTAGAAAAGAGATTGCAAGATGTGATGAACAGCAAAAAGAATAAATTTCTGTGCTTCTAGTGTATATTTTATTTGGCAGGCAATTTTTGTACGTTTTTTTGAGCGTTATCAAACTTACGGATTACCAGCTTACATTCAATTTCACGACACAAGTTGGGCAAAGCGTTCTTATCCATGCGATCAAAGAAGGTGAGACCAGCACCTCTTTCCACAGCATCCAAGGGCACCTGGAATGCAGTTAAAGGCGTTTGATCAGGGATAGGCTGGTTGGGTAATACAAAGGCACCGACGCTGTATTTGCCTTGGTGATGTGTCAGGATGACCTTGTAAAAGTGAGTGGGAACAGCCACGTTGGGTGGATTGCCGATCATTTGGTATTTGACGTAGAATTTACCATCAGCTTCTTGATGTGGCAAATACAAGGGACCCGTAAACACATACACATCAGAGAACTTGGCGGTCAATTGACGACAGAAATGCTCCAAATGAGCCCAATAATCTCGGTTGAATCCTTCGCCTACTTGTGGTGCAATGTTGGTCAAGTAAAAGGTCTCGTTCATGGAAACTTGGCTATTCTTGACATCAGCAGCTGGTACCATGTGTCCACGATCAAACCCGCTTCTAAAATAGTCGTTGAGCTTGGCTTGGAATTGAGGTGGAATATGATCGTCTTCTTTAAAGGTGGATTTTTGACGATCTACATCATCGCCTCGTTTCAAACTGGCTGCAGTCAAATGTTCTGCTACCCAGTTAGGGTTGCGATCACGACGGTTGTAGGAAGTGACATAAGCGTTACGGTATACAATGTCGCTTACTGGACCGGGAAATCCAAAGGGCAAAATGGTTCTGGCCTTTTCCATGTTGCTCAGGTTGGGTCCTCCAACTGAAGCAGAGGTTTGAGTGGATGGTGGTGATGGTGGTGGTGGTGGTCTATTGACAGGCACATTGACAGCAGGACGAACAGCAGGCTTTTGGGTGAACTTTTGATAGGCTGCAAAGGAAACAACACCAAGTGCTGCTCCTCCTAATACTAGAGTAGCTTTTTCTGCGGTTGCCATGGTGATGTGTGTGGGATAAACGAAAGAAAAGAAATTTAAAGTTTGGGACCTGGATAAATGTTGATAGGTGGCTTGATATAGCCCCGCTCTTGTGATTCGTCCCTTGCTTGCCCCTTTGATCCACCTGTGCGTATTGTGTGATTCAATCATGGAGATGCTTTATTTTGTTTTAAAGGGGTATTTGATTAGCAAAAAAGATAAGTATGTAAGGTGGATATAAACAATAAAGAGTGGAGCCCATTTTTACAGTTTGGTTTCTTGTCTGGGTCCTGACCCATTGGGATCTAAGGATACATTGAGTGAATACCACATTAGCAACATCATTGGCATTGCATTTTCTTACCTAGCCATGTCCGCATTCTATTCATTGCACTTGTTGCACTGGATTCACTGGCACTTCTTGCACTGCTTGCAGATCCACTGCCACCACCAGCACCACCCGCTGCTGCCCCACTTGCAGAAGCATTACTCGAAGCGGCCGTTTTTCGGTCCATCATGATATAGTGCATCTGCATTCTGAGTCCATGGCAGATGGCTCTCAGGCTCTGTAACTCTTCCTGCAAACGGAACGTCTCTGTCATCAATGCCATATTCTGCTTCAATTCCAAAGAGGCAATGTTGGCTGATAGTGTCTCCAATTCGTTATTCATGCGCTGATTTTCCGATAAAACAGATTCGTTGCGTGCTTCTTCTGGTATATCTGGATCTGTCATGAAATGCCCCGGAAACATCAAATCCAATTGCTGCGTTAAGCTCTCGATGTGCTGTCGTGACTCAGACTGCTGTCTTTTCAATGATTCGTTCTCTCGATGCACCTGTTGCAGCTCATTCAACAAAGCTTTCTCGGATTGCTGTTGCTTGTACAAGTAATGCTTGATAGATTCGTATGGACAAGTGGATAAATGAGCTGCCAGCACTTGTCGCTGATCTGTCCAGTTGCATCCAAACTCTTCATGCGTGCATTTGATCTTGAATTGAGGGCATTCGTTGATATGTGAAACATGTTCAGATCTGGGTCTTGAAGTGTCACAGTACTGGCAAGTGATGATCTCGGAGGGGCAGAGATTGTAGTGATCCTGTATCCACATACGGCATCAGCAATGCGGATCATACAAAGAAGGTGAGAAATGGCTTACCTCGAGCTCAAAAGCACGCAGCTTCTTTTTGCACATATTGCATTCGAGTATTCTATATTTGCAAGTCTCTGCATGTGATTGTAAATCCTTCTTCAGCAATAGCTCTTTGCACTCTTCCAATTCGCACGGTGCCATGGTATATTCACAATCATTCTTCAAATGTGATTCGATAAATTGGCGTTGTCCTACGTGGGGACATCCTTGTTCATGGCGAGGACAGTAAACGAGTAGTTCGTTCACCATATTACTAATAATCTTGGCTGCTGGTTCAAAATCGTCTTTTCCAAGTGATGTTCTATCAATGGGACATACAGGTGAAGCTTCTATTGCTTGGAATATGCAGTGTTGACAGAATGTATGCCTGAGCAAGTACCTTAGTAACAAGCTCTTTTTTCCCCACTCTAGCTAACCTAGCCCACTTACCCACATCGAGATATCACTGGGTCAATGAATGGATTCTGACATATACAACATATTAAATTGTCATTGGTGGCACCGACAAAACGGAGCGTTCTCAAGTCGACTTGCAAACCCTCTGTCATTTGTTTGTTGGATATGTAGAGAAAGTGGAGAGAGAGAGAGAGAAAGAGCAAAATTCATAATGCTCTTTTTTTTTTAATTTTCTCACATGCAGCAGGTGTGAAGCTTCAAATGACGCCAAAAAAAGGACCAGTAATATGGGATTGACATGTGCTAAACTTATAAAGAAAATGTAAATCCGTACCTTGAGAAGATATAACTTACGCAGGGCTGAATCAGGTTTGGCTGCAGAGGACATATTGATGTGAAAATCGTCTACGCGTATTGATCAAGACCTACATTTCGTTGATGTTAGTGCCAAAAATGTGTCGTCTATCCATAAGTGTGCAGCTCATCCTGCCGTACTGATAGACGGATCTCTTGAGGCACGTAGCACTCCATGGCAGCCAGGAGTGTTTCGAGCAATATCTATCCTCGATATCAATTCAGGGCCACCAGTTTCCTAGAACCCAAATGCCACTGGACGTTTTTATCTTAACTTTTAGGAGGTTTCTTAACTCTAGTGCTCAAGCAACGTATTTTCAGATTACCAGTAATCCTGTAATACTTTGTCTGGAAGAGTGCCAAGTAGTTTGGCACCATTGGACATGCTTCGAATTACGCCACGATAAAGATTCGGACCGTAGGGAGTGCATAGAAACCGCACATAGCAATGCTAGTGTATTAGCGGAGATTAGCATTAGCTTCCTGTATTAAAGATGCAAGCAAATGTATGTTTAAATGAATGAAAAGAATGGTATATAAGCAGTACTGTCTATAAGATATCAATTTAACATCATAGGTCTAGTCTCACTGCTTGAGTTTGACGCGTGCTTCTGCAACCAAATTAGCCCAAACATGATCATATCACCTAAAATGAAATCACTGGTGGATGCGATGATCAGACCCTCTTTGATCACCAGCTTGTTTGATCTGCTGTGCGCTCTCTTCCGATATTAATTAAAGAGTAGTTGTTTGCTGAGCGAGTACTTAGCGATGTCTTTCATGCTGAATTACCACACCTAAAAGCATCCGCATGTTCTTAGACCAATGTAACTGTCGCTTGACATGCCCGTCAATTGATCTAGTACCGAAAAAAAAAGCTTAGATAAACAACATGGCGCAAATCGGGAGCATGCGAATACTGATCATCTGTGCCTTTCATATCAAGAGCAACACTTAAGCCACTAAATAGTGCGGGTGCACATCCTTTTTGGCATGAAAAAACAAACCCAAACTTCCCATGTCATTGGCAAGAAAATAAATAAGCTGACGGCTTTTAATAGTGTATTAGATGGAAGCCGCTTCATAATTGGCTCATTATTATAAAATGGCAAAAAGATTTAATGTTTGGAGCAAGGTTAAAAAGAGAAATTTTCATAATAATAACTTCCTTTCACTTAATATCCTTCATATAAAAAAGTTTATTTTCTAAATTCAAGATGGCTAAAGAGAAAATTCAAAAGAAATCACGTAAGTTTTGCTCTTTCTTGTGCCCGCAAAAGCGTGTTGCTCATAAGAAAAACTCGTGTAAATGTAGCAAAGAAGATGAGTCCCTATAACCAGTTCATGAAGGTAAGCCGTTTTGTCTAGATGGACGTATCAATTGGTACTCAAACGCCCTCTTGCTCTAGACTGAACTCGCCAAGGTTAAGGAAGCCAATGCTGGTATTACTCACAAGGATGTAAGTACATTTGCTATATGATTGACAACCCAATGTCTTGTTCTGAATGGAAATTTTCCTTTTTCCAAGCACATACATTGCGTGTTGTTTTTCCACTCTTTACGTAAGAGAGGAAAAATTTTCAGATGTTATATCATCATACCGCTACCAAACATTCGCTAATATACACTTGTTTATAATATAGGCTTTCAAGTTGGCTGTAAATATATCATTGATTGTCGTGTGTTTGTAGCCTGAGGTTTAATTAACGCAATTCTTCTGTTTAGGCTCAAAACTGGAGCAAGGCTCCTGAGAACCCCAAGAACAAGAAGGAGGACAAAAAGGAGGACAAGAAGGAGGAAAAGGCTGCTGAAGCCACTGAAGAGAAATAGACTTCTCCACTCCATCACTATCATTTTTCATTATCTTTGTCAATACGCTTATTCTCTTTTACAAATAAATCCCTTTTTTTTTTTATGAGTTAAATCATTGCTGTGTGAAATGTACAATTTTAATTAAATTTAAGAGTTTTGATCTTGCTTTCGATCATTGTTGGTATCTTCAAAACTAGGTCGATTTGTGGATGAGGATGGGTCTGTCTCGCTGTCTTCGCTGTGTATATTATTGGCGTACATGGATGCTTTGAAGAAGGTATAGACGAGATTCATCTTTTGTTCGACTTGTCTTAATTTTTCAATGGCTTGCTTTGTCTCTACATTGTTCACTCTTTCTATCGTCGCATTGAGCTAAACATTGGATGAGTTAATTGATTCGTTTCATTGTCTAGTCAAGCAAACAACCAAAAAAAAAAAAAAAAAAAACCTTGTTTATGTTCTCTATCAACTGCTCTGTTTCTGTAAGGATGGCTTCTTGATAAGTCACCATGTTGTCGAAAGAGTGAATTGAACGCGAGAACAACGCAGACGCGAGATCTGGAAATACGAAATCCATGTCATTGTGACCATTCAGCTTCTTTTTTCTTTCCAGTGGATTGCCATCCTACCATTCTTTGATAATCATGGCTGCTGTAGTAGAACCTCTAACCATGTTTATTGTGGTCCGAAAGGATCTTGCAAAGGTACGCAATGCGCTTAGCTTTTTTTATGGCAATTTTGATTGAACATGCTTGATAGAATCTCCAATGGTCAACAGGCAGGTAAAAAAAAAAAAAAAAAAAAAAAAAAAAAAAAAAAAAAAGAGAGAGAGACGGCACAGTATATGGAGAAGTAGTATTTACTTATGCAAATTGGTTCACAGCGTAATGACACAGGCTTGCCATGCTGCCACCGCCATCTTACACATCACGCGCGAGGATGAGAATACAAAAGAATACCTTTCAGATCTAGACAATATGCGAAAAGTGGTTCTTGAGGTAATTTACAGACTGTCGCCACCAATGATTTGACTAATGTTGAGTCTCTGCAGACCAAAAACGAAGGCTCCTTGGAGAAACTAGCTACCATTCTTACAGAACATCAAGTACCCTACAAGAAATGGATTGAACAGCCAGAGAACATCCCTGCTGCCTTGGCAACAGCACCTTTACGCTCCAGAAGCCCAGAGGTACTGGAAGCATTCAAGAAATGCTGCTCTCTTTACAGATAAAGCAGTCCAAGAGTGATGGGCAATGGATCCAAATCATATAAATGACAATAAAAAGTTTTTACTTGGTCTCTACTTGTATATGAAAAGAAGCTTCGTTCGTCTTTTTCGTAGTAATTCCATTCAATACAACGCCTCAAAAATTATGTCTACCTCAGCAACTTCCGAAATCGATATCACTCAATACAACACTGTAACAGAAGGAAAAGCTACCATTCTTTTCCCCAAGAAGAATGAGGTCTTTTATAATCCTGTTCAACAGTTCAATCGTGACATGTCCATTGCTGCTATTCGCACCTGGAGTGAGATCTACAATCAAGAGAAGGCTGAGCGCATTGAAAAGAGACTTGCAAAGGCCAAAGGTATGTGCACACTTCATGGCGCAATCAAATGTCAATTTTAACGCATTGAAATCAGATGAAGAATCTATCGAGAAATTGCAAAAGGTTTGTAACCAACATACATTCCAGGAAACCATCTATTCACAGTGAAACCACAACAGTCTTTGGATGATGTCAAGACTTCCAACAACTTTGTCGTCCTCGAGGCACTTGCTGCTAGTGGTTTGAGATCCGTCCGTTATGCTAAAGAAATCCCGAGATTAAAGCAGGTTGTCTGTAACGACATTGAATTAGACGCAATGGAAGCTATCAAGCGTAATGTGAAATACAATGGATTAACAGAGGAATTAGTAAAGCCCAACCATGGTGATGCTATGCGTGTCATGTACGATTGTGTTGGCACTGATAACAAGTTTGATGTTATTGATTTGGACCCCTACGGAAGTGCTGCTCCTTTTGTGGATGGTGCTGTTCAAGCTGTTTCTGAGGGTGGTTTGCTGTGTGTCACTTGCACTGATCTGGCCATTCTTGCTGGCTCAATGCATCCCGAAACATGGTAAGATCAGAGAGATGGGGCTACAAATGGACACATTTTGACTGACAGATCCCATCTAGTTTTGGTAAATATGGTGGTATGCCTTTGAAAAACATGTTTCCCCACGAAATGGCTCTTCGTTTAGTGTTACAAATGCTGCAGACTTCAGCTGGTCGTTACAAGCGCCATATTGTTCCTCTCGCATCATGCAGCATCGATTTCTATTTGCGAGTATTCGTGCGTGTATATACATCACCCAAAGAAGTCAAAAAATCTGCTAGTAAAATGGCCATTGTCTACGAATGTTCGGGATGTCATGCCTTCTCCACACAGCCTCTCGGTAAAATCAGTGTCAAAGATAATGGTGGTGAGAAGCACACACCTGCTACAGGCCCTTCTGTCAACAGTCTCTGTGAGAATTGTAACAGCACACATCACATCGGCGGTCCTGCTTGGGGCGATAAGATCCACGACGATGAATTTGTAGCCAAGATGTTGCAACATGTGAAGAACAACGAATCCAGCTATGGCACTGCTAAGCGCATGATTGGCATGCTGTCTGTTATCAAGGAAGAGATCCATGTACCTTTCTATTGGACACTCGCAAGATTGTGTGGTACTTTGCATTGTAATAGTATTCCCATCTTGGATCTTTTCTCTGCTATCTTGAATGCTGGTTATCAAGTGTCTGCTGCTCATGCTGGTAAGCAATCTATCAAAACCGATGCACCTTCGCCTGTCGTTTGGGATATTATGAGAGCTTGGGTTAAGAAGAATCCTGTCGTGATGAACAATATTCCAGAAAACTCACCTGCAAGAACCCTTCTTGCCAAAGAACCTACAATCACTGTTGACTTCACAAGGCATCCAAAGGCTGTTTCTGAATCTAGATCAGAGCATTTAGTGCGCTACCAAGTTAACCCCACTGCCAATTGGGGACCTAAAGCTAGAGCAGGTCAAAAGAGAAAAACTGACGAACAAGTCTTTGAATAAACCCTTTCGACCTATTCAATGTTGTAAATCTAATTTGAACCTCAGTTGTGTGAGAGAACAATCTTTTGTATATCTTACCTCTTTTTCTCTGTTTTCCTCCTTCTTCTTTTTGTTTCTTATTACTATATCCAATAATCAGCATGTCAACAGGTCAACACAAATTTCAATCTTTCCAAACCATGACGGGGGCTTCAACCCGAGACCAAACTATCGAGGAACGTTACGGTATCCCTGAGAACTTTTTAGAGATTGAAGTAAAAAATCCTCAAACACATGGTTAGTATTTGTAGTTTATTGCCAAGCTTTCAGGCAGCATGCAAGTTGGTAAGGTATTGATAGTCTGTTGTAGGATTTGGCCGCAAAATGTATACCGATTACGAGATTCTTTGCAGAGTAAGTAGCTGTTATATTATTGAGGATGAGATTAGACGCTGATGGTTCGATTGTAGACAAATATCCCGGCTTTCAAGTTGAAACAGTCTGCAGTTCGCAGAAGATACAGTGATTTCGAATGGTTCAGAGATGTTTTGGAGCGTGAATCGACAAGAGTCAACATTCCCCCTTTACCAGGAAAGGTTTTCACAAACAGATTCGCTGATGATGTTATTGAGCAACGCAGAGAGGGTTTAGAGAGATTCCTACAAATGTAAGTTTGGGTTGATGAAGGTTTCTTAGCACCTGTATTCATTTAAAATTTATAGTGTTGCTGGACATCCTTTATTACAGACTGGTAGTAAAGTGCTTGCTGCTTTTATTCAAGACCCAAATTTCAGTCGTGATAACTACAATTATTAATTTACCCTTCTCTCATCTTTTTTTTTTTTTTTTTTCATAATCTCCTTCTGCCATCACACCTTAAACGTTATATTACATTGATATATTTATATATGTAATGAAATGCTGTATAAAAATAATAATATTGCTGCTTTTCCTTCTTATTAGAGAGTATCATCAGATGTTTTTCTTTTGTCATTAAATTTGCTGAGCAATCTAAATCTCGAGCCGTAAAAGCTGGTAGTTGCTCAAGATACTCCATCATCTCTTATATACTCGCAACGTGACAGACAGTTCTGCCATGCCGTACAGCCTATTTTCTTCGCCTTTGGAAAACAGCACACGTACAGCTATAAGCAATAGACTGCCGAATTCATGGCTCCATGAAACGCCCATGTTAAATGTTCCTACGATGAAGAGGTTGCCACACAAACGGTCAGTATAGGGCGGTATCACGTGACAAAAACTTTTTTTTTGTTTGTCTGGAATACATCCACTATGATCTGCATTCCGACAGTTCATCCAGTTACCAGATTTAGATATAAACTGTATGTACACTGGATTAGATGTACGATATCGATTTATACTATGAGAAGATATGGACTTCAGATACGCTAGTACTATAAGATTCATACTATATAAGATATAGGCTATAGATGGCACCACGGACATGGATGGCACTATAGACTTATACTTGTATTCCGACATTGACTACGGATGTTTACCATATCTGGATAGGCACCAAGATTAATGCAATATGAGCTTGTTGCTTCAGATGTGCACTTCATGATCCACGCTATAAGACACATGCTTATATCCGTGATACTAGCTACAGATACTTTATGTACTACAGACTTGTACTATATATGAGACATGCTATAGACATGCATACGATATGCTATAGACATGCCATATATCCAGATACATGCTAAAGATGTATGCTTAGCGATATACACTCAGATATGTACTATTAATATAGACTAAGAAGACTGTACCTATCGGATACATGCTGCTAGATCGATATTAATTATCCTTATAGAAAGGATAGATCAGGGTACTTCGGATGAGAGTCTAATTATTCATCCAGACAGAGCTAAATCATGATTAGCTTGCTGGAGTTGTCTTTTAGCATGATTAGACATTAGTTGATCTGAGTTGACTTATTTGTTAATCTAATTAATAGAACTTTTATCCATTGTTATAGTATATAAGAAGGATCATCTACCTCGCCAGTAGAGAGACTTCAGTTTACTTTACACCTGTCAGTTTGATAATAAAATATACCTTTATCAAGTTGACATTACTGTTTTTTTTAATCTTTTTTTTCCGTGAATTTTAGTCTATCAAGCCTCAAATTCCACACCTCCTTCGAAGACGATGATGAAGGTGATGCAGTTAATAGTAAAACTGATGACGATTGCAGTGAAATCAGGTTTAATGGATTTCACAAAAAAAATAAAGCAAAGGTAAAATACAATAGAAATCAACTGTATTTTATTTTGTGTATAAAATGAACTGAAGATCCTGGAATTGAGTAAAAAAAAGAAGAGTATTTATACATTTGCATCTAGCTTGTAGGATTAGTGATGATAGAGAGCAATAGGTGCTGCTATTGCGATATCTGGCAAATGTTGTTGATTTTTGATTTAAAGTGGTAATCAATGCAGGAGCACTGGCCATAAGGGTCGATTTGAGTAACCTTGATGGGCTTGGGTGAGCTATCGTCATAGCATGATTTAATGTAACCTTGATGGTTTAAAGTGTGATGTTTGTTATTGAAGCATGGAATCCTTTATCTGGGATATTGTGCAACTATGGCAGCAGGGCATAGTTGTCATATTTGAATATGCTTGTTATTGATTTAATTCTATTTGGATAAAGATACCATCACCTATTACGACCATCATGGGTGTGATTGAATACACTGTGATCAGGAGTGATTCATTCACACGATGTGCGATATAAGCGTGTATCTTTACTTTAGTATTTTTAAATGGGTTTTTGATGTACATTTGAGCGCTTTCATTAATAATAGATCCAAATAGCATGAATTTGAATGAGTGCTATTTGATGAACTTTGGTTTTCAATTAAGTTGCGTTTGGGTGGCTATTTCATTACAACGATAATGCTGCCAATGCAGTTGAAACTGAAATCGATGGCGATGATGTCGAACAAGAAGTTACAAGGCCTATTACCACCATTAGAAGAGCCCAGCAAAACATTAGCGTAATGCAATTTTATGTTCATCGATTGCAAGTGAGATCCAACGCAGGAATGCTGCATTATTTCGGCCGGCTACTACTCCATCAATATGTAGTGGACATGTATGTGAAGGTTGAACATCGACGTTTGGAATATCTACGAAATAACCAGGGATCGTTAAGAACAGAGCTGTATTCAGGGCTTACAGATGCAGCGGTACCTGATAGCACCATCTCCACTGAGGAGATTGGTAAGCAAATTATTTTACCCTCATCACCTACTGGATCACCAAGATCAATGCAGCAGTTATATCAGGATTCAATGGCAATGGTTTCTTCATTGGGTAAACCAAGCTATTTCATAACATTTACCTGCAATCCAAACTGGCCCGAAATTGTCAATGAATTACGCAACGGTGGTTTGAGCCCAACTGACAACAGACCGGATCTGTGTGCACGAGTTTTCGACATGAAGCTCAAGGAGTTGATTTCTGATATTAAGACAAAACCATACATCTTTGGTAATGTCATTGGCTTTTACTCATGTCGTTGAATTTCAGAAACGTGGCCTGCCACATGCTCATATGGTGATTATTGTGGATGAACCGAGCAGACCTACTCTTGAAAAGTATGATAAGTATGTCAGTGCCGAACTCCCAGATCAAAGCAAGCACCCCAAAGCGTATGCTACAGTCGTTAGAAACATGATGCATACTCCATGCGGAAAAAACATCAATAAAAAAAGGCCATGCTTAGATGATAATTTCAAGTGCACCAAGCAATATCCAAAGCAATACGCCGAAGAGACTTTCATCGATTCAAAAGAATTTGTTCATTACGAACGACGAAGTCAACCAAGAAGCATGCCTGTCAAATTTGGGGATTATTATGCAGATAATCGATGGGTCGTACCTCATAACTTATACTTGGTGACAAAGTATGATGCTCATATCAACGTTGAAATTTGCGCAGGAGCCCAGGCAATCAAATATCTTCACAAATATATCACAAAGGGTAGTGACAAATCTCAAGTCAAATTAAGTAGAGACCAAGCCCAAGATGTCAATATCACAACCAACGGCAATACTGCCACTTCTACTATGACAGCAGCATCCACCTCTACGGTCACATCATCTGCTCCTACAGTAGGGCAGCCTCAAGAAGATAATAGCGATAGAGACGAGATCTCAACTTGGGTCAATGCCAGATACATTTCCACGTCTGAAGCTTGCTGGCGCTTACTTGGAAAGAGTTTACACTCTACTTTTCCGTCAGTCACTCGACTGGCAGTTGATCTTCCAGATCAGCACAGGGTGTACTTTAACAACACTACTATTGCCAATGTCGTAAATGCTGCCACAGCAAAGAAGACTACTCTGCAAGCATTTTTTGAATTGAACGCATCAGGAGACGTCTTTGCGCAGAATTTGCTTTATATTGATGTCCCAAGACATTCTTCATTCGACAAAAAGCAGAAAAAATGGGTAAAAAGAAGGCGAGGCATCAACAGCCAGAACCGTGTTAAAGGGATAGGCAGAATGTATTTCGTGCCTCCAAGTGCTGCTAATATGGAGAAATACTGCATGCGTCTACTTTTATTGCATGTTCGTGGCCCTCAAAGCTTTGATAATTTAAAAAACGTCCATGGTGTTCAATATGTCACATTTCGTGAAGCTGCTCAATCCATGGGACTCTTAGCAAACGAGGATGAATGGCATTTTTGTCTGGATGAAGGATATGCGATGATAAGAACTGGATCCTCTCAGGTGCGAGATCTTTTTGTAACCATTCTGATATTTTGCACTATCTCCACCTACAAACAACTATGGGATGATCACAAGGTTCAACTGTCTGAAGACTTTATTCATGAAATTCAACAATCTCAAGCTGTTCCACAAGAATTGACTGATGCTCAGCTGGAATTTTGCTATCAAAAGGCATTGACTGACATTAGTAGAAAATTAATGACGCATGGAAAATCAGTCAAGAATTATCCTGAGCTGCCCCAAATCGATGAATCTGTTCTCAATCAGTAGGATGAAGAGCTTCGATCATTATTTGATCGAGGTAGTAGTTGGGCATAATCTGGAGACTTTGGCTACTGAAGTTCGAATTTACGAGGAAAGGATCAACGCTGATCAGCTTCAAATATACAACACTGTGCTTAATTCTGTAAACAATCCTGGCCTTGGTATCCCTACATGTTTCTTCATTGATGGTCCCGGTGGTACTGGAAAAACGTATCTGTATCATACTCTTCTCACTAAGGTTAGAGCAGAATCAGGAATTGCTTTGGCAAGTGCTTCTTCAGGTATCGCAGCAACTCTTTTACCAGGTGGTCGGTCGTACTGCTCACAGTACTTTCAATATACCTCTCAAGACAGACCAAACATCAGCCTGCCACTTCTCAAAACAATCAAACACTGCTAAACTTTTGAAGGAAGCAAAGCTGATTATTTGGGATGAAGCACCAATGACTCACAAGCACGCATTTGAGGCTGTAGACAGATCGCTTCATGATTTGATGTCCTCAGTACATCCTTCTTATGCTGGAAAGCATTTTGGTGGAAAAGTCGTTGTTCTTGGAGGGGATTTTCGTCAAGTTCTCCCGGTAGTCAAGAAAGGTAGAAGGGCAGATGCAGTTGCAGCCTCTTTGAAGGCATCGTACTTGATGTCTCATACTAAAAGTCTCAGACTGACTCAAAATATGAGACTCACCAACGATGAAGGCTCTTTCTCATCTCAATTCGGTTCTAACGATTTCGCTCAATACTTGCTCCGTATTGGTGAAGGATCTGACCAACATCAATTTGGTGATACTCTGGCCATTGACCCCCATTTGGATTGTAGTTACATTGAAAGCTACAGCGAGATTATTGAAATTGCTTTTGGTAATGTATCTATGATGTCTTCACCGACGTCCTTTATAGACACAACTATCCTGGCAGCAACGAATGCGGTGATGGATCAGATAAACGATCTAGCTCTGGTAGCATTTTCTGGAGAATCTGTTGTATATCTATCCAACGATGAACATATCATTGATTCAGGGTCTCCGTCTAATACACCTGTTGAGTATCTGAATAGGTTGAAACCTTCTGGAATGCCTCCACATGAACTAAAGCTGAAAGTCAACCAGCCTATCATGTGTCTTCGAAACATCAATCCAAGACAAGGCCTATGCAATGGAACCCGTCTTATAGTCAGAAATTTGATGAGAAATACGATTGAAGCCGAAATTGCATGCGATAGCCACCAAGGGAACTTTGTATACATTCCAAAAGTTTCGCTGCACAGTGACCAAGACACCGCAGAACTCGAGGGAAAGCTGTCAAGAACGCAATTTCCAGTGCAAAGCGCCTTCGCTATCACTATAAACAAAGCTCAAGGGCAAACCCTCCGCAATGTTGTCGTTTCTTTGCTGGACCCCGTTTTCTCCCATGGACAGTTGTATGTTGCTCTATCAAGAGTAACAACATTGAATCATCTCAAAATTGTTTTACAAAAGGCTGAAAACGAACAATCAAGACAAACTATAAACGTTGTCTATCAAGAAATTCTTTCTTAAAAATGCAAAGTTTTTCATTTAATAAAGTTTCTTACATTTTAGCTTTTATCTATTCGTGGTATTAGCCAAAGGCCCGCGGCAGCGCGAGCCGCCTGAACGTAGGTTGGTTTCCACCGAAGCGAAACGTAGGTCAGGAAACCACCCGAAGTGTCGAAAGGCTCGTATTATATAGTAAAAATCTTATAGTACTAGCGTATCTGAAGTCCATATCTTCTTATAGTATAAATCGATATTGTACATCTAATCTAGTGTACATATACTTTATATCTAAACCTGGTAACTGGATGAACTGTCGGAATGCAGATCATAATAGTGGATGTATTTCACAGAAAGATTCCGTCTTAGAATTAGAATCAAAACATCTATCACTTAGAAACTAAGTGCCGTACAATGCAGAACATCTGGGTCATCAGACAGGACTGTAATCTACTTACACCTTTGGAAACGCAGCCTACTACGCCCACTTTTTAGGTCGAATCTTGTTCAAAGCTAGCCATTTTCAAGCACGAATAACTCATGCTACAAAGCGTTTTGGGCGCTTGAAATAGCACCAAATAACACTTCTTGGCTACACCTTACCTACTGATGCTTTATCTCAATTTTTTTTAGGTCATTGCAAATTCATGAAAATCCTCATTTTTTCATGAGTATTTGTAAAGGAAAATTCTTGAAAATCAAACGATCGCGTTTTTCACCCCAAAAGTGAAGACTTTTGCTATAATACATATTAGGTCAGATTAATTGTAAAGATGAAATGCAACATTAGAAGTTCTTTCTATGAGGCTTACATATGCTAGATCTGGACATGTTCACAGAAAACCTGTTTTCATATTTTTACAAATTGCTCATTATTTTCGGCCTAAAAGCTGGATGCAATCAACACTATGCGATGCGGCTTCTTTAGTTCTCTAAAAATGCATTAGAAAGTAGGGTGTCTCGACGACAACTTTCATAGTCAAACTTAGCAAAAACATTTAAAGGATGTGAGATCAAGTCAAGTTTGAACACGAAAATACCATTGCACAATTTCAAATTAAATTACCGCAGTTACGGCTGCTACGGCAGAGAACTGAGACCAAATTTACTGGTTGTGACGTCGGATAGGGCGCCCTCTGATTTTTCCATACCATCGTTTTTTATCCTTTTTGCAAAACACGTTTAGTATCAAACCATACCTGTTTTGGGACCCTTTTGATTGAAAATAACACTCTAGCTTCTGATAACACGGCCTTGCACAGTCAAAAGTACTTGATACTGCTTCTTTGAAGTGGAATACAGTAAGTACCATTCGATAACGAGCACAGAAAGATGTAGAACAAGCACTAATCGAATTTGTTTATTAGGTTTCGATAGTTTTTTTTTGCCTGTTTGACGTGGGTGCTGCTGCCATCACTTCTCTGCTATATTTGCTGTCTGCTTTTTTGGTCTATTATGTCTGGTAGCGGCTTCTTGATCCCTATCTCGGGCGGTTGTTTCGTTAATCTGTCTGGTCTCTGGTGCCACTCGTTCTTCGGTTTTTCTACGCTGTTGTTGTTGCTGCTAGTATTGCTGCTGGTGTTACTTCTGATCTTGCTTCTGGTCTTGCTTTTGGTCTTACTGATGGTCTTGCTTCTGGTCTTGCTTCTGGTCTTGCTTCTGGTCTTGCTTCTGGTCTTGCTTCTGGTCTTACTGATGGACTTGCTTCTGGTCTTACTGATGGTCGTACTGATGGTCTTACTGATGGTCTGGCTTCTGGTGTTGCTGCTGGTGTTGCTGCTGCTGCTAATACAGTCTTTCTGGTCTACTGTCTCTGGTGCATGCTCGTTATGTGGTGTCGCTCGTTCCTCGGTTTTTTTTACGGTGCTGGTGTTACTGCTGCTGCTGATAATATGGTCTTCCTTGATCTACTGTGTTTGGTGCAAGCTCGTTGTCTGGTCTACCTCTGGTGATTGTGTATCCTCTGGTCTATCTGTGGCTGTGGTAAGTCGTAAGTATCTTATTTCTTCTGGTAGCAATAATATAAAACTTCTTTGAACGCTTATATTATTGCTTCCTTTCTCGTGATAATGCATTCATGATGTTTGCCTTGTTGCGCTTTTTTCTTCTTCTTTTTCTTTTGTTGGTAGTGTTTCCTCTGTAGCTTTACATGAAACAGCATTAGTCATTATGTTGTAGCGCAAACTTATAATACCACTGTTGCTTTTGCAGTTGTGCGTATGTGTGTCATGTTGCTTTACATCCGACTATTATTGCTACCATGCACGTTGCTCATGCATGCATTTTTCTTGCAACAGCAACGAGCTTTTTTAAACATCTTTGATGTTGTGTTTGTTATGCTTTTCTTTGACTCGCTTCGTGTGAGTGTCTCTTTTTTATCTACATACTACTATACTCTTATAGCATTATGTTCTTTTCTTTTTTCTTTTATTATTATTATGTTTCTTTTGAAGCATACCTTTTTTTACGTTGTGTGGATATGCCTATCATTGAAGCTCAACAAGACTCTATCCGAGGCTAAGAGGTAGATAGGCTGCCTCCATTTGGTTATCACTACTTACTTTAGTGATGATTGAAGGTCTCAATGCCTGAATTTAAAGCTAGGTGGTGTAAGTAAGGCATGCTCTAGCACCTGAGGGAGATTTGATGATAGTAACAGCTATATTGCTATATAGCGGAGCTTAAAATTTTGCCTCACATCAAAACAGGGGGAAACCCTCGCAAAAATTTTTTTAGGTTAGCGGAGTTTTCAAGCGATTTAATTGGCTGAGGGATTGAAAGAGAAAAGGTCTACAACTAGTTGATTTTCTGTTGATCTGCCATTCAACATTATTGTGTCTTTTGTAATAATAAAAACGTAATCAAACGGAAACAATTCAAATCCTTCTTTGTTCAAGGGTATTATAAGGTGCGATCATTGAATTTATAATCCATTAAATAATTTTATGTGAGCGATGTTTTTTTATTTGTATTTTGTAAGGGAAATCATATAATAGACACTACAGCAGTGTAATGAAATAGCCACCCAAACGCAACTTAATTGAAAACCAAAGTTCATCAAATAGCACTCATTCAAATTCATGCTATTTGGATCTATTAATGAAAGCGCTCAAATGTACATCAAAAAACCATTTAAAAATACTAAAGTAAAGATGCATGCTTATATCGCACATCGTGTGAATGAATCACTCCTGGTCACAGTGTATTCAATCACGCCCATGATGGTCGTAATAAGTGATGGTATCTTTATCCAAATAAAATCAAATCAATAACAAGCATATTCAAATATGACAACTATGTCCTGCTGCCATAGTTGCACAATATCCCAGATAAAGGATTTCCATACTTCAATAACAAACATCACACTTTAAACCATCAAGGTTACATTAAATCATGCTATGACGACAGCTCACCCAAGCCCATCAAGGTTACTCAAGTCGACCCTTATGGCCAGTGCTCTTGCATTGATTACCACTTTAAATCAAACATCAACAACATTTGCCAGATATCGCAATAGCAGCACCTATTGCTCTCTATCATCACTAATCCTACAAGCTAGTTGCAAATGTATAAATACTCTTCTTTTTTTACTCAATTCCAGGATTTTCAGTTCATTTTATACACAAAATAAAATACAGTTGATTTCTATTGTATTTTACTATTGCTTTATTTTTTTTGTGAAATCTATTTAAACCTGATTTCACTGCAGTGCCATCTATAGCCTATATCTTATATAGTATGAATCTTATAGTACTAGCGTATCTGAAGTCCATATCTTCTCATAGTATAAATCGATATCGTACATCTAATCCAGTGTACATACAGTTTATATCTAGATCTGGTAACTGGATGAACTGTCGGAATGCAGATCATAGTGGATGTATTCCACACAACTAACATTTTTGCCATGTCTCACTTTAGCTGGTTATACTGTGATTAAAATAAAGTCCAACCATAAGGCTTTTATGTTTCTGTAATTCCTATAAGCTGTTCTATTGAACGCAGTATGGGGTAGATTTGTTTTCTTAGTTTTGGCAATACACTGGGTAAAAATCAAGATTATTTGAACGAACGGGACATTTTTCCCCCTACAGTATTTCTACGATCGATAATTACTTAATCAATAGAACTTTCGAGTAGATATAATACTTGATATAGCAACTAATAATCAGATCAATGTCTGCTGCTATCAGTTTCCAGAACCTTCGAGTATGTGCTGGCGCCTTTTAGTCGCTTTTTTCAAATTTGGCTTAAACCTAAATTTAGGCACGACAAAAATGTCAGGGTAGAAGGGTATTCTGACAGTGATTTAGATCTGCAGGATATCATTGACAGACTAAACACAAACAAGAATAAGAAGCGCAGGTTTAAACCTAGAGCGCCAGCTACCAGGAACATTAAACAGCGATTAACCTGGATAGCGCACAACATTACACAAACTATATTGGATAAAATCAATGTTCAAATCTAATATTAATAAAGCACCTTTTTTATCCATTCAACTAAAAGGCTATATACATTCCTGCATAATCCCTACATCTATATCTATATCTATCTCGATCAGATCTCAGATTGCATATACTATCTCTACGTATTCGCATCTGACAAAATAAGTTGAGGGGCTATGGCCCAATGGATAAGGCGTCTGACTACGAATCAGGAGATTCCAGGTTCGACCCCTGGTAGCCTCAACTTCATTTTATATAATTTTTACTTAATAACGTCTCACGTAATGTTCAAGTTTTTGCCCTTCTTGTATTGCCATCTGCAGAGATATAGTTTCAGACCAAACTTGGCAGGATTTATATAAAGAAGTATTTCCGAGATTGAATATAACCTTTGATAATCTTAAAATTAATTCGATATTAATATTTCCTAAATACTGGGTATTCACAAAGTCTGGTTATACCTGACTGATGTATCATTTCTAAACCGGATCTCCAAATGTGTAGAAACAAGCAGTTCAAGCACCGATCACATCAGATCATAAACTTTGACATGAAACAGGATTCAGTTACGATCCATATCATGGCATGTTCAGGATAATAGATCCAATCTATTATCCTATCACGCAAACCAACCCATCTAATACCTTATCCTCACATCAAATCCCTTAATTCGAATAGTATATAAACCCTCTTATTTTCAATGTAATAAACGATATTCTTTACCTGATTAATTTCATGCTCTTTTTTATAAATAATTTATTTCTGATAAATCAGTTTACTTAGTAAAATTCAGAGATATGGCCCTTGGAAAATCGGTCATTTGGAATATTTTCCATCATTACTCATCGACATCCTCCTCAATAACCCCACTTCAAACATCTCCTAGTCAAAAAAACTACCTTCTACAACTTTCACTACACATACATTCCATATTCATATAGTAATTTAAAAAGTTTTATTAGCAGCTTCTATTCAAAATTAACTATTTTCTAAAATCTCCTTTTTCTCATCAACCATCATACCTATCCGAATTTCAATTGCACCATCGTTTAAACCGCAAAAAACTGGTATAACAACATGCTACTTTCAATGCGAAATTCAATTCGAAATTCAGAGAAATCAGAACGGAATAGAGAAAAGGGGAGGAGCGATGATTCCGAGGTATAGTCCCTGCTCCAACTTCACTTATTGTTTGCAAGTCATGTTGGATTGTTTGGATGAAATCAAACTCTATCTCAAGGTTTTTCGTATGATATATTTTGCTGAGGTTGCTGTATTATTGAAGAACATCAACAGCACACAAATACCAAGTTTACAAAGAGAGGAGCTGTCAAAAAGCGAACCTGAAAATGAAGACGTGTACACTTTGAATGAATGATCAGCTAACGAATGGCCAACTAGCAATTTCATGATAATACAGAGGCGTGGTATACGGCGAATGTGTCATGGGATGCAACGGTGTATGCGGCCGCTAGATATATCCCGCTGTACAAAAGGGGCGCGCTGGATTTTCTTTTACTCAGTCTGATTCGATTCAGATAATACAAGCCCTTTCTTATTACCAACTCAATATAAAACCCTGACAGGCATTTATAAACTGAAGAAAAGTAATTTAGGAGAGGGACAAGAAGGAGTCGATAAAGATAGAGACTCACTACTTTATGCCTAATACTATATCAATGTTAGAGCTTCACAAGGAGTCAGGCTTAACATTGTGTTGTAGAAATACAACCAAGAAATTGTAGCATACCTTTATTATACGAATAATAAACCACATGTATACCATCGCCGCTGAAATATGGTACCTTTCTTAATTTCAGGGGCTGAATCTAATAACAATGAACCTTACATAAACCATGATAGATTCTGATCTGATGATGCTTATGCAGGTAAAAGAAAAGTTCTGTTGCATGTTTATCAGTACATGGCCTTTAAACAGAAGATATGTCAATGATCAATCGATGTGAAACGGATAAATAGTTTAAATATTTTTAGATACTAATATAATAGTGCCAAGGAGGGAGATAACCTTACGTGTTCTAGACAAAGCGATGTATTGCAAATCAAACGTGGAAGTCTCACGGCATAAACACACGTATGCTGTACACGATAAGGTCCATGTCAAATCCCAAAAACTCATATGATACAAACAAATCTGCGTATACTGCAAATGAAATTTTGATAATTTCATTATTGTTCTGTACAACTCTTATAATTTAAATGATGATATATTTCTACCAGAATCTAATAATAAACTTGGCCTGACATCTTTCTATCGAGAACAACAAGAGAAGCAAGAATACCAAGAAGGTGCACATTTCAACGTTTTGTTGGACGCTTAAATGGCTTTTTTTTTTTTTTTTTTTTTTTTTTTGGTCAAACAAGGCATTTGACAATAAACACAATAAACATTTAGTAATAAATTTAATTTTATTAAAAATATGCACAAAATACATTTTGGAACTAGCGTTGATTTTGATTGATTTATGATGGTGTTTGTTCGAGAGTATGGTGAATGTTTGATAAGATGCTGATTCTATAAATAAAAACATCGAATGTAAGGAGAAAATTGAGTAGACGAGACAATGTTGTTTCTTTTTTTAATCAACAATAAAGAAAAGAAAAGTTTAAGAGATATTTAGCTTAAATGGCAATGTAAGCAATCAAAGCAGCACAGCCTAATGTCAACATGCCGCTAGTAGCCAATGTGTTTGACCCAGATGTCGAGGGTGTAGCACTTGGAGCGACAGAGGGGGCACCAACAACAGACATGGTAGGGTTTGTAGTTCCACTTGCAACCGGGATAGAGGCAGAGGCAGAGGCAGAGGCAGAGGCAGAGGCAGAGGTAGAGGCAGAGGCAGCAGAGGAAGCAGCGTAAGGAATAGGTAAAATGGAGACGGCACCAGCATTCACTGATCCATAGCAATAGTTGTTGGCATTGTCTACACAAAGCACATTTTTGTCGTTACAGAGACATGAAGTCTTGGTTCCAGTCAAGGTAGATGAACATGATTCTGGTACAGTAGGACATGAAGTTGAGTTCAATGAGATGGAACCCCAGCAGTATTGTCCACTTGTGTTGATACATGTGGTGACGGTATCGCTACAACGGCAGGTAACAGTTCCAGAAATGCTGCTACAAGTGGATGGGGTAGCGCAAGTGGTTGATGGTAAGCTGGCGTAAGGTAAACCATGATCTCTCTTCTCAAGAGCTACTGAATTGACATCAAACTGTTGAGAAGCGGATACAATGTAAAAGAGGGTCGAGATCGAGGTGGTTAAAAGTAGACTGAGTTTCATTTTGCTGATGGCCGTAGAGGTTGATGAGATGAAATGAATGTAGAAAACAAGTAAAAGAAAAAAGGAAGAAGTAGAAGGAAGAAAGAAAGAAATAAAGCCAACCGAGCAAAGAATACCATCAACTCCGTGTAAATGAATGCATCCCTTTTATGGCCCTCCAACTCGTGTATTGGTTCCTGAATATAGATCAGATTTGAGAGGGGCCAAAACAAGGAAAAAGCAGTTACACTACCCATTTTTACAAGATCCTCTTTAAAAAATGCCATAGTCGTACAGCATCAAAGACATTTGGTATATATTCCTTCTTGACTAATAGGATTTACCAGTTCTTTTCCTTCTTGTTTTTCTCTCTTGCTTTTGTTTCCAATACATAGCTTGATTTCACTATGACCCATTTGAGGTAAATCTAGGCAACCATTTGATACACAAACATTTAATCTAAATCAGCCCCTGAATTCCATTTGTAGTGATTTTTCATATTTAGGTATAGCCCTGCAACTACATACACACACGCATGCTTGCAGACACTAATGCAAATGACACAATAGAGAGATGTACCATCTGGACATACATTTCGGTGTATTTCATATTCTGTGTCTGGAAAGGCGATAGATTTCGATGCCTGCGATTAAAGTCGATCATCTCTGGAGAATTGAAGTCGATCATTACGATACTGCTAATACTGATGATGCTAATGCAGTTCATGTGGGGTACGCTAACGGGCTTGTTGTTTGGCTGCATTGTATGGTACTCACACATGCACACCCACCTATCACGCAGATATTGTCTCAACCTATGTCAAATACGAGGAAGGCTTCACCGTCTATGAAGGCAAAATCATCACCAAGCCATTCGCTATGTGGTCCTCGACACATCAAACAAATATGATGGTAATTTTGATTGGAACAACATAAAAATTGTGTTACATTGGTGTGCCAACCTTTCTTTCATTGGTGTTGTACTAGGCAATGGACTATGTCGAATGCGTTACCTTCTCACTGCAAGTGGGTGTCTTTTTCTTGATGCAATCGTTCTGGAACTACCTCTCTAATGCGGTGGCCAAGAAGAGTTTCATGAGCTCTTTCGAATTCAAGTTCTACATCTTGTGGTATGGTTGTCCTAGTCAATCCGTGTTCACAGCCTAACGTCTCATTCAAATGCAGGGCTCTGGGAAGTATGGCCATGTTCCCTATTCTTCAATGGGTGTTTAGAGACGATGTCAGTAAAAGAGAAGGCATTCCTCAGTTGGCTTATGGCATTGAAGGTACAGTACGCACACACACACACACACACAAAGAGATCGAGTAGCACCGTTCCCATGTGAAAACACCTTATTAACCAGCCTATAGCTTTAATTACGTCTTTATTGGGCATTCGGTCCCACTTTAGATTCAAGCGAATTATCGCATTATCACACAGAAATAACGGTGCCAGTAACAAGGCCATTGTTACTCGATTGGCCTATTTCAAGGACATGAATGTATTGAGTTCAATCATTCTCTTCTTCTATGCTGCTTCCATCATCATTCTTTGCTCTGACGGTTTGACAGATCGCAAGATTATCAACTCCAACAAGTTTGCTACTGATGCTCTCATTGCCAATGCGAACATTTGTACCGTTTTCCTATGGCTGCTTTTGGTACGTTAGCAAACACAGAATACAATAGGACCCTAATCTCAACTAAAATCACCAAATATAGATTTCGATTTTTCACCCCCGTCCTCAATATTCCCGCGAAGTTGGTGGCACTTCACTTAGCAACGATGATTCCTACGTATCTCGCAACCAAACCAGACCACAGGCCTCTGGCCCTGGTGGAGTCAGTGGACGAGCAAACAACTTTGTCGTGAACGAAAGCACTCGTGGCATCACTGAAAATGTCAATGCGGATGGCAAGTACATTGGTGCTGCCATTTCCACGAATAACAACAATGGCAACAATCCCAACGGCGGTGGATTTATGCGTGCCATGTCGCCAGTAACAGTCGATTATCCTCATTCGCTCTCCAACGACACTATGCCCTTAACATCTTCAGCTGGCACAGGCAGACCTTTGTCTCCTCCAGATGCCTATCAACAGCAACAACAACAAAGAAACCTTGCTGTCGAGGATCCTTACAGCAGTCAACCCGTCATGTTTTCCATGATGGATATCAAACAACAACAACAACAACAACAACAACAAGCTAGATATGGCTCATCAACGAACCCAACTCAAATGGGCCGCCATGACATCCCCATGCGTGGCATGAATAATGGCAGCATCAGCCGCATCAACACTTCCTCTCCTCAATCCGGAAGACGCTATGGTGATGGTGAGGGTGATTACATCGAGTACGAACAGACCAGATCCCCTCACAAGATCGGACGTCCTTCCTGGGAACGTAGCAATGACATGAGTGAACTCAACATGCAATCCCAGTATCAACAGCAACAGCCAGGCCAACCTGGAGAGCAAATGGTGAGAGATTGGTTATGGCAATCGCCTGATAGAAGAAACACCTAGTTGTATACGTTTGATCGACACTATACGAACACAATACACTAATACTACTACTACTACTACTACTATTCTATACTATTATTACTATTCTTTTTTTTTTTTTTACATATCTCTAAATACCAATGTATTCTTTTATTCTTCTCCAGGCATGTATGTGTATAATCCTTTTATTTATTCAAATCTGTATACAAACGTATAATAAACATATTACAAAGCTTTGTTCTATAGCGATTTAGAGTTTATTGGTTTGTGCTGCAGTTGGCTTTGCTAGTGTTACATTTTGTGATATCTGAAATTTAACTCTACCCTTTTCTTGTATTACATTTAATTGGAAACTAAAGAAAACTTTTCCATCAAAACCCACTATTCCGGTTAGAGGATGAAATAAAGAATTAGGTGCATGCGTTTGTGTTGTTGGATCAAAATGAATTGGAGTGTATAAAAAGCGCAACTGATGGTTTGCTAGAGATCGGTATATAAGGAAATAGATTCGATCACTGTGGGAGGCACTGACCATTTGTATACAACGCTTAGTGGTTCACAAACGCCGCAATCAACAGCATTCTAATGACACTACACCGTCCCAGATACGTAGCTCTGTTGGCAGCTTTTAACTACAAGATCACCATGTCCATTTACGCATAAAAAGACATTCCAAATACATTCTATACATTGTACCAATCTCAGTTTTCTGGTTTTCTCGATTGATATACTGTGTGTGTGTGTGTGTGTGTGTGAACTGTAACCATTGTCATAGGGGCTGACAAATTTGATATGTAGATGATCGATTTCCCATTGTTTGTGCGAGATCATGATTGCAGATATACATGAACTTGTTTTACTTTTACGAAAAAGTGATTGAGCACATACAGCTCAATCGAGAGGACTGGAACCATTCATCGAGCAATTGCTATTTGCAATTTAGACTCTAAAAAATCAGTTAATTAGCTCACATGCCGTAGGTGCAAATTACTATAATGTTTCGTGTGATTACAGATATCACCAAATACAGAGTATCCGCTCAGGTGGGACAGATATCATGTAAAAATAGAGACCTCTCCGGGTTCTGGGAAGCTACTCTTTTCTTGCTGTGCGCGGCTAAATCTACTGGGAGACACCCTCAAATCCATATCATCGGTTGCGAATTGCTACTATTAGGAAACGCCTAGGCCATTACATACAATTGCCAATCTACGGAAAGTGATTCAATATTGGCTTTCATGTGATGCTCATAATTTTTAGAGAATGTGCGATAGTGTTGCTGCTCATGTCACTATAACATGTTTGAGGTTTATCAACATCAAGCTGCAAGAAGAGCGGGCTCGGTATGGGATTTGCTGTGTTTCGAGAATAAGCGTTTCAGCATCAGGAACCAATTTTGATGACTCGTGGAAACTGAGCTGTGAACAAATGGTTTATCGGTTCCCATGATCCGCAAATGATACTCTGTCTCAGTGCCAAGTAATGAAAGGATTTGCTCCACTACTTCCATGCCGGTTTCTCACCAAAACGTCAGAGAAAGGATAGACGTGTCTGATGCAACTTTCTACTTGTGTCTGCAACGAGTTGACTCCAAAGTCATGATGATAGAATTGCAACTGGAGCTTGTTGAACCAACTTTTCATTAGAGCAGAGGAGCATCTTGTGGAGATTCTCATCTAACCATCGTTGTGTAATATCGGCAGACGTTAGATTTTGTTGAATTTTTGGAATGCCAGCTGAAAAGAGTTCTGCCAGTATTGCGATCGCTTTAGGATGAAGGCTGCCTGTTAACGATACGATGGCGGGAAACAACACAAGGATGAAGAATCGTGTGTGGAGTGCTTTATCTATAATGTTCCATCTCGAAAGACCAATTCGTAGTATCTTGATGTTGTGCGTTAGTGATGGGGTTGTTGATAGATACTTATAAAATTGGATCATGTTGCGTTCAAATGATAAACGATGCTCAAGAGAGAATAAGGTTTCTGTGGCGCGTGTATTCCACGCTTTGCAGACAAGTCGGCATTGGCAGAAGTATCGTGTGATCCCAAATACGTGGGTGGGGGCATTTCAGATGTTCAGACATGTTAAGCAGTTTTTCTGTTGATAGGGTGGATCATGAAACTCCCATAATGTGATTCGAGAAAAAGGGGTCTTTTGTTTGAAAAGACCTTTTGGCCGCTTCGAGGAGCTCTGTAGGCTGACTGGCTAATGTGTTTAGGCTTACCAGGTGAAGAAGCTGTCAACATTACCATGGTGCAACTTGCTAGATAGCTTTATAAGCAATTTTCATCAGAGAAATGTTACGGTAATGTGCAGTAAGGCTCTAAGAAACAGGTGTCTTGATTCAGAGCTGGCATTGTCCCCAATAAAAGCCTCACTGTATTAAAGGTCCTTTGCAGTTGCTGCATAAACAGGAAACGGCATGGTCACTCATACATTCTGAGGCAATTGATTTGAAACATTCAACCTATCGAAACCAGATGTCCGGAATGTCATTCGCCAAGTGTAGTTGTCTGTAGTGCTTATGTTTTAGATTTAGATGGTATTGATTGCCAATAGCTCGGGCCCAAAGTTTTAACCATTGCCATGATCACAGTAGTGTACATATTGCAAGTGAATTAGCATACCATCTATCCATAACTACAACTCGATAATAGAGTGTTTCGACATGAGATTGCAAAATGTTCAGCATGACAAGTGAGCATTCTATAGGCTGTGTATCGTACTATGGAGGTTTCTGTCAACAATTTTCCATGGGATCTTTGGTGCCTTTGTGGCGATAGCATATTTTCTCATAACTGAAATGGCCCAATTAAACAAGCCGCTTGTAATGGTTCGCTTCTGGCGCAGAGTCAGCGAACAAGAGAGATAAAATGAACCTCGGCCATTACAATTATTAGCCTAAAAGCTCCTCTATCGATTGTTTACGATCATGATGCGTACATACTGATGAGCTGTGCTTTTATGGTATGGATAATATCAATGTTAGTGTCCTAATTAGTAATGTTTCGTCATTTCACAAACCTGAGACATTGTCGATAGAGCCATTCAACCGGAAATCGAATTGATCTTGAAACTATACCTTGGGTTCAATGTTGCTTGGATTCCTTTTTCTTTTTGCTCATTATTCAATTTTTTTTTATCATCTATTCAGTTATATGAAGTGCACCTTATTACTACTACTAGCATTATGTGCTCGCTCTATACATGCAGATTCCTTGAACCCAGTGTTTTGGGAGCGTAGTTTCACCATGGACATTTCACAGCCCAACAGTCAAGGCACTCTCATTCAATCCACTTCAAACATGGCAACATCGCAAGACTTTCAGGGTATCCACATTGATTCCAATCCAAGGAATGCGCCTGATGTAAGTATACCCAAACAGATGTTGATGGATTGCAAGTGCACTGATGCGAATCATTTGGTTTGCAGAGAATCATATTCAACTTTGGAGAGTGCTGTAAATCCTCAAACATCACCATGGACACTATTCGGCAAATAAACCACAACAGCATCAATGCCACATCCATTGAGTACGCACAAAAGATAGCGCTTGTAAAGAGAGGCAATTGCAATTGGAACGAAAAGTTGACAGTAGTAAACAATCTGGCATTAGCCAACAATATAAGCATTACTGCAATGTTTATTTACGACAATGATACCCACAACAATGACAACAACAACATCACCATTGCTCTAAAGCCGGTTGTTGGCTCTGGAAGCATTAGTCCGCCCGAATACTCTACACCGTTACCAGAAAATAGATCTGTAATGAATATGACCGACAATGATCTTGGCATAACGAGTCCTTCCACTACAGTGGTTTACTTTGTACCCAATGTCTATGGCACTACGTTTGTGGACAGAATCAACCAATCATACAATGCTAGTGTTCCAAACATGAGAACATTTTGGTTAATTACGCCATATCTGGAAGAAGTAAGCTGGGGCTATGCTGGTGGCGATAGTTTCTTTTCAACCGGTAAAGGCTATTTATCCTATATCATTGCTTTGGCTGCTATATTCTTGATTGGTAAAATTATTATCCCGAAAGTGTGCTTGCAGCGGATGTGTTACTTACAGGGTGTAAAATAGGTGTCATCTTTTTAAGATGGTGGAGAATTCGTCGAATGGGAGCAGGTTATCCTAACGGATACACAGGGTTTCAAGGTGGCAATGGACTTCACATGCAACCAAGAGCCTCGCATATAGATCCGCTTCCTGTGGACATTGTCAATGCATTACCCATTGATAAATACTCGCCTGATTTGATCAAGAATATCAATTGCGCTATTTGTCTCGAGGATTTCGTGCCTGGAAAGAATGATATACGAATTCTTCCTTGCGGCCATGGCTTCTGTGTACTCTGTATAGGTAAGAATTTAGCTCATCGAAGCACTGGAAATCAGAAGCTAAATTGTGTATTGTGCTACCTTAGATCCTTGGCTTACTCAGAAATCAACAGTGTGTCCTATTTGTAAATGGGATTGCTTGCCTACAGACCTTCGCCGTGATAGAAATCAACAGCAACATGAACAAGAACAACAGCACCAACAAGGGCAGCATCAACAGCAGCAAGGCGAAGCTGCCACTGGAGATCATGATCATGCCCATGCAACCGCCATCGATATGAGCAATGCTACTCCTTCCGCTTCTGTCACACCACCCCAAGTTGCGCATGTAGCTCGCATTACAGGCAGCATTATACCACCACCTATTCTGCCAGCTTCATCCCCACCACCATCGCCTCGTATTACAGATCGCAATATGGCTCCAACAGACGAGGAAAGTCCATTTGATAAAGATGATTCTACGCCACATCTCCCTGCTCATCACTTGAATAAGTTTGATCAGGCTAATGATGAGAGCGAAAAGCCCGATTTAAACCCTTTTGATGGATCATCGTCTATTATTAGCGAAGCACAGATACACCATTCTGCTGAATCATCAACACCAGCACATGTCTCTGTAGAAATGAAAGATGAAACGAAGCCAACATCTAAAGGTCAGCAAAACTAAACATCTGATGTACATTATTGTACTTGTATGCATGTAAACATTGTAATATTTTAATAATACATATTCTTTATCAATCATTATATAATAATCTAATAATAAATCCTGTACTTTTACCTCAATTTTTGTATGTACAGTATATACTAGTCGATCTATCTCACTACGCTCGATGATGGCGACATATTACAGCTGGTCATGTGTAAATACAGACCCTCTATACGACCTACAACGACTTTTTGAGAGATTGTCATTGCAAAAGACACTTTTATATGGAAAAACTTCCAACAAAAGCAAAAGAAAAAAAAAATTCAATCTAGTCAATTTTTTTTTCAAACCATGATCCTCATTTCATTAGCATCGCAATCATCATTGCTGCCATCATCATTTTCATCATCAGAAACGCATTTGGGCCGGCCTGCAACAGCAACACCTATCTACCAAAATCAGTTCAAACTCAGCTTATTTTTTTTTTCTGCTCAAGATTGGACAGAACTTGTCTAGTTTCGACTTCTTTAAAGTATTCTGCACAATTCGACTATATAAATTGTGATGATCATGCAATACATCCTTAAGCTTTCTAAGAGTACTTTTCATGGCGCATCCAGTGGTGCCAAGTAAAATAGATGTTTTGGCTAAACTTACTGAGCAATTTTAGAAAATATGGAATGAGGTTATTGACCAAAATGTCGACACTTTGCATATAGAGACTTTACAAACGTGGTTTCAGAGGTTGCTTTGGATCGAGAGAAACATTTTGATTCAATATATACCATAGTAAAAGTCTTCATTTTTAGGGTGAAAAACGCGATCGTTTGATGTTCGATGAAAACCATGAGGTATTCTTCATGCTTTTTGGTCGATTTTTGGCCATGTTTTTTTTGGCCCAAAAAGCTGGGCAAAGGTATCAGGATGTTACTACTACTCAAGTACAACTGTTTGGTGTCATTCCGACAGCTCAGAAAGGCCTACATATCAAGATATGAAGGCTTGAAAGCTGTCAAATTTGCTTATAATTTTGCTCTATAGCTTTATTTATACGGCATGAATCACGTCCTTGGTAGCTGAAATCTTCTGGAAGGGCAGCTCTGCAGCTTGTGTAATTTCTAATTTGAATAGGAAGCATATCGGTTTTATTAAAGCTAATTCATGCAGGTTTTGATGCGTTTTGTTGCTGGTAAGCTTATTAACAATGGAAATGAAAAGCCGAATTTGCTGCTTGAATACTATGATCTGCAGCTTTGCCTCGCTACGGTAAAACTCTCTTATAGGTCAATACTACCTAATGTTGAATTAGATGCGTTATGTTCTTGGGGAGGTTCTGATCTTTGATTAGTCAATCCGACGTTTTTTTCAGTATACGTGCTAGAGATCCTGCACAGGTTACACCTGTGATACAAACATCCTCCAACATCTGATTTTGCATGGCTTCCATTGAGTGTATGCTTTCAAGTCAATCGGTATAAATAGCAGGTCAAGTCATGTAAGTAAGCAGAACTAAGCTATAACCAAGCGTCAAACAAGGATGTGCTCTTGCCTGCCGTATATCTAGATTGATTCATGCAACCCCTAGCTCGCGACAAGAGCTACAGGTTGATTGTTATTATAAATAGACCTAATCAGGAAATTACTTGATTTACACTTTGCTAAGGGTAACCACCGCATCTCTCTTTCCTTGATCAAATGCATTCATTGTTTATTACACCTTTCTTTCCAATCTACCTCCAAAAATGCAAGAATTATACCCCGCAAACCCAAACCCTCGAAGATACAAAATCTGCCTGATGTTTGACATGAGATTTGGTGGTCCATTTGTATGCTTTCTATGGCTGGTAATAACAGAACAAAACACGCAATAGAGGATATCATTCAAAATTTGCTTATACATCACTTAGGTGTTGAACATGTATGTTACCGTCTTGTCCTTCCAGAGAAGAAGTCGTAAGTGTTTCATGATATGATGATAGCAAAAAGGCCTGATATAAACATGCTGCAGCCATTTATTCATACCTCAATAGCTCTGCCCTGGTTGTGCAAGGCGTGATATGTCTGCTGTTCTTTATATCAGCGTTGATTTCCCTGTATTCTTTTGCATTGGTAAGTGATTTGACACCAGCTACTCAGTTTAATACTGATGGAGCGAAATAGAACACGCCTCGGCAATTGAAGATATCGCATCGTTTGACATGGACCATCGTTATCATCTTCTTGGTCAGTTATTTCGTCAACATGATCCTATTTGGTGTTCAAAAACCACAATTTGATCAGTGGTGTATCAACAAATCGAGACAAGACACCAGCAAGTATCTATTCTCAACACCTCCCAATAACAGCACACTGCTACCCAACTCACAGCTTGAGTTTACATCAAGAGGAAATGGACTGAGCCTTTACAATTGCGCTCGATTATGGGAAGATGAGGTCAAGTTTTCTGCGGTAGTGTTTGTTATTCTATTTTCTGTCTATGTAAGTCTAATTGGAAGCATTTGAAGTTTACAATACTGATTTTATATGGCGTAGATCCATTTTGCCATGTGTTTTTGGAGATATACTCAAGTTCGTATGCGCGAAATGGAAGCATTTGCGTTTGAGATGGCTAATAGCATGATGCAAAACAACAACATGATGAATAACAACATGATGATGTCAAACGCCAATCCAAACATGATGATGAATTTGGCACCAAACAAGGGTAGATCCGTGCCTACAATGCAGCATGTAGAAAAGGAGAATAACCAGAAAAGCCTTGCTCAATTGACCAGAGCTGCTTTTGGTAGATTGCGATGAAGGAGAGGGGCCTTTACGATGAAATATAAAAGCATATACAGCTCGATTTTATTACAACTCTATTTGTCTTTAAACTGCTTTATACATGCTTTAATTGCTTAAATAATTGCTATCTTGCATTAAACTATGAACATGTCGTGAATGAAGAGTAAACTGACACTTTTTTTGCCCATCTCTTGTCACATCATAACATAATAAAGGATTCAGTTCTTAGGCACTTTACAACCCTAATATGGAACCTGAGTTTCAAGACATTTGTCTGGCCTGGCTCATATGAGAATAATGATTTTACAATCAATCAACAAAAACCACTGTTAGTTCTACCCTCTTTCCTCTGCTCAATGCTGTCAACATTTTCTTTGAACAACACCTCGGAGCCTCAGAGATTTCATTACTTACTGCAGACATCTTACGCAGCCCATGAATTGTCAATGTCCAGACTAACGTTATTAAATATAGAATGCAAGACGATATCATTATGAACGATATAGAATGCAATAAAATACCATTATAAACGATAGCGCTATGGCCTGCCACCTACTTTCTATACGCTTCAAGAGCATTTACTACTGTATTGCAGCATGAAAAGGGCATTGAGTTTTCCAGCTAGCCCCACAAGCCAAAATCAATTCAAACCCAAAATCATAGTCTATTCTAGATTGGACAAATCTTGATAATTTCGAACTCGATTGAGCTATTTTTGCAGATTCGACTAAGTAAAATATGATGATCACCTCATGCTTCCTTAAGCGTCCCTGGTGGTAGGGCGAAGTGGTAGAACTCCCGTATGCCAACGGGAGGATCCCCGGTTCAAATCCTGGTGAACGCAAGTTGTTTGATTTTTTGAGGTAGTACTGATGTCCTCGTTTGGTGTTTTTGTACTCTATCCATTATCTATATTTTGACAATTTCCGCAAGACTGTATTGGCTCTAGGTGTCGCACCTTATTAGCAGTAGATTTCTTTCCCAACTTAATTCAAAAATATCTTATTCCCCTTCTTTGCAGACATTGGGTCCACCAACAGTCTTTTCTATCCCTCAGCATGACATTTAAAGGACTTTAAATAAAACCTGGAGCTCGACTCCCCTACAAAAAAAAAAAAATGCTTCCTTAAGCTTTCCTGGAGTACTTTTCAAGACGTATCCAATGGTACCAAGTAATATAAATGTTTTGAATAAACTTATCAAATGGTCTATGAAAATATGAAAAGAGGTTTCTGGCCAAAAAGTCGAAATTTTACATATCAAAGTCCCACAAAGATGATTTCAGAGGTTGCTTTGGATCGATAGAAACATTTTAATTCAAGATATACCATAGTAAAAGTCTTCATTTTTAGGGTCAAAAATGCGATCGTTTGGTTTTCGATAAAAGCCATGAGGGGTACCTCATGCTTTTTGGCCAATTTTTGGCCATGTTTTTTTGGTCCTCAAAAAGTTGAGCAAAGGTGTCAGAAAGTAATTCTTAGATGAGAGCAACTGTTTGGTGCTATTCTGACAATCTAAAACGGCTTTGAACGCGAGAAAACGCAGCTCAAATGCACTCATAGTTTGCTGTATTAGGGGCACTAAGGACTAAGAAATGGAAATAGCTATATTCTACTTGCCCGGATATGAAGTAGCTAGGTGTATATGGATGTAGAGCATCACATAAGAATCAGATCCACACACAATATGAAGGGGTTTTATGTGTAAGTAAAGGGTCAGCTTGAACGTAATAGTATTACGATAAGGTACGCAAGGGCAACCAGTAGCTCGAGCTGTCGCTGTGCAGGTTGATTCTCACCGAAGCGAAGCGAAGGTAGAGAACCATTCGAAGCATAAACACTCATATGATTAGTGATTATATATCAATCAACAAACAGGGTTCCTCTTCTAACATTTTAGCTATATTAATTTTGGGATATTAGCCAAAGGCCCGCGGCAGCGCGAGCCGTTTGAACGTAGGTTGGTTTCCACCGAAGCGAAGCATAGGTCAGGAAACCACCCGAAGTGCTGAAAGGCTCGTATTGCATAATATTAATTAAGATCATTGATATTTATATCTGCATCTGGGTAAGATAATGGCCTCTCAACAGGAGATAACACTCCATCAGACCTTTGAATTGTCCCTTGCACCGACTATGTCAATAGTCATCGCCATTAAGTTCATATCTTTTGAATAACGCAAGTCAGGAGAGAATTCAATAACATGAAACATGTTGTTCACTACTAATATAAACATTTAATTACCAATGCCTTGATGTGAAGCAATCAATGCTGCCAAATAGCTTCTGTCAACAACAAACTGACCTGGATATTTAAAGCATGATTTTTTACTACAACTCTCTTCTTCCTCTTTCCTTTACTTTCATTAATATCCATTTACATGCTTCTGTCAATATTACAGACAGTGTATCATTTATTTTATCCTTTAGAAAGTGACGATGCGAAAACAAGATGGAGGAGCTCTGAATTACAGCGAACTCAAAAGTATCGGCATACTATCCAGCAAACAACAAGAACAACTACAATCAACACCAAGAATACACCTTTGAGGATCAGGCCTCTTGTACTGAAACCAGTTTCTACAAGAAAAGGAAGACGTCGCTGTCCAGGCTGTGGTCTACGGCTTAGTTGCGATATCAGAAGCTTGCGTTATCGACGTCAAATGCTTCCTGGATTATGTTTAGCGTGCACAATGTAAAGACTCTTCATACTCGAATACAGTGTTACTTATACACAGTCTGTTTAGGATGCTTAAGGTTGCTAAAGGTGATGATTTGATCCAAATATTCAAACAACAAAATGATAAGCGCCATCACGAAGCAAATTTTATGCAATATCTACACAAAATGCAAGGCTCCAATAATTCGATTTTCTCGAAAACAGACTTATATCACCTACCACTGTCCACCAACTACTACCGAAAGAAGAGTCAAAGAGAACTTGCACCGGTTGCCGATTATTTGTATCTACCAGAAGAAGAACACTCTTACATGCCACCCTCAAAGCAAGACGCAAAAGAGGAAATGCGGGCAGCAGAACCAGCAGTGAAGTCGCGTCTCTTCAAGACCTGTTCAAAATCATGGCAGCATCCAGTTCAAGCTGTGTTTTCAGTGGCACAAAAGGGGTTTGGCATTCATTTGCTAAACATGCCAAGCATTCTTTGTATTCGCTTTCCTTGGATCACAAGGTGCCTTTGTCGAGAGGTGGTTCCTCTGCAATTGATAATCTTCAAGTGTCACTCAGTTGTTTAAATAACATCAGAAATGTCTCTAGTTATATGATACCTGTTTAAAGCAGTATGTAATAAAATTGGAACTGTTATTGAAATCTTGTAAATAAACATATGGTAATCATTCATGGTTCAATGATGACGATTGCGAGAAATAAGTACCATTTGAAGTATAAAATAAATGTGTATACATATCTCAGTCGCATTTATTGAATTCTATTACATTATCTGCGCAAATGAGCCTTAAAGTAGGCCTACTCGCATCATTCTGACGACTGAAATTGCTATAACTGTTGTATTTCGTCATGAATGTCAAGATCGGCAAGCAAAACATGCCGTAAAATGATGAAGCTGTATTTAGGTTTATGTAATAATGAAATAGGCTATATAAATCTCGCTAAATACAACGATCATGGATTGATTGTTGTCTAAATATCCACACCATGCGCATTACCATTAGCAGTTCTGTGAAACAAAGAATACGCGTTTTTAACAGTGTGCCTATCATTCAGGTACAATGAATACAATAATGAGGTTGGGCTCAGATTGTCACTATTTGGTTGAATGGAGTAAGCGACTCGTCAAGACGTATATAAGCAGAACTTAATTTCCTGTGTTTCAGCTCATATCATATCAGAATCATGTTAGAAATAATCACCAGCGATCTTTCAGTAGCCAGTATTACAAATGTATCAGCAAAAGAACCTATCAAAGAAGATGAGATTTTCATGCTAGAAGAACTAGACACAGGTGTTCTGAGCAGCTTTTCGCCATCACCGCCAGCATCCCCTTGTTCATCAGAAGATGAGAACTGTCAGCACTGTCTTCAATGCGGCAGAGAGTTTGTTGGAAAAGGTAGCTATCTCAGCATTTCTAGTCGATCAACTTGTGATCCTCAACTTTGCAAAGGTTGTAGAAAGTAAGCTATGCATTGTTGACATTTACACTGCATCACAATTAATCTGGAGTGTTTCGCAGGCTATTTACATTGACTGAAAAGAAGGACATTGTCGAAAGATTTGATTGTGCAGTGAATAGAAACTACAAGATTGAAGCTCGGTTTTTGCAAGACTGGTATTTACATCAATACAACCCTGAGAAGCAACAAAAAGATAAATTGTATCATCTACCATTATCTGAACACTACTACAGTAGAAGAGTCGATGAGAACAAACGAGCGACATTCACGTATTTCTGTTCAAGGGATGATTTGCACAAGATTGAGCAATACGTTTCGTGTCATGGATGCAGAGAGTTTGTCAAAACAAAACAGAGGACACTCAGGCTTGTTACAGACAAGAAATGCGGACCTGGTCGTGCCATAGCAGAATTGGAGGAACTGTTTGAATTGCTGGTGAACTCAAAATCGACATGTAGTCTTACAGGTATGAAGGGATCATGGGCTCCGTTTCCAAGTATGTAACATAGAGCTTGACATGTACAAGTAGATCAAGGTCTAACGCTCTTTTGTACATTAGCTCAACGGCCAAAAAATGGTAGACATTGGGTTCGAGATCATTTTGTAAAGAACGCCATGTTCTTCCTGTCATTGGATCACATCATTCCTTTGGCCGCTGGTGGTTCCTCGCATATCGGCAATCTTCAAGTGACCCTACAAGGTTTCAACCATGTCAAAGCACATTACAGTTCTGAGGACTTTCAGAAGTGGCTAAAAGCATTCATGTTTTACCAAGGATATTAAATGCTATGCTCCTATTATAGATTACATGATACATAATAAAACAAGATAGATATAGATGTTGAAGGCTGCGTTTCTTGTTCTATAAAGAAGCTACTACATGATTTAGTAAGTCAAGTGAATCATAAACTGCTTGCTCTTTGACTGTCGCATTCACTAATTTTAATATCGACCCAAGCCGAATGCACTTGGAGAGATCAAGACAGTTGAATATGTATCAATGTTGATTTACTAACTGAAGTAGATCTACACTGTGATATTTGAGTGTCACGTACATGAATAACAATCTATCATTTTACAAACAAACCTGAAGCTTGATTTATACGCATTTAAACTTTTACATGCACCCCTTTATTCATCAGCTGAACCTACTACTGATAAATTAAGCATTAGTCAATGAACTCGATCCCGAAAGAAATTCGCGGCGCCATACCTTCATAAAATCAAAGCATTGACTCAATTTATGATGTTCACTCTTTCTTCCGCTTGCTTCATTCTTCCATGTTACAGCCATACATCATTGATCTCGAAAGAAAACTAGTAGTGGAAGCTGTTCAAAGCACTAAAGTGCCCTCTACAATCTTAAAAACGGCTGAACAGTTACAGAATCACACTGAACCCTTGAACACTGGTACTCTCTTAACTCGTTTGTGTACAGGATGCAAGATACCTTTTAAATACAATTACTATTCGATATCCAACCCACATCGGCGCGGAATAACATGTCTTGGATGTAACAAGTAAGAATGCATATATATAAGCTACAACGCGAACTATGACTCATCTGACGAATACACACAGGCTATTTAGTTTTGTCAGTAGAGAGGATATGTACCGAAGATTGAAAAGAATAGAGAATGGTTGTGTTGATAGCATTGGAGACGAAGCGCGACATTTAAACACGTATTACCTACATCCGTTGATTAGGACTGATCTGTATCATTTTCCGCTGTCGCCCAACTATTATATCAAGCAGATCAACAAAGACGGCAAGGAGGAGTACATTCATCATTCTACACATGAAAACACTGGTGAGGTCTACACTCGCTGCTCTGACTGTACAGCTTTTGTAAAGAGAAAAAGAAAGACATTAAAGACGGCTACTCAAAAGGCTCTAGGAACTGGTGTAGCTTCATATGATTCTCTAATGGAATTCATGATAAACTCAAATACAACATGTGCACTGACTGGTATCAAGGGCTCTTGGTCATCGTTTCCTGGTGATCCAATGTATTTACTATCACTGGATCATAAGATACCATTACGTGCTGGTGGATCATCTTATATTGATAACCTTCAAGTTACATTACAAAGCTTCAACAACATAAAGGGAGATTTCGAAGCAGAAGATTTCAAGAGATGGTTTACAGCAATCAAGCAAATGCCGAAAGTATGAATCATGATTCTAAATAGTAAATCTCATTCAACATACTCTATTCAGTAATCACAATAAACGCAAATGTAGCTCAATGAGCGATCTAGCCACTGAGTCAAGGGTTGCTATGGTGATTTGACGCGTTTCTTTTTGATTATTCGAGTGCCCGTGTCATTACTTTCTTCTACAATATTACTGCTTAAATAACGATGCCAAAGCCCAATATTGAGAACGTCGACATTGATAAAGTAGAGCTTTTTGAACAAATTCGTAAAGCAGAAGAGGCCATTCTGGCTCGATATAAACCTTTCCCTCGAATACCTTGGAAACTACAAAGGATGTGACCATCTCTTTGACAACAGCCCAAAGTGCATTTTTTATTGCGACACACAATATCCTTCAACTTGCGTTGCATGCAGAAAGTAAGTGGTCTCGATTTCATATAACACTACTTAGTAACAACTCTATTTTAGGCTATTTAGCATGACGAGTGTCACTGATTTACGACGGCGATTCTTAAGCATGAAGTATGAACAGTACATTTCTTTCGAGCAAGAAGTTGAATTAATTGATAAGGGCTACATGCACGAATCACCCAAACCCTACTCGATTCCTCACACTGTGAATGCCAGATTGCTCCATTTTCCACCTTCACGCAACTATTGCACGCGTGAAATAATTGGCAGAGAGGCTTGACAAATTCACCTTTCAACATAACGAGCTAAAGAAACGCGTAAATCGATTTTATCATCCTTGTAAGCGTTGTACAGACTTTGTTGAGAAAAAGAGAGCAGAGCTGCGTGAAGTTATCGGTAGCTTTGCTGAGGTACCACTTTCCCTAGATTTGATGGAGCTAGTAGTTCAATCAGATAAATGATGTGCCTTAACTGGTACCAAGGGCGTCTAGTGCTGCCAACCCGCTGATCCATTGTCCGTCTTAGCATTGGATTATATACAGCCATCAAACTTTTACAAAAATAACTCTGATATTATCAACCTTCAGGTTTCTCTTCAATGCTTCCACGACATCGAAACAAAGTACACACTTTATGAGTTTGATAAATGGTTTCATGCACGCAAGGTCTATTAGGGAATTGAGTAAATAATTTCTGAGATAATCATAGATAATTATCACTCTATGTTTACCTAAAGCATTGTTATCAGATCATTTCAAATCAATTACAAAATAAAGACTCGTTCCTTCTTTCAACTGGATTTGTTGTCATTCCACAAAGTGGTACGTTGCAGATTGTATGAATGAGACAAGTTGCATAAATGGTGTTCCTAACTGAAATCATTGTAAAGACCTGGTTCGATTTTAGGGTAACTCACAATGACTCCCTTTCGTGGGCTGATTCAAAAGATCGAGTGTTCCATTTGGACGCGAATTACGACAATGAAAACACTCATTAAAAGTATACAGCACAGTACAAAGGATGAATTTGTTTGGTATATATATATATATATTATATAGTCTATGGTTTCCACGACAGTAACCTACTGTAATCTCTATTTGAAATGCTTAAATCATTAACGAAAGTTCATCGCAAAATCTCTCAAAAGGCACGTCGACTATCTCAAAAGAAGCTTAATCTCAGTATCAAACGTCGCAAGGTGCCAGCACAAGGCTATCAGCCATCAAACAAGCAGGAAATCAGTATTTTTGATATACGCTATCCCATATATTTCAACAATTATTCAACAGAGAGCTTCAATCTAGTGCAGGAGTATGCACAAAGCCCAAGAGTGCGGCATCCTGATGAAGATTGGAAGTTCAATAGAGCAACCAACGAAGCTTGTGAAGAACCAGCAGATGACCCCAACATGCTTGATCTCGGTAGACTCAACATCAATAATCCAATGGAGCAGTACGATAAAAAATACATCCCAACAGCCAGAATCAGCCGCAGACACATGTGTAGAGGATGTGCTACTCATTTCAATTACATCACTTTGACTATATCAAGCCCTGATGAGATTAATCCCACATATTGCATTGGCTGCGAAAGGTATCTATCATATTTATTTCCAAGAATTGAACTGAACTAGTAACCATTTCTGTTATATAGGTTGTTTGGATCCATGTCAAATTTTGAGGTCCATCAACGATTGCACCACTCGACCAATATGATCAAAAACAACCCAGTGTTCGAAACCCACTTTCTCAACGACATTAGCATGCATCCTCACTATGGTTGTGCTCCACCTCATGACAATAGATACACTTTATTCCACCTTCCTTGCTCACCCAATTATTACAAAAGATTTGTCAACAAGTATGGCGATCCAAAATATGTGCTCTGTGATGTTCAGCCAGTCATCCAAGATAGATTGCAGCATTTCTATGGATGCAATGGATGTCGTCAATTCATTGAACACGAGAGATCTCCCATCTACTTTGATACCGTCAGCATCGCAGGCAAATATGACATGGCAACCCATAAAGAAGTACTGGCCTTTTTAAGCTACAACATGACATGTATGGAGACTGGCTTGCAAGGATGTTGGTCTCCTACTGGCAAGGAATTCTTTTCTCTTCAGCTGGAATTGAAGACGCCCGTGTCGGTTGGTGGTCGTGGATTTCTGAACAATTTCAAGGTGTCTCTTGTTGGAATTGACTCGCTTTTGGAGATGTTCGATGCTGAAGATGTGCATAGATGGCTGAAAGCCGTCAAGGAGCATCAGGGCTACTATCCGCCATGTTAGTTTTAGATATTCGAGAAAAGTTTTATAGAGAAAATAAAATGCACAAAAATTCGTTTATTACACATTTTGTTCAATAAATATGGAGAATTGCATTTGGCAGCAGCAAAATAAATAGGAAAGGGTCAAGTGATTTACATGGTAAATTTACTCGGTGGTACGCTTAAAGTGATATACCTTTTCGTCGCCCTTGAAAGGAACGCCCAATTCAAGAAGCTTTTGGAATACGGCAGCAAAATCCTTGAAGAACTTGTCTTCATCCTTGGCATACAAGTCAAAGTATTTCTTGAATTCCTTGTCATTGTACATGGCAATTTCAGCAGGTAACATCATGACATCTGTGTTGTTCTTATCGACCCATTGCCAACCGCCGTTCTTCAAGTCCTTCTTGACCCATTTACGAGTAGAGATGGCCTTGAAATATTCGTTGGAGAAGACAGTAGGAGCTTCTTGCCATGGACCTTCGAATCCACTGCGTTCAGGGTGACAACGGCCCAAGGCATGAGCACCAGCTAAAGCAACGATTTCTTGATCGTTGAAGCCCTATCATCGTACACAAGTTAGCCATGAATGCCAGAGTTAGACAGTGGTTGTGTAACCTTCAAAGGCTTTGTTTACACAAACACACACTTACCATTCTGTAGAAAACGTCGCGAATATGGTCTGCTTTTTTACCAGCATCAGGAAGACGGCCATCAGGAGTACAGCTAGTCTCAAAGGCATCTTCACGGCCAGCTCTCCATGGGATGGTAGGACCGCCCAATTCTTGAACAGCACAGACACCAGCCAAAGTCCAGAGATCACCATAGCTAATTTCGGGATATTTGGCATGAATCTTTTCCATCAAATCACGAGCGATGGCTAAACCATTGTTGGCGGCGTGCTTGGATTCAGGAGCGAAACCTGCAAATGAAAAATTAATCAGTTCCAAAGCAATCAATTGCCACCACCATCATTACGTACGCATAGTAGCACCGTTGCTACCACCAGTCTTGGTGTCCTTATCATAAGTGCCAGAAGCGTGCCATGCAAGACGAACCAAAACAGGACCATAAGATCCATCATCATAGCTAATGTGAATGATAGGAGTGTCAATACTGATGTATATTTTCCCACATACTAAAACCACACTTACTCTGAGTTTTCATCGAGCATCTCGGCAATGTCATTATACACTTGTTGGTAGTCAATGTTCTTTTTCTTTTCAGTCTTGCCAGTAGTGGGAGTAGAAAGTGTCTTGGTCTTGATGGTTTGGGTCGAGTTGTAATAGTAACCAGCACCAGCGCCAAGTGCGGCCAATGCTAATGCGTTTCATGCATGGATAAGCCAAATTGGATCACTCACAGTACAAGGTCTATACTTACTCAAAAAGACGAGGCCACCAGAGCCACCCTTCTTGGGTGCTTCAGTAGAGTAACCACGCATGCCAGCAGCACGAATACCTCCAATGCGACTGGTAGCACCGAGAATAGATCCCGAAGCGACTAATGCACGAGGATTAACACGAGTAGATTTGAGTAGGGTGGAGCGAAGAGGGTTCATTGCAAGTAGAGATGTATAGAAGAGAGAAGAGAAAAAAAAAAGGCGTGAGTACGGTTAAAGCAGCTCTATTTATTGTTACTATTTCTCGTGTGTGTGTTTCTGATCTCCAACCCCAATGTAATCAGCCAATCAATCCATGGATGACTAAACAAATTCAAGCACTTGTACGCAAATGCTTATTGGGGAGCTATGTTTAGTGAAACATGGAGATGGCTTATGAGCTGTTTGATGAGTAAACATGGCGTTTCGCCTCTTACGTTGAAGAAACTGAATGCATCTACAGAAGCGATATTGAACTAAACATTAGCCAATACATTTAATAGCCCTATTGCGATAGTAATTGCAATAACTATAAGCGGTAGGTGAGATTGATTTTGTTGATACGTTATGCTTGACATGGCGAAGCACAATAGCGTTTCTTTTGAATGAGCAATTTCCACCGATTAAATCCATCAAGTTTAAAAAATTCTTTGGCATGTAAAAGATAGCAGTTAAGCTAAGCTATAATGTCTTTCTTGATTCACAATCTCCTTGTTATCATTAGTTTCAGAGCTTCCATTCTCTTCATAAAAGGCATTTGCCAGCCAAAATCGATTGTATCTCCGATCAGCACTTTCATCCTTTATTTGTTAATTTTTGGACTTTTGAGATTCGATTCGACTTATTTTGAGAGATTCGACTTATTTTGAGAGATCTCACTTTTCGAATTTTTTAATAACATCGAATCCCTAACCTCTAGTAAAGAATTTGAAAACAACCCCCATGTCTTCAACTGAACAACACCTTTCCAACATTGCGGCATCCCTCAAGGACATCTATACCTTCATGCAGAAACAGGAAGGTATTAACCAATCCATCGAGGATCGTATCACTTCCACTCTTGACCGCTTCAATGCCACTGATGAACATCTCAGGGCCAACGATGCTCGTCTCAACTCTGTTGAGGCCACTATGGGCCGAATTCTCCAGGCCATCAAAGCAATTTCCCCTCCTGCCTCCAGCACTCCTTCACCTCTTCATGTCATCTCCAAAGGTACCTCTGCTGGATCTACATCCAAGCCTAGTACTCAACCACCCCAATCCACCACTTCCTGGGCTGCCATTGCCAGTAAGCCACCTGCTCCCCTCTCCGATCGTAAGCGCCAAGCCTTACATCGCTTTTTCTCTCCTCCTCCTGATGACTCCATTCAAAATGGTTCTTACACCTTGGTTTATCTCCCTCGTTCTCGTCGCATGAATCGCAGCCAAATCAGATCGAAATTTCGCGCAATTTCGATTGACAACCTCCGAATTCTGGACCTCAACTTCCCCGCTCGCAACACCATTGGAGTTCTCCTTCACGAAGCCTATCTCGACGAGTTCAAGTCGAAACTTTTGGAAATCGACACCCAACCAATCCAGAATTTCGATCCATTGGACCATCATCACGTCGCTGATCCCAAATACCATGATCTCTCTGAGGAACGTCGCCTCCAATTAGCCCATGCTCTCCACCAGGACCGTTGCATCCGAACTCTCTACTTCATCCGTCCTCATCTCGTTCCTGGTGTTGCTAAGTACTTTGTTCGTCAAGGCTGGGTACCTCACACCATGGCTACTGATATCATTAACCAACGCCTCCCTCGTCCCGCCAAGCGCCGACCTGCCCCTCACTTTGCTACTGCCCAGGCCTTGCAAGCCTCCCAATCCGCTGCTCCTCAATCTAGTATCCCTCTTCCCTCCACTGACTCTGACCCTATCTCCCTGGTCCCTCCTGCTGCTCCCACTCTCACTGATTACTTTGGTAACGCGGTGTCCACCCAAGAAATGGACACCACTCCAGACTTTGCCTCCAATGCCTCTGCTGAGGCACTCTCTCATACCGGTTCTACCTCCTCGATTGACACCGATGATCTCTCTCAATGAGTGAGATCTTGGAATCAGCTCTCAATCATCTTCCAGCCTCCCCACCCTCAACGAATCATCCTCCACACCCGATATCCCATCCAGCATCATCACAGAACAAAACTACCAACTTCCATATTTGTAGCCTCAACTGCCGTAGTCTTTCCAAGCCCTCCACTCCTGACCTTAGTCGGTCCTTCTCTCGCCTACTTGCCTCCTCTGGTATGGATATCCTCTGTCTTCAAGAAACCTATTCTTCTGATCCCGCTGTACAAGATCGCTTGGATATGCAACTCCAGGCCAAAACCTCCATATGGACGCACTATTGTGGAGTCGTCAGCCTCAATCCAGCTATCCAGCTTGATGATGCATACGTCTCTAACAATGGTCGTCTAATCATCTGTACTGTCTCTCATGCCAACCACCTTTTCCGTCCCTTCCGTCTCATGAATATTTATGCACCTGCCACTTACCACGCCCGCTATGATTTCTATGCTGATCTCCTTCAACTTCCCTTCTTTCAGTCCTTGTTGCTAAACCTCTCCACCCATTCCTTCAATTTTCCCTCTGAAGCTCCAGATATGATTGTAGGCGACTTCAACTACAATTTCCGTCACTTCCCAGCAACCATCATCCAAGATGGCCTCCAGAATCCCTCTTTCATCAGAAATTTACACCTCAATTACCACCATCCTTCCGACCCCTCTCTCATTGTGCCGGATGCTCTTGAGGACTCCTTCACCTCGCCTCACCTAGACTCCAATGACCCTTCAAATATGCCACCAGCTACAAGGGCCCAATGGCTTTGGCATGCTATGTTGCAACACCATTATCGAGAGTGCTCTCACCGCTTGCAACCCGATCCACCCATACCAACCTTTCACGGCGCCGGATATAGATCCACCATCGATTACATGTATGTGGCCCCCTCTCTCACCAACTTTGTCCACACATCCACTGTCGACTTTATAGCCCCACAATGGACCGATCATGCCATGCTTAGCATCCACCTCCGAATGCGCTTAAACAACCATGGCCGAGGCTTATGGCGGGCCAACCCACGCCTGGCTGATAACTCTTTCTTTGTGAATCAGTTGTATAAACGCCTGGATGACTTTCATCGGGATCTAGCTTCCAATCCCTTCCCAGCTTCTCCTCAAGTGTTATGGGACGACATCAAGTCTCTAACTCGATCCCTAGCCCAAAAGATCGGTCGGAAACAGGCTGAATGGCGGCGTCGGCAGCTCAGACAATTGCAGAGTAAACGTAACCGGATCCTCCGTGCCTACAAGTCCACGGCCATCCTGAATGATCGTCTGCCTACCATTGAGAAAGCGATCAGTGCCTTACAACAGGAAATGGTTGAACACCAAGCCCTAAGATCAGGTCTGCGCTGGCGAGAGAAGGGAGAGACCTCGGCTGGATTTCTCAAGGCTTTGTCTACTCATCGAGAACTTCAGCGTGCCCTGCCTTCTCTCAAGGATCCTTCCACTGGCACATGTTATGTTTCTCAAACTGAGAAGGAACAAGCTGTCCACTCCTTTTACTCTCGACTCTACACACCCACAACAGTAAATCAACGTGATATACAATTTTTCACTAACATGATTCCCGCTTCCCATAGATTATCTGATGACTCTCATGAATCCCTATGCACTCCTTTTACTCTGAATGACATCTTGGATGGTCTTTCCCGGTCCCCCACCCAGAGTAGCCCTGGCATTGACGGCCTTCCCTATCAGATCCTGCGTCTCTTGTTCAAACATCCGTCTACCGCATCCATTGGTATCCGTATCTTCAACGATGCTCTGCTCCATGGTACCTTCCCTGCTTCCTGGTCTCAAACTAGTTTGGTGTTACTCCCAAAGAAAGGTGATCTCTCCTTCTTGAAGAATTGGCGCCCAATCTCCCTGATCAACACAGATGCCAAGACCTTCACTCGCCTCCTCAACTCTCGTCTGATGAGTCACCTTGCTGACAAGATCTCTATCCAGCAAATGGGCTTCATGCCCGACCGGTTCATTGCGGAGCAGGGTCTTATCCTGCAATGCATGCAAACAGTAGCTACCAGAAACAAGTTAACATCCATTGCCCTTCTTCTAGACCAGGAGAAGGCGTATGATCGCATCCACTTCTCTTACCTTCAGGCTATGATGGACGCCTTCAATATCCCTCAAACCCTCATCACCGCCATCATCAATCTCTTTTCTGCCACCCAAATCCAACCTAATGTCAATGGCTTCCTAGTCGCTCCTTTACCACAATTGCGAGGTCTTCGTCAGGGTGATCCCCTCAGTCCTCTTCTCTTTAACATTGCCTTTGATCCCTTTCTCCGGGCCATCCACAATGACTCTCGCATTTCGGGCTTCTCTTTCCCTCCTGATCCCATTTCTGGCTCCCACCCGCCAGTGGTCAAAGTTCTCGCCTATGCGGATGATACTTTAGTAACCCTTAACAATCCATCAGAATTCGCTGCTCTCGAGGATCTACTCGGAAAGTATATGTCTGCTTCTAATGCCTCCCTCAATTACAACAAAACTGAAGCACTCTCCCTATCTGGTAGCAACCATCCTCATTGGGTTCAGTTCCTGGCCTCTAAAGGTATCACTTCATGGCATGATCGTTCCTCTCTAACGGCCCTGAAATACCTTGGTTACCCTATCCATGCCAATCGTCAACAGCGAACTTCATTCGTCTCCGCCCTCATCTCTAACATCAGTCGCTCTTGTCAACTTCATTCCTGTCGGAACCTGACCTACCGCGGTCGTGTCACCGTTGTGAACTCCTTGATACTCTCCAAACTATGGCATGTTCTTCGGTTGGTTACCTTCACCAAGTCTGAATTCAACAAGATACGCCAAATCATCACTTCCTTTATTAACCGAAACTCCAAAATCAGCCGCTTCTCTTTTGACACTCTCATTTTACCTCGATCCCAGGGCGGTCTGAACCTGATCAATCCTGCGAGACAAGCCCAAGCTCTGCAATGGCGATGGATCCATCCACTCCTTCATCCTACACAACCCTCTCCATCATTGATGCCTTCCATTCCAATCCTTCGGTCCACCCTCTCCATGTGTCTCGGTTCCACTCGATTCCCATCCTACCACTGGTCACTCCTTTTCCCTCAATGTCGCCCGTCTGGTCTACCCTCTTTTGGTCCTGTTGCCAACATCATCATTGCCGTAGACTCTATCATTAGAAACTTTTCCTTCTGCTCCGTCCCCATTCCTGTCATCCTCCGCCTCCCTTTCACTTCTCTCCTTCAACATGCGCTACCCCCTTCCCATCCTTTCGCCTCCACCTTTTCCCCACCCTCCGTCATCCTAGCTGACCATCTCACCCTACGTCAGGATCTCTTTGGATCTGATATCTTTGATTACAACTCTACTTCCAACACCATTGTTTTCAAAGAATCTTTTGAGCACCTCCCCCATCCTCACTGCAGTCGCCGTGCCATCAATTTCATATATGATCAATACCTCTTCCTCAATACGTTCACCCTAAACACCATGCTCACAAATATCCCTCGTCCCCTCCCCACTACTGATCAATTATCCACCTCCTCCATACTCACCCTTGACTCTCTCCACTCCCTTCTTCTCTCCATGATCTCCTCACACTTTGATCTAGATTTCCAACAATTCCATCCAGTCCCTGCGACTACCACTGGTTATAAATCCTTACCTTCCTACCATGTTCCTCCCAAACCTCCATCTGTCTTATCCTCTGCCAAATGGAAACGTCTCTGGTCCTTACGTATCCCATTGAATGCACGTAACACCTGGTTCCGCATCCTTCATAATAAAGTCGCCACAAGAGACATTCTTCATGAACGGCAACCTCATATCCACCATCCCTTTTGTAGGATCTGCCACTCATCCACCGAAACATTGGAACACTTCCTCTTTGCCTGTCCCCACAAACGATCCTTTTGGTCTTCCGCCCTCTCCATTTACATGCCCCCTCTCATCTCCCAAAACAGTTACCAAAACTTCCAGAAATTCCTTCTTTTCGAACACAACCCTTCTCGTCAAGATCATTCAATCTATCCGAATCTCTCTGCTTACCAGGTTTTCGCCTGCATGCTACAAACTATATGGTATCACCACTACCAGTTTACATTCCAGGACAAACCTTTCCTACCATCAATTTTACTCTCATCACTTCGTAGCTCATTAGATACCTTACATTTCCAAGAAACCTTAGATCAGTCTCCATAATTAGTCCCCCCAATATATATCCAGTCTTTTTTCCTCTCCCATCTAATAGGCGTACGTAAAAGGACTTTAAATAAAGCAATACAATTGCCCTACAAAAAAAAAAATTTTGAGAGATTCGACTATATAAAATGTAATGGTCACCCCCTACTTCCTTAAGCTTTCTAATAGTACTTTTCAAGGCGCATCCAATGGTACTAACTATAATACATATTATAAAAAAGATTATGGAGCAATGTACGGAAATACGAAATGAGGTTTTCGGCAAAAATGTTGAGATTTTATATACAAAAGTCTCACAGACAAAGTTTCAGGAGTTGCATTGGATCGAGAGCAACATTTTGGTTCAATATATACCATAGTAAAAGTCTTCATTTTCAAGGTGAAAGGCGCGATCGTTTGATTTTTGGTGAAAATCATGAGGTATCGCTCATGCTTTTTTGGTCGATTTTGGTCGATTTTCAACGATCCCAAAAAAGGTGAGCAAAGGTATCAGAAAGTAACTGCTAGATGAGAGCAATTGTTTGGTGCTACTCTGACGGCGTAAAACGGCTTCTAACTCGAGAAAATACGGTTCGAATGCATGCAAATCTAGCTGTGATTTACATATATTTGGGTAGTATGAGGCAGTGTCAGTATGCTGTATGCCTGTATACGAATTGATCACAATGATACAGATGCAGAGCATCCTAGAATAGCCAGATCCACAACTACATGCAGATTGTTTATGAAAAAAATTGTCTTTTAAAAATGGAGATATAGACTGCCAGATGTTAGCGTGCTGCTCCCCCTTCTAAAGTAGTATATAGATCTGCTCAAGTCTCACTTTCCTTCATATATATATAGCAGGATTGTATTCCATCGGATCAAATAAAGGCCACAAATGTCAGTGGACTGCGACAGGTTTTATTAAGTATCTATGGTCGCTTTATCTTGTCTCCATGTCGCAACTGTAACATGGAGAACGAGGTATCAAACTAATAGGCACCATAAGCCACTTCTGCACATTGCATTGATTTCATTTTCAACGTCAGTTTATAAAACGTGTATTTATGCGCGTTCGCCTAATGCTGCGTCGTTACTACCTTTCTTTTTTAGCTCGAAATACATTATCATGGAGAAGTTTGTTGCTCACCAAATACAACTAGTAGAAACAGAAAGAAAGATTGATGTCGAGGATACTCAAAAGTTGCTGTCAGCATACGCACCCATTCAATTACAACGTCGAGGAGTAGCTCTTGTTGGTCTCAAAGTGACAGGTAGATACAACAAGATACACACACGGACGCATCATACTAACCAGTCGCAACAATAGGCATGCGAACTGGCTTGGGAGGCAAAAGGTAGAGCATTGGCCGCATCCAGTCTATCGTGTTCTAACAAAAGCATAGTTTGATCGACTTGGAGCTGGCTAATCCAAGCATTTTACCGCCTATTTTTCCAGCTCACAAGATCACCACAGGCGATATTGTTGGTTTGGATGAATACAAAAAGGACAAGCCCTCCCGGCAAGTTGGAAAATGGTCTGGTGTTGTTCTGAGAGTGGCAGATGCCAGAATTACAGTAGCACTTCAAGAGATGGAGGAAGAATTGCCTACAGAAATTCAGGAACGGTGTCAAATGTGAGTTCGAGAGTATGTGATGGTACATTATGAAAACTAAGACGGGGAGATAATAGTGTCAAGCTTGCCAACAGTATCACGTATGAAAGAATGTTGAAAGGATTGGAGAGACTGCAAAAGAAATGTGAACAGGGTGGATCTAGTCTGATCAATGTTTTGCTTGGTCAATCAGACCTTTCCAGAGCATCGATACCTACAGATATCAGTTTCTTTGATGAGACACTGAATGATTCACAAAAAGAGGCAGTTCGATTCGCTTTGGGGTCTCCTGAAGTAGCGTTGATCCATGGTCCACCTGGTACAGGAAAAACCTACACTTTGGTGGAGATTATTCGCCAATTGTCAGTCAATCAAAACAAGCGCGTGCTTGTATGTGGTCCCTCAAATATATCTGTTGGTAAGCCAATGCAAAGTGCCCTGAGAAAATCTTACTCAATGGACCCATAATAGACAACCTAGTGGAGAGACTGGCTCAGAATCGACTCAATATAGTGCGAGTAGGCCATCCAGCAAGAGTATTGCCTTCTGTCGTCGATCACACATTGGACATTATTACTCGCACCTGCGATTCAGGTCAAATTGTATCCGATGTTCGAAAGGAAATGGACGAAACACTCGCTAAAATCAACAAGACAAAGAGTCGAGCAGAGAGACGATCCATGTATGGGCTTGTCAAGGATCTTCGAAAGGATTATCGAATCAGAGAGAAAAAGGTGGTAGACGAGGTATTGACCAGTGCGCAAGTGACCATCTCTACGTTGAATGGGTAAGTTTGGTTGAAGTCGGAAGATAGCCCATCATCTAACAGTGATATCTATCACAGTGCTGCGAGCAAGAATATGTGGAACCGAGAATTTGATGTAGTGATTATTGATGAAGCAACACAAGCATTGGAAGCGGAATGTTGGATTGCCTTACTGAAAGCAAAGAAGGCTATTTTGGTAACGTAGTTGCTGTTTGTTTGTGAGATACTCGCTCTAATACCATGAGGATCTTATAGGCAGGCGATCATCTACAACTGCCTCCAACCATCAAGACACCCATCAAGATGAATCAGACGAAGAAAGCCAATAAAGGAGGCCTGTCTACAGAGACTGATCTATCCACAACACTGTTTGATCGGCTTCTCAGCATGTATGGTGACAAAGTCAAACGTATGCTTATGGTGCAGTACCGTATGCATCAAAAAATCATGGAATTCAGCTCAAAAGAGCTCTACGACAACAAGCTCGTCGCTGACAAGAGTGTGGCCAGCCATTTACTGGTAGATTTACCCAGTGTTGAAGCATCTGAGAATACAGATATGCCTTTAGTGATGATCGATACCAGTGATACAGGCTTAGGACATGAAATCACAGACGATGCTCAGGAAGAGCAGAGTAAAGCAAACGAGCTGGAAGTGGAATTGGCTTTGATGCATATCCGTGCTTTGATAGACGATGGATTGGAGGAGGAGCAAATTGGTGTGATTACACCTTACGCAGCCCAAGTGTCAAAGTTGAAACGAGATATCCGTGAGCATTGGCCTGGCATTGAAATTGGTACAGTAGATGGGTTCCAAGGAAGAGAGAAGGAAGCCATCTTACTGTCTTTGGTGCGATCCAACGATAGGGGAGAAGTGGGGTTCTTGGCTGAAAAGAGACGATTGAATGGTTAGTGTAGCCAAAGTATAATGGCATAATGGAAATCCTGACTTTTTTTTTTCTTGATTCAGTGGCCATGACGAGAGCCAAGAGACATTTATGCGTGATTTGTGATTCAGAGACCTTGTTGGGAACCAAGGGCGGTGCAAAGCCTGCCGCTCGGTTTGATGGCGGATTCCTCAAGCGATGGATAGAGTATTTAAGCGAGGAATCTGACTTGAGATTTAGTGAATTTGTCACAATGTAATCAATAAAGACACCATCTGTCTTTGACTGATTCAAGTTGAATGATCCCATCTGTTAAATGCATGTTGATCTAGGGCGAAGACAACAATGATGGGGTTTGGGTTTATCACTAGGAATCACGTGGCTAATGGAGTTTACTTATTTGAGTGTTTGGCAATAACAATTACGAGCTGAATATAGTACGAAAAGATTCGAATCATTTCTTTCCGTTTCTTTTTTTTTTTTCATATCTTTCTAAACAACCATGCCAGCCTCATTAGACTATTACCAAGTCTTACAAATCGAGAAAGATGCCTCTGATCAACAGATCAAGAAGGCATATCGTAAGCTTGCTCTCAAGTTCCATCCGGATAAAAATTCTTCTGCCGACGCTGTAGAAAAGGTAACATTTGCATGATTCTATGAGATGAAACAGTTCACTCAACCTATCCATTGCCAGTTTAAAGATATAAGGTAGAGTCTCACATGATGACAGATAGAACAGCATGAGATATTGACGCTTATATAGTGAAGCGTACGAGATTTTATCTGACCGTAAGTAGTGTAGAGTGAATCTAGCTAGAGAGTATGTGCTCAATTTCAGTCTATAGCTGAAAAAAGAAGAGTGTATGATAACCGCGGCAGTAGTTCAATGCATGATGATGACTACGACTATCACAATCCGTTCGCTGGTTTTGCAGTAAGTAGCTACAGATAACCTGCTATACGTTATTATTTACCCGCAGCTAGTTCCATAATCCTGAAGAGATATTCGCAGAGTTTTTCAATCACATGAGCGCTTTTGGACAAGGAGGCGACATATTCTCTTCCTTCATGATGCCTCCAATGCATCAAGCTCCACCTCCACCCTCGCCTTTTGGCGGCTTCAATCGCCCATTCATGATGGGCGGATTTAGCGATATGAGGGGATTCTTTGATCATGATTTCATGTCGCCGTTGATGGGGTCATCCTCATTCCAGCAGCAATCTTTTATCGGATCAAGTCAGAGCAACAGTAGAGGATTAAGCAGCGGTGGTGGTGGATATTCGAAATCGGTTTCTACAACGACTCGCAATGTCAATGGCGTTATGGAAACTGTCAAAATTACAAAGATTACAGACAGCAATGTGAGTTTTTCAGCTTGCTCAAATGCAGTTGCATACTGACACTACCTGCACTTAGGGGACGCAAGTCATTGAAGAATATGGAAATGGACTGACAAAGATCAATGGTGTAGAGCAGCCAACACAGCACCAGATTGAAGCCAAAACGAGTCCACCCAGCCATCACAGTCGATCAGTAGAAAAGATCCAGATCGTCAGCGACAGTGAGGGAGAGGAGGATGAACAAGAGCAGGACGAACTGGATCAGTATGACGAGCATCGAGATTACTTTTACCGTCAAGAGCAAATTCGCCAGCAGCAGCTCAAATTACAACAGGAACAGCAGAGATTATGGGAAGAACAGAGACGACACGATGAATACATGCGTCAACAGAGAGAACGAATGCACCAGCAGCAAATGATGCTCCATCAGCAGCAAATGATGCAGCACATGCACTCTCCACTTCACTTTCAACAGCATCAACAACAAATTCAACAGCCATATAACAGACGCCAACAGGACGATTTATTTGGCGGTGTCTATGGTCATTATCCGCAATACAATCATTTTCTATAAGGACAGTAATTCTCTATCAAACACCTTGACTAGTTTTTCATCAGTTACTGCCTGTCCATCTGTAAAGAAAGGCTCAATAGCCACTCTGGTTGTTGCTTCAAACAGCTCTTGAATAATGTGTTGTAATTTACCACCAGTTTGCTTGAAATCAGGAAACTACACAAAAAAAATTTGCATTTAATAAAATAAAACCATTTACAATTAGTACCTACTTACAGCATTGGCCTCTAAGAAGTAGACATTCAGATCCTCATCCATCATGAAATCAACGCCAAATAGCTCAAATGCGTTGGGCATGGCTTGGAAAGTTGTCATTTCGCTAGTGCAAGCATCGAATACATCAGCTAAAATGCTCTTCATCTGATCAAACATCTTGTTGAGGTCCTTTTCATCCAAGCCGAGCTCCCAAAAGAGTTTAACGGACGCTTGTTCATCGTATCCCTCCTCATCTGCTTGCAGACATGTGTTGGTCAAGTGGATCAAATTGTCGTCTAAACAAGTGGTATCGTAATCTTTCATAGCAAACAAGGCCAGCATGTCCCTGTACAGGTACACTTGAATGTTTGATTTGGCCAGCACATAGGCACGCACATGGAATTTGCGCTTATTCACCAGCAGAGGCTTGTGGATATAACGTTGAATCACCCATTCACGCACTTGAGTCAAGTCCTCTTGATCGCTATCGTACGCATCATCATCCTCGTCCTCACTGTCGCTGTCTTCCACTTCAAACATGGCGCGCAATTCATCCAGCGAATTAAACACCTTGATACCAGCTGCTTTGTTGGCCATACTAGGCTTGATGATAAACATGTGCCCTTCTTGCAAGTCTCTTTCCACTTCAAACACATCGTTCATGGCTTCCTCAAAGTAATCCACATGATCCAGTTCAAACAGCCAGGTCTCTGGGATGGCCTTTTTGAGAATGCTGTTGGGATGTTTGGATAAATACTTGGTCATGTTGTAGGCCATTTGTGATTTACGGATAAGCCCTTTACGAATACAGTAGGCGTTGGCAAGCGAGTCTTTGTCGTGCATGGACAGGTGGTGCCAGTTGATTAGCTCGTATTCCAGCCACTGTAATTGAACATCTGCAATGTCTGTGTCGGCATGATCTGGCACAATGTCTTGGTTGATGATCCACTTTAATTTGGTCGAGTTTTCAAGTGCTTTGACAACAGCTTGGTGGGTGTATGGCTCGTCGAGATGAACGTGTGCTTTCAAGGACATGCTGTCAATGATGTGTCTATGTGGAGAAGAAACGAAATCCTTTTTTTTTTTTTCTACTTGAATTGTTTGATTTTGACATTTGAAAAAGACGAGAGTCACGTAGTGATGGGGGGCTTTTGGGGTCAAGTGTCAGTGCACCTTGGTAACGTTGGCAGGGAAGTGTGGTTTATGATAGCATTGTATAGATTTTGATTTATTCACAATGTTACAATAAACTTTCAAAGAGATGACAAGTATGTGCAGTATATACGTTAAATAAAGGCAAGTAAATGACTAGACATGTTACTCGTTGCTCTTGGCCTGTTTACCGTCAACACTGCGTCTTGATCTGCGAGTAGTCGCTTTGACCTCTGGTGGTGCTTTGACAGGTAAATCAATAGCAGTAGGCTCTTTCTTTGCGCTCTTCTTGGCCTTACCATTTACAGCAGGCTTCTTTCTCTTTGCCATCTTTTCAGGCATGGCAGTATCCATGCGCACATCATCATCTGCTTGGGCAGATTCGTTTTCCTTTTCCTCCATGGCCAATTCAATGGCCTCTACTTCTTTTTCAATTTCCTTTCTCTTTGCTAATGCAGCGGCTGTTGCTCTTTTGGTGGTTTGACGCACTTGAGTTACCTCTTCCTCCAGATTGAACTCTTCTTGATCACCAGAAACCATGTCCGCCTTTCGCTTCTTGGCAGAGGATGTTGCTTTCTTGGTAGTAATGGCTTTGCGTGTTCTTTTTGGCTTGACATCTTCGCTGTAATCATCGTCGCCATTTTCGTCTTTCAATTCATCCTTTAATGCATCTTCTGCTGCCTTTTTCTTTCGAGCAGCCTTGGTACTCTTTCGACCACCGGTTTGCTTTGTTTCAACGCCAGTTTGTGGTATCCAGACATCATCATCTACAGTCTCTAATTCGAATAATCTGTACAAGTGGAATACAGCTTGCTCTTTGGTGAGAGTATGAGTAAATGTGTATTAGATGGGGCTTACCCCACATACCTTTATCTTTTGCCTCAATCATCAAATCAACATCATCAGTGGTAGGTGGCAAGTTCTAAGCACACATGCATACCATACAGTGAGTAGAGCAGGGCTATGCCTCATTATATAGACCTTACCTGTACTCGATCACTGTGTGCTCTTCTCTCCATTTGGGTTACTGCGCCGTTTCTTGATTCTGAATAATGTTGCTTGAAGTATATAATGTATGAGAAATGGCTCATCATGTGCATGCAGCTCATCTAGTTACCTTGGGTTTGATGCCTTTGTCTGTCCAAGTTTTGTTGATGGCAGGTAATAAGGATATCAGATCTGTCACATTTCCAGGGTTGATGCTACGTGGAATGTTAGCTAAAGCCGCTTTGAGTTTCTCCTCTAAACATACTGATGGTGATGCCAGTCAAGTACCAATGGAACTTGAAGCTTTTGACATATTGGTAAAAGATCAGAGACTGAGTAGCCTAATTCGTCATTTTCCAAAACCAATCTTCGCTTGACAGTGTCTGGTAACTTTTGATATTCCTGTTCAAATCTCTTGTGTGATGTGAGCATCTGCTCATTTCCTCTTTACAATAGACTTACAGCCAAAGCAGCCTCTCTATCGCCTATAAAAAAGACTTGTTAAATCTCTGTGCCACCCAACATGCCTATACACTCTCTTACCATAAACACCTCCCATATGTCTATAAAATACAAAGCATTAGACACGAGTAAGAGGCAATCCATTGTATCCACTCACATAATCATCACGGAATCCTGATCCATACCCATCAAATCCAACATGTGTGCATGATCTACATGATGATAGCACTCAATACATTGCGGTTATATTTTCAAATGGCACTTACAATAAAGTTCGCGTGTTGTATTTGCAACTACTTTTGGATTAAGTGAGACTAACTGGTTGTATTGGCCGGGATGCATTGTCTATTTGTATATAAACGAATCAACATGCTGTAATTTGACATTGCACTACCACGCTGTTTACCAAGCGATGTTTGTATTTGTTGGCCAAATCCCCTGCTTCTTTCAGCTGTTTTTCTGCAAAATCGATTTCGTAGCTGTAACATTATGTCATTATTATACATTATCTACACATTTCGTTTTTTTTTTGTGCTGTTTTTTTTTTTACCCTATTTTTTCATGACTTGCAAAGGGAAACATATCACTTGAAAGACGCATGAATCGAATATTGTGATCTGCGTCATGTCTTTGTATTAGCATCGTTGTCATCATGTAACAGTTAAGCTACCTGCCTTCATTCCATTGAATCATGGTCTTCATATCCGTAACATTCTAATGCAAATGTGCATAAGGAGCCGGTAATGATAGCTCTCATTCGTACTTACCTGTAGTGCGATCTCTTTGACAACGTCAATCCCTTTTTCGGCCACAGTAGCTACTCATAAAAGAGATTGGTTAATTCCAGTCCATAGCATACTCGCCACAACAGATACAAACCTAACCGACATGTTCTTGCACTGAAAATAGATGGCTTTTGTTTACGTAATATGGTATTCATGCAACTACATACAATTTAAAGGTTACATTGTGCACATTCAGCAATGTTCCCTCCAACACATACGCATAACCGAGTCTTCCTTTGAAGGCGCGAGGGTTGTCATGAACGTATCTTGGCGTCTCAATTACTGCGGCTGTCTCTGTCAGATTTTCCTCTTCTAATTTGACTGTAACCTTCTCTTCTTTTCTGGCCTCCTCGTTCTTTGGCTCTACAATGGTAGTGGCAGCTACAGTGGATTCCAATTTGACAGCAGTGGCGGCAACTTTTTTCCCCATATTTCTGATGCAATGTTTGAATAGATTTTTGGTACAAAACGATAGCATAAACAAGAGAAAAAAAGAAAGGGAAATATATATATATATTTTTTTTTCACTTTTTATTGTACATGACATCTTGCTCTAGCAGGATCGAAATCAGTCATCGATCTCGATTTGTAGGGCGTTGTTTGCGGGGCGCTTAAACTCTCCGCTAAAACGAAGGTTCATCAGGCTTGTCCTTTTTACGATTGTATTCCAAGGCATGTTGTAAGATATCATCGGCACTAGTGATGGTTCTGATCTTGTCCAATGGGTACTCCTTCTTCAATAGATTAGCCAGCACTTTACCAGGCCCAAAGCAGAGAAAATCGTCAATGTCTTGTCCCTTGCAGTAATTGATACTACGCTCCCATTCCACTGTAGCCACAACTTGCTCCACCAATCTCTTTGGGATCTCCTCTGCATTGACATACTGTCAACCTATGTTAGAGGCCGCCATTTACTTGCGGAAAAAGTGCACTTACTGGTTTGGCAGTGACATTGGAGACAACTTCTACACATGGCATCTTAATTTCAACCTTTTTCAGAGCATCCTCCATAACGTCAGCAGCTTCTTGCATCAATTCACAGTGAAAAGGAGCACTACACAATCGACATGAGTCAATCCAGATCGCCCAGTCAGACAGGACGTCAGTTTTACCTCACAGGCAAATCAACGGCACGAGCAGCAAATCTACGTTCCTGCAAAATACGAGATGCTTGATCTACACCTTGACTTGTACCACTGATGACCACTTGAAATGACTATTCTGACATGTTCAGTGAGATGGTCATCCAAAGACCTATCTGATACTCACACTATTGATGTTTGCTACAGCGACTAGTTCGCCATTTGGCAAATTAGCTTTGATCTCCTCCATAGCCTTCTCCAAATCCGCCAATCTATCCTTTCTAACTACCAAAGCAGACATGGCAGTCTTGCCCTGCTTGTCTGCAACTGCACGAGTCATTGCCTCACCACGCAAACGCACTAGACGCACAGCATCTGTCAAAGACATGGCCTTGGTAGCTACCAATGCTGTGTATTCTCCCAGCGAATGACCCAACGCATGATTACATGCTTTAGAAATGTCAAATCCAAATTCAGTTTCCAACACTCGTAGCATGGCGATGGATGTTGTGAGGATGGCTGGTTGTGCGTTCTCGGTCAGTTTCAATTTATCCTGTTGCCCTTCAAATATAAGCGCACGAAGTCCATTCTTGAGTGCTTCATCTGCTTCGTCAAAAACAAGTTTGGCACTTCTTGGGTACAAGTTGTAGAGATCCTTCCCCATGCCTACATATTGGGATCCCTGGCCTGTAGATGCATGTATGTGTGTCAACAGGTGGATAATCCTTTCTTCCACATGGTTTCCATCTTACCTGGAAATAAAATAGCACGATGCGAGCGTTCAATGCCTGCTGTACTCTGCATCAATGTATGTAGACATGATTAGCTGCATTGACATATAGTGTTGCTCGGTTATTATGTACCATCCAATTACGACGACCGAGGACTTTGGTGGTTGCATTCTTCAAACGATTCATGATGACAAGAAGAAATAGAGGCGAAAAACACAAGGGAAAAAAGATAATCTGTTTTAACAGCAGTAAATGGGTTGCACATGCATTTAAAACTCATTCGAATCATCAAATAGTGATTGCAAGCAAGAAAATGTATTTATGTAGTAACATGTAGATGTGTATCGAGAATAAAATTTACAAAAGGTCGTAGTCATCCAACTATTAATCAAAAGAGTTAGACATACACTCAATATATACACGAGCGCAAATCTTACCTTGTCATTGTACTTCATGATCTTTCTCTTGATCTTGGAAGTGTCCACCCAAGTGACATAGTCTTCCATCGTGCGATTCACCAAGAAGGCAGGATCTGTCACTGTCTGAGGCCCCACACGGATATGTCCTTGTTCAACAAATGTTACTGCCTCCTTTACGGTTTCTGCCATCTTTAATCGACACATGACAATAGGCAAACGTCTACGACAAAAAGCGGATACTGTCACTTTGCGGCAATCCGAAAACTTGGTTGTTGCTGTAATGATGCCCATGTTGTATAGTTTCTCTAACAATGCCTTTTCTTGTTGTGTACGGAATGGATCACGAGAGTCGAGCAATGAAATCTTGTTGGCTAATTGACGGATACTGCCCACTAGTTTGTTGTATCTGTTGTTTGATAACATGTCAGACCTTCTCCCTAACCAAAATGGTTTTTGTATTGCACAGCAACTTACTTGTGATAGTCCTCTCTCTGCTGAAGAAAGTAGCGACGAATGACCTTCATCTCACGTATAGTGTCTTCCTTTTTCCATTGCAAAAAGTCAACCTTTTTCAACAGCTTTTGTTCGTGATGCTTCAATTGTCTCATAGTGGATTGTAAATGTGGTTGTGAATAATTTTTAAAAAAAAAGAGAGAGAGCAAGATTTAGTTTTTGGTTTTTTTACATGAAAAAAATTAGCTACATCCCGAGCCCAATCAAGAAAAACGTTGATACCGCAAGCCACTCAGTAACACTCCATATATTTTCCAGCCTGTCAACATTCGGTCAACTCTACAAACTGCTTAAATGGGTAGCATAAGAGTGCCGTCTCAGTCTTGTTGGTATCAGTTTCTCGTATTGTTGGCAAAAAGTGCTGTGTAGTCAAGCTTGAGTAAAACAAAACTATGCACACAACAACGTTGAGTCTCACATGCATCCAGCGTTCATCCGCTCTTGGCAGCTACTGAGTTTGACACTGTCTTGGTAAAAGAGCATTTGATAAAGTGGCATTAGGCAAATGGTCCTGTTTATTGCAGTATATCATAAAAACTAAAATTACTACCTACGAGACGATTGAATTAGAAGCAAAGTAGGGCTTACCTTTGGAGTACTACTAGTAAAATGATTGTTCTGCATTTTGCATTACGATTCACATTTGGATTAGCAGTTTGCAAGGATTAGAATCAGAAAAACGTAAAAAAAAAGATACAACAGAATCAAAGCAAAAGATCCAAACATCTTAAAATACTTTTTAGATTGCTATGCCTTTTGTTATTAGCTTCAGAAACATCTATTCTCTTCATAAAAGGCATTTGCCAGCCAAAATCGATTGTATCTCCGATCAGCACTTTCATCCTTTATTTGTTAATTTTTGGACTTTTGAGATTCGATTCGACTTATTTTGAGAGATCACAGTCTTGTCTATCACTCATAGCGACATTTACAGGACTTTAAATAAAACCTGGAGCTCGTCTCCCCTACAAAAAAAAAAAAAAAAAATTTTGAGAGATCTCACTTTTCGAATTTTTTAATAACATCGAATCCCTAACCTCTAGTAAAGAATTTGAAAACAACCCCCATGTCTTCAACTGAACAACACCTTTCCAACATTGCGGCATCCCTCAAGGACATCTATACCTTCATGCAGAAACAGGAAGGTATTAACCAATCCATCGAGGATCGTATCACTTCCACTCTTGACCGCTTCAATGCCACTGATGAACATCTCAGGGCCAACGATGCTCGTCTCAACTCTGTTGAGGCCACTATGGGCCGAATTCTCCAGGCCATCAAAGCAATTTCCCCTCCTGCCTCCAGCACTCCTTCACCTCTTCATGTCATCTCCAAAGGTACCTCTGCTGGATCTACATCCAAGCCTAGTACTCAACCACCCCAATCCACCACTTCCTGGGCTGCCATTGCCAGTAAGCCACCTGCTCCCCTCTCCGATCGTAAGCGCCAAGCCTTACATCGCTTTTTCTCTCCTCCTCCTGATGACTCCATTCAAAATGGTTCTTACACCTTGGTTTATCTCCCTCGTTCTCGTCGCATGAATCGCAGCCAAATCAGATCGAAATTTCGCGCAATTTCGATTGACAACCTCCGAATTCTGGACCTCAACTTCCCCGCTCGCAACACCATTGGAGTTCTCCTTCACGAAGCCTATCTCGACGAGTTCAAGTCGAAACTTTTGGAAATCGACACCCAACCAATCCAGAATTTCGATCCATTGGACCATCATCACGTCGCTGATCCCAAATACCATGATCTCTCTGAGGAACGTCGCCTCCAATTAGCCCATGCTCTCCACCAGGACCGTTGCATCCGAACTCTCTACTTCATCCGTCCTCATCTCGTTCCTGGTGTTGCTAAGTACTTTGTTCGTCAAGGCTGGGTACCTCACACCATGGCTACTGATATCATTAACCAACGCCTCCCTCGTCCCGCCAAGCGCCGACCTGCCCCTCACTTTGCTACTGCCCAGGCCTTGCAAGCCTCCCAATCCGCTGCTCCTCAATCTAGTATCCCTCTTCCCTCCACTGACTCTGACCCTATCTCCCTGGTCCCTCCTGCTGCTCCCACTCTCACTGATTACTTTGGTAACGCGGTGTCCACCCAAGAAATGGACACCACTCCAGACTTTGCCTCCAATGCCTCTGCTGAGGCACTCTCTCATACCGGTTCTACCTCCTCGATTGACACCGATGATCTCTCTCAATGAGTGAGATCTTGGAATCAGCTCTCAATCATCTTCCAGCCTCCCCACCCTCAACGAATCATCCTCCACACCCGATATCCCATCCAGCATCATCACAGAACAAAACTACCAACTTCCATATTTGTAGCCTCAACTGCCGTAGTCTTTCCAAGCCCTCCACTCCTGACCTTAGTCGGTCCTTCTCTCGCCTACTTGCCTCCTCTGGTATGGATATCCTCTGTCTTCAAGAAACCTATTCTTCTGATCCCGCTGTACAAGATCGCTTGGATATGCAACTCCAGGCCAAAACCTCCATATGGACGCACTATTGTGGAGTCGTCAGCCTCAATCCAGCTATCCAGCTTGATGATGCATACGTCTCTAACAATGGTCGTCTAATCATCTGTACTGTCTCTCATGCCAACCACCTTTTCCGTCCCTTCCGTCTCATGAATATTTATGCACCTGCCACTTACCACGCCCGCTATGATTTCTATGCTGATCTCCTTCAACTTCCCTTCTTTCAGTCCTTGTTGCTAAACCTCTCCACCCATTCCTTCAATTTTCCCTCTGAAGCTCCAGATATGATTGTAGGCGACTTCAACTACAATTTCCGTCACTTCCCAGCAACCATCATCCAAGATGGCCTCCAGAATCCCTCTTTCATCAGAAATTTACACCTCAATTACCACCATCCTTCCGACCCCTCTCTCATTGTGCCGGATGCTCTTGAGGACTCCTTCACCTCGCCTCACCTAGACTCCAATGACCCTTCAAATATGCCACCAGCTACAAGGGCCCAATGGCTTTGGCATGCTATGTTGCAACACCATTATCGAGAGTGCTCTCACCGCTTGCAACCCGATCCACCCATACCAACCTTTCACGGCGCCGGATATAGATCCACCATCGATTACATGTATGTGGCCCCCTCTCTCACCAACTTTGTCCACACATCCACTGTCGACTTTATAGCCCCACAATGGACCGATCATGCCATGCTTAGCATCCACCTCCGAATGCGCTTAAACAACCATGGCCGAGGCTTATGGCGGGCCAACCCACGCCTGGCTGATAACTCTTTCTTTGTGAATCAGTTGTATAAACGCCTGGATGACTTTCATCGGGATCTAGCTTCCAATCCCTTCCCAGCTTCTCCTCAAGTGTTATGGGACGACATCAAGTCTCTAACTCGATCCCTAGCCCAAAAGATCGGTCGGAAACAGGCTGAATGGCGGCGTCGGCAGCTCAGACAATTGCAGAGTAAACGTAACCGGATCCTCCGTGCCTACAAGTCCACGGCCATCCTGAATGATCGTCTGCCTACCATTGAGAAAGCGATCAGTGCCTTACAACAGGAAATGGTTGAACACCAAGCCCTAAGATCAGGTCTGCGCTGGCGAGAGAAGGGAGAGACCTCGGCTGGATTTCTCAAGGCTTTGTCTACTCATCGAGAACTTCAGCGTGCCCTGCCTTCTCTCAAGGATCCTTCCACTGGCACATGTTATGTTTCTCAAACTGAGAAGGAACAAGCTGTCCACTCCTTTTACTCTCGACTCTACACACCCACAACAGTAAATCAACGTGATATACAATTTTTCACTAACATGATTCCCGCTTCCCATAGATTATCTGATGACTCTCATGAATCCCTATGCACTCCTTTTACTCTGAATGACATCTTGGATGGTCTTTCCCGGTCCCCCACCCAGAGTAGCCCTGGCATTGACGGCCTTCCCTATCAGATCCTGCGTCTCTTGTTCAAACATCCGTCTACCGCATCCATTGGTATCCGTATCTTCAACGATGCTCTGCTCCATGGTACCTTCCCTGCTTCCTGGTCTCAAACTAGTTTGGTGTTACTCCCAAAGAAAGGTGATCTCTCCTTCTTGAAGAATTGGCGCCCAATCTCCCTGATCAACACAGATGCCAAGACCTTCACTCGCCTCCTCAACTCTCGTCTGATGAGTCACCTTGCTGACAAGATCTCTATCCAGCAAATGGGCTTCATGCCCGACCGGTTCATTGCGGAGCAGGGTCTTATCCTGCAATGCATGCAAACAGTAGCTACCAGAAACAAGTTAACATCCATTGCCCTTCTTCTAGACCAGGAGAAGGCGTATGATCGCATCCACTTCTCTTACCTTCAGGCTATGATGGACGCCTTCAATATCCCTCAAACCCTCATCACCGCCATCATCAATCTCTTTTCTGCCACCCAAATCCAACCTAATGTCAATGGCTTCCTAGTCGCTCCTTTACCACAATTGCGAGGTCTTCGTCAGGGTGATCCCCTCAGTCCTCTTCTCTTTAACATTGCCTTTGATCCCTTTCTCCGGGCCATCCACAATGACTCTCGCATTTCGGGCTTCTCTTTCCCTCCTGATCCCATTTCTGGCTCCCACCCGCCAGTGGTCAAAGTTCTCGCCTATGCGGATGATACTTTAGTAACCCTTAACAATCCATCAGAATTCGCTGCTCTCGAGGATCTACTCGGAAAGTATATGTCTGCTTCTAATGCCTCCCTCAATTACAACAAAACTGAAGCACTCTCCCTATCTGGTAGCAACCATCCTCATTGGGTTCAGTTCCTGGCCTCTAAAGGTATCACTTCATGGCATGATCGTTCCTCTCTAACGGCCCTGAAATACCTTGGTTACCCTATCCATGCCAATCGTCAACAGCGAACTTCATTCGTCTCCGCCCTCATCTCTAACATCAGTCGCTCTTGTCAACTTCATTCCTGTCGGAACCTGACCTACCGCGGTCGTGTCACCGTTGTGAACTCCTTGATACTCTCCAAACTATGGCATGTTCTTCGGTTGGTTACCTTCACCAAGTCTGAATTCAACAAGATACGCCAAATCATCACTTCCTTTATTAACCGAAACTCCAAAATCAGCCGCTTCTCTTTTGACACTCTCATTTTACCTCGATCCCAGGGCGGTCTGAACCTGATCAATCCTGCGAGACAAGCCCAAGCTCTGCAATGGCGATGGATCCATCCACTCCTTCATCCTACACAACCCTCTCCATCATTGATGCCTTCCATTCCAATCCTTCGGTCCACCCTCTCCATGTGTCTCGGTTCCACTCGATTCCCATCCTACCACTGGTCACTCCTTTTCCCTCAATGTCGCCCGTCTGGTCTACCCTCTTTTGGTCCTGTTGCCAACATCATCATTGCCGTAGACTCTATCATTAGAAACTTTTCCTTCTGCTCCGTCCCCATTCCTGTCATCCTCCGCCTCCCTTTCACTTCTCTCCTTCAACATGCGCTACCCCCTTCCCATCCTTTCGCCTCCACCTTTTCCCCACCCTCCGTCATCCTAGCTGACCATCTCACCCTACGTCAGGATCTCTTTGGATCTGATATCTTTGATTACAACTCTACTTCCAACACCATTGTTTTCAAAGAATCTTTTGAGCACCTCCCCCATCCTCACTGCAGTCGCCGTGCCATCAATTTCATATATGATCAATACCTCTTCCTCAATACGTTCACCCTAAACACCATGCTCACAAATATCCCTCGTCCCCTCCCCACTACTGATCAATTATCCACCTCCTCCATACTCACCCTTGACTCTCTCCACTCCCTTCTTCTCTCCATGATCTCCTCACACTTTGATCTAGATTTCCAACAATTCCATCCAGTCCCTGCGACTACCACTGGTTATAAATCCTTACCTTCCTACCATGTTCCTCCCAAACCTCCATCTGTCTTATCCTCTGCCAAATGGAAACGTCTCTGGTCCTTACGTATCCCATTGAATGCACGTAACACCTGGTTCCGCATCCTTCATAATAAAGTCGCCACAAGAGACATTCTTCATGAACGGCAACCTCATATCCACCATCCCTTTTGTAGGATCTGCCACTCATCCACCGAAACATTGGAACACTTCCTCTTTGCCTGTCCCCACAAACGATCCTTTTGGTCTTCCGCCCTCTCCATTTACATGCCCCCTCTCATCTCCCAAAACAGTTACCAAAACTTCCAGAAATTCCTTCTTTTCGAACACAACCCTTCTCGTCAAGATCATTCAATCTATCCGAATCTCTCTGCTTACCAGGTTTTCGCCTGCATGCTACAAACTATATGGTATCACCACTACCAGTTTACATTCCAGGACAAACCTTTCCTACCATCAATTTTACTCTCATCACTTCGTAGCTCATTAGATACCTTACATTTCCAAGAAACCTTAGATCAGTCTCCATAATTAGTCCCCCCAATATATATCCAGTCTTTTTTCCTCTCCCATCTAATAGGCGTACGTAAAAGGACTTTAAATAAAGCAATACAATTGCCCTACAAAAAAAAAATTTTGAGAGATCCGACTATATTAAATGTAATGGTCACCCCCTACTTCCTTAAGCTTTCTAATAGTACTTTTCAAGGCGCATCCAATGGTACTAACTATAATACATATTATAAAAAAGATTATGGAGCAATGTACGGAAATACGAAATGAGGGTTTCGGCAAAAATGTCGAGATTTTATATACGAAAGTCTCACAAACAAAGTTTCAGGAGTTGCATTGGATCGAGAGCAACATTTTGGTTCAATATATGCCATAGTAAAAGTCTTCATTTTCAAGGTGAAAGACGCGATCGTTTGATTTTTGGTGAAAATCATGAGGTATCGCTCATGCTTTTTTGGTCGATTTTGGTCGATTTTGGTCAATTTTCAACGATCCCAAAAAAGGTGAGCAAAGGTATCAGAAAGTAACTGCTAGATGAGAGCAATTGTTTGGTGCTACTCTGACGGCGTAAAACGGCTTCTAACTCGAGAAAATACGGTTCGAATGCATGCAAATTTAGCTGTGATTTACATATATTTGGGTAGTATGAGGGAGTGTCAGTATGCTGTATGCGTATATACCGATTGATCACAATGATACATATGTGGAGCATGGTAAAAAGCTCAAATCTACAGTCAGATATCGTTCTAGAAGTGTTTTTTACATGAAAGTAAATGGTCAAGAAGTGAAATTTTACTATGCATTTAGTAGTAGGATAGTATGAGTACTATTAGAGATATATTGAATTATCCTGGGGGGGGGGAGAGGGTATCGTAGTTGATATTGGACTAGAGCAAGTATGACTAAATGCGATTTCTTTCGTCTTGCTTACAGTGCGCCTGAGTAACACTGCTGGCACTTGTATCATCTGAGCAAATGGTAAATTGGCTCGCTTTTCCGTCAAGAATCGACCTCTTGCTGCTGTTATCACTCATATCGTCCGTAATGCTAGAGCCGCAATGAGTCTTGTCTACAGATAACGAGAGCGGACGACTACTTCTTTCGTTTCTATCATGTCGAGCCAATTTTCTATAAACAATCAATTTTAAGAATAGTGTTAGGATCATGACATATGACGGTACCTATCGAACAAGCCGAGCCATCGGCTCAACTGCTTCTGATCTGAGACCTGAATCAGCAAATCACAATGGCCACTACCAATGGCTCCATGCACCTTGAAAACGTAATTTCCTGGGACATTTGAGATGGTGAATGCATGTGAGTAACAGAATAGTATTGGTTTCTTGAATGCATTTTGATTTCCCTGGGGCTTCCAAACTGTGTCAATACTGTACCATGCAAGGACTCGTGTAATCACATACCGGTTGAATGGATAGAAACGAGACTTGAGGCAAGAGCGTTATGCATCTCATTTGCCATCTTGCTAGGAAGGGAAAGTACCTGAATACGTATTGCACCGGAAGCTTCTCCTTTTGTACAGAGATGTTTGATGAGAAATTGATTTGACAGAATAAGGAAATTTATACCTGATAGGTGTCCATCATCGCTGAAGGCATTGATCCATTCCACTTTACAGGATCGTTCTTCTTGTCCTCATCCACCAAAATATGAGTGCTCGTTGCTGTCATACGGTTCATGGTCAATAGCTGTTTCTCATCATAAAGCGTCTTTTCATCATGGCCATCTCGTTTCTCGGTAGTAGGTAATACAAGCGCCTTCTTTGGAAATAAGACCTTGAATATTTTTGGGAAAAACAAGACGCAGAGCGAAAATGTCGAAGCCCAGAGTATAGTCATTGCAGTAAGATAATACCTTGTATAGAAATCTGTGGTAGGCATGAAAAAGATGATGAATCCAATCAATGCTGAAAAGAAAATATTACTATAAACAGTGCTTAGTCAATGACTCATTAACTATAGGATGATTTCTATTTACTAGACAGATAGTCCCAGCTGCTTGTGTTCACTATATTTTGAATAACCACCAAAACTTTTGGTTTTAAGGGCTAGATAGACAGACAGGCATAGTTGGATGCCTGCTTGAATAGTAAGCAAGGCCACAAAGAAGGTGTGCCCTGAGCCATCATAGGAACAGGTATTGACAACCACCGTGGAAGAGACTGGAATGGCAGATAGTTTTACATTGCCAAACAAAACAAGCCAACATGCTAAGATAACCTTGGATGGGAGTGTGCGTATGTATGTTGATGGCATCATAAATATGTCATTTGGCACTTACTGTATTGAACGCTAGAATAAAACAGGAAATCTTGAGTAACTGGTTATTGCTGCTACTATAGTTGCTGTTGTTGTACACGTTATTCACAGTCTTGTAAACTCTATAATTTCTCGAAATCATGGAGCCAAGTATCAAAGATAAGCCAATGTAAAATGTTATCGGAAGCATGAAACATGTGAAGGTGGAGTAGCTGCTAATGAAAAAGAGTGGAACTGCTATGTAGGACAGTAATAGACCTAGTAGCTCCATTATACAAATGATAGGACTACATCATATTAGCATTGTGTGTGTATGTGTGTGTGTGTGTGTGTGTGTGTGTGTGTGTGCGTTAAAGATTGAATCGCTGTTTATCAAAAGGATTGGATACTACCTTGAAGATTTAAATACAGGATGGTGCCTGAAGTTGATCACCATGATGAGTGCAATCAGAGTCATTGCAACGCCTACCATGGCGGTGCTTGCGGCGACTATGGAAATTGGCGCGGTTATACCTGCTTTGATCACTGTAAAGGGAGGTGTTCCTGAAGGAGGCTGGTATACGATATGTGAATCCAAGGAGCCTCTTTCATCTTTTGTCGATAATACCTTTTTTGTTCCATCAAAGTAGATGGGGTCCGTAGACAAATGAAAGATGCCACCTAAAACGTGTCCAGTTTCAGTTACTTGAGAACCATGATGCAAATTAAAGATTTTGAAGTTTCTATCATAAACAGCAGGTTGTCAATGATCGGATAGACACAGAAAATAGCTGAATACATACCCTGTTTTAACATCGCCATTCTTATCAAATAAGACAGGACCTTGAGGACCAGTTGCGAAACCTGTATCATTGAAAATCGATAATGAATAACGAGGCATTAATTGTCCTGAGGTTAACTCTTGCAATGTGTAATTTGAGTCGATGGAGTCTCGAACAAGTTGGCCGAAACCGTAAGCCATGACCATCATACAAGAATAAGCTAGTCTACTCTGGCGTTAGTATTAAATTATCGTATATCAGCAACTTGCCTTGCATTTACCCTGATTGGTACGTGGAGGAGGTCGCTGCGGATGGATCAAATCTATACAGACAGGGTTCATTTAGAGCTCTGCACAAAAGCGATAGCAACAATCTTACTGTGATAGCTTCTGCTGGAATGCGTCGTACGGTGGATAGCCTGTCAAGTCTGTTTGCTGTTCAAAAATAAACACACCTCCTGCAAACAAATGTTCCATCGTCAAGCGATCCAGCTTGTTTGTGGTCCACGCCAATTGCTCAACAGCATTTTGATAGGTGGTGCTAGTACTGGACTGGTTTGCGTTATCCAACCTTGTTTGCACAATATGATTATACACATCCACATGCTGATTCAATTGACGGATCACATTAGCAGAGTTCCCCATGATAAGCCATGCAGTTTCATTATTGACGTGACCCGAAATTGCAGCTATGAACAAAGCCTTTGCAGCTGAATCTTTTGAAGCAATCAACACAACTCGTGAACCAAGGCTCATTAAGGTATCCATGGATGCATGAATATTATTTGTATCACCCATATCTTCATAAGTTTGAGAAGATTTGACTGAAAGGATTCCCATCTTTTTAGTTTTGGAAATTAGATTTTGAGTCACTGTATATATATATATATATATATAGACAGGTTGTGTAAATCTCTCATCTTCTAATTCAAGCAATAGACATCACAAAATCTTTTACCCAGGTCTGCGTCTCTTGTGTACAAAATGCCTAATGTGGTCCAATTCTGGCTGACGGCGAATGATATAACTGTATCTACTTGCAGTAGGTCCGTTGGTATGGTGCGAAAAAAGTAATCGTATTGCGATTTATCTGCCAGGGACGCTGTATGGAGTGTGTGGTGAGAGCTCTGTGCATTCGTTCAAGTGCACAGATTTACCCGCAGTTGCTGAATAGGAACATTGTGGTATCTCCAATGTGCCCGTCATTAGGGCGGATAACGTAGTAAATGAATTGGAGACATCTCCAATGATACCAATGACACCGTGCTGAATCAAAGACACTACCGAGTCAATGGCTTGTGAGATAGCATGAGAGGAGAATTGATCCTGTTCTATTGGTTGATTGTCGACAGCGTCTTTTTCTATCAATGTCACGAATGCGCCTGGAATGATATTCCATTGATTTATTTCGTTTACTGCTATTTGGACACCTGATAATCCCCTATCAACATCATCATCAGCATCAGTGTTTTGGTTTGTTATACAATTTCTGTGAACACTTACGGCCTTGTATCGTTATGGAGTAAAATGCCAATTTTAATTTCTACCTTGCTATTGCTAGTGATTGTTTTGGTATCACCTGCTGCTGCTGATAGAATGGTATTATTCACGCCGACTCGAAGATCATCCGTCGACATTTGAGAGCGAGTGATGATCAAAAAAGAAGAAGCCTATATTCGTTGATCTCAGTCAGTAGCGTCTTGAAATACGACGGAAAGCATAGGGAGCATGGATGGTAAAAGGAGCAATGTATCGTGAAATGGGCTCTTTACATTAGCATCTCGTATAGTGTTCCACCAATAAAATGACCATGATATAATGTAAACAAGGGGTAAAATGTGCCTGAAATGAGAAGTTTTTTTTTTTTTTTTTTTTTTTTTTTTTTTTTATTTATTTATTTTTATTTATTTATTTTTATTTGAATAGAAAATGAGAAGAGGGTATAATTGTGTTGTTGTAGTAACAGAAATGAAAGAAATCTCTTCCAGTTGTATATATTTTTTTTAGGGTTTGTTGTGTGATATTTACATTAAATTCATATATAATAAGATGTGGGCTGATGTGGATGATTGGCCATAGATATCCTTTTCATCTGCATGTACCCCGCACTATCACTTTTTTTTTTCTCAAGCTGTTGTAGTGGTATCAAATATCGAAAAGTAGTTGAAATGGGTAGGTTTAGCAGTGGTGGTAGTAGTGATGGGAGGCAGGCAAGTTGAGTTGGAGAGCAAATCAAACTTGGGTGGGGACGATAATTGAATGGATGATCCACTTGTGTGCGATGATGTAGCAGTTAGAGCAGGAGAAACAGATGCCGATGAATAATTTGAATAGGATGAAGGGGTTGTTTTAGAGTTGTTCTGATGCGTAGTGTCATGATGGATGTGGTTGTGGTTATGATGGTTGTTGGGTCGAGGAAAATCAGTAAATTCAGGGTATGTGTAACCCAACAATGGGTGATTTCGAAGGGCATCAGCACGTAGACATTGCTCACTGCAATAGAGAGACTCCTATAGTAGAGAATCATCAGTCATTGCTCATACCCATTTCAGAGACAACGGTGACTTACAGAAAAGGGGCTTACAGCATTATCACAGAATGTACACCAGTTGAGATCAGTCATGATGGGATAGACGTTTTTTAATTAAATTGCTAAATGTTGGATATGTTGATGGTTGATTGTTATATACGAGTATATATAAACAAAGAAACACTATGACATTTAATAGTGCACAGAGAGAGAGAGAGAGAGAGAGAGAGAGAGAGAGAGAAGAAAGGAGTGATGTAAAAAAAGAGAGAAAGAAAGACGCTATAAATGCCTCAACTTGAGTGGATATTTATGCTTGATACATATCGTCTGTTTTATTGGTTAGATATAACCAAATTTAACCTTCTTATCACATACTACACGTTCTCCAAAAAGCGGACACTGTGCCCTGTTATCTGTTTCTACGATTACTTGAAAAGGTAAGTCTTTGCAATACGAATGATGTTATGGCGAAGAATCTTTTTCCACAACCAGTGATGACAATATCCTCTACAGATCATTGGTTAAACTCACCAATGAGAAAATTTCTTTATTCAATTGGTGTGCTTTTTTAGGCTTTCATTTTCACTCCTTTTATCTCTCTCTCTCCCCCCCCTCCTCCCCCACACCCTCTCCTTGATTGGGCCCTAATCTATATTAAACACATGCGAATAAGGTTGAATGGGACGAGTCATCTAGGCAGAATGACATTGATTTGCAGCTCTCTTTTTTTTTTTCCTGTTGCGCGAAAAATTTATCATGGGAAAAATTCGTTCACGTGTGTATACGTTGTTCAACAAGGGCTCGAGCGCACCAGTTGCTTGAAATTGACACAAAGATTAGATGGGCGTGATCTTGACTAGGATACATTTATTGTAATTAATGATGGATGGCGGGCAACTTGGTCTGTAATAGAAGGCAATGTCCGAATCATCAGCAGGGATGAGCTTTATTTGACATCAACATTTGGTATGTGAGTTTGGAATTTGTAGTGCCTTTCTCCTTCATAGCATCACTACAGCTTCCATGAATGGTTCAATCTGATTTCATTTTTGGTTGATCCTTAAACAACAAGACATATAACAGAAAAGTGACTGCCGATAGTCTGGCAACATGCAGAGTGATCCAACAGCTACTCGGTGATAGGGCTTGTAGAACGCAATCATACCAAAGGTCACTGTGATCATTTACCATCTCTTTTCTCCAATGAAACCATAGTTTGGATAATACACACTACGCGAACACTGAATAAAACACTGTACAAAGACAAAGCGTATTGTGCGAATGAATGTTGCATGTTTACTAAAATCTTGGAGATCAGTGGGAGAAATATTATCCTAGAATATCAGTGCTCCATTTTGTCTGATTCATCTTGTTGTTCCTGACCGTAAATTGTGCTTGCCTAACAGTGGTGCATATCATGTCAATCTCTGATATCCATCATTGGAGCTGATCACTTACTATTTGCCATGCTTCTAATATATTATCGTCTGCAGTGCTTGCCAGCATCCATGGTTCAGCAGGATTCCAACCAAAATCTGAAATTTTACCGGTATGTCCACCATGCACAAACTTGGGGATCCGTGTTAAATTTCACACACTATGACATGACAAGAGGCTACTTACTAATAACTCAGGAGGTCCATCTTTTGCTTCTTGAGGCGACTGCTCATCTGCAATCCTCGCTAAATCCCACACACATATTCTTCTATCGTTGCTTGCAGTTGCCAGAATAGCATCATGAAAGGGTGACCATGCAAGCTGAACGACTTCTTCGGTATGGCTCTGGAGCGTGTGTAGTTTGTTGTTTAAATTACGCAAATCCCATAATGCGGCTGTCTAGTGTTGATGCGTGTTGGTATCGTCTTACTTGTAAAAGAGACCATGAAGCTTACCTTGTCTGATGATCCTGTCGCTAGTACCCATTCGTTGCCCGGACTAAATCCAACACAATTGATTTCAGCGTGATGTGCCTGCACACTGTGTGTTGCTTTGTGAGATTCATCTCTTGTATCCCAACTGCGTCTGTCGTTAGTCTATGTAACCAAGTTTTTTTTTTTTGGGATACAACAACTTACATCATCAAGTGCTGATCATCACCCACGGATGCAAATATGGAATCATGCTTCATATGCCAGGCCACATCCTATGCATTTTCACGTATTAACATTCCCCATCTCTCTCTCTCTCTCTTGCTACCTGCTGAATGGGCCTTACCATGACACCAGCAGTGTGTCCGTTGTAAATTCTCAATGGATCCAATACGCGGTTTTCCTTTGATGCAGCAGCAATATCCCAGTGAGCAATCAAATGATCAAACCCTGCGCTTAATATATGGTTTGATTTCGATTTGTGAGGATTCCAAGCCAAACCATAGCCTTCTTGTGTGTGTCCCTTGAGTCTCAAAGCCGGATTAAAGGGTTCGTTTTCTTTGGGAAACGATTCATGTGTCGTTCGATCAAACACAAATACATCGCCAGACCTTGACTTGGATGCAATGACATTGGGATTTTCAAACTGATATCTGGCTCGATTCACCTCTCCTTCATGCACAATCTTTTGTGTGATGTGAATATTGGCATCATTAAAGGCACCGTATCCTCCAATTTCGTTGGTGCTTTCTTCGTATTTTCGCAAATCAATGTCTTGGTCGTTGGGAAGCTGGACATTGGCAATCATCAGGTAGTTGGGCTCATCGTCGTTGGTGTGTGTGCCGAGTAAAAGTCGCTGTGTTTTGTAGTTTTTGTCAGGGCGGCTACAAATACATCTGTGAGTCCGTTGCATCCACGCTATTCCCCTCATATTACACACCTCTCTACATCTGGAAACCATTGACAGGTCAAACTCGGCCATTCCAAAGCGTGTGTTATCACTAAATCATACAGAAATGGAGAGTTCTTTTTCCACAGTTTGTATTCCTCGTTGATGATCGTTTGCTGCTCGGATTCTTCGTTCTCTAGTCAGACAGCATGTCAGCAAAGGATTGGGGCAGGTCATTGCTTTGATGGCAGTTACCGTAATCCATGGTGGTTTCTAGCAGTGTCGAAAAAAAAAAAGAGCAAAAAGGGATAGAGACGCGGCACATTAAAAATTTGGTGTTTTTTATCGTGCTGGATTGACACATTTTGCATTGCATACATCTAGTCTGTAAAAGATGATTAGATGGCAATCACTGAGGAAAACCTTTCTGTAGGCGAATGACGCATGTTGCCCTCGTAGAGAGCAATGCCATTGCCGTCTATATAAGCCTTCACGCAAAAGCCTATCTATTCGAAAGGATGCATGCCATCATCACCACGTGCGTGTTTATTTGACAAGTTCTCATCTACATGAACGCCAAAAGCAAGTCCTCTCTTCCATTGCATTCTCTTTTCTTTTTGAAATAAGCATCATGGGCATATTGAACGGCAATATTCCACTAAACAACTTGCGTTCTCAAGACGACAACTTACCCTCAGATACCTCTATTGAACAGGTATATGCTTCCAATAGTTTGCAATCCACTCTATTCTAAATCATAGCTTATAGAAACGAACAGAAGAGACAGTGCTAGAAAAGTTTGTCCCTTATGCGCCCAATAACGAAAACAAACTACCACTGGATGAGTGAGTCAATGGTCCAAAGACATGGCTGGTATCATTATTGATCTTGTCTTGCTACTGTAGGATTCAGTTGGATCGCAAAAGACACATTGACTACCTGAAGAAAGGTTTAAATGGCCTTGGTCGTTGGGGATCTAGTTTGGACGCTAGCAAACCATGGTTGGTCTATTGGATATTCCATTCACTCGATTTATTGGAATACAAGTTCGATAACAACCTCATTGCCAGGTAAATAAAAGAGAGTCTGGTAGCTGCTAAAAAGCTCATCACGCAGCATAGATCCATCGAGACATTCAAGAACTGGCAGTTACCTACAGGTGGTTTTGGAGGTGGATCAGACCAACTAGCTCATTTAGCAACAACCTATGCTGCTGTCAATGCATTGGCAATTACTGGCACCAAGGAAGCTTACGATGTATTGAACAGGTAAAAGCGGCTACATCAGAGAGTGGCATGTTGCGAGCTATTCTCATTCAAACGCTGTATCTAGAGAAACACTGTACAACTTTTTATTGAGCATGAAGCAGCCTGATGGATCATTCACCATGCACCAAGGCGGCGAAATTGATATTCGAGGATCCTATTGTGCGTTATCTGTAGCAGCATTGATCAACCTACTTACGCCTGAACTGACAGAGAATTGCATTGATTTCATTGCACGATCACAAACGTACGAGGGAGGCATTGGCCCATATCCGGGCAAGGAAGCACACAACGGCTATACATTCTGTGGGCTAGCAGCCATGGAAATTTTAGATGGATTCTCGAGATTTGACATGCAGAAACTAGTCAGTTGGTGCTCAGGGCGACAAATGGGCCTGGAAGGCGGATTTCAAGGTAGAACCAACAAGCTGGTAGATGGCTGTTATTCGTTCTGGGGAGCAGGTGATTTCCCCATCCTTCAAGCGCATTTGCAGTGGGAGGACTATTTGTTTGATAGAGAGGCTCTGCAAGAATATATATTGATTTGCTGCCAATCAGGGTACGGTGGCTTGATTGATAAGCCAGGCAAAGGAGCAGATTACTACCATACGTGCTACTGTCTGTCTGGCTTGTCTGTAGCTCAACATCGCTTGGATTTTCATCACAATGATCAGGTCAAGGGTGGGTTGCGATCCTTGTTGTGGGCCAGTAGAAACGAATACGTCATTGTAGGCGATGTCAATAATCTGTTAGCTGCTGCTCATCCCGTCCACAACATCACATTGCGTGCTGCAAGGAACATCATGCACTATTTTTATGCAGATCAGCTTAAGGATGTTGAACTGCCCAACGACGATGAACCCGAAGAGTGTCAATAAAGTGAACAAGTGCCGCTTGAATTGTCTCAGTGCGTGTATCATTTGAAGCATGATAATTTTTTCCTCGTTTTCCTCTTTTCTCTATATACACTTGCAAAAGATAGCATGAGTCACTCACCTAATTTAAAAGCTCAACCAGCAAAAGGCATCTTGAAGAAGCACAAGAATCCCAATGAACTTACACGGTAAGTACTTGCGAGATTGGCCAGCAACTCGTGTCTAACAACTCTTGCTCGTTGATCAGATTGCGTTGGGACGAAGCAAACCTCGAATTAACAGAATCTCAAAAAGATTCCACAATGAAAGTCGATGAGCCAAAGACACCTTATGTTCGATACGATGCAGAGAGTGATCAAGTATTGAATTTAGACCGTAAGACGCAATGCCCCCCCCCCCTTCTATAGAAGTGAGCTAACCTCAGCCTACACTAGAAATCCCTGAGATCCCATATGGTGCAGGCTCTGCTCGCGCTGAACCCGAAGAATTTATGCTCGATGGAGGTATGGAATCAGACAAATCCAGTGTCGCTAGCAGTGGAGAGAAATCGCGCAGAAGAGTCTCAGTGAGTGATGATGATTGGGATATGGATGAAAATGAAAAGACCGAGGAAGAGGAAGAAGAGGGTGAGTTACAAGCAGTTGCTCGAGCAAAAAGGGCATGTCTAACATTACATGGATATACAGCCAAGAAGAAGCACGAAGAGTTTCTTCGTAAACGTGCCAATCACTATCATATGGGCGCTGCTTTACGCCATCAAGATGATGATGAGGAAGAAGACGAATCCAGCCGAACAGCATCCGCAGCAGCACCACCACCATTGCCTAACCACGACACAGTCATGAAGGACTGAGGGTCCATTTTTGTTGAATAAAGACACCTACACCCCTTTTTTTTTTTTTTTTTTTTTTTTTTTTTTTTTTTGCCAGATGATGGATACTTGAAATCTCGGCCTTCCAAAATTTGATATGAATAAGCATGCTAGAGCCGTAATAGCTTTTTTCCTTTCTTTCTTTCTTTCTTTCTTTCTTTTATACCAACATCATGACAAATATTCTTATAGGCGCAACAGGAAGTATCGCTACTATCAAGATACCATTACTAGTGAACTTTTTTCAAAAGTATGCAGACATCAGTGTCAAGGTTGTATTGACAGAATCAGCACATTTTTTCGTCAAGGACATGGAGATAAACTGTCCAGTGTATAGAGAACAGGATGAATGGAATGTATGTTGTAATAGAGATCCTCGATGAACAGAAAGAAAGAAAGGGAGAGAATGTCTGAACTTAATGTGAGCAATTGTTTGTTTCAGGAATGGAAAAAGATATCTGATCCCATCTTGCATATCGAGGTATGTTGCATTTGATCTCTTGCTGCCACAGTCTGATAATTGCGAGCGCGGTAGCTGCGTAACTGGGCTGATATCATGATCCTTGCCCCTCTGGATGCAAATACGCTTGGAAAATTAGCAAATGGATTATGCGACAATTTACTGGTAAATAGGATAAAATTCATGCATGGCATGTGAGATATTCACTGTGGCATCTAGACGTGTGTACTGCGTGCTTGGGATGTCAATAAACCTGTGGTCGCATGTCCAGCCATGAACACCAGCATGTGGCATCACCCCTTCACTGAAAAACACTTGGAAGTGCTGGAAAACGTATTGAACTACAAGATCATTCAACCAATCAGTAAAAAATTGGCGTGTGGAGATACAGGTAAAGAGATTTTGTTGGGATGTTTCAGCTTCGGGTGACCAGTGTGCCTAACAACCGCATACGTAACTAGGCATTGGCGCCATGGCAGAATCACAGTATATATCAGACTATGTGCTAGAGATGATCAATGGCAAAGGATTAGCTGGTTTGACTGTAGAAGATGTTAATAAATAATGATGGTGTCATGTCCATGATGAGAGGGTTTGATTTCCCGAATGACACATAAATGTGAGAGCTGCTTTTTCGTGTTGCTCGTTTCTCTCTCTCTCTCTCTCTCTCTCTCTTTTTCTCTCTCTTTTTCTCTCTCTTTTATTTTTGTTACTATAGCGAAATAACGATGCCTGCCAAGAAGAGCATGAAAGCAGTATTTGACTGTTCTGCAGATGAACCTGGAGAATTATCGTTCAAGGAAGGAGATATTCTGGTCGATGTGGAGGAATCAGGTGAGGAAGGCTGGTATACTGGCAGAATACAGCATACTTCAGAGACAGGTTTGTTCCCATACAACTATGTAGTGGAATTGCTGCCTGCACAAAAGCAAGAAGAGCCACCCTTGTCGAAATTTCCACCTCTCGATGCTTTTGAAGCTGCCATATCTCCTAATAATGCTGGAAAGGCTTTTTCAAAATCAAATAACAACTGGACATCCACTGCTACAGCTACTACTATCAGCCAACCGCCGATCATTGCTGCCAAACCAAAGCTAGCATCTACCGCTCCATCTTCTAGCAGTAACAGTAATGTGGGATTGGGTATCCGAGTCTATGGAAGCAACAACAACATCAGCAGCAGCAGCACATTTGAAAAACCTCAACTAAAGCCCATCGGTAGCATAAAATCCATGGAATCATCCACATCGCCTACTCGTTCTCGATCCTACTCTACGTCTGCAGTATCAAACACACCAGAAAAGGAACCTATGAATGCCGAGAAAACGCTCAGACCATCTCAACTACTGAACGGCAAAGGGACAAAGAGTGCGTTGGAATTAGCATTGAGTAAAGGGTCACCCAAATCGCCTTCCTCCTCCTCTTCTGGTGTAAAGTCCAACGCATTTTCAACAAGTGTAGGCAATAGCACAGGTGGCATTGCTTTGCCTGGTTTGAGTACGATTAAGCTAAACAGCACCCCTCATGATGTAGTTGAAGAAGAAGAAGATGGTTTTCAGATGGTCAAGCCCTCACAATTGCGCTCAAGGCAGCAGGTGACACCAATAAGACCTATTGTATCTCAATCGTCTTCTTTTGCTTCTACAACCAGTACAAGTACAACAGCGCCTTCTTGGAAGAAAACAACCGACACGACAGTGTTTACCAATGTCAAAACCGCATCTCCATCATCTCTGTCCTCTACATCATCCTCACCTAGACCTACAAGTGGGTCCAAACTCGATGCTGCACCTTCAACCAGTACACCGATGCCTCGATTACCATCTCGACCTGTGTCTACGGCCAGTAGACGATCTCGCAATAGTAGAAACTCTTCGTCTTCTCTCAAATCATCACCTTCCACCTCCAACAAGACAACGCCTACCGCATCGAATGCTAACTTACCGCCCGTCAGAGAAACAAACGAGAAAACCAACTCTGCGCCACCTGCATTGAAGCCAAAACCACAGATAGCTGCCACTGCACAACCTAATTTGCCACCAAGACCCAAACTTCGCAGTACATCCAATCCGCCTCCTATTCAACCTAAACCTGCCATGTCTTCGATCGAAATCTTGTTGAGCAAAAACAAGAACGAGCTTGCTGTATCCGCCACACCCTCCAAGTCCACCACACCTCCTCCTCGCAACGCAGCTACAAAGCCAGTATTGTCGAGCACCAACAAGAAACCGTTCAACCTATCTAGCAAACCAAGTTTGGACAGCTGGCAATCGTTGGACAATGCCAAAGAGTCATCACACGATGTGAATATCAAGCCATCCGCTCTACTCAAGAACAACCGAGTCAGATCAGCAACAAATCCAGTCTCATATTCAACAATGCCTGAATGGATGTCTGCTGTTAATAAGCAACCCAAACCAAGCACTGCTACAAAACCTGCGCCTGTGCCTTATGAGAGACCTACATCACCAATTGCTCATCCAGTATCTCGATCACCCGCACCTGTGGCAGCTGCTGTCATTGAGCCTGCTGCTGCTACCACAAAGAAAAATCCACCACCTCCACCACCTTCCAGACCACCAAAAAGCCAAAACAGCAACAGCAAACAGCGCTATGAAGTCTTGTTTGACACAATTCATGACGATGGCTATGTGGATGGCGAAACAGCTCATTTCGTTTGGCTCAAGAGTAAATTATCTAATGAGGATTTAGCTCGTATTTGGAGAGAGTGTGATCCAGATCACAAGGGTTTATTGGATAAACATGCATTTATAGATGGTATGAGCAAAATTGATGAACTTTTATCTCTAAAGCAGCAGCAACAAGCTGTCTAGTCTATATAAAAATAAAGCACTATGGTTGTGTGGGTTTTCTTGTCTTGACTTGGATGAACAACTTGACAGGTCGTTTCAATGCTTGACTGATTTGTGTTCTGGCTTCTTCTACAACGCTGTTGATAATTCGGCCTTGGTATCCAATCACGATCTTTTGCTGGCTGTCCCTTTCAACGTAGACATTCTGATCGATGCGTAAAGTACCGTCTTTCATCTCTGTCCAGCCTACGTTCTCTTGCTTCAGCATGTAAGGAATGTACTGATGCAATCGCTTGAAAAACTGGATTCGAATCATTTCCTCGACTCGTTTCAAATCTGGCATTTCCGTCTTTTGGTCTGCTGGGTAAATCCATGGTTTTTGAGGCGATTCCTCGTATAATACATTCTGCAATAATACAGCGTCATGAGATGCCGTGCTACTACCTGTGTGCATTCCTTATGTTGCTTACCTTGACCTTATCTAATCCTTCCTCGTAAACTGCTGATATGTACAATGTCTTTTTGAAATGCGGATATCCTTGATTGTATCTCTCTGCCACCTCCTGCAACAAATGACGATCCTCATAGAGCAGATCCATCTTATTAAAAATCAAAGTAGCTGGGATATTCATGTCGTGAAGTCTGTTTAGGATGAATTCTTCAGTGACTCGTGCTTGAGGCTGAATTGATCTTCCAGCATCCACTACCACCACCACTATGACAGGTCTGTTGGTTACGCATGAACAACACATCAACCCTTCGCATCCCACTCACCATGGTCCGCCTCATCCAAAGATCTCCAGGAAGAAGTTGCCAATGTTCTATTCATTTTCGCATGATTATGGTCTGGAATAACGCCTGGTGTATCCAGGAACACAATTTGATAATCTCTATGAGAATAAACAGCCAAAGTTCTCTCCCTTGTGGTATGTGCTTTAGGCGATACACCTGATACCTTAATCGCAATGCATTAAAACCCCCATTCTCATACCTGTCAAAAACACATTAGCCAACTTTACCTCTTCTCCTACAATCTTATTGATCAGTGTCGATTTCCCTGCATTGGCAGCGCCAATAACCGCTACTTTGAGCAAATGTGGATGTTCAGGTTGAGCAATATCTCGTTGTTGTTGTACCTTGATCAATCGTTCATTCATGCCAGCGGGTTTTCTGAAATTCATGTTCTCTAAACGACTTTTCAATAAGGCTCGAGTGGTCTCCTCGTCTGCGTGTTCATGTTGCTTATTGAAGTAGCCGGTGGTACGCCATTTCGAGCCGCTATTGTTGTTGTTGTTGTTGTTGTTGTTGGCTTTGGTAATGGGAGCTGCTTTCTTTTTAGACAACGCACTCTTTGCTGCCTTCACAGGTGATTCAACAGGGAGGCCGGCTCGATGTTTCGCTCGACTCATGATGGCATAAGATCGTTGTTGCAAACATTCTGTAAACATAGGTTTATATCATTGTATAGTAGCATCGAGAGATATACTTACCTGTTGCTTGAGTGGGTGAAAACAGCCTTCTTAGTAGTGATGAGGTATTCATTTTGGGAGAAAAGAAAAAAAGACATCCGAAATCCAGATGTGGAAGGATTTACATTTGGATGTGAAATGTGACACCTTTGTGACGTTCGGGCAGTAGTTTGACAGATCAAGGTCAAAATGAATGCATAAAGTTTCGCTTGGCCGTAAAATAAATACTTTGTTCGTAGCGTATTCTACTGATAAATACCATTGACTCGCTTTTTCAACCTTAGACTACCACTAAGGGCCGGCTTTGAACGATCTGCCTGGTTAGATCTGACTCTTCCAGAACGCTTTATGCTTGTATCAATGGAAAAAATTACAGCTAAGAAAACATCACACTGACACTGCCTCATACTATCCAAATCTATGTAAATCACAGCTAGATTTGCATGCATTCGAACCGTATTTTCTCGAGTTAGAAGCCGTTTTACGCCGTCAGAGTAGCACCAAACAATTGCTCTCATCTAGCAGATACTTTCTGATACCTTTGCTCACCTTTTTTGGGATCGTTGAAAATCGACCAAAATCGACCAAAAAAGCATGAGCGATATACCTCATGATTTTCACCAAAAATCAAACGATCGCGTCTTTCACCTTGAAAATGAAGACTTTTACTATGGCATATATTGAACCAAAATGTTGCTCTCGATCCAATGCAACTCCTGAAACTTTGTTTGTGAGACTTTCGTATATAAAATCTCGACATTTTTGCCGAAAACCTCATTTCGTATTTCCGTACATTGCTCCATAATCTTTTTTATAATATGTATTATAGTTAGTACCATTGGATGCGCCTTGAAAAGTACTATTAGAAAGCTTAAGGAAGTAGGGGGTAACCATTACATTTTATATAGTCGAATCTCTCAAAATAATTTTTTTTGTAGGGGAGTCGAGCTCCAGGTTTTATTATCTCTCAAAAATTTTTTTTTTGTAGGGCAATTGTATTATCTCTCAAAATATTTTTTTTTTGTAGGGGAGTCGAGCTCCAGGTTTTATTTAAAGTCCTTTAAATTATCTCTCAAAATTTTTTTTTTGTAGGGCAATTGTATTGCTTTATTTAAAGTCCTTTTACGTACGCCTATTAGATGGGAGAGGAAAAAAGACTGGATATATATTGGGGGGACTAATTATGGAGACTGATCTAAGGTTTCTTGGAAATGTAAGGTATCTAATGAGCTACGAAGTGATGAGAGTAAAATTGATGGTAGGAAAGGTTTGTCCTGGAATGTAAACTGGTAGTGGTGATACCATATAGTTTGTAGCATGCAGGCGAAAACCTGGTAAGCAGAGAGATTCGGATAGATTGAATGATCTTGACGAGAAGGGTTGTGTTCGAAAAGAAGGAATTTCTGGAAGTTTTGGTAACTGTTTTGGGAGATGAGAGGGGGCATGTAAATGGAGAGGGCGGAAGACCAAAAGGATCGTTTGTGGGGACAGGCAAAGAGGAAGTGTTCCAATGTTTCGGTGGTATCTCTCAAAATAAGTCGAATCGAATCTCAAAAGTCCAAAAATTAACAAACAAAGGATATAAACGTTAGGCGGAGATATAATTGATTTTGGCTGGCAAGAAAGAAACACAGTTCATGATGAAGAGTTTAGTCTAATACTTGAATGCAAACATAAAATCAATGCCTTTATACGTACTCTCCATGTTTTTGCTATCCGCTATACAAGCCATCTGATTATTTTGTCTTCACTATTTCGAGTTTTACCTTACAGTTGGCCTTACAAGTATTATTCCTACATGAAGCATCCAGAGCTTCTGTGAAACTAAGGCTCGTACGTTGTGTAATATTAAGACGCTCGCGATAAGCAAGTACAACGCAGCAGAAGTCTTTAGATTACAAAGTATAAGCATATAATCAAGAAGGTTGATAAAGTGGATTGCCAATTCAAGCAGCTTATTGAATGTGTTTGGAAGCTTTCTTGAACGACATGCCAACTCCAGAGTTGCATAAGAAACGAATTAGAGACCTGGTCGCATTAGGTAATCCGTTCTTCTTGTAAAAGGGGAGCTGCACGCCTTTTTTCCTCGGAAACAAACGTGGCACCAAATTCAAGAGGTAAAATACATTTACATTACCTAATATTACATAAACCTTGATTACATAAGTGGAAGGAAATTGGGAAATCGCGGGAACATGGTGCATAAACAAACCATTGTTTGATTTCTCAATATACAGTAGACAGCTTATATGTAAGTAGAGCAGATAGAGGCAATATACTGCCTGCAGTATTTACATTACGAATGTTGAGATGAATGCCACACGAGACGTTTGTCACAGCTGCTGTCATCAACCCCTGAAGAAAGAAAACTTTATTCCCATCAGCAGCAAAATCTAACAACAATATACAGAAAACAGTTATGTAAGCTAGAAATATATCAAGGTCAATATGCTGCCTGTCTCCATAATACCTACATATCAAACAAGTGTCGTCTTCCCAGATTAGACCCTGGATAGGAGATTAATTACAAGCCTTTTACATAATCAACGAGACATACCCTGATGTATGCCATCTCACAGCTGCCAATCGAGTGTCTTACCGTGCAATCAATGATTTTTACTCTACAATTGAGTTGAATGGCGCGATATGCCTTCATTTTTCATTTTCTATGTGAGAATTCCTTTCTAGTAACAACTGTTTAATGCTAATGTCATGTCAAATGTGGTCTCCGTTTGGATGTGCTATTTCGGATAAAGGTTGTTGAAATTCAATTTACTGCTTTTGTGCATTTCACTGATCAGCAACGTAGATCTTGAAGATGTGAGCGGAAAGGAAGGCAGAAATAATGATATAATGTGTAATTTAGACTGTATCGAGCATTTCTAACAGTATAAGCCATCTTGATGGATGCACTGGCAAAGGGTAACCTCAAACAAACCTTGCTAATTGCTCAATCACAATTACCAAGTAGAGGGGATGAAGAAGGTAAAATACTATTCAAAACTTTAAAACCCTTATGTCAGCAATCCGTTGGCATCTTTGATTACCATTTTGACATATGAGCCTCCCCTCCCTCGCACTAGACATGATATATAAATACGAGACAAAATAATGTTGCATTTCTCTCTCATCTTCTCTACCCATTTACAAACCTAACAAAAAAAAAATGGCTACAGAAACAACCTCATTTGAAAACTTCCCCATCAAATACCAAGAAACATTTGCTCTCATCAACGTCTTTGAAAAGCAGGTCGGAAAGTATGCTGATCAAGTCTATGTTCGCTACTATGGTCGTATCGAGAATGGCAAGCACGGTTACAAAACACTCACTTATGCCGAGGTGGACAGAGTAGCAACCAATTTGGCCTGTCAATGGAAGAACAAGATCAAGGGCTACAAGACAGTGGCTTTTATGGCTGATCAATCTGTTCAGTATTTCCTCTGTGTACTTGCTTGCCTGAAATTGCGTATTACCTTCTTGGCTCTGTCTCCTCGTAACTCTGAAGCTGCAGTAGCCAGCTTGTTAACCAAGACGGATTGCCACTTTTTGTTTGCCACCAGCAAGTACGCCACTCTGGCTCAAAGTGCTGCTGGTCAAGTGGACGGCACTATCTGTGAAGTGCTCCCTTCTTTTGATTTGGTAGGTCGTCTCAAGCAACCTCTCAACCCCTTGGCTTCCAAGATCCTGGACAAGCATTTCAGTGAAAAGGATATCGAGCAAACCTGTGCCATCATCCATAGTTCTGGCTCAACTGCTTTCCCAAAGCCTATCTGTCTCAGCAACAGATACCTCATTTGTGGTATTCAGTCAATTCCTCGCCATGCGTTTGGCCAAGATCCTAGCGTAGCTCCATCTTTTGGCGATGTTCAATTGTGTTGTCTTCCCATGTAAGTTAATATACCTCTTGCTTTTGGTAATCTATACTCATTTCTCTTGATTCTTTTAGCTTCCACATGTCTGGTTTCATGGGCTCTTTCAATATGTCTCTTGTAGGTGGCAGCAATGTCTATCTCCCCAAGTTTCCTCCTTCGGCTCGTGAAGTGTTGATGGCTCTCGAGGTCAATGGTGGCACTCATATGCTCGCTCCTCCTCTTATCATTGATCAATTGATTCCTTCTCTCAATGAATCCCAGGACTATATTCCTCTTCAAAAACTCAAGTACATTTGGTAAGTGAAACACATATTTGCGTTATAACACTGTACTCATATCACATTGCAGTGTTGTTGGTGCTGAATTGGACGAAAAGACGGGTGATTACTTCCATGCCAACAAGGTCAACATCTGTAACGTGTATGGCATGACAGGTAAACCTTTTTTTGAACGCGCCTTGATAAGCCATATGATATTTACATCTCTTCATCTCAATAGAAATCAATTTCCTCATGGGTGGTGATATGCGAAAGGTCAAGGAGAACAAATGGATCATTATGAGCCCCATGAAGGCCGCTAACCCTTACATTCGCTGGGAACCTGTTGAAAATGAGCCCAAGCAACGTGCTCTCATTGTCCGTGGTAATTGCCCTGCTTTAGCTACTGGCGTATCCAACCGTGCTGATGGTGATTATGATACCAACGATCTTTTCATGGAAATTGCAGAGGGTAGCAATCAATGGAGATACCTAGGCCGCAAGGATGATACGTTGGCTATGAAGAATGGCGAAAAAACCAACCCCGTGCCTATGGAATCGGCTATTCGTGCCTCTCCTATCGTGAAGCTGTGTACCGTCATTGGCGAGGGTCGTGAGTGCACTGCTGCCTTGATCGAATTAGACAAAGATCATGCTTTCGGTTGCACTCCTCAGCAAATGATGGACGAGGTCTATGAAGCTGTTGCCAAGGCCAATGAGAATGCTCCCAGTCATAGTCATCTGCTCAACCAAATGATCTACATCTTACCATTTGACTTCCATTTGCCTCATACTGACAAGGGTACTGTTCCTCGCAAGAAGGCTATCCGTATGTACAGTGAAGTCATTGACAAGCTCTACAAGGACTTTATCGACGGCCCTGCTCCTGCTTCCAACACTACCCAGTCCCAGCTAAAGAGCACTGCCAACTGGGCCGCTGATGAAATTGACAACTATCTCTCTCAAGCTGCTGCTGTCGTTCTCCACACTGACCCCAACGTCTTTTTGAAGAATCCTACTGCTTCTCTCTTTGATCTAGGCCTCAATTCACTACTGTCTATACAATTGCGTAACCGTATTGCCCAGTCGTTCGACAACGTGGCCCAAAACTTTCTGTTTGAGCATCCCAACATTGAGAGCATGCGAAATGCCTTGATGGGCGAATCTGAAGAAGCACAAGAAGATGTGGTCGCCAAGCATTACATGGAAACTGAAGAAATTCTCGAAAAGTACATCCGTATGGCCAAGAAAGAATTCCCTGTTGCAAAGACCAATTATCCCAAGGATGTCAAGCAAACTGTTCTTTTGACTGGTGCTACTGGCGCTGTGGGTTCCTTCATGCTGCGTGATTTACTACAATCTGACCAGATCAAGAAGGTCTACTGTCTCGTGCGTGGCCGTAAGGGCACTGATCTGATGGGCAGAATTCGAGATGCTTTCTCTGATCGTTTGTTGGATACTTCTTTCTTGCAATCTGGTCGTGTCGAAGCCTTGCCCATGAATCTAAATGACGCCTACCTTGGCTTCTCTCAAGAGGTCTATAACCGCTTAAGGGAAGAAGTTACTGTCGTTCAAGCCTGTGCATGGCTCCTTGATTTCAATCAGCCTGTGACCCACTATGAAAAGGAATGCCTCGCTGGTTTCTATAACTTGATCAAGTTTGCTTACAAGGAAGAAAACCCTATGCACTTTCACCATGTCTCGTCCATCACTGCTACCGCTAAATACGGCGCTGTCATTCCAGAAGAACCTATGCCAAGGAATCCATTTGTGGCTCTTTCGATGGGCTATGGCCAGTCGAAATATATTTGTGAGCACTTGATGACTTATCTCGCTGCCGAAAAGAACTTCCCTTGCTATATCGAACGTCTTGGTCAAGTCTGTGGTGATTCTGCTAATGGTGCCTGGAACACAAGCGAACAATTCCCCATCATGATTGTCAGTGGTGGCATTCTGATGCATGCCATGCCAAAGCTCACCACTCGTATTGACTGGATCCCGCTCAACTTTGCCGCTAGTTCCATTGCCAAAATCATGATTGATACTGCTACCGACAATGCCAATGCCCCCCAGGCTGTTTTCCATATTGTGAACCCCAATGAAGTCATGTGGACTGACGTTCTGAGCGCTATGAAGCAAAGCGGCATGCAATTTGAAGAAGTCTCTGTAGAAGAATGGATCAAGATTCTGTCTGAACATGAAGATAACCCAGCTTACAAGCTCATGTCCTTTTACGAGAGTGCCTTTAAAGATCTCACTGACTGTCCTCACTGGAATACCGACAAAACCATCCAAACTGCACCCATGCTCCAAGATGCTCCTTCGTTTAATAAGGATCTTTTGAACAAGTACATTTGCTACTGGCGCAAAGAGGGTTTCTGTAATTAGACTTTATTTCATTTTTCAATCATTCATTTCTCAAATAAAAAAATTCATCATTTCATTCTTATTACATCGTGTTGTGTGAAACTGCTCTGTTCTTGGTCTTTGTACTTTTCACGCCCCTTGAATGTCGTGAAAGATCTACAGTTGCATAAAATATGCAAACTGATAAGAATTATGTATCTTTTAATGAAAAAGCACTTCATTTTGATTAGCCTGATTTCAAATATCAGGCATAACGTTTATTCAAATAAATACATGGCTCTATCAACCAGTAAGCTTTATCAGAGAAAAAGAAAGGGGGAATATTGTATAAATAAAGACTAAAAATACATGTTGTTTGAGAGTTGAAATCTATACACAGCGAGAAGAGATCTAAATGATGCCTTCACGATAGGGTCTGCCTTCTGTGCCATGGTTGGGTGGTGCAGGAGCACCCATACGAGGCGAACTGACAGGTGCTGGCGAGGGACCTGATGGCATTTGATAACCAGGAGCTGGGGAACTCGGTATGAGAGGACTTGCCATGCCACGGTTAGTGCTGCTTTGCCATTGATTAGCATTGTTGAGTTCATACGCATTTTGATGATTATCGTTTTGAGAGTATACGGGCAAGGGTTGCTGAGGAGTGTAGTTGCCAGCAGATCTTCCATTGTACAAGGCTGGATCGACCCAACCCGAATTGGGAGGAGCATAGTAAGGCGGCTGGCCTGGAGGAGGCGGAGGGTAGTAGGGTGGTTGTGTATTGCTGTATTGAGCAGGGTACTGCTGTTGTGGCTGACCTGGGATCACATAGGTGGTAGTTTTTCCAATATTGTTGTATCCACTTCTATCACCATAGCAACAACAGCGGAATAAGCAAAACAGGAGCAATAAGCCCACCACAATAGCCACAGGAATGACAATTTGCAGATGGCTATCAATCCAGTTCTTTGCATTGTTACCAAAGTTACTGCTATCACAAGAACCAGCCTTGCACACACCGCCTAAACCACAAGGAGTGCCATCCACAAAGTAACCTGGAAATTGATAACAGCTCATGGCAGATCCAGGTGATTGACAGGTAACGCCACATCCACTATCGGCACCACATGCCTTGGTGATGTTCATGCTGGAGCCACGAGAGACACATTGGGTATTGCGTGATGTACATTGACCAGAGGCACATTGGAGGCCGTTGCCGCAGCTTGTGAGGTCGTCTTTGTACTTGTCTTCAGGACAATCACCCGATGTACCAGAACAGACTTCAGCAATATCGCATTCAGTAGAAGCAGGACGACATGTGTAATTGGCAGGACGCACTTGACAGTTGTTGCAACACAGGTCATTAAAATCGCTGAATGGGCAAAGAGATGTTAATTGCAAAACTCAAGGAGAGATGGAAGAGTCAACTTACTCGCATACAGCACCCGCCTTGAATTTACATGTTTTGGCGTCGCAACAAGCGCTATCTTGTCCACCTGTATCACAGTCTTCGCCTGTTTCCTTGATACCGTTACCACATTGCTGCAAAGAGGTGGTGTTTCTTGATCCAGGAGCTATATCATGACATTAGTAAATAGTACTCTCTATTTAGAGAAAAGAACCTACTTTGCAAACAGCTGGTGAAATCAGACATGGTCGAACAAATGGTAGAGATACTGCAAGGGCTAAAGGCGTCGGACGAGGCATTACTTGTAGGATTCATAAAGTATTTTCCTCCAGCGTCACATTGAGAGGAGCTGTACGGACAGCATCCACAGCTTGATCCAGAGCAGGGGCAGTTTTGAGACGTGCAGTCGTGAATTGCGCCAAAGCCATGACCGATTTCATGCGCAACAACCTTCCACTCGTCACGAACTATGCACTGGATTAGTGCCCCAGGTCCTATTTCAACTCGCAGTGCATCACTTACTAATAGATGACACCCCAGTGCCAGATGTATATTCGCCGGTAGAGCTTGATCTAATAGCACCTGTATTACACACTTGGCTCATCCAAGCAATACCGACTTCAGCGCCAGTGCTATATACATATATCCGGCATATAAGTATTTAAAGCATCAGAATTCTTATTGCCAGACTTACGCGCAGTTGGTCATCAAATGCCATAGTCCAGCACCATCATCTCCAATACGGCCTCTCCATTGACTGAAATCACTCAATCTTGTTGAAATAGAATAAGCAGTTGAGCAAGCTTGATTCCAGTTTGTCGCAGTATTGGGTGTGGCGGGGCAATTGGAATCCATGATGGTAATGTTGATCAGGCCGATACCCACATTGAATGTATTTGAGTAAACCGAACTAACGGAATTCCAATCATTGATGATTTGCATACGAGCATTATCGGCTGACTGATAGTACTTAACATAGGTACAATCTGCCGCTGCACCCATATAAAGCACTATTTTAATTGTTGATATTAGCCATTTGGTCGATTGGATATATATATATATATATATATGTTTTTACCTCTTTTGGATGTGGGACAACCAGTGGGAGCTCGTTTGGCAAGCGTTTTACCGGTGCCATCGCCGCCGTTGAAAATGTCACGATAAGAGTTTCTTACTGCAAAATTGTTGTTATTGTTTACATTGAAATCAAGAGTAAGTGGGTTGTAGGCACGCTTTGAGATGTGGGTTAATCTATCAAAGCCACATTCACCACTATTGTGGGTTTCTGAGATCATTTCTTTCAAAACGGTATCAGAATCACGGTAGATGATCATACGGGCTAAATTGCCGTTCAGGTCAGCATCGTCGGATCGTTTAGTGAGCCGATAGTTGTCTGTTAATTTAACATGATGGGTATCTCCATAGACTGTAAAAGCGCCTTCAAACAGCGGATGGTCCAAATCATGCCTACGCCAGCGAAATGAGTCCATGTGCTCGCATGTTTTATCATCTCCTTTCATTGGACTCACTTGATATCATTTCGAACCACTATTCTCGCCCAGCCTAATACACCTGGCTGATTCTCCATGTCTTGTTCATCTTGCAACAAACCGGAGATCCACCAATGATCTGAGTAGATATCATCAATCACATAGCCGTGATACACTCTGAAATCGACGGGATTCACTCTGGTGGATATGCCGTTGGTGTGAATAACGGCATTAGGATGAAATAGGTCAAGATTGGGGGCCAAATGAAGGAACATGGTTTTGTTGTATGCATTGACTGATAATCGCAGTGAGTCGTCATATTGTAACGAGCGCACATTGGGCTGGTAGTTGCTATTTTGTGAGATATCTCGCTTGGCAAAGAATTGATCAGAACGTGGTGCGATCTCTAGTTTTACTGTGGAAACAGGCTCCACCCATAGTAATTGCTTATTATTCACACTGTGACCTGAATTTAACGAGATGAGATTTACATTTGAATTGTTGGATCATTCCATGGAAAAAAGCCCTTACATGCCACAGTGCTACTAAGTAATAAAATTGTAGACAGAATGCTACAAAGATATTTCATTGATAGTTGATGGGATTTCTTTTTACAAGAGAGAAAGAAAGAAGAGCGTTTCGATTGAAACCTGTAATCGATTTATTTATATACGAATTGAAAATGGGGCAACTCCGCCTTTTAGTTGAAAAGCTATAAATAAGCCAGGTACATGTTGTGTGCCGTATTAGTACTATAGAAATGCCGGTAAACAATAAAGTTTCCCTCAGCCTCGATGGCATCTTTACCTGTGCTTAGTCGTTGTATTTTCCTATGTATCACTTGACGTCATGATGTAGCGACAGACATGCATCCAAGAGACGCAACATTGGGTACGTAAGCACTTGCCTATTTCTCGTATCTTTTAGTCTTGGCACATAGGATTCTATGGAAAGAATACCGAAAGAATCTCGGAAGCAGTTGAGCCACTTGTCCGCTACAAGTATGATGTGATTGATCTGTTACACACGCATGCACACAAATAGTAAACAAATCACTAGGAAATGGCTGCCATTATTAAATTTTCCTTGCTGGATGCTTCAATAGGAGGTTTATCCTATTGCATCTCTGTCTGTTTGGCTGACTGATGCTACATGACAGCGAATCCCAGACATTTAGGCTTACATGTATCGAACCAAAAGAAGCAATGATGACATCTGATTGCGCTTTGGATCACGGCTCTATGATCCCACTCATTCAAATTGAAAACCAAGCATGAATCGACACTCATTTGAAGCGGCATTACAGTAGAACAGTTTAAAAAGTCTATTTCATGCTTTTTTTTTTTTTTTTTCCCTCTTCTTTTCTTTTTTTTTTCTCTTTCTGTTTTGTTGGATTACACAAACTCTACCCAATTTGGCTTAAATCACAATGCGTATCGCCATCATTACAGAAAATTTCTTGCCAAAAATCGATGGCGTTACGCGCACATTGACAAGACTTTTGGAGCACCTTCAAGCCACAGGTCATAAAGTCATCCTATTTGGCCCCGAAAGTGGTATGGATGTTTATGCTGGTGCAAAACTCTATGGCACAGCAGGTATACCCTTCCTGCCCTATCCTGAACTCAAGCTTAACATCTGGAGACCTGCATTTACCAAGGCCTTGCGAGCATTTGATCCTCATGTGATCCATCTGGTGGATCCTGTCTACATCTGTGCTGCCTTCCTGTGCTTGTTCAACACCAAAAAGATCCCTGTTGTGGCATCCTATCACACAAATCTCGGTACGTATTGCACTCAATTCGGCTGGGGGTTGTTTGCTAGTCTCATGTGGAGCTGGAACAGATACTGCCACTCTCAATGTGATTTTACAGTGTGCCCATCCGAATCAACACGGCACATCTTGCATACCAAAAGATTCAAAAATCTGAGAATTTGGCCACGTGGAATTGACACAGCGCTGTTTTCACCACAGCAACGATCAGACGAATTGAGAATCCAATGGCTGACAACAGGCGGGCAAAGAGAACAAAATAACACTGTGGCAGCGACGGAGGTGGAGACAGCTCAAACGACGAATAAGGTGGTCATCTTGTATGTGGGAAGAGTTTCATATGAAAAGAACTTGGGCTTGGTACTAGAGAGTTACAAAAAGATGGATCACTCCAAATGCCACCTTGTCATTGTCGGTCATGGGCCTGCATTTCATCCCATTCAAGAAGATTGTAGTCGATCACGGACACCCGTCACCTTCACAGGCTATCTGCAAGGCATTGATCTTGCTAATGCCTATGCATCGGCTGACATATTTGCGTTTCCATCATTTACAGAAACATTTGGTCAAGTGGTGCTCGAGTCCATGGCATCAGGTCTACCTGTGGTGGGGTTATTGGCGGAAGGCGTGAAAGATTTGGTACAAGATCAGACATCTGGCTTATTACTGGATACAACAGACATGTCAAGGCGGGAGCAAATCAAAGAGTACGGCCAGTTGTTGACCACTTTGATTGACGATGCGCAAATGAGGGCAAAGATGGGACAAAAGGCAATTGATCTATCAGGTGCTTATACGTGGTGGGGCGCCATGGAGAGCATGGTGCAAGTGTATCGAGATGCCGCTGAAAAGCATCATATCCACATTGAGGATGATGGTCAACAGATTACGGCTACTGCTCCAAGCGAGGATGAAATTGAACTATTCAGCATAGTGATTGGAGATGCACATGTCCATAGTAGCAGTGATAGTGGTTTAGATGATGATTTCACTGATGTCAGTTCAATTGCAAGTGGCCTGAATACTCCCAAAAGCACTCACAAAAAGCAAAAACAACACGTGGCATATGTAGAGGCATTACCAACAACTGCTGCTGATGCTGCCACAGCCAATTTGTAATAAAATGTAAACTATAGAGCTAATCGCAACGTCGAATACCATACCCCTTTTTATTTGGAAGTGTTCTTTGTAATCATGGCAATCATTCTGTTACCAACAACTGTGCTCTCTGCAAACTGATCTTTGAAAAATCCGGCTGTCTCCTCGAATCGCTTTCTATAGCCCTCCATGCTGCCAAGAGACACAGATTCTGCCCAACCTCTAGCACAAGTGACAAACTCCATATCATCAGGTCGAATATCTTTGCGATACAATGCTGCATTGATCGCATCATCCAACATGGCTTGATTACGAAACAGATATTCGGTGATACCCCTATTGTAATCCATCAGAACACATACTACCCGTTTTCGCTCTGCTCTATACTTTACATCCACATTCTGAATAGTGGCGTTTGACACACGAGATGCTCATAGGGGTTTAATCCTAATCTATGCCAACAATCGACCATGGCCAATAGCGACAAATGTGAGTTGGGAGTGCGTTGCTCTTTGGGGATCTTTGAAAGTGAGAATTCGTCTAAAATCTTGTCGTCCAGCAAAATGGGGACGTGATCTTTCTGTAAGCCGCCAAACACAAATTCGCCTGCCTTTTTGACTCGAGCACGGAATTCCTCCTCTTTCTCCTGGATCATCAATTTAAATAAGTCTGCTACACTGAGTGCGTATTGTGTGATTTGTTGATTGGCGATGGGGTTCATGATGGCAAGACCAGCGTATACGTGCCATTTGTTACTGTAAATACGTAATGCTACATTCACCTTGACATTCTCAATGCCGCCTGTAAAGTGAGGCAGCAACCACTATTGCCATGCGTCAATAGATACCAACACGGGACATCCATACACACTTACAGGAAATTGAGCATTGGCTTTCCATGCGCTACCCATTGTCAAAAATGCAGCGTGTGTCACTGCCTGTGTGTCTGCTGTGATACGGTCATGTTCCTCCGCACTCAAATGCGCAATGTTGGAGTTGAAGCAAGACAAAATCTTTAAGACAAGGTCGAGCTTCTCGTCAGTGGCACGATGCTTGATCACGATCAGAGGCTGGCCTTTGGGATCCACTCCTGGTCCGTGCATGGAATGACATGAGATAATGTGTACGTCCTCTGGCAAGTATTTCTCCAAGGCCTCCACTTCGGGTTTTTTGACAGAAGTCTACACTTTGCATCGTCAACAATCTGGCACACCTTCTTTTCATCTATCTCTTGTATACCTGACCACCCACAATAGCGCCCATCTTTGTAGCTATTTTCGGCATTGATTGAGCAATTGTTCCCGCCTGATCAATTCATTGTGTCCTACCTGGACCGTACTTCTTTACAACGGCATCAATGTACTCGGCCTCCACAGCATACATAATCCAATCACAGCGTCTCGAAATATGATAGCCATCAGGAAGCACATTGATATTGGTACCTGGTTTTGCCTCTCATTGTTAATTTGGCCCACCCTCAACATCACATGTGCCTTACTCACCTTCAAAGTCCTTCTTTACGCTTTCGTATTTCTCTGGAAGATCACAAATGTTGACACTACAAGAACGCGCAAACATTGAGTGCTCGTGGTGATTTATGTCAAATGTGACCCTACGTTACTTTTTCCATCCAGCTTTTGATATGGTTTGGGCATAGAAACGACCCATGCCACCAGCACCAATAATGCCGAGTTCAATGGACTCTTTTTCGTTTTCGTACATTGTGTTGTATTGTGTGGAAAGAGAGAGAGAGAGAAAGAAAACAAAAATAAAGACATGAACTGTGGAGGTGATTGAAAAAGGGCATCTGTCAAGAAGAGTCATAGTGCTGTGGTTTTGTTACACTACACAACAGCCTACTCTGAAAGCGGTTTCAGGTCAGCTATAGTCCTTTTCCTGATTGCTACGTTGCTGTCACCATCGATAAAGAAGGGCTCATTAAATACTGCAATAATCAATCAAAAGGAGCTGCTCTCATCAGCAACATTTGATTGATCACATTTAATGTAGAAGACTATTTTAAGACCATAAAGACTCCATCACCATGAAAGTGTATATAAAAACTTCTCTTTCAAATAGTATCTTCAACAACTTTCATATAACCTTACTATGATTTTCGACTCACACGCCCTCAGCTGTGTTATTGCAACCATTTGCATCTTTTCCTTCAAATATTTTGTCCTGCTTCTCTTCCCTTTTAGTGAATTGATGCGTACTATGAGAGGTATGAGTAAAAACTGTCAATTAAAACATGAGCTCATTGATAAACTAGACCGAGGCTCTCAAAATGCTGAAATTCTGTCCAGACTCGAGAACTTTGAGAGAACCTTGGCATGTCTTTGCAATAAAATGTGCTCCAATATGATGTACTCACTCTTGCTTTAGGTAGCACTTTTTTCAGAGAAAAACAACAATCCAGCTGATGACAGCAGTAGTGTCAACAATAATAGCAATGATGCTACTAGTACCAGCCATGCTAACATTAACGCCAATGCTGATGCCATAAACAATAATGCTAGCACCAATAGCGCTAGTAACGTCAGTACTACTTCTACACCTGCCGACACTAAAGTCCCTTCATCTCTACCATCTTCTCCATCATCTTCATTAGGCTATGTCTCAGCAGCACCCATTCCTTTCAGTAGCTCTTATGAATCTCTTACGGCTACAGTGAAGAACGTTCAAGAGCAATCTATCGCAGCTGCATTGGACTTGGCTGACAAGATTGATTATTTGAAGCAAGAGAACCAAGCATTGAATGCGCACATTGTTGCCTTACAAAATCAGCTAACAGAAGAAAAAAGCCGAGCGGACAACCTGTTACATACCACAGCAAACCGAATTGACATTCTGGAACGCTATGTACAGAACGATTTGAAGTTTGAGGATCAAAGAAAGCATGAGGTGCAAGAAGTCCAAGTTTTGTCTCAAAGAAACACTGATCTGATCAACGAAAGAATCAACGCTGTGGAGGACCAGCTAACAAAGTTGTTTGAAGAGTTTGAAGACAGAAGAAGCAAAGAGCTCCAGTCATTTGCCACCACTTTCAAGTCCTTGAGAAAACGTTGTGATGAATTCAAGGTAGAACTAGACAAACAAATTCAGCAGACAGCAAGCCAGACCAAAGATACTGCAATGAACACTGCAACGATCAAGGAAACTCTCGCTTCGAATGCACTGGGTAATCTTGGGAAGAGCGTTCGCGATGCAATGGACCTTTGTGAAAGTAAGCTCAATAAGGTGGAAGCTGAACGTGAGATGCTGCAGTTTGTGGCGGAAGACAGAGGTGAAGAGCTCAAAATACTCCTTGAAAGAGTTGTTGCCCTGGAGACAGAATTTGATGATATGAGAGAAGAAGTTAGAAACGGCCCGACTGAGATGAGCGGAAGTATAGACTCAATGGAACAAGATATTCATCACATTGTGCGGGAAATGGGCGTACAACTTGGTGTCCTGGATACTCATGACAAGTCTCCTCAAGAAACAATAGATGTTACTGATGAGACTTATTAAACATATTGTATATCAAAATAACACTTTTTCTAGACAATACTTTTTTTTTTTGATCTACATGTATAAATTTTTAATAGAAACTGTGATGTTGACTGACAGCTTGAATATTGTTACGCTAAGGATCAAATCAAGCAGTTTCCATCTTGACATTTGCATGGTGGATACTGTTACACCATTTACTTTAGAAGATGACTTCAGCATGTACATGATTCTGTTCCTGCTGGCATTGAGAATCAGGTTCAAAAAAACATTCTGTATTATATATACGTTTATAGAAGTATTGCCGTGTATAGAGATAACTGACTCACAGTAGACTTATCTCTAGTCACTTCACTAAATCACTTCACTAAATATATATACTGGAAAACTATAGACAATCCAATCATATCCTTTTAAAATTTGATAGTATTGAAAGCCAGAACAAAGGTGGGCATAACCACCGGCGAAGCCGGCAATGGAGAGGGGGTTTGGGGGGAAGGGGCTTAACCCCTCCACCAAGAACATCAAGCATCACAATTTGCATAAAGTGTATGAAATATCTTTTTGTTAAAATCAAATCGAATTATCATGCCTCCTGTTCAAGCTAGAAACTGTGTAACCTGTAGAGTTGCTCCACCTGAAGATTACAATTTTCGAAAATGTGATTCATGTCGAGTAAATAGAACAAAGAAATGAAAAACAAATATTCGAACGAACCTTATATATATATATATTGTTTCAGGAACGTGCCCGAAACTACGCCAGACAGAGAGCTGCATTAAGGCCACCTAGAGCACCTAGAGCACCTGCCGCTTTCATATCAGAGCTTAGAAGAATGCAACCTCATTATCTGGGAAGAATGGACGTTGTATGTGATGGTTGTGGCGCATTGCATTGGGACGCAGCAAGAACTACCGGTCAAGCCAGAAGCAACAATCTCTTCTACTCTTGCTGTAAAAAAGGAAAGGCCATTTTGCCCTTATTGCAAGATCCGCCTGAGCCCTTGAATAGTTTAATCAACGGAAGCCACCCACGCTCATCCCATTTCTTGAAACATATAAGGCAATACAATACTTTGTTTGCTTTTACTTCATTCGGTACCACTGCTATGCCAGCAGGGACCCAGAGAGAAAGAGAGGAGGAGAGGAGAGGTGGGATTACTCCAGTAGGTGCCCATGGTGAATTGTATCACATGCAAGCACCCTTGAATTTTGATAATGCTCCAAAGTACAATCAGCTGTACATTTACGATCCCGAGTATGCCGCTGCATGTCGATCTGCCAACACAAGAAATCAGCATTTAGATGATTCTACCATTGAAGCATTAAGTGAAATGATTGGTGATGCGGTTCGTTGTGGTAACCCATTTGTACGTATCTACAAGCATGCCCACGAGATTCTGGATGCAGAGGAAGAACGACAAGCCCAAGGTCATGTCAGCGAGGATGCATATATTCGACTCGACCCTCAAATAAGACTTGAATTGATTGTCGGTGAAGATAGGCGTACTCAGAACCTGCCAACTGTCAACGAGATTGCAGCTATCATCCCCAATGAATATGCTGATTCAAGTTTCAGAGACATCCTGGTTATCTATCGAAATAGCTCCTCCACCAGTTCCAGAGGACACTTTAAAAGGATCAACGAGACACATGCTGCCTACATGCCTCTCCATTACGTTTTGCTTTTTCCCAGAGGTGAATATGGGTGGCATTGGGGCCTTCGTTTGCAATTGTCTGCTTCAACTGTTGATGCTATGGATGTTGATAATGAAGAAGCGCAAGAAGGACAGCAACAAGCAGCAAAAAGGCTCACTCAGCGAGTGTTTTACAGATTTAGACTGCATGTCAGAGCTGATGAATTAAAGATATTGTTCTTATCAAGACGTCTCTTCCAGCAGTATGTGATCGATGCTTGGGCTGTCTGTGAGCAAACAAAATTGGACTGGATCAAGTCTAACCAGGCAAACCTTCGTGCGGATGTCTACAAAGGTCTTGCTGATGCTACCAGTGCTGCTGATGCAGATCTTGAAATGGTTGGAAGATCATTCATCTTGCCAAGTAGCTTTACTGAAGGGCCTCGCTTTATGATGCAACTGTACCAAAATGCAATGGCTATCTCTCGATTCTTTGGTAAGCCAACGTTGTTCATAACATTCACTGCAAACCCGAACTGGAGGGAAATCCAAGACGAGCTGTTGCCTGGCCAAACCGCTGCTGACCGTCCTGACTTGGTTGCTCGAATGTTTAATCTGAAGCATGACGCACTGCTCAAAGATCTGAAGCAGGAGAAGATTTTTGGTACTTATAGAGGGATTGTGAGAACAATAGAATACCAGAAGCGTGGTCTTCCGCATGGTCATATGCTGTTGTTTTTGGACAATGAAAATGATCGGTTTGATACGGCAGAAAAAATAGATCAGATCATTTGTGCTGAAATTCCCAACGTCGATGAAGAGCCCGAATTGCATGCAATTGTCACCCGAAATATGATGCATGGCCCATGTGGCGAAATCAACAAGGAAACACCCTGCATGGTGAAGGATGCTTTTGGTAACGATGTGTGCTCCAAAGAATTTCCAAAGCCATATCAGCCGGCGACAGTAGCCACTGATGATGGGTACCCAATGTACCGAAGAAGAATGGGTGGTCGCTCCCGTCAAGTGCGTATCAAAGACAACCAGGGTGCGTATCACGACTTCCATATGACTAACGAATGGGTTGTGCCACACAATCCTTATCTGTCAAAAAGATGCAATGCGCATATTAATGTGGAAGTGTGTGCCAGCGTTCAGGCAATCAAGTATATCAACAGGTATATATATACAAAGGATCTGACCAAACTACTTTGAAGACAACAACAACCACTACAGCAACGAGCCAGAATGATGAATGTGAAAAGTATCTGAATGGTCGATATATCAGCCCGTGTGAAGCCGTCTGGAGATTGATCGAGTTCCCAATGCATGAGGAAAGCCCACCTGTCGCTACACTTGCTATTCATCTTGAAAATGAGCAGCCTGTATATTTTGATTCTTCCTGGCCTCAATTAAGAATTGATAATGTCCTGAGAGAGAGAGTCATACCACGCTCATGGGTTACTTTCATTATAATGCTGTGAACCAAAACAAACCTGTTTTTCAACCATTGCTTTACCAGCAATTCCCAGAGCATATGGCTTGGAAAGAAAAAAAAAAGCCAAAAAGGTGGGAAGAAAGAAGAACCGATACCATGTCTATCGGCCGCATGTACTACTGTAGCCCTGCTGCCGGCGAGAGGTGTTATCTGCGCCTGCTGCTCACAGTTGTCAGAGGAGCCACGTCGTTTTCTCATCTGAGAACTGTCAATAATCACGAGTACGCCACCTTTCGCGAGGCCTGTATGATGCTACATTTGGTCGAAGATGATGGAGAATGGACCAGAGCCTTTGATAAAGCTGCTGCCTTTGCCTCTGGCTACGCAATGCGTTCAGTGTTTGTCTCTGCGCTCATGTTCAACTCATTGGTATCGCCTATTCAGATTTGGAATCAATTCTGTGAAAGTTTCTGTGATGATCTTGAGCATGCAATCGTGCAAAAAGGGTATTCGCAGCTGCTCAGCATGCAACCTGATGTTGAATTTTATCGTGGAACGCGTAGTCTTGATTACGACTTATATCTGTTGCAAGCATCTCTCGGTGCACAAGACAGATCTCTGGGTCAGTTCAATTTGCCTTTGCCTCTCTTCAACTGGAATGGCTTGATAAGCGGAATGACTGGCATACAACGCAATTCATTGATACTCAATGAAATGTCATATCTCCAAGATCAAGAAGCCTTTTCGTACCAGCAAAAGTACGCTCAAATGAACGCTACCCAGAAGTACGTATTTGAGACCATCACCTCCTCCATTAACAGCAACGCCAACAGCTCACATTTCTTTTTGCAAGGTCCAGCTGGCACTGGCAAAAATTTCATTTACAATACTCTTTGTCATTTTTATAGAAGCCAAGGAAAGATTGCTCTCTGTGTTGCCTCCTCTGGCATTGCTGCTTTGCTACTTCCTGGTGGGCGTACGTCGCACTCTCGCTTTGCCATTCCACTCAACACCCACGAGCAGTCTGTATGTGCGATCAAGAAGAACGATGACCTTGCTGATCTCATTCGAGAGACAGCATTGATAATTTGGGATGAAGTGCCCATGCAGCATCGTTATTGCTTTGAAGCTTTTGATCGAACACCTCGTGATATTTGTAGTCGTGGTGATGAAGTTACCTTTGGTGGTATTCCTGTCGTTCTTGGCGGTGATTTTACTCAGATTCCTCCTGTCGTGAAACAAGGTGGCCGTCCTGAAATCGTTGCTGCTTCGTTGATGTCGTCAAGGTTGTGGCCCAGACTACAAAAGCTGAGACTGACTGAGAATACGAGACTTGCCAACTCGAATGATACAGATAGGCAATTTGCAGATTGGATAGGAAAAATGTCGTATGAACCATCCATGATGGGCAGCATTGCTTTGCCCTCTTTTTTGAGGCAGATGACTGATCTTGATCAGTTCATTGAAGATATCTATCCTCAGCATGTTCTGCAGCGTCCTCTGCAAAATAGTGATTTCTTTAAGGAAAGAGCTATTCCCTGCTCAAAAAATGGCAATGTCGATGCTATCAATTGCAAGGTGATAGAGAACGTGATTGGTGAAAAGCCCACTTTGTACTCTGCTGACACGATGCAATCTGATCAGACCAACACTGAGACCCAAGCCTATCCCTCAGAGTATTTGCAAACCTTTTCGCCTTCAGGGCTGCCGCCAGCAGTTTTGGAGTTGAAAGTAGGTCTTCCTGTCATGCTCCTAAGAAACATCAACCCTGAGAGAGGCCTATGCAATGGTACAAGGCTTATTATACAGCATATTGGACAATATGTACTGAAGGTTAAAATTCTTGGAAGATCAGATGTAGTAGAGTTGATTCCTCGCTTTACATTATCAACATTGCCTGGTACATTACCATTTATTTTGACTAGGAAACAATTCCCTGTAAAAGTATCTTTTGCAATGACAATCAACAAATCTCAAGGGCAATCTCTTAGAAAAGTCGCCGTGGACCTCAGGAGCCCCGTATTTACTCATGGCCAACACTATGTTGTCATGTCAAGAGCAACATCTCCCAATGGCATGACTATATTGTTGCCCAAAAATATGAAACACACAGAAAATGTGGTGTATCCTGAAGTTCTATTTTCAGATACTACTTAATATAACTACTCTTTTCTTTTTACCCTTTATAACATTGATTTAACCAGCTTTGTTGTATTTGGCCAAAGCCCACAGGGCGACGCCGACATCGAGCGTAGCGAGATAGATCGACTAGTATAGTAAGTACTAGAAAATTATGAAATAAAAACGTCAGAGTAGCCAATCAGAGATCGGAAGCTTTTCCCTAAGAACTTGACGCATCTAACGCAACATTTGGTAACATTGACCTATAACAGGGGTTTACAGTAGCGAAACAAAGGTGCAAAATCATGGCGGCTAAGCTTATAATTCAATATTTCATAGCATTGATTTGTATGAGGGTTTTACAACAGCGAAGCGAAGGCTCAAAACCATGGCAACCAAGCATCTAATCCAACGTCTAGCAACATTAATCCTAATAAGGGTTTTACCGTAGCAAAGCAAAGATACAGAACCATAGTATTCAATTAGCAAACTCGGCTTTTTCTTTTAATATTAATTAATAAGCTTACCAACAACAGAACGCACCAATGTTTGCATGAATTAGCTTTATCGAAACCAATTTGCCTCCTATTCGAATTAGAAGCTGCACAGGCTGCAGAACTGTCCTTCCAAAGGATTTCAGCTACCAGAGATGTGATTCATGCTGTATAAATAAAAGCTATAAAGCAAACGTATAGCCAAATTTGACAGCGTTTAAGCCTTCATATCTTGACATGTAGGCCTTTCTGAGCCATCGGAATGACGCCAAACAATTGCTCTCATCTGGCAGTTAATTCTTGCCACTATTGCTCAATGGACAGAATTCGACCAAAAAGCATGAGGTATCCCTCATGGTTTTCACCGGAAATAAACCTTTCTTTCCCCTTTTCTACGAAATTTTTGGTCAAATGGGGTGATTCCCTATTTTTGTGCGGTAGTGGCGCACATTATGGTCTCTCCCATCTCGATAGTTGACAGAGTACATAGTCGCTATGTTTTTCCCTTACCAAGGTTTTTTTTCAACATAGAAGAATAACGTCAGGAGTAGCCAGGGTATGTGATTTATCACATATACCGAGTCTCTTCTGCTCTCAACTGTGGATGATGTGTTTCACTGACGTGAACGTTTGGTTTGTTGTTGATGTGGTTCTGATTGCTCTCTCTCTTGCTTGCGGCTTCGGTCGAGTATCTTTGTTCTCTCGCGATAACCATCTGATCAAGTGCTGACAGTACTATCCTTAGTCAAATATCTCCTGGGCTCTTCTCGTGAGAACACACTCTTTGCCCCAGTAACAATTCAAATTAGTAGTCATGCCCTTCTTGTCCCTCTTGTGCACACACTTATAGACTAGTCGTTTTAGGTAGAATAGTCTTCTGGTAGCATGTTAATAACATAATAAATACGAGTGGTAGCCTGCCTTCCTCCATACAAAAGAAAAATTTTTACCGGAAATTAAACGATCGCGTTTTTTCACCTTGATAATGAAGACTTTTACTATGGTATATATTGAATCAAAACGTTTCTATCGATCTAACGTAATCCCTGAAGTCATCTTTGTGGGAGCTTGATATGTAAAATCTTGACTTTTTGGACAGAGACCTCTTTTTATATTTTCATAAATTGCTCGACAAGTTTATTCAAAACATCTACGTTACTTGGCACCATTGGGTGCACTTTGAAAAGCACTCCAAGAATGTATTAGGAAGCATGGGATGATCAACCTATTTTTTATAGTTGAACTTGGCAAAATAGTTGAATCAAGTCGAAAAGCTATCTAAATCTGGCCAATCTGGAGTTGACTACGAGTCTGAGTTGGCACTAATTTTGGCGACTGGCGGGGCCAGCTAGCAAACTCAATGCTCTTTTCATCACGAAGGCAATACAGTGATAGATGCCTTTGCAACGTATGGAAAGTAGGCGACAAATTACATATCACTATTGTTAGCCATGCTATTCTCCTTGTATTCTATAGTTAATAATGCCAGTCTATCAAAATACGTGTTAGATCAACTCCTTTCCTTTTTGAGGCTTTAAAGGTGTCTAGGGACCATAAATTTATTACGTTACAATGAGGATTTGGACTCTTTGGTTGGTTTACTGACCTACGCTTTGCTTTAGTGGAAGCCATTCTAGGTTTAGGTGGCTCGCACTGCTGCAAGCTTTTGGCTAATATTGCAAGATTATGTTGCATACAAGCATGCATCTTAGGCTACATTCACTCTCTCCTCAAGCCACCTTTTACAGTGTAGCAGCATAGATGATGTTTATCGTATCACATCACATCTATGTTTACAAGTCCAGCCGATTGTGTGTGCACAGGTGCCTCAGGAACTACAATACATTCAATCTCCCCAATGTCAAGATATCGAGATCCACCTACACTACATGAAACATATCGACTTAGGTGGCCTCCCAACAAGCTATACCAACAATCCATAAGGCCCCAGTGGCCTGCTATTTATATACCATCTCAACGTAGTAGTCATTGACCAGGGATCTACCATATTTAAGCAAGCTAGATGCCCTGTAATAAAGAAGCTCTTTGCTTTCGTTTTAGATACAGTTGACAACTGATTATTATCATCGACTTATTATTACGAATTCATCAGTAGTGTCAAAAAAAAGAACAGTGTTCTGGACAGTGTCCTGGACAGTGTCCACGTAGTGTCAAAAAAAAGGACAGTGTTCTGGACAGTGTCCACGTAGTGCCAGAAAAAAGGACAGTGTTCTGGACAGTGTCCACGTAGTGTTAAAAAAAAGGACAGTGTTCTGGACAGTGTCCACGTAGTGCCAAAAAAAAAGGACAGTGTCCTGGACAGTGTCCACGTAGTGTCAAAAAAAAGGACAGTGTTCTGGACAGTGTCCACGTAGTGCCAAAAAAAAAGGACAGTGTTCTGGACAGTGTCCACGTAGTGCCAAAAAAAAGGACAGTGTTCTGGACAGTGTCCACGTAGTGTTAAAAAAAAGGACAGTGTTCTGGACAGTGTCCACGTAGTGCCAAAAAAAAGGACAGTGTTCTGGACAGTGTCCTGGACAGTGTCCACGTAGTGCCAAAAAAAAAGGACAGTGTTCTGGACAGTGTCCTCGTAGTGCCAAAAAAAAAGGACAGTGTTCTGGACAGTGTCCATGTTGTGTGAAAAAAAGCTTTTTCTTTCTTTGATTTGTATAATGCCTATCATTTCGAAGGAACAAGCAGTGTGTATATTTTACTGCCAAGAGTATAACGAGTCTAATGTTGCTGAACTGACGAAAAGGATCGAAGAAATGAAAGATGTTGATATATGTTATTTGGAAGACCCCACCGAACCTATTTTGGCGTGTATCATAACTATAAACAGCCGGCCCTTTCGCTATCACTTGTATACAACAGGAATTCCACGCACAGATGATAATCAACAAGAGGAAAATAAAGTTCAATTTGGTAATGATAGATGATAGCTGGCAGTTCTTCACGATATCTAATCTTTTTTCTTTTCTTTATAATAGTCAGTCATGCTCAGGTTATTCAATTTCTTAACATAGCATACTTGCCCAGTGATCCAATGAATGAAGAAGTCTACGAATGCAAATCTTTGGCCAACAGCGACATACTTTCAATGGTTTGTAAATATACCGATTTATTTGACAAAAAGACCGTTATTTCTTTTGGTAAATGGTGTACAAATAAAGTAGACTTCACAGCTGCACACTCGAAAAGAAGACAATGTGACAGCGGGAAAGTCAGCGTACGCTCACTGTTTGTTGCAAAAGAACAATATATTGGTAAAATAATTTTTTGGATATCATTTATCTGTGTTAATCCGATTTTCAGATGATATAGCAAAAAAAGTACTGGATTACTTGCCTCACTATCAGTTGTTAATTCAAAATCTCAAGAAGGAAAAATACAACATTGTAGGCTATGCAAGAAAATCTCGAACAAATGAAAACGATGAATCTCGTACTCGGCTATTGCAACAAATGGCCAGTAGATTAAAAGAAAGATCGTTGGTCGACAAGATTTTCGTTTCCCCTCGTGCCAATGCCAATGAATTGATGGTAGAAAGGGATTTGATAACAAACGAAGATCTTTTTAAACAACTGACTGTCGATGGCGACGCTCAAGGTAAAAAAAAGTCGTCAATGCATTTATCTTTGATTCTAACAACTTTTTAGATTTGCTTAATTACATCAACCAAAATAAGAACATTTGCTTAATTATTCTCGGTTATGCGGGTTTATCAACCAATTGTAAAGATTTGGAAACCTTTTTACGGTAATGTCGTAAAGACACGTTTCATGATAGTAAATTACTGAAATTTTTTTTATAGCAACAGCAAGAATATTTGCAAAATTATAGTTGATCACTTGCCATTTGACAACACAATCAACATTTATAATTGTTGCGAATTACTACAGGATCCAAAAAAATTGCAGATTTTCAACTGTCGAACAAGGACATACCAGAGATCAAAGTGATTCCAATTTTTATGATTTATCTACCATTATTCAGTCCATCAATATTAAATCCCATTATCATGTCATTGATTATTGATCCCCTACACTTTTCTTCCCACCTTTCTCTCTTCTCTTCATGAAATATAGTTTGGACCATTTTATACAAAATGACTATCTTGACTGCAGTTTTATTTGTAAATAAACTTGATTGACCAAAACTGGTAACAAAATTTTGCCTGGAGGAAATAAAGTAGAATTAATATACTGTAGGGGGAAAAACTGTCCCGTTCGTTTAAAATTTTGTCTTTTTGCACAAGTTTTTGGTCATTTCTTTGTATACAAAGTCGAAATATATATCGTTTGAATGAGAGAAAGCAGTGCTATCTATACATAATTATAACGTTTTCAAAAACTAAAATCCAATGATTTTATTGGTTAAAAAATAAATATAGAAAAATGTACATTTTATTATAAAATCATTAATAGTGAGTTGAACCACCTTTGCTCTTGATGACAGCCTGGATTCGGGCAGGCATACTATCAATATATTTCTGGCACTCTTTTTCTGTTATTTTGTACCACTGAATGTTAATACGCCGCTCTAATTCTTCTTTTGTAGAGGGCCTATTGGGATACTTATTAAGACGAAGCTTTAGGAGATGCCAGACATGTTCAATGGGATTAAGATTGGGACTTTGGGGTGGCCAATCCATAATTTCGTCTGGGTTGAACCCATTGTCGGTGAACCATTGCTTAGTAGTGCCTGAGGTATGCGGTGTTGCCCTGCCTTGTTGGAATTGCACATCAGACGGTGCCTTCCCAAAGTGCTCAAGAGTGTCGACCAATGATGTCTTCAAAATATCGACATACAAGCCCGAGTTTATTGCGTCTTCAATAATGGTAGTACCATAACCAGGCCCCTCCGTTGTTATATAACTCCAGAACATGACCCCACCGTCATTTCCCTGCAACTGAGACTTGACTTGATACGACTGCATGATTCGGCCACCATTCGTCCAGTAAAAAGAATTACCATCTGAGCCCCAAAGATTTATTCTTGTTTCATCCGAAAACACCCAACGACGCCAATCAGCAATAGTAAGATGCCTATGCTTTTTAGCCCACGCCAATCGAAGCCGCTTGTTTGTCTTGCTAACAAAATTGGTCTTTACTTTTCTACGAGATTTAAGTCCATTTCGTCTCAATGACTTGCGGATGCCATTAATTGACATATCATGGCCCATCGATCTTAAAATTTCTTGTGCTGCTCGGGGATTCTCTAAAGCACCTGATCGAAGTCCTCTTGACACTAGGGACATAGTTTTAACATCAAGTTTTTTCGGTCTTCCGCCAACAAGTATAGCGAGGTCAGGGCAATATAGTTTTCTGAGCCTTGTAAGGGTAAAGTTACCCACTCCTGGATACAAATTCTTTATCTTTGAGAGCGAAAGACCACGTTGGAGCAAAGATTGGAGAATGTTGCGCAAATCTTGTGTTAAACGAGCAGGCAAAATGAAAGTTTTGAAAAAAAATAAGAAAGCAAAGAAATAAAGAAAAAACATGAAGAAACTAGCTTCTCTTATACTTTTAGAGTGCTCCTGGGATATTAGATATCCTGAGCATACCGCGAGTAGTTTTTTAGATTTCTTCAATACGTCTATTTGAAGTAAAGATATCAACCATTTTATATCATCTAGAATTACCCACCTAACATTTTTGCCACGTCTCACTTTAGCTGGTTATACTGGAATTAAAATATAGTCCAGCCATAAGGTTTTTACGTTGCTGTGATTCCTATAAGCTGTTCTATCGAACGCAGTATGGGGTAGCTTTGTTTTCTGAGTTTTGGCAATATACTGGGTAAAAGTCAAGATTATTTGAACGAACGGGACAGTTTTTCCCCCTACAGTATAAAAACGTAAATTAGAAAGATGATGATGACTCCATTAAAGCATAAGACCTCTTATTATAAAAAACTATGCTTTCCCTCTATTTTTCTTCTTAAAGTTGGTCTTTCGATGAGAACTGTGGGATATCGCCGATATTTTGAAGGATAAGACTTCATAGACAAGAGAGAAACCAAAATAGGTTCGGTGGGATCTTCCAAATAACATATATCAACATCTTTCATTTCTTCGATCCTTTTCGTCAGTTCAGCAACATTAGACTCGTTATACGCTTGGCAGTAAAATATACACACTGCTTGTTCCTTCGAAATGATAGGCATTATACAAATCAAAGAAAGGAAAAGCTTTTTTTCACACAACATGGACACTGTCCAGAACACTGTCCAGAACACTGTCCGGAACACTGTCCTTTTTTTTGACACTACGTGGACACTGTCCAGGACACTGTCCAGAACACTGTCCTTTTTTTTGGCACTACGTGGACACTGTCCAGAACACTGTCCAGAACACTGTCCTTTTTTTTTGGCACTACGTGGACACTGTCCAGAACATTGTCCTTTTTTTTTGACACTACGTGGACACTGTCCTTTTTTTTGACACTACGTGGACACTGTCCAGAACACTGTCCTTTTTTTTTGGCACTACGTGGACACTGTCCTTTTTTTTGACACTACGTGGACACTGTCCAGAACGCTGTCCTTTTTTTTTGACACTACGTGGACACTGTCCAGAACACTGTCCTTTTTTTGACACTACGTGGACACTGTCCAGAACACTGTTGTTAAGCACAAAGAATAAAAGGATTATTATTTGTAGCTTATAAAAAATGTTCAATATTATAAAAACAAGAAAAGACTTATTTGAATAAGATCAGACACAAAAACTAAAGATTTATTGATGAAGACAAGAGTTATTCTATTTATACTAAGTTCTGAATGCCAAAGTAGCAATTTATCTTGTACAACGCTTATCACATCTGGTGAACCTCAGTATTTAGATAGCTGAGATGCACTTCACTTATCATAGCTTGTCCATGTTGTTGCACAACACAGACATATCTACCCATCAAGAATACCTTAATCTTTATAGACAGTTGTAGCCCTTCTGGCACAACAACTGTCCTTTTTTTTGACACTACGTGGACACTGTCCTTTTTTTTTGACACTACGTGGACACTGTCCAGAACGCTGTCCAGAACACTGTCCTTTGTTTTTGACACTGCAGTTATTTAAGATATTTTTTTAGACGGGTGTGTTTCTTTTTTAAACGAACTTAACTTTTATTTAGATCTTTCACTTTTAAAGTCTAAATAAATTACAATGGATTTCATTCACTACAACCCATCTGAGTACTCTCTTTTGGCAGACGATGAAAGCACCGATGAAACGGATTTTAGCGACCTAGCCATTCAGTATGGAGAAGTCCAGATGTTGATCGACATGGACATAATCCCCGTTCCTGAGCTTCAGTCATCTGAAATGGAGGAAGTGACGGAAAATCTTGTTGAAACTTTTCAAGAAGTTACTATCAAAACACCTGCGAAGTATAAGAAATACGGTCAGGATCAAATTGAGCGGTTCATTCGAATTATCCAAGAGGAGGGACTAACAGTACCAAAAGCAGCAGAGCAATGCAGTATACCCCGCAGCAGTGCTTACAAACTGCTAGATGAGTTTAATGCTGGAGACGGTTCTGTACTTCCTGGCAATATTCCTAAGGCACTTAAGCGAGGGCCAAAAAAACTGTTTCCACAACATTCAGCCTTCTTGATTGAGTTATTTGATATCAACCCTTCAATTGTTCTTGAGGAGGCAAGACTAAAGTTGTGTGAACATTTTAATGGTCTTGAAATATCTATTCCTGACCTGTATAAACATATCCGAGAGAAGTGTTCAATATCGCTCAAGCAAGCTACAAAATACACTGTGGAGCGTGATGCTCCAAGAACTCTCGAACTTCGCTTCAATATAGTCAATCAATGGAAAGCCGCAGGTGTCAGTTTTAGTGAAAATTGCATCTTTGTTGATGAGGCTGGCTTCCACTCACAATTAACGAGAAGTCGTGCTTGGTCGAAGGTAGGAGATCCAGCAATTGTAAAAGTTCATACGCAGAAAGGCGTAAATATCAGCATCGTTGGTTGTATATCTTCCTTTGGCACCGTTTGTTTTTCAAAAGTTGAACCCTTGAAGAAATCGGATGCAGCACTAATTGAAAAAGAGTTTCCTGGATCATCTCCTTCAAAGAAAAGAAAAGCTGGGAGCAAAAGTGAATCGAAGCCGATCCAGCTTAAAAAAGGTACAACGGCTTACCACATTGTCAAATTCATGGAATCAGTAATGGATATTTTAGATAAACACAACAAAAAAAGGTATGTTTATCGTCATGGACAACTGTAGGATCCATCACTCTCGTTTTGTAGTAGATGCAATCAATCAACGTGACTACAAACCACTATTCATGCCCCCCATACTCACCCTTTTTGAACCCTATCGAAGAATGCTGGTCCAAGATCAAGAAAAACATAAGAAGGAATCCACTCGATAAATCAGACATGCTTACATCTCGTATTGCTGAGGCTTGTAAACAAGTTACCGTTGCCGATTTTCAAGGCTGGGTACGACATGCTGAAAGTTACTGGGATCGATGTATAGAAAGAGAAGTTGGGTTAAAATAGCTAAAGCAATAGAGTACTTGTCTCCAACATTTAATTAGTAAATGCGTCTGAAATAATATTACATTCGTCTAAAAAATAATCACATTCGTCTAAATTGGGCTGGGCGAAATCGTCCAAAGAAACATCATAAATCATCCAAAATTAATTTTTTATTTGTCTAATTTTTTTTGAAAATCGTCTCAATTTCAAGTTAAAATACTGTATGTTTGCATTTACCAATGTTTTGATAGTGCTATTGGCTGGAAAAGATGATCCATACTTCCAAGAGAGATACTCTGGAGTAACAAATCAGCCAAACTCAATCGAATTTAGCGATATCAGCTCAAGCAACAGTTTTAGTAGTCTATTCAAAGCTTTCTCAATTTTATGGCTCTGCATTTACGGTGTCTGGAACCATATAAAGGATAGAATTGCAGGTGATGACTACAAGATCATGATATTGTCTATATTGCTTTCGTTTATAGTAGTACTTCTTTTCGTTAGCCTCGTAATGTAAGCATTCCATACATTTGTACGATTAAGTGAAATATTTGCTTTTGATTAGTAATACTGCATTTCAACTGATAGTGCGCTCAAGTCCAGCAAGGCTGAAGAAGTGAAACCCAAGGGAAAATCGATCTGGTAAGGCTTGCTTCTATACTTTAAATGGACCAATGTCTAATTCCTCTATCATTCATACATTATTCTTACATGATTAGTCATTTTGCAGGTCTGCTCAAACGTAATTACGGACTATTGTATCATGCTTCTTAGTGCTTTGCTCTTTCAATAGCTGTCATTGCAGAGATTGAACAATTATGGTGCTTCCCGCATGAACGACGGTGTAGGCAGACTAGCCCGCGATTTGTATGTTAGGTTGCAAAAGGCTGTGTACGTGCAAAAACAGAGAAAGATGATGAAAGAACGATGTGCTCTTCTCGTTGAAGCTGCCTCCAGGGAAATTCAAGAAAACAAAGACACAGGCTATACGAATATGAAACAAATGAATCATGTTGCACGTGTGGAATTGTACAACAAAACAATAAATACTTGAGGGTGGTTGTAAAGCTCCATTGGTGTGATAAAAGTCAAATTTGCTATTGCTTTCCAAACATTTATAATGCTGTGTAGCTACTGCGATTGGCTTTAGACATGCCATTTCATCTAGCTTGCACAGTCACCAGTTTCCTGTGTAATTTCATCTGATGTAAATGGGGACATCCTACTGAATTGAGCCTTTCTTTATCTACATCTTTCTACTATACATTTGCAAGCATGTCTGATCATCAGCATAGTAATAACTTTTTGAAAAACTTGTCGCAGAAAAAGTACGCGTGGATGGAGGAAGCTACAGCACCTGTGTCGCCTGTAGCAAATGCATCTGGTCATGCTGCTTCAACGCATTTAGCACAAGCATCCTCCTCCAGTCCTGAGGCACGTAATAAAAGCAAAGATACCTCTGCCACAGCTTCACCACCAACGCCTAAAAAGAGCAAAAAGCAGAAGCTAAACACTGATGTCTATAATGAACCATTCAGTACAGCAACATCCTCCAAACCACTCACCTCAAAGCACAAGAAGGGATCATCGCCTCCTCCTTCATCTGCTTCCATTAAAAGAGAAAAACCAGGACTTAAACCAGGCAGAAAAACAAATGCAGCCCACACGTCCAAGACAGCAACGCCTGCATCTTCATCCATAACAACATCCGCAGAGAATGGCAGTAGACATACCAAGGAAGAAGATGATCAAGCCATCACTACATCTGCTAATTATATGAAGGGCCAACCTCTGTTCAAATACACCACCTTTCCTGTCAAGGGTTATAATATTCTGCCAACACGTAACATCACCAGTAACTACGCCAAAAATGATACTTCCTACTTTCCTGGCCATAAAGCAGGCAGTGACGAACTGCTACCCAATGTAAGTGTCAATTTTGAATGTTACCTATACATGGGCTGACAGACGGATGAATAGGCAGAGGAGGAATGGAGAGACACAATCGTTATTCACCCAGGCTCACGTAATCTGAGAATTGGTCTTGCATCAGAGGCGTTTCCCATCTCTGTGCCTCATGTCATTGCTAGAAAATTAAAGACACCAGTGAATACAGCAGACGATCATATGGACATTGATCAGCCCGAGGTGAACCAGGAGGAATACGATTACGCATTAGAGGAGATCAGAGGCGAGTTAAGATGGCGTATGAAGAATGCAAAACGTAGAGCAGTGCCCAACGCAGAAGGCCAAGTGATTGGCTTCAATGCCACAGCTGTCAAAGAGACGATTCTCGATCACAACGACCCTTACAAAGTAGAGTGGACAGAAGTCAACAAGGACATTCCTTATTTTGTGGGCGAAAAGGCTTTGAATGTACCAGTATCCAAAAATTCTTTATACAGCGTTCGATATCCATGGAAGAATGGCACCTTGAACAATCAAGACTACACATCTGTCAATGAAGTCTTGAGTGATTTGGAAGCTATCTGGTCAGATGTCATTGTGAATGATCTAGAAGTGGAGAGATCTGAATTCAAGGTACGTGGACATGATAGGGCTTACACGAGTACACCATCCTGATACACAGATATTAGGATTGCAATGCAGTATTGGTTATTCCTGACAAGCTAGACCATAGTTACATTTGTGATCTAGTCACCATGATGTTACGCTATATGAAGTTCAAGGCAGTGATTGTGCAGCAGGAGTCAACGGCTGCCACTTATGGTGCTGGTGTATCGAGTGCAGTCGTAGTGGATATTGGAGCACAAAAGACCAACATTGTCTGTATAGAAGATGGTGTATGTCAGTTAGAGTCCCGTATCTCCATTCGCCTTGGTGGGGACGATATCACAAAGACATTTGCGTCATTTTTACTCAAAAACAAGTTTCCCTATGCAGACATTGATCTCTCAACAACTTACGACTGGCGATTAGCAGAGATATTGAAAGAGAAATGGTGCACAATGAACGAAGCTGACATCAGTGTGCAAGTGTACGACTTTTTTGCTCGTACGCCTTTCAAGCCAACACTCAAATATCAATGCAAAGTCTATGATGAGGTGTTTTTGGCCCCTCTTTGTCTTGTTTATCCCAACATTTTGCAGCCCAAAAGCAAAAAGGCAAATTGGGTCAACAAAAATGTCACTGACGATGTCATTGAAGATGCCAACAATGTAAGTTTGAATGAATTAGGTATGCTTGACAGTACATTGACGGCATTTGTCGATAGTCAAGCAGTAACAATGCGAATGGCCAGGATGATACAAAAGATTATGACTCTTTCCCTATCGATGTTGCTATCGCCCAGTCCATTGTATCAGCAGCGAATGGATCTGAAGAGAAGCTCAAGAGATATTTTACCAGTATTATTCTCGTTGGCGGCGGCGGCAAAGTGGTTAATTTCAGTCGTGTCTTGGAAGACCGGTAAAGTAGAAAATGTACTTGATACGATGTATGACTAATAATGATGACTATAGTGTTCTCTCAACCATCATTGCACAAAGGGCAAATATCGATCGTGTTGAAGTGGTTCCAGCACCGAGAGAGTTAGACCCTGAAGTGCTGGTGTGGAAGGGTGCTTCTGTGATGGCCAAGCTAGATTCAGCCAAGGATATGTGGATTGCTGATGATGAATGGGAGCAAGTAGGGGCTAGATGCTTGAGAGAGAGAGCACTATTAATGTAGAAATAAACCAAAGAACTATTTGCGCATGATTTAAGTCAACTGGATGTGTTTAATGAGGTTGTGATATACAGATAAATTTGAGAATACTGGTATATCACACAGCAAGATCATACGCTACGCTTGCGCACAGTATGCAAGTTGAGATGGGTCTTTGACACAACGCCGTCTCACCGATATGCAAGCCCTAAATTTTGTACAAGTAAACTGTAAAGCCAAGCTATTCAGGTACAAGCGGCTAAGTTAGGTTGCACAACTTACACGTTGTGAGGCTGAGTACCTGATTTTTTTCATACATTGGATTTCGTGCTTGTGTTATTATTCTCTGTTCTCCCTTTTTTCTATACCAAATCCATGTCTCTCGCCAACAGTACCATCACGACAGCAACAACAGCATCTACTGCAGCATCTGACAAGCGCCTCTCCTCTTCCATCAACAATGATGCTCGAGAAAAGATGTTGTTCAAGCGACAACAATTACTACAAACCTATTACGATAACTTGCAAAATCAAGTCAAGCAATCTCAACAAGAACTGGCGCAGGCATCTCAACAAAGACGCCATTGTGAGATGGAGTTGGATAAAGCCAAGCAGCGTAACGATGAGCTCAAGGTCAACTTAAAAGAGATGCAAAATACACTGTACGAGACGACCAAACCCATCCGAGTGACCGACGATGATTTCTCCACCATCATTGCAACACTAGGTAAATTTTCGGGCAAAGTCAACAATTTCTCGCCCAACGCCAAGAGCGCCTTCAAATGCATGCAGAATCCAGGTCAAGCCAAGCTTTTCTTTTGTGGATTGTTTGAGCAAGATGCAGCACAAATTGCAGCACTCTTTGATAAAGCAATCCAATCCAATGCAGACAAGACGGATTACATGCTGGTCTCTGTATTGATTGAACGATACCTTACAGAAAAGATTGTAGCAAGTGTACTCAAGACAGGCATCCATATGGACCAGGCTACCAATGAGTCCTTTGGTCGTATCCATCGTCTATTCGTTGATACCAAGCATACGGCATGGGCTAAGGATTTAAGGCTAAAAACGGCAAAGGCAACTGCAGAACTGATTCAACGAAAAGATCCTCAGATCATGGCTACCATTGAACAAGCAAAGACATCGATCATCAAGGAGATTGCAGCCACATTAACACCACTGTATGAAATGACACCAGATATCATACAGCGTATCGAGAAATTGGTCGACATGGCATCGGATCTATGCTTGCCAATCAATGGACAGGACGATGTGCTTCTTATACACACATTACGCACAAATGACAAGGTGATCCCCAATCAAGTCAAACATGTCTATCGTCATGTGGGTGAAGAAAAGCCGGGCCAGGAAAAGATCTACCTGAGTATTGCGCCTGTGTTTTTGGCGAAAAGCACAGTCGAGGCGGATGATGAGATGTTGACAGACAGTTATATAGACAACTACACACTTGTCTACCCTGGAAGAGCCATCTGGTGATTTTCCACAAATAAACTGATACCTACTATAAATTACGTTTTGATATGTGCCTCGTGTATAAAAACGTGTTTGTTCTATTGCAAGAAAGAATGGCTCTCAACAAGACTCGTTCAAACCACATGTACTCATGATGAAAAATGGTTACGTCAACCAGGGAATGTGTATGCATTTTATTTACATTTGCTATTTAATGTACATGTTGCTGATCGAGTTGTTCTTTGTTGTGACAACGTTGGCACAATCTTTGAAGGGAATAGGGGTCTGAACCCACGCTCCACCAAATGGGCGAGAATTTGGCAGGGCATTGGCTGCATGAACGAGAGGATGCTGATGATGCTGATGAAGAGGGGGATAGCGACGTTAAGATTGCTCTTGAGCGAGATTCATGAGAGCCAGCGTAGGATGATAGGGAAGCGTCCATGGTGAGTGAATCAACAAGAGCATCTAATTGAGAGGGCATCTTCTTAGACATCTTTTTGGTGTGGTTGTATGCAGAGGAAGCTAGATATCTACGCATGGCTGGAGTGCTGTTACTTGAGATGCGCTTGAAATAGTTGCAAAAGGTATACAGAGCGCTTTTTCTTGATTCGTTGGCTGTTCTCTCTTCAATACGAACTAGCTGTTTACCCGTGAGACTATGGCTAGGACAAATGACTTGAGGCACCATGATGCCAGCGGCAGAGTTGGTGCTGAAGTGGCCAGCAGGTATGGCTGGACAATGGGATTGATGTCGATGGCTTTTAGCATTGGGTGGCAGTATCTCAAATAGCAAGCGATAATTGTTGTCCACAGCGCATTGAACATGCATGGTTTTGTTACATTCGGAACAAGCGATACAGGCACCACGCTGATCATCGCATAGGGAACACTGAGCCTCGGTTCTTGCTGGATTGACGCAGCCAATGTACTCCACAGGTGACAACGTTGAAGGATTTACGAATTTGACCTCAGGGATAAATACGGCACATTGCACATGAGCCCAGCAGTAGCCAGATGTCATTTTAAGCGCTTGATGTTTGGATGTGGTATTGTAGCATAGCACGCACTCGTAGTTGTAAGAGGCCACTGGTTTCTTTCTGTTTTGGCATGGATCACATTGCCAGCCAATATGCTCTGTCTTGTCCTTGACACCATAGCAATCGTGATGCACCGACATACCACACGAATAGCATGTATACAGACTGTTGGGTGGGCCACTCATGATATGGCAGATGGTGCATGATGAGGGATTAAATTCCAAATACTCCTGGTCATCATTGAGTCGCTGTTTCATGCTGCTGCTATGAGATTCACTTCTCTTTCGTTTATTGTCTCCTCCCGAGAGCGGTCCATTGTTGGATGCTGAACTCATGGTGACATTGGCGATTCTTGTTTCTGGTGATATAGGCTTCGTTTTTGCGTATTTCAGCCAAAAGACACCGCAATCGTTGCAGAGCACTTTGCTAAACACTTTTCTCTTTCTGTCAAAGTCAGATGGTGATCGTCTCCATATTCTGGATTGCTCTGTCAAGCAGTTCATGCATTGGTAATTCCTGGATGCGTAGGTGGATCTGGGCACAATCGTGAGGTCGGTGTGCTCTCCATGCTCTACTGCCATTTCGTTTTCTTTCTCCAGCCGAGCCTCTTCTGCTTCTCTTTCCATGTCTCGAGGGAACCTTTTGAACTTTTTGAGAGGTCTGTACACCTTGGTCCATTCAGAGTAGACGGGCTCATAACGGTCTGTCTTTTTCCACTGATAAAAGTAGCGTACAATATCCGCCATGTCCTTTGTCTTGACTGCAGCCTTGGCATAGTTGAGGTCGTGGCCATGATCGCGGATGCTTTGCTCGAATGCCTCCATCTCGGCAGGTGTCCACTCCACAACATGCTTGAAATCGTCTCCATTCAGCTTTGACATGTTGTCATAAGCCGTTTCCGTATCATAGTTGTTTAGCTCCAATTCATACAGTGCTCTGTCCATCAGATCTGAATTGTGTGGCGGCAGAGGAATGTTCTTTAGCTTTTTCACACTATCCACGTAGTGATCAATGGTCAATTCATTCAAAATGCCTGGTCGGTAGATTACTGTCACTGTGTCATCGGTGCCTCTTGTAGGTCGCATGCTGCTCGTCAGGTCAGAGCTGCCAGAGAAGGGCGATGCCATGTCGTCCTGATCACTGGTGTCTTTGGTGGGTGTCTGGTGATCCAGCACATTCTGTGCTTCTTTATTTACACTGCCTTCTTCTGGCCATAAGCCTCGAGGTGATCTTGAAGCTGCTGGTGTAGATGATGAATGGCGAGATTGGCGAGAGGGTGGAACGAAATCGGGCACATTGGCTTGGTATTTAGTGCCAATTCGGCTCTTGGCTCTTGGGTAGATACGATCATCCACATCTATCAAGTGATATTTTTCCAATGAGTGACGTTTTTAAGCTGTGTAAAATTTTCTAGTTCATTACCCAGAATATCTGTAATGGCTGTATTGACACCAAAATAGCGAAATGGCCACATGTTGGTCATATTCATGTGTTGTGCTATAGCATCTATCGAGTGAGCACGGTGCTGTTGATGTGTCAAGCAACAGAGCAGAGCACATCTTACCTTGTGGTCCTTCCCTTTTGATGGTGGGATTTGATTTTCTGCTGCAATTGGGTGATGATGTGTTGAAAGAGTTGGCTGATGCGTCTTCAGCAACCATGGCATTGAGCAATAGTGTTTCTTGTTGCTGCTGTTGTTTGACTTGAGAGCGAGTAGCGCGCATCTGTCTTTTGAGCTCGGTCTTGGTAGCAACGACAGCCGCAGTAGCAGCAGCGATACTGAGTTCTTTGGTTGTCTGTTGTTGGGAATCAGAGGTCTCTGGAGATGATGCTTTGGATGAGGAGCGCGTATGCGAGGTAACACTGGTGACAGGGCTTTCCGGGTTAGATTCAGCCAGTTGTTCTTGACGGGTGCAATAGGCGCATTGCCAAGCAAAGCCCTTGGATGGTTTGCGGGCCAGAGGAGGGTTGAGGCAGGACATGTGGAAGCTCTTGTGGCAGGCAGCGCATTTGACAGACATGGCACTCTGGCACCATTGCTGACAGACGCAGCATATTCTTCTTGCCACTGTTAAATCAGCCGCCTTTCCCTGCTCCACGGCGATGAATTGATACCTTGATTTGAGAGCCTCCAATGTATCCATGGGTACATTTTGCACTGTTTCACATGGCACCACATCGTAGACACGCTGTATGTATCTATCGTAGAGCTGGTTGTAGTAAAAATGGTCTTGCTGCTTTCTATAGACATCAATGTTGGGGACATAGTGCTTGTGCATCACAGTGCACTTGCCACGGATGGAAGACACTGGGTAGATGTCTGAATGCATGGTTGCCACCAGCAGACAAGAATCTGCCGTCTTACGGTTGATGATGTCCTTCATTCTGTTGTACCAGGCAATACGCACTTGTAGCCCTTTGCGTTTGTGTGATGTGCAGAACTCCATGACTCGGCCGATATAATAAGGTTCGCCTAAATGTTCAGATGCCAAATACACATGGTCTTTTTTTTTTTTTTTTTTTTAGGGATCAATACGCCTGATTTCCTGCTTTGGGATGCTGCTGCTACTTTACCATTGATATAGACTGTGGTTCCATCACTCAATTCGGTTTCTCTTGTATTGTGTGCTGTCTTGATGTCAGACATGATTTGATGGAAATAGCAAGAATTGAAGATTATTTTTTAAAAGAAAGAGAAAGGGAAGTTAAGAAATGGCGAAAGAGGAAAAATAGGGTGTGTGCCGGACGCCAATTCAAAAATTTTACATGATACTTTCTTGTGTTGCCCTCCCTCCTTCTGCCTGTTGAATGGCACTGCTGCTCTGCTCCTGAATCAATGCTTGTTGTTTATAGCTATGGGTTTAGCTGTGCTTGAGAGAGTCGATTGGTAACAAAGCAATGGTTGATTGCCATTGCTGTGGTCATTGTTCCATGATTTGCTAAACTACATGATTGCCTCTCTCTGCTGATGCGTTGTTGATCTGCAACATAGCAACATAGTAGATCAAAGCCATCAGAGTCAAGGCAACTGCCATGTTTATTAACGGAACAAGCTTGATGCTGTATCTAAACAATCATATCAAAATGTCTTTATTGGAGGGAATGAATACGATGACTGATTTGCCAGCCGATCCAGTAGGCGACATTTAGGGTGGAGCATTCAAAGCATGATTTGTAGGCAACGGTAAGAAATTGCAGCTATTTTATCAATCAACCCCTGTTTCAGCTTTACAGCAATCCTCAGACAGAACATTGCTAGTCGACAAATTTAGCCACATCAAATGTCGATCATATGGGAACTCAAACAGGGCACCAGCACATGTTTTTTGAACAAGCAACAAATCATATACAATTTTCATCGTCTAATAGCATGAAGGACACCTATATAGTCCAAAGTTTTCCTGAGCAAGACGTGCATTTAACAGAACCATTTATTGGGACTGTGGCATGTGCTACGAGCCGCCACCTCCAGCGGTATATACTCTGATAATCTGCCTCAAAGCCAAACTATAATGCATATTCGCATCTTTATACGACACACAGCATCAAGATCAATGGATTCAGCATGCTCAAGCTGCAGGCCATACTGGTTTTATCGCTCTAGAGCCAATAATAAACCAAAATCCTGCAAAATTTGATGGTATTGCGCGGCCTGTATCTCCCTTTGTAGGCCGTTTTAGACCGTCAGAATGGCGCCACACAATTCCTCTCGACGAGTACCTACTGACTGTAGCAATATCTCAATTTTTTTTGGGTCGAAAATCATTGACCAAAATCCATTCATTTTCCATGAGCCTGCCCCTTGAGCGTTTTGCCCAAAATCAGTCAATCGCATTTTTCACCCTAAAAACAACGTTTTTTACTATGGCACGTATTAGTGAAAACGAAAGCTACAAATTCATTCCATCACTTGAAATCACTATTTTAGACATTTATTAATACGAATCTAACAGTTTCGACTAAATAAGCGTTTTTACAATTTGCCGATTTAGGAAACAGTTAAGGTGAGAAATTGTCAAGATTTTAGCACCATTCGATAGAGAATCCAAACAAGTATTTATAACTATTAATGTGCCAAGGGTGGTATATATAGCTTTTCAAGAGTAATTATCAATAGAATATATTTTTGGTCAATTTGATCAATGTTTTCGCTCGTAAGTTGAAGCGGTGTTTTAAATGTATTTTCACTCAGCCGTGCTTAAACATTTTGGTGTTAATAAACCTGAGGTGTGTTGTTGGAACGTCTGCGATATCAATGTAGTAAATGTCGAACACACTATTCATTTGAAGAGATATCCATGCCCAGTTGGTAGCTGTTTGAAACCTTATATACTTGAACAAAGGCGATTTGGCAATACATCTTTTTACCCTCTATTCAAAATGATCCATATTTCCAAATGGTCATTATTTATGGCGGCATATAGTCAACAAACATACTAAAATCCATCATTTGAGCGCTGTGTTGTCCCAAGATGCGCAAATCTTAAATAAACTGACTTCATCTATAAATGTACACAAAAGCCAGGAGCCTGTTGACAAGACTGAAGAGAAAAGAATGCATTGAAGAGACCAAATTAAGTTTTTTATTATATGATTAAGTAGAGTATGATATGTAATAAAGTGTATTGTATGATTTAAAATTGAGGTTGTTGATCTATGCTTTGTTTCTTTGCATATTCTCGCTTCTCTGCCCATGCTTTGATGATTTGTAACGTAGCAACATAGATCAACGTCATAGACGTCAATGCAACAATGACATTCAGTAAGAACATGGAGTCCACATTGTTTCTACGAAGCCATAGGACAGTGCCAGAATTAGAGGCCATAAACAAGATAGATCCAGCAATCAGTAAGAAGGCGCCAACCAACTCTGTTGGTGGTCGGCTTGGAACGGAAGTATCGGGTGCATTACGATAAAGGGTGAGGTAGGTTATGATTCTACATATGGCCGCCAATCCCAACAGAAGGCCCCACATAAAATGAATATTAGATGAATAGGCAGATTGTTGCGCATGTAAACCCATTGAAAGACCAGTAAAGACAACAGTCAATGCAGGGAAAGGATTCAATGAATAGCCTTGAGGAGGCGCCTGCGTGTTTGTCTTGGTCAAAACAGTGCGTTCCAAAAGTCTTCGGATGGCACGACTTTCTACTAGAATGCCAATAAGACCGCACCACCACCACATGAAGGCCAATGAAGCATGCTCTAGATCTTTGTGAGTCCATGCAGAATCTTGACCGAAATGCTCCATCCAAGTATTGGTAATACCATAGACAAAGATGAGACAAGATTCAATCATTTCAAAGCTGTAGCCAGAAGCGCTGTCCACACGATTCCATGCCCAACCTCGGTTAGCAAATGCGCCCAAGTAACGGCCAAATGTAGCGATACCGTAAAAGTAAAAGATACCGCCCTTGATTAAATGAGCAATGCAGCCAAGTACTTCCCAAGATCTACATGACTTTAGGTGAGTCTACCAGACACAAATTCTCGAGGCAAATGATTATTTACCTGCAGACACCATGATACACCACTAAACCACTCAATGTTTGCACAAAGATCAATACGATAAAAGTTCTTCCCATTATCATATGGAAATAGCGACAGACTACCTTGGTGAATGGGTTATAAGCCAGCATGACAAATGAGTTTTTGACAATGTTGGGTATATAGGGTGACACAGTGTTGTACATGCGCATAACGATTGGCTCCTTTTGTGTGGTGTTAGTTGACATGTTGTTGACTAAGTGATGTCCCTCTTGTTCTTCGTCTTGATCTTGATCTTCATCATCATAGTGATGACGAACAACATGATGCTTATCGAATTCAAATTCATTCATGTGAAGTGTCTCACCACTGGCTTCACTATGACGATCCGATGTGGCGCTATGACTTCCACTGTCCGAGGAGGAGGAGGAGGAGGCGAAGGCAGAGGAAGACGAGGCGCTGTGCTGGAGTGATTGACGATGTTCTTCTTGCAATCGCTCATAGTGATTACTGCTGCTTCTACCAATCGCATTTGCTACTTTTCGCACCACACCAACACTCATCTGAGCAATCAGAAATAAGAATAAAATCCAGCCCAGTGTATGATGTGAGTTTCCCTTATAAAGATGAGGAGTCGAGTGACCATATAATTTGGCAAAGAAGAAACCGACCATGGCAAAGCAAAATGCCAATATTTGGATAGGAACATGGAGTGATGATTTTGCGATACCAAGCATGATGCCTACACCCCACATATCAGCATTCATATTGCAATGCTGGCCTGATATACTGTTACTACTTACCAATAGGCATCAGGATCCAAAAAGCAATGACCATCATAGTAACGTGAATGTAGAAGTAGCCCTTTTCGTCAGGAAATAATGCATATGACATTGGCTCATCGCCTGTAGCATTGAATTTGGGCACAGTATCATCCATAGCCATATGATCATGTTGTGCGGTTACTAGTCGCATCCAGCAACATAGCATGATTGCCAAAATGTTGAATTTCATCATCCTTTTAGTCCAAAGAAACAAGAAAAAAAAAGTGGATAGTAGGGAGAAGGAGGAAAGAAAGGTGAGAGAAGGGAGAAGAGAGGGAGGGGGTCATTTATATACTAGTGTTTCTCCAATCTTTTATACAACAACCATGTCTGAATGTAAGGTTTTTCCCATTAGCAACAGGTGGGGGGGGGGCTCTTGAGATGTTGGTTCATATGGCTCGCTAGCATGGCTGTTTGTTGCTGTCGTTACTGCTGCTGCTGCTGCTGCTGACTATGGATGCCATTCATACCATCGATATTTCTTGTTTAAACAACCCCATTGCGTGCAATTTCTTATCAATCAATGACACTTAAATGCATCAATTGACCTTGTAGATGATATCATATGTCTAAAACCTTTTTTTTTATGGTTTTATAAAGCTCGGATAAATTTTGTTACATCGCCAGCATTCGGTATCGACTTTGCACCACCCTTCTTATTGTTTCTATAAAAATATGCAAATGCTGGATTTTGACATTTCGAAACATTTCATTGTTTTACCCCCACTTTTTTTTTTTACTGCAAATGTGGGCTTTTCCTGCTTGGATAGAACACACATTGTTTGTGTCGGCCTTCCTTTTTTTTTGCGCACGCAACCTTCAGTGTTTGACATTGTGAAATTCATGCGTAATTCCCTTTTTTTTTTCATTTCCTTTTGATAGATTGTGCACAAAAAAGTAGTGTAACAATCCCGGTTTTTTAAAATGAATTTTGGAAAATCTAGTATTACCGACAAACTGTTTGGTAAAACGGTTAAATGTTTTCTGCATGCCACCATATTTGATATAACGTAAAGAAAGCTGAATGAAGGCTATACATGAGTCCTATTGAGGCATACATAAAGATACGCATTTTTGCAGCACTTGCTTAATAATCCATCGCCCAGATGATGCAATGCCATGGATTGAAAGTAAAGAATGGCCAAAGACACTAGATGTGCATCGAAAACGGCCCATTAAATACTCCGTTTTGTTGTATTTATCATCAACTGTTCCTGTTGTATAACAGGAAAAGAAATCATACGTTTCCAATATAAACAAATTGATTTACTATCAGGCAAAAACAACGACCGCAGCCACCATCATTGTATTCTATAGAAAAAGTGCGCGTATACACAAAAAACAAACAACACTTATGCCTCCAATTACTCATCTATCAGTCAGAATAGATCGCCCAATCTCGGTTAATTGAATTTCCCCCACTTTACTAACCATGATCCTCTGGCTATTGTATCCAGGAACCTGACCAAATTCTAAAAAAAAAAAGTTCGTATGACCCTCACCACCCCTGTTTGATTGTGCAATCTAAAAGTTGTTTAATGGCACTAAATGAGAGATATTAACATGACTGCGGCACAATGGACATTCAGGCTTGTTTTGACACCATTCTACAATACAATTCCAACAAAACAAGTGACCACAGGGCGTCGTTGTGGTTACTGTACGTTGCTCCAGGCACAGTGCACATTTCAGCATTTGCAATTGCTCATACGTCAGCTCTTGTTGCGGCTCGTCCTTTTCATCCTCCTCTAAAACAGAATCCATAAAATCAAAATCATCTTCATCTACAATCTCCTTTTCTTCCGCATCTTCGGCTTCGGAATGCTGTTGCTCTTGTTGCTGTGCCACTAACAGTTTCTCACTTTCCTCCTTCTTCAGCTGTGCCGCAGCTTGAATACGCTTTCGAGCTGTCAAATAGCCTTGGATCATCAATTGAAGGACAATCAAAACGCCCAAGACTTCATAGCCCACTCTTTGTTCATGGAGTCCTAATTGGCGAGTAAAGATCTATTACACTCGATCAGTCATCAGCTCCCTTCTCTCCACTGTCAAATATATTCTTACATATCGAATACCGGTCAATCGTTTGGAGAAATTGTAATAGGCACCAAAAAAATAAAAGATGGCCAAGTGGACGGGCCGAACATTCTTTACGACAAAATCTTGGATTTGAGATAGATGCTGCTTCAAGAAATTTAGTGTGCGCTGTTGTAATGATTGTGCTGATGTGTCGATATCTAGCTGTTGTTGTTGTTGTTGTTGAACTCGCCCTCTCTTTTTCAATTCAGCTGCTCCTCGGGTATAGATGTAAGGCAACACAGCTTGCGTAAAAACGAGCAAGAAACGGCGCTGTCCACAGAGTATGAATATACCATTCGACTAAGATACCCAAATACTTACCGCAAGTCCAGGATATGTTTGGTTGTATTGATTGATCTGAACGATATCACAATACTCTTCGCCCAATGTCTGCGTACCCAACAATGTTGTCAATCCATAATAGCAAATGTCTGAAATGGTGTTGATTTCCTTTTGCCAAACATGTTGGCGTCTAGCTCCCAAGAATTGTTGAGCGACTCGAGTCATTTGCTCTTGCAAAATGGATTGATAATACACATCCTTTTGATTAGCGCGAACTAGTACCATTGTCAGCACAGGCATATTTTGTCAAAGTATTCACAAAACTTACTAATATCGGGCTGAGCACCATATGGAAAGTTGAAAGACAGTGGTGGAGCGTCTGCTGCTGTTGCTGCTGGAGATGCTTCTACTGTAGGTGATGATGATGATGGGGAGGAGGATGCTGGGCCTGACATGTTTAATCAAAAGGATGAAGAAGTGTGGGGAAAATAAGAGTTGCTTGCATTGGACCCATATTAATGGGAAAAAAAATATACTACCCACTCACGTGCGATTAAATCTTTGTCAGCATGTAAATCTCTTATTCGAGACATGAATGTGATTTGGACTCTATACAAAAGGCCGTTGCCATGGAAGCCATGCAGTTACATTCGTTAGATAGATGGCTACCATTTGGTACATACATTCTATATAGACATCGCATAAGAAGCGTATAATGAGAGTATTCATGTAAGATGTGTGATTTTGCCTTGATTTGACATTTCAAGTCCAGTTCTGATGCGCAAGACTCTCAATAATGCAGCAAAAGTTGTATTCAAGGCTCATTTTGACAAGCTACGTACATTGAATAGTATTTTCAGTCTACAGTCTATCATCGTGATTATATATACTGGAAAACTTGAACACAAAAGCGCCGTTGTAGCTAATCAAAGATTAAAGGCCCCTCTTCCAAGAACATCACTCATCTGCTTTAAGTGATTTCTTGCCTGCTATTTGGCTGTGGATTGTGTGATTTGTGATTTCAAGGCAACATTTGGTAGCATTGACCTATGCGGCGGTTTTACCGTAATGAAGCAAACGTGCAAAGCCATAGTGATCAAGTAGTAAGTTTGGCTTCTCATTATCATTATTAATAAGCTTACCAACAGCATAACGCATCAAAATTTGCATGAATTAGCTTTGCCAAAATCAATATGTCTCCTATTGGAATTAAGAATTGCACAGGCTAAGTAACTACCCCTCCAGAAGATCTCAGCTGGCAAAGATGTGATTTATGCCGTGTAAATAAACTCTATAAAGCACTACATAACCAAATTTGACAGCTTTCAAGCCTTCATGTCTTGACATGTAGACCTTTATGAGCCGCCGGAATGACGTCAAACAATTGTACTTGAGTAGTAATAACTTCCTAACACCTTTGCTCAACACTTTGGACTAAAAAAAAAACATGGCCAAAAATTGGCCGAAAAGCATGAGGTACCCCTCATGGTTTTCATCGAAAATCAAACGATCGCGTTTTTCATCTTGATAAAGAAGATTTTTACTATGGTATATATCAAACCAAAATGTTTCTCTTGATCCAAAGCAACCTATGAAACTACTTTTATGAGGCTTTCGTATGCAAAATATAGCTATTTTCGTTAAAAACCTCATTTCAAATTCTACTAAATTGCTCAATAATTTCAGTCAAAACACTCATTACAGTTAGCACCATTAGAATTGCCTTGAAAAGCACTTCAAGAATATATTAGGAAGCGTAGGGTGATTATCACAATTTATATAATCGAATATCACAAAATAGATTTTTTTTTGCTAAATTTTGTTTATTGATTGAGCCGCGTACACTAGGAGTAATGGGTCGAAGTGAAGAGGCGGGTGCAATTGAAAAGAAAATAATAAAAAGAAGGTAAAATATTAACTAAACTAACCTAAACAGAACTATCGAAACTATCTAAACTACAAGAGGGAGTGGATTTGATCCTCATCCACTGTCTGGCGAACAGTGGAGCGGATATTCACCAGAATCGCTTCAGGGACAAGGATGATGTTGTCAAAAACAAAGCGCATCTGGGCTAGCCATATTTGAGACAGGGTGATGAGTAGGATTCTGTATGGATGGATGCCTTTGACTTGGGAGTACCAGATATCCGAAAAGTCCAGGGACAGAAGAGCCTCTTTGATGTCAGTGATGGACGTGGTGGGCCATAGGAATTCAAAAATGACGCCTTGCCATACCTTTTCTTTGGATGGACAGTCAAAGAGCAGGTGGCTGGCAGTTTCATTGGGAGACAAGCAGACAGGACAATTGTGAGACTCGAAGACTCCAGGCATCATGTAGTGTAATCTGCTTCGAAAAGGGATACAGCCTGTGATGAGCCGGTATATCACATTACGTTGAATGTAGGTAAGAGACAGGGACCAAAAGAATTTCCAATGAGAAGCAGAGATATTCTGCAAGACCAAGGGTTGTTCCATCGACGACAGCACAGACAGACGAAATGTTTTGGCCGAAGCCTACAAAATAGATTATAGAAGTCGAAAAAAGACAAAATCTGTCCAATCTTGAAAAGAAAAAAGTAGTCTGAGTTTAAATATATTTTGGCAGCGGCTTGCTGCTGGCTTGCCCAAATACCTTTCTGACGATGACAATAATGATTGCGATATGGATCAAATGGGGATCATGGAATTGAAAAGACAATTGCTTAGCCCAAATAATTTGTTTTTCTTGGTAGTTTTCCCTGTAAAAGTGTCTTTTGCAATGTCAATATGTCAAAAAAGTCGCTGTAGATCTTGCACAAGTCCTGCATTTACACATGGCCAGCTTTATGTCATCATCTCAAGAGCAACATTAGCAAATGGATACCTCCCACTCGACTCTGATATGGCCTTTTTTTTTTCTATTAATTGATTGTTTAAAACCTATTTTGTATGCTAGAATTTTATTATCGCTGATTTGGAATGTCTTTGGCGAGAGCCCCCCCCCCCCCCTCAGGGCACGCTGCCATCGAGCGTAGCGAGATTGGTCGGCTAGTATGAAAACACTTTAATTCGATAGGAATTACTAATAAAACTGACAAGGCATCATAGTTGACCGTTTATAACAAGAGCAGGATTCGGATCAGACGTGTCTTTTCAAGATGTTGTTTGATTTTTTCATTAACATTGTGAATGATAAGTGGAATCGCCACATTTATTACAAACAAGTCCTTAATCGCTTGAGCTTTGCATCAAATCTAATTTAGATGACAGACGAAGGGCCATTACGTAAACCATCACCACCTCACCTGCCATCATATGCTTAAACACTTGAATTACGTACGTGCGCAAAAACCAGCAATCAGATGTATTCAAGTTATTTTTTATTAATGACAATTTGAGATCCCTAATTGCCTCCTGATGCGACTGCAGGCTTCTTCTTCTTTTCGGCCTCTTCCTCCTTTTCCTTTTCAATCTCTGCAACGACACTTTCAACCTCTTCCTGTTCCAAGAGCTACAAACGACCTGATAAGTATACCATAATCGAAGCTGATCATTTGGCATAATTACCTTGACAGTGTTATCCGATGTCATCACTGCAATTTCAATATTCTTGGCACCTGTTTGGACAACTTCTAACAAAGACTTGATAGCTAATTTGATGGTATCCTTCTCATCCATTTCCTCGCCATAATTCTTTTCCAAAAATTCACGAACTGTTTTGGAGCTTCTGCCGATAGCATTTGCCTATGATAGTTGCGTTGATCAGTTTATGTTGTCTATCTCTTCCAGGTCGAACCACTCTTTTCTCACCTTCCAGGCAGTGTAGATACCAGATGGTTCGGTCATGTACAATCTGGGTTCTTTGTTATCAAAACCGACAATTAGTGTAGAGATACCAAAGGGACGAACACCACCACTTTGGGTATATTTCTATCACAAGCATGAGTACGTTTATCCAAATTTATGCAATCACTTGTCATTACTTGTTGGACTTGAGCGATATGGCGCGTAATGTATTCAACGGATGCGGGGTCTTCAACAGTCAGACGGTGGCTCTGGCATTCAGTTCTAGCCTTGTTGATCAAGACACGGGCATCAGCAGTTAAACCTGGAAGCGATGAGTATGAACAATTAGGGCTACAAGGCAAGTTTTTCGATGGTGCTTACCTGCAAAAGCCATACAGATGTGATCATCAAGCATACAAATCTTGCGGACAGTTCTAGCATCTTGCAACTTCAATACTGATTTCTTTTCAACGCCGAGAACAACAACGTTCTTTCCACGGACACCAACCTACAATGACAAATATCAGTATAATTCAACATGAAATGACACTTCTTTGGTAACATACAGCACAGGTACCCTTTCTAACAGCTTCTGAAGCGTATTCTACTTGAAACAAGTGGCCATCAGGAGAAAATACTGTTAAAGCGCGATCGTATCCAGACATGATATATAAGTTTAATAGAGAAAATGAATAGAAAGGAGGGAGAGGAAAGTAATGTATGCTAATTTTTCAAATGTGCAACAAAACAGGTTCATACGCGTCTCTTTTCAACGTCATCATCGCAGAGGAGGCAATGCGGCGCTTCAACGTTTCCTCTATTGAAAGACGTTGTGTGTGAGTATTTGAGAGCAGTAATGGATCAGGATCTAGCTGTTCTGACTTGTAGATGTGCTCTTGAAATGGGTTTGTTCATGTAAGTGACGTTTGCGTTGCTCATGAGGAAGATTACATGAAGAGATTCAACAGATTGGAGGCTCGACATTTCACATCAACCGTTTTCACTGACGGCACAATAGACACATACAGAGATGTTTTGCAACGTGAGGAGGCTACTGCCCTGTAGAAACAGAAGCATTCCATGATACTGAAAGTGTATTTGATCCGGATTACTTGGGCATTAGCTTTGCCACTCAACTGTACTGACATATCTAGATTCCACAAGTCTCAAATAATGCGATGGTGCCGCTTTATCATGGTCCATGGTCATCTCTCCAAAATGATCGGCTATAAAAAGCTATTGATAGCAAAATACAAGTATAAATTTGGATGATTTATGCATCCTAATGTACTAGAGAGAATCAGTATGAGATGCTATGTTTGAAGAGATTACTGAAATGTATAGATTGCATATCAGCGTGATCCAAGATAGTGATTCAGAGGCAATACACAGCCTTCTCAAAGTGACTCTGATGGGTACATTTGTCGATACACACTCTCCAAGATCTTTGTGCCATGTTCCATCAAATGCAAAAAGTCTGTGATATTCATAATCAAGCTCTGTATCGTTTGTGTACCCAAATATCATAAGCTTTTTGTGGTTGTTATCACACGACTCTTTTGAGCATTGTTACATATTGGCTAAAACAAGATATATCGCTTTCCCTTCTTTTTCTTCTCTCCATCCTCTTTTTTTGATATAAATAATTTACTGTGCCAGCAAAGATGAGAAAGCGTGAACAACAGCAACAACCACAGCCGCAACCACAGGTGCAACCACAGCAAATAGTAGTAGGAGCACCGTCGTTTTATATGGATATCTTTGAACCACCACCACAATGGCGAACATCCGTCAACAACAACACCAACAGTATCAATTATCACGCTCACTCACCTACCCACAGATCACCTATACATCATCAGCCATCGCTATCCGAGATTGTGTATCAAGAGTTCAATGGCCCTTCCGAGATACAAGAGGGTAAGTCTATTGGTTTGCTCATCACATCATGTTTACTCAATCGTGTTTGCACATAGCGTATCCCGGAGTCTATCAACAAGATCGCCTTAGTCAGCAGCAGCATCAGTTACACCATCAAAGGAGTCAACAATTTCAACAACAACAACAGCAGCAGCAGCAGCAATTGCAACAGTTGCAATTGAAGCAGCAATTACAATATCAACTGCAACAGCAGCATCATCAACAGACACAAGAGCAGAACCACCATCCCCATCACCACCACTCTCGAGCTAATTCCATAGGATCAGCACATGATTTTGAGTCTGCAGCTTCTTCATTGCACACTATGTCAACGAGTCCTCATTATTTACAGTATGATGATGTGGATGACGATAACGAGAGTATTGATAAATCCATGTTTCATAACCATAACCAGCAGCAGCAGCAGCAACAACATCGTCATCAGGCTGATAATATAAGCATTGCAACCTCATTATTTACTGCTGTAGAACATCTAGAGAATGATTCAGAAGAAGAAGAACATTACGATGATAATAGTTCAACTGAAAATCAACGCCACGGGCATTTACCATCAACTACGACATTTCAGGAACAAAAACAGCAAATATCAATTAATGATTTGATGAAAAAGCTGGATATCCAGACCTCTGTTGAATGGGAAGGTATACGTTGTATAATCTTTAACAAATATATCAGCTCACGCTGCCATCTATAGACTACAAACCGCAATATAGACTGCTGAATGAATCATACGATAGCGTAAAGCAAGGTACAGTGTTCCATCATCGACTGCTTTCTTTTGCCTAATGCTCAGAATAGACATCTACAAGGAAATCTATGCAACAATGCAGAAACTGCAAGAATTAGATCGCAAATTCAACACGGTGAAAGCAATATTTCATTCAACCATGGAAAAAAACTACGAGCAAATGTCAAATCAATTAATATCCCAATGTGATGCATTGACAAAAGAGCAAAACGAGTCCAAAAACAAGCTGAAATCAGGTGGGCCCCCACTCAAATGCTAACCGTGCATTCGATCATTAATATCAAACAGATGAAACAAACAGAGAATATCTACCAAAGAGTGGAAAGATTCGATTGAATGTGGGAGGAAGCATGTTTGAGGTAAAATAGAAAAAGCAGATTCTAAAATCCTATTTTTACGAGTGGTTCCAAATAGACATCTTTGAGTACATTGCGACGTGATACAAATAGTCTATTGGCTACTATGTTTTCCGGGAGACATCTCATTTCAGCGGAATCAGATGGATCTTACTTTATTGACCGTGATCCATCTCATTTTAGACTTGTGTTGAATTACCTTCGAGATCTAAGGGTGGGTTGCCATGGATACAGTGCCGCTGTGGATATGTACTTATAAATATGACGGATATAGATACCACCAACCATTCTTCAAGACACTAAAATGTAAGTTTATTGTGTTACTTGATGGTGGATAAACCTAATCTCTCTTTTATTATCGCAATTGCATGTATTAGATGTCAGGAGCTGCTACAAGAAGTATGTATTTCCAAATAGAAACTGTAATGCATTGTCTCACCAAAAGATTCCAAACAGGCAAAGTATTACTGCATAGAAGGTCTCATCAAGATTTTACAACAACAGCATCTATAAAAGATGTGTAATTTCGCGTAACCTTGATCCCTGTGCTCCGTTTGAAAGAACCATCTTTTATTGTAAAGAATAAAATTTCTTTTTTGTATTTTTCTTTTCTCGAATCAGTCTCTTTTCTTCTTTCCATCATCACTACATCTCTAATCCTTATCAGAAAATGGCATGGAAGCAAAGTTTGTTCATAGTGATGTGCAGTAGTCTGCTACAGTTCATCCAGGCACAAGGGAATTATGCCAATAGTGTCAGCATCGGTAAGCATTTTTTTTTTTTTTAGATGTCCAAGCTCATTGTTTATATTAAACATTTCGATAAACAGATGCATCCAACGGCTATGGATTTACAGTCCAATACTTTGACAATTACAAAGTAGTCGAGAACCTCATTACAAATCAAAAGTATGCTTTGGTGTGCTGCAACCAGTCATTGGCCAATTTCACCTCTTCTGGATATCATGCTGTTGTGAATACTCCCCTGACAAATGTTGGCATTGATACTGAATTAGATAGCCTTCCATTCTTTGAGTTGTTGAATCTCAGTACTGTGGTGAAGTCAGCAAGCCCAAGTGCTAATATCACTTCTCCCTGCTTTGCCGGTGTCTCTGACGGACCAAATTCAACTACCACTACTGTTATCGATGCCATCTTTACAGCGCAAGCCAACAATGCTGCTTTGGGTACCAAACCTCAATACATTAGTGTTTCTGCAGGCAGTGAAACACTCTCACCAGTTCAGGTAATTGCTTGAATGACCTTTTATTGGAATCATCAGACCATTTACATTTTTGATTTGGTACAGCAATCAGCTTGGATTATCTACATTGCACAATTCTTTGAGGTTGAACAAAAGGGGTTGGGTATCTACAACAAGATTGCAACAAATTATGAATGCCACAAATCAAATTTGGCTCATTCTGGAAGTAAAAACATTGCCTGGACTATGTATGATGCTGTGAATAAGGCCTGGACTCTTCGCTATGATAACTATACAAGCTCATTGATTCAAGATGCCGGTAAGAAGGGTGTGAGAGTGCGGCAAAAGGGCTGCTTGCTAAAGTATACGTAGGCATGAATTTGGTTGGCGAAAACAACAAGACAACCACATTCTCCAACTTGACCCTTTTCCACAGTGCTCTTGAAGAGGCAGAGTTTATCATTGATGATTCTGCTGCTGCGAATTTCAAGACTGATTTTGCCTACGGAGACTGGCTCTCTGCTGGTGGATTGAGCCCCAATACCAATTCTTATGCATTCTTGACAAACCAAAATGTCTTTCGCACTGACAAGTTGATCAGTAAAACTGGATTCTCAGGTAAGTGTCTATTATTTAAAGCGTAGATGAACCAAACTGATCCCCTCTGCAACTAGATTGGCCCATTCGCCATGCCGCAAGAGCTGATCTTGCCATTGCTGATGTCATTCATATGGTATACAACACCTATGAACCCGATTACGAAATGACATGGCTTCGTGCCTTTGCTCAAATGGGTAAATCTGGATTTATCTCCAACGCAACATATCCTAGCTGCACAAATCCAGCTGAAAGACTCGCACTTGATATCTGTACATTGGATGCCTTCAAGCCCAACTCCACTGTTGATGGAACTCCCCATAAATCATCCAACCCAAACATTGAATCTGGCCTTTCAACTGGAGGTAAAGTAGGTGTAGCTATTGGTGTCATTGTGGGTGTGGTTGCTGTTTCCGTCATTAGTGTATTTGGTTACAGAAAGTACAAGTATTCCGCCAAACCCCAAGAGGGTACATTCTACAGAATGAATGATGTTGCCTAATGATAATATGATAAATAATTCAGCAATCAATATCATGATTTGTATTTTTATATATATATATTTTACATACTTTACGTTATTTTTAATAAACATTCAACGATTATACACTTTTTATAGAATCCATGATAGCATGTAGATATTCGCTTTGCCATTCAATTATGCAGTGGCAATTTAGTTGATTTTCATCTCACATTGTGTCAAATTTAAGCAGGTATCTTTAATGTTTATATCATACAAGCCTTTCGAGACTTCGCGTGGTTTCCAACGAAGCGAAGCGTAGGTCAGGAAACCAACCTACGTTCAAACGGCTCGCGCTGCCGTGGGCTTTTGGCTAATATTGCAAAATTAATATAGCCAAAATGTTAGATGAAACTTGATTGTTGATTGAAATAAAATCACTAATTGTATGAGTTTATGCGTCGGATGGCTCTTTATTATCTTCGTTTCGGAGAGAACCAACCTGCAAAGCGGCAGCTCGCGCTACCGACTGCCCTTGCGTATCTTTTCAAAATACTACTACTTTCATGTTGACCCTCTACCTACACATGAAAACCCTTCATATTATCTGCGGATCTGATTCTTATGTGATGCTCTACATCCATATGCACGTAGCTACTTCATATACGGGCAAGCAGCATACTGGTATTTCCCCCTTTTTATTCCTTAGTGTCCCTGCTACAGCAAAATATGAATGCATTTGAGCTGCGTTTTCTCGCGTTCAAGACCGTTTTAGATCGTCAAAATAGCGCTACACAGTTGCTTTCATCTAGCAATTACTTTCTGACACCTTTACTCAACTTTTTGAGGACCAAAAAAACATGGCCAAAAATCGACCAAAAACCATGAGGGGTACCTCATGGTTTTCTTCAAAAATCAAACGATCGCGTTTTTGACCCCAAAAATGAAGGCTTTTATTATGATATATATTAATTCAAAATGTTTCTATCGATCCAATGCAACCCCTGAAACTTTGGTTCTGAGGCTTTCACATGTAAAATCTCGACATTTTGGCCAGAAATCCTCATTCTATATTTTTTAATATTGTGCAATACGTTTATTCAAAACACCTATTTTATTTGTCACCTTTAGATGCGCCTTGAAAAGTACTTCTGAAAAGCTTAAGGAAGTATAGGATGATCATCACGACTCATATAGTCGAATGTTGTAAAATATTTTTTTTTTTTGTAGGGCAATTGTATTGCTTTATTTAAAGTCCTTTTACGTACGCCTATTAGATGGGAGAGGAAAAAAGACTGGATATATATTGGGGGAACTAATTATGGAGACTGATCTAAGGTTTCTTGGAAATGTAAGGTATCTAATGAGCTACGAAGTGATGAGAGTAAAATTGATGGTAGGAAAGGTTTGTCCTGGAATGTAAACTGGTAGTGGTGATACCATATAGTTTGTAGCATGCAGGCGAAAACCTGGTAAGCAGAGAGATTCGGATAGATTGAATGATCTTGACGAGAAGGGTTGTGTTCGAAAAGAAGGAATTTCTGGAAGTTTTGGTAACTGTTTTGGGAGATGAGAGGGGGCATGTAAATGGAGAGGGCGGAAGACCAAAAGGATCGTTTGTGGGGACAGGCAAAGAGGAAGTGTTCCAATGTTTCGGTGGATGAGTGGCAGATCCTACAAAAGGGATGGTGGATATGAGGTTGCCGTTCATGAAGAATGTCTCTTGTGGCGACTTTATTATGAAGGATGCGGAACCAGGTGTTACGTGCATTCAATGGGATACGTAAGGACCAGAGACGTTTCCATTTGGCAGAGGATAAGACAGATGGAGGTTTGGGAGGAACATGGTAGGAAGGTAAGGATTTATAACCAGTGGTAGTCGCAGGGACTGGATGGAATTGTTGGAAATCTAGATCAAAGTGTGAGGAGATCATGGAGAGAAGAAGGGAGTGGAGAGAGTCAAGGGTGAGTATGGAGGAGGTGGATAATTGATCAGTAGTGGGGAGGGGACGAGGGATATTTGTGAGCATGGTGTTTAGGGTGAACGTATTGAGGAAGAGGTATTGATCATGTATGAAATTGATGGCACGGCGACTGCAGTGAGGATGGGGGAGGTGCTCAAAAGATTCTTTGAAAACAATGGTGTTGGAAGTAGAGTTGTAATCAAAGATATCAGATCCAAAGAGATCCTGACGTAGGGTGAGATGGTCAGCTAGGATGACGGAGGGTGGGGAAAAGGTGGAGGCGAAAGGATGGGAAGGGGGTAGCGCATGTTGAAGGAGAGAAGTGAAAGGGAGGCGGAGGATGACAGGAATGGGGACGGAGCAGAAGGAAAAGTTTCTAATGATAGAGTCTACGGCAATGATGATGTTGGCAACAGGACCAAAAGAGGGTAGACCAGACGGGCGACATTGAGGGAAAAGGAGTGACCAGTGGTAGGATGGGAATCGAGTGGAACCGAGACACATGGAGAGGGTGGACCGAAGGATTGGAATGGAAGGCATCAATGATGGAGAGGGTTGTGTAGGATGAAGGAGTGGATGGATCCATCGCCATTGCAGAGCTTGGGCTTGTCTCGCAGGATTGATCAGGTTCAGACCGCCCTGGGATCGAGGTAAAATGAGAGTGTCAAAAGAGAAGCGGCTGATTTTGGAGTTTCGGTTAATAAAGGAAGTGATGATTTGGCGTATCTTGTTGAATTCAGACTTGGTGAAGGTAACCAACCGAAGAACATGCCATAGTTTGGAGAGTATCAAGGAGTTCACAACGGTGACACGACCGCGGTAGGTCAGGTTCCGACAGGAATGAAGTTGACAAGAGCGACTGATGTTAGAGATGAGGGCGGAGACGAATGAAGTTCGCTGTTGACGATTGGCATGGATAGGGTAACCAAGGTATTTCAGGGCCGTTAGAGAGGAACGATCATGCCATGAAGTGATACCTTTAGAGGCCAGGAACTGAACCCAATGAGGATGGTTGCTACCAGATAGGGAGAGTGCTTCAGTTTTGTTGTAATTGAGGGAGGCATTAGAAGCAGACATATACTTTCCGAGTAGATCCTCGAGAGCAGCGAATTCTGATGGATTGTTAAGGGTTACTAAAGTATCATCCGCATAGGCGAGAACTTTGACCACTGGCGGTTGGGAGCCAGAAATGGGATCAGGAGGGAAAGAGAAGCCCGAAATGCGAGAGTCATTGTGGATGGCCCGGAGAAAGGGATCAAAGGCAATGTTAAAGAGAAGAGGACTGAGGGGATCACCCTGACGAAGACCTCGCAATTGTGGTAAAGGAGCGACTAGGAAGCCATTGACATTAGGTTGGATTTGGGTGGCAGAAAAGAGATTGATGATGGCGATGATGAGGGTTTGAGGGATATTGAAGGCGTCCATCATAGCTTGAAGGTAAGAGAAGTGGATGCGATCATACGCCTTCTCCTGGTCTAGAAGAAGGGCAATGGATGTTAACTTGTTTCTGGTAGCTACTGTTTGCATGCATTGCAGGATAAGACCCTGCTCCGCAATGAACCGGTCGGGCATGAAGCCCATTTGCTGGATAGAGATCTTGTCAGCAAGGTGACTCATCAGACGAGAGTTGAGGAGGCGAGTGAAGGTCTTGGCATCTGTGTTGATCAGGGAGATTGGGCGCCAATTCTTCAAGAAGGAGAGATCACCTTTCTTTGGGAGTAACACCAAACTAGTTTGAGACCAGGAAGCAGGGAAGGTATCATGGAGCAGAGCATCGTTGAAGACACGGATACCAATGGATGCGGTAGACGGATGTTTGAACAAGAGACGCAGGATCTGATAGGGAAGGCCGTCAATGCCAGGGCTACTCTGGGTGGGAGACCGGGAAAGACCATCCAAGATGTCATTCAGAGTAAAAGGAGTGCATAGGGATTCATGAGAGTCATCAGATAATCTATGGGAAGCGGGAATCATGTTAGTGAAAAATTGTATATCACGTTGATTTACTGTTGTGGGTGTGTAGAGTCGAGAGTAAAAGGAGTGGACAGCTTGTTCCTTCTCAGTTTGAGAAACATAACATGTGCCAGTGGAAGGATCCTTGAGAGAAGGCAGGGCACGCTGAAGTTCTCGGTGAGTAGACAAAGCCTTGAGAAATCCAGCCGAGGTCTCTCCCTTCTCTCGCCAGCGCAGACCTGATCTTAGGGCTTGGTGTTCAACCATTTCCTGTTGTAAGGCACTGATCGCTTTCTCAATGGTAGGCAGACGATCATTCAGGATGGCCGTGGACTTGTAGGCACGGAGGATCCGGTTACGTTTACTCTGCAATTGTCTGAGCTGCCGACGCCGCCATTCAGCCTGTTTCCGACCGATCTTTTGGGCTAGGGATCGAGTTAGAGACTTGATGTCGTCCCATAACACTTGAGGAGAAGCTGGGAAGGGATTGGAAGCTAGATCCCGATGAAAGTCATCCAGGCGTTTATACAACTGATTCACAAAGAAAGAGTTATCAGCCAGGCGTGGGTTGGCCCGCCATAAGCCTCGGCCATGGTTGTTTAAGCGCATTCGGAGGTGGATGCTAAGCATGGCATGATCGGTCCATTGTGGGGCTATAAAGTCGACAGTGGATGTGTGGACAAAGTTGGTGAGAGAGGGGGCCACATACATGTAATCGATGGTGGATCTATACCCGGCGCCGTGGAAGGTTGGTATGGGTGGATCGGGTTGCAAGCGGTGAGAGCACTCTCGATAATGGTGTTGCAACATAGCATGCCAAAGCCATTGGGCCCTTGTAGCTGGTGGCATATTTGAAGGGTCATTGGAGTCTAGGTGAGGCGAGGTGAAGGAGTCCTCAAGAGCATCCGGCACAATGAGAGAGGGGTCGGAAGGATGGTGGTAATTGAGGTGTAAATTTCTGATGAAAGAGGGATTCTGGAGGCCATCTTGGATGCTGGTTGCTGGGAAGTGACGGAAATTGTAGTTGAAGTCGCCTACAATCATATCTGGAGTTTCAGAGGGAAAATTGAAGGAATGGGTGGAGAGGTTTAGCAACAAGGACTGAAAGAAGGGAAGTTGAAGGAGATCAGCATAGAAATCATAGCGGGCGTGGTAAGTGGCAGGTGCATAAATATTCATGAGACGGAAGGGACGGAAAAGGTGGTTGGCATGAGAGACAGTACAGATGATTAGACGACCATTGTTAGAGACATATGCATCATCAAGCTGGATAGCTGGATTAAGGCTGACGACTCCACAATAGTGCGTCCATATGGAGGTTTTGGCCTGGAGTTGCATATCCAAGCGATCTTGTACAGCGGGATCAGAAGAATAGGTTTCTTGAAGACAGAGGATATCCATACCAGAGGAGGCAAGTAGGCGAGAGAAGGACCGACTAAGGTCAGGAGTGGAGGGCTTGGAAAGACTACGGCAGTTGAGGCTACAAATATGGAAGTTGGTAGTTTTGTTCTGTGATGATGCTGGATGGGATATCGGGTGTGGAGGATGATTCGTTGAGGGTGGGGAGGCTGGAAGATGATTGAGAGCTGATTCCAAGATCTCACTCATTGAGAGAGATCATCGGTGTCAATCGAGGAGGTAGAACCGGTATGAGAGAGTGCCTCAGCAGAGGCATTGGAGGCAAAGTCTGGAGTGGTGTCCATTTCTTGGGTGGACACCGCGTTACCAAAGTAATCAGTGAGAGTGGGAGCAGCAGGAGGGACCAGGGAGATAGGGTCAGAGTCAGTGGAGGGAAGAGGGATACTAGATTGAGGAGCAGCGGATTGGGAGGCTTGCAAGGCCTGGGCAGTAGCAAAGTGAGGGGCAGGTCGGCGCTTGGCGGGACGAGGGAGGCGTTGGTTAATGATATCAGTAGCCATGGTGTGAGGTACCCAGCCTTGACGAACAAAGTACTTAGCAACACCAGGAACGAGATGAGGACGGATGAAGTAGAGAGTTCGGATGCAACGGTCCTGGTGGAGAGCATGGGCTAATTGGAGGCGACGTTCCTCAGAGAGATCATGGTATTTGGGATCAGCGACGTGATGATGGTCCAATGGATCGAAATTCTGGATTGGTTGGGTGTCGATTTCCAAAAGTTTCGACTTGAACTCGTCGAGATAGGCTTCGTGAAGGAGAACTCCAATGGTGTTGCGAGCGGGGAAGTTGAGGTCCAGAATTCGGAGATTGTCAATCGAAATTGCGCGAAATTTCGATCTGATTTGGCTGCGATTCATGCGACGAGAACGAGGGAGATAAACCAAGGTGTAAGAACCATTTTGAATGGAGTCATCAGGAGGAGGAGAGAAAAAGCGATGTAAGGCTTGGCGCTTACGATCGGAGAGGGGAGCAGGTGGCTTACTGGCAATGGCAGCCCAGGAAGTGGTGGATTGGGGTGGTTGAGCACTAGGCTTGGATGTAGATCCAGCAGAGGTACCTTTGGAGATGACATGAAGAGGTGAAGGAGTGCTGGAGGCAGGAGGGGAAATTGCTTTGATGGCCTGGAGAATTCGGCCCATAGTGGCCTCAACAGAGTTGAGACGAGCATCGTTGGCCCTGAGATGTTCATCAGTGGCATTGAAGCGGTCAAGAGTGGAAGTGATACGATCCTCGATGGATTGGTTAATACCTTCCTGTTTCTGCATGAAGGTATAGATGTCCTTGAGGGATGCCGCAATGTTGGAAAGGTGTTGTTCAGTTGAAGACATGGGGGTTGTTTTCAAATTCTTTACTAGAGGTTAGGGATTCGATGTTATTAAAAAATTCGAAAAGTGAAAGAGAGGTGGATGTTGTAAAATATTTTTTTTTTTGTAGGGCAATTGTATTGCTTTATTTAAAGTCCTTTTACGTACGCCTATTAGATGGGAGAGGAAAAAAGACTGGATATATATTGGGGGAACTAATTATGGAGACTGATCTAAGGTTTCTTGGAAATGTAAGGTATCTAATGAGCTACGAAGTGATGAGAGTAAAATTGATGGTAGGAAAGGTTTGTCCTGGAATGTAAACTGGTAGTGGTGATACCATATAGTTTGTAGCATGCAGGCGAAAACCTGGTAAGCAGAGAGATTCGGATAGATTGAATGATCTTGACGAGAAGGGTTGTGTTCGAAAAGAAGGAATTTCTGGAAGTTTTGGTAACTGTTTTGGGAGATGAGAGGGGGCATGTAAATGGAGAGGGCGGAAGACCAAAAGGATCGTTTGTGGGGACAGGCAAAGAGGAAGTGTTCCAATGTTTCGGTGTTGTTGTAAAATAGATCCAAGAAGTCGAAAAATGATCAAAAGATTCCTATTTCGAGAAAGAAAATTACCTTCGGAGAATGAAATAATTTTGGCTGGTAGAAGTATTGCCATGCTTTGTCATGAAGACAATAGATGTTTCTAAACCGAATAGAAAGAGGATTGTACCTGAGAAAATGCTATAGCTTAGTCAAGTTACTTCTGATTGTCTTTGGTACGTATTTTTATAACTTAGAGGTCTAATTATTGCAAACTGCTATGCAAATTTGAATGCGAAATGCAAAATTGTCACCTTAGTTACTCTAAATGGAATTTATTACTGATCCAAACACTTGGTGCTGTAGTCTTATCCGTCCATTGACCTTTGAAATTGAAACAGAACACAATCTGATTTGATATTGATAGACTGGCCGCTGGGCCCTCCCATGCGATAGTCAAACATTTGGAGCCAACAAACACTGGATCCATAGTATATTCATAGCATTTCCTGGCGTTATTTTTTCAAATGTTTAGACTGTTGCACAGATTTTATAGTTTATTTGTCGGTTGATTAGATATCCGGTGATTTCTATACTTTTCCCCGTGTGGCAGCTCACTAACATTTTAGCCGTTGCCGACGGATATCCAAATATCGCAATCATGATCATTGTCCAAAGGGAGGCGAGAACAGAGGCTATAAGTCGAAACAAATGTAAGACCAGAACTAAAATCCCTTCTTTCCTCTCTTTTTTACTTTTTTTTTTTTTATATATATATTTCTCGTTATTGCAATCTTTTTCAAAATGCTCAATAATTGTTGCTTCTGTATCAATCTCAGGTAAATGATTCACAATGTATATCCGAAAAAGAAAATGCTTACCTTTTGTGTTTTGAAATCTTAGAACTGCTACGCTTGTCTTGGCTGCGTTAGGCGCTGTTACTCACCTCTACGGTGCTATGACTTTAACAGCCTTATCAGACGAATTTGATGACGCTGATACAGGCGCTGTTCTTGGCCTCACAGCTTACTCATATCTCTCTGGTTTTGCTTGTTTAGCTGGTGCAGTTGGTGTGCTGAAGGTAAATAGAGATTGCTTGGTTTTTCTTGTCCGCAGCCCAGGTATATTAATGCTTCTTTCTTATAGAACAACGTTAAACATCTTCGTTTTTTCAATGCCTACTATTGGGCTGATTTGGGTTTACACACCATGTTCTCAGTTGCAAGTGCATTGATGCTCTTCAGCCTTCATACTGATGTTTGCAAGGAAATTGTCAGTGAAGCCAAAGATGATGAATTTGATATGAACACATGCGAATCTGTCTATATTCAAGGTGCCTGGGTTGTCACCATTGCCATGGCTATCAACATGTTGTTGAAGCTTCACTTTGCATTTGCTATTCACTCTTACACCAAGCAAGTCAAGCAGATCAAGGATGATGAAGAGTTAATGGACCGTGTGATTTCTACACCTTATCCCACAGCTTATATCTCAACAACAACAAAGGATAACAAGGAGCAGCCCATCTATGTTGCTGGTCAAGAATATATCCCTGATGAGAAGAAACAGCAACAGGCTGAGGAACAACACTAAATCAATGCATTCAAACCAACGTTACCAATTATTTTTTTTTTATCATTGTAAGCTTATTCTCTACTTTTTTCTCCCTTTCGCACAACCTTCCCCTTTCACTATCACTTATATGCATATTTTATATTTCTTCAAATAAAAACTGAAAAAAAAATCACTCAATACACCGTTTGGAACATCATAAAGGCTCCGTATGTTCGTTTAATCAATCAAACAAAAGTAGAATGTTTTGTTGATTTGTGCGTCATAGCTGCACCTATTAATAGCTTTGCAAGTTACAGCAAATTTGTATTAGATAGTAGAAATAGTAAAAGGAACTAGTAACTTAGCACCATATACATTGTATTTATCAATATGCAAGACTCGTTTATGCCTTTCATCATTGGAAGGTTCTGAAATGAAACGATGGAGTCTTGAATTAAACCAGCCTTGCACTGTAATCCGATACGCTGGATAATGTGTACAGAGCCATGGTTATGCGGAAGAAGCCACCAAATGTAGCGACAGGGAATGCCAACTGTAATCAACCAGCCTTTGTGTGGTGCGTCCCTGCTTGACAGGAAGCAACAGCTATGGCATGCTAATACTGGCCCACAGAATGAATCAATGTGAGTACCCCTGCTATAAATAGACAAATTTGTATCAGATAGAGAAATAGAACAGTAAACAAAGAGCCCTTTCATGATCTTTATAATCAATAGGCATTGACGTAAGAGTAATACCACGATTGAGCCAGGCATGCTGGCTTGGCAACGTTTGTTTCAATACCCATGAACATGGTTTACACCTGAAAGCGCGTTCATGACGATGATTTGCTCTGTTACTGTGGCAACCTCGCATTTAATAGAGCTTTTTAATAACAGAGCTGCTGTACATTCTAATATGAAGCGCCAAGTTTCAATCTTCAGCAGGGCTACTATGATTGATACTAGTAGAATGTTGCTCTGGTTACCTGTAAGCAATCAATGGCAAGCAAACATCGGATTACAATACAAAATTCACCTTATTCACCCTTTTTATACCAAGATCAATGCTTCTTCATGGCATATTAATGTCTATTAAAAAGGAGAAAACCACTTGAAGCGCCGCATCATACCCAATATTCTAGAATGGCAGAATAAACAGCTGAAGAAGAAGCGTCAATCAGTGTAGATCTATAGAAAACTCACCAACGTAATTTGAATGCAATGGCCTCATTGTGGTTATTTGAAAGGGACATTTAGCTAAATTTACCAGCAAATTGATGAGATTCATGCAGCATTGTGCAACGGTACATTTCAAGGAAATTGAATAAGTGACCCATTCTATTGCCTGTGCTCAACAAGGCATGATTTCCATACATTCGTGTACTCTTAGTTGGAGTAGTCTCATGCTAATGAGCAGTCAGATGATAACACAGGATCAAACAATGAAGTTTTATTTATTTATAAGGAAATCATTTTTTTTATATATTGGTGATTTTTTCTTGGGTGGGTTCTCCATACTTTCTTGGTTAGGTAGGAGAGAGAGGCTTATGAGCTCAATACCAAACAAAAGAGAGATTGCTTTATGCGCCCAAGGTAGGGAAAGCCTTTGAGTCTGACAAGTTGACGGAGCCTTGACCACGACCGTTGCTCTTGTTACCACCACGACCACTGCTGTTACCACCACGACCACCACGACCACCACGGCCACCACGGCCACCGCGACGATCATCATTGCTACGGTGAGCAGGTTGATCAATTTCCAAGAAAACCTTCTCCTTCTTGTTCTTGGTTCTCAACTTGGCTTCAGATTCCTGTAAAAAAAAAATCAAATCATTGTAAGAAACCACATTGAATCAAACATTAGGACGTGCTACAATGTACCTTGCCGACAAAGAAGACATCTTCTTCCTTTTCGAGGACAACGGCATCCTTCCATTGACCATCATCAGCACCTTCGTTGGCCTTACGAGCTTCATTGAGACGGAAGGTTTGAGCATTCTTCTTCTCTGAGAGGTATTCTTCCAAAGTTTTGGTATTTTCCTCTGGTTCTTCGGCGCGAGAATTGCGAGTTTCGGCGGCATCTGGATCATTGGGGTCCAATACGTCATGGGCACTAATAATATGGTAATTATTTTTAGTGAGAAAAAAGAGGTAGATAATGAGATGGCTTACCCTTGGAATTCGGCAGTGCCAGCTTCGCCCCAACCCTTATTGATCTTCTTTTCATTATCGCTATAAGGCAGACATTGAGTAACATGGATTACGGGATGTTTGAAATGTAAAACTCACTAGATACCGGTTCCACTGTGACGATCGAATTGACGGCCACGGCCACTGTATTCGTTACGGCCAGCTCTTTCAGGTCTAGCAGGTCTTGAAGAGGACTCAGTGTTGGAGGCTTGAGTGGCTTCAGAGACATCCTTGCGGTTACCACGATCACGTTTCGAAGGGGGAGAGACTACAAGGCAGACATTTGGATATTAGACATCATTGGCAATGAAAGAGATGAGATGGCAGAGGGAAGAGCGACGCGATTTTCATGCAACTCGCTCAAAGCATTAAACTTACCAGCAGGTTGTCTAGTACCAGTAGTGGCACGACGCTGTTCACGTCTAGTAGGGGGAGGAGCATCACCCTTCTTCTCGACGGGCTTGACGTTACCGAGCTTATCGATTTCAGTTTCTTCCTCTCCTAAGAGGGCACCAAAACGGTTCTGTGTGAATGACATTTGTAATATATCTTGAGTCTTCTTTTCCTTGATACAAAAAAAAAAGTGAGGAAATCAAGAAAGAAAAAGAAAAACCAAAAGACTCTGAGGAAAGGGAAAAATATGGCGTTTTTTTTTTTTTTTTTCTTCATGGCTTCTGTGTATGCTACATTTCGTTGGCCAATTAGATCTATGATAAGATTGATTATGCTCAAGCATTTTAGAGCTAAAAAGATGACTAAACCGTAGGTCCGGAAGATAAATGGGCAAGTTTTTTGTTGAGAAACACACGCATACATTGAAGAAGGCTTTTCTTATCCAACACTTGCCTTATACATTGCTTAGAGGCCACGAAAGATTCACTGCCATTGCATGAATATTATTCATAGTCATTGCAGGCAGTTATTGCCCGCGGTAGTTCGTTCTTTGAGGTTGAAAAATACTCACGGTTCATGGAGTCATCTCATAAATGTTTTTTTTACTATTCACTTGGGGACGAAATACCCGGGAGCTCGAGATGAGTTTAGCATTCCATTGAAAAAAAAAAAAAAAAAAAAAAAAAAGCTTCTGACATCTAGTTTTGAATTCCATTCTTCAGCTAATGAGTTGCATGGGAGATATCTACTTGATATTCAATTTCGAGAGGCAGCTGCCATCGCTTGTGAGCTTATATCCAAGCAACTACTGCGTTACCGTGTCCAACGTCCGTGTAGCATTAGCAACTAGTTCAACGCCAGATTGTCTGAAATGCGCATGATGTTTCATGACTGAAATTCAAAAGCCCAATGTTTGAAAGAAGCGTACTTGAAGGGCAAATGCTGTGCTAAATCACCTTGTGTAGTTGGTGCGATAATGCAGTTAAAGATGAAATAGGAGGTGTAGATTAGACATACGTACTATCATGCTTAGAGAGACTCAAATTCCATCATTGCAATGACAGCATTGACAGATACAGAATAAATCGGCGAAAACATTTAATGAACAGTGTAACCGAGATGCTCCCCTTGCTAAATGCATAAATACATTATGGTTGATATACTTGAACTTGTCTGCATACTAGAGGTTGATATTGACCAAGAATTTGCCATGGTATTCAACAAAATCACTTGAAGTTGAGCCATCTATATTGTGCTGTTCCGTGCTAGACAAGAGTAGTGTTGGATGGTTGTATTTCAATAAGATTTTCGAAAGAGACGTAATTTCTAAAGGGTAACCAAGATGCATCTTGAAACGCTATCACATACTGTATAAAAAAAAAACCCCCCCATATGCCAATTGGCTTAAAGGTGACCAATGTGTTCCTGGTCTGTTCATTGGAGTTGACCAATGCACAAAAAGAAAATATGTCATAAAAGCTCTAAACATTACACCATCTACACTAGTCTTGGGCAAATTTTGTAGACACCACTCTAGTTTTCAGAATGAGCTTATGTGCAGATCCAAACATATGTCCAATACAAAACTCAACTTTAAGCTTTCAAGAGCTGACCTGTCTAGAGTTGTTTATTTGACCCGATCAATCCTCATCGAGAGACATCTTTGAAGTGAGCGGCACATGCATTTGCGCATGTGAAAGGATCTCGAGAGATAGACAGAGGCAATAGCCTATCCTGTCGAACATCTCTTTTCATATCAAGTGCCTCTAGGAAGGAAAGATTCCTTGATTTCATTGACTCGTCTTTTTGTTGGTGTGAGAACCTTAAATCCTCTCCATAGCTTGAAAATTTGAGTCTAACGACAAACGACATGATGCTGATCAAGGCAGATCTTTGTCTAAAAGAGACAGAAAAAGAGAGAGAGAGAGAGAGAGAGAGAGAGAGAGAGAGAGAGAGAGAGAGATTACGCACAATATGTTTAATTTAGGTCGACTCAGAATCACACAAAGGGCATGACATGGCCAAAATTATAGGTCCCAAACCTAAACAGCTAATGGGCGCACCCAAGCCAATTTTTTTTAGGTCCATGAGCGATCAAGGCTATGAAAACGGCCGGACTGTACAAAAATTAAATATAAACACTCTCTTTCTCTCTTCTATTTTGTTTTTCCAAACCCTTTTGAAAACCCGTAGTTCCCGGTCATACCATTCAATACAACATATAACAAGATGCAAATGCATAAAATTCCAGACGAGATACTGCTGCGTATATTCAATGTGCTTGTGGATGATGTGCAGTCATTGATTCGAGTGAGCCAAGTTAGTAAGCGATTCAACAGGTAAACTCCAATCACTTGTAATGAGCTATCGTATTCACATTATCGCAGGCTTATCGATGATCCCAAGCTATGGTACAATGCATTCCTATCAAGGTATCCAGTATGGGGAAGTCGAGTTGAATATTCGTTCAATTCAAAGCGACTCATCGATTGGAAAGACTTTATGATTCACCTTGTAAAACAACAAAAGGCAACTGAAAACTTTAGCTTTGAATTTGTGCAAGAGCAGCTACTTGTGAGCCGTCGTAAACGAAGATTTGAAGAAGACACTATCGAAGAGCCAGTCGATCAAGAGGATGAAGACGAAGACGAAGACGAAGACGAAGAAGAACAGCTGCCATTTTGGATACAAGATCCTCTTGTGGTAGACATTGATCGTATCGATAAAACTGGCATTGTAGCTACCGGCAAGCATCGCAAAGACACACTCAGTAGAACATCGCAGCACAAGATTTTGTTTTGGGAATACCCATCATGGAAACTCATTCGCACCTTTGAGCTGAACCTGACGCCCTCCAACATTACATGTCAAATCATTGGCATTCAGTCGATTCGTATGCCAACTGCGGATGGAAAAGGTATTCAAAAGGCCCGTTTCTTTACACTGGCTGTGGGCATTGCGTTCATGAATGGCCTGGATCAGCAACAGCCGCCAAACCAAGAGGAATTTGAAGATCGAGTGGATATTTGGAAGGCTATCTTTGTGTATCGGCTGTTTGATGATGGGTCAACCCAATGTGTGGCTCATGTCAGAGTGGAGGATCTGTTTCTGGGCAGAGAGGTTTTTCTGTTCTCTGATACGTCTTGGTGTCAGTCGAATGATGGTGATTGCAATGATGCTCCACAAGATGCCAGCACCTCGCCTCTAGCAGATTGGATGAAGATTATATGTCCATCAGCACAAGCGACGCCCCCGTCCAGCCATGTTAACTCCCGCTTTACAGTGTATATGCTTGCTATTGGCCCCATCTTTGAACGCAACATCACAGGTTGTGTGCAACTAGCTCAATTTGATATACGAGGACAACGCAACATACTGGATCCATCAACGACGCCTGTCGTTTGGGACACCGACTCAAATCAGCTTGTGGCTATATCAAAGAAATTCCACTCCTACTTGGGCTTTGGACATCCCATCAACCATGGGCGCTACTTGTTTGAAAGTGCAACTGATATGCTGACTTGCATACGACTCGGCACAGATGTTAGCTGTATGATCCACTTTAAATATCCTCCTCACTTGAACCATTTGATATGCACTGGAAGTTATCAAGACGATGAACTGTCTGTTTACGACTGGCGGTTTGGGATCAAAGTGGGTTCGCTGCCCTGGAAGACTACCGAGGATGCTACAGTCATACGCCGAACAACAAGCATTGTGGGTGCCAATCCAGCAGCAGCAGATCAACTGGATCACGCTGTATTACCACCACTCCATCTGAATCGACGACCTGGCAATGAAGATTTACAGGAGCAGCAGCAACAGCAGCAGGGGGATGGCGAGGAGGAGGAGGATGCGGATACGGTGGAGGTGCCTGTGGATGTGCGACCCTGGGGGTTGGAATCAACACTTGTATTACCACCTCACTGGATGTCTTCTGATGGCAAAAAAGACGCACATGAGGAATACAACCGCGAAGATTTGGCTCAGCATGGATTCCGTCTAATTGCAGTAGGAGATAATCGCAGCGATAATCAACGAGATAAACTCGAGATCAAAGTTTGGGATATATCTTATCTGCTACAGGTGCAATGGGACCCCTTGATTGAAAGCTACAACGAAGCAGAAGAGAATATATCTGACAGCCTCATGATGGAACTGACGCAACGATTCACATGGTGGCCCAGACGCACCAAGGAACTGTCAAGATTGGCCATTCAGATGATACTGGAGCAACAGTACCAGTCGCACCTACTCTCTCAACACGACTTCTCTATCGACTTGACCCACCACCACCATCAAAATTTACAGCATAACACCCATCATATTCAACACAGTCTATATACCAACAACAAGAAGAACCATCCGCAGCAATTTATGTTACCCTACTCACCACCCCAAGGATTGCAATCCATGCTACTATCGCATACATTTGACAAAGATGAGCAGCAGCAGCAGCAGCGACAACAACCCTCTGAAGATATACCAGTCAAGTACACGGCTTATAATGTACTGTATACGTCATTGTTCCTCTTGACTGAAGATGGTAAGGTCACTGTCATGGACATTGAGACAGGCAAGATTACTGGGACTGTCGAGAATGTTGCACAGCAGCAGGTGGAAGGAAAAAGGAGCTCATCACTGCAGCAGGAGAGCAGCCAAACGACTACTGCTACGCAGCAAGTACGAGGCATTGATGTCAATGTCATTGGGGGCAGAGAAGTTGTGGTGACTAGCAAAGAGGGCTTGCTGCGAGGCATTGTCTCTTAAACTGTATACCATGGAAATTGAATAAATATCTAGTGTGATTTGTATATCTAGCGTGTCATCTACCACTCATCAAAACACCACAAGTTTCTGAAGGCTTCTATTGTTGGTTTTTTTTTTTTTTTTTTTTTGTTTGCGGAGGATGAGATTACCATGCATCGACGTTTGAGGAATACTTGCCATGTAAGCATACGCTAAGAATGGTCCAGTCAATATTGGAGGTAGTGATTGCGCCTTGCTAAAGTGGATGGCCACTTTTGCTCGCTACTGCCTATGCCTGGAGATCAAGACAGCAAGTCCTGCTGTAATGTATTGAATAGACACTGAATTCAGATCAGCATTCTAGTTGTCCATAGTAAGGAGTAGCGTATTACCCGATACGGACGTTCGCCTATGTAGGACTGTGACACCATGACCAATGGAACCTACAGATCGAGCATCGGTGCTATTACAACCAGATCCTGCAAAACACAAAAGGGAGAGAAGCGCAATTTGTGTCTTCTCTCTCTCTCTCTCTCTCTCTCTCTCTTTTTACTTTAACCAGAAACATTTACCATGATGAATGACTCTATTTCGTTTGATACGACCATGACCACTATGACGACTGCTACACTGACAACCGCCAGCTCCCCACCATCGATGCTTTCAAAAGATGTCAACCCAAGTATCATGAGTCCACCGCTTGCGGGTGTTTATTCAAACACAGGATTTGATATGATCAACATCTTATCACGACTCATGAACAGACCCAATCCACAAATCCAATTAGGTCCCATTGACTTATCCTGCTCCTTTGTTGTGTCAGATGCAAAGCAGTACGATTGTCCTGTCATTTATTGCTCGCCTGCTTTTGAGAGACTCACGGGCTACACCAACAACGAGATTGTGGGCAAGAATTGCAGGTTTTTACAGAGCCCCGATGGCCAGGTTACCTGTGGATCAAGACGCCAGCACACCGACAATCAAGCTGTCTACCATTTGAAGGCTCAATTGAACCAAGGAAAGGAGCACCAGGCCAGTATCATCAATTATCGCAAAGGTGGACAGGTAAAATGGCACATTTTGGCGCAATCTGCGCATGTGTACTGATCGTCTTTTTTATGTAGCCTTTTGTCAACTTGGTTACCGTGATACCGATTCTTGGTGACAATGGCCAAGTGGACTATTTTGTGGGTTTACAGGTGGATCTTGTGGAGCAGCCCAACTCCATCTTGGAGAAAATGAAGGGTTAGTCGTATATACTACCATTGTAAGCGGCGCTCTCGTTTAATGCTTGTGACACATAGATGGCACATATCTGATCAACTATCATCAAAACACAAGCGTATTACCATCCCATCGATTGACAGGTGTAGCAGGTAAAAAACTTGAATGTCTCAAAAACTACGCTCAAAGCGCCTGACATGTGTGTGTTGCAGGAAACGAAAACAACTTGCTAGGTTTTAACTCTTCTATGGACGACTATTTCCGTGAGATCCCTACTTCCAACACAGCGACAGACATTATTAGCTTACTGGATGCGACTCGGATTGAGTATGACGACCCAGGCTTCAACGAACAACAGATACAAAAGGAATGGAACCAGCTGTTACTGGACCAAAGCTGCGATTTCATACACGTCTTATCGCTCAAAGGCGTCTTTTTGTATGTATCCAACTCGAGTGCCTCCATGTTGGAATACGAGCCAGAGAAACTATTAGGAAATTCACTCAGTTCAATTTGCCATCCTTCCGACATCATACCCGTCATGAGGGAAATCAAAGAAGCCACCTCCAATCCAGACAAGATGATTAACCTGCTGTTTAGAATAAGAAGGAAGCTGTCTGGCTATATGTGGATCGATTGCCGCGGCAAGTTGCACATGGATCAGAGTAAAGGAAGAAAATGTCTGGTTATGTCTGGAAGAGAGAGACCCGTATACAGGTTATCAAGGCATCAAGTCATGCATCAGCAAGGAGAGGAGGGCGAGGAAGGTGGTGCGGAGTACTGGGCAAAACTGTCTCTGGCAGGCCTTTATTTGCATGTTACGTCTACCTGTAAAGATGTGGTGGGCTTTACTAACGATTCATTGGAGCAAGAGTCTATCTATCAGTACGTGGAAAACGACTCGATTACTGAAATTACAAAGGCACTAAAAGTGATCAAGGAAGTAAGAGGTGTCGCTACCGTCTCTCATACCATCCTCAACTCAAAGGGAAGCTACGTGCCAGTGACAAGCACCTTCTACTCGGGTGACAGCAGCAATCAACCTCCATTTGTACTGTTGCAAGTGAAGCTTGCATCGGCAACACAGCCGCCCACATTGAACAACTATATACCCTCACAGCATCTCTCTCCCGACTCGATCAATGATAATATGTTTGCTGAGCTCGAGTCCTTCAGAACCACAAACTGGCAATACGAACTGCATCAATTGCAACAATCTAATAAGCGATTACGAGACCAACTAGACAAGTACAACAATCCCAATAAGCAGAGAAGAAAGGTAAGTTGTTTAGATATGACTGTGGTTCTGTATTCTCATATGTGATATTAGAAAAAGACGAAATACAATGACCATGATAGGCCTAAAATGTGCGCCAAATGTCAGCGAAAGGATTCTCCAGAGTGGCGAAAAGGGCCTAATGGACCCAAAGAGCTATGTAATGCATGTGGTTTGCGTTATGCTAAATCGTTATTACACAAATAAAACAATTGATGTTATGATCCAGATACAGCTGAGTGATCACAAATTATATGAGTCCAAGAATACAACAAATGTCATTTTGGTATCATTTGTGCATTTAACCCCCCCCCCTGGATTGAGCAACCTTATATACACAATTGCAATTTTTTAATTGCAAGGTCATACCATCTTTCTATGAATCATCCATTGTCTCTTTTTCAAGCTTATTTAGTTGAAGGGCATTGATATTGCCGTTCGCCAAAATTAATTAAATCTCCACTTTACATTCTCTTCTGATTTGTTCATTTCTGAATCTTTTGGACTCGATTTGATCTATTTTGCCAGGTTCGACTATAGAAAGCATGCTAATCATCCTATAGTTCCTAATGCATTTCTGGAGTATTTTTCGATGCGCATCTAATGGTGTTAATTAAAAAAAGTGTTTTTAATGAGCTTATCGAGGAATATTAGAAAATATAAAATGAGGTTTTTGGCCAAAATGTTGGGATTTTACATATAAAGGTCTCAGAAATAAAGTTTCAGGAGTTGCTTCGGATCTATAGAGACATTTTGAATCAATACATGCCTTAGTAAAAGTCTTCGTTTTGGAGGTCAAAAACGCGATCGTTTGATTTTCGATGAAAACCATGAGGTATCCCTCGTGATGTTGGTGTGGTTTTTGGTCGATTTTCAATGATCCCAAAAAAGTTGTGGAAAGGTGTCAGAAGCTGAGTGCTAGCTGAAAGCAATTATTTGGTGCTATTCTGACGGTTTCAAACGGCTTCTAACACGAGAAATTGCTGCTTGAATCCACCTGAATTTCGCTGCGATTGACATGGTATTTAAGCGGTAGAAGGCAATGCGTGTATACTCTATGCTTTTATATAGGTTGCCTTCATTGGCAAAGATGTAGAGTATCAACGAAGTGGCAGATTCAAAGCATTAAGCCGTTTACAGATGTTTGTCATCAATAATGGAATGTTGAACAGACAAGTTTAGTAGAGTTTATTAGTGAGGTGGAACGGTGACAATAAAATCAAGCTGAATAGATTAAATTTACTCCCGTTTCTCGTTTTTCTTGATTGATTGATTTAGACATTGTACTCTTAGGAAGGTTTGACTCGTTCAAAATAGCGTTGCGTATCCTGAAGAAGTGTTCCCTTGATGGGTGCATGTTCCGTACTCCAGTCAACAGAGAGTTTGCCATGCATGTTTTTGCAACATATTATAATATTACATCTCAAGTATTACATAATGGATTCTTTCCAATTCAATTATTTGTACACTATTATGATCTGTAGGTACATTTTATACAAGTGATGTAGTCTCTCTTCTGTTTCTTGATCTCCCAACTGGAATAAAGTCGACAAGCCAAGGTGTAATCGTTGCAACAAAATATGTCGCATGAACAGTGTAATACAGCTTCAAATGCATCTGAACGACCAACAAAAGGTAATTAGGGTGGTTAGGGCAATACACATATAAATTAATAGGTATGATAAAATGTAGATAAAGCATCTAATTCTAGTAAGGAAAATAGGATTTCGTCATTGAATGGGCATGCCGCAATAGTTTTGCGTAGAAGCCGTCTTAACTTTGATTCTATAAAGATTCCTGCTAAGAAATTATCCACGACCAACGTGCGGTTTTAGCGATAAAGTAATCTAGCAACAGGCGAAATCACAATGAAACTGTTATATAGCTTGACTTCAAGTATTAGAACTCCATGTAACTTGAACCATAGGGTAAGAACGGCGAATCGATCTCTTTCTTGCCAGCAAAAACCTTGAACTACTTACCAGTGAGTGGAAGCGTGAATAACCTTGTCTGCCGAGTGATTACAGCAGCAATCCAAAATTATTCGAATGAGCAAGGCAATTCTAACTAACCTGTTGCATCTGCACTTCCATGAATCAAATCGCGATTGTGCGTTTACAGCTGGAATGGACAAAGCAGGGCTGGTTGGGGTATATGCTTGCCGTATAACAAGTAAAAGGTATATATGTAGCAAAGTCAATGTTCATACTGTTGATATCATGGCACATCTTCCAATAGCGTCCCCTCTGTTACTCCCATTTGTTTTCAAAAAGAGGTACGGTACGGCACGTTCAATAAAATAACACGCTCGTAAAATAATCAGGCATCAAGTTGTTTTCCATGCTGTTTGATTAATTAAAATTTTATTATGGGAGGGGGGGGGGGTATCATCATGTAGTAAAGTGTATATGATTTATAAATGAGATTTCTCTTGTTGAGCAGGAGCAGAGGATGGGATATACCAAGCCATTTGACTCTCTTTTGGGGTAAAACCACATTTCTCGTAAAAGGGAATGTTTTTGGCAGCGCAATCCAGAATGACTAGACGAGATGACAGATACAGATGAGCTGTTTGCTTGATGAAAATGCAGAGAGGGGTTTTTATGAGCTTACCTTTGTAACAGCCTGTCTTTTCACCAATGTATTTGAGTGCTTCAATGACTCGCAAACCCAACTTTTTGCCTTGATGAGACGAGTCGACAGCAATGTCTTCAATGTGGCCTACAAGACCATTCTTGTGCACAAATTTATGCTCAATCAAGATAGTACCAGTAGCTGCAATGCGGTTGGTCTTTTCATCCGTGATAGTAATTGTGAAATCTAATAGTAGTACAACGACATGTTTAGCATATTGACATTGGTTAGATGGAACAAAACACTTACAAGTATCATTGTGCTTCTTCATGAATTGATACTGGCTGTTCCAAGTTTCTGCAGTATGAGCACCTACTTCGGTCAGAACAGACAAAACGTCAAGATAGCCTCTTTCGAAATCATTGGCTCTGAGAGGGTATAATTTGTAGCCTTCATGTAGATTGGACTGCACCTCAGGAGAGAGGTATTTGTCTTCAAACAGAGAGTCTTCGAAGAACACATATTCTGTAGTCGTAGTAGTGGTAGCTGTGGCCGTAGTAGTGGAAGCAGGCATTGATGAATTGAATGGAAAATGTAATGTAATAAAGGAATACATGTAAAGCAACTTACTTTGTTTATATATGCAGTTTTTCACCGCGGAACAGGGTAAATGATGAATGATATTTTTAAATCAACATCCTCGGAATACAGCATCACTATTTTAGATCTCTCGCTTTTAAAAATAGCCCTTGGCCTAGGATTGGTTTAAAACATTCATTGCAGTTTGGTGCGAGAAGCCATGCTTTATGACGCTTTCATGTTCCCAACAAATTAAATGTTAACGTGCTCGAGGAAAAAATGTACATGTAATTTGATAAGCCTCCTTGATCATGTTGGATGATAAGCTCCCTTTGTTCCTGCCAATCAGTGCATCCATTCTCCTTTTTCACCTAGAAATTTAATAAAGAGGCACAAACATGTCATGGCGACTTGAAGCTGACATGCTTTCGATATTACTTTGATGAAGAAACGTGTTTATTAATAAAATGGTATAATGTGCATATGGATAAGGAATGGGGAGGGGGGGTATTTACAGACAGAGTTGAACATGTTACTCTTGATCTTGATCCATCGCGCAAGAGGCTTCGTTATCCTCATTTTGAGTATTGCTACCCACAGCCACTGCTGCTGCTGCCGCCGCCGCTTGCTGAAGCATGATCAAGTGTTGTAGTTGATCGGTGGTGAGTAATGGAAATGTTTGTGCAGCCATGCTATTAGCAGTGGCATTCGAGGTTGTTGTCGCGGGCACATTGGTCTTGTTGATAGTAGTAGTAGGCTGTATATTTACAAACAACTGTTGCTGCTGCTGTTGCTGCTGAAGCATCAATTGTTGTTGCTGTTGTTCTTGGTGTTGTTGCTGTTTGGCCATCAATCCCATCCAATTGACACTGGGAGCTGAAGCTCCGTATTGAACTGATGCTGATCGAGGAGCAACGCTGTTATTTGGTAGTATGGTTCGAATCCCTTTTGGCGCTGCACTGGTAGATGTAGAGAATGTGCTACTGAACCCACTAAACGATCCATGTCTTTGATGCTGTGCTTGTTGCTGCTGTTTAGATAGTAATACCTGTCGAAGCCCTCCACCGCCACCACTGCTACTGCTACTGCCATCAAGACTGACTGGCGAAGATGGCTGATGATGATCAGGCAAGGACTCTGTTGAAATCACCATGGCTGCCTCGGGTTTAATCTTGATTTGACCGAGCTGTTCAGGTTTGGTGCTGTTTTTTACGCTTTCCACTACTGATCTCTTGCTTTCCTCTGTCAATGAATGTCTTCTTTGTCGTTTATTCAAAGCGTGAGATCCGCTAGTGATGGCTCCTCCTCCTCCTCCTCCTCCTCCTCCTCCTCCTCCTCCTCCAGCTCCTCGTCCACTCGTTCCATTTGCACTCCAAGATGTAAACATGATGGGTCTTCCTCCAGAGCCACCGCCGCTCGATGCCATCAATGCCTCTGAACCAGCCCCTCTACCCATATTATTACTATTTTTATTAACTTTATAATCTATACTGTTGCTGTTGGCCAATGCTGTCGAGCTAGATGCGCTATTGTTGCCATTGTTTCGATTTCGTTTCTTGATCACATCTGTTTTCAAACTCAATGGTCTAACAACGCCATGCAATTTCAGGAACAAACCACACGCATTGCAAAGCGGTTTGCCTTCTGGATTTCTTCGCCATAAGGGTGTGGTTGTGGTGTTGCAGTTGGTGCATTGCGTGGTTGTGGTGGCTGATTTGGCGGATGTTTGCTGTTGTTGTTGTCTGATAGAAGGCGGAGAAGGAGTGGAGACAGGCGTCAAGATGGTTGTTTGTTGTGTGGTAATGGTAGTAGCAGCAGAAACAGAAGCAGCAGCAGTAGACACAGAAGCAATTGCAGTGTGACCAACGGCGGAATCTCCCGATGAGCTTAAAGCTGCTGGGAAAAAAATTACGTGAGTATAAATTATAGAGTACAAGTTAAATATATAATAATTAGTTACCATAGTGATTTTGTGTTGTTGTTGTTGTTGTTGTTGGCTGCAGTGGAGATGGTGTGGGCGATGATGGCGTTATATTGTTGACATTGTTTATGGTTTTGTCTTGATAATACATTGTCAGCATGTCTTCGAAACTTAATGCGCCTGCGTTCATTACGGGTGGATTCAGGTCCATGTCCTCATCCTTGTCTTCATCCATTGGTATCGTTATACTATTGTTTGTGATATGAGGTAAATAAGGTGATTCGTAAGCAGCCGACTATTTGCATGTACAATGATTAATAGCATTCTATGTGTATTATGTTTATGCATCTCACCTTTTCATACAATGGAGATGATACACGAGAAGATCCATGCACCAACACATTGCCATGCCACGGATTCTGATGTGATGGCTGCTGAGATGCCTGCTGCTGTTGCTGCTGTTGCAGATGATAGTATGTTTCGATTGCAAAGTCCATTGTATAAGGCGGAGCAGATGACGATAGGAGGCCAACTGTATCATCTGGCGCAGGGGGTGAGGAAGAGGATGATTTAGTCATGGTTGGCATTGGGGTGCTTTTCTCATCGTCTTCGTTGTCGTCCTCTTCCTGTTGCTGTTGCCGTTGCCGCTCTTCTGCTGCTCTCTTCTTATTCAGTGTCATGGCCATCATTCTCCAGGTCAAGTTTTCTAACCGAGAGCCATTGGGCAGTGTGTTTTTGGCTTTTGTATAGAGTCTCCATACTTGTGTCGCTAATGGATCCGTTTTTGATTCACTGTCCATGAGTTCAGATGTCTCTTCCTCTTCATTTGGGTCCATCAACGATGGCTTTCGAGGAGGGAACAGTGAATCAGACAGCAGCGTAGATGCTGCCAACGAGGGCGGTGTGGTGGGTGTTAGATTTTCGCTCAAAAGAAGTCTGTCCATTTTGTTTATAGTAAAGAAGGAAAATGAAAAAATAAGAATGTGAAAATTAAAGCTTTTTGGGCAAGGTGTGCCTAAGTTGAGCAAATCAAATCGCATAACTTTAAAATTGCTCCATTTAGCAAAAGTAAAATCCTCGAACTTGTAGTTTAATCGATCAAAGGTGGGTAGTGGTGTAACACAATATATATATATATATATATATCACTGTCCATTGTATGATTGTGGTATATTTTTACAGAGAGTGAAATGAATAGCTTGTAATTTTTAAGCTCTGTAATTTTGCCCTGTGAGTTTCAAATAGTTTGATCCGCTCTCATCAAAAATTCAGGTACACATTTAGTTTATTTAGCAGTATGGCATATCACCATCTTCTTTGATATCCGGTTGCTCTACATCAGCCAACGTATCCAAATCTTTTCCTGTTGTTTCTGGCATACAGAACCATACAAAGACCACACCCAGGAAATTGATCACGGCAAACACCACAAAGCTATACTTTCCAAGGCTTGCATTCATTGGTGGCCAGACTGTATTCACAATGAAATTGATCAGCCAGTTGCAGGCATTAGCAAGTGCAGAGCCCGAAGGCAGAGCAGCTAGAGGCAATAATTCAGGAGCAATCATCCAAGGCACGACACCACATCCCATACTGTAGGTGAAAACGAAGAGCACGGCTATTTCCAATGACACATGTGAGATGGCCGGTTATTATTCCGCAATTGTACCGACGCTACTTACATGCCGTAATGGACAAGGGTGCTAAATCCATTGCATTGGGTGATACGGACCCAATGACGAGAAACACTGAGCCTATTGTCATACCCATAGTGGATATCAGCATGAAGCCTTTTCTTCCCACTCGATGCATGTAGACGGCAGATATGAAGGTAGCAACCACAGCTCCAGCAGAACTGGCCAAGGTCACTGTAGTCGCTGTCATTGCGTTTCCTTGGAACACCTTGGTCAAGAATCCCACACTGTAAATGGACATTGGGCCCACACCGCCAATTTGATTGTACATTTGTATTATGCACACGACCAGTGCCATGTTTCTGATTCGCTTATCTTTGAGCAGCAGCTCTTTGATGGATAAGATTGTCCTATTCTCTGAATGTGCCAAGAAAGATGACTCGAGTTCAGCCCATTCAACCTCGCACGCTTTGCCTCGCAGCTTGTACAATGCTGCCTTTGCTTGCTCTGCTTTTCCAACAGAAATCAAATAGCGAGGCGACTCCACACAAAACAAATATAAGCTTACCATTTGAAGAGCTGTCAATAAGCTGGGTATGGCCCATAGAAGCCTCCAAACAGGCACAAAGCTCATATACAGACCTACTACCTGTGTCAATAGAATACCCAAGTTCAAGAACAATTCATAAAGACATCCAAGAGCACCACGTGTCTCCGTGGTTGCAATTTCCGATACATAGATACCCACACTGGAGCCACTAGCACCAGCAGAGATGCCCACACATACTCGACCTAGAGCATACTTGTAGATGATGCCATGTTTTCACAAAATGCATAGAGTTTAGCGTGCTGAAATATGAATCAGTAGCGTGGCTGATAATTACCATGGGCGTATTGATGGATAAGGCAGAAAGCATACCGCCCAACATCATCCAGAATCCAGCAATTATCATGTTTGTCTTTCTCTCAAAGCGATCATTGAGATATCTGCTTGATAGACTGCCAACCAAGCCGCCCAGCGCATAAGCACCAATAGTAGTGCCCCTGTGAGGATGTTTGTTACTGCTATGCCATGTGAATCGCATTCTCACTTACCAGACTGAATCAGACATTGGCAAACAGGCCGGTAGTTGATTGGGACTCCATTTTCCAACGCTGCATTTCGTAATTACATTTTGAGGCATATTAGGCACACCTGTTTGGATATACAAAAAGGAGGCAATGTTAGTCTAATTTTTGCATAAATAGATGAAACTAAAATAACGTACTAATGTGCCATCCCACATTCAAGCCAGTCAATGCTGCAATAGAGGCACTGATGACAGTTTGCGGTGTAAATTTGGATAATGATGACTTGAGAATCATTCTACAGAAAGAGGAGAAATGAGCTCAACATTGACTTTACATGTATATATATATATATATATATATATACTTGTGGCAGAAGACGCAAGATAAAGAATCTGTCTCTATTGATAAGATAGAGGATTGTTTTCTGGAAACTGATAGCATTTGTATCACACAACCTATACACTCTTAGGGACCACGTTATAATGTGTTTAAAAAGGACATATATTGATGATTAAACGAAAAGAAAATAATAAAGGGAGGTATATTAATGTTTAGATTATGCTTCATTAGAATGAAGACCAATAGCCTTTGAACCATCTTGATTGTAGGCACAGGCTTCTGCATCAATGGTCATTTCATTGATCAAGGTTCTCAAGAAGGCTTGTTCGTATTTCGAATTCTCAAACACGGTTGTCAAGCTCTCGGATGGGCAGCGCAGGAAATTGGGAGCAAATACCATGGCCAGATTATTGACATTCATTAGCGTGTGTTTGATCAGCGCAGGGTCTGTGAATTCTTGCAAGAAACTGATAGTAAACAGGGCAATACGTCGATTTATGTCGGGCAATCTGTTGATGATTTCAATGGCTTTTTCAGGTGTTTCTGCGTATTTTATGCAGTCGTCGTAGTCTTCCGATGTGATGATGGGTTCTGCTAAATCTCGCAGCCAATATTTAAGCAGTGAAGCTGGGACATTGGGATCTGTGATGCCGGATGCATCGTAGTTGCCATTTTCAATACGCACACGCTAAGGGTCGAGAGAATGAGTAAATCAGTGTCTCACACTTGAAAGAGCAAATACACTACCAGATCAGTAACAGCATCCGCATCGCCTGGCACTCGGAAGATGCCTTCTGATTGCTGGCCATTGGTTTGACGAACAGCATTCGCCAAGAAAGGCACAATTTGAGGTATTTGCAATGTAGGATCAATGCCCTGCTGTAATTTCATGATGAAACTAAGCGATTCACCAAAGACTGAGGGCTTGAACGGCGCTTCCTGTGCGTCTAATCAGTCCTCTGAACAAGCCCATACATGTTATATACCATGGATTACCTTGGCACGGTTGATCTCTGCACTGGTCAACACCTTTCCTTTTGCACCACGCACACACACTCTTTTCAGTTTAGCAGATACATGCTGGCTCATGATATCAACATGGTTTTCCTGAACATGATGATTCTGTTGCACGAAATCCGTAAGATAGGCTTCCAAGTTCTTAGAGGGAGGGAAAGTGACACTAATGATACACAAGATTTCCCATCCCTTGCGGATACTTTCACCACTAGGATTATCGTGGAGCTGCTTACACACTTGCACGTAGATTTCGTCTCTCATCTGGCCCTTTGTAATACCGCATGTCAGTATAGCTTGTATATCTTCGATATCGTTGGTATAACGAGGCCGGGGTCGATCGCCCATGACCATCTGGATCATTTTGAAGCACTTGTAGGCATCCTTGTACAGCTCCTTGTTCATCATGATCAATGGTTGTTTGATGGATTCTTTGGTCCATTTCAGCATCTCTGTCATGGGCACTTTTCGTCTGAACAGTCCTCGTTTGTGTGTTGAAAAGTACTTTTTCGCAAATCCATCAATGGCGAATCGGTTGATCTCTTGTTGTAGGCCCATGGGCAAGATGGGCTTTGCTGGCACAGGGTTGTCACAACCAACTTGGTTCAATGGGTGCATTGCTATAGCGGCATCTACATGGCGGCAATGGTCAATTCAATTCCACATGACCAGTGCAGTGCCCTACTGAATGCTCACCTGGATTATTCAATGGTGCACCAACAGAATACCTTCTGGTCCAGCTACTGTCAGCAGAAGGCGAGGAACTGCCTGTAGATCGTGAAACTAGATTTTTCAGTGGATTGGTACCACTTGCGGAAGATTTGCTCGTTCTTGTAAAACTTGAAAATGCCGAAAAGTGTGATCCTCTTCTTGATCTACTGCCATTATTGCTAAATTCAGTTGAAGGCTCCTATAATGCGGCGGTATGGGGAGTAAATTTAAGGAGCACACAAGACAGCAACATCTTGTTCATTTGAACTCCAACTAACCTTCTGTATGATAGAAGAACAAACACTTTGTTTCCTTGAATTTGGAGAACATGATTTTGTCGAAAGTCCAAAATTGAATAGTAAGCTCCCACTTGTTGGGCTCATGTTGGACGCTGCTGGCAATGTTGGACTTGTGCTATTTGAATTATTAGGCAACACGGCAGAAAGTGATGCTTCTCCATCGGTACTCTGGATTGGCATGCTCTGATTACCAATGTTTTGAGTCAAAATCTTAATCTCTACAGCGGATGTGGATCTTGCAAGAGGGCCTGTGGGTGTAGCTGTTGGATGAATGGGTATCAAATCGAGCGACCTGCTGTTTCTCTTCTTTTTGCTGGTAGGATTGCCGCTGAGAGGATGGAATAAATCTGCTGCTGTTGCGGTTTCTTGTAAGAATAATGTCATGCTTTGTTATTCAAGTGATTTTTTTTTTTTTTACCAAAGTCGAAGAAAGAAAAAGAGAAAAAGAGGGCCTGAAAACCACAGAGGAAAGGAGGGAAAAGAGAGGTGAAACTGCTCTTCTCCTTTAATTCTTATTACATTACAAAATGGTTAAAATGACGTTTGGTTGGTAAACGACTGTAAGAAATAGAGAATGCAGTGGATCCAATTAAAGGTTATTTGCATGTGTCTTGCTTCTTTAGAATTGGCTGTGTGTACCATCACACACAGAAATTCGGAGCGTTTGGAATCATCTTCTCCTATTCGACAAGGCTCTGCTTTTGTGTAGCATCATGTTGAAGCATGAAATCTGTCAATACTCGAATTTCAGTTGGCACTGTCCCTGCTGTCATATTGATTGTTACTGCTAGTGTCAGTTCAATGTACTATACAGATATCTAATGCAGGCTCATTTGGCCATGTAATTGATAATTGCTACTATGACTTTAAACCCTTTCTGATGATTTTATCTGCAATATAGGCAAGCTTTTTTTTTAAAGGGTGATTGAATATGTGGTGTATGACAAATAACGATTATAAAAAAGCAAACGTTGAATGGTCCGAACGATAGTACTTCACATCATTGGAGACAAGACGAGTCGAAAGTCTCCATTCACATGCGCTGACTCAACCATGACATTATAACGGTACGCTTGTAAGCTCTGTACAATCTCTCTAAAGTCGAGACCGGTTCCAACAGTGAACACAATTTGCTTGTTGGGGATATCTCTGATCAAATGTGCGATGCGATACATGTTGATGTCGATAAACTCATCATCCAATTCAATGTCGATTTTGATACTGTCAATGTTGGGGTACTTGTAAAAGAGGTACTGCATGTAGTCAGCAGGGCAATTGGTTTGAATGGAGAGTCTCTTCAAATTGTACTGTTGTTCAACAGCTGACTCGGTCCAGTCTTTTACAGCAGGTGGTTCAAGGACGTTGCTACTTTCGACATGAACGTTGAGCGATAATTCTTCAATGTAAGGGCAGTATTTCAGAACTTCTTCCATATCCCACAATCGTTGGTACCATCCTTCCATTTTGAACGACCTTAAATGTAGGAATTGCGTAAGATTCTTGGCACAGATATAAGCGGTTTCTTCAGAGTATTCGCCAATGTTGAATACCATTGTTTGCAGAGTGTCTTTAAAATGCAAGAGTGAGTCAAAATATGGGAACGTAACCTCGTAGCAGCTTGTCATCTGGCGTAACTTTTCAAATTTGTTGGGCCATCGCTCCATAACCTTGTTGAATTCGATGTAAAAGTCTTCATTACTGACATCTCCTTTGATGGTTTCGATAGTGGGCGTCAGGATCAAGGAAAGCAACTCCTTGAGAACAAAAGAACAGCTGTCTCCAGTATTAAATACAAGATGCTTGACCAAGTGGCCTCTTGATGGCTCCCTCACCAACAGATCATACAGCCTAAAGATGCCTAATTCTGATCGCAAGGTAATTTCCTGACCCAGCATATTTATCAAACCAGGATTACACCACGCTTTGCATACCAGTCTGCATTCTTGCAGTTGAGAGAGCGAACCGACGTGAGATATAATCAAGATCAAAATCTCTTCAGATAATAAAGATGCATTCAACATTGTCGTCGTATAAATATTGAAGAAGAAGGTGGATGGCGCGGTGATGAAGAGAATGAGGGAAGAAAGGAAGAGAGGGAGGAATCTATGAACAATCAATTTTTATTGCGGGAATCAACGCGATTTACTATAACAGGTACCAGCCAGATCTTTCAGGTTTCTTCATGAACTACCATAACCAGCTTCAGATGTCTTTTTTTTTTTTTTTTTTTTGTATGTATCATTCTTTTTTTTTTTATTATAGTCATCTACGATTTAGCTAATGAGAACATGATGGAAATGTAAAGTTGCTTTGGAACATAGCTGCTGCCTAAACTAACAGCTTGTTCTAATACATGGTAGATTAATTAACACGGAAACTTGTATTAGCCTTGCAGACAGATGGCTTTTATCAAGTTGTATCAAGTTGTCAATGCAGTTTGTAAGGAGTTCCCAATATAACATTCTCGATCGCGTGTAGTTCAATTGTTCAACCCAGTAGGCCAGAGTTCTAAGTAACGTAGATAAGCTCAGATGCTACAAAAATGACAACTGTCGTATCCACAAGTTCATTAAGGCAGCAGTTATTTCCTTACATTATTGTTAGCGCTAGCCTTTGTTCTTATGAATCTGCTTACCTTCTCTACGCAAAGTATTGGATTTTATTTGACAATAGAAGAGACGAAATAGGGTATGAACACAGACGTAGTTTATATACACGCCTGTTCTTGTCCAAGTATCCTCAGATGATGTTAGTCTAGCATACTTGATGATGCATTTCACAATCTCCAGTTGCTAGCTTGCATTTTCGTCTTCCCTCGAGATTTTGTGTGGAGAAGACATCAATGTTGGGTATTGCTCTTGCTTTTGGGCATATCAAAATACCGCGACTGGGTGAGCTATCTCAGTAGGGGGCATCCTCTTAACAAGTCAAAATATCAATTTGAAGCACGTATTACTTTCCTCAATTTGTTTTTAGGTAGCCGTCTCTTGGAGATCTTGAGCGATAAAATGTGAGTTGAGGGTTTCGATATTGTTATTGAATAATGAATAATAAAAAATGGAAAAAAACAGCAATAACAGCACATAACGCATTCTTACGTCTCATTAACCACAATTTTACTAGGCTGACCTTTCGGCAGCGTAGCCACGTCAGAATTGATGCTGTAGCTTTAGGTAAGACTTTAAACGATAGTTGTTAATTCGTGGATCTACATACTGTAGTATATACTGCTACAGATAATTTTATAAAGGCTGCTTATTTAGTACTTACTTTCCTTTATAATCCCTCAAAATATCCGTAAAACAGGCGTATGTATGTACAGGCTGTAGTATCACTGACATGTATGGTTCCATTTGATGTGCACTTCAATTCTTTACCATTATATCAGGAGGGCCATTCTATGTTTACGTTGAGGGGCCCGGAGACATATACAGTGATTTTCAGTCGCCACATTGGCGTCAAATAATTACGCGAGGAGAGTATTGTTATATAGAAACTAATATAAAGAAAACTAGCCTTTTGACATGCATTATTATATGTACAACCGCCAATTCAACCACAATTCTTCTCTTTTAACTAGATTGTGCTCCCTTGTGTTTGCGCCACCGAATATGACCTCGTTGGGGCACCTACTGCGATTCTCCCTTTCAAAAATCGGGGTTTAACACTTATATTAGAGTTCACAGTTGCAAACCAACATGTTTTCCTTTAATAATAATAGCACAACAACAGAAGCATCCATATGGTACTCTATAAGATAAATAAAGGGCGTGGTGCTGGCTAGTAAGAATGCACAAAATCATTTTATTTGTGCCATTATAGAAAAATTGACCTTGACTGATCGTTTTTTGACAATTTGGAGGGGGATGACCTTTTCGGCAGTGTTGCTCCGTGAAACTATTTAAACCCGATTTTACTATAATCTGTTGATGGCTATTATTGTATCGCAGAATATGTAGGTATCATAAATCTCTGTTCGCTCAACTTTGATACAGGGTTTTGTTGCTTAATTCTTTTAATCATGCTGACACCGACTTGGCCTGCCTCGTATCAGCCATTTTTCTCCTGATTATAATTGTCCAGCGTTATTGTGAATAGGTTTTAAGCTTAGTTTTATGACTAAACATAATATCTCTGTTGTGTAAGACCATTAAAGTGTCCTACTGACCTGACAAGCGTCTTGTTCAATCCGAGCAAGTCGTTAGATTCAAACTTGCATATTATCACTGACGCCCACGTTTTAAAATCACTGTATTATTATTCGAACATCTCAAAAAGATCTGATCGTCAGAATTAGAATAAAAGCGTTCATAACTTAAAAATTGAGTTCCGTACAATACAGGACATCAAGGACATTAGACAGAAATGTATTTTACTTACTTGTTTGGCAGCATAGCATACTACGCCTTAATTTTAGGCCAAATTCTGTCCATACTTAGCCATTTTGAAGCACGAATAACTGATGCTACAAAGCTTTGTGGACGCCAGGAATAAGGCCAAACGTCTCTTCTTGGCTATGCTTTACTTACTGATGCTTTATCTCGATTTTTTTTAGGTCATTGCAAATTCATGAAAATCCTCATTTTTTCATGAGTATTTGTAAAGGAAAATTCCTGAAAATCAAACGATCGCGTTTTTCACCCCAAAAGTGAAGACTTTTCCTATGATACATATTAGGTCAAATTAATCGTAAAGATGAAATGCAACATTAGAAGCTCTTTCTATGAGGCTTACATATGCTAGATCTTGACATATTCACAGAAAACCTGTTTTCATATTTTTACAAATTGCTCATTATTTTCGGCCTAAAAGCTGGATGCAATCAACACTATGCGATGCCGCTCTTTTAGTTCTCTAAAAATGCATTAGAAAGTAAGGTGTCTCGACGACAACTTTCATAGTCAAATCTAGCAAAAACATTTAAAGGATGTGAGATCAAGTCAAGTTTGAACACGAAAATACCACTGCACAATTTCAAATTAAATTGCCGCAATCACGGCTGCTACGGCAGAGAACTGAAACCAAGTTTACTGGTCGTGACGTCGGATAGGCGCCCTCTCATTTTTCCATACCATCGTTTTTTATCATCCTTTTTGCAAAACACGTTTAGTATCAAACCATACTGGTTTTGGGACCCTTTTGATTGAAAATAACACTCTAGCTTCTGATAACACGGCCTTGCACAGTCAAAAGTACTTGATACTGCTTCTTTGAAGTGGAATACAGTAAGTACCATTCGATAACGAGCACAGAAAGATGTAGAACAAGCACTAATCGAATTTGTTTATTAGGTTTCGATAGTTTTTTTTTGCCTGTTTGACGTGGGTGCTGCTGCCATCACTTCTCTGCTATATCTGCTGTCTGCTTCTTTGGTTTATTATGTCTGGTAGCGGCTTCTTGGTCCCTATCTCGGGTAGTTGTTTCGTTAATCTGTCTGGTCTCTGGTGCCACTCGTTCTTCGGTTTTTCTACGCTGTTGTTGTTACTGCTAGTATTGCTGCTGGTGTTGCTGCTGGTGTTGCTTCTGATCTTGCTGATGGTCTTACTGGTGGTGTTGCTTTTGGTGTTGCTGCTGCTGCTAATACAGTCTTTTCTGGTCTACTGTCTCTGGTGCATGCTCGTTCTGTGGTGTCGCTCGTTCCTCGGTTTTTTTTACGGTGCTGGTGTTACTGCTGCTGCTGCTGCTAATATGGTCTTCCCTGATCTACTGTGTTTGGTGCATGCTCATTGTCTGGTCTACCTCTGGTGATTGTGTATCCTCTGGTCTATCTGTGGCTGTGGTAAGTCGTAAGTATCTTATTTCTTCTGGTAGCAATGATATAAAACTTCTTTGAACGCTTATATTATTGCTTCCTTTCTCGTGATAATGCATTCATGATGTTTGCCTTGTTGCGCTTTTTTCTTCTTCTTTTTCTTTTGTTGGTAGTGTTTCCTCTGTAGCTTTACATGAAACAGCATTAGTCATTATGTTGTAGCGCAAACTTATAATACCACTGTTGCTTTTGCAGTTGTGCGTATGTGTGTCATGTTGCTTTACATCCGACTATTACTACCATGCACGTTGCTCATGCATGCATTTTTCTTGCAACAGCAACGAGCTTTTTTAAGCATCTTTGATGTTGTGTTTGTTATGCTTTTCTTTGACTCGCTTCGTGTGAGTGTCTCTTTTTTGCCTACATACTACTATACACTTATAGTATTATGTTCTTTTCTTCTTTCATTATTATTTTTATGTTTCTTTTGAAGCATACCTTTTTTTACGTTGTGTGGATATGCCTATCATTGAAGCTCAACAAGACTTTATCCGAGGCTAGGAGGTAGATAGGCCGCCTTCACTTGGTTATCACTACTTACTTTAGTGATGATTGAGAGTCTCAACGCCAGAATCTAAAGCTAGGTGGTGTAAGTAAGGCATGCTCTAGCACCTGAGGGAAATTTGATGATAGTAACAGCTATATTGCTATATATAGCGGAGCTTAAAATTTTGCCTCACATCAAAACAGGGGGAAACCCTCGCAAAATTTTTTTTAGGTCAACGGAGTTTTCAAGCGATTTGATTGGCTCGGGGTTGGAAAAGAAAAGGTCTACAACTAGTTGATTTTCTGTTGATCTGCCGTTTAACATTATTTTGTCTTTTGTAAAAATAAAAGCGTAATCAAATGGAAACAATTTAAATCCTTCTTTGATCAAGAGTATTATAAGGTGCAATCATTTGATCTTGCATTTATTATGCGCTATGATGTGCTGATATGAAGGCTCTAGCATCAATGTAGCGATTAGAAATGATATTCCTTTTTTGTGATTGTGCAGCACAACTTTAAATCTTTGCTGCACCACAACGAAGCAAGCTTAAGGCATCACGAAGTGATTTTCAATGCAACAACGTTTTCGAACATCTGATCCATTGTCTATTACTCATGGTCACTTGTAATTAACAAAGCCTTGTATGATTGAAGCTCGTTACACAAAATTCGTTTTATCTACTTGAAAAAGCTCTAATTCTCACCACCGATTCATCCAATCTAGAATCTAATTATTATGCCACCTTTGTTTGTCCGCGAGGGACTGGCCACAGGAATACACTATTATTGTAAAAGCTCTGGCATCAATGTTTTAAAATTCAATTTGGAATGACCTCAACTTGAAAACCAAAAATCGCCTCAACATATTATGTTGTAAATGGTTATGTGAGAGATAATTCTGATGAAAATACGTGGTGAGAATGCATATAGGTTTATTTCAGTCAAAATCAGTCGAGAAAAATCAAGGATGAAGGATGAATTTCTATTTTTATTTATATATATATATATATAGTTTACGAATTGCTTACATGGTCATCTAGAATGATGTTCTCATGTTAAATTATAGTATCAATCTGCACTTGTGCTAAATGATAATTGTTGTTATTTTGAATATAGATGATCAATCTAAATATCTTCAGTTTCTCTTGGGAACAATAATTACATATGCTTCTTATTTCCTATCGTTTGACATATGAAGAATAGATCACTGAAGCTTAGTTTAAGTAAACATCATGGTAATCATTTACATGTTGATAAAATCTATTTACGTATGCTCCATATGTGCATAGCTTATTATTGTATTCAAACGACAATATTTGTGATTCAGGTACAGTTACATGTGTGAATACAACATATCATTTTCAATAGCAACCATTGTTTTCTGTTCATAGTAAGTTGTACAGAAGTAAAATGCGTATCAAATAATATTACTCTTGATAGCTATCTCACTCGATATATTCAGAGAAACCTATTTTTCAGATGTTTTGAGGGTTATAAAAGGAAAACATGTACTACATCTGTACCAATCTGCCTTTACATTATTCAGCGTGTAGACTCAAGAATTACTTATCGTCTGAGGTATTACTTGAAGCTGCAACATCAGTTCGCATGGATCAGCATTTCCGCATAGTCAGCCAGAATCAAGTTCGAAAGGATGTGGTTCAGAACTTGGTTTTTGCCAATGGAGATAGGATTGCATTAGGTTTAAATAGTACTCAAATCTTTAGTCGCAAAGCAACAAGTATATTTAGGATACAATTCAGCACAAAAATACAGCTTTCATGTTTGATGGGATATTGTTATTAAGATTCAAGAAAGGTTTGGCGCATTCAACCCAGTCTAGGAACAAGAGATGTGGTGATTATTACCTCAAAAACAAACAAAGTGAACGAATCGTTTAAAGCTTTACTGCTATAAACCTACACTTTAAAGTTTGAAGAGCAGATGTACTCTGTGCAAATAGCTTTGCAAATGTTTAGGAACAGTGATCACTTGATACCATTCTGCCTGTAATTTTTGACGCAAAAGCTACACCAGCTGGTGAAAAAAGGACACCAACTGTGTTTGTGCGAGGATCATGGCTATTTTACGCAAATCGCATTAACGCCTTTTAGTAAAGCATAGGCAGTGGCAGGAAAGATGGCGATGTTATAGTAAGAAGGATAGTATTACGCCGATCCACAAGACGACCAAATTAGAGCTTTGCCCGAGCAATGGTTGCACAACAGCTTCCATTCGAGTAACCAGAATCCAGCCAAATCATCATGATCCTTCTGTTCCATCACCTTTGTGTGCAGCATATATATAAAGGCGATTTTTTTTTCGGTTTCATTTCATCTTTCTTTTTCTTTTCTCACACGCATACATCTCTTTAATACCCAATAATCATACAACATGTCTGACGTTCAACATAACAATATGGGACCTGTTCGTCCTGCTGATGATGAAGCCAAAGCTGTAAGTTTTTTCAAGGAAAAACGGAAACCAAGATAGAATATAGAGAATATTAACACGGCCCTACATGTAAGGTCTTTCATGAAGTCAAGCAAGCTGTAGTTGATAAAGTAAGTTTAGAATGACTGAGCGAGTGATGGGACGTGCCTGAGTATTGATCCATCTTTTGCCTTGATTTTTATGTGAAACAGCTTCATGAGGTAAGTTTGAAAATACAGAATGGAAAAAAGAGGTTATAACATTGCTCATGTTTCCTAGCTCAAGCACAATGATAATGTTCATGATCTCCATTTGTTGGATGATCTGAAGGTTATTGATACCTACAAGCTTGTTGAGTATGCTACTGAAGAAGTTGCCTATGGTATCAACTACTTTGGCAAGATTGAGATTGATGATGACAAGTACATCCATGTCAGGTAAGCTATTGTCACGTAGGTGGGTTGGCGTGTGTAGTATAAAGACCAACATGTTGGACGTAACTTTTAGATGCCACAAGTCCAATGACAACGAGATTGATTTTTACTCCATTCTTACCGACGGAACCGCTATTTGGTCTCGTGAAGAACCTCTCAAATACTTTATTGATTAAATCGCAATAATAAACAATTGTTGAATTAGGAATTTAATTGTTCCCATTCCAAATCATTATTCTAACAGCTATACTTATTGTCACGACATGTGGGTAAGAAAGATGGTTCCCCGGGTTTGTGGAAAGGATGCTACTCTGGATATTGTGGACAGGAAAAAGAACTCAGTGTGTATTAGGTAATCAACGCTAAATCAATTTACACTGATCAAGACCGAAACCAACTGGTTGTTTACAAGAGATACCAACAATCCAAATAAACTTCTATCTGATCTCGCATTTTATATAAACTTGTGTACAAATCGATAAGCCGTATGCCATGTTGTACACGCAAGAGGGACTAGAAGCATTAGGAGGCGAGGAGTCAGACAAAAGGAGGCGAGAATACTACAAGAGCGAAAGAGGCTGGAAGAACCGTGGCCGAGCCAATAGAATAAAATCCTTTTTTATTGTTTTTGGCCTCTTTCTTTCCTTCCCTTTTCATTATCATATACATACTGTTATATGTAAAAAAAAAAAAAAAAAAAAAAAAAAAGAACAACAACAACAACAAAAAAGAGTATTCAATTTTCTGTTTTTTCTTTTCTTTTCTTCTTGTCTATATATATGTATATACATACATATATATATATATATATATATATACTATCATTCATCATTCCTCCAACTGTGTGTATTTTACATGTTTTAATTACTCTTTACTATTGACAAAAAAAAAGTATAGTGTATTTGTGAGTTGCTCTTCATGTGTGTTGGTAGAAAACTAACAGCTCCTAGTAGAAAATTAAATGCCTTCAAATACAAGCTTAAATCATCGACATCAACCATCCAATCTATCATTTTCATCTGCCTCCTCTTCATCCTCATCCACACGACCCGCTTTACCACAAATCCTATCCAATTCCGCTTCGAATGCCGTAAACTTTTCAAGAAGTACAACACCTACCTCCAGAAGGGTCAGATCGCATTGGTTCACTCATTTCGTACTGAATTGGCGTAGAAGCTCAAGGCAATCCAAGCTGCTGCTGGGATGCTCCATGACATTGGTGGGCATGCAAGTCATTGCCAGTATGGTGGTGCTGTTGTTCTCTTGGGAAATGTATTGCGATAAGCCCTTGCGAGTGTTCGTCACCGTCTACATTGTACGTCTTGTTTTAACTGCTCCAATTACCATCTATCTGCATTTAGCACCTCGTCGCAGGCCGACCAGCACCATTATATCACCTCGATCAAGTGCAAGAGCAGAATTAAGTGAAGCATACGCTATGAGCGAACGTAATCGACCTGTATCATTTCCACCTCCTATATTACCTACATCCACAAATCGAAACCATTATCCTGCTTTTCTTACGCCAGCACAACAGGCACCACAGCCATCGTCCACAGCACCGCATCCATTACAGGCGACAGACACGCTGGATGATAACTTGTTGAAGGCATGGATTGATAGAGCAAAATCAGCGCTGGATCTATTTGCAGTGTTATGGTTTATCATTGGCAATTACATGCTATTCACCTCGTCCACTTGCTCAGACACAGCACAACCACTGTATTACTTGTCGCTTGGATTGATTGTGTATGGTTACCTGATACTATCTGTACCCATCTTTTTGTGCACCTCTGTGATCTTTTGTTTGCCCTGTGTATTGGTGGGTATGCGATTATTACATGTGGATGATGGTGTTTATATGGGCGGTGCCACCTCTGAAGAAATAGCATCGATACCAGTTTACCAATTCAAATCGACTGTAGGCTCCACAGAGACATCCAACCACATCAAACTCGTCCATCCCTCCATGACTACTACTACAACAGCACCACTGACAACGACTCTGTCCACTATCACAGCCACTGCAACTACCTTGAATGATACCCAAATTACCATTGATCTCAGCAAATCAGAGCATCGTCAGCAACAACATCAAAAGCAAAAGCCTGGCTTGTTTGATAAATTATGGCTGTATTTAGGCTTGATTGATCCACCGTCGGAAATAGAACCAGAGCATGATATACTGGAAATACCAGATGTGCAAGATCAAGTATGCGTGATTTGTCTATCGACATATGAAGATGGAGATATTCTATGTAGACTATGGTAAGTCTCAGTGTGTACTGCTCGTCATGACTGTGGCCAGTTTGACTAAAGGGAATTACATCAGGTGCAAACATCATTTTCACAAAGCGTGTGTGCATGAATGGTTAGCATTGAATTTTAGATGTCCAATGTGTAAGCAAGATTCAAGAGGAAAAGATGTCTTGATGGATATTTGATCTCTGTCTCTGTCTGCTTGTCTGTGTATTATTACTACTCTTTACTCATATTTATATATTTATTCCATATTTATTTTTTTATACTAAACAGTTCCAATTAATTTCCTCGTTACCATGCTCCTTTAGATACGCATTGGCTTTTGAAAAGTGTTTGCATTCAAAGAAACCCCTATGAGCTGATAAAGGTGAAGGATGGACGCTGGTAAGAACGTGATGTTTCTACAATACACGCATATGGTGAGTATACGTATTCTTGAAATCCCATTTCTGTATAACACTTCTTACCAATTTGTTGATACGAGCGCCCTTCTTTTGAGCATGAGATCCCCACAGCATGAACACAATGTTGGCCTTCTTTTCATTGAGATATTTGATGATGGCGTCTGTGAACTGCTCCCAGCCTTGGTTGGCATGACTACCTGCTTTATGTGCCTCCACACTCAAGCTTGTATTCAGCATCAAAACACCTTGTTTAGCCCATTCTTCCAAATAACCGTGATTAGGTGTCTTGAAGTCTTTGTATTCCATGGCAAGTGCCTTGTACATGTTGACAAGTGAGGGTGGCACTTTGACGCCTTTGACTACAGAGAAACAGAGACCGTGTGCTTGATTGAAGTTGTGATAAGGATCTTGTCCGAGAATGACAACCTTGACTTTTGAGGGAGGTGTATAATTTGACCAACTGTAGATTTGATTCACTATGGAGTTCATTGTCAGTGGATTTGATTGTTTCGGGTGGGACTGAACACACACTTACAAGGTGGGAATATCGTCTTTTTGGCTGCCAATTCGGCTTTCAGGTATCTTTTTAGTTTCAAGAAGTAAGGCTTGGTCATTTCAGGTGCGAGTACTCTGAGCCATTCATAATTCATAGTAGTGATCTCGAGATCAAGCAATTCCAGTGTTTCTTGATCAGCCCCTTTGAACAAATCCTTGGGATCTCCCTTCTTTGTGGTGGTTGCAGGTACATCATCCAAAGTCTCTGTGTTGTTCTCGACGCCATCTACTACTTTAGGTGCTCTAATGACAGGCGCAGTTGCAACAGGCTTAAACATGGATAGCAAGGTGGTTTGTTTCTTGTTGGGTTTAGTAGGTGCTTCGTTTTCTCTGCTTCTCTTCATTTTTTTTTTTTTTTTTTATTTGCTGGATAAAGTGTCAATCAAAAAAAAAAAAAAAAAAAGAGACGCACATACGCGATTTCAAATGATAAAAAAGTTTGGGCGCCTTGATTGTGTGTGTAGGATAGTAAAACAACCTTATGCCCATTATTGCAAGCCTCCACTGTGTACCATGATCTGGCGTTCTCCAAATTTGTGTATTTGCATGAGCAGGAATACCAGTATCAATGTCAGGCAAAAAAAATTCAGTATATTTATTCAAGAGGTAGCAGCAGTGGAGGATGAGGCTACAACTGGCCTATTCTCCTTATCATTACGTCCACGCTTACGACTCATTTCCTGTCTGTACGGTGTGGTTCTTTCGACCACAGAGGTGCCGTCCTTGAATCTTGTTTTGAATAAGACATTGGCATTATTAAACATACCATCCTTCAGTGAAACCACCAAGAATTGAGACCCTTTGAATCTTGTACGCAATAATGAACCAATGTTTTGGGTATGTGATAAATCAAGGGCAGCATCCACTTCATCTAGAATGTACATGGGCGCTGGTTTGAATTGAAGCAGGGACAGAATCAATGATAAAGCGATCAAAGATCTGTATACAGTTGTTTAGTAAAGCTTCAATCGTCATCATACCAAGTCTTACCTTTGACCACCACTCAGCTCTGTTAAACTTTGTTTCCATACACCACCTAAACACACTTTGACCTCCAATCCATCTGAAATCAGCTTTCCTTCAGGTGCTTGTAATTTACACGTGTTCCCGTCCAGCAAATCACCAAAGATTTCAGCAAAATCCTTGTTGACTTTATGGTATGTCTTTTCCAAAGCCTCCATCTTGTAGTTTTCAAGTGTCACAATGGTGTCTTCAATCTTCTGCTTGTCTTTTTGGACAGTCGACAGCATTTCCTTTAATGAGGCTTCCTTCTTTTCAACGCTATGTGGGGATGTCTGTCAGTATGTGTTTCTGTGCCAACTACTTGCGTATAGCTTACTTGTCAATCATATTCATCACACGCACATTGATCTGTTTGCGCATCTTTTCATGGTTTGAGCTCAATTGCTGCAGTTGCTTTCGCACGTCCACTAAGCTGATGTTATTGAAATCATACGCAGAACCAGGCTGGCCAAACAATCTAGTGCAACAAGCATCGTCAAAAGACAAGCATACACACACACACCAACTAACCATAACTTACTGCTTCTCATCTGCAATCCATTCATTTTGGGCTTCCAAATCACGCACTGTTTGTTCAGAAGTTTGCTTTTCCTTTTGAAATCGTTCGTTTTCATGCGTAATCTTTTGCACTTTGAGGTTGAGCTCTACGAGCTCTGCGGCTTTGCGGTCATAAATTGTACACAAGTCGTTGAATTCTTCATTGTGTGCATTCAAGATTCTGTTTTCAGTCTCTAAGGCCATGTTGGCGTCTTCCAAGGCTCGGTTGATCTCTGCCATTTCTTTGGTCATGTCAGCAATGAAGGTCTTGTACTCTTCAATGGCATCACGCACTTTCTGCATCTCCTCGTCGCAGCTGACAATATCGGCTTCCATCTGCTCAATCTCCAACTCGAACGTCTGCACTGCACGTTGCATGTCATTGAGTTTGATGCCACTCTTTTTCAGCTGATGCTTCAGCTTATCTACTCGCACATTCATTTCATCCAACTTGGTGTCCTTGTTGTTATTGAAATCAGCCATCTCAGTCTCAATGCGGGTACACTCCTCAATAGCACGTTCCTTGTCCTGCTGAGCCTTGTGCATCAACTCTTGCTGCTGAGTGATTTGCTCCTTCAAGGTCTCTACTCGCGCAGCCAACTGAGCATGTGTGCTTTTACTCATACGTTGTTCCAGCAAGGCAAACTCATGCGACTTGAGATCAAGGCGTTGTTTGCACTTCTTGTAATCAGCGATAGCACTCTGCGAAGCTCGGATTTCTTCCTCCAACGAGTTGAGTATCTCGGTGTGATGGTCAATCTCTTGATTTACACGGTTCAGTTCTTGCACCTTAACCAAGATACCTGCAGAATTAGGTTTGGAGCCACCAGACAGCGTACCAAAGGGGTCATAGACATCACCGTCTAAGGTGACTGATTTGACGCGAACATGCTTGTTGAATGTCACATCCTTGGCTGTTTGCGCATCATCACAGATAAACGTGCTGCCAAAAATCCACTCCATGGCTTGATATACCTCCTTTTCGTAACCCACCAGGCTCAATGCCAAATGCACTTTTCCAGGCGCAATGTCTTGAGCTGCTTCTATTTTGTGGTCGGGTATGATTTGCCCCTGAATCTTGTTCAGCGGAATCAAGGTCCAGCGACGCTTTAATCTGCCACCATCCAGCAACTGTGCACCGACCTTTTCGTTCTCGACCACCACGTTGTACAATTTGCCACCAGCACAGATCTCCAGCGCTGTGGATGCCTCAAAATGCTTTTCGTCCAAGGCGATGAGCTCTGCTACAAGACCCTTGACTTGAGATCGATCAAAATCAGGCGTGGGATTGGAGTATTGAAAGTTGAGACTGGACAGGTTTCTGGTCAGTGCTTCCCTTTCATCGTACAGTTCATTGAGTTTATCTCGTGTTCCGTTCTTTCTGCGCAAAAGGTCGTTCTCAATATCTGGGTTCCAGTGTAATGCGTTCAGTTGGTTCTGGATCTCTGTGATTTCCACCTTCTTTCTCTCTAATGCTACAACTGAGCCCTGGCTTTCAGCTAACGCCTTGACAGCCTGAGGCTCCTTTTCTCTCAGCTCGTTCTGCAAATGTCGAATTTTGAGTGATGCCTGTTCCTCGGTGGTAGATGCTTGGTTGGCTGCGTTTTTGGATTGCTGCAATTGCTCCATGTAGCCATTTTCATGTCCTTCCTCTGCAGAAACACCGGTGGTCAATGTCTGGATCAATTCATCCGTGTTCTTCATCTCGGCTGTCTTTTCATCATGTCCCTTTTTGAAGGCGGCATATTCTTGATTGATTCTTTCGAAAGCGTGCTTCTTTTCCGCCAGATTGCGTGTTGACTCTCCCTTTTGAGTGGCCAGCAAGGACAAGGATCGCTGTTCGTCTGTAGTGGAGGACTCGAGCAGGTCTTTTTTGGTCTTGAGTCTGACGAGTTGTGTAGTGTATTCCTTGATTTTGGCCTCTAAATCTCTTATTTTTCCAGAACTGGCCGAGTTCTTCTTCATCTTTTCAGACACTGCTTTCTTTTGGCAGTCTATGCGCTTAATTTCCTCTTCAATAGCTTGCGCCTGGGCCCTGAGTTCATTGATCTTGTTGAATCTGGCCTCATTGTCTGCCCCTGACTTGTTGAGCTTCTCCTCGTGCTTCTTGTATTCGTATGAGATTACCAATCGATTCAATCGCTCCATTTCAGCCTCGTTCTTTTGAAAATCCAGGTACACTCGCTTCTCTGCACGCAGATGATCCAGTTTGGGAATGATGTCTTCTAGTAAGAGTGTGTTGATCTCCTCGACTTTGCGCTCTTTCTTGGCCATGGTAGCAATAGCTTTGGTTTTGCGGTCCTCAAACATTTTGGTGCCTGCAGCTTCCTCTACCATGCTCAGCACTTCAGTAGGCTTCATGTTGAGTACTTTGGTGATGCGGCCCTGCATGATCAAGAAATGAGGATTGTTGATGTTGAGCTGCACTGATTGAAAGAGGTTTTGTACTGTTTGTTGTTGCGCATTATGGCCATTGACAATGTACTTAGTTCTACCACCCATCAAGACCTACACGCACAGTGTGTCAGGATACAAGTGATATATTAATCAGTGCGCACACGCTTACCTGTCTTGTCACTGTGATTTGCTTGTAAGCTTCAAAACCAACTGGACTTCGCTCTCTGTCTTCATTGTTGAATACAATGGTCACTGAGGCCTTTGTTACTCCTGCTTGACCACGTTTGTAGATCAAGTCTTGCAAATTACTGGCTCTCACCTATAATAAACAAAGAGTCAGTTCATTGTATTCTGAATGGCATTCTACGCTAGTTTTACCTGAGACAAGTTGGTGATACCCAATACAAAGCAAATGGCATCTAGAATGTTGGATTTACCAGTACCATTGAGACCAGTGATGGCATTGAACTCGGGATCCCAGCCTGTAATTTGTGTTCTCGATACATAAGATTTGAACCCTTCAATAAGTAACTCCTCCAGATACATGATTCTTTCTACTGAAATAAAAGCCTAATTGATTGATTGTTAAATTGAATTGTTTATTCCATCCTTTCGCGGCGGTCACAACGCGTGTGCCTGTTTTAGTAGGTAGATTAGGCGTCAATGCCGCTTTAAATGTTGGACAATATGTAGTCCAGCTAAAGCGTGCTCACCTATAAGCCAGTATTGGAATGGCATCTAGTCTTGATATATCGATGCTAGCATTGAAATGTCTTGAGAGTGACCTAATATTTGCATAAGTATTTTGATGGACAATGAACATCAACATCGAGGTGAATGATCCAGGCATCTGGAAATGATATGCCACCAAATGCATGTCATCAGCATGCTCTACAAATACTGTAAGAGGGAAGAGCAGGTACAGAGTGTGGCTACATTGCATACATTTACTGGAATTTCGCAACACCGAGGCATTTGTTCCTGTGGCATTGATACTCACAATGGCATCTGAGAAAACCTTCAGAGGTCAATGAGCGAGATCAATGATACCGTTGCCTGCCCTGCATAAGGATGATCATCTATGGCAAAATGAAAAAGGCTCATTGACACTGACTTAGACGCACTGGACAATTAACACATGGATAGTATATGTATATAAAGTATATGCTTACACATCTCCAATTTTGCAAAACCTCTTCTCACCTGCGACCCTTCTCTACCATCGCTTATCGCTTTCCTTTTTCTCTATACAACTCTCCTTTTGTGCTTACCTAATCTCATCATGGATATTTTGCGGGCTCTTTTCCTCAGCAACAGCAACAAAGAGAACACCAGCGCTGTTGAGCCTATCAAAACCACCGCAGATCAAAGCATTGAGTTCATGTCCAAGCTCGATTTGCGTATTTTGAGCTGGGAGTTGCGCATCAATTACCACAAGAATAAAGAAACAGCTTCAGCCTTGCCTTTACCGATCCAGAAATGGCTCAAGCAACAACAAGAGCAATTTCCTCATGCTGACTGGATAATAAATCAAGTAGAAAAGTTGATCCTGGATGAAATCAAGGACTCACCAGCCGCCATTAAAGAAATTGTCAGCAAGGCAGCAGATCAGAGGAAGAGAGATCAGCCAGCAGCAAAAGCACCAACTCAGGCCAAAGTGCCAAAAGATGCTGATTCTATTGATCGCTGTCCTCAGGTTAAACCTGTACGAGGTTGTCCTCCTGGAAACACGTATCCTCTGGCTCATAATGAAAGGAATCCTTTCCACAACTTTGCCAATCTGCAATTCAATAAGAAGAAGATCTTGGGGGTATTTGGTATGGAGTGTGATGCTTCTCCTAATGACTCAGGTTCAAGCTCTGAAGAGGAAAATCGTACTCCTTCCAATGGGTTTCATGATATGCCTCGAGATTGGAATGAGGTGATTATCAAGGAAGAAGAAGAAGTAAATGTCCCTGCTGTCCACAATGCTATTGCTCAGTTGATTTCTCCTTTGCCTCAAGCTGGTGTCCCTGTTAGTACTGCTGCTGCTGTCATGGCTCATCCTCAGCCTCAAGAGATGATGGTTGCTCCTGCCAATATTCACTATGTTGCTGCTAATGGCCAAAATCCTGCTCAAGTGGTCAACAACAATGGCAATATCTGGCAACCTTTGCATGGCGTTCCTGCTTGGCAACTAAATCAACAACATACACCCTTGATCTATACGCCTTGTATTCAACAGCAACAACCTCAACAAGAGCTTTTCCCTGGTCCAACTGGCGAAGGTTTCCGTGTTATTGGTGGACATCCTCCTCAACATCAACAGTACCAACAGCAGCAAGGACAATACATCAATCCACAGGGTTTTCTGCCATACCAATATGAACATGGACCTCAACACTACCAACCTGTTGCTGCCAATCGTCACCGTCAAGAAACAGAACAAGAAATGAGAAAACGTCTTCAAAAGTTCTATAACGGTTATTATAAAAGACACTATGAAAACCAGATGAAAGCATACCAACGCCAATGTCAACAACAACAGCAAGCACAATATCAGCCTCAGCAAGCAATGTCTCAGCAGCAACAACCTCCAGCTCCACGACGTCCTCAACCTCTAGTAGAGCAACGACAGCAGCACCAAGAAGCAGCGCAAGGAAATACACCGTATGTATCTGCACAAGTAATTGATATGGGTGGAGCTGAATACGCCAATGTAAGCATTCATCAAGTCGACCGTCTTCCTGATAACTGGTTCGCAAGTTACCAGACTGCATTTGGCGACTTCTGCAATGATCTTATGCCTCGCCTTGGTAATAAATTTGTCTTGGGTGCCTCTTCAGCAAAGATTGAATGTATCAATGCAATTGGTAGTGGCGTCAATGGTGATATTCATGTGGTCCAGTACCTTGAAGAGCCTCCAGCTTCTGCTCCAAAGCCTATTCAATATGTCATGAAGAAGGTCAGATTTGCAAATTATGTGCAGTGCAAAGAAACCCATGTGATTGGTAAGAAGATGGCTTTGCATTTGGGCGCAGAAGAAGAGGTGTTTGGCTTAACTTTAGACCATCCCAACTTGATGAAGCTTCATCAAGTCTTTTTGAATCAAGACGACCTAAATCTGGAGATCATCATGCCTCGTATGACAGCTAGTTTGAGCAAACTGGGTTCAGTGTTGCGCCAAGAAAATGCTTTTCCATATGAAGAGAAGGTTGTATGGTATATCATGCATGAGGTAATAACCATACAGTGTATTCAAAGCTTATATGGCTAGAATGTTCAACTCATCATTTTATTGTGTATAGTTTTTGCAAGGTTTGGCCTATTTGCACGGAAATGGCCGTTTCCATGGTGATATCAAGCCTGCTAATATCCTCGTGACCGAAACTGGTGAAATCAAGTTGACTGATTTTGGGCTCTGTGGGCGAATAGACGAAGTTTGCCACCATCTTCGTGGAACACCTTTGGTAGATTTTTACTACTCATCTATTCTCAAACTAGTTTACTGACACCTTTTGTTGCTTTACAGTATCTTGCTCCTGAAGTAGCTGCTACTGAATTTGACAGCTATGCAAAATATGGCTACAAATCGGACATGTACTCTGCTGGTATCATGATGTACGAATTGGCAGTGGGTGATCCTTTATCTGAGGGTTGCCCCTTTGATTACGAAGGCCTTCATTCGCAACAGGGTTGGAAATGGCTAGCTTCAAGAGAACCTGTTATCACAAAAGATGTCTCTTCACAATACAAGGAATTGCTGACATTATTGCTTCATCGCGACCCTAATGAGCGTCCTTCGCCAATTTTCTTGCTGGAGAATACTGTGAGTTGAATGATATAAATCGAAAAAGCTTTTTTACTCATATGAAATTATAGGAATTCTTTAACGACTTTCGTTTTTTACAGAAAAAAGAGGTAGCAAAGTTGAAGTTTATCAATCTTATCAAGGTTTATGCATCTATCGAGGTGATGAACAAGGTTTAAACACATAGATGCTCTTGTTCCTTGATTTTCTCGATTTTTAATAAAGCTTGCTTACTTTTTTTTTTTCTCGTTGATCTTGTTTTAAACTTACATGTGCTGCTCGAAATTAACATCCTCTTCACTATATATACTGTAGAACATTCAAAACAAGTAGACAAACAAACCATATCCTTTCAAAATTTAAAGAATTGAGTACCGTACAAAGTGAGTAAAACTACCGGCGAGGCCGGCATTGGTGAGGGGATTTGGAGGAGGTGTTAAGCCCATCCACCAAGAAAATAACGTATTTAATTCAACATTTGGTAGCATTGATTTATGAGGCGGTTTTACCGTAACGAAGTGAAGGTAAAAAACCATAGCAACTAAGCATCTAACCCAACATTTGGTAATATTAATCTTAATGAGGGATTTACCGTAGCGAAGCGAAAGTGCAAAACCATGGTATTCAAGCAGCAAATTCGGTTTTTCATTGCCATTATTAATAAGCTTACCAAAAACATAACGCATCAAAATTTGCATGAATTAGCTTTACCAAAACCAATATGCCCTCTATTCAAATTAGAAATTGCACAAGCTGCAGAACTATTCTTCCAGAAGATATCAGCTACCAAAGATGCGATTTATGCTGTGTAAATAAAAGCTATAAAGCAAAAGCATAACCAAATTTGGCATCTTTCAAGCCTTCATATCTTAACATTTAGGCATTTCTGAGCCACCAGAATGACGCCAAACAATTGCACTTGAGTAGTAGTAACTTCCTGACACCTTTGCTCAACTTTTTGGGCCAAAAAAAAACACGGCCAAAAATCGACCAAAAATCATGAGGGGTACCTCATGGTACGAAGTCGATTTTCGATGATCACAAAAAAGTTGAGCAAAGATGTTAGTAAGTAAATGCTGGTTGAGAGCAATTATTTGGTACTATTTTGGCAGTCTAAAACAGAATCTATCACGAGAAATTGCTGGTCAAACGTATTCAAATTTCGCAGAGATTTGTGCATTTTTGATTAGTATAGGGTGTTGCAAATATGCTGTCTGCACCGGATATGAACTGTTTCCGTTTTTGCAGACGTAGAGCATCGTACTAGAGCCAAATCCACCGTTACATATCGTTTATAGAGGCTTTTGCATAACGTTAGATGGTCAAAACGTAATATTTCAGTATATCTTAGCAGAATAGTTTACAGTATTGCTTGAGATGCAGGTTATTATTATTATCTGATAGTATCATATGCCGCCTCACTCTCTCTTGCAGTAATTGCTAACATGCTACAATCTAAATTGGGATTGTTTCAAGACATCCTATCAAGATCAAATCAATCTTTACAAACGACATCAAAGCTAAATTAAGCGATAAACGCTCATTTATTTTCATAAGCAATAATTTGATGCAAACTATTGCTTTTTAAATTAGGTAAGTCTTGTACACTCAATGACAAAATAAAGGTTCAATGGATTCATGTAAAAAGCGAGGATGTGTATCATTAAAACTCAGGGGAATATAAATAGATGCAAGTTGTTTGAGGATTTCCTTTTTTCTTCTCTTTTCCATACCAACATCCATATCATGTCATATACAAAGAGTAAGTTTGGATTTGACAAGAGTCGCGTAAGCTCTGCTAACCATATTTGAACATTAGAATACACATTTGCACCTCTGCCATACACTGCTCGTGGTGAGTCTATCAAGCTTGAGACTGACCCCAAGGGCAAAACCTTTGCTTATACCAACGGTAAATCTGTCTTCATGAGAGACTTGGAGGTAAGTTGGCCAAGGCAACATGGCATGTGATATCCATGTTGAGCAGCGTATATTAGAACCCTTCTTTCGCCACTGAGTATGTTGGACACAAAGCTCAAACTACTGTCGCTCGTTACAGCCCTAGCGGATATTATATGGCTTCTGGAGGTAATGGGACAATATCTACACAATCATACTACCCACAGTGCTCAACTCAAGTCATTTGTTATAGATGCCCAAGGCAACGTCCGTATCTGGGATACTGTGAACGAGGAGCACATTTTGAAAAACGAGTGTCGTCCAATTTCTGGCAAGATTAAGGATATTGCTTGGGATAGTGAGAGCAAGCGTTTGATTGCAGTTGGTGAAGGCAAAGAAAGCTTCGGCCATGCCTTTTCTTTTGATTCCTTGTCCTCTGTAGGCGAGATTACAGGTCATTCTAAGGTGATCAACAGCGTCAGTATTCGCCAACAACGTCCATTCCGCGCCGTTACTGCTTCAGATGATATGACGGTAGCCTTCTTCAACGGCGTACCTTTCAAATACGCCAAAACCATCCGCGATCACACTCGTTTCGTTCATTCTGTTCAATTCTCTCCTAATGGCGACTTCTTTGCCAGTGCTGGTGCTGATGGAAAGATATTTTTGTATGACGGCAAGACGGGCGACAAGATTGACGAGTTGACTACCGCAGAGAATAGCCATAAGGGTAGTGTTTTCGCTCTTGCATGGTCTCCTGATAGTACCCAACTCTTGTCTTCTTCTGCTGATTGTACTGCCAAGATTTGGGATATAAATGGTAGAGCTGTGGTCAAGTAAGTAGCTATCTGTTGATGCTATGTAATGTCTTGGCTAACTCTAATCTTTATAGTACTTTTGATATCAACTCTGCTGTTTCTGCCGTTGACAATCAACAAGTGGGTAATTTGTGGAAGGGCGATTACTTGATCACTGCATCGTTATCTGGTGGATTCAGCTACTTGGACAAGAATAGCGGTAAGGTCTCTCGTCACATTGATGGTCATAGTAAGGCCATTACTGCTCTCACTGTTTCTGAAGACGATACCTTATTTACTGGTTCATATGATGGTCGCGTCTTTGGATGGAAGTATGGAGGCGAAGGAGACCATACAAAGGCTGAGCGTATTGAAGGTGAGGGTCATGGCAATCAAGTTACTTCTCTGGCTTTCAAGCAGAACGAGCTATTATCTGTTGCCATGGATGACACTGTACGTCAAGCATCAAACAACGATTTCAAATTCAGGTACCGAGATATGTAGGAAAGAGTCGAGATGAAAATCATGCTAAATATCTGTACTTATAGCGGAAAGATTGCTACTACTGGATCTCTTCCTTCTTCCATCACTGTTTCAGAGAACAAGACGACTGTTGTTGCTACCAACGAAACAGTTATTGTGTATGATGATAAACTCGAAAAGATCGGCCAGCTTGAAAAGCCTGGATTCACACCCTCTGTTGCTGACATTAGCCCTGATGGCAAGACTGTCTACGTTGGTGGTCAAGTAAGATCAACAAATAGGAGCAAGGCACCTGAAGAACAATTACTAAATACAAAATGTAGGACAACAAGGTTCGCGTATATGAATTGAGTGGTGGCAACTACACAGAGGCTGGAGAATTAAGCAAAAATCTTGGTAATATCACGGCTTTAGCAGTTCATCCCGAGGCAAACTTGATCGCTGTGGGCGACAGTGTTGGCAAGATCTTTATTTATGATACCGAATCAAAGGAAACTAAGATCCAGAGTTGGGTCTTCCATACCAGCCGTATCACATCATTAGACTGGTCCAAATGTGGTCAATTCTTAGTCAGTGGCAGCATTGATACCAACATTTATGTATGGAATCGTGACAAGCCCTTCAAGAAGGTGGCCATCAAGAATGCTCATGTTGATGCTGTCAACAGCGTTCACTTTTTAAATAATGCCAGTGGATTAAGCATAGCATCTGTAGGTCAAGATGCAGCTGTCCGTGTGTGGGATGTAGCATTCTAAATAAATTTTTAAAAGCCTTTTTGGTTGCGAATGTGACTAGAATAAGTGACTTTTTCGCTTCTTGGTTTAGGGGAAAATTTTTTTATTTTTGAGGAAGCAAGAAGTGCGCAACATCTGAAAACCCTCTCTTTTTTTGCTTCTCGAATTCAGTGCATTTAAATATCATGGCTGGTATCACTGTCAAGGACGTTAACTCTCACGGTACGATATCTTTTCTTTTCATCAATCAAATAGTTGCTTTAGAGACATGCAGAGACAAAAAAAGAAACAGAGCCATGCCATCATCCCAATACATTGTTTCGAAGAAATTTGAATATTCTCCACCATGACGGAAACACTAAGATGTTTGTGATAAATATCCCTAATGACACGATTTGTTACATGTGGACTTATACGAAAGCAAATGACATGATATTACGTTGGACTTCACAGTATATTTTGAATTGTAGATGTTGGGATGTTGGCTGTGGAAAGAGGAGATCTGGTGGCTTGGCTCGTTCTTTTTTTGCCTCTGTTTTCTGAAGCAATAAATACTCATCCACATGTGATACTAAACTCTATTGATTGTTATATAGCCTTCATCAAGGCTTACGCTGCCTACCTCAAGCGTACTGGTAAGCTCGAAGTCCCCAAGTGGGTCGATCTTGTCAAGACCGGTACCTTCAAGGAACTCGCTCCCTATGATCCCGATTGGTACTTTGTCCGTGCTGGTAAGTTATGCTGTTGATTGCTGACTGGAATCAATGTCTAAGCGTCTATACATAGCTTCCGTTGCTCGTCACATCTACATCCGCAAGTCTGTTGGTGTTGGTGCTTTGAACAAGGTTCACGGTGGTACTGTCAACCGTGGTTCTCGTCCCTCTCACCACGTCAACGCTTCCGGTTCCGTCAACCGTAAGGTCCTCCAATCTTTGGAAAAGATTGGTGTCTTGGAGAAGGATAAGAAGGGGTAAGTGGATCTATTGAACGAGTCAATCTGTGCGCAGTGATAGCTAACGTGCAATATTCTGTTATTAGTGGCCGTAAGATCACTCAAGATGGCCAAAGAGATTTGGATCGTATCGCCATGACCCTTGCTGAGGAGTCTGACGAGGAGTAAACTCTTATATTTGTTTTCTCGTATAAAATTTTCTTCTTTTTTTATCTCAGTCTAACTTTTACAAAAAAAGATGAAGAAATAAATCAAAGACATTTACATTAAAAAATATTATATTTGTTAATTTAAAGGTTGTTATGTGTTAGTATGTATGCTTGGAATGAATGTTTTGGTGCATTGTGCTTTTGACAGTTGACACATTGCAAAGTTGATCTGAGGAGAGATCCAGCTCAGGATCTTTGGCTGCCTCAATAGTGGCCAATTTTGATTCGAAACAAATACTCCAAAAAGTCATCAGCAAACTGTCAAACATATGACATTGGGAATGTCAGCAGTTCATTAATTAGGCATAGCAGTAGCTTCACTGATTTACACGTGAATTTAAGCGTATTATATTCAATGCATCTTGCATTTACAACTCATGGCTGCGAAGTGCAATGGGTCAATACACCTACACATGCTGTAGAAGCAGACAGTGCCAAATGCGAATCAAAAGCACCGTAGAATTACGCTCTGGCCATTTGAAACAGCGAAAATACCCTGTAAACTGAAAACTGCATAGAATGCCTTTAAAGAAGCCAAATGCGCTGCTAGTAAATTAAATAGCTCTTAATGCATCTTTTGATATCAATTTTGTATAACGTAAGCAAAGTTTTTGTAGTATATGAATAGATGAGATGTGAAACTGTCTCTTTTTTGACCTTGAATACAAGATTATTTTTACCAACCTAGCACGTAATGGTCCCAGCTTTTCTATAGATGAAACCTACAGCATCAGATAGCTAAGATGCTCATGTATAGCATATTTTTGGAGCGTAAATTTCTCAAGTACTTTCAGATAGTTATAACTGCCCAAAGCTGACCCTATCTGTCATAAAACACGTCGAAATACATAAAAATGTTTTGACGCGCTGGGATTGAAATCAATAGTCCATTGCTGCTGGTAGTAGCTGCGTAGGTTTATTCAGCTGTCAGAAAGAATCACTCTTGAGGATCACAATTGAAAACTAGACTGGACAATCATTTTTATTATAATATGAGGAAAAATGGAGCAAGTATTCTAAGCGAGTTGAAAGGGAATAAAAGGGAAAATTACAAATTAGGTGCATGAAGGAAAAAAAGGTGTATAAATATAAAATTAAATTGTAAAATTAAAGCTTAAAGACAGCTCTGTTTTTCTTTGGGGTTTCCTTGTTCTTCTTGATGTACTTGTTTCTGAGGAACCATAACAGGACAACACGCTCCCAGATGACGTTGATGAGACAGTTACCAAGAACAAAGCCCCATAACTGCCAACGGAAAGACTTGGGGAAGACATTGTGGCCAACAGGAGAGTTGTAGTCAGGGATATCCCAAGAAGGTTGGGGGTAACCGAGTTCAACCAATTTAGAGCTAGTACCACAATTGATACGGAAGATACAACTGTAAGGATTGGGATCAGCCAAGATGAGGAAACTGGTATGCACAAAGAAACAGCAGTAAAAAAAGACCAAGATGTAGTTTCTCCACCAAGAGCGTCTGAACACTGAACCAAAGTTGACGATAGCAGCACTGTTAAAGAATTGGAAAATGGCAACCAACGTGATGATGGCAGCTTCATAGTTGTCACCAATCAACCACCACTTGGCAGTATCGATGGAAGAACTATCAAATTCGTTACAGACGAACCAGTCTTGCTGGAACAGCCAAACAACACTGGTCACCATGAACCAAAAGTTGACGAAAATAACACCCAACAAGGAAGCAAGAGTATAAGGGCCCAAGGGCTTGGCAGTAGGTCTGGAAGAAGCCAACTTTTTGGCAGGCTGTGCTTGAGTGATAGCCAATGTCATGAGCGTAGTGATGAAACCGTCAATAGTGATCCATTGGGGTTGAGGAGCAATGACACTGAAATAGAACATCAACAGTTCCCACCACGACATGACATTACCGTACAAGATCATGAACTTGTAGTTGGAGAAACTGGTAGCCAGAGCAGAACGACCTTGTTTCAGGAGCTCGACACATTGCATAATAGAACGGTTGCTAGTGCTGAAGGGAGACACAATAGATGCTTCGGCTTCTGACAAGGCCAGACCAACATGAGCAGCACGAAGAGCACCACAATCATTACCGCCATCACCACACATGGCAGTGACACCCTTTTCCATATGAAGTTGAACACACATCACCTTGTCATTGGGAGTCATACGAGAGAACACACGAGTCATCAAGAGGTATTTGCGCATTCTGTCTTCCTTGATCAAGGCTTCAAATGCGCGACCAGTAATAGCAAGTTCCACACGCTTCTCATGTTCCTCACGAGGATCTTGGTCAATGATTTGATCTACATCGACTTGGTCTCCAGATTCAACATCATGCCAAACAACAGTACTATTCACAAGATCACCCAAGAGAATACGCTGATGAGGTTCAATCATACCGCACTGACGAGCGATAAAGATACCAGTCAAAGCAGTATCACCAGTAATCATCACGACACGGGTGTCGCCACCCTTCAATTCAGCAATCGCATCCGTAGTATCATGCTTCAACATGTTACGGAAGAGAACGAAACCAGCAAAACTGCAGTCTTGCTCGAGCTCATCACGCGTCATGGACTTGAGTTGTTCCATAGTAACATCTTGGCCCAAGACACCGATATTACGATGAGCCATGGACAATACATAACAACCTTCCTGAGCATACTTGGCAGCTTGTTGATCATAATCCACAGGGATGGAATCAGGATGAGAGAGGTACTTGACTCTCTCAAAAGAGCCCTTGAGGAAGACATGGACATGCTGCGTTTCGGGATCGAGCACAGCGACAGATTGAGAGGCACGAGCATGGACGAATTCAAAACGACGCACAACATGGACCAACTTCTTTTCACTGGTAGGCGTAGCAGAAGGCACAGCCAAAGTATCCAAATAAGCAGCTTCAGTGGGTTCTAACAAATCCCATTTCATAGCATTGAACGATTCAATATCGACAGGGTTACCAATGTATTGCTCCTTGACTTTGGTGACAGCATGACAGGTGGCAATGCCCATAGCCAAAATGGGCTCCATCTTGAGGGGATCTTCTTCACGATGACCAAAGGGGGCGATGACAGCAGAGGGAGCAGAGACAGAGCCATAGAATTCCAAACCTTCACGAGTAAGAGTACCCGTCTTATCGAAACAAAAGATGCGCACCTTACCAGCGAGATTGATACGAGGAAGATCAATACAGAGAATCTTCTTGCCTCTCAAGCGAGCAGCACAAACAGATTGGTTAATAGTGAAAGCAGCAGGAAGCAAAGGAGAGAAGATTTCAGAGATGATAAAGACACCATAGTACCAACTAGTAATGTTACCACGACCCATCAAATACAATGTTAGACAGAAGGCAACAAGACCCCACACCAACAGGATGCAAATGGCAACCTTCAAATGCTCATTAAAGATGAAAGAAACAGGAGATGGGAAGAGAATCTTGTGGATCAGCATACCCTTTTCAGAGGCAATACCAGTACGAAGTGTCAATGCGTACACACGGCGCTCTTCGTCAGTGGAAACAGCAGGAGTGGTTTGTTGGACAATAGTACCAGCAAACAAGGTGTTTGATTTACCAGAGCCATTCATCTCATAGGCATTGTCATCATTAGCAATAGCAAACTTACGAACAGGCATAGCCTCACCAGTGAGAGAAGACTCGTTGACAACAACAGTACCTGAGAGAACAACAGCATCACAAGGGATCAGGGTGTTTTCTTCGACTTCAAAGACATCGCCTGGAATCAAATCGGCACTGGAAGCGGTGGTCCACTGGCCATCACGTAACACAGTGACATCTGTAACATGTTCTGCCATTTCCTTAATACGGTGTTCTGCTCTGAGACGCAAAAAGACACGGATAAATGCAGCAACGAGAATAATACAGGTTTGCACAAGACCCATTTGATAGTATTGGAAGTAGTACCAGACCCACATACACATCATTTGGTAGAGATACAAAAAGGAGGAGAATCTACAGTAAATAAAGTGAGTAAGGTCTACTTTGAATCATCATGAGTAACATACTCTTGCAAGATGGCAACAGGAATGGAAGGGACATCCACCTTGATAATGTTGGCACCGAGAAAATCAGCCCTGCTCTTTGCCTCTTGGCTGGATACACCCTTTGACCAACCTTGGAGCTTTCTGTTGGTAGATCCCAGATCAAATTCGTAAGGTTCGAATCTTGATTTATCAGTATTGTAAACATATCGCATACATTGGTATTCAAAATAACGGAGCTTGTTTTCTGTCAGCTTGACGGGGCATGTAGAAACCAGGACATTCATTCTATTGGATATCGAGTATTGTTTAGCTGAACATGTCTTTTGCGTATACCTATCCTACACCACTTACCCCAAACGCTCGGTTACACGTCTTTCAAGGACTCTGAGCTTTGAAATCCATTTACTGCCATCAGCCAAAAAAATCAGCTCGTCCTGTTTGCGTTCCACTTGAACATAGGGACATTTATGAGGGTATGATTCGATTCTAAAGTAGTTGCGAATGGTCTTCTTGGTAAACATCATAACACAGAACCAAGCAGCGGCAATGTGCCAGACAGCAGTGAAAATCTTGGATGACACATCGCCCGACAAGAATACCGTCAAAGCACCATCACCCAAAGTGCCATCTATTTATCGTGCGACCAGAAGGATGTAATATTGTTAATAAGTCGGTACAGTGGTACAAAATCAAACTATAAAAAATTTTCTCTCGGTTTACTTACAATAATCACCAACCAAACAGCCCAAAAACACAAAGAATAATAAGGTTGTAATTACACAAGAGGCAAATCCAAACATGCCAAAGTAGTCATTGAGGAAACCGCGAAACTTCAATTTCTCGGATTCCTTGATAGAGTCAGATTCCACAGTGGAATTTGTGTATTTGCCCTCAGACTTCTCGTCGCTGTATGAAGCAGCAGCAGCAGCAGCTTTCTCGTTGTCCTTCTTTGCAACATCCAGTTTGTATTCCGCTTCATCAATCTGACTATTAACTCTAATCGCTTGTTCTTGATGAGATGTTGAGTTGGTAGCGTTGACAGTGTTGGAGCTAGCAGATTTAAGATGCGATGAAACAGCGCGGTGATATTTGGCTTCTCGAAGCGACTTGTAGATGGCCCAAAGAGCCAAAATAGCAGCTTCAGCACCCATCAATGCCCACACAGCAATCCACATGGGCTCAGTATAGGTGAATTTGGGCTCAATGACAGGACAAGAGAGCCAGAGAGAAGAGGTATTGAAATCACCCCAAGCACCAATGCTGGCACTTGAGATGTTTGCGTTTGCAGCACATGTGTTTTGGATTTGCACCACTTGATTGATGGGATCAAAATGAGAGATGTTGACGAGTTGGCCAGCAGCACAAGGGAAATATTGCACTGTATCGTCTCCACATTGACAAGCGTTAGCAATGTCAGCACATGATTGCTGACAAGTACCATCACCACAAAATGTTAAGCCTGTAGGACATGTAGCAGCCAATGCAGTAGGACACAAGTTTTGATTTGTGACGCAAATCATAGGACATGCTACATTGTCATGAGCAAACAAAGGGCATTGTTTACCATATCGATCATAGTCATTTGCTGTTTATCTCTGTCAGTACACTACGCAAATCAATCTCGATAGATACTCTCTCATGACTTACGGATTTCAAACAGGGGTATCGCAGTAACGCTCAATACAAATGTGGATAAACCACAAAGGATCTTGTTCAACTTCATGATCTATCGCCTTCTCTTTTTCTTCTTTAATCAGACAAGACAAAGAAGTTTCTCTTTTACACTGTAAAAAAAAAAAGGCTTGACAAAAAGATGAAAAATAAGAAGGAGGCTAAAAAAAGAAAAAAGGAATTCTTCTCCACTTTCACCACTTTAAACATCTCGAATAGATTCAAACCCACTTATTCCTTAATAACAATAGGTACCACATCGCGACATAACATCTGATTGGGTCCTTGCTCTGAAATCTATGGGTCAACGACCAATCGCTAATCTATCTGCATATGAAGATGGGCATGGACAGTGATCGTTTCATCTTGTGTTACTGCCATGAACTGATATAGTGCTTCACATGACTAGTTCCATTCCAAAGTAGATGTCGTCAGGCAATTCAATGTTGATCAAGAGAGGAATATTTAAAAAAAGTTGCTCTTTGTTGGTCATTTGGTCGGATTTAAGCTCGGATCAGTCATCTCAACATAGTTGCAAATATGTTTCTTCTTGACATGTTGGCGCTGAATCACAAAATTTCGATCTACCGATGTCTTTTTCCGCGCAACCATCAGACACAATGAGAGTACAGGCAAAGACTCTTCCAATATACAAATGCTTGTTACATCATTAAATTTGACTATTACCAAAACAGAGCAGAGAAATCATGGCAAGCGACAAAAAAAGACGTATGACAAATTGCAAATGTCTGGATCGGTTCCAAGAATATTTCCATCTCACGCCAAAGTCGCTACAGGTATCTCAATATCTGAGGTACATGGGTTTACCGCACAGACTCGCTTCAAGCGGTCCCTAACCTCCCGAAATATGCAGCTCTTCATTCAATTCCTGGTCTTTGTTCACACTTTCAGTGTAAAATACATGTTACTTGGTGATATTATTCGCACATCTCATAATATAACTTTGTTGGTTTGATTGACTGCGATGCCCACTCCTGTAAATTATTGGCTTTCATCCAGCATCTAGCTACCAACCTCAGGGCCTCCTGTCAGAACCCCTGGAATGAAAACTTGAAAATAGTTCGGCTGCAATTTCACAGGCAATATCACCTATTATTTAACAATATATGTCCACCCATTCTTCATTATTAGCTCTTCATTGTTGATCTAATATTGGAGCGAGCCATAATTTGATTAGGAACCACGCTATTGTACCTCCAAACAACAATTTCCTTCAATCTTAATTGAACAAACGATAGTGTTACTTAACCTACTGCTGAGTTAAGGGTTCCATCATCACCATAACGTAATAAATTTATAATCCCCAGACACTTTCAAAGCCTCAAAAAGGAAAATGGTTGATCTAACAAGCATTTTGATAGGCAAGCGTTATTAAATACAGGATGCAAGGAGAATAGCATGGCTAATGATATTACTATGTAATTTGTCACCTACTTTCCATACACTTCAAAAGCATCTATTACTGTATTGCCTTCATGATGGAAAGGGCATTGAAATTGCCAGTTAGGCCTACCAGCCAAAGTTAATTAAAACTTGGATTCTTCGTCTACTCAGATTGGACAAAGTTTGGTGGCTTTCGACTTGATAAAACTATTTTTACTAGATACGACTATATAAACGGTGATGATCACCCCATCCTTCCTTAAGCTTTCCCAAAGTACTTTTCAAGGCGCATCCAATGGTCCCAAGTAAGATAGATGTTTTGAATAAACTTATTGAGCAATTTATGAAAATATAAAAAGAGGTTTCTGGCCAAAATGTCGAAATTTTACATAGCAAGGTCCCACAAAGATGATTTCAGGGGCTACCTTGGATATATAGAAGCATTTTGATTCAAGATATACCATAGCAAAAGTCTTCATTATCAAGATCAAAAACGAGATCGTTCGATTTTTGATGAAAACCATGAGGGGTACCTCATAAGGTGGCCAAAATCGTTTTTTGGCGTTTTTTCGATCAATTGGTTGCAAGAAAAAAACGACCAAAACCTCAAATAATGCCCACCTCAAGAGTTGGGCGTTCTGCATAATTTTCTTCATTTTTTGAAAAAACAGTTACAAGTCTAGTGTAATAAGAGTGCGATGATTCTGTAAAAAAAATACATATCTACTAGGGAGGGGCGGATTGGTGTTACTATTTGTATGTCTTTAAACTTGGGCAATATTTATTAAAAAACATGAAAAATATTTTTGGGCGAGTAGTATTAGGATCAAGTGATGGATTTATTGTGATAAAAGTACTGTATATAATGAGAAGTAATGACAGATATTTTCATTACCGTTCAATGCTTGTCAAAAAAGAAGACTATCTATATATATGTGTGTTATACTAATGTTTCAATCATGCGGATTAAAACGTATGTAATGTGGATCATTACATCTAGCTGTTTCTTCTGTCACTGATTGCTCCTTCAATTTCTCCTCTCATCTCTTGATATACTCACGCTTCTTTCAAATTATAAGCAGATGGTGGCATAATAAATGTAATCAAAACAAGTTGTAGATTGATAAAAAGGAAAGGATATGAGACCACATTGACAGCAGCAGATCAAGGGTGGCCAATGTTGAAGGGCGTTCGGTTGGTGCTGTTTTTTAACCAGAACACGCCCAAAAACAACTTTGGCCGCCCTATCATGCTTTTTGGTCGAATTTTGGCCATGTTTTTTTGATCCCAAAAAGTTGAGCAAAGGTGTCAGAAAGCAACTGCCAGATGAGAGCAACCGTTTGGTGCTATTTTGACGATCTAAAACGGCCTTGAACGCAAGAAAATGCAGCTCAAATGCACTCAAATTTTGTTTATTAGGCACAATCTTGACTAAAAAGGGATAATATCTGTATGATACTTGCCTGTATATGAAGTAGCTTCGTGTATATGGATGTAGAGCATCACATAAGAATCAGATCCAAAGATAATATGAAGGGGTTTGATGTATAAGTGGATGGTCAGAATAAAAGCAGTAGCAGTATTTCGATAAGATACGCAAAGGCAATTGGTAGCGCGAGCAGCTGCTGCGCAGGCTGCTCCTCACCGAAGCGAAGCAAAGGTAGAGGGCCGCCTGAAGCATAAACACTCGTATCATATAACGTACAATCAGAGTCGTATAAAATTCAAAACATTGAGCAATGAACAAGGCTCAAAAAACCTTTGTTTGCATTTACAAACATGCCCGTGAGATTCTAAGTGAAGAATAAGAATCACAAGCCTAAAATCACGTCAACTATGATGCCCGCATTCAACTCAATCTTAAATGAAACTAAAAGTAATTGTTGGTAAAGATAGGCGTGCTCAGAGTCTGCCAACTGTCAACAAGATTGCAGCCATCACTCTCATCAATGAATATTCTAATACAAGTCTTAAAGATATCTCCATCACATACCGAAACAGTTTTTCAACTAGTGGCAATAGCTTTTTTTTCAAAAAACAAATAATGAAAGGCATGCTGCAAATCACGATTAGGAAGTTGCGATTACTCATATTATTTTGGTAGTAAGCCAGGCTGACTGGCTTTGTCTGATTCAAAAATGCCCAGCAAAATCAAAAGAAAGTATTCAGGTTGATCGACAGTTCTTTCAAATTTATGACCCTCATTTAATCAGCATCTCAAGCATCATTGTCATCATCAGAAGGGCGTTTGGATCAGCCGGCAGCAGCACAACCACCAAAACCCATTCAAACTCAGAAAATTTTTCTCTTCAAGATTGGACTAATCTCCCGTTTTTCGACTCCTTTAATCAATTTTGTGAGATTTGACTATATAAGTTGTGATGATCAGCCCGTACTTCCTAATATATTCTTGGGGTATTTTTCAAGGCGCTTCCAATGGTACCAAGTAAATTAGATGTTTTGAATGAGATTATTGAGCTATTCAAGAGATTTTAAAACCAGGTTTTTGGCAAAAATGTCGAGATTTTGCATACGAATGCCTCCCAAGTGTGGTTTCAGGAGTTGCTTTGAAGTTTAAGACACATTTTAATGTAATATATACCATAGTAAAAGTCTCCACTTTCAAGGTGAAAAACACGATCGCTTGATTTTTGATGAAAACCATGAGGTACACCTCATGGTTTTTGATCAATCTTTGGCCATATTTTTTGGTTCCCCAAAAAGTTGAGCAAAGGTGCCAGGACGTTACTACTGCTCAAGTGCAATTGTTTGGCGTCATTCCGGTGGCTCAAAAAGATCTACATGTCAAGATGTGAAGGCTTCAAAACTGTCAACTTTGGCTGTGCTTCATACATTTGCTTGTCAATAAGCATGTTCTTGTTTTGATACGAAGATGTAAAGACATTGTATGTGTTAATCTAGATTCAGAGCATGCTGTTACATCCAGGTATTCAGCTGGAAATATTAGGTTGAGTGGTACTGTTGTGTCGCTGTATCATAGCTCAATGATACAGCTTAAGATACGTTGGACATTTTAGATGCAATAGATAGTCTACATTTAGTACTTACTATACACGATAAATTAGCAATGTTATAAACAGTGACGTCGTTTAACGCATTCGGGAGGCTTTCATCAGAGTGACCCTTTTAACATACCAAGCAAACGAGGCAGCCAGCTCTTTGTCTGCTAAGATTGGATAGCGAACAAGAGAGCGACAAGCAACTTGATTCAAACTTCTTTTCAACATCAAGGGAATTTAACTTTTTCTTTTCCTGATACAACTGTGAGAAAGTAAAAGAGGAGAAGAAGCAAAACACATTTTCACCCTCTTCATCTTTTTTCCCTTGTAATCAGACATCATTCATTCATTCATTTGCATTAACAAGGATGGCTTCAGCAAACAGCAGCCTGAAGAAATATGGTAACACTAAAGGTAATGTCAAAAGGGAGTAGATGTATACAGAATGAAGAAAGTTGATGACAATCCACAAACACACAGTTGACCTTTTGAGTGAAGAGCAACAAGATGTACTTCGAAACAAAGGCAGTAAAATAGAGAGATTGCAATCTGGTAATAATATTGAAAATTGCTACGAATACGATGGGCTTGTTTTGTTAAAAACGACACATATATAACGACTGCACCATGTACATTGTAGATATTACTCAACTATCGAAACCATTACTTCAGTCGGAAGGTTCTTTGAATTGGTCCAAGCATGTTACACCTGCTACGTTATCGATATTCCATGACGAAAAGAGCTGGAGCGGTATTCACACGATTGAGCCGAAAAAGAAGACCAACATCAAGGAATTCAAGGATTCATATGGCCTGAGTTGGCATCAAGTGAGGGACGCCATGCATCTGGAATCAGAAAGTAGGTATTTGCTTAGATAGCTTGGATTCTTGCTTGCTTATTCTGTCATCTTGTATAGCTGAGAGCGTCTCAGAAAGCGGATCTCCAGTGACGACTCGCTTGGATGTAAAGGACATGGATATATTTGGTTCAATGCCCTTGGAGGAGGAATTTGTAGTTGTAAAATGCAAAAACTGTCAACGGCCCATACTACCAAGCAAATTCAAAGAGCATTCGGGTTAGTAGACAATAGATTTGCTGGATGAACAAAAAAGGAGATATTGATCGGAATATGGTAATTATTATCCAATATAGAATCATGTATTGGAGCGACCTTTACAGATGACGATGAAGAGGAAGAGCCAGATACCAGAAAGAAATTGATAAAGAACATGAAGAAAAAGGCTACGGCACTGGAGGGTAAGAAGGACGCTTGTATAATGAGTGAATGCTTATCAGATCAAACAAACTAGATGAGTTGAGTACCCCTTCCACAACTGCGAAAAGACCACCCACAGTGCTCATAGAAAAACCTGACAAGAAAAAGATGAAAAAGGAAAAGCAAAAGAAGACCACAAAACAGAAAGGTAGATTATCTTTTTTTTTTTGAAAGTGGCCAGATGATGCGTATCTACATATTCATGCAATTTTGATAGCTCCATTAGATTTGGATAAACAATGTGGCGTCATTCAGGGACAAAACAACTTGCCGTGTACTCGATCGCTTACATGCAAAAGTCATTCAATGGGTGCCAAACGTGCAGTCGAAGGGAGATCACAGAAGTACGATGTGTTGTTGCAAGCTTACCAGAAAAAGTCAATCGGCCGGCCCAATGGTAAGGAACATGTAGCTAAGAACAAGGGTATGTGCTCCTAAAATGTATCTCTCAAATCAATGCCAACTTTTTTTTGCTAGCTCCTGCATCCAACACTGCTGCATTCACTGGTATCAATGGCAATGGAACTACATCTGGAGGAAAATCGATAAAGAATCTCAAGAGATTACAAGGCCAACAGATGCCGCCATCTGTAAATGGTAATAATGGCTCGAATAGTAGTGGCATCAAATCGAATTCGGCATCAACTCAGCTAAATGAGGAACCATTCGTTGACTCGGACGAAGAGGTAGAAAATGTGATGCAGGCTCTCAAGCTCAGCCGACCGACTCCATTGGCACAGAAGCCATTTTTCTTTGTCAAACGTAGACGTCAGTGCTTTCGTCTACGAGATGTTTTATTGGATTCAATTACTCCCAAATCAGCAACTACAAATGACAGCCATACTCCAGCTTTACCAGTAGTAGATAGCCGATATACAAACTACGCTAGACAACAGCAGCAGCAACAACAATATCAACAACACTATCAGCAGCAGCAGCAGCAGCAGCAGCAGCAGCAGCAACAACAGCAGATGTTCAATGGTATGGTCATAGGCAACAACACCTTATACGGCGAAAACCCTAATAATATCAATGCGTCATTCTCTGTACGATAAAAAAAATGTACATATAATCCCTTTTATACATAAAAAACCACACATCTCCTTTTCCATCTAGTATAATTTGTAATACCCCGTATAATTTGTCATTTGTAGGTACAATCTTTCAAATGAATTTAGAGCGGAGAGTGATATATTTGAAAGATATGAGTCGATTTGCATACATGAATCATTCAACATCTAAATGGTAATTAGCATTAGTAACAACTCCCAGAACTGGGTAAAGACACGTCCATCATTCTGTGGGTAAATCAACTCACTATTTATATGTGTGTGTATGTAAGTGTGTGTGTGTGCTGTTACGCAGGTTATGAAAGATTATAACAGCATGTGATTTACTGCTCAAAATTCACTCTTTCAACGCTGATTTCTTGTCTTACAGTGTTGGCTTACTGTCCAATATTTGTAAGAGACTCTCTTCCAATTTGGCATTGCGTATTATAATCGATTGCTAGCATTCTCTTGATGTTTGTTGTATTCAAAAAATTGTCACATTAGATATCGATCATCAAGATAACTAAAATATAGCTTGCATTTATATTGAGCATCTTACGTTTCTTCTTTCTTCTCTTTCTTCTCCTCCTTCTTTCTGTTTGCTCTCAAATTTCTTTACTGATATAAATTTTACAAAATTTATTCTTCTTAATCATCATTCTATTTATTTATTTATTCACTATTTATTTTAACGCACATAAGTTTATCATGACAAATTCACCATCTCCTCCTTCATTCAGGTAATGAAACATTTCATATAAAAAAGTAATCATTCTTGATGTGATTCCAATGTAATTTCGCCTTAATCTAAATACATGTGAATCTATAGCTATCAGAATATGGAACGTAGCAATAAAGCGAAGGATAGAATCAGTAGCGAACGCCTTGTTTTACCGCCAATCTCATCTATAAATGCAGGTTTTGCAAGCAGATCTTGGCCACCACCATCTACGCTATCTCCTTCTGCTTTAAGTACGACCAGTAGCAATATCACAATGCAGGAGATCGGCAGCAGCAGCAACAACAACAGCATCAACTTATCACCTATACATCATCATCAGCCATCAAATCAAGAGCCTTGGAGTCCAATCCCCAGTTTAAACGAGAACACTCAAAATCACACAAACAGATTAGATTATTTTACAGCAGCATCACCATCAGCATCCAGTCATACGCTACCCGCTATAGATCAACAGCATAAGCCTCAACATACACATCATTACCATTATCGTCAAAATTCGCTACCTCAGATATCTACTCTAAATAAAGATGTTCAGCAACACCATCAGCATGTGTACAACCAAGGCAGCAGCAACAATACATCTATTGAACTAGTATTGACGCCCTCGTCTTTATCCACTCCTTCCATCCGCAGCATTGAAAGAGACATTGAACAAGTAAGTTCAATCAAACGGATTTAGGTTGTATTTAGAAGTAAATATTTACATTCGCTTTTTACTGAAATCAACAGGTTATTCAGCATTGCAACAGTTTAACAACAAACATGACAGAGAGAAAGCACTCCATCGTAGAAAATGATCAGTATTTCACGAATCCTGCAACAATGCGTCCTTGGCTGGATGACATGATTGGCAAAGCAAACGAAGTTTTAAATGCATTACTTCGATTGAGAAAACATCAATTAGCTGCAGAACATGCAAAATTGCATAGAGTCCCTGATCACCTTGCGCAGAATAGTCTAGATGGACAATATCAGGTATAAAAAAAATACACAATGTATATCTTTACCATCTGTTCAGAATGACTCATTCTTTAAAAATATCTCCATTGGGTTATACTAAATCTATCATTTTTGTGCGTGCTCGTTTTTCTTAATCTGAAATGTACAGGAATCTGAAGGGTTTTCTACGCTTAAGAATGCATCCACCAATGTGCTATCTCTTAACAATGCCGGTAGACTTAGAAAAAGAGGGGTAAGAATCTGACGTACATAATAATTTGCCTTTATTTAAAGTTTTTTGATGTTAGAAACGACCCGTGTTTCAAGGTAGATGTCATTCATGTAATATATCCGAAACACCGGAATGGAGAAGGGGACCTGATGGGGCCCGCACACTGTGCAATGCATGTGGTTTGCGTAAGTATCGTTTGTTTATACAGAAAAGAAAACGCCATTGAACATGAAATACATGTAGACTATGCAAAATTAGCCAAAAAGAAAAATGCAGACAAACAATTACAAGATGACGTGAAAAAGGAAACTTTAGAAAGCGATAGGGATGACACGAGTATGAAGTGATTTGACAAAAACAGGACACCTATCCTTGGATAGGTAAAGTTACAGCTGTTACACGCTATCAGAGATAATGATTTCCCTTTTATGTTAATCCATTGACTAAATCTAATAAATCAACCACACACAAGCCTCCCTTATTTCCCCAACTAAACTAATCATTTATCATTTTTCGTTTGAAATTTGTGTTAAAAAAAGGAAAAGAGACATTTGAGTCAGATCGATTAATAAAACACGCTGATAATTAGGTGTGATATGTTTGGCTCCAGCGTGCATCGTCATTTCTCCCAGGAAATACCAAAGCATCTCTAGGGAGGGTGATCGTTTGCTGAGCCGGGAAAGATCATCATACATTCCTGTCAGGAAAGATTTGTCTAAAGAAATACAACCATTTGAAATTTTTCTGGCCTATTTATGCTTTTTTCCTTTGGCGCGGAACAGCAATTGCAAAGGACTGTTTTACTCTTGATTTTTGTTTCACCATCAGGTAGAAGAGTCACTAAAATTTCTAGTGGGGCCAAGCCATAAGTTTCGGATTTGCATTATGCCTGTGAAGAACGCTATAGAAAGTGCACAGGAAGCAGTTCTTGAGATGAACTGCTCACTGTATACTTGCAATGGGTGTCATGAAAATCGTAATCTAGATTCATCATTGCAAATCTGGATGCTTTAATTGAAAAATAGTACTTCCAATCGAAAAATAGGGCAATCAATCAGAAATCTCATATAACAGCCTTCTCTTCTATGACGCAAAAACGTATGATGTGTCAGAGAAACCCATACGTACCATTGTATCTCTCAATTGTTTGAAAAATTGTGGATAATGTATTTTAAATCATAAATCAGGAACAGAATGTCGGAATATAAACAGATATATGGTACCTGCATTTGTTTAAACTCCGGTTTGACAGGTGCAGTTGTTGCTAGGCAACCATTTCGACAGTGTTAGTTGCCAACCAATGACAATATCAGTGTAGATTATTTTTTCAGTTATGCTAAACGCAGAAGAGAAGATGAAAAAACCTTTAGCATAGTTTTGATACATTTTTTTTGATGTGTTTGGGAAATATTGACTGATAGAATATTTGTCCAGGATTCATACAAATTTCTTGAAGAGCAGCCTTGATAAAAATACAAAGCGCATTAGATATGACAAAAACTTTTGTACTTTCATAGAGAAAGAAACCAGAACTCAGAATGTGATTGTCAGCATGCAATCAAATTTAACTTATTATGCTGATTAGTAATATATGCAATGTAAGCATCATACTCGTACCAACAGAAAGAAAATAAATAATAGAGCTTTATGCAAAACTGTTGCTAATGCTGTATCTCTACCGATGCTGTGTACCTCATCTTTGATCTTGTGTCTCGTCATGTTGCCGAGGCTTGGGGATACCGCTAAGCACTGATCCGTTTCCCGTCATTGCAACCACACTAGTGCATTTAATTATGCATTTACCTAATTAACACTGAATACAGAGACACAAATGCTGTCATTCCGAAGGGCTTTCATAATCCTCTGCTTTTGATTTTTGAACATGAAAGCAGCAAAAAGAGACTGGACTCGGCTATTTCGATCACAAGCCTTCTTTTAGCCCCAATTTTTTATAAATTAATCGAATATTAAATCTTGTAACACCAACTATATTCTTTCTTGGAATATTTCATACATATTTATTACATTTACTGGCAAATAATGGCCGAAAAAAATCTTTTCTTAATATCTTGCTGATTTTCCAGTTGAATATAATATCATGATGGAAATATAAGAGTCATCTCTGAAACGATATAACTCGAGCATACCAAACAACTCATTTGAATTTATTTAGTACAAAGAGATATTAAGCCATCACAATGTAAAGTTTCTTGTCTATACATGCCAAGTATTAGGTCTTGATTGAATGGTCTTTGCGCGACTGAAAAAGACTCTTAATGACTCTCATGTTACTCAAATAAACTCTGGAGTATCACACTTCTGATTTCAAATTGCGCAGTAAAATGTATTGTTATGGATGAGCCATCGGCTTACTTCACTCCATCACTATCATGTCAAGAGCATAAACTAGAAAATGTCTTTGATACTCAGGTGATGAATAATAATGAAAACAAACATGCTTCTAGATTATAGCTTTACACCTTCTTTTATTTACAAAAAGATATATTCTCTATGCAAGGTTGGAAGATACATCTTGAATCAAGAATTCTCAGTGTAAACAGATGTCTAAGAAGATGAACTTCTGTCTCACAAAAGGCTTAATGACGAGATTATTTATAATCTATAAACTAAATTCAGTTACAACAATTGAAATACATTTCGGCACACAGATCAAATGACAAGTCTTCCCCCCCCCCCAGCACTCAGGGCACATATGAGAATGAAATAAAGTTGTTGAAATAAGCGCCAAATTTTGTTTATTTTAGTTGCTCATGTAACTAACTACGATACATGATGCACTGTACATACAACAACAAACATACATGCAAGAAATTCAACCGCAAATTTACCCGCTCTTTTTATTTCAGTGCTTCTGGTGAGCTTTTAAGCTACAGTTGCCGTTCCCTTGACTGCAATCTTCCCCTCATGATCTAAAACCCACAAGTCGTAATCGTTAGCACTAGTCTCTTTACCTATAACAGTAATGGGATCATTAACAATCAGCGGACTCAGACATCGATAATCGAAGTTGGTAATGGTCTTTTTGTTGGATAAATATTGATCTAAATGATTCACCATTAAAGTAAAGGACAAAGGACCATGCACAAGACAACCTGTCATTATGTATCATGTAAATGCATATTGATTTTGATGCATGTTTATTGATTACCTTTTTGATGCTCTACAGTTGTTGAATAAATGTGATCGTAATGAATTAAATGAGAATTGAAAGTTAATGCGGAAAACCTAAACAGAGTAATTGGAGTTGGCTTCAAGTTGATAATGAAATCAGGAGAAGCAGTTGGTGGAGGAGTCGGCGATGGGTTCGTTATGAGCTGGTGCGATTGTTGTCGTTGATTGATAGCATCTGTAAAGATTTTAATTACCTTGCAGTTGATACCATCATCACAATGCATGTACCTTTGTCTTGCTGTTTGACATACACCCAACATCTAGACTCTGTAGTTGACCAGCCCTGCTCATTGTGCAATTCCTTATCAACCCAAATAAAGATGGAATCCCCACGTCTTCCTCCTTGGCGCATTTGAATATCACGGATTGAAGATTGCATTGTTACGTTTTGGCCTACTTTCAAAGGGTTGTCTTTGCTCCAGCTTAATTCACCACATGCCCACATGCGATGTACGTATGGATAAGGAGGACTCCAGTCCGTCTCATAGCCGTCTGGAGAAAGTTCTGATTCAGGCACACGGGGAGGAAAATAAGCTAGATGCCATGCTGGCGGTAAGATGGTTCCCTTGGCAGGCAATTTATTGTATGCATATTTAGGGTGGTTTAACGTGTTCGCCATCAGATTGAATTGCGATGCTGAAATGACATCCTTCTCGAGTAATTTCTTTTTGAGAATGTCCTGTTTCCATTTGCTAACAGTGCTGTAGAAACGCATGGATCTTTTTTTTATTGATGAAAGTGGAATACAAAGAACTAAAAATAATGGACATACTCAATGATGACGCTATAGAACGAGGGGAGCTAAGTTTTCCCTTTCAGGTGTTTACTCATCACAATCATGGGTGATGATGATGCTGTTTCCGTCAAAGCGGATGATCGTAAAAAGCAAGAACGAATTGTTGTCAATTAATAATAATGTACGACCATCTTATTAAGAAGGAAAGAATATTCATTTGTTTCACATCATTTTTAGAGTTTGGGTATGTTTTGGCTAAAAGCCCAAATGATGAAAAAAAAAAAAAAAAAAAAAAAAAAAAAAAAACATTTACCATATCAAAACAAATTAATATACCATTATTTTGTGATACAAACATGGAAATAGATTTCTAACATTTCATTCTTTCCGGCACATCTATTTTATTGTGTCTATCATTTTGTATATTCAGGAGCCAAGAGGGAGGCATACAAAGAGAAGAGAGAGAGAAGAGAGAGAAGAGCAAGGTACCCGTCATTTTAGAACAAACGAAAAAACAAATAATCAATTAGCTCAAATGTACCTAAAAAAGGTGGCGTTTTCAAATAGTGCAGGCTAATAATAAACAAGGAGGGGCAAACATGAAAATTGGTTTAATTAGCACAAGTATTTCTAATTGGCTCACTAATTAATAGTTGTTTTTTTTCCGTTTGAAACCGATTTTCTATATATATAGCATCACAAATTATCATTTTCTCTGCCCTTCTTTCCTTCTGCTTTTCTGTCTTCTTCTTGATATACTTCAAATGAACAAAAGATTATCATTATCAATTACCCCTACTTGCTCAACCTCGAGCGGATTGGCTAATCGTAGAAGAAACAACAAGAATCTATCATTGTGCCTTTCACCAGAATCAACATCTCAATTGCTCAATGTACCTCAATTCCAGCAACCAAAGCAGCAAAAAGACAATGTCAATGCTTATCCATTAGGTCCAGCAAAGATCATGCCTCTTCTCTATTTGGGATCAGAAAAAAACGCCTTGGATATGGATCATTTGAGACAATTGAATGTGCAAGCCATCTTGAATGTTGCGGCAGAAGTCAGCAATCCATACGAGTACATGTTCCAATCCATGGATGATTTGCTCTCTTCATCAATCGTACCTTCTCCTTCACTCTCAAAAGCATCCTCTGTTAGTAGCACTGCTTCCAGTATTCAAACATTCGTGGACCCACCATTACCACCATCACAACAACCCAATGTTGCCTATCAAAAGCTACCATGGCAACACAATCAAGATAATTTGGCAGTTGAATTGTCCAAAGCAATAGATATCATTGATCGTGCCCGCAATGCTGGCCAAACTATTCTTGTGCATTGTCAATGCGGTGTAGCTCGCTCTGCAACTGTCATCATTGCTTACATCATGAAGACTTACAACATGCCAATGCAAGATGCTTACAACCATGTCAAACATCTGGCTCCTCCCATCAGCCCAAATCTTGGTTTATTATTTCAATTGAGGGAATTCGAGCAAAAGATTCGTCCTGCAGTGGTAACAGCACCAGAGCAAGAAGTTCTACCTACTCCAACAGTGGCTTCAACACCTCAAGTACCACCACAACCCGCTACTGTCGCCATCGGACGTAACCACAGCTACAGCAGTCGCCCAAAAAGCTGGATCAGCCCAACTCATTCCGCTACCACTGCTTGTCCATCCGAATTGACATCTAAACCCAAAAAGACAACGTTCTTGATTCGTGCTAGCTCGCTTTGCTTAACAAGTGCTTGGAAACGTAAATTAAAGTCAAAGCCCACATTAAAGACTGATGCTCAGCAAGAACAGCAACAAGAACAACAACAAGGAGAAGATGATGGCTGGTGGAAAGCAAGAAAAGTCTCCGTTGATACCATTGCAAGTGTTTGTTGCTGAATTACATATTTATTACTATTCCCCCTTCCTTCATTCATTGACGATATTCTCTAATTTATTCCCCTCTCCCCCCCCTTCCATTTCATTTTCTCCTATATTTTGTGTACATAACATAACCATACCTTCTTTAATTTTACATATACACACTCTCCTTTACAGTTTATATTTCTTGTCGATTTCTTACTATCTAGCAAAAAAGAATCTCCTTTCTCTCATTAATTATAATAGGAGGTATATACGCATGCACAGCTGTATAGATTCCAATGTACCTTTTCTCTGTCCTCCTTTCTTTACTATTCTATCTGTACCATACATAATAAAACGAACGGCAGTAAATGATCAAAATTTATCCAAATTTGGGAATATGTAATTTATTAGAAATCGTTCATGCGATAAAAGTTATGTCTCTTTTGTCTGCGATATCTGCGATACAGCCAAATACCAAGACATGCAGCTACAATTATAAACATGACTGTGCCTACAGAGATGCCTGCAGTTTCTCCTGTGGATAATTTCTTTGTGTATTGGCCTCCACTGAGAGAATTGCCGCCAATGTTACATGCAGATTGCGCAAATGCTGTGCTGGCCATGTTAGCGCAACCGCCATAAATTTCAGGTGTAATAGCACGACTAGTTGTTGTTTCATTTGCGAAGGGAGTTAACCAGACAGGAAATTGGATAATATCAGAGCTGGCCTCGATTGCAAAATCAGGATAGAAGAGCTTTATCAAATCCAGTAACGCAAGATCAGGACGAGCGGCTGATCTTTGAAACCAATCTGTTTTCAAACAGTGAATAAAGATAAATAGAAAAGCGTAGAATGGACCCTTACCTGACTGATTGTTGCTTACAAGGCCGTTAATTGAATACACTTGATTGTTGACAATGGCATTGACTTTTTGAATGCCATTCCCCCCAGTAAAGTACATGGAATCAGCTCCAAGCCAAGTTTTGTAGTCCACGTCCAACGCACTGGAGTCGATAATGAAGTCGGCTCCACGAAGTGTATTAGCCAAAGGCAGTAAGTCAGTCGTGTAGTTGGTTTTGAATGTATCTCCTTGAGCAACATTGGTGGATACGAGTCGACCACCTGCATCTTGACTTAGCTGAGCATAATAAGTATCGCTGTGCACAGTAAATAAGTGAGTAGAGGGATCAAATGTAGTCCAAGAGACAGCCTTTGGTGTCAGAGGAGACCCCAAATTGCGCCTATGGCAGTTGTAATTGTCAGAGATTTGAGTGTAAATGGAATATGACTTCAGCTCCATATCAAAGAATGCGCCGATATACATCAACCACGAAGCTTTCTAATGTGCAAATCATTGAGTCCACTGCTTCTTGGCCGCTTTGGAACACTTTCAACTTACCTGAAGCGGGGCTAATCTATCATCATCGCCTGAGAATGCGACATATGAGGCACCAAATGAGCTTGATGACGAAAAGACCAATTGAGGTGAATTTGTGCTAGTGTCTGCACTTCCGTCCTTGATGCAGGGAGAGGTCATGTTGGCTGTGCTTGTCTTGATGACATTGTTCTGCAGACCGAGTAGCTCGATAAAAGGCACGACACCATATGAATCCCTGTCGAGGCTGAAGCTTTGTACGGGAACTTGAATGACTGATTCAGTGGAACAGCCTTCAGGAACGCCTTGATTCCCGCTTACCAAACAATATGTCTTTCCCAGGATGGTGTTTGTAACAATCTTGTAGTAGTTTCGATACTCGATTGTATATCCGTTTAAAGTGGCTATCGATTGATGTATCAGGCATGATGTGCAGATGAGTCAATCTATAGAGCTTACCATTTGTAATTTCGGTTTTAAAGGGGTAATTGTCCTCATCCTTATTGAATGAGGCTGTTGCATTGTTTGCCAACTGTTGCGAAAATACTGCTGAAATGAGTGAAGCAAAGGCAATAATAGAGAATGCCTTCATTGCAATGTATATGTTAAGGAAAGAAGAAGAAGGAGTGTATGATTTCGAATAAATTAGATGAGAAAACTTATATATTTAGTCTTGAGGAAACACAAGTGGATTGCTCGTCTTGTCCAACGAGAAAATAATGTGCTTATTTGATGTAGGACAATGGCATTGGATGGTAAAATTTAGTTTTCCTGCCACAAACTGTGTATCTGATGGCAATGCAATTTTACGGATGATGTGGTCGATATGCTTGGATGAAAACAAAGAGGCCAAGAGTGTTCTTTATTTTGAATAAGTATATACAATGTCCAGAATTTGATTGAGTTGCTGTGCAACTAGACCTGTTCTTTGATTCTACCAATAACTTCTTCTTCGCTATAGGCACAATCGTCTTTGTCAACTTCCAGCTCGGTGATCAATGTTTTGAGGAACAATTGTTCGTATTTGGAATTTTCAAAAATGGTGGTGAGATTGACAGAGGGGCATCGCAAGAAATTAGGCGCAAAAACCATAGCCAGATTGACTACATTCATTAGGGTATGTTGGATCACTTGAGGGTCAGCAAAGTCCTGGAAAGAGTGATTTAGAATGCGCAAGTCTAGAATCCGCACTGATCTACTTACCTGCAAGAATCGTATCATGTACAATGCAATTCGTCGGTTCACATTGGGTAAAGAATTAATAATATCGATGGCTTTTTTTTTATCATGGGCATGTTTGATGCAGTCATCATAAAGATCAGTTGGTATCAAAGGCTCCGCTAAATCGCGCAACCAGTATTTCAAGAGAGAGGCAGGTACATTGGGATCTTCAATACCAGTTGGATCGTAATTGCCATTCTCAATACGAATACGCTAAAGCAAAAGAAAAAAAAAAAAAAAAAAAAAAAAAAAAAAAAAAAAAAAAGACCAAATGGAGACTTAATTAGATGGTTGCACAATAATAAAAGAGCAAGCAATCTTACCAATTCAGTAACAGCATCTGCATCTCCAGGTACACGAAAAATACCTTCTGAGGTGGATCCATTCAAATCATGCACTGATTGTGTCAAGACCGTGACAATTTTGGGTATGAAGAGTGCAGTGTTATCTTTTTGTAGATCCATAATGACATCCAACGGCTCACCAAATACAGATGGCTTAAAGGGGGCTTCCTGTAGAGATGCGTTAATTTCAATTATTTGCCAATTACACCATTAAACCACTTGCCTTGGCTCGTTCAATTTCGGCTGCAGATAGCACCTTTCCTCTTGCACCTCTACTACAGATACGAACTAGCTTTGCAGAGACATACCGACTAAGAATATTCAATTGATTCTTGTGCTGATCAAAATGCTGTTGGACAAATCGGTGCAAATAGGTTTCCAGGTCTTTTGAAGGCGGAAAGGTGACGCTGACAACACACAGAATTTCCCAACCTTTTCTGATGCTATCACTATGACGAGAGAGGACGAAAAATGTGAGTAATTTGGCACCCTAAAACATCTGAATCGCTTACTCTTTGGGATTCTTGTTCAACTGCCTGCAGATTTGAACATAGATTTCGTCACGCATTTGTCCTTTTGTGATACCACAGCTCAGTAATGTTTGAAAGCTTTCAATGTAGTTGAATGTACGAGGCCTTGGTCTGTCGTTCATCAGCATTTGTAGTATTTTGAAGCATTTCAACGCATCTTTGCTAAACAATGTCTTGTTGCTGGTCAAAAGAGGCTGTTTAATCGAATCTTTCGTCCAACAGAGCAGTTCATTCATGGGCACAGTTCTTCTGAATAGACCTCTTTTGTGTGTGGCAAAATATTTATGAGCAAATCCGTCGATGGAGAATTGATTGATTTCATGTTGCAAGCTAAATGGCAAAGAACGTCTTTTCATGTGAATTTGGTTAAGAAAAAGGGAAATCATGGTAAATGCATATCAGTAAATCTTACTTTGAGGTACCAGTCTGTTCCAGCAGATTAGGTTTCTTGATCTCTTCCTGCTCCTCTTCTTTGATCGAATAGTTCATGGGATTCATTGCAATAGCAGCATCTAGACGGTTGTTAGTATATATATATATATATCTACACTCACAGATAGACCGCATACCTGGATTGTTTATAGGCATGCTGAATCGATTCTTTTTGTTGGTATTATTGGATGTGGCAGTCGTAGAGAAAGCTGTTGTTGTATTGGTAGACATGCTGGATAGGCTAGGTTGACGAAAACTGGAGAATGCAGAACCAATGGAAGCCCTTGATTTACTAGTAAAGCCCTTGCTGTTATTGCTGGTAAGGCTGCGATTGCGACGAGGAGATCCCAGCTTCTTGTACAGTGAAAACATAGAGTTACTAATCGAAGTCTCTTCTTTTGTTGTTGGCACAGAAGATGCTACTTCTGAGGGTGATATTTTCTGTTCTGTCGCTGCAATAATATCGATACCATCACTTTCAGATGCTGAACGTTGGTGTAATCGCATTCTTGCGTTTGGCTCGAGGTCAAGTGATCTGCTATGTCTTTTTTCCTCAACTAAATCATCTTGAAGGGTTCCAGCCCCTTCACTTGCATTGGCAGATAAAACCAAAGACATATTGTTTGGCTTAATTAAAATATAAAGGTGTAAGAAAGTGTGAGAGAGAAAGAAAGAGAGAAGAGAAGAGAAAAAGGGAAACTAATAAAAAAGGACACTATAATGATTGGTTTCTTATTTAGCCTCAGTTGTTTATTCCAAGATATTACCAAATAGAAAATTTTGTGAGTCTCAAATCAAGGAGGTGCTACCATGTATTGGTAGCATTCGAGCAGGTCATTACAACGAATAGGCAATACGGCAATATCTAGTGCAAGACATTTCATCTATCCTTTCTCCAACAAGAGCATTACATTGAAGCAGAATTTAAGCGAATAAAGCGTCTCCCCGTGTAAGCATGATGGCCTAACTCATAGTGATTACATTGGGAAGGTAATAAGTGCTCTTGGATGTCACACAAATAGAAGCTGTTCTGACGAATATGGGAGTGCCTGAAATGCTAACGGTCCACAATGGACTTCAAACAAGGAGCTTATCATTCAATCATGAAAGGCATCAGCTAATGAAGAAACAGACTATAATGTGATTTCAGGCATTTGGATCTACGGAGCGTGTGCAATTACCTGCCTTGTAACATAAATTTCCTTAACGGTCTTGCCATTCGTGCCTAGTTGATTACCTTCACCTGTGTTTCTTCCATAACAAGCTAATGATATCAGCAGGCAGCATTTGACAGCAAATTGTCTTCGTTTATCTTTAATCCTCTAACAATAATGCCTTTACAATACCTAACAGCCAGGTACATGGTATTTCAAGGGGCGCATTTCGCTCGAAAGAGTCATTTTGTTTATATTTGAAAAGCAATGCCCCTCTTGTCCTTCTGCTCCGGCTTTATCAAAGAAGATAGAGGCAAGGATTTGAATTGGTTCATTATTGTGCTACTCCTATACATATTCCAAGTGATACAAAGCGTTATTGAGTCTGAATCAAACAAAACTGGAAGAGGATGGCTCATATGCCAAGTTAAGATATCCACAAACGCTATACCTTTTGGATCAAAGATCGATTTATTCTAGGCTATGTTTCATAAAGCAATCAAGAAAAACACCCATTTTAGAATAGATTTACTGTATTTCGAGACATTCAGATCTTGCATTTAGTGTATATATTGACTAGCCGGTCAATCTAGCTACGCTCATTGACGGCGTCACACTGCGGGCTCTCGCCAAAGACATTTCAAACTAGAAGAGATGATAAAAGCCTGGCATATCAAGTAGATTTTAAACAGTAAAAAAAAAAAAAAAAAAAAGGGGGGGGAGGGGCTATGAGTCAGGAGAGGGAGTTATCCATTCGCTGACCTTGCTCTTGAGATGGCAGCATAAAGCTGGTTATAAGTAAATATAGGACTTGGGTAAGATCTACAGTGACTTTTTTGAGATAGTCGTTGCAAAAGACACCTTTATAAGGAAAAACTTGCAAGAAAAAGAAACTATTCGGGCTAAGCAATCATCATTGTCATCACCAGCAAGGCATTTAGGTCAGCCAGCAGCAATGCCGCCGCCAAAATTAATTTAAACTCAGTACATTATTTTCTGTTCAAGATTGGACAGATACTGTCTTTTTTCGACTTCTTTAAGCTATTTTGCGATGTTGGACTATATAAATTGTGATAATCAGCCCGTACTTCCTAATACAAGCCCCTGGTGGTAGGGCGAAGTGGTAAAACTCCCGTATGCCAACGGGAGGATCCCGGTTCAAATCCCAGTGAACGCATTTTTGATTAATTATTTACGGTCGTACTGATGTCCTCGTTTGGTGAATGTTCTCTTATCCAGTATCTCTGTATGACAACTTAGCATGATTGTATTGGCTCTAAGTGCCCACCTTATTTGTAGTAGATTTCTTTCCCAACTTCCTTTCCATAATTTATTCCCCATCATGACTGACATTGGGTCCACCAACAGTCTTGTCTATCACTCATAGCGACATTTACAGGACTTTAAATAAAAACTGGAGCTCGTCTCCCCTACAAAAAAAAAGTACTTCCTAATACACTCTTGAAGTACTTTTCAAGACGCTTCCAATGGTAACAAATCTAATAGGTGTTTTGAATAAACTTGGTGAGCAACATTAAAAAATATGAAATGAAGTTTTTGGCGAAAAAGTCGAGATTTTTCATATGAAAACCTCATAAAAGTGATTTGAGAGGCTGCTTTGGATCGAGAGAAACATTTTGATTTGATATATACCATAGTAAAAACCTTCATTTTCAAGGTGAAAAACACGATCGTTTAATTTTTGATGAAAACCATGAGGTACCCCTCATGCTTTTTAGTCGAATTTTGACCATCTCAAAAAAGTTGAGTAAAGGTGTCAAAAAACTAGTACTAGTTGAAAGCAATTGTTTGGCGCTATTCTGGTGGTCTAAAACGGCTTATAAGACGGGAAATTGCTGGCCAAATATATCAAAATTTAGCAGAGATTCGCGCATTTTCGATTGATATAGGGCGTTACAAGTAGGTTGTCTGTCCGGATATAAACTATTTCCATTGCTACAGATGTACAACATTATAGAATAGCCATACTTACTTGGATTAGCTACAAAATCTGCCGATTTTATAAGGAAAACCATTAAACGATAGCATGATTTGGCAGTGTGTTATTAAATAATACTCTACGCTCTTCGCAAACAAGATATAGCACATTGCATGACTATGTAGGTACTGTAAGGCTGTTCAAAAGGCTATGCAAATATTGGGCCTTGACAAGATTAGCTTGCACCCCAACGTCATCTTCACTATATATACTGTAAAGCATTTTAAAAAAAAGTAGGCAAACAAATCATATCCTTTCAAAATTTTAAAGAACTGTGTGCTGTACAAGGTGAATAAAGCCACCAGCAAAGCTGTAAATGGGGAGAGAAGTTTGGGGGAAGAACATAACGCGTCTAATTCAACATTTGATAGCATTGATTAATAAGGGGGCTTTACTGTAGCGAAGCGAAGCTGCAAAACCATAGTATTCAAGCAGCAAATTCGGGTTTTCATTTCCATTGTTAATAAGCTTATGACCAACAACATAACGCATCAAAATTTGCATGAATTAGCTTTACCAAATCAATATGCCTCCTATTCGGATTAGAAATTTCACAGGCCACGGAACTACCCTTCCAGTAAATTGCAGTTACCAAAGATGAGATTCATGCCTTGTAATTAAAGCCATAAAGCAAAAACATAACCAAATTTGACAGTTTTCAAACCTTCATATCTTGACACATAGGCCTTCTTGAGCCACCTGAATGACGCCAAACAATTGTACTTAAGTAGTAGTAACTTCTTGACACCTTTGCTCAACTTTTTGGGCCAAAAAAAACACGGCCAAAAATCGGCTAAAAAGCATGAGGGGTACCTCATGGTTTTCATCAAAAATTAAACGATCGTGTTTTTCACCTTGAAAATGAAGGTTTTTACTACGGTATATATCAAATCAAAATGTTTCTCTCGATCCAAAGCAGCCTCTCAAATCACTTTTATGAGGTTTTCATATGAAAAACCTCGACTTTGTCGCCAAAAACTTCATTTCATATTTTTTAATATTGCTCACCAAGTTTATTCAAAACGCTACTTATAATTAGCACCATTGGATGCGCCTTGAAAAGTACTTTTATAAAGCTTAAGGAAGCGTTTTTTTTTGTGTAAGGGAGTCGAGCTCCAGGTTTTATTTAAAGTCGTTAAAATGTCATACTGAGGGAAAGAAAAGACTGTTGGTGGACCCAATGTCTGCAATGATGGGGAATAAGATATATAATGAACCAAGTTGGGAAAGAAATCTACTACTAATCAGGTGCGACACCTAGAGCCAATACAATCATGCGAATTGTCAAAATATGGATACTGGATAAGAGCACAAAACACCAAACGAGGACATCAGTACTACGTCAAAATAATCACCAAAAATGCATTCATTGAGATTTGAACCGGGATCATCCAGATGGCATGTTGGATGCTTAACCACTTCGCCCTACCACCACGGGCAGCTTAGGGAAGTGTGGGATGATCATCACGATTTATATAGTCGGATATCATAAAATAGATCGAGGAAGTCGCAAATAAACAAAAAAAATTTTTTTTAGGGCAAATCAATGCTTTATTTAAATAAACAAAAAATTTACAAATCAGGCAAAAAAAGCGTAAGCGGAGATTAAATAAAATTCTACTGGCAACAGCTGTGCCTGTCTAATATAGATGACAATCGATATTGATTATATAGATAATGGAAAGGATATTGGGCATCAAACAATACTCAATTTCTACCTGGCTATTCTTTTTTGCTTCGGTTACCATTTTATTTATATCTGCGAGACTTTAATCCTTGTAAATTGCTCATTCAAAGGCGAGTTCTAATGCGAAACGCAAAACCGTCAGCCTATTGGAATGGCAGTGAAGCATTTTTATAACCCAATACAGATACTTGATTAGATTTACTTGATTTCGCTTACTACTAAATTATATCAAAGCCTCGCCGAATGATATGAAAGATGAAAGAACACAGCGATGCCTGAATTACGTAAGAAACGCACGCACCACCAATTGACATCATGCTAATTGCATGTGTGTATGACAACTTCAAATATGATATTTACTTCATGCCATGCTTTGAGAATCATGACATGACATTTGATCTCTGATAAGCGTGTTTGTAAATCTACGATATAGTATACAATTATATTATATACATGGTTGCGGTCATTGAGCAGCTTACAGTTACTCAGTCCAGATGACAACCTCAATTCCCTCAATTAGAAACATCTGACCCTTTGCGTGTCTCGCTATTAATACACAAAAATGTAGCATTTCTTTATTAATGATTTATGCATGGATGCGTCGAGTCTTCAATGCCTTGATCTATTCAATATCCAGGCAATGGTTTAATACGTTTGTTTATTTTTATATATTTCGGTATTTTGATCTGCTCATGTAACACTACATGGACTCTCTTTCTGGCCAGCCATCTCAAGTCAAGTTGAATATAGCAACTGAAAGTTCTGCTGATGAGTATACACACATAATCCACCTAAACGCATCCAAATGTCGTCTTCCAACAGATTTTACAACTGGACACGTTTCAAACACTTGCTTGATGTTAAAATTTTTCGCCAATGATACCAGGTATGATGATGAGAATTGGCTATTTCATCCTCATTTGGGAGGCGATCAAATCACATATTCCCAGTTCATCCTCTGTTAATTGCGAGAACTACACAACATATATCTACACAATAAAGAAGCCAAGGGACTGCGTGCTTGGAACTCTTGTTGATTACTCCAAGGTTCCCTGATCTGAGCCTCGTCAGCATTGTTATGGCGATCAAATGCGTTTTGTTGATGGTTGTTGATCGGCAATGGGAAAAAAAGGTCCGTCAGATGTGGTAAATCATTGCGACATCCATGTTAATTTTGATCATGGATCGACTACCACGGATTAATCTGTACTACTGCACAATATAGAGAGTGGCCAGCTACAGGGTATTCATGCACTGCAGAAGTCTGACAATGGCATCAGATACTTTTGATTCAGGCAAAATAAGCTCATGTGATACGTCAACGGGTTTGATCTCGAAAATTTTTTCTCGCTTTTTGTATAGAATGCAAAGGAAGTGGATCCAACAACTCGCACGGATACCTATAGGCAAACATTTGAATGGTTCAATTGAAGCATGCGATGGGGCCAAAGAGCATTGTAAGCATCATTTTTTAACAGAAATGGGTCAATGAATCACGTGTATAGGCAAAGAATTTTTTTCCAATGAAATCCTCCCTTTTTTCTTCTTTTCTCCTCCCTTCTCTGCCCTTAACTTTATATATCCTCTCTTTTTCATATATATTTTTTATATATAACCTTTGTTTTCTTCATTTCTTTTTTAACTCTTTTTTTTTCGCTACCTTCTTTTTTACATTTTGCCTAAATACTGTGACCTTGTTGTTGTCATATTGAATTTTCGCGCGTAAAAATCACTATACAAAAAGGGATTTAATACACATTTGAGCCATCTAAAATCAGAAAAAAAGAAAGAGAAATTGGAAATTATATATACAGAAAAAAAAAAGACCACCCCACCACACACGAAGCTAACTTGCCACGCCCATACAAACAGTGCGAGAGGGAGAGAAAGATTGATACCATCCAATATACAAAAGAGACTACACTATCAGATAGAGAAGGATTGCCAGAGTGAGAGTGTGTGTGCAATATGTAAGTATAAACAAAATTTGCATGTTGAAATATATATTAATTAACCTTTTCTGCTTTTTATTACCAACCTGCTCCTTAATCATATAAAAAGTCCATATACAACAAAAATGAATCAACAGAATCCCAATCTACAAACGCCCAATGGTCAGCCACCACCTCAACCACAAACTCCACAGCAACAGCATCAAGCTCAACAGCAACAACAACAACAGCAGCAGCAACAACAACAACAGCCGCTGCAATTACAACAACAGCAACTGCAGCAGCAAGTCAATCTAGGCCATCCCAATGATATCCCCAATGCCAATTGGAGAAATGAAGTGACCATGCCTGACAGAAGTCGTTTTGTGAGTCAACTGTAAGTACAAGATGGTGCATTTTGATGCGCGCGTGTTTTTTTCTTTCTCTTTCTCGCTTTTGAGATGGAGAGCCATGAGGGTAATAACAGGTATTAATTTATTCTCGATTTGCTAGATCGTTAGCTCTTAAACATTTATCACCCACCACATCAGAAACTGAAACATATAACGTTGCAAGTAACTTTGAAGCAGGTCTTTATCAACGATGTACAAGCAAGGTAAAACTTAATTTCTTGGTGCAATTAGTGATTGTGTGTGTGTGTGTGTGTGTGTGTGTGTGTGTGTGTGTGTGTGTGTGTATTGAAGTGTTACTTTTTATGTAGAATCAATACATTCTGGCCTACGCTAAGAAGTTTCAGCACATCAAAGATCAAATCAACCAGAGCTCGAATATGGGAAACAATATGAATGGTATGATGCAACAACAGCAGCAGCCAATGTCTCCTCTGGTGGGTAATGTGAGTGGTCAGGTCGCATCATCGCCTCAGTTACAACAGCAACAGCAGCAACAGCAACAGGGCCAACGCACTAATTTCCAATCACCTTTGAATTTGAACCAGCAGCAACTGCAACAACAACAACAACAACAACAACAACAACAACAGCAACAAGCAGTGGGTCAAAATCAAATGCGTCCTCAGCAAACAAATTATCAGCAAGCCATGCTACAGCAAGGAAGGCCGCCTCAACAAGCCATTCAGTCTCCCGCGCAACAGCAAGCACAGGCTCAAATGCTCGCTTACCAACGCTCTGCTGCTGCTGCTGCCATGGCTGTCTCCAATGCCCCTCAAGCTATGCAACAAGTGCAACAGCGACCGCCTCAACAGCAATCACAACAGCTACAGCAGCCAAACCAAATACCACTTAATCTGCTACAAAACATGAATGCCTCTAATGCTGCTCAAGCAGGTCTCAACATTTCTCCTCAGCAATTTCAAATGTATTTTGCACGTCAAATGGCCCTTCAACAACAACAGCAACAACAACAACAACAACAGCAGCAGCAACAACAGCAGCAGCAGTCTTCTCCTCACATTCAAAACCACATGCTGCTACAACAGCAGCAATCTCAATCATCTCCAATCCAGCAACATGGTTTCTTGCCTCAAGGACAACCTGGTGGTGTTGGTAACAATGGCATGGGTGGCATGACGCAGCAACAATTGATGAATATGGGAATGAACAAAGCCGCTATGGGTAACAATAGTAATGGTGCCGCTGGTAATGGGCCTAACGGGCCAATGAACAATGGTAATTTCAGGCCAGGGCAACCTCAGCAGCAAGCACCATTCGCACAACAATCTGATGCTAATTCTGCTGTTGGATCTCCAATGCAACAAAACGCTGTTACTGCAAATTTTGCTAATGCCATGGGGAATCCCGGTGGTGCGCTATCTGCTTCAAGCACACCTGTCTCGGTGCCTGCTACATTGGCGTCTGTTCAGCAGCAACAGCAATTACAACAGCTACAACAGCAAAAGCTGCAACAGCAGCAGCAGTTTGCTAACATGAGGCCTCCACCTCAATCACAACAAACCAGCCAACAAGCACAGCAAATGGTCAACCAGGAAATGTTGATGCAACGCATGCAACAACAGCAGCAACAACAGGCTCAAGCACAAGCACAACAGAACATGAGTGGTGGCCCACGACCTCCTCTTCCACCACAACAGACCCCGCAATTCGTACCACAGCAGCAAGCAGGTATTCATGCACAACAGCAAGGCTTGCAAAGACCTATGATGGCTCAACAACAGCCACAACAGATGCAAATGCAGCCCAATGGTGTGTTGAAACCACTGACATTGCAGCAAAGAAACAGTGCTGCTGGCATTGTCAAACAAATGGACGAAAGTGTGCGTCAAGGCAGAGGTAAAGTAATCATGTCAGTCCAAGCAGAGAATTGCGAATAACTCATCGTGTTTTCAGTGCGTGGCCCTGTGATTGAAGATCTATCAGAAAGTGACAAGATGGCTATCCGCGATCAAATCAGCCAGATGAAGTCCATGTACGACAAAATTGATAATCTGCTGCCTGTCTTTTTGGCCATGACAAGCAACGTGGAAGCAACGCGTCGACTGATACTCATGAAGTACATGTTCGAGGACCAACTGGTGGCATTACCGCAAAACAAGTTTTTCATCAGTTTGGAGAATCTGCATAAATTACGCGAACAGTTTAGCGGCTACTTTACTTGGGTGCGCAATGCTGTAGGGCAACAACAACAACAACAACAGCAGCAGCAGCAGCAAATGAACGCTATGGCTGGCAATGGCAATCCTCAGCAACAACAGCAAATTGGCCTCGGATTACTGCCTATGCACATGCAACAGCAACAGCAGCAACAATTGCAACAACAGGCGCAAGGCATGCAGGGAAGTCCTATTGTGAATTACAATCAAATGATGAATCCACAAGGCATGCAATCCGCTTTGATGCATCAAGGTGCCATGAATCAAGCTCAATCCATGAGCCAACAATCTCAAGCACAGGCTATTGCCATGCTTCGTCAACAGCAACAGCAACAGCAGGCTATCGCTCAGCAACAGGCACAAGCACATCAAGCCCAACAACAACAACAACAACAACAACAACAACAACAACAACAACAACAACAACAGCACCAGCACCAGCAACAAGCGCCATCTCAAGACCAAATCTCGCTAGATCCCTCTACTACTGCTGCTGCTAATACATCCAGTACTGCCGCCGACGCATCCTCTTCCTCCGCCATTGTACCGTCTAATTCAAATGAAAATACACCAGTGATGGCAAATTCTACTGCAGTAACAACACCTGCTGCGACGCCTACAACACCTTCTATGGGTATCAGACGTGGAAGCATTGATTTGAAATTACCTCCTGCAAAGAAACAACGTGGATCGAGATCCTCTGCTGCATCACAATCACCTACTTTGAGTCGAAAGAATCAAAAAGCAGCAGATAAAGAAAAGGCTCAAACTGCTGCTGCTGCTGCTGCCGCCGCCACCGCTGCTACTTCTGCAGCCTCTCAGAGCACACCTGTATCTGCAACAGCAAACACTGGTAATAGCACGCCTGCCTCTGCACCTGCTTCATCGACACTGGCCCAGCAACAACCTCCTCAATCAGCGCCTGAAGTGACATCCGTCTCTGCATCAAACAGCCCTGCCATCATGAACAATACTAATATCAATCTGTCACATCCCTCCAATCCTGTTGCTTTCAACAACAACACTAGCATGGGCCAACATCCCCAGCAGCAACAGCAGCCCAACAATGGCATGGACATGAGTCCATTCAATCCAAACGGTGTGATGATGGGCAATCATAATGGAGGTATTCCAGTGAAGGGAGGCATGCCGCTCAGTCAACATCAAGCGCAATCACAGGCATTCTACATGGCGGCTGTGAGTAACGGTATTCCACCTCAAATTGTCAATCTGCTACCACCCAAAGCACTGCAATTCAACTGGATTTTGCAACAGGCTGCACAAAACAAGATGACTTTGATGCCCAACCAACAGCAGCAGATCCAGGCACTGTTGAATGACCATATTGAGGCTGCTAAACAGCAACTAAGTCATCAATCTTCAGACGCGTCTCCTCATCATCACCCACAACAGCAACAGCAGCAAGCTTCATCCGCTACCAATACACCTGTTTCCATGGCACACACACAGTCTCCCCAAGTGAATAATGCCTATATCAAGCAAGAAGATTCGCCACAGCAGCAGCAATTTAATATGCAACAACAAAAGCAGCACCATCAACAGCAGCAACAGCAGCAATTGCAACATTTGCAGCAACAACAGCACATGCAGCAAATGCGTCAAATGCAAATGCAGCAACAACAACAGCAGCAGCTCCAGCTCCAGCAACAGCAACAGCAGCAGCAGCAAGGCATGTCACAACAAGATGGCCAGATACCCAGCACATCCAGCAGTCAGCAGACCAATTCCATGATAGTGCAACCCTCCATGACGCTACATCCTGGGATGGTTGGAGCCGGCCCCAATGGCAGTGGTAATGGAGACGATCTCATGTCCTCACTGTACTTCTCCAACAATGGTATGAATGCTAAACCAAGCACCAACCCTGCCGATATGTATGCATCACCTCATCAACAACAACAACAACAACAACAACAACAACAACACCACCACCATCCGTCACAGCAGCAGACACCTCATCAGCAGCAACAACACACTCCACAACAGCCATCTTCCTCGCTACCCCCTTCTCAACAACCGTCTCAGCAACAGCACTTTGATGGCGGTTATTCCTCTGCACTGAAAGAAGGCTACAAAGACGAGACATTTGGCACACCTGATATGAGCTTATTGACCAAGCCCACATCAGTTATCAAGGAAGAGGATGCCTTTGTGGAAAGCGGTGATTTGCAATCTTCTTGGTACGATTCCACTACATCAGGCATCGATTTGGGTTTGGATGGTTTCGATTGGGATAACAACGATTTCGTCAAACTGGATGATAACAATGACACTGCTGTTGCTGCAACGTCCAATACAGCTGCTGCTTCAGCATCATCCACCACAGCGGCAGCTAACTCATCCACCAACGCGCCGTCATCTTCGTCAAATACTAATAATACCAACAATGGTGATGGCTCTTCACAACAGCAGGGCGATAAAAAGTTGATGGATGACAGTGGGAAGCTTTGTGCTGTTAGTTTATAGTCTATTATCTTTATATATCTCTGTTTTCTTTTCACCAACCATTTTCTATTTGTATACTCTCTTTCTTTAACTCAACGTCAAGCACAGCAATCGCTCTTTCTCTTGTAATTTTATTCCCTCTATTTTTTATTATATATATAAAAAAGAAAAGTCAATTGGACATACTTGTCAAGGCACCGCCTCTTGGGTAACAACATGGAGTAAAAAAAAAAAAAAAAAAAATTAGCCCTACTGCAAGTGCCATGAGCAATACTAGTTACATCCGAATATAATTACATGCCGTATGTTAGTCTACGTGGGATTGCATGATTTATACTACTGTGAGTTTTGGGACATTTTCCAGCATAGTACATAGTCTGCATACCCTGAGTCATGAGACATTTAACAGGGTACTACTGATTGCTACATTTGGAGAGTGCCTGACAGTTGTCAATCTGTTTGTACCTCAATAGGTAAAGTTCGCCATTGAGCTATAAAAAGCGGCATGACATCCTCGGCCTTCCTTTTCCCTCTTTTTTGTTCTCTCTCACTTTTATTGCTGATCGAACAATGTCAAGTACTATCGACTTGAGTAAGTAATTCGCCCATGAGGCCACCCAATGTTGTCTCTGACTCAGTTACTCTTTCAGCAAAACCTAGATATCCTCAAGATACATACTGGGGTAGAATCAGACATTTTATAGATGTTACTGATCCAAGGTAATGCCATCTCTTACTCATATTCGCACTCAATTAACCAAAATACACCAGAACGTTGTTTGTCTCTTCCTCTGAGCTCGAGAAATGTAAGCAACTGTTAGCAAACACATCGCAACATGACAAGATGGACCCAGAGAAACTTTGGAAGGCAAAAAAAGGTAACCAAATTTCTCACGATCCCTACATGAAATCGACACTAATAAACTTAAAAAAAAGTCGTGGACTCGACTATCCATCCAGACACTGGTGAAGCCGTATTCTTGCCATTTAGAATGTCGTGCTTTGTACCTACCAACATGGTTTTGGTAGCAGGTATGCTATTACCTAATCCAAGCGTAAGTTTTCAGGAGAAAGAGATGATCACAAATGAATCATTCAACATGCTATTGGCTGTAGATCAAGAGCATATTGTTTTGGCAATGGGCCAATCAAAGTGTCAATGTCGCCTTCAATTCTGCAAATGCCAACAAGACGACACCGATGAGTCTCAAGGAAACTGGCAGTAAGAGTGTGGATATGAAAAGGTGAAACGAGATACTAAACATCATGTACACAGTTGCCTATGTATCTGCTGTCACTACATCTTGTGCCATTGCTGTCGGGTTGAATCAGTCCGTTCCCAAGCTCAAGGTCTCTCCTACGATCAAATCACTCTGTATGAAGCTTGTCCCTTTTACAGCAGTTGCTGCTGCAGGCACAGTCAATGTCTTTTTGATGAGAGGAAAAGAGATCCGTGATGGTATCGATGTGTTTACAAAGGAAGGGCAATCTGTGGGTAAATCCAAAGAAGCTGGCTTCTCTGCTGTGTCTCAAGTGGCAATTTCTCGCATCTTGACAAATGCTCCCGTCTTGATTCTGCCTCCTGTCATTCTTGGTCGTCTTGAAAAGACTGATTTCGTCAAACAAAGACCCAAGTTGATTATCCCGCTTAATTTCGGTTTGATTGCGCTCTCGTTAATGACAGCTTTACCTGCTGCTATTGCTGTATTCCCTCAAATCGGTGAATTACAAACGGCCAATATGGAAAAGGAGTTCCAAGATCTTAAAGATATGGATGGCAAGCCTATCACAAAATTGTATTTCAATAAAGGTTTATAGATTTGTTACACTGGTGTATCTTGTGTAATCCAAAAAAGAAAAAGAGAGTGAGTCTGTGTCAGATGTAGGGTGTTTGACTGAGCAGATCAAGCAGAGACTGACGGCCATGCGAGGCGGTTGCATGTCTCCTGTGCAAGCTGGCACTGTATAGAGTGGCACTTGAGATGGGCTGCCAAAGAGATGCAGAGAAGAACACCCATCTCAAGACAAGGTTCAATACCCGAATGATTGTCTAAGCTCCACGTTGCCATCACACCCCATTTATTTTTGTATAATCACAAGGAAATGAGACGAGAAAAAAACAGAGTCCAAAAATATATAGGTACCAGGTTACTGATCTGCCATGATGAGACGCACTTGCCTTTTTTTTTCTCACTTGAACTTTTATCAAGACTATGCTGGCTACTACTGAAACTACCAAGACCACAGCAAACAATGTCTGGGACACCAAGACACAAACATTTCACGGTGGCCAGGAACATCGTTTCATCAACAACTTTGTAGAAGATTTTAGTGTCACTACCAATTATCTCGGTACTCCTCATAAGGCACTTGAAGCTGCCAGAGAAGCCGTAAGTGTATTGTCTGGCCGTGTTGCGTGCAATCACTCATAACTGTGGTGTAGATGAGCGACATTCACCACTATCCTGCTGCTAACCAGGAACCCGCCAAATCATGTTTGGCTGAATTTTTATGGGGATCTGACTATGCCGAGCATCACGGACGTTTGTTGATGGGCAACGGAGCTTCAGAGTTGATTGATTTAGTAGTAAGAAAGGCACTTGCATCCTGCGAACAAAGAGGAATCAAGCAGCCCACATGGAAGGGCAGCCCTTGGAATGTGCAGGTAAGTTTTGAGTCGGCGTGTTGATGTGGATCCATGTACTGATTGCATCTACATTTTGCAGTACAGAGAATACCAACGTAGTGCAGAGACAAACGGATTTGAAATCTTGGATCCCTCCAATCCTGAAAGAGCCGATATGATCTGTATTGTCAACCCTTGCAACCCCACCGGTGATTATTTCTCTGTTGAGCCTTTGAAGGAATGGATTAAAAGCAATGTCAAATCTGGCGGATGTGTTATTGTTGGTAAGTGTGTCTTGTGTGCCACAAAAGAGAGTATCATAGAGGACTAATCCCCCGTTTGTTAGATGAATCTATGCAACCTTGGCATTCTGCTGATTTCAGAAACGATTCACTCATCTCGGAACACGCTTATGCTAGAGACATGTTTGAAAATGAAGGTGTCTCTGTGCATGTCATGCATTCATGGACCAAGATTTGGTCTTGTACTGGCCTTCGTGTTGGATCCGTCATTTGTCCTACAGCACAACATTGTGAAGCATTGCGTAAAATTCAAGTACCTTGGTCTGTCAATGGTCCTGCACTCAAGTTTGTGGAAGCCGTGGTGAACGATGACGATTATTTGCAAGAGACTTGGTCAAATACCACTAGATTGAGAGCTTGGTTGATTGAGCAACTCAAGTCATTGGGCCACTCAGAGTGGGAATACCATGGTAAACTCTTTTTGAGTTGGGTATGGTTGGACATGAAATCTGAGGAGATGGCAGCCAAAGCCATCGAGCTGGCCCGTGCTTCTGGTGTACCAGTGAGAAGCGGTAAGCCAGGTTACCAATGCAACTCATTTGTGCGAGTAGCTGTTCGCAAGGAACCTGAAGTCCAAGTGCTCATTGATGCTTGGAAATCACTCTAAATTATTCATTCTATATCATCATCACAGCATTGTTAATTAATCAATAAAAAGTTACATATTTGAAAACATTACAATAGGCATTTCATTAAATGACGTTTAGTCTACATTTATAAAAGTGATTCTATCACGAATTAGTGGTATGCGATTCCTTTTTTTTTTTTTTTTTTTTTTTTTCTAGCTTCGGCCTAGTGTCTGCTTATAGTATCGTCACACTGATTTGTGTCTAAACTTCGAACCTGGCTTTCTCGTCTACATTTTGGATGATACTCTGTATAAGATGGTCGAGTCAATGCTCCAAAGCTGTCCTTGGTATTGACGGTGACAATGATAAACGCAACGACACTGAAAACGAGGAAAGAAGTTTGCAGATGCTGTGAAAATTGTCATCGTGAGCTTTCTGATGCAGCCTACAATTTGAAAATGACATTTTTTTTTTTTTTGAATTTCCAGCGCTAATAACTGTGTGAGGGGAGAGGGGGGGGATCGATTGATGGAATGGGGAAGGGGGAAACAAGATCAAGGAGAAGCATGATAATACACAGACATTTTTCACATTGTGACATTATTGAGCACTCTACCACTCTCTCATGAATGTCATTTACTAGGCAACAAGAGATGGCGTATATAAATGAGAGAGCACCAAGGCATTTCATCTGCTTTTCTTTCTCTTTACTCTAACAACATGGTTTCAGCTCGATTCTATACCAGCGCCTTCTTTTTGGTCATTGCTTTCAATCACTTTCTATTTGTCTGTACCGCTCCTCTCGAACGCCGCATCATAGGAGCTTCCAAATTACTACGAGTGAAAGGAAAGTTATTTTCAGGCTCGGGTACATATTACAAGGTGGGATCTGGTTCATGTGGTGAGCACGATACAGACAGTGAACTGGTGGTAGCAGTGAATAAAGCACAAATGGGCAATGGTATTGTTGAGAGTGTGTGCAAGCATCTTGCCTGAGCACCTGACACATGTTCACTTAGGATCAAACCCCAATAACAACCCTAAATGCGACAAAATGGTGTCCATCACAGGAGACAAGGGCACAGTAACAGCCAGAGTAGTGGATACATGTCCTGCATGTGCAAATGGTAAAACATGTCTATAATTGCCCGTCGTATAATAATGATGAATCTAACACATTGCGTTTCTTGCTGCGATGAACATGCAGGAGCCTTGGACATGTCACCTACTAGTAAGCTAACCAGGCTATATCTCTGCATGCTAAATACTAATTCATGCATTTATTCGTTAGCCTTCAAACGGGTCTGTGGTGATTTGGCAGAAGGCGTCTGTAATATTAGCTGGAAGTTTTTATAAATTGCTCTCTTGTCATAGGTTTCAATCTGTTTGTTTGTTCCTTAAAAAACCCCATGCGCATTTCCTTCCTCGCCAAATTTCACTGTAAAACCTCACTGAGAGGATATATTCTCTTCATTTCTCATACCACTGCAAGCTCTTTCTTTCTCATTCGCAATACTTCTGTATATTTACCATGTCCAAGCGTAACAGAGACCATGTAAATATATGGAAGAAGGTGCCCCATAGAATAAAAGGTCTTTGGAAAAAAGACAGGCTATTTGATCCAACATCCCCCCCTCCATTAACCATCTACACCAAGCAAAAGCCCTCTTCTTCCTTGATCTATCGCATATTCTCCACTAGAAATAAAAACAAGGCCATCCTCCAACTAAAAGAGCATCAATGGGACCATCCGCCATCCGACGCAACAGAGCTCGAATTGTATGCTTCCTCCACAGAAGTGCCCATAAGAGCTAACATACTGTCCTTTTTCAACCCATCACAGCATCATCGTTCACGACAAGAACAAAAACATGGCTGGTCCAACAAATTGTCTTGTACAGATGAAATCAGCAGAATCTATATGGCTACATTACAAAAGATTCGGTTATTCAGCCATTACGCGATGGAGCAGCAAATCAGTATACATCACATGTTGGGTTATGTTCAGAGTCAACAGCAAAAACCCATGTTGTGTCGTGGTGTCTATCAACGCGATTTCAACTCTATTTTATCCGGCAGATCCATGATGACAGACTCGATACTGATGAATAATAGAAAACCTAAACGAACGAGATATATTTTCATGTTGCTGAGTACGCCTATCGCTCATGTTGCAAACAAAATACACCCAGTAACACATGCTCTCTCAAGATTACGCAGGCCTTATGCTGAAACGTACGCTATGGTCCAAGCACATGAAGAACACGAACAAGAGCAAGAAGAAAAAGCAACAATACAGCCACCATTACTGCCTGTAGCCAATAAAATGGCATCGTATTTGGTACCTGCAGATTACCTTTTGGATCCAGCTACGTTGTTCTGCTCAAATATGAATGCAACCACTCCCACTGCTGAGGCTAATAGCACGCATCGGCTCGGAACCAAATGCAATGGTAGCACAGCACAGGCACCAAAAGCAACAACCACATCATCTGAACATTACAATTTAAAGAATATTATGACAAAGATACAAATTCAAACAAATTAAACAAATGTGTTGATCACTCGTTTTTTATTTTTGTTCTTGATCTAATTATTACTCAAAGAATAATAACAATGTTGTGTTTGTGGCCAAATGTTTGTACAATTCCTGTTTCTGCCTGCAAGTGTGACAAGACACTCTAGACAGCTGATTGTGTTTTTGTACAAAGATGGAATAGGAGGCGCACTTGAAGGACACAAAGACGATAATAATAATAATAATAATAATGAACCTTGTTTGGTGGTTTGATCTTAAAAACCACTCGAAAATTTAAATCAGTCGGTTGATCTAGTATAAATAGGACCGTCATCACTTTGTGTTTCTCTTGCCTTTTCTTTTTTTTTTTTTTTTTTTTTTTTTTTTTTTTTCACTTTCCATACGTTACTGCTCGCTATCTATCAGAAGGAAAAATGGATTCTAGAAAATATCAACTGTTCAAGACTGAAATGTGCAGAAACTGGCAAGAGATGGGCGAATGCAGGCACGTTGTCACTCTTTTCGATGCTTCCACCCCCAATTCTAACGCTTTGATCTGTAGATATGCAAGAAAATGCCGGTTTGCTCACGGTCAACATGAACTTCGATGTGTTCAAAGACATGCTAGATACAAGACAGAGATCTGTAGAACTTTTCATCTCACAGGCACATGCTTGTATGGTGTCCGCTGTACATTTATCCATGATGAACAGCCACACCATCTAGACACATCCTCCAATGCCTCCATCTCATCCTCCTCATCTTCGTCCAGTGCTTCCTCGTCTCCACTGTTTACAGCTGTTGCTTCTAATAGCCTTCATTATTACCCTCATCATGATCTCAACACGTGGAAGGGTATAATGTTTGCAGGGTTACCAGAATCAAACAACATTTGGTCATCATCTACCTACTCATCATCATTTGATCGACGCTTTTCCTCATCCTCTTCATCGAGTGCATTCATTTAATCTTTTACATATCATTTTATCCAACTTTATGGGAATACATATACATTAATCATTGCAACATCAGCTACATTTATTATAATAAAAAAAAATCAATCATTTTAATAGCACATTTAATGGGATGAGACGATTTAAAATTCATTCAAATTATGCTGCATACTTGTTTGATGGCAGGATGATTCATGTATCGATATACGAAAGAAAAGATAATCCATTCAGCATTCATGTTTATAAGCAAAGGACTTGGGCTGATATCATATACATTTAGTATAAACGCCTAGACGGCTCATCATACGAAATGCAATGGGAAATATCATCTGCGCTGTATAACAGTGGTACCACATAAACAAAAAAGCCAATGTTTTCTTCGAGGAGATGTAAATAGTAAGGAGTGATGCAGGGCCAAACAAAAAGAGGCGTTCATGATAATATCATTTAGCCAGAATCAAACACCAACAACCTTATTTCTACACAGTGATTACAGCATACCTTTATAGGTTAGCATCTAACTCGAGCGTCTTACTTCTCAGCAGTAATTGGAATGGCTACTAATAGACTCTGATACAGTTCCACAGCTACATGTTTATCTTTAGCAACTCAATGTCATTGTATATTATCATGCACAATAAACTCACATCAGCAAAGGTCCGAGCGCTTTCATATACCCACACACATACACACCCTGCCTCCTTTCATATATATATATATATAAGCTCGACTTGACCTTGTATATGAATACAGTAACAAATAAAGGAGTCAGTCTATCAGTAACTGTTATGCGTAGAAACAAGGAGGCTCTTTGAACCTGCCAGCGAAATCGAGCATTGGTTATCCAATGTAAATGGCTAGTCAGAAACTCAACAGTTCATGTACGTATACAAACAGAAGAAAAGAATTTATTCCATACGTTGTGCAAACACCTACATTTTATGTATTTGTCAATTAGAACAAGGACTCGAAACAAGCAAGATAATCCGAGCATTCAATTCAGAATGCAAGACACGCGGAAGCATGTACGCATAAAAAATATATGTGCAATGTTTCCATCGTATCAAAGTAAGTAAGGCCTTGAGCTCGAGCGCCAACCTGTTAGGGTTCCAAAAATAAACAGAGGCGTAAACTGCATGCATTTTATTTTAAACAATCATGGTTTCATTGTATAATATACAGTATATGGAACATAAGTCTGGAATACATCAAACGAACGGGTTTGGATTTGAATGTGTCGGCCTATCATGTAAAACGAATGTTAGTGATATAGGGATCTGCATGATATTCTGTTTGGATTGATAGTATACTACCAATTAACTTTGGCCCCCCTATTATCACTGAGAGCCATCCACAACCAGCCTGTCGTTGGGAATATTACCTCTTCTGCAATGGTCCACATCTGTATTAATGAATACAATCCATACATGACATAAAACACACTTGCATGGCCACTCACTAGTCGAAAATAAGCAGATCACAGTGAAATCCAGGTGAATTTGAGCTGTGTTTTCTCGTGTTTGTGGCCGTTTTAGACTACCAGAGTAGCACCAAACAATTGCTCTCATCTAGCAGATACTTTCTGATACCTTTGCTCACCTTTTTTGGGATCGTTGAAAATCGACCAAAATCGACCAAAAAAGCATGAGCGATACCTCATGGTTTTCATCAAAAATTAAACGATCGCGTTTTTGACCGCAAAATTGAAGACTTTTACTAAGGTATATATCGAATCAAAATGTTGCTCTCGATATAACGCAACTCCTGAAACTTTGTTCATGAAATCTTTATACGAAAAACCTCAACTTTTTGGTCCAAACTCTCATTTTCTATTTTCTAAAATTGCTCCATAAGTTTGTTCATAACATACGCCATTATAGGTACCCTTGAATGCGCCTTGACAAGCATTCCAAAAAAGCTTAAGGAAGTATATAATGATGAGCACAGCTTTCATAGTCGAACTTGCAAAATTGATGAAATCAAGTCGAATTTATTGAAATTGAACCAATTTGAAGCAAAAAAAAAAAAACGTTAATCTGAGATTTAATTGATTTTAGCTGCCAAAACGTCTGCCTCATAGGAATAATGGATGTTTTATGAAGCTAACAAGAAGGGAATAGTAAAGTATAGTACATTATAGCCTGATACAACTTTCCCTTAGATAAAATTGCTTATTCTCACCATTGAAAGATTTAATCGCTGCAAATTACTCTTCCAGATGTAAGTTCTCTTACGAGATGGCAATTTGTCCACCTTTATCAAAATACTTACATGGGTCCTAATCAGTAAGCGCTGAGCACATTCATTGTTTTCTCGTATACGTAGCAAAATTCAAGTAGCTTGCGTATGTAGAAATATATATGAACACATAGCCATAAGCACAAAATTTTGCTTGCATAAGACTTTAATCCCTCCAATGTCAATTTGGCTGTGACTCCTTTGCAATCTTAAGTTTCCATTGTAAATAATGCCCATTTTGAATTCTCGTGTGTTCTTTTTCTTTTCAAGACACTAAAATATCTACAACATGTCAGAGGTACATAGCACAAAGCACAACATGTTGTATATCGAGTACTCAAACGACCTTATATAATAGATCCCTCTTAAACGCAAGAGAATTACATCAGACATTTTATCCATCGCTAGCTCTAATGTGATTGTACCTAATCATAGAAATGGTAATACTTGCACACATCATGACAAAAGGTATCATATCAACTAACATGAAGCTGGTATCTTGTAGACAAAATCAAAAAGATTGAGTCATTAGTAAGCAAGCTCGAGTTGGAGAAATCATCATTGGAGTCAAAGCTCAAATGCGAGGCCGTATCATATAATCTGGAGCTGGAAGAAAAGGCGAAAACTATCTCCTTTCTCATTGATGAAAAAGCTGTAAGTAGGCTCTCATTTAATGAGCCCTGTTTACAACTAAGCTCTCAAAATAGGAATGTCAAAAAAGGGCTATCTATCACAAAGAACGCTACGATGAGGCAACAGCAACATTAGCCAAAATGAAAGAGAAACACAACTCGGTTGCAGTGAGTGATACTTGACACGACAATAGCAGCATTTTACTGATTGTACACATTAGAATGAGTTGAGAGAATCACTGGAATCATATCGATCACAAGTGGATGAATTGGATAGTCAGTTGAGTGAACAGATCTATGAATCTAGAAGAGCAGCCTTGTCAGAGAATGAGACTAGAAGGCAGTTGACATCCAAAATACAAGACTTGAACATGAGAATTGATGGCTTGGAGGATGAGGTAAATTATGGATACAGTATTGAGTCAAGGAATGGTCAACTAAATGTGAGATATAGGTCCAAGAAAAAGCAAGCGTCATTCAAAGAAGCTTACTGCGAGAGCAAGAACTTACGGAAACGATCAACGCCCTGGAGCAGCAACTCAATAACAACTCATCATACCCAAGTAATCCCCAAGCTTACCAAGATTTAGAAACCCAATATCAAAGTAAGTCTCTCGCTGTTGTGGGTGCAAGTGCTTTATCTGATGAAATGTTCAAAGGCATATCAAAACGTGCATTGGATCTCGAAACCGAAAATGCCAAATTAGCAAGCGATTTGAAGCATCACAAAGGCATTTCACAGAATATCGAGACACTTCGACAAGAAAAAGAAAGCTTATCACACCAGCTGAAGCGAATGAATGATATTTGCGAAGAGAATTACAGAATAGAAAAGGAGAACATCAAATTGAAGGCCGAGCGAGCTTCGTGGGCATCTTATTTGGAATCACAGCCTGAATACAACACGCAGAGTCCTGACAGCATCATATACAAGCTTACACAACAAGCCGAGGAAGCCAGCTACCTGAAACAATCGATTGAGCACTACCAATCGCAAGTGAGAGATCAAATGAAAGCGATTGAAAAACTGGAAGATCACATTGACGAGTTGAAAAAGATGGTGGTCAAGAATGAACGCCTACATACAGCCGATCAAGCTAGTCGAGATATCCTGATCAGAAACGCAGACTCCCTCAAGAGACATATTGCTATTCTGGAGCGACAGTTGGCCATGTACGATCAAGAGGAAATGCTCGCCATGGATCAAGGCCAATACGATGAAGCCAAAACCAAGCGAATTCAAGAGTTGGAAGAGTTGCTGAGAGAAAGCGAGAATCGCCTTGCGTTGCAAGCGCAAGAATTGGCACAGGAAAAGATCAAGCATGCCAGCGAGCTGCCTCCAGTGCAACTGAGCAGCGGCCCATACGAAATGTTGGAATCAGGCGTAAGCGCGTCCAAGCAATTGTCTGAACTTGTTGCCAAACAAGACAAACTCATGCAAGATTTGGGAGAAAAATCAGTGAATGAATTGCTACTGCAACGACAACTCAAGTCAGCTCAAGAGCAGATTGAACAGCTGAGTAAATCTATTGAGAGCCAGCAGCGACAGGCTCGTACCTTTGCTCCTGCCGTGCCTACAGTTCCTGCGGTTGAGTTGCCATCTGAACTGACGAACAGCGAAAAAGCAGCGCCAGCTATAAACTCACAAGCAACAGCAGCAGAGAAGCAGACTGATTCCGATGAATCCAATCTTCGTATCTTGACATTAGCAGACAACCCAGCTTCAAAGGACCTTGCTGTTCGCACCCACTTATTAAAGCGTCTTGAAAAAGAGAATGCCGATCTTTTGCGTCAAATTACCTCGGAAGCTTCATCTGACACTGATCTGATTACTGTGCCTAAATCCTCTCTTACCAATTTGGAAGCCAAGAATGAAAAACTTCAATCCGACTTGCAATCTCGCGAAAAGCGTATTCAGCGTCTTCACAGCATCTGGGAAACCAAGATCAACGAAACCAGTTCTCAAATCCGCCAATTGTTGGGATACAATGTCATTTTCCGCAATGATGGCGTTACTCGTTTGGAAAGCATCCTTGTCGACCCCACAGAGCTGGCGTTCATTGTCAAAATAGGCGATACTCACAGTGAATCTGAAAAGGGCATGCTTCGTATGGTGGGCTCGAAAAAGGAGCATTATATGAAGCAATTGGAGGACATGTATCAACTTTACATCATTCAAGATCGCAATATCCCTGCCTTTTTAAGCGCTGCTGCCCAAGATTTCTATGTCAATGCTAAACAGCAGGAACAATCCATGTTGTCGCAAGATGGAGAGCAAGTCGATTTTATGCAGGTCAATGATGAAGACGACTTTGAGCCTTACGATGAAGAAACCCGCATTCATGACGACCAGATGGACGTGCTAGAAGAGGACTTTACAGTGCAAAGCGAGCCCAATCCTGCTAGTTTGACTGTGGCATCTGATGATGAAGGCGAGATGATTGAACATGAGGAGTACACAGAGGATGAAGAAGACAATGAATTGGTTGTTAGTAGCGAGATTGTTCGTGACGACAGTGATTTGGTCATACATGAGTATGAGGAAGATGACGAGAATGTAGAAGATTATGACTACAGCGAAGAGGACGCAGGAAATGATAGTCTCATTGTCAATATTGACAATGGAATAGCCGTCGTTGGAGATGGCGAGAGCGATGAAGAGGAATTGGACGAAGAAGAAGAAGAAGAAGAAGAGGAGGAGGAGGAGGAAGACGATATGGAGGGTGAAGATGACGAGGAAGAATACTCTTCACAACACTCTGCACCATCTAGTAATCCTCAAATAGTTCTTATTGATGATGATGATGAATAAAGAGGATAAACCCTGTCTACAATGTTAATAAAAGTGGTTCTTTGATCTGGTAGATTGATTTTGAATGCATGGTAGTAGCATCTGTTTTATTTAAAAAACGATCCCTTCTTTCAAACGGTTTCAGCAAAGGTCAATCCAGCGATCATGTAGAAAGACCTATCCGATTAGTTTTTAATCCAAACATGCAGCATCATCAAAAACTTAAAGTTCAAATTTACTAACGTGTAAACTATTTCTTATCATAAAGCCAGTCAATGGGACGATGGATTACTGCTCAACTTTGCAGCGTCTATCACAACTCTTTGCGATTTAGAGACCTGATTCTCTCCAGCAACATTTTCATAAATCAGCATCTACGCAAATTTGTCAATGTAGACCAACTCAACCTTGCTGTGGCCCGAAATCTTACAATTCAGAGAGTGGAAGCCATTTTAAACAATGGCCCCAGCGTCAGAAAACTGGATGTAGACCTCGAAGCTGGAAGTGTACCTTTACCAGTCTTTCGCTAAGTTACTGCTTGGACAAATACCAATATAACAGCATCTCCAATGGGCTTACTTTACTTGAACAGATGAGTGTTTTTTCGTCCCGGTTATGGTTGAATACTTTGCAAATATCTAAATGCTTGTGAATTTGTATTTGGATCTTGCGTGGTAGAATTCCAAAGCGGCGACGCAATGAATGATGGCGATGAAGAAGGTTGAATCATAAAACCAACTAGAAACTTGCATCGTTGTTTGTCTGCTTTCAATGAACTGAAAGGATATGAAATACAAATCAATTTTCCAGCACGGGCGCATTTAGATGATGTTGTCAGTTGGATGCAAACTGAAGATAATTTCATAGTGATTGACTACTATTACCGCACCGAGCGACTCTTACACGTTAGATGAAAGCCAAGTCATCACATTCAACTTACACTTTAAATGAATTTGTGTAAATACTAATTAGCCGATCTAACTCGTTAAGCTCGATGTCGGCGTCGCCCTGTGGGCTCTCATCGAAGACATTAAATCAAATATAATAAGTTTTGTATATCAAGTAGATTCTAAACAATCAATTATTAATAAAAGAAAGGCTATATCAGAGCCACGACGAGGAGAGGAGGTATCTTCCTCAGACCCTTTTTGCTTACACTGATATCAAACGAAGCCTATGATTGAGATGATGTGAAAGAACATTCAGCATTTGAACATCACAATCTCCATTTTCTGATCATACCATTCGCTACTGTTGATGCTTTTAATAAGATGGCGACATCATAAAGCTGGTCATAAGTAAATATAGGACGTTTGTAAGATTTACAGCTACTTTTTTAAGATATTGTCATTGTAAAAGACCCATTCATGAGATAAAGCTCCCCCCAAAAAAAAGTATTTGGGCTAAGCAATTGTTCTTTCTATTTAATCAGTATCGTAATCATTATTGTCATCATTAGAAAGGTATTTGGGCCAGCCAGCAGCAGTGCCACCCGCTAAAATCAATTGAAGCTCAATTTATTTTTTCTGTTCAAGATTGGACAGATTTTGGCTTTTGTCGACTTCTTTAATCTATTCTGGGATATTCGACTATATAAATTGTGATTATTACCTAATGCTTCGTAATACATTCTTGGAGTACTTTTCAAGGCGCTTCCAATGGTGCTGATTGTAATAGGTGTTTTGGCTGAACTTACTGAGCAATTTAATAAAATATGAAATATGGTTTTTAGCGAAAATAACCATATTTTGCATATGAAAACCTCATCAAAGTGGTTTCAGAGGCTACTTTGGATCGAGAGAAACATTGTGATACAATACATACCATAGTAAAAGTCTTCATTTTCAAGGTGAAAAATGCGATCGTTTGATTTTTGTCAAAAAGCATGAGGGGTACCTCATGCTTTTTAGCCGATTTTTGGCCATGTTTTTTTTGGCCCAAAAAGTTGAGCAAAGGTGTCAGGAAGTTACTACTACTCAAGTACAACTGTTTGGCGCCGTTCCGTCGGCTCAGGAAGGTCCACATGTCAAGATATGAAGGCTTGAAAGCCGCCACATTTGGTTATGTTTTGCTTTATAGCTTTTATTTACACGGCATGAATCACATCTTTGGTAGCTGAAATCTTCTGGAAGGGCAGTTCTGCAGTCTGTGCAATTTCCAAATCGAATAGGAGGCATATTGATTTTGGTAAAGCTAATTCATTCAAGCTTAGAAGCGTCATGCTAGTAATAAGCTTATTAATGATGGAAATGAAAAACCGAATTTGCTACTTGAATATTATGGGTTTGTACCTTCACTTCGCTACGGTAAAACCGCCTCATAGGTCATTGTTACCAAATGTTGAATTAGATGCGTTATGTTTTTGGTGGATAGGCTTAACACCTCCTCCAAGACCCCTCCCCAATGCCGGTTTTGCCGGTGGTTTATTCACCTTGTACGGTACTCAATTTTTTGAAAGGATATGATTTGTTTGTCTACTTCTTTTTGAACGTTTTACGGTATACATGTTGAAGATCCAAGTTTTATATCCCTTTAGTTTGGCATGAAAACCCGACTCCGCGTTCGTTCATGGGGGGGGGGGCGTCAAAAGTTTCGAATATTGCACTAGCAAATTTCTTTTTTGTTCTTGTTCTTTACTTGCAACAAACAAACAAACAAACATGGCATTGAAACCATCCACCATTGCACTTATTTCTACTGCTGTTGTAGCCTCATTTGGCCTCGGATTTTTGATCTACTATGACAGCAAGAGAAGAAGCGATCCTCAATTCAAAAAGCAATTGAGTAGGTGTCCTAACACGCTGTATAACAATTCAACGTTGTCTAATCTGTCATTTACTTAGAACGTGAGCGCAAGAAGGCTGCCAAGCAAGAAAAGTTACAAAAAGAGAAAGAAATCACCAGTGTCGAGGGTTTGATTGCCTCTGTCTTGGAGACAGTGGCCAATGAAGACTTTCCTGAATCCGCCCAAGAGAAGGAAGCTTATTTCATGGAAAAGGTGGCATTGGGAGAGGCACTTTGCAAAGAAGGTCGCGAAGATGATGCTGTGTTGCCCTTTTACAAGGCACTCAAGATTTATCCTGCTCCATTGGAATTGATCATGATTTACCAAAAAACTGTACCCGAGAAAGTGTTCCGCATTATTGTCAATTTGATGGCTGTGGAGCAACAAAAGCGTCAATCTGAATTCTACGATCTTTTCCCTCCTGCTGAACTCAACATTAAACTACAACCCACCAGCACGGAAGGCGAAAAGACAAAGCATACGCTTGTGGCTGACAGAGATTTCAATCAAGGCGAAGTTGTTTACGTCGAATCACCTTTGATCTCTGCACTCCATCCTCAATTGGAAGGATCTTACTGCAACTTCTGCATGAAAAAGCTGACAGACGACAGCAAGATTGAATGCACAAACTGCGATCAAGTAGCTTTCTGCAGCAAAGAATGCGAGACCAAGGGCAGCGAACAATATCACACCTTTTTATGCTCCAATTCAAAGCTCACCTCCGACAACAAGGCAGTAGAATTCAGATCTTATGCTCAAATCAACAATGTGAAATATCCTCAGATGATTGCTCAATTCCTATCGAGCATGGTAGCAGAAGAGATGGAGAAGAACAAGCTGGGAAAGGATGCGCCTCGTTACAGTGCCTGGGATCACATTGAACGATTCAATCAGCAAGAATTACAGGCTAATGAAGAGACAGTGAAAGAGGCTACTATGATCAAAGAGTTGCTTGCTTCCAAGGTGCCTGGCATTGACGAATTTTTGTCGGATGAAATTTATTTGTTGCTCAAGGGTAAATTGAACGAAAATACATTTGAGATTCCTGCCGCTTCCGATGTTGCAGTGGAGGTAAGTGATATGATGTTTACCTATAACAGTTGCAATTGGACTTATAATTTATGTAGAAATCTATGGAACCTGCTCGTTCATTGGCAACTGGATCCAGCGGTGTGGGCTCTTCTCTCTACAAAATCTCAACCTTTATTGGAAAATCAGATAACGCCGATGATTCCAACATTTCAATTGAATTCAGGGATAACTCGAACGTTTTGACTGCCACTGCCAGTAAAAATATCAAGAAGGGCGATGAGATTAGATCTTTCTATGTTTGAATAAAGCGCTGAAGAGGTTTAGACGTGACATCAGAGCAGTTACAACTGCGGGATACATCAAAAGGTCAATGACATCTGTTCAAAAGAATTACCCAAAGAATTGCTGCAGGTGTGATATGAAGCCGTCTATTTTGACATCTCAACTCAGCTCAAGGGTAACACAACATTTGACATGAGATATTGAAATGTTGATTATTGAGGATATAACTAGAATTCTTGATGATGTTTACTACTACAGCACAGAGTTTATGTATGAAATCTGACATGTGAATTATATAGAAGCGGCTCAAACTGGTTGTATGATAGTCGGAGACGCTGTTACATGTCAATGTCATTCGATATTGCACTAAAATGTCTCGATTATTCTTGCTTCTCATTACATCTTGTATATATAAAGAATACATGTAGCAGTGTGCTGATAAAATACAAGTAAATATAGATGAAGAATGTGAAGATCCATTGATATTTAATGATAGCAATAGTAATGACAAGTAAGAGGAGTGCGGACCGGAGATTGGACAGAGCGGGAGATGGTATAGGCCAGCGCCATGTGTCGTAGAAGGGGGTGTGCTCGAGTGTGTGGGGGCCGAGGAAAAAAAGCAGCATGGTACTGCAAACTCCATGAACAGCCTCTTTTCTTCTACAACCTAGTGTATGTGTTACAACATGGAAAGCATCATCTTGGATTATTGGATATGTCGATTAATGTTGAACAACGAGAGCGATGGATGGATCTCAATCCTCCGAGATGATGTCTTTTTTCAGTTTTATGTTTGGATGCATGATGGAAAACTAATCAAGTCTATATGGATGTATGTAGTTACTAGCAATGGGTCGTGTTATTCGTGCTCAGAGAAAGGGTGCCGGAAGTATCTTCCGCTCCCACACCGTTGGTCGTAAGGGTGCTGCCAAGCTCAGAGTCTTTGATTTTGCTGAACGTCATGGTTATGTCCGTGGTATTGTCAAGGATATCGTTCATGACCCCGGAAGAGGTGCTCCTCTTGCCAAGGTAAGATTGAAAGATATGTAGCTGATATGTTGAACATTGTGTATTCATGAGCTATGGTTTGATTTAGGTTGTTTTCCGTGATCCTTACAAGTACGTATAGACAGAGAATTTGGAGTGGATAGCATGAAATAGATGTAGAGATGAGCGCGCGAGTGAGCGAGGAAGGGATAAGAAGTTATACACATAAACGTTGAGAGAGAGAGAGGGAGGGGGATTAAGGTTTGGATTTGGATGATTGACAATTGTTTGTATCATAGGTACAAGCTCCGTACCGAGACCTTCATTGCCACTGAAGGCATGTACACTGGTCAATTCATCTATGCCGGTAAGAAGGCTACCTTGAACATTGGTAACGTTATGCCCTTGGCCTCTATGCCCGAAGGTACCGTTATCTGTAATGTTGAGGAGAAGGTTGGTGATCGTGGATCCATTGCCCGTACCTCTGGTAACTATGCCACTGTTATTGGCCATGGTGATGATGGTAAGACCCGTATTCGTCTTCCCTCTGGTTCCAAGAAGGTCATTCCCTCTACCTCTCGTGCCGTCATTGGTGTCGTTGCTGGTGGTGGTCGTATTGACAAGCCCCTCTTGAAGGCCGGTCGTGCTTTCCACAAGTACAGAGTCAAGCGTAACAGCTGGCCCAAGACTCGTGGTGTTGCTATGAACCCCGTTGACCATCCTCACGGTGGTGGTAACCATCAACACATTGGTAAGGCCTCTACCATGGCTCGTGATTCTCCTGCTGGTCAAAAGGTCGGTTTGATTGCTGCTCGTCGTACTGGTCTCCTCCGTGGTACCAAGAAGATCAAGGATGCTTAAGTCATTGCTATTCTGTTACAACAATAAATTCTTATTCTCTTGCCACTCTTACTACTAGTCGAATGACGGAATGAAAGATTATCAACATGCGCAATGTAATTGAGAGATGTACCAAACAGATAGAGTTTCATTCGTTCCCTCGTGTAATATAGCCCAAGGATGAGGCGATATTGCATTCACAAGTATACTCCACGGGCCATTTCCAAAAATTTAAGCTTTCCCATCTCCTGTCTTTCTTGCTTGAAAGCTTAAATTTCCCTATATACAAACAAACTTCAACATTGTGTATATAAATAAGCATGCTTCTGACAAGGATGGAATCTCTCTGGATTATTCTTTTAAAAATGCCACTCCCTAAAATTTTGGCACCTTTATTGCCTCAATCGCAGCGTTTGCAGCAAAAGCAGCATGACGCAGTATTGTCTCCTGCACTGCCAATGAGTCCTCCAACCAATAATCCGTACAACAACATGATTGGCTTGTCCACTGAAGAGACCTTGGTGGAATCAGTCGATGAATCAACCACAGAGACCGCCATCGTCCTACACGAAAAGCCAACTGCGTTTGACATGTGTGATAACGACTTGTTGATTGAATCCTGCCACGACAACAACGACGACAGCCAGCAACTAGAGCAGAAAGAACTGATTTCCATGTCTGCTCCAGCAGAGACCACTGCCATGAGCACCAACACAACCTACCAAAGCTTTGGCTCTTCATCCTCTTCCTTGACCATGTCATTGACTGACAGTGGAAATGAAACGCTTACTGAAATCACACCAGATGAAGAGCTGGAAGAGCCGGTCAAGATGCCTTCATCACCTTTGGAATGCACTACACCTGTCACTCCTCCTCAGCTCATGGAAGAAGAACAAGCATTCATTGACACCATGGATCATCACCAACAACTAGACCTTGTCAACAGCCCTTTACAAGTGCCTGCTGTTTCTGATCAGCAACCAGATGATATGGAGGAGGTTATTACATATAGCGAAGAGCCAATGGAAGTGTATCATGACCCCTTTACTGCTGTTGATGTCATGGACAATCAAATGGAAGAACGAATACAAGCACAAGATGATTTCACCCAACCCATTCAAGCTTCCTATACTACCCATCAAGGCGAGCTCTTGGACGAGGCTCAAGAACCTGATTTCATGATGAAGAACAGCTTTAGAAGGGCACCCAGTCGCGAAGGAAGTCTCAAGAGCAAGTGCATGAAGCTGATCCGTGGTATGAAGTTCCGTCTTAGTCAAGAACGAAAGGAAACGAAGAAGGAAAACCGCATGAAGGCTGCCTTTGAAGCGTCCGCTGATCAAGAAGGACACATTGACACTCACTGTAAGTTTGATTTTATTTATGGCACATGAACATTACTAACTTTGACATATTTATAGTAGCAAGATCTTGCTCTACTGTCACCATTTTGAATGAGGAGAGACTAACACCCATCTATCGTCGTAATATTGCCGAATCCACCCTATGCAGTCCTACCAATACTGAGCCAATTGCACCTTACAAATCACCAGAAATTGGGTCAGACGCTTACGATATTAAACTTCTTTGCGACCAAAGCTTCTTCGGTCGATATTGATATAAACCTAGGAAAATAGAATAACAAGCACTGTCATTGTTGTCTCAAAATACATAATCTTTACTAATAAAAGCTTTAATTTACTCTTTGAAGTATGCGTATTGATAAATTTCTTGTTAGTAACTACAGTATACCAGCTAAATCTAAGGCTGCAATGCTATTCTTTGTCGAAATGCTCGCACTAGAGAATGTAGTATTGACGCCATTGGCATTCGATGAACCTGTTGGTAGAGGATGCACGTTACGTGGTTTCCAGGAAGTATATCATTTAGAATGAATCACTATTTCTTTAACATGGCTTCATGGAGAGGTTTGTTCCTTGTACGTAGAGTATGTCTGTACGCTTAAACATCTTCCTGATCATGCCTACAAACAAGTTGCATCGTGTGAAGCATACATGCTGAATATACAACCAGCAGATGTCAAAATCACTGGTTGACAAAACGCCTATCAGATTTCTTCTCTTTTTCTTTTACTAAGCATTTAGATGAGTAGACTTTTGCTTAAGCTGCGTATGTACATTCAATCATGCTTGATGCTTGGTCTTTTGCTATACTTGATCTCATGTCTAATCAATCAATCAAGAGACGGGTTTTCAAACGAAATGCTATAAAGAGCTGTGCATGGAAGGTTTCAAACTTTTTTTCTCCTTTCTTCATTTATTGATGTTATTATACTATACATCACCTTTGTTCAGACAACAGTAATTGAAGAATAAGCAAATGCCTAGTGTAAAAGCAACAGTAAAAACAGAAGCTCTACCAGTCAAACGTTCAAGAGGCAGACCTCGCAAGATTGCTCCTGCTTCTGCCACTACTGCTGCCCTCAAAAGAAAAGCAGTTGAACCAGAAGAAGGTGCCATATTGAAGAAGGTCAAGGAGGAGGCCGTAGTACAGAGACCTCTTAGACCCAAGAGAACGGCTGCTGTCAAGTTGGAGCCCAAAGCTGAATCAGTGAGTGCTACTATCAAGAAGGAGCGTAAGGTAAAGAAAGAGCTTGCTGCGAACTCTGTGTCAAAAGTCAAGAGGGTGGTGAAGCCCAAGAAGCAACCCAAGGAGATGAAGCCTGCCAAGACAAAGAAGGTGGTCAAGAAAGTGATCAAGAAGGAACCAAAGCCTATGAGACAAATAAAATCAAGAATCATCTATAAGCTTCCACCTGAAGCTAGTATCTACTTGGATGATGTAAGTGAAACTATGTGAGCATAAATTGTGATAGTTGGTCCAATACTCTTTATAACTAGGCTATGCGAGGTAGAATATTACGAGCCATGAAGCAACGCATGTTTGTCATGTCGCGAGAGCTGTCTCCTCAAGATGACACTATTGAAAATTTTGAGGTCATTGGAAGCATTGGCAATGTAAGCTTGGGCTGGCGAATGTTGCTGTCTTGTAGGTTACTGATAAAGACATCTACAATATAGACTTACACGGTGACCATTGGTAATGTCATTTCATGCTCATGTATGGACCACATAATCAGACGCACACACTGCAAACACATCCTGATGGTCTTACTCAAAGTCTATCGTCTTGGATTGGACAGCCCAATGTTCCAAAGCTTGCGTACCTCAAATGAAGATCGATTGCGTGCTAGAAGTGGTGGCCGCAATGTTGACCATTCCGTCTTGGTACCCACCGCTATCCGCGAAAAGATCCTCAAATTGACAACTGGGCATTCTGAAGCCCACTCAACTGAACAAGTCAACGAGCGTCGACCTCTGGATACGTCTGATTGTCCTATCTGCTTTGAGGAATTCGAACAAGCCAAGATCAACTTGATTGATTACTGCAAGGTCTGTGGTAACAACATTCATCAAGAGTGCTTCAATATGTGGAAGGCATCCAAGGGCAGAGATGTTACCTGTGTCTATTGTCGTGCTCAGTGGGTATCTCCTAATGCCAATAATGGAGCTACCAAGAAGTCTGCTCGTCAATTGGATTCTGCACATCGCTTTGAAGGTAGAGCTAACTTTGCTCAGGAATTGGGAATGGAGCGCAAGAGAGACACCTCAACCTACAAAACCTACCGTGGCTATCAACTCTCTTTTGAAGGTGAATAAGACGACAATAATGAGGGAGAAATCTATTCATTGCACACATCATCACTACTCGATCCTATTCATTTGTTTCTTTGCATGTATTCATGGACTGATCATCGCAGCCTCATATTTCAGGTCAGCCTACATTCCATTATTCCCCCCCCCCCGCCCCCTCTTGCTATTTTATAAAACAACTACGTCGCACTTGAATAAACTCGCTTGATTGAAAGAGAAAGATTGATTTTATTGATTTATGATTTTATATATACAGAAACGATGGATAATGAATAATAGTAAAAAGTGAGACAGAAGAGAATTAACCCCAAACATCACACAAGTAACGGTTTTCGTCCATGAGCTTATCAATGACCTTGTCAGCTTCTTCATCATCGGAGGCGGCACCAAAGGAGATGGCCATGCTGCAGAAAGTACGACGCACATCACGACTCATGGAACCACTACCACAAATGTAGACAGCAGCAGGCTTGACATTGGGATCAGTAGGGAAGAGCATGCTCCAGACCTCAGCAGCGTTAGACAAGATTTCGTGTTGAACATATTTCTTGGGAGACTTTTCGATGCTTCTTGAGAAGGCGGTATGCAAATGAGTCAAGACACCTTCTTTGACATATTGCTCCAGTTCGTCGTTATAGATGTAATCTTGGTCCTTGCGACGACAGCCAAAGAAGAGGACAACATCACCCACCTTTTCACCAGCATCCTTTTGGGCCTTGCGCTCTTGCAAGAAACCACGGAAAGGCGAGAAACCAGTACCAGCAGCAATCATGATCAAGGGAACAGTGGGATCACTGGGCATACTGAAAGTGCTCTTGGAAGACTTGAGATTAGCACGAAGAGCCATACCGTCAGATCCACGCTTTAAGAAGGAGGAGGCTAAACCACTGTAATGCTTATCGTTGACAACATCATCTACGACACCAACAGTCAAGTGAGCAGCATTAGGATGAGCCAAAGGAGAAGAGGCAATAGAGTAGCGACGAGGTTGGATAACAGGAACAGAAGCCAAAAATTGACCCAAATCCAGGCGAGTAACTTGAGGGTAGGCGTTTTGCAAGTCCAACAAGGTACGGTGCTTTTTAATGAAAGCAGGGTATTGATCTTGGTTGTTGCTATCTGGCATCAGCAACTGTTCAAAAGTAGCAGCAGTTTCAGGAGCCACCTTTTTCAATTGAGAGGCGAAGCAGCCGAGCACAGCACGAGAAGGAGGAGATGAAAGATCAGCGTAATAGGTAAGCATGTTGCGCACAGAACAAGGACCCTTGATGTTGGCAGCAATAGAACGAGGAGAGACATTCTTGAGGGTTTCTTGGTCAATCTCAAAGACAGAATCTAAGATCCAGCCAAAGCTCAAAGCAACAGCCTCAACAGTAGACTCTGCGTTTTCAGGCATGACCTCTAAATGATCACCGGCGTTGTAGAGTCTGTTATCACCAACTGGTGCCAACTTGGAGATGTCAATTTCAATATGGCGAGTACTGCGAGGAGAACCGTCCTTTTGTATTTCACGGTTGGTATGCAAGATAGCCTTGGGTTCACCGTAGTGATTGCTGACAGCAGCTTCCCAATCTTCTTTGTTGGTGGGTTGGATAAACTTGACCTTGACAGCACTCATTTCAGGAGAAGAAGAGACGGCAGCGGGAACCACAGACTTGGATTCAGAGGCAGTGATACCATAGCTATCCAAAGTGTGGGTCCAGAAGTGAGCACACCAGTTACTGAAATCAGCATCCATGTCCTTGTCACCATTACCCTCGCCATTGGAGAAGAAACGCTCAGCACCGAGTTCCTCTAAACTGTCAGTGACTTTGATAGGGAAGTGTTGGTAAGTACGCCAGTTCTTGTTACCGAGACCAAAGACAGCAAAGGAGAGACCATTCAAAGTAGTTTCATGACCGTCTGTCTTGAGCTTCTCATCCAAGAACTTGTTGAACTTTTCAGCAGAGTCAGGTGGTTGACCATTGTAAGTAGCAGTACAGATAATAACCAACTCCTTGTCCAAACGCTTGCTCTTGTCTTCAGAGACAAACTTGCCGTCTTGCAAGACCTTCCATTGATCCATAGGTAAGATGGTGACATTGGCGAATCCAAAGTTCTTGGCTTGAGTGGCTAATTGATTAGCGTAATCTTGAGCAGTACCAGTTTGGGTACCGTACAAGAAGGTAATGGGAGGTAACTTGATGTCAGAGGGGGTAGCAGCAGATGAGATGACAGGCATGCTCTTGGTAGTAGCAGCAGGGGGAGCAGCACTTTCGGTCTTGCGCTTTTCAGTAGCTTCGGTGCTAGGCTCGGGGAAGTCTTCACGAGGATGGATCGTCATGTAGAGATCAACAGGCTTGGTAGTAGCCATCTTGGGATCGTATTGGACATCAGGGCCTTCATAACGGAAGTCAAACTTGTTCAAAATCATAGCCAAAACGGTCTTTGCTTCTTGTAAGGCAAATGCCATACCGATACAGCCTCTGGGTCCAGTGGAGAAGGGCAACCAAGCAAAGCGAGAACGCTTTTGTTCTTCCTCAGGAGTCCAACGGTCAGGATCGAATCGGTTATGATCGGGATAGATAGCTTCATTGTGGTGCATAGCGTATACAGACACAGCACAGACATCACCAGCCTTTACTTGATAGCCACCAGGTACAATACAGTCTTGCTTACAGTACTTTCCAAGCATACGGACTGGAGGATAGAGACGCAAGACTTCCTTGATAATTTGTTGCATGTACTTGAGGTTGGAGATTTGCTCAGAGGTAGGGTACTCATCCCAAGTGATATGGTTATCAGCAATTTCTTGAAGCAGCTTAGCCTTAACATCAGGGTGTCTAGAGAGTTCGTAGAGAGCCCAAGCAAGTGTATTGGCAGTAGTGTCGTGACCAGCGATAAGGAAAGTAACTACTTGATCACGAATATTCTCATCAGATAAGCCCAAGCTGTGTTCGTCGCGAGCATTCAACATGTAACCTAGGAGATCAATGTCCATGTTGTTGGCGTCAGGGCTTTGCTTGCGTTCCTTAATCACTTCATCCACAACGTTATGCATCAAAGTGACAGAGCGGTCAAACTTGCGGTTGGCTTCAATGGGCAGAGATTTGACAAATTGAGCTTGTTGCATACGTTGAATTGATTGCTTCAAGCAGTAGCCCATAGCTTGGATGAATTCATTGGGTGGTTGATTGCGTTCAGAGAGCAAATTGAAGTCATATCCAAAACCAACACGACCGATTGTTTCGAATGTAATGTTAGTAGTCCAGTCAATGATCTCGACAGGCTCGTCAGGAGAAAATTGATCAAAGATTTTGATGAGTTGTTGGGTGAGAATGCCCATTTCCTTTTGATAAACCTATAGTTTGGTTTGTATGAGTATCTCTCTTTTTGCAGCACAGTAGAAAAAGGAGGTTCTTACCTTAATAGCACGAGGACTGAAGGCAGGCATTAAAAGCTTGTGAGCAAGCTTCCAATCCATCTCATCAGTGTCAGTAGTGAAAAGACCTTGACCACCAAAAGCCTTGATTTCAGATAAACCAGAATTGGATACCTTCTTGGTAAAATACTCGGATTCCTTGACGAAAAGCTCTGCAATATCAGGAGAGTTGGTACCGATCACCTTTCTACCCAACATGTTGACTTCGACCAGAGGACCATAGTTAGCAAATTGGCGTACCCAACCCTCAGTGCTATACACAGACACATATACGCATATTAGCCATACATCACACAAGAACCCAGATATATTGTACTTACATATTGGGCAACATTTCATATAGAGCACCTACAAATGGAAGACTGGTAGGACCGGGAATGACTTCCTTGATATGATCCTTGACATCGACATAGACCACTTGTTGATTTCTAAGCGCATCAATGCCACCGAGCAATTCATCCTTATCGTTCAAGAGTTGAATATCAGAAGGATTTCCAGCAATACTCAACTTTTCAGCAACAAGACCACGAACAGTGTCTAAATTGGCGCCATTTCCGAAGCGAATGATGCGGCCGTCGTTCTCGACATCTCTCGTTCCTTTCAATACGACGATGAGCGAAGTTGTATTGTCTTTTGACATGATTTAAATAAATAAATAAGTATATAAATATAAGTGTTGAATGATAGAAAAGAAAAATATATCTCGGGATGAAAGAAAAATGTTTCTTTTATATAGAATTACAAGAGGCATGAATTTCTAATGTAAGCCATGTCAAAATGGTTATTCCATAAGAAAAGTCGTTTCCTGGAACAATAGTTCTGCCTATGTTTAGGTTACCATAAAAGGGTAAAAAACGCTTACTTGGCACTTGTCATTGGTAGGCATTTTGAATTGTGTCGAGCAACTTGCAGCAGGACTTGAAAGTGGCGAGAACAATAGCTGAAATGATCAGGAATACATCTGGATCTAATAGACTTTGCGTATACTCTTCTAAGCGAACATGTTTTGGCTCGACATTTAATAGTAGAGCAGGGGATTTGTCATGCATATTAGCAACTTACATGGTGTAACATTGGAATTTCTAGCACTGCATTAGCACAGCAGGCTAATTGTGCAGGTTAAATATAAGACATCCTCTTTGATTGTAAATATGAATAGTAATCCTGCATTTATCCAATAAGGCACCAGGAAATCCCACATTTGCTCCAGGAGTTTCCGTTTCTCCCGCTGAGTTTGCCTGAAAGTTTCATTTCATATTACTACACCTGATTACTTCTAGTTCATTTATCTTGAACAAAAAGGAGCTTATCACTCCAGATCAAACATCTCAAACAGAAGACGAGGTCACTGCCTTGTTCAGCAAGCACTCAACCATGGTATTATTAAATCATGTATGTAGAAACATTGCACAAATTACAAGGATGCGTGCATGTTGACAAAAAGCCATGCGCCAATGTGCAACATTGGTTGGCACTCATAGGTTATTTCCTAATCGACGGATGACATACAGCTAACGAAAATAGAAAACAGTGTGGAGAAACTCTTGGAAATGGAAAACTTGAGCTAAACTCCTACATCACAAAAAGATTTAATAAATTTTTAGCATTTTGCGATGCTAAAAAAACCAAATTGAGCATGCTAAAAATATTGTTTAAAAATAGATTTTTTTTCTTCTGAGTCACTTTTAACAAGAGACAAAATGTCTTGGAATGTCATCGTAATGCAGCTTATCTATATGAAACTCATAGCCTGCATGGGCCAAGATCTGGCTAATGAAATGGCAGAATTTTTGATCGTTAGATCAGAAATGCAACAGATGCATATACCTCAAATGCATTCTGAAATTACTCAATGAGATATTCGTAAATGGCCTGAGAAGCAGAGTAGTGTAGTCAAACCCAACATCTCGCATTCGTTGTAGTATGATAAGCGTGCTGCGAGTTGAAGAATGAAAATGCTATAGGATTAGTAGCTTATTTGCTGGTATAGCCTTCCTCGCCAGACAGCTGTTACTTGATCTTTTTAATATCTTGGCTTGATTAACATTCCAGAGCTTCCAGGTTCTTGATGCTAACAAGAGTTTACTATGCTACCATCAACCTGTGGAGACACTCTTCGTGTCAAAGTTGTCATCTTCATCCCACTGGTCATCAAGCCCCATTAGAGTGATGCGCAGCGTTCAAAGGTTTACAAAGAAATCAAAGGTTACGATGAATCTGCTGCACCTAATTCATCAAGGCCCGTCCAAACATCAGGATCAATCTTAGATCTGGTACATGGTGAAGCAAGCGCAACTAAAAAGCAACATTAGAAGTGAGTTCGAATATTGCAAACCTCGTAAAGCTTCATCTACATGGTTAGGTGCTTCTTGCTGGTAGATCTCATACAATGCTTTCCGTTCTACGAGTAACTTCTTGCAAAAGCTTCTGAACTTGTAAATTTGACTCTGTTGTAATGCTCCACATCCATACCAATACGAATGATATACAAACGAACAGACAGCATGTTTGGATTACTATTACTTCTCAAAACTGTGCATAACACAGCAAAGCTTGGGTGCATTTGAGCTGCATTTTCTTGCGTTCAAGGCTATTTTAGATCGTCAGAATAGCACCAAACAATTGCTCCCATCTGGCAGTTACTTTCTGACACGTTTGCTCAATGTTGTATTCAAAGATACAGTATTAACAAATTAAGATAGATTTCAAAAAAGGAAGACTATAAAAAGTAACCAGATACGAAAACTTTAGATTTATTAACTGATTCAAACACATCCTATTTATAAGAGATCATTACTGATGAATCATCAATCTATCTTGTTGTTTCAACTGAGTCAATACATCGTATCATGTTTATCTAATATCAGTCAATTGAAGGATCTGATTCGTTCAATCAGCCATGATGATACGATCTGTAGCCATCATTATCCTTCACTATCAGAGACCATCATAATCGATTATATGATTCACTTCTGTGTCGAACCTAATGTCCTAATGTAGACAGTGAGAAACAATGTAAATCATGATCCGACTCTTGCTGAGTTACTGAATGTCCGCAACCGCTACAGACTCAACACTCAACTTTTTGAGGATCAAAAAAAAACATGGCCAAAAATCGACCAAAAAGCATGAGGTACCCTTCATGGTTTTCATTGAAAATTAAAGGATCGCGTTTTTCACCTTGATAATGAAGACTTTTACTATGGTATATATTGAATCAAAATGCTTCTATCGATCTAACGTAACACCTGAAATCATCTTTGTAGAACTTTGATACGTAAAATCTCGACTTTTTGGCCAGAAACCTCTTTTTATATTTCTATAACTTGCTCAGTAAGCTTATTCAAAACATTTACCTTACTTGGTACTATTGGAAGCGCCTTGAAAAGTACTCCAAGAATGTATTAGGAAGTACGGGCTGATTATCACAATTTATATAGTCGAATCTCATAAAATAGTTCAATCAAGTCGAGAAAAGGCAAAATTTGGCCAATGTTAAAGAGAAAAAAAAATATCTGAGATTGAATTAATTTTGGCGGCGGCGATGGGCGACGCTGCTGCTGGCTAGAGCAAATGTCTTTCTGATGCTGACAATGATGGTGGCAATGCTGATTACGATGCTGATTAAATGGGGACCACGAATTTGAAAGAACAATTGCTTAGCTTAAATGCCTTTTTATTGCTTTTGTTGGGAGTTTTTCCCTATAAAGATGCCGTTTGCAATGGCAATCTCTCAAATAAGTCGCTGTAGATATTATAAAAGTCCTGTATTTACGCGTGGCCAGCTTTATGTCATCATCTCAAGAGCAACATCAGCGAATGGTATGACCAAAATATGTGCCACTAACGAAACTCTCTTTCACATCTTTTCAATAATAGCTTTCGTTAATATCAGTCTATAGACAAACAGCGGTTACAAGGTGGGATACCTCCTTCCCCCCCCCCTTCTGACTCGGATATAGCCTTTCTTTTACTATTAATTGATTGTTTAAAATCTACTTGATATACCAGATTTATATTATCTCAGATTTGAAATGGCTTCAGCGAGAGCGTTCTATCACTCAAAGAAGCAGAATACTCTAATAAGCTTGAGCAAATTGGCAAGCGTTTCCGTTTTTGGTTTGCTTCGCGTGAAAGATTCTTTTGTGCTGGTGGCTGTCCCCAAACGCCTCTTACAATGTTTATTGGAGATCGTGGTCTTTGTATCGGCTCTCGTTTGAATGACCATATGAAATATAATGGAAAATGGAATTCTCGCTTACATTCATCCGTTGCCACTATACATACTATTAACGAACACAAAACATCCCATACGTGTATGTACTGCTTTGGCTACACCTCCCATCTTACACAAACTATCAAAGCAAAGGATGGTAAGACTAAGACAAGATCCATTCATGGTGCGTTCCTAAGCTTAAATCCAGCCTGCGTGTCTGTTCTCAACTACAGAGTTATTCAAGATAGAGACAAGACATCTGCTTTGGCCATCGCTGTCTCTGGACTTTCCACTCTCTTATTCAAGCGGCCAATGCCTGTATTCAATCCAAAACCCAGATAATTCAGCATTGGCATTATCTTCAAGACCACCTCTTTCTGCAACAGAAACGAGAAAAGGAACGGCAGCGGTGCTGCATTGCCGGACGCTTGAGTCTTTCAAGGATATGTGCTCAGTTTAGCTTATATAAAGAACCGCTTCATTAATTTGTCATCATACTCGCAACATTCAAGTTTTCACAAATTTAACCGATTGTAAAATTTTTGATCGTTTTTTGACCTCCTCAAAAATAGACAAGATTGTAAATCACCTCAAATACTCTACAAGCTCAAAAAAGACCACTCGAGCAGCCAACTTCAGCTGCAGGAGTTCTTCGTCAAGCTGTTCCAACCAAACACTTCTATGCCTGTCCACCAAGAAGGAACAGCCTGCTTTTTGCAGCATTTCCAACACAACCACGACATCATATGGTTCAGCAAAAATAAAGTCATTAGACAACTATTGCTTAAAAATCTTCCTCTGTTATCATTCAAAGATTACAATCAAAACATGAACCCCAAGCAATGGAAAGCATTCTACAGAATACCTATGCATCAAGCTTCAAGAAATGTATGACTCAAAATCATCTACAACAAAATTTCGAGCTGAAGTCTCCTGTATCAAAGCAAATTAAAAGATATTGAAAGCGACAGATGTCAGCAATGTAATAAAGTCGAAGACGCCAGGCATCTACTCATGAACTATGGTAACAAACTAGACGTCTAGACGGCCATCTCTTACCCAACCACTCTCAAGGCACATCTTATATACAAAGACCTACAGAACTTAACTCTGTCAAAATACTTCATGACAATTTGAACCTAATGGTCAATATCTTTGGCTTCCCCGCTATCACCATCAGAGTCGTTCAGACAAATCATTATTTCGTACATTACCGCGGAACACCTTTCGACCCTCAAACAGTAATCAAATGTATCAACAGAGAATTAGATAATTCGTTCAAGATGAATAGCATTGAATTATTACCAACAAGATTACACGAACTATAATATGGCAATTGGTTTTACTCTAATATCCACTTGATCCATATCATATTATAATAAAATGTTCAGTCCTTAGACATTTTACAACCCTAATATGGAAACCGAGTTTCAAGGCATCTGTCAGGCCTGGCTCATATGAGATTAATGATTTTACAATCAATCAACAAAAATCACTGTTATTTCTACCCTATTTCCTCTGCTCAATGCTGTCAACGTTTTCTTTAAAGGATGGCCCGGAGCCTAAGAGATTTCACTACTTACTGCAGACATTTTATGCAGTCCATGAATCGTCCATGTCCAGACTAACGTTATAAGATATAGAATACAAGAAAATAGTATAATAAATTATAGCGCTAAGACTTGCCACCTACTTTCCATACGCTTTAAAAGCATCTATTACTGTATTGCCTTTATGATGGAAAGAGCATTGAGTTTGCCAGCCAGCCCCACCAGCCAAAATCAATTCAAACCCAGAATCATTGTCTGTTCCAGATTGGTCAAATTTTGATAATATTGGACTCAATCAAACTATTTTTGCAGATTCGACTAAGTAAAATATGATAATCATCCTATGCTTCTTTAAGTTTGGTCCCTGGTGGTAGGGCGAAGTGGTAGAACTCCCGTATGCCAACGGGAGGATCCCGGTTCAAATCCTGGTGAACGCAAGTTGTTTGATTTTTTTGACCTAGTACTGATGTCCTCGTTTGGTGTTTTGTGCTCTTATCCATGATCTATATTTTGACGATTTCCGCAAGACTGTACTGGCTCTAGGAGTCGCACCTTATTAGTAGTAGATTTCTTTCCCAACTTAGTTCAAAAAATATCTTATTCCCCTTCATTGCAGACATTGGGTCCACCAACAGTCTTGTCTATCACTCATAGCGACATTTACAGGACTTTAAATAAAACCTGGAGCTCGTCTCCCCTACAAAAAAAAAAAAAAAAAAAAAAATGCTTCTTTAAGTTTTCTTGGAGTACTTTTCAAGGCGCTTCCAATGGTACCAAGTAAGGTAAATGTTTTGAATAAGCTTACTGAGCAAGTTATAGAAATATAAAAAGAGGTTTCTGGCCAAAAAGTCGAGATTTTACGTATCAAAGTTCTACAAAGATGATTTCAGGTGTTACGTTAGATCGATAGAAGCATTTTGATTCAATATATACCATAGTAAAAGTCTTCATTATCAAGGTGAAAAACGCGATCCTTTAATTTTCAATGAAAACCATGAAGGGTACCTCATGCTTTTTGGTCGATTTTTGGCCATGTTTTTTTTGATCCTCAAAAAGTTGAGCAAAGGTGCCAGAAAGTTATTACTATCTAAGCACAAACGTTTGACGTCATTCCGGTGGCTCAGAAAGGTCTACCTGTCAAGATATGAAGGCTCGAAAGCTGTCAAATTTACTTATGTCTTTGCTTTGTAGCTTTTGTTTACACGACATGAATTACATCTTTGGTAGCTGAAATCTTCTGGAAGGGCAGTTCTGCAGTCTGTGCAATTTCCAAATCGAATTGGAGGCATATTGGTCTTGGTAAAGCCATTTCATGCAAATTTTGATGCGCTATATTATTGGTAGGCTTAATAATAATAGAAATAAAAGGCTGAATTGGCTGCTTGAATGCTATGGTTTTGCACCTTCACTTCGCTAAGGTAAAGCCCCCTTATAGGTCAACATTACCAAATGTTGAATTAGATGCGTTATGTTCTTGGTAGAGGGACCAAGTTTCCCCCCTCCCCAATGCTAGCTTCGCTGGTGGTTTTTTCGAGCCTTATACGGTACTCAGTGCTTTAATTTTTTTACGTCTCTGATCTCTGATTAGTCGCTCCGATGATTTTTATAGTTTTCTGGTAAATATATTAGAGGTGATGGTGGGTGGGAGATGCCAGACATTATGCTCGCAAGATTCGAGGCATACTGAAGAATGTTGAGCGCAGATTTAATCGGTTTTGGCTGGCAAAATGCTTTTCATATGACAACAATCGATGCTTGCGAAGCTAATAAGAGAGATATTACGATTTGAGGAGTATTATAGTTTAGCTTGTCTATTTATTTTTGACTTTACTACGCCTTTTTTGTCTGGAAGCTTTGATGGTAGAATATAGCCCACTAGAGGCGGATTCTAAAGCAGAATGGAAAATCGTGGCCATACTCAACATTGCATATGATATGTCAACTATGTGTTTGAGTTTCATCTTAAAACTAATAAGCAGTGTCGACAAGAGGTTTTAAGGTTCTTGAATAGTTCAAAGACGTAGACTCGAGCGAGCGACTAACATACACAACAATACAAAAGGTTTTGTTTGTATCTGGTTATCAGTTGATACACTATTTTCCCTCCAATTTTTTTACATCAGGCTTTTTTCCTCTCGCAATATGGGTCATTAATTACACACATGTCCATCAAAATAATGCAGATGGATTTCAAAACGAAATACAAAACTGGTTTTGCTCTTTATCACCATTCAGTGTCATTATCACAGAATTACGGATCATGAGTTACTACATTTTTCAAAATCAGGTTTGCATAAAATTAAATATATGTCATGTTTACACAACTGAATTGGATCTATAGTATTATAGAAATAATTGTCATTGAAAGAACGGGTGTTTGAGGGATTGAGGATTAGCATGAATTGGATGACTAAAATGCAGCAAATATGAACTTGTTTTCCTAGCATAACTTTAAAACCAAAAACCTTGTGATATGTAGCAGTATATTTCATTTATTAGGTCTCGAAACCAAGAAAATGATAATCAGGCACTTGAGTTTCATTTGAAATGGCATGAACCACGGCCGGCGACACGGGGGGTGATAAGATTAAATTATAATGCTTAAACCATTTGTTTCATTGAAATACGGAACGCAGTTTTACCATTTTTACATAAAAAGCATAAATTATTTAATTCTTCATGTTGTAGCTCTAATTGGTTTTCTCTGAGAAAACCTTGTGTAATTTGAGTAGGAAATAGTTTCACTATGACCGACAATATATGTTTATATCATTGACTGTACACATGTGAATAGAAGCTGATGGATCAATTTTTTATATCGTCTTCAATATCGCGATCTCGGGGGGCGAGTTTGATTTTCGCTTTTTCATTTGCAGAGGATTTAAGAACTTTAATTTAAGTGTCACTTGGCTTTTTAAGGAAATAGTTACCGGGAATTTGGGACCAATGCTCTGAATTATTCTGATGAACAAATAAGTAGATGAATGGCAAAATATTCAACGATTGAAAGTTTGTGTGATGCTATAGGGAGCACGTTCCTGCGCGCATGAAATAGCCCCTCAATGCAAAGCAAGGAAATGTATTCATAAACAATCCATCGTATCCAATGAGCTATTGCTCAAGATTCAATGTAGCTAGATGTATATTATAATCGCTACCAAAGAAACAATCAATACAAGGGTTTCCTAGACAAAACAACAGTTGGATAGGCTCTTATAATGTAAGAAAGAAGGAACGAAACGATTCCTACTTCAATATAGATGTGAATAAAGAATGGCTGTTTTTATTGAACGATATTAATGATGATGATGACATTATAGAGTTGTAATCCCTTGTAAAATAGAAGAAAAGAATAATACACAAGCATCTTGGTCCCAAATAGTAAATAGACTATAAATTTTCACTCCTGTTTATCATATACAAACACATACATGCTAAATTCAGACACATTGTTATGTCCTCAGTTGATATGCACAACATTCAACAAATGAATACATGAAACGTCTGACTACCTCCCCATTTGATATACTTAACACTTTTCACAAAATAAATTCTACAAGTTTATAGTTTATCGTTCCATTGGGGACTGGAGCCAAGGTCATGGATTTCTGAGTAACAAGATGGTGCATTTCAATTTGGTGAGAAAAAATGAGGCACTTTAAATGATTACAAGGACACACGTTTCTGTGTCAGAATAGCCTCAATAGTAAAAATACTAAATTTCTGTACAATTGGGGGGGGGGGGTTAAAGGTAAAGGGGCTTTTAGTTTAGCATCACACAGGACACACATTTACTGCAGTAGATCGCGGAATATCAAGATATTCATCGATTTTTACCTTACATATAACAACTTTCTCTACCCATGTCCATTTTTTTCTCTGAGAGAATATCTGAAGCGCGGCCTTATTGATTCCAATACACAGAAATAAAAAGATGCTACCAAAAGAAACAGATAAAACCAGATGATAATATGCAATGCAATAGTGTACATAACGCCCAATCAATGCTAGTGTCGAAATCACCGGTTTCACAACTATCTCCCATAAGATACATTTCACGATACCCCCGAGAAAACATCGATTTTTTCTAATTGAGTACTAGACTATACCTCTTTAAGAAAAATGCTAAAACATATTTCAGTGTTTTAGATTGTCTTATTTTTTTATAGTGTATCTGCTATATCAGCCTTCGAATATATTTGTTTAAAAACAAATAATCATGAACATTTAATCGTTTGTTTTCGTATCGTATCTAATTTCTGTCATATAATTCACATTATGTTGGGAAAAAGAGGGGTTCGATTAAAGGGGCTAGCAGGAGAGGCCGCGAGAATGGGTGATCGAGTGGAAAATTTTTTATATAGATTTTGAAATTAGTCGATTTGAACATTTATCTATTAAACCTTGTCTTTCAAGAATTCATTCGCATGGATACAATTAGCAGAGTCGTAAAAGCAAAGCAGTTTTGAGTTATATAAGATATGCTCTCCTTTTTCCAATTTTTTTCCTCTCAAGTAATGTGGGTGATTTATGTAAAAATTTGCCATTGTGGAACGCCCATATAGTTCTTAATTTGTATAGACGCCTTTTTACACTTTATGGGCCAGACCTGAGGGAATCCGTATCCCGTCCAAATCGGCAAATGTTGGTAGTTTTTTTCTTCTTCGGATTTTTCCGATTATCTTGCCAAAAACCAACTTTTCGCTTTTCTTTCCCCTTTCTCTTAGTTTTTTATTTTTATTGAAAAAAAGAAAAAATACCTGTTTTTTACATTTAGGTAAAAATACCAAAAAATCATCTCTCTCCTTTGAAGCTTATTTTTTTGTTGAATTTATAGATTTATATTATCAAAGTCGAATTTTATTATATCATATAATAAAAAGCAATCAATATGAATCGACAAAATCAATTTTTGCAGCAACAGCAACAGCAACAGCAACAGCAACAACAGCAGCATCAACAGCAGCAACAGCAGCAACAGCAGCAATTTCAGCAGCAGATGCAACATCCTTCAGCCGCTCAACCAACCCCACCTTCAATTGAACCAGTACAAAAGAAACGTACCGCATCCAAGTTGATTTCAAATAATAACAGAAAGAGGTCTCACTCATCATCTTCATCGACTTCATCATCTGGGTCTCCTTCCACTAACATCTTCTTGACTGCAAGCTCTTCTGATTCTGGTTCATCAACAATGGCATCCATCAAAAGTACCCCTACAAAGAAAAAGAGAAATGCCTCCACATTGAATAGTAGTAGCACAGACTCCTCATCCGCAGAGAGTGGCGCTTCATCTACCCCGATGCCATCGAAAACATCAGGCTCGTCCTTTGCTTCGCCAAACATCATCCCACCTCGATTGACAGCGCAAAGAAGCGTACCGGCATTTTTGAACAAACTTTACAAGTAAAATCGTTATTCTGACAAAAGTATAAATATACTAAAAAAAAACTTTTATATAGTATGGTCGAAGATTTTTCAACGACTGATTTGATTCGATGGTCAAACGACGGCACATCTTTTATAGGTAGAGAGCATATCCATCGTCTGTCTACTGTCCACCCAAACTAAATTTGTAAAAATAGTGGAAAAGCATGAAGAATTTGCCAAAACCGTCCTACCAAGATTCTACAAGCACAACACATTTGCATCTTTTGTTCGACAATTGAATATGTACGATTTCCATAAAGTGCCACATCTTCAACAAGGCGTGTTGATAGCCGAAGCAGAGCATGAAATTTGGGAATTCAGCAATCCTCATTTTCAGCGTGGTCGTCCTGATCTCTTGGTGCTCGTCACCCGTAAGCGTAACAGAGACAGAGATGCCATCGACAGCGAAACTGTTACTTTATCTACTCTGGCTCAAGATTTAGATGCACTCAAGAAGCACCAGTCTACCATCGGTACAGAATTGAACGATCTGCATCGAGATAACGAAATTCTATGGCAGGAAACACTCAATGCCAGAGAAAAGTATCAGAGACACCAAGAAGCTATCGAGAAGATCTTGCAATTTCTCACCGCCATCTTTGCCAATGATAATTTAGCTATCAGTGCTAGTACGTACAAAACGAAGCTCACTATTTCAAATGTATATTTAACCATATTTGTAGATAACGCAGATTTATTCCCAAAGGCTTTAATAGAAGAAGCAGCGTCGCTAGCTGGCATGACATCGAAATTAGATAGCGCAAAGAAATCTGCAGCACCTTTGCCTAATTCACTCGCTTCATCTGCGTTGTCCAACATCTTGTCATCTGTACTGAGACTTTACTCAAACAACTCACCACCCAGTCCAGAACTATCACAATCTATGATTAACAATCATCACAATAGACAACATCATCAACAGCAGGCTTCGTCATCGGGAGCAAAAGAGAGTTCATCCATGTCTTCTTCCTCAGACTCGTTCTATCCTCAATCGCCCAGAGAAAAGAAGGAAGATGCTACACCCCCTTCTCTTGTCGATTTTTCAAAAACACTTAACACAGCCACCCGCTCTGCCCAGAATATTACGCAAGATATCGATATGTTGCAAGTCAATATTGAGTCACTAGCCAACGACTTGGGCATTGACCCCAACCAGTTTGATGACGATGCGGTCTCAGAGCGTTGTTTCCAGGACAATGGGATGATGAATAATAATGACAGCGTTAGTACCGCAGACCCTTTCAAGATCTACAATGACATGAATAGCGATCAGAATATGAATCAGTTTACGTACAGTCTGCAACAGCCTCCCTCCTCTCTACAGTACCAGCAACAAAGACATCATCAAAAGCAACAGCAACCGCAACAACCGCAACGAAGACAGCAACCACAGCCTCAGCAACAATCACAACAGCAGACAGAGCAAATGGGCAGACCTTCCATGGCATCTCAGATGCAATCATACACTCAACCCTCTCCGTCGAGAAACAACTCCATGTCTCACATGCAGCCACCGCAACAACCGCAACCACCGTATCCTATGCATTACAATACAAACAATAGGGATCCTAAAATCAATGTCAATCAGACACCTGATGGAGGCTATCGCCAGTTCATTTCAACGATGAACTATTCAGACTCGTTTGGACCTAACTATCCTAGTGAATCAGAGGCATCCAATTACACACCTACAACACCTGCTGGTCCATCACCACACACCTTACAACAAAATAGGAGCTACTTTAGTTGCGGTAATGATGATATGATGGCAGCAGCAGCAGCAGCAGCAGCAGTTGCCGTTGGTGGTTCTACTGGAGTTTCTGCTTCCAACCCTGATAATAATGCCGAACCTTACAACATGTACACTGCACCAGCTGATTTGAACAGACCATCTTACTACAATGGCATGCCATCTGGAGAAACCTATAACGATAACACTTAAAAAACTCGGATACCTCTTGCTTTTTTTTTTTTTACTATGAACATTTGCTAAATGTTCAGATATAATTTTTTTATATATTCATACCCTTCATCCCACTTAAAACGCCCCTCACACACACGCGCACACATTATATCTTCTCTCCCCCTTTTTTTTTATCTCGAAAGAAGATTTGTATTGTTGTTTAATTATTTCATTTGCTTATAAATTATAGTATGCATTTCTTTTTTTTTATTTTCTATCTTATTTATGACCTATGCCGCTTTTCCCTTTATTTGATTTTAATGTGTAGATATTTCTTAATGTGTGTCGCTCTCGCTCCTTTTTTTTTCCCTATATGTAAATAGCTATAGTATTTATAAACCAAGAAGTATCAATAAATGGAAAAAGTTTTATCACATCAACTATAAGGCTCTCTAGATAATAATATAGTACGAGAGCATTTAATGAAATCCCCATCTGGTGATAAAATTTTGCTTTGTTTTAGTGTCATCAAGTGCGTCTTTACATATTTAGTAAAGTCTACATTGCACATCTGTAACAGAAAAGTATGGGTTAGTCCCCAGTGATGCCTTGGCAGCTTTTTCAATCTTATCATTTTAAAATGCTAGCTATTACAAAGAAGCTGAACATCATCAGACATTAGATCGGCAATTATGATCACTTCCATGCTAAAAACAATAGAGCAGTGTTATTACTACGCACAATGCACCCAGCTACCTACGTACCAACGACGTCAGTCATCTCTTATCATCCTCCCCCCAAAAAAACTTAATATCACGGGAACTCATGTTCAATATTGCAAATACAGGGTTTGTCAATAGAATCAAGCTCTGTGACATGAGCTAAGTCCCATATTACATCCAAACGAGGCAACATCAGCTGCAAACAGGCCATGACAAATAGCCAATCTATTCCTTTTTTCAGACACTTTGACAAGAATTTGACCAGCTTGCGTCGAAATAGTGCCATTTGATGTGGATCTTGAATGAGTATTCTTGAATATTTATATTTTAAGGAATTGCGAGGAGTACACTTGAGATGTACATCTTACGAACCAATTCAGCTTGTATCCAGATTTAACGCAATTTCATACAGCAGCTGTTTTTATCATTATATGAAGAGCTATCTTGAAGGTAAAGTGTCTTTTGACAGTTTATGGATTTTTTTTCGGAATTATGCCCATTCAAAGCTGAACACTGCATGGCAGGTGCCGTTTTTCATGCCTTGAATAATCATGAACGAAAACACTGCGATTTTACATATATTTTGGCGGTGAGCCAGGCTGACTGGCGTTGCCGTATACGAAAATGTCCAAAAAAGCAAAATAATGTATTCAAGCTAAGCGATAGTCCTTTCACATTCATGATCCTCGTATAATTAGCATCCCAATCATTACTGTCATCATTAGAAAGGCATTTGGGTCAGCCAGCAGCAGAGTTCGCTACCGCCACCGCCAAACCTAATTCAAACTTAGCTTATTTTTTCTGTTCAATACTGGACAGATTCTGTCTTTTGTCGACTTCTTTAATCTACTTTGTAGCAATCTCTTTCGCATGTCAGACACTAGTCAAGTACATCAACGTTCCTCGCAAGCTGACACTGCGGCTCCACTGTTGTGGACTCATGTGGTTAACTCACGCCGCAAAGGCAACAACAGACAACAACAATCCATCGTCTCTTTCAACCCCACCATCGTCAAACGACCTGTTACTGAAGCAGAAGCCTCGCAACAGGCCATCAATGGGGATACTTCGCCACCACCTCAGGCGGTCATCCGTCCATTCCTCAAAGGCGTGGAACAGGATTCCGTCTTCATCGATCTGACACCTATCAAGGATCGCAGTCTCTTGAACAAGGCTCTTCTTCAATTCAACGAATCCTCCAATGCTGAAGACATGTATGAAGAATTCCTTGGATACAGGAAACAACCTCGACACTACCTCAACCATGCCTTCTTGGAAACCATGTGGCTGCCCAACAGCGGAGGTCGTAAGACTCTCATTGAAGAAGGTATTACTCTAGAAGATGGCATCTTTGTGAAAGGGTTTGCCTCGTACCATGCCGATGCTAGGATTGTGAAACTGACTCTGGAGAATCTCCCTTTCTTGCCTGCCCTTCAGTTGAAGGAGGAAATGGCTGCCCGTCTTTCTGCGTTCGGGGATGTCTTGGATCACGGCATCTCGAGAACTGATGGGATCTATCAAGGAGAAGGCTATGCTACTCTTAATCTAACGGTTCCTTCCAGCCCTGATTATGAATGTCAATAGTTACATCCCGATGGTAAATCTTGCCCTGGTCATCGCCATTTGGAGAAACTCAGTCGTGTCATTGTCTGAAATTTGACAGCTTCGGCTCAACGAAAAGTTTTACTCCAATGGGATCAAATGCCGGCTTTCTGTCATAATTGTCAAAGCTCTGAACACTGTCGGGCTGATTGTCCTGACTACAAGGAGTGGGTTCGCTGCCACCATTGCAATGAAACTGGACATGTGGTGAAGAACTGCAGTCGCAATGACAGCCCAAACAAGGTCCGTGCGGTGGAAAACACTCCTGCCAAACCCCGAAAGGGCTCTCAGGTGGCCAAAGAGGGTAAAAAGGGTACTCAAGGTGGCTCCAAAGTAACTCCTGGTGGTGCTCCAGTTGGAAACAAAGGTAATGCCCAAGGAAAAGGCCAGGATGTTGCATCTGGTGGACCCCAGGGTGGTTCCAATAATCGAACTGCTGCTACCCAGCAAGGTAGCTCTCAAGGTGACGATGACAGTCAAACAGGTGCTAGAAAGCAGGCAGTTGATAGAGATGTTCAAATGGATGATCTTCCAGAACTCCAAGTTAAAGAAGTCGATGGGAAAGAAGCTTCCAATGATATTGTTATGTACGACTCTTCTATCCATTCTGCTAATGAAAGAGAGGAGCGCCCTGAATGCCCTGCGAAGAAGATCGGTAAATTTAATGGCGCGGATGATATTAGCTCTGCCAAACAACAAGCTGCATCTAATGAAGTAGAGACTGGACACCAACTCGGCTTAACAGGCCCTCCTTCACCTCCCCAACATTAATGTGATTAATCAGCAAAATACATTGAAAATAGCCACCCTCAATTGCCGTGGCCTAAAAAACAGATAACACCAAAAAAAGACAACAATGTATAAGATATCTTCGAACATTAGGATATGACATCTTAGTACTTCAAGAAACACATGCAACAGACAACACATTTATAGACATACTCAACACTTAATTTACTTGCAAGTCGAGTCTTTGAACTCAACATTGCGGCATCATTTCCCTCAGCACTCATTACACACTCAAACACATTTCAGAAGGCATTGATGGGGGTCGATTTATCTTGGCTTCCCTTCATCTTACTCAAGACTTGGAAACTTCACCCAATTTACCACCAATAGCAACAATACTTAATATTTACGGTCGTGCGTCCGCTCACACCGACCGATCAGCATTCTATTCAGAACTCATTGACACACAAATTGTCAAAGATACTATTACTAATACAACAAGCACCACCTTTATCATGGGAGACTTCAACTACCAGTACAAGGATCGTCGAGTCGATGGCACCCTCACCAGTGCGCCAGTGGAATGGACCGATCTACTCGATGACTACTTTATTGACGTTTTTGGGAATGATAAACATAACACTTGGCATAGTAGAAGCAATGCAGGGATTCTGGATTACATCTTTTGTAGTTCAAACGCTCATCATTTAGTCACTAGCACTAACCAGCAGTATCTATCTCCTGCCTGGACCGAACATGAACTCTTGGGATTCTCTTTTCGATTTCAAGATGCGAATGGCCGTGGCCCTGGTAACTGGAAGGCAAATCCGTTCTTGGCTCGCAACAAGGCATTTAGGAAGGCATTGGCAGAATTCCTCATTGATAGTGAGGCACGTCTGGCAGAGATCAAGCGTTTATCCACTCCACAACAACAATGGGATTGGATCAAAGCCGAAGTAAAGATGTTTATCAAACAATATCAAATGGAGGATTTGAACTGGCGGAAACAGCAGCTACACCAACTGCTATCAAAGAGAAACAAGATGATACGGCATAAGAAGACAAGAGGCTTGGTTTTTCAAGGCTTGGACATGGTTAATTAACAGATCCAATCTCTCCAGCACTCTCTTGCAGAAATAGAGATCTTGAAGGCAGGTAAATTTTGGCGGGAACATGGTGAGAAATCTCCAGGCTTCCTGAAGCGCTCTGTGGTGTCTCGAGAAAATTGTCGTTCAATTGCGGAACTCACGAACCCTACGACTGGCGATCTATGTCAAGATCAATCTAGCATCTCCAACATTGCTACCAACTTTTACACCTCACTTTTCACACCGGAGGCTTTGGATTCAACAGCCCTCAGTGTTATAATTCGCAACATCCCAGGTCATTTGAAGCTCAACAGCGATTAGCAGGAATCATTGATGATGCCTACTGATGTGGAGGAACTCTTGACCGATAGCAAGCAGGCTCGTCGTTTGAGTAGTCCTGGACCTGATGGATTACCTTATGAAATCCTGCACTTGGTAATGAAATTTCCACCGTTCCATGATCTCATCCAATTAGTCTACAGTAAAGCTTTAAAGAAGGGTAAGTTCCCGCCACATTGGAAAGAATCCGTTATGTGTCTGCTTTACAGGAAAGGCGATCCAGCTGAAATGAAGAACTACCGTCCTCTGTCTCTGGCTAATTCAGACTACAAGCTCTTCACTCGCAATATCAACCGTCGAATCATGGAAGTCTCTTCCAACTTGACCAGCCGACATCAGCTTGGATTTATTCCTGGTCGATTCATTGCCAAAAATGGCATGATCTGCCAGCTGCTTATGGAAGATGCACAACGTAAATGGTCTATTGCTGAACAACAGGAAAATGATCCTAAGCACCTTGGATTATGACATCGGTCTTCTTCTGGACCAAGAAAAGGCATACGATCGGGCGAACTTGGAATATTTGACGAAGGTACTGGGGAAATTTGGGTTTCCTCGCCCTCTGATCAAGTGTATCTCCAAGTTGATGGGTGACAACCTCATACGTATCAACATCAATGGTCATTTGTCAACTGAAGTGGCGAAACTTCGTGGCTTAAAGCAAGGGGAACCTCTCTCTCCTGTACTGTACAACTTGGCATTTGAACCTTTTCTGCTTGCAATCCTGCATGATCGTCAATTTCAAGGCTACTTGATGGGTACTGAACGAACAAAACTCCTGTGCTATGCTGATGACGCTTTGGTGTTTATCCATGACTCCAATGATTTGACTCGGTTACAGCTCCATATGGCTCGTTACTGTGCTGCCTCCAACGCCAAGTTCAATAATGCCAAGGTGGAAGCCTTTTCAATGTCTGGTCGGGATACGAGGGATATGTGGGAGGGTTCATTATCTCAAATGGGCATCACACATCTCCATTCTGTTGAGGACGGTGAACCGTTAACCTATCTGGGATTTCCCCTCGTCCAAAGTAGGATACAGCGTGTTCATTTTATGGGTGCTTTGGTAACCAAGATCAAAACTGCCATCCAGATTCATTCTGGTCGCTCCTTGTCGGTCGTTGGAAAGGCTACAATGCTGAACTCTCTTTTGCTGTCCAAGCTATGGTACATCCTGCGTGTTACGCCTTTGACTCAAGCTGATTTCAAGCAGCTGCGCTTTCTGGCTCTTCAGTTCTTGAGAAGAAACATCTTCCTCGTCATCCCTTGGAAGGTGTGGACTCTACCAAAGGACAAAGGTGGTCTCGGTGTTGTAGACATCCAAATACAAGCTTCGGCTTTGTATTTTCGTTGGCTTCACCCACTACTGGTTCAAGATCAAGATGTCATTGATTCCCATCCTGTGTTGTACCTCTTAAGCTACCACATCTGCAATGTCAATGGTTATCCCTACCATCAAATCCCGCTGCTATTTCCCTCTGCTCGGCGCACCAAGGGGTTGAAAAAGCAACGCACGGGAACTGTCGATATGTTATATCGAGCAGTTGACTACCTTCCCAAGTCGTTTGATGCGGCTTTCTATGTTCCTCCATCCTCCTCACTGGTTGTTCCTCTTAAAGTCAAAGAGATGATGTTTTCTGATGTATTTCAGTACGATGCCCGACTTAACTTTGTACATTGGAAAGACACTTGTGACCCTTCCCTCCTCAGTTGGAAGCGAGCCCGTTCAACAGTGTTCAGAGGCCTCGCATCTGGCACTCTTAAATTCCAGCCCTACTTTCTCCCAGTGTATAACCCAGCCCCCCTTGTGGATCCTGGAGTCTCTTTTGCACCGCTGGTGGATCAATTTTGTCTGCACGATGGCCAACCCCTTGGAAATGCTCAAGCTTCGGCCAAAACATCTCGTCTGTCTGTGCTGTCGTCGATGGAACAACCCTTGGTCTTGCAGAATATCTCTGCTTCTCATTGGAAATTCTTTTGGTCCCTGTCTCTTACCTACATTCAACGTAATGTGATATATCGGCTCATCACAGGCTGTATCCCTTCTCGAAGCAGATTACACTACATGATGCCTGGAGTCTTCGAGTCTCACAATTGTTCTGTCTGCTTGTCTCCCAATGAAACTGCCAGCCACCTGCTCTTTGACTGTCCATCCAAAGAAAAGGTATGGCAAGGCGTCATTTTTGAATTCCTATGGCCCACCACGTCCATCACTGACATCAAAGAGGCTCTTCTGTCCCTGAACTTTTCGGATATCTGGTACTCCCAAGTCAAAGGCATCCATCCATACAGAGTCCTACTCATCACCCTGTCTCAAATATGGCTAGCCCAGATGCGCTTTGTTTTTGACAACATCATCCTTGTCCCTGAGGCAATTCTGGTGAATATCCGCTCTACTGTTCGCCAGACAGTGGATGAGGATCAAATCCACTCCCTCTTGTAGTTTAGATAGTTTCGATAGTTCTGTTTAGGTTAGTTTAGTTAATATTTTACCTTCTTTTTATTATTTTCTTTTCAATTGCACCCGCCCCTTCACTTCGACCCATTACTTCTAGTGTACGCGGCTCAATCAATAAACAAAATTTAACAAAAAAAATCTATTTTGTGATATTCGATTATATAAATTGTGATAATCACCCTATGTTTTCTAATACATCCTCGAAATACTTTTCAAGACGCTTCCAATGGCACTAATTCTAATAGGTGATTTGACTGAATTTATTGAGAAATTTGGTCAATATAGGCTTTCAGTTTGAGTTGTGGTGTAATTTATTGATTTGCATTACTGAGGAATAGTTGTAAATTTGTGCAGTCCAGAGAATGATTTCGAGCTTTACCAAAATCAATATGCCTCCTATTCAAATTAGAAGTTGCACAGACTGCAGAACTGCCCTCTTCAAGAATTTCAGCTATCCATCCACCAAGATGTCATTCACGCTGTGTAAATAAAAGCTGTAAAGCAAAAACATTGCCAATTTTGACAGCTTTCAAGCCTTCATATATTGACATGTAGACCTTTCTGAGCCACCGGAATGACACCAAATTGTTGTATCCGAGTAGTAGTAACTTCCTGACACCGTTACTCAACTTTTTGGGACCAAAAAAAACATAGCCAAAGTTCCATTAAAAACCATGAGGGGTACCTCATGGTTTTTTTACGAAGATTAAACGGTCGCCTTTTTCACCTTGAAAATAGAGACTTTTACTATGGTATACGAGCCTTTCAGCACTTCGGGTGGTTTCCTGACCTACGCTTCGCTTCGGTGGAAACCAACCTACGTTCAAACGGCTCGCGCTGCCGCGGGCCTTTGGCTAATATCCCAAAATTAATATAGCTAAAATGTTAGAAGAGGAACCCTGATTGTTGATTGATATATAATCACTAATCATATGAGTGTTTATGCTTCGGATGGTTCTCACCGAAGCGTAGCGAAGGTAGAGAACCAACCTGCGCAGCGGCAGCTCGTGCTACTGATTGCTCTTGCGTATTTTATCAAAATACTGCTACTTTCATTTTGACCCTCCACTTACACATAGTAACCCTTCATATTATCTGTGGATCTGATTCTTATGTGATGTTCTACATCCATATACACGTAGCTACTTCATATACGGGCAAGCAGCATACTGGTATTCCCACTTTTTAGTCCTTAGTGTCCCTAATACAGCAAAATTTGAATGCATTTGAGCTGAATTTTCTTGCGTTCAAGGCCGTTTTAGATCGTCAGAATAGCCCCAAATGGTTGCTTTCATCTGGCAGTTACTTTCTGACACTTTTGCTCGACTTTTTGGGGACCAAAAAAAACATGGTCAAAAATCGACCAAAAAGCATGAGGTATCCCTCATGGTTTTCATCGAAAATCAAACGATCGCATTTTTCATCTTGATAATGGAGACTTTTACTATGGTATATCTTGAATCAAAATGTTTCTATCAATCCAAAGCAACCTCTGAAATTATCTTTGTGGGACTTTGATATGTAAAATTTCGACATTTTGGCCATAAATCTCTTTTCATATTTTTACAAATCATTCAATAAGTGAATTCAAAACATCTATTTTACTTAGTACCATTGGAAGCGCCTTGAAAAGTACTCCAGGAAAGTTTAAGGAAGCATGGGGTGATTATTATACTTCACTTAGTCGAATCTGCAAAAATAGCTCGATCGAGTCCAGAATCATCAAAATTTGTCCAATCTAGAACAGACTATGATTCTGGGTTTGAATTAATTTTGGTTGGTAGGGCCAGCTGGAAAACTCATGCCCTTTTCATAAGGCAATACAGTAGTAAATGCCCTTGAAGCGTATAGAAAGTAGGTGGAAGGTCATAGCACTATCGTTTAAAATGATATTTTATTGCCTTCTATATCGTTCATAATGACATTTTATTGCATTCTATATTTAATAACGTTAGTCTGGACATTGACAATGCATGGGTTGCATAAAATGTCTGCAGTAAGTAATGAAATCTCTGAGGCTCTGAGACGTCGCTCAAATAAAACATTGACAGCATTGAGCAGAGGAAAGAGGGTAGAAACAACAGTGGTTTTTGTTGATTGATTGTAAAATCATTATTCTCATATGAGCCAGGTCTGATAGATGCCTTGAAACTCAGGTTCCATATTAGGATTGTAAAGTGCAAAAGGACTGAACATTTATTATGTTATGATATGAGCCAGGTCTGATAGATGCCTTGAAACTCAGGTTCCATATTAGGATTGTAAAGTGCAAAAGGACTGAACATTTATTATGTTATGATATTAATTCAAAACGTTTCTCTCAATTCAAAGCAATTTCTGAAACCACTTTTCTGAGGTTTTCATATGCAAAATATGGCTATTTTCGCTAAAAACCTCATTTCATGGTTTGTCAAATTGCTCAATAGTTTCATTCAAAGCACATGTTATAATTAGTGCCATTGAAAGCGTCTTGAAAAGTACTCCAAGAATGTATTAGGAAGCGTAGGGTGATCCTCACAATCAATATAGTCGAATCTCGCAAAAGAGTTCGATCAAGTCGAAAAAGGACGATATCTGACCAATCTTGAACAAAAAAATTGGCTGCGTTTGAATCAATTTTGGCAGACTTCGCTGATGTTGGCTTACCCGAATGCCTTTCTGATGATGACAATGATAATTGCGATATTGACCCAATGGAGGCCATATATTTGAAAGAGCAGTTACTTAGTCCAAATATATGTATATACATTTACTTTTGTTCAGAGTTTTTCCCTGTAAAAGTGTCTTCTGCAATGACAATAATCTCTCACTATTAATTGAATGTCTAAGATTTATGTGATATCTCTGAATTGAAATGTCTTCGGCGAGAGCCCGCAGGGCAACGCTGTCATCCAGCGTAGCAATATCAATTGGCTACTTGTCCTATACAAGAGATCAAATACATTGTTAGATTGAGTTGACATGTCAGGATCGAAAAAAAAATGTATGGCGAATGAAGAGGATATTTTGTTGGTACGCTAAGAACATTTTGTTGGTACTTTAAGAATATCTTGCTAGTACGTTAGCCAAAGTATGTCTATAGAAAACGATATTTTGTTCGTACACTAACCAAAGTATGTCCATAGGAAATCATATTTTGTTGGTATGTTAAGCAAAAAAGGAAATTTTTTGTTGGTACGTTAGCCAACCCCAGTACCCCTCATGGTTTTTGGACAATTTTTGGCCGTTTTTTGGGTCCTCAAAAAGTTGAGCAAAGGTGTCAGGAAGTTACTGCTGCTTGAGCACGATTATTTGGTGTCATTCCAGTGGCTCAGAAAGGTCTACATGTCAAGATATGGAGGCTTGAAAGCTGTCAGATTTGGCTGTGTTTCATGCATTTGATTGTCGATAAACGTGTTCTTGTTATGTTACAAAGGCGTAAAGGTATTGTAGGTATTAGTCTAGGTACAGAGTATGCTGTCACATCCAAATATTCAGCTGGAAGTATCAAGTTGAATGGCATTTTTGCATCGCTGTATCATAGCGCAATGATACAGCTTATGAACAGAAGACGGTAGTGCTCAAATGCGTCCAAACTAGTTGCATCTTGCTATAAAAGTAAGGATTAAAAGAGAAATTAAATGTAATATGAATACAACAGCAGCCTGTACATCTTGGCTTAGATACCTGCCATCAAACTCTGTGCAGTTATTGACTTGTGTCTGTAATTGACGGAACTTCAAGGCGTTGGTTGATGTTCAGCTCTTTAATGGTTTGGCTATGAGTTGACTTAACATAGCGTTATATAAAGATACATAATGTGGCACAACATGAGTCAGTTCCTGATATTTCCGATGTCGTCTTGAGAGCTCAAGCCGTTTAATTACATACAGTGTCTACTTTGAGGCCACATTACATCATATACGAGAACTGCCACTATGCTGTATATATATATATATATATGCGCTGCATTATATTCATCCTTGGCGCACGTCTATTTTGAGATGCTTTCAACTGATTTTCTCATAACGCAATACGTGCATTAAAATGCTTGTAAAGCTGATGGTTTCAATGTCAATTAAATAAAAGACATCATATGCAAAGCGTAGAGGGACCTTGATTTAATTTTCATTAGGAGCCATTAAAATGTACTACCATCGCATCGACTGCAAAACTATATTTATTATGAAGGAAAGTTTTATAATATGTGAAGAGAAGATAGAATACAGTGGCACAGTTCTGTCTTTATTCAACTGCATATGGCCATCTTTCTCTGGAGCCTATCGTCCAATGTTAAATCATTCGTACCCTTACACCACTAGAGATCAGCTAGGGATAAATACTCTATAGATTTAAAGTTTCAAGTATCACGAAAGATTAGATTATTGCAGCCTATAGCAATAAGACGTTGGCGGCAATGACATGTCGTTAGTCAACACGCAGCTGATAACACTTGATTGAACACTGATATACCTCCGTATCACTGTGCCTCATTGGCATTTGCTTTGGTCTTCTTACCTAGCGATGCATACTACCCAAATGCACTTGTTTGCACCTTTTCAGCAGTGGCATCTAGAAGAAGCGTGGGTACTTTTTGGAAGTACAAGAACACAACATTTAGCAAATGAGATCTTTATCATGATTGAAACGCAGGTGCTAGATTTGATAGGCTATCGAAATCTTGTGTTATCATCGAAACTGATTAGCTATTTGTTTCTCCTCCTCGTAATAAATCTACAAGGCCTCTTGTGGGTATCTGGCTATCGGATCAGTTCGGTAACGGTAAACTTAATGCTCTACTACGACATGTGATGAGTGTCAAAGGAAGAGAAAACACGCATCCTGGTTTTTCAACACGAACAGGAATCTCAACATCTTGTGCAACATGCATGGCAATGCACCTCGCTATTGTTTTCATGTCAATGTTACCTGGCTTATTGAAAGGTTTGGTAAAATGCAGGTCTGTGGGTTGTCTCACTTTTTTTTTTTTTTTTTTTTTTTTTTTATCTCTATAAAATGTCTCGCATTTTTTTTTCCAACTTTCCTCGTCTTAAATACAAACCTTCTTGCTGTTCTTTTTTCTTTTCTTTTCTATTCCTTTTCATATACTAAACTTACATTAAGACGCAAATTCATATGACAAACTCATCATGGGCCTCCGCTATTCCTCAAGCTCAGGGACTCTATAACCCAGATCTCGAAAAGGATGCTTGCGGTGTTGGTTTTATCGTACATGTAAAGGGTTATCGCTCGCACAAGATTGTCAGTGATGCCAATGATGTGCTGTGCAATATGACACATCGTGGTGCCAGTGGTGCTGATATTAGGGATGGCGATGGTAGTGGTATCCTGACTGGTAAGTTGGACGAGCTTCTGTCAATGGCATTGATTCATTTAACACATCAAACAGCTATTCCCCACCAATTCTTTGTCAATGAGACATCTCGTGAGCTAGGCATCACTCTGCCCAAAGAAGGTCATTATGCGGTAGGCAATCTGTTTATGAAGGATGTTGAGGAGTGTCAGCAGGTCTTTGAGAAATTAGCCGACGCTCTGGATCTCAAGATTCTTGGATGGCGTCAAGTCCCAGTGGATTCCACCATTCTAGGCCCCAGCGCCAAATCAAAAGAGCCTGCCATCTTTCAGCCTTTCATCGTGCTCAAGAATAGCAACGCATTCGACGAAGCTTATTTCGAGCGTCAATTGTTTGTCTTGCGCAAACATGCCACCCATACGCTTACCATGAAAAAGTGGTTTTATATCTGTTCATTGTCCAATAAGATTATTGTTTACAAGGGTCAATTGACTACGAAGCAAGTGTTCTTGTACTATTATGATCTGGTTAACGTTCAATATACCTCTCATTTGGCTCTGGTCCATTCTCGATTCTCTACAAACACATTTCCCTCCTGGGATCGTGCTCAACCTATGCGTTGGTCTGCTCACAATGGTAAGTTATCCATTCAGTTGGATGAATCGCAATACTCATATCAATAACAGGTGAAATCAATACATTGCGTGGTAACAAGAACTGGATGCGATCTCGTGAAGGCGTCATGACATCTGACAAGTTTGGCAATGAGTTGGATCTCCTGTATCCTATCATTGAAGAAGGCGGTTCTGATTCTGCTGCATTTGACAACGTGCTGGAGTTGTTGGTGGTCAATGGTGTCTTGACCCTGCCTGAAGCTGTCATGATGATGGTTCCCGAAGCCTGGCAAAACAACCCTGACATGAACCCCGAAAAGAAGGCGTTTTACGAATGGGCTGCTTCTTTAATGGAGCCTTGGGATGGCCCTGCCCTATTCACTTTCTCTGATGGCCGTTTTTGTGGCGCTTCTCTTGACCGCAATGGCTTGCGTCCTTGTCGTTTCTATCTGACCTCAGATGACATTATGGTCTGTGCCTCTGAAGTGGGCACCATGTTTGTTGAACCTGAAACTGTGGTGCAAAAGGGCCGTCTTCAACCTGGTCGTATGTTATTGGTGGACACTGTCAAGGGTATCGTTGTGGACGATACACAATTGAAGTTGGAAACAGCTAGCAAGAAGCCGTTTGTCGAATGGATCAAGAATAACAAGATCAGCTTGCAAGATGTTGTCACTGCCACCAAGAGCAATGCTAAAACGATTCAACTGGATGATACAACCATCAGAACAGATCCTCGCTTAAAGGCATTTGGCTATACGCTGGAACAATTTAATCTGCTCATGCTGCCCATGATCTCCAGTGGTAAGGAGCCCGTCGGTTCTATGGGTAACGATACAGTACTTGCCTGTTTATCTGAGCAGCCTCGTCTCTTGTACGAGTATTTCCGTCAACTCTTTGCCCAGGTCACCAATCCCCCTATTGATCCCATTCGCGAAGAAATTGTCATGTCTCTTGAGTGCTATGTGGGGCCTGAAGGCAATATCCTTGAAATGGATGAATCTCAATGCCGTAAATTGACCTTGTCATCACCCATCTTGAAGATGGAAGAACTGGAGGCTATCAAGGCCATGTCAAGCGTGTTCTCTGACTGGAAAGTAGCTACCATTGACATTACCTTTGACAAAGCAGATGGTGTGCAGGGCTATATCAATGCTCTGGAGCGTGTATGCGAACAGGTCTCGTCGTCTATTGATCAAGGCTACAAGGTGGTTGTTTTGTCTGATCGCGCTGTCTCTGCTGAACGCGTATCCATCTCATCTCTCATCGCTGTGGGTGGTGTGCATCATCATTTGGTCAGAAACAAGAAGCGTAGCCGCGTCTCTCTCATGGTTGAAACTGCTGAAGCGAGAGAAGTCCACCATTTCTGTGTTCTCCTGGGCTACGGTGCTGATGCTATTTGTCCCTACCTCGCCATGGAGTCTATGATGAAGCTTCACAGAGAGCATGCTGTTCGTGAAGGGCTGACTGTTGACAATCTTATTTTCAACTATATTGATGCGGTGAATCACAGTATCTTGAAGGTCATGAGTAAGATGGGTATTTCTACTTTGGCTTCCTACAAGGGTGCTCAAATCTTTGAAGCTCTTGGTGTGGATGACTCAGTCATCAGTCGCTGCTTTGCTGGTACTGCCTCGCGTATTAAGGGTGCTACACTCGACATCTTGGCCTTGGATGCTTTGACACTGCACGAAAGTGCCTGGCCCACACGTAACGTTGTTCAGCCTGTTGATCTGCCTGAATCTGGTGAATACCATTGGCGTGATGGTGGTGAAGCTCACATTGCTGAACCCTCTGGTATTGCCAACTTGCAAGATGCTGTCCGTCGTAAGAATCAAGACTCTTACGATGCCTATGCCAAGAACGCGCATGCTGCCATCAAGAAGTGTACTCTTCGTGGCATGCTCGAATTCAACTTTGAAGGTTGCAATGAGATTCCTATTGAGCAAGTGGAGTCTTGGGATTCTATTGTCAAGCGTTTTGTCACGGGTGCTATGTCCTACGGCTCCATCTCTTGGGAAGCACACACTGCTTTGGCAGCTGCCATGAATAAGTTGGGCGGTAAATCCAACACAGGTGAGGGCGGTGAGAAGCCTGAAAGATCTGAAAAGGAGATTGACGGTGTCACGCTTCGTTCTGCTATTAAGCAGGTTGCCTCTGGTCGCTTTGGTGTCACTAGTTTCTATCTGGCTGATGCAGATGAACTTCAAATCAAGATGGCTCAAGGTGCTAAGCCTGGTGAAGGTGGTGAATTGGCTGGTCCCAAGATTTCCGAAGAAATTGCCTCTACTCGTAAAACCACTCCTGGCATTGGTTTGATTTCTCCTCCTCCTCACCACGATATCTATTCGATTGAAGATTTGAAGCAGCTGATTTACGATCTCAAATGTGCTAATCCTCGCTCTCGTGTGTCTGTCAAGCTTGTATCCGAAGTAGGTGTTGGCATCGTTGCTGCTGGTGTTGCCAAGGCTAAGGCAGACCATATCTTGATTGCTGGTCATGATGGTGGTACTGGTGCCTCGCGTTGGACGGGTATCAAGTATGCTGGTCTTCCCTGGGAGTTGGGTCTTGCTGAAACACAACAGACATTGGTGCTCAATGATTTGCGTGGCCGTGTCATTGTTCAGACAGATGGTCAAATCAAAACAGGCCGTGATGTGGCTATCGCTTGTTTGCTGGGGGCTGAAGAATGGGGTTTCGCCACTACGCCTCTCATTGCCCTTGGCTGTACCATGATGAGAAAGTGTCACTTGAATACATGTCCTGTAGGCGTTGCTACTCAAGACCCTGAATTAAGAAAGAAGTTCCAAGGCAAACCTGAGCATGTCGTCAACTTTTTCTACTACGTTGCTGAAGAGCTTCGTTCCATCATGGCTAAGCTTGGTTTCCGCACAATCAATGAGATGGTGGGCCATGCTGAATACCTCAAGGTCAATGATTCACTTCGTACCTTCAAAACTTCCAATATCGACCTGACGCCTGTGTTAACTCCTGCTAGTGCTTTGCGTCCCGGTGTCGCCACGCACAATGTCACCAAACAAAGGCATAAGCTCCATGTGCGTCTTGATAACTATTTTATTGATGAGGCTGAACCTGTGTTCTCTGGCGTTGCAAAGACCGTCGATATCGAAGCTCAAGTGGTCAATACGGATCGTGCCTTGGGTGCCACTCTTTCTTATAATGTCTCTAAACGTTTTGGTGAGAAGGGCTTGCCCGAAGACTCTATTCACGTTTCCATGAAAGGCTCTGCTGGTCAATCAATGGGTGCTTTCTTGGCTCCTGGCATCTTTTTTGAACTTGAAGGTGACTCCAATGATTACGTTGGCAAAGGTCTTTCTGGTGGTAAGCTGGCCATTTACCCACCCAAATGTAGCACATTTAAATCTGAGGAAAACATCATTGTGGGTAATGTGTGTCTTTACGGTGCCACCAGTGGCAAGGCTTTCTTTAGAGGTATTGCTGCTGAACGCTTTTGTGTTCGTAACTCGGGTGCCATTGCTGTCTGTGAAGGTGTAGGCGATCATGGTTGTGAATACATGACCGGCGGTCGTGCTGTCATCTTGGGCCCTACTGGACGAAACTTTGCTGCTGGTATGTCTGGTGGTATTGCTTATGTATTGGATGTCAATGGCAACTTCCGCAATATCGCCAACACTGAATTGGTGGATCTGGAGACCGTCAATGATGATGAGCGTGTGTCTGAACTGCGCGATCTTATTGAAGACCATCGCCATTACACTGGCTCTGAAGTTGCTGATCGTATCCTCAAGAACTTTAATGAATATCTTCCCAAGTTTGTCATGGTGATGCCTAGAGAGTATGGTGAATTACTGAAGCGCCAAAGAGACATGCAGGCACAACCCAATTCTGACAAAAAGTCTTGCGATGATACTGCTCATGCACACAAAAAGAAGGAACCCAGCGTGGAAGATGTGGAAGACAGTGTCTTGAACGAAGAAGAAATCTTGAAGCGTCGTGAAAAGCTTGACAAGTTAAGAGGCTTCATGAAGTACAAACGCAAGGCAGACCCTTACCGTGATACCAAGAAGCGTCTGGGTGATTGGGAAGAAGTCAATGTCCGTCTTACTCGTCCTCAATTGCATGAACAAGCTGCTCGCTGTATGGATTGTGGCGTCCCTTTCTGTCAATCTGATACTGGCTGTCCTATTGGTAACATCATCCCCAAGTGGAATGAACTGGTCTATAAGGATAATTGGAAAGAGGCTCTTGATCGTCTCATGATGACGAACAATTTCCCTGAATTCACTGGCCGTGTGTGGTAAGTACCCACTTTCAGAAGTTTTCTCAGTCTATCGGATTGTGATTCGACTGGCAGATCAAAACGGGGGTTGAATAGGATTCAGGGAGGGAATGCCGTTTGACATTTTCACCCATCTCCATCAATTTTGGCCCTTTTTACATGATTCTTTTACGAAAAATGATGCTAATATTCTCTGATTTATCCTTTGTAGTCCTTCGCCATGTGAAAGCTCTTGCGTACTCTCAATAAACGAACCTCCTGTAGCCATCAAGAGCATTGAATGTGCCATTATTGACTATGCCTTTGATAAGGGGTGGATTGTGCCAACTCCTCCTGCCAATCGCACTGGTAAGCGCATTTCCATCATTGGCTCTGGTCCTGCTGGTCTTGCTGCTGCAGATCAACTCAACAAGGCTGGTCATTCTGTTACTGTCTATGATCGCAATGATCGTATTGGTGGTTTATTGATGTATGGTATTCCCAATATGAAGCTGGACAAGAAGATTGTACAACGTCGTGTGGATCTTTTAGCTGCAGAAGGAATCAAGTTTGTTCCCAATGCTCATGTGGGTGTAGATGTGGATGTCAATCAGATCCGTGATCAGAGCGATGCTTTGGTTGTTGCTACAGGTGCTACTTGGCCTAGAGATCTCCAAATTCCTGGTCGTGAAGCAGATGGTATTCACTTTGCCATGGATTTCTTACAAGCCAATACCAAGAGCTTGCTCGATTCAGGATTGAAGGATGGTCATTATCTGTCAGCTAAGGATAAACATGTGATTGTCATTGGTGGTGGCGATACTGGTAATGATTGTATTGGTACATCTGTTCGTCATGGCTGTAAATCTGTTGTCAACTTTGAATTACTGCCTAAGCCTCCCAATACGCGCGCAGAGGACAATGCTTGGCCACAATTCTCTCGTATCTTCCGTGTAGACTATGGTCATTCTGAAGTCCAAACTCACTTTGGCAAAGATCCTCGTGAGTATTGCGTTCTTTCCAAGGAATTCGTAGTAGAGAATGGCTCCGTCAAGGGTATCAAGACAGTGCGTGTTGAATGGACCAAAGATGAAGCTGGTCGATGGGCAATGACTGAAATTGCAGGCTCAGAGCAAACATTTGAAGCTGATTTGATCCTTCTTTCCATGGGTTTCCTTGGCCCTGAAGATGCTATCGTTAAGCAATTGGAGGTTAAGCAAGATGGCCGATCCAACATTGAAACTTTGAAGGGTCGCTATGTCACCTCTGTTCCTGGCGTTTATGCTGCTGGTGATTGTCGTCGTGGTCAATCCTTGATTGTCTGGGGTATCAATGAAGGCCGTATGTGCGCTCGTGAGATTGATTTGCATTTGATGGGTAGCACCTGTTTGCCAGTAACCGGTGGTATTAATAGGCGTACGGCTGTTCAAGTGTCTGCCTAAGTTGTATTTCTATCTATATCTTATCGATCATTCAATTGCAATGTAAATAAATAAATGAGTTTAGCTACTTGTATCTTCCAAAAGTGTGTATTTTCATTATTAAAAAATGGTGATCGAATTTACTCAAACTAAAGCGTAAGATGAAGTGGTAATCATAAGGTTTTAATCAGAATCCATATAAGAGATTGATTTGTGATCTCTTTCTGCTTTCACTTTTTTCAATCTCTCTCGATGATAGAGCAATTTCGCCAGGTGTCTATCGTGGTTTGCTTCGACTGTTCATGGCTTTTAGAGTAGAAGACAATGAGATTGCAATCAAAGCTGTGGTGATCCCCACTGATCCAGAATGGCGCGAATAATGGTTTGGGCGGTGCAAATGGCAATTAAAAAGAAACTTAGCCGTGTAGTAAGTAGTATTTATAACATGCATCCAGTTTAATTACATTTCTGATGGATTTAGTACTGCTCTATGGAATCACCAACATCTCGAATCCATTACACTTGTCATGGGTGCTCAAACAGCATTTTTGCATATTAGAAGAAAGGTTACACTCGAGGACTTGAGTAATTTCAAGCATCCGCTGGTGGTAATCTAGGCTGCCTTCCCTTGAATTCTGTCCGTTTACAGATCAGCATTAGAAGAGGCCATGTTATGGAGCTCTTCTGGGGGGTAAGACAGATGCTTTTAAGATAGAAATGTCTGCTTGGAAAGACCAGTTACTCGTTTCATCCAGTTTCCTGGTAATCCTGTATGTTGTATTCATGGGCAGAGTCAGCCATTGACCGTCATGAAAAGGTATAGCTTCCATTGGCACCAAGGAAAGGATTGCCATACAAGCACCATCGCCACTGAATAACTTGAGGACTTTACCCGACCGATTATCACAAGCGGTAATTCACATTTTACTGTGGCTACATATCATTGAGATCCATCTCTTTTGGCAGACTCTTAAGCCTTCATGAGCTTAGCATTAAACCAATATTCCGGCGTGGGTTGGTTTCAAAAGAAGGATCATATCAAAGGACATTGATTGTAGATGTGTTATTCCGAATGTGCGACATAACTTTCTTCATTCGTGCGACAGTGTTTTTTTTCCTAGAGTGCGTGGAAATAGTGCAGGATGACCTTGAGAACTGTTTTCCCCTTTTTCTTTCAACAAGCAATTCTTTATTTTCCTTTTTTTTTTACTGCTCCTCTCCAAAAGTTTCCAAAATATAGCATATATTCTAAACTCTTTAATATGAGCGGCCAGAACTACATTGGTTCAAAGATTTCGGTAACGTATTCATAATGCATCCTACAGACAATATACAAACTGATCGTGATATATAGCTTATTAGTCTGAGTGATATACGATACGTTGGCATCTTGCACAATATCAACCTAGTAGAATCTACGGTTGCATTACAGAATGGTAAATTGACGGCTTTATCAGGTTTAAGCAGTGTAGATTAAACCAAACTATAGTCAAATCTTATGGTACGGAGGGTCGAAAAGATAGTCCAAGCGAAGAGATTCCTCCATCAAACAACACATTTGATTACGTTGTGTTTCGTGGCTCAGACATAAAGGATCTCCAGGTCTTTGAGGCCCCTCCTTCTTTCCAATCAGAGCAGATGCAGAAACCGGTGCAGCAACCCAAGCCTGTCGTGGAGCCGGTTGTTAATGCGGTAACGTGATATTTATAAACACCCAATGCTCCAGATCCTAATCATCTCTAAATCCAGGCACCATACAATTACCCTCCGTCCAATATTGCACCGTACTATTCAACCCCGAATATGTTTCCTAATAGCAAGAACAGTTCCACTGATTACACGGCTACGTATGGCACTACGTCCAATCATTGGCAAGGTAGCGGAAATGCTGCTGCATACAATCCTTACCTTCAGCAACCCCGCTACCAGATGCCAGTGCCTGAGAATTACCAAACGGTTCCTAGTGCACCTCCTGCAGCGGCTATATCTGATTTGAATATGAATGAGAATGGCGCCAGTCCTCCCTCAAAGAAAGAGTACAAAGTTGAAGAAGAAAAGACTGTGGCATCGCCTAAAAAAGAGATACTTCTTATGAATTTAACGTCTACAAGCATGCAAGTAAAGGTCAGTCAAGAGAAGGAGGAAGTAGCACCTGCCATTGAGCAAGTTGACAAGGCGCTCTTAAATTCATTGGTAAAGCAAGTATCAGATCTGGATATCAAGCAGCCACTCATTGTAAATAAGCAAAAGTCGCCTGTGAGACAACAAAAGCAGCAGCAGCAACAAACTCAAGTCAACGGTGGTAACAATGCTCGAGTGCCAGCAGGTAGTAACAGCAATGGCAACCGCGGAAGAAGGAACAGTGCTAGAATTCCCACCAAGAATCACTCTACTCGCACGAATGGAAATGCCAACAGTGCTTGGGAGCCCAACAACATCAATGGTAATCGAAATGTGAACAATGGGCAACGCAATTCTTCTGGCAATACTCATCGACGCAACAGCAGCATCGTCATTCCCAAATCAGATTTTGATTTCGAATCTTCTAACGCCAAATTTGACAAGAGTGACATGAATGTCATTGACGACGTCAGGCAAGTAAATGAGGAGGAAACCGTCATCATCCCAGAAGCAGATCACTTTTACGACAAGAAGAAGAGTTTCTTTGATGATATTTCATGTGAATCAAAGGAATATCAAAAAGGGTACCTGAAAAATATAGATTGTAGATAGATTCATGTTTTTACTAATGGAAACTCATTGTGTGATTTAGTACTCGCGGAGGAAAGTACAAAGAGGAGAGCATGCTCAATTTAGAGACATTTGGTCAAGCCAACCCTGCTGGTCAAAGTGGAAAGAGGAATCGCCATCGAGGCGGTAGAGGTGGTAGGGGCCGTCAACATCGAAGTGGTAGAGGAAAAGCCCCTTCTTCTACAGAGAATAGCAATGCTCAAGACGAAGTATAATTCAGGTTTACTGAGAGGGGTAACGTATCTCGGTCTCTTATCAATAAACACCATGCTGATTTATATAACGAAAATCCTGTCAAATGTCAGTCATCATGCAGTCTTATCTCGTGCCCTGCACATGTAATAATATAGCTGTTATTAGAATCATTTTTTCATACAAAAAGTTGTCTTTGTCAAATATGGTGAAACTGTTCTCTAGTTTATCTTGGCCAGATTGGCGATCGCATCATAAAATTTACTCCAGCAATCAAATTTTCATCAATATCCACAACCATGCTCATCCTATATATAATAGTATCTACTACTAAAAAAAAATGCTAAGCCCTGATTGAGAGAGACATATCTCAATTGAGCATTTGGAATTAGAAAAACGTGGTTCGTAAAATAATCATTATCTGCGTTTCTGCTCTGATAAAAACATAAATGCAAGTCTACTGAATCAACATCTTACCATTCGGCAACATCTCGCATCGCTGGAGAAAATATTTTCAAAAAAAAAGAGAGCACCAGAGACCGAGCTTCCAACCTCTAATTCCAAGTCAAGTATCTTAACTATGGAACTACAATTTGCGACATATTCAAAGATTGGCATGGCTTTTTCGCCATGTTGCGGAAGTATAGTGGAATTCACTGCTGTGCGCCGCGTATAACATTAGGTAAGGCTTCTGGAGGCTAACTGGAGTCGCGCAATTCAGCACTGTTGGAGCAGCAGCTCTTGAAACTATTCCGAATTAATACTGTTGTATCAACAACAATAAACGTAAAAAAAATCACTGTGCTGAAGCAGTACCAATATAAATTTTCTCACATAATAAATTCTCCTGTGAAACTGTTTAACGGATATCAAATCAAATAATTGCACCTTACCTTAACATAAAATATAAAGTATTTGAAATTATATCTATTTAGATATCCATTTATTACAAACACAATATTATGATAAATGGCAGATCAACAGAAAATCTACTAGTTGTAGACCTTTTCTCTTTCAACTCCAGAGCCAATCAAATCGCTTGAAAACTCCGCTGACCTAAAAAAAATTTGCGAGGGTTTCCCCCTGTTTTGATGTGAGGCAAAATTTTAAGCTCCGCTATATATAGCAATATAGCCGTTACTATCATCAAATTTCCCTCAGGTGCCAGAGCATGCCTTACTTACACCATCTAGCTTTAGATTCTGGCGTTGAGACTCTCAATCATCACTAAAGTAAGTAGTGATAACCAAGTGGAGGCGGCCTATCTACCTCCTAGCCTCGGATAAAGTCTTGTTGAGCTTCAGGGATAGGCACATCCACACAACGTAATAAAGAGGTATGCTTCAAAGAAACATAATAATAATAAAAGTAAGAAGAAAAGTACATATTACTATAGAAGTATAGAAGTATGTAGGCAAAAAAGGAACTCACACAAAAAAGTGAGCCAAAAGAAAAGCATAACAAACACAACATCAAAGGTGTTTAAAAAAGCTCGTTGCTGTTGCAAGAAAAATGCATGCATGAGCAACGAGCATGGTGGTAATAGTCGGATGTAAAGCAACGTGACACAAATACGCACAATTGCAGAAGCAACAGTGGTATTATAAGTTTGCGAGACAACATAATGACTAATGCTGTTTCATGTAAAACTACAGAGGAAACACTACCAACAAAAGAAAAAGAAGAAGAAAAAAGCGCAACAAGGCAAACATCATGAATGCATTATCACGAGAAAGGAAGCAATAATATAAGCGTTCAAAGAAATTTTATATCATTGCGACCAGAAGAAAGAAGATACTTACAACTTACCATAGCCACAGATAGACTAGAGGATACGCAATCACCAGAAGTAGACCAGACAATGAGCATGCACCAGAGACAGTAGACCAGAAAAGACCGTATTAGCAGCAGCAGCAACACCAGCAGCAACAACACCAGCAGCAACAACAACAGCGTAGAAAAACCGAAGAACGAGTGACACCAGAGACCAGACAAAGATTAACGAAGCAACCGCCAGAGATAGGAGCCAAGAAGCAACTACCAGACATAATAAACCAAAGAAGCAGACAGCAGAGATAACAGAAAAGTAATGACAGCAGCACCAACCTCAAACAGACAAAAAAAATATCGAAACCTAATAAAAAAATTCGATTAGTGCTGGTTTTATCTCTTCTAGTGCTCGTTATAGAATGATACCTACCATATTCCACTTCAAAGAATCAGTATCAAGTATTTTTAACAGTGTAAGACCGTGTTATCAGAAGCTAGAGTGTTATTTTCAATCAAAAGGGTTCCAAAACCAGTATGGTTTGATACTAAACGCGTTTTGCAAAAAGGATAAAAAACGGAGGTTTGAAAAGATGAGAGGACACCCTAACCGACGTCACGGCCAGTAGATTTGATCTCAGTCTTCTGCCGTGGCAGTCGTAACTGCTGCACTTTAACTTGAATTTCTGTCGTGGGTATTTTCGTGTTCAAATTCGACTTGATTTCATATTCCTTAAACGCTTTTGCTAAATTTGACTATGAAAATTTTCGTTGTCATACTTTACTTTCTAATGCATTTATAAAGAGTCAATAAAGGCGCATCAAATGATGCTGGTTACATTCAGCTTTCAGACCGAAAATAATGAGCAATCTGCAAAAATATGAAAACAGTTTTTTGCCAATATGTCATGATTTAGCATATAAAAGCTCCATAGAAACAATTTACAATGTTGTATTTTACCACTACAGTCAATCTGATCTAATACTTGTCATAAAGAAAGTCTTCGTTTTTCGGGTGAAAAACACGATTGTTTGATTTTTGATGAAAACCATGAGGGGTACCTCATGGTTTTTAGTCAATTTTTGTTTATTTTTTTCGGCCACCAAAAAGTTGAACAAAGGTGTCAGGAACTAACTGCCAGATGAGAGCAACTATTTGGTGCTATTCTGACAATCTATAACTGCCTTGAACGCGAGAAAACGCAGCTCAAATGCACTCAGATTTTGCTGTATTAGGCACACTCTTGATTAAAAAGTGATAATATCTGTAAGATACATGCCTGTATATGAAGTAGCTACGTGTATATGGATGTAGAGCATCACATAAGAATCAGATCCACAACTAATATGAAGGTTTTTCATGTAAGTAAAGGTTCAAAATTGTTGTGCCAGAAGGGCTACAACTGTCTATAAAGATTAAATTATTCTTGATGGGTAGATATGTCTGTGTTGTGCAACAACATGGACAGGCTATGATAATTGAAGTGCATCTCAGCTATCTAAATTGCTAGTTTGGCATTCAGAACTTAGTATAAATAGAATAACTCTTGTCTTCATCAATAAATCTTTAGTTTTTGTGTCTGATCTTATTCAAATAAGTCTTTTTTTGTCTTTATAATATCGAGCATTTTTTATAAGCTACAAATAATAATCCTTTTATTCTTTGTGCTTAACAAAAATGAAAGTAACAGTATAATAATATTGATAAGATACGCAAAGGCAATCGGTAGCGCGAGCTGTCGCTGCGCAGGTTGGTTCTCATTGAGGTGAAGCGAAGGTAGAGGGCCATTCAAAGCATAAACATTCGTATATATTTAACGAAAACCTACCTTCTTCATCATAAATGCAAGCAGTGTTTTTTCGTTTGCTTGAAAGCGTTCGGGCAATGGCAGAAATGCAAAGTATCTCTCGCAGGACTGAAGAATACGATTTGTCCGTAACCATACTTTACAGTTGTGTTGTACGATGGATTCTAGATGATCTCGCTGTAAACTTGATTCTTCATTTCGCGATCATGTTGCTGTTGCAATTCGGTGGAAAAGCTGCCATCTTCATTCAAAAAAACTTGCAACATCGCTGCCGTTGACGACTATCACAGGTACGGTTTTTTCTGAATGCGGCAAGCGACCCTTATTGCGTCTCTATATTGTCAAGAAGTGAGGGATATACTTGGTCACCAACCTATCACCATGGTCCTCGTGAGCTTTGTCACTATCAATTATGCGTCATTTATTGCAGGCGTAAAGCCAATGATGGCCATCGCTCTTGGCTAATGACAACTCTGGACTATCAGACAAGACACCTTATACGATGCACAATCTTATGTATGGCCAGCTTTGTGCTCGAAGCGTTGCAAAGCGTAGGCTCTAGCGTGTGCTTATTTTGCATCGCTCTAAATGTTTCTTTGAATTTGAGTATATTTGCTCCAGCCTGGCGATACTGATTATATAACAAACAGGCCGTTACCATTCCAAATCCTCAGCTATAACGTGGATTTCTTTTATTGCGGCATAAAATCCACGTTTGTTGGATGCAAAAGTAGCGCATCCTTATAGATAATAGATCATGGCGAAGAATCAGTTAGGAGCAACTATCGCTCCAGTGCATTCAATAATGAAACCAACAATCTATTTAAGATACGACATATAAAAGGCTATAATTGACAGCACAGGCATCATTTTCTATGAAAGAAATGAGTTTTGGAAGCAGTTTTATGCGCAAATGTTGCAGAGGAATGTTCAAGATAAGCTTGACACTTGACAGAATGAATGAAGTGTATGCAAATTCAGAATTTAGACCGACTCGGCATTGAAAAAAAAAAAAGAAGCCTGGACACACAAAAAAAAAATTAAAGGCGAGGGGGTCGTTTATCAGATTTAAAACAAATACATCTTCACACCATTCCATCATGCTCCGAGCAACCGCCATCACTGCCAGCAAACAGCTTCCACGCAGCACAACACATCTATACAAGCGCACTCTATACAACTACACGGGTAACGATAAGGCACTGAGCGATCGTAAATTAACAGATGAAGAGCGTGCATATCTGGATCCCATGATTCGTGTCGACCAAGCAGGCGAAGTAGGCGCTTATTACATATATAAGGGACAAATTGCAGTGTTGGGTAACGACAAGAACTTGCGACCCATCTTGCAAGAAATGTGGGACCAAGAGAAAGAACATTTAGCTCGCTTTGATCATTTGGTTGGGCAACATCGTGTAAGACCAAGCTTGCTGAGACCTTTGTGGGAAGTAGCTGGCTATGCTGTAGGTGCGGGTACTGCGCTGTTGGGCAAGGAAGCTGCTATGGCTTGTACTGAAGCAGTAGAAACTGTGATTGGAAACCATTACGATGATCAATTGAGAGAGCTGGTTGCTATGAAGGATCCTAATCAAGATTTGGCTGACCTCAGCAAGGTAAACAGCATGGCATCGTATCTGACGCTTCTGGTATTAACCACTTTGTTTTTTTTAAAAAATTCTGAATAGACGGTAGCTCAGTTTAGAGATGAAGAATTGGAACATCACGATATTGCAGTGGCTCACGATGCTCAACAAGCTCCTTTTCATTCCGTACTCAAAGGTGTGATTATGCAAGGATGCAAGACTGCAATTTGGGTTGCTGAGAGAGTTTAGACAATTGAATAAAAGATGAGTCGTTTTCATATGCTAAAAGTGTTTGAATGTGGAGTAAACCTTAAATTCCAGTTTTCCCATCAATCGTTAAACATTGTGGAGAGCAGAAGGGTTACGATTGAAATGCCGGTGTATTGTATCGACATGTGAAAGTCTTGTTGATTCAAAGGCGTATTTAAATAGCCATCTGTATGCCCGTTTTGTTTTTTTCTTTTCTTTTCCTTCTTCTTTACCCTACTCAATTATATAAATATGTCTGATATCAAAACTGCCGGTTTCCAAAGCTCTGAAGTCTTTGCCACTCTCAAACAATCACTCGATGCTCTTCCTGCCGATGGTAAGGCCAAGCTGATCAAGCAAGTCAATGGCATCTTTGAGTTCGTTGTAAAGAATGCCGAGGGAAAGACTGAGACTTTCACTGTGGATCTCAAGAAGGATGGGTCTGTTGTCAAGGGAAAGGGCGCCAACAAGCCTGATGCTATCATCTCTATTGCTGATGCCGACTTTGTTCAATTAGCTTCTGGTAAATTGAATGGTCAAAAGGCCTACATGTCTGGTAAGCTCAAGATCAAGGGCCAAATGATGTTGGCTACCAAGCTTGATACCGTCTTCAAGCAACTTGCTGGTGACAAGTCCAAGTTGTAAATGTACACATACGCCATGTAAATAAAATATTCTATTGAACGCATCTCTGCATTTCTCGTCTTTTGTATGTGTGGGAGATAACTTGTAATTTTGTTTATTTGTTTTGCATTAATTATTAATGATTACGAATATAAGTGTTTCCCAAATTGTCTGTAATCAAGTCTATACTGTCATCGTTTTTCTCTTCATCTCCAGAGTTCTCCTCTCCCTCACTATCTTCATCTGAATCTTCTTCGTCTGAATCCTCCTCAGAGTCATCGGTGTCATCAGCAAACGCAGTAAAGGCATTGTCGCGATTGTGATTCTTAAAGAGCAGATCGTCATCCTCGCTATCTCCGTCTTGCTGAGCAAGAGATTCCTCCTTTTTGATGCGTTCATCTTCTTCTAATTTCTTGAGGTATTCATTCTGCACTTCCAACACCTCTGCAGCATCTTTACATTTGGAATATCTGGACAGCAACCCACCATTGACCTTTTTGAATGCGTGTCCCCATTTAAATTTGCCCAACAATGCTTCTCCATGCTCGGGATATCCAGTAATGTAGAATATGGCTGCCAGTGCCTCTGCGCAGTTCAATTTCCATGGTTTGCCGTAGTTAACTGGATTTGTTGCTACTAGATAAGGCAGTAAACGATCGGTGGGTCCTTTGATCTTGGAGAATGGGACTTCATCTACACGAGCCCAGGAGCAATCGACCACACCGGCTCCGTATAATTCAACTACTTTGCGATCTGCTGGTGAAACCACCTTTTCGCCTATAGGACTAGAATGGTGTCTCTGTAAGTAGGTGATCTGAAATGCTGCTGCTCAAAGTAGTTACCTAGCAACGATACCACGGAACCGTTGTGTTAATTTGAGTGTCTTGAGCATATCACAACGAGCTAATTTGACACCGGAACATCTCTTGGGATCACAATGCTTAAAATCCCACATGGCTACAGGCATAGGGATGCTTGAAACATGTCCCTCTTCAACTATGATAGCATGTAAGCATATTGCTGATGCCGATACTCTGTCAATTGATACCTTGCCCTTGCTCTGTACCAGGAGCAATCAAACTGGCATCTGCATATTTGTCATATCGAGATCCTTTACTAGAGCTTGGCATGATGTCAGTATGCTACAAACTATCACTAGGCAAAATACATACTGAGGTTTTCCATGGCTCTTGGCGCTAGCGCCTTTGTGTCCATGCGATTTAGAGGAACGTCCGCTGTAATCTTCAGAGTTCTTTTTACCCATTTTGAAATAGAAGAGTGATGGATGAAAAAGTTTTAACGGTTACAAATACAAAAATTTTATTACAACATCAAAATGGTTTTAAATGCAGCAGATTACTACAATTGCTCTTCAGTCCACCATTCAGGCAAGAAGGGTCTCAAACGGACAGACTCGTCTTTCGCAGAAGTAAACGCTTTTTCATCGTTTTGAATGTGCTCCAATCTCATCAATGCCAAGCCAATATTGTGAATACCAGAGCAGAATTTGCCCACACCTCGCTTGCTGGTGCCATCCACTAATTTGATGTCGCTTTGAGGTTCAAGCACAGATGGCCAAACAGCATTGCGATCCACTTTTTGAACAGATGGCGACCTACCAGAAAACTGTTAATAACATTACACATGGCAACAAAATGGACTTTACCCTTTATCCTTGTCGTATAGCTGAATAGGTACAATGCGTTTACGAACGACACCTGTATGGAATGTGCGAATAGTTAATTCCTGCCCAACATAGCATCCCTTGCGGAAATCCACGCCATTCATATAATCAAAGTTAGACTCCAAAGGCAAAGAGACTTCAGGCCAGAGATCATCTGGTCCCTCAGGCAGTCCCTGCAGCATACGACGGATTGTATATTCGTCTTCATTTAATGCTTCAAACTGGCCCGATGTGGGCAATACATGTTGGACATCCTGGTCTGCTGGCAAGACGGCTCGATATCCAAAACCAGGGATGCGAGGATCCATACAACCAATATCTGAAAATCGCTTTTCCTTCTTGACGAGAGCAGGATCCTCCTTGTTGAGTGCAGGTCCCCAAATGTGCCATAGCTTGTATTCCTCCGAGCAATCTCTTACTTTGACCTTGGCTCGTAGAATGTATCGTTTCAAATGGCGTAAAAATGTCGATTTCGTGGCACTTGGACAGTCAATGATGAACTTGGGATGTGGGAAATTGACACCCACATTGACGGGATAGATGAATGTATCGTACAGCATACGTCCCTACGGTGAATCTTGGTTAACAGAAATCAAGATTAGAGTTGATATGTGCTTACGGGAGGTGTTAAAAATGCAGCATAAAACCCATCACCACCAGGCGAGATCTTTGGCATATGGTTAGTCATTAGGCCTTGCAGAAACTTGGCCGTTTCGGGTCCTTCCAGCTCAAGCAAGCTACGGCCAGGAACAGGTGTGTAATGATCCCCCTTGTGAAGCTCGTCTTTCTCTTGAAAGTGGTGGGATGCTGGTGAACTGGCAAAGGAACGAGCCAATGTAGCTATAATAAAACGATGAGTGAGGGGAACATAGCCTGTCATTGTGGTTCAAATGTTACGTTTCAACAAGGATTGCTTGACCAAAAGGCTTGTATTTGAGCGTAGTAGATGTTTGGCGAGCATTGTTTACAGATAAAGTGCATTTTAATAGATTCAAATGCATGTGTAATCTTGTTCACAAAGGTTACCTAGTCACATCGATTGAAGGTTTGTGGTGAAATGTGTAGTGTGTGTGGGGGTGAAGGGAGGGGGGGCTTTTTCTCTCGCCACTCAAAGAGTGGAATTACAACCCAGGGTCTAAATTTTGACATTTTTCTCTTTCCACATACACAACACATACAGCAATGCACCACGGCAAACACTTGCGTCGTCTTAACCGTACCTCTGGACACAGAAACTCACTGCTTAGAAACATGGTTTCTTCTTTGGTCGAGCATGGCCGTATTGAGACCACTGTTGCCAAGGCAAAGACCATTCAACCCATTGCTGATTCCATTATTACCCTTGGCAAAAAGGGTGATGTTGAAGCCAAGAAGCAGGCCCTTGCTTACCTCAATGTAAGATCTGATGCTATGGATGGATAGAATGTATAGCTAAATGGAACGTCATGTAGAGCCGTGATATCACTATGCCCAAATTATTTGACGAACTTGCTCCTCGCTTTGCCAACAGACAAGGTGGATATACTCGTATTCAAAGAATCGGTAAACGTTACGGAGACAATGCACCCATGGCTATCATTGAATACATTGATGGGCCCTCAGACACCTTGAGAGAAACAGTGACCAGCACACTTGCACGTAAATTTTCAGAGACACAAAAGGTATCTGTCAAGGATATCCTCGAAAGCAACAACAACAAAGCTCAAGAACTCGGCTTACCAAAGACACTTGTACGTAACTTGAAGAAGATTCAATTCGCAAATTCATTAGAGAGCATTGATCAAGCTATCGAGAAGAAGATGGGAAATTTATAAATCAATAAAATGTTAGATACATAGTAATTATGTAGTGGATCAGATGGTTGGTTTTGTGGTAGTTAATAGGATGAGGGTTGAGTGTTTGTCATTTTGAGTGTACAGTTGGCATTGGAGTGCTCTTTGATGAATCATGTCAAAATGTATAACGCTCAGATGATTTAGAAATGGATTGTGCAGTTTGAGAATATGTTCATGTAGCTTTTGGTTGATACAAAATACTAGATCAAGCCTTTATTTCAGCACTAGAAGCAAACATTCGCCTCAGCAAATCTTGACTCTGTCCTTGGAATAAGAATTGAAATGTGATATAGAGAGAGTACCCAGTGTTTCTCAACAGGCTTATTGATTTGGAGACAACTCAGAAGTGGCTGATAGTCTTCTTCTTACTGGGCCCAACGTAACATCCTCAGCTACGGCATTGCATCAAATGAAGAAGGAGGTGTGGTCTTTTTGGTCCCACTGGTCTACTAATAAACTTGGCACCCTACAGAGCACTATAAACTCACATCGATTGCTATTCATTTAAATCAAAGAAATAAGACTTAATATTAACTTGAAGATGAGACTATGAGTGCTGTTCTACAAAAGCCACTTATTATTGAACAAATGAAGCAAGAATCAGGTTACAGCATACGAGTATTTACGCTTCGGTGAGAACCAATTGCCCTTGTGTATCTTATCATAACACTACTACTTTCATTTTGACCCTCCACTTACACATAGTAACCCTTCATATTATTTGTGGATCTGATTCTTATGTGATGCTCTACATCCATATACACGTAGCTACTTCATATACAGGCATGTATCTTACAGATATTATCACTTTTTAATCAAGAGTGTGCCTAATACAGCAAAATCTGAGTGCATTTGAGCTGCGTTTTCTCGCGTTCAAGGCAGTTATAGATTGTCAGAATAGCACCAAACAGTTGCTCTCATCTGGCAGTTAGTCCCTGACACCTTTGTTCAACTTTTTGGGGACCAAAAAAACATGGTCAAAAATCGATCAAAAAGCATGAGGTACCCCTCATGGTTTTCATCGAAAATCAAACGATCGCGCTTTTCACCTTGAAAATGGAGAGTTTTACTATGGTATATCTTGAATCAAAATGTTTCTATCAATCCAAAGCAACCTCTGAAATCATCTTTGTGGGACTTTGATATGTAAAATTTCGACATTTTGGCCAGAAACCTCTTTTCATATTTTTACAAATCATTCAATAAGTGTATTCAAAACATCTATATAACTTGGTACCATTGGAAGCGCCTTGAAAAGTACTCCAGGAAAGCTTAAGGAAGCATGGGGTGATTATCATACTTCACTTAGTCGAATCTGCAAAAATAGCTCGATCGAGTCCAGAATCATCAAAATTTGTCCAATCTGGAACAGACTATGATTTTGGGTTTGAATTAATTTTGGCTGGTGGGGCCAGCTGGAAAACTCATGCCCTTTTCATAAGGCAATACAATAGTAAATGCCCTTGAAGCGTATAGAAAGTAGGTGGCAGGTCATAGCACTATCGTTTATGATAATATTTTATTGCCTTCTATATCGTTCATAATGATATTTTATTGCATTCTATATTTAATAACGTTAGTCTGGACATTGACGATGCATGGGCTGCATAACATGTCTGCAGTAAGTAGGGAAATCTCTGAGGCTCCAGGTCGTCGTTCAAAGAAAACGTTGCAAACATTGAGTAGAGGAAAGAGGATAAAGATAAAAGTGGTTGTTGATTGATTTATTTAAAATCACTAATCATATATGCGCCAGGCCTGACGAATGTCTGGCAACTCATCGGTTTCCATGTTAGGATTGTAAACGTATCTAGGGACTAAGCATTCATTAAGTTATGATTTATTCAATCAAGAGACAATTTCAAGTCTACTATTAGCCAAAGTACTGGCATTTTCAGACAATTCTGAAGAGGCAGAAGAAGATTTGCGTCTTCCATCAGTAGCACCTGGCACCATCAAATGACCTGAAGCATCAATTTGGCTTTCATTCCTGTTCAAGACGAAATCAGCATCCTCCTCAGAGATTTCCATGTCGGTTGACATTTGGAAAGAGTTTGAAGGTGATACAGAATAAGCGCGGTCAGCGGGATAATGCACAGGACTAGGCAGAGGTGATTCTATATTTGGTATAAACGTAGGCAGTTCGTCATTGTTGGTGGATTCATGAATCTCAATTTGAATTGGATAGGAAGGAGGTACGGTAGCAATGGTAATAGGCAGCGCAATGGTGTTGGTGACCAACTGCTGCTGGCTGTTGAAGATGCCGCCCCCATTGGAATGACTCGGCAATGTGATCTCTACTCGGTAAGCGATATCAATGTATTTGCCCATCTTGTTTGTAAATGTAGGCACTAAGTTAGAGGGTATCTGGAACCTGAAGATGTCTTGATGATCACGCGCTTGCTTTGCAATGGATACGTAGAACGATTCGGATAGTATATTGTATTGCTTGTGAATATGCTCATTTTCAAGTGTGGCGGCGGAATGATTCGGATTCAATGTTGTGGCTACTGCTAGCAATTGCACCTGAACGCTGCTGATTTTTGAGTCTGAATTGTTATTGGTGATCATTTTGACAGTGCAAAGGTCGCCTATATATGGAGAGAGTGTGAGAAATTTCGTCATTCTATCATGTTGAGCATACGTTGGATCCAATCTATACAAACCTGGACAGTAAGCTGGTTTAATTAATTCTGCGGTGACTTGGATCTTTCTGTTTTCCTTCTCAAAGACTTGAGTCATTTTGGATGTGGGTAGATTGGTGGTGACCAAAGGCAGGTAGAGGATGGGCACAGTGGCTGTGAAATGAGGTTCAGATTCAAGGTCAATGACACCTTGCAACGTATAGCCAATACGATGACCAAAATGAGAGTCGTGCATGGAAGGCGGGTAGTTGACTTGAGGCAGTCGAATGGCAAACAAATACATGTGGCTTCCCTGAGGCAATTCTGCGTGAGTAGCAGATTCCTTTGGATTTCCCCAAATGACTGTATCCACAGAGAAGATGCTGGCCTTTTCCCGCTTGGAGCTGTCCATTGCTTCGCATTTGAAGACAATACGGATATTTTTAGTAGATAATGGCTTATCATTTGTGATCATCAACGACCCTAACATTACGATATCAACATTTGCAACAACATGATACGATTGCGCACTCTATAATTACCGTTGATAATGGATCCAGGCCCATAGGCGATAGGTTTATCAGCAGAGCCTGAGCTTGTGGATACATAAAAGTTGTGTATCGCTGCCAAATCAGTGTTATTTCTTCTAAAAAGCATCATGATGGTAATACAACAATAGAACTGAGGTTTAATCAAATGGAGATTTTATCTGATAAACTTTTTGAATAATTTTTTTTTTTTTTATTCAATCTTGGCGAAGAGAGAAAAAAAGAAAAAAAAAAAGAGAAAAAGCAAGCATCTGGCCAGAGAAAATATATGCGGTTTTGTCTTGCTACATCTCGTGATGCCTGTAGAGTGAGCTGCTTTGTTGTTTGTATACGTATAAACAAAAAAGCGTTTGAATACAGGGTCGATAGGCGTTTCAAATGTGTGGACATGTCCCTTTGATGTAAATTTTTAGTCATTGCAAACCTTGATTGGTATAAATCTGAAAACTGACTCACACCATCGATTAAGGAAATGTCTCCCCGGATGAATAACTCCACTGCCTTCTATCGGGCAGTAACCCTAAATAAATTTCAGGGCTTCAAATCCATATATAAAGAGGCCAGATTTTTAATTTTATTTTCTTCATTATAAACTCTTAGTTTTCTCTCTCTACACATCTCTATCAATATGCTCTCTCAAATTGCTCGTATGGTTGCTACCAAGAAGGTTGTCTTCTCTGTTGCCGGTGGTTCTGCTGCTCTTGCATATGCACAAGAATGCAAGAATGATGTGCTCTTTTACACTAAATCCAAGTAAATACGCTCTTGCTAATACCTGATCTGCTGCGTGGTCTACCTGCTTTATTTGCAAACACAAACTATTTATACATATATATCACCTCCATCACAACTAGACACTCATTCGTATAACTATGAGCAAATCTCTTCATTTAATTAATTTAAAATCCTCAATTGCATTCTATTCAAATCATAATAAAAACCTCACATTTCGTGACAATTCATCACATTCAAAAAAAAAAAAAAAAAAAAAAAAAAAAAAACTCTTTTTACCCGATTTTTATCTGTAAAAAGCCGGAGGGATTTTGCGTCTATTTTTAATAAATGTTGATTTCACATTCAATTGAAGAGGATCAACAAAATTTTTAAGCCTATCAAATGTTGAAAATGAGGTTGAAGGCTCGTGAAAAAAGAAACGTGGATCGCAGTTTTGATTTGTCATTTTGGTAACCACAAATTGACAGAAAATGTGGTTGGAGTTAAGATTATCTGTTTGATAGCATCTAATATGTGCAACAATGGAGACTTTGCGCCTATCGAATTGTTTATTCCAATATCTCCCACGATGTTTCTTTTTCAGGGTTTTCATGATAAAATATTTGTTGGCAATGTGAGTCATTTCCGCGGCGATGCTTCGAGATCACAGAGACTCTAGACAACTGTCGGAAAATACAAAATACTAGAAAGAACCTTCCACGTCCACTATTTTTAGTTTCCAATGTTTTGCAAATGATTATTACTTGAGAGCGTATATTGGGTAAAAGTCCAGAAGAAATTATTCGAGCATTTCATGTATCGAAGAGGGTCTAGCAGCTGGTTATACTGTAGTTTATGTATCATATTTCGCCTTGGAATTCGCTTATAAGTGAGCATTTGGCACTGATCAAATCCTTCAAGCATATAATAAAATCACCAAACGCATCAAGACATAGCAAAACTAAGCTATAATACTCTTCAGGTCGCATTTCCCTTCATGTTGGCTTTACCATCGTTGATTGTCTCTCTAATAACTTTGGGGCCAGTCTTAGCAGCCAGAGCTAATTCTATTTCCGCTCGATATTCTGTGTCAATTCGTTGATATTGTCAAAATTTCGACTTGTTTGATGTATTTTGCATGATTCGACTATAAAGTTGTGATGATCATCTCATACTTTCTAATGCATTTTTGGAGTACTTTTCAAGGCGCTTCCGATGGTGCTAATCCTTAGAGGTTTTTTGATTGAAGCTATAGAGCAATATTTGAGAATATGATATGAGGTTTTTGATCAAAATGTCGAGATTTCACATATGAAAGTCTCGCAAAAGAGCTTTTAGGGGTTGTGTTGGATCGAGAGCAACATTTTGATATAATGCATGTCATAATAAAAGTCCTCATTTTCAAGATGAAAAACGCGATCGGTTGATTTTTGATGGAAACACTTGAGGGGGTACCTCATGGTTTGGGGTCGATTTTCGATGTTCCCAAAAAAGTTGAGCAAGAGTATCAAACAGTTACTTCTAAATGAGAGCAATTGTTTGGTGCTATTCTGGCGGTCTAAAACGGCCTCTAACTTGAGAAATGGCTGCTCAAATCCATTTAAATTTCGCTATGATTCGCCTGATTTTGACCAGTAAGAGGTGATGCAGCAATGGTATCAGCCCATATATGACATGTGCCTATCGATAGAGACTTGAAGCATCCTAGAAAAGCAGCATTTATGGCAACAGGTCTTCAATGGATATTAATATCAGCATAATATTTATTATACTCCTTTCTTCCAGACCGCATTTTATCAATGATCTCTATAATCAAGAGAATGAGCGTGATAAAAAGCAAAAGATATAGAAGCGACCTCATAGACTTGTTTGGCGTATTTGAAGAGCAATCGTGTGTTAAAAGTTGGTTCCATTTCCTGAATTAAAACTGTTAATGATGCTAACGATAGCCAGCTTGAAAGACAATACTTTGAATACACACATTATTCCGCTACAGAACCGATTGAAATACATTGTACCTTGATCTATCAGCCAATATCAATCAGAATCAAAGCGTGTGTGCCATAATGAAACATAATCTGTAATTTTGTACTACTTTGCGACAACTTCCAAATGGAGTATTTAATAGATGAGTGCTACAATAGCATCATCTAGACTCATTTCTTTTTTTCTGTGTGTGTGTATCGTCGATTATCATGCCATTTGATCTCGACTTTCTTGTATTGAATGTTGTACATGAAATGATGTGCGAATAGGCTTCATATGTAGTTGTGAATGTGTGATAATATAGGAGTAAAATTTTGTATCAGACGAAACGTGTAGATGTTTAAAATAATGGATGCAAATAGACTACGATGCCAACTACAACTGTCAAAATGATACCAAATCCGTACCTGGATTTTTTTTTTCAGATCACTGTTTCATCAAGGTATAATGAAACACTCTAACCAACTTGCCGCCACAAGGTCTCATATGTATCGATTTGATCTGTTAACCGCTACATATTAATACAGACATGCTGCTCAACAGAAGCAGCCGCCAGTATAGGTGTATACAACAAGAGTGTTTCCTAGATTGTAAAATGATCTTGTATAATGAGTGTTATACAGGATATGAAACCTAATGTTGCCTCCTTTTGTTGCATACGATTATTTCAAACGCTTCAAGCCATGTATAAATAGACAATAGGCATTTCTAAAATATAAAGCATACTTTACATGAGCTTGCATGAATTTGATGCACTATCCATCACTTGCCATAGAAATTGGAGTACATGGCGCATACACAATTGCTTCATCTACTACTCTATAGAGTAGAACCCCCTTAGTTTATCCTTGTTGATGCGTCTAATTGTACACAATGCAGCTGAATCTATACAATATGAAATGCAGCGACACACTCTCGCTTACAGCCGTCAAAGCCAAGGACATGTCTTTGCTACAGCACACTCCATGTACATGCTGATACTATAGTGCAATATTCCTTCATAAAAGGTTCCCCCCCTTTTTTCATTCTATATGAAATATAACACGGATACTTTCACTTGCCCCCCCTTTTTTTTATCCTATATAATGACCTCCTCTTTCAACAAGTTGTTGTTGTTGTATATCTTTTTTGTTTCTTCACCTCCTTGTAATCATGATAAAGAAGTGCGCCTTGACCTAATATAAAACTGTGTGAGCAGCAAGGCTCCTATATGGATCAACTTGTCAAAATTAAAAACTAATCTCTGGCTCATTTGTATATTAAAGCTTTTCTTTTGAAATGCTCCTTTAATTCACAATATTAAAATGTGTCTTTTTTGAGTGTTGTGCGCGTGCGAGTGATAATTTTGCATGAATTTACAATAAGAAGCAAGAAATCATCATCATCATCAGCATCATCACCACAGCAGCAGCAGCAGCAGCATAAGCATAAGCGTAAACAGCAGTTTATTTAACACATTTTAGAAATAAATATTTTCCTCTTTCCTTTTTCCTTTTCTCTCTCTTTCTTTGTATCTCTCTTTCTCTTATTCTTGCTTTTACATTTACATCTCATATTAAACCCAAAAGCAACTCAAACGACACTCTATCCAACAACACTTGATCTGATCGCATCCATGTATTCACAGCATCATTACAATCATGATAATCTATCACGTGAGAACGCCCATGCACATCCACTCGGAAGACCTGCATCTATGCCATCGCTCTATCCACCATCATCATCCAACGGCAATTATAAAGTAGTAAATGAGGACTTGATTCAGCAACGATCAAGCTTGGATGGCCATGGCCCATACTCTAATCATGCTGCTGGTGCTGCAACAGGCGCAAGTCATAGCTGGGCTACACCAAACAGTAATAATAGCAGTGGTTGGAATCACAATCCTCATCACGACAATAACATTGGAGGTAGCACTCATCATGGTAGCAATAGTACCACTGTTACTTCACCCCCTCCTCCTCTTTCAACCATGATGCATACAAATCATGCGGATAACAATACTGCTTCTTCTTCTTCTTCTACTGCTACTACAACAGCAGCTACCACATCACCTACTCATCATATTAAATCAAACATGGATTTGCCCTCTATTGATAAACACTACTCCAACTCGCCCAGTGCCAACTTGATGTCTGCTTACAACAGCTCACCCAATTACTTTGTCTCGCCTACTACCGCCAATACAGTCTACAATAGTCCTCATCTCTCTCACCACCACCATCATCCCCCTTCTGCCTCGTCTCTCTCCTCTGCTTCGCACCACCAACAGCAATATCAGCAGCAACAAAGCAACACTTACTCGGCTTATGGTATGACTTCCAGCATGCCAAGCCAAGCTCGTCATAGTCTGGCTGCTCGGCCCAAACTTACCACCACCTTATGGGAAGATGAAGGCACCATTTGCTACCAAGTCGATGCCAACGGTATTTGTGTCGCCAGACGTCAAGGTTTGTATTAGGACAAGCATATCAGCGCATCTACATACATAACAAAACCTAACTGCAAAACCTATAGACAATGATATGATCAATGGCACCAAACTACTCAATGTTGCTGGCATGTCTCGTGGCAAGCGTGATGGCATACTGAAGAACGAAAAGGGTCGTGTGGTTGTCAAAGTAGGAGCCATGCACTTGAAGGGTGTTTGGATCACTTTTGTAAGAGCCAAACTGTTGGCTGCTCAGTACAAGATTCAAGAGATACTGTATCCTTTGTTTGTGGAAGATCCAAGCGTCTTTTTGTATGCAACTGCTTTACATAATTCCATCAATACAAGCAGAATGAACGGCTTGAATGGCTACAGAACACAGCAGTATGGTAATTTCAATTCGTCATCATCTCCATCCAGTGCTGCTACAGGTGCTACACCCAACGCTTCTAGTATCAACCCCACATCATCAACCAACTGGGATCGCCATAATAACGAAAGCAATACTTCGAGTAAGTTGAGTGTGTCTGGTTTCCGTACGCACGCGGTCGAATGGCTCTTTATGTTTGTGCGTGCATGCGTGCGTGCGTGCGTGCGTGCGTGTATGTACTTGTTACTAATTATCCCTTTTTGTTTACTTTCTCCTTATATCTTTTGCTTCTCCTGTGTACTTTATTTCTCCTTAATCTCCATGTTGCTCTCTTTGTTTAGGCTATCGAAATGCAGGATTTCATGGTTCAATGATGAATCATCCTAGTGACGCTATGTTTATACTGTCTTCTCAAGTAGAATACAACAGCAACAGCAATCACAACGGTCATAGTAACAGACAATCCATTGGCGGCCTCGTGGGCGGGTACAATAACAATGCTGGCTCCAATGGGCCATATTCCGTCTATCAACAGCATCAAGACAAGCCCTCTCAAACTGGATCGAATAATCGCATGTACTTTTCAGATGAACTGCTTGATGATGGAGGAGGAAAGCAGAACCACGACTGTTCACTCTACGGTAAGCTGCTTGCAACATAATTCATGCAAAATTCATATGTATTTATTTGTACATGTGTATACAATGCAGGACATAAATCAATGCTACCTGGCACCCTCTCGTCTCCTACATCGTCTGAAGCTGGTATGTCTTTCCTGTTGTCGATTGCGAAGCTTCTAATGATAACACTCTGCTCTACTAGGTAATAAGGCATCTGCGTTTCATCTACCACCTTCACGTGGCAGTGGTGAATACGATAGCAATGCGACCACTACCGCTACATCTTCATCTACCACATCGACGCCGACATCTGCTGAGCGTAGACAAAGTGTGATCATGGCAACACCCAGAGTAGCTAGTCCTCGACATCATCCGTACATGTCACCTGGAAAAGTGTACACGCCAAGCATCATGTCGTCTCTACAATCTTATCGCCAATCCTCTCTGGACGAAGATCGTAAAGACGGTGACCTGGACAGCCAGCAACAGCACAGCATGGCTGCTGTTGCTGTTGCTGCTGATATCAATCGACACCCATGGTAAATTTCCAACACACACAATCTCTTATGATAACACGTTTTATGTTATATATATGTTATGCTTTACCACCCAAAAACCATTTGCACTCTATACAATGAAAACAACCCCAAAAAAAAAGCGCTCAACACTGTTTCTCCCCTGCTTCTTTCTCCTCTTCGCCATCTAGCATTATATATATATATATATATATATACCTCATTATATAAGCCCTTTTCTTTTCTCTAATTTACAAACAATCACACTTTTTATTTTATTTTATTTATGACACTTTCTTACTTACAACAACAACAACAACAACATCTTGATGATAATATTCACCTACACTAGATGAATATATATATATAAAACGAAAAATACCTTAATTTTATCATGTCTACATGTTTGTTTATTCTCCATGCTCAGATTAGCTGTGTGGTCAATTTCAAATTTCATGCAAATGAGAGATTTAATATCACGTGGGAACAGTGAGAGAATTCAAGCCGTTTCAACGTTTGGATCCAAACGACGTCAATTCATGTAGAACCATCAACAAATCCAGGAGAACCCCTCCATTTGTGTTTATTTACAAATATAAAGCAACTCGAGAGGTCAGTTTATTTTTTCCCTCTTTCTTCTTGTTCTCTACAACACATTTACATTTACAAATGACTGCTGGCTATCGTCCTGGTTCACCTGGTAGACCTGGTTCCTCAAGACCTGGCTCTCCTGGCGTTCATACAAAGGTGGAAGAAGATTTGCACACCATGGCTGGTATTGATTATGATAAGGCAAGTAGAGAGCTTACAAACTCACACCAACAACAACAGCCAATGCTTACGCGATATGTATAGGTCACTATCAAGCACAATCCATCTGTCGCAGTGCTCTACGAAGAAGCATTGACACATGAAATGGGCACTGTCATCTCATCCACTGGCGCCCTATGCTCTTACTCTGGCAAAAAGACAGGTAGAAGTCCTAATGACAAACGTATCGTCGAGGAGGAAGCTACTAGCAAAGACATCTGGTGGGGGCCTGTCAATACCAAAATGAGCGAACGAGTCTTTTTGATCAATCGTGAACGTGCTATTGACTACTTGAACACCCATCCTCGTTTATACGTCTTTGATGGCTATGCTGGTTGGGATCCCAAGTATCGCAAAAAGATCAGAGTAATTGCTTCCAGAGCTTATCACATCTTGTTCATGCGCAACATGTTGATCAGACCCACTGAAGAAGAGTTGGAGGACTTCGGTACCCCTGATTTTACCATCTTCAATGCTGGTGAATTCCCTGCAAATCGTTATACCACGGGTATGACCTCAACCACTTCCATCTCGGTCAACTTCAAGCGTCAAGAAATGGTGATTCTCGGTTCTGAGTATGCTGGTGAAATGAAAAAGGGTGTAAGTGTGTATTGAGGTCTGATCCAGGGTGCCCATACTGATCATCATACAACAGGTCTTTACCGTCATGCATTATTTGATGCCCAAAGCTGGTGTTCTATCGCTCCATTCATCTGCTAATGAAGGTCCTGATGGCGACGTTTCACTTTTCTTTGGTCTATCTGGTAAATAGCGAGGCTAAATATAATCATACCGTGAGAGAAATTTGTTCTAAAACCATGCATGATAAACAAACAGGTACTGGCAAAACTACGCTTAGTGCAGATCCCAAACGTCGTTTAATTGGAGACGATGAGCACTGCTGGAGTGATACAGGCATTTTTAACATTGAGGGTGGCTGCTATGCTAAATGCATTGACTTATCTGCAGAGAAGGAGCCAGAGATCTACAATGCCATTCGATTTGGTTCTGTACTTGAGAACGTGGTCCTGAATGAAGATTCTCGCCAAGTGGATTACGAAGATGATTTCTTGACCGAGAACACGCGCTGTGCCTATCCCATTGGTATAATACAAAAATCAACATGATGTAGACTTGCTTGATATACTAACACTATGCTTATTCTTTCAGACTTTATTCCCAATGCAAAGATTCCTTGCATTGGTGGCCATCCCAAGAACATTATTCTCTTGACCTGCGATGCCTTTGGTGTGATTCCACCTGTTTCCAAGCTGACCCCTAGCCAAGTCATGTACCATTTCATCAGTGGCTACACTACCAAGGTAGCAGGTACAGAAGACGGCATTGTAGAGCCTACACCTACATTCAGTGCTTGCTTTGGTGCACCTTTCCTTGTCTTGCATCCTCAAAAGTATGCTACCATGCTTGCTGAAAAGATGAGCGCTCATGCAGCTGACGCCTGGTTGATCAATACAGGCTGGGTGGGTAATTCGGCCAAGAACGGAGGCAAGCGCTGTCCCCTCAAATACACGCGTGCCATCTTGGATGCTATCCATAAGGGTACTTTGGCTCAAGGTCAATTTGAAACTTATGAGGTCTTTGGTCTCGCTATTCCAACTGCTGTAGAGGGTGTTCCTGATGAAATCTTGCATCCCAGAAAGGCTTGGCAAGGCGTTCCTGATGATTTCCAGACTTCTCTCACTAGTGTTGCTGAAATGTTTGTAAACAACTTCAAGACGTTCCAAGATGAAGCTAGCCCTGAAACTTGCAATGCAGGCCCCCACATCTAAATCACCGTATAATGATTTTGCAAATAAAAAAACAATTTGTGCTAATTATATAAGGCGTTTGCGTTGTTTAGGTCATTGAATTATATCAGGCAAGGCAGTGGTCTTGCTGTGTATCAAGTTTTGTTATGAAATCTGGGTGTTACGAGTGATGGAGCTTCTCAATATGTGCATACTTGATGAGCGAGCTGGAGCCCAACTGTTAATCGCTCCAAGCCGGATGAAAATCATCATGTGCTATGAACACTCTGGTCTAACAGGATTTAATACTACTATCATGGATCTCATGACATTTTGAGGATAAGCCATTATCATAATGCATATTCATGTAGAGGAGAAAGATATAAAATTTATTGAGAGATCACACAATGCAGCACTAGTGCAAGTAAATCAAATTTAAAACAAAGATTGTCCGTTGACCTTGGAGGGCGTCTACACAAGCACAAACACAATGAGGTGGATCCTGTGTATAACAAGGTTGCTACTTACCATGACTTTCAAGAACTCTTCATAGTTGATCAAACCATCACCATCAACATCTGCAGATGCCATCATCTCTTCAACATCGGCCTCAGTAACAGAATTGCCTAGGTAAATCAGATAGATCAATATATTGTGGTGTGAGTTTTTTTTTTTCAGATGGTAAAATGTTACCAAACAAAGAAACACCGCGCTTTAAATCCTCGCCAGTGAGTTGGCCATCATTATCGGTATCAAGCATATCAAAAACCTTTAGAATACCCTCTTCAGCATTGGTATCGTGTTGCTAGTAAAAAAAAATATAGAAACGTAAGAACCCAAGATGTAAGGGCTTCTATTCCCAAGGGGCTGCTCTTCTTTTACCTTGGTCATGACGGCTAAAAAGTCATCAAAATCAACTTTACCATGGCCCTTTGCATCAGCAGCACGGATCTAATGGTTTCCAGATGGTGAGAAATGTTCCGCTTTCAGGGATTTTAGGACATGATGATTCTTTACCTGAGAATTGATTTCAGCATCAGTAACCTTGATACCGGCAGTCTTGTAGATTTCCTTCAAGGTCTCTGCAGTCATTCCATTACCCTTTGTAAGAGACTCGAACTTGGCTTGCCAGTGGTTGATCTCAGCATCAGTAAGTGTTGAACCAGTCTATGCATGGCATCAACACATGTGCTTCCTTTTGATGAATATAATTTCAACTTACCATGATTTGTATAGATGTGTATGGAGGGATGTTTACAAAAAAAAAAAAAAAAAAAGGGAAAAGAGAGAAAAGAAAAAGAAACGGGATCAAGACGAGTTGAAAATGCAACTTGACCCAAGAAATAAGGGATGGATTTCTCGATTTGCGTCATTCTCTATTGTTTGATATAGACAAACAAAGATCCTTTGGGAGATTTTTTCCTTAATGCTTTCTATTCCAATAGTTTATCCTATTCTACAAATCATGTTATTCATTTCATCAAGGAAAGAGAAGAACAGTGTTGTGTGTGCAACATCACTCCAAACAAATAGATTTGTGTAATGCTGTATACTCTATGGAATTTCATATTGAACGCTATAGTTTGCTTGTATGAAATGAGTGTGGTTATATGTAATCTAGCACTGTCGACGTAGGTGTGCTTCTTGGTCAGAGTACTGTGCTTGGATCTCTGTATGCAATTTTGCTTTATTGGTTTTATTCGCTTAGCAACTGTTGTGCCACGCGATAGTTTCCCTTGCACATTATATACCTTAATACAACACATGATATATTCTAAACATGGCAAGATCAAGTTTTTTCTGTCTGCTTGATACATATATAAGCGGCCGAAATCGCAAGGCTGTGGAAGTTATACAGATTGGAGACCTTTATATATCATCTTAATAGCACCGATTAAGGTGGTTTCATGTTACTAATGATTCATTCAGCCGTTGCCATTGGCTAGATCAGAAACTCATTGGGTGTGCCTGAGTTGCCCTGTACCTCGTACCCAAGGGAAATAAGATCCAGTACACGGATAAAAAGTCTATTTCCATGCTACACGAGCCAGTTAAGATTATTTCCCGCGCATTGAAATGCATTAATGAATTAATACTCATTGTTTTCCAATTTTTTGATATTTTAATGAATAATTATGATAAAATTTAAAGTGGATCGAATAGAATAAAACGAATATACAGAAAGAGAGATTCTAATTGGAAATGATCAAGAAATAACTACATCCGTTGTATACTAGGTTTCTTCAAATCAGGGTTGCTTAAAAGATGGGGACACCTTGAGTGATCTCCTTGGGCTTGAGGACCTCACCAGTCAAAGCCTTACTTAAGAGACCGTATTCTTCTTGGAAATGCTTCTTCTTATTACCAGTAGCGACAGAGGCAGAAGGAGCACGACCAGCATAACGAGGAGACTTACCAGCATGATGTTCGGTTTGAGACAAGGAGGTAGTGATACGAGGTTGGACGTGTTGCCAGACACCCATGTTCAAGGGTTCTTCTTGACACCAGACAATCTCAGCGTTAGGATACTTGTCAGCATGTTCCTTGACTTGCTCATAAGGGAAGGGGTTGAGTTGTTCGATACGAGAGATGGCGACATCGTTGATCTTGTTTTGTTCACGAGCCTTCAAGAGAGCGTAATAGACCTGACCGGTACACATGATGTGCTTGGTGATCTTCTCGGGCTCAACGAGATGCTCAGGATGCTCTTCAGGCAAGTAGAGTTGGAAGTGGGTCTCACCGGTCAATTCCTCCAAGTTGGACTTGGCAAGGGGATGACGGAGCAAAGACTTGGAGAAGGGCATGATCAAAGGCTTACGGAATTGACGGCAGATTTGACGACGCAAGACGTGGAAGTATTGAGAGGGAGTGGAGGCATAGACAACTTGCATGTTGCAATCTTGATGTTGGCGAGACAACTTCTCGGCAGAGGGGTAGACGTATGGGTTGTCATCACAGAGTTGCAAATAACGCTCGATTCTGGAGGAAGAGTGTTCAGGGCCCTGGCCGTCATAACCGTGAGGAAGAGACAACACCAGGCCAGTGCGTTGGAGCCACTTTTGCTCACCAGCAGCCAAGAATTGATCGACAATAACTTGAGCAGTGTTGGCAAAATCACCGAATTGAGCTTCCCAGACAACGAGAGAGTCAGGGTTGACGAGAGAGTAACCCAATTCGAAACCAAGAACACCATATTCAGACAAAGAAGAGTTGGAGATGGAGAGAGCACCTTGTTCAGGGCTGATGTGGTTCAAGAGAGTGTACTTGCTGCCATCCTTTTGGTCGTGGAGAACGGCATGACGTTGAGAGAAGGTACCACGCTCAACATCTTGACCAGAGATACGGATGTGCTTGCCTTCAGTGAGGAGAGAACCCCAAGCCAAAGCTTCAGCAGTAGACCAATCAATGTCCTTACCTTCGTTCAAGGACTTTTCGCGGTTTTGAAGAATACGCTTCAGGTTGCGATGAATGTTGAAGTTGTGAGGGAGGGTGCTCATTGCCTTGCCAACAGTTTGGAGGGTTTCAAGAGGAACACCAGTGGGATAATGAGGCAAGTTCTCTTCGGCTAATTCCTTGGGAGACTTGAATCCAGGCCATGAACTGGATTGCCATTCACTGGAAGTAGGCTTGTAGTCCTTGCTACGAGAGTAGCTGTCTTCAAGGATATCCCAGACACGCTTCTTGTTTTCCTTGATATCGCTGTCAGTAAGAGAGCCTTCTTCCTTCAATTGAGTCTCGTAGATCTGAGCAACAGGCTTTTGCTTGGCAATGGCCTCGTACATGCGAGGTTGGGTGAACATGGGTTGATCAGTTTCGTTGTGGCCGTGCTTACGGTAACAGACCAAATCAATGACAACGTCCTTGTGGAAGGTTTGACGCCAGTCAGCAGCCAATTGCATGACATAGGTAACGGCTTCAGCATCATCACCGTTGACGTGGAAGATGGGAGCATTGATAGACTTGGCAATATCAGTACAGTAAGGAGTGGAGCGACCGTAACGAGGATCAGTGGTGAAACCAATTTGGTTGTTGACAACGACGTGGATGGTACCACCAGTAGAGTAAGAGGGCAAGTCATGGAAACCCATGGTTTCATAGACAATACCTTGACCAGCGAAAGCAGCATCACCATGAATCAAGACAGCCATGGAGTGATCACCGTTAGGGTCCTTGCCATAGTATTGAAGAGCACGGGTCTTACCGAGAACAACGGGATCAACAGCTTCCAAGTGAGAGGGGTTGGCAACCAAGGAAAGGTGAACACGCTTACCAGAGGGAGTAGGACGGACATAGTTCATACCAAGATGGTACTTGACATCACCAGAACCTTCTTCAGAGGGCTCAAGAGCACCGCTGAATTCACAGAAAATGGATTCATTGGGCTTGCGGACAACGTTGGAAAGGACGTTGAGACGACCACGATGAGGCATACCAATGACAATGGATTCAACACCAAGATCAACGGAGCGATCAATCTACAAAAGTCAACCTTTTCAATACATGCTTCTCTCAAGCTAAATAGCAACTTACCATGGCCTTCATACCAGGGATCAAAGTCTCACCACCTTCAAGACCGAAACGCTTCTCGGAAGGATACTTGGAGGCAACAAAACGCTCGAAACTGTCAGACCAAGTCAAACGATCCAGAATAACACGCTTCTCCTCAACGGAATACTTGAAAGGCTCGGGGGTTTCAATGCGTTCACGAATCCAATCACATTGAGCACGATCAGGAATATGAATGTACTCAACACCGATGGAACCACCTATATGATAGAATTGAGTTAATTATGGTTCCCTTCCTTCCCTTTGCCTTCCTCCACCGCCTCGCTACTTAATCAAATATACTTACAGTAAATCTTCTTCAAGTGAGAGATGATTTCACGAAGAGTGAGAGTGGCGCCAGACTTGGTGAAAGCAGGCAAAATACCAGGACCAATGGTGAAAGTTCTGTCGAGATCGCTATCCTTGAAACCGTAGTAAGTGTGCTCTAATTCGGGAGGGGTGGATGAGTTGAGATCAGCATGTTGAATACCCAAGGGATCCAAGTTGGCAATGTGATGACCACGCACTTGATAAGCTCTGGACAAGAGTTGGATCTTCATGTGGTCAATGACTTCAGAGGAACCACTGGCACCAGCAATACCATCACCGGGCAAGACAGGCAAACGAGCACTGGCAGAGGGCACTAAAGTAGGGGGAGGAGTGTATGCTTGGCCAGGAGAGACACCGTTAGCCATGTTTTTGAAATACACTTGCCAAGATAAATGCACAGAGGAGGGCTCCTTTAACCAGGCTTCGTACATTTCCTCGATATAGTTGGCAGAGTTTCCATGCAAGAAACCATCGTTTGTCTCGGGTGCAGCGAAACGAGCTTTGTTGGTATGGAAAGGTGCAACGGAAGCACGTACAACTGATTGACGAGCAACTCGAGGGATGGTCTTGATAGAGGGTCTAATTGCGTTAGACACTCTATTGAGTGCTGATAAGCGATACATTTTTAATATATAAAAAAAAAAGAAAAAAGAAAGCGACTAGGAAAAAGTCAGAGTGGAGGAAAGGGGTGGTTGTTTGTGTTTTGTGGGGTAAATATTGAAGGGAAAGGTCCATATTTAAGAGAACTTCAATGGTGCTCTTGTGACGTATACACGAAAATTACGGCTCAACTTTAGGCACATCGCTTGTATACGGGAAATTCTCCCGGTTTTAAACGGTGCTTCCGCTCTAAATGTGGAGACATATCAGCCAAATCCCTATAGATAGCATGCAAACAAAAGAAAATGTGCTTTTATCTGAATAAAATGTCGATTTATGCATCATGTTTTCAGTCGATACAAGCCTTGATTAATATGAGAAATGTAATGTTTCTGATTTTCTGGGCACATGCAACAGAGCCACTGGCAACCCTGGAGAAAAAGTGTAACCATCTTGTATGTTGGAATTTGCCCTGTTTCCCCGACATTTAACTTGAATTTCCAACAATGAAAATTCTCAGCAAGTGTTCCCTTTAATAGTTGAATGCTCCTTGTTTTTGGCGCAAGAGTCGCATGTGCATGCAATGGTCGAATTACTAGGTTTTTAGAGACACTTGTGTATGTAATTCAAAATTCAGGGCACCCCTATAGATCATTTTATTGACATTGCATGTTTCAAACCATATTTAGATGCTTTAAACCACCGCCTGTAGTTGAATACGGGGATCAACCTTGTTTGTTCAGCAAACATGGGATAAAGTATGTGTATACCTTGTCTATATTGACGGATAACTGCGCATTAAATAAGCTACTTGATAGACAAATTAACCGTGCTAACATTTATCAACGTTGGCCGCATCAATATCCTTTGAGTGTGTGCAAATGAAGTTTACCTAATACTTCTCGTAATAGTTTATCCATTCTCGATCTCAAAATGAGGGGAAGATAGTCTGACACGTTTTTTGACAGACGGCTTGAGCTCCCAAAAGCTAAAATGCTGATCTTCTTTCAAACTTTACTTCAAAATACTTTATCATCCAATATTGTACTAATATTTCATCTTTCAACTGTTTGCAAGCACTAGAAATCATTCCAAACTGATCTGGAGCTGTCGACCTCACGTTTCCAGGATGCTCTACGTCTGTTTTGACGAGAAAATTTCCGATTCAAGTAAACAGCATACTTGCATTACCTCTTATGACTCAAATAAATGGAAAACATAGGGTAATTTGGATGCATTTGAGCCGTGTTTTCTCGTGACAGAAGGCATTTTAAACTGTCAAAATAGTACCAAACAATTGCTTTCTTCCAGCAGTTACTTTCTGACGCCTTTGCTCAACTTTTTGAGGATCAATAAAACATGGATGAAATTCGACTAAAAAGCATGAGGTACCCCTCATGGTTTTTATCAAAAATCAAACGATCGCGTTTTTGACCTTGATAATGAAGACTTTTGCTATGATATATCTTGAATCAAAATGCTTCTATATATCCAAGGCAACCCCTGACACCACGTCTATCAGACATTCATATGCAAAGTTTCGACATTTTGGCCAGAAACCTCTTTTCATATTTTCATAAAATGCTCAATAGGTTTATTCAAAATATCTATCTTAATGGGTACCATTGGATGCGCCTTGAAAAGCACTCCAAGAAAGCTTAAAGAAGCATAGGATGATTATCATATTTTATAGTCGAATCTTGAAAAATAATTCAATCAAGTCGCAAATTGATCTTAAATTAACGAATTGAGACAGAATGTCGAGCGGCATTTAAATGTTTTTTTTTGGCAGGCAACATGCCTTTACGATGATAATCGATGCTTCTGAAGCTAATAGCAGCGAGATTGCAAATTGAAAAGTACTCTCAATTATTCTAGCTAATTTTTTCACTCAATCTTATACATTTTATAGTTGTGATATTCAGTTGTTGCAAGGCGTACCTCTAAATAAGATTCTAAAAGCGAAAGGCAAAAATTGTCCACTTTTTTTATTCGTTTAAGCAAGCGAATCAATTACGTTATCAAAAGAAACTTGCTTTTCTTTATTCGCTATTTACAGATGAAGTGAAGTATAGGAGTATATATGAAAAATGGATAGAGGAATGATTTAGAATAAAAGAAATAGGAGTGCTTAGGCAGCCTTCTTGACTTCAAAGTCCATGACAATGTCTTCAACTGAACGACCCTTGGTTTCTGGAACACAATAGTAAGTAAAGGCAACAGCAGCAGCGGCGACACCGGCAAAAATGGCAAATGAGTAGCCCTTGATACCAGCAAAGATAAGAGGGAAACATTGGCCGATCAAGAAATTCATGGCCCAATTGACAGCAGTAGCGACAGAACCGACAGCAGATGAAGCATAGACAGGTGTCAATTCAGAGGTCATCATCCAAGGAATGGGTCCAACACCAATAGCAAAGGAAACGACATAACCAAAGACAGATACAATCAAAAGAGCGCCAATATTGTACACATAGCCGATAATCAAGAGCACAGAAAAGATACAAGCGCCGGTTTCCGCAATCAAGAGCAAAGGACGACGGCCCATACGGTCAATCAAGATCAAGGACAAGATGGTAGAAGCAAAGTTGACAGCAGTAGTGACAATAGCCATGTACATGGACATCTCGGCATCAAACGACATGTTGAAGATGGTAGTAGAGTAATACATTACAGCGTTCATACCAATCAATTGTTGAGTGATGTGGAGCGTGATGACAGTGAGAGCAATACGACAGATAAGAGGATCCTTAAAGATACCCACCATGCCCAACGTATCATGGACACCAGCGGCACCACCAGGACCTTCTGTTATGGAGGTAGGTGTTTTTGTAAGCTCAATGCCATCTTCAATGTGTTCCTCGTTGTAGTTATCCTTCAAGTCAGTCTCATCAAATCCAGGCTTGATATCGGTGCCGGTCAAAGATTCAGCAGCGGCTAGACCCAACTGGCCTTCTACCATACTAAAGAACTCTTTATCAATGTTGGCATTGGGACGCAGCCTTTGAAGAGCTTCTCTAGCTTCTTCAATACGGTTGATGGAAATGAGATAACGAGGAGACTCAGGACATCCAGCCATCAAGAAAAATTGAGCAATAGCAGGAATGGCGACGATAGCATAATTGATTCTCCAAAGAGGGACGTAGGCAAGAGGAAGACCAATGACCGAAGCAAGTAGGATACCAATAACAATGGCAAATTGGTTACAGGTACCCATGGTACCACGAGCTTTGATAGTGGAGATCTCACCAACGTAGGTAGGCGTGGAAAGTGAACCAAGGCCACAAGAAAGACCACAAAGAATACGACCAACTATGAACATGGCAGGATTGACAGCGACACCGATCAACAAGGCCCCAACAATCCAGCCCATATTGTTGAAAATGATGGTCTTTTTACGACCGAATTTTGTTTGGATTTGGCCACCAAAGAGACCACCAAAGAGACCACCCACACAGAAAGAGGCAACAGCAAAGCCCCAGAGACCTGTATTCATAGGTAGACAATCTGGAAACGCAGCACTAGCAATATGTGCAGCGCCGTTTTCGCAAGCATGAGTCACTTCACCAGGCACATTGGCGGAACCAATGACCCAGCCATTACTGAAGGAGCCAAGACAGGCTACTACTACACAGTAGACCATAAATCCTGGCATTTTCATATCAAGAGAATCCATTTTGTTGAGAGCTTTATAAGAGAATTTACGTTTAGATGAAAAAGAACAGGGTCTGCAATCGCTAGACATTTATATACGTTTGGGAATTAGACGTGCCTTGAAACCATCATGGATGAGCGCCGGTTGACCTGATATCTGTATTCGCATTATTTGTTTCGAATTAAAGTGTGTGTTTTAAAAGATATAGGTTGCATTATTGTGTCTCAACAGATATACCAAGTGAGAGCATCTTTATTAGTTGTGCTTGGGAACAGGAAATACTTTATAGAATGGCACTAGGTTCCAATGCATTAGATCCACTACTAGCAGACTTTTCCCTCAAACCTACTGGGAAAAAGCTTACATGCCAACTAGAAGTATTCGGTACCTTCCCCAAGGTGATTTCCTTGTTTGAGCAACATTAGTAAGAAGGGGTTTGTATTGGTTTTCTATGGAAAGACAAGCTGGCTTGTCCATGTTTCAAAGCAATACATTTTGATTGTTTGAATTCGCCATGCCAATGTTGCAATTTCAAGGCTCGCTTAGGCAAGTACATACAAGAACAGCAAAGATTCAATGTATGCAAGTAGCAACTCGTCATCATTCTTGTACTTAGGAAAGTATAGATATCTTTTCTTGGAGTGAGTATACAGTAATCTTTATTAGATTTAAAGCAAAAAGACTAGTAGTAATTCCCCTATAATATTTTACCCGAGATCCATCGACTAAACATATCCAATGTCACTTGAGGTTGATCGTACGGTGCCATATGGCCAGCATGAAACAATCTCAAAAAAGTCAACGATTCACTTGATCTGATAGTACCAACAGCCGTTCCATTCGAGTACCAATCGGCATCCTCTTGTTGAGAGTACTTGAGATGACCATACCAAGGTACATTGATGGTGCAGGCACGTACGCCCTTCCAATTGCACATCAAGTCTGCATCCCCAGCATAAGCCAGTAGCGAGATGTTGCTGTTCAATAGAGCGGGTATCTGATGGACATATGGCCTCATCCAGTCGCCTGCAACCTGAAAGTCCATGTTGACTTTATGACTACACAATTCGAACGAAAGGGATGATTTGACACCCAATGCCTTTTTAACGTCCGAACGATCTAGATATGTTTTAACTGCAGCAAAGTAATCATAACACAAGGGCCCACCTGATATTCAAATTGAGGTCGAGAGGTGTCAGTTTCTGGTTGTTTCTCAACGTTTTGATTGCATCTTACTTTGACATTGTTTCCGAATATCGTACATGTTTAATTTCAAGTCGTTCAGGATGGGCTGAACAACGAGTGCGTTGCATACCTTAGACGCCAAAAGACAAGTATCTGTTGATTTCTCGGCGAATGGAGTGGAGGTGATGTTTGAGTTTCTATAGCATGATTCTATCAGTTTTTGGCATTCATGTTGATGCAATTCTATTTCATCGCATTTTTCAGAGGACGACACAAGGGTTCCATAAGCTGATTCTTCGCAGGCCATGGATCTGTAATACTTGTACTGTTGCAAAGGGTCTGTCAATCCATTGCCAATGATGAGGCTCTTTAGCTGAATGGGTGAATGCGGTGTCTCTGCGTTTTTCTCTGTGATGGCAGTTGCAATGGCAGGTAAAAAGTGCCCTGCATCTGTCGAGCATGTATTTTAATGCCAACTGATTGCATATTTGAAGACCATCAACTTACATGATTCACCAGCAATATGGAAATCCGATTCAGAGAACTCTATGATGGTATACAAAGAGAATCAGTTTTGTTTGCTGAGTGTATATGAACAGCTGGTCTTACGCGAGAATTCCTTAAAGAATAGCTGTAGAAACACATAAACATCATGAGCAGCCGTGTTGCTATCGTTAATGCGAGGCACTGTGGTATTTTCCTGATACGAGTAGCCCGAATTGACAGGCTATTAGTAGAATGTATTGGTGAAAATGAACGTGTGCACACTGTCATTGAATATACCTGATCGAGATAAATGATGTTGGCTACTTGGTTCCATGATTGTGAATTGCGCAATAAGCCGTCGCCTTTGTTATTGGCATGACACGGTCTATATTATAAATGGTTAAACTAGACAATGCTTTGCATTTCGCTAGCAATTTACCCAATGCCCATAAATAAGCCCATCATGGATGAGCAGCCAGGACCACCGTTGATCCATAGCAATGTTGGATCATGAGCAGGGTCGTTGTTGCTCTCAAAGAACCAAAAGAAAAAGTTCTTTCCGCTTGGCAATTCAAAATAGCCAGATGTCTATATAATCGCCACTTTATCAGTTGATAGGACACACAATGAGACCCGTTCTGTTGTACCTGTTTAGTGCCTGTATCACATAGATTTGGATGTGTGTATCTCAGTGAGTAATCCGGGAATTCCGCATGAACAGACCGCTTCATGATGGTGATCGCCCATGCTGTAGTAAAGCACCCTAGCAGAGTAATGAGGTAAAGCATAGCAAAAAGAGAGCAAAAGGCGTTTGTTGCATTTGAAAACAAGTATTTAATATATGTACCATCAAAAGAGCCCATTGTTTACAGTTGCAACCCACGGCAGAATAAATAGGCCGACGATCCCTTCATTTTACTGCTGTTCTCTTTGTTTCCAGCAAATCTTTTTTCCTTCTCTCTCTCTCTCTTTCAGCATCATCCTCAAACTATGGTTTGGCCATTCAACAGCAACAATAATCAAATTAGGTCTGAATCTTCGGGCAAACTGCTCGATAGTCGGCAGAATTCATCTGCCATTGATGAAACTGTGATGCCGCCACATCCCAGCAACATCAAACCTCAGGCACAGCAACAGCAGGAAGAAGAGGAGAGCGATGAGTTTATTGGCAAGTACAAATATGCACCACAGAGACGAGACGAAGAGATTCCAATGGATCTAGGCGACCTTCAAGACATATTCAGCTTTAGCTTTATGAAGGGAAGACCTATACTCAACTTCTTTTTAGCCATCTTGTGGAGTGTTGGTTTGCCGATATTGATTTACAACATTTTGAAACCTCATATTGGCCAAGTTTTAGCCATGATCGTAGCATCCGCACCGCCATTAGCCATTGTCGTCATGTAAGTAAAATGCAACAGCATATCATGAGATGCATTCATGTTGGTGTACATATAGTCGCATGTTGAAGGATCGTACGTTTGACCCTCTTGGATGTGTGGCTGGTGTCAGTTTTCTTGTATCCGGCATTTTGGTATGTAATACAATGGTGGTTCTTTTTCATAGCATGCACTCTCATCTATCATCATAGTCTATTGCCGAACCAGATGAGAAAACCGGCGCCATTTGCGAAGGCATTGTGCCATTGCTCGTTGGTATCTGTTGTGTTATTTCAGTCATCCCCATCAAAATTGGCTCGTTCGAGCTCAAGCCACTAGTGTTTCAAATGGCTAATCAAGTTATGCCAAGACCTGAAGACGAGGATTTGCAGAAAAACGATGATCAGCGCCTTACGTCCACCACGAAGCATGCTTCAGGACGAAAAAGACTGGACTATCTCTACGACAACATGGCTAAATTTCGTCATGATATGCGCTTTATGACGGTAACCTGGGGACTCTTGCTGATCGCCGCCTTTGTCGTCAAGCTGATTGTTGTGTTGACAAGCACAGATATTGGCCATGCTCAGATGGTGGGATACATTTTGTTTGGTTTAGCAACATTTTTCATGATGATATTCACTTGGATTTACACCAAAATTGTCAAGGGCCATGTCCTATCGCAAATTGCATTTTGGAGGGACGAACAGGAGCCCACACCGATGGATTCAAGCACGGAAGCTGTTCAAAACGTGAATTGGGGTGTAAATACAATGTCAAATGCCTTTTCGCAAGTCGCTGGTTGATGATCATTCGAGTGTCACTTGCTGTGGGTTCGCACACATACACTAATTGAGTTTTTATTTCGCTCTCTCTCTTTTTCTCTTTTCCACCCCCTTTAAACACCTTGTTTTTTCAAGCAAAATAAATATACACACCTTACACCATGTCCTCTACTCCAGCAGTGAAACAATACAAAGCTCTAGGCGAAGAAGTTTGGAAGTCCAAAGTAGATAAGATTGTACGTTGATGAACACGCGCGTGGATGTATGCTCTTTCTAACAAACATCATCACACATACACTCCTTTAGAATGCTGAGCTCTTTACTCTAACATATGGTTCCATGGTGGTTCAATTAGTCAAGGATTTCGAGGATTATGGAGAAGTCAATAAGCAGCTGGAAAAGATGTAAAATGTGCCCTGATGTGTATATCACCGAGACGATTGCTTAAATCACTATCTAAATATAGGGGTTACAACATTGGTCAGCGTATGATTGAGGATTTCTTGGCCAGATCTGGCATTGGTCGTTGCTCAGAGTTCAGAGACACAGCAGAGGCCGTCTCCAAGGTAGGTGGACATGTCAGAGACCGAGAACGAGCTCCAACAAGTATATCGTAATAGGTGGGATTCAAGATGTTTCTCAATATTTCGCCCACAGTGACGAATTGGTCAAGCGATAATAAAGAGTTCTCGCTTGTGTTTGATGAGAATCCATTGACTGATTTCGTCGAACTACCTGATGAAGCATTAGAAGGTGAATTATGGTACTCCAATGTGTATTGTGGTGTATTGCGTGGTGCCCTGGAGATGGTAATCATTGTGTGTGCTCAAAGAAATAAACAGGGTCACTAAACGACTGGATATGTAGGTTCAAATGCAAGTAGAGACTCACTTTGTAAGTGATACACTTCGCGGTGATGATGTAACTGAAATGAGAATCAAGTTGGTTCGTTATTTGGAAGAAGAAGTACCTGTTGGCGAAGATTAAATTGTAGATGATTGAAGAGAGGATACCTTGGATGTTGTATATTACACATATCGAACAGAATGAATAAACAGTGCTTTTTCTTTATTGTTTGATACAAAAATGTGGTATTATTGTGTCTTGTTGCCACGCATACGCATACGAGGATCAATCTAGGAGGGCTTGGTGTCAGTGCTGTGGATTCATATATGTATCAAGGGGATGTTACTGTACCATGCCACGTTTACACTCTGCAAAACTCTTCTTGATGCTTAGACATTCATCAGGCACATCTGCCTTGTGTTCTTCTTTAAAGCACTCTTTTACTGTGTTTCTCTTCTTTAACACGCAGTCTGATTTGAGCATGCATTCAATCAGTTCTTGTCGAATCTCTTGACAGTTAGATGGCATGGTTTGTTGTTTTAGGTGGTTGAAAAAAGGCAAATGACATCCCCCAGCAGAGCAGCAGCAGGATTTATTATCATGAGATATTCTTGACTGTCATTTTAAGGGCACATTCAGATAGCAATGTTGAGTGAGATCAATGCTAGAAGGTTAAATGCTGCATAAACCGTGTATGCGTGCTTCTGCGAGTGTTGGTCTCTTGCGTTGTTAGCAGGAGTTTGCACTACTGAGGATTGAATGCTCAAGACATGGGATAAATAATCGAATGTAATGCTGACAAAAGCCAAATGTTGTATTCATTTGACATATCTCTATTTAAAAATGGTTCAAGCCATGTACGCGATGGCAATCCCAAGCAGCCTGCTATACAGTTTCTGTCTTTTGATAAGCTAGCTTGACTCATAATGCGTTCTTTTCACCATCCATGGCTCCTACAGCCCATCAAAGCTTGATTTCCAGAGGTGATCCAATGAGATGACAGAATTCATGCAACTGTTCTGAGCCCTTTACTTTCGAATAACAGACACTGGACCCGGATACTTTGCTCTAAACCATGACGATGATATTCATCTGTTAGCCCAGCGTTCGAGATCTGGTGTCACGTTTGCCCTACAAGGCCTAAAGAAGCTCTGTTCCTTCTCCAATTAATGCCGTGGGAAAAACTAACGCTTGGATTGATATAAAAAAAATATCTTGATCTTTTTGGTACCTCTTTTTCTTTGTTTCTTTACTCTTTTACACCATGTTATCCCAAAGAATCATTCAACACACTCGCCATCAGTTGGCTAGATCAGTGAAGCCTGCTTCCTTTTCTGTGTTTCGTCAATTCCACTCTATCCATGAAGACAGTGCATCTGTCTTGCCCAACAATGTCGAAACTGCCAGTGCCTCTTTCAAGGTAAGCATCTTGACTTGAAACAGATGACAACCATATTGATGTGCGTTGTCGGATCTAGGAAAATGCTGAAAGGATGCAACGCTTGGTGGATGATTTGAACTTGACTACAGAAAAGATCAAGCTTGGTAAGTTGAGGATACATCTAGAGTAGTTCATGTCCAAGGAAATTCATCGTCTTGTCGGACACTAGGTGGTGGTGAAGCTGCTCGCAAGAGACATTTGTCCAGAAAGAAGATGCTTCCCAGAGATAGGTATGTAATATGTTCAAGATGGAGGCATTTGGATCTGAATGTTAACTGTAAATCAATACAGAATCAATCGTTTGTTGGATCCCAAGTAAGTTACTACCCATTTGTCTCGACTGCATAGATGGCGATTTTTAACTGTCATGCCACAAGTTCTCCTTTCCTCGAGCTTTCCGCTTTAGCAGGTCATGAACTATACGATGATGAGGTTCCCGCTGGCAGCATTATCACAGGTATTGGACGCGTGAATGGGTAAGTGGATTTTCATCAAACAAAACAACCAAATGGTCCGTGGGAATCTCTAACCTGAGTTCAAACCAGCGTGGAGTGTATGGTGGTTGCAAATGATCCAACTGTCAAGGTAACATGAGAAAAAATAAAATTAAAACTCGAGCGCTTTTTCTCACAATCATTTCGCTTTGCTTTAGGGTGGTTCTTATTATCCTATCACAGTCAAGAAGCATCTTCGTGCTCAGGAAATTGCAAAGGAAAACAACCTTCCTTGTATCTATCTCGGTAAGTGATTCAGGTCCAATCTATACAACACATTCCACTCAACTACCTATAAACATACAGTCGACTCTGGAGGAGCTAACCTTCCCAGACAAGCTGATGTCTTCCCTGACCGCGAGCATTTCGGTCGCATCTTTTACAACCAAGCCAACATGTCTGCTCAAGGCATCCCTCAAATTGCCGCTGTGATGGGTTCTTGTACTGCCGGTGGTGCTTATGTAAGTTTGTATTCACCGTTGCCATGGTTACAGACGACTAAACAGGATTATACAGGTACCAGCCATGGCTGATGAAAGTATCATTGTCAAGAATCAAGGTACCATTTTCTTGGCTGGTCCTCCTCTTGTCAAGGCAGCCATTGGTGAAGTTATTAGCCCTGAAGATTTGGGTGGTGCTGATCTTCATTGTAAGACTTCTGGTGTTACTGATCACTACGCTCTGGATGATGAACATGCTCTCGTGTTGGCCCGTAGAGTAGTAGGTACTTTGAACAGAACTAAGAAGCCTCAGTTGGACTTGCGTGTGCCCGAAGAGCCCTTGTATTCCCCTGATGAAATTGGTGGTATCGTGGGTGACAATTTGAGAAAGCCATTTGACAGTAAGAATATCATTTCTCGTATTGTTGATGGTAGTCGATTTGCCGAGTTCAAGGAGAACTATGGTACCACACTTGTTACAGGTAAAACAGTAGTATGGATCTGGTAAATTTGTAAATGTCACTCATGATGAATGTTTAGGTTTTGCTCACATTCATGGCAATCCCGTTGGTATTGTCGCAAACAACGGTATTCTCTTTTCTGAATCTGCATTGAAGGGTGCTCACTTTATTCAATTGTGTTCTCAAAGAGGTATTCCTCTTGTTTTCCTCCAAAACATCACTGGTTTCATGGTTGGTTCTTCTGCTGAAGCTGGTGGTATTGCCAAGAACGGTGCCAAACTTGTCAATGCTGTTTCTTGTGCCAAGGTGCCTAAATTCACCGTTATCACTGGTGGTAGTTTCGGTGCTGGTAACTATGGTATGTGTGGTCGTGCCTATTCTCCTCGTTTCTTGTGGATGTGGCCTGTAAGTAAAAGATATGATCTTTTTGATTTGCAATTATCATTAACCTCAATCTGATAGAATGCTCGTATCTCTGTCATGGGTGGTGAACAAAGTGCCAATGTGTTGGCTCAAATCACTAGAGAGAGTAAAGCAAAGAAGGGAGAATCCTGGTCTCAGGAAGAAGAGGAAAAGTTCATGGCACCCATTCGTGAAAAGTATGAAGCTGAGGGTCATCCTTACTACTCTAGTGCCAGATTATGGGATGATGGTGTTATCAATCCTCGCGATACTCGCACAGTCCTTGGTTTAGCCATCAGTGCATCCTTAAATGCTCCTATCGAAAAGACAAACTTTGGTGTCTTTAGAATGTAAACACAACATTATTTTGATTATAATAAAAAAATAGATTTAATCCTAGTGGATATTGATTGTTCCTGAGCCTAACGTATTTCAAATTGTCTATTCAAAACATTAAACTTGATGCAGGCAGTGTTTTAACCTTATCAAAGTATCGAGTGTTCGCATCAGCTTTGAAGCTTGACTCGCTATGATTTATAGAGTACCATACAGGCAATCGTTTACCCAATTTTGATCCATAACCTTCTACCAAATCGTGAGATCCCTTTCTTTGAAATTAGCCAAAGATCATCCACCTGAGATGTTGAAAACATACTTACTATTTCGAGAGTCCATAATTTTTGTTCCAATAAAACACAATTTTTGAATGATAAATGAGATGCTCTACGCAAAAGCTCCAAGGTAAGCTTCGCTGCTGAACCCAAAAGAATCTTTCCTTTTCAGCTAGTGAAGAGTGGGATCCTTCTTTATCCAGAGCATCCAAGATCTCCCCAATTGTGTTGTATTTGAAACAGTGTTCGGCAATAGTATGCTTCTCTGATTGAGAAATGCCTGGTGTCGTGCTCAAACGATCAGTTGAAGGCAGCCCTTCTGTAAAGTTGCTCGTTCCCTGTTCGATGTGAGCAGTGCTTGGGGCGTGCAAACCTGTCAAGTAATGTATCATGGCACCTAGGCGATTGGATGGAATAAAATGAGTATGACTACCGTAATAGCAACGAAATCATACAGTCTAAGAATAATAGATCTTACACAAGATGTTCAGCTTTGGATCTTTCTGCGCATAATGCAAGATAAACACCGTAATTGCCCTTCAAACGAGAGAGATAATAGCTACTTGCCCCATCACAAAAATGCCCAATTCTTGATCACTGTAGTTTTCATACCTTGAGGCTGGAGCACAGCATCTCGATCATTTCCGGATTTGCTGCATTTAAGAGCCTTGGATTGTTGAGCATCGTGGTAATGCTGCTATTTTTCTTCTCGGTCAAAAGACTAGAAAAAGGCATTCCTGACTAAATTATTTATGAATAAGGATGTTCAAAAACCTTCTTTCAGAATCAGCATACCTTGACAAGAGAAATCTATACAGCAGTTAATGTCAATTTCGTAGCATAGCCTTCATATTTTGGTGAATGCCTTACGTTTTGACTTTGTGAACCGAGATAGCTGGCTGCTTTGATTTGATGCTGGCTTGTTTCTGAAATAACGAATCGCTTCATGCTATCGTTGTATGAAGGGCTCTTGTATCGTAGATACTATTTCTTTTATCTAATATATATACTGTAAAACATTCAAAAAAAGTAGACAAGCCAATCATATCCTTTTAAAATTTAATAGTATTAAAAGCCAGAACAAACGAGGGCATAACCACCGGCGAAGCCGGCAATGGGGAGGGGGTTTGGGGGAGGGGGCTTAGCCCCTCCACCAAGAATATAAGGCACCAAAAAAAAAATTTGATACATTGCTTTTTGTTATTATACGTACGTAATAATATGCCTCCTACTATTCAAACAAGACACTGCACGACCTGTAGAGCTGCTCTTCCAGTAGACTATGCTTATCGGAAATGTGATTCATGTCGAGTAAGTAAAATGGCTTTTAACGCCTAATAAAACCCTGAGACGCAATGGTTTATTTTGTTTGTACTCAAATTCAGGAACGAGCGCGAAATTACGCCAGGCAAAGAAGATTGGCGAATCGAAGAACACCAAGAGCACCTGCAGCGTTTGTATCAGAACTTGGAAGAGTACAACGTTCAGATTTGGGCAGAATGGACAACCAATGTGATGGATGTGGAGCTTTGCATTGGGCCGCAGAGAGGGCTGTTCAACAGCGAGTAAACGACAACTGCTTTCATGCTTGCTGCAAAAAAGGTAGAGCTGTCTTGCCCCTTTTGCAAGAGCCTCCCGAGCCTTTAAATAGCTTGATCAACGGAAGCCATCCTCGATCCTCTCATTTTTTGCAGCACATGCGACAATACAACACTTTGTTCGCATTTACATCATTTGGCACCGATGCTACGCCTGAGCAGCTCCAAAGGGATAGAGAGAATGAGATGAGAGGCGGCATCACGCCGGTTCGTGTTCATGGGGAACTCTATCACTTGCAAGCACCACTAAATTTGAGCAATGTGCCAAAGTATAGCCAGCTGTACGTTTACGACCCAGAGTATGCCGCTGCGATTCGCTGTGCAGACCCCAGAAATCAAGGATTGGACGACACGATCATTGAGCAACTGAGTGAAATGATTGCTGATCCTGTAGTTTGTGGCAATCCATTTGTAAGCATCTACAAACATGCTCACGAAATCCTGAAAGAAGAAGAGGAGAGGCAAGCTCAAGATGGTGTTAGCGAGAATGCTCACATCAGGCTCAGTCCTCAGATGCAAATGGAATTGGTTGTTGGCCAGGACAGACGCACTCAAAATCTGCCAACTGTCAACGAGATTGCTGCCATCATTCCAAACGAGTGTTCTGACAGGAGTTTCAGAGATATTTTGATCACATATCGTAGCAATTCCTCGGCCAGGGCTCAAGGCCAGTTTAAGCGTATCAATGAGACGCATGCTGCATATATGCCTCTTCATTATGCTTTGCTTTTTCCTAGAGGTGAATATGGGTGGAATTGGGGCCAAAGACTGCAATCGTCAGCGCAAACTGCTGATGCCATGATTATTGAGAGCGAAGAAGATGAGACACCAGCAGAGCAACAACAACAACAACAAGTGTCAGATAGCCGACTTACCCAGGGCGTGTTCTACAGATTTCGATTGCATGTTAGAAACAACGAGTCAAAGATCATTTTTTTGTCAAGACGTCTATTTCAACAATATGTGATTGATGCCTGGGCAATCTGTGAGCAAACAAAACTGAACTGGATCAAAGTCAATCAGACGAATCTTCGCGCTGATGTGTATAAAGGACTTGCTGATGCTACCTCTGCTGCTGACTCAGACCTCGAACAGGTGGGAAAGACGTTCATCTTGCCCAGTAGCTTCACTGGTGGACCGCGATTCATGATGCAGCTATATCAAAATGCAATGGCTATCTCTAGATTCTTTGGTAAGCCAACGTTATTCATCACATTTACTGCCAACCCAAACTGGAGGGAGATCCAAGATGAATTGTTGCCAGGCCAAACAGCCGCTGATCGCCCCGACTTGGTTGCTCGAGTATTCAACCTTAAGCACCGAGAGCTGCTTAAAGACTTGAAAGACAGAAAGGTCTTTGGCTGTTATAAAGGCATTGTAAGGACTATTGAGTATCAAAAGCGTGGTCTCCCTCACGGTCATATGCTATTGTTTTTGGATGCAGAAACAGATAGATTTGATACGCCAGAGAGGATTGATCAGATCATTTGCGCTGAGATCCCAAATGTTGAAGAAGAACCTGAATTGCATGCAATCATCACTCGCAATATGATGCATGGCCCATGTGGCGAGCTAAACTCAAAGTCTCCGTGTATGGTACAAGATGCTTTTGGCAATGATGTATGCTCAAAGAAATTTCCCAAAAACTACCAGCCAGTAACGGTGACCAGTGCTGATGGTTATCCTACTTATAGAAGAAGAAGAGATGGTCGTTCTCATCAGGTGCGCGTCAAGGACAAGTTGGGTGTCTACCGCGATTTCCACATGACGAATGAGTGGGTGGTGCCATACAACCCTTATTTGTCAAAAAAATACAATGCCCATGTAAATGTCGAAGTATGTGGTAGCGTCCAGGCAATCAAGTACATCAACAAGTATATTTACAAAGGCTCTGATCAGACAACGCTCAAAACTACAGCCACCACCACAGCCACTGAAACAGCAAATGCCACTACCACAGCAACAACTCAGAATAACGAAGTAGCCAAGTATCTAAATGGCCGTTATATTAGTCCTGTTGAAGCTGCATGGAGGTTGTTTGAATTCCCAATGCATGAGGAAAGCCCATCTGTTACTCCACTTGCTGTGCATCTTGAAAACGAGCAACCTGTTTATTTTGATCCCCAATGGCCACAGGAGAAAATTGACAAAGTATTGAGAGAGAGTCGCTCTACTTTGATGGCTTACTTTCATTACAACCATGCAAATCACGGCAAACCCGGTTTTCGACCGTTGCTTTATCAAGAGTTCCCTGAACATATGACTTGGCAGCAGAATGCAAAAAAGTGGAAGCCTAGGTCTTCGAGTAGAATGTCAATTGGGCGCATGTATTACTGCAATCCTGCTGCCGGCGAGAGGTATTATCTGCGTCTGCTGCTCACAGTTGTCAGAGGAGCCATGTCGTTTTCTCATCTGAGAACTGTCAATAATCACGAGTACGCCACCTTTCGCGAGGCCTGTATGATGCTGCATTTGATCGAAGATGATGGAGAATGGACCAGAGCCTTTGAAGAAGCTGCTACCTTTGCCTCTGGCTACGCAATGCGTTCAATGTTTGTCTCTGCGCTCATGTTCAACTCATTGGTATCGCCTGTTCAGATTTGGGATCAATTCTGTGAAAGTTTCTGTGATGATCTTGAGCATGCAATCGTGCAAAAAGGGTATTCGCTGCTGCTCAGCGTGCAACCTGACGCTGAATTTTACCATGGAACGCGAAGTCTTGATTACGGCTTATATCTGTTGCAAACATCTCTTGGTGCACAAGACAGATCTCTAGGTCAGTTCAATTTGCCTTTGCCTCTCTTCAACTGGAATGGCTTGATAAGCAGAATGACTGGCATACAGCGCAATTCATTGATACTCAATGAAATGTCATATCTCCAAGATCAAGAAGCCTTTTCGTACCAGCAAAAGTACGCTCAAATGAACGCTACCCAGAAGCACGTATTTGATACCATCACCTCCTCCATCAACAGCAACACCAATAGCTCACATTTCTTTTTGCAAGGTCCAGCTGGCACTGGCAAAACCTTCATTTACAATACTCTTTGTCACTTTTATAGAAGCCAAGGAAAAATTGTTCTCTGTGTTGCCTCCTCTGGCATTGCTGCTTTGCTACTTCCTGGTGGGCGTACGTCGCACTCTCGCTTTGCCATTCCACTCAACATCCACGAGCAGTCTGTGTGTGCAATCAAGAAAAACGATGATCTTGCTGATCTCATTCGAGAGACATCATTGATAATTTGGGATGAAGTGCCAATGCAGCATCGATATTGCTTTGAAGCTTTTGATCGAACACTTCGTGATATTTGTAGTCGTGGTGATGAAGTTACCTTTGGTGGTATTCCTGTTGTTCTTGGCGGTGATTTTGCTCAAATTCCACCTGTTGTTAGGCAAGGTGGCCGTCCTGAAATCGTCAATGCCTCACTGAAATCGTCAAGATTATGGCCCAAATTACAAAAGCTGAGCCTGACTGAGAATATGAGACTTGCCAACTCCAATGACACAGATAGGCAATTTGCAGATTGGATAGGAAAAATGTCGTATGAACCATCCATGATTGGCAGCATTGCTTTGCCCTCTTTTTTGAGGCAGATGACTGATCTTGATCAGTTCATTGAAGATATCTATCCTCAGCATGTTCTGCAGTGTCCTCTGCAAAATAGTGATTTCTTCAAGGAAAGAGCTATTCTCTGTTCAAAGAACGTCAACGTTGATGCTATTAACAGCAAGGTGATGGAGAACGTGATTGGGGAAAAGGTCACTCTGTACTCTGCTGACACAGCTCAGTCTGATCTGACCAACACGGAGACCCAAGCCTATCCCTCAGAGTATTTGCAAACCCTTTCGCCTTCAGGGCTGCCGCCAGCAGTTTTGGAGTTGAAAGTAGGTCTTCCTGTAATGCTCTTGAGAAACCTCAACCCTGAAAGAGGTTTGTGCAATGGTACAAGGCTGATCATTCAGCAAATTGGACAGTATGTCCTCAAGGTGAAAATCCTCGGAGGGTCAGGTGCAGTAGAGTTGATTCCTCGCTTTACATTATCAACATTGCCTGGTACATTACCATTTATTTTGACTAGGAAACAGTTCCCTGTAAAAGTGTCTTTTGCGATGACAATCAACAAGTCTCAGGGGCAATCCCTTAGAAAAGTCGCTGTAGACCTCAGGAGTCCTGTTTTCACACATGGCCAACTCTATGTTGCCATCTCGAGAGCAACATCTGCAAATGGTATGACAATTCTACTGCCAGAAAATGCGACTCGGACAGAGAATGTTGTCTACCCAGAAGTATTATATAATATAAATGCTGTATAAAAAAAGTTGGTCTGTAACTCCCAACTCCTGTCGTCTCAATCAAGTTTCAAGTCTATTTTTTGTTTTAAAATCTTCGAATCGAATATAATCATTGTTTAAAACCTACTTGATATACCAAATTTTTATTATCTCTGATTTGAAATGTCTTCGGCCAGAGCCCGCAGGGCGACGCCGTCATCGAGCGTAGCGAGATAGATCGGCTAGTATGAAAGAATACTGTGAATTTCAAAAAAAGCGTCAGAGGTGCGCTTGTTCTCATTTACGTATTCGAGCTTTTTCCAGCACGTTATTACATGCTAAATACATTTCGTTCCTCTCGGATGGGTAAGCTTTCTGCAGTATTGTCGACACTAGTATCGCTACTGCTTCATCAATACTCTAGTATACGGATCTGGACCACATAAAACCAAACATGATCACTTTTTTTGCAGGAATAGCATAACTTTATGCTCAGTATGCTTCGCTTGGTGCATGCTATTTCTTACTATGAGTTAGGCGTTTCGCACAATTGAAATCCAATGCTCGTGCTCGCACGTAACATCATTATGTACTACGAACCTTTCGATACTTTGGGTGGTTTCTTGACCTACGCTTCGCTTCGATGGAAACCAACCTACTTTCAAACGGCTCGCGCTTCAGCGGGCCTTTGGCTAGTATCGCAAAATTGATATAGCTAAAATGTTAGAAGAGCTTTGATTGCTGATTGATGTAAAATCACTAATCCTATGAAAGTTTATGCTTCGGATGGTTCTTTACCTTCGCTTCGCTTCGGCGAGAACCAACCTGCATAGCGGCAACTCGCGCTACCGATTGCCCTTGCGTATCTTAACAAAATACTACTACTTTCATGTTGACCCTCTACTTACACATGAAAACCCTTTATACTACCTGTGGATTTGATTTTTATGTGATGCTCAACATCCATATATACGTAGCTACTTCATATACGGGTAAGTATCATACAGATATTATCCCTTTTTAGTCAAGAGTGTGCCTAATACAGCAAAATATAAGTGCATTTGAGCTGCGTTTTCTCGCGTTCAAGGCCATTTTAGGTTGTTAGAATAGCACCAAACAGTTGCTCTCATCTGGCAGTTAGTTCCTGACACCTTTGTTCAACTTTCTGGGGACCAAAAAAAAATGGACAAAAATCGATCAAAAAGCATGAGGTACCCCTCATGGCTTTCATCGAAAATCAAACGATCGCATTTTTTACCTTGATAATGAAGACTTTTACTATGGTATATATCAAATCAAAATGTTTCTATCAATCCAAAGCAACCTCTGAAATTATCTTTGTGGGACTTTGATATGTAAAATTTCGACATTTTGGCCAGAAACCTCTTTTCATATTTTTACAAATCATTTGATAAGTTTATTCAAATCATCTATATAACTTGGTACCATTGGAAGCGCCTTGAAAAGTACTCCAGGAAAGCTTAAAGAAGCACAGGGTGATTATCATACTTCACTTAGTCGAATCTGCAAAAATAGCTCGATCGAGTCCAGAATCATCAAAATTTGTCCAATCTGGAACAGACTATGATTCTGGGTTTGAATTAATTTTGGCTTGTGGGGCTGGCTGGCAAACTCAATGACCTTTTCATCATGAAGGCAATGCAGTAATAAATGCTTTTGAAGCGTATGGAAAGTGGGTGACAAACTATAGCACTACCGTTAATTATGCTATTTTCTTGCATTTTATATTTAATAACGTTAGTCTGGACATTGACGATTCATAGGCTGCATAACATGTCTGTAGTAAGTAGGAGAATTTGGATCGTAATCAACATTTCTCTCAAATAGAGGGTCAGTTTTGTTAAACTGGGTATTATCAACAATATCAACTTTGAAACAAAATAAATAATTCAACGTTCTTTAGTATATCAAACAATATGTTACTTAGGTTTCTATTACGAAGTGATCTTCTCAATGGTCGAGTACGTTCGTTTTGTTGTCTCGATCGCAGCCGTTGACTAAATCTCTGAAACTCTGAATTGTCGCTCAAAGAAAACGTTGGCAGCATTGAGCAGAGGAAAGATGGTAAAAATAAAAGTGGTTTTTGTTGATTGATTGTAAAATCATTAATCATATATGAGCCAGGCCTAACAGATGTCTGGAACTCAGTTTCCATATTAGGATTGTAAAAGTGTCTAGGGACTGAACATTTATTATACTATGATACTCAAATACCAAGAGAAATTATTCAAGTTAAGCAATAGTTCTTTCAAATACATGATTCCCATTTAATCAGCACCATAATCATTATTGTCATCATCAGAGGCATCTGAGGCAGCCAGCAGCAGTGATGCCCGCTAAAACTGATTCAAACTCAGTGCATTGTTTGTCGTGTAACACCATATCAATGGTATAAAGATCCAAGCATCCACATCAATAAACGTCAGTCTTTCTTCTTCCTACATATTATAGTGGTCCCTTTATTCCTGAACAATACATGGTGAGGCTCCCTAACTGAATTCTCGAACCCGGAAACCACTAGATATATCAAAGGCTCACACTCGACTACACCAAATCACACATATCGCAAGATCACACATATCGCAAGATCACAAAACATCGCTCCAGCACACAGCTGCAATCACCTACTCGCAAACAGGCCCGAACAACAGAACCAAAAAACTACTTCACGCAGCAAGTAAAATTTATCGCATCCCTTCGAAAGGTTTACACCACAACAAACAGTACCTCGTCTATCACATCATCTTATCACACCACCCCACAGTCCGTTAACATGGCCGATTCCAACACCAAGGAGTTCATCCAATACATGAACCTTGAAAAGGTCAAGTCTATTGACATGCCACGGTATGAATTGCATTCTAGCTTACGTACCTACATCAAAGAATTTGAATTACAGGCAAATTTCGTAGGCATTGAAAACATGGATATCTGTACCGTCCAACTAGGTCGCTTCATGCCTCCCGTCATCAAAAACTGGTTACCTACCTTACCTTCCTCAGTCAGACAAAACTGGGCCAACGTAACTGAACAAATGCTGTTACAATTTGGTCGTCCTGCCGACGAGGAATATCGAGAGTTCAAGTCCAATTTGAAGCGATGTCAACAACCCAAGCAGGAGTCCATCAAACTACATAGTGCTAAATGGAAACATTTGCTAAGTCTGCTGCCGGATAATCATATCTCGGATGCTCATCAAATATCTTTATTTACTCAATCGCTACACGACAGAGGATTACGTGCTACATTAACAGCGTATGTAGAACTCGCTAAGGTCACAACGGTGCAAGAAGTTATCACGAAGGCCATCGATTTTGAACACAAGGCTAGGCTCAATGATAATACTGATGAACAAGCACACTTATCGGGATCCCACACTCAATCCACGATGGATGACCCAATGGAAGTTGATTATGTTAATAGCTCAAACTCGTACAAAGACAAAAGTACTAAAAGACCATTCAGAAATAGCAAAAAGTCATTCAATTCCAAACCTCGTTCACGATTTCCTCCGGATCCTGTACCTCGATTATACAACAAACAAGGACATCCTGTCTGCGGTCACTGCTTCGGCGAACATCGAAATTACGAATGTCCCACACAGGCATCCTCTGTGCATCAGACAGACACTATTGAACACCCAGAGGATGACTCAGGATTAATGGAATTGGGGTCCCCGGTTCCTCTTAATCACATTCGTGCTACTTCCATGCATGCTATTCGAACCACTCAACATGACAGTTTCACTCCCACAACTAAAATCGTCATTGGAGATCACACTATTCATGCATTATGGGACACAGGTTCTGCTATCACTGCCATGGATTATGACACATGCGTTACACTGCAGTTGACAATAGACAACAATCAGATCATCAGTTACACAGACGTGAACAATCGTACAGCACAAACGATGGGTATTACTAAATTGAATCTTTTTGGTTACGAAACGAAATTTCATGTTATACGCGGTTTGGCTCGTCAGGCTATCATCGGCTGGGATTTCATGTGCAGATTTCAGGTCAATATGAATACTAAACTCAAAATGTTCACACTACAAACTGACAATCATCTTATAAACTTACATTACGAGACCACAGCTACGAGGCGTTGTAACATCCAATTAACCGATTCCCAAGATGCTCGGATACAAGATGTATTACAAGAGTTCAAAGAATTATTACGCAAAGACTCGGACAAGCCCTCAGTTACTACCAAAATGGAATTCACCATCGACACGGGAGACCATCCTCCCATTTACATTCGACCAAGACATTACCATCCTGACATACAATCGAAGATCGACGCCAAGCTCTCTGAACTGGAACGCAATGGAATTGTCAGCAAAGTCAACTTCACGGATTGGGGCTTCCCAGTAACAGCGGTCCCTAAGCCAAACGGCTCTCTTCGCATATGCGGAAACTACGTCAAACTAAATGCGATCACAAAGACTATCAAGTATCCGTTTATCAACCTCCATCATGCACTGCAGTCTCTGGGCAACGCAAAATATTTTTCAAAAATAGATCTCCTGTCAGGCTATTTTCAAATTCCCATTGCTGCTGCTGACAAGCCCAAGAGTGCCCTGGTAACACCTAACTCTACATATGTTTTTAACACGATGGCCATGGGGATGAAAAATGCCCCAGCACACTTTCAATTATTAATGGATCAGGTACTCGGGGACATGAGATACAGAACTGCTATCGCTTATCAAGACGACACCATACTGTTCTCTGATACCTTTGACAATCATGTGCTCCAGTTACGCAAACTCCTAACGAGACTGAGGGAAGCCAATTTGACCATCAACATTGAAAAGTGCCAATTTGGGCTAAATCAAATCAATTTCTTAGGTTTCATTGTCTCTGATCAGGGTGTCCATGCTGACATGGATAAAGTTACACCTATCACTAATCTACGGGCTCCCACAAATATAAAAGAGGTTGAAAGGTTACTCGGCATGGCAGGAGTGTATTCCAAGTTTATATCCAAGTATCAAGTAATGGTGGAACCAATTCGACGCTTGAAGATCAAAGATGTACCATTCGCTTGGGAATCCGAACAGGAGCACGCGTTTCAAGAACTCAAAAGGTCTCTCGCTGCATTACCTTACTTGAAACAACCCAATTTCAAACTTCCATTCGAGCTTCATTGCGATGCTGCCACCTCAGCAGGCATTGCTGTCATACTCTGCCAACGGTACGATGACACACCTTACCCTCTCTCCTTCGCATCCCGCAGTGTCACCAAGTTTGAAAAAAACTACTCCATCCGTGAATTGGAAGCTTTAGCCATCATCTTTGGGGTTAAGAAATTTAGAATGTATCTTGAATGCAACCAATTTACCGTATTCACTGACCATTCATCCCTCCAGTGGCTTCTTAATACCGATGCGGACAAACAACCCAGACTTTGGCGATGGTGCCTCTTTCTACAGGCTTATGATTTCAAGGTCATATACATACCTGGAAAGGTGAACCATGCTGCGGATACACTATCTCGTGCTGCGATTCATGCAATTGCCTCTCATCATCCGGACATCGATTGGGCCAAGGAACAAAGACTGGATCCCATGTTACGACCATACTTTAACAACACGAATGTCAAGTACTCCAAGCATAAAGTCGTCGATGGCATACTATACAAGGTAGAAAACAAACAGCACAAGACCATAGCCACAGACATGTACATAATGGTACCTAGCCATCTGGTAGCGAATCTGATCAGCAAACATCATGACTCCAAGTTTGCAGGACATGGCGGTATCGCCAAGACCAAGGCTTCCTTGGTAAAAGCGCACTTGTACTGGACCAACATGACTCATGATATCAATGCCTATATTCAGAAGTGTCAAATTTGTCAAAGAATCAAGGGACATGTTGCTACTAAGCATAATATGACCACTACCCATGGAACAGCTCCGTTCATCAAGGTCGCAATCGACTACTTTGGTCCTCTGCCAACGTCAAGCGCGGGACATCAATACGTGTTGGTGGTTATAGACACATTCACAAAATACGTAGAACTATATCCTACCAGGTCTACAGCATCTCAAGAATTGGCTTCCATCATGTACACTCAGTTTATATTGCGACATGGCGTTCCCAACGAGATCATGTGTGATAACGGAAACAGCCTTGGATCACAATTCACCCAGCAAGTAGCAAGATATGTAGACATCAACATCGTATACACACCGCCGTATCATCCATCATCCAACGGGATAGTGGAACGATTCATGAAAACACTACGAACAATGATTTTATCATACACGGATATCAACCAGATTTCTACAAGATGGAGCAGCAACTTGAGGATAATTCGATTTGTATACAACAATATGTATCACCATTCTATCAAGACGTCCCCATTTGAGTTGGTCCACGGGCGCACAGCACGCACACCATTATCAACGATAATACCAGAGAAATTACCGGATTCATACAATGAACAAGACACCCCGGAATCACACTTCGCGAAACAGTTACAAATCAAGCTTCAAGTTACATTTGAACATGTACACAAACATTTGGAGAAAATATATGATAATCAAAAACTAACACCACAATTTGAAATCAATGACAAAGTATACATTTTCAACAATCGTATTTCCACTCGCAACAATCCAAGAAAACTACAAGTAGATTGGATAGGTCCTTGCACAATACAGAAGGTCCTGTCCACCACAAGATACGATGTAATCAATGATGCCACAGGTCAAAAACACAAAAACACCCATGTGTCTTTTCTGAAACCATCTCACTGATCAACTTCTACCTATCATCAAGCTTTTTCCTATATTAGGTTTTTTAACGCGATTTTCATTCATACATTTATATCATAGTCCTTATTTAAATTCTATATCTTATCACAGCGGTGGGATGTCGTGTAACACCATATCAATGGTATAAAGATCCAAGCATCCACATCAATAAACGTCAGTCTTTCTTCTTCCTACATATTATAGTGGTCCCTTTATTCCTGAACAATACATGTTTTTGTTCAGAATTGGCCAAATTTTGCCCTTTTTCGACTTCTTTGAATTATTTTGAAAGATTCGACTATATAAAATGTGATGATTAGTCGGTACTTCCTAATGCATTCTTGTAGTACTTTTTTATGCGCTTCCAGTGGTGCTAATTGTAATGGGCGTTTTGAACAAAAATTTTGAGCAATTCAGTAAAATACGAAATGACGGCTTTAGCAAAAATATTTAGATTTTGTATATGTAAGCCTCATAAGAATAGTTTCAGAGGTTGCTTTGGATCGAGAGAAACGTTTTGAATTAATATATACCTTAGTAAAAGTCTTCATCTTCAAGGTGAAAAAAGCGATCGTTTGATTTTCAATGGAAACTATGAGGGGTACCTCATGGTTAGGAGTCGATTTTCTGGCCATGTTTTTGGGTCCTTAAAACGTTGAGCAAAGTTGTTAGAAATTTACTGCTATTCGAATACAATTGTTTGGCATCATTCCAGTGGCTCAGAAAGGTCCACATGCCAAGATATTAAGGCTTGAGAGTTGTCAAGTTTGGCTGTGTATCCTACATATATTTGCTAAGGTATATTGATAACAGTGTCTATTTTATTTAGTTGGAATTATTCTGTGCATCAGACCCTCAGATCAAGCGGTGCAATGGATTTTGCTTGCTCAAAACGTTCTAAATGTGCTTGGCAGTTTTGTAGTTGCTGTGGACACCATCTAGGAGGTCTCTTTTCCAACATTGATTGGCATCCTTCCACAAAATCATGCGTACCCTACAGAGAGAGAACTTTAGGGTCTTTATGTTACATTTGACAAGGCACTTACTATATCAGTGACCCATAATTGGCGTTCTAATACGAGACATTCAGCCAAAGACAAGGTTGATGCTCTGCAAAGCAGCTCCAGAGTAATTTTGACGGCTGTTGGTGACGCCGATAGTATCTTGTTTTTGCAATGCAATGCAAATTTCGATCCTTCCAACTCGAGTGCACTGATAATCTCTTCAACAGTATCATATTTGAAGCAATTTTCTATAATAGTTTGTTTCTCTAATTGCGAAATATCTGGGGTTGTGGTGAGTCGAACCTCAGTAGGTAAGTCCTCTGTAAAATTGCTGATTTCTTGATTGATAGCGCTTGAGTTTGGAGATTGCAAACCTGTCAATTGACTCACCATAGAGTCAAGTCTATTGGAGGGAACAAAATGGGTGATGATTCCTGCGTGTCTAGTAAGGTAGTATGAAAAGTTGAATCTTATAGTGTCTGCACAACCTTGTACTTACAAAAGATCCTCTGTTTTGACTCTCTCGGCACACAATGTTAGATATCTACCATAGTAGCCTCGTAAACGGGATAAATAATAACTGCTTGATACATCACAGAAATGTCCAATTGTTGTCTCTGGCATAAGCAGCAATGTATTTTCAGTTGCGATTCTGAAATCTGTGCAATAACCAAAACCAGCACCGAGTCCAACTATAGTTATCTTCCATGTCAGTTTGGAAACATCTCTTGAATTCTAATGCATCTTACCTGTGAGCCCGTTCATCAAGGATACAGTAGATACCTTCAACGTTGAAAGTCTGAATAGCGATTTGTACGTATTGTCTAGCAGCGTGTTCAAATCCTCAAATTTTTCAGGTAGTTGCATGCCATTAAGAAAAGCTGTTTAACATCAATATACTGGAAATCAACATCTTTGTCTTTGCATACATACTTTTGACATCTCCACCTGACGAAAAAGCTTTTCCAGCACCCTTGAGGATGACCATATCTATCGCATCAGGACTTGTTTCAATAGCCTTTAAATTAGAGTAGATTATGGAAACCATCTCTGCATTGACAGCATTGAAGCTTTTGGGTCTGTTTAATGTCATCAAAATACTATTGTTTTGCTTTTCCGTGACAAGAACTGAGGAAGATGGGGAGTTGCTCTGCAGGTACGTGAAGCTGTTCATTTAGCTATGCGTATAATAAACGGCATGTGCATCATACCGAAAGTTGTGCAAGCTATGTCAAGTTAAAGACAGTGAGACAAAATTCATGTGTCAGGACAACCATCACCTACTCCATATCTTTGTAGTCGCTGTGAGCTTTTATGTAGCTTTAGTATATTCTTTAGTGCGAAACGACTTGAATTAATCATGAGTAGACAGAAGATAGACTTTAGGTCTTTTTTGAAAAGTCTGCTCTCAATATGATAAAAAAGGATGAATGTGAATGTTCGAAATCAAGCACGCTCTTAAATAGGTGCGTTTTCCGTTATCTAAGAACAGAAAGGATATAAAGTGGCTGATCTTTCTAAATATTACAACTAGGGACACTTCTTGATACAGCAAAACAGAGCTAAAAGGTACCACGCTGGTCAAAGTCGTGATTCAGTGCGTTTAATAAGCAGCGTGATTCATCTCAGTACATCTAAGCACATGCTGCTAGGTTTACTGGCATCTCTTTTGGAAATGGAATCAATTCAGACTAAATCTCAGTGTACAATATCAGCTAGTACATTGGATGTAACCGCTGCAGCTTTCGCAGCATTGTCTAGTATGCTCTCTCTTCCATAATTGGTCATTTTTGCCACAGTATCAGTCATTCATGGAGCAAGACAGCAGATCTAGAGAACTGCAACTCACTTACGCTATATAGACGTGCAAAGATATTTTTTTTTGTTAAATCCAGTATCAGAAGCTTAGACTACAGCGTTCAGGTTACAGCTACATTAGCTCTTTAGCATTCATTTACACATACGGGATGAATCAGCTGGATGGAATTCGACAGGTCTGATTTATTCGACTTTCAGTACTATCATTTGAATGTTTCAAGAAAAAGAGAGTTAAAATTGAATAGTATATAGAGCTTCTTTAGACAACATCCATATATGTAGAGAGCAATTCTTCGCCATCTTGAATATCTCGTAAAGCTACTAGAGCCACCACTCGCATTTCTCTTGATAATGGATTGTGGCAAGCATCCCAATACATGTTAGGTATGAGTCGCCTCAGTTTGTGTGGAAATGTAGGCGGAAGGTCTATTTCTTGATAGCAAACTATATACATGTATAAGAAAGAGCTATAAAATTTTCACCCATTGACTGTACCATTTGCTTTATGTGTTGGTGTGCCGTTGTTTACATATTGTCCTATAGCTAGAGGGTTGCTGATAGTATACATATTAGCCATCTAAACTGCATGGCAGTTGCTTGTAGTACCTCAGTCTTGTATCATCCTCACTCATCCATGTCCAATCGCTAACTTGTATTGCTCCTGGCCAGTTTTCTCTTCTGTACAGTGATTTGTACACTTTTTTCGACAATCCTTTTGGTTTACCATCGACATAGATACCATCAACACATTTGAGAATGTATTGATTCGCAATGCTGACAAACAGAATAGGTTCTGATGGCATATACAGTGCTCCTGGATAGAAGCAAACGATGGATCCCTTCTGTTGAGTAGAACCATGTAGATAGACGCCTAAGCCTTTGAGATTCCCATCATCAGTACGCTGCTTATCTAGTAAAGTGTACCCACAAACCTGCATCGGGTATACTAGATGTCTTTCTTTTCACAGTGAAGTCGATGGCAGATTTGTCGATGCTTGTCAGGACGGATTCCACTGTTGATACTGCATCCTTTTTTGCCAGGGGTGATGACTTAATAACGCTGTTAGCAGATGCGGTGGCTGTCTTTGCGATCAATTTCAACGACTGAAACGGGTAACTACATCTCAATCTGTCAGTTGTACAATAAACATGCAGATTCAGTCAAATTGTTTTTTACAGTCGATTCAAGTAATTCGAAAACATTTTTCCAGCTGAAGAAAGGTCGAGTTTTTATTTTTTAAGGTTTTTTTTGATGTTGGACAATAAAAGTGATGGAAAGAGATTTTTATGTAAATATTGTTTGAGAGTTTTGAATCTGTTTCTTGTACACAAAGCTTAATCTTCTCTAGGAGCACTGCAATCATCATTTGTGAGTAATCTAGCTCTGCGTTAACATATCATACCAACTTACCTTCCCTCACTACGAGCGGGAGATTGAGCAGGAGATCTAGCAGGGGACTGAGCGGAACCAGCAGACTTGGCAGGAGAACGAGATCTGGATCTTGATTCAGACTTGTTTCTTCTTCTGTCACGGCTATCTTCACGATCAGAGGAATCACGCTTCTCTCTCTTGCGAGGAGGAGATCTGGATCTGGAGGCAGAGCGAGAGCGAGATTGAGAGGGAGAACGTCTTCTACGACGAGGAGGACTACGGCTACGAGACTCAGAGGGAGAGCGTCTGCGGCGGCGAGGAGGGCTGCGAGAGCGAGACTTGGATTGCGAACGAGAGCGACGAGCAGAAGAGCGACCACTGCTTCTATCATTACGGCCAGTATCCTGCAAACATGTACAAATTAGACGCCATCCATTGAACCGCACAAATCCACTGTAAAACACATACCTCGCGAAGAGTAACACGCTGACCGTTCAATTCACGATCATTCAACTTTTTCAAAGCATATTCCATATCATCACGAACGGCAAATTCAACAATACTAGCGTGAAAAGGGTAATTAGTTTCTAAATGTTGCTTTTCTTGTATAGATATTAGATCAAAATGTTAGTGGTATCTAATTTACCCTTCGGTAGGACGATCACGAGAAATGTCAGCAAAAGTAACCTCACCAGCTTTGCGCATCATATCCTTGAGATCCTATGGAGTGGTAATTTCCGAAATAGTAGAAGAAAAAGAAGAAGGACAAAGCCAGCGGCATGATGAGAATCCAGTAACAGACAAAGACAGAGAGGAGGGGATAATGTTTATGTGTATGATGGGCTTCTTTGGGAAGAAGAAACGATGCGTACCTGCCAGTTTGTTCCAGAAGCAATGTTCTCAACGATCAATCTGTAATGAGAGCGACGACTATCCATCATGTCAAAATTAGCCTTTTTTTTTTGGCAGTGCCACATTAGAATTCCATTTTTACCGGTCATTGCCATTGTTGCGTCTTTCATCATTACGACGAGCACCACGAGCGATTTCGACAATCAAACTACAACGAGATATGAGCTGCTAATCTAGACATATTTGCATTCGTTCCGTTACCGTTCACCAAGGAAACTTTTGCCGTGGAAATCATAGACAACATCCTTGGCATCTCTTTCATCACTGAATTCAACAAAGCCAAAGCCAGTCTTTACATTGATTTCACGAATGTCACCATAGTTCTTGAACAAACGCTCAAGATCGCGCTTGGTAGCATCACGAGCAAGTCGACCAATATAAACTCTTGATGATGCCATTTTGTATATGTGAATATATATTTCCCTTTGATATTTCGAAAGAAAACAAAATGAGAGAAGGAAAAAGAAAGGGAAGAAATTTTAGCTAGGCTATATGGAAAAAAGTCTGCTACAGATCCTGCGGCTCGGACAAAAGGTAGTCCAGATGTGTGGTGCTTCTTGATTATGGATGGTATGGGATGCCATCATCAGATGAATGCAAGCGAATGATGATTTGATTTCGGTTTAGATTGCCGCATGTTGCTGTATATGCAGTGATATGTTGCCATGGCAACGATCAACTCCTGTAATGCATCTTTGAAATACTCGAACCAGAGCACGTATCAGAGGCAAGACAGGCCATATGGTACCAAATTACAGTTGGTTGTTTCCAAGAGCGATGATGATGAAATATCGTATTCACTCATGTTACACGTGGAAATGTGAATTCAAAGATAATGAGGTTGTTTACAATGTTTCTAAATTGGAGAGCACCCTGATGTGTATGTGCACATTTGCTACTACTGAGATGTTTATATGAGCTTTATTAATCAAAGATATTAAATGAAGTAAAAAAAGTAAAAAGAGATAAAAAAAAGATCCAAAAGAAAAGAGGACATCAACAGAGTATTGCAGTTGCTCTCCCCTTCTTCTTTTCATCATATACTTTCACTCTATGTGTTCTCTTCCTGTGTTTCTCGTTCTCTTTCCCTTTTTTAATCTTTCCAATTACAAGATGCTACATTTCTTTGACTTCTTCTTGACAGGAGGCTCTAGTGCAGCAACAATAGCTTCGTCAAATACATTTTTTAAACCCTTTTGTGTCAGTGCAGAGCATTCAACGTATTTAACAGCACCTAATTCACGAGCCAATCTCTCACCAGCATCAAAGGCGATGGGTCTTTGCTTTTGTCTTGTGAGTTTCTCCAAAACGGCAGGATCTTGACGTAAATCGATTTGTGTGCCTACAATCAAACAAGGTACACCAGGACAATGATGGTGAACTTCAGGGAACCACTTTTCTTTTACATTTTCAAAGGATGCAGGTGAGGTTACTGAGAAACAGACAAGGAAAACATCCGTCTGAGGGTAGGATAAAGGACGCAGACGATCGTAATCTTCTTGACCTGCGGTATCAAATAAACCCAATGTGTAGGGTTCTTCTCCAATCATCACAGTAACAGCGTAATTATCAAAAACCTAGGTTCGAAATACATGAAATAAATACGCGTGCATGTGTGTATATGTGTCATTATTATCTCGCCCTACAGTAGGAACATATTCAGAAGGAAATTTGTTGGTTGTGTATGATATCAAAAGACATGTCTATTGGAAATGAGATTCAGCAATCAAGGACAAATTTCTTGCAAACGAGAGCAATGAGTGATAGAAAACTTACTTTACCAACGGCACCATCACCAACGACAACACATTTAATGGTTTGCATTGTGCTATATTATATTATATTAAACAAGAAAAAGTTATGTAAAAGAAAAGAAAAAGGGAGAATACTCCCAACAAGAATTTTTAGCCATTTTTACGGTCTCCGGCACAAAAAATATATATAAAAGGGTGCGTTGTAATAGTACAACATTAATTTATTAATTCTTTCAAAGGAAGATTCTTTAAAATGCCAATAAAGGTATCATGAAATTTGTTGATCTTAGCAGTATCTAGTGAGCCCTTTTGCCAAGATACAGTACAGAACAAGGTGTCATTTGTGGTCACTGAGTTCAAGTGAAATGCATTGGTAAATGTCTGGGCGCTCTGGCAGAAATACATTTGCTTGACTTTCCAAGCGGTGTCTTGCTGAGAAGGACATGAAAATCTTCCCAGATCAGATAACTCGATGCCACCTGCTCTACCCATTGCAGAGTTCTTTCTCTTATCATACCAGAAATCACAGTAGGATGCCGGGAATTCAGGCAGGTACTTGAGAAACAATGGTTGCTTGGCTCCATCTATCTTGTTTTTGTTCAAATCATTGTGGTACTTTTTAGCCAATAACCAAATGTCTTGTTGTAATTGCTTTCCTGTCCAAATACTCGTGTAAGCACCTACAAAGTTGCCTATCTGGTTGTTAGGAACAGGTGGGTTGCACAATCCACGGCAATTGATCGGAGTAGACGCTTCGGTTGTTTGGTCAGGATACAAGCGTTTCCATGTCAACATTAGGGCCATGAACAAGATGGCATGAACGGAGATGCCTTGACGCTTGCACTCATTCATGATGGGTTTCCAAATGTCACAAGGCACAGAGATCAATCGCACATCCGTATTGTGTGCCTCGCCATCAATTGCAGCAAAGTCTCCTTTCCAACCATCATAAGACACAGGATCGACATAACGAGCAATTGCAGTCGGCAATAACTTGGGAATCAAAGAATGGCACAAAACAGGAACAACATCCCAAGTAAGGGACAAAGAAGGAGCACCTGATGCCTCATAAGGAAGAGGCACTGTTGCTTCCTTTACACGAATGATCAAGCCTTCCTCCTTGTCAACCATTTGAGATTCCTGCTTGGCATTCAGCTTCTTCAAGAAATCGCCCCAGAAAGTCGTCAAGCTCATGCCATCGAAAATGATGTGATGTACAGCCAATACAACAATGCAACTAGTAGATGTTTGAGGCATGATCTTTATACGCCAAAGAGGAAGCAATGTATCCACATCGAATTCGGCGCCTGTTTGCTCTGCAATGAGGTCTTGCAATGATGCGATGTCGGTCAATTGCACGTTGTCTGCCAGGTTGATTGTATCCAGCTGAACGAAATGAGCTGTGCTTTCTGTCTTGTCACGCACAGTTAATGATAGATGGGGATGTGTTTGCACCAAACACGTGAGGGCTGGAGCAAAGCTGTGCTGGTACAATTTTTCTTGATCATTAGCTAGCATGGTGTCGTGATAAAGAACAGGATGTTCAAGCTCGGCTGTCAACGTAATGTTACCATACGCTTTGGTTAACTGCTTGGAGAGCTGATATTTCTCAAGCAAACCAAGGGGCCGTGATTTCCTTGCGTTAATTGCTACTGTGGCCATTTTTTTCTTTTGCACAGAACAATAGGAAGAAGAAAAGAGGTGGTGCGACGAGAAATAATTTTTTAGAGTTCTAAAGTTTTCCGTTAGAGTTGTCGCACAAGGCAAATGCAATAAGCTTTGGCCAAACATTTTTGGCAAAATGTACAGTAGATGGCCACCCAAAGGTTCTCATTGGAAAGCTTATTTGGATTAGAATGGAGAGGCTTTCTGTGGCTGATGAAATTGCTTAAATGTTCATTTGAGTTGGTCGCTCTAAAACATTTTTAATGAAATGTACATGTATCATTTGTGTTTGTTTTGCAGAAATCAGAAACATCTTGGATGACGTTGGTATATAGATGCGATCCCACACATTTAGTACACAAGAGGGAGGTCTAATCACACACGATGATGACACTGCTCCAGTAGGTTTATGCGCTGCTGGGGAGGTTGTGCTGATGGCTATCATTTGGGACTACTTCTGGTCACGATTGATCTTGATATAAGAAGCCTTGATACTGTATAATTTGAATACACTAGATTAATCTTGATAGGTCATCGCCCGCGCAATCGCTGCCCTTCAAATGTGGTTGAATTTCCATACTCACGCGACCACGTTTTGAAAAACAATGGTCGCAGAACCTAATCGAGTCGCCACTGACCTTTCAGGGGCCACTGGTCTGAGGCGTTTTTGCAAACCTTGGGTTTGGGTGATATCCTAACATATCTTTGCAATAGATATATTCTACAGAAAAACATTATGCAAAGTTCGTGTTAGCTGATCCAGTGCATTTCAAAAGCCTAATCTACCTACAATACGATATATATATCTTGATTGGGAATCAACTTTACATTTACTCCATTTGAAACTGACATCTTGACAAAAAGAATAGAATCACAAACTTTATATTCCGCAAAAGCTCCTGATTTTGTATATTTCTACGTTAGCCGATCAATCTCGCTATTCTCGATGACGGCATCGCCCTGCGGGCTCTCGACGAAAATATTCCAAATCAGAGATACTAAAAATCTGGCATATCAAGTAGATTTTAAACAATCACTTAGTAGCAAACAAAAAGGCTATATCAGGGTCGGAGGGAAGGTATCCATTCACTGATATTTCTCTTGATATGGCGACATAAAGCTGGCCAGGTGTAAATGCAGGACTTGCGTGAGATCTGTAGCGATTTTTTTGAGATATTGTTATTGCAAAAGGCATCTTCATAGGGAAAAAACTCTCAAGAAAAAAAAAGTTATTCTGCCTAAGCAATTGTCCTGTCAATTCCAAGATTCCCATTTAATCAGTATCGCGATCATCCTTGCCATCATCCTTGTCAACATTAGAAAGGCATTTAGGGCAGCCAGCAGCAGCTTCGCCTGCCGCCGCCGCCAAAACTCATTCAAACTCAGCTTATTTTTTCTGTTCAGGATTGGCCAAATGTTGTCTTTTGTCGACCTCTTTAATCTATTTTTTAATACTCGACTATATGAACTGTGATGATCACCCGATGCTTCCTAATACATTCTTGGAGTACTTTTTTAGGCGCTTCCAGTGGTGCTAATTGTAATGGGTGTTTTGAGTGAAAGTATTGAGCAATTTGGCAAAATGTGAAATAAAGTTTTTGGCCAAAATTGTTATGTCAAAATACAATGTAAAATTGAATCTGCCAAAGAATTACACTTTTATTGAGAATGCATCCCAAGGATGCATTTATATGCTTTTCATTATGCTAGGGTTTACAGCATGATGATGAACTATAATACAAATAGGTTTACTATCTACCCAACAATTGATTTGTAAATCATGATTAGCATGATTTACCCAAAGGACCTAAGAATAGCCTAAAACCTTTAGTGTGAGACCTTGCTATGACATTTGATATAACACCACCCCACACCAGCATAAGACACATGCGAAACTTGGACATAACCATTGTTGTAGTAGATTGTAGTTGTAGTAGTTCATATAGTATATAATAGGCCGACATAACAAAAAAAGAAAAAAAAAAAAAAAAGAAAACCATCATTAATATATGACAATCTGGTGCATGTTACTGCTTGATTAATCTTATGTATAGTAAACATGAATTGCATATATAACTTATGTATAGATTATTGGTATAGATAATTAATCATTAGGGCAACCGTTAAAAACCTATACACATCCAAAACCCGATGGGACAAAAGGAACTGTGAACAGGAAAAGGTATAGCCTTTCACCAAACAATTATACATCATCTTTAGCTAATAACCTTTCGCGCTTATTTCTTGATTTAGTCTCTCGCGTAGCAATCTCTCGGGTACTCAGAGCTTTCGGTGCCTTGCCCTTAGATGTCTTGCTATTATTAGCATTTACTCGCGCCCAGTACTGCTTGACCACATCAGGAGAATCAAACATAGATGGAGGTTCCCATGAATTCCAATCTTCACTATAACCTTTCCATTTTACCAAATACTTGTAATTGGGTGCGCTACCTTTGTGATTGATAATAGCTTCGACGACATACGCATTTGAAGGATTGTCTCTAGTATCACTTGTGCTAATCAACTTGATTTGCTGCGTAGGTACATCTCTAGCTAAGAACGAGTTTGTTCTATCAGTAAGAATATAGCTTCCATTTCTAGTATGACCATGAACGTAAAATGGACCTTCATAATTTGGATCCGTCTTTCTGTTCTTGTTCTCAATATTCTTTATCATCACAGTAGATCCAACAGGATAAGGATTTTCCAAGATTCTGTGTCTCTTTCTAAAGTATTTACTATCCTTATCTTGCGTCTTCATTATCTGATCTCTGATTGCTGGTACAATGATTTTATCGATAAGATCTAGCTTCTCTTTGAATGCTTTCACATCAATTTCTTTCTCATGAAGAACAGGCTTATCTCCTCGATAATCCTTGAACTCATTGGGTAGTCTGTGGAACATTACTACGAATGGCATCATTCCGTGTAATCTCGATCTGTGAACATTTAAGCTTAAGGCTGTTCCATTCAGGTACAGATCCCAATCTTCACTTCGACCTTCCAACATCTTCATGATGATTGTCTTACAATTCTTAACTGCCGCTTCACAGCAACTGTTGCCTTGTGGTGTAAAGGCCAAACTAGCTCTATTCTCCACTCCTGCATGCTTCAGGATCTTTTCCAACAGGACATTGTGAAATTCAGCTCCACGATCATGTCCTACCACCCTAGGGTAGCCTAACAGGGAAAATATGGACACTAATTCCTTTGCAACAGTCGTAGCAGACTTGTCAGGAATAGCACGCAGTACAATAAAACGTGAAAATAGATCCAATACCACAAGGATAAAATTGTTGCCTCTAGGCGTTGTACAATCGAAACCACCTAGATCAAACACAACATGATCCATAATGCCTTCAGGCGCTTCTTGCTTTGGAGGATGATATACATGCTTTGCTAGATTGAACTGTCTGCATTTGTGGCAATTACGGATGTACTGGGTTATATCCTCTCTTAACCCTTTCCAATGCATGTTCAAATCTTGGTGTATTACTTGCTCCATAGCATGTATACCGAAATGGCCTAGCAGATGAGATTTTTCTAATATGCTCTGTTTCTCTTCATCAGTTGTAGGCGTTTGATAAACATCTAAATGACTGACGCAAAAGTAAAAATCTTCATTCTTTCTTTTCAATGAATTCGCATACGCTGTCAACTTAGAATTATTAAATAGATCAGAAGTCTTATTTGGAATGATTACTTTACTGGAATTGGAGATGCTGGAAGACTCACATGATAAAACTGTGTTCTTATCTTGTGCTCCCTTGATATCTTTTTTCCCCTTTTCCTCTTCATTCAGTACTCTTTGCTTCTTGTTCTTAGTAGCTGCTACTACCTCATCATCATGAGTATTCTTTCTCTTCTTATTACCCTTTTGCTTAACAATATCCTGTTTAATCAATATCTCCCTGTCGAGATCCTTGATGGAACGTGTATTACCACTCTCCACCAGCGTATTGTATGGCCAGAAAAGACGCGACAACGTATCCGCCAATATATTGTTAATACCACTGCAAAACGTAATATCGAAATCCATTTCAAAGATAGTATCATAGTAGTTCTCAACCATTCTATCCAGTTTAGGTTTTGTATGTAAGAACAAAATACCGCGATTGTCTACAAACAAATGAAATGGGCGTCCATACAACCATTGATGGAACTTTTTGAATGCGTACACAACAGCAGCTAATTCACGTTTGGAGCTTCCCCATCGTTGCTCTGATGGTCCCAAACTGCGTGCAATGAAACCAAGATACTTGACTTTATTATTGATTACTTGATACATTGCAGCACCAATTGCATATGCAGAGCTATCCGTTACAACACATATGGGATAATTCAAGTTGGGCACACTCAACACTGCTGAGCTGACTAACAATTCCTGCAACTGCTTCATCAATGCAGTGTGTTCCGGCTTCCATACTTTGGTTATATCATGTGCGTTTCGAAGCTTATCTAGTGGGGCTGTCAATCTTGACAAGCAAGGTAAATTGGATCGAAAGAAATTGATCAATCCAAGGCGAGACATCAGCTCACGACTACTCTTTACGACAGGATCCCAATCCAATACGTTGGAAACCTTTCGTGGATCGAGTGCTAGTCCATTACTAGATAGGCAGAAACCCAAAATATAGATGCTCTTTTGTGCAATATGCATCTTTTCCGTGTTGATACGTAAGTTAGCTCTAGTCAAACGATCAATAACTGTTTTGACAACCTCTGTATGCTTTTGTAGGTCGTTTTCAGTATGGATCGTGACATCGTCGATGAAATGTGTACAGACATTACTTAGATCAGCCAGCAAATTAGAAAGAATTTTCTGGGCATGAGATGAGACCATAGTTAATCCGTAAGGGCAGTGAGAGAAGGACCACGTCAGTCCATTCATGTCGGTAAACGTTAAATAAGGTCTTGATGCCTTAGCTACCTTAAATGCATGGAAACATTGCGATAGGTCGATTACCGTATAGAGGGAATGCTTCGACATTTTACGATGTAAATCACTTATCAAAGGCAATGGGAAACGTTCAAGCTTCTCTGGATCCAATGCATTATTAATCAACCGACAATCAATCACTACACGGTGCTCTTTACCAGTGTATTCGCCCTCACTGTTCTTCTTGCGTACAGTGAAAATGGGAGAGTTATGAGGTGTATTAGGTTTAGCTCGTTTGATCACACCATTTTCACGCCATTTCTCAACTTGCTTTTGGATCACAGGTCGCATTGCTTCAGCAATTGGAAATTGTCTTCGACATGTGTCCGAAAGTGGAGTATCCTTCTTTATAGGCAATCTAATTTCGCTATCAGGCAAATTACAATATGCTTTAGGGCTGATACTAGTGTTTGCATCAATGAATGGCTGTAGTTCATTCATCATCAATTGACGCTCTTCCTTAGATCCATAAGGATCCTCATTTGGTTTGTATGGATTGGGTTCAATATCAGGAATCTCATATCCAATTCGATCAGACCAATCTGCAGCAATATTACCCAATGTAATACCAACTTTATATAATAGATCCATGCCAAACACGCAATGGACATCATCAAATAAGTCAAAAACTTCAAATTTGGAATAGACAACTTTGGAACCATAATTGATCTTTAGTTCCTCTTCAGTTTGTCCTTTACGATTAACAACAGTGTTACTTTGAGCCAGCTTAATAATACCATTTTTATTTACAACATTTAATTGCATGAAATCAAGTAACTTGGGCGAGATTGCACTAAATGTACAACCAGTGTCCAACAAAAACCATGTGTTAACCTTAACACCACTCTTTGATTCTAATATCACAGGTAGATAAAGAAGTCCATTAGTGTCCATGTTATTACTAGGCATCTTTTTGAAATATTCATTATTCAAATGCTTACATTCACTATCAGTATCCATGGATACGACTTCCTCCTTTTGCTTGTCCTTTGTAGAAATTGTGGCAACAGCAAAAGTTTGATCACTTTCCTCATCAGAGGATGATGAATCAGTATCATCATTGGAAGCAGGTCTTGGCACAATCAACTTGCTCTTCTTCTTTGTTATCTTTTTGATATTTTTGGGGTTCTTCTTGCATAATGCCTTATGCGCATACGTAAATGGTGTGAAACCACAATCATAACATTTAAGAACTTCACCAGGACTATCATTCCTCTTTCTTGATTGCTTGTCATGGCGGCGACCAGCACGACGAGTTTTCTTGTTGCTCAACGAAGCAGAGCCCTCAGCACGCTGATGTGCCTTGATCGCATCCTTGATCTTATTGTTCAGTTCAGCATCCTTTCTCTGCTTTTCCTGCCTATAATAATCATCTCTTCTCAACAAATCGTAGGCACTGCGCAACTGTGAGATAGCAAAATCCAAAGTGTCGCTTCCCCTGGAACGGGCTTGTGAAATGCCCATAGACACCGGTCCATACAAGTCGATATCCAGACCACGAAGCAGATAGTCTACAAGAGACGTATTTTCCTTGACTCCCGCTAAGTCCTTCAAGGAGTTAAACCTGTCAATGAAGTCTTCTAGATTGTCACAGTTGTCCAATTTAAGCGTCTTTAGCTTATTGAGTGCAGCTTTTCTTTCTTCTGCTTCCGAAGGGCTATATTTCACCTTGAGCTTGCTCTTGAACTGGCCCCAAGTAATTTCGGGATACTTTTGTATGATTTCTCTTGTCCAGGCAGACATACCCGTGGACATTTTCGGCTTAATAATTCTCTTCCAGTTTGCTTCGATCGACACACCACGAGACTCCAGTACATCCTGGAATTGTTGAAGGCATGCATCCATGGTAGGATAGACAAACTTCTTGTTGTTAAACTTGTGTCCTTTCCATTGAATATATGGCGTATCTGGAGGTACTATGCTATTAGCAGCATTGGAATAGGCCATAGATGGGGAGAGCATTGGAGTATCATCAAACAACAAATCGTAGTTTTCCTTAGCCATGATCAATTGGCGTTTCAGGGCCCCAGCATTGGATGCAAGCGTGCCATCCTCAGGCATAGTGATAGACAGCCTTGTAGCCTCAAAAAGCCTTCTCCTCAACATCTTGATGTCCCTGGCCATGCTAGCCTGATGATCCATTCCCAAGGGTTGGATCTCACTATCGAAATCAAATTCCAATAGCTCACCACTATCATTCATGATAGTATCATTATCAAGAGTTGACAGAGCGTCATCGCTCAATGCCTGATCAATGCGAGCGTCTTCGCTACAAGCATCAATACCATTATGCAGAGCATCATTGCTCAATGCATTGCTATGTTCATTTTGTAGAGACGACAAAGATGAACCAGAACCAAAACTTGCATCTCCCGATGCAGAGCGATGACCAACACCAGCTCCAACAGAAACAGTAGTAGGGTTTGCGTTATTCATAGTAGTAAGTGTAAAAAATTTATGGGATTCAAAAAAGTGTTATGTCAAAATACAATGTAAAATTGAATCTGCCAAAGAATTACACTTTTATTGAGAATGCATCCCAAGGATGCATTTATATGCTTTTCATTATGCTAGGGTTTACAGCATGATGATGAACTATAATACAAATAGGTTTACTATCTACCCAACAATTGATTTGTAAATCATGATTAGCATGATTTACCCAAAGGACCTAAGAATAGCCTAAAACCTTTAGTGTGAGACCTTGCTATGACATTTGATATAACAAAAATGTCAAAATTTTGCATATGAAAACCTCATAAAAGTGGTTTCAGAAGTTGCTTTGTATTGAGAGAAACATTTTGATTCAATATATACGATAGTAAAAGTCTTCATTTTTAAGGTCAAAAATGCGATCGTTTGATTTTCGATAAAAACAATGAAGTACCCCTCATGGTTTTTGATCGATTTTTGGCCATGATTTTTTTTATCCCAAAAAGTTGAGCAAAGGTGCCAGAAAGTTACTACTACTCAAGTAAAATTGTTTGGCGTCATTCTGGTGGCTCATAAAGGTCTACATCTCAAGTTATAATTGCCTGAAAGCATTCAAGCTTGGTAATGTTTTGCCTTATAGATTTTATTTATACAGCATTGATCACATTCTTGGTGGCTGATACCTTCTGAAAGGGCAGTCTGCAGCCTATGTAACTTTTTGCTCTATTTCAACGTCGCCGTCAATGTTCAGTTCTCCCTTTTCCAGCAACATATCCAGAAAGACAAACAATCTTATACAGTATTTTAGCATGATTGGTGTTGATTTTATGTTGCGCAGATCCCCAAGCTCCAAGGTAATGTATCTGCTCGAATGCACGGAATACAGTTGTTGTAAATGTCTGAAAGTACGTGAGAATGGATATAAGTTTATTTCAGTAAAATCCGATGGAGAGAAAAGGGAAGGGTGAATGTCTACTGCTATTTATATGTATGATTTATGGATTGCTTACCCACCCGTCTAGAATGATGTTTTCATGCTAAGTTCTAGTGTCAATCCTCACTTGTGCTAAATGGTAATTACTGTAGGGGGAAAAACTGTCCCGTTCGTTTAAAATTTTGTCTTTTTGCACAAGTTTTTGGTCATTTCTTTGTATACAAAGTCGAAATATATATCGTTTGAATGAGAGAAAGTAGTGCTATCTATACATAATTATAACTTTTTCAAAAACTAAAATCCAATGATTTTATTGGTTAAAAAATAAATATAGAAAAATGTACATTTTATTATAAAATCATTAATAGTGAGTTGAACCACCTTTGCTCTTGATGACAGCCTTGATTCGGGCAGGCATACTATCAATATATTTCTGGCACTCTTTTTCTGTTATTTTTTACCACTGAATGTTAATACGCCGCTCTAATTCATCTTTTGTTGAGGGCCTAGTGGGACACTTATTAAGACGAAGCTTTAGGAGATGCCAGACATGTTCAATGGGATTAAGATCGGGACTTTGGGGTGGCCAATCCATGATTTCGTCTAGGTTAAACCCATTTTCGGTGAACCATTGTTTAGTAATGCCCGATGTATGCGGTGTTGCTCTGTCTTGTTGAAATCGGACATCAGATGGTGTCTTCCCAAAGTGCTCAAGAGTATCGTTCAATGATGTCTTCAAAATATCGACATACAAGCCCGAGTTTATTGCGTCTTCAATAATGGTAGTACCATAACCAGGCCCCTCCGCTGTTATGCAACTCCAGAACATGACCCCACCGTCATTTCCCTGCAACTGAGACTTGACTTGATACGACTGCATGATTCGGCCACCATTCGTCCAGTAAAAAGAATTACCATCTGAGCCCCAAAGGTTTATTCTTGTTTCATCCGAAGACACCCAACGATGCCAATCAGCAATAGTAAGATGCCTATGCTTTTTAGCCCACGCCAATCGAAGCCGCTTGTTTGTCTTGCTAACAAAATTGGTCTTTACTTTTCTACGAGATTTAAGTCCATTTCGTCTCAATGACTTGCGGATGCCATTAATTGATATATCATGGCCCATCGATCTTAAACTTTCTTGTGCTACTCGGGGATCATCTAAAGCACCTGATCGAAGTCCTCTTGACACTAGGGACATAGTTTCAGCACCAAGTTTTTTCGGTCTTCCGCCAAGAGGTCTAGCTGGGTCAGGGCAATATAGTTTTCTGAGTCTTGTAAGAGTAGAATTACCCACTCCTGGATACAAATTTCTTATCTTTGAGAACGAAAGACCACGTTGGAGCAAAGATTGGAGAGTGTTGCGCAAATCTTGTGTTAAACGAGCAGGCATAATGAAAGTTTTGAAAAAAAATAAGAAAGCAAAGAAATAAAGAAAAAAACATGAAAAAACTAGCTTCTTTTATACTTTTAGAATGCTCCTAGAATATTAGATATCCTGAGCATACCGCGGGTAGTTTTTTAGATTTCTTCGATACGTTTATTGGAAGTAAAGATATCAACCACTTTATATCGTCTAGAATTACCCACCTAATATTTTTGCTACGTCTCACTTTAGCTGGTTATACTGGGATTAAAATATAGTCCAGCCATAAGGTTTTTATGTTGCTGTAATCTTTATAAGCTGTTCTATCGAACGCAGTATGGGGTAGCTTTGTTTTCTGAGTTTTGGCAATATACTGGGTAAAATTCAAGATTATTTGAACGAACGGGACAGTTTTTCCCCCTACAGTATTTCAGATATAGATGATCAGTCTAAATATCTTTAGTTGCTCTTGGCAACGTTAATCACTTACATTCCTTATCTGCTATCTTTTGACATATAGAGAATAGCTTACTGAAACTTAGCACATGTGACTATCATGGCTATCGTTTACATGTTGATACAGTTTATTTACATATACTCCATAGGTGCATAGTTTATTACTAAATTCAATCTACGATACTGTGATTCAGGAACAGGTATATGTGTGAATACAACATTACTTATTACGACCATCATGATGGATGTGGTTGAATACATTGTGATCAGAAGTGATTCATTCACACGATATGCGGGAGGATAAGTATGCATCTTTAGTTTAGTATGTTTAATTGGTGTTTTGATGCACATTTGAGCGCCTTATTGGTACATTCAAATAGCATGAATTCGAATGAATGATATTTGATGCATTCCGGTTGTCAATCAAGTTGCATTTGGATGGCTATTTCATTACACAAATGATTGCATTTTAATTTGGTTATAAATAAACACTTAAATTGTTTCTATTTAATTACAGGCTTTTTTTTACAAGGGACAATATCATATTATATGGCATATCAACAGAAAGTCAACTAGTTGTAGACCTTTTCTCTTTCAACTCCAGAGCCAATCAAATCGCTTGAAAACTCCGCTGACCTAAAAAAAATTTTGCGAGGGTTTCCCTCTGTTTTGATGTGAGGCAAAATTTTAAGCTCCGATATATATAGCGATATAGCCGTTACTATCATCAAATTTCCCTCAGGTACTAGAGCATGCCTTACTTACACCACCTAGCTTTAGATTCTGGCGTTGAGACCCTCAATCATCACTAAAGTAAGTAGTGATAACCAAGTGGAGGCGGCCTATCTACCTCCTAGCCTCGGATAAAGTTTTGTTGAGCTTCAGCGATAGGCACATCCACCACAACGTAAAAAAAGTATGCTTCTAAAGAAACATAATAATAATAAAAGAAAGCACAAAAGAACATAATACTATAAGAATATAGTAGTATGTAGATAAAAAGAAACACTCACACGAAGCGAGTCAAAGAAAAGCATAACAAACACAACATCAAAGATGTTTAAAAAAGAACGTTGCTGTTGCAAGAAAAATGCATGCATGAGCAACGTGCATGATAGCAATAGTCGGATGTAAAGCAACATGACACACATACGCACAACTGCAAAAGCAACAGTGGTATTATAAGTTTCCGCTACAACATAATGACTAATGTTGTTTCATGTAAAGCTACAGAGGAAACACTACCAACAAAAGGAAAAGAAGAAGAAAAAAGCGCAACAAGGCAAACATCATGAATGCATTATCACGAGAAAGGAAGCAATAATATAAGCGTTCAAAGAAGTTTTATACTATTGCCACCAGAAGAAATAAGATACTTACGACTTACCACAGCCACAGATAGACCAGAGGATACACAATCACCAGAGATAGACCAGACAATGAGCATGCACCAAACACAGTAGATCAGGGAAGACCATATTATCAGCAGCAGCAGTAACACCAGCACCGTAAAAAAAATCGAGGAACGAGCGACACCACAGAACGAGCATGCACCAGAGACAGTAGACCAGAAAGACTGTATTAACAGCAGCAGCAACACCAGAAGCAAGACCAGAAGCAAGACCATCAGTAAGACCAAAAGCAAGACCAGAAGCAAGATCAGAAGTAACACCAGCAGCAATACTAGCAGCAACAACAACAGCGTAGAAAAACCGAAGAACGAGTGGCACCAGAGACCAGACAGATTAACGAAACAACCGCCCGAGATAGGGATCAAGAAGCCGCTACCAGACATAATAGACTAAAGAAGCAGACAGCAAATATAGCAGAGAAGTGATGGCAGCAGCACCTACGTCAAACAGGCAAAACAAATATCGAAACCTAATAAACAAATTCGATTAGTGCTTGTTCTACATCTTTCTGTGCTCGTTATCGAATGATACTTACTGTATTCCACTTCAAAGAGGCAGTATCAAGTACTTTTGACTGTGCAAGGCCGTGTTATCAGAAGCTAGAGTGTTATTTTCAATCAAAAGGACTCCAAAACAAACATGGTTTGTGTTAAGCACAAAGAATAAAAGGATTATTATTTGTAGCTTATAAAAAATGTTCGATATTATAAAAACAAGAAAAGACTTATTTGAATAAGATCAGACACAAAAACTAAAGATTTATTGATGAAGACAAGAGTTATTCTATTTATACTAAGTTCTGAATGCCAAAGTAGCAATTTATCTTGTACAACGCTTATCACATCTGGTGAACCTCAGTATTTAGATAGCTGAGATGCACTTCACTTATCATAGCTTGTCCATGTTGTTGCACAACATAGACATATCTACCCATCAAGAATACCTTAATCTTTATAGGCAGTTGTAGCCCTTCTGGCACAACATTGCCCCCCCAGATTCAGGTACTTCTTGTGGACATTTCGTAATCTCAGATTACAAAACATCATGACAATATAGCACATAAAGCACTTTCCAATAAATAATTACCAAATGACACTGCATCCGAGATCAGTCAGTAAAAACCTTGTGTAAAAACCTTTCATAGGACAAAAATGTAAGGAAAAGACTTGATCCCATCATGCTAGTAGCCATTTAAGACCTGTTTGATCTACCACTCTGACCAATTTCGCGAGTAGTAATAGTTCGCCAGTTAACTGTTTGAGGAGCTAACCTACGTTTACCAGCAGCCTTTGCACCTTCTCTTCGAGCCCAATACAACTCAATGTGTTTGGCCGAATCAAAGTTTTTCACAGGCTCCCAAGTATCTTCACTAGGATCATCGAACCCTTTCCATTTTACCTTATACTCATAGTTACCAGGAGATCCTCTATGATCAATCACAGCTTGAATTTCGTAATGCTCTGCAGAGAATTCATCAATTGTGATTGATTGAGGATTCGCAGCGACTTGGTACTTGATATGATGGGTAGGCACATCTCGACTAAGGAGTGCACCCGTCTTGTCAGCCAGCACATAGGAACCTTTATCGGTTATACTATGAATCAAATAAGGTCCTTCATACCGTTCATCTAACTTATTTTGACGATGAACATTTTTAATCATAACTTTACTACCAATAGGATAGGGTTCGGCAATGACCTTATGTTTCTTCGCAAAGTTAGCATGATCAGCATTTTGTGTATCCACAATACGCTTAGAAATAGCCGGGATAAGAACATCTTGTACAAAACGGTATCGTTTGTCAATGAGTCTGTTATCAGCTTTCTCCAAACGTTTGGAATAGTCCACCTTTGAGTAATCAGCCAGACCATTTGGTTGACGATTAAACAAAAGCGTATACGGACGAGATTTATGTAGCCGAGCATACTTGACATTGATGCAGTAATTCACCCACGGAATGAAGTGCTCCCATTGATCCCTCTTACCTTTTAGCAACTTGATAGTCGTTAACTTACATATTTTGATAAATGACTCAGAAACCGAGTTACCCAATGGATTGTACCCTAATGACAGGCGATGGTCTATCCCACTGATGTCCATCATAGCACGGACCACCTCATTTATCCATTCCAGGCCTCTGTCTGAAGTCAACTTGATTGGCCATCCAAAAAGTGAGAAAACTTGAAGCATTTCCCTGGCAATTGTCGTAGCCTTCTTGTCTGGAATGCATCTTATCACAGTAAATCTCGTAAAGTAATCAGTAAGGACAAATAGAAAGTTGCTGCCGAAAGAGCTAGTAACACCCATATCACCGAGATCCATGCACCAATGATCCAAAGGTTGGGCTGCATTGACACTACGGAAAGGATGATATCCCTCTCTAGCGATATTGTACCTGTTACACTCGTCACAATCAGCTAATATTCTTTCTATGTCTTTCCGAATGTTCACCCAGTGAAACCCTTCATGATGAATTGCAGTTTCAACATGTTTGATCCCAAAATGTCCAACCAGATGCTGAGCAATGATCATATTGTCTCTTTCATTAGCAGGAGGAGTGATATAGTCAGCAAACCTAAGCGTACGCAATATGAATTCCTTTTGCTTTTGCGAGACAGCTGTGGTGGTGCCATCTTTGATAAGAGTAGCGTTTACCGCAGTGCGTGCATGGTTGCTAAAAGAATTAGATCGTAACGCCTTAGTTGTCTTGACCAAAGTACGTTTCATTGGAGGCGAAGGTGTGACAACCTTGAGTTTGTTTTTGGAACCCTTTTTCTTTCTTTTTACACTTTCACCACCATCAGCATAGTACCTGCCCCCCAGAAGATGTCGTGCTGAAGCATCAGCATCCGAATCTTCGTAAAGTCGAGATAAAGCATCAGGAATTACGTTAAGGACACCGGGCAAATGCACAATATCGAAAGTATAAGAAAAAATGGTCTCCCACCATCCAAGCATGAGTGCATTGGGGACTTCCTGTGTATTCAAGTAGATCAGACTCTTATGGTCCGTATGTAAGGTAAACTCTCGCATATACAGAAAACGATGAAACTTAACCAAGGCATAGCAAATCCCTAGCAATTCCCTTTTCGTAGTACTGTAGTTACGCTCAGAAACAGACAATTTACGAGATACGAGACCTACATATCGAATTTCATCGTTGACCACTTGATATAAAACCGCGCCAAGAGCAGTTAAACTAGCATCAGTAGCCAAGTGAAATCGAATCGAAAAATCAGGAGGTGACAGCACAAGTGCCATCGTAAGTGCATCCTTCAAGTCGGCAATCGCTTTTGTATGAGACTCATTCCAAACATCTGTTAGATCTTTGTACTGTTTCAAGCTATCAAGATCTCGAGTCAGACGAGAATAACATGGAATGGCAGCACGAAAGTACGACATTAAACCCAAGAAAGATGCCAATTGACGACCAGTGGTAATAGCCGGCCAATCTGCAATGTTGGTAAGTTTTCTACCGTCAGGCAGTAATTTACCATTAATAACGCTCCATCCCAAGAGATAAATACTACGCTGAGCGAAGACGACTTTCTCAGGATTGAGCACCAAATTAGCATCGGTTAAACGACGAATTACCTCAGCAACCAACGCATAGTGATCTTGTAGGCTCCCATTACTACTGCATAAGATGTCATCCACATAGCAGGAAACCGAGTGATCACCATCAGTAGGAAACGAAGTAGAACTAGAGCTTGTATTCAAATCAGAGAGCAGTGTTTGCAATGTGCGTACAACCACCGATCCGACATGGCGAATTCCATAAGCAGCCTTTTTATGGGTGTATTGGATATTCGTGAAGGGACAAGTAAATGACACTTTATGAGCTTGCTCTGGATCCAAACCAAAGCTAGTAAAGCAAGCATGGATATCGAGACAAGTATGAATCATTTTTGTACCAATGCTCTGATGGATATGAGAGATCAAAGGTAACTGTTGTTTGTCATCCACTTCCAAGATAGCATTCAACTTACGAACGTCACACACCACTCTAGGCTTAGACATTGTGTAATTACCATCAGCGTCCTTTTTCTTTACAACCAACAATGGATGATTGAAACGTGTATGACTAGCAGATCTTTCAACAACACCCTCATCAAGCCATATCTGAATTTGTTTGGCAACAGCATCACGATAAGCTTCAGGCAAAGGATATTGAGCTCGCCAAGCGACAGCACCTGGTTTAGTATCAAGCTTAATAATCGAATCCGGCAGATTACACTGAGTATTCTTCATATCAATGCGCGAATTCTCTTCTAATAACCCCTTTAGTGCAAGTAGAAACGGCTGTCTCTCTTCCTCACTACCAAAAGGATGTGCGTTTGGAGTAATACCATCATCAATAGGGTCTGGTACACGAGGACCTGATTGAAAGCCATGTTGACTCACCAAGCCCGTAAGACCAATGCCAAGCTTGGACAAAATATCCATACCAAGCAACACAGGTACGTTTTCCTCAGAATAGAATGGAAATACTTCAAACAAATGGTTTTTATTTGATTTATTGTAGCTAATGTGCAAACGTACCGCACCTATTCTAGGCACAGTCGTTACTTCATGAGCCATTTGAACAAAGCTCTCATCATCATCATTAGCCTCAAATCCAGCAAGAGAGGTTCCTCCTAAGAATTGAAAGAACTTGTCAGTGACGCACGAAAACGTAGCACCCGTATCCACTAAGCCAAAGCAAATGACATTTTGAACCACAATAGGAACACAAATAGCATTGGTGGTCATAGTAGGTGGAGCACTAAATCTAGCATCGAACTTACATTGCTGAGCAAATATATTTTGTAGCGTATCGTCGTCCACAGACATGCTACTCATCTCTTTTTCAAGAAGAATAGACTGGGCACGATTCACCAGGTCAGTATCCTCAAAGATACCATGAGCTTCACTCATCACAGCATCTTGGTCAACATCAACATTGTCACTATCACCAGAAGAAGGAGCAAGGACAACATCATCCACCGATTGTTCAGCAGAGGAGACAGCAGGGGAAGAAGCACCTTTCTCAGCTAACGCACGATCGACACGAGCAGAGAGAAAAGCAGCTTGGATTGCAGCATCCATCGAATGTTTGCCACCACGTTTCTTAGTCATGGCACGCAAAACTTTTTTACCACCATTGCCCTGATGGGTGTTACCACCACCAGTACGAATAGCAGTGTTGCAGTGATGCATCTGCCCCTTTGGTCGAGGACCGTTACATTTGGAGCAAGTCCCTTCAGCAACATGTTCAGCAAATGTTTTGCCAAAACGATTAGCACTAGAACGTGGAGAGTTGGACGAGGGACCATTGGATCTCGACGAAGAGCTACTTTGCAGAGCGTTTCCACTAGAAGAAGGTGCGTACCGAGACTTCTTTGCTTCGTTCGAAACAGGTATGTCAGCAGCGCGTTTTCTTCCATCAAAAACAGAGCCCAAAGATTCTTGACCCGTCTCAATAGCCATCATATCCATCTTGCGCACGAGAGAGGACACATAATCAATGTCATAAAATGACGATTCTGGTGCCTGACTCATAGCAACCATTAGCAACCTAGCGGTAACCTTGGGGAAAGCGTCAAAAAACACCATCGCTACGACACCCTTATCACTGATGTCAGCTCTATTTCTCAACGTCTTAAACCGCTCTACGAAACCATCAACGGATTCTTCGTTTCCTTTAGTACAACGAAGAAACTCCCTAATTCTTTCGAATCTGAGCTGTTCTTTTGGTGTACCAAAACGACCGATGATAGCTCCCTTCAAGGTAGCCCAAGACACAGTGGAGCCAGATGCTTTCACAAACTCATCAAGCCAATTGCGAAGATCGCCGGGAAGACAAGGAGGAAGCAAACGATACCAGTGTTCGTCAAGATCAAGCGTGCAACTGCTCAACTTATCGGAAAACCGGCGACAACACTCCTCAATGTTGGCAAAAACTTCCTTTTTTTCATCTTTGACACGTCCAAACCATTGAAACAAAGGAAGATCATCAGGTACAGTTGAACTATTAGCCGCACCTTGACTAACCACTGTTACTTGGGAAGGACTCTGGTTAGGTGTGACCATAGAGAGAGCTTTCTCTATAGCCTCCAAGTTAGAGCACTTCTTTGACAGGGCAGCCTTCAAAGCGTCGACCTCTTCGTCCGACTTGTCCCCACTGTTCGCAACTTCAGCGATCAACCCATGAACCTCCTGACGAAGTCGCTCTACAGCTCCTCCGTATGAAAGCTCGCTTCCAACAGCTTGAACATCTGAACTCTTGTTCTGTTCTGCAGGAGATACAGTAGAATCATTCATAGTCATATTTTTGGTTTAAATTAGATAGGTAGGTTAAAATCTGGAAGATTCTGATTTACACGATCTTAAAAAATGTTAAGCACAAAGAATAAAAGGATTATTATTTGTAGCTTATAAAAAATGTTCGATATTATAAAAACAAGAAAAGACTTATTTGAATAAGATCAGACACAAAAACTAAAGATTTATTGATGAAGACAAGAGTTATTCTATTTATACTAAGTTCTGAATGCCAAAGTAGCAATTTATCTTGTACAACGCTTATCACATCTGGTGAACCTCAGTATTTAGATAGCTGAGATGCACTTCACTTATCATAGCTTGTCCATGTTGTTGCACAACATAGACATATCTACCCATCAAGAATACCTTAATCTTTATAGGCAGTTGTAGCCCTTCTGGCACAACAGTTTGGTAATAAACGCGTTTTGCAAAAAGGATAAAAAACGGTGCTATAGAAAAATGAGAGGACACCCTAACCGACGTCATGACCAGTAGATTTGATCTCAGTTTTCTGCCGTAGCAGCCGTAATTGCGGCAATTTAATTTGAAATTGTGCAGTGGTATTTTCGTGTTCAAACTTGACTTGATCTCACATCCTTTAAATGCTTTTGCTAAATTTTACTATGAAAGTTGTCGTCGAGACACCTTACTTTCTAATACATTTTTAGAGAACTAAAAAAGCCGCATCGAATAGTGTTGATTGCATCCAGCTTTTAGGCCGAAAATAATAATCAATTTGTAAAAATATGAAAACAGGTTTTCTGTGAATATGTCAAGATCTAGCATATGTAAGCCTCATAGAAAGAGCTTCTAATGTTGCATTTCATCTTTACGATTAATGTGACCTAATATATATCATAGGAAAAGTCTTCACTCTTGGGGTGAAAAACGCGATCGTTTGATTTTCAAGAATTTTCCTTTACAAATACTCATGAAAAAAATGAGGATTTTCATGAATTTGCAATGACCTAAAAAAAATCGAGATAAAGCATCAGTAAGTAAGGTGTAGCCAAGAAGTGTTATTTGGTGCTATTTCAAGCGCCCAAAACGCTTTGTAGCATGAGTTATTCGTGCTTGAAAATGGCTAGCTTTGAACAAGATTCAACCTAAAAAGTGGGCGTAGTAGGCTGCGTTGCCAAAGGTGTTAGTAGATTACAGTCCTGTCTGATGACCCAGATGTTCTGCATTGTACGGCACTTAGTTTCTAAGTGATAGATGTTTTGATTCTAATTCTAAGACTGAATCTTTCTGTGAAATACATTCACTATGATTTGCATTCCGACAGTTCATCCAGTTACCAGATTTAGATATAAACTGTATGTACACTGGATTAGATGTACGATATCGATTTATACTATAAGAAGATATGGACTTCAGATACGCTAGTACTATAAGATTCATACTATATAGGATATAGGCTATAGATGGCACCACGGACATGGATGGCGCTATAGACTTATACTTGTATTCCGACATTGACTACGGATGTTTACCATATCTGGATAGGCACCAAGATTAATGCAATATGAGCTTCTTGCTTCAGATGTGCACTTTATGATCCACGCTATAAGACACATGCTTATATCCATGATACTAGCTACAGATACTTTATGTACTACAGACTTGTACTATATATGAGACATGCTATAGACATGCATACGATATGCTATAGACATGCCATATATCCAGATACATGCTAAAGATGTATGCTCAGCGATATACACTCAGATATGTACTATTAATATAGACTAAGTAGACTATCCCTATCGGATACATGCTATTAGATTGATATTAATTATCCCTATAGAAAGTACAGTGAAATCAGGTTTGAATAGATTTCACAAAAAAAAAATAAAGCGATAATAAAATACAGTGCGCGAAAAAAACGTTCCAGTGTTTTGCCAATTCGTAGTTTTACACTTACAGCTCTGTCAATTTTTTTCAGTTTTAAAACTAAAGTAAGACTACAAAAGCTTGAGTTTTTAGCCACAAAATGAGCTACTAAAATAATTGATACACTAGATATTAAGCAAGTGCAACTGACGTAAAGTAAAAAATTTCGATTTTGTAAAATTGGAAATATCGCTTGATGACCTTATTGTTTGTATACATTCCACAAAAATAATCTGAGAGCCGTAATTTTTTATATCAGTTATGTTTAAAATGTTAGTTATCCGAGGAATGCTTAAAAAAGTATAAAGAAGCCTGAGATTTTGGTCTTTTCCCTCATTATATTTTACCATCTTTACTTCACTTTTTTTAACATGACACGTCCCATTCCTCAGGAGGTTCAAGGATCTGTCAAGGCTCTTTTCAACCAAGGTTGTTCCCTCCGTGCCATTCAAAAAATCTTCCCAAATTTGTCCGTCAGTGTACTTTCTCGCTATAGGAAGAAGTTTCTTGGTCATTCAAAACATGCCAAACCCGGAAGACGCAGCAAAATCACTACGCAAAATATGAACTACATTGAAAGGAATCTCCGCAATGGTAATTTAGACGGCCCCAAGGGTGTGCAGTGCTACCTTGCTCATATGGGAGTTCAGATGACTTTGAGGAATATACAGTATATACTCAAGCCCAAAGGGTTCAAGGCTAATAAAAGAAAGGTAAAGACCAATTTCGTGTCTGCGGAGAACCGGAAAAAGCGTCTTGTGTAGGCCAAGAGACATCGACATTTGACTGCGGACGATTGGCGTAAATGGGGATTTTCCGATGAAACCAGGGTCAACATGTGGGGATCTGACGGCGAATCTTTCTACTGGACTGACAGGCCCACTGAGTTGATGCCTCATCAAACTGAGGCTCAAGTTCAGGGAGATGGTGGTGGCGTTGTTTTCTGGGGCATGATAACAGCGGAGGAACCCAGCTATGGTTCCACCATCACCGAAGGAACTGTTAACTCAGAAGTTTATGCTGAAATTCTGGACTCATCTTTGCTAGACACTATCGAGTACTATGGGCTGGACAAGAAAACGTTTAGATTCCAGCAAGATAACGCAAGACCACATACTTCTGGTCCCATTAAAAAATGGTTCACGCATCACGGATTCTCTGTTCAAAATGTTCTTGATTGGCCTCCCCCCAAAGCCCTGACCTAAACCCCATTGAACATGTCTGGCATCAACTAAAACGTCGTTTGAACAAGTACCCTACTATGGCCACCAGCATTTCTGAGTTAGAAGACAGAATTGAACAGGAATGTTATAAATTCACAAAAGAAGACTGTCTTAAATACATAGGCAGCATGCCACGCCGAATCAAAGCGGTTATCAAGAGTAAAGGTGGTCCAACTAAATATTGAGCTTTTTTATAAGATTTAATAAATTCGACTTTTCACTTTTCATGAGGCTACCTTTTTTTTTCTAATTACGTGAATAAAGTGCATAATATATCATCTGATAGCCAACTACTTAGGCTATTTATGAAACTAAGCAAACCCCAGTACAGTAGTCGCTCTGTATAAGGCTACTTTTTTGGCGAGGTTTTTTTAGCCTTATTGCCCGCATAGCCTTAACTGACGCGCGTGACTTCTGTCAAAAAAAGTCGTGCGCGTAGGATCTATTACTATAATAGTTGATCGAATAAATCAATTTGACACCTCCCCAGTAACATTCATTTATCTGTTTATTTTACTTCTATTGAACGCAATATCCTATCATGTGCCTTAATCAAAGATCAAGAGATCGCCTCACAATCGAGCAAAAGTATCGCATTATTATGCACAACATGCACTTTCCTAATCTGACGCAAATGCAACTCGGTCAATGGGCTCAAAAGGAATTCAACCTTCATCACTCAGTCAAGCAAAAAACTGTATCGAACGTCTTGAATTCACAGGACAAGGTGATCAAAGCTTACGAAGGAGGAAATTTGAAGGGAAAAAGCAGCAGAGCCTTGACGATGCCACAATTGGACAATGACATTTTGGAGTACATTCAAGCCATGAATGCAAAATCTCTTCCTGTCAATCGTGGAACTATTGCAGCTTTTGCAAAAGTAGTCGCACACAGAAAGTACCGCATGCATGAATTGCCAAAGAATAAGCAAATCCATTTCTCAGATGGATGGCTAACCGATGTTTTCAAGAGAATTGGTGTCAAGTCAAGACATTTATATGGTGAAAAAAGCTCAGTGGACTTAACATCATCTAAGATTGTCGAAGAACTCAGAAAGATTGAAGAATTGTTGGAGCCATATGATCCCAAAGATATTCTCAACTTTGATGAAACTGGCTTATACTACGAGCAACAACCAACTCGCACCATTTGTCAGGAACCTTTAGGTGGATCAAAGAAAAGCAAGAACAGATTCACAGTTGGACTAATCACCAACTATGATGGATCCTATAAAGGGCACCCCATTGTAATTGGGAAACGAAAGACACCAAAGGCAGCAAACAAAAAACCTGCTTTGTACAGAAGAACCACCAACATCGGGCAATCCCATTATGTGGAGTACCATTCATCTCCCAATGCATGGATGAACACCGACATCTTTAGGAAGTACGTCAAACGTTTGAATGCGTCTTTCGTTTACGCCGGAAGAAAAGTTGCTCTCTTGGTTGACAATGCTTTAGTGCATAAATTGAAAGAAGAATTCAGCAACATTAAGTTGATTTTCCTTCCAGCAAACACAACAAGCAAGTTGCAGCCTTTGGATGCCGGTAAATCAACAAATTTCATTGATATCCGTACTCATCTCTAATCACACACTCGATAGGAATCATTGCGAACTTCAAGGCTCAGTTTCGTTGGCACCAATACTACAGGGCAGTGAACAAGTATCTTGCCGGGGTAAACCTTGATCTTACCGAGGAATACAGAATGGATGAGGTGGATGCTCTGTATTTTCTTGCTGATTCTTGGATCAAAGTTAAGCCTCAAACAATCCAAAATTGCTGGGATCATACGAAGATCCTTGATTTTAAGTTTGCTCAGAGACAGAGAGTCGACTCGGAGGATGTACTCCCATCTTTCGAGCTACCTTTAGACGATGATCTAGTCAGCCAGTTGAACAAAATCATCCCTGAACTTCCTGGAAACAGAAGTAATGATGGGGTTCAATTGGTAACTGAAGTAAACGACTTGGATCTAAATGCAGATGAGTCTGATGCAATCGTTTTTAATCCCGTGATTGTTGAATTTGAGGATGGCGATGATGTTACCCAGGGGTCACAAGAGCTTGAGGTAGAGGAAGAACCAGTAGAGATTTACGATGTTGATACGAAGGAGATAAGGGAGAAGTTGAAGCATGCGTATGAAACTATCTTGTACCATACCATCCCAATGGATGAAAAAGAAAAGTCTATGCTGAAAACTATCCGTAGGAATCTGAACGATATCAGATCGGAGGAAGTAGCAGAGAAAAATCAAACAGATTTACGTGATTATTTTGTTTAAATGTACTACTTTTCAATAAAAGCTTTCTATTTTTTAATATCTGATTTGCCCTAAATTCAATCGCAGCAACCACCACTATGAAATAAGGCTAAAATTTTTAGAATCTGTAGCCTTATATAAAATTAGGCTATTAAGGCTAAATAGCTGGTAAAAAAAAAATCTGAAAGATTTCAGCCTTATTCCCCGCATAGCCTTATATAGGACGGCCTTATATAGAGCGACTACTGTAGCTTTGATATTTGCAGAGAAAACTGGCTATAAGTGCAATTTGGCAAAACACTGGAACGTTTTTTTCGCGCACTGTACAATAGAAATCTACTGTATTTTATTTCTGCATAAAATGAACTGAAGATCCTGGAATTGAGTAAAAAAAAGAATAGTATTTATACATTTGCAACTAGCTTGTAGGATTAGTGGTGATAGAGAGCAATAGGTTCTGCTATTGCGATATCTGGCAAATGTTGTTGATACTTGATTTAAAGTGGTAATCAATGCAAGAGCACTAGCCATAAGGGTCGATTTGAGTAACCTTGATGGGCTTGGGTGAGCTATCGTCATAGCATGGTTTAATGTAACCTTGATGGTTTAAAGTGTGATGTTTGTTATTGAAGCATGGAATCCTTTATCTGGAATATTGTGCAACTATGGCAGCAGGGCATAGTTGTCATATTTGAATATGCTTGTTATTGATTTGTTTTATTTGGATAAAGATAACATCTCTTATTACGATCATCATGGGTGTGATTGAATACACTGTGATCAGGAGTGATTCATTCACACGATGTGCGATATAAGCGTGTACCTTTATTTTAGTATGTTCAAAAGGTTGTTAATGTACATTTGAGCGCTTTTAATAGTAGATCCAAATAGCATGAATTTGAATGAGAGCTATTTGATGAATTTTGGTTTTCAATCAAGTTTGTTGTGCCAGAAGGGCTACAAATGTCTATAAAGATTAAGGTATTCTTGATGGGTGGATATGTTTGTGTTGTGCAACAACATGGACAAGCTATAATAATTGAAGTGCATCTCAGCTATCTAATTGCTGAGGTTCACCAGATGTGTTAAGCGTTGTACAAGATAAATTGCTGCTTTGGCATTCAGAACTTAGTATAAATAATAGAATAACTCTTGTCTTCATCAATAAATCTTTAGTTTTTGTGTCTGATCTTATTCAAATAAGTCTTTTTTTGTCTTTATAATATCGAACATTTTTTATAAGCTACAAATAATAATCCCTTTATTCTTTGTGCTTAACAAAGTTGCGTTTGGGTGGCTATTTCATTAGAGAGAGAACTGCAGTATACTTACTTCTTTGACAGCACAACATACTACTACGCCTTATTTTAAGGTTAAATTCTGTCCAAAATTAGCCATTTTGAAGCGCGAATAGCTCATACTACAAAGCGTTGTGGACGCTTGGAATAAGGCCAAACGTCTCTTCTTAGCTACGCTCTACTTACTGATGCTTTATCTCAATTTTTTTGGACCATTGCAAATTCATGAAAATCCTTGTTTTTACATGAGTATTAGCAAGGGAAAATCACTGAAAATCAAACAATCGCGTTTTTCACCCGAAAAATGAAGACTTTTCATATGACATATATTAGATCAAATTAATCGCAATGATAAAATGCAACATCAGAAACTGTTTTTCTGGAGCTTTTATATGCTAGATTATGACATATTTGTAGAAAACCTGTTTTCATATTTTTACAAATTGCTCATTATTTTCGGTGTGAACGCTGAATGTAACCAGCATCATTTGATGCGCCTTAATCGACTCTTTATAAATGCATTAGACAGTAAAGTATAACAACGACAATTTTCATAGTCAAATTTAGCAAAAACGTTTAAAGAATGTGAGATCAAGTCAAAGTTGAACACGAAAATACCCACTGCACAATTTCAAATTAAAATGCAGCAGTTACGACTGCCACGGCAGAAGACTAACACTAAATCTACTGGCCGTGACGTCGGTTAGGGTGTCCTCTCATCTTTTCATACCTCCGTTTTTATCCTTTTTGCAAAACGCGTTTAGTACCAAACCATACTGTTTTTGGAACCCTTTTGATTGAAAATAACACTCTAGCTTCTGATAACACGGCCTTGCACAGTCAAAAGTACTTGATACTGCTTTTTTGAAGTGGAATACGGTAAGTACCATTCGATAACGAGCACTAGAAGAGATAAAACCAGCACTAATCGAATTTTTTTAATAGGTTTCGATATTTTTTTTGCCTGTTTGAGGTTGGTGCTGCTGTCATTATTTTTCTGTTATCTCTACTGTCTGCTTCCTTGGTTTATCATGTCTGGTGGTTGCTTCTTTGATCTCTATCTCTGGTGGCTGCCTCTTTAATCTTTGTCTGGTCTCTGGTGTCTCTTGTCCTTCGGTTCTTCTATTATGGTGTTGCTGCTAGTGTTGTTGCTGATGTTACTGATGGTATTGCTGCTAGTGTTTCTGATAGTGTTACTGCTGCTGCTCTTCCGGTCGTTTTTGGTCTTCTATCTTCGGTGTATGCTTGTTCTCTGGTCTATCTCTGGTGGTTGTCTACTCTCTGCTCTATCCGTGGCTGTGGTAAGTGGTAAGTAATTTTTTTTCTTATGGTCGCAATGATATAAAGCTTCTCTGGAGGTTTGTATTATTGCTTTCTTCCTCATGATAATGCATTCATGATGTTTGTTTTGTTGTGCTTTCTTTTTCTTTCGTTGGCTGTGATATGATCAGCTCAACGGATGCTTGCAATGTTGTTGCTTCGTATTATGTATGAACGACAAGCATGATGTGCTGCTATATAATATCTGTATTGCCGTTGTAATACTACTTTGTTATATGGTCGTGGGTTGTTGTTTGTGTTGACTTCGTGGCTTCACATGAAACAACATTAGTTATTATGTTGTATTGCACACTTGTAATACTGCTGTTGCTCCTGCAATTGTGCGTGTTTGTGTTGCTTTACATCCGACTATTACCACCATGCACGTTGCTCATGTATGCATTTTTGTTGCAACAACAACGAGCTGTTCTGAACATCTTTGATGTTGTATCTGTTGTTATGCTTTTCTTTTGACTCACTTTTTTGTGTGTGTCCCTTTTTTTGCCTACATATTACTATACTCATATAGTATCATGTACTTTTCTTCTTTCTTTTATTATTATTATGTTTCTTTAGAAGCATACTTTTTTTACGTTGTGGTGGATGTGCCTATCGCTGAAGCTCAACAAAACTTTATCCGAGGCTAGGAGGTAGATAGGCCGCCTCCACTTGGTTATCACTACTTACTTTAGTGATGATTGAGGGTCTCAACGCCAGAATCTAAAGCTAGGTGGTGTAAGTAAGGCATGCTCTAGTACCTGAGGGAAATTTGATGATAGTAACGGCTATATCGCTATATATATCGGAGCTTAAAATTTTGCCTCACATCAAAACAGAGGGAAACCCTCGCAAAATTTTTTTTAGGTCAGCGGAGTTTTCAAGCGATTTGATTGGCTCTGGAGTTGAAAGAGAAAAGGTCTACAACTAGTTGACTTTCTGTTGATATGCCATATAATATGATATTGTCTTTTGTAATAATAAAAGTGTAATTAAATGGATACAATCTAATTCCGTCTTTGTTCAAAAGTGATATAAGGCACCATCGTTGAATTTATCATCCATTATTAGACAATTTTATGTGAAGGATGTCGTTTAATTTTATTGTTTTTTGGGGAGATTTATAATATATGCAGTACTTTAGCACAATGTCAGCATGGCGTTAACAAGCGTAGAACGACTCATTCGCCCTTGATGTATAATATGGAAATGTTACAGACACGTTGCGCTAAATATACAAATGAGGTGAAATACTACAACCAATTAAGGGAACAGTAAGAAATTTCTTCAAAAAAGGGGTTTCTATTAAGACTTATTATGCACTGTAACCGTAGCTAAATCCCATAACAAATGAAAAGGAACACGCCGAATTATAAAATTCAGTTGCCATTGGCTAAAAGAGAACTTAATTGCCTAAATCAATGGTTATGCTTCTTTTTTTTTTTAGGGATGTTTCGAAAAACATGCTGGTTTTCAGTGTAAAAGAACGAGCCTTTTTCTTCATTATTTTGATATATTTCTGTACGCACCAGAATGCCATTTGTTTGCTTGACTTATAGCATCAGACACTAAAACACAGAAAATGACAGAAGCCTACAAGGTGCTTTTCCTACTCTTTCCATCCAGACACCATTTTACACACACCAATAACGTTGCATTTATTCTATTAAATGAGTAGCTCTATTATGCAATGTCTGATCTTAGACCATCCAGCTTTTCTCTGTCTATATACTCGCCCAAATAGGGTCTATCAATGGATGCAAGAATGCGTTTTCGAATTGAATCAGTTACGGTCACTGTCTTGACAAAGTGTTTCAAGAATGCCAACACCACTCCAGCAGTGATAATGCCAGAATAACCATTTGTCTCTGCTGCCAAGGATTTACTTTCAAGTCGTGGAAGTAGCGCATCTAAGTAAATCTCTGGCGATGGCAGTCGCTGAAGTATCAAATTCAGTGTCTCGTATATTTTGTCTTCAGTTGTGGATTCAGTGTGATTGGCATAGGCAATGAACAAATAGTGCACGAGTTTCTTGATTGATTTGACCAAGTCATCTGAAGAGGCATACTCCAAAAACAGCTTAAGTGAATCGAGCCCGATCTCTTGTTTAACCGTGATGAAATCAGTGATTCCTTGCAACATGTACGAAACACTATGGTCATAGCACATGTGCACCAAATGCTTCAAACCTATGGTTGCCAAAGTATGATCAGTATATGAGCAGTTCATTAGAGAATGCCATCTTTACCAGTGGCAATAACTTGCTTGTCGTCGGCTGGTATCTCTTTGATAATATCAGCATCCAGTAAATCTTGTGTACAACTTCTCCCCACATCAGATAAGCTTGCTTTGCATGTAGATCGTACGCTTGGAAGATCGTCCAATGTGCCTGACAGTATAATAGGTAAAATACGCTCTCCATACTGATATCTGTCCCGAGGATTCCAGCTACACAGTAAACTGCCCAGCACAATAAACAAGTTGTCTCTTACAAGGGCTGAATTGTCGTAGATCAATGAGGGAATTACGGGCTGTCTATCTAATTGCTCGTTGTATTCAAATAACAAATGCAATCCCTTGGGTGATGCAGTGAGCACAGCTTCCATAGCCTGTAAAGCATATTCAGCACATCGTCCACTAGCATGTTTGCAGCCCTACTATTACCTTAATTCCTTTGACTCTCACTGCTGCATGTTTGTGCAATAACATGGGCAAAATCAGTTTCACCATCTTTTCGCAAGCATAGTCCACAGATTTGGGTTGATCTTTGGCATACAAAACAATCAAAATTGCACATTGCTTTTGTATCTCGGAATAAGGGTCATTGCCAGCAACCTCCATAATGTCCATGAACAATTCACCTGTCTTGACGGGTATCTTTCCAGACGCTAATTTACTGAGTAATGTCGCACACAGTAGCATCCATGCATCTCGCACTTCTTCGGTTGCTTCTACTTTTAAGCGTTCCAATACATGCTGAAGCAGGCTGTCTACTATTGAGTTTGGAATCTTCCCTCTTTCGCACCTGTCCAGAAGGCTGATTTCTCTGTGAGTGAGTAGAATGGACAAGTAGCATTTGCCCCCATTACCTTTTTAAAATATCTACTGTTTGCTCTCGCACACTCTCAATTGCGCTGTTGCTGCACATGAATATGGATTCCCTTAGGCTCTTCAGTAGTGCGATGGCTGCTGTGGATGCGTCGTCTATGTTCTTGACATGCAAAGTTTCTCTCTTGACGGCTTCCATGGCTCTTCGCTTGGCAGGGCGTTCTCGAGTACTGGTGTCTTCAAAGATGGACAAATGCGATGCTATGGTCTTTAAGTGCTACCAATAAGTAACATGTAGTATCACATTATAGCTCTTGGCTTACTTGGGCTATTTCGTCTATTGATTGCATAATGTGATGTTTTAGTTGTATTCACGAAAGAAAAAGTTTTGTATTCTTTTTGCCTTTAAATGTTTGATCGGTAGCGTATTTCGGAGAGTAAATACATTGAGCATTGACAGCATCATCGTTTTCTCATTCCATGCCATACTATTTCAATGGATCAAGCCAAAGCTAACGATCAGAATCCCTTGAACAATGTAATACCAAGCACCAGTGCAGCAAAACTGTTTTAGCGGCTTAACACAGATACCATCTGTTGATAGCAAAACTATACATGACGACAAACGTGCATCATATGCTGATCGAATATTACAATATCATATATTATTTATTTCGTTTTGGATAACTGATTTTGTCGATCTTTTTCCATCAAAACGCTAGTTGGATCTGATAAATGATTGTTTTCATGCTCCTTCCCTACATCCAATGCCGCTGATTCTGCTTTATTCGCACCTTGTCTAGCTCTTTCGTACAAGAATCTTCGTAATATGCGTGCATTTTTGCTGTGAGCTCTGTACAACATATCCAAGAGGATGCCTAGAATGGGTATCAAGCCAAGCTTTTGGGCTTATTCAGTACGCATGCGATGGTTCTATTAGTAAGAAACTTACCAGAAAATCAATGCTGACATGATACAACATGCGTCGCTTGATTGATCTGGGCAAATCACATTGACACGCTAATCGATACAAAGACAGCGCAAAATACAAGGATATCACTTTACCAAAGATGGGGATGAATTCTATTGCATGGCGATGAACCTCTCGACTGATGCCATCACGAAACAAAGCAGATCACCTACCCAGCAACACATCGTAACCAATCCAACAGCAGCACACCTTGATCATCTCATCAAACTTTTTCATCTTGTGTGTATACTTTTCTAATACTCTAGCATCTCTCTCAGGCAGTTGTATCTCAGGTTCTTGGACCTTCTTTTTCCATAAATAGCTGCTCATGATTCTGTATTAGTAGATTTATATAAAGTAGAGTGGAAGGAACAGAAAAAGAAGAATAGAACAAATTGTCGATACCTTTTTTTTTTATAGCCTGTTACCAAATAATGCTGAATTACCTGATTTAGATTTATGTACTCCATACATTTGGGCTGACGTAATGTACGTTGCCATCATGTAATGTGTTTAGTGGCACTAGTTCAAATAGCCTCGTTGGTCATGTTGCATAATAAGCCTAAGACTTATAGCAGAGATTTTGTACATGTATCAGCGCCATTTCCTATTATGAAGCTGTTTGACATTGGCCTGAACGACTTGCATGTACTCTTAACTGAATCGTATGACAGACATCTGATTGTTGCAATGTCGATTATGGCCATGCTGTCACTTAAAAACAGTTTGACCACAATGATTGGAAGCAAAGTGTAGCACTTTTACCATATTTGTTTGCCATCTAGTAGACGTTGCTCTCCTTTACTTCTTCCTTTCATGGAACCACGTACGATGTAGAAAAAAAAGGGGCATAAACACATCTGTAAAAGGCCGTTCATATGCTGGACACAGGAGAATCACAAGCCTTATACAGTCCGAGCCGTTTGATTTGATATCTTGTTCGCCCTTGATCGATACAAAATGGTGAGCGCAAGTGTGTAAATTGATTGATCTCACTAACTGATATACATTGCATGCACCAGAATAGAACCGACATGAACAATGTGCAAAAAGAACCAGCATCTGGCATTTTTTTTTTATTTTTTTTTACTATTCATGTATCAAAAAGGAATCTCGAATAATATATCCAAATCTAGTTGGTGCTTGTTTCTTTAAAAGACATGATTGCTTCTAACAAAAATTTCGACAACTGTGAATATAAATGTATATATTCAAATCGAGTAGTGAATATCCTCCCTTTTTCTTATTCTTCTTTTTCTTATTTTCCTCTTCTTTTTTTTTTCTTGCTTTTCTTGCTTTCCTTGCAAACATGTCTGCCAGCCACAAGCAACAGCAGCAGCACACATTTCAGGCCATTATTGTTCATGCTGAGAACCAAGATTGCCTAAGGGATATTTTAGTGTCACCAACCATCACATTAAATCAGCTCAACAAACACCTGCTCAATGCATTTGACATTCATGAGCACCATGTAGATTACTATCAATTCTTTCAAAACGATGATAAACTAGAAATCGAAACTTGTTTTGGCCTGATTGGAGATCGACAGCAAGAATTGGACGGATTTCTAACACCCATTGCTCCTGGAGTTTATATTGGTAAATCATAAGGGAATGGATCGACGAGACGCTTTTATTTACCTAAAAATATAACAAATAGAACATTCACATCCGCATGAACCGCTTCCTTCATTCTCGCTCTACAAACACAACGCTCAGCAAGATGCAAACATGTCATTTCGTCTGCTCAGAGACGAAAGACATGTCAGACTCAACGCTTGCTGCTTTTCTAGTAACATATTTTACGAGTTTCACTACATGCAATTGCAATATGGGATGCAGCTCGAATTAAAGACCGTGAATTTACCTCTTCAATTTCTAGATGCAATCACATCTGCACCCAAAATTATACGCAAAAAGGGGGATTTGTTTACAACGCAATCAAGAATGATGAGAAGGATCATGATGGCAACAGCAGCTGCAACCACAAGGACACAATACCATAAATCAGCTCTAAATGGGGTCGTTAACGGAGATTTCCATAAAAGATTTGATGAAATCGATGAGCAGAGTATCAGAGAGGCGTGCAGAAGCGAGATTGAGAGGTTGAAAGAGGAGCGCAGGTTATTCCTACTGGATCAGAAACGAACAACATGTAACTGGGTTGAGCCCAGTGGTGATCATTGTGCCTATTGTACATTGCTATGATGTTTGGATAGATCTGCTGCAGCACGATACACACTCTATAGAAATTTTTGCATATTGTTACTTCATTACATTTATTGTGTACGTTGATCAATATGAACTATCAGTAGAAATCATAACCTAATAAATCTATGGCCATTAGACACTCCCAAAGCGGTAATCAGCATAATAAGTCTTGTTGATATTTCGATAGTTTGCCAAGCTGACTGGCTATATCAGATTTAATAACGTACAACCAAGGAAAAAAAAATAGTTGGACTGACCGAGAGTTCTTTTCAAGTTGTCATTCTCTTCTTGTTAGCTTCAGAAATATCGACTGCAATGAGAAAGGTATTTCGCCAGCTAAAAAAAAAACAGTTTAAACCCAGTTTGACATTCTGTCCCGGTTTGTTGATTTCTGATCACTTTTCGACTTCTTTAATCTATTCTAAAATATTCGACTATGGGAATCGTAACGATCAACCCCTACTTCCTAACGCATTTCAGGAGTACGTTTCAAGGCGCATTCAATGGTGCTAATTATACATGATGTTTTGAAAGAAAATATGGAGCAAAGTTTGAAAATATGAAATGAGGTTTTCTGTCAAAACGTCGAAATTTCACATATGAAGGTTTTACAAACAAGGTTTCAGGGGTTGCTTTGGATCCATAGGAACATTTGGATATAATACATAACATAGTAAAAGTCTTCGTTTTCAAGGCGAAAAAACGCAAACGTTTGATTTTTCATGAAAACCATGAGGGATACCTCATGGTTTGGGGTCGATTTTCGACGATTCCAAAAAAGTTGAGCAAAAGTGCCAGAAAGTTACTGCTGGATCAGACTAGTAATTTGGTTGTATTTTGGCAGTCTGAAACAGATATTCACATGAAAAATTTACTCAAATGCGTCCAAATTTTGCTGTGATTTACATATAATTTATTAGTAGGAAGCAATGTTAGTATGCTACTTGCCCGTACGTGAATCGTTTCCCTTAATACAAAAGTAAAGCATCAAAGAACAGTCAAATTCAGAGCTACAAAGCGTTTGTGGTAGGTTTCCGCAAAAATGTAGAAGGCTAAGAAGTGTAAATTTGCAAGACATTTGATGCAGCGTATAGTATTTTAGGAAGACGGACTAAGGCGGATGGTTCTCGCCGAAGCAAAAGCGAATGGGCAACTCTACTCGAATCATAGAATCACCAGTAACGCCGTATTGATCAGCATAAATTGACAAATGGAGGTCAGAAAATGTCGAGTCTGGGCTTTGTTAGCTCAATGACAAAAGCTTGGTCAACTGCAAGAGCATTGTTTATTGTTGCATTGTATTTTGATTGTAAGACAAGCTTGCAAAATACATGAGGTGGTTCGATCAATCAACATAGGAGAGCATGGTGCAATATACCATGCCAGTAATGCACAATTCATAAGCACTCTTCTATTGAATATCGTCCATTTATCATTAACACAACATCATCGACTTGGAATTTGTACCAATAAGAGCGATGAAAGACAAATGTTCCGTCCTGTTTATCAAATTATTTGACTTTGGTGCAACACTTTCCAATTTCAGACGTTTCTTCTCTTGAGTAAATTTTTTCTGTTCAAATGTCTGATAGCAGTAGTAGTAGTAGTAGTAGTAGTAGTAGTAGTAGTAGTAGTAGTAAGAAGAGGAGAGTGGAATACAAATGCCATTACTGCGACAAATCCTACAGAAAACCAAGCAAGGTTGCAGAGCATGAGCGTTCTCATACAGGCGAGGTAAGATCATGATAAACCCCCTAGACATGAAAAGACTCAACGATTAAAGCAAACGCTAGCGACCTTTTGTATGCACTTTTGCTGGCTGCGATAAAGCGTATTTTCGATCTAGTCATTTAGCAGTGCATTCGAAATCACATTCAAATATCAAGGATTTCCATTGTTCGTTTGAAAACTGTACAGCTTCGTTTGCCACAAAGCAGCATTTACAACGTCATGAAAAGGGACATGTCTCTCCCAATGTCAAGGTAAGATCCAGGTCATCCGCTTCCAGCTTGTGTATACTCATTTTCAGCTAGTGCGATTATCCAGGATGCACAGCTGAATTTCCAAAACGTTTTCAATTAAGATGGCATAGAGCATCTCATGAAAAAGGCACACATGTGTGCAGTGAATGCTCAGCAGCATTTGATTCATTGCCAGCATTGGAAAAGCACATCAGCAGAGTTCACGAAAGTAAGTCGAACCAGGAGTCAGCAATTGAAGCGGGCTGAACTGATGCATTCATGATGTAGATCCCATCTTGTACGATTGCAGTACCTGCCAACAGTCATTCAAAAAGTGGTCTGATTTACGAAAGCATGTTCAAAGCGACCATCCATTCATCTGCTCGGTGTGCGACAAAGTATATACCAAATCATCCAATTTGCGAGTCCATATCAAAGAGAAACACACAAACGAAACAGCCATTACATGCGAATGGCCAGGTTGTGCATCCGTGTTGCAGAATGTAAGTTGTGGAAGGGAAAGGTTGGTATCATGACATTGGCAACTCACTGTCATATATAGAAACGAAGCTATAAGACGCATGTAGCATTGGTACATGAACAAGATACTCGCTTTAAATGCGACGTCTGCAACAAAGGGTTTCCATATAAATCCATGCTGGAAAGACACAAAGGATCCCACACACCGGTAAGTTTTAAATGATGCCATGTCATCTTCAAGATCAACATCTCATCATCATCTAATAGAAATCACGATCTGTATCCGCATCACCACGACCCAAGAAATCAATCGCTGAACAGCTTACGGGCTATAATCACTACGCCAATAGTGCCAAAAAACTGGAATGTCCAATTGCAGAATGTCAATTCAAGTTTACAAATACGTATTTATTGAAACGACATTTGGAGGGCAGTAAACACAAGGATGATATCAGGTCGTTTGAGCTGGCTAAAACTGAGCCAACAATCAATGCTGCTTGATGGGGTTCTTATTGTTGCATTACTTCTGCTGGATTTTGGACTACAATTAACAAGTATTCATGATCTAGAAAGCCATAGAGTATTAGTCTTGCTTAAAGTCAAGCTTAATCTAGTGCACTTTACCAGGAGCAATCATAATTTCATGTTTCTTGGTTCGCACTCTCATAAAAGTTAGTTCATTCTGTATACCCTGTTAATAAAATGTAGTATAGATCTTTGCTCGGCATCTCTACCTGATCGTCCAATGTGGCTACAGTAGTGCGTGTTTGCTGAACAAGGGACGATATTAACTGTCCATACTGCTTTGTCATATCGTGGTCCATGGTAGATCGAATAGCCTGACCTTCGTTATTCAGAATGACCACAGCTTTGACTCCCTTCTTGCTGGAAATGCGTTTTAATGTTTCATCCACGTCGATAGTCTATGTCAAGAAATGATAAATGAATGGATCGCCCACTAGCAGGTCATTTTTTTTTTTTTTTTTTACCATAAAAATAAGAGTTGAGTGGGTATATACAGATATAAGGAAAAAGAAAAAAGAACAGTGATATACAACACCAACAACAGGCACCATCTCAATATATTCGGGGTTTGTCCATCATGAAGGAAAGGGACAGGTGCTACGAAAAACGAGCAGTGCCTTTTCCACTTACTTCATTATGGGCATTCATAAGCTTTGGAACGTTTTAAGTGCAGGAGAGAAGAAGCTCACTCTAGAAGAACTATCGCACGAAACTCATCAGAAGCAAGGCTCTGGTCTAAGAGTAGCAATTGATGTTGCGTTATGGGTATTTCAGTCAAGATCAAGTGTCGTGGGCGAGTAACGTATATTTTACACATACAATTCACCTTTCTGTTCATATTGATTGATGTATTTGGCGCATCGTCTCTAGTCAAAGCGAAATCAGATCTCTCTTCTTTCGATTCAACAAACTGTACGAGCTTGGCATTCGACCTGTATTCGTGTTTGATGGACCCTCTAGACCAGATTATAAGCGCAACAGGTTTATCAACACCAGGCCGCTCGAAACCACATTTCGCGCCAATCTCATCGCCATGATCAAGTTTTTTCATTTCTCAATATGGAATGCTTATGGAGAAGCAGAAGCAGAGTGTGCTCTTTTACAGCGCTTAGACTTTGTGGATGCTGTCTATACGGGCGATTCTGATGTGTTTTTGTTTGGTGCTCGTCGTGTGATCCGTCAGTGGCCAACCAGGCGTTACGAAGCAGTGCCAGTCTACGACATTACTTGGATTTGCGATAGTACTTCTTTGGACAGGTCTGATTTGATATTGATAGCACTGCTACTTGGATCTGACTATGACACCAAAGGCACCAAAGGGATTGGTATCAACATGGCTGCACAATTGGCGAAATGCCATTTTCACAGAGGGTTGTTTGATGATATACAAATTGCTGGTAGAACACCTTTGGATGATGAACGTGTACAGCATCTTTTCGACGACTTGACCTATGAATTACAGCATAACAGCACCAAGAATATGCTAAGGAAACACACTGGAGTAACATTGGACCCAAAGTTTCCCGATTTCTCAATTGTAATTGACTTTATTCACCCACTGACCAACATTGAAAAGAACGATCCATCCATATTGAAAGCAGCCAAAGATCTCAAAGCAAACTTGGACGTCTTCCATGAGCCAGATTGGCAGAATCTTGCCAACTTTGCTCAACACACCTTCAAGTGGCCTGCAGAGTATCTGCTAAAGAGATTCACATCATTGCTGTTTCCTGCTTTCATGGCAAATCGTATGCGTCGACGAACAAGCCGCTCTCCTGTCATTTTGCAATCAAGCTCACAGTCTTCCAATTCCTCCTCCCAGCAGCAAAGAGCCATAGATGATTACTTTCGATCTAGCTCCCGTTGTCGAAATGTGGAAAAGCCGAGTGAAGTTGTACGTTTGACAGCTGTTAAGGTGATACCCGAAGGAAATTTGAAGCAATACCGAGTAGAGTGGGATAAGAGCTGCTGGGAGCATTTCATAACGCTATTGAAACCTCGACTGGACTCTGAAGCATACAACACACCTGATTATACATTGGTACTATCACAGCACACGGAGGTTCATTCAGAGGACGAACAGCTGGAAGAGGACGAAGTGGGCAGCAGTAGTAGTCAAAGCAAGTCCTCCAAAAAGGAGCCGTTTGATCTTGTCAAGAGACAATGGGTAGACGCCGATGATGTGCACCACAAGTATTCCTCCCTAGCATTGGAATTTCAAGGAAAGAAGCGAAAACCAGCAGCCAAGGGTGAAGGGCTACCACAGCTGACTTCATTCCTTGTGCTTCCTCCCAAGAGAATTCGATCCAACACCTCGCATTGACATGTTTATCATTCATACACTTTTCTGTCTCTACATTCTACTATTATACCTTGCATCTATTCCTTGCTTTCAATAAACTGACTGATTGCATTTTGCTCTTACTGCATCTTCCTTGACCCAAGACCTCTTTTCCTACTTTGATGGCTCAACGACAACAGCAACAGCACCTTTCAAAATGCGGGACATCAAATCAGAACAGTAGTAAGTTTAACATTTCATCAAATTAAAGAAAAAAAAAAATTTCTCTTTCATCTCACATCTTGCACAAAAGACGATCATTATGGATTTCGTATCGATCCCATTCCAGGCTCTTTTGATCGATAATGCCGAGAATGATCAGCTTGTTCACTTTTTGCAGCAACTGGATCAGCAGTACACTCATGCGACTGACGAAAAGGCTCGTTTTGGCACTCTGCAGATTCTGCTGCCCATCTTCAAGGCTCATATGATGCGATTGAACAACGCAGGCAAGGAGAAAGCTTGTATTCAGCAGTATCTACAGCCTTGGATGCAAGCCAGCTTTTCACAGGATTCGATGGTGGCTACAGAGAGTGTGGGGCTGTTGGAAAAGACAGTGTCCTTCTTGATGAGTCGCTCTATGATCTTGTACGATACGCAAGAGTGCTTTGGTCAAACCACATTAGTTACCATGCTGTCTCAGTTAATAGCAGCCATGGAAGCAGAGCCAGATTTCGTCGATCTCAAGCCATTGGCATTCATCGAGACAAGCTTGACTACCGAGGGGCGTGCATTATGGGATCGTGTCATCATGCAACAAACTAACACCAGTGCATCAAATCAACCATTGGACCTCGAATGTTGTTTGGAGACGCTCAACTTGTTTGTCCGAGATGTGAATGAAAATGAAGAGATTTTGGCCTTGTTAAGGGAACATGGTTCACACTCAAATTTGGAGCAGTGGATGGATCTGGTCTTTTCAGTCGCTGTGGGCATGATTCCTTGCACAGATCCCACTATACGCAACAAATTGGCTCATGATCTGTTACCCAATTTGTTCCGTTGGCAGCAGAACAGTGCTCAGCAAGTGGATCCGAAAATGCAAGTGAACTGGTGCGAGGTAGGCCTATAGCCCCTAGTAAGGCAAAAATGACAGATTGACTGATCTTAGTTGCTCTAGCTACTGTGGAAGCGTACGCTTGCCATTTTCGGCCTTCCAGCCACCAATTTACTGCGTCTAGAGATTTATGGACTGATTGCCAGATTTTTCGACTTTTATTTTGGATTGAACGATGCGACAAGAGAACCAGTTGTACACAAGGATCTTCGATTTGATGTGGATTTCTTTCATATTTTGCAGAGCGGTCTTCGCAGTAACGACTCGTTGGCCAGAAAATACTCGACTTACATCCTGAAGCGCATCATTGATTTCAGCGACAAGCACCCTTCCGCCATTCCAGCGACTGCAACATGGACACCTTATTTCAAATGGGATTCAGCACAATCACAAGCCTATGCCGAGCATTGGGATGACTGGTTCTTGCTCTACGACATTATGCATGAAAGTGTCATTCATCTTGTGGATCCCGTGCTACCCAGATTTGAGACGTTGGTCAAGGCGAATTTCTTGGATGCGTCATGGTGGGTGCTATTGCTGCATCGAGGCTTCCAGAACGACATTGCTTCGGTGAAAAAGTGTTTGCTCGAGTTTATCTTTTCCAGACAAGATCCAGATGTGTTAAATCAGTTGGGCGTGCAGCAAGCCTTCATGTTTGGTGCTCTCTTCAAGACAGTCGATAATACAGGTCTCTTCCAAGTACCTACGCAGGGTACCATGGTGAGTCCCTTTGGCGAGCATTTCAGATTCTTCATGTTGCATCTGATTGATGCTATTCAAGACAAGCAAGAAAAGACCCAGTTTCTGAGGCAGTTGATTCATCATATTTCGCATGTCGTGAGCAGTTATGTTCCTATTTTATACACCATGGAGGCACTGGCTGAAGCACAACCTACCAATGCATGGGGACCTGAGGAACTCAAGTCGTTGAGAGTGTTGGTGGATCGTCATAGAAACTTCAAGTAAGCAGAGTCCTCTGCATGTGGTTTTGAGTGATACTGATTTTCTTGTAGCATTCCTGCAACAAAGCAGTTTTTGCGCAAACTGGGCATAGCAGCTGTTGTTCGACTTGGCAATACAGCCACGTTGTCATTCTCGGATATAGCCAAGTAAGAGATGCTAGCATGAACACTGACCTCAAGTGGTTAATCTAGGGATTTTTTTTTTTTTTTTAGAACTATTTCATCTCTGGTCAATGAATATCCCATCAAGACAAACTCGACTGAATTCCAGTTGATTAGACATTGGTTAGAACACAAGATTTCCAAGGATCAGGTATAGCTGGCACTGTATTTTATTAGCATTCAAGTGAAACTAACTTCATAATAGTCCATGGACAGCGTATTGAATGGATTGAAGGATCGCATCAAAACGTACATCTATGACCTCAAGTCGCAAGATATCCCTGAAGCTGTGTTGCGCACTCAAGCCAACGTGTTGGCGCGCACATCTGTTTTTGTTGTATCCACCCAGAACTGTGAATTGGACTCTGACTTGGTGACAAACCTTCTGTCCGAGTTCTCTGCCAACTTGAAGGATCCTGAATGGTAAATGACGTGAAAATGCACACGGCACATGGATAAAACTAACATACCGTAGTGATCAAGTGAAATTTGGTAGACTACTGACATTGCTCAATGCTTTATGGGAAAACTTTGGTTCTAGTTTTGTGAAAGAGATCAATTTTCTTCAGGCTATTGGCCTCAACAAGCAAGATGCTGCAAGACTTTTGAAGAGAATCGATGGCAGATATCTGAACAAGGAAGAGGAAGAGCCTGTTGGTAAGCCATTTCTAACAATTTGACTAAGCATGTATCACTCACTGTCACCTGCTAGACGACGATGTCATGGCTCTGTACATTTCACTTAGTGAGAAGGTCCTTTTAGGTAGCGAGACACTGGAAGAGACAGAACGCATTGACTCTATCAAACAGCACTACAACATCTGTCTTGAGCTGCTGAAATACCGTCCTGCAAGTAAATGATTCAACATGCTACCTTGAACATAGTGCCAGTACTAACCATCCTTGTTATCAGCCCTGAATGTCAATCATGAAATGTCGAAACCAACCTATATCAGTGTCTTGAGAATCGTATACAAAGCAGCTACTCTCTTTGCTATCACCGACTTTGACTGCAATGACACTCTTGTAACATTAGTCTATGGCCTCCCCATGAAACGTACACAGGAGGCATTACGCGAGAGGTATCGTTTGTGCATCATTCTCTTGCAGCGAGCTGATGACTGACATTTTTACAACTAGAACTTGGGGTGATTGTATATCGAGATTGATCAAAAGTAAATGGGAATGCGTAGAGACCATCATCCAATATGCTATCAAGGTGAGAAACGGCATGAGCGACCATAGTGCACATTTACCAACTATTTGAGCATTAGCTAAAAGACAATGGCCATAACGACAAGGAGTTCTTTGACCCCATTGCACTCTATGAAGAAGCTGTGGAACAACTCGAAAACTCATCTGAATTGTGTGGTGAAGCCATCATCCGCAGTTTTGGTCCTCTGTTAGCCTTCCCTTGGGCAAAGACACCAGACACCATTGAACGCTGTGTAGATCACGCTATTGCATTAATGAAGGAGAACGCTTTCCAGTCCAAGACATATCCTCTGATGATCAAAGCTTTCATTGATGTTATTTTCCAGCCTGCGCTACTCTCTGTACCTGAATTGAATCAACAAGATGGCCCTATGAAGAAAGCGCTGAACATGGTGATTGAAACGGGTCAACTCAAACCCTTTATCATGGCACAAACTTCGCACTTGTTGCATCAATACTGGTCCTCAATGACAAACGAGTCCAATCATTCGCTTATTCAATATGTGCCTGAGGTTGCCAAACTGCTTGTATTTGGGCCCTTGAGAGACAGAGACGATCAAAAGATTGAGGCCGCATTAACCACCAAACTAGCAACACCAGCAGAGATTTTAGAAGCTGAAGGGTAGGAACAATGATTGTCTCTTGCTGTCTTCAATTTGACGCTTATCTTTCTCGTCATTAGAACTGCAGAGACCATGTTGAATCAAAACGACTACCTCGTTCGTGTTGACATGAACGATATTCTGTTGAGATTGGACATTAACAATAAGCAGCACAAGGAGTTTGCCAATCTACTATTAGATCAGTTATTACAGTTGATGAATGATGAAATTCTGTTTGAATTTACCTACACATCAACAATAGAGCATAGAATCAAGGTAAGCCAAGCATACACATCATATAACGGCCAAGCACTTATGGTAGCCCTTTACTAGCTGCGTGTGTGCTGCTCACTTTTACTGATTGTCGATTTCGCTGAAGAAGCCAAATTGCAACACTACCTAGATATCATATTTGAATTGATGCGCAAAGAGACGGTGGCTTCTGTCCGCTGTTATGTCGAGTGGGCGCTTGTCCGCATCATGCGTCGCTACCCTCAATTGCTGTCTACTCTCTTTGACAAGGTTGCTGACCCTAACCACAAGCCCAATTTCGTGATTTCCTTGATCACTGTGACATTCTCACTCTGCGACGTCTTGCCAGAAGATGCTATCCAAGGCTACTTTGATGTTGTCTTTGTGCGTTTAATTCCATGGCTCATCACTAACCACTTTACCGTCCGCTTATTCGCTTTCTGTTCGTGGAGACGCAACTACAACAGCTGTATTACCAGAGGACTTGGCCAACAATTAGAAGACAACAAATACATCAAGTCGCTCAGCACCTTTATGGAGACTTATACTGACTGTATCAAGTTCTTTGACAAGATCCAGAATCAATTCTACATGTCTAAATTTGATCCCATCCAAGACTACAATGTGGAGTTCATATTTCGCCAAATGATGACTGAATTTCAGGTCATTGATAATGAAAAGATTGGCTCCAAGGCATTCATTCGTCTCAATGGTCAGGCACCACCTCGTTGTCCATTTGAAAACCCTGCCCGCAAAGAATATTATACGTCTGCTGATCCCTCTGAAATGATAGGCATTGAAGAAGAAATCGAAAATGCACAAGCCGAAGCCACGAGTAGCAGCACAGCAGATGATGTCTATCAAAAGAAGATAATGCCTTGGGAAATGATGTTGGAGACAGACATGGACCTGACCAAGAATCTTCACAAAAAGAACCGTCGCTCCAATGATTTGATTGTCGTTGCTAGCTTGATTGATCGATTACCCAACTTGGCTGGTCTTTGCCGTACCTGTGAAATCTTTAATGCTTCTCAATTGGTGGTGCCCACTCTCAAGATCAAGGAAGATATCGGGTTCACTAGCATCAGTGTGTCGTCTGAACGCTGGATGCCCATGATTGAAGTTGCTGAACCTGACGTGGCTGCCTATTTGCAATCCAAAAAGGAGGAGGGTTATACATTGTGTGGTTTGGAACAAACTACTACCAGTGCTACGTTGGGTGAATATGAGTTCCCAGAGAAATGTGTACTGCTGTTGGGCAAAGAAAGACAAGGCGTGCCTGCTGATTTATTGCAAATGCTGGATGTTACCATTGAGATTCCACAGTATGGTATTACAAGATCGTTGAATGTACATGTCAGTGGTGCTATTTGCATTTACGAATATACGAAACAGATGCATTGGAGACAGCAGCAATTGTTGCAGCAACAGCAACTTGGAAGTTAGAAAGTATTATTGCTGCCCATCTAGTATTTCTGTATTGCAAAGCTGTTTACATGTAATAAACAAAAGATCCCTCTTCTTATTTTATTTTCTTGTTACTATAACCATTTGACTTGTACATGGCAAGCGGTAGTTCATCCTCCTTTTCACTATGTGATATAGCAATCTTTTCAGCTATTGAATCTTGTCCATGCTCATCATCATCATCATCACTATCCGCATCATTGCTATCATCCTCATCCGACGAAGAACTATCACTGCCTTGCTGTTGCTTATGGTACAATGGTACTTTTTTAGTCGTGTTGTTTCCCAATGTCGGTCTCTTTTTTTGCTGTTGCTGCTGCTGCTGCTGCTGCTGCTGCTGCTTGGGATTCAGATAGTTTTCAGGCACAACAAATCCAGTGGATTCATTCGTGGCAGTACGAGGATTTGCCATGAACATGGGCGTAGTTCCCTTTGGATTGCTGTTGACCGTATGGCTGCTTGTTCGTTTTTTGTTGGATTGTTGTTGTCGATACTGATGTGGAAGATGTTGGTGCGGTTGTTGAGGCGCTGATACAGGTCTTTGATTCTGCTTTTTGACTAGTCTTTTTCTAGGTGCTTTCTTTTGCGTTTGTTCTTCTAATGACATGTCGTACGCTGAGGGCGCTGCTGCTGATGCTGGATGTGGAGCATTGGTAGCAATCACGGATAGATACCAAAACATCTGGTTTGAAATCAGCACTTGTTCATGCAATGGTCTTCTGGGATTTGCTAGCTTGACATGCGATAGTTTGTAAATGGCTCTCTCTACATGAAGTGGTAGTCGAGTCATGTGCATGCGGTTCAGCTGGAAATCTTTGGGCGGTTTCTTTTGTTCATCCAGGAACAAATCAAAATTGGTGGTATATGAAGCGCTGCTTTGGTTGTTGGATTTTGATTTTCTCGAGAATAATGAAGAGAGTGTGAATCGTTTGTTATTGCTGCTGCCAGTTGTTATTGTAAGAGCAGTGGTAGTAGCATCCGCCGCTTTACTGTCCTCTGTGGTAGCTAGGCTTGCTGTAGCTGTACTCGTATTCATCGTGTTGGCAGCAGCAGTAGCATTGGGGCCAATCTTGTTCTTTTTAGACGATTTCTCGTCAGACCAGAATGCCCATGACCATGCGCTTTTTCGGCTCTGACTAGTCGATGTGGTAGATGTTGAAACGGATCTAGCCATAACTACAGGTGCAGGTGGTGAAGGTGCTGCAAGTGATGGCTCCTCTCTCGTGGCTATGCATAAATCTCTCGCTTCCTCATTCTCTGCTACAGGTAAAAGCATAGGCGAAGGCTCCTCCATCAGCACCGCAGTTCCTCCACTGATTGTTGTCTCTTCGCCAAGCGCATCAGACAGTGCGATCCCTTCAGCTGAAGTGGAGCGTACAATACTGCTGTTGTCGCTGCTATTCTCATCCAAGCGTCTCAAAGAATTTATACTATCCAATTCACTTTTTCGATTTCGTTGTGGTGCAGTCAGTGATGAATTGCGTTTAAAGTTAGTGCGAGCTCCTCTTCTTAGCAAAGGTCGATCTCCTTTGGGCACTAATGCTCTTGATTCATCCAAGGGCGATGAATTTCTATCAAAGACCAGCAAATCAGGCACATTTCTATAATATTCTATAACATCATCATCAATGGCCAATGCGTCTGGGTGTATGTATTGGACATACCTCCTGTGGTTGGCAAGTGCAGACTCACACTTCTACGCAGCATCATCTTTCGCTTTTTCGTGTCCTCTTCTTCTGATGACTCGCTCGACTCCTTGTGTGTGTGGTGTTTGCTCTCCAGCGCACTTAGAGCTGCTTGTCGATCCTTCTCAGCTTCTGCTGTATCACATTCCTCCATTAATTTCTGTTGATCACTTGCGGTAAAATACACAGACAACACAGATTGTCTACGTTTAACGCTTTTCTTCCGTATCATCAAACCATGCGCATCCACATACTTTTCAAATTCTGCTGGTGCAATTTCAGGATGTTGAGAAGCAGGCACCCTATAAAAGCGTTGAATAGGGTCAATACACTGCTACAAAACATGTATATTTTGTTTACTTCTTTCTGATGAAGCTTTTTACCCATTTACCAAAATAAGTGAGATGGATTTGCGGTGGCAATGTTGATTACTTCTGTACGTATGCTGTCATCTTTGTCGTTGGTGCTGTTATCGGCCGTCTTGTTGAGCTGCCTTGGTAATGAAAGTGCTCGAGTGAGCCCTGTGGTTCTGGATTCAGAGTCTGATGTGGATGATGGCTGGGTATCTTTGGATGGCTGCTGCTGTTGCTCTTCTCTGTCTGTAGCTGCCGGCGGTTTAGATAGGAAATCCCAGTCATCTTGATTTAGCATGTTTATCTCTGGTAATGTTGTATTTGGAGGCTGATCCATGATAAATATGTGTGTGTGTGTTTAAGAGGAAGAAAAGGAAAAAGTTAAGGAGTTGTTTACTGGATAACTTAATAAAGACAATGCAAAAATAGTATAAGGGGGGGTTTTGGTGGGGAGAGAGAGGTGGAAGAGGGGAAGCAGCGGGGCAAAAGCTATCCAGATCTATAATAACTGGATTTCAATGAGAGGAAAAAAGAGGGAAAAGGGGAAAAGCCTTGACAACAAGAGCAACAACAATAATCATTTACTAGCTAGAATCAACAGTGACGCTTGCTACACTATCCCAAGGACTATTCTTAGATGGTTACATCTGTGCTACAACTGCTTGCTATACTCGTATTTATGACAGGAGGATGGATGCTATTAATTCGGGTTTCCAATGGTCATTAATTAATATCGAATGTATAATTGTGTGGGATGCTATTTTCTCAAACAGTGTTTGCAATGTGCGCTCTTGGCAGGCTATCATTTCGATTGATTGAATTATCCTATATTTTACGTACAATCCAGAAACGTGAAACCTCTAACAATTTTGTCGTGTCAAGCTTCAAGGCACGGACCAGATGTAGTTGATATCATACATCGTTGACCCTCTCTAATGCATATCAAAGGAAAGATGAAACGTGCTATTCATTTGAATTTTGTATGATTATCATCGGTAAGCAACAATCAGATGGCATCAAATTCCTGTGTCAAAGGTGCAGGCCATGCTACGTTGACCAAAAGCAATACCGTTGGGATCAGCCATCATCAAGAACCATCTTGTCATTGTCTCTGACTCCCATTAAAAAAAATGCGAGTAAAAAACTCTGTCTCCATCTCGAAAGACGGTAGCCATATCTATGCATTGCTTAACGATATCATAGCAAAGCGACGAAGTTCTCGAAATTTCAATGTTGCCATTCAAAGTTGACGATAACAGCAACAGCGAATACATTTGGAATGACAGCAGGAAGGTCAATGCCTGGTGGTAGTAGGGGTTAGCGCCTCAGACGGGACAAATCGCGAGAAGAATAGAGGAATGGGTGGCAGATATTAGCATATGGATCAACCTGGTTCTCCTTGAATTGGTATAGGATGGTATCATGCCTCATCGCAATGTGAAATAAGCTGCATGCTATAATAAATCTAGAGCAGTTAATGCTCAGAATGGCTACACAAAGCAGTTAGCTCAGTAGTACATTTGATCGATGATGACACGGTCCAGCAATTACAGATATAATCTTTGGCATAGTATACATTTTAGAATCCGGCAAAGGTACAAAAACCTCATCCTCTTGAAATGGACAGAGATGCTGTATTGATGCATTGATCTGCCATAATTTTTAAATACCATTGAGTAGCCATAACAATGATACATATATGCGATACAGCTCATACAAATTCAAAAGGTTGTCATTTATTAGAAATGGAAATGACCACAGTCCTATGAAGCGGGCATCATGCATGTCAGAGAGCAATCAAAATGATAGATTATAGATACAAGAGAGCTGCTTACCCTTCAATCGATTTCTTTCTTTCTTTCAGCTTCTTTTCCTTCCCAATTCCATATTCTGGCGCTCATTATGGCTTTTACTGATTTAGCCCCAGAGATCATTCAAGCAATCCTCGACTGTTTGGAAGCTGTACAAGACTTGGCCGAGTGCCGTTTGGTTTGCAAGGCATGGAAGCCCATTTCTGAACAGCTCATGTTGAGAAAGAAAATATTTCTTATGTCTGAAGAGAACGTATTGCAGTTGGTTTATCACTTGAAGAAGGCTCCGCCCTTTGGTAAACTGGTGAAATATGTGGTTTTTGATTTTCAGGAAAACGCTACTGCCAATGATGTATACTTGAAGCTGCTCTCATTCATTTTTACGCCCAATCTTCTTGTTCTGGATGGCTACATTCCTATCAAGAATATTTACAAAGAAATGTTGTCTATTGCTAGAGAGTCTCCAAAGAAGTTTGACAAGCTGCAAGTTATCCCTCAAGAACAACACATGGCGATCAACTCTAATGATTTCAAAACCGCATGTCTTTTGTTCAAGAAATCGTTGAAAGTTGTTACAATTACTTTTACTGATGAAAACAAACCCAACTGGACAATTGGAAGCCTTTGATAACTCGACTCAGCTAATTCTCACATGGGGCATGCCTGATCTCAACACCGTTCGTCGCATCATTGATAACTGCAATCAACTTGAAACTCTAAAGCTTGTCTTGGTTGATGCCAAGAACCCGCGATTGACCAAAGCCAACGTTGAAAACTGGTTCCGTATCCATGACAAAACCAAGAAGCAAAAGAAGCCTTTGAAATTGCTCAAGGTATCAAATTGCTTCTCTCCCGTGTTTATTGAATACTTGGTGTACAAATTCCAGCACATTCAAACAGCTGAGGTCGATATGAATATGTATCAGGTATTCATTGAAGATAGCGTAATTCAAGTAACGGATGAAGATATTCATGATCATCATATCCGTGTGGTGCAAGCTCTTCAAGATACGCTTTACTATGACTTCAAGTATTGTACCTTGAGAAACAATCGTCTGGAAGACATTATCTATCATGCTCAAGTGAGTGATAATGTCATTACGATCAGAATAGTCGACCCAAGCAAAGGCCTCATACAAATGCGTGTTAAGAAGCTCTGGTACCTTCATACCTAACACGATAGCGTCTTACTTCATTATAGCATCTTGTTGGATTTATAACAAACCTCCATTTTTTCATATGTAAAAGTCCATAAAATTGCTAGGTCTCTTGCATTAAATGCTCAAGCGAAGGTACTGAGATATTGTCATTTTTGCTATTGTAATCTGTTATGACAAGGCTGGTATTATGGCGATGTGAGTATCATTCAACAATGAAAGCATGTATAGAGTAAAAGCAGGCTTTCTTTCAACATTTGTCTGAATTGGATAGTGTTGATATTGCATGTCCTAAATGTTTACGAAGCCCACTTGTGCAACAAAGGCAACGAATCGCTACAGAGAGTCTCTTTCTTTTTTCTTTTTGCTCTCTCAACACTATCTCTAATCAAAACCACATCACAGATGTCAGGCACAACGCTACCTGCAGAGATTTTACTCAAGATATTCTGCCATGTTGAATCACTTGTTTACTTATCGCAATACAGACTGACCTGTAAAGCTTGGAACAGATTGGCAGAAGAAGCAATGCTCAGCACCGATATCAAACTTTGCAGCAACGAAACAACTAGAGCATTTTATGATCATCTAAAAAATGCACCACATATCAAGCATTGCATCCGACATGTAGAATTGCATTCGACATGTAGAATTGCTTCGATATTATCATTTAGAGCAGCCGGATACTTACGCCAAGGCATTGTTTCCCTTGATCGTCATCGACAGACTGGAAGTATTTGGCGGTGTCATTGATTGTGAATCCTTTTACAGAAAGACGGCGAAGATGATCCAAACCTCTGCGGGCAGAGTCAAAAATCTCAAAATTATTCCACATCCTCCATGTCTGTGCAGCGACAAAGAGAGGAAAGAGTACCAGCAACTAGCTTATTACCTCAAGGAAACACTTGGGCAGCTGATACTTTTCAACGATTGGCATTGAGACGTTGCTTTTGTCAGCAAAATTGACGAGTTTTCTGCTCTGAGATCACTCACGTTGGCTTGGGGAAATATAAATTTGAATAAACTGAGGGATATTCTGAAGAGTTGCCGACAGTTACAAAATTTGGAACTGTGTGGTGTCGATGTTCACATGGAAAGACTTAGCTCTTGCTTACATAAATGGTTTCGAGAAAACGATGCTCCTATTATAGCTCCTTTAAACACTCTGACGCTGGATATCCGACGAACTCATATTGCACTAGAATATCTCAAATTAAAATACCCTACTATTGGCGCTATTGAACTGGTTCTCACCTCACCAACTTTAGGGTCACGTAGAACCCAAGCATATTTGAGCAATTGATGCATCGAAGACGGCACAAAACTATGGCCTTAATTTCGGCTACATCCAAAAACAGTGGTCTCTCAAAGGTTTTCTAATACGCGTAGTCCGATTGAGATGTTCAATAAACATAAATAGAGATTGATTCGCTGGGCTTTCTACTCCATTCATTGAAACAAATGATCGCATGGGGCTTTATTCAAAGTATCACGCCCATCAAGCAGTCTTATGTGCTTGGAGTAAGGGGCAGACTGGGAGATATGCGTACATAAAGGCAGAATGGTCTATACGGGCTATGTATTTCAGAGCAACAGATATACTCACGTCTAAACCTTTCAACTGCCATGTGAGGATCCTTTCTGAGCGACTTTAATGTTAAATATGACTTCTCTACGATGGCCCGCGTCTATATTAATGGAAGTAATTGATATACGAGCATACAACCTAGTAGCAACACCTCTTACCACTCAAAAGTATGCAAAACACAGTATAGTTTGGATGCATTGGAGGCGTGTTTTCTCGTAACAGAGGCCGAATTAGACAGCGGGAATAGCACCAAACAATTGCTCTGATCTAGAAGCTACTTTTTGACCCCCTAACTCAATTTTTTGGGATCATCGAAAATCAACTCCCAACCATGAGGGATACCTCATGGTTTTTCTCAAAAATCAAACGATGGCGTTTTTGACCTCGAAAATGAAGACTTTTACTAAGGTATATATTGATTCAAAATGCTTCTCTCAATCCAAAGCAACCCTGAAATCTTATTTGCAAAACCTTCATATGTAGAATCTCGACATTTTGGCCAAAAACCTCATTTCATATCTTCAAGCATTTCTCAATAAGCTTGTTCAAAACATTACGTTTAATTAGCACCATTAAATGCGCCTTGAAAAGTACTCCAGAAATGCCATTAGGAATATGGGGCGATCATTACGATTCCAATAGTCGAATTTTGCAAAATAGATTAAAAAGATCGAAAAGTGATCAGAAATCAACGAATTGAGATAGAACGACGAACTGAGTTTAAACTAATTTTGGCTACTGGTTGGCCGCAAATTGTATTTTTGCGTGAAATTTATCGATGTCTCTAAAGCCATAAACAAGGGCGATGCAAATAAAGTGCACTGTAGCTTAGCAAGAGTATTTTCTTTTGCTCTTTCTTTACATTTCTATACAAGATAGTTTAAACTGTTGCGAGATGCTCATCTACATGCGAGTACTAGCAACATAGCATTCTTGTTGCAAATCGCGATTTCAGGAGTCATCATATCTGGTTTTTAGACTTTCCAAAGTAAAGTTGAGGTTTAAAATGAGTCATCAAACGATCTTATATTGATAGCAAAACAGGTGCTGTAGAATTATAGCAGCTGGCATTATGTCTGCTACGAAAGTTTGCTTGATCCATGTTTAAATGTACAGCTCTTGCATAGAACCGTTGATGGTCTCAAATCAATCAAAGACCTAATAAGCTATAGAATGGTGTGCAGTGAATGGGGCTCTGCTGCAGAGATGGTCATATTTAGTAAGAGAGTCTATATCTAGCGTTAAGACACGACCATCAAGTTCTACCACCATTTACTCAAGAAACCAAGCAACAGAGGTCTCATCAAGCATATATCCGTTAATAACAAGGATTGCAGTAAGCCACCCAACAATGCTTGCTTTTGCGCAAGTACTGCCCTTGGTGTTCACCTCACGACTAAAGGATCTGGATGCAGATTGACTTTCAAGACATTTGTCAAGCATGGCTCACGTATGATTAACTAGCCCCACCAGCCAAAATTAATTAAAACCCAGATCATAGTCTGTTCCAGATTGGACAAATCTTGATGATTTTCGACTCGATCGAAATATTTTGCCAACTTCGACTATAGGAATCGTAATGATCACTCCATGCTTTCTAACGCATTCTTGAAGTACTTTCAAGGCGCATTCAATGGTACCAAGTAATATAGATGTTTTTAATAAATTTATTGAGCAATTTATGAAAATATGAAAGGAGGTTTCTGGCCAAAAAGTTGAGCAAAGGTGTCAGAAAGTAGCCGCCAGATGAGAGCAATTGTTTGGTACTATTCTAGCCATCTAAAACGGCCTTGAACGCGAGAAAACGCAGCTCAAATGCACTCAAATTTTGCTGTATTAGGGACACTAAGGACCAAAAAGGGATCATATCTGTATGATACTTGTCCGTATATGAAATAGTTACGTGTATATGGATGTAGAGCATCACATAAGGATCAAATTCACAGATAATATAAAGGGTTTTCATGTGTAAGTGGAGGGTCAACATGAAAGTAGTAGTATTATGATAAGATATGCAAGGGCAACCGGTAGCTCGAGCTGTCGCTGTGCAGGTTGATTCTCACCGAAACGAAGCGAAGGTAGAGAACAATCTGAAGCATAAACACTCATATGATTAGTGATTATATATTAGTCAACAATCAGGGTTCTTTTTAACATTTTAGCTATATCAATTTTGCGATATTAGCCAAAGGCCCGCTGCAGCGCAAGCCGTTTGAAGGTAGGTTGGTTTCCACCGAAGCGAAGCGTAGGTTAGGAAACCACCCAAAGTGTAGAAAGTCTCGTATACATGTAATAAAAAGAAGAGGAAACAAGTCTTTTTAAAGTGGAAATTAATGCAATTACATGCCAAATTTGATCCGTAAATGGTAATTGGACATTCATTATCGCATGATGGGAATTATCATGGAAACAGGGTGGGATTGTGCAACCATGCTACTTGCCATATAAATAAGCCGTTGCGTTTTTCTGTAGTTTATTCACAGGAACCAACTTTATCACTTATGAATAAAGCCAATGCTGTAGAGCGTCTTGAGCAAATCAAGCAGCAACTCAACTTGCTGCCTTCGCCCATGTCGCTTCAGGCTCCCAAAGACATGCAAAAGGAACGTGCAAGCGCATCATTCAACATTGAAGCTCTCTCCCACTTTTGGGTCGGTGGAAAGGAGAAATTTGAACGCAGAGTATGTGTGTCTATACATTGCTTATAGTATATGTCTGAAATGAATGCTATGATGTATAGAAAAAAGCATTAGAATTCATTGAAAAGGATGCTGAACTTGTGGTGCAAGCGCCTAGAAATATCCTCGAGTTTGGAAGAGAGGAGATGAGAGAATAGTAAGATAGCATTCCAATGAATGCCATTGCTGTGTGTGTATCTAATTTTTATTCAATGACAGTGCTATGGGGCAAATCAACAGAATCGTTCGCCTGGGTCGCGAAATCAATGACAGAGAGTTTCTGGAGGACATTAGCCGGGCAGTGATTCTCTACTCTGAGAGTTTTGCATTGCGCATCGGCGTACATGAAGCACTATTTCGTAACGTAGTCCAAATGTTAGGAAACAAGCAGCAGCAAGAGCAATGGATAGAGAACGTGAATGAATTCAAGATCATTGGATGCTTTGCCATGGTTTGTATATACACAATGGAGTATATTCCAAGACTATTCATCAGTAAAAGTAGACTGAATTGGGCCATAGTTCAGCACTGAGGGACATTGAAACAACAGCGACGTTTGACGTTAAAACAGACGAGTTTATCATCCATTCACCCAACATTACATCGACCAAATGGTGGATTGGTATGGCAGGTCAAACAGCTACACACACAGTGGTGATTGCACAAACCTTGATCCACGGCAAAAATGTCGGGTTGAATTGGTTTATTGTCCAGTTGCGTGATACGGTTACTGGCAAAGTAGTGCCTGGAGTGCAAGCGGGCGATGTAGGCTCCAAAGTAGGCCATCAGGGTGTGGACAATGGCTGGATCCAGTTCAACCAAAAGCGCATTCCCAGAACAAACATGCTGACCAAATGGGTGAGCATGGACAGAAGCGGTGAATTCCAGCCTGCGCCTAATCCTGCAGTCATGTATGCCACCTTGATTCCAGAGCGATTCTCTCTGGTTACTATCACACTGACTTTGGTCACACAGGCATTGACGATTGCTACGCGTTATGGTGTTGTTAGACGTCAAGGATCAAAGAACCAGCAAATCATGGATTACCAGTCTCACTATGTCAAGTTGTTGCCTGCAATTTCCTTCATGTACATGGTGCAAAACTCGTTCAAGACGCTGGATGACCAGTTTGCCATCTTGACAGCTGGTGGTGAAATGGACCCTATTGTCTACCTCAACCACATGGGTGACATGCACTCCATTTCGGCCTCTTTGAAGGGGTTGTCTGGTGCTTATGCCACTGAGATTCTTGAAATCTGCCGCCGCTCTTGCGGTGGCCATGCCTACTCTGCTTACAATGCATTGGGCAACTTGATCTCTGATTTTGGTGTCATGACAACGGGTGGCGGTGACAATGTGGTCTTGCTGCAACAAGCTGCTCGCTATCTGCTATATCGCTTGAGCCAAAAACTGGAATTTGACGAGTACCCAGAGCTCAAATACCAGAGTGCAACGCATTACATTGCCCGCGCCAAAGAGCTATTGAAAATGGAGCGCTGGTCTGTCCATGTCATTGCGGATGCCACCAAAGATTTTGCATTGATTGAAGAGGCGTTACATGTCATTTTAGTCAAGCGAGTAAGTTGAGATGTTATATCCATGAGTGGGATGCTGATATTCGTGCTATAGCTTTACAGTATACAGCAAGCTTTGAACGGCGGAGCTACCCACAATGATCTGTTGTTGGAGTCGGTGCGTGTTGCTGAGCTCCACTGTGCTGCCTTTTTGTTTTCGGTCAATGCTCGACAATTTGCTAGCGTGCCTGGTTCTGATATTGATCCCAGTGTCCAGCGCATCATGCGACAGATGACAGCTCTGTGGGGCTTGCATATACTGCGTGTGTACGGCGACCAAGGCTATTTGGAAGGCTTCCTCAGTCCCAAGCAAATGAAGGACATTGAGAAGGAATACCTCGAGGTAAGTTAACACAGCAATGGCATCTGCCCAACATGGACCCAATCTGTGTACATAGCTTTGCAAGAGCATGCGATACCAAGTGATCGGCCTTACTGATGGGTTTGGGCTGCCTGATTTTGTTTTAAAAGCGCCTATTGCTAAATACGATGGCAATATTTATCAAGGTAAGTAATGCTTACACCTGATCTGCAGTGCATGGGAACACTGACCTCAATCTAAATAGCTTATTTCGAAACACTCTTGCAAGCACCCGCAAGTACCGGAGTAGCACCTTATCATGCCAAGCTGATTAAGCCATTGACTGAAAAGTTTGAAAGCAAATAAAATGAGTTTTAGTTGCAATTTTCATGTCATGCAACAGGTTGATGAATGATTACATGATACATGCACGATGCATGTCCGAGAATCCCCTTTCTTGCTTGTCGATTAAAGAAGTTCATATCCCCTTTATTTTCCCTTTTCTGTTCTCTTTCTCTTGCTTGATCATTAGAACGATAAATTGCCCGTTTTTTGTGAGAACATTGTTTGTTTGTTCCTCTCATCTATTCCATACTAGAACAGACGTCTTTTCTCGTTTTATATAGTTGCTACCATCTTTCAAATGTTAGATCACTCCACGCAGGATGAAGAGAAATCAGACCATGTCAAACACATTCAAGAGGTTCAAATTGAAAATCTATCCTTGAGCGAGAAGATTGCAAGCAACAATGCCACCACAGATGCGTTTGAGGAAGAAGATACAGACATTCAAATCGTCAATGAGCTGTCCACCATGAAAGATGACCCAACAATGCCGTGCTTCACATTGCGCGTGCTGGTAACAGGCGTGGTAAGTTGCTTCTTACCTAACCATTGGCATCGACGTAACTGTAAATCATAGGCACTGGCATGTCTCAGCTCATCAGTGTATCAATTGATGTCCTTTAAGCCTGTAGGGCTGCCTTTGACAAACACCTTCATGCTCATGATTGCCTACGTCTTTTGCACTGCATGGACCAAATACCTGCCATCAGGAGGCTGGCTGAATCCTGGCCCATTCAACGTCAAGGAACATGCTTGTATCTATGTCATTGTATCATCTGCCAACACATCTGCGTATGCAACCCACATCTTGGCTGCTCAGAATCTATACTACCAAGATGCTCCTGGCCCGGCTGGCTCCATCTTCTTGCTGCTGGCTACTCAAATGGTAGGTTATGGCATTGCAGGGCAACTGCGCAACTTTCTAGTGTACCCTGCCAACATGATTTGGCCCACATCCCTGCCCACCGTATCCTTGCTGAGAACACTCAACTCCAACCAGCAAGAATCACGATGGCGTACTCGCTTCTTTTTCATTGTATTTGGCTGTGTCTTTGTGTACGAGTTTATTCCGCAGTACATGATGCCCATTCTAGGTGGCATCTCCATCATGTGCTTGGCCAGAAATGATTCAGTGTGGGTGCAGCGTCTGTTTGGTGGATTATCCGTAAACGAGGGTCTTGGTATGTTCCAATTAAGCTTTGATTGGAATTATTTGTCCAATTTGAATCCCTTGGTTTTGCCCTTATGGGTTCAGTTGAATATTTACACGGGTATTTTGCTGTTGTGGATTTTGGCACCATTGATGTATCACTATAACGTGTGGCACGCTCAGAGTTTCCCATTCCTATCTAACTCTATATTCCAGCTACTCCCTAACGGCACGTCTGTCATTTATCCTCAGCATAAAGTGCTGGCTCCTGACAACTCATTGAATCAAACGGCATTAGAAGCGGTAGGAAGGCCATACTTTTCAAGCTGGGGCGCCATTCAGTACATTATCATTAATTTTGCCGTTACTGCTTCCATCACGCACATTGCCTTGTTTCATGGACAAGACATTTGGAAGAGCATCAAGGCAAGCTTAGTAGAGTTCAAGGCAAGTAGACGAGTCTACAAGCAGCATCAACAGCAGCAGCAAGATGGTCCTGTGGTACAGCAAGAAAGACAATACACAGATGTGCACATGAGGATGATGGCAGCCTACAAAGAGGCATGTAGTAACATCATATGAAAAAGGCGTCGATGATCTAACCGTCAAATTTAGGTTCCAACCTGGTGGTATTATATTGTCTACTTTGGAGGCATGGCATTGAACGTGGCTATTGCTTATATCAATAAGAGCCAATTGCCTTGGTGGGGCGTCGTTATGGCTATTGCCATGTCCACTCTCTTGTCGTTACCATTGAACATGATTACGGCAATCACAGGCACTGGTTTTGGTCTGAATGTGTTTGCAGAAATGATATGTGGGTTTGTTCTGCCTGGACTGCCAGGTAAGTAATGCTGTCGTTTTATCATTAGAGGCTGTCTAAACTGAGCCTTATACATACATAGTGGCCAACATGTACTTCAAGACGCTTGGATACAACACGCTTAGTCAAGCAGGCATCATGGCGAGTGATTTGAAGATTGGCCATTATCTAAAGATACCTCCTCGTGCAGTATTTTTGAATCAAATGTTGGGAACATTCATTGGTTGCATATTTAACTACATTGTCAACCATGTATGTTGCATTGTATCATGCTGATTAGCATTTGACTCATTCCAATTGTCATTTAGAGTGTGGTCAATTCTCAACGAGAAGTGCTGCTGAATCCAACAGGAAGCAACATCTGGAATGGATCCACCCCACAGGTAAGTGTCTGTTGTATGGTCAAGCTTGATGAATGCAACTGAACAGTGTATCGCTTACAGACAATCAACTCTGCAGCCATCACTTGGGGTATTTATGGTATCATGTCATGGTAACTACAAGTGTATAACGTGATGCTTGCAATAGGCGCGATTGGACCTTTCGCTATGTTTGGCCCAGGAACAGACTATTCCATCATCTTGTGGGCATTTCTGGTAAGCTGATGCAAAAAGTACAACCCTACATCTGATACTAAACACGATAGAAAAGATTGGATTCACGCTACCAGTGCCATTCTGGCTGTTGCATCGTCATTATCCCAGAACCGGCTTTAAATACGTGAATATGCCCATGGTGCTCATAGGTTTGACACAAGTCCCTGGTAGTGCTACAAGTTGGATCACTGTCTCTTTTATCATTATCATAGTGTCTCAATATTATGTCAAGAGACGTTACAGAGATTGGTTTGTAAAGTACAATTACTTGATTTCAACAGCACTTGATTCAGGTACATCGCTCATGGTATTTATCATTGCAATGGGTCTTTATGGTGGTGCGAGTGGTGTTTCTTATCCTTTTCCTACATGGTGGGGCAATAGAGATGGTATGTGTGGGGCAGATGTGTGCCTGCTAATCTCGTTTTATGGTGATTTATTCAACTTGAATTCTTTCTCTGTTTATCATAGATCTAAAATACATGGACCATTGTTGTGCCAATTGTACCTAAATCAACCGTTTTAGACTACACAATAAACGCAATGTTCGGTTTTTACAGTGGCAATGGCCTTTTCTGATTGACAACCGAGATGCAGCTTCCATCTTGATACATCTGATATAAGAGTCTGTCATCATTCAAACTCACACTTGACTTTAATGCCTTTCCACAATCGACCCCCTCATACCATTCACCACATATCCGGTCCCAATCAGCGGTGTACATTGAAAAAAGTGAAAGCTACCACTGTATTGAAAAATAATTTTCTTTTCATAGTTCCATTACTTGACACGATTCATACATTTTAGTGACCCTTCACTGCACGCACATACGCACACACTTGCGCGCTTAATCCACCGACACACTCATCTAGACATACGCACCTCTTTATTTCTCTCTTTCTCCCTCATTTCAATCGTTTGCAGCAGTTTCAACATTCATTGTCCAATACCATGTATCTCCCCACAGAGATCATCAAAAAAGTAGGCTCATACTTGACACTGGCAGAACAAGGCGCATGTATCCGTGTCTGCTATGCATGGTACGAACCCTTCCTGGATCTTCTCTACACACGAGTACATATACATACCCGCCACCAGTTTCGACTCTTTTACCGTTCCATCAAGAGTTCAGCCACCATTCAGGATTCACTGGGCCATCACGTCAAAGAGCTTGTATTCGACCACAGTACCAAGGGATGCCATGTTGGCCTCACGCGCGATGAATTTGAAACGTTTCCAGACTACTTTACGCACCTCGAGATTTTAGACTTTGACCCTGATCTCTGGCAGTACATGCGATATTCCGAAAAGTTTGCTCAGATGAAGTGTATACGCCAATTCCCCATGTTTACTCGAAAATTCATCTTTCAGCCTCTCATCACCGACCAAACCACTCTCAATGCGCAACTCACGTACCTCGCTATCAGCGGCCAAGCAACAGAGCATCTGCTGAACAGCAGCTTATTGACAACGTCGTTGTGGAGCCGCATGCCCAAGCTCGAAACACTAGTGATTCGAGGCACCACACACAACAATATCAATGTAAAGATGATCATGGCGTTGGGGGCACAGTTACCTCGATTGAAGCACTTGACCCTGGGATGTCTCACACTGCCGCTGCAAGAAAACGATATGAGTTCCACGACGACGTTTCCCCTCTTCACCTCGGCTCAGTCGTTGACGCTGGATGATGTGCATTTAAAGAATTGGCGTATGATTACATTTTTGAGCCTGGCCTTCTATCGTGTGGAGGAACTGGATTTTGACATGACATTTGACTGGTTTTACAACGAAAATGTAACCATTGAATTATACGAACAATCGATGGACGCTTGCATGGGATTTGCTCAGCTGTGCATCTTTTTGAAAAAGATTCGATTTAGACGAATCAGCACCTCAGTGTTTCCCTTTCCCTACGATGCATTTTTCCAGGAAATAGCCGACATTCATCAAGACAACGTCAAGGTGGAGATGACAGACTACGCTTGGTGGTCCACCATCGATCCCGCTTCATCGTTCAAAGCAGTGACAGCACAAACAGGCCTCTTGTCAAACGCCAATCTCAAGTGGTCATGGACAGGCAAAAAGTCGGATGTGGCACTATTCAAAAACCTGAAATTTTGCACCCATTTAACCCATTTGGAGTTGGATTGCGATGTGCCCCTGAAAAATGGATTTAGACTGGATCTGCTGTTGGATAATTGTCCTGCACTCGAGACGTTTGGTGTATCGCATGCGTTAGTGACGACAGGTCGATCCATAGAGAAAGCATCAGACACGAAATACCTTATCAAGAGCCTTAGGCTGAAGGATGCGGTGCTAGGAGACCATTTGATGGATTACGTTGCAAAGAGTTGTCTATACCTGGACAAGTTATGGATTACCAACTGTACGCAAGAGAACCCCCGCCGATCAGCATTTGTCGTTATTCGCATGCCAGAACACAATTTCAAATCGATTCGACTGAATTCACTTCACCTGAATCCTGGAGGATCGGCTGGCAAGAGCGAGGCGAATATAGCCATTCTGTCATTTTACGAATCTACTCGATATGCGAATCAGACAGAGCGATGGAAGAGGGCAGAGGGCAAATTCAAAAATGTCACAGCACCTGAAATGTGGCGATTCTATCATGTGCACAAGACAGATGTATCCAAGAAGGAAAAGTTCGATAAGCGGCTTCGACGACTAAGCACAGAGGAAGCAGCGATGATTGCCAACTTTGAAATGACAGACAGAAAGTGGAAGGCGGTGAAAAATGCACCGAAGCGAAAGACATTCTCAGATCGAGCATCATGGGAGAAAGATATACAATTCGGTGCAGTTTTATTACTGTGTAGATCTGTTGAAGAGCTAGAGTTCAACGAACTGAAAGTCTAGATACCTGTTGCTCCTTTTTTTTCTTGCCTGTATATATATATAATAAACCACACACACACACACTCTCTCTCTCTCTCTCTATATATATATACATGTACCTGTCAAATCAGCATCTTATTATACACATTGATTACCAAAGTGGGTGTACCTCTTGAAAAAAAAAAAAAAAAAAAAAAAAACTTCCCACGCTTTTCGTGTTATTTGCCATATCTTTCACTTTCTCGTTTGCATCTTCCTAAACATCTTTTTCTTCTTGTTCTTGATTTATTCACTGTTTCAAACAAAAAATGCTCTCTTTAAACAAAGCCATCAAGCAAAGTGCTCCTCTGTTGGTATGTCATTCCACTGCACTGATCACCAAGCCTTTATTCAATGATTTATACTAGCGCCGAACTTATGCAGCCACTGCTCAGGTCAATGATGGCATCCAACAAGGTGTAGCATTCTCTCATTTGCTAAAGAGAGAGCCTGAGGAGGCATTTCGCTCTCCTGAACTGGCTCACATGAGTGCTAATAACAGTGAAACCAGAAAGATGAACTTGTTTCAAGCAGTGAACGATGCCATGTCCATTGCATTGACCACAGATGAGAGAGCTGGTAAGTGTGAGCATGGTATTGCTCGAGAATAGCCCATTGACAAGACCCTTTCCTTTGTAGTTGTATTTGGCGAGGATGTATCATTCGGTGGTGTGTTCAGAGCTACATCCGGCCTCGCTGAACAATTTGGTAGAGATCGAGTATTCAACACACCTCTTACAGAGCAAGGTATTGCCGGTTTTGCTGTCGGTATGGCCTCTGTAGGCCATACAGCCATTGCCGAGATCCAGTTTGCCGATTACATCTTTCCTGCTTTTGATCAGGTAGGAGGAAGAACACAAGTAGATGAGATAAGATTGAAATTGACCCTCCATCCATCAAATCCATAGATCGTCAATGAAGCCGCCAAGTTCAGATATCGCTCCGGCAACCAGTTCAACGTAGGTGGTTTGACCATTCGATCACCTTCATCTGCAGTGGGCCATGGTGGTCATTACCATTCTCAAAGTCCTGAAGCCTTCTTTACGCATGCTCCGGGATTAAAGGTTTCTATAAAATTTTCTCACAATAGCATGCCATTTTTTTCTCACGATTGTTCCCTTCTCATTTAGGTTGTTACACCCAGAAGTCCAATCCAAGCCAAAGGTCTACTCTTAGCATCCATACGTGACAGAAATCCAGTCATCTTTTTCGAGCCCAAAATCCTATACCGTGCTGCTGTGGAGGAAGTACCTGTTGCAGATTATGAGTTGCCTTTGGGCAAAGCTGAAGTAATCAAGAAGGGTAAAGATGTCACGATTGTCGGCTATGGCTCTCAGATCTACACACTCGAGAACGCAATACAGTTGGCCGAAAAGAAGATGCCTGGCCTAAGTTGTGAACTCATTGATTTACGTACCATCATGCCCTGGGATGTTGAAACTGTTGTTGAATCAGTCAAGAAGACGGGTAGATTAGTGGTCGCTCATGAGGCTCCTAAAACGGCCGGTGTGGGTGCTGAGGTTGCTGCTACCGTCATGGAGCATTGCTTCTTGAACTTGGAGGCACCTGTTCAGCGAGTTTGTGGTTGGGATACACCTTTCCCTCTCGTGTTTGAAAAGTTTTATGTTCCCAGTATGATTAGATGTTATGATGCCATTAAAACTGCCGTCAACTATTAGATATTTGAAATAAATGAGACGTTATTTAAGCTAGATGTGCACTCATTTTCACCGAGCAGATTTCCGTTGCTGCGTCTTTGATTTGAAGCTCATTCAGTCAACAAAAGGCCAGTGGATGATTAGTGCTAAAATTCTTCTTTCAGCATTATAACAATTGTATAAAGATGTTTCATCCTACTAGAGGAGGCACTCGCGGTGGCAAAGATCAGGTAAATGCCTTGCAACATCAGCGTGTGGAATGTACTGACATGTTTGGTTGCTAGTTTAAATGGGACGATGTGAAAGACGACAAACATCGTGAAAATTACCTTGGCCATTCATTGATGGCACCTGTAGGTCGCTGGCAGAAAGGTAATTCAACAATAGTGTATATCATTACATAAACTCATACAGTGCTTGTAGGCAAAGACTTGACTTGGTATGCTAAAGAAGGCTCAGATGAAGCAAAAGCAAAGGCAAATGCAGACGAGTTGGCGAGAATCAAAGAAGCTGAAGCTGAAGCCATGGCTGTTGCACTGTATGTAATGCTATTCAAAGGTTGGGCCATCTTATTCATTTTTTTTTGTAGTGGCGTTCGTAAAAAGAAGACATTGGAGAGCCATGTAACAGCAGACGATCTTAAGCACGCCTTGAACAAGGACGATGATTCCGATAATGAGCAATCTACCTTCAACGCATCAGAGAAAGGATTAGGGTACGGCAAATCATCCAATCGCTTTCCTCAAAACCAGCAATCCATTACTGGCAGCAATGCCGTCGAGGTCATGAATGGAGGAGGTCGATCCTTTGCTTCAACTACACCAGCCAACGCAGACAGCGATAGTGAAGACGAGGAAAAAGACAAGAGGAGATCAAAGAAACATCACAAGCATCACAAGAGCGAGAAAAGAAAGAAGCATCATCGACACCATAGTCGTGATGACAGTGAAGACGAAGAGAGATCATCCAAACATCGTCGCCACCATCGTAGCAGTAGCCGTCGTGATGGAGAAAAGCGTGATAGAGAGGAGCGCCATCACAGTCATCGCAGTAGCAAAAGTAGACGTGATCATGATGACAGAGACACCAGCAGAACAAGATCGTCTCGACACCACGGCGGTAGCAGTAGAAGAAGCTACGACGATGATGATTGTAGAGAAAGAGACTCTGTACGTTATCAAGACAGAGAGCGAGAAAGATCACCAAGCAGACGCCATGACGACAGAACAAGAGGCTCCATGACTAGCAGTAGACAAAGAACCCCGTCTCCACCCAAGCGAGAGAGGTCGCTCTCTCCTTACAGCAAGCGAGTGGCCTTATCAAGGATGTAATAAATTTGTTTTGCGTTGAATACAGCTGTTGTTTTTATAGTCTTGCATGTTACAATTAAAAGTGATGAAAAAGAAAAAGTGGTATATATACGAATTCAATGAACAGATCCTACGGACGGTAGAAAGCAATGACGAGGAAAGAGCCAACAGATGTCATGATGCCACAAATAGAGAATAGCATAGAGGCTGGCATGTCGTCCACCTGTAAAAAAAAAAAGCAAGACGATGAGTTGGATGTCCTATCTACATGGATCATCAAACTTACATGCCACATGATGACACCAACAGCTAAATTCATGGGTATTCTCAGCAGTGTCATGACGGCTGCTCTTGTCTCTTCTGGAATAGCATCAGCCTTCAATGAAGAGATGGAGGGATAGTACAAACCAGTGGTGAATTCAAAGATATGATATGCTAGTAACAAGGTGGAGGTCTGCGCAAGAGCATTGCCGTTAGAAAGGATGCGTATATTTGTCTCGAATTATGCTTACGGAGGCGTGGCCCTGATAGGCCATCAGCATAAAGGCACATGAAGCAAATGCCAATGCCAGTGTCAGTAATCGGTCCTCTGTGAACTGCATACAGAATCGAGGGCCCTTCTTAGCCTGCGTTTCCATTACTTGAAAAGTCAATGAGCCCACCATGACCGCCAACATCATGGTAGAGAAGAGATATCCCAGCGGCACATTAGTAGATGACGATCCAGCTGCATTGTTGATAGATTCCTCGATAGCTGGTGTATACAGTAGCACAAAGATATACATGGAGCACTCGAAAAATGTCTGTGCCGTGCCAATCACCAAAATGTTTCTGCTCTTGGCCATGGTAACAAGACCTGTGATCAATGTCTTTAACAGATTGACATCCTTCTACACAAACATGCAGAATGGTCAGCCATACAACCACACAGACACACACGCAGAGACACACATAATGCTCCAACTTACCGATTGATTATTGCTGCCATAATTTTCAGTCCACGTGCTAACAACAGTAGTGGCAACGAAACAGACTAAAAGCATGGATGCAACATAGGGAGCTTTAAATCCCCATATATTCACCAATGAGTTGGCCAATATACCTGCCACTATAGCTACCACACTATTCAATAGTGTTGCCAAGGCAAATGTGCGAGCACGCCATTCTGCGGGAAATCCTCGGCTAGTGTGTTCAGAGACATACCATGATTCAAACACACTATACATCAATGCTGTCGCCAATCCAGATAACACATGAGATAAGAACAATAGCATGTATGCATTGACAAGACGAAGCGAGAGTGCTGTCAATAGTGTACAACAAAATACAATGCATATACGCTTGCGTCCCCTAATATCCGCTGTTAATGGAAGCCCACAATTTTTTGTGAGCTTATACATACCATGTATCCGCAAGAGATCCAACTGCAGTTCCTGCAAAAGCACCACTGACAAAACCTGTTAAAAACAACATGGCGATCTGGGTCAAATCAAGACCATACGAGTTGTATAGTTTGTATAGATAAGGGCCTTGTATCCAATCGGCACCTTTGTCATGTTGCGTATGTTAGCCTTTTAGCCAGCTACATGATGCTCTCCTCAAAAGAACCTACCCATCACCAAGAGATAGACAGCGAGATATTGTCGCTGAAATGATTTGAACTGCTTGACGAGCTGAAGCTCGTTCTCGGGTCCTAGCTCGAAATTGAGTATATTGGCCTCGTTCATGGCTGCTCAAGAGATAATAAATAAGAAAGCCAAGAAAGGGGATAATGATATAATAATAGCCTTCTTTGCCTACTAAATTCAAGCGCGATGTTCCTTGTGTATCATCCTAATCTCATGTGACATGAAAATCTCTTGCTGTGATTCATTTTAGGTTCTGTCAAACCCCCCCCCCCCTCAAATGTTTTGATTCAACGCGATATGAAAATGTAACAATAACACCAACAAGATTCTTAATAAGTGCATTCACCGATGATCTATAATGTCATGGGCTCTTTGTGCTGGATTATCAGATATATAAAGCGCTTGTATATGGTTGGTTTTGCTAGATCATCTTACAAACATTTCATACCAGTATGACATCTCCAAATAACAACCCAACAGAACTTGAAATCAAGGGCTTGGCTCTCTTGGTCGATCAATTGGATCATCAGATGTTAAAGATGCTTGAAGGACAACGAATGCAAGAGCGGCAACAGCAGCAACAGCAACCCAATCTAACGCAGAAGATCCAAGAGGTACGAGACATGCGACTCCAGGCCCTGAAAGAGCTGGACAGGCTCACTCGTATCGCTAGAGTGATGCGGCAGTATCAGTAGCTCATACTATCCTTGAATAAATCTGAAATTTCAAGCTGATTTGACGCTTTCTCACAAGTAATTGCTATTCAAAATTTAACATTTACAATGATTAATTGATGTCTTTTCATTGTATCCCACTGTTTATGTCATGCATTGATCTAGGTATACTATCAATGTCTTTGTTCTTCACACGTTCACTGCTGCTCAGTTTGTGTATGTTCTAAAAGCTCCAATACATTGCGCTACAAATATTATCCCTACTAGACATTTTCAAAGCCTTAAAAAGCAAAGAAGTTGATCTAGAAAGTATTTCGACAGACTGGCGTTGTTAAATACAAGACTTCAAAAGAAAGTATCATGATTAACGATGGTATTATGATATTCGCCACCTACTTTCCGTTAGCTTCAAAAGCATGCCTTGATGATTAGAAGAGAGCATTGAGTTTGCCAGTTGGCCCCATCAGCCAAAAGTATTTCAAACTCAGTATCATAGTCTGCTCTGGGTTTGTAGATTTTCGACTTGATTGATATATTTTGTCTGTGGCTTGCCCACATGCGATTTATATTTGACCATGTTCCTATTGATCATACAGCTATCTTGAGCCGGGTCCGAAGCATTGTCCATCAGATCATTGCAGAAGATCAGAGTCACTCTCAACTGTAACATAAACTGTCTAATAGGTAGTTTATTTATTATTATTATTATTATTATTATTATTTTTTAGTATATTTTATCTTATATTTTATCCGTATGTTCACATCTAAATTGCACCCGCCTCTTCGCCATGACCTCCTACTTTTGGTGTACGCGGCTCAATCAATAAACAAAATTTAAAATATATATATATATATATATATTTTGTCAGATTTGATTATATAAAATCTGATAATCAACCTATACTTCTTTAAGCTTTCTTGGAGTGTTTTTCAAGGCGCATCCAATGATGCTAAGTAAGATAGATGTTTTGGATAAACTTATTGAGCAATTTTAGAAAATATATAATGAGGTTTTTGGCCAAAACATCATATCAAAGTCTCACAACGATGATTTCAGGGGTTGCCTTAGATCGAGAGGAACATTTGGATATAATACATAACATAGTAAAAGTCTTCATTTTCAAGGCAAAAAACGCGATCGTTTGATTTTTCATGAAAACCATGAGGTATCCCTCATGGGTTTTTGGTCAATTTTTGACAATCCCAAAAAAAGTTGAGCAAAGATGCCAGAAAGTTACTGCTGCATCAGACTAGTAATTTGGTGCTATTTTGGCAGTCTGAAACAGCTCCTAACACGAGAAAACACATGTCAAATGCACCCAGATTTTGCTGTATTAGGCATGTGTTTGACTAGAAAGATGGCAATACCAGTATACTGCTTGCCCGTATATGAAGTAGCCATGTGTATACGGAAACGGAGCATCACACCAGAGCCAGATCTATAGTAATATGAAAGGTTCTCTTGTGAAACTGGAGGATTAAAATGAAGTGGCGGTATTTCGACAAGATGAGCAAGGGCAATTAGTAGCGCGAACTGCCGCTGTGCAGGTTGATTTTCACCGAAGCGAAGCGAAGGTAGAGAGCCATCCGAAGCATAAACACACTTGTACGGAATAGAGGTATCTGTAGAATTATGGATCTATAATAGATGGATCTTCACTAAGTCTCATTTGTAGAACCAGATGTTAAAGCGCCTGTTTGCCAGATTTCATCACAAGAATAGACGTAGTCGTCGATAACTAAAGTCTTGAAAGAATTATTCTTTGATGAAATCGTAAAATACACCTGACAAGCATTTACTCCAGTGAAATGGACCTCCCCCTTCAGTCCTTTCTACTGCTATACCCCGTCCAATGTTTGATTTTATGTGACTAGAAAACCTAACCCCAGGTGCCTCTTTTTTTTTTATATTTGGAGATCCTGTCAAGGATACAAACAGCAATTGTTTTATTCTTGTAACATATTTATACTACAAAACCATCATCAACATGTCTTTTGTGAAATCACTTGCCAATGCTTCCGTCTTGTTCAAGGTAATTACATAAAGTTGACAGCTCATGGCTCGCCATTCAATGTACTCATCACCCTGGCTTCATTTTAGACAGCACCTATTCAAAAGAGAGCTTTTGCTTCAGCTGTTGAAACTGCACCAAAAGGTGAGATATGGATAGAAATGAATAGCAATAGTCCCTCATACTAAATGTGTTTTGATAGTCTTCCCTACAACCATCCAAGCGTTTCTCCGTGAATTCAAGACAAATGAGCCAGTATCCATCATCGACTTGGACAAAACTGTGTTTGGAGCACCCATTCGTAGAGATATTTTACATCGTGTAGTTGTATGGCAAAGAGATGCCATGCGTCAAGGCACAAGCTCTACCAAGGGCCGTGCTGACGTTCGTGGTAGTGGTAAGAAGACTGCTCCTCAAAAGGGTCGTGGTAAGGCCAGACAAGGTGATGGCAAAGCACCTCATATGACAGGTGGTGGTATTGCTTTTGGACCCAAGCCTAGAGATCACAGCACAGAATTGCCCAGAAAGGTTCAAGAATTAGGCCTTCGTGTTGCCCTCAGTGCTAAATATGCCCAAGATCAACTCATTGTGGTCGAATCCCTTCAAGATCTCCCAACACCCAAGACTCGTGAATTGAAGAATATTTTGGATACAACTTATGGATCACCCAGAACTTTAGTTATCATTGACGATTGCAACGCCAACATTGAATTAGCTGCTCGTAACATTCCCAATTGCGAAGTGATTCATGTAGAGGAGACCAATGTGTTGGATTTAATGACTTATGAAAAATTGATCATCGAGAAGAATGCTGTCGAGACATTAGAGCAAGTTCTCAAGGCTGAATAAATTTATAGTTTCTGTACAAAATAAAAAAATAATGACCATTTGCAACAATTTATCTATACAAATGCAAGCATTTGCTTTTTATTCATGTGTGTAGTTTGTGAGACGATGAATGGCGAAATTTATATGGCTGAATATGTGATTTTTTTTTTTTTTCGTATTTTTAATTTTTGGTTTAGAATCATGATGCATTAACGAGCTAATATATAATTTACATTGAATTGATGATTGCTCTTAGGTTTAATTTTACCAGCCAGCTCCATTAGTGGTAGAAGGAGCATCACCCCATCCGCCAGCAGCGATAGGAGGAGCGCTACCCCATCCATCATCAGCGGGAGCAGCAGTGGCAGGAGGAGGAGTAGGCTTAGCAGCAGGTGCGGGCGATTGGGCAGCAGGAGGTTGAGCAGGTGCTGGAGCAGCAGCGGCAGGAGAAGGCTCGCCCCATCCGCCAGATGAAGCAGCGGGAGCAGCAGGCTCGGGAGCACCCCAACCACCAGCGGCAGCAGCAGGAGCAGGCGATGGTGTAGCGGCGGGAGCAGCAGCGGCAGGAGAAGGCTCGCCCCATCCGCCAGATGAAGCAGCGGGAGCAGCAGGCTCGGGAGCACCCCAACCACCAGCGGCAGCAGCAGGAGCAGGCGATGGTGTAGCGGCGGGAGCAGCGGCAGGCTCGCCCCATCCACCAGAGGAAGCGGCAGGAGCAGCAGGCTCGGGAGCACCCCAACCACCAGCGGCAGCAGCAGGAGCAGGCGATGGTGTAGCGGCGGGAGCAGCGGCAGGCTCGCCCCATCCACCAGAGGAAGCGGCAGGAGCAGCGGCAGCAGGCTCAGAGGCGCCCCAACCAGCTTGAGCGGCAGAGTCCCAGTTGGTAGAATCAAAGTTGGTGTTTGTATCAGCAGGAGTAGAGTTATCATAACCATAAGAAGCATCGCCGCCATAGCTATCACCGCCTTCCTTAGGAGCATGACATCTAAAACATTCAGTTCTGTTGGCAAAGTTGACAGCGGAACAGCTATAGACAGATAGCATTGTAAGTACATGTATGCGTTGAACCCAAAAAAAACACTCGATTGACTTACCCAGAACAATCCCAATCACCATCTCTTCTAGGACGAGGACCACGTCTTTCACCAGCATCACCACCAGCACCTTCAGGTCTAGGAGTAGAACACTTGAAGCACTCATAACGAGAGGCAAAGTTGGAGATACCACAGTCAGGACAGTTCCAATCACCAGGGCGACTATTGCTTTGTCTACCACCAGCATCACCACCGGCACCTTCAGGTCTAGGAGTAGAACACTTGAAGCATTCATAACGAGAGGCAAAGTTGGAGATACCACAGTCAGGACAGTTCCAGTCACCAGGACGGCCACTGTTGCCACCACCGCCATTTCCACTATCCCAGGCACCATCAGCAGCGCCAGTGGCGTCAGCATTGTTATAACCTTGAGGAGCACCAGGAGCATTTCTCTCCATAGGAACGTACTCTTGACCGGCATAAGAAGGAGCTTGCACATCGTTATCATCGAGATCTTCATCAAAAGTCATATCTTCGGTAACATAGGGTTGGAGGAAGTCAGGAATTACTTGCTTACATTCCTTCAACAGCTTGGTAAGCTCAGGAGCTAGCAAATCACTTCTCTCATTGTAGAACGAGGTAGCCAGACCAGATTTACCGACACGAGCGGTACGACCGATACGATGAATGTATTCATCCATGTCTTGAGGCATATCGTAGTTGATAACGTGCATGACATTACGGATATCAATACCACGAGCAGCAACGGCAGTGGCAACCAAGATGGGACACTTGCCTCTCTTGAAAGCAAGGAGGGCATCTTCTCTTTCCATTTGAGTACGGTCACCGTGGATGGAAGTGGAAGGGAAAGAGCGTTCATAGAGGTAGTGATCCAAACTATCAGCACTTCTCTTGGTTTCAACGAAAATAAGGGTACGGCTAGGAGGTTGAGAGTTCAACAAGGTACGGAGAGCCTCTCTCTTTTCATCTTCCTCGACATAAATGATCTGTAATGGCAAGCGCATGTTAGACACACTGGGTAATCTTGTGTAATAGTAGTTGACGCTCGCTTACCTTTTGAGTAATATCATTAGATGTACCACCAACACGACCGACCTTCAAGAAGAGATAGTCAGGACGCAAGAAATCACGAGCAAGGACACGGATGGCACGAGGGAAGGTAGCAGAAAACAAGAGAGTTTGTCTGTCTTGAGGCATACCGTTCTTTTGAGCAATAGCACGAATAACAGCTTCGAAACCCATGTCCAACATTCTGTCGGCTTCATCCAAAATGAGATACTTGACTCTACCGAGACCAATCTTACCACGTTGAATGAAATCCATAAGACGACCGGGAGCAGCAGCCAAGACATCACAACCACGTTCAAGTTGACGAATTTGACCAATAGAGTCAGCACCACCATAAACAGCACTAGTAGCAAAAAAAAATTATATACCACTAACCCGTAATATAACACTAAACATCACTTACCAAGGTCTAAGGGAGGATCTGTAGGTGAACTATGGAATGGTGAGTCTCATGTTGTATATACAATGCACAGCAACAACACTTACTCTTCTGCATTCATCAAAAATTTGAGAACACAGCTCACGGGTAGGAGCAATGATGAGAACAAGGGGTTCAGCCTTGTAGGTTCTGTACTCGTAAGGAGCAGGACGAGGCTTTTGGAGTTCCTTGGCGTTGGCAAAAAGAGCAGAGAGAGTAGGGATCAAGAAGGCAGCGGTCTTACCGGAACCTATATGTATGTATACCCATCAGTACCTTACGCCATGCACAACAATGAACACTGAAACTTACCGGTTTGAGCACATGCCATCAAATCCTTACCGCTAGTAACGATAGGAATAGAGTAAGTCTATAGGCAGCAATTAGTACATGCGAACACAATTAATTCTTCAATTTAAATTACCTGGACAGGAGTAGGGTTAGAGTACTTTGCGAGTTTGACATTTTCCTTCATGACAGGATGGAGATCGGCTTCATCAAACTACATTGATATATTAGCAACTGTTTTTTCCGCAATAAACCAATCAAGCTTACGTTTTTGATAGGAGGAGGAGCGGTACCACGTTCGACGCGAACAGGAATCTTTTCATACTTGGAGAAATCAAGACTAGTCTGTTGCTCAGCAGAGTTTTCTTCAAAGAGTTCAGCTTCAAGAGTAGCATCACGAGGAGCCATGCCATGCTCATCAACAGCATTTTCATTGAATTCATAACGAGCACGATTAGAAGCCCAGTTGTAACTTCTGTGTTGAAGTTGCTCCTCAGTAGGTTCAGGGCGAGGAGGGCGTTCAGAGTGCTGTTGACCACCACCGTAGCCACCTTGATTACCACCATTGTTACTGTATTCAGATTGAACATTGCCAGAAGCAAAGTCGTTTTGGACATCACCATTGGAGAAATCTGTAGAAAAACCAGCTGCAGAAGGATCCCAAGACATTTTGTTATATTTGTAGGTGCAGAGGACAAAAGAGCAAAGAGATTTTTTACGTCCTATTTTGAATCACACACCCTTCAGTTCGTGACGTTTTTGCTCCATCCAAATAGGTCAAGATTGACATGCGACTGACCCTATGGGATCAAGAACGCTCATTCAAAATTTTTTTGGATCGAGTGCTTCCCGGGATGCACTACGTGAAACATGCTTAATCTTCGTGCTTGGATGTGATGGTTATCCTCCTTTGGTTCCGACAATCAATATGGCCAACTTTTGATGCCATACGTAGCCAGAAGAGGGGGGGGGGGGCTTATGCATACGTGATACCTTTTAAGATAAAGTAAAGGGATCAATGGGTAAAAATGAAGAAAAAGGGACATGTTAGAAAAAGCCATCAACCACACATATAAACAAACAAAGACAAGATTAGCATTTTGTGGATGAGCCGTATATAGAAAGCTCCCAACTAGTGTCATTTGCTCGCATAGGATTCTTTAACATGAACCTCAAGGTGCATAGGAGTGCTAGTGCGATTAAATCACAAAATCTCTCTGTTGACACTTTGGAACATCGTGCCCATCGTGGATCCGGGAGCTATGCGTGCGATCCATAGCACTTGCTTGGCAGTAAATGCAACAAAACAACATGTAAATAGCCTCTTTTGAGTTGTGGGCTTACCAGGCCATCGAAAAATATATAAGTTTTATTACTGGATAGGATGATCCCATCCCCTGAAGACTGTACATTTTACACTAGCAAGTGTGCTGCTTCTAGACTTGCAAATATGTCACTTGGTGTAATTGTGGATTGAGCTTGTTGTATTAATGCATATTGATGATGTTGTTGGAGGATTTGGTATTGCTGCCATTCAGGTACGCTGAACAGCTTGCTGGAAAATGGCAGCATAAGATAATGCTCGGTGGATGGCACATTGGTTAAGGTGTATAATCTTGTTGTAGATGCTGACACGATGCCCTTGATTTTAGAGTATGTTCTCAAATGATCTGCCACTTCTGCACGTCTTGCTACAATGTATTCCGTCACATCTCTCTCTAATGGCACCGAGATATCCAAATTGTCGTGAATGATCTGTAATAACTCGCACAATTCAGCTGCTGTGGGTCGGTTCTCTGGTTTGGGTTCTAGACAAGACACATAGAGTTTCTCATACCAATCTGGCAATCCAGGCACAGGCTCAATACGATACGCATTTTCTGCAAATCCACCATGCGCGCTGTGTGCATCCAGCAGGACATCAGGAGATGGGAAAATCACTTTACTCACTAATTGCCAAATGATAATTCCCAGACTATAGATGTCAGATTTCTCGGTGTACACTCCACGTCTGACTTCAGGTGCAATATAGGGTAACCGTCCATAGACTGCTTTGGTAAGTGCGGTGACCGACGAAGACTCTTTGGATGGGGTGGAAAATCGATAGTCAACTAGAAAGTAATCGCTGTCGGTACACATGATATTCCTTGGATGAACATTTCGGTGGCACAGTCCAGCTTTGTGTAAATCGGCCAAATTTACCGAGAGTCGCAAAATGGTGCCTGTAATTGTCTTTAGATCCAAATCTCCCAGTGGCAACTGCTGCATATGATCCTCCAAATTGCCGTCGTTGCTCATCTTCATGACCATCATCAAGTCGCCCGTGCTTTCGCATACAGTGAGCCCCTGAAAGAGCAATGGCAGGAATGCTTTTGATTGAACGGAGATCTTTTGATGTGATTTGTTGTGAGTATGAATATATAAAAGCTGTATCACATTATCCCCATCCCCCAAATTATATACCTCATTCAAGATCTTGTCGTCCACTACTTTGAGTGACACTTTAACAGGCTCGACGTCGTAAGGTGGGCTCATGAGAGCAGCATACACTGCGGAAAATCCACCTGCTCCAATAAACTGCATGGTGGAGAACCAGCTCCAGGGAAACCATTGCATGTACTGATCCAGTCCTTCCAAGTATATCTGCTTTACTGCCTTTCTAGCTCTGGGATGCGATGTGTTGACAATCTGCTCCAAACCATAATTTGCTGCTAGGTTCTTGTAGGCAAGCTGCTGTCTCCAAATAAACGACCAACTCTTGTAAGAAAGAACACAGCATTAGATGATGGCACCGTCGCTGTGCATAGAAACAACCTACCCAGACATGGTCAAACTGAATTGCATTGTCGTTGTAGTAGGAACACACTTCTTGGTATAATTTGGCCAACTCCTCTGGCATGCTTCCGTTGTTGACAGAAGCAGTAAAGAGCATGTCCATGCCAAAGCTGTGAGGATGCGTCTCGATGAACTGGTTGATCTTTCCTCTGGTCTGCAGAATCAATTCTTCGCTCAGTTGCTGTGTGTACAGTATCTCAAGCTCTTGGTCGTTCATTTTTGTATGTGTGTGGGGAAGAAAAGCAAAAGCTGCTTACCGAGCCCTTGGCTGAAAATATAAATATTAAAGTTTGAGATCAAAACATGCGATTGGTTTGGATTTATTTTGGAGCGGGCTAAGCGTCGTCATTGGTGCTATCTTTCGATGCCAAATAATGGCCGTGTCGTCAGGGCTGGGGAGAATCTTGTGGTACCAAGAATCCAACAACATTTGAGCACATTCATTATCACAATATTTCGTCTGAAAAAGAAGGATAAAAAGCCTAGAATAGTTGAGGCCTTTTGGCATGGTCCTTCAATGCTTCTTGAGAATATACCAGGTATATCCGCATTCTTTGCAGGACCCATTGGTTATGTTGTAGACGATTCAAGTTGAGAACAAAATGCCTTGCCCTCGTTTTCCGTTTGAAGGTCAGTTTGATGTCCATGTTCATCGATTTGGGCATGAAATTGCGGTGGTAGGGCATGGAACTCGTCAGGTGGCGCTTTTGCCATGTGCCACACTACATTTGACTTTAAGCTGAAAGAAGAGTGCGGATGTGTTTTAGTACATTGCGCAGGGTAATACATTCTAAATAAGTAGATCAATCATTCGCAAGACTCGAGGTCGACATCACTCAAGGCGCAATGTCTTGAAAATCGATCAAGGCACCATTGTTTATTAGTATGTAATGCGTACAAACTTCTCAGTTGATACCATAAATATCACTGTGTATCCAAGATCCCACTTTTTCAATCATGTAGTCAACATGCTTTGTCTCCAAACAAAAAGCATGGGGAATGTTTTCAGAACAGAGATGGATTTTGCCTAGATTACACATTAATCTTCCCTCCTCAAGCCGGCCGCAGGATATACCCCCTTACCTTGTGGAAAGCGCTTTGTCATGTAGTCATAATGATCCTTGGGGGCCCACCTGTCATTGGCAGAATAGTACATGATGAACTTGTCCAGATGCTGGGTATAGAACTCATGATCCAGCTCCTTGACAGTTTCCATTTCAAAGCGTGCCATGGTTACAACGTTCTTTAAAACGTGGCTGTGCAGTAATTGATGAGATGTTACTTGCAATCCCTCTCCATCTTGGCCTGTAGCTGTCTTGACAAGGAATTGGCGGACTGGAGGTGCTAAATAGGAAAGAAGCGACCCTGCAATCCCAAATGCAGATGCTGGTACTGCATTCACCAAACGCTACATTCAAAATCAAAGGCTCAGGTCCACTAACACTTCTGCCCACATTTTTACTTACCGTGATGTTCACGCCATTTGGTGTGATGGCAATCTCTCTCAAGGTAGGAAATAGTGCAATCACTCTGGCAATGCCATGATTTTGTCTCTTCTTCAACACTGCAGCAGCAATGTAGGAGCCGATGGAGTGGCCCATTAATATGAATTTGGTGTCAGGTCCATTAAGCTTTCTAAGCGTATCTAAGCAGTCTATTTTATGCTGGATTTGATCTTCAAGAGAGTACAGTGTCTTATTGTCACTGTTCTTTTCGTGATAGTTGATTGAATGACCCTTGTGCGATACTATAGACTGATGAATGGCCCTGTTCCAACACTGCTCTCATGGTGATTCTCACCTCCTATGATCTCGAATGACGAAGAGTCAATCTTGGAGTGAACGCCTTGAAGGAAACTAGTGTAATATTCAACAAGACCTGGGTTTCCCGGTATGAACAACAAGATGGTTTTGGCTTTGCTGCTTGCTGGCCACAACAAAGTCTCTGTCTGATAGCCAGCTACCTCCCAAACTGCACGCAAAGGCGTGCGCAAGGATAAGTTCTTCATTAATGCTTGCATTACAGTCAAATGAAGATGAAAAAGAGTTGAATGAACTGTTTTGCGTGCCCGCTCTCCAAATGCTTAATAAAGTAATGTGAAACAAGCCACGTTCATCATCATTATCCAAAATGCATAAAATACGCAACGAGCTTTTCCCACACTTGAGATCAAATGGACGCAAGCAGCATTTCTTTTCCTTTTTTTTTTGGGCATTCACATTCAATGGCAAACTACAAGGACATACCAACTGAAGTCTACTGTATCATATTTCAGTATTTATCGAAACAATCTCAGTATCAATGCATGTTTGTATGCAAATCATGGCATGCAACTGCTGCACAGATCTACTTTTCTGAATTCCTGCTGCCATTACATCGGCCCAAGAAAATATCAGGATTGCTCAACTCGCCCAGCATTGCTGTCTGCATTCGAACACTGAAAATACAAGGATTACAGAGCCACCAACGGTCGTTTGGGAGACAAGAATTACGCCAATTGATTGGAAATATGCCGTATCTGAATAGACTTTATTTTGACACGAATGATACACAAGAACATCTGCAGACGTTATCTCAAATCTCACTAAATCAACTGCGAAATGTTAAGGAGATCCGTATCGGCCAACATGGTACCAGCAGCGATATTGAGCGTCTGTACATTCTGAACAATATGCGGTTATGCGGCAACATTGAATATTTACGACTGCAATACCTTCGCATCTCTTTCGAAGCTAATCGGCGGAATTTGATCCAATATTTGGTACACTTCAAAAGACTCAAGCAACTTGTTCTCATGAACAGTGTAAAGAATGGTGGCATAGCCAATCTGGATCTTGCATCTGTTGCTTCAGTCTGCCCGTATCTAGAAAAATTGGACTTTCGGTCGTATTTTCCAGCCCTGATGAGAAGAGAAACACAGCCATATCAACTCAAGTATCTGAAGAGTCTGACACTGGGAATCCCTGATATCAATAATCATTACTTGACGGAGTTGATGTCTTGCATCACCTTCTCAACTCTGGACTCACTAACATTGGAATTATACGAAGCCTCTTTGAAGCATTGGGTTGACGATCGTGTGTTTGAATCAATGAAAACATTTACTAGGCATATCAGTTTCCTCAAAAAGGTCAAGATTAGCATAGTGACATTACCAGAGAGAATGACATTGGCGAGTTTGATGCTGAGAGAGGCGACGATATCATTATGGGAAATCATGAATATTCTTCGAAATAATCGGCCGCTATTTGGTTGCGTGGTGATTGATTTGGATAACGTTCGTTTCAACCGGCTGAACCCGTGCATTGAAGTAATTGATGGCCAAGCTATCAAGTTACGGACGTGCTTGTCGTATCCTAATATTGCTAATAGCAACAACAGTTTTACCTGGGATCCCTTCTTTTGTGCCAATACTCTCAATCATGGTCTGCCTTTTATCAACTCATTGTGCGTGGATTTCACATTATTCTATTCTAGAAGCCTGAGACGGATGATCCAACTACTGGAATGCTTGTTATCGCGTTGTCATTCGCTCAAATACCTTTATATTGGATCCAATGTTTCGTCAATGCTCTTTTGTCCTGTAGGCACCTCGCCATCATCACTTGATCGTCCCTCAAATGCCGAATACAAGGCCAAATGCATCGATACCAGCACACCCGTTACAGCCAGCACCAAAGAGAATCTGAAATGCGCGTCTTTTGAAAGCATGCAAATATCATCCTACTTGTTGCAAGTGATGTCCATCTTGTTGAATGTCCATACATTGAAAATCAGTCGTTGCTATTACGACAGAGATATCTCGGGTGCTATCGTGCTGAACCTTCAAGAACTCCTTTATATACCACGACTCGAGCTAACACTTGACTTTTGGGATCAAGCGAGGCAAATTTTTCCTCTACTAATCAAGATACAAATGGCACAAGATTATACTTTATACTATCAATGTGGCCCTCAACATCAACGCATTATATCCTCTTTGAACCAGCCGTCCATCGATGATATTTTCGATTATAACATTGTTATCCATGTCAAATGTCAACGTGTGGATGCTGTATCATTGTACAATGCAATGGATAGTAATTTTGCAGTTTTCGAGCCGTGGTCAGATTATCTGTCTTATATAAGCAGCGGGGAAGCAGTCTAGCATGTGCATAATAAAGACGTGATTCTACAAAATTGGATGTGAGCCCAAGTTTGAGGGCAATCAAAATCGCGATTTTGAGCAAAGGTTTGAAGAGGACGTACATTTAGTGCTTAAAAACCTCACAGAATATCTCGGTTCTCGTAGGGTTCTTGAATGACGTTGATCTGTGCAAGTATTTGCTTTCATGATCCAATATTATTCTCTTCTGGAATATAAGGGCTTGAGTTTATGATTCATTTTGAACACAAAATTTGCTATCTTTCCCAAAAAAAATACAATCTTTTGAATATCTGTAGGTAGTATCACGAATATAGACATTTGCATTATAGTGTGGCCTGGGCCGTAAAGTGCGCATCTGAAGCATTCAGCTTATATTGCATCGATCCTGATGTTTATCCTCCAAATATTATGGCAAGCGTCAGTAGTCAATGTCGTAATATTAGCAGAGGTCTATAATAGTAGGACTATTCATGTCTGTGGTGTCATTTATAGCCTACACCTTATCTAGAGTATAAATCATATATATGGTACTAACGTATCTGAAGTTCATACCTCCTTATATTATAAATCTATATTGTTAAGCACAAAGAATAAAAGGATTATTGTTTGTAGCTTATAAAAAATGTTCGATATTATAAAAACAAGAAAAGACTTATTTCAATAAGATCAGACACAAAAACTAAAGATTTATTGATGAAGACAAGAGTTATTCTATTATTTATACTAAGTTCTGAATGCCAAAGCAGCAATTTATCTTGTACAACGCTTAACACATCTGGTGAACCTCAGCAATTAGATAGCTGAGATGCACTTCAATTATTATAGCTTGTCCATGTTGTTGCACAACACAAACATATCCACCCATCAAGAATACCTTAATCTTTATAGACAGTTGTAGCCCTTCTAGCACAACACAAATCTTGAAACCGGAAACAGTTTTTCAGAAACATTTTTATACATCCAAAATGTAATATGAGATAAAAGGTAGTAACCCATGAAATTAGAACATGTTGGGGATTAATCATAAACGCCGTAGGTTTGGCAAGGCATATGGCATTAGAAGGACCTGGTACGTAATGTACTGCTGTACCGACGGTATATGAATTTCCTTACATAGTGAATCTATTAGAGAATATCTCTTGCATAAAACTGTGTAATATAGATGCCAGATCAAATAATTGCATCTTACTTTTGGACTTTAATTATATTCTATATATTTAAATGACCTTTCATTACAAAAGACAAAATAATGTTAAATGGCAGATCAACAGAAAATCAACTAGTTGTAGACCTTTTCTCTTTCAACTCCAGAGCCAATCAAATCGCTTGAAAACTCCGATGACCTAAAAAAAATTTGCGAGGGTTTCCCCTTGTTTGGATGTGAGGCAAAATTTTAAGCTCCGCTATATAGCAATATAGCTGCTACTATCATCAAATTTCCCTCAGGTGCTAGAGCATGCCTTACTTACACCACCTAGCTTTAAATTCAGGCGTTGAGACCCTCAATCATCACTAAAGTAAGTAGTGATAACCAAGTGGAGGCAGCCTATCCATCTCCTAGTCTCGGATAAAGTCTTGTTGAGCTTCAGCGATAGGCACATCCACCACAACGTAATAAAGAGGTATGCTTCGAAAGAAACATAATAAAAGAAAAAAGGAAAAGAAGAAAAGAACATACTACTATAGGAGTATAGTAGCATGTACATAAAAAAAAAGGGACACTCACACAAAAAAGTGAGTCAAAAGAAAAGCATAACAGCAAATACAACATCAAAGATGTTCAGAACAGCTCGCTGTTGTTGCAACAAAACTGCATACATGAGCAACGTACATGATAATAGTCAGATGTAAAGCAACACAAACACGCACAATTGCAGGAGCAACAGCAGTATTATAAGTGTGCAATACAACATAATGACTAATATTGTTTCATGTGAAGCGACAGAGGCAACACAAACAACAATCTACGACCATATAACAAAGTAGTATTACAACGGCAATACAGATATATAGTAGCACATCATGCTTGTTGTTCATGCAGAATACGAAGCAACAACATTGCAAGCACCCGTTGAGCTGATCATACCACAGCCAACAAAAGAAAAAAAAAAGCGCAACATAGCAAACATTACGAATGTATTATCACGAGAAAGGAAGCAATAATACAAACATCCAGAGAAGCTTTATATCACTGCGACCAGAAGAAAAAAAAAGTTACTTACCACTTACCACAACCACCGATAGATCAGAGAATAGGCAATCACCTGGGATAGACCAGAACACCAGCATACAACAAAGACAGCAGGAAAAGAAAGACCAGACTAGCAGCAGCAACACCAGAAGCGGCACCAGAAGCGGCACCAGAAGCAACAACAATAGCCTAGAAAAACGAAGAACGGGCGACACCAGAGACTAGACAAAGATTAAAGAAGCAACCGCCAGAGATAGAGACCAAAGAAATAACCACCAGACATGATAAACCAAAGAAGCAGGATGCAGAGACAGCAGAGAAGTAATGGCAGCAGCACCTACGTCAAACAGGCAAAAAATTATCGAAATCTAATAAACAAATTCGATTAGTGCTGATTTTACGTATGTCAATGCTCGTTATCGAATGATACCTACTGTATTCCACCTCAAAGAAGCAGTATCAAGTACCTTTGACAGTGCAAGACCGTGTTATCAGATAATAAAGTGGCTTTTTCAATTAAAAAGGTTCCAAAACCAATATGGTTTGATACTAAACGCGTTTTGCAAAAAGGATAAAAAAAAACGGTGGTATGGAAAAATGAGAGGGCGACCTATCCGACGTCACGGCCAATAGTATTGGTCTCAATCTTCTGTTGTGGCAGCCGTAGTAACTGCTGCATTTTAATTTGAAATTGTGCAGTGGGTATTTTTGTATTCAAATTTGACTTGATTTCACATTCTTTAAACGTTTTTGCTAAATTTGACTATGAAAACTGTCGTTGTTATACTTTACTTTCTAATGCATCTATAAAGAGTCAATAAAGGCGCATCGAATGATGCTGGTTGCATTCAGCTTTCACACCAAAAATAATGAACAATCTGCAAAAATATGAAAACAGGTTTTTTGCCAATATGTCAAAATTTAGCATATAAAAGCTCCAGAGAAATAGTTTTCAATGTTGCGTTTTACCATTACCATCAATTTGATCTAATAAGTATCATAGAAAAAGTCTTCATTTCTCGGGTGAAAAACGCGATCGTTTGATTTTCAAGGATTTTCCCTTGCTAATACTCATGTAAAAATGAGGATTTTCATGAATTTGTAGTGACCCAAAATAAATTGAGATAAAGCATCAGTAAGTAAGGCGTAGCTAAGAAGAGACGTTTGGCCTTATTCCAAGCGTCCACAAAGCTTTGTAGCATGAGTTATCCGTGCTTCAAAATGGCTAATTTTGGACAGAATTTGGCCTAAAAATAAGGCGTAATATGTTGTACTGTCAAAGAAATAAGTAAATTGCAGTTCTTTCTGTAATGAAATAGCCACCCAAACTCAGCTTGATTGAAAACCAGAATTCTTAAAATAACACTCATGATGAACTCGTTATAATAAGTCGATGATAATAATCGGTTGTTGTCAACTGTATCTAAAACGAAGGCAAAAAGCTTCTTTATTACAGGGCATCTAGCTTGCTTAAATATGGTAGATCCGTGGTCAATGACTACTACGTTGAGATGGTATATAAATAGCAGGCCACTGGGGCCTTATGGATTGTTGGTATAGCTTGTTGAGAGGCCACCTAAGTCGATATGTTTCATGTAGTGTAGGTGGATCTCGATATCTTGACTTTAGGGAGATTGAATGTATTGTAGTTCCTGAGGCACCTGTGCACACACAATTGACTGGACTTGTAAACATAGATGTGATGTAATACGATAAACATCATCTATGCTGCTACACTGTAAAAGGTGGCTTGAGGAGAAGGTGAATGTAGCCTAAGATGCATGCTTGTATGCAGCATTACCCCCACCCAGCTTTCGACCAGCCACAAACTAGGATATCATACGAGCCGAATGCAATAATCGAGGATACAACACATAACGAAGAGACAGAACCAAGAAACAAGAGAAGGCGATACGAACAGGTAGACAGGCAAAGCGATGGAAACCAATATGAAGTAAAAAAACCGAGATGGTGCCAAAAAAACAACATACATGGGGTATACGAGGAGAGGTTATCAGAAGATAATAGCAGCAAAGGGAATAGCAGATCGAAGAAAAACCTTGTAAAAAAAAACATATTCAGGCCAAAAAAAACAAATCAAGGACAAAAAGATCACGGCTATTGCTGAATGTTGTGGTTACGAGAGTTTGGAATCGACGGATAACGCAATGTGACGGACGGTCCTGCATGCTTACGACGACTATAAATCTTGCGCTTATTGACAGTGTTGGGAAGGAGTCGATTGGGACTCTTGTGATCCGGTGCAATGCGATCCCAGTAGTCGCGAATAGGTCGTTTGGAATCAAAATCGCTTTCATATTGCCAGGTATTGTCCTTCGAGGACGGATAACCTACCCAATTGACAAGAAACTTCATTCGACCAGTCTTTCTTTCAACGCGATGATTGACGATGGCTTGCACTTCATAGTGGCGAGGAAGTAAGCCTTTTGTAACATGATTGTCCGAGAAATCGACAACGCGAATGTGCTGGGTAGGCACATCACGGGGCAGCAATTCACCAGTAATGTCGGCTAAAGTATAACTACCATTGCGAGTATAGTTCTTGATGAAATATGGACCGAGCCATCTGGGGTGAAGTTTAGTTGATCTGACAGGGTCGAAGAGCATGACCTTTGAATTGATGGGGTACTTCTCTTCGATGATCTTGTGATGCTTTTCGAAGCGCTCATGATTGCGCAATTGTGTTTCTTTGATACGCTTATGGATGGCAGGGATTACCACATCCTTAATGTTCTGTAAGCGGGCATCAATGACTTCCTTGGTGTAATGAAATAGCCACCCAAACGCAACTTAATTGAAAACCAAAGTTCATCAAATAGCACTCATTCAAATTCATGCTATTTGGATCTATTAATGAAAGCGCTCAAATGTATATCAAAAACCCATTTAAAAATACTAAAGTAAAGATACACGCTTATGTCGCACATCGTGTGAATGAATCACTCCTGATCACAGTGTATTCAATCACACCCATGATGGTCGTAATAGGTGATGGTATCTTTATCCAAATAGAATTAAATCAATAACAAGCATATTCAAATATGACAACTATGCCCTGCTGCCATAGTTGCACAATATCCCAGATAAAGGATTCCATGCTTCAATAACAAACATCACACTTTAAACCATCAAGGTTACATTAAATCATGCTATGACGATAGCTCACCCAAGCCCATCAAGGTTACTCAAATCGACCCTTATGGCCAGTGCTCCTGCATTGATTACCACTTTAAATCAAACATCAACAACATTTGCCAGATATCGCAATAGCAGCACCTATTGCTCTCTATCATCACTAATCCTACAAGCCAGATGCAAATGTATAAATACTCTTCTTTTTTTTACTCAATTCCAGGATCTTCAGTTCATTTTATACACAAAATAAAATACAGTTGATTTCTATTGTATTTTACCTTTGCTTTATTTTTTTTTGTGAAATCCATTAAACCTGATTTCACTGCACTTGGTAGGATCCTCGGGTGTCTGGTCAGCATTACGCAATTGAGTGTAATCCTGGAAGAGATTTGGGGCACGCCCAAACAACATGATAGCAAACGGCTGCGATTGATGCAATCTAGCGTATTGAATGTTCATGGCGTACTGAATGACATCGAGATACTCATCCCATGCCTCAGGTTCTGCAGCATCGTGTGTCAATGATTTAATGATGGATCGTTTCGAAATGCCCACATACGCTTCGACAACACCATTAGCTTGTGCAGCGTACGGCAACGAGGTCAAGCGACCCATGCCACTAATCTGACTGAACTCTCTCATAAATGCTCCAACAAATTCAGAGCCATTGTCACTAGTGAGTCGCTTGGGAAATCCAAATAGACAACATACACTAAGCAATGCTCTTGCAACAGTGATTGGACTCTTATCAGGAAGAGCTCGTAAAATGGTGAATCGACTGAAATAATCGACAATGACTAGCAGGAAGTTATTGCCCGAGGTGGAAGTCGTAGCGAAATCACCTCAATCGATAGCTATATGATCGAACACATTGTCTGGCAACACACTACGAGGAGGATGATATCCCACTTGGTAGATACCATGCGATTGACAAGCATGACAATCCTTGGTTACTCTGGCAATGTCATTGCGCATGTTGGTCCAATGTACCTTGTAATCATTGTGCAAAATCTTTTCCATCGAATTGATGCCCACATGACCGAGTAAATGCACTCGCATAACAAGCTCTAGACGATCCTTCTTCGGAGGAGGAGTCATGTAATCAGCATATTTCATAGCACGTGAAATAAGAGCATTACAATCTGACTGTCCACCAGATGAAGCATTGTATGAACTTTTGGCATCAGCAGTCTGTTGATTCTTTAAATCTTGAGCGCTGACAGATGGCATGTTGTAGGTGCTCGCATCAAAAATATCAACATTGCTATCATTCAATTCCTTGGAATAATAGTGTGGATCCAATTCGGTTGGCATCCCAAAGGAAAGCTGCTGCAATTGCTTTTGATTGTTGAATTGCTTCTTGCGTTTGAACTGCGTACGATTGGAGTGATTGGGCTTAGCAAGAGAAAATTGAGTGACTTGGGACTCTTTGGCGTTGGTGAAGCCATGTTTGTTCTTTCGCGTAGGTTTACGCTTTTTTTCAGGTAGCATAATACTTTGATTGTTATAACGATTATCCCCACCCAGGTTATTGCCACCCTCGCCATCGTCAGAGGTGAATAACCGACTGAGTGCATCAGGTAATAGGTTACGCGTACCAGGGATATGAACCAGCTCATACTTGCAATCAAAGAACAGTTTTTCATACCACGTCAACAGCATCATGTTGGGCGTACTTTGCGTTTGGAGCCAGATTAAAGAGCGATGATCTGCGTGCAAGACAAACTCAATACCGAAAAGCCATTTGTGGTATTTGGTAAGCATGTAGACAATGGCAAGCAACTCACGTTTGGTGGTAGAATAGGCCATTTCAGAAGGGGAAAGCTTACGACTCGCCATGACAACGTAATGAACCACGCCATCCTTGATGTAGTAGATGATACCACCGATAGCAGTAGCTGAGGCATCAGTAGCGACGTGCAGCTTGTAACGAAAATCAACTGGGCTGAGAGCGATTGGAGATGACAGAGCATCCTGCAACGATTTGAATGCCTTGGTGTGCGCATCAGTCCACAAACCAGAAAGAGATTTACAATTGCGCAACGCATCGAGAGGTGCTGCCAGTGTTGTAACTGTCTGAAATACGTGAGAATGGATATGTCTTTTTATTTTCCGTAAAATCAGATAGAGAGAAAAGGGAAGGGTGAATGTCTACTGCTATTTATATGTATGATTTATGGATTGCTTACACACCCCTCTAGAATGGTGTTCTCATGCTAAGTTTTAGTGTCAATCCTCACTTATGCTAAATGGTAATTATTTCAGATATAGATGATCAGTCTAAATATCTTTAGTAGCTCTTGGCAACGTTAATTACTTACATTCCTTATCTGCTATCTTTTGACATATAGAGAATAGCTTATCGAAACTTAGCTTATGTGAATATCATGATTATCGTTTACATGTTGAACAGCTTATTTACATATGCTCCATATGTGCATAGTTTATTGCTCAATTCAATCTACGACATTATGATTCAGGAACAGTTATATGTGTGAATACAACAGCCAGTTCGCTGTATCCAGGGATGACATTTCGAAAGTAATTGCAAAACCCCAAGTACTTCATCAGCTGCTTACCAGTGGTAGGTATAGGCCACAGATGAAAATTGGTCAATTTGCGAGCGTCAGGCACAAGGCGGTTCTGAATGATGCTCCAACCCAGCACATGAGTACTGCGCTGAGCAAACACAAACTTGTCCTGGTTAATTTGGAGATTAGCCTTGGTCAGACAACGGATCACCTCAGCGACTAACGCAACGTGCTCATCCAGAGAGTCAGTGTACGTAAGGCACCCTAAATCGTCGATATAAAGTGACACCTGATCAAGCATGTCGGTAAAAAAATTGGATATCAAGCGCATAGCTAAATTGCCCATGAAATTTACTCCAAAGCACACCTTCCTGTGGACCCATTGCGTTTGCGTGAATGGATCGGTAAAGGCTAACTTGTGGCGATGACGTGGATCGACCAAGAAACTCGTGAAGAAACTTTTGATATTGATGGAACTTGTCATGACAGCGCGGCTGTGACGAGCATGGATTTCATCAATGCGAGGCATAATGTACTTGTCAGTGGAGACCAAGATTTGGTTGAGTAGGCGAACGTCAGCAACAATACATGGCTTGTGAAACGAATATTCACCATTAGAATTCTTTTTGGCAACGACGAGCAAAGGAGAATTCCAGCCATTATGACTTGGACTGCGCTCAATGACACCGTCTCGTTCCCACTCCATCAACTGCTTAGACACAGCTTCCTTATAGACAACTGGAATAGGATAGGGAGCACGATAGGCAACCTTACCAGGGATTGTCTCGAGTTGGTCAATCGCACCAGGCAAGTTACAATGAGTAGTAGCAAGATCAATGGCAGCATTTTCTACCAATAACTGTTCAATAGGTTTGAAAGCCTTTACACGCTCAGCAGGTGATCCGTATGGATCGTTATTAGGCTCAATGTCAGGATCAATGGGGTCGGGAAGTCTGGGTCCAAGCTCTTCAAACCATGTTGAAGCAAGGCCAGTGATTCCAATCTGTAGATCAGGCATGATATCCAACCCAAGCAACATGGGGCAATCATCCGAATCAGTAAAGAAATCAAATATCTCAAATGTGTGAATAAAACTGCGTTTATTACACGAGATTTTAAGTGAGCAAGTGCCAATACGAGGTTTAACACTGTCTGTATGGCCTAACTGGACCTGACCATGAACAGAGCGGTTGATTTGAACACCAAGCTGGTTGGCGAAACGAGGGGAACAAATTGAAAATGTACATCCCGTATCTAAAACACCATATACCTTGTGCGATTCTACGACAAGCGGAATAAGAAGTGAATTAGACTTATTGACAGGCAAGATGGAACGTTGATTATCCTTACATTTGTGTGCATGAACTGCAGTATGTAGATCAATGTCCATAGGCTCAACAGCCGAGTGGCAATCACTTTGATCGTGACGACTCTGTTTAGCAACAGCAGCGGGCACCAACAACGAGGAACCAGATTCACTCGAGTTGTTGTTACTTTGCTGATCTTCCTGAACAACAACAGAATTATTACCAGTAGTAGGTTGGGCCTGAGGAGACGAAATAGACGATGACGACAATAATGCGGCACTGCGGCCACCATTGGTCTCGACAGCAAGACGAGATTGAGAACGCGGAGGGTTCTTTTTGATCACTTGCAAAAGCTCAACACAGTCGTCAGTGCTATGGGTCTTGCTATTTGGATGGTATCTGCAGAACATGGCTGCACCAGCCTCAGACAACGAGCCCACAGTAGGATCAACAGCAGGAGCAGTTACAATAGCAGTGCTACCAGCGGTGGTAGCAGACGACACCACGCCCTCTTGAAGGCGCAACATACCAAAACGATGTAAGGTACTAGTAGGAGCATCACCAGTGCGCACAGCCGTGTTGCACTCATGGGGACCAGCAGAGTAATTGTGGGCACCACAAGTACGGCATCGATCTAATGCCTTGGCATCCGCAAGCGACATCATGTAACGGCGACCCGATGCTTGGTTGCTGGTTGGCATAGAGTTGGCACCATCTTTGTTTTTCAACTCTTCCAAGAAGAGCTTACATTCCGAGGTGTCATGGTTGTGAGGCTTTCCATGGTGGAAAGTGCACGACTTGGTAGCCTTGAAGTGAGGCTTGCCCACGCGGCCAGAAGAGACACCAGCACGAGACACAGCGGCAGGACTATCAGTAGTTGAGGATGATGCCTTCATGGTATGTGAGCGGCGGGGAGACGCAACTGGAGCCCATTGTGATGCAGCAGATCCAGCAGCAGTGCGAGCAAAAGCGGGTGCTGAGATGGCAGCAATCTCATTTGCGGTCATAGTTGATAGTGATTCACGAGCGATACTGACGATAATGTCAACATCGTAACTATCAATGATGCCCTTGGATTGACGGATGGTGTTGATCTTATCCTTGACTACCCAAGGAATGGCATCCAGAAACAACTTAGCCAACAAGTAATCGGATGGGGCTTGATCCAGGGATCGACGACGCAAGTCAGTAAAACGATCAAGAAAGGCCTTCACGTTTTCACCGGGCAAAAGTTGAATGCTCAACAAATCAGACGCACAACGTTGACGTTCTTCCAATACGCTAATGCCATAACGAGCCTTGATAGCCGACTTGAAATCATTCCACGATGCAGGAGCAGTGCAAGCAGAAGTGAACGAGCCGTACCAAGTACGTTGTTCTGGAGACAGCATAGGTGGTACTAAGCGAGCATATTCCTTGTCGAAATCCATCTTGTAAGCGAACATGACATCCTCAAACTTCAACAGACAAGCGTCGACTGTAGGAAATATAGGGCTTTTGGGGTCGAATTCATCCATACCAACCCACTGAAATGCAGGTAAGTTGTTGGGAAAGAAAACCGGTACTGAGGCGCTCTTGTTGGATTTGACTCCATCGACTGAGGATGAGCCAAACGAAGCAGCAGCCGAAGAAACGAGGTTATCATTTGCAGTAGCTTTGGATGCAAGCAAACAATCTCGAATCTGTATGATACTTTGAATGGACGTATTCAACTGGATCAACCGAGCTAGGGCCTGGGCTCTGGCCTCCTCACTTTGCTCGAGGAGCAAGGTCGTAGAGAGAAGCTGAACTTCGGCGAGCTGATTGTCAACAATTAGCTTCAACTGATCAGTGCGACCTTGAAGATCCACATCACTAGAAGATGAACTAGCAGAGGAAGGGGGATCGAGGTCCATCGCCTCACTGGCAGTAGTAGTGGGAGCTTCGCCAGCATGACCACTCAATTTCTGAAACATTTCAGCGAGAAAAAACTGAGAAGGGCCAGTAATATCTACAGCCTTGGTGGCACTGGCGTCTGAAGGACGCAGCTCAGTGTTTCCAGCAGGCTTAGATTCGGAAGGGGGGTGTGGTACTTTGAGCAGGCATCAGAGTATACAAAATTGAGAAGTAGTAGTAGTAAGAGTAGTAGTAATGATACAATCAAGGTTTTGATTAAAAAAAATGATGAATTCGTAATAATAAGTCGATGATAATAATCAGTTGTCAACTGTATCTAAAACGAAGGCAAAAAGCTTCTTTATTACAGGGCATCTAGCTTGCTTAAATATGGTAGATCCGTGGTCAATGACTACTAAGTTGAGGTGGTATATAAATAGCAGGCCACTGGGGCCTTATGGATTGTTGGTATAGCTTGTTGAGAGGCCACCTAAGTCGATATGTTTCATGTAGTGTAGGTGGATCTCGATATCTTGACTTTAGGGAGATTGAATGTATTGTAGTTCCTGAGGCACCTGTGCACACACAATTGACTAGACTTGTAAACATAGATGTGATGTGATACGATAAACATCATCTATGCTGCTATACTGTAAAAGGTGGCTTGAGGAGAAAGTAAATGTAGCCTAAGATGCATGCTTGTATGCAGCAGCTTTTTGCTTTCGTTTTAGATACAGTTGACAACAACCGATTATTATCATCGACTTATTATTGCGAGTTCATCATGAGTGTTATTTTAAGAATTCTGGTTTTCAATCAAGTTGAGTTTGGGTGGCTATTTCATTACAGAAAGAACTGCAATTAACTCATTTCTTTGACAGTACAACATATTACGCCTTATTTTTAGGTCAAATTCTGTCCAAAATTAGCCATTTTGAAGCACGGATAACTCATGCTACAAAGCTTTGTGGACGCTTGGAATAAGGCCAAACGTCTCTTCTTAGCTACGCCTTACTTACTGATGCTTTATCTCAATTTATTTTGGGTCACTACAAATTCATGAAAATCCTCATTTTTACATGAGTATTAGCAAGGGAAAATCCTTGAAAATCAAACGATCGCGTTTTTCACCCGAGAAATGAAGACTTTTTCTATGATACTTATTAGATCAAATTGATTGTAATGGTAAAACGCAACATTGAAAACTATTTCTCTGGAGCTTTTATATGCTAAATTTTGACATATTGGCAAAAAACCTGTTTTCATATTTTTGCAGATTGTTCATTATTTTTGGTGTGAAAGCTGAATGCAACCAGCATCATTCGATGCGCCTTTATTGACTCTTTATAGATGCATTAGAAAGTAAAGTATAACAACGACAGTTTTCATAGTCAAATTTAGCAAAAACGTTTAAAGAATGTGAAATCAAGTCAAATTTGAATACAAAAATACCCACTGCACAATTTCAAATTAAAATGCAGCAGTTACTACGGCTGCCACAACAGAAGATTGAGACCAATACTATTGGCCGTGACGTCGGATAGGTCGCCCTCTCATTTTTCCATACCACCGTTTTTTTTATCCTTTTTGCAAAACGCGTTTAGTATCAAACCATACTGGTTTTGGAACCTTTTTAATTGAAAATAACACTTTATTATCTGATAACACGGTCTTGCACTGTCAAAAGTACTTGATACTGCTTCTTTGAGGTGGAAAACAGTAGGTATCATTCGATAACGAGCATTGACATACTTAAAATCAGCACTAATCGAATTTGTTTATTAGATTTCGATAATTTTTTGCCTGTTTGACGTAGGTGCTGCTGTCATTACTTTTCTGTTATCTCTGCTGTCTGCTTCTTTGGTTCATCACGTCTAGTGGTTGCTTCTTTGGTTTCTATCTTTGGCGGTTACTTCTTTAATCTTTGTCTGGTCTCTGGCGTCGCCCGTTCGTTTTTCTAGGTTGTTATTGTTGCTTCTGGTGTTGCTTCTGGTATTGCTGCAGGTGGTGTTGCTGCTGCTAGTCTGGCCTTTTCTGGTCTGCTATCTGTGATGTATGCTCGTTCTCTGGTCTATCTCTGGTGATTGCTTATTCTCTGGTCTATTTGTGGTGGTGATAAGTGGTAACTTCTTTGGTCTTTGTCTGGTTTCTGCTTGTAACATTCGTTCTTTGGTTTTTCTATGGTGTTGGTGTTGCTGCTGCTGCTAATCTGGTCTTTCCTGGTCTACTGTATTTGGTGCATGCTCGTTCTCTGGTCTGTCTCCGGTGATTGCCCATACTCTTCTGGTATATCTGTGGCTGCGGTTAGTGGTAAGTATGTCCTTTCTTCTGGTCGCAATGATATAAAACTTCTTTGAACGCTTATATTATTGCTTCCTTTTTCGTGATAATGCATTCATGATGCTTGCGTTGTTGCGTTTTTTTTCTTCTTTTTCTTTTGTTGGTAGTGTTTCCTCTGTAGCTTTATATGAAACAACATTAGTCATTATGCTGTATCGCAAACTTATAATACCACTGTTGCTTCTGCAGTTGTGCGTATTTGTGTCATGTTGCTTTACATCCGACTATTACTACTATGCACGTTGCTCATGCATGCATTTTTCTTGCAACAACAACGAGCTTTTTTAAACATCTTTGATGTTGTAATTGTAATACTTTTCTTTGGCTCGCTTCGTGTGAGTGTCTCTTTTTTGCCTACATACTACTCTACTCTTAGAGTATTATGTACTTTTCTTCTTACTTTTATTATTATTATGTTTCATTTGGAGCATACCTTTTTTACGTTGTGGTGGATGTGCCTATCGCTGAAGCTCAACAAGACTTTATCCGAGGCTAGGAGGGAGATAGGCTGTCTCCACTTGGTTATCACTACTTACTTTAGTGATGATTGAGGGTCTCAACGCCAGAATCTAAAGCTAGATGGTGTAAGTAGGGCATGCTCTAGCGCCTGAGGGAAATTTGATGATAGTAACAGCTATATTGCTATATAGCGGAGCTTAAAATTTTGCCTCACATCCAAACAAGGGGAAACCCTCGCAAATTTTTTTTTAGGTCAGCGGAGTTTTCAAGCGATCTGATTGGCTCAGGGATTGAAAGAGAAAAGGTCTACAACTAGTTAATTTTCTGTTGATCTGACATGTATCATAATATTGTGTTTGTAATAAAATTATATCTAAACAGTTAGGATTTAAATTATTCTTTATATTTTGAAGCAAGACAAGGTGCAATCACTCGATCTAGCATCCATTAAACACTTTCATATGAGGGATATCTCTCAAACTTACTATATGATGCATGGTAAAAAAAAAAGAAATTGGAAGTACTACACAGCAGTATACTAGGTAAAGAATTCTCCCAGTATCAAATGCCCCGCAAAACATGTGTTGTTTATATTGATAACCAGCATGTTTCAATTTAATGGGCTATCTTGTTCGAAGAATAATTAGATAATCTTGCCTACGTCTTTTTTTTTTTTTTTTTGTTTTAAAACGTAGCGATTGAAACGTACCTGACAGGGTAGTTGTGCCTGATAGGCAGCAGCAGCTTCCTACAATGCTCTTCTTGCGGCGGTGATTCTCTCCGTGTAAACATCTTGATGGTAGTAGTGTACACGTTCGAGATGGTGTGTACGGTAGCGGCGATCTGTATGCAGCAAAAATTCTACAATGAAAACAGTGTTAGTTTTATCACGAAATAAAAATGTGATTAATCACACTGTTCTTACGTTGCCGATAGCAACGGCGATTGCACAAACTGCTCGTCTCGCGGAAGCAATGAGTTTTGCCGTCTAGTGCTTTTGGTTAATTTCAAAGCATTAGAACTCGTTTTCTCATCTTCGTAACTGGTCAGTTTCTTCCCTGTATGTTTAGCGCCACAATTAGACTCAGGGACCTCCTGAGATGCTATCCCAATGCCAGCACCAAAACTGCTTCAAGAAGTCTGTGAAAGAAGCATTTGCAGCTTCAGTCAAGTATTGGCAAAGATCTGTCAAAAAAAGTACATGTTATTGAATAGCCTCTTCTATATGTTTTATAATATTGAATTGCAAAGAATATATTATTACCTTGAGAACCGAGATACGACTCTTTTGTTTAAAGAAATGAAAGAATAAATAGCTGATACGAAACCATTGTAAAGCTCTTTTATATCATTTTAATTGGAATAGCATGTAAAAAAGTGGCCATGTAGTATTTTACAGTGGTTTTTACAGGAAACCACAACATCCTCCTTTCAAGAAATTGGCTGAATACTGATAGCAGTGTGTGTGTGTGTGGCTCTTTGTTTCTTGGTGAGTATTACTATTAGACAATGATCAGGTCCGACAACATTCACATAAAAAAAAAGATAGATAATCAATCAGACATGGTCAATTTATTTCAAATAGGTTGAATACGCCTTCAATAATGTACGACGAGCACTATCCATACTATTTTCATATTCATCCTCCAAGACAAACAAAGCATCTCTCACTGTAATCTTACGAGCACCTTGTTCGCCTAATCGATGAGGGCGACCAATAGTCGAAGGCGGTAAGAATAAACCACCCTCTGCTGATGTATTTGCTCTACCAAATCCTTTTACTTTCTTGCCAGTCATGACATCAGGCCCACTCCCAGACTTTCGTCTTCTTGGTCTGCCTCTTCCCCTGGGTTGATCTTCATCTGGTGTTGCTGTAGGCGTCGTAGGTACGGCTATATTGGCTGCTAATGCTGCCTCATGGAATGTTGCGCTAGTGGGAGATGTTGATAAAGGTGCAGTTGCAACAGGTGAGTTCAAGTTGTTGACGCCGCCTAGTGGTGATATAGCTAAAGGTGAGCTTGCAGCAATGGTATCATTTTGTGTGATTGCGGGAGCTCCTACAACTGCATTGCTATTCTGTCTAGAAATGGGCGTTGCTGCTACTGATGCTGATGAGGATGTTTTTTCCTTTGAGGAAGCTCCTCCTCCTCCACCACCACCACCACCTCCGCCCATGCTGCCCGTCAACATCCAGCTCTTCATCACACCACCAGCAATCATCAACGCTGTCTCGTTGGTTGTTTTATTGCGAACATCATCACTCATGTATCTTGCTGTGACACCAGGTCCCATCTCCTTCTTCTTTTTCTTCTTGGAGGGTCTGTCATCATCGCCAGCGTCTCCACCGTCTTCTCCCATCTGTGCCTTTCTTTCTCTTTCCAGCAGTATTTCTCTGCGTTTTCTTTCCTCTTCTCTCTCAACACGTTCGATAGCAAGCAGCTGTTTCTTGATGTCTTGAATATCCACAATTTTAAAGGGAAGATGGCCCGATTCATCCATTGCTGGCTGTGTAAACGTTTGTGAATCAACTCGGTGTTTGGACGCAAAGATCATGTGCTGCACAAGGCCCTGAATTCGCTTTTCTGTCGCCAGTGCCATCAATGCAACTACATTACTGCCTAGTTTGAGATCAGCAGCAGTAGCTAATGAAAGCAAGGGCTCAATACACACTCATTCCTTTTCTTACTTAAAGCAACTTACTGTATTTTTCAAGAATCGTTTTGAGCATGTCTGCATTCATAAAGTCTTGTTGGATACCGGATGTCTGTTCAGCGGCCTCAGTCTTTTACAAGAAAAAAAAAAGAAATGTGTTAAATTCTGCACAACACCGCCATTTATACTCTGAATTTACCTTTGCAGATGCACTGTCGGTTTTGGATTGATCAGGTGCAACTGGCTGGCTACTTTGAGGTGGTTGTGGCTGTATCAAGGGAGTTTGTGGTTGAGATGACGATTGTTGCGGTAACAACTGCTGCTGTTGCTGCTGTTGTTGTTGTTGTTGTTGTTGTTGTTGTTGTTGCTGTGCTTGTTGTGCCTGTTGTGCTTGCTGTTGCAATAATTGCTGCTGTTGGTGTTGTTGGATCAAATGTTGCTTCATTTGATTTTGTTGATGTTGCAGCATTTGTTGCTGTTGCTGCTGTAAATGGAGCTGTTGCTGTTGCATTAGCTGCTGTTGCTGTAACTGAGAAACAGGCGCAGGGTTTGCTCTATACATGGGTAAAGGCTGTGATGAGTTGATGGGTATATCTGATGTTCTCGCTCTTTTGGCTTGCGGGGCACTAAGCAATGGCAAAATAAGGGTCAGCATGGCTATTCACTATTCACAGATCGACCCCTTACATTAATCCTGACATGGCTCGTTGCGTATCCTCTGCTCGTATCTGAGAACTGCTCATGGTTTGTTTAATATTAGGCGATTGCTGAGGTCGGATGGCTGGATTGCGAGCAGTAGCAGCAGTAGCAGCAGCATTAGGTACAGCAGGTTTACTTTTGAGATTCTCTAATTGTTGGTATTGTTGCTGATCTAATAACATCCTTGCTTGAGCCAGAAATTGGTTTGCTGTAACTGCATTTCCTTGTAATTGTCTAAATAACTCGATAAATCGCTCTTTGCGGTCGGGTGATAATTGAGCTGTCAAATTGTCCAACAATGTCATAGATGTCGCTGTCAATAGGATGAGGTTAGTACACTATAAATAGTATTTGTATCGTTGCGATTTACCTCCAGAAGAAGGTTGTGTGGTAGCATGGGTGGCTACTGCTGCCGCTGCTGCTGCTGTTGGAGCACTCGTAGTTGTCGTCCCTGCTGCATTAACAGATTGAGGTTGAAGTGGCTGTTGTTGTTGAGGAGCAATCACTTTGGGCGATGGCTGCGGTGCAACAGGTGAGGAACGAACATGGACAGGCGAGCTTTGTGTCTTTTGTGCCAGTGGCTGCTGTGGCGATTGCACAGCAATGGGCGTAGCTGCTCCTGAGGCAGGTTGTGATGGAGCAATGCTTGGTTGTGGTGACGGAGATGCTTTGATGGGATGAGGAGATGATTGATGTGTGGCAGGTGATTGTATATTGACTTGAGGCGAAGCTTGTGTTGCTAATGGCGAATGAATTTGGGGGGATGGATGCGCACTTGTAGTAGTAGGAGGAGTTGGTGTCGCTTGAGGCGATGTCTGTGCACTTGTTGCAGTGTTGGTTGTTGCTGCTGCTACTGGTTGGGGTGATGATTGCAGTAGGCTGGAAGCGGGTGCAGGTGATGATTGCACTGGTAATGAAGGCGATGCTGCTTGCGTAGCAGGAGACGTGCTGTTACTGTTATTACTGTTCATGGGAGAAGAAGAAGAGGTGGACTCTTGAACGGCAGGTGGCGTATTGAATGAGACGTTGGGTGTGCTACTGTTGCTCTGTGGTCGATTCCATGTTTGAGCATTTGAAGACGCGTATGACGATTCTGGCAGATCAAACAGATGATGCAGTTCAGGTGGCATGTTATTGTAAGAAGCAGATTGATTGTCTTGATTTCTAAATGTCTGAACGATAGACTGAAATTGTGGATTGCCCGTGTTTCCTTGCTCGTCTCCTAAAATGTCTTGAAAAGAGAAATTCAAGCCCTTTTGACTCTGATCTTTGTTATTGGAATCTTGCTTCTTCTGGCTCATCAGATTTGTCAGTGTTATTATGTACAGACAAGAAAGAAAAAAAAAGGTAAAATTTCTTTTATTTGAATAGGGAAACTCGCGAGTTATATATCTGTCTATCCTCTCTATAAATGATGTCACGTATGCCTAGTCAGTGTGTTTGAACAACCGGCCTATGTAGTTCAGTAGGCAGCAGCAAGCCCAAACTTTCTTGGATCGCTGGCTGCATCGAGGCTGCCGTTGGAAAAGCGAACAATGGCTTGAATAGCCGAGAAGATGCCGTTTGCATCTAATTTGTATATCTATAGAAAGTGACGAGTCAATGTCATTTTTTCATCAGTAGAGACTATCATACAACAAACCTCATGTCCCCGTTTGATCAATCCCTCAGCAATACGAGCATCAAATCCTGGTTCAATGCCAATCTGATTTGGAAGCAGCTGATGATGGATACGGGGTAGCCCAACCGCTTCGTATAGGTCCATGTTGAAATCAAGTGTGTTGATAATGGCCTACGTAGGATGAGTCTCATAGACACAAGGTAAAAGACTAGATACTTACATTGAGAGTAGCTGTGATGATTTCAGACCCACCAGAGGCACCTACCACCATCTTGAGCTGCCCATCTTCAGTTTCGATGATCGTGTCTGTTACAGAAGACAGAGGTCTCTTGCCTGGCGCAACAAAATTGGCCACACTGGGACTAAAACCAAATGCATTAGAGATCCCAGCACTGCTGAAATCATCTTGCTGGTCGTTCAAGATGATGCCCGTTGCACGGTCCATGATTCTTGATCCAAAAATGAGGTTGACAGTAGATGTCAAAGCAACAGCTGCATTCTCTTTGTCCACGACGGACAAATGCATAGTGCCATGAGGTTCGTTTCCTTCAAACCGAGGCTGGTAGTATTCAGGACCATGTGTTTCGTTCTGTATAGAGTGTCAGGCCCATGTAAATCATCTAATTCCTCGCTCATCTACCTACATCTGTTACATTCATTCGAACTAAATCAGCCCACTCTTTTGATATCAGCTCTTCCATTCTCTCCTCAATGTCTGTGAATGCCGGATCCCCCATCTCAGTGCGTGCTGCGTATCCAAACTTGAATGCTTCCACTAATCGATGCATATTCAGCGCCGTTCGACCACCATCCTTGGCAAAATTGAAGGGTTCTATCAGGTTCAAGATGTTGAGTAATACGGGACCACTTGTGGGCGCAGATGTGGTGAATATCTTGTGGTTGTGATAAGTGGTGGATATGACGGGTCGACTCAATGCTCTGTAATTCTTAAGATCTTCTAGTGTAATGATGCCTCCATTGTTTACGGTTGTGTTGACGATAGATTCAGCAATAAAGCCAGAATAGAATGCATCGGCGCCTTTGCTGGCAATCGTCTCAAGCGTTGTAGCAAGAGTAGGTCGTTTAATGATATCACCTGGCTGCGCAATAGTGCCATTGGGTGCAAACACTTCCACCCATTCCGCTGAATCGAGCATCCAATCTTGCGAGTCCTACAAACAGTGTGTTATCACCAAGGATTCATTGGATGGGGCATCATTAAGTACCTTGAGCCGCTTGTACATGAGCTCATTTGCAGGAAATCCATTTCTTGCTATATCAATGGAGTCTCTGAAAAGTCTAGACCAAGGAAGCTTGCCATGTCTATGTGTGTGTGATGTGTGTCAGCATGCTGCTTCGATCAGCTTGGACCCATGCTTACTTGCTATGTGCCATTTCAAACCCACGAATTTCGCCACTACAGTTCATATTAATATCAGCATGCAAAAATACGTGATGAATCTACTTACGGAACGCTTACAGCGAGTCCAGTAACCTGAGACAAAATGCTATCAAGAGCATACATGTCTTCTGTAGATGCGCTTGGGGCAGTCTCTCTGAAATCAATAAAGTCGTATTCACCATTGGCATCACGGATCAGCATGAATCCTCCACTACATGGTACATTGATATTATATGGTATGTGCGACATGTGCTGGTTGCTTTTATTTACCCTCCAATGCCTTTTGTATAATAACTGCAATGAGTACAAACGCATAGTAGTGACATGTCATGACACAAAGACATACCTGTGGCAAAACTATTGATAACACCAATACATAACGCTGACGCGATTGCAGAATCCACGGCAGTGCCACCATCTTTCAACACTACAAATGACACTTGTGAATCCATGGTTTCATGCACAGTCAATCGTTCTGAGCTAAATACCATCCAACCCAACCTGAGAGCACTGTTCATTCTCTACAGCGACAGCACCCTGTGTGCCTGACACTTTATGTGAATTACTATTGTCTTTGGTAGTAGTTTAACAAGACATAAATGGCTTCAGCTTATAATCTTCAATCATATACCATTGACTATCACTCTTTCTTGAGGCAATACCTTAGCATGCACGAAACCTTGAATACCAACAAGCGTGATACAAGCAGTGATTGTCCACCTTTTCATTGATCTGATCATTTTTAAGTGAACGCCAAAAAAAAAGAGAAACAAACTGAAAGCATAGGAAGGTATTTATAGTTGTCCTGTTTGATGAGTGTCCTGCATCGGATTTTGCTTGTTTGTTACAGAGAATCCAAATGTCGATTCTATATACTGAAAAGCTGAATTTTGCAGTCTGCTTTGCAATAGCTATATATTCTTGGATGTCTTGAGATGGACAGTTCAGCACATGCTGTGTTTGTTAATCCATTTTCTATGCTGTTGGTATCATCGCACAAATATGTAAAGCGTAAATCATAATCTCCCGATGGATGGTCTAATGGTGATTTATTATTTTACATATCATGGCCAACGCTACAGTCGCCTTCATTTGTGCAAGTAGCTGTGCTCGATAATTACAGCCTGTATGCATCAGCGTAAATCAGCCATTATATTTAGCCCACCACAGACATCTTCGGCATTAAATCACAGGTAACACACTGCTACACAAGTTTGCAGCAATGTCATTCAGAAGTGTAAATTTGACCTACTGATTTTTGCTTCAACCTTAATTTATAAGGGCATTGGGATGTTCAGCTCCTTGGAAAGTGTCGATTGGCGTCGGAAGCATTGCATACATTCAAAAAACTTGTATCTTAGTGTGTATAAAATTTATATATTAAATGACTGTTGGATAGAATAATGAAGGTGAGTGTGTCTGCTGTTTGTATGTTGAAAGTGAAAAAGGAAGGGGAGATAAGAAGATTATTTGATCTGTTAAAGTGTATATACAAGGTATATGTGCATTCGTGGGAAAAACGAGTGAGAGTGAGAGAGAGATGTTTGAATCAACGAAATTCAAAATTGCTGAAAGAGTGTTCCTCCACATGCTCCAATACCAATTGCTGGAACCTATAGAGATTCAAAGAGTTAATTCGACTGATCTCTACCACGACATATTCACACTCGAGTTACCATTCAGGGTTGTTGTGGTAAAAGTAGAAACCTTTGATTTCATTGGTGGAACGTTGATAGCAAATGTAATAAAAGCCTGCAAAACTGGCTCCTTCAATATTACTCACGCAGTGATCAGGCACCAAAAAATGCTCCTTCCAACGCATGTAGATGAAATCATTGTCAAATGGATCATATGTGAAATCGTCGTCGTTGAAGGTATGCAAGTATGGTTCAAAGGAAGGAAATTTGCCCTGTTGTATCCAATGTTGAATATCCAAAATCAAATCACCACCTTCACTTCTCCTCACTTACCCAATGCAACGCATCAATGTATTGCTGTGCTTGCCATTTTCTAGTCAAGAATGGGTATTGAGGTCCAATAATTTCGCCTTCGAAGAATGTCTAGTCAACGTATGAGCTATTGGTGGTATATCAAATGAGATCACAAGTAGACACTCACTGTTAATTCTGGACACTCATTCGTGAGTCCTTCAATATTCAAATATCCACTGATTTTGCTCTCCTTTAAATCAACATGCTAGATGAATTGCCAGTGTAAATAAACATGTCCTAAATCGACATGGCATACACACAAACACTTACCTGAATGTCCACCATCACATTGTATTTGCTAATACCACATTTCTGTACACCTTTAAAACGAGAACCAGCATACAATGCGCCCAAACGAGTATTTCTCAGTCTCTTGTTGGAGATATCAACCCAATAATCATCTTCGTCACGAGAGACCAACGAAGTGTTTCTCTTTTTTCGGTTGTTTGGTAGCTGCTTGGATACATCTTTCACAGACTCGGTTGCATGTTGTTTGCAACAAGGCACACTGCAATCACACGGCGTTGCTGATGCTGATGTTGATGCGGCTGCTAGTACTACAGCTGGCTTTTCTATAATGATGGGCATCGTTTCTGTACTGTTGGAACTTGAAGATGGTGTAGAAACGGATAAAATTGGCATTTTGTTTTGGTCAAGAGGAAAAAAAATGAAATTCAAACAATGTCAAGCATTGACTAATAGCTGTGGTGAAAAAAAAATCTGGCCTCCGCATACAGTTGATTCATCCTAAAAAAAAAAAAATCAAATTGTAGCACTGGTGGCTTATTGATATACAACCTACGGAAATGTACCAATGAACAGCTATTTCCGACACAAGGCCGGTACCATTCAAAGCGAAACTTTTGACATTGGAATTCAATGAAACATAACGCAAATCGAGATGATGAAAAAAAAAGATCTCTCCATCCTATCATAATGGTAACACTGTACGCTATTGTTCCTTGGTAAATTTCAATTCAGATGCTTGATTTTAGAGTTGCGAAAAAAGAATCATCAGGAACCATGATCAATATAGAATGGAATTGCATGAGCTTCTATGTGTCACTACATTTTAAGTGGTCTACATGAGCGTCGCTGGAAAAGACATCATCTCGTAGGATGATGTTGAAATGTGTTTGAGAAGGAGATTGAGATTGATACAACCAGCAGCCATGACAATGCGCACTTTCGACTATGTATACCGAATAGAGTTAGAAGCAAGCTGCTTGGTATAATCCAGTAAACCTCGATGGACCGAATACCTAACTCTGTCAAAACCCAATCTGATTCTATTACAACAAATCCATGTCTCTGTCCCTGTTTAGTTTCCTGATTTGAGCGACAGTGCTTGATCCTCCCCTCGATACTCTGTAGACCGTGATTCATCTTGTCGATAAGGGTGCCCAGCTTGTCAAGAGTACAAAGACGATACCGTCTGGTATAATCCAAGTAGCATGTGCAATGTAGACGTCAGTTTCACATTTCGGATCAAAAGAACTGCATTTGGACAAGCAAATTTGTAACAAAGAGAAAGTAGTGTAGTCAAACGAAGCGATATTACTTTTTTCAATCCGCAATCCTTCACTGATGACCTTCCAACAGCATCAATTACCTTTGCATAGGCAGGGCATTGCTCTTGCCAGCCAGCTAGCCACCAGCCACCACCATAAAATATTTCAAATTCTGACTTCGAAACATCATGTTTCTACTCGTTCATTTTGTCCGTTTTCGACTTGTTTGATTTGTTTTAGACAATCCGACTGTATGATTTGCTTTGATTACCCCGTACACCCTTAAGCTTATTGTAAATACTTTTCAAGGCGCATCCGATGGTGCCATTTGAAGTGTGTGGTTTGAACAAACTTATTGAGCCATTCTTGAGAATATGAAATAACGTTTAGTGCCAAAATGTCGAGATTTTATATCGCAAGGTCTTACAAATAAAGTCTCAAGGGTTGCTTTGGATCGAGAGAAACATTTTGATGCAATATATACTATAATAAAAGCCTTCATTTTTGAGGTCAAAAACGCGATTGTTTGTTTTTTGATGAAAACCATGAGGGGTACCTCATGGTTTTTGGTCAAATTTTGGAGACTCCAAAAAAGTTGAGTAAACATACCAGGAAGTAACTGCTAGATGAAAGCAACTGTTTGGCGCTATTCTGGTAGTCTAAAACCGCTTTCAGCACGAGAAATCACTGTTTGAATGCATCCTAATTTCACTACATGTTGCGTATTTTTGAGTAACTCATGGCAATTCAAGTATGCTGCCTGTCCGTAACTCTGTTGTTCCCATAGATACAACCGTGCAACATCGCAAAAGAGTCAGATCCACGGTTGTAGATTGCTTATAGAGGGTTATCGCTTTAGAATGGAAAGTAAAACTTCAGGCTACACTGACATAATTAATGGCAATTGAGCTGAATTTATTGCTATTTATTATATCTCTGTATTCAGTTTTTTTTTTTTTCAATGTGTTTGTGGGTCAATGAAATAGTTCCTTCTATTTGTTGCTTTCATCACGGTGAATGCATACGTTTGATCAACATTGGTATAAAAAGAAGTGCATAAATCTCGGCCATCAAGTATACACAACATACTCCTTTCAGCATAGTTTGAGAGAGATGATTGGCTTTCAGCCTGATTTAGACAATAAGGATAAATTTGTGGTAGATGATTCTCAACAAGGTAATTCCAGAAACTGGATGTGTATATCTCGATGAAGAGTGTGGGGAATTAAGATGACAAAGACGATATACGTCTCAAATTATGGAAATATTCTCAAGAAAGAGAGCGCCGAGCATTGCACCAAATTCCAATTTGGTAGATTTAAAGTTGCTGTTGACATCTGGTGTGTGTAATCTTAGAACATGAGTTTATTAAATTTAATGCAGCAGATGGGGTCGTATTATTGTGGCTCAAGATGTGTGTCTGCAGGCCACATACAGTACTTGATAATACTATGGCCAGTGATGTCCTGCACTGTGTCTATAGTAGAGAATGATGGCCGCCAACTACTCTGATAAATCCATAGCCCGTGTGAATTACACACATCAATGAAACACACTGCAAACAAATACAATAAAACGGGAAAAGGGATTTATATTTCCTTAAAAGTTGAATAAGGCAAGTGTGAATAGAGTACAGACAATAGATGGGAAAGCAATTTCATTTGTCTCGAATTTTTGTGTTCGTGAGTATCAACTGATTCGGCATAGAGCGCATCCTATTCTGCATTGTGTATTGTCTCGATCTGTAGTAGAAAGACAGTGTCAATCCCACAACTATAAATAGAGGCAAGCCTTTCGATATCATGTCTCTTTACCCTCTCTCTCTCTTTCTCCATTTCTCTCTATTTTAAATGTCTACAACCTCTATTGAAAAAGATATTGTTCATCAAGAATCTGTATCTTTAGGCAATCTGGAAGCTCAGCAAGAACAAAAGAAAACTCTCTTTCCTGTTCCTCAAACAACAGAATTAGCAGAATTTCAAAAGACTTTAGTAGGTCCTGCTATCGGTTTTGCTTCATTCGGTCTTTGTTCGTTTATCTTGGGTATCTATAATGCTGGCATTGTTACAAATCTACCTCAAGTCGCTACGGGTGTAGCCATCTCCTATGGTGCACTTGGTCAATACACTGCTGCTGTGATTGAGATTGTCCACAAAAACACCTTTTCTGCTGCTTCCTTCTTTACATTTGCCAGTTTCTTTCTTGCATTTGGCATCATGATGATCCCTGGCGCTGGTTTCTTGGGTCCTGCAGCTGCAGCTGGTGAACTGGAAATGTGTTTAGGCTTGATTGAGATTGGCTATTCATTTGCTGCCTTCATCTTCTTCTTGGGCACCTTCCGTCAACCCGTCTTGGTGCGCATGATTTTGGGCCTCTCTACCTTGTCATTCTTCTTCTCTGCTATTAGTGCCTTTACTGGCATCCTTGTATTAGCAAAGATTGGTGGTTGGTGCTCGTTTACTTTGGCCCTTGTTGCTTGGTACGCTTTAGCCGCCATGATTTACAATGAAACAAACACATTCATTCGAGTTCCTTTCTTCTAAACCAAAACACCTGTACTATAGCCATACCCTCCATCAGTCCATCTTAATAAATTCTACTAGTTACACATTTAATCAATAATCAATAAATATACATTTGTCTCTTTATTTGGGTTGTGTTTTTTGCTGGTAGTACGTAGTAGCATAATCAAGCAATCCATTGAGCAAACCATCATCACCTCTTGGTTCTCTGATGAATATGGCTGGCTGACCAAGAGGAGCATCAACCGCTTGGTAGGTGCCATCCCCAGTATAGTACTTGCCGCTCCAAACATGACGCCAAGTTACCTTTTGAGCATCTTTGGGGAAATAGACCTTGACAAACGCTGTGGAGGGGGTCAGGACAGGTGCTACCATCATAAAACCGCCCAACATAAACTGTTGGTATGTCAGTTCACGAGCGGTTTTGTCATTGGGGTAATAGAGCACAGGATGGCGCAAAAGAGGCCAGCCCTTTTCATACGCTTCTTTCAGCACTGTCTTTTTGTAAGCGGCAATGACGGTGAATAACTTGACAGTATGTGCTAAATGAGTCAATGACTCTATACATACGATTTGTGAGTATATAAATATAATCCGCTGGCTTGGCATTGATCATTACGCACCTTCATCATCATAAAACTGAGCATTCAATGAGGGAATAATACCTTCGGATGTACGAAACGCCGCGGTAAATACGGCCAGCTCTAACCATCGAAACAACAATTCCTTTGTGCGAGTCATTCTCATGCCTGGAATACTACTGGGCACAGTATTATAGCCACCTGCATCACAATGTGTCACTGAGAATCCAGAAAACCCACCAGAAAGCATGCCAATAACCTAAGAAATCCATCGAATTTAGCCCTTCGTATGAGTGTATATGTGTAGAAACAAACTTACTGCGCTCTTGATGCCGTAATGAGCATCCCATGTCACTGTTTGATCGCCTGCCCAAAAGAGATTCATGTGGCCTGGTGAATGCATATATCCAGAGCGAAAGAAACAAACTGCTTCGTCTTCTTTGCCTAGCTCCATAACCACTTCTTGGTGCAATTGAGCCCACTCTTCAGGGTAGTGATTGTGATATGTAGAAGCAGTTTCTCCAGAATGTAATGTGATTTTGCTTGAATCGCAAGGCAAATGTTCTCCAAAGTCAGCCATCAAACCTATCAAAGACTTGATGAATGTTATTCTGTTTAACCAACACAAACACCAGCTTACCAGAGATGCCAGACTTCCACACTTGCTCCTTCATGATCTCCTTGAACCAGGCTCTTGCTTCAGGATGAGTCAAATCTAAGATGCCAGCCTCCATATTCAACCCAAACCTAATAGACAGTGCTTGGCTATCAGACGAGCTTGATTGCGTGCCCTTGACCAGATATCCCTTCTCTTGAGCCTCTGCAAACAAGTTCTTTTTAAAACGATGTTTAAGCTGTGTTGATGTCAACAGTGGGTTCACATAAGACAAGACACGGATCTTCCCTCCCTCGTCGTTAGCCAATGATTGTACAAATGCATCCCATTCAGGGTAAAGATCATCATCACTTTCCCAATTCCACCAGCTACGGATGAATTGGACATCACGGCCTGTCTCTTGCAAGCGTTCTCCTGTCCAATCTGGCAAAAACACGCCTGCAATTGGGATTTCCTTTTGTCTCAATTGCTGAATCACCTGCTTGGTCTTTTCTTTGCCGCCATGAAGACCAGCAATGACACCCTCGGAGACCCAATCTGGCAAAGGAAGCATTCTTCCTGCATACGATGTGTATTCCGTGATCAAATCAAGCATGGTTCTACCGTCCAGGATACGGCCTATTAGACAGAGTTTAGCTTCTTGCATTCCTTTCATTGTCTCCAGTGCTACCTCTCATTGTATCAGATTCCAAACGAATAGATACACGGTCCGGCTCTGTCATGTCAAAACTCATGTACTCTGAATTCTCCATCAACAGGCATCGAATATCGCTGGAAATGTACTGAGGCACAGATGCGTACGTGGCAAAATTATCAGCTGAGCCATAGGACCCGAGCATACTGAGAGCGGATTCCTTGAATGAGGCAGCCTATTTATATAATGTCAATATAGTTCGAGTTACAAATTCTTGCACGAAAAACTTACAGCAGGTGCACCACGACCAGCACCTTGCTCTCTAATTTAGGAATCAATACATGAAATCCGTCCATTTGTCCTCTTTTCACTTACCTGACAAGAACGGGGACTTTTTGTCCCTTGACAGAAGCATAAGAGAACTGTTCACCAAAGCCGTAAAAGTGTTCATCTGCTCTGCTCTCGTACGTCAAAATGAGTCGATCATAGTCTTCCATGGAGGGATCTCTGTGTGTCACTTGCACAGAGAATTGTAATTGACGGTGAGACACTTCTTTAAAAGTCATAACATAATCCATGTGAGTAGGTAACACCAATTTAGCACTAAGGCCACCATGGAGGCGGATGGTTGTGTCATTTTCTCTCTGAATTTTGGTGATGGTTTGAAGACGAGAGGGCCTCTCGCTGCATTCTGTAATCTTGAATACCCCATTATCTCCGGGACTGACACTGTCTTTCCCGAGACATGTAGATAAAAAGGGCAAGTTGTGTAGAGCTAACATAGTGACTATAATTAGTACCTATAGAGTACACAAACAAACGTGGTTCTCTTTTGAGGCTACACAAAAAGTACTGCAAAGCAGTAATTGTGATGATAGATACTTACATTTCCAAATGATACGACCATGGACGTTCTTGACAGTCAAACATAATGCTTGGGCGTCTACCTGGATCTTGAAGTGGCCAGTAGAGAATTCATGATCTGATACTGCATTGCCAATGGACAAACGAGGCTGAATATACTCTTCGGTTGGTAATAAACCAACACTCTTCATAACTGAATTCCACATTGTGTAGAGTATGTGTGCGTAATGGAAAGAAAGAAAAAAGCAATTTTGATACATGTAAGACCCTTTTTATATACCTTATTTCGGTGAGTTTCAATGGGATTAATGCCGGAGTCGCGGGTCGTGCCCATTGGTAATATCAATGTCCATCAGGATGGTTGTCCATGATACCAATACAAGAGCTGTTTTATTGAAAGGCATTTTACGTAGGCAGATAACGTCAATATCAGTACATGTATATGATGTGTATCAATGCATTATTCTCATTTTTTAGGCATTTACTCTTCACGGTTATTAATTGGCTCATTAAATGTTGCATAAAGGGATCTGATGAATTGGAACCTTAAATGACACATTCAACCTGAACTAATAGCTAGCATAGGATGTGGCATGCTCGTTAGTCCCTATCCTTGTGGAGGCAAACTACTCTAGGACCAATGCATCCACACAACAACAGCCTCCCACAAATGCTACTTAGTATCAGCTAATAATTTATTGAATTTGGAATATACAATTTGTACAAATCTATCTCTATCGTCTACTACATTCTAGGGTCTGTGTCTAATTCTTGCTTGCTGCAGAAAAAAGCGTGTCGTGACGAAGGTCATCATATGCCTTGCGCTTCAAGGAATGCTTTGCCACCTCGATATCTGTCTTAATATCACAGATGAGAGCATCTGTCATACAAACAACAGATCAGTTTCCCCGTAAATATTACACAAACATCCAACTCAATAACTTACCGAGAGAAGGATAGTTTTGCTCAGGACGAATGTATCCTGTCACGATAATTCTAATAGATTCATCATAGAAATCAGACTCGAATTCATGGAGAATATGAACCTCCTAATGCAAACAATCAGCTTCTGTTCTTCACTCAGCACTTTTCACTACTTACAGCAGACCTCTTTTCATTATTGTAATAAGGGTTCCAGCCCAAACTCATGACCATAGGATAAACAGTTGTATCCTTTGCACCGACTTGAGCCCAACCATAGTAGACACCCGTAGTAAAATCGTTAAACATCTTTTCAAGTGCTTCCTCATTCATATTGGCTACATCAATTACATCACATGTCAGCCCATGACACACTATCCATTCGCGCATTGCTAATACTACGTTACCTGTTGGGATACCCAATTCCTTTGAGCCACGGCCAAAGCCCTTTACCACTGTGCCAGAGACAGAGATAGGATAAGGAGCCTCGAGATTCTCGGGACCCACAATGAGAGGTCTATCAGGGTTAATCGAGTTGTTTGTATTCATGATGGAAAATACGTATATAAAGAAGAGAGCAAAGATGTAGATTATTAGTAATGAAACAACACATTTATATTGGCATTTCAACCACAGTCGAATGTGACAAATCAGCATGACTAACCGATGCATGTTGATGAGAAATCATTTCTCTTTGCCATACCGAACACTTTTGAGGCGGGGCGTCCGGGACATTGGATTTGGCTTTAGATCTAAAACGCGTATCTTGCTAAAGTGGTGTATGTGTGTGCATCTTTTATTTTACACTCCAACATGTCAGAGCAACAATCCTCCTCAGAAGCTAAAGCCCAAGAGCTATTTGATCAAGGCAAGCTCGCTTTCAACAAGGGCGAATACGAGTCAAGTGTGACCAAATTGGGTGAAGCATGTCAATTACTGCAAGTATCTTGCAACTTAAAGAACGTCCATGTCAGCTAATACATTCAATACAGGGACCAGCTTAACGGTGATTTAGCACCTGCCAATGGTGATGCTTACTTTTTGTATGGCCAAGCATTGCTTCAGTTTGCTATTCAACAAAATACAGTGCTGGGTCAGTCTGCTCAAGCATCTACCACCAAGGTGGAGGAACAGCAAGAGATGGCCAAGGAGGAGGAAGGTAGGGTTATGCTCGAGATATGACATGTTGCACATGTATTCATCTGTCGATATCTTACAGTGGAGTCCAAGAATCCCTTGTTTCAATTGAGCGGTGTACCTGAATTTAAACAAGGCGAAGAAGAGGAAGAAGACGACGATGAGGAAGAGGAGAACGACGAGGGAGAGGCTGGTAACACTGCAGATGAAGATTTCGAGACTGCGTGGGATATTCTCGATGTTGCTCGACTTATCTTTGAAAAGGGAGAGGACATCAAATCCAAGCTCAACTTGGCAGATGTGCACTTATGTCTGGGTGATGTATCTCTTGAAACAGAAAAGTTCAACGAAGCCTTGTCAGACTATGAAAAAGCTATCGAGATCAAACAATCCGTATTGGAAGACGATAACCGAGAATTAGCCGAAGCACATTACAAGTACGCATTAGCATTAGAGTTCTCCACAGAGAAAGCAGATCAAGCACTTTCCGAATTACAAAAAGCTGTCAACGTTTTGAAAAAGAGAATCTCTAATTTAGAAGCTGGAGCAGATGGAGACAAGGGCAAAGGAAAGGGAAAAGCAACAGATATAGATGAAAAAGCTTTGGAGGAGATCAAGGAAATAAATGAACTTATCCCTGATATGGAACTCAAGGTAGAATTACCAGTATGCTTGGCCTGGGTCAACGTAGACTAACCCTGGACGTATAGATTGAAGAACTCGCTACAAGACAGGCTACTGAAAAGGAAGCAGAGGCTATGTTGAAAGCCATGTTGGGCTTCACCAAGGCATCTACTGAATTAACAGCATCCACACCAGTCAATGATCTATCAACACTTGTGAAGCGCAAACCTGCAAATGACGTATCTAATCTCGTAAAACGTAAAGCTGATCAGGTTGCTGCTAGAGAAGGAGAGAAGGAGGGAGAAGAAGAGGTCAAAAAGCCTAAATTGGATTAAACTCTTGTCTGTATTGATGACTAATGAATAAAGCATCCCTTGGGTAAAATGCGATCATACTAAGCTCAATCGTAATATTTATGGCATACGGCGTCTGCTTGTGAAGTTGCGTTCGTTTGGATAATAGCACTGATCTCACGTATGCAATCGTCGTGAATAAGACTATGAACAATCAAACTGTGCTTATTTGGTTGCTGTTCATCCTATTTCCACTATCAATGCCATTACTATAGAGAGCGCTAGGAAAAGCAAATGTAGCATTAGGTTCAGCACCTTTTTCTCTTAATTTACTGTATACTAAATGCCTATAGATCAGCAAAATATACTCGATAAAAGAGTCAATGAGAGTGTCATTTTGATCTTGAATAGGCCCAATTATTCGCATGCCACTAGCACAGATATGGTTTCGCCTATGCTATCCAAGTTACTGTTATTGGAAAACTAATGTGGATAGAGAAGATATAAGAAAAAGAGAGTGAGATAAGCATGATCGTCATAAAGGGGTAAAGATATGAAGCATTTGCTGTTCGAGAAACTAGTTCAGGTATTATTTTGGCATTTATATGTAGTAAAAGTTGCTCATAACCTACTACAACGACAAAAGTAAACAACAACTTTCAAGGTCAAATAGCTACTAGACATTTTCATCAGAGTGCTGATGATCTCTACCGGGTTGCATATGAACTCTCAGCAATGAATATACCATCATAGAGTGCTGTAAATATAACACAATAGAAGAGATATTGACCGCTTTGGAGGATGAAGGTCCAGCATTCTCTTTGAAAGTAAGAAACGACATGCACAAGACATCACCCACAGCTTTGAAAATCGCGTTTGAGCTTCTTTGCGAAGCATCGAATTTGCCATTCATTGATAGCATCATTCTGGAGAGACTCTCATGAAACCTGGATATGGTAAGACATACACTTTAATACAAGGCATTGGTTGTTCACCGAGACCATCGTAGCTATCCTATGATTTGAAGGAGAAATGCAAGGCAGCAGTCAACAAGAAAGCCCCAGAATGGTATCCCAAAAGCTAACAACATGTAGATCTGGAGAACGGTATCAAACATGACCAATTTCATGAGACCAATGCGTTGAAGCCAATGCACCTGAGACACATTGAGCATGCTACTTTCCAAGACGATGTGCAGTTCGATGTGTTTGGTGCTGTCGGCTCAGGATATGAAGTGTTTTACAAATGCAGTCTGTAAAATGGATCTTTGACATTGCAAATAAATCACCAATATCTGGTAGATATACCGAATAAATCTTTGGTTGTAAGCTTCAAATACATGCTAAAAAATCTATCAACATACATATCTTTATTGATCATGCTAGAAACTAAACCTTCACTTTGGGAGGCAGCACAAGACGCTGATTTCTTTTCCAAAACTCAACCAGGCACACCGCTGTCTTTCTAGGTGTATCCTCTTGCAAAAAATGACCAGCGTCAGGGAAGATGGTCAGTTGGAATTTACCTATCCATTTGAATGCAATTAGCTACATCAGTACAGTAATACCTAGAACAATACTCTACCTTGCATTTGGCCAATGATCAACGGTTTATCTAATCTATCTGTACCTGCCAATATGAGCAATTTAGCTGTACCCGAGTTCAAAAACTTGTCGCTCAATCCTGTAAACCACTCTGTCCAAAATGGCTGTGTCTTGATTAGGTCTGTGATCCACTTGTATTTGTCGTCTTCCGTGGATTCTATCAATGCAGGAATGGATAATCTGGCTGACTCTACATTTCGCACTGTATCTGATTGAATGCTCCACATGATGGCTTGTTCTGCTGAATCAAATCTCTTTGGTCTCGAGCTCAAGATTTTTGTCATGGAGGACAATGCGTCGATAGCCGATCCCTCAACTACATCCAATACACTCACGCCAATAACGCTCTTGAGCACTCGTTTACATGCTACATTGACAACGACAGATCCACCCATACTAGGCAATGCGTGAGAGGACCGCAATGTTGGGCTTGTGATAATGGAATGTACCTGTGGCCTACGAGAATAATGTCTTGGCCTACTTTGACTGTCTCCTTGATGATGTTGATTAAATCGTTTGATAGTGTTTCCAGAGAAAAATCGTTATCAAATGCCTCCGTCTTCGAAGCGCCATGACCTCTGCAGTCGATGGCCATGACACCGCATTGGCCTTGAGATACCTCTTTGACATACTTTGCTGTTACTCCGAATGTCAAGCCAGATGAGCCAGCGCCGTGATGCATGACAAAAAGAGGGCCATTTTCTTTGCTGGGCTCATTCCTATAGACACGAAAGATGTGTGAATAGAGTCAAGGGCAAATACAAGCTTAGATGGAATCATGCATTCATATTCAATTCAAGAAAAGGATATATCAGATGTATTTGATATTGATACATCGAGACTTGTGTCGAAATAATCCTGCCAGTTGGACGGACTGAAATGAGATGCTTTTGGTTGTCTAGCAGCTGATGAAGCCGTTGTTGCATTCATAGGCAATCTGCTTAGTATCAGAACCTCATGATTCTCTCCTCTGACACTCCTCCATGTTACCTCTCTGTATTGTCATCTCCGTCTTCTTTCAAGCTGCCTAATGGTGGCAATGCTGATTTTTTGAACATGTCTTTTTGAAGTGATGACATTCCGTGTCAGTATTTGTAGTGGTGAGTATAAATGCAGTGATGGAAAAAGAGGGAGAAAAGATAAAGCCGCACGCAAGCAGAGCAGGGTTTTATACATAATACATTTCCCGAAATGGCCATTGACATAATTCAAAGATCTTATATTTATTGCATACGAGTATGTCTACGCTTTGGATGACTCTCTACCTTTGCATCGCTTTGGCGAGAACTACGCAGCGGCAGCTCGCGGCACCGATTGCCCTTGTTCGCCTTATCGAACTACTGCTACTTCCATTTTATTTTAGCTTTCGACTTGCACATGAGAACCCTTCATATTATCTGTGGATCTGACTTTTATGTGACGTTCCACATCCGTATATACGTAGATGCTTCATATACGGACAAGCAGCATACTGATATTACCCCTTTCTAGTCAAGAATGTGCTCAATACTGTATAGCAAAATTTGGGTGCATTTGAGCTGTGTTTTCTTGCGTTGATGAGTGTTATAGATTGTCAGAATAGCACCAAACAATTGCTTTTATCTAGCAGCACCATGAAAAGTAGTCCAAGAAAGCTTAAGGATTTTTTTTTTGTAGTTAATATTTTATTTTATTCAAATATTATTTTATGAGGGACACATCGCGGAGTGGTGGACCTCGAGCAACGGAATGAGCATCTAATCTCAATTATGTTGGAGTAGGTAGCAGTCTATCAATTAGACAGACTGTCCTGGAGGAAAAGTGTTCTATGGAGGCGGTGGAGAGTGGTAGAGGGTTCTGTGAACCGTGAAGCCAATATAGATTCCACATTTGCCATAAGGTGGTAGATATGACGGCGATATACTTGGATCGATCTTTTATAAAGCGAGGAAGATGTAGATACCGCACTGTGCCATATATGATCTCGGAAGTCAAAGGATACTTGGCGTAGTATTGTGAGGCCACACCCCAGGAATCAGTTTGACGGTTTTGAGCATGAGAATATCTTGATAAAGCGAGGCGCAAAGAAGCGAGTAGCGTGAATATTCAGAAGCAACACGAAGCCGCAGCCTTTGTTGTTGGCTATCAAAGATCAGAAACTTGTTTGCTGGAAATTTGGGATGACGCTGGAACCAGTGATCATCGCTGAGGCCTATGAGAAGCTTGTGCAAAGGCAATTGCAGGATGGTCTGGACCGGAAGGAAATCCACGTGTTGAAGTCCACTGAAATCAAAATAGTCATACATGGCGAAGATAGAATGCCAAATAGAAAGATCCTTGTGTATCAGGTAGGACTTGCGGTATTCAGCATCTACGAAGGCCAAGTAAGGAAACTCTGATGACGCTGGTAGCAGTGATACGTGATAGAGCATGAAGGGACGCAAGAAGGACGGATATTTCTGCGGTTCAACGAGGCAATTGAGCCAGCGTTTTTGGAGGATCAATTGTTGAAGAGAAGGGTTGAGAACAGCAAGACCACCTCTGGACTTGGGTAGGAATATAAGTTCTTTGCGTAGTAATGGCCGCTTCTTCTTCCAGACAAATTGATAAACACAGGACTTTACGTTCTCTACAAACCGTTTGGTAGGCTTCAGCATGCGCAGACTGTACCACACCCAAATTTTGAGCAACGCAAGTAGGCCCTTCTTAGGTAGTAGACGAATACGCAGATCATGCCAGGAAGAGGGAAAGATGCCCTTGAGAGCATCATTGTACAGCCGAAGGACAAGCTCTTTTTCAAATACCCAGCGGATTTCTCCCAGCCTTGAGTGCAGCAATATCCACCAGTTCCTGTTGTAATACGTGTAACATAGAGTCAATCCTTGGCAGTAGGATGCGGAGAGTAGCTTTGGGAGGCTTGGATCTCAATAGTCGATTCCGTTTGCGTTCCAAATGCTTGATACTCATCCTACGTCAGTTCACATGTTTTACTCCAAACTTTTGGATAGCCTTTCTAGTCACCGATTTGATGCGTTCCTACTATTCCTGCGGTGTCATATCCACGTCTATTGTATCCATGGCTGTGTTGATTTTCTCTTTCAGCTGTTTCCTGAATGTTGGGTTGTTAGCGTAACATGGATTGCCTCTCCAAAGTCCTGGGCCCAGTTTGGATTTTCCAAGTTTGAGAGTAACTTCAAGGATGGCATGATCCGACCAAGAGGGAGGAATAAATCCAACGTTCGCATCGCTCAGCAAGTGTCGTAGCGCATGTCCAGCGTATATAAAATCGATGGTGGATAAGGCATGTTGATAAGTTGGCACCGAATCCATGTCGTTAAGGATCAAGCGGTTGTGGAAGTGCTGATCTAAATAACCCAACCAATTCCGCAATGTCTTGACAATACGAGTGGCATTGGTAATGTCCCGCACATAATCATAATTGAAGTCCCCTGATATCAGTAGTCGTTCGAGATCGATGGTCTCAGAAAGGGTTGAGAGCAGGCTGTAGATTGACTTGAAGAATTCCTGTCGAGGGCGACTGTCAGAAGTTGCTGGTGCATATAAGTTGAGTATGTAAAAGGGTTCATAAAAGTTGTGAGGGTGATGAACCTTGCAAAGTGTGTATCTATCAGAATCATATAGGTGACTAGTAGCAATCTTGGTCAGTATAAAATCTGAAGAGAAGGAGGCAATACCGCAATAGTATGTCCATAAATATTGTTTAGCTTGTAGTTGTAATTCAATTATAGTAATAGTAGTATCAGTAGCGTGAGTTTCTTGGAATGATACTATGTTGAACTGTTGAAGTCGAATGTGGTGGAGGTATGATGATTGTGTTTGTGGATGGCCTACTTTCACTAGACTGTTGGAGTTCAGTGAAGCGTATTTGAATTGGATGTTCTTCGGCATAATTATAACAATTTCTGGTGGTGAGCCGTAGAATCATTATAATTTGCGGGAGAAGCTACCGTGGTGTTGTCGTTGGTGTTGCTATCACCATTGTCAAAAGTCATGTGTGCTGGATGTTCCTCCTGTTCACGCTGGAGGTTGGCGACTTCGTCGTCAGTCGCTTCAATGTCGCTCATCAGTTCTGCCTCGTTCTCGGATTCGCTTGCTGATGGCATGTAATCATCATCGTCAGTATCCACGTCCTTAGACATAGGCTTGACCTCTGGGGTGTTAGTTTGATCTGTGGGACCTGCCTGCTTCTCTGCCGTGAATTCTGGCTTCAAAATTGTCCGAGTTACTGTGGTGGTCTGATCACTTGACGTAGTGCCGAGTTGCTGGTCCTGGTGCTGCTGTCGCTGTCCCTGGGGTTGTGGCTTACCCGCATCTGAGTTCTGGATATTGCTTGGTGCCCACTTGGACTTGTCAGCTTCCGCAGAAGAGGTGGTAGATGGGATCTTTCGAGCCTTCTTGAATTCACGATCCGAGGATCCTTTCTTGGGTTTAGGGCAAGTATCTTGACGATGACCAACGTTATTACAATTGTAACATATAATGCGGGCCAATGCCTTGGGACATTCAAATTTCGTGTGGCCCTCTTCGTGGCAGTAGCGACACCAAGTGGCCATATCCGGGAAGTTTGCATGGCAAAATTCTTCAGCCTCAGAGGCGGTCTTCCTAGTAATGCTGTGATGTAGGGTTGGATAGTTGACACCGGGTAATTGCTGAAGAATAGCATAGCCAGTACCCATGAACCAACCCATAGACTGCTCGTAATTCAGACCGAGGTCCAAAAATTCCTAGAGCCTTAGACAGTTCTTCCACCAATTGAGCTTGAGGAAGGAATGGAATATCCCTAAGAGAAAGTTGGATGAGCTTGCCTTCTCCATCGATTGCTTTGCACGGGAAGAGTTGAATCTTTGACTGTTCAGATTCGTAGAGGATACCTTCGGTTACAAAGCGATCGACAATCTCGTTGTTGGGATAGACTTCGATGTACCTTTGAGCATTCTTGCCCAAAAACTTGATGCCAAAGAAATTGGATGCTTTGTACTGTTGATCGAAGGTCTGCAGATGCTGTTGTTCAGTCTTGTTGGGGATCTTGGAAATGTCAAGAAGATAACCATTGTCTGTTCAAGCATTTCTCCAAATTCGAGTCTTAATTTTGCCGTTTGTTGAAGTGGTTGTAGATGCGGTAGGCGTACCATTGCTGGCAGGAACAACCTCTCCATGCATGAGAGAGTGTGATGTGGTGGTAATGCGAAATTTGGCTGCGGCAGCATAACTTTTTTTGACCAGGTACTGGTGTACCAGGTGGTTTCTGTTTTTTTTTACTGGAAAGAGCTATGAAAGCTTAAGGATGTATTTTTTTTTTTTTTTGTAGGGGAGTCGAGCTCCAGGTTTTATTTAAAGTCCTTTAAATGTCATGCTGAGGGATAGAAAAGACTGTTGGTGGACCCAATGTCTGCAAAGAAGGGGAATAAGATATTTTTTGAATTAAGTTGGGAAAGAAATCTACTACTAATAAGGTGCGACACCTAGAGCCAAAACAGTCTTGCGGAAATCGTCAAAATATAGATAATGGATAGAGTACAAAACACCAAACGAGGACATCAGTACTACTTCAAAAAATCAAACAACTTGCGTTCGCCAGGATTTGAACCAGGATCCTCCCGTTGGCATACGGGAGTTTCTACCACTTCGCCCTACCACCAGGGACGCTTAAGGATGTATTGCATGATCATCACAATTTATATAGTCGAGTCTCATAAAATAGATTAAAGAAGTCGAAAAAAAACAAAATTTGTCCAATCACAACCAGTAAAATAAAATGAGTTTGAATCAATTTTGGCGGCGGCTTACTGTTGGCTGATCTAAATGCTTTTCTGTTGATGACAATGAGGATTGCGATACTGATTAAATGAGGATCATGTAATTGAAAGGACAATTTCTTAGCACAAATACTTTTTTTTGGGGAGCTTTGCCTCATAAAGGTGTCTTTCGCAATGACAATATCTCAAAAAAGTCGCTGTATATCTTACACAAGTCCTGTATTTACTTATAACCAGCTTTATGTCGCTATCATATTTAGAGCATCAGCATCAGCAGCAGTAAATGATATGACAGTTCTATTATCAGAAAATGGCGATTATAATGTACAAATGCTGCATAAAACCTGAATTTTCTTTCACCTTGTCCCAATAATAGGCTTTGTTTGATATCAGTGGTGTAAGCAAAAAGGATACTGAGGGAGATAACTCCTCTCCTCCCCCTGGCTCTGATATAACCTTTCTTTTACTAATTAATCAATAAGTGGTTGTTTAAAATCTACTTGATATACCAAAGTGTCATAATATCTGATTTAAAATGTCTTTGGTGAGAGCCCAAAGGGCGACGCCGACTTCGAACATAGCGAAATGGATCGGCTAGTTAAGTATATACGTTTTTTCGCCTGGAGTAAGAGAATTTGAATGAGAATTTTTTTTTGCCCCAACATACTTTTGAAGCTCAAGAGGGACAGAAATTGATCTTACAAGTAATTTCGGTGGGCTGTCGTTATTAAATAAAGACTTCAAAAGAAATAACATGGCTAGCAATAGTACTATAAAATTCGCCACCTACTTTTCATTAACTTCAAAAGCATCTATTATTGCCTTATGATTAGAAGAGCATTGAGTTTGCCAGCTGGCCCCACCTGCCAAAATTATTTCCAGCTCAGACCCCTATTCTGATCCGGATTTGCCAAAATTTGATGGTTTTTCGACTTCTTTAATCTATTTTATGAGACTCGACTATATGAATTGTGATGATCATGCAATTCATCCTTAAGCTTTCTTGGACTACTTTTCATGGTGCATACAGTGGTGCCAAGTAAAATAGATGTTTTTACTAAGCTTACTGAGCAATTTCAGAAAATATAAAATGAGGTTTTTGACCAAAATGTCGACATTTTGCATATAAAGACTTTACAAACATGGTTTCAGAGGTTGCTTTGGATCGAGAGAAACATTTTGATTCAATATATACCATAGTAAAAGTCTTTATTTTCAAGGTGAAAAATGCGATCGTTTGATTTTTGATGAAAACCATGAGGGGTACCTCATGATTTTTGGTCGATTTTTGACCATGTTTTTTTTTGGCCCAAAAAATTGAGCAAAGATATCAGGAAGTTACTACTACTCAAGTATAATTGTTTGGCGTCATTCCGGTGGCTCATAAATGTCCACATGTCAAGATATTAAGACTTGAAAGCTGTAAAATTTGGTTATGTATTGCTTTACAGAGTTTATTTACGCGGCATAAATCACATCTTTGCTAGCTTCAATTTACTGGGAAGGCGGTTCTGTAGCTTGAACAGTTTTTAATTTGAATAGAAAACATATTGATTTTGGTAAAGCTGATCCATGCAAATTTTGATGCGCTATGTTGCTGGTAAGCTTATTAATAAAGGAAATGAGAAATCGAATTTGTTGCTTATATACTATGGTTTTGCATATTCGCTTCGCAACAATCAAGCCCTCGTATAGATCAATGCTATCAAATGCTAGATTGAATGCTTAGTTGTCATAGGTTTGCACTTTTGCTTCGCTGCGATCAAACCCTCATATAGATCAATGTTACCAAGTGTTGAATTAGACGCCTGATTACCATGGATTTGCACTTTTGCTTCGCTATGGTAAAATCCCCCTATAAACCAATGCTATCAAGTGTTGAATTAGATGCATTATTATGTTCTTGATGAAGGAGCTCATCTTTGCCCAGCTCTAGTGAAGATTTGCATGATAAAATGATGCTTGCCACTAGATTTGTCAAGATAATTAAAAGATTAGGTGCAGAGAGCTACAAAATTATTCAACTGTTTGCCAGTCTTCTCAAAATAAAATGTTCAGATGCTGCAGAATACCTTCAAGTACCTGATTTTACGCTTCATTGCATGACTTTGACTGATGGAGTTGGTGTTTCTGTGCTTGAAAGTAGACGTCGCCCACCCCAACCTTGAGTAGCAGCTCTTGCAGAGGCAGACACGCCAGAGTCTCAGTACGTCCACCGATTGAATGAAGATGGCCAAGCTCTTATCCAGAACAATTGTGTTGTCGTAGACCGAGGTCGCAGAGACATACTCTTTTCGTTCACAAGGACAGCGACGCTAGTACACCAAGACGATTTCGCTGCACCAAACAGAATCAAGACAAGAATAAGAAGAGAAAAACTCAGGCGAATCAGAAAACGATTGAAGATCACCACAGTCGTAATGACCGTCAGAGACCAGTACAAACAGAGAAATTCGAGAGAGGCAGAGCAGCGATTAGTGAATTCTAGATCTTACAACATGGCCGAATTTACTCTATCTATCAAAGAAGCGCTGTCCATGGCATCCTGAGAGATCATTACGCTTCACAAATGACAAACACCAATCAGAATCAGTAGGCTTTGCAACGAAAACTTATTTACAAGGGATTTTTGTTTATATGAAGAAAGTTTTACATTGGTATATAGACAGGCTCAAACTATCCAAAGCACTGTCTACAGACTATGGAATCGTGATATGTCTGCATGTCTTAACATGATTCAAATCTTGACATCAGTCCGCGCTGGTCAAGGCATCCTGCCTCCCCCCCCCCCGCTCACAATTTCGTCGCCGTCAAGAAGAAATGATATAATTCAGCCTCAAGGGTTATCGCTCTTCACCCAAAGGATACACCAAGGGTAAGTACAATATGGATTTGATGTAAATATCGTGCTACTAGTAAGCCAATAATAATATACTTCTGAAAGCCAGTATATGTCAATAAAAATACAGCTAAAAATGGCACATTTATCGATAATAGCTTTACAAACGCTGAAATAGTCAAGTCAGACAAGTATATCTCGTTCACAAGTCTTCATGAATCTCTTTATTACATTGAGATACCAAAATATGAATAAACATCACATCATTGCTCTAGAAAAAAAATAGAAACCTCAGTCCAAATTAATGTAGGATTATAGCACTACGCTCGCCGTGGCCAGGTTTTTTCACTGTTTCTTCTCTGGTACTTGGCTGGGGATCTTGTCGTCATCTTTCTCTTCAATAACGGTAGTGGTACTTGATTCAATCATAACAGTATCCTGCTTCTCTTCAGACGTAGCAGGTTGACCAACTTCAAGCAAAAGGGCATCTACCTTGGCTTGAAGAGTATCTGCTTTTGCTTCGACTTCGCTCATCAGGTTCTCTGCGCCCTCGATTTCTTTCAGCCACTTTTGCAAATCAAAGTCTGAATCAGTTGGAGCTTCTCCTGATTTGATGATTGATGGAGACATTTGCAACGTTTATGATGTTTGAAAAGTGAAAAGATGGAACGTTTTGTGCGCGTTGTAGTCGAGGTTTGATGAGTGTTTATTTTGAGGTCAGCAAGCTTGGAAAGGATGAAGTAAATATATGGAAATGATGAAAAATCTAAGGTGGGATCGTGGAAAATAATGTACAATAGAGAGAAGGAATAAAGGAAAAGTATAACAAAATAATCTACAGCGAGTGTTCGTATTTCTGAACAATGGCCTCATAGCAAAAGAACATGATGGCTGCATTAGGTACGACTCTCATTAAATGAGCTGTCATGCCGCCATATAATGCCACAATACCCTCCTCTTTGGCAACCAGACGCAAGCATTGCCACAGGCCGGTATATTTACGCACGCCATTCTCTGCTGGCTGTCTAAGTCTAGTGCGAATTACTTCATGAGGATAGGCAATACATGCTGCTACAAATTTGGAGGTTGCGGCCGCTCCCAAGTGACCAGCCCAATCTTGCAATGTCTTGCCACCATACATTTTCTGATTCAGTCCAAGATCGTCTTTGGGTACGCTCCACTTCTTTTTTAGATTCTCGTAAATGACCCATTGAATTGTGCCCTCTGCAACGCCTATATTACGCAAATCAGTACATGTCTTCCACGATATTCTTATTCACTGAATACTGTACCCAAATAAGAGGCACTCATGCCCTTGTAAAGGCCACCAAAACCTTCCTGGCGTACGATTTTCAATAAGCAATCCACACTACCAGAATATTTACGCAAGCCGTTTGCTCCTTGTAGTTGCAAGCGAGTTTTAATGACCCAAATAGGATTAGTTGCTGTTGAAGTAACAATACCTACAATAATGAAATGTGTCAGATTCGTCTGTCCTTGTTGATTTCGTCTCATTCAACTTACCTGCAGTAGCTGCAGATATTAAATGTACACCGACTGTCTCTTTCCCACCATTCAGCTCGGTATACCATTTCTTTCCGTTTCCATACATGAAGAAATTGATTGATCTGGCAGGAATGACACCCACCAAGTTGGGCCCTAAGCCTTTGAAATATCCACGAAATCCTTCAACTTGGTTGATACGCCTGTGCATAGTGAAATCTCAGCAAACAAAGCAACGGCACTTGCCAAGAGATACTACTTACATCAACAGCTTTCCAGTTTCTACAAAATGGCCTAGAATAAACCCGCTTCTATGTATGTTTGGTTGTCTCATTGTTTGCTGATAGAAAGTAGACTGTATATCAAGGAGTGTCAATGCCAAATGGTACCACATGATGACATTTTGGTTGAGTAGTTACCTGTAATCTTGTCTTTACCACATCCAAGGGTGAGGTACATACAGCACCTGCGAGTCCTCCAACACTATGATGTCTTGATTCAATGCCACACTCTTGAAAAAAAAAAGCGAGCCAATGTTAACTTACCCTCCTGCAATGAAATGTACATAGGATTTGGATTGCTGTGATTGCTTCAGCTTGGGTGCCTCAAGAGAGGGAAGATGCTGGTAAACTGGAGCAGCGGTAGCAGTTGTAGTCATTTCCTATGTCTGATCTGAAAAGAGAAACAATGGCGAGATGGGGAGACAGAGAGAGTTGAGGATAAAGAAACAGGGAAAGAGTGAAAAGAAAGGGGTCCTTGAAATGTGTCTAATAAGAGAAATTTCAATCCAAAACCCGCAGACTTCAAGGCAACATCCTTGGTTCAAACATTTCAAGCGGACCAATGCCGACAATCAGAAAAGGGAATCATTGAGAGAGAAAAAAGACAAATAGTAAACACTGTCACTGAGAGGAATCTAAAGAGAAAGAGGGATCGAGAAGGCTTAGGATAGTTGATCAAATTACGCTGATTCGAGTTTATTATTCTATACATGATAAGGCTACATATAAAACAACAAGCAAAATGGTAATACAGTATCCACCTTAGATGAGAGTTTCGTAAGGAATAGGAGCAAGAGTTTGAGGAACGTTGAACTTGGTAGAGATGTGACGAGCCTCACGAGGTTGAGCAGGGATTCTCTTCAAGTTGAAAGAGACTAGAATGCAACACAAAATCAACACAACGCCTTCAATCATACCTATAAGTACTTTTACTTACCACCAGCTTCCTTGGCTTCCTTCTTCTTTTGAGCATTGGAAACAACACGGTCCAAGAATTCTTGACGACACTTGGAGTGCTTGATGTGTTCAACACGGACGTTGACACGCTTCTCCAAATAACGGTTACCAACGTTCTTGTGAACGAGGACACCAACGGAAGACTTGGTAACATTGTAGATGACACCAGTGCGACTGCAAAATGATCCAATGTCAGTTCATGAAAGCTATACCCAATGCTCACACATGTATACATTACCCGTGGTAGAACTTGTGGGGCATACCCTTTTGGACAGCAGCATTGGCCTTGATATCAACGATATCACCAACCTTGTAAGTCTTCAAGTAAGTGGAGAGAGGGATAGAACCATGCTCTCTGAACTTACGAGAGAACATGTGACGAGTACGAGCACGAACTATGTTGAAATGTTGGATCAGTTTCCTTTGTACCTCGTTTTGATTTCATTCTTTATGATACATACGACCGAATGAGTGAGGCATTTCTAACCATACAGAAAAAGAAAACAAAGAGACGTTAGTGAATCATTGACCTTTTGCGTTTAAATGCACTCGCTATTGGATTTCCACATTTCCCAAGTTTACACATGCTGAAAAAAATTTTCATTGAATGTTGAAGGTGTGATTCGATATGTTGATAACTTTTACAGAAATAAGTTTCCAAATGAAAAGCACGCTATCCACATTAACCGATTTTTCTCTCTCTCGAGTAAACTGCTGGGAAAGCAAGAAATCCAAGCTAGTTGCTGTCATGATGATGGAAACATACTCGTCTATATAATCCTTAAAGAGGTTGTAAGGGTGAAAGAGGAGGATTTACATGTTTTTCAATTTCCTCCATATTAAAAAAATTTCAATTCATATTTTTTTTTATTGGACAAAGCTTTTTCACAATGGTCACAGTTCTGAAGGAAAAGTAGTTTCAATAAGTGCTTAAATGTTCCTGAATATCTCAAGTGAATCTATTCGGCATTGCCAACATGACGTGTGAGAGCATCCAGTAAAATAGTATGTCTTGCATCAACTTACAATGCACAGATCTATACTCTGGATTCCGTTGCATAAAGAGCGAATTGCAGCCTAGGATGATCAAGCATAAGATGGCAATGATGGCTGCATTTAGAAGATCATGCTCAAACTGCGTTCAAGAGCAATCTATCCAGATTTTTAGTACTGAACTTCTGTGGGTGGCTCTGTGGATTGAAAATTCAATATCTTCATGCTTATTCTTATGCGACTAGTCTCCTGCATGTACGTTACTTGAGTAGACAGTACTCACAGCATGTTTCTACAACAACCCAAAGCATCACTGTTATCGAGCTTGTAATCAGTTTTTCTGTAAAGTTGATTTATTCAGCCAATGCGTGCCTACAAAAAAAGGAGAATGTCATTACATTCATTTCAACACGGACGGAGCTTGAGTATTGGCATTATGCTAATTAAATCAGCAACTACTACAATAGACGAATAGTCTTACCATTTCGTATTATTTATCAAATACGTAGAACAATGGGTATACGCTTTCAAAGCTGACCAGACTTTATGAATTGTTTTGATAGATAGCTTCCATATATTTGAGCTGCTTTTCCTGAGAAAGATAGCAGCATATAGAAACTGTTGATGGTTCCTTAAAAAACGCATGATGTCAGGCCAGAATTACAATAGCATTGACCCTACACAAGCAGCTGATTATTGATACTTACAAATAATGAAAAACTCTTGGTGAAAACATTTGCATTTAACCGTACTTTTCTATTGATCGCAGTCAGGTAGTGGTGAATCAAAAGCAAAAAAGTAACAAATTCGATAAAGTCTTCATAACGTATCATCTTATTAAAGGTGCCAAAAAAAATTGAGGCTACCAGGGGTCGAACCTGGAATCTCCTGATTCGTAGTCAGACGCCTTATCCATTGGGCCATAGCCCCTCAATTTAATTGTGACTATGGTAAAAAATCTTTGAGGTTATGACAATTTTAAGAAGCGGTATCTGAACCCTCGGCCTATCAGAATGCTATTCTTGAGCTGGTGTTCAAATCTTTCATTCTTACATTTTTTATTTTGACAAATATATTTGAAATAAATTAAACTTTCTTTCGTTTAAATCTCTTGGGTACATAACTTTATATATATATATATATATATATATATATACATTTTATCGCTGAGATACTGTCTACATCAAGGTTACTGCAAACATATCAGCAACTTAAACAGCTTTAATTACTTGGTTTAGTCTCGGGATCAACTATTACTGCAAGATCTTCCACACATTTCGCTACACATTTCACGAAATCAGCACCGCAGAGTATCATGATTTAATGCCGAAAAACTTTTTTGTGTACTCCTAATTTCAGCGCTGTGCGCTGCTTAAAATTTGAGTTTTATAAATTTCTGCTGCTCTGGAAATGGTATTCAACACTATCACTTGCTACGATTTTAGCTTTGCTTGTATATTTTGGTCGATACAACAACTTTAATATATAACGAACTTTTTTTAAATCTTTTGGGAACAACCATCGACATCGATCTCAATGATCGCACATGAAACATGTGCTAGTCAAAAAAAGTTTCTTTTACAACTTTCACTACACATACACGCCTAGTAATTTAAAAAGTTTTACTAGCAGCATCTATTCAAAATTAACTATTTTCTAAAATCTCCCTTTTCTCAACAACCATGCTACCTACGCAAATTTCAATTGTATCATCGTTTAGAGGGCAAAAAACTGGTATAGAAACATGCTAGTTTCAAGGCTCTAGCATCAATATTTAGAAAATCGATTTTCGATCGTCCAAAATTTGAAAACCTCGCCATAACCATATCAGTAACTTGCTGATATCGAATTATCAATAGGTACTTGACATATTGGTGGATCATTCATCTAATATCAGATGACTGTAGCTTACATCGTTTTACTTCAGTAAGCTTTTTAGTTTAAGGCTAATCATATAGTAGCCTTAGTGCCATCTCTTTTGTCTGAATGGAAAAGTGTCTGTCCTCAGTTGATGCCAAATTTCTCTTGAAAATAGCTGGTTTATTCTCTTACACTGGTAATTGCCAACTATATTCCAAGTGTGTTACAATTCTCTTTGCCATCACTAACTGTTGTTAGGGACTGACGCTGCTGAGAAATCTGAATGATACAGAAGTGTATAATATACAAGCATCCTACACTATCACAAGATCAAGATGCCCAAGCTCGATGAACTATCGTATACGGCACAACTCATTTTAAGACTTGCATATTATTCATTTTCATAAAGCTTTTGACCGTATCAATTGGCTGCCTTAATATTAGGCAAGAACAAAGAAGGAACTAAATCAGCACACGGCGATCTCGCTTGTTGAGCATCTTCTTGAATAGCTTTTTGTTGATTACTAAGTGGGATTGCGACTACAGTTGAAGCTTCAAATAGTAGTTGAAGTGCAGGTTATTAATGCTCTATTTTCTTTGCTCGGCGCTGTCTCTCTCTCTCTCGCTCTCTCTCAGTCAACGACATCATGGTAGATGGAGTAATTGTATTATGCGATGTCGCCTATAGAGAGGTACAATTCAAATCACTACCGCTTTAAATTTGCTTGAAATTAAACAAGTTCATTATTGATCGGAATGGGATGATTGCTAGGACATTACGTCCTTTCAAATAGGCATTGACTTCAGAATACAGGAATAAAACCTGTAAATAAGGCCATTTCAGTGCAAGCGCCACCTCAAACCTTAAAGACTGCCTTCCCAAGCTTAGGGGTTCAATTGGTCACCGTTTCCATCTACCGCTGCAAATGTTTGGGGGATTTTTTTTTTCCTCTAAATTTGACAAATGTCGACAAGTTGAGCCCTTTCTTTCCTTTTTCAATTACGCCAGATATGCCACCTCAGGAACCTACCATTCCATCGTCGACTCTACTGGCATCTCAGAACTCATCAAGCGAGTCTTTGGACTTGATGAGAAATGACTATATTCAGGGCACAGCAAAAAAGTAAGTTGTCAGACATGTCGTTGCCATTTTCAAGTGGGCATTGTTTTATTTATCCAATGTTACAATTATGTAGATCAAGTCATACCGAGTATACCCGTGAGCAATTGGTAAGCGCATACATTCACATAGGGGCTGTTAGATATTGACCATTGCGGTAGCTGTCATTTGCAAAATGTTTTACATCAGATGCAGTAAAGGCATCAAGTCGATTTTTCAAAGCAATCAACTTCATCACAGCAGTACCCAGCATTCTCATTCGATACGGCCTCTTGTTTCCTCTTCGATTCCTCACACTAGGCGCATCAACAATTGCTTTCTTCATGACATTACCGATTGGCGTTACATTGAAAAGCAGTGATGTTGTGGTAAGTTAAACTTTAATGCTGATGGGTTGTTTTAAGGTTTCTAATTTTGCCCTGTTTGTTTGTGTGTTTCAGTCTCTTTGTGTAAAGTACTACTGTAAAGGCATCTTGTTTTCATTGGGTGTCAAAGTGAATTACATTGGAAAAAAACCTCAACTGAATGAGCCACATGTCTTTGTGGTCTGTAAACTGATTTAATGTCCACTATCGACCCGTAGCTAACATGTCGTATTGCCAGGCTAATCATACTTCATATTTGGACTACATCTTGCTCGGTGCTCACAAATTTCCTCACGCTGTGGTGATGGCCAGACACACGGGTGCATTAGGTAAGCAATTGCATGTGACAATCTGAAAGTGATGATCTTACCGTTTTCTACTAGGATTTTTGCAAAACAATGGATTAAATTACCTTCACTCTATGTGCTTTGACCGTGCCAACATTACAGAACGCAAAGATTTATCAGAGAGGTAACAAAGCGTATACAGAATGAAGCCGCAGATCAACAAACTAAATCATGGTATCAAATAGCTTGAAGAGGCATGTCAAATCACCCGATACCTGGAAGAACCCCATGATTATCTTTCCTGAAGGAACTTGTGTGAACAACAAATACGCCATTCGTTTCCAGAAAGGCGCTTTTGAACTGGGCGTCAAAGTGTGTCCAGTTGGTATCAAGTAGGTGCAAAAGTAGAATAATGAGTAAGTCATGGTGACTAAGTGTCGACTAGATATGGACGTTCCTTTGGTGATCCATACTGGGACACGCGCAAAGGATTCATGCAATACGCCTACTATAGAATGACGAGATGGATTACCACAGTCGATGTTGTGTATTGCGAGCCAGAGGTGCCTCGTAGGGGCGAGACAGCTGTGGAATACGGCGAGCGAATCAAGGACAGAATAGCAACGAGTGCTGGACTTGAGAAAGTAGACTTCAATGGCATGGCCAAGCAAGATCTGCTGAGAGTACTGAACGAAGAGACTGCATCCAAAAAGAAGAACTAGACAAACTATATACAATGTACTACTAATATATCATGCAATAAACAAATTTCATCCATCATTGACTTCCTCCTTTACAAGCAAGAAGTGATCTTACTACATGTTTGATTGGACATTCAGCTGCCGTCACTTGCCTATTGTTTTTGTATAAATTGATGGTTGCGCTATAAGCCGCGTTTAAATTTTTTTCCTCTTTTTCTTTTCTCTTTTGAACACCTTGTTTTTACCCCTTGAAAAAGACACCTGTACATCTCATATCATCATCATTTAAGTGTAAATAATCGAATATGGCTTGCTCGCATGTAAAAAACAATTCTGACGGTGCAAGTTGCTCCGAGTGTGGCTCTTGCTCACATGAGGTTATTTTTGGTGGTTTATGTGCTCTTTGTGGAGCTGTCGTTGATCAAGAGTAAGTCAAGCACTACTTATTGACTTTATGTAAGGCCTAACCATGCTATCTATAGTCAAGACAGTAACGCCACGAGCAATCATATTGACATGACTCATGATGCGAGTGGTATCACAGTGAGCAAAAAGGTACATTCTACATGAAGTTTCTTTGATGCATATGGGACTGACTGGATAATACAATAGGAAGCTGAACGCATTCAGAAGGAAGACGAAGCGAGACTACTCAAAGCACGCAAGCTCTCTCTCATTGTTGATTTGGATCAAACCATCTTACATGCTGCTTGGGAACCTCATATTGCTGAATGGGTCGATAATCACAAGGAGAAACGAGACAGTCGAGCAAAGGATATGAGCACATTTACACTAGACGGCAGCAAATACACCATCAAATTACGACCTGGCACAATTCAATTCCTTAAAGATATGTCAAAGCTCTACGAAATGCATGTGTACACAATGGGCACTCGTGCTTATGCTAAAGCTGTTGCCGCAGTGATTGACCCCACGATGGAGTTATTCCAAGACCGTATCCTCACTCGTGATGAGAATGGCAGTTTGACAAAAAAGCGCTTGGACCGATTATTTCCTGCGGATCAAAGCAAAGTGGTTGTTCTGGATGATCGAGCTGACGTTTGGGACTATTCGCCCAATCTCATTCAGATCAAGCCCTACGAATATTTCGCTGGTGTAGGCGACATCAATGCACCACCCAACGCTCAATCCACTAACGTGATACCCCCAGGAATACTCAAGGATGATGTAAATACTACAGCAGATGTAAATAGCATTGAACAAGGCACTGTCAGTGAAACAGATAGAACTGTAAATAGTAAGGATCAAGTCAAATCAAGCGAGTCTAGTAGCCCTGTACATAGCGAGAGCAATAAGGCAAAGAACCAGGACGATTTGGATTCGAAATCAAGTTCAGGCTCAAGTTCTGAAGAATCAGATGACGAAGACGATGCCAAGAGCAATGCTGGATATAGCGATGAATCAACTCGAGACAACAATAATGCTTTAGCAGGTTCGCATCAGCAGAATGGAGATCAACAGAAGGGCAAATTACCAAGTCAACTCGATTCGCTTAGCCAGGACTCGCCCGATGCAAACGACAAGAGTGATGCGGATACCAATAACGTCAGCACAAGCACAGATACTTTTAAAGATGAACCTGACAATCAGATTGAATCAAAAGACAATTCTCGGCCTGCAGAGAAACCATCACCTCATGTCAAAGTCCCAACTCAGGAGAAGCCTGTCAATAATATACTAGCTAGTTTCAACCCTAAACATGAAGATGCAGACAGAATTTTGCAAGTGATCGACAGGGCACTGACGAACGTGCATGATGAATTCTATCGTCGAGTGGATGAAGGGGAGTCAGAACCCCATGTTGCCGTTATTTTACCTGAAATCAAACGCAATGTATTGAAGGATTGTACGCTTGTATTCTCAGGTGTCATTCCTCTCCACTACAGACCACAAGATGCGACAATTTGGAAAATGGCTACTGCATTTGGCGCCACTTGTCTTGAAGAGTTGACAGGCAAAGTTACTCACCTCGTTGCTGCTAATGTAAGTGGCCCACGTGTATAATACAAGTGGAAACTGATGATCTAATCAAATATCGACATAGGCTGGTACATCCAAAGTCAATACAGCTCGTAAATATCCACATATCAAGATTGTGTCACCGCCATGGTTAATGAATTCAATCTGGAGCTTTAAGCGAGAAAACGAAGCGCCTTATATCATACCTGTTGAAGATGTGTCCTCGGAAGTGGAGAACCCAGAGGAGGCATCACTGGATTTTGATGAGGAAGAGGTAGAGCTGGATATGGATTGGTCTGATTCCGAGATTGATGAAGCCTTGGCTGATGATACAGGTACAGAAGGCAACGGCACGCCTCTTCCTGCACACTCCCTTGAGCCCTCAAATCTCGTTGATGAGATAACACCAACGGCTACTGATGATGACGACGAGGAGGACCAAGAAATGAATGAAGATGACTGGCTGGGAGACGTACTGGATGGCATGGATGATAGTGAAGCAGAAGGAGATTATGGAGACGTGGAGAGCGTGGCGTCAGCTTCTTCCATGTCCTCATCTTCATCCAAAAAGCAAAAGAGAGGATTAGACGATGCCGAACTATACGATCAAGATCACTTACCTTCCTCAAAACGACTCAAATAAAGAAAACCTCATTGCAAAAAAAAAACACAAGAAAATTGAAAAGGATATGAATACACATTGCGTCTGTTCTTTTTGTCAAAAACTTACCGAAAAAAAAAACAATATTAATTTTCCTTGCAACAACAGCATTTTTTGGAACCTATTTTTGCTGAATAAAATTAATCATCCACATTATATATGTTGCCATGCCGTTTACTTGTTGGACGTCTATTATAATGTACCTGACTTACATTGTCAATTTTCTAGCTGTTGAAAGAATTATATGCTGTTCAGTTGACGAGACTTGTCCAACTCAGGAATTGCATTTAACCCTTGCATCAGCTCCTTGTTGAGCTTTCTTTTCGCTCGATTCACATACAACAAAGCTGCTTGCTCGAAAGTGCTCTGCAATGCAAGTTGTCATAGCATTGACGGTCTTGGACCACCACAACAATGATGACTGTTGGCATGGCAAGACGTGATCTTCTTGAAATATGCCCTTTTTCGAAGCAGAAACTTTACTGTATGATAGTATTACTGCACACAAGGTGCTACAGTCTATACACAATGCTGTTGATGGTATCATCATGAACAAACTGGTCTAGTTTTACACCTAAACATCAGCATTACATTGATCTTTCGTGACCGTTGAAACACCAGAAATGTGCAACCACAAAATGTTTCGTGCTTGATTCAATTTGATTGTCTTTTTTTCCTCTCGCTTAATCTAGAAGCTTGCCACAGAAATCTGAAGAGGAAAGCGATTGAACCACAGGCAGCATGAGTTCTTCAGCACAACACAAAAGCCGCATTCAATCATTGAACCCACGCAAGCCTCTACCCCAGCAACAGCAGTTAAAGGAACAGTATCGACCTGTATCTTCTCAGGAACAAGTGGACCGTATGACCCCTTGGAAAGTCAATATACCAACATCCTTAGCCAACGAGATGGGCTTGACGAGAGGATCTGTTGCTGTAACAGAGGCTGGGTTGCGGCCGTTACAGACGAATAATCGAAAGCCTATGACCAGCTCACAGAAAGAGAAATTGAAGCCATTGCAACAAGTGATAGAGAGCAATCCTATAGATCCTGTGAATCAGTTTCCACTAGCACCTCTTGCCACAACAGAGCCAAATCAGCATGACAAGAAAAAGCCAAACAAGAGAACAGCACCGTACAAGCTAGTTGAGGACAAGGATGTCCCACCGATCATCAAAGATTTTAAACGAAAAGTGCAGTACAAAAAGATGGAGTGTTTGGGATTTGTAAGTTGGCATTGATCTTGGATCTATCCACATCTAATATCGTTATAGGGTGCGTTTGGAAGAGTGTATCGTGTGCAAAGCTTTCATGATGGAAAACATTGGGCTGCCAAAGTCATTGCCAAATCATCTATCGTTGATAAAAGCACCAAGAAGAAGCTGTTGGCAGAGATCAACATTCATCGAAGTCTGAAGCATAGCAATATCGTTCGGTTTTACAACGTCGTTGAGGACAAGAATAACATTTACTTGATTTTGGAGCTTTGCGAGAATAAAGCAAGTACCTCAAATTTACATTGCGTTTCGCTTGCTAATTCCATCATTTCAGACGCTAAGCACCATGCTCAGACGAAGAGGAGGCACGTTGACCGAGCCAGAGACTAGATACTACATGGGCCAGATATTGACTGCACTTCGATACATGTCTGATAATCGTATCCTTCACAGAGATCTCAAATTGAGTAATGTGCTCTTGGATAGAAATATGGATTGTAAACTGGGTGATTTTGGTCTTGCTGCTCTTTTGCGACCACACGAAGATCGTAAAAGAACCGTCTGTGGCACACTACACTATATCGCACCCGAGATCTTGTTTCACAAAGAAGTGGATGGACATAACCATAGAGTAGATATGTGGTCCGCTGGCGTACTCATGTAAGTATCCTTACCGAAGAAATAATACTAATTGTACTAACTGATTCGCAGGTACAATCTACTGTTTGGCAAACACCCTTTCCCAAAGAATGAACCTAGAGAATTGCGCGAGTAAGTCCTTTGCCTATTTCAAGCACGCAATGCCATTACTTAGAGTACTCTTTCTCTGTAGACAAGTGAGACAGAATCAGCATCAACAAGGATTCAAGTTTCCAGTGGACAGTTTTGTGATTTCATCTCAAGCCAAGCATTTGATTTCCAGTCTTCTCGTCAATGATCCAGGTAACGGGCGAAATGCAAGCCTATAATAGATTATTATACTCACACTTTATTCGCAGATCAACGTTTAACAGTGATTGAGGCCTTGAAGCATCCCTTCTTCTCCATGGCAATGCCCATCCAAATCCCAAAGAGTGCTCTCGAAACAATACCTACCAACCAAGCATTGTTTGGCACCCCAGATACCCAGTTTTTAAGCATGCCTTCTACCTCTAAAGTCACTGTAGCGATTCAAGATGCAAAAGATACGAACAAGTGCTACGAAGATACAGATATTCAGCCTCCTTTAAAAATCATGGGCGAAACCATTATCGACCACCGATCTCAATACCCTCTTCCAAATTCACAAAAGTCTGGCATGGCCATGTTATCATCGCAGCCCGTTGCTGTTCCAGCGGTACCCAGTGTCCAAGAAACGCTATCCACGTCCACTGCATCAAAGAAACGTACTGCTAGTATTCATATGCATCACCATGGCGGTAGTGGCAGCCCACCAAATACACCTGTGCCTCCCAAACGATTATGCAGCGATGGTGATATCAAACCTGCTATCTCTGCACCGGTGGCAACAGCCTTGACTGCCTCTACTCCCACCACTCATACAGCAACAAGAAAAGCACTGCTCAATACCAACGCCCCTTCTCCTTCTTCATCGCTGGCCCTCAAGCTTGAAACGACACAGATCAGCCAGAAAAAGCCACTGCTTACTTGTCAGAAAACGATAGACCTTGTTTCGATCAACTCACAAGGATCTCAATCTCTAAAGCCAGCAACACCCATATCAGTGTATTCCACACAAGAAACTCAATCAAAACGATTAAAACCACCCATCTCTCTTAACTCTTCACAACAATCTGCAAAGTACGATAGTCAAGGTTTTGGTGAGTTTTGAAGTGCAAGACATGCCATGTCAAATTACTCACTATAATTTGTGTTTTAATAGCCATACCAACCGCATTACCTAATCGACGTCCTATGATGGAGCAGATGGAAGATAATATAAAGGTCATGATTGGTAGAAGCGAGTCAGTGCAGATGGAGAATCGTACCAAAGCGCATCAATGCCCCGATTTTCAATGGTCTATTAGCAATTTATTCATAGAGACATGGGTTGATTGTTCGAAACACTATGGTTTTGCCTATCGTTTGTCGGATGGTACACTAGGATTTCTGTATAACGATGGTTCAGTGCTCACATGTTGTGATGGCAGGTAGGTTGATACATGATTTGATCAAGCGAGATGTTCTGGCTAACTCTTTTTCTTCTCTTCTGATAGTGCATATTATTATGTGTCGTACCGCGCTGAAGACGATCGCTATGTAGAGCAAATCTATACACATGTGCCGCACGAATTAGAAAAAAAAGCCAGCCTGTTACAAAAGTTTGGACTGTATGAGGAGAAAGAACTCAAGCATGACCAGTCCATTCCAAAAACAAAGCAACTGAATAAGGTTTATCTTTTGAAATACTACGTGAGCGAAGAAGCCATCACATTCAGACTGAGTAATGGTGCGATTCAGGTAAGAGAACATTTTCAAATAATGGGCCATAGCATGCCTTGACTTACATACATTTGCAACATAGCTCAACTTTTTCAAGCACTATAAACTGATTTTGTACGATGCAGGCAAAAAAGTGATGTTTATTGATTCAGAACGAAAGCTGACACGATATAACACTTACGACGTCTTGTGTTCAACAAATACTGAAATAATTGACGCCATTCAGTATGCTTTCTCTATTCTGCAATTACAAAATAGCCGTCGACAAAAAGCGTTGCAGGAAGAAAGATGGAAACGATTTGAGAAAGACTAGTGCCTGGATTTCGGGTTTGATGTAACACGTAGATTGAATTCAAACCTTAAATAAATTAGGTGTCTGTGTGTGTACCCATCAGTGCTAGCTGTTTATGTTTGTTTGATGCGCTTGGTATAAACAAAAGTTTCATGTTCGATTGACAGTCAAGTGCCTTTATGCCCTCCTGAAAACCTGATACATAGGTGAAAAGATGCAATGTTCGATGCAACAGCTCATTTGGCGCGTATGATCTGTTCAGGGCAGCTTGTTTCATGGACTTGGTAGCCAATAAGAATCAATCAGACGCGACTCTATACAAGGGTAATGCTTATACTTCGTCAAGAGCATTATAGCGAGCATACACCTCGAATATGCGAAACACTCCAACTTGAGATTCTCATTCAGTCAACATTTATGCATTACGCCAAAATAACTAACCCTTGTTTTTGCTATAGCGAATGTTTGTATGCAAACAGCCTTACGCAAACAGCATTTGCTGCGTAACATGCCATGACAAATCAACAGGGCTGGGTTTCATAGCATGATTGGGTACTAGTGTCATTTTTATCATAAAAAATGTTCAGTCCCTAGACCCTAATATGGAAAATGAGTTCCAAGGTATGATTAATGATTTTACAACCAATCAACAATAACCACTGTTATTTCTACCCTTTACCCTCTGCTCAATGCTGTCAACGTTTTCTTTGAACAACGGCTCGGAGCCTAAGAGATTTCATTACTTACTGCAGACATTTTATGCAGCCCATGAATCGTCAATGTCCAGATTAACGTTTATAAATGTAGAATGCAAGAAAATAGCATGATGAACAATAGTGCTATGACTTGCTGCCTACTTTCCATACGCTTCAAAAGCATCTATTACTGTATTGCCTTATGAAAGGGCATTGGGTTTGCCTGCCAGCCCCACCAGCCAAAATTAGTTAAAATCCAGGCTCAGAGTCTGTTCCGGATTGGCCAAATCTTGATGGTTTTCGACTCGATTGAATTATTTTGCCAGATTCGACTATATAAAATATGATGATCACCCTTTGCTTCTTTAAGCTTTCTTGGAGCGCTTTTCAAAGCGCATCCAATGGTACCAAGTAAGGCAGATGTTTTGAATAAACCTATTGAGCAATTTATGGAAATATGAAAAGAGGTTTCTGGCCAAAAAGTCAAAATTTTACATATCAAAGTTCCACAGAGATGATTTCAAGGGTTACGTTAGATCGATAGAAACATTTTGATATGATATATTCCATAGTAAAAGTCATCATTTTCAAGGTGAAAAACGCGATCGTTTGATTTTCGATGAAAACCATGAGGGGGTACCTCATGCTTTTTGGTCGATTTTGGTCCATGTTTTTTGATCCCCAAAACGTTGAGCAAAGGCGCCAGAAAGTAACTGCCAGATGAGAGCAGTTGTTTGGTGCTATTCTGACGATCCAAAACGGCCTTGAACGCCAGAAAACGCAGCTCAAATGCACTCAAATTTTGCTGTATTAGGCATGCTCCTGACTAAAAAAGGGATACTATCTGTATGATACTTGCCCGTATATGAAATAGCTACGTGTACATGGATGTAGAGCATCACATAGGAATCAGATCTACAGATAATGTAAAGGGTTTTTATGTGTAGGTGGAGGGTCAAAATGAAAGTAGCAATATTTTGATAAGATACGCAAGAGCAATCAGTAGCACGAGCTGCCGCTGAGCAGGTTGGTTTCCACCGAAGCGAAGTGTAGAAAGGCTCGTATACGTTAGTATATATGATTTAGTATGTATTTTTAGCACGAAAAGTATGGATGTTTTATAAAAGCTAAAGTTCTACTAGAGTGATAGTAGTAACCGTAGCTCAGCAAAGGTGTCATCCCACTCCAACATGTCGTATTAATTCCCTTTCGTATCGTTATTGGTACCTCAATTGACATGTGTCCTGAGAAATAGCTATAAAATCCTGGGAAACTTTTTGTATCGTACAAAATGGTGCAATATTCAACATGAATTATGACAACCATTACGTACAATTCCAACATGCCATTTTTTTTCAATTTTTAAATTTCATGCATCTGCAAAGAGTTTAAGCTACATTTTATGTCAAGAATAGAAACAGCAGAGCTGCTGCTAATGCATTAGTAGATAACTAGTTCAAATGATATCTGAATTCAATCATTTGGATGTGGTGGACTATGAAATAGCAGATGCTGTAAAGGACGATAGAACGAAAGAGGTGACACTACATTGAAGGGGCGTCTTAATTGATATAGCTCAAGATGGGAGAATGTATTAAGGTCTGCTTTCCTGTGATCTTGAGGATGTACACTTCTTGAATTTTCATTCAGGTGGAAATCACAATAAAAAAGATAGACCAGCTTCTAAAAAATACATAGAAGTGATGTACATTTAGCAGCTCCAAAAAGAAAATAATGAGAATCTGAAAAGGTCTTTGGTTGCGCTTTTTGGATCGAAACTTTAATAGTGTGTTTATCAATAACAGTTTACGATCTTGGTAACAGCCATGGGATAGTGAACATCTCCAGACTCCAAAATTAAAAAGCCAAATGTAACACAAATCAGTATTATATGCACAAGTATAAACAGCTAATCAAGAGTGTTTGGATGATACGCTATATGATTCACGTTGCTGTCTGGCTAGTTATTAAGAATCACATCATAAATGTCTCGATGCAAATCCTATTCCTTATCTCCTAAATGAGTGATATCATAGGTTGGATAGTGATTTTTCTTTTTCTTTTTTTTTTGTTCCAAATGAGTTGGATACCGATGATTTACATCTTGTTTCAAGGATAAAACAAGTAGTGATATTTCCAGAGATTGTACATCTGCTGGGAGCAGGCACTCGCATTGTACCATTGTTGGACAAGATAAGGACGTATAATTGGAATCATATGGTACATGTTTCTATTTGATCTATTTCCTTTTTCGTAGCAAATTGCGCGATTGTCATTCATTACGATTCAGACAACAGAGAGCGTATAGAGTGATGCTGACAGGGGAGCCAATGAAACCAGTGTTAGTTGACACCATAAAACTCGATAACCAATCATACAGTGTTTCCCCAATTTTACTTGATCTTTTTTGCTCAAATTGAAGCTCAAGATCAGTAAAAAGATTTTCCTGGTTACCAAATGTTGGAATTGCCAACATGTTTTAGCGTGCGAAAACTTTAATCACAATGAATACAAGATCTGATCTGATTAAGGATACATGGGCACAGACAGCAGAGATGGAGAGAATGTATATCTTATCAAGATTGTAGTTAGTAAATCATAGCAAAGTAGCACTAGGCAGTAATATATGGTTAAGGCGCTTCATGACAATTTTTCATTCGGAACTGCAATGGAACTGGGCTACTGGATTTTGACATTTGCCCTATAAAAAGGGCCATCATCTAGCCCTTCTTTTCGTTTTTTTTCCCTACATCTCTTTTTCTTTAAAAAGTTATTATACATACATCCGGGTCTTTGGCCACACACAAGTCAGAACAAAGTTAAATCATAATACACACCATCGTTTCTATTCTTTTTTTCCTTTGTTTTCACATATAAAAAAAAAGAAAGAACACAGCAATCACAGCAAATATCTACATTTACAATTACAATCAATCAATTCACAATTACTCAAACAATGGATCTTGGAGAAAAAACGCAAACAACTGATCAAACCGTCATTGAAGATGCCGAAAGCTTCACCTCAGATGAGTCTGGAACCGAAACCAAGGGACACACCCTTCAACGTGGCTTGAAGGCTCGTCATATTCAAATGATCGCCTTGGGTGGCACTATTGGTACTGGCCTCTTCATGTCTTCTGGTAAGGCTATCGTTGCCGGTGGTCCAGGTGGTGCTCTCGTTGGTTATGCTCTCGTTGGTATTCTCGTCTTTTGTGTCATGATGAGTTTGGGTGAAATGGCTGCCTACATCCCGGTCGCTGGTTCATTCTCACATTTCGCTACTCGTTTTGCTGACCCATCTCTCGGTTTCACTGTTGGTTGGGTTTACTGGGCCAACTGGGCTGTCGGTGTCGCTGTTGAACTGACTGGTGTTGCCATGATTATGGAATACTGGGTAAAATCAGTCAATAGTGTCATTTGGTCGGTTATTTGTCTCGTCATTTTGGTTGTTATCAATGTTTTCTCCGTCAAAGGCTATGGTGAAATCGAATACTGGATCTCATTTGTCAAGATTATCATTGTTGTCATCTTTGTGATTGTTGGTATCTGTGTAGATACTGGTGCTGCTGGTGGTCACTATTATGGTGTCTCCAACTTTCACTTGGAAGGTGGTGCTTTCCCTAATCAATTCATCGGCGTGTTCAACGTTTTTATTACTGCTGCTTTCTCTTTCAATGGTGTTGAAATTGTTGGTATCACTGCTGGTGAATCTGCCAATCCTCACAAGACTGTACCTGCCGCTGTCAAGCAAGTCTTTTACCGTATCGTTCTCTTTTATATCCTCTCCATCTTGATCATTGGTCTCATTATTCCTTACACTGATCCTGATCTCATGTCGGGTGCTTCCAATGTGGCCGTCTCGCCTTTTACTCTTGTATTCCAAAAGGCTGGTGCTGCTTGGGCTGCTGATTTGATGAATGCCATCATTTTGATTACCATGATTTCTGCTGGTAACTCTGGTGTTTACTCTTCATCTCGTACTCTCTTGTCTTTGGCTACCGATGGCTATGCTCCCAAGGTCTTTACACGCGTTAACCGTTGGGGTATTCCCATCTGGTCTGTCTTGGCTACCTGTGCTATTGGCTGTCTTGCTTTCTTGACATCTCTTTTTGGTTCTGGTGTTGTCTTTACCTGGTTGACTTGTCTTACCTCTCTCGCTGGTTTGATTACCTGGGTGTCCATTTCAATCACTCACGTCAGATTCCGTCAAGGCTATCTTGCTCAGGGTCGCTCTTTGACTGCACTTCCTTATGTCGCTCCCCTCTTCCCTATTTGTGATATCTTTGTCATCATTGTCGGTACTATCATTATCTTTGGTCAAGGCTACAAGTCCTTCATTGCCCCAATCACTGCCACAGGTATCATTTCCACCTACATTGGTCTCATCTTGGCTGTTGTTCTCTACGTTGGCCACAAATTATGGAAGCGTCCTGCTTTCGTTAAGAATGAAGACATGGACTTTGAGACTGGTACCTTCCAAGAAACTGTTCTTGATCTTCGTAAGGATGAAGGCTTGGATATCAATGGTCAACCTATTCCCAAGTGGAAGAAGGTTTGGTCCAAAATCATCAGCGTCATTGCCTAGATCTCCTAAGTTAACTTACCTTTTTTTCTCAATATTATTACATGTTAATCTTTATTATATTATATATCTCTGTAAATATGTGTTTCAACAACTCATTCCTTTATCTACAGCTATCCTATCTCTTGCATTTTAGTGTACATATTTCTCTTATTCAAAATTTTTTTTAGACTTTTTTACCCAAAATCAATAAACTTTCAACAAGGTCAAAAAAAAAAAACTCAAATGTGTCTGTATTTCTAGAGCTTTTGCATACCTCATTAGCTTTTGCTAGAAAAACTCTTTATTATATGAGCCTTGAGTCTTGCTCGATGCGCTTCTATTATGATATAAATAGACAGCATAGTACTTTCCAAGTTTATTACGTAGCCAACTAAAGATTTAGGTCAAGCAATGTATAGTCTGCTTTACGGAGATTGATATGATCATATATCATGATCTAATCCAACATTGGATAGCATTGGTTTATTGGGGTTTTACCGTAGCGAAGCAAAGGTGTAGAACCATGACAATTAAGTATCTAATCCAGCATTTGATAGCATTAATCTATATGAGGCTGAAACAGTAGCGAAGCGAAGGCACAAAATCACAGTATTCAAGCAGCAAATTCAAGCTTACCAGCATCATAACGCATCAGAATTTGCAGGAGTTAGCTTCCAAAGTCAATATGTCTCCTATTTAAATTAGAAATTGCACAGACTGCGTAACTGCCCTTCCTCCAGAAGATGTCAGCTACCAGAGATGTAATTTATGCCGTGTAAATAAAGCTATAAAGTAAAGCATAACCAAATTTGACAGCTTTCGAGCCTTCATATCTTGACATGTAGGCCTTTCTGAGCCACCGGAACGACACCAAACAATCGTACTCGAGTAGTAGTAACTTCCTGACACCGTTGCTCAACTTTTTAGGACCAAAAAAAAACATGGTCAAAAATCGACCAAAAAGCATGAGGGGTACCTCATGGTTTTTAACGAAAATCAAACGATCGCGTCTTTCACCTTGAAAATGAAGGCTTTTACTATGGTATATATTACATCAAATTGTTTCTCTTGATCCAAAGCAACCTCGGAAACCACTTTTATGCGGCTTTCATATGCAAAATATGACTATTTTTGCTAAAAAACTCATTTCATATTTTATCATATTGCTCAAAAATCTCATTCAAAGCATCTCTCACAATTAGCACCATTGGAAGCGCCTTGAAAAGTACTCCAAGAATGTATTAGGAAGCATCGGGTGATCATCACAATTTATATAATCGAATATCGAAAAATAGATTTAAGAAGTCGACAAAAGACAAGATTTGTCCAATCTTGATCAGAAAAAAAAATAAGCTGAGCTTGAATAAATTTTAGCAGACGACACTGCTGCTGGCTGGCCCACATGCATTATTTCTGATGATGGCAATGATGATTGCGATACTGATTAAATGGGGATCATGGAATTGAAAGGACAATTGCTTCGCCCAAATGCTTTTTTTTTTCTTGGGAGTTTTTCCCTGTAAAGACGTCTTTTGTGATGACAATCTCTCCATCTCAAGAGCAGCATCAGCGAATGGATACCTCCCCCTCCTGATTCTGATATAGCCTTTTTTTTTTTTTTTTTTTTTTTTTACTATTAATTGATTGTTTAAAATCTATTTGATATGCCAAATTTTTATTATCTAATTTAGATATCTTTAGAGAGAACCCGAAGGGCGGCGCCGTCATTGAACGTAGTGAGATTGATCGGCTAGTTGACTTCATACTGAATTGTATGGCTTGAAGTCGGCGCGAATCTTCCTTAAATTCATTCAATGTATTTATAATAACTTTGCAAAGATTGGAAAAGTCTATGTCTTTATCTTCGTTACTATATACATGTAATCTGATACTTTTATAGTTTGCCTGGATCTTGAGAGCGTGAAATCTTTCTTCCCATGTCGCTTACTTTGCACTTGTTAATTATTTGACGACCGGTGTAGCAACTGAAAATCCCTCTTTTACGCTACTTCTCGTCTGTATTGTGGAAACTATCCATGTGGAGGCAGGACAGAATACTTACATTATTGCTCAAGACCCAAAAATGTACAAATCACAGCAAAATTTGAACATATTCGAGCCTTAATTTCTCGAGTTAGAGGTCGTTTTAGACCGCCAGAATAGTGCCAAACAAGCACTCTCAACTAGCACTAACTTTCTGACACCATTACTCAACTTTTTGGAATCGCCAAAATTTGATCAAAAACCAAGAGGGATACCTCATGATTTCCATCGAAAATCAAACGATCGCGTTTTTGGACCCCAAAATGAAGGCTTTTACAAAGGTATTCATTAGACCAAAATGTTTCTCTCGATCCAACGCAACCCATAAAACTTAGTTTGTGAAACTTTCATATGTATAATCTCAACATTTTGGTCAAAAACCTCATTTCATGTTTTCATATTTTGCTAGATAAGTTCAGTCAAAACACGTCTTTTAATTAGTACCATTAGATGCGCCTTGAAAAGTACTCCAGAAAACTATTAGCAAGTATGCGGTGATCAGCACACTTTCCATAGTCGAATCTGTCAAAATAGGTCGAATTGAATTCAAAAAGCTCGAAAATGAACAAATCAGAACAGAATGACGAGCGGAATTTCAATTGACTTTTGACTGACACAAGCCTTGTCCTTGAAGACTATCGATGTTTGCGAAGCTAATAAGGATAGTTTCATGCAAGTTTGGGATTTGATTGGATGAAAAGTATTTTAAATCCTGACCAAATGCTCTTTTTTTTTTTTTTTTTTTTTTTTTTTTTTTTGCTTTAGTTATACTTACATTACCTTTTACAAAGCAAGATGGACAACGCTCAATTCATACAAAAAGCCATACGCAATATAGATAACGCAGACCACATTAAACAACTCCTCGAGACTCACCCGGAAGCTCAACAAGACATCAATGAAAGAGACGAACATGGCGATACGCTGCTTCATTTTGCATCTCGAGTTCACAACATGGATGTCATGGCGGCATTGCTTGAATTTGGTGCTGATCCAGAAGCTGTCAATGAACATGGCCGAAGACCGATTCATGAAGTGATTGACTCATTTGCCTGTGTGCAGTTTCTGGTAGAGAAATACCATGTGGATGTGAATGCGATGAAACGAGGTGACTGGACACCAGTGATGATTGCTGGTAGGTTCAACAAGATGAGAGTCGATCAGCACACCATCAACTCGTATTCTATTTAGCTCTGAAAGGAAACCTAGCGATTGTCAAATTTTTGACAGAAGCAGGCGCATTACTGAACCGACATACAAAGGACGGCAGAACTGCACTCTATTTAGCAGTACAAGAAGGTTTGTTTGCAGGTTTTGACAATGCTTTCCAAAGATACCTTACAGTAACCCATTGTGCTAGGTCACATAGAGCTGTCAAAATACCTGACAGATCAATATCCAGCAGCAATAACACAGGCCACAAATTCAGGCCGCTTCCCCACACAAGCAGCCGCTGCATTACACAACGATCATGATGCCGCTATGGAAATCAGCTATTATTTACTATCACACGCCATCATACCATTACCCAAACTACTTGGGCACCGTGACAACTCGGGCCGAAATATGCTCTTGGATTCAGCAGTGTCACAAAACTTGCCATTGTTGAAATTTTTATTGGATCAAGGAGCAGATGCGAATGATGCAGACTCACTGGGTCGAAACATGATCCATCATGCTGCTATGATGGGCCATTTAAATGTCCTGGAAATGCTCAACACGCTTAAGGGATTAAATTGGAATGCACCAGATGCGTGGGACAATTGGACTCCATTAATGCATGCAGCTAGACAAGGTCATTTTGATATTGTCAAATATCTGATGGAAACGATCCAGGTCGATCCCAGCAGCAAGGATAAGCAGGGAAGAACAGCACAGACATTAGGTGAGTTTTATATAAGGTGTATTGTATGCACACTGTACTGACTCGGAAAACAGCTTCTTTGTGGCATCATGATGCTATTGCTGCCTACTTGTCTTTTGCATCGAGATGAATAAAATTGTGGGGTAAACCTTAATGAACCATGTGATATTTTTCATATGAAAACAAATTGTTTTGATTTATGTGATATATACTATGGCACAAACAAAAAAGCAGGGGAAAGTGATGTATATATATATACGCACATTTGCATTCATTGCTTTATTCTCACTCTCTTTTTCAATCTCTACCCAATAAACAATGCCATTGAGAAACAATGAATGGATCCAACATTGTTCCAGCCAAGATTGCTGTGTCATTCTAGACAAGCACCACAGCACGTCTGATATTGCATCCATGGTGTCCTTTACCCATTCTGAGATCATCTTGTTAAACCGTCATGCCTCCAATGCCAGCTTGATTTCTACCATCACAGCTACTGTCGCTCAAGAACTCTACAGCACAGTCTATCAAATACCCAGCAGTCTGTTCAGACTCGCTACGGATATCTGGTCTCATGTCAGAAAAGAGCCCAAGAAGCCTACTTGGAACATTCAGACCACCATTGTCATGGGATTCTTGCAAGCATTCAGAGACCAATCACTGACCAACAGCCTCGAGTTTTGGAGGCTCATGCTGATTGCACCTACACTGCTTAAACCGTTGACATCCAAGACGGAATCAGAGTACATTCTTGTAAAGAGAAGACACTTGTGCGGTATTCTCAAGAAGCTAGATCAGCAAGAGAAAGGGAGCAAACTGGAAGCGGAATGGATGTCTGCCATTTCCACCTGGGAAAAGATCTATGGCGGACCCACACCTGTTCTACGTAGTAACAATAATGCCACGCTGCTGTTGGAAGCACCTCCTTGTTGTGAAAAGATTGTCTTTTATTTACATGGCGGCGCATATTGCGCTATGAGTGCCCAAACACATAGAATACTTACACATAAAATCAGCAAGTCAACAAAGAGAAGAGTATTAGGTATAGTGAATTTGCTTTGTGTGGATTATGAACATCAAGTTAACGTATTTGGTTATATTGCATCAGCTGTCAACTATCGTTTAGCACCAGAAACCAAGTTCCCTGGCGCACTCTACGATGTAGTACAATCGTACCTGTATTTGATTGACCCCAAGGAGAAGCACCGTTTAGACCCTAAAAATATCATTGTCATGGGAGACAGTGCTGGTGGAGGCCTCTGTTTAGCCATGATGCTCTATTTGCGGGATCATGGATTACCACAGCCAGAGGGAGCCGTATTAATATCAGTAAGACTTGATGATTTTTACAGAGAATGACAAGCACTAACCTGGTTGCAACAGCCTTGGGTTGATTTGACCTTTTCTTACCCTTCCTGGCAAGATGCTTCCTTGTATGACTATTTGCCTTCGAACCCTGCAGAACTCACAGCCATGAATCCAGCTCATCTTTACCTGGATGATCAAGAGCTAATCCGACATCCCTACGTATCACCTATATTTGCAGACAACTTTAGCAACATGCCGCCCATACTGATCCAATCTGGTGGTTGTGAATCTCTGAGAGATGAAATCTGTGATCTGACAACCAAGGTCAAGAACTCGAAATCCACTATGGTGCATCATGAGATTTACGAAGATATGGTGCATGTATTTCAAGCATTCCCCTTTGCAAAATCATCAGAGGCCATTGAAAGCATAGGCTGGTGGGCAAAGTTTGGTATACCTCTGATTACACAGTTCAAGGCAAGCCTTGAGGAGACCACGACTATTGTACAATGATTCGTTACTAGATGTTAATTTACTACGTTGGTTCCCGAAATAAACAACAACTCTTTGCTATATCAGCTTAACTCAAGGTTAGAGGCGCACAATCACACAGGCATGACGATTGATTCACAGAGAACATATGCCTCATGCCAGCAAGATCGCACAAGAGCTGATCATTTCTAGTTTCAATGTAGCACTGTATTTAAACAGATGATGTGGTTGCACAGTCATTTGATACAGTGTATCCATCCTAGAATACACGCATTTCATAGCCGTATAGTGTACATTTTATTCTTGTATCTGATGTGTGTTTATGGATATCAAAACCACGCTGACTTATCAACACGTCAATGTAGGCCAGCAACAGATGCTTCTGGAATCTCCTTGCTGCCAAAGTGTTTATGTACTACATGTCTTGATGATGCATGTATATATAAATGCTCTCTTTACAGGGTGCAAACTGGATGAATACAATGAATAAGTGGCAACCATCAAGATGAGAACATGAATACAGTGGAGGTATTCATATAGCCAACCCCTTGAATTAGCCAAATGAACCCATTTCTGTTGTTTTCAACGCCGAGCTTAGCAGTCTTTTTCTTTTTGTTACAATTTTTTTTTTTTTTTTTTTGTTCTTTTGGTAACTTATTAGATTGCCTTCTCTTTCTTCTTTTTTTCTCTCTCTCTCTCTCTCTTTCTCTCTCTCTCTCTCTCTTTCATTCTGTAGTTCTGATCATGTCGTATCCATTGAACAACAATACAAACACTGTTCGACAAAGCAATCAGCAGCACACATGGATGAAACCAGCAGATCTACATTTACCTCGCCAGACCAACATTTCACGCGAGCAGGAATTACAGCACAAATTAAAACAAACTTCACTCAACCCTGCTGCCACATCATCCACAACAAAGAATGTCAACAGCGGTGATTTCCCTAAACTTCCTCCAGGAGAGCTCACAGCCAGAAGAAAGAAGTTTGGCACATTCAAATTCTACTTGGACAACCTGGATCCACTTGTATCAAAGAGAATCGAAAGAGGCATTAGAATCATGGGAGCTGTAAGTTTGTAAAAACACATTGCAGTTTACTCTTCCACGTCTGATCATATCTCTTCCGTAGGCACATGAGCCCTTTTTCTCAAAGAAATGCACTCACCTCATCACCACAAAGCCCATTCCCATCCACGAAAATCTACTTGCTCCCACAATCAGGTATGAAAAGGCACACAATGATGGACTCCTTGAAAAAATAACACATTCTCTACAGTTCTAGCAGCAGCACAACATCAAATGCTAAAGCAACAAAGAGTCTGAAAAGGTATGATCCTATTGTGGAAAGCGCCATCCAGTTTAATACTGTATTGTGGAGTGCGGATGGTAAGTGCTATTCATTCAATGTATTTAATCACCATGCTTACTTTACTGCATCCCTCTAGTCATGCAAAAGACCGTAGAATTCTTAATGAATGTATCGCCCAACAGAAAAGAAGCACCAGTACAAGAAAAGAGAGGATTAGGCAATTTGCTGCAAGAAGACAAGCTGTTTGGCCCATCGACTGGCACAAACAGTGACGCACAATCCAAACGACCCCAATTTGTGCCCTTTACCGGCTATTTCCTCATTGTGGAGGACGCAACTCAAGCTCATCGTCCCCCCATCTGTAAACAATGGACAAGAGATACAACTAAAAAACTTGCTGAATTGCCATGGCCCTATTTTAAACAAACACCTAAATTTAGATCACCATTTGGAAAGAGAGGCCCACCTCCTCCCAAGAAGCCTGCTGATGGTACCGCTGCCACTGCTGACGCAAAGGATGTTGCTGCTGCTACTGCTCAAGAGGGCATCAAACAGGAAACCACCAAAACCACTGTTGCTGACGGTGCCCTATCGAAAACAGCAGCTGACAACAATACCACTGCCAAGGCCAACGCACAAGAGGACAAGGAGAACATGCCTATGCCTAAGCAAACTACGTCTTTCCATCATGCAGTCAACAAATCCTTAACAGCTACATCGTCTCCATTATCATCACAAAAATCGCAATCCCAACAGCTACATCAACCACAGCAAACAACACAAAAGCAGCCAGATTCACAAAACTTCAGTCTACGTGCATCTGGATTTCAGCCCTCCTGTACTAACAACATTCAATCCGCATCCACCCGCTCTGTGTCTACATCTGTGTCCATCCTGCAAGGCGAAAATAGACGATTACCTCCAGGCGATAGCGTCAACCGTTTGGATAAACGCATGGTGGAAAATGTCACTCTCAATGAACATCAGAAACTATGCAAACAGAAGGCCCAAAGGGAGGAACAGGCTCGCCGGGAGCGAGAGTTGAAGAAGAAGAGAGACTCTCGATTCTGCGAGAATTGTAACGTCTTATTTGAGAATTTGGAAGAGGTACGTGGATGTAAATGCTTGATTTTGTATAGTGTATTCAATGTGAAGTATAGCATGCAAAGCAACAATCTCACCAGACTTTCATTCGTGATCAAAACAACTTTAAAGAACTCGATGAATTACTCGCAAAGACACACCGTCGTTACAAGAGACCATTGCCTGAACGCATGAGAGATCTGATCGACCCTAACATTGATGGCAAAAACGTGGAATTCGTGCCTGACCGTAAGCGACCTCACCCTGCAACTCCAGCCGATGACATGCTGTCTCCTACTCGCAAATTACAGACTGCTGACATGCTAAAGAAAAAGGCACTGCCAACTAGTCAACCTCGAATTGCTGCCAATGATGCGCATCACAATGTTAATCACAAATGGGCTGAATATGGCGCTATCTTTGATTAAGAAATCGACGCTCCACACTTTATATACAGAAAAAGAATCATCATGTAAATACGATATTTCCATTCTTTTTATTTCTTCTCTCTCCACGAATTTCCATAGATGATATATACACACTTATATCTAGAGACAAATATCATGCAACAAAATTATATTCCCTGCCATCCATTTCATTAATAAACTCTTTGGTTTACAATTTTTTTTTTTTTTTTTTTTTTAAAAAAATGTAAGAGTATCAAATGTTTGTGATCTACAGTCCACATCGTTAGTTCCTAATAAGGAAGACGGGTTTCACGACTCGCCTTCTTCTCCCGATGCTTACTACGTGTTTTTGCGTGTCGACCATGTTTGTGCCCTGAGTACATGATGCATGACTTTTTGTAACAAGTTGTGATGCAAACTAACTACATCTGTGGACGTAATGTGCATTCAAGACAAGATTGCATTGCAGTTAACAGATTCAACTAGAATGGCATGGTTGTTTTGTTAAAGATGAATGAGCATCATCAGAAGGTAATGAGGCAAAACGAACGGTGTACCAATTATCTCAAGTCCAATGATACTCTGCCTGCTTTTTACTTTGCACCTCTCTTTCTCTTTTAAACGCTCTCCTCAGCTATCTGCTGCTTGTTCCTCTTCTCTCTCCCTCCTTTTCCTCCATTCCTTTTATTCCTCCTCAAAATTCAAGTTTAAACTTTTCAATTTTCATGCTTCATTCCGATTTGCCTCTTTCTTTTTAAATTTATCTCATATCAATCAAAATGTCTCGTTGCAATCACAAATATATGGAACAGGGTCGATGTTGGGCTGATGGTTGCTCGTACTGTGCTCATGAAACCAAGTTTAGTGGTGTATGTGTAGCTTGTAGTCATGTAGATGAAGCTGAGTAAGTTTTTGTTCATCCCAAGAGGCCAACAAATAAGACTCATCAAATAACAAACAGGTGGCAGCAAGCGAAACAAAGAGAAAAGGACGATTTAAAGAGACTACGAAGCGACAAGAAGCTATCGTTGATCATTGATTTGGACAACACATTGATGCACGCAACTGCTGTATACGACGTAGCCGAATGGATAAATAAACAAAAGCGTAGTAAAACCAACAAGTCTCGGGTCAAGGATGTGTTTACAACTGCAACCACCAACAATTTCTCGTTTAAATTGCGGTAAATAGAGAAAATCAATAATGCAAATGTTTACTGCGAAAATAAAACTCATCACATGAACATAGGCCTGGATTGTACAGATTTCTTATTCGCATATCTACCATGTACGAATTACATGTGTATACCATGGGCAACAAAGCATACGCCAAGGTCTTTCTCGACAGAATAGATCCTGACCGCAACTTGTTTAAAGGAAGTGTGCTCACACGAGATGGCAATGGATGCATTCTCAAAAAGAAGATCAGTAGAATATACCCAACGGATCGTACACAGGTGCTTATATTGGACGACTCTGCCAATGTTTGGGATGACAGCCCCAACCTTATTCAGATCAAACCTTACACCTATTTCAGAAACGTAAAAGAGCTCAATGCTTTAGCTTACGCTGCACCCACCCAGAATCAGTATTATTCGTTTGTAAATAGCTATACATCCACCAAGCAAAGCACCTCGTTTCATCTCGAACAAGATGAATTTGATCTGGATAACACGGATGCTGATTTTGCGGTACCTGCATTGCCGCCACCATCACCACCTGTTGAAGATTTCAGCAATCAGTTCTCTATTTCTTCAGCCCATTGTACAAAACAACCTGATGTTTTTCTCGACAAAAACATTGCTGATATTATACCCGAAGAAATAGAAACCGACGATGCTTTGGACCATGTCGGCAAGGTGTGTAGGATGTGTGTAAGGTTGTGATTGTACATCATATGTGAATTGACACGACATTAATATTTAGATCTTGAAGGATATCCATTCTATTTATTTCACTCAACTTGCGTGCAACAAAGAGCCTGATGTTGTGGACATTTTGCAGTCTTTATGCACAGAAAAGGGAATCGCAACGCTGAGAAGAAAGAGAAGTGCAAGCAGCTTTGAGCCTGATTTCATCCCGAACAAAAAGTGCAGCTCGATTTGCCGTTCCAATTCTTCTACCACATTGACAATACCATAGTGTTTCAAAACTTATTCCTCTAGGCATTAACACATGTCTGCCAATTTGTATGTGTAGGGACATCAAGAGAGCTTTCATAGTAGTTTTATGTAAATAACGGGATGATACCACATTTTCAGTGCGTGCAGATGAATCAAATAAAGCTCAAGAGCATGATTTTCATGCAATAAACCTGTTCATATTGGTACAAAAACTGCAGTGTGAAGCTAATTCAACCGTGGAAATACCATATATCCAATCTCAGAATTGTGCTTTGAAGAAACGATTTGTTGATCCATAACTAGAGTGCACCTACCGTATCGCAAATCCTCAGGCATATACTGCGGAGGCAGGCAAGGACTCTCGCACTCAACACCACCACAAATACGCAGCCAAGATTTGCAAGATTTCATGTTAATCATTCGGACGCTATTTATCCAGCAACTTCCCGATGCAACTTTCTGTAATACCTCAAAAGAGAACTGGGATCTTTGGAAAAAAAAAAAAAAAAAAAAAAAAAAGATGGTGTTGTGGCACTGATAGATATATATATAAGCTTTCACAAGTAAACCATCCACTGCGCTTTTAGACATGTTACATTTGCTGTGCCAATGTCTCTGGCTATAGGCATCTGGGACTTCCTGGATCTCAATCTTACTATAGCCTTACGTAAATCAAACGTGATCTTGCGTCCCCAACTAATTTGGCTCTTGTATGACAATCAAACATCTTAAAATAGCAAATGCTGTCTAAATTTTTTATACAATGAGGAGCCTCTTATCTTGCGATGAGTGTCCATGCATTGCTTGATTCATTTGCTATGCCTTGGGTGTAAATGACCAGCTATCCACAACAAAGTTGACATACCAAACCATGCTCCCACACAGAGAGAAAGGGTTTTAGATGCGTGTCTAAATATCGAACCATCAAAAAGTTTCAGTTTTATGCGAAAAAAAAAAAAAAAAAAAAAGTTTTTTTAAACACTAAATCAATCAAGGAGCTCCGGGTAATTTTTGGCTCAAGTGGGCGCAACAAATGGATGCCGCAGTGTGTCTGTGTGTGTGTGTGAATATGTGCAAAAAGGCAGATTCAAGCAAGAAAATTGATTTTCTTTTGTTCACACCAATTTCATTTATATAACAAAATGGGTATGTAATCCATCCTACAGCAATACAACATCCATCCATCTACTGGATATACAGATGGATGCTGCTAGATGACTACAGATGACTAACTGATGCGTTCTCTCTTTTCTATCATATATACATCACTATCTCTGCACATTTGACACTCTCTAGTTGTAAGTATAGTTTGCATTAATACGGATATCTGGGCAAGAGAAACTCAACATATGCTGCTCTATAGAATTTCACAATTGAAGAGATCCGTGAATTGATGGACAAGGTTACCAACGTCCGTAACATGTCTGTTATTGCTCACGTCGATCACGGTAAGTCTACTTTGACTGATTCCTTGGTTTCCAAGGCTGGTATTATTTCTTCCGGCCGTGCTGGTGAAGCCCGTTTCATGGATACCCGTAAGGATGAGCAAGAACGTGGTATTACCATCAAGTCCACTGCCATCTCCATGTACTTCAAGATGGAAGATGAGGATGGTCTCAAAGAAATCAACCAAAAGACCGATGGTTCCAACTTCTTGATCAACTTGATCGATTCTCCTGGTCACGTTGATTTCTCTTCTGAAGTTACTGCTGCCCTTCGTGTTACTGATGGTGCCCTCGTTGTTGTGGATTGTATTGATGGTGTCTGTGTCCAAACCGAGACTGTCTTGCGTCAAGCTTTGAACGAACGTATCAAGCCTGTTATCTGTCTTAACAAGGTTGATCGTGCTCTTCTCGAACTCCAATTGGACAAGGAAGAACTCTACAACTCTTTCTCTCGTACCATCGAATCCGTCAACGTTATCATCTCCACCTACGTTGATGAGGCTCTCGGTGATTGTCAAGTCTACCCCGAAAAGGGTACCGTCTCCTTCGCCTCTGGTCTCCACGGTTGGGGTTTCACTCTTCGTCAATTCGCTACTCGTTATGCCAAGAAGTTTGGTGTTGATAAGCAAAAGATGATGAACAAGCTCTGGGGTGAGAACTACTTCAACCCCAAGACCAAGAAGTGGACCACCAAGGGTACTGATGCCTCTGGCGCTCAACTCGAACGTGCCTTCAACATGTTCATCTTGGATCCCATCTACCGTCTTTTCGATTCCATCATGAACTTCAAGAAGGATCAAACCAAGGTTCTTTTGGAGAAGTTGGAGGTTAACCTCGCTTCTGATGAGAAGGATTTGGAAGGTAAGGCTCTCCTCAAGGTCGTTATGCGTAAGTTCTTGCCCGCTGGTGATGCTCTTTTGGAAATGATCTGTATCCATCTTCCCTCTCCCGTCACCTCTCAAGCTTACCGTTGCGGTCAATTGTACGAAGGTCCCGCTGACGATGAGTGTGCCATTGGTATCAAGGCTTGTGACCCCAAGGGTCCCCTTATGCTTTACGTCTCCAAGATGGTTCCCACCTCTGATAAGGGTCGTTTCTACGCTTTCGGTCGTGTCTTCTCTGGTACCGTCCGTGCTGGTATGAAGGTCCGTATTCAAGGTCCCAACTACGTTCCCGGTACCAAGACCGATCTCTCTATCAAGTCTATCCAACGTACTGTTCTCATGATGGGTCGTAACGTCGAAGCCATTGAGGATTGTCCCGCTGGTAACATTATTGGTCTTGTTGGTGTTGATCAATTCTTGGTCAAGTCTGGTACTATCACCACCTCTGAGGTCGCTCACAACATGAAGGTCATGAAGTTCTCTGTCTCTCCTGTCGTCCAAGTTGCTGTCGATGTCAAGAACGCCAACGATCTCCCCAAGCTCGTTGAAGGTCTCAAGCGTCTCGCCAAGTCTGATCCTTGTGTCCTTACCTTCACTTCTGATTCTGGTGAACACATTGTTGCCGGTGCCGGTGAACTCCATCTTGAAATTTGTTTGAAGGATCTTGAAGAAGATCACGCTCAAGTTCCCCTCAAGACTGGTGACCCCGTTGTCCCTTACTGTGAAACTGTCACTGCTGAATCCAGCATCGACTGTCTCTCTAAGTCTCCCAACAAGCACAACCGTATCTACATGCGTGCCACTCCTTTGGATGAAGACCTCGCCAACGAGATTGATGCTGGTAAGATCACTGCCAAGGATGATTTCAAGCTCCGTGCTCGTGTCCTCGCCGACAAGTACGAGTGGGATGTCACTGAAGCCCGTAAGATCTGGTGTTTCGGTCCTGACGGTACTGGTCCCAACGTTATGGTTGATATTACCAAGCAAGTCCAATACCTCGGTGAAATCAAGGATTCTTGTGTTGCCGCTTTCCAATGGGCCACCAAGGAAGGTCCCGTTGCCGAAGAGAACCTCCGTGGTTGTCGTTTCAACATTCTTGATGTCACTCTTCACGCTGATGCTATCCATCGTGGTGGTGGACAAATCATCCCCACTTGTCGTCGTGTAGTCTACGCCTCTGTCATCACTGCCACTCCTGGTATTCAAGAACCCATCTACCTCGTCGAAATCCAATGTCCCGATTCCGCTATTGGTGGTATCTACTCTTGTCTTAACAGACGTCGTGGTCAAGTCTTCTCTGAAGAGCAAAAGGCTGGTACCCCCATGATGACCGTCAAGGCTTACTTGCCTGTCAACGAGTCTTTCGGTTTCACTGCTGATCTTCGTGCCGCCACTGGTGGTCAAGCTTTCCCTCAAGCTGTCTTTGATCACTGGCAACTCATGTCTGGTAACCCCATGGAAGAAGGTAACAAGGTCTACGATATCATTCGTGCCGTCCGTAAGAGAAAGGGTCTCAAGGAAGATATTCCCGGTCTCGAGAACTACTACGATAAGCTTTAAATGGCTCATCAGTCAGATCAAGGGGAAAATGGAGTGGAATTGTAAAGAACATCTATTGCCATTTTGTTACATAAAGTAAAATATATATATAGTTAAAAAAACATTGAACGGATTATAATTAGTTTATATAAAATTAAATTTCATTTGCATTTTATTATCGTCGAAATCAACATGGTCTTTGTAAATTCCAACATTGTGGAGCACTGTCAAAGATTGAATATCCGTCTTTGAAATGTGTGTGATTCTGAATAAGCCTCTGATAATGCTTTTTTTTTCTCCTTTTCCTCCAAACAAAACCAACATGAAGATTCCTGGCATCGCGACAGAACGCTTGTCCTCCATATTCTCCAAACAATCTCGTCTGACACAGTCAACAGACGCATTCAATGTCAAGGCCATCTACAATGAAACCAAAGATCTTAACCGTGTTGCAATCATTACAGGAAAAAAGAAAATTGGCAAATCAGCAGTGCACAGAAACAGAGCTGATCGTCGCATCAAGTCAGCATTGCAGACAATATACTCCAATCTCAAGATGAAAGGTAAAAAGTGAAAAATAGCGTGGTGCTCTGTATCTCATGCTGCCATCCTTGCTAGGCTATGATTTTCTGTTCTTTTCCAAGCCGCCAGTCATCACTCTACCCTGGAATACATTGATGGAGCAAGTAAAAGACTCAATGGCTACACTTGAAAAGAAGGCAGCAAAGAGAAAATGAATATGTTATGATGAATAGCGTGACGGAGTCATTGTGGCAATGGACATGGCTAGCGAACTCATTTCGTCATTGATGTAAGGTAGGAATGGCAAGTGGCTTTCAATTTGCTCAGCGAAAAAGTAATCAAGAGTGTAAATTATGCGATGTTGCCTTTCTTCCTGCCAAACAATCACCGAGAATGCACCCAGGCACTGTAATTCGATTCTGCATCCTTTCAAACGACCTACCTGGACAAGAGCCGTCCATGGTCATCGATACCATTGAACGAGAGCTTGCACCATCCACCCAAATACGCTTAGGAAGATTTACAACGATTACTGACGAAAACGACATTCATTTGAACTCAAAAGTAGTTAGTAGAAGACATGCCAAAATCTACGTAAAGAAGAGCAAGGTAGAATTATTAAAGAACATCAGATGCATCATGTGTTACTAAAGCAATGCACTACAGCTGCTCATCAAGGACACTAAATCGAATTTTGGCACCTATGTCAATGGCGTTCGTTTGGCCAAAAAGAAACAGGTATCAGTTCCTCATAAATTAGAGAGTGGAGACATCGTGCGAATTGGAAAAGACTTTCATGGCGGAATCAAAGAGAATCAAAGAGGTGTTCTTATGCGTATAGAAATAGATCCACCTGCTTCGACTACCATGATGATGACACCCTGAATATACAGCTTGTACCACTTGAGCCGCAATCCGCTGCATTTTATCAATCCCTTTTACCCATACTTTCACACTTTGCTTCTAATAAAACGTATAAATCATGCTCTCTTTCTCAGATATCGATAATATAGACAATGCGTCTATAAATACGGCCTTTACAGATAACAGTACACTCGTAGATCATGATAGCACATACACTGTTCTTGATGACGATACAGCTACGCTTACAAATAAGGATTTGGGCTTTTCTAAACAAAAACTCGCAGAGCCTATTGCCATTAAAACTGATTTGCCATCCATACAGATTAAAGTAATCGGCATGAATGTGCATCCCAATGAATCAGATAAAAAGCTAATGTATTCGACCATCATATCTGTAAGGCACATCATCCGCAGAACAAGAGAAAATGCTATCAACGACCGGTACAAGGAGATAAGAAAGATTGAAAAGAGATACACTGATTTCGTGAAGCTCCATTCTGATGTAAGTGATCTGTGAAGAAAGAAATTGATACTAACACCATATTTCATAGCTCACGACGCAAGGATTCGACCAGTCATTACCCAGTGTCTATAAACTAACCAACAATTCGCCAATCAATTGCGATAAGCGTATTCTCCAGTTGGAATTGTATTTCCAGCAAGCCATAGCATTCACCAACACAAAGGATCCATCTTACCTAAGTGCATTCTTAAGCTCAAATATTTTTGACGAAACCAAAGTGAATCCAAGATCGTCCAAAGAGGGTGTATTAAGTAAATACAAAGGGTTCCTTATCGGTGGATGGAAATCAATGTATTTTGCTCTTGAAGGTACAAAGCTGGAATACTATTCATCCGTAGGTGTATCTTACAAACCAGAACATGACTCGAAATTGTAACAATTCAAAAAAAAAAAAAAAATAAGAAAAGAGGCAAGCTGCTAGGGAATATATCGTTGGCGCTAGGTGATATCTATCCACAAAGATTCAATTATGCTGATCCGGATCCAACAACAAATTGTCGACATGGGCTTGTCATCCGTGTAATAGAAAAGAGAGGCATCACAAATCAGTATGTAGAATATCAATTTTGCGCATTTACAGATCAAGATCGAGATGAATGGGTCAAGTTGATGGTTAAAGCCAGCAGAGATGTTGTTGAAAAGAAAGAGGCATTAAATACAGTTAATACTCCCTTGTTAAGCAAATTGGCGGGCGTTAAGAAATGAAAGAATATCGCATGCTAGATGCAGAATAAATACAAATAGAAGTAATCCTCGGCGCTAATATTTGTTGAAACATTTGCAAATGGATAACTGATTATGGCTATGTATTGGCTGAAGAGTATGACTTTAGGGAAGGTCTCCAACAACAACTTATGTTGAACCCACTCATACTGCACTGTTCTTGAATTCATGGTCGATTACCCTAAACCAAGACATCTCATATTGCACCGTAGAAGTAACAAGGGAAGCCTTTCCAAGTGCTGTAGTAGCCTCTCGGAACTTTGACAAACCACCTTTTAAGAGTGAAAATGACCAGTCAACAGCAGTGAAATAGATCCAGAACCGCATCAAATGTGATTTGCTTCTTTTTTACGCAAATGAAAAACGAAGTAAGAGAATCCAAATGCAAACCGTTCGACGAAGCCAAGCTAAAGGAACGATTGCGTAAAAAGCACTGCAACGGCAAGAAGACAGAGTTTACCAAGCTCGAAACTGACATCGAGCTTCGCAACACAAAGCAGGTCAGGTTGAACAGAAATACCATGTCAGGAAAATAGTCAACATATCCAAGCATTCAAAGTCAAGCTTTGATATCTCAACTGTGTGGTACGTATCTTCTTATCGTACGTTGAAGACCAAACATCTTTATTTGAACGAAAGGACGACGAGAGCAAAACCAATGGAGAACCCATTGAATCGAGGAGGAGCAGAATTTCAGTTAGCCTTTTGCAAGGAATGGTATCATGAGCATTCAAATAGAACAGCATTTAATAAATAACAGAGTCGTTTTTTATTACAGGTAAGATCTTCCACAGGGGTAATACGCAAAAGAAAAGTTTGACAACTGCATTGTTTATAAATATAGACTGGCAATACGTAAATCAATAATTTTTCGTATCAGGTAAAAGATAGCAACGCATGACAGTAAAACGTGGTGGAAATCCTTGATAAAAAAAAATGCATGTTTGGCGGGGCATTTGGTACTGGCAGGACCCTCTATCCAATGCACTAATGTAGCGTCTATTAAATGATTTCCTCTACAAAATACATTTAAAAAAACATCGCTCACATAAAATTATTTAATGGACGATGAATTCAATGATTGTTTTTGTGCCAGAAGGGCTACAAGTGTCTATAAAGATTAAGGTATTCTTGATGGGTAGATATGTCTGTGTTGTGCAACAACATGGACAAGCTATGATAATCGAAGCGCATCTCAGTTCTCTAAATGCTGAGGTTCACCAGATGTGATAAGCGCTGTACAAGACAAGTTGCTACTTCGGCATTCAGAACTTCGTATAAATAGGATAACTCTTGTCTTCATCAATAAATCTTTAGTTTTTTGCGTATGATCTTATTCAAATAAGTCTTTTCTTGTTTTTGTAATATCGAACATTTTTTATAAGCTGCAAATTATAATCCTTTTATTCTTTATGCTTAACAATTGCACCTTATATTACTGTTGTGCCAGAAGGGCTACAACTGCCTATAAAGATTAAGGTATTCTTGATGGGTAGATATGTCTATGTTGTGCAACAACATGGACAAGCTATGATAAGTGAAGTGCATCTCAGCTATCTAAATACTGAGGTTCACCAGATGTGATAAGCGTTGTACAAGATAAATTGCTACTTTGGCATTCAGAACTTAGTATAAATAGAATAACTCTTGTCTTCATCAATAAATCTTTAGTTTTTGTGTCTGATCTTATTCAAATAAGTCTTTTCTTGTTTTTATAATATCGAACATTTTTTATAAGCTACAAATAATAATCCTTTTATTCTTTGTGCTTAACATTTTTTAAGATCGTGTAAATCAGAATCTTCCAGATTTTAACCTACCTATCTAATTTAAACCAAAAATATGACTATGAATGATTCTACTGTATCTCCTGCAGAACAGAACAAGAGTTCAGATGTTCAAGCTGTTGGAAGCGAGCTTTCATACGGAGGAGCTGTAGAGCGACTTCGTCAGGAGGTTCATGGGTTGATCGCTGAAGTTGCGAACAGTGGGGACAAGTCGGACGAAGAGGTCGACGCTTTGAAGGCTGCCCTGTCAAAGAAGTGCTCTAACTTGGAGGCTATAGAGAAAGCTCTCTCTATGGTCACACCTAACCAGAGTCCTTCCCAAGTAACAGTGGTTAGTCAAGGTGCGGCTAATAGTTCAACTGTACCTGATGATCTTCCTTTGTTTCAATGGTTTGGACGTGTCAAAGATGAAAAAAAGGAAGTTTTTGCCAACATTGAGGAGTGTTGTCGCCGGTTTTCCGATAAGTTGAGCAGTTGCACGCTTGATCTTGACGAACACTGGTATCGTTTGCTTCCTCCTTGTCTTCCCGGCGATCTTCGCAATTGGCTTGATGAGTTTGTGAAAGCATCTGGCTCCACTGTGTCTTGGGCTACCTTGAAGGGAGCTATCATCGGTCGTTTTGGTACACCAAAAGAACAGCTCAGATTCGAAAGAATTAGGGAGTTTCTTCGTTGTACTAAAGGAAACGAAGAATCCGTTGATGGTTTCGTAGAGCGGTTTAAGACGTTGAGAAATAGAGCTGACATCAGTGATAAGGGTGTCGTAGCGATGGTGTTTTTTGACGCTTTCCCCAAGGTTACCGCTAGGTTGCTAATGGTTGCTATGAGTCAGGCACCAGAATCGTCATTTTATGACATTGATTATGTGTCCTCTCTCGTGCGCAAGATGGATATGATGGCTATTGAGACGGGTCAAGAATCTTTGGGCTCTGTTTTTGATGGAAGAAAACGCGCTGCTGACATACCTGTTTCGAACGAAGCAAAGAAGTCTCGGTACGCACCTTCTTCTAGTGGAAACGCTTTTCAAAGTAGCTCTTCGTCGAGATCCAATGGTCCCTCGTCCAACTCTCCACGTTCTAGTGCTAATCGTTTTGGCAAAACATTTGCTGAACATGTTGCTGAAGGGACTTGCTCCAAATGTAACGGTCCTCGACCAAAGGGGCAGATGCATCACTGCAACACTGCTATTCGTACTGGTGGTGGTAACACCCATCAGGGCAATGGTGGTAAAAAAGTTTTGCGTGCCATGACTAAGAAACGTGGTGGCAAACATTCGATGGATGCTGCAATCCAAGCTGCTTTTCTCTCTGCTCGTGTCGATCGTGCGTTAGCTGAGAAAGGTGCTTCTTCCCCTGCTGTCTCCTCTGCTGAACAATCGGTGGATGATGTTGTCCTTGCTCCTTCTTCTGGTGATAGTGACAATGTTGATGTTGACCAAGATGCTGTGATGAGTGAAGCTCATGGTATCTTTGAGGATACTGACCTGGTGAATCGTGCCCAGTCTATTCTTCTTGAAAAAGAGATGAGTAGCATGTCTGTGGACGACGATACGCTACAAAATATATTTGCTCAGCAATGTAAGTTCGATGCTAGATTTAGTGCTCCACCTACTATGACCACCAATGCTATTTGTGTTCCTATTGTGGTTCAAAATGTCATTTGCTTTGGCTTAGTGGATACGGGTGCTACGTTTTCGTGCGTCACTGACAAGTTCTTTCAATTCTTAGGAGGAACCTCTCTTGCTGGATTTGAGGCTAATGATGATGATGAGAGCTTTGTTCAAATGGCTCATGAAGTAACGACTGTGCCTAGAATAGGTGCGGTACGTTTGCACATTAGCTACAATAAATCAAATAAAAACCATTTGTTTGAAGTATTTCCATTCTATTCTGAGGAAAACGTACCTGTGTTGCTTGGTATGGATATTTTGTCCAAGCTTGGCATTGGTCTTACGGGCTTGGTGAGTCAACATGGCTTTCAATCAGGTCCTCGTGTACCAGACCCTATTGATGATGGTATTACTCCAAACGCACATCCTTTTGGTAGTGAGGAAGAGAGACAGCCGTTTCTACTTGCACTAAAGGGGTTATTAGAAGAGAATTCGCGCATTGATATGAAGAATACTCAGTGTAATCTGCCGGATTCGATTATTAAGCTTGATACTAAACCAGGTGCTGTCGCTTGGCGAGCTCAATATCCTTTGCCTGAAGCTTATCGTGATGCTGTTGCCAAACAAATTCAGATATGGCTTGATGAGGGTGTTGTTGAAAGATCTGCTAGTCATACACGTTTCAATCATCCATTGTTGGTTGTAAAGAAAAAGGACGCTGATGGTAATTACACAATGTCTAAGCCTAGAGTGGTGTGTGACGTTCGTAAGTTGAATGCTATCTTGGAAGTGGATGACAAACAACAGTTACCTTTGATCTCTCATATCCATCAGAGCATTGGTACAAAAATGATTCATACTTGTCTCGATATCCATGCTTGCTTTACTAGCTTTGGTTTGGATCCAGAGCAAGCTCATAAAGTGTCATTTACTTGTCCCTTCACGAATATCCAATACACCCATAAAAAGGCTGCTTATGGAATTCGCCATGTCGGATCGGTGGTTGTACGCACATTGCAAACACTGCTCTCTGATTTGAATACAAGCTCTAGTTCTACTTCGTTTCCTACTGATGGTGATCACTCGGTTTCCTGCTATGTGGATGACATCTTATGCAGTAGTAATGGGAGCCTACAAGATCACTATGCGTTGGTTGCTGAGGTAATTCGTCGTTTAACCGATGCTAATTTGGTGCTCAATCCTGAGAAAGTCGTCTTCGCTCAGCGTAGTATTTATCTCTTGGGATGGAGCGTTATTAATGGTAAATTACTGCCTGACGGTAGAAAACTTACCAACATTGCAGATTGGCCGGCTATTACCACTGGTCGTCAATTGGCATCTTTCTTGGGTTTAATGTCGTACTTTCGTGCTGCCATTCCATGTTATTCTCGTCTGACTCGAGATCTTGATAGCTTGAAACAGTACAAAGATCTAACAGATGTTTGGAATGAGTCTCATACAAAAGCGATTGCCGACTTGAAGGATGCACTTACGATGGCACTTGTGCTGTCACCTCCTGATTTTTCGATTCGATTTCACTTGGCTACTGATGCTAGTTTAACTGCTCTTGGCGCGGTTTTATATCAAGTGGTCAACGATGAAATTCGATATGTAGGTCTCGTATCTCGTAAATTGTCTGTTTCTGAGCGTAACTACAGTACTACGAAAAGGGAATTGCTAGGGATTTGCTATGCCTTGGTTAAGTTTCATCGTTTTCTGTATATGCGAGAGTTTACCTTACATACGGACCATAAGAGTCTGATCTACTTGAATACACAGGAAGTCCCCAATGCACTCATGCTTGGATGGTGGGAGACCATTTTTTCTTATACTTTCGATATTGTGCATTTGCCCGGTGTCCTTAACGTAATTCCTGATGCTTTATCTCGACTTTACGAAGATTCGGATGCTGATGCTTCAGCACGACATCTTCTGGGGGGCAGGTACTATGCTGATGGTGGTGAAAGTGTAAAAAGAAAGAAAAAGGGTTCCAAAAACAAACTCAAGGTTGTCACACCTTCGCCTCCAATGAAACGTACTTTGGTCAAGACAACTAAGGCGTTACGATCTAATTCTTTTAGCAACCATGCACGCACTGCGGTAAACGCTACTCTTATCAAAGATGGCACCACCACAGCTGTCTCGCAAAAGCAAAAGGAATTCATATTGCGTACGCTTAGGTTTGCTGACTATATCACTCCTCCTGCTAATGAAAGAGACAATATGATCATTGCTCAGCATCTGGTTGGACATTTTGGGATCAAACATGTTGAAACTGCAATTCATCATGAAGGGTTTCACTGGGTGAACATTCGGAAAGACATAGAAAGAATATTAGCTGATTGTGACGAGTGTAACAGGTACAATATCGCTAGAGAGGGATATCATCCTTTCCGTAGTGTCAATGCAGCCCAACCTTTGGATCATTGGTGCATGGATCTCGGTGATATGGGTGTTACTAGCTCTTTCGGCAGCAACTTTCTATTTGTCCTTACTGATTACTTTACGAGATTTACTGTGATAAGATGCATTCCAGACAAGAAGGCTACGACAATTGCCAGGGAAATGCTTCAAGTTTTCTCACTTTTTGGATGGCCAATCAAGTTGACTTCAGACAGAGGCCTGGAATGGATAAATGAGGTGGTCCGTGCTATGATGGACATCAGTGGGATAGACCATCGCCTGTCATTAGGGTACAATCCATTGGGTAACTCGGTTTCTGAGTCATTTATCAAAATATGTAAGTTAACGACTATCAAGTTGCTAAAAGGTAAGAGGGATCAATGGGAGCACTTCATTCCGTGGGTGAATTACTGCATCAATGTCAAGTATGCTCGGCTACATAAATCTCGTCCGTATACGCTTTTGTTTAATCGTCAACCAAATGGTCTGGCTGATTACTCAAAGGTGGACTATTCCAAACGTTTGGAGAAAGCTGATAACAGACTCATTGACAAACGATACCGTTTTGTACAAGATGTTCTTATCCCGGCTATTTCTAAGCGTATTGTGGATACACAAAATGCTGATCATGCTAACTTTGCGAAGAAACATAAGGTCATTGCCGAACCCTATCCTATTGGTAGTAAAGTTATGATTAAAAATGTTCATCGTCAAAATAAGTTAGATGAACGGTATGAAGGACCTTATTTGATTCATAGTATAACCGATAAAGGTTCCTATGTGCTGGCTGACAAGACGGGTGCACTCCTTAGTCGAGATGTGCCTACCCATCATATCAAGTACCAAGTCGCTGCGAATCCTCAATCAATCACAATTGATGAATTCTCTGCAGAGCATTACGAAATTCAAGCTGTGATTGATCATAGAGGATCTCCTGGTAACTATGAGTATAAGGTAAAATGGAAAGGGTTCGATGATCCTAGTGAAGATACTTGGGAGCCTGTGAAAAACTTTGATTCGGCCAAACACATTGAGTTGTATTGGGCTCGAAGAGAAGGTGCAAAGGCTGCTGGTAAACGTAGGTTAGCTCCTCAAACAGTTAACTGGCGAACTATTACTACTCGCGAAATTGGTCAGAGTGGTAGATCAAACAGGTCTTAAATGGCTACTAGCATGATGGGATCAAGTCTTTTCCTTACATTTTTGTCCTATGAAAGGTTTTTACACAAGGTTTTTACTGACTGATCTCGGATGCAGTGTCATTTGGTAATTATTTATTGGAAAGTGCTTTATGTGCTATATTGTCATGATGTTTTGTAATCTGAGATTACGAAATGTCCACAAGAAGTACCTGAATCTGGGGGGGCAATGTTGTGCCAGAAGGGCTACAACTGCCTATAAAGATTAAGGTATTCTTGATGGGTAGATATGTCTATGTTGTGCAACAACATGGACAAGCTATGATAAGTGAAGTGCATCTCAGCTATCTAAATACTGAGGTTCACCAGATGTGATAAGCGTTGTACAAGATAAATTGCTACTTTGGCATTCAGAACTTAGTATAAATAGAATAACTCTTGTCTTCATCAATAAATCTTTAGTTTTTGTGTCTGATCTTATTCAAATAAGTCTTTTCTTGTTTTTATAATATCGAACATTTTTTATAAGCTACAAATAATAATCCTTTTATTCTTTGTGCTTAACAATTACTTTTGAACAAAGAAGGATTTCAATTCTTTCCATTCAAGTACGCTTTTATTATTACAAAAGACAATATCTTATTAAATGGCAGACCAACAGAAAATCAACTAGTTATAGACCGTTTCTCTTTCAACCCCTCAGCCAATCAAATCGCTTGAAAACTCCGCTGACCTAAAAAAAATTTTGCGAGGGTTTCCCCCTGTTTTGATGTGAGGCAAAATTTTAAGCTCCGCTGTATATAGCAATATAGCTGTTACTATCATCAAATTTCCCTCAGGCGCTAGAGCATGCCCTACTTACACCATCTAGCTTTAGATTCTGGCGTTGAGACCCTCAATCATCACTAAAGTAAGTAGTGATAACCAAGTGGAGACAGCCTATCTCCCTCCTAGCCTCGGATAAAGTCTTGTTGAGCTTCAGCGATAGGCACATCCACCACAACGTAAAAAAGGTATGCTCCAAATGAAACATAATAATAATAAAAGTAAGAAGAAAAGTACATAATACTCTAAGAGCATAGTAGTATGTAGGCAAAAAAGAGACACTCACACGAAGCGAGCCAAAGAAAAGTATTACAATTACAACATCAAAGATGTTTAAAAAAGCTCGTTGTTGTTGCAAAAAAAATGCATGCATGAGCAACGTGCATGGTAGTAATAGTCGGATGTAAAGCAACATGACACAAATACGCACAACTGCAGAAGCAACAGTGGTATTATAAGTTTGCGATACAGCATAATGACTAATGTTGTTTCATATAAAGTTACAGAGGAAACACTACCAACAAAAGAAAAAGAAGAAAAAAAACGCAACAACGCAAGCATCATGAATGCATTATCACGAAAAAGGAAGCAATAATATAAGCGTTCAAAGAAGTTTTATATCATTGCGACCAGAAGAAAGGACATACTTACCACTAACCGCAGCCACAGATATACCAAAAGAGTATGGGCAATCACCGGAGACAGACCAGAGAACGAGCATGCACCAAATACAGTAGACCAGGAAAGACCAGATTAGCAGCAGCAGCAACACCAACACCATAGAAAAACCAAAGAACGAATGTTACAAGCAGAAACCAGACAAAGACCAAAGAAGTTACCACTTATCACCACCACAAATAGACCAGAGAATAAGCAATCACCAGAGATAGACCAGAGAACGAGCATACATCACAGATAGCAGACCAGAAAAGGCCAGACCAGCAGCAGCAACACCACCTGCAGCAATACCAGAAGCAACACCAGAAGCAACAATAACAACCTAGAAAAACGAAGAACGGGCGACACCAGAGACCAGACAAAGATTAAAGAAGTAACCGCCAAAGATAGAAACCAAAGAAGCAACCACTAGACGTGATGAGCCAAAGAAGCAGACAGCAGAGATAACAGAAAAGTAATGACAGCAGCACCTACGTCAAACAGGCAAAAAATTATCGAAATCTAATAAACAAATTCGATTAGTGCTGATTTTAAGTATGTCAATGCTCGTTATCGAATGATACCTACTGTATTCCACCTCAAAGAAGCAGTATCAAGTACTTTTGACAGTGCAAGACCGTGTTATCAGATAATAAAGTGTTATTTTCAATTAAAAAGGTTCCAAAACCAGTATGGTTTGATACTAAACGCGTTTTGCAAAAAGGATAAAAAAAAAACGGTGGTATGGAAAAATGAGAGGGCGACCTATCCGACGTCACGGCCAATAGTATTGGTCTCAGTTTTCTGTTGTGGCAGCCGTAGTAACTGCTGCATTTTAATTTGAAATTGTGCAGTGGGTATTTTTGTATTCAAATTTGATTTGATTTCACATTCTTTAAACGTTTTTGCTAAATTTGACTATGAAAACTTTCGTTGTTATACTTTACTTTCTAATGCATCTATAAAGAGTCAATAAAGGCGCATCGAATGATGCTGGTTGCATTCAGCTTTCACACCAAAAATAATGAACAATTTGCAAAAATATGAAAACAGGTTTTTTGCCAATATGTCAAAATTTAGCATATAAAAGCTCCAGAGAAATAGTTTTCAATGTTGCGTTTTACCATTACAATCAATTTGATCTAATAAGTATCATAGAAAAAGTCTCCATTTCTCGGGTGAAAAACGCGATCGTTTGATTGTCAAGGATTTTCATGAATTTCACTACGGCGAAAACCTTGGTGCAAATACACCAAGTTTAGAGCAAAAGCACCAAGACTTAGATCATTTGCACCAAAATTGGGGTTTTGAAGGTGCATTGGATTTTTTTTCAATAAAGAATTATCAGTGGTATCACAAAAAATGGAGGTACATCAAATGCTTAACCATTTGAGGAAGTAAGGACAAAATATATTACACAAAAACACATTTTTTTGAGTATATAAAACTTTGAAATAAAGATTGCAGCACGTATAGTTTGTTATAGCCTAACGAAGGTTTCAAAATCTATCTATAAACATATGTAAAAAGAAGCAAATTAGGCATATTTTTCGAGTAAATGTCAATTTATGAATTCCCAAAGGGTCATCGGGTGCTCAAGAATAATAATACGATTGCCCAATGTTTCCTCTTCTTATACATCTAGTTTGTTATATACGTTTCCGGAACAAATCTAAAGAGAATGGCCTCTAAACACTTTATCTCGCAGTTGAAAATTGATTGTTGCACATGCGGTGTTCAGGATAGTTTTTTTTGTGTTTATCAAGGTGTCTAGTTCTTATATAGCTTTTTTGTTCTGCATGTTTAGGCAGGAAATTAAGCACAATATCAATATCTAAAGTTTTTCTCGGTTTTTTCGTAATACCTTCCTATGTGTACAATTGAACGGCAGATCTATCACTATTCTATCAAAACTAAGAGAGATCAAGTAAACATTCATTGAAGAATACCGTATAAACCATGAAGGAAAGGGGAAAACTGAAATTTATCAGAATCATATTTGCGTTGGATCTTGAAAGTCTTTTGTATTTAAAATACCGCTTCAAAGTAGGAGCTAGCAGCGTATTCAGCGCTAAAAGCAGTAGGAAACACCTATTTGATGCTAAAAGTGGTAAAAATCATCTTAGAGATACGGGAGAAACAGCTCAATAGAACCTTTCCGGTTTACAAGAGCAAAAAGATTGTTGTGGGCGGAATTTTAACCATCGTGGCCCTTGTGTTTCGTTGATATTTGCAAAAAATCAGTGTTCAAAGCCTTAAGTAATAGTAGGACGAGGGGAAAACAGAAGGAAGAATTCAATAAAGAATGGAAGGTGAGGGAGACGGCAAAAAAGAAGACATTTGTCGGAATCTGTTTTGTATACACGCTTAGGTTTTAATAGCAAGGGTGAGACATAAAAGCATTGGCAATTGAATGAAGGAAAAATAGGAATTTCATACAATTTTAAGATGCCATTGTCTGGTAACAGTGCTATTCGCACTAGTGTTTTACTCAAGTTAAGGTTGGGGCACCTACTCCGCAATTAATGGTGCTTTTCGGCACATACTAAAGGAACTGAGCGTTGTGTAGTGAGATGAATGGGATGTCTTTGATGTCAGAAGCTAAAAGGGAAGAAGCGAAGAAGAGGAGAACGACATCATGAAGCTGAATGTCTGTTAACTTGTTGGGGGTAATAATACGATGATAAAATCTATATTTATCTTTATTATTGAGGTAGCACAAATGAGTTTTTTCCAGGTTTATAAGTCTCTATCGAGGCCCGGAAAACCTTTTCCTTCGTTATCACTTTATATCTCTTGTCATTCTCGCTAAAACGCATCAGACCAACTTGGCAAATGACCTGCTCAAATGTGCACACCAGATATGCGGATGAATCCTGGTCATCATCCAGCTCCACTATGGGCATCGTCTTGTCTTTGTCGTCAACAGCATGAGTCTTTCCTAATCGAATAAGCAAGAACAACTCATCGCCAATCCCCTCAATTTCGAGCTTGAACATGAAAATAACAGCCCCTACATAGAAAGCTTTGACCTTGCGACGAGAGTTACTGTAGGAAATTCAGACGTCAATGTGGGTTTTGATGAGTAACGATAAAGGCAATAATGAACCTGTGAATTGGCATACCTCAAGTGTTCTGCCCATACCATGATGTAGTGGCTTCCTCTAGAATTAGCACCGGTGAGATCGCGATAGTATTCTGAACGATAAGTGCAGTTGTAAGCCCAGGCACTTCCAGAGACGACAATATCCAGTTGATCATTGATATGGACATTCTGCAGAACATTAGTTGAGTATTGCCGGTCGTAGTAGGACTGTATAGCCTTGACAAAAAGAGGTGTGTTGACGTTGATGGAGGTTGGGATACTTGAAACCGTTGTGTGGATGACTGGATACCAGAGCTGACTTCCGTTGCCATTGTCATTCTTTAGATTTACGAAGGTAGTTGGATCGTATCGTCGAGGCACTAAGAGATTGATTCGAGCATCCAGATCATTCAGTTTGTCTTCACCATCGCCTGTACCATCACCAGTTGTAGATGCCTTGATGGCTCGCATAATTGCCAAACGATCAATGATGTTTCCGGCATTTATACCAACATTTGTGCGAGCACTTATCAAGCGTTTGTACCTGCCGATGGATCTTTCGATAGATCGACTGGAAGTCGAAGCCGGTAAACCTTGCGCTTTGATCATGTAAGTCAAGTGTCCTAAATAATGGGCGTTTGGTCGAAAGGTCTTGATAGGAAGGCGTTTGGTTTTGATTTCAGTGATCAGCAGTTTGTGCCAATCGTTAACCTTACTGTGCAGAGATAGAAAGAAGTAAGTTTTTAGTCTGTGGATAAAACGGGTTTTGTTATTCAAGATGCCAATACTTACGCTTCTATGAATTGTAAGTCTGAAGCATGCAATTCATTCTTCTGCAATACCAAAGCTGCCACTTTAACGATACCCAGAAGAGGTTTTCTGATTGAGTCAGGATAGTGTGGTGCTATCAGGGCTGGAACAATGAAAATCATGAACTCTTCATAGTCAACTGCTCGGTAGTTGGTAACTCCTCCTGGTGCAAAAATGTCGTTGAATGGTGCATTGAAGGTAGTTGGAATGGTCTTCTTTGACTGAGCCACATACTGACCGATCTTTGCCAGAACTTTGGGATCTAAATCAAAGGTGTAAGGCCAGGCACTTGCTTTATCAAGCTTTGCTTCTTTCAGTTCTTCGATAGAGGGCTTGTATCGGTTATCAAACTTGGATGGATGCAATGGAGAAGACAAGAGCTCGTACAAATGCTTAGCTAATCCAATGCTCAGTAGGTGAAGTGTGTCGAGACCGTAGAACGATGGGTTGGCAGGAAAAGACTTGAGAGTGGTAAATATGGATGGTCCTTTGATGTTCTATAGAAGAGATGATGGTTGGTACAAGAACTATACATGATTGTTTAATGAAATCGCTTCACTTACAAACACATGTTTTACGCCAACAGGCAGTGGTGCTTTCAGTTGTTCGAGAGTTCTGTATTGGAAATTTCTGATTGTGCGAGTAAAGCATTGGCCTCCTTGTGTGTCTATGAGGCACTTCATACAGCCAAACTGACTGGAGACTCCTCCATGCAACATCAAATGTGATACTTCTACAAGATCGCCTGTCGCCATTGCCAAATGAACGCTTACTCGGGCAACTTCACCACCATTCACTCGAACCAGCATGCCATGTTCACTAAGATCACGAATTTCGTCCACAAAATATAGCCAAGTAGCTTTCAAGATCCACTGGAGCCTTCTTGCCGGGTGCAATCATTGTCTGAACGGTCCAGTCATCCAAGTATCTGTGGGTTGGTAGACATAAATGCAATATCGTTGGTGGTTAGAATCCGGTACTAATTGGATATTATACCCATACAAATAGAGATAACTCACCTGAGGTGTGGAGGGGCTGACAAAATTACAACGTGGAATAGCGTTAAGGTATCGCCAGCAAAAGAGTTGCTTTGGGGTTTGAAGCCGTCGACATACAAGGCAAGCAGAATAGGTTCCTCATCTACGTTGGTGCCATGTCTTTTCCGTCTTTGTTGAAAGTTAATGTACTCTTGACCGTCAAAGTAGTCTCGGTAAAAATGTGGATCATGTTGGTAGTTACGTCGATACGACATGAGCTCATCTCGTTTGGACTTGTCACTCAAGACTCTTGCTAGCTGATCACCGATGCTCAAGACCTTCATATTTTGTGCTTCGCTTTTGGGAGTTCCACAGTGATTGCACACTCCTTGGACTGATGTATCGTTCTTGGGATAAACTTTGCAGCCTTGAGGACAGACCTTGTAGATGAATGCTTGTACGCCAGTCTTCTTTCTCATGCGCGCCTCTAGAGTATCGAACTGAATCAGCTTTGGAAACACAATGCCTTTGTGCATTAAAGGGAGATGTCAATATGGTGAGTGCGTTTGAAGATACAATGCATAGTGGTATTCATATGCTTACCTCTTTCAGTGCCACCTCCTGCCTCTGCTATATTCTTAATGATTGTATTTGTAAAGTATATACTTTCACGACTCATTTCTCTCGATGCTGGATACTTGTCGAATATGTCACGGAGCTTCAATGAAAGCAATTCACTTTCATTAAAATCAGTGGCGTAAGAGAGGGTGTCAAGATCATATACATGTCGAAGGCCTTCCTTTTGTTCAAGAGTGAAGCTACTGTAGTATGAAAAGGACTCAATTGATGGCACTTAGATGGGAGTTAGAACGGTACGTCATGCATTGCTTATAGTTCACACAACTCACGTTCTATTCTTTGCTCTGCAGCATGCTGCTGTAATGACTGATTTCCTTGATTACTTGCGGTAGCCGTTGGAGTATCGTCTTGTGAATGCATGCTTGCCTGGGATCGTTCTTGACTATTCGATAAGGGAGTGTCTTCTGTTCTTGCTTTCTTGGGCTCGCAAAAAGTCGAGTTTGCATAGTGGGTCCTCAATGCTCTAGCAGAATTGTAAGGCATGTGGCACTTTTCGCAGTTTCCTGAAACTCGTCGTGCAGGCATTTTGAGAGGATAAGGTGATGTATAAATGAATGACAACAAGACCAAAGTGATGTGTAGTGAAGCTTAAATAGTAGTTTGATCGTCTCTGTGGTACATAGTAGCACCTATGACTAATAGTGATTTTTGACTCTTCAAGTTGCACAAAGGTGTCGGTTGTGTCTCAATGTTTGGATGTTTTGCTACTGTGAGTTTAAAGATGATTGACAGTTGACATTACACGAACTTACAGTCGCGTTATTACAGAGGGTGCTCAATTTGAACTGACTTAATGACTCATGAAGACTCTATCAAGTCCAAGTAATAAAGACAAGTAGTGAGTCATTAAGACACTTGGAATGGCAAAGATAGAATTCAAGAGCAGGGTGGAACGTATAAAAGTGCAACATGTGTCTTGGTTTTCAGGAAAGTATCAACTATTATTTATAAGTTAAATTTAATATTTTTGCACTAAAATGGACAATAACTACAGAACCATTCGCACCCAAGTTTCTCCCCTCGATGCTATCAAGACAGAGATGCTGGAGCTCAAGGCTTTTGTTGGTGAACTCAAGGAAGAGTCTAAGCTTAATCGTGATCTTTTATTGGAACTCATCAAGCAGTTGTCTCCTACCTTTCCTCCCGTTCAACCCACGAATGATGGTGTTTTTGGCAATAAAACTGATGTCGGAAGAGTGATTGCTACAGGTAAACATTGATGTACATTGAATTGAAATAGACATTGACATTGTTATTTATTTTAGCGCGTAACTTGGCTCCTGCTCCTGTAGGAAACCCTAATTTGCGTGGCCCTCGCGATATAAATCCAGTTGTCCCTGAGATTTTGGAGTACTGGATCAACTCTGGCAAGGTTAACTCCCAAGGAAATGCCATTTACCCTGATGCCAGAACTCGTTTGCTTGGCCTCATTAACTTTAGTATGAAGTCAAGTGGGGACGTCAATGAAAGGGGCTACGCTTTCAATCATCCGATTGTCGTTGCTCAATACAAAGCCCTTCGCAAGATGTGTCTAGTTTATCACCAACGTCTTCTTGATGAATACTATTATGTCAACGATTTGGCCGTAGATGACAAGGTCGTTCCAGCTTGGAGTCGTGTGGATGAGGCATTAATCCTGAAGCATGCTCTGTATTTTGAAGCACATGCGCAGAAGTATGGGTTCATCTTGCATCGTTGTACCAACAGCTGGGGTGCCACTGCTCTGTTGGCTTCTGTCCACAAGACTCGCCGCCGTTCTGCAACAAGAGCTATTGGTAGTACTTCTGACAGTAGCTCTTTTGATGGTTTCTCGTCTTCTTTTTCTCTTTCTGGTAATGGAGCTACTGGCAATTGTCCTGGTGGTGATGATGGCCCAGATGAGGGTGAAGATGACGATGATAATGAAGATTTCCGCAACTCTACTGCTGGTCGCTTAGCTGCATCAAGAAGCGTACACGCAACCCCAATGGTTCCAAGAGACCCTAGTGAATCTTACCTAGACTATAGCTGGAGTTCCTGTTCCTCTGCAGATTTGATGAGGTTAGAATAGAAATAATACGTCATGCGAGTTCTTTGAATAAAGTATTAATTATCATTGCACATCTGTCTGTAGCACTGTAAAGCGCTTCGTTGAATATTACAAGTATCGCTTTGGACCTGCGCTTGATATTGAAAATAATCCAAGCTAGCATTTCATGTACTACGCACGAGCTTGTGATTATGAAAGAGTGCTAACGAAGCGTTTGAATGATGCCAGTCTGGAAGGAAAAAGCAAAGTCAGTTATACAATGATGCAGTGTGTCTATTCTTCTCTTATAGTAGCAATGTGCTTTACAATGGAGGGGGAACACGTTGATGACTTTCAAAAGCTTTCGGATCGTTGGATAACGTATGTTTGGGGGGAGTGGGCTTTGAATGATGATGCTGATGACTATTACTACTCTGATGGTTATGACATGCTGTAATAAAACTTTAAATTTTGTCTATAAAAAGAGTATTTTTTTCGTGAATTATTTTAAATCCTTTTTCTTTTCTTTTCTTTCCGTAATTTCAATTCATTTTCTGGTACAAAGTAAGTAATTTATCTGACCAAATGTTTCTGTTGGTGGCTTTCTTATTAAAAACATATTATCGGCAGCATACGCCAGATGATAACGCAGTAGGTTCTCCTCGAATGTGGCTGTTGCCTATTAGTATCACACCGTTTTAATCATCTCTGTGGGAATAACGGTAGGTAAGGAGCATCATCTGAGAAGTATGGCAGTGACTAAACATTGAATATAGAATAGAACATCCTCCCCTGGTGCTGCTGCTGGAAGATCTTCGCTAACCAGCATATACTAAAGTATATTTGTAAGTTGTCAATCACTCTGTGCATCTTACATCGTGCCGTACCATCGTTGCTCACATTTCCTATCATCTCTTATAGTTTCTCATGACCGCCTCCTATCCTGTTGTTGTTGTTCTGCTTGTGTGTCAAGTTTACGATGATGGTACGTGGCAAATGTGGTATGCTGTTAAATATTTTTCAGGATTGAACTCTATGACTAACATTAGTTTTGCATTTAGATACTCGTGTGGTGGGTGCCAATCAACTCTAATCTGGCTGCTTATCTCCATGTCAATCCTCATCTCTGTTACTCTTGTATGGAACTCTTCGTAATGGGTAAACATGTATAGCTACTGCCGCTTTATCTTTAATACAATCAGGAGGCTCTTGAATGACAGGGTAGCTAGCTAACTGCTGTATAACGAGTCAAAAGAATTGCCTACCCAACGGAGCAACGTCCCATTACCATGTGTATAGCACGCTGCATGTATTTGAAAGCAATGATTCTATATTCTGCTGTATTTCCATCAATAAAAGAAAATTTTATCCATCAATAATCCTGCTTTCCATATCATTCTATCCAATAATCGCACGATTGCTGCCCCAACAATTGCCCCAAGAGTAATATATAGCGCATTCTATTAATAAAGATCCACCAACCATATCATTCCAATGTCATAATCCCCATGAGCAACTATTGGTCTTTTAACTGAACAACGTTGCACGGTATAGGATTCAACTGTTGTGTAATGCAGTAAATATCATCGGCTATACAACAGTTTTTATTTTCAATAAGGTTTACCTTTGTGCTGCAATGTTGATGGAATATTTTCAATTTGTACCACTTAGCGCATTGACGCCAAATTTAGAGTGTTTTAATTTTGAAGCCTGTACCGAAAGCACCAACTTTTCCAAATACTTTGGCTGTAAAAAAGCACCAACAAAAACACCTATTTTAGAGCATTTCCGCTAAGTTTTTCGCGGTAGTGTTTGTAGTGACCCAAAATAAATTGAGATAAAGCCTCAGTAAGTAAGGCGTAGCTAAGAAGAGACGTTTGGCCTTATTCCAAGCGTCCACAGCGCTTTGTAGCATGAGTTATCCGTGCTTCAAAATGGCTAATTTTGGACAGAATTTGGCCTAAAAATAAGGCGTAATATGTTGTACTGTCAAAGAAATAAGTAAATAGCAGTTCTTTCTGTAATTAAATAGCCACCCAAACTCAACTTGATTGAAAACCAGAATTCTTAAAATAACACTCATGATGAACCCGTAATAATAAGTCGATGATAATAATCGGTTGTTGTCAACTGTATCTAAAACGAAAGCAAAAAGCTGTTGCGTACAAGCATGCATATTAGGCTACATTCACTTTCTCCTCAAGCCACCTTTTACAGTGTAGCATCATAGATGATGTTTATCGTATCACATCACATCTATGTTTACAAGTCCAGTCAATTGTGTGTGCACATGTGCCTCAGGAACTACAATACATTCAATCTCCCTAATGTCAAGATATCGAGATCCACCTACACTACATGAAACATATCGACTTAGGTGGCCTCTCAACAAGCTATACCAACAATCCATAAGGCGCCCAGTGGCCTGCTATGTATATACCATCTCAACGTAGTTGTAATGAAATAGCCACCCAAACGCAACTTGATTGATAACCGAAATTCACCAAATAGCACTCATTCAAATTCATGCTATTTGGATCTATTAGTAAAAGCGTTCAAATGTACATCAACAACCATTTAAACATACTAAAGTAAAGATACACGCTTATCACTACGGCCCAACTGATGTTCTCACAGAACATCGATGCGCGCTTTTGGGAACATCGATGTTCTCATTTGAGAAGGTGTAGTTTTCCACAAGAATAAAATGGTTTTAATAGCTAAACTATCATATTGTAGGCAACAGAGAAACTTCTATTATCTGTAAGATTCATAAAATTACTAAACGTATTATAAATTGCACGAGAAAATGGCAATTTAAAATTACCTAATAACTACTTATTAAAGTAAAAGAATATATTTCAATGTCAGGGTTGAAGGGTATTCTGACAGTGATTTAGATCTGCAGGATATCATTGACAGACTAAACACAAACAAGAATAAGAAGCGCAGGTTTAAACCTAGAGCGCTAGCTACCAGGAACATTAAACAGCGATTAACCTGGATAGCGCACAACATTACACAAACTATATTGGATAAAATCAATGTTCAAATCTAATATTAATAAAGTACCTTTTTATCCATTCAACTAAAAGGCTATATACATTCCTGCATAATCCCTACATCTATATCTATATCTATCTCGATCAGATCTCAGATTGCATATACTATCTCTACGTATTCGCATCTGACATCAATAAGATATTCGAGTAGTTTAGTGGGAAGAACGTCAGATCCACAACCGATAGGTTGTGGGTTCGACCCCGATAGGAGCATTCTTTTTTTTTCAAACTTCTGAAAATCGATGTGCCCATATAAGAATATGGATGTGCTCACATGGGAACATTTCGGATGTTCTCATGAGAACATCGGCCGACTTATAATAGATCTTTAGGAACGCCGATGTTCCCATATGAGAGCATTTTTCACCTTTCGGGAACATCGATGTGCTCATTTGAGAACATCAAATAGATTCTCATATGAGCACATTGATGTTCTCATGAGAACATCAGTTGGGCCGTAGTGTTATATCGCACATCGTGTGAATGAATCACTCCTGATCACAGTGTGGAATACATCCACTATGGTCTGCATTCCGACAGTTCATCCAGTTACCAGATTTAGATATAAACTGTATGTACACTGGATTAGATGTACGATATCGATTTATACTATGATCATGAGAAGATATGGACTTCAGATACGCTAGTACTATAAGATTCATACTATATAAGATATAGGCTATAGATGGCACCACGGACATGGATGGCACTATAGACTTATACTTGTATTCCGACATTGACTACGGATGTTTACCATATCTGGATAGGCACCAAGATTAATGCAATATGAGCTTGTTGCTTCAGATGTGCACTTCATGATCCACGCTATAAGACACATGCTTATATCCGTGATACTAGCTACAGATACTTTATGTACTACAGACTTGTACTATATATGAGACATGCTATAGACATGCATACGATATGCTATAGACATGCCATATATCCAGATACATGCTAAAGATGTATGCTTAGCGATATACACTCAGATATGTACTATTAATATAGACTAAGAAGACTGTACCTATCGGATACATGCTACTAGATCGATATTAATTATCCTTATGGAAAGGATAGATCAGGGTACTTCGGATGAGAGTCTAATTATTCATCCAGACAGAGCTAAATCATGATTAGCTTGCTGGAGTTGTCTTTTAGCATGATTAGACATTAGTTGATCTGAGTTGACTTATTTGTCAATCTAATTAATAGAACTTTTATCCATTGTTATAGTATATAAGAAGGATCATCTACCTGGCCAGTAGAGAGACTTTAGTTTTACTTTACACCTGTCAGTTTGATAATAAAATATACCTTTATCAAGTTGACTTTACTGTTTTTTTATTCTTTTTTTTCCGTGAATTTTAGTCTGTAAAGCCTCAAATTCCACACACAGTGTATTCAATCACGCCCATGTTGGTCGTAATAAGAGATGTTATCTTTATCCAAATAAAATCAAACCAATAACAAGCATATTCAAATATGACAACTATGCCCTGCTACCATAGTTGCACAATATCCCAGATAAAGGATTTCATACTTCAATAACAAACATCACACTTTAAACCATCAAGGTTACATTAAATCATGCTATGACGATAGCTCACCCAAGCCCATCAAGGTTACTCAAATCGACTCTTATGGCCAGTGCTCTTGCATTGATTACCACTTTAAATCAAACATCAACAACATTTGCCAGATATCGCAATACCAGCACCTATTGCTCTCTATCATCACTAATCCTACAAGCTAGTCGCAAATGTATGAGTACTCTTCTTTTTTTACTCAATTCCAGGACCTTCAGTTCATTTTATACGCAAATAAAATACAGTTGATTTCTATTGTATTTTACTATTGCTTTTTTTTTGTGAAATCTATTTAAACCTGATTTCACTGCAGCCATATTTTGCATATGAAATCCTCGTAAAAGTGATTTCAGAAATTGCTTTGAATCGAAAGAAACGTTTTGAATTAATATCATAACATAATAAATGTTCAGTCCTTAGACACTTTACAACCCTAATATGGAACCTGAGTTTCAAGGCATCTGTCAGGCCCGGCTCATATGAGAATACTGATTTTACAATCAATCAACAAAAACCATTGTTAGTTCTACCCTCTTTTCTCTGCTCAGTACTGTCAATGTTTTATTTGAACGACGTCTTGGAGCCTTAGAGATTTCACTACTTACTGCAGACATTTTATGCAGCCCATGCATCGTCAATGTCCAGACTAACGTTATTAAATATAGAATGCAAGACGATGTCATTATGAACGATATAGAATGCAATAAAATATTATTATAAACAATAGCATCATGGCCTGCCACCTACTTTTCATACGCTTCAAGAGCATTTACTACTGTATTGCAGTATGAAAAGGGCGTTGAGTTTGCCAGCTGGCCCCACAAGCCAAAACTAATTCAAATCCAGAATCACAGTTTGTTCCAGATTGGACAAATCTTGATGGTTTTGGATTCGATTAAGCTATTTTTGCAGATTCGACTAAGTAAAATATGATGATCATCCCATGCTTCGTTAAGCTACAGCCCCTGGTGGTAGGGCGAAGTGGTAAAACTCCCGTATGCCAACGGGAGGATCCCGGTTCAAATCCTGGTGAACGCAAGTTGTTTGATTTTTTGACCTAGTACTGATGTCCTCGTTTGGTGTTTTGTATTCTTATCCATTATCTATTTTTGACGATTTCCGCAAAATTGCATTGGCTCTAGGTTTCGCACCTTATTAGTAGTAGATTTCTTTCCCAACTTAGTTCAAAATATCTTATTCCCCTTCATTGCAGACATTGGGTCCACCAACAGTCTTTTCTTTCCCTCAGCATGACATTTTAAGGACTTTAAATAAAATTTGGAGCTCGACTCCCCTACAAAAAAAAAAAAAAAAAAAAAAAAAAAATGCTTCGTTAAGCTTTCCTGGAGTACTTTTCAAGGTGCATCCAATGGTACTAAGTAAAATAGATGATTTGAATAAACTTATCAAATGATTTATGAAAATATGAAAAGAGGTTTCTGGCCAAAATGTCGAAATTTTACATATCAAAGTCCCATAAAGATGATTTCAGAGGTTGCTTTGGATCGATAGAAACATTTTGATTCAAGATATACCGTAGTAAAAGTCTCTATTTTCAAGGTAAAAAAGGCGATCGTTTAATTTCGTAAAAAACCATGAGGTACCCCTCATGGTTTTCCAGCCATGTTTTTTTGGGTTCCAAAAAGTTGAGCAACGGTGTCAGGAAGTTACTACTACTCGAATATAACAATTTGGTGTCATTCCGGTGGCTCAGAAAGGTCTACATGTCAATATGTGAAGGCTTGAAAGCTGTCAAAATTGGTAATGTTTTTGCTTTACAGCTTTTATTTACACAGCGTGAATCATATCTTGGTGGATGAATAGCTGAAATTCTTGAAGAGGGCAGTTCTGCAGTCTGTGCAACTTCTAATTTGAATAGGAGGCATATTAATTTTGGTAAAGCTCAAAATCATTCTCTGGACTGCACAAATTTACAACTATTCCTCAGTAATGTAAATCAATAAATTACACCACAACTCAAACTGAAAGCCTATATTGACAAATTTATACTTAATAGGAACCAGAAATTTGCATTTTTGTCATTCATCGTCTTGTATTTATATTACTTGCAATACGAGAAGTTTGCAAGTCTATCAATGTCTAGAGACAATTTGTTGGTACGTTAACCCAAGGAAAAAATAGCAGACAAAGCAAGCGCTGCTACAGCATTGCCGGACAGGGTGTGCATTTATGAGCTTTAATATTTTGTTGGTACGTTAGCCACCCGCCTAATACTCATGTAAAAATGAGGATTTTCATGAATTTGTAGTGACCCAAAATAAATTGAGATAAAGCCTCAGTAAGTAAGGCGTAGCTAAGAAGAGACGTTTGGTGGTATTCCAAGCGCACAGAACGCTTTGTAGCATGAGTTATTCGTGCTCCAAAATGGCTAATTTTGGACAAAATTTGGCTTAAAAATAAGGCGTAGTATGTTGTGCTGCTAAAGGAGTAAGTAAACTAAAGTTCTATTTAATATTTCTGATGTTTTGTACTGTACGGAACTCAATACCTAAGCGATTGACGCTTTTATTCTAGATCTGACGATCAAATCTTTTTGAGATGCTCGAATACAGTAATTTTAAAACTAGAACGTGTGATGCTATGCAAATTGAATCTAACGACTTGCTCGGATTGATCAAGATGCTTGTCAGGTCAGCAGGGCCCTCTTGATGGACGTCTACAACAGAGATATATTTTCTAGTCGTAAAACTAGACTTAAAGTATATTTGCAATGAAACTAGGTCTAAGAGATTTTGTAGAATTTCAGGCTTTTGAGTCTAAAATCCATGAAAAAAAGATGTATATAACACTGTGACTAAAAAAGATCTGAATATTGCTGAATATTTCTGAATCCATTTTTCGGAAAACTGCCACTTTACGAAAAATTTGTCGAAATTTTTCTGAATGGCATTCTTAGAAATTCGGAAAAGTGCTCACTTAATTCAGAAAAATTCAGAGAAATTCATTCTGGAAAATTCAGAAAAATTCATGTAGTTTAGGGTGGTTTGCAAAATATTCATAAAAAAATAAATCAGAAATATAATAGCATTTAGTGCTATTATAATAGAAACTATTGTTTATTTCTTGACATATAATAATTGCGCTACTACTACAGAGAAACATGATGATATTACATTACGGGCAGTAACAACAAAGCGTAGCCTAATCAGAATAAGCATAGAGATCAGAATTCCTTACGACTTGCGCACTCTCTTATTGTTGGGTCCCTAATACACAAAGATAAGTAGCTCCATCTATGATATCAATGCCTTACGATTACCTTTATGTTTCTACAATTTAAGAGATAGAGAGAATATCAGCATAAAATGGCTAACTCCAGGTGATGATGAGAAACTTACTGTCTTTGCAAATCTTGCGTTTCTGGTGATGAATATCTTCTGTGCTTTTCATATTCCTTTGCCTTTGATTTGTTTGATGCAGATACATTTTTTGATACTGGAGATGGCTGCATTGGCTATAATAATGATAGTGCACATTATAAAATGGAAAAGAAATGTGAGTTACTGCGCTATATCTATGAAAACTTAATTACTTGTTCTACTAGAGGCATATGTTGCGTGCTGATTCTTCTATAATATTACGATTAGTATCAAAGAGTACTTTTCTCTATGCAGCATTTACTTTTGTGATCCAGTATTTCGAGAAACATGAAAATTGATCTTGTCTACAATCGAATTTTCGTCATCGTCGACAGAATCTTCTTCGGATTGCGCTTGGGATCCCTCAGAAAATACCAGATCATCTTCATCGAATTGGGTTTGGTAAGTTGCGGTGTCATTGCTTGGCCTGGCATTGTATTTGTAATCGATTATGCCAGACAATGATTTGGAGACAGCAAACTGCGGCAACCAATCTTTGAAGAACCCAGAGATGTCAACGCCCTTTTTGGCTACATCGTCTATGACGGTCTTGATTAACAAGGCTTGAAACCTGTTGTCCAGCTTGCTAAAAGTGATATTTGGGAACTGTCTATCAGCTTTCTTTGCCTGGTTGTATGCTGCATCTTTGACAAGCTCCCAGACCTTCTTGCCATCAAGGTTTTCCCCACCTAATCGATGCTCCTCAAGGACGTTGATGCATAGCTCAACAGAAAGCTCCTCCAGATGTTTGCTATCTGCTTTGCTTGGACGGCATATCACTCCATCTAGTCTCGCAACATTGGCCGTGCTCGAAGAGGTAGATTGTTGAACAATATGCTGCAGCATATCTTTTACTTCGGTCTGGTTGTCATTACATTCCTTGACCTGTTTGCTAAGATTAGACAACTCCTGTTCAATGTTCTCCAATCTTTGTAAGAATAGTTGTTGTGCTTGATCCATTTTTGAATAAGTGATTAGTGTAAAGTGTAAAATAGAGCAGTGCTTTGAGATGGTTGTATCAATTGCGATAAATGCGTAACAATCTATGAAAGACAGAGAAAAACTGGTCTAGTAATGTTTCCAATAATTAATAGCACCCGCTATCACAGACATTGATGTTTCAATCATGCAGATTGAAACGCATGCAATGTGAACTATTAGATTTCACTATAGATATTCACATGGCTATTCAATACCAATCAAAGTGTATTCTATGTTCAATATTGCATGCGTTTCAATCTGTATGATTGAAACGCATGCAATATAAGGAGCATAAAAGACAATCCAGACAGATTTGTGTTTAACCTTTATTTCTAATATTATTTACGATGCCATTTTTTTGTGCCCAGTGTTGCCGAAGAATTCGCAATAGACATGAAAAACAGCATAAACTTTGGCACTCTTCAAATGACACAACAACTGTAGACTTGCACAACCTGGAGACTAATCAGTATCAAAGAAAGAAAGCAAGAACTGAACATGATACTCAGGCTGGATCTTACACTGAAAGAAATAGTCAGCAAGAAAACAGCGATGGTGAACCTGGTAGCGATGGCGGATATGACTTTGGAGACTCTGATGGACTCGGCGCTAACTATAGTGACAATCAGATGTCTGACAGTTGCGAGGCATTACCACCACTGGATGCTAAAAATACTGAGATCCACAAGATCTTCAGGGAAGAAAACTTGACAAACTCAAGCATCCGAAGACTTGTTCAATGACACAACCAAACGTATCCTTGTAAGTAACCATAACAAAGTTGGTTGTTTCAAAGCGCTAACATCTACTATGATAAGTTGCAACGCCTATAGTCTCAACATTCAAGGCCAGCTCTGCTAGGAAAAGGGCAACTTCTTTTGCACCTTATACAGTCGATGTGTGCATCAGGTATTGCTATGCCTTTCAACCAGAGGATGGGGACGAATGTCCAGTGTGCTTTGAAAAGAGATTCGATATTGATGGTAGCCCCAGAAGAACCATCAAGATGCTGCCAATCGGTCCACAACTTGCCACGTTGTTCGAAAATCCAAACTTTATCAGAGTGCTTGATGACGAGAATTCATCCATCAGAGCAAGGTTCAAGGGCGATATAATGCAAAATTTAGTGAACAACAAGCATCTATTCAACAATAGATACGACATTGGCCTGTCCCTGTACGTAGATGGATTCCAATCACACAAAAAAGGCGGTGCAAAGTTGAACTTGGTCATGCTACAAATCTTGAACCTTCCTTCTGCCTATAGATACAAAATGGAGTTCCTGATTGATTTCGCCATTATCCCAAACACCAAGAGATTAGACAGTTACCTTCAATACCTTGTCAGCGAATTGGAAAAATTGGCTCGTGATGGACTACAAGTGCAGAGAAACAACTCAACAAATATCTCGCTCAAAGTCCACCTCATGGGATCCTTTGGTGATATCCCCAGCGTCAGCGAACTCAATTTCCTCGCATCCCATACGTCGCTTCAAGGCTGCCGTTTTTGTACGATCATTGGCATCAGCAAAAATGGTGTTATTTCTTTTCAACTAGCAGCTAATGATGAAGATCGACCACTACGATTGCTAACAATTGAAGAATACAAATCCAGTGCACCAGAACTTGGTATCGAGAGGCCTTCTTTGTTTCGAAACCTGCCATCATTCATTGATCCAACGTTTGTGGGCTTGGATGAATTTCATTTGTTTGGACAAAACATGGGACCAAGAATCAAGAAAATGTTTACGGACAAGGAATCGATTCTTCGCTTGAAGCCGCGACAAATAGAGAAGATTAGCATTTGCTTGAACCAACTTGCAAGCACATCACCTTTGATCTTCGAAGGCAATTTCATGGATGTCTTCAGCAAGGGAGGGACAGCTCGAGGAGTAGATTGGTTGGTGTTCCTGAAGTACTTTGTGCCCACAGTTCTTATCGACCACGTTGATTTATGCCATTTGGATCCTACTGTCTCTGAAGCTGCCAAGGAAGCCCTACGTACAATATCTCTGATTTGCTCAGTATGCTTGCAGCAGGATATATCTGAGAGCGAGATACAAAAATTGGAGGAACTAATAACCAAGTGGCACCAATTTCTTCGTCTTCACATCTCAGCAAAATTCTTTCCAACCAGCGAACATTATTTGGAGCATATCACGATGGTGATTCGAAAGATAGGCCCCATGCCTCAGTACAGTTGCCGTGTTTTGGAGAGAAGGATCCAAATGATCAAGAAGAGGATCCATGGCTGTAGTCAAGTTGCAAAACAAGCGGAAAATATCATGCTGGATATTGCATGTAACAGCTATGAAAAAAGAAGGACAATTGCATTTGACAATTCGACGGATACTGCCATCACCTTCTCGAAATCATTGAATATGGGCGACATCAAGCTGTCACCGTCTATTGCTTCTATGTTGTGCAAACATTACAACACTGCTCGTGTCAATCCGCAGATCAAGTGCGCTACCTCACTACGACTTGGCAACAACATCACGATCGACTCTACTTTCGATCCACCAAGTAGAAAGAAGAAGCTGTCAGACCATGCCCTGGTCAATTGTGCTCGCCGCAGTTCGCTACCATTGCTGGTAAAGGTGTTGCTCATCTTTGAGCACAACTTCTCTGGTGCATCACATGCTCTAGCCGTTTGCCAAGTCTATCAGAACGTAACGGTATCAACGTCCGGCATCCCTGAATGTTTCCTTGACAATGCCAACTCGGATACTTCCAATGGTGCATGGGATCTGGATATAATAGCTGTCGATGATATTTTGTCTTCAGTTGCAGTTCTGAAGTCTGCCATATCTGGGAAGCTCTTCTTTGTTTGGCCTGATATGAAAAGAATTGGTTTGAAAGTATACAATGATGATTCTATATTTGACTTTGCATAAAATAAATATACGCCAACATCATGGTCACCTTTCTCTCAAACTGATGTTTGTACATCCTTCCAAATTACTAGCCATCCCACTGTTCTATATCTTAATGCTCATTCTTTTGCCCGGTCGCATGCAAAGCTGAAAATTCATTCCTAATAATAATAACTAGTTAATATTGTTTCCTTTCTATTGTTGCTCTGTAATAATATATCTTCTTTCTTTCTTCTTCCTATCCTATTATGACATTCAGAGACCTCTAAATAAAAAATGGAGCACGACTCCCTTACAAGAAAGAATCTGAAGCAGTTGACAAATAAGAAATAAAAATGGCGTAGCGATGACTACTCGCTTTTCTGATGAAGATCGTTTCGTGGTAAAAAAAATCGCTGAATAATATCTAAATTTTTCTAAATTTCTCCAAATTTCTCTAAGCTTAATTTATTAATTTTCATCTGCATGAATTTATCTGAATATTTCCAAAGGGATTTGGACAAATTCAGAGTGATTAAGACATTTTTAGGATATTTCAGAAAAAATTGGTCAAATTCTAATATATTCAGATAAATTTGAATCTTTTTTAGTCACAGTGTAAACAATAAAGCCTACTTGATAAAGGTATATTATCTATCAAAATGAAAGGTATAATAAAGTAAAAAAAAATCTCTACTGACCAGGTAGATGAGCCTTCTTGTATACCTTAGCAATGGATAAAAGCTTTACTAATGAGAATGGATATACTATAAGCCAACTCAGATCAATTAATATCTATTCATAAAGACAACTCCAGCAAACCAAACGTGATATAGTTCTGTCTAGATAAATATTTAAACTCTTATCCAAAGTGCCCTGATCTATCTTTTATGTGAGGATTATTAATATCGATCCATTAGCATGTATTCAATAGGTAAAGTCTATCTAGTCTATATTAATGGTACATGTCCGAGTGTATATCGTTGAGTATACATTCTTAGCATGTATCTGGATATTATGGCATGTCTATAGCATATCTCATATATAGCACAAGTCTGTAGTACATGATATATTATCTGTAGGTAGTATTACGAATTTACGCATGTGTCTCATAGTGTGGATCATAAAGTGTGCATCTGAAGTATCCAGCTTATATTGCATCGATCCTGGTGTTCATCCAAATATGGCAGACATCTGTAGTCTATAGCCTCCATGTTATATAGTGTATAGAATAAATCTTATAGTATTAGCGTATCTGAAGTTTATATATTCCTTATTGTAGTATAAATCTGTATCGTATATCTAGTCCAGTGCATACGGTTTATATCTCAATCGGATAACTGGATGAACTATCGCAATGCAAATCAGAGTGAATGTATTCCATAATTTAGATACCCCACGTCCAAAAAAGAAATTCAGGTTTGATTATAGAATTGGGCAGATCAAATACTATGGTGCCATGGTATTTTCTTGTGATATAACAGTGCACAGTGATTTCATTGAATGTATCCCAAATTATATGTCGAGCAAAAATCAAGGACATCTTTTTTTTTCTGCTTCTTTTTTCTGCTTCCTTTTAATGGGGTGCCAGTGAGATTTTTAGTGTATAGAATGGCTCGAATAGAAGTGGTGCTGGAAATAATATTAGCTTTGTGTAGGGCATAATACGGCATTTGATTTAGCAGTTATATTGCCTGGGGGGGGGGGGTATTGTATTTGTATAAATTTGGTAAAATCCATGTCGACATCTTTCTTTATCCCTTTCACTTCCCTTCCAAAGTTTCATCAGTGAAATGCCCTTGAAAAGTTCAAACCTTGAATGCGGCTTCTCGACATCTCGATTGATCTACTACCTCAATACAATAACGAAAACAGATGAAACGCATTGCGATTTACATTACTTTTCATTGCATTGTGAAGAGCAATTTGACAGGGACTATATTGGCAAAATCTTCGAATTTGCATGTAGCGAATGCAATCATTATTTACAAGTCATTGCAGTCAACAGTGTTACAAATTGCAAAGCCCAGGGCTACTTGGATCGTCATTTCCATTCCTAGAACAAAGAAGCAACCCATTTTGCTTGTTGCGGATGCAAAATTAGCTTGAAAATCGACTTTCCTATACATTACCTGCTTTGCAGATCCATTCCTGAACTTGGGAGTTACGCCAGGCACCAGGCTGAAATTTCAGAAATGGCTGTGCGAGTTGGTGTTACAAGAAGGTTCAATGGACACGGACACCATATTCAACTACATCAGAGCAAAACTCGAAAGAATTGAGTCGACTTGTCGAGCAGTATCTCCTCAATAACAAAATTACGTCTGGATTAGCAGAGGCTTATGCCACCCTCAATATCGACTTTGATGAGACTGACGAAACTACCATGGCTTCGTATCAAGTCTTGAAGCAAATGAATCCTGAAAAACTGTCAAATGTAACAGGTACAATTAATGTGATTGCCAAGGAAAAAGGCAGTGAAATGTTAAGATACATGCAAGACTAAGTGATTGAGCTTGTGATGACAGTAAATACGAAGGCAGTTTAAGTTGGTTAACAATAGCAAAGGACTCTTCCAAATAACTATGTATACTCGCTACGCATTACATTGATAAAACTATTGATTGTGGTGGAATAGTATCGAAAAATATGCCATGACATTTTTTTTATCAAAGGCGCATTTCATTGCAAAATATATGCACAAACCAGTGGGAAGTGCATGTGTTTGATGTGATTTATGACTATGCAATTGTGAGGTCTGTAAACATTGCCTCTATAATCGAATGCTCCTGAGAAAATCTTGAATCATTAAATAGCAGCGTGTTCTTTTTTTTTTTTTTTTTTTTTTTTTTTTTTTTTTTTTTTTTTTGCTATGAATGATATAACCAGGATAAATGATTCCTCCTGCACCTGGAAAGTTTAGTCGTTACATCAATTTGCATTGTAGCCCGGCAAGTTCAAGTTATTGTGTCTCCTTTAAATGTCTCATTGGTTCCCGAGTAACTCTGATGACTGATGACATATAAACAGCAACATAAATTTCACATGTGTTTTTTTAACAAGCAATAAAGCATACTTTAACACAAAAGTTTCCCACCTCATCTCTCACATCTTTCTCTTTTTTTTTTTCATCCTACCCCCTACTCTTTACAAAACAACATGCCCGAATTGAAATCATTCACTAGAGCTGAAGTTGCCAAGCACAACACCGAAGATGATTGCTGGATCATTATTGATGGTGCTGTTTACAACGTCTCCACATTTGCTCAATTGCACCCTGGTGGAAGCCAAATCTTGATTGAACTAGGTGGAAAGGATGTTACAGGTAAAGAACTAGCAATTTAATTTATACAAATATAGATGCACATTTCTAACATCCACCAAAACCAACAATTTAGATGATTTTTATGGTCTTCATCGTCAAGAAGTCTTGATCAAATACGCTCCTCGTCTCAAGATTGGTACCATTGAAGGTGAAGTAGCTCAAGTTACTATTCCTGCTCCTGGCGATCTTTCTACTGTCCCTTATGCTGAACCTAGCTACTGGATGGGCTTTAAGAGTCCTTATTTCAAGTATGTTGATGCCAGCGTACCTTTTTTAAAACTCATTGCATTACTAACTGTCAAATGCGTTGCCTTTTAGCGAGAGTCACACTAGATTCCGCAAGGCTCTTCGTGCCATCTATGATGAGATTAGACCTGAAGCTATCTTAGCTGAAGATCAAGGCACTTATCCTTCCAAGGAACTCTATGCCAAGTTAGGTGAGGCTGGTGTATTGGCATCTCAGCTCGGTCCTGGCGACCATCTCAAAGGTATGAAGTTGCCTGGTGGTGTTACTCCCGAAGAATTTGATTTCTTCCATGAAATGATTGCTCACCAAGAAACTGCTCGCCTTGGTGCCCCTGGATTTACTGATGGCATCTCTTCCGGCTACAGTATCGGTCTTCCTCCTGTCTTCAACTTTGGTAAGCCTGCTCTCAAAGCCCGTGTTGTACCTGAAGTTTTACTCGGTAAGAAGCGTATCTGTCTTGCCATCACCGAACCTTATGCTGGATCAGATGTTGCTCGTATTCGCACTACCGCTACTCGTACCGCTGATGGAAAGCACTTTATTCTTAACGGCGTCAAAAAGTGGATTACCAATGGTGCTTTCTCTGATTACTTTACTGTTGCTGCCACCACTGAGAAGGGAATCACTGTATTTTTCGTTGAGCGAGATGACAACATCGAGACCAAGCAGATCAAAACTTCTTACTCTCCCTCCGCTGGTACCGCTTATATTACCTTTGAAAATGTCAAGGTACCTGCAGAGAATATTATCGGCAAGGAAGGTGAAGGCTTTAAGGTCATTATGTTCAACTTTTCGCACGAAAGAGTTTACATCTGCGCTGCTGTAACCGGTGCTTCGCGCGCAATTGTCGAGGATTGCTTTAAATGGGCTGTTCAGCGCAAGGTCTTTGGTAAACGTCTCATAGATCAACCTGTCATCCGCAACAAACTCGCTTCTATGGTTGCCCAACTAGAGGCCGTTGAGAGCTGGCTGGAAAATATTACCTATCAGATGTGCAACATGCCTTACTTGGAACAATCAGTCAAGTTAGCAGGTCCAATTGGTTTATTGAAGTATCAAGTTACCAGAGTCTCCCACAACATTGCGGATGATGCTTGTCAAATTTTCGGTGGTCGCGCTATCACCAAGACCGGTATGGGCCGTACTGTTGAAGCATTCCAAAGAACTTACAAGTTTGGCGCCATTCTTGGTGGTTCTGAAGAAATCATGGCCGACCTCGGTATCAGACAAGCCATGAAGTATTATCCCCAAGGTGCTAGACTTTAAATTGCTGTTCAGTGTCAAATACCTACTATTTATTGAATAAATCGAATGCTTTCGTTGATTATTATGTTGTAGAAATCTTATAGTAGACAGCAGATTTCTGATCTGCCATTAACTTCATACTCCGACAACAATTTCCAAATTTGGCAATATTCTGAGCAACAATGAAAACAGACATGTACTCATATTATCTCTTTGATTGTAGTGGCCTGACACTATAAAAACAGACTCTAATTCAACAAAATGGGCCCCCAATGTTCATTTGAGTGAGGCCAATTTACATACAATTTATATATCAAATTAATAGCCATTAGTTTTATTCATGGATATGAAAACGATGTTGAATTTAAAAATAAGTATTATTTCTAACGGGTCTTGGCAGCGAGTTTGTTGGTATATTATGCTTAGATTCATGTTGGTACAGTGAAGATGGTGGCAATCGAGTGGTGTTCATACGTCTAGGTGTTGTGGATCCATAGATTTGATCAGATTCCGCATCAGTTGTCATATTTGGATGTTGGACATGATGAGTGTTCCTCAGAGACGAGGCATGCGAGGGCATGCGTTCACTTTGAGAACGTAGAATAGATGGCTTTTTATAGTAAAACTCTTCGAATGATGTCTTTTTCTCTCCTCTTAATGTTTGTAATTCTCTTTCTCTAGATGATAATTGCTGTGTTTCTACAGGTTGCCATAATCGACGAGTGCGAGATGAGTTTTTGCGATTCATAAACTGATCTTGTATGACATGATGCTCTGTACTTGGAACGTCGGCTAATGCTGAGATGGGTGTGCGATCATCATACAGCCATGGAGGCAATAATTTTGTACCGATACTTTGATGATACTCTCGAAGGATTCTAGACACATGCGTTTCTCCCTCCCAATCGTCGTCATCTGACTCTAAAAGGGTATAAAGCAATATGAATCTCCTTGAAAAATTGCACGATTACACATCATTTACGTACCTGGTCCATCCTCCTCCGCTGAGCTTGACATGGTTGCATGGATGATTCTCTCCCAAAGCTTGCCAGATTTATTTGATTCTTCTTCTGATGCCATAAGTTTCAGCATGCATGACGCCATGTCGTTGTAGTACTTACTTTTTTCTGCTATCAACTCCTTCCATTTTTCATTTTCCTTCATTTTACCCCATAGTCTCTTGCCGTTCGGAGAGGGTGTGTTACTGAGATCATTCAAAGAGGAAGAGTTTTTGAGATGGGATGCATAGTTATCGAAATATATAGATCCATCCTCATCGTCAGCTGGGCGTTCCTGTTCATCATTGCAATGTTTTTTGACATCTGATGTGCTGCTACTTCTAAAAAAGCTCCATTTGCCGCTTTCCATTGAACTATCCGAAGCTTGCCGTGTTACAGTGGTTGAGATGGGATTAGAATCCACAAGGTCTGGCACATCTTGATCATCTTGTCGACTATTCCAGTTTGCAAATGAGGTCGTAGTGCTCGAGCAAAGCGTTGGTAGCTGTGGTAGCTTGTTGCTGGAATTGCACTTGTGTCTGGCAGGATATAACCCTACATCTTGGTCACAATCTTTGCATAGTACTACAATTGTCGAGACTCTATAATCGTTTCGCAATCCCATTGTATTGTTGTTTTTATGTGAAGAAAGAGGAAAAGAAAGGAATAATACGGGAAGGGGTCAGTTATATTAATTATCTGCCTTTGAAATGTATGAAAACATCAAAACATACGTAAACCGAGGCCATGAATAGAAGCAGAAAAAAAAGGGGTAATCTATAAAAGAACACAAGCCTCATTGATTTGCTCCTTGAAATTTATTCAAACGCCCCTTTTTATATTCTACAACAATGAAATCCAAAGAGAATAGAGGATTGTAAAAAGAAAAAAAGGAGATGCTTTCATCTTTTATAGTTGGATGAACAAATGAAATTGAGACATTTGCCATGAGAGAATGAGCATCTGAAATAAAAGGTCCGTTTGGACGAGTTAAATGATAAAGAGCATCTACATTTTAGGATACCGAATGGTCTGGGCGCTTTGTGTGCATCAGATACACAAACAGACAATAATGACAGGTTTACATGTAGCACAAACTACTCTCAAATTTCATTATTGTCTCATTGACTGATAGTTATCACCGTCAAGGTGGTGATGAGCAAGCAAAATGGCAACGTTTTTCATGGGATACCCATTACCGCAAGCAAGGAGTATATAAGAAACGGGCTAAATCGAGTTTTGAAATGGTCCTATCTACATAAATCAACAATACATCAATACTAAACATCTACAATGTATCTCAACGACAACCGCATTACTGTACAGCTACTCAACACCTGCTTCATTTGCTGTCGCATGTATATTAACACAAGAGATCTCAACAGACATTTGTATGAAGATCATGCTATTCCTAGTGTGTGATACAATAGACCTGAGCCACCACACATCGAAATGATACCAACCGAGCAATACATTTACCTCAACACGTTGGCACCCAATTCCGATAATATCCCACAGCATGCAGTTTTTGTCGCTATCCGCCATGCCTGTAGCTTGTATCACTCTCACTATCCCACCCTCGAACGGCTATTTCGCCATATGGAGGCACATTTTAGGGTAGAAACTCAAGACGGACATGATGATGAAATCGATGAACTTGATCTTACGTTTCAGTTTTCTGACGACCACCCTTGTAACTATAGACCTAATCAAGCGACCTCTTATCAACAAGAAGATGTCGCTGAAGCTTTTGAGGACGAGAATGGGGGGTTTTCGAACAGATAATGGAATGATCAATGAAGAGGGCTTTCATGCTGATAATGAGGATGAAAACAGTCTTCAGCAGGATACTGGACATCCAACCTCTGGCGTAGACAGTCAAAATAGCGTTGATGATGATCGTAACGAAGAGAGTGCAGTCAACGACCAGCAAGAACTGAATTCACAAGACATGGGCGGTGAAGAAAAAGTCTCTATCAACAATCTTATTCTCAACAGTGACGATAGAGACATCATCTTGGGCCTTTTTATCGATGCATGAAATGCCAATTTGAACGATCAACATATCTTTGGTGATGCTGCTCTTCAAGAAAGGGCTGATGGAGATATTGAAAATGACGATACCGTCTTTGAGTTCATTTACTTGGAAAATCCTTAGAGTCGACGCACTTGTGTATACCTGCAATTTAGTTTAGATTTTACCAATGAATCTATTTTTTAGTTAATTAATAATACACAATATCATTATTCAGTAATCAGAGGTTTCAGAAAGGTCTTCAGAATAGCCTTCAGAATAGCCTTCAGGGGAGGAATCTTTAGAGTCTGGGGCTGTCAAGATTTCCTCCTGAGTGGGGAAGCGAACGCGCGATGGAGCTGGGCGTTCGATAGGAGAAGGAACCATATTTTCCATTGCAGAATCTGATTTTACTTGCAATAGCACTGCTGCTGTCTTCAGAGAACATGGATCATTCTCTAAGTCAACGTAACGTTCTGATTGCAGATCTTCAATGATCACATCAAACCCATCATCAACTACAGCGCATTCGAGATTAAACCTAGGCTTCACTTTAATACCCTGCAAAACATCCAGAATAAGGTCTGTTGCCCAGTCGTAATCTGCAAAAGAGTTTTTCAACGATCACAGTTTCAACATTTGGATACTTGTAAAAGAGGCACTTGGTCAGTGAGAGATGATAATGTCGACTGACGTTGACTTTAAGTATTTTGAGGGATTGAATCTGTCTTACACTCTCTTTCAGCCAAGTATCAAAGTCTCCTGGTACTCCAGTTCCATTGATTAGATGCAGGTGAATTGTCAAGTCTTGTATCGTGTCGCAATTCTTCAAAATCGTTCCTGTTTATGCAATATCATAAAAGTAAAAGTTGAGTCGCAACGATTTCAGCTTTTTGAATTCATTCAAATGTCCCACTGCACCCGTGTTGGAGTATGAAGTACCAAAATCAGTTGGGAACCCCATTTCGACTTTCTATAAAGAATATCTGAAGTTGTACAAAAGCTTGTTAAATATGATGAAAAACATGGAAGAAGACACTTGGCCCTCCAAAGTTTCCAAACTGTTGATTAAAATATCCAGCATTTGCTCAATACCCTCAAAATCTTCCTCTGTATCGATAGCAGTGATATGCTTAATGAAATGCTGCTTGTCCTCATTGTGATACAAGTATCAGTAGAACAGAGTAGCCGTCGTTTATTGACATGGCTGCATATCTGCATTTCAGCAAGTGAATTCAGGCAGTTGAAGATAGTCATCAAGATCTCGCGTGGAAGGCTGCCAATTGTTGCTGTTGCAAAGAAAGAACGATCTTATATGCTGTTTGCTCAAGTTTCTTGATGAAGTTTGCATTCGGAAACATTTCAGCTGGCATTTTCTTGTTGAATATGCAAAACGTAGAGCCAACTAAGAATGTTGATGTATAGGAAAATGCCGCAGACATAAATGCAATCGCAACCACATATAGAGGTAAGCAAATTCTATGCAAATGGAACGCCTGTTGATAATTAGGACTGACTGACTAGTAATAAATGAGTCGCATGCATTCGGCAGGGATAGTCTCTCTGTGCTCGCTTTTCTTCTTGAAGTAGTCTTCAATCTCTTTTGTTTGTGGTAAGCGACAAGTAGTAGTGATTACGGGTCTTTCGATTGTGGTATACATGATAAATATATGTCTACTCGCAAATTAAAGGGTAAATCAGGTTCAATGCTCTAGTGCTATAAAGTGAGATCATTCTTCAAAGCGTTGCCATACAAATACAGATTCTGTAGATGACTTAAAATGCTATCTTGATCTTGAATTCTCTGTTTAAGGCTTTCGATTATTCTGTAGCCTTGACCTCGACTTCAAGAGTTTCACAACTAGAGTTATAATGTAGATCATTATAAGAGATGACTATTTATTAGAGAAGAATAACTGTTGCAAGACAGTCAGTGTTATAGAGGTTGATCCCCTTATGAATTCTCAAATCAAAGTAGACACAACAGCATGTATTTATCAAAATAAGCAAAAGTGCTTGCAATAGGTTTATTGGATAGATTCTAGTTATACTTTATATGTACAGAATTCAACATAACAGAGATCGGATACTCATTTCCATCTTTCTATCCGATGTCACAACAGTCGTTTCTTGCGAAGGTATATTGGATCTCGACTTGTTTTGCGCGGCAGAGGCAGCAGCATTGAGTGTGCTACTAGATGTTTGCAAGAAGTACTGCTGAGTGGGATGTGTCACTGTCATGGAACTGCTCTGCATGTGCACAGGCGTCGGGGTCGATGAAGAAGCCTGTGACACGGAAGATGAAGACTGGAATCGATGAAACAGACTGTTGCTGGTATTGGTGGTAGGTGCAATGTTGAATTTGGGCGATAAGGAGGGATGTAGCGCAGAGGAAATCTTGGAGAACTTGGGATTACTAGTCGTAGAGCTGCTATTATTAAAACTTGAATCCCGTCTAAATAAATCTAGATTTGTAGTAGTGCTGGGTCCACGAATAGCTGCAGAGCTGATTGATGTGGTATGGTTATTTCCAAAATTTGTGATACTGCTATTGCTTGGCGAAGTTGGTGTCAGGGGAGACATGGGAGAGAACACGGCTATCGGCTGAATCGTGGTGTTGTTGCTGTAATAAGATGCAAAATTATCGGTGGATAGCAGTGTATTATTGTTTGATGTAGGTACTGAGCTCGTTGTGCCAGTTGGAGCTGATGTTGATATAGCTGCCATTGTGGTTGTTGTAGTCGCGGGCATTGGCTGTGGCTGTGGCTGTGGCTGTGGCTGTGGCTGTGGCTGTGGTGGAGGCACAATTACCTCATACTCATGGCGATGAAACTGGGCAACAATGTACTGTTTGGACAGCGTGGACGCATCATATAGGTCAGCACCAAGACCGCCGCCAATGTAGACAATGACTTTATACAGCTCATACTCGCCTGAACGCTTCTTTATATGTATCGTATCCGAAAATGACCTTGAACCATGGGCAATGACACTCAGTTGCTGTTGATTTGTACTGCTAAACAATGAAGAAGTGGTTCTTTCCGTAGGTGGCAAGGGCGCCGCATCGTTTGTTTGGTTGCTCTTGATGACATTGATGGCGTTATCTATCAACAGTCTGTGCAATCGAGCGAGCCGGTCAGAATCTTTGTTGGATATAAAATCATAGAGCGATCGATGCGCTAGCTCTTGCGGGTAATAGCCCCAGCATTTGATGGTGTCGTCTGATACTTTTGCACAGCACACTTCCATGGACAAAATGATGGTGAGCGAGCTCGGTGCTTGTTGTTCTGATGCTGTCGTTGTTGAGGTAGAGGCGGGTGGCGATGGCGATGGATTCAAAACAGGATTGTAAGTAGCAGCAGCAGACGAATTGATATGATTGTTAAATAATAAGGGCTGCGATGTGAGGGGATTTGATGAAAGCTGCACAGTGGGTATAGCCACCGCTACTGTATCTATGGTCAGAGCAGACTGATCTGTTGAGCTTATTTCGGAAATGGACAAGTGTGTAGCTGCAATGGATTTGGGCGGTGATGGGCATGGAGGCGAAGGCTGGAAAGATTCATGGACAAACGAAATGATGGATGAGCGTTTGGTGTTGTTGGCTGATGATGATGGTATGATCGGCTGATGCTGTTGTGAATGAGAAGGATTTGCTTTGAATGGAGGAGCTTGTTGATTAGGTATAATGCTTCTAGATGAGTTTTTCATCATGATGGCTGGTTCCTGAATTGTACCATATAAAATCTCGTATGTGTGCTCGTTGGAGGAATAGATTCTCTTTTCTCGAAGCTTTGGTCTTCCTCGCTTCTTGTGCTGCATATCTTGACATGTATCTTCCTTCTTGAGCGAAACGCATCTTTTGCAAGGCCTGGATACTACAAAAGATCTCGTTTAATGGCTTATTTTGGTTGAAAAAAAGGGGTATATAGATGATTACCATCACATGCTAAATGTGCTGTTTTGCAGTTTACACCTATTTTCAAAGAAACATGTTAACACTGGTATTGAATTGATGCAAAATACTTCATTGCAACTTTACAAGCACTGGGAACATGCGATTTATAGCCTCGCTTGGGTGCTTTGATGGCTGAAGATTGTTTATCCGTCTTGTATTCAAATATTTTATCTCTGTTGTTGTCCTTTAGCAGCACAGTTGTTTCATTGTTGGAGCAAATATCCGATTTTCCAATTGATTTGCAATGACTGCAAGGAGCTCCTGCTACATAAAATGTCAGATACTTTGATGGCAAATGCTTCTAGAGCGTATTTACAGTTGCAATCTACTTTACTGTCTCTGCAATTTGAACCTAAAATTGATGGATGTGTCTGTGTAAGTGTGGGGTAGATTTTAGGTTATGAATGATGATTACATTTGCTTGGTAAAATGGCCTTTGGCTCCATCATATTATTTCCGTTGCTCGACAGTAATAAGGACGGTGAATTATTTGATTGTTGAATGACATTGTAATCCATTTAAGGTCTGATTGCTTGGTTTTTATGGTTGTATCTAAGAAAGAAGAATGAAGAAAGACGAAAAAAAATGAGAACAAGAGAGAGAAGAGAGAGAATTCATTGGGTGTGAAGGAATTTTATATAAAAAAGAGAGATTTTAGAGTGGTGTCTCTAAATCAGGCAAATGGATTTTTCAAATACAAAAATGAGAATCTGGTAAAATCAAGAGATACTGCAGAAAAAGCAACAGTAGATGCCACTTCTGTCATTTGCATGTGAACAGTGTGAACTGCCTTGATTTTCTTTGCAATTCTCTTGTAAGCTTATACACTTGAGATGTTTTCGCTTGCTTCCATCCCATGTTGAATAGCCGCCAAAGTGTGTATATTTTCCTGGAAATTCACACACTATTATACTTTTAACATATTGGCCATTGTTAAGCCTACCAAATCAAGAAGTGCTTTTTTTTTTACAGCAAACCATCATCCAGGCATATAAAGCAAAGTTTCCAGTTTTTTTCGTTTCATGTGTTTGAACAGAGTCATGGTGGTATACTACTACAAGAACGGGATGTTTCCATTGTCATTGGAGTTACTACAAAATCAGATGTGTATTAATCTGTGGAGAAGACTGGGATCATCACATATTAAAGGAATAAATAAACCTGTAGTTTTCCAGCCGAGGATGATAGACATAATTGGTTCGAGATAAGATGCCACACAAACATCTTGTACTTTCTTGATCTGCGTCCAGCTTGCAAATTATGCTCAAATGTGAATGCGGCAGAGCTCATTTGGTTTATTTCGATCAACACCATGACTAGATCAAATGGATTGTCCCTGGCTGTTTTTTTTCCCTTGGCGCTGCTCTGATTTTTATTACAAATACACACCTGGGAATATATAACGTTAATGTGCAACCAAAAAATTGGTATTCTTCCATAGTTTTCACACAAAGCAGGATAAAGCTAGTAACGTAAGGTTACACCTTGAAAAAAAAAAAGGAAAGCCACATGGTTATTTAAGCTTCAATTATATATATATATAACATCGCGTTCTTGTGCATTGATAGATTAAATTCAATTTGATATTGAAATGCCTGTTTAAGTCCACATTAGGTCAAGTAAACTCTCTTCAGTACGATGGTTAGCTAGCAGGGCTGAGCAAATGTTCAGCATTTCTCTCAATTCTTGAGAGGCAGCTTTATACACTTTGCTTGTGAAATTGATACCTGAATGCACAGTCTGAATTCATTGATTTCGCATCATTTCCTCTTAGTCTCTTGGATAAAGATAAATCGCAAAGTATGCTAAAAGAAGGCATTCCTTGATGCGATACTACCCTTTGCTTCATGTTTATAGTACGACTAGCCATGAAATCTTCGCGCAGGACCTTTTACTCAAACTGGAATCGGCATGACTTCCCATTTAATGGTGTCACCAGCTATCAATGGCCATAATGAAAACTCATCAGAGGGAAATGCTAAAGGCGCACGTTGTAAGTAACTACACACACTGTGTCCATAGTACTCATTGCTGCTCACTTTGCTAGAAAAAGGTGCTGGCCCACAATAGATCATGCATGCCATTAACAATTGCCCTGACCAAGAAGCATGTACAGCCTGTAGATGAGAAATTGCTGCTTCAAGGCAAAGAATTGACTGATGCAAGCGTTGGTACAGCTGTTAGCTTCTTACAAGAAAACCAAACATACAAGATCCTCCACAAGTCTCAGTGGGACGCTGGCAACCCAAGCTAGTCTGGAAGTCCTCAAGTAAACAACAGTGTACTTTCATTTATCGACAATAGGTCATTTCCCTCGCAAGTTGTAACAAGAAGCCCTTGAATTTCGTTATTCTCTAACAAATCCCTTCCAAACATACACAATGGAGCCGGTTTATACCATAATATTGCCAGCACAGTTACCGCTGTGCTTGATCTATTGATATTTCCTCCGGTTTTTGCACGCTGAAGACTAAGCTTCCCATTATACAAGAATATATAGCTTTATAGAAATTAGCAACTTGATATGCTGTGATACAGATTGCTCTACTTATAATCTTACTGTCAAGCAAGCAGTGCCTCCATATTGAAATAAGGCAGTCGATAGATAACATTGATTCGTGCAAGGTCTAAGTTTATCAGCTACACATGAATTTAGCATTAAGATTGTTCATAAAATGAGATTGTTCCTCCTCTTAAAGCACGTGCTTACTAGTATGGCTGTCAACAGGCGACTCTCATACAGAGCCAGATTCTAGCTACAATTTCTTTGCTATTCTTCCAAGACGGACTTAAAAGTAAATCACCATACTAGGGCTCATTTACGAAAGCCCTGCTAATCGAATTTTGAAGTTTGTGTCATTTCATCATCCAGAAGAGAATGGATGTATTATTAGAGATAACGAGCTTAGAAGACAATTCAAATCGGAGCGAGATTAAGCAGCAATTCCCTGCTGCTGCCGTTTCTGTCATGCAAATCAGCCGACAATATCAGCCGAAGTAGGATAGTAACCCTTGACAGGATCCCTTATTTTGGGTATTAGTAATCAGGCTTACTCTGTCATCATTATTCCATTAAAAAATCAGAAAAAAAAAACTACTAAATCAGCATGCTAAACGATGCAATGTAAGCCGATGATAAAGCCCGGAAATACTCACAATTTGCTCACTGATATTGTACCTAGTAGGATTTCAGCCCACATGAGTAAGAGAGGCAAGACAATAAGCCGGATTCACCGTGACCCTTTGGACATCTCAGTGACTGGGGATCTTGTTTTTCTGACAAATCCAAATATTCTCGAAAAAAAACATATATAAACGGAGATCCTCTCAAGCAGATCCCCTCCATCATTCTCTTTTTCTCAGTGAAAAAAACAAATTCTTAAAATTGATATGCCTTCCCAACATTTCCCTGATCAAACCATAGTGCCTGATTTCAAGCAATTGGTTCTCTATACTGGCAATGTCATGCTCACATCAACTACCGCTACTGCCGGGAAACATTGGAATAAAAAATCCAACACAGAGGTAGGTCATCCATTGGGAGGAGAGATTGTATGGATGGCTCATGTATGTCTCGATTAGTTGGTCCAAGCAATCTCTGACACACTTGACATCTCGTTGAATGGTCCTGATAAGCCCTCATTCCGCTACTATACAGAAACTGAATTGTTGGAAGTCCCTGACTTGAGATTAAGCAGCCGTATTCATCCTGATGATCGTAATGATGTCGAAGTTACAGGTTAGATGTCGCTACATTTGGGCAAGATCGGAGAACCCTAAATCTTCTTTTTTCTATCCAGCTAAATTGTTTTACCTGGATCGTTGTACCGAATATCAGCCATCCCACATTGACAAGGCTATTCATCATCTCCAGCAACTTTTGGATGTCAAATCTATTGATACATTTATCGTTTCTTTCGATGCCGATGACAGCGATTCATCAGTAAACAAAGCATGGAAGGACTTGGAGGTTTACCATGAGAGAGGAGTGATTTCAAAGCTGGGGTTGGCTGATTTTGATTACCAAACATTGACAGATTTTCTCAATAAGGAAGATTTGAAAGTAAAGCCTTCTATCGATCAAGTGCATGTTGATCAATGCTGTTCTTTGCCCAAAGATCTGATCAACCTTGGTAAAGAGCACGGAATTGAAATGACTTTTAATGGAGATACCACAGGTACGTACACATCGAGAATCTAATTATAGATGGCGGTGTAAGCTGACGCCTCAATCCTACTGTAGAAATTTTAACACCTGAAGCTTTGTCCGCATTACTGTGTAAACACAAAGTTGTGAAGGATGATACCAATGTTCAGCCTCGCTGGGTTCTCAAGTACAATGTCTTTTTCAAATGTAGAAGTGTGGTGGCCGACAAAGGGTAAGTGGTGGCATTGGTATTGCAGCTCAAGTGTATCTAATGCTTGAATCGTAGTTATATTGTTGTGGGCGATGTTGCTTGAGTCAATCAGACCTGTATTCCCCCCCCCCCCCTCTCTATTATAGACATCCTCTTTCAGCGCGCAAGTACTCCCCCACACAATCAACCACACTAATTTTTGCATCCTTATATATACACAATAAAGAGAAATACAGTAATTGTTTACACCTACATATGTGTGTATCATAATATGCACATATGTTTCCAGTCTTATATAATTCATATTTCCATTGTGTAATCCTGGCATTCAAAACACCGGAGAGACTTTTCACTCACGAACCAACAGCAAGCGATGGATCTCGACAGAAGAAAAATTTCAAGCTAAGTGCTTGGAGGGTGGGCGATACATTATGGAGTCATATTGCATATTATTGTTGATAATCGAAAAAAAATAAAGTTCATATGTCGTAATTTATGTTTGTATATTTGTCAGTTTTGTTTGTAGTACTTGGGATGAGAACAGAAACGTGGGTCACTAATCATTGCATCTCATGTTTTACTGCGTCCAAATCAAGTTTCCCCATTTGCTCCGTTTAAGAGTTTGATACGCATTTAAGATGTTAATATCTTTTTTGTTGCATGCGGCACCATGGATCATCTGAAGCTTTCTCCATCTCATTATTTTCTTTCAACCACATACAAGCAAATCCGTATGCTTGCTCGCTCGGTGTTGTACAAAGTCTAGATTCACATCGTCACTAAAGATTGTGGCCTAGCAAAATGCCCACCCTATTGCGGCTTTGCAGTCGCACAAGATGAACTATACGTTGTATAATAGTTAATTGAGATATTCATGCAAGTGTGATCAAGCACATCATTTTACCACAAAAAGTGACAATAATGCATTTAGATCTGAACAAGTTCTCATCAAATTTTGAGATAACTGTAAATGTTTGGTGGTGATAGAAAGGGGTTTCTTGTTTTTAAAGAAATCAAGTGTTGTGTTGAAGTTACCAAGGGAATTGCTTCTTAATGTTTGGATTTGTCTCTCAAGTAGGTTCATAGAGAAATGCTGATGTGATTCAAGTATTCAAATTATAGCTTGGACGACTTTACCCCTTAATTATTCTAAATACTTCATTAGACTGTGAGCTGTTAATCGTTTCTTGCGTGATCTAAGCAGGCTTTGCCTTTCAAAACTTGAGCCTGAACAATCATAGCCATATCAGGCATCTGAATGTTCTTGATATTAACAGTATAAGCTCCTTCAATGCAAAAAACGCAGAAAGGTGTCATACAGAGATTGAATACAGACGCTTATTTAAGCAATTCAATCTTGATACGCCACAACACTATAATATGACCAGCAATGGTTCATGAAAACGACTGCAATTTCTTGCGTTGGAAGCCGTTTTCGACTGTCAGAATAACACCAAACAATTGTACTCGAGCAGCAGTAACTTCCTGACACCTTTGCTCAACTTTTTGAAGACCCAAAAAAACATGGCCAAAAATTGACTAAAAAGCATGAGGTATCCCTCATGGTTTTCATCGAAAATCAAACGATTGCGTTTTTCACCTTGAAAATGGAGACTTTTAATATGGTATATCTTGAATCAAAATGTTTCTATCGATACAAAGCAACCTCTGAAATTATCTTTGTGGGACTTTGATATGTAAAATTTCGACATTTTGGCCAGAAGCCTCTTTTCATATTTTCATAAATCATTTGATAAGTTTATTCAAATCATCTATTTTACTTAGTGCCATTGGATGCACCTTGAAAAGTACTCCAGGAAGGCTTAAGGAAGCGATTTTTTTGTAGGGGAGTCGAGCTCCAGGTTTTATTTAAAGTCCTTTAAATGTCATACTGAGTGATAGAAAAGACTGTTGGTGGACCCAATGTCTGCAAAGAAGGGGAATAAGATATTTTTTGAACTAAGTTGGGAAAGAAATCTACTACTAATAAGGTGCGACTCCTAGAGCCAGTACAGTCTTGCGGAAATCGTCAAAATATAGATCATGGATAAGAGCACAAAACACCAAACGAGGACATCAGTACTACGTCAAAAAAATCAAACAACTTGCGTTCACCAGGATTTGAACCGGGATCCTCCCGTTGGCATACGGGAGTTCTGCCACTTCGCCCTACCACCAGGGACTTGTATGTCGTGTCTAAATTTAGGTTTAAGCCAAATTTGAAGAAAGCGACTAAAAGGCGCCAGCGTATACTCGAAGGTTCTGGAAACTGATAGCAAGCATTGATCTGATTATCAGTTGCTATATCAAGTACTATATCTACTCGAAAGTTCCATTGATTAATAAGTAATTATCGATCGCAGAAATAGTATAAATATAAGTTGTAAATGCATTCAATAAACGGCATCTTCGAACATAATCTCAATCTAATAGTTACACTCTAAGTTATTTGTTAACTCCTACCATTGGATCTATCTATCAAGACGACATGTATTAGGAAGCGTAGGGTGATCATCACAACTTATATAGTCGAATATCAATAAATGGATTAAAGAAGTCGAGAGGAGACAAAATTTGACCAATCTTGAACAGAAGAAAAACCAACTGAGGTTGAATGATTTTTGGCATCTTTATAACCTGTATCATCATATTCGCTAGGAATGATGGCTGCAATCTCGTTGACAGCTGGCAGGTTTTGAGTGCGCGTATTTTCGCGAACAATTAGCTCCAATCTCATTTGAGGGTTTAATCGAATACGGACATCCTTGTTGATAAAATTTCAGGTCTATTATCCTTCCTCATCAGTCAGAATCTCATGATTATGCTTGTAAATGCAAACAAATACTTTTTAATATGTATCTGGTTGGCCACGACGACAATATTTTTATTTGAGCCTGTTATATGATTTTGGAGTATAGAGGTTGCATTGAAAAATAACGAAGAATATAGCTTTATTTTTATTATAAAAAACAAGAAGATAAACCAAGACCAAGGGAGAGAAACTACTATCACTCCAATAGCAGTGATAGCAGTTCACCAGAGAGGGTCGCCAGGCCAGAGTAGGTATCGATAGCCCGACTATTTACAACCGAGTGAGTGAAAGGAGGGTTGACCGCGGCGCACACAAACGATGCCCCCCTAATCACCCACGCCCATCAATAAATTTAGGGCGTAAAGCAGTTTTAAGCAGAGAAACAATATTAGTAAAAGGAACCTTTTGCATTCATAAAAGATACGTACCAGTTTGTATATGACTGCATATGGCCGCTTTGACTCGATTTCACCTCCAGAAAGAATATCAAAGCAGCCATACAGAACAGTTCCCTTGAGGATTGCATTCCCTAGATTTGATTGCTTTCATACACAGGAGTTTTTTTAGGACCCTTCACTACCCTTATCCTCACGCATAGCGTATAGTCGTCTCTTGCCGCAGCCAAAACAAGAGGAACTTTTCCTTACTTTGGGCAGATAGCACACGAAGATTATCAGCTTGGTGAGCCGTTACCCCACCAACTACCTACTCTTCAATTACATGATATAGACCACATGCAAAAGAGCACATGATGTAACATGTATACGCGAGATCAACAGCTTGGTAGGCCGTCACCCTACCAACTACCCTATTCTCGTAAAGAACCAATACGGATAGCGTACATAGCAACACGAAAGTTACTAGGAGATGGCATGTATTCCGTAGTATATAAATGGACGCATTTGTGGCTAAATCCGGTTTGGGGAGAGTTCAGGCTAATACTCCATCATCGAATGATTGCCAAGATAGATCTGTATGAGAAGGCAAAGCAACCCAATCTCTTCGTAAAAAGCAGCATCTTTTCAGAGCCAAGACCAGTGGCAAGCCGGCCAAGGATATAAAGGCACCACTTGATACCGCCAAAGGACCAGATAGAAAGAGGCCAAGACCAAATAGAAAGAGACCAAGACCAAATAGAAAGAGACGACCAAAAAAGCAGACAGAAAGGTGGAGAAAAACCAAAAGACCAGTGTCATTATGCATAAAAATACAACTTGTTTCAGAGTCACATTCTGAAACACTATTATGATGTTACTAACAGCACTACACTGCAAAATTTCTGAGTGGCGTAGAATTATGGGCTTCACTTGGGAGTCCTTTGAATAGAAATTTGGACACTTTTTGAGGGGCGGCGCTGCTGCTGGATGACCCAAATGCCTTTCTGATGATAACAATGATGATTGTGACGCTAAGCAATTGTCCTTTCGACTCCATGATCCCCATTTGATCAGCATCGCAACCATCATTGTTATCATCAGCAGCACCACCAGCAAAAATAATTCAAGCTCAGTTTGTTTTTCTTCTGTTCAAGATTGGCCAAATTTTGTCTCCTGTCGTCTTCTTTAATCCATTTATTGATATTCGACTATATAAGTTGTGATGATCACCCTACGCTTCCTAATACATTCTTGAAGTAATTTTCAAGGCGCTTCTAATGGTACTAATTGTAATAGGTATTTTGAATGAAATTGTTGAGCAATTTAGTAAAATATGAAATGGGGTTTTTAGCGAAAATAGCCATATTTTGCATATGAAAACCTCATAAAAGTGGTTTCAGAAGTTGCTTTGGATCGATAGAAGCATTTTGATTCAATATATGCCATAGTAAAAGTCTTTGTTATCAAGGTAAAAAACGCGATCGTTTGATTTTCGTAAAAAAGCATGAGGGGTACCTCATGCTTTTTCGTCGATTTTTGGCCATGTTTTTTGGGTCTTCAAAAAGTTGAGCAAAGGTGTCAGGAAGTTACTGCTGCTCGAGTACAATTGTTTGGGGTCATTCCAGCGGCTCAGAAAGGTCTATATGTCAAGATATTAAGGCTTGAAAACTGTTATGTTTTGCTTTGTAGCTTTTGTTTACACGGCGTGAATCACATCTTTGGTAGTTGAAATTTTCTGGAAGGGCAGTTCTGCAGTCTGTGCAATTTCCAAATCGAATAGGAGGCATATTGATTTTGGTAAAGCTAATTCATGCATATTTTGATGTGCTATGTTGTTGGTAAGCTTATTAATAATGAAAATGAAAAACCAAATTTACTGCTTAGATACTATGGTTTTGCATATTCGCTTCGCTACATTTAAGCCCTCCTATAGATCAATGCTATCAAATGCTGGATTGGATGCTTAATTGCCATAGGTTTGCACCTTTGCTTCGCTGCGATCAAGCCTTCATATAGATCAATATTACCAAGTGTTGAGTTAGACGCGTTACGTTCTTCACCCAAACCCCTCTCCCCATCTTATTAAGAGCAGCAGCAGCAGCAAATGGTATGACAATTCTACTATCAGAAAATGGAGGTTGTGGTGTACAAATGCTGCATGAAACTTGAGCTTTCTTTCACATCATCTCGATGATAGGCTTCGCTTGATATCAGTGTAAGCAGAAATGGTGCTAAGGGAGATAAACTTTTTTTTACTAACAATTGATTGTTTAAAATCTACTTGATATACCAAAACTTTGATATATCTGATTTAAATGTCTTTTGCGAGAGCCCGCAGGGCGACGCCGACATCGAGTATGGCGAGATAGATTGGCTAGTATCAGATATACCGAAATCCGCTCTGGAATTTAACAAGCTCAAACAAGCCATGCTTTGCCATCATTCACGTAGTAACACTTTTGAGCCTGTCAATATGCGCATTTTGCCATTCTAATGTATGCGCGGATTGAGATGCTCAAAGGCGCACATTGATTTCAGAAAGCGCCATTTAGCACTGGTTGCAGTGTAATGTTACTAAAAAAAAACCCCCCATTTTTCAGTCTTCTTCCCAGTTTTTCACACATTTAAATCATGGTCAAAGGTAAAACATACGCACATCTCGCTCTGTGGGCAAGCATTAACATCTCGTATTAGTATTGATTCTCGGAGCTGGTTACGGCACGCGTCTGCAAAGAGATTTGAGGGCCTCATTAGAATACAATCACTTGCTGGGCGTGCCCAAAGCACTTTTGCCACTGGGCGACAAAGATGCACTGATTACACACTGGATAGAGCTGTTTGAATCGCACCATATATCAGCACAAGAGGACATCTATGTTGTAACCAATGGACAATGTTGCGATGCCTTCAAGCAATGGGCTTCCTTGCATGCGATTCCACCAGAGCATATTGTCAGCGATGGCACAACTACCAATGAAACCCGTCTCGGTGCTGTTCCTGACATCATGTTTGGTATTAAAGCATTTGACTTGATGCAACAGGATGTGCTGGTTGTAGGTGGAGATACCTTGTTTTTGCATGATTTTGATTTGGCTCAGTTCCTCAAGACATTCAGTGAGCTTCCATCCAGTTGCTTAGTGACAACCTATCAAGTGACCGATCAAGATGTACATAAATTTGGCATCGTCGAGACAGATCAACAGGGCGCCATCACAAGTTTTCTCGAGAAACCTGAACCTACTGCAACTAATGCTCGATCTGCCTGCCCTTGCTTTTACCTATTTCGCAAAGAGTCGCTGCCAATCATTGACGAGTTTATCACAGCATGCAGAGAATCTAATGCTCCCAAGGAAGCGTATGATGCCACTGGCAAGTGCCTCGCCTATCTCTACCCTCGCTACACCATCTCCACATATCCCATCTCTGGCCGTATTGATGTAGGTGGGTTGGATTCTTACATTGATGCTAATAGATACTTTGAGAAATAATGGTTTATTTGAATTATTAAAAACCTAACATCCTTTATGATGGGAATCTGCCATGGCTGTTGCATTGAACAGGATAGAAATTGGGATAGTGATCTGGGATTGTTTAGGGCCTAAAGGTACAAGAGGAGTGTGCACCGGTTTAGACATGTTATTGGCTGCTGGATCCGGGTATTGTGGATCAAATACTAAACTATACGACCATTCAGATGGCATGTAGCGTCTGAAGAAACGGCAATTAGGGAGCTTCCAGCGGTGGTTGTATAGTTTACTACTTCCACCTGCCACCACATCGGTTGCCAAACCACTAGCAGCTTTAAGTTGAATATTTTGGCTGTTCTGTGTCCATTTGAAATAGACGTCGAGAGAGGATGGATAGTTGGGAGCAGGATTAGGGCGACTGGTTCCATCTGATACACTATATGAGTACCTCAAACACCGAATATCATGTTTTTCTCTTACTTGAAGATGCACCATTGACGGTATATTGGAAAATAAGCTGTTGGCTTGGAATAAGTATTTGATTTGCCTTTGGGTTGGTAATGGTAACAAGCACATTTGTCGTTGCTTCATCCGTCATAGCAACTGTGATCACAGTCAAAAGAAATGCGATATAATATATTATACTATACATTGGATAAAGAAAGCTTGCTGAATCAGGGAGAAACAAAAAAGATATCTTTATTGCGTTCACTGTCTAAAAATAAGATGTATCGGAAAAGTAGGGGTTGTTTCTTAATGTATAAGGTTTATCAGAGCCTTACAAAAAAAAAGGGGGGGGTCGATTCATAGAGTACATTTGTACGTATGTAGCGCAAAGCATGCATCAGGTCACTTTGATGTTGGAGAGGAATTTATTAGTACGGTACCTGCGCTTGCAAAAATCCTAGCATGGCAATTGTTTCTCCAAAATACGTGCACTCATCATCCTCATCAATATACCGCATTAATTGATGCAGTTGCTGCTGCCAACCAAGCACCCAGAACAAGAAACTGACAGGCGCACTGAATGCAAGATCGCTATAATCGGCGATACACTTTCCATTCAACTTGTAGCCAGCTCTGATAGGGCACTCGTCGCCATCTTTAGCCAGTTGGTTAGCAAAGAATTGCCCCTCTGTCTGTAGTAATGGTAACAGTCGCTCGTCTTTTGAAAGCATGTAATAATGTCCCAACCGCCAAGGCACACGACACGAGTTCCAGTTGTAATCGGGGTCATGCTTACTCTCCAAGACTTCTTTATGCACTGGATTGTATGTCTTTGTTCTTGGATCCAAGGTCAAGAAATCAGCAATCAAGCCTGTTTGCGGGTTTAAAGCCAATTGTGCTTGGCATGTATTGATAATGGTATGGATGACATTTCCCCAAGTCTGTTGCCTTTCTTGATCGCACTGATAATGAGTGAGTGTGCAAGTATATGGTGAATTCATCCCTTAAAGACTTACATGGTAAAACATCAAATACCCGCTCAGAATGAAATCACTGGGTCTTGTCAAAGCATAAGCTTCATCTCCTGGATCAGCCCAATCGCCCACCAAAGGCATAAACGTATCATGATTAAAGCAGTACTGCCAAATAGAGGCGGCCAGTGCACAGCCAGCAGCGTGATAATCGTATTCTCCTTGAGCACCACCTCTTCCCCAGACTTTACCAGCAATAAATAAAGCAGTGGCCACATCCACATCACCGTCTGTTGCACAGTTCTGTCCTCCTTGATCGCCTGGCACGAATGATCCAGTCTTTGTGCTCTTTTGTTGCCATTGCATCAATCCTTTTGAATTTTTCCATTGCAGGAAATATCTGTATAATCCATCAAAGTCCTGCTGATTGCGCTTGAGCACGGCAATCAACATGCCGTAGCCTACATGAGATATAAATAGACGTTCTTTATCGACCTCTATAGGTGTGCTTACCATGTGCTTCTGAGCATGTCATTTCTGGGCATCCTTCACTCGGTTCCTTGTAGTAGACATAGAAACCGTCCCCGTACGCACGCAAATATCTATGTCATCCATTAACATGCGCATGAATGGATGCTGTGCTCAATTGCTTACTTAGATCTCCATTTGTTGTAAGCTTCTTCTACGCTTCTACCCATACTGTTGCTTAGATAAAAAGAGGTAAAGGTCGAAAGGAAAGAACACAATAGCCGCGAGGGATATTTTTAGTCTGTTTCTATTATTAATTTTTTGGGTTTCTCGGTAAAAACATAACCGTATTGGAAAAATCATCCTGAAGAGACAGAGACAGAGCTCAGCTCATTGTCCAGCGATGTTGGGAGCACGTTGTTGTTTGATAAATTGAGTTTTGGCTGGTTTGACACATGATGTAATTTTTGGTATATGGTAAAGCATGTACATGCATTGCTCTGGACGGCATGCTTGCTGTGTCTTTTACTCTTGTTATATGATAGACCAGTGCATCATACTGCACAATTGGTAGTTTGGTTGTCCTTTTAAAATAGAGCAAGATGGCATTTGGTATCCTTGATCATTATGCAGAATTCAATTGCAGCCACCACCAAGTGGCTTGTTGCTTAGGAGAAGGCGAGTAAACCATACTTTCAATTTCAAAATGAATTGTACCTTGTTCTTCTCCATCCATGTCGCAAGCACCACAACAATCATATCAGTCAAGAGGAGGGCGCGGAGGCGGATTCAGAGGCGGATTCAGAGGCGGATTCAGAGGCGGATTCAGAGGCGGATTCAGAGGCGGATCAAGAGGCAGTGGAGGTCGAGGTCGAGGTGGAGGTAGAGGCAGAGGCAGAGGAGGTTTCCATCAACATACGCCTAGACAGCCTGCCTATCATCCGGATGTCGATTACACACCAGAGGCAATTGAACACCGTTTCGCAGCGTTCTATCTACCAAGCATGACACAAGATCCTTGGAAACATCTATCAGCAGAGCAAACTTGATACAACTACTACAAATATCTATGCCATCTACTATTTCAAATAAACACATCCATGTCGATCACACTGTACTTGAATTTCCTGGTACATGTTCGTTTTATTCAGTATAAGGTCTAGAGCGGCATGCAGTGTAGAGCTTAGGGTATATATATATATATACAGTGTGTGTAGGATTGCATTAGGTGTACATGGGCGAATCCACATTGCTGCTGTTGGAGTGGCTGGAGACATCCAAATCTTCAGTTTCAATCTTTACAATGTGCTTTCCAGGAATCATGATGAGGCCAACAAGTCGTTTCTCAGCTATGGTATGCCATCAGCATTGGAACGATCTGTACATGAACCAAACGTACCTCCTCGAAATTCTTCTGTATGAGCCAAAATAATGTTCTTTTCCTTATCAATACATACAAAGGTGCCAATGAATGTTCTGCCATCGGTGATTTTGATACGCGACTTGAAGTTCAAGTATGAATGGAGGCGTCTAATATTCTCTGTGTTGGCTACCATGGTGTTGTTTGGATCCAGTAAAACAGAGAAAATTGTTTTCTACTAGGTTTGTAACAGAGGTATAATCAAATGCTCGTGACTCTGTTGTTTAGCATTAGGAACTGCTAGCATAATGGATGGGATCAATAAACATGTCGAACGGAAGCCAGGCAGTTGTCAAGATGGCAGCTTGGATAGAAGTGTCCTGACTGCAGAAAACGAGTTACAGCCGTATTGATGATATACACATTCCAAATAAATCATCGCCCCTTTCTTTACTCCCTTGTGCCCCTCTTTTCTTTATCTCCTTGATTCCTGTATCCCATCTCTTTTCTTGCTTTTTGTTTGCTTTCTGCTCTCTTTCTTTCTTGTTGCTCTTTTTTGACAAACAAGAATCCATCATGTCATCTTCGTCATTAACTGTTGAACCTGTTGCGGTAACTGATCCCATCAATGCTTAGCCAGTGTTATACGTGTGCGCAAATGCTAATATAAAGTCTGTTATATAGTCTTCACTTCAAACTGCCTTGGAAGGCTATGTTGGGTTTGATACCATCACGCAGCAAATTGAAAAGAAGCTGCTGAAAAGAGGATTCCACTTTAATGTCATGGTAGTGGGTAGGTACAATTGACGCTATAGTAGCACTGGAATTCATGCTAAATCACCTCTTTTACAGGCCAATCTGGTTTGGGTAAATCCACCTTGGTCAACACCATCTTTGCTTCTCACTTGATTGAAAGCAAGGCTCGCCTCTCTGCTGATGAACCGCCAAGACAGACTACCGAAATCCAAACTGTATCCCACTGTAACTATCCCTTGACTTCTCTCCTAATTTTTGATTTCTAATTACAACTAAAAATGCTGCAGTGATTGAGGAGAACGGAGTGCGTCTCAGACTCAATATTGTTGATACCCCTGGTTACGGAGATCAGGTCAATAACGAAAACTGGTAAGATCACTCGTATAGCAAGTTGAGACCAAGTCGTGCTAAACTTGCATTGCGTGTTAGCTGGGAGCCCATTATCAAATACATCAAAGACCAACATTCAGCCTACTTGCGCAAAGAGTTAACTGCTACCCGTGATCGCTACATCCAAGATACCAGAGTCCACTGCTGTTTGTTCTTTATTGGCCCCACAGGACATGCGTAAATATAGGAGCCTTCGCATGTGTATGTTGTCATGATTGCTTATTTGTTTTCTTCTGTTTAGGTTGAAGCCTATTGATATTGTCGTCCTCAAGAAGCTCTCTGAAGTTGTCAATGTCGTACCTGTGATTGCCAAGTCTGATTCACTTACCATTGATGAGCGTGCTGCATTCAAGCAAAGAGTAAATATAAACTCACATTTCTCGTTTGGAAAAAAAAATCCCCTAAAAATGCACTCCCTTTGTAGATCAAGGCAGAACTCGTATTCCACAACATCAAATTATACCCTTATGAAAGCGATGAGGATGATGAGCAAGAACAAGCCTTGAACGAGAGCATTAGAGTAAGTTCATTGGCGATAACCTGAGCACAGCATGGAGCCATTGATACGTTTGGATAGGAACTCTTGCCCTTTGCTATCGTCGGTTCGGAGCGCAATGTTGTTATTGATGGTAAACCAGTCAGAGGCAGAAAGAACAGATACGGCGTGATCAACGGTAAGTGGATGACAGGTTGTTTATGGCATTGTAAATCTGATTTTCGTGTGGATATCTAGTCGAAAATGAAGAGCATTGTGAATTCATTTATCTCCGCAACTTCTTGACTCGCACTCACCTCCAAGACTTGATTGAGACAACTGCACAGATCCACTATGAGGCATTCCGTGCAAAGCAACTGTTGGCTATCAAGGAATCCACTCAACCTGCTAGTAGTCAAGCTTCCCTTGGAGCCACACCCAATGGCATGCTTCCCAATAGCCTTAATACCATGGTCAGCCCCAACAGTTTAGTCAGCAATGCCCTCGCGAGTCCTGGTGCTGCTAGCTCCGCAGTGGGAAGTCCTGCACAATCTAACAAGTAAGTGGAATCATGATCTCAGTGAGACAGAAAAAGGGAGGCTTAATCTCTGTTATTAGATCTGTACCTGCTTTTGGTTGAAAATAGTAAAATAGGCTTTACCTCTTTTTCATTCATATCAGGCACTCTCTTTTGTCTTTTTTTTTTTTTTTTTTGTTTATCAACATGCTCGCAATATAATAAAAAAAAAAAAAAAAAGATCATATTATACAGTCCCTAGGCACTTTTACAACCTTAATAATATGGAAACTGAGTGTCCAGGCATCTGTCAGACTTGGCTCATATATGATTAATGATTTTACAATCAATCAATAAAAACTACTGTTATTTCTACCCTCTTTCCTCTGCTCAATGCTGTCAACGTTTTCTTTGAACGACGACCCGAAGCCTCAGAGATTTCCCTATTTACTGCAGACATGCTGTGCAGACCATAATCGTCAATGTCCAGACTAACGTTATTAAATATAGAATGCAAGAAAATAGCATAATAAACAATAGTGTTATGATTTGCCACCTACTTTCCATACGCTTCAAAAGCATTTATTACTGTATTGCCTTATGAAAGGGCATTGAGTTTGCCTGCCAGCCCCACCAGCCAAAATTAGTTAAAATCCAGACTCAGGGTCTGTTCCGGATTGGCCAAATTTGGATGGTTTTCGACTCGATTGAACTATTTTGCCAGATTCGACTATATAAAATATGATGATCACCCTTTGCTTCTTTAAGCTTTCTTGGAGCACTTTTCAAGGCGCATCCAATGGTACTAAGTAAGGCAGATGTTTTGAATAAACTTATTGAGCAATTTATGAAAATATGAGAAGAGGTTTCTGGCCAAAAAGTCGAAATTTTACATTTCAAAGTTCCACAGAGATGATTTCAAGGGCTACGTTAGATCGATAGAAACATTTTGATTCAAGATATACCATAGTAAAAGTCTTCGTTTTCAAGATGAAAAACGCGATCGTTAGATTTTCGATGAAAACCATGAGGGGTACCTCATGCTTTTTGGTCGAATTTTGTCCATGTTTTTTTGGTCCCCAAAAAGTTGAGCAAAGATGTCAGGAAGTAACTCCTAGATGAGAACAATTACTTGGTGCTATTCAGACGATCTAAAAGGGCCTTGAGCGCGAGAAAACGCTGCTCAAATGCACTCAGATTTTGCTGTATTAGATACATTCTTGACTAAAAAGGGATAATATCTGTATGATATTTGTCCGTATATGAAATAGCTACGTGTATATGGATGTAGAGCATCACATAAGAATCAGATCCACAGATAATAGAAAGGGTTTTCATGTGTAAGTAGAGGGTCAACATGAATATAGTAGTATTATAATAAGATACGCAAGGGCAATCGGTAGCGCGAGCTGCCGCTCTGCAGGTTGATTTTCACCGGAGCGAAGCAAAAGTAAAGAACCATCCAAAGCATAAACTTTCATCTATTTGGTGATTTTATATCAATCAACAACCAAGATTCTTATAACATTTTAACCATATAGATTCTGCGATGTTAGCCAAAGGCTCGTATATAATAAAATACACACTGTTGCTCATGCCTTTAACATGGAATCTGAATGGCTGTGCAAACTGAGCGACTTTCAAGCATCTGGAGATCAACTCCCGATAAGCGTATGTGATTCAATATGAGTCAGAAAATGAAAAAGAGTTGCTTTGCCTTCAAATACACAAATTCAAGGCATGTGAGTGATAAGAGGCCTTAAGCAGGAAACTGGCCCTTTTCAACATGCTCCAAGCAAGACCAAATCATCCATTGGATTCATCAGAAGGTCATTTCCGGTCTGACATTTGACACCGTCAAAAAGCATTTGAGTGTCTGCTTTCCAAGTTTTATGCTCTAACAAATAATCAAAGCATGCCACACTACTGATTCAACAACATTGACTAGTGGCTCACTACAGTTACACTGCTCTTCGTGGCAGGCATTTGATGAGAACTGGTATCCATAGGATCTTCTTTATACCTTTCTCTGTGACGTTGCTTGACAAGTAAAACCAACTATTTAGTCATAATGGTAGAAGCAACCAAAAAAAAAAAAAAAAAGTCTTTTTCTTCCAACTCTCATCACAAACACCATGGATTTCGTCAAGGATCTCGACAATCGACTCTTATTTGCTGTTCCCAAGAAGGGCCGCCTTTACGAGCAATGTATGCAACTCTTATCAGGATCTGACATCCACTTCAACCGTCGTTCTCGTCAAGACATTGCTCTGAGCACCAACTTGCCCATGGCTCTTATTTTCTTGCCTGCTGCAGACATCCCCAAGTACGTCGCTGAGGGCAACGTTGATTTAGGTATCTCTGGACAGGACATGATTGTTGAAAACGAAGTACAAGACAAGGTCACTGAGATTATGGAACTCGGTTTCGGTAAATGTCGTCTGTGTGTGCAGGTGCCTGTCAAGGGTGATTTCAAGGAAATTGAACAATTGGCTGGTAAGCGTATCGTCACTAGCTTTGATGCCTTTGCTAGAAAGGTATTTGAGCCCATCGACGCTGCCAAGGGCACAAAGACAACTATCAACTATGTCTCTGGATCTGTAGAAGCAGCTTGCGCCCTGGGCCTCGCTGATGGTATCAGTAAGTTAAGGATGGGGGGACATCATTTGTCGGTTGTCTAACATGTCAACTAGTTGATCTTGTCGAATCTGGTGAAACGATGCGTGCAGCTGGTCTTCACGATATTCATACATTATTGGAGACTCAATCTGTTCTTATGTCCAACAAAAACTCCAAGCACCAGGAACTCATCGATAGAATCACCTCTCGCATTCGCGGTGTCATCACTGCCAGCAAGTATGTGCTTTGTACTTACAATGTCGAGCGCAACAACTTGGCTCGTGCTGTTCAAATGACTCCTGGCCGTCAAGGGCCTACTGTCTCATCATTGGATTCTCATGAGGGCTGGGTTGCTGTATCCGCCATGATTGAAAAGAAGCAAAAGGGTGATATTATGGATCGCTTGTCAGAAGTCGGTGCTACCGATATCTTGGTCATGGCATTTACTAATTGTAGAGTTTAAGATATCCCCCCCCCCATCACATCCCTCTTCATTTATTTAACTGTTGAATAATCTAGAATAAAGTCTATCATGCATGCCTTGACATACATCTAAAAGTGGATTTGTCTGACAGCAATCCTCAATACCTATATCTTTGGTCTCCTTGATGATCACTTCAATGGGTTTTCTAGATTGCAATAGTAATTTCTGTGCTTCGTAAGGTCCCACCACGTTCAATCGAACCGCACTGGAATAAATAGTACGAGTAAAGAGGTAGAGCCACAAGTGAAGCGTGTTGTCGAGATCCACTTTGAGGTATCGACAAATGAGTCCGTAACAAATGGCAAAATGGCCATCGATCTTCTCGCCTCGAATCATACTTTTCCACTTTTTAACAACCTCCATGTTTCGCTGATGCTCCTTCTCTGTGATATGTTCAGGGCTATCTGTAAAGCACTTTAGATATAGAGTTAGCATGGCGATGCCTTGTGCTAAGGATGCTCTTCGAGCTACTGTGTTGGCTGCCATCACTGCATCGCATATATTGTCGGATTCAATCAAATAGGCCAGTGGATCTTCATGGTCAGGTGCTTCATAGCCAGCTCTCACAAAGCAATTGGTGTTGGAAGCGTAATTGTGTGCTGAGGTGGTGACCCAGGCTGCCAGATTTTCATTATCGATGAGTCCTGCTTGCCAACTCGCTTCAAGGCCTGAAGATGCAACAAAGCCACCTGTTGGTAAAGCAGAATCGGTCAAAATGTAGAGCAGCCAGCTACTGGTTTCATTGGAGGTGAAAAACGGTGCTGCTGATGGTATGGTCATGTTGTTGTTGTTGTTGTTGTTGTTGTTGTTGTTGTTGTGAGAAGAAAGAAAACCCAAAAAATAGGGCAAAAAGATTGTACGCTTTTGTCCTCTCTTTGTGAACCAATCAAGGTGTAGATCTCCATCTTCAGATTTGCCCTTCAATAAACTATGAGTTTCTAGATTCACAGCGATATAAGTCTTTCCAAAAGAATCATTTACAATAGTCGTAGGTAAATGCGTAGCTTTTGAGGTACTGGGATGTTCCTTGTAGTAATTACAGCCTTTGTTTATGCCTTGAAAGCCAATTTTTCTTTGCAGATCATGACTGTGATACCCAGATACAGTGTCGAAATAGCTTCATGTCTCGGCCAGTTCAAAGTATGTGGACTATGCTGAATAGAATTCTAGACATATAAAGCTAGCATTCAAAGAGCCAATGCTCATACTCGAGATGTGGAACCTTGCTATGAGCATAGCACTGATGATACTGCCTACCGCCAAAATTAATTAAAACCTCGATTTGTGGTTTTTTTTTTTTTTTTTTTTTTTTTTTTTTTTCCTCCAGATTGGTCAGATTTCGTTCAAAATTAAATTGATTCGCATATTTTGGATAATTGGACTATACAAGTCGTCATAATCATCCCATACTTTCTAATACATCTTTGGAGTACTTTTCAAGGCGCATCCTATGGTACCATAGAAAGTAATTGCTTTGAGCAAGCTTATTGAGTAATCTTGGAAAATAAGAAATGATGCTTTCGGCGAATATATCAAGACTGTATATATATAAATCTCATAAAGATGGCTTCAGAGGCTGCTTTGAATCGAGAGAAGTGGTTTGAATTAATATATACCATAGTAGAAGTCTTCATTTTTGGGGTCAAAAACGTGATTGTTTGATTTTTGATATTTCTCATGAGGTATCCATCATGGTTTGAGGTCGATTTTTGGCCATGTTTTTTTTTTAGGGATCAAGAAAGTTGAGCGAAGGTGTCAGAAAGTGAATGTTAGATGGGAGCAATTGTTTGGTGCTATTCTGGTAGTCTAAAACGGCTTCTAACACAAGAAATCACGGCTCAAATACTTTTAAATTTTGCTATATTTTGCATGCTTTTGCATAGCAAGAGGTATTCCGAGTATGTAGTCTATCTGTATATGATTTTTTCCCATTGATACAAGCCGGTAGCATCCTAGAAAGGTCAGGTTCACAGCCAGGCGCTGCTTCTTTATTCATATAACTATAAACGGAGCCTATCAAGAGAGGATCTGCGAAATTGCAGAGGCTGGGTCCTACACAAAGATCTTTCCCAAAGATGAGCCTTCATGCAATCTGAATGCCAATGAACGGTTGCTAATGCCTTGTTAGTAGACTAATTAGGATGCTCCACCTTCAGCCAACAAGACTCAAAAGACCAACGAATATGATGCTTGCCATTGAATGAAGGGGCTATGATGCATTTTTGCTTATGGATCATATTCAGAGCAAGCCATGTATTCAAGCAATTGTGTATCACACCCACCCTACTATCACTATTACATCACGTACTGGTCAACTGCGAAACATATTTCATGATCACAAGCGAACTTTTTGTTGCTATAGCGCCCAATTGCAAATCAAAAGCCATTAGAGTGCACTGTCATTTATATGCCCACATCAGAAAGACCCTCATTGCCTATGCACACTGGTTGAAATACAACTCTCGCCAATTGTTTGTACTTTCGCTTTTACGGCTGGGGCATCGACCTATAAAAAATCAACCCATCTAAAAAGGAGGGGGGCTCCTTGATCCCCACGTAAATATTGAACGATGAGTGGCTCACATGAAGATTTTTGCAATTGTGACACGGCTAATTCGACTATTGCGTGTTCAAAACAAGTCGAAAACCAAACTCCCCCTCCTATTAAGTCTTTTCATCAATTTTCCTTATCATTAAAATGGCTCCAAGAAGAAAGGGTAAATCAAGAGAGACACTCCAAATCAGACCTTACCGTCCTCGCAGACAAACTCAAACGCCAGCTGAGGCAAAGAAGGCTAGCACACCTGAAGCAGAGTCTGCCGCTCCATCCACGTCCGCTTCTACGTCGCAAGAAGAAGAATTCCCAGTATCCGACGCGACTCAAACCATAGCCGTGGAAGATAATGAAAGTGATACTTCTGCTGGTAACCAGGACAACAACGACAACGAAAGTGAAAACGACGGCAACAAAAATAACCATGGTGATGATGCTGAAGAATCCAAGAAGAATCGTGGTTCATGGACGCCTGAAAAGCAAATTGTCCTCTTGCAAAAGTATGCTGAACACTTTCCACCTGGAGCTCCCTGGGGTAAGAGCACTGAAGCATGGCAAAGAATTGTGGATGCTGTCAATGCTGTTGCGCCCAATGACACGCCACTTCGTTATGATGCCTGCAGACGTGCTGTAGACAGAATTTCGGAAAGATACATGGAGGAAGAAAGTATCCAAAAGGCGGCTATTGCGGCCTTGACAAAGGTAATTTAAAAATTTGCCTAGTAATATGTAGCCATCTACTTACATCTTTTGCGTTTATAGCGAAACAAGCATGAGGGTGAAAAGGCCGATAAGCTCATTCAGCAAGAATCCAAGAAGGAAAGAAAGCGTATGAAGCGATTGATCATTCAAAGATTGGCAGGTGAAAAACCTGTTGAAATCGCTAGCCGCGGTATCACGCCCGCAATGCCTGGACCTCCTCCTCAATACATTGCTGCACCCGTTCCTCCTCCTGTCTTCAACTACATTCAGTTCGATCAAGCCTACGTTGAAGAACAGCGTCAGTACCAGCGATCCGTATTGCATCATTTGGAGAGCATGAATGAGATCCTCAAGGATTTAAGCAAGAGATTGAAGAAATAAGGGATGCAATCAAATGAACATGGTTAATTAATAAATACAATCAACGTTTTATGTCTAAAGAGGCTCATTTTCTAATTTGTTGGTGCTTAGCAGCTTCATGACGAGCTCAAACATGAATACAGCAGAGGCATTGGTAGGGAATGCACGCAAAAATGAAGGCACGAAGCCTCTGTAAAAGCCCTTGAGGCCTTCTGTTTGGTATACATAACGTGCAACGGAGGTTGGCGTGGGGAACTTTTTAGGAGATACATCTGGTTGCGTCATGTAGCGATTCTTGACCATGTCTGTATTGTAAATGACTCATTCAGTATGCTGTCTGTGTATATGACCAACCATGGATTACCTGATGGAAACGCGCCTATCCAAAATGCAGTGGCACTAAGACCGCCTGCAATAAAGGTAATACTGCCGTCTGTTAAACTCGTCTTTTTGAGTTGTGTTGTAAAGACTTCATACGAGCTCCAGAAGACGAAAAACCAACTACGGAATAGCATAGTAGGTGTCAAGCCTTGCCACAGCCCAAATATACCGTTATTTCGCACCTAATAAGGGATACAGTCAGGCACATTGGATTGATACATGTACACCTTGGAAATGAAATTACCACTTTCCGGATGCAATCAATGGGACCTGAATAAGTCTTCGATTTAGCGTCGTATTGCACTTGTAATCTTGCTTTGATTTGTTCCACTGGCGTTGCGACAAAGGACACTGTAATGCCTCCTGCCAAACCTGCCAAACCATGCTGAAATATGCTGAGAGGCTTATCTCCATTCCACTGTTGTTGGATCATTCGAGCATTATGCAACGTGCCCAGCCTTCCAGACACTAAGGTTCAATCTCGGATACGGCGCCAACATCCAGCACAACACTTACATGATACTGTCCATGAACATCCAGCCGACAAGTGGTGGAGTAGCACCTTTGTACAAAGCTCTTGGGCCTTCTTGTCGGATTGTCTTGAGAAAGCAATCCAATGGGCCTTTGAATTTGCCATCTGATTTGCTTGTCGTCTGCATACGAATCTTGACAGTGTCTGTATATAGTTCAGTACTCGTGCACTGTTGCGTGGATATATGCTACATACCGAATGGATGGCCCACTGCTAATTTTGTAATGCCAGACGCCATTCCTGCGGCGAAACCTCGAAATTTATTTTTCAAGGATTTGTCTGTGAGCTCTGGATTAGCTGCTGCCTGGCGATCTGTTGGCATAAAGATCAGTATGGTTTTATGGTGAAACGTCCAGGACATACCGTTTGACATTTCTTGCTGTGATTTTGTTGACAAATGAGAAAGAAGCGCAGAGATGTTGATCAATTTAGATGATCTTTTTTTCAAGCAGAGATAAGTATCCCAAGAGTCACATTAGATTCGCCTTTTGAAGTGTAGTTTGGTACCTTGATTTGTCATGCCATCTACATAACGAAACACTGCTTGCTTTCAATGTAATCAGCAAGGCATGAGACATTGAATTGAACTAGATACGAGTCAGAGATAAATTCTACTTGCTTTATGCTGAAATACACTCACATGTCATGGATCCAAGTGCAATACCTCATTTCTAGCTAGAATAGACAGTGTGAGAGATTCAGATCTTTGGTGCCTTCTGTTCACAAGCAGTACTTGAGACCTGGCAATCCCCTTGAGCCTTACCACCTTGATTGTAAGACATGAGAAAAAAGCGCCACCTCATGCATGTCTGATCAGCGTCAACATTTGCACCGAGTAACGCCGTGCTTCCGAGACCATACCTACTGCAGACGGAGCCATGTCATTTGGACTGGCCTGCCTAGATCCCAATATCTATTTAAAGAGCAGGAGAAGCGATTCCATCGACCTCACTGCCATCATCTGGTAGGAGAGCTGCATTTTTTCGAGTAGCATTTGTGAGAGAAAACCTGATTGACAACGTTCTTGATTGGTTGAACAAACATCCCTAATTTAAACGCACATCTCTGTACTCCAATTGGAACACATTCATTAGGGAAAAAAGTGGGGATTTCGAGGGGTTCATTTTGATGAAGGTCGATCAGACTGGAAAAGAGCAACATCTGAGCCAAACCGCACTACTGTAGCGCACTGAATTGAACTGAATTGGGCAAGTTGAATGCTACAAGTTGAAGTGAATACTAAATCAAATAATTCGAGCATTGTCGCACAAAGGGCAAGCAAAAAAAGTGTATGGTAAAAAAGGTCAGGTGCCAGATTCTCCCCACACACGACATGAAAACAATAATAAACAAACTTTTTTTTTTTTTTTTTTTGTATACCTTTCTTTCTTTCTTTCTCTTTCTCTTTCTCTTTCTCTCTCTCTCTCTCTCTTTTTAATCACTCTTTACAAGCACATTTGCTTACTGATTTTGCACATCATGTCTCAAGGAGTATCGTCGTCTTCATCATCCACAACAGCATCAGCAGCAGCAGCAACATCGAATGTGGGTGGACCTGATTTAATTGCCTACCAAAACTATTTCGCTTTTCATCCCACAATCGAAATTGAAAAGAGAAAAAATCTAGTTCAATCATGCACGCACTGCCAAAAGGTAAGCTCTACAAAGGCTGCTATTTGCATGAGCCACACTAACCTTTATCCGTAGGCTCATCTTAGTTGTGATGGAGGTAAATGCGTTTATACATGAAATTGTAACATGAAAGCTGTATTTCTCACGTTTCTTATTTTGTACGAAAGGCCGACCTTGTCAAGGATGTATAAAACGTGATTTAGCAACTACATGTTCAGACAACAACCGCAAAAAGATGAAACTGAATACGCCTGCTACGAATGCCATGGACAGCAACGAGGAGCTGTACTCACCTAATGCCAATGTGCCATTTACGCCTGCCGATGGTATGTTGTCTACATTCTGGATCGCTCCCACTCCACTACTAATGTTCATATGTGATATATACATGTAGGCAACAACAATACCAGCTTCATAGATACATCGCAGTTATTCAACTTCTCATTGACTGATTTTGGATTTGGATCAGAGACAACTGGGCTGGAATACGGTATACTGGGCAACATGCTGGTGGATGGCCCTCCTTCGTCTTCTACTACGACTACCACAACTGTGACCACACCGACTACGGTTCAAATGAATGAAAAGACATTGACGACATCCGCAACCACACCTACTACTAATACTACAGCCACTACCGCAGCATCTTCTCCTAGTACATTTCAAGCACTCTCAGCATTATTTCCATTCACTTCATCGCCTACAAGCCCTCTTCCTCACCACCAGCATCAACTACAACAGCAGCAGCAAGTGCAGTTCCAATCGCCCATGCGTAGACCACAGCCTCAACCACAGCAGTTCTCATCTCCACCTACTGCACCCATGAAAAGAGATAGCACGTCTTCTGCTGCCAGTACCAAATCAACATCGAGGCGAAAGGGCAATTGTGGCAACACACCCGAGGCTGTGTACAATAGTGTGAAAAGACCATTCAATTACGCAGAGGGATTTCATTACCTGATTCAATATGTGACGGATCGTATGGGGCGTGAAGATTTGATGCGAATCAGTAAATCATTATCGCTATTTCGACCTTCGTTTCTATCGTTGATCATGAATTTGACAGAGGAGGACCTGGTGTTTATGGAGCGCTGTATTCAAAGAACCTTGCTGGAATACGAAAAGCTGATTAGTTTCTCTGGAACACCCACTGTTGTGTGGAGAAGAACGGGTGAGGTGTGTTTGGTTGGAAAGGAGTTCTCGCTTCTCACTCAGTGGACAAGAGACATGCTGCTGAACAAAAAAACATATATTTACGAGGTAACATAACAGGATACAGTAGAGCACGCGGGCGTGTACTAAACGAGTCGTAGTTGATGGAAAATCAGTCAGCTGTAGAATACTGGGAAAAGTTCAGTACACACGCATTTGATAATACAGATAAGGCCTGTAGCTACTCTTGCATTTTGCGTACGCCACAGCAAAAACCAGTACCATGTACATTCTGCTTTACCATCAAGAGAGATATTTTTGATTTACCAAGTGTCATTGTGGGCAATGTAAGTTATCTCATCTTCACTGTACTGAATCAAAGACTAAAACATCTCTACTCTTAGTTTTTGCCTATTCTCAGTTAACACCTGACACTTGCTAGTATGATATACAGTATACACACACATAACTATACGCAACATACAAATCCTCATATCGTTTTGTGGATGAAATAAAGATACCATTTATTGTACAAATACGGAATTTACATGTAGCTTGTAATCAGGTACAGCCACGATAACCACGGATGCACCATTCAATTGGAATAACGCCAACACTGGGATGGGCCAGATCATTGAAGACTTGAGGTGTCATATCCAGTGAGCCTATGTTGTTGAATGGTATGAGCCGTACTGTTGTATTCTCTCAATAGACATATATATATATATATATATATATATACCTTCTGCGCAACCAGGGCAACAGTCAGTTACTGTGCACACCGTACTTTTACCACCATGCTTCACACGCAGCTGTAAAAAGCACCATGGGCTCTTTTTTGATGCTTGGCCATACTGCTTTATGTTCATGGCACAGATTCGGCTATGATCATTTTCAATAGGCCCACACGATCCAATAGCACCGCCTTCAGTTACCGGATGGAAAAACGTGCCAGTACCTCGAAACAAATTTGCTACAATATCCACTACATGACCTACACCACGTTTGTCCACAATAGGTCTGCTTTCTACCATAAAAGAGGCAGAGATCAGATTGAATAAGAGAAGCACACCAAACAGAGTACGAAATACAGTCAACATGATGATGGGTTGATGAATATAGAGAGGTAATTCTGGAACATGGGCATTGGTGGATGTGAAGCCCTATTTATACTGTTTGAGTCGAATGGAACAGGGAGAGATATGGTGAATTAGGCATTTAATACTTTACAGTAGCAAAGATCATCGAAAAGGGAGCATAACGTAGAAAATAGCATGAGACGGAATGCTAACTTGCTATGTTTGTGTAGAATAAAAGTGCATTTAATACCAAGTAAAGTGTTAAGGGCTCTTCATATTTGCCACTCTGGATTGCCTCAATAGTACTAATCGAGGCGAGTGCATTGCATTCGAGCAGTAATATAACCTTTGCTCCTGATTTACTCCCTTTTCCATGTGCTTGAAAGGCTTCTCAAGTCATTTAGAAGGCTTTGGAGTTACAGTCCTAAGCAAGTCTTCAATCAACCTTGAGAGATACATATAACGTATTACCTTCTTTAAGCGATTAATTAATAATCGTACCTTTATATTAAACATTCTCTTGGTGAGAGTATAGACAGACATTTTTATTAAAAATGTCTGTCAACTGATGTAATTTGATGAAATTAATAAGGGGTTTGTCTCTTGGTATTCTCTGACGGACGAATCTCGTAGAAATTATCAAATTGAGATTTCTTCCACTTTTGTTTATGAGAATATACGACGGTATATGTATATATGCATATTAGCATCCTCTGAGAATACCTGACCTTGCCATATGCTGGTTTTGAAGACCCTGATGTACCTCAACGTGAGACGCTAGCTGCTGAAAATTAAGGCAAGATATAGCCATGCCTTCATGAAACTAATATTTTAGATCATCCAGAGTGTTCATTCATAAGATACTTCTTCGATGGCACATTCTCAATTGCTATTTGGTAATCAAATATCATTGTAGGCACTGTGATAATACATAGAGTGGCCATCTCACTCATTCATGACATCAGATCCAATGCAATACATGACAAAGCACTTTCAATGTCAAAAAAGTTGCCTCTGGATCTCGTTCCAAGTATTTAGATCAAGAGCTCATAATGTACAGTTACATTCTATTCAGGAAGAAAGCACACATTTGACAGGATGAATGAATGAAGGATGTCTTTCTCGTGACTTTAGATTGATCCATAAATTTATGGTGATTCATGATGGGCAAACTTGTGAATGGGAGGCTGCCCAGAAAAAATTTTAAACGTCGAATTGGATAGTGGCTTAGTTACTAGTCAAGAAATTAACTTGTGAATTGTAAAATTTTGCTCTGTCTCTTTATTTCATACAACTTTAACTATGAGTACCTTCGAAAAGGTATATAACACACAAGTGTACATGGATTCATGCAATCAGACTAATATAAAATCACATCAATCAATTTGAAAAATTACACAGACCGTTATTATTGATGGCAAGGGTCATTTGCTCGGACGTCTTGCTTCCATCATCGCCAAGCAAGCCCTCAATGGTCAAAAGGTTGTCGTCGTCAGATGTGAAGCCTTGAACGTTTCTGGTGAATTCTTCCGTAACAAGTGTATGTTGTAGATCTTTCTATATATATGTGTGTGGGCGTGTGTGTACTAGAATGAGAGAGTAGGCAGAATGATCTGTGTGATGTGGGCATGTCATTCAGCTTGAAAAAAAAAGGGGGGGAAGAGAGAGAGAGAGAGAGCGTGTGTGTGTTTGTGATGGAACACTTGATTCGAATTGATCGACTTGATTCGAATTGATCGACTAATCAGTCCATGCAATCAATAGTGAAGTATCACGCTTACCTCAACAAGCGTTGTCTCGTCAACCCTACTCGTGGTCCTTTCCATTTCCGTGCTCCCTCTCGTATCTTGTATAAGGCCATCCGTGGTATGGTCCCCCACAAGACTGCTCGTGGTGCCGCTGCTTTGGATCGTATCAAGCTTTTCGAAGGTGTTCCTGCTCCCTATGACCGTATGAAGCGTATGGTCATTCCTGCTGCCCTCCGTGTCCTCCGTCTCAAGCCCGGACGTAAGTACACTACCATTGGTCGTATCTCTCACGAAGTTGGCTGGAAGTACCAAGATGTTGTTGCCAAGCTCGAAGAGAAGCGTAAGGCCAAGTCTGCTGCTTACTACCAACGCAAGTCTGCTCTCGCTGCCATCCAAAAGAAGGCTGTTGAGTCCAAGGCTGATGCCCTCAAGGATGTCAATGCTTCCATTGCTGCTCTCGGTTACTAAATTTTCTTATATCATACATCATTTGATTGAAGTTGTGGAAGAAAAAATCATTTAAAATAAAAAAATAATAAATAAAAGATTTTTAGTGTTTATTTGTATATTTTATTACGGGGAAGGTCTGATCTTTTGCTTGACTCTGTTCAATTGAGTGTCCACTTCACCAAGCATCTCTTCTAGTTGATCTTTTCGTCGTCTCGACATGGCGATCTTCTTGCTAAAATCTTCTGATCTCCTTTTGGCAAGCGACGACAGTTGATGATGGTCCTGATCATCGTACTTTAGAAACTCGTACTGTAATTTCAGTTGGTGATGGCTCTTGTTGCTATGATACGAGTCTTTAGATGAGATGGACAATACATCATCATCATGCAGCTCATTATGATAACATGGCAACGGCGATGGCGGGCTTGTTGAGTTACTGTGATCTGGGTGATAGCCTGTTTGTAGCAGCAGGCATTTGTGTTCTCCTTTTGCTGTTGCTGGCTCTGCCACGATGAAACTAGACAATTCTCATGTAAGTGCATGTTTTGCATATACTTGGACAAATGCTCAATCTGTTTACCTTTTTCTAGGTTCAAAATCATCTCCTCCTCCTTCTGCTCTCAGCATTTGTTCCATGGTTTTGCGAAGCACTTGGATCTGCCGCTGAGCTTGCTTCAGTTCTGTCTTGAGCACATTGATTTCTTCGTTTTTATACTGCAAATTGTTATAATATGCATACTGTTCCTCTGTTGTTTGTTGCTGCAAGTTCTAACATGTACACGTATACAAGTAAATGTAAACATATCAGCTCATGCATCATCTTTTGTCTTGTTTTTAAACACTGTACTTGTAATTCAGTTTGTAACTGGGCTATAGCTTCTCCTGAACAATCCCTGGATGTCATGGAAGATGATGAAGAAGCCCTGTTGCATATATACATTTTTAGATTATACTTGCTTTATAGGAGTTTCAGGATTACCTTAATTCCAAGTCTCTAATTGTCTTTTGCAGTTGCTTGTTTTGATTCTGTAAGCAACATGTTTAGAGTTTAGCGTAAGCTGCAGCGCTTGCTTGCTCCAAAATACCTTTTCATCCTCGTATTTACGCTTGTATTCATCTTTTTCTTCGGTCACTTCGTCCACCAGGTTACAGAAATAGTCCAAATCTTTAGAAATAGCTGAAAGACTAGTTAATTTCACTTCTAGATGGGTTAGGCACTGTGCAAATATACCATCTTTCTGCCCTTGTAGTGCTTTTGTTGAGGATTTTTCACGTTCTAATTCGTCCCTGAGCATCTCCATGACAAAGTTGTCTCCGCATTGATCATTTACTGCTGTAGTCGATTTCTTTCGTTTCTCAACTAGACTACTTTTACGTCTACTGCTTCGCTTGTCAATAGTAGCTGTGCTTCCATTTGATGAAGTTCTTGTGAGAAAGGATTTAGTTTCATCATCTTCATCGTTTCCACTGCTACTGTTGGTTGTGGAATGTGGCGGAGGAGGTATATTTGGGAGGCTTTTTTTCTTATTTACATGCTGATGGAGCGATGAGTTACTTTCGCTCCTGACAAGCAGTTTAGTATGAGAAATAGCAGGAGAGGGTTGGCGCAGTCTGCTACTGTTACTATTAGACTTATTAGTGCACTCCACACTGGGCCTGCTTCCAGCAGACGTGGTAGTAGATGTAGACATGAGAGATTGATTGCTTTTGGTTTTCTTTAAGCGAGGAGGTGCAGAGGGAGGCGGTGGAGGCGTGCTTTTATTGTTACCGGTATTAGAGATATCGATACATGATTGTTTTCTCGTTGGTAATCCAGATGTCGGTAATTTTGATGTGGTGCCAATGGAAGATGGCATTTTTCGGATGCTGTGCTGAGCTTCTATATCATGTTGGATCAAAATGTGCCTGAACTGCATGACAACGGCAGCAACATACCTACAGCCATATCTTGATTCACTTTAAAGCTGGTATTGATTGGCATGAATGAGTTGTCTGTATGATTTTGTTATTTGACAATTGCAATTGTACTACTGAAAATCACATGAAGTCAGCTATTTACCTGGATCTATACGTTTCAATGGTTTTGTATAGGAACTTCTCCTTATTTGCTTCTCTGAGCTGGGCTGCTGTTGTTGTTGTTGCAACTGATACAATGAAGCTGAGCTTGCTCTGTGTCGTAATGAAATATTGCTACTGTTGTATTTGGCAATATTTGTAGGACAAGGATTGATTAAGGAGCGAATTTTCCTTGGAGATAACTCTAATTTACCTGAAACGTTTCACTTGTTTTCCATTATTCATATTGTTGTTAATTTTCATGTTCTCATGGTTTTCATCCGTGTGGTTTATTTGCTGGTGATGATAGAAAGAAATTGAAGAATGAAGAAATGCGCCATCCTGGCTTTGGTTATCTGCTAGATACATGAATTTCGTTGTTGTAGTATCCAGCTCAATTGTTCGTACCTGAATTTACAGTAGAAGAGGATGTTGGTTTATGCTGCTTTCCTATCCCCAGCTTTTGCCAGAATCGTGGTGAAGAAGACATTACTAAATTGTTAGTGAACAAGGGAAACGAAACAGAAAGAAAGCGTTGGAAACAAAAAGAGAGCTAAATCAATGTAATATATTAATAAACAGAGGGCAACAGAGCCCACTGCAAAGCAGGAGTCGATTGGACATGGAAGAACGGTGTTTTAATAGAGAATAATTCAATAATGTGCCTGGATCTCTCACAGCTTCGAGAGCAAATGACCATGGTTGATCTTTCATTTCAAAGCAATTATAATAAGTGCGCCTAGTATGTACCCAACGCCAGTGAACAATTTGTATGCCAAGTAAGGCTCCTAATTATGCTGTGTCGTAAAGTATGCCTCCAACGCACCAGCCAGGTTGGAGCCAAACATGGCCACCATGGTCACCAACAAGAATAAGGAATATCCTGATTTAAATTGACCCGTTCCTGTAATGATAGCGGTTGTTGATGGCAGTAAAGGAAAGAGACGATCTCTTGTGATTATGTAATAGAAAATCAGATGAAGACATTGCATGATTGGATCTGTCAGTTTCCTTGATGTCCTGATGATCGAATTGGTTGTTGCTAGGCCAATTGTTGAATTGCTGATAGAGACTGTCGGGAGTTGGCACAAGGTTAGAGAAGCTGCTACTTATGCTGTCATATGGAATGAAGGGAGGCTGTGATGGTGTTTGGATACACGTTCATGCGGTAGAATCTTATTAGTTGGTAAAAGTTTTGGGGAAAGAGATCCAATCCTACCTGCTTTGACAGTTTCGTGGTACAATAATATGGTTTGATACAACAGGCCGAAAGATTTTCTCATTAATTGGATCAAAATCCTATCATATGCACTGCTATTTGGATCATTTGATCCACAATCATCTCCTCGTTCAATATCAAGTATACCTGGAGCTTGTTAATAAGTATATGCGAGTAGCTAAGACTCTCATTTCGGTCAAATATAAGGCAATTTGCCCAGGATTTGCCGTCATACGGTTTTTACTGTCATGGAATTACAGCTTATGAAAGCAACATGTAAGTGTTTATAGTTCTTAACCGAGAGTACTTTGATTAAGACAATGCCAACTTACAGATATACATCTAATATATGACAATTTTATAATTTTCTTATCGTAGTGTCTATTGCTCGCTCATTCAACAAGTATATTCTATCAAGGTGTCGTAAGATGTTGAGCTTTTGATAATGATTTATCATGTAGCACCAACATCAGAGCGTGTTTCATTAAATCTGTCGCTCAAAAGCTATAAGGCTTATCTGATGTAACCCATATACTATATCACGATATTGTAAGGTATAGTTTCATGATGCAGTAGCTTTATTAGCAGATGTACCATGTTGACCATCGTACAAAGCATAGGTAATTACCCTTTTTCATCTCCCATCCGACAGGAATGAACACACCGCCAAACGTGGGCATAATTGGACATGAATCTATAACGAATATAATGTGAACGGGTGAGTTTTCTTCAAATATTGCATGATATATAATATGTACTTGTTTAGCAACTGGTGCCAGTGGGCGTTAACTTTCAGCGGGTAGCCCAAGTCAGGGACTTCAAGCTTGAGGAAGCAAGCTCGACCCAGCTGCTTTGTTTTACCAGTGTTCCTTAAGATTGGGTTGTTTGCAAGACTGGTTTGGCATGGCATCCCAAAAAAGAGAATGATTTGTTGCGTTTGAGAGCAATCTCGCATATATCAATATGATCAATGCGATTATACCAGTAGTATTCATATTGATATTGTTTATAGGATTGAATACGTTGACCTTGGAGCATTTTTGCAAGATTTCAGCTTGTCTCTGTTTGGGAACAACCTTTGATGCTCCCTTTGTAGCTGTGTATATCATATGATGTTTGCACAACAACAACAGTTATCAATTTTTTTTTGCTGATTACATTCAACCGTAAGAACTGGATCTGATGTTGCTCTTGAGATGGTGACATAAAACTGGCCATGCGTAAATACAGGACTTGTATAAGATCTACAGCGACTTTTTTGAGATATTCTCATCGCAAAAGATACCTTTATGACGCAACACTACCCAAAAAGAGTGTTCGAGCTAATTAATTGTCCTTTCATAAACTATATTGTCCCATTTAATCAGAATCGCAATCATCATTATCATCACCGGAAAGGCATTTGGGCCAGCCAGCAACAGACGCCCGCCAAAATCAATTCAAACTCAGGGGGTTTTTAACTGTTCAAGATTGGATGGATTTTGTCTTTTTTCGACTTCTTTAATCTATTTTGCAATGTTCGATTATATAAATTGTAATGATCACCCTACGCTTCCTAATACATTCTTGAAGTACTTTTCGAGGCGCTTCCAATGGTGCTAATTGTAATAGGCATTTTGAATGAAATTGTTGAGCAATTTAGTAAAATATGGAATGAGGTTTTTAGTGAAAATAGCCATATTTTGTATATGAAAACCTCATAAAAGTGGTTTCAGAGGTTGCTTTGGATCAAGAGAAACGTTTTGATTCAATACATGCCATAGCAAAAGTCATTATTTTCAAGGTAAAAAACGCGATCGTTTGATTTTCGTAAAAAACCATGAGGGGTACCTCATGCTTTTTGGTCGATTTTTGGCCATGTTTTTTGGGTCTTCAAAAAGGTGAGCAAAGGTGTCAGAAAGTAACCGCCAGATGAGAATAATTGTTTGGCGTCATTCCAGCGGCTCAGAAAGGTCTATATGTCAAGATATGAAGGCTTGAAAACTGTCAAGTTTGGTTATGTTTTGCTTTATAGCTTTTACTTACACGGCATGAATCACATCTTTGGTAGCTGAAATCTTCTGGAAGGGCAGCTCTGCAGTCTGTGCAATTTCCAAATCGAATAGGAGGCATATTGATTTTGGTAAAGCTAATTCATGCAAATTTAGAAGCGTCATGTTAGTAATAAGCTTATTAATAATGGAGATGAAAACCCGAATTTGCTACTTGAATACTATGATTTTGCACCTTCGCTCCACTACAGTAAAACTCTCATTAAGATTAATATTACCAAATGTTAGGTTAGATGCTTAGTTGCCATGGTTTTATGCCGCAGCGAAGTGAAGGCAAAACTTTCTCCTAGGCCAATGTTGCCAAATGTTGAATTAGATGCGTTATGTTCTTGATGGAGAGGCTAAACTTCTCACCCAAACCTCCTCAATACCGGCCTCGCCAGTGGTTTTATTCACCTTGTACGGCACATAATTCTTTAAAATTTTGAAAGGAATGTTTGGTTCAAAACTTTAGGTCTTATGCAAGAATGACATCTATTTTCTGCTATATCATTCGTCAAAATAAGATTTAGTTCGTGTATCTTTTCTTTAAACATTACTGTGGACCAGTTTTCACAAGATTTCGTTTTTTTTTTGCCCAGTCTTGTAAACCAAAAGAAGTATATTACATATCACAACTGAAGAAAGTGAGTACATGTAGAAGAGTTTTCTCGTATATAAAGAAAAATTGAGGCAAAACTTTAGTTCAAATATCTTCTACAAATGGGTCTAAAACCTTGCGGTAAAAATGAAGGGTATCTCTATATACGCTCACGGCTGCATCGATCAAAGACATTGATCAGTCTAGAATCAGCTTCGGTAGCCCAGACATTGTAGGTCGGTTGCATGTACTCTATAAATCTGATACGATCTGATCGATCGGCTACGACTGATTGTTGAAGCATCGCAGTTGCTGGTTAGTCAGATTCACTTGCAGAGGAAGATTATTTAAGAGAATAGCTGAGAGATTGAATCAATCAGAATAAGCTATATAAACTACTTTTGTCGGCTCACTTGTATTACACGACTCAACCTTAAAATACAAATATTACTTTAAATAGCAGCATCCGTTGCTAATTCTTTCATAGAAGCTTTTGTAGCAGTACTTCCGGCAGCATTGCGAATACTTCGAATCAAGCCTACATGCTGAAATCTATTTGCAGTATGCCTGCAAAGGAAACCGAGTGGCAGAGCCTTCGAGATTGGAACGGCAAGCACATCATATAAGCCTCAAGCTCTATGAATGAATAATAGAAATTGAAGCAACAAGGGTAACTCCGTCTGAGAAAGCTTAGGTATACGGTTCAAACGGGTGCCGAGAAGTATTGAAACTGTGACAGAACGATGAATAGTGTATCATTTTTTGAATATTATTTCATGCAGCAAGCTAAGCTAATGTCTTATTTATTGAATGCAGAGTTCAGATACTCAAACGATGAGCTATTGGACAACATGTACAAAGATACAAACATCATGGGATGGATATTCTCAATTCGAATTGAAATAAGGGAGGACAAATCTTGATTTTAACTTCACATTACCCTGGTATAAGCTTTAAGCCTTTACAAAGTTACATTTCATTAATAATCAGCCTTACATTACATAATTCTACAAATGAAAAACTAGCCCACTCATACTTGATTGCTTCATGATTCTGAACAAGCAAATCAATCATTTGAAGAGGAGAGAGGCCCAACAACTTGGTACTAGACCCCGCCGTGTAACTGATCCAAACTGCCAGGTGACTTTAGGAAGAAACGTAAGGGGCTATGCTGCCTAGCAATGATAGAATGCTTGGATGTATATGATACCTATGCTAACGTATCGTAATAGTCATGGCTGAAAGTGTTAAAAAGCGACCAACATACTCAGCAGAGAGTGAGTATACATGGCCCCAAAAACATTGCACATGTATGGCGTCCAGGAAATGTGCAGTTTATATGTTACATGCAAAAATCTAAATATTTTTTTAGTGTTATTTGGAAAGGTAGGATGATGACATGATGGACAATAGCAATAACCTTATTTTACTTATAGAGGAATGCCTTGTATCAAACACTTCTCAGTATTCTCGCCATACACTCTCTTTCTACATGGTATAGTAGTAGAAAAACGTGATTTATTCTACCAAGTAGAAGAAGAATGCATAAGAATGTTCTTTACTTGCCAAATTTGTTGTAAGCACGGTTTAGAAGGACAGCTTTGATGGCAGGCTGTCCAAAGTCTAATGTCATGTACAACATGGGAGCTTGAAAGGACAGTTGGTATCTAGATATGTACGATTTGAATCGAAAGCTATATTAATTTTGATTGAATATATTGGGTCGAACGACGGGATCAATTTCTGAAGAGCTTCTCAATTTAACTTTCTGCTTGATTTGGCTTTCGACATTTGAAATGGTAATTTTTTTAGGCACTCAGTAGCACAACCTCTTTTCCACTGCCCTATTTAATTTCTTGTCCTTTTTCTCCTTTTCATTCCCTTTTCTTTCCTCTTTACATCAATTCAATCACTGAATTGCTTGTTTTTTTTCCTCTCAGTGTACTCAATATCCATTTCATTTTAAACATTTCGGCATCAAAAGACTAATTCTGGCTCTTTTAGATTAGAGTTTCTGTCCATAGACATTTACATTCTAGTTTTAGTTTACAGGATTGGTAACAGCTCATGTGTATTGCATACACAGAAAAGAAAGCTTCCAGATAAAAAAAGATCTACATATATTCAACCTAAAAGCAGCACCTACAAATCAGGTTTAGACTAAGCATTCGAGTAATACAATCCTTGAAGGAGTGGGCATCCAAAATCATGGATGGAAATCAATCAGAAAACGACCGTATCAATCAACAATTCATACAAGAAGCATTATCATCACAGCTTGATCAACAGCATCAACAACATCAGCAGCAGCCGCAACAGAATAGCTACACGGCATACTTTTCAAACGATAATGTACAAACTATAGCAGGAAATGCTAATAACTTTGAAACGTTAGCTCCCTTTCAGAACTTTGCTAGTCATTCATTGCTGTACATGCAACATCAGGGGATATCCTCATCCGCATCTTCTAATAACACGATGGATCCGACAAAGCAACAACGCGTAGATATCATAGAATCCAATGCTATACAAGACGAAAACGAATACATCTACCAGCAATACCTTCAAATGATGAACAACCATAGTTATCATCCAACGACACTTGATTCAAACTTGCAAGGTTATGTTTCTCAACAACAACAACAACAACAACAGACCCCAGCAATACCTGCCAGACAAGAACAAGATGTATTTAATGAGCTGCTCAATATGGCTTCGATGAACAATATGCAAAACAACGTGTGGCATAGTGAGCAAACACATACAACGGCATTCATCAACAACTTGGATACTTCCACGTTGATTACGCAACAAGGGCAAGATGCTTCTTGTTACAACCCTACGGCTGCGAATCCACCAAACAATGCGCATTTTTCATTGCCTCTGCAAGCTGATAAAAATGCAAAAAGCGGTATAGTGCTACAGAAAGATTACGAACATCTTTTCGCGAATGAGTACAGGTAGTATAGAGTACGAAAAGCAAAACTAATTCTAATCGGAATCTTCTAGAGATTATAAGCTAGAAATTGTGCAACAACCTTCAAGGGCTAGGATGTGCGGATTTGGCGATAAAGATAGAAGACCCATTTCTCCTCCACCTATCCTCAAGCTGACAGTTTTCACCAAGAATGGGAACATCATAGACCCAGAGTAAGTGATCCTTCTATTTTCTTCTAGAAGAGTATTGACAAGTTGAGCTGATAATCCATAGAACATTTGATATTTCATTTTTGGTTGTCATGTGCGACGCATGCCAGGAACATGTTGCTCAAAAGGCTGATGACAAAGCTTCGTCGTCAATGGATGTTGTCCAGTCAGGGCAATTCACGACTCAAGTCGTCAGTTTTTCAAATAGCACAGAACATGAACTCGAAAGCGATAGATATACAGCTACGAAATTAAAGAATCTCGTGGGCGCGTCAGTAGCATCTGCTACGAAACTATACGATCTGGATGGAAAACTAGGCATCTTTTTCATATTCCAAGACATCAGTTTAAGGACTGAAGGGCTGTTTCGGCTGCAGTTTTCTCTTACAGATATTGGATCGTAAGTAAACACACAAATACGCGAATTGCTCGATATAATGTCTCACAAAACGAACCCCTTCTCTCTCTCTCTCTTACCTCCTTCCATCTAGGCCCCACTTCAATAGCGTCAATACAACTACCGTATCTAAAGTTTTGGCAGTAGTGGAGACAGATTCTTTTATAGTCTACACAGTAAAGAAGTACCCAGGGGTCGTTCGTAAGTAGATTATCGTGGAAAAAAGACGAAAAGAGTAAGAAAAGCCCAAAACTGAAACGCCCTTCTTATAGAATCTACTCCACTATCCATATGCTTTGCCCGACAAGGAATTAAAATACCCATTCGAAAAGAAAAAGCAAATAGGGCTCTTATAACCCACAAAAAAAGTACTAGAAAATCATCTTTAGCGACAGTTGATCTATCGGAAGATGACACGGAAGATGACGATCTTGAGTAGCAATTAGTTGTAATAAAGATTTACGATAATCTACTCGAAAAAAGAAATGAGGTACCCGATTTTCACACTGAGGATACATCATGTTCTACTCATTTTGAATGTTTATGACGGTAAACAAAACTGATGCTTAATTGTAGCTCACGAATTTCCTTTTAGAACTTACTCGTACCGTACTTTCGGGTCTATTTGAATGGCAGTTGAGATAGTTCCGTTGATGGGGAAGGCGAAAATGACATGTATCAAGAAGCATACAGACTACTATCACTAGTGATGAAAACTGCAATACAAAACTTATAAATGCTACAAGATGACCTCTGTCGCTTTGATATCAAATGGTCATTCCGAACTGTGAGCAATTAAATGCGAATTAGATCAAGATATTTCCAACACACAGATTGAAGGGTACAGCCACAATTGCAACATGAATGATACTGTGAATTGTCAGATATGAGATTGGTGTTTTCAGTTGAGAATGCGGTCAGTCTACATCTGGTAGAAAGGGCAGGAAGGTATCTGCGCAGAACAGGCAAGGGATCGCATCAAGCAGCTTGTACAGGGCTCGAAGGGAATACTGAACCTGCCTAGCATAAGCTGCTTCCGTAATAGGGTTAACACAAATGGAATAGCCGTTGTGTGCCATACAAAACATAGAGTAGACATTGCAAAAAGGGCCGTCTGGTTCGAAAGAAGTAATTGTCACCAATATACATCTGGGGGCACGCGGTAAGGCATATATCTAAAGGCGCTTTTCCAATAGTTATTAGAACAATGAATAATATGTTCCTCTTGCTATAGTAGGATTGATCCAAATATGTTCATCAGCGTTGCGACCCACTTTGAAGAACGAGATATCTTGGGCTGATATATTCTGAGATCCTATCCGCACCAATGTATACGTTGGCCGTCTGATGATACCACTTATGCCCCTCCTTTATGTCTAAATATACTTATCTCATTATCACATTATCCCAAGCAGCCTTGCTCATACTCTTCTCTCATACTGTTTTGCACATTGTGTGACAATTAATCACTGCAATGATTTAATCTCCTGCATATTCTGAACAGGTTTGGGTGGCTTGGTGCCAATACATAATAGCCTCTGATGCTGCTGCTTGCACTAATTCTGTCAGCTCACTGCTGATACTTTCTCTTCGTGTTGGGATCTTGATGAAGCGCTGACTTATTGACGTATAAATTGTGCTTCTTTCGTTCCTTGTCGAACAGGCTTCTCTTTTCATTTCGAGACAATTGGATGACGGAAATCTTGTCAACAGGGATGCTCAAAAACAGCAGCAGATTCCTCTCTTGTGTTGGCTTGCTTCTTATGAATGCAACCCCGCTTCTTTTGCTCATGCTCAGAAGCAATGTGCAATCTGAGAGCTTTGTGAACCTTTTTGAGTTTCATATATTGGTGAAATTGGTCTTGTACTGAGCCAAAGTGATGTGCATTACGAATGGATCCAATTCAGGGGCAGTGTTTGCTCATCTACTAGGAATAATGTTGTATATAGCGTTGAAAAGTGGGTTTGTTTCCAGTGAAGCAGATGCCACGCCCTGAGGACCAAAATACGCTGAACAAACAGTTACAAATGTGTGTCGTTGAACAACTTCATGTATTAATTTGCAAACATATCGAGCTGAGGAACCTCAGTTTGCAAAGGAAGCGCTACGAATACCTGCTGATCCTCTAGCGAGAACCAATCAGGAAGAATAGAGCCACATTGCAAGCCTCGAAGCTCTTGGACGATGATGGTATTTCTGGTATTCACTTTAAGGGTATGGTCCTTGAACAGAATCATAAGCTTATACAGCTGGAGTCCGTAAGCTGTTATGTAGTTGGTTGGATCGTGCATAGTGCTTGAGACCCTTTGGGCAAATGCAAGCTTTAGCTCATCTAGAGATTTTGTCTGATAATAGATAACAAAGAAACAGTGCTTGAGCTAAATACTTGGATGCAACACAATGCTCGAAGTTTAGATTAATGCATGCAATGTTTTTATGGCTTTGTGTCATAACAAAAACGTACCTATTGATAAGCAAATGCATGAAGCACAGCCAAGTTCAACAGTTTTCAAGCCTTCATATCTTGACATATAGACCTTTCTGAGCCGCTGGAATGACGCCAAACAATTGTTCTCATCTGGCGGTTACTTTCTGACACCTTTGCTCAACTTTTTGAAGACCCAAAAAACATGGCCAAAAATCGACCAAAAAGCATGAGGGGTACCTCATGGTTTTTTACGAAAATCAAACGATCGCGTTTTTTACCTTGAAAATGATGACTTTTGCTATGGCATATATTGAATCAAAATGTTTCTATCGATCTAACGTAGCCCCTGAAATCATCTTTTTGGCACCTTGATATGTAAGATTTCGACTTTTTGGCCAGAAACCTCTTTTCATATTTTCGTAGATTATTTGATAAGTTTATTTAAAACATATATCTTACTTGGTACCATTGTATGCGCCTTCAAAAGTGCTTCAAGAAAGTATTAGGAAACCTGAATGATTTCCACAATCTGTATAGTCGAATCTGGCAAAGTAGCTCAATCAAGTCGATACTACTCAGAATTTGACCAATCTGAAAAAAAAATGGCAAGCGAAGTTAAAATTGCTTTCAGGCTGGTGACCAGAATGCCTTTCTAACATCGGCAATCTACGTTTTTGAAGCTAATAAGATGGGGATTGCGAATCAAACAGTACTACAGTTAAGCCTAGCTACTAAACTCTAATTATAATGCGCGATTTTATGTTTAACGGTAGTTAATTGCGGAGATTCGCTTACCCAAACGCAAAATATAAATGCTCGCCCTATCCAACATTGCAGGTGATATTTTGGATATAAACCCTCGCTATTTTACCACGATAGAAGAGAGCCATATGTCTGCAACTTCATCTCGCTGATTTTTTTTTTACAAATACCTTTATGTTTTTAAAAAAGGATCTTATCAGTATTATTTCCCGGGGTTTTCATCATGGATGCCATCACCTTTCCTGTTATCATATTTCATACATTTATAATGAGCCTGATCCAGGTAGAATTTATAGAGCTTTAGGCAACAATCAGGAAGGCTCAATAGGAGTGGGCGATTTTCAACATGGTAAATTGAAGGGATCCATGTGTTTACTAGTTCAATTTAAACTTTCCGTTCACTTCCATCTCGAGATATGAGAAATTCTTATACCGCAGGGGACATGTTATCAGATTGTTTTATGTGTGGAGATCAAAATTACCATAATGAAATACATATCAACAAAACTTCATGTGCGTTTTAAATCAGAATATCAATGGGCATGCTTTACAAAATGACAAAAGTACACAATTAGTAAATTCTTCTTCTACTTTCTCCAAAAGAGATAAAGAGAATGCCGAGTGAGATTTCAGATTAAAGATTACAGTATTGAATGAGAATGAATGATCTTCCCGGCTAATTTATAACAGGTCGTGGGTGCTTCCCATTGTGGTGACACATAATATACATACATAATTCTTAGATTGTTTTTCATTACTAACGTATAACTGCTTGATTGATCCTTGTAATTTGATTGGGTCAAAAGTAACACAACAGTTTATCAGATCTGTCGGAATCTGATAAAATTTTTACGCCCTGGAGAAAAGAATAAAAAGGCCTAGAAAAAAAGGATCTGATAATAGATCTTTTTATTTATCTTTCCCATCTACATTTTCATTTTTTTTCATCATCATCATGGCCTCTCGCACACTTTTATCAAAAACTTGCCTCAAATCTTCTCTCATACAAGCAGCGAACAAGAAGAACATTTTGAATAATCGTACCACTATTTTTCCTGGGTCTCAGGCATCTCGCCAAGCAACTACAACTACTGCAATAGATACATCTGCTACGCAAGGAAGACAAGCTTCTTTCCAGCTCTTTGATTTCACAAATAGAAACAAAGAAGACGTGCATCTCGTCAAATTTACATCTGTTGAGGGTAAGAGACTCTTTCGTAACGCCATGGTTCAAGGACATGCTGAAAGCTTCTTCAAGTTGATGGGTAACTTCTCTACACAATCGTCTCCATCTCATGGCGGAGTCAGCTCTTGTAAGTAGTTATTACAAATCACTTGATGCTCTAATAACTAACAGCAGTTTGATTTTATAGTGGCCATGGTACTAAATGCTCTTGAGATTGATCCTAAAAGAACATGGAAGGGAAACTGGCGCTGGTTCTCATCTGAGCAAATGAAAACGTGTTCACCTGCAGAGTCTATTCAAGAACATGGCATCCCCTTTGATGAATTCACATGTCTCGCTCAAACCCATTGCAAAGTTCAACCTCGTCGTGGTGTAAGCTATAGCCAATTCCTCTCAGATCTTGAGACTGTAACATCGGACACTACAAGCCAAATGGTGGTCAATTATTCCAGAGCTTGTCTTGGCCAGCAAGACCACTTTGCTCATTTTAGTCCCATTGGTGGTTACAACAAGGCTGAAGGCCAAATTTTGATCATGGACGTTGCTCGTGGTAAATATCCTAGCGTGTGGGTGCATACAAAAGATCTCTTCAGAGCTATGATGGCTAGCAGCAAAGAAGAAGGTGGTCGTAGTCGAGGCTATTTTGTCCTGAGCAACTATGATCAAGCCAAACAACAATCGCCTGATATTCTCTTGACCTCGGCGATTAGTTCCTCAAAGCTTAAATGCCAGGATTGTTCCCGCAAATGTCATTCCTCTTAACCATTTATTCATGTTCATATCTATCTATATTCTCCCCCTACTTTGTTTTAATCATCCTGCATACTTGTATTATAAAAATGTATATTTCAATCAATAAAATTTTCCTCCTCATTATAATGAAATTGTGTAGTAAAATGGCAAATGTTCTTGGCAAATGTATTAGGAATATCAACAGACGTTTAGATGCCATGCTTTACAGCACGTGATGTGTCCGGTTGAGATTTGTCCCCCCCCCCCGGAGTCATAAGCAAAAAAATCGAGGCTTGCCTGCTGTTACTAGCACAAGAAATCAACAAGCATGTATTGAATCTTCCTCTCTCTTTGCGTATTTCCAAGTATGTGTCATGGATGGGTGGATTTATAGAGATATGGAACAGATGTGGATACTGTAATGTAGATGATGCTGGATGACAGATACGGATGGATGTGTAGATTTGAAAATCAAGAGGGGGAGAGGGGTCAAGAAATTGCATTGTTAGATTGGATGGATTGGCATGATGGCATGTACGAGTAAACAGTAGCTAACCTTCATGTCACCCTTAATAGACTTGAGCAATAATGGTCAGATACGCTGCTACACCGGCTAACCCCGCCAAGGGTAAATACATTGACATTTACTATGCCAAATGTTATGATTGACATGTCTAACTCTTTCCTGTAGCCTCCAAGTCTAGAGGTTCTTACCTTCGTGTTCACGTATGTACTTGCAAATGATGTCTACAAAGCGCAAGCAAACTCATCCTTCATTTCAAACTGTAGTTCAAGAACACCCACGAAGTTGCTGTCGCTGTCAAGGGTTTGAAGTTATCCAAGGCTTATGCCTACCTCAACAACGTTACCGAACACAAGCAAGTCATTCCTTTCCGTAGATTCAACGGTGGTGTTGGCCGTGCTTCTCAAGCCAAGGAATTCGGTACCACTCAAGGTCGCTGGCCCGTCAAGTCTGTCAAGTTCGTTACTGACTTGTTGAAGAATGCCGAAAGCAATGCTGAGGTAGGTTGATTTCTGTTATTTGTGATGTGGTCTGTTGACAACGCTACTTTTAATACAGGCCAAGGGTTTGAACGTTGAGGAACTCTACATTTCCAGCATCGTCGTCAACCAAGCCCCCAAACACCGTCGTCGTACTTACCGTGCTCACGGTAGAATCAACCCCTTCATGTCTTCTCCCTCTCACATTGAGGTTGTTCTCACTGAAAAGGATGAGGTTGTTCCCCGTGCTGACGACAAGAAGGTTGTCAAGCTCAATGCTCGTCAATTGGCCCGTAACGCTCGTCTTGCCCGTGCTTAAATCTCTCCAGTTTAAAATAAACAAATAAATTTCTTATTATTTCCATTGCTTCATCTTTCTTTTCTCCTACTTTTTTTTTGTGGTAAAATTACGATATTGTGGTGGAGCGTATTGCCATGATGGTAAAGTGATTGAATCAAGGGGATGCTGTTGAACGAAGGCAAGCAACATACTTTTATGCTGTAGCTGTCAAATCAAGCTGTTTGAATAATGGTGCCTGACTGATTCTCGTTTCGGAAACACTACGAATTACTCGTACTCTTGGAGCATTAGTTTCTAATCATTGGCATTGATGTCAGAGCACTGTACTATCGGTAAATGATGGGCATTAACATGGATACAATCGTTAATTCTAGGATACGCTATCAATACTCAATGATGAATCAAAGGTCAAGCCAATACTATAGAGGAATTGTTGGCTGGGTCAACAGGTTCAATGACTCGAAATTTCCAAAGCTTAAGAAACCCCTTCAACCCAATAAATCACACAAAATGCACCATTACATGACAACTAGTCAATGCATGAATCACGAGCAACTCTCTCTCTCTCGCTCATCGCCATCCCTCTTCTCACAAACGTAGCAGATGTTGAAATAAGGTGCCCAAAAAATAGGTAAATCAAAAATTTTCTTTAATGATGATAACTTAATTGAAATTAAGCGGAAGCAGACTTTTGCATGGAAGAAGTACGACGACGTTCAATCTTCTCTTGCTTGGATTCCTTGACACGCTTGGCGAGCAATTGCTTGTACTCGGACTCAGCCTCACGAGAAGCCTCAGCTCTTCTGCGCTTAAGAGCTTGTCTGTGTCTCTTACGTTGAAGAGTAAGAGGAGTGACAAGACGTTGGATCTTAGGAGCCTTGGTGTAAGCCTTCTTACCCTCAGCCTTGGGTTGAACTTCACGGCGAATGACATACTTGCGGACATCATCTTCCTTGGTCAAGTTCTATACAATAACATGTTAGATGTCTAATGAAAGGTGCCTAAATCTACACATGTCAACTTACAAAGAACTTTCTGATCTTGGAAGCACGCTTGGGACCGAGACGCTTAGGAACGGTAATATCAGTCAAACCGGGAATATCTTGCTCACCTTGCTTAACGACAACAAGAGACAAGACAGAGAGGTCAGAACCAACGATACAACCACGAACGGACTTTCTCTTACGTTCACCAGTACGGCGAGGACGATAACAAGAGTGACCCTTGGACAACAAGAGACGAACACGGTGGGGCAAAAGGACACCTTGCTTCATGGGGAAACCTTGCTTATCGTTACCACCAGAAATACGGAAAACATAACCCTTGAATTCATCACCGAGAGAATCACCAGAGACCTCTTGGGCCATACGCTTATCGTAGAAACCACGGCTATTTAACATGCATTTAATATCATCGACAGATTCCCTAATGCTCATTGCATCTACAACAACAACTTACAGACGACGTTCGTCTTCGATTTCAATCAATTTTTGGCAGCCGGTGGCTGGGTTGGCAATGTTCAACTATAAGATTGGGAAAAATGGATGGTTAGATCTATGCATCTATAACATCCATCTCGTGCTGTAATCATGTTGGATGGATTGTTTCATTGACGATGATGGTAAGTTGGTGTATATTACGGACCTTCATACCGCAGATAGAGAGGAGGATCTATAGGTTTGTACACTTTTTTCCCTTTGATGTAATGGATTTGCTGTTTGACGAGAGCTTGAAATCTCACTCGCATCTTCCCGGGAAACACCCGGTTCAGACCGTATAGCGTCACATTCCCGGATCTTAAATGGCATCTAGTATGGATGATGCCCTTCTGAATGAAAGATTTTTTTGGTTGCCTTGCATTCTCTCAGCGTTTCTATTTCTCAAAAAGGGTCAGTAAGCACTATTTCGACTATAACATTCGCATATTAATACTATCGACTTTAACAGAATAACTTATACATATCATGACCGAACAAGAAACACGTCCAGTTGTTCAAGAACAGACCAACCAGACTATCAGTGACGAACAACAACAACAACAACAACAACAAACACAATCGCCCGTGGATGCCAGCTCTGACCAAGTAAAGACAGTTTTCCACGACTCCAAAAACTACAACGTAAAGCATCCTCTCCAAAATACGTGGACTCTATGGTTTGATAACCCACCAAAGAAGGCCAGTGCAGCTTCTTGGTCTCAAAATTTAAAGGAGATTGTCAATGTTAGCACCGTCGAAGATTTCTGGGGGTAAGCATGTCGTAGTGTTGTTTTACTCGAGATACTGATACTGTGGCTAGTGTTCACAACAACATTGTCAAAGTCAACCATCTCGAACTGAACACAAATTACCATGTTTTCAAAAAGGGTATCCGTCCTGAATGGGAGGATGCTGCCAATGCAAACGGTGGTAAATTCAGCATTCAATTCCCTAGAAATAGAACCGGTGAGGCTATCAACGATTACTGGCTTAATTTGGTAATGTTGGATGATGACAGAAAGGATGAAATGATATCACTAACCATGCGACGCAGATTCTCGCCATGTTGGGAGAGCAATTCAAGTACGAGGACGAGATTTGTGGTGCTGTTGTTTCTGTGCGTAAAGTATTTTATAGAGTTGCTCTTTGGATCAAGAGTTCCGAAAGAAATGAGAGAATCGAAACTATTGGGTAAAGTATATGCCATGCTGATCACCTCAAGGAACTAGGTCTTAACCCACATTTGAATGTATAGTCGTCAATTGAAGGAATTCCTCAATCTCAACAGTGCATTAGTTGTGGAATTTACTCCTCACGGTGATTCTGCCTCCAAAACCAGTGAGAATAGATTTACCATCTAGGGTGTAGAGACAAGAGTGAGCGTGTGCGTGGTTTATATATAAAAAAAAAGTTTCGTATATTGGTTGTGTGTGTGTATAGATATGTGTGCTACCTTACTGCTGTTGTATATATGAGTAACGCGCCCGTTTTTCTTCTCATATCTTGGTTTCTTCTTTCCATTTCTTGATTTTTTTCCTTCTCCAATGTATGAAGAGCCACCACCACTGCCCTTTCCATCACTACAAAACCTCAAAGCCATAGCAGCTGATATAATAAAGATCCAAAGAAATCCAACAACGCCAGATGTCGAATTTCGATTTTTTGAGCCGGAGCCCAGCAATTCGCAAGCAGAGAAGAAGAAGGCGAGGCCCACCAACAAGGCCTGCGAAGTGTGCAAAAAGAAGAAGGTTCGATGTGATATAAATTCATTTCCTCATGAGCATTGCACAAGGACAAATTGTCAATGCTTGCACCATGAAGATGTCTCAAAAGAAGATCAAGTAGATATTCCTTCTCCATCCTCCTCTTCCGTTGTTACTGCCAACACTTTAGCCACTCAATCCAGTGAATCAATACCCTCGACAACCGTCTTCCGTAAACCCGGTCTGCTAAAATCAGGCCATTATACAGGGGAAACTTCATTTTGTGGTTATCTTCCCTCTTTGGAACAACCCTCGGTCGTACTCGTTGAAGAAAGTTTCCCCACATTTACTTCAATACCAAAAGAGCCATATATCGATACAAGCGACAAGCTCTATTTAATAGACACTTACTATGACAACATGAACCCATTCTACCCCTTAATGTCAAAGCAGGAAGTCTTGTCGCAATTACACAACCCCAAATGCAGCTATCTATCTCCTCTCTTCTTTTACGCTTTATTTGCACGTGCTGCTCATGTGGAAACAACTGGCAGACTCACAACTGATAATCGCTCTTTTCAATCGCTGGGAACAGAATGCATGAATTATGCATCTACTCTTGTTAATTACTATAAAGACAGACCGAGAATCAGCACTGTCTTGGCATTGGTGATCATGACAAACCATTTAGAACAAGAAAAGAAGCATCAAGATCTCACAAAAGCATGGCTATGGGCTGGAGAAGCTTTTCGTATGGCGCTTGATTTGGGAATTCATCGGGCCGTTATTTCCACAGAGGCAGATTCAACAGGGCAACTCTGTATACGCACATTTTGGCTGGCCTACATTGCGGATTGCACCATCAGTATGACTTATGGAAGACCCTCTGCAACCGAGGAGAAAGTGCTGTGAGTACCAAAGGAAATACAACACTATGACCTTATTTGTATATTGACCTTTTCTTTTGTTTGTCCTACTAAGTGATGTTACATTGCCAATAAAAATACCAACGGACGATCATGCCACGGCTCAATGGATAGATGGTCTAAACACGCTGATTGCCCTTAGCAAGATCACTGCCAGAGTCATCAAATTCAATTACTGCCCGCCACCCCCATTTATCATTCAGGGGCCCGTCAAGGTATGCAGAACAGTAGATCATGACATGTCATATCATCTCATCCGTCTGTTATAGCGACACAATGCCTTTTTAGTCAGTGTAGACTCATGGCTGATCGACATCATGCACCCGATGAAAGAACCAGAATCGCCTATATCGAGTTCACCCAATGTCCTTATGGAAGAATCGACCATCTCGAAGCGAATTGCATTCCAAAAGCAAATGTTCTTGTGCACCAACCTGATTCTCCTTCATAGACCCTACGTCAATGATGTGCTGGCTGTTCGAAACACCAGCAACAGACCTTCTTACGACATTTGCTCCTACGCCGCTGTTATCATCACTGATGCAGCAAGAAAACTAGATCTCAGTGAGCTTCTCTATCATTCAAAATCGCCCATGATTGCCTACGCTCTTGTCATGGCTCTCCGTGTACATATCATGAACGCTGCCAGCGCAAATCCCGAGAAATACAATGCCAACAAAAACTTTAGCCTGAGTCTCGCCACGTTAAGCAAACTACCTCAATCGCAAGACACCAATTCCATGCTGCATCATGCACTCATTGATCTGGAGCGACAGTACAATAACAGATTCTCTCTGGCTCAGGAACGAGAAGACGATAATCGCATGCAACAGCAATTGCAACAGCAGATGCAGATGAATCAGCCCATTGTTACTGCTGCTCAAATTGTCTTTTCACCAGGAACAACAGAAAAGAGAAAAGAAAGACCTGGCAACAGCGATAGATCAATGTCTCAGTCATCCGTGCACCAGCTCGACGCCAATGCTTCATCTTTGCGCAATTCAATTGTAATTAAAGACTACAACCATCAAATTGACGCTACAAACAAAAAGAAAAAGAGGGCCAAGGTTCAACAACAACAACAACAACAACAACAGCAGCAGCAGATGGCTCTTGAAAATCAACAGCACAAGCTTAAGCAAAAGCAAAAGCAAAGACAACAAAAATTGCAGCGTGTATTTCCCTCTGCTTCAACCTCTTCCAGCAGCATTGTAGATCAGAAACCAACGGTGCAGCCACAAGATCAATTTGAGATCAAATTCGATAAAGATCAGCCTATCCAATATACACAACAACAACAACAACAACAGCCACCACAGCCATCACCACCACCACAACAACAACAACAACTGCAACAGCAACAACTGCAGCATCGTCAGCATCACCATCATCATCTGCAGCAGCAGCCATCATTGGCGCAACAACAATTCCAGTTTGATAATGCAATAGCACAGCAAAACCTTGGATTTTACATGCAATACATTCCCAGTAACAACAACAACAACACTGGAATGATGGCAAATCAGGCCAAAGGTGCCAACTCATCAGTGCCATTTACTCCATTAGACTTTCAGATGATACCTCAACAAGAACCTTATTATTATACAACAACAACAGCGGCTGAGCCACAACAGCAACAACAACAACAACAACAACAACAACAAAACCTATTCTTGGATTCATCCACTGAAAACACTGATCTCGACAAATTCTTGTCTTCTCAAATGGACTTTGACAACATTTGCTTTGGTGATGGCTTGTACAATCAGCAGCAAAACTTTGTTACCGATGAACCAGTGTCCGTATACTGTGTAGCAGCGCAAGATGATACAATGGGCGTATTGATTACTCGAGCAACTGAACCATCTCCTGCCACTACCACCACAACAACGTATAATAGTAACCTCAACAACTTTACTTTCTAGTTTATGTATACATATTTTTCTTATACCTCCTTATTCTCTACTCTTTTTTTTTCAAACTTGTGTACTTTGTATCATTATTATTCATAATATATATATATATATATATATATATATATATCCCTTTATTACCATCGTAAAGTACTTTTTTTTTATCCTGTGTATTTGGATAAGCGTTGTGGTTCATGGTTACATTTAAATTTCATAGAAAGATTTTCTGCCCGGATATTTGATTTCTTTTAGAAATTTTTTGAGGTTTAAGCCCTGTGATTATGTACCAGAATTCGATGTGTACCACCAGCTTGTTTAGTAGTACTTGATCGAGGACTGGAATCATTTTACTTGGTCAAGATATACCTACATTTTGCTTGTTTAAGCAATATGCGAAATATCAGTTTATAGGCATTCAAGCGACATGAGTTTAAGTTGTACGAGCTGCTACATGAACTATTAATTCAAATCTGATAATGGGTGTATTGGATATGAGAATGTAATCTGTGTCTGCCTGTCTGTTTGAATCTGACTCCGTAATATGAAAATCTCGTAAGATCTGTATTTCTAACCTTAACATTCGAATTTGATCTTCAATTCAAAATTGAAAGCAGAAGTTTTCTCTGGCAATAAAGGGCTTTCAACCTTAATTCCCAAGTTTCTACAATGGTTGAAGAGTACATCAAGGGCGAGTAAATGAATTGGACAACAAGTGAGTGTACAGCATGAATAGTTAAGCTGATAAGCAAGTAAATCAAACTTGTCATCTGTCAATGATCTAGTTTTAAAAGTAATACACAATAATGGTAAAATATTCAGTTTCTTGGGGCTTGCATCAGCATTGCTGAGATAACAAAGGATTGCGCAATAGGCTTCTTACTAAGTGAGAATTAGGATCAGAATGTAACATTTATTTCCTCAGTTTCGTGATCCAATGATTGAGGTACCACGGGTTGCCTAAGGATCAATGATATGGCTACTCATTAGCATGTTTAGTTTTCTTGATCAACATTAGAAACCACGTGGTGCTACTAACAACATAAAAATACTGGTTGGATTACTGATAAAATAGCTCACAACGAACGCAAGGTGGTGTCAGCGTTGGAAGCTGGCTCTTTTCAGTTCTAGCTGAGTTGCTTCTTTGACAGATTCGTTAAGATCCTAATAGACAAGTACCGTTTTCCGTAGCTAGGACACAATGTTCAGAATGCGGCAGTAATGAGACGCTTGTTTGAAGGAGAAAAAGAGTTTTTTTTCTCTCATTAAAGCTGATACTTATAAGTTATGATGGGAGCTCTATGATATCTGCACATTAAAAACCACTACGTGAATGGAAGAACTTTCAAAATCCCTAATAGTTTCGCCTTTATAGAAATGTGTTCCATCACTTCGAATTCGACAACCACCATGGCCAGAGAATGCTGATATACAATGGCGTCTGCGGCATTACTACTGCTGCAGTACTTATACCATGACCGAATATGTAAATATGTACAATTTATGTGTGGGTTCTACTGGAATTTTACTACTTTCGTGTGAAATTTCTTCAGAATTCACCTGCGACTTAAGATCCAAGGCTTCCATGATGCTCTACATCTTTGCCAAGGGAGATAATTCATATAAGGGGCAGACAGCATACTGACATCACGTCTTTCTACTCAAAAACCAGCAAGAAACAGTGAAATTCGGATACATTTGAGCAGTATTTTCTCGCGCTAGAAGCCGTTTTAAACCGTCAGACTGGTACCACACCATCAAGCTTGGCTAGCACTTACTTGCTGACACCTTTGCTCAACTTTTTTGGGATCGCCAAAATTCGACCAAAAACCAGACCTGTTGCGTACCACACTGTACTCAAAAAGAGTTACATGTTACATTAAACAAAGTGCGCAAATTTAACTATTACAGAGTTCAATCAGATTTCCCCCAACATCATGGATTTTTAGTCCAATGGAAACGTTGTTCATTTCAACCCATGAATACCTTTCTCGCCTACATTCATTTACACCTCTGCCCACTTTTATATACATCTCTGCCCACTTTAAGATACATCTCTGCCTACATTTAAATATATCCCTGCCTACTTTTATATAAATCTCTGCCTACGTTTATATAAATCTCTGCCTACGTTTATATATATCTCTGCCTACGTTTATATATATCTCTGCCTACGTTTATATATATCTCTGCCTATTATCAAATACACCACTGCCTATATTTATATATACCTTTGTCTACATTTATATATACCTTTGCCCATATCTAAATACTTCTCTGCCTACTTTCTGCCCACTTTCATTAACATCTCTGCCTACTTTCATTAACATCTCTGCCTACGTTTATATATATCTCTGCCTACGTTTATATAAATCTCTGCCTACGTTTATATATATCTCTGCCTATTATCAAATACACCACTGCCTATATTTATATATACCTTTGTCTACATTTATATATACCTTTGCCCATATCTAAATACTTCTCTGCCTACTTTCTGCCCACTTTCATTAACATCTCTGCCTACATTTAAAGACATCTCCGCCTACTTTCATATGCATCTCTGCCAACTTTCATATATGCCTCTGCCCACATTTAGATACATCTCTGCCCACTTTTCTGTGTGCCTCTGCCAACTGTCATATATGCCTATGCCTACATTTATTATGGCTTCGTTGTATTATTCGTCAAAGTAGCTGCTTAGTACAGTGATTGTCGGCATTTAAGCTGCACTTCTTAAATAAGCATAGGTTTTTTGCCATTCAGAACCTAGTTGATAATTAATGTTGGACAAAAGCGATGTTACGCAACTGTGGAACAACTCAAATTCTTATAGAACATTTTCAAGGAGAATGACGAGGTGTTGTCTGTTTATCATAAGGGAGAAGCACAAACGGGTTTGTACCATTTTTGAAATCTTCGCATGCTTCTATTTATGAATTGATCTCGCTTCATGCATGCGTTGTTAAAGCTGTGGATCATATTTTCTGTTGATAAGCCGTTGCAATTATACAGTTCTCGTTAAGAGCAAGCCATCTTTATAAATACATTTGAGATTTTCTTTGCTTTTGTTCTTTCTTTCTTTCTTTATACATTAAAATGAGTAAATTGATTAAAAACTATTTTGGCGCCTTAGAAGGAGAGATGGATTACGCGAGCCAGCAGACTGGTCGTGGTTCCGATGATGAATCAATCATTGAACAAGATGCTGGGGACGTTTGGAGTGATAACAGCGACGGCACTCGCCTAACTGTAGAGCCTGAAGATGAAGATGAAGATGAAGACGCAGATGAAGACAAAGATGAAGACGAAGATGAGGATGAAGACAAACACAGTCATACTGAGTCGTTCTTCATGTATGGAAGTGATGATGAAATCTTATTAAGACCATTATTCCAAAAAGTGGATCTCTTGATAAATGATTTCGCTGAAACAAATGCAGCCTTCACCAAAGACCAAGTGAAGCGATACCTTGGAGCACATGTGTGCTACGAGCATCACACAAAATTCATTGGAGAGTTCAAGCCTCCCCAAGCAATCAAGACAAAGCTCAGTGGCTGGAGTATGTATCAGAAGGAACATACTCAGGGCAAAAAAATTCTGAAATCAGAGCGCAAAGCCCATTTGCAGCAACTTGGAGCCCAATGGAAGGCGCTTAGTGCAGAGCAGCAACGGCCATACAAACTAGAGGCAGAGGAAGAGAAGAAGCGGTCCTCGAACATTGACATGTTGGCCAAGTACAAGTCTTTTGATAGACATTGGAAACAATTTCGCAGAAGTGCAGATTTCTTCAGAGAGAATTATCGCACACATTTGATGATTTACCGAGCAACTGACACCATTTATGATAAACTCTACGTACCATTGTATCAGCCAAATTCTGGTACAGTAAATCATTTTTTACGGTCGGTTATAAGGACATTCGTTAACATGTATGTCATAGATGAATCAAAAGAAGCCTTTAAACAAATCGATGAAACGCTGCCATCGATGAGTATCATCGGTTTTCTGGAAAGAGAGATGCGAAAAACTCGTATTACCCCAGGTATGTATTACACTGGTTTTTCAATGTCTAAAATTGATAATTTTTGGCAGGTAATACGAAGGCTCCCCATGCTGCTCACACTCCCCATGCTGCCCACGCTGCCCACACTCCTCACGCTGCCCATGCTGCTCACACTCCCCATGCTGCCCACGCTGCCCACACTCCTCACGCTGCCCACGCTGCCCTCACTCCCCTCGCTGCCCATGCTGCCCTCACTCCCCACACTCCCCACACTGCTACTCGCAGGTATCCCAAAATCCTGAAGGACTCTGATGACGATTATGACTCTGATGGCTCGTTCCAGGATGGTGATGATTCACGAGAGGATAATGAAGCACGAGGTTCTCAAAAAAGGCCTGCTGCAGCAATTTCAACACTGGACGATACACCAACGATCGCTGGATATTTTGCAGCTATTGCGCCTGTTCCTTCGAACTTTTCTTCCAAATCATCGAATGCTCTACTGGCTGCCTTTGATCCGAGCAATAATGCCATTTCAGCTGACCTTGTTCAAAAATCAAACAAGAAGCTTCGTGGAAGCAAAGAGCAAGATATCAAAGATTTACGAGTCGTAGCCAAAGATGCCTGGTGTGAGTATCGCACATCTAACCAATCCATGTAATTCATTTCTAATAATTTTTATAGCAAAGGCAATTGGCTTGTCTGACAAAAAAAAAGTGGCTCCTAGTTGGAAGAAGGTGTTTACGAAAACTAAATATCGTGATGGTCATGTGTATGGTCTCGTTGGATGGCCAGAGGACTTGCCATACCCAAAAACAAACCGCAAGGGCAAAGTTGATCATGATATTGAGGGTTTATCTACTGATGATGCAAAGAGGGTTTTAAAAGGCTTTCGCGATGGTGTTATTGACTTTAAAAGGCTCAATTGATGTGGTTTGCGTGTAATGGTCATTTGTAGTTGAAGTTGTATATCGAGTGTCGCCATCTTTATTTTGTTAATTGAATAAATGCTTTACAAAGACAGTTGATTAGCTTGGATGTAGTTTTGTATATGTGTTTATAAAGTGGTAAAAAGACGTAAATTCGAAAAAAAAGGGGGATTGTTAATTTAATATTGCGTGTATCTATATATACTTTGGGCCAGCACTCCTTTAATAAATGTTGCACAGATTATTAAAATGTATCACCTTGCTGATCAAAAGTGAGGCTTTCTTCAATAATTGCAGTCAACTGTTTTCATCTTTTTTATCAACGCTTCATTTCCAATTTACTTTTGATTGATCAAGATACATCATAAAATCAGTAGAGCAGCATTGCCATCCCATTTCATCATCCTCTTGCTGTCTAGCATTCAATTTCGGCGGTGTTGTATGGTCACGATATACGATTATTTGGTATGAGCTTTACCTAAAGCATAATGCGAATTTTGAAGTCAATCAACAAATAGACCACAACGTATAGATATTTTGATAGTCGCTGGAGGAGCTGGCACTTGAAAAACAGATCATACACAATATAGAATTGAACCTTGATCAAGATTGACGCATCTACAAAAGGGATTTCGTACTCGAGTACTTGTTCCGTGTGTTACACCTTTTAGTGTAAACAGATTGCTGATTTTATTAGCTTTATCCATTCCACGTACAGTATCAAGAGGATTTCATTGGACTTCTGGGGCGAACACAAAATGAAGCATGGGAATTATAGGCATTGCAGTCAAAATACCCTCTGGAATTCGTCATTTTCATGTTCGTTCCTAAATTTCATCATTCGATTTCAACAAAAGATTGAACTCAAGAGAGGGTTGTCTAATAAGACGAATAAAAAACTCTTCTGAGACGAAAGCTTGCCACTTTAAATCAAGCTATATGTGGTTGAACAAGAGTAAGTATGAGTCTTCCTTCAAAATATATACAACGAAAGCCGAGACAAGGGTATAACATCACAAACAGTGTCACCACTACCGTCTATATGACAGATATTACTATATTGCTTTATTAGCCAATTTATGGACCCTGCTACGACAATTCCATTGACTATACAGGTTGTTCAGTGTTTGAGACCATTAATCATTAAAAACTCAAGAAGCGCGTCGAAACCAAGTGCTGAATTTTGCTCTATTACTACATTATACAAAGACATAGATTCCCGTCAGCAAAATATACATGATACAAATTGCAAAAGCTGATTAACGCACAAAGGAGAAATTCAAGTATGGACAAGGCAATATTTCAAAAAGGACATTTCAAGCCTCAAAGTAAACCATCGCTGAATTACAGTATGGCAAAAACGGTGCTCACACAGAGCTTTTCTACTAGCAGTATGCTATATACAATAAATTATTGTGCCATTCATCATACACGAGACTAGTGGTAGCTTAACTTGACAAAGTACGAATGACTTTTGACTCATGACAAAGCAAGCGTGAATGCCTCTATGACTATGATTGCTACCTCAATTATATGACTATAGCCCACTTTGATCAGTTGTACTGAGAGCAATAGCAGCTAGGTACAAGTACTAAAAATATTTGTGTATGCAATAAAAGAACGTACCTTTATTGTTAAGAGGTGATAGTCAGGAGGAAGTGGAGGAAGAAGAGCTAAAGATAAAACCACTAGCTTGAATTGATTTGCTTTATCAGTGTATTGATATGACTAGGAAGCAAATGCATTCAGTTATTGGAATATGAGGATGTCAACTATGAAACGGTTTTCATACATCACAGTAGCTTTTTCATAATAGCGTTATAAATAATATATAATTGTACGTCAAATTATCTGCGAAATAGAAAACAAACGGAAGCACCTAGCAGCAAAAGTAATGTCAATGACGAGGTTCAGTTATAATACAACAGTGCTCTGTAATTCATAATCATATGTTGAATATATCTTGTTAGATAGCGTTAGTCACTGTTGAGGCATAAAACAACAACAGCCGTTCGCTGTCGTTACAGTACTTGTTCTTAATCAAACGCGATGAATGACACACGTGGCAAATGTATTCAATACTAGAAATGTTATTTCAAATAAAGAGAATCGTTGGAAACAGCTAATATTATTAATTCAATGATTTTATAGCAAAGTACAAAGCAAACAAGAAAACTTAGCATTACAGTAAGGTACCACATAGAAGCTTTCTGTGACAAAGTGTACTCACTACATTAATATATTATATGATCCAGTTCAACAAATACGCCATTTAAAAGCTTTTTACCATTTTATTGCTGTATTATTGATATGATTTAATACGATGCTATGTTGGGCTGACTGTATTAAAGATGATTCAGAAGATTCATAGTTTATTATTAGCTTATCGTTAGTTTAAGTCAATATGATCACTGTTTCTACATTTCTGATACATCGGAAATACCTTTGAGAAGCTAAAAATATTAGATTTATGATACTTTTACAAGAATACAATTAGTTTTGTATACATGTAAAGCTAGTAGACAATCAAGTTGATTCACATCACGTGAGTAGTAGTACAAAATATTGTAATAACTATAGTATTACCTAGAATTTTTGAAATTTCTTAAATTTTTGCTTTGCGAAATGGTAACTTTTTGTCGACGGAACAGACAAGATTACGAGTTCAAGTCCCTGCGTTCTCTTTTTTAGAGAAAATTGCCATTATTAGTGTTTGTAGCAACGTTCATTTAATTCAGGGATAATTTGATACAGGAACATATATGTTGAGATTTTTTCATACGATAAAGTTTTACTAGATAATATATATATATAAAATAAAAAAATAGGCACTTGATGCTTTATGATCCTTCCTCAATGTCTTGAAATGTGAGTAGAATTTCGTCTTCTGGGTTTGGCTCACCGCCTTCACCAGGATCTGCATCGTTTGGATCACCGGCGTCAACCACATCATCCTCAATGTTGTCGAAAATTTCATTCCCGTCATCGCTAAGATCCACCTCAGGAAAAATAACGACATTGTTTAGCAAGTCAGAGGCATCTCTGCTTGCAAGCAATACCGGAGGTTTGGATCTTGAAATATTTTTCAACAGTGACTTGGCACTGCGTTGACGGCGAGCAACGTCCAGAACTCTCATTCTGACAAAATGATTGTTCTGTTTTCCCCTCAACGATGACAACTCACTTTCGTAGTTGCCAAGAACCCTCTTTGCTTCACCCTTCATCGAAAAGTATCATTAGTATACATGCTTCTTATGCTATTGAGTTTACTCGAGCCTACTATCAAAATAGAAATTTCTTCGACGTTTCTTTTCAATATATGCCAGTTGTTCAAAGGGGTGGGCAAATCCAGACCATTTTCGGCAGCATACAGTCTGATCCGTTCCACTTCTTTTCCGACTGTCTTCTTCTTTCTTCTGTCGATCTCTGCCTGCGTACCTTCATACCATTATACACTAAGATATTGCTCTCGCTTGCGATTCAAAATTATAACTCACTGTATGAGGTTTCTACAAATTTGTTGATCATCGAAATGATCGCCTCTGCTTTCTTCTTCAATATTTCAAGCGACAAAATAACTCTGGCCGCCTTTGCAGTGCCTATCATTTGGGTTAGAGTTCAATCTAAGGGAAGTTTTCGTTCTCACAAAAGGCCAAGCCATTACCAAATGAGCCAGGTTGAGATATCTTGTGCTCTTTCATCAGAATTGCAAACAAGAGGTGTTTTACAAATGTATTCATTACATTGTATCGAACTTCAATGATCCGTTCTCGATGTTCTTGCAAGGCTGGATCATCTAGGCTGTTGATCATCGCATACCCATACACAGATTGTAATTGCTTGATTTGATCGACCAAAAAATTGTTTCTATTGATATCTTTCTTGGTAGTGATTTCAATTTTTCTTCCACTACATTTTAAAAATGGTTCAACAGTAATATTCCTCTATGCACATGTTTAAAAGTTACCTTTCATCTCTCAAGTCATTCAACAGCAAATATTCAACGGTTAATTTTAGGTAGTAAGAATACCTACTGACATGGGTTTCTTGTTCTGCCTTATCTATAAGGATTTGCACACCGGCAGGAGTTGCTGGAATCATCACGATCTCTACATGCTCACTCCACTGTTCTTCCAGTGCAAAAAATTTCTCATTTGTAATGTTGAGCTCGCTCACCTTCTTCATTGCATTGGTGTACTTTTTTAAGATTTGTCCCGCTGTTATAAATAGATTAGTAAGACAACAATATGAAAGCTATGTATAGCTTACGAATTTCCAACATTTTGTTCTGTCTAAAATGATATACGACATCTGTTAACAATGATTTGCGGTTGAATTTGCTCATCTGTCTGATCATGGAAATGAAGCGATTTGCTGTGCTCCAGAAGCGCTCTACACCTTCGCCATCTGATTATTGAGTCAGTATTTTGTTCTCCACTTTTATTGTTCATGCTTATTTACCGGTATTGCCACTGCCATTGACAACTCGTGGATGGTGTTGGACTTGACAATGCATGCTATGGGCATAGGCGTGGAACACTGTCACGAGATATAAAGGAGCCCTCTCCTTTAGCCCTGGTATACACGACTAATAGTTCGTTCTTGTGTTGGAATCGATGTATGCAGTCTCTGAATATGTATATGCCTACCTCTAATTTGCCCTTACACAAGCAAATAATGTCATACATAATTAGTAGTTTCTGAGAGTTACCCAATAAACTCATAAGATGACTGATAGCCGCAAGTGCGTACTTACGCCTGTTACAATCATTTAGGGGAATCAGAAAGTTGTTAGTCTTTTTTTTTAGCATTACCAAGATCTACTTACCCTTCGCCATTATAAATATCGTATAATCGAATAGGCACGCCATGTCTTGCACAATTCATAGAAAAAACTCCTTCTTCGTCAAAACGGTTACTCACCTTTCGATTTTTCTCTGAGCCAGCTTTGAACGTAGGGTTGTTGATGTTGTCTAGTTCTTCAAGACCACACTTGATGAAAATGTGATTAGTATGCACCATCAAGTACAAACATTTTAGTGCATCTATATTGTCAATATGCTTACCAGCTCTTCTTTCGCATCATCTTTTTCATTAGCAAACTTTTCAACTTCACCTTCGACTTCCCACAGCTGTGCAATGTCGTAGCTTGTTGAAAAGATACTAGGATAGAGATCTACATCATTTCGGTTTCGCTTGTTCATCTTTCTTTTTAATTGGAAGTTGCCATCCATTACAACTCCAACGGTATCACCATCCTAAAAGAAAGCCTGAATCAGTTTTTGCTAACGAGATGCCTTGCAACGCAACTCACAAAACACGCATGACAGTACAAAGAGTGGTTGACCAGTCGTAAATCATCCAAGGCATGGCTCTTCAAATTTCGATATATTACTTGTAGTGTGTTGAACAAGCCGTTATTCAAATTTTTAAACTAAAGAGAAAAGAGAACGGCGAGATATTGAGATAAACAGCACAATGGTCTGCAGCATTTAACTTACGTCGTTTTCACCATAGTTACTCAACAAGAGATTATCAACATTCTGCGTCTTCACGAATGCATAATTTGTAATGCTTCCATGTAGCTTCAAGCTCATCAGTTTTTCAAAGACGGCGAAATGGACCGCAGCTTTTGGTTGAATTGTGCTGCTTGGCAACATTTGCATCAATACCAATTTCTTTAGGATTGGTTGATGCATACAATAATCAACTTTGATTTTTTGATGGTCTGCAAATCAAGTGTCAGTTTAGCTTGTGTAATATTTGGAGTTTCACTAAATTTACTTACTGTGTAGCATATAACAATATACCTCCAATGTTTTCTTATTGCTGCAGTCGCATTGATATGTGCTTTTCAATTGATTTGGGACTTTGAGGGTAGGGTCAGCATGGCCATGAATCTCGTGAGATTCAAGATACCACTTCTTGAGCGAGACACTTTCTTGAGCCCAAAAGTCTTTTCTAATTCTCCTTTGTTTTTTTTGTCTGAAAATGGTTGTGAAACCATAACGCTGGTTAGAAGGCTCTATGTAGTCGAAGCCATGGTCGATGCTGTCATCGTCAAAATGAAATGCTCCGTTTGCATGGACAAGTTGTTTAGTGTTGTCGTTCAGCGAAGCATTAGGCTGGGTTACAGCTTGCCTATTCCGTTTCTCCAGCTCATTGATGTACTTGATGGCTTTCGCATGTGCAGTCTTTGCGCTCTTCTTCATCATCTGAGACTTTGTTATAGAGCGGCTACGTTGTTTGCGTGCTTTTTGTTTTTTTTCTTCAAGGCTATCTCCTCTGCATTCGTTGGCATTTTCTTGATAACCTTTTTGTTTGATTCCTTGTTTGCCTCTTCTTCAGTGGCTTTCTTGGCTCTCTTAGCAATTTTATAAGCTGCGTCGTTTTTCAACATTTGATGAATAGCGGACGAAAATAGAAAAGTGATGCTGGCTTCCTTATAAAGAGTATTTGGTGAGTCGACTCGATTGTTCCACAACCTACACAGTTACACAGTTGGGGAAGATGTTTGTGCTCTTTTCTAAACACCAATTTGCTGAATTACATACCAGCAGATGAAAGTGCTTTGCGTTGACTGCAATCAGAAATTTGTATTTGATGCGTGCTCATCAAAATTATTTGCAATGTTTTGAGGAGGTTGCGCATCAAATGCTTTCGCAAAAGAAACTACTGATAAAAACTGCCAATAGCATGCTTGAAACTATTGTTACAAAAATAATGCAGCGTAGAGAATGAAGCTAGGATTAGATAGGCAGGCAGGGCAATATAGTTAAGGGAAGAAGCTTCTGCATCAGTCGAAAGAGAAAGCTAAACCAAGCGCAACTAGTAGCGTGGGGGTACAAGTGAGTTGTGGAAGGCATGATAGCCTACTGGGATCAAATGATATTTAGAAGGTATTCCCCAATGATTGCGATCAATAAACAATTGGCAGCAAGGTATAGTAGAGGGCAGAACGCATTATAGGCAGCCATGTATAGGCAGCTAGGTATAGGCAGCTAGGTATAGGCAGCTAGGTTTAGGCAGCTAGGTATAGGCAGCTAGGTTTAGGCAGCTAGGTATAGGCAGCTAGGAATAGGCAGCTAGGTATAGGCAGCTAGGAATAGGCAGCCATGTATAGGCAGCCATGTATAGGCAGCTCGGTATAGGCAGCAGGGCCTATTAAGCCCAACAGCATTGGATTTTGATATTACATGTAATTTCGATATCATCTGTGATTGGTACAAAAATCCCCCAAGTGTTAATGGAAAAATATATAACTCTGAATGAGTACAAATAATGCTCATTTTTGTAGTGACACATGCAACTCTTTTTGAGTACAGTAGTGTGTAAGAGCTGAAAACCATGAGGGATACCTCATGGTTTTCATCGAAAATCAAACGATCGCGCTTTTGACCTCAAAAATAAAGACTTTTACTATAGTACATACTAACTGAAAATGTTTCTCTTGATCCAAAGGAATCCGTGGAACTTTGTTTGTAAGACTTTGATAAGCAAAATCTCGACATTTTGGGCAAAAACCACATTTCACTTTTTAAAAATTTGCTCAATGCTTTAATTCAAAACACCTCCCATAATTGGCATCATTAGAACCGCCTCAAAAAGTGCTCCAAAAAAGCTTAAGGAAGGATGGGATGATCATCACAACTTACATAATTGAAACCCGAAAAATAGTTCTTTTTTTTTTTTTTTTTTTTTTTTTAAATTGTGTTTATTGATTGAGCCGCGTACACTAAGAGTAATAGGTCAGAGTGAAGAGGCGGGTGCAATTGAGAAATGAAAAAAATATAAATATAAATGGAAACTAAACTAAACTAACAAAAGGAACTATCTAACTATCTAAATTACAAGAGGGAATGGATTTGATCTTCATCCACTGTCTGTCGGACAGTGGAGTGGATATGTACCAGAATCGCCTCAGGGACAAAGATAGTGCCGTCAAAAACAAAGCGCATATGGGCTAGCCATATTTGAGACAGGGTGATGAGTAGGATTCTGTATGGATGGATGCCTTTGACTTGGGAGTACCAGATATCTGAAAAGTCCAGGGACAGAAGAGCCTCTTTGATGTCAGTGATGGACGTGGTGGGCCATAGGAACTCAAAAATGACGCCTTGCCATACCTTTTCTTTGGATGGACAGTCAAAGAGCAGGTGGCTGGCAGTTTCATTGGGAGACAAGCAGACAGGACAATTGTGGGACTCGAAAAATGCAGGCATCATGTAGTGTAATCTGCTTCTAGAAGGGATACAGCCTGCGATGAATCGGTATATCACATTACGTTGAATGTAGGTAAGAGACAGGGACCAAAAGAATTTCCAATTAGCAGCAGAGACATTTTGCAAGACCAAGGGCTGTTCCACCGACGACAGTACAGACAGACGAAATGTTTTGGCGGAAGCCTGAGCGTTTCTAAGAGATTGGCCATCGTGCAGACAAAATTGATCCACCAGCGGGAAAAATAGTTCAAGGAAGTCGAAAATCGATCAAAATTTTCCATTTCGAGAGAAAAAAATGGATAGCGGAGATTTAAGCATTTTGGCTGCTGCTGGCACAACTGTATTTCGCTCAAGGTAATTGATGTTTTCGAAGCTAATAAGAAGAGTATTGCGAATTGAAGAATACTATAGATTAGCCTGGATACTTCGTTTTACTTTTGCTAGCCATTTTTTTTTACTATTAGATTTAATGGTTACAAATTGCTCATCTAAATGGGAATGTTAATGTGAAATGGAAACTTGCCAGCCTAATCAACGTTTCGAATGGTATTTCGACTATGAAACCTTGTTAATGAAATTCAGAGAAGAAGTTCTTTGTAAGATTAGTCAGAGAAACCCTTATTGTAATAGATGTAAAATATATTGCGCTCAGGTCATGATGATAGTATCATGCTGTGACCCTGGTTTGATGTCAATGGTCTCAAGAGCAATATGCTTTACCATAAGGGCCATGGTCATTGAAGTGTGATTGTGTCTATAAAGTGGATCAATTGTGGTAAACATGTACCATAGTGGTGTTCAATTGTCCTAAGATAGTCATGGCATCACAGTAAGTATCATGTTAATGGAGGCTCATTATGTGTACAGTACAGTTATGAGAACTTATATCACGTCCCTCATTATTTGGATTTGCGTGATGCCATCCAACACATTTGATAAACGATCAAATTAGACCTTTGATAAGTATCTTCTACGCTTTAATACCTGATTAAAACATGCTGAATACAAGTTGATTTGGGTTACTCTTTGTCTAGTCGAAATAGAAACGAAAAGTATATAAACAACAAGACTCTTTTCTTTTTCAAATCAACAATTGAATCTACATTTACATTTACATCTATCTCTTGCTAAACTTTCTCACTAATAACATGCCCAAGATAAGACCTGACAAGCCCGCTCTCCCAAGCCCTTATCCTTTGCCACCCAAGAAATAGGCTGATGGGATTTCTTATCTACAATACGCTAGCACCAAGAAAATAGGAACCATAATATGCTTCCTCTATTTAGTGTTTATTGTTAAATAAAGGCTCCATTTGAAATTAAATGGATAAATATAGTGATATTATCGCTTGCGGAATGTGAGGAAGATGATGACAGGATGCTTATTTAGCTTCCACAACACTAGTAGCAGTAGTAGCAGCAGTAACAGAATGTGATTGTAATAATGACGATGAAGGTGAGTTGCTGGACGAACTGCATGATTTCTGTCTATATATTTTCCTTTTATTCCTTCGAATGTGGTTTCTTCTCTTTAGAGAACAGGCAGTTGTTTTTGCCGTCGGTTGTAGCAAACGAGGAGAAGTAGTAACAGAGATGGACGCTGCAACCACTACAATAACTGCGTTCTTTTCTTCTGGATTTCGGGTGGGTAAACTATTGCACTTTCTAAGCACTGTGTGGTGGTTATTGTTGTCAGAATGAATAATGAATTGACGGGCCGATGACGGTGAATTCAACTGGGAAATGATTGGGTTTCTCGGAATATCAGTGAGTTTGTTATCATGCTCAAAGCACTGTTGAAATCGACTTTTAAATGCATGGCATGCCATGATAAATAGAGATGTAAAATCGCAAAAAAAGAGCGTCTCTATGCTCATTGATACAACGATACGTTTTTTTTTCGAATGTATTTGGCCTTGTTTCTCGAGTTTATCAGGGAAAGCTTAAACACTTAGATGTGGCCCTGGGGTTGTACAGTAATAGCAATTCGATTGGCGGATATGATGTAATTATGAAACAGGTAATGCAAAGAGATATAAACAGTAGAGGAGCAGAGGTACGCAATTTCCTTCTTTTCACTTTTTGGCATCATTATGTTTTCGCGTTCATTATTAGCTACATCAAAGAGCTTACCCAGGAAAACCAACGTGCGTTTGGTTCAAAGAGCCTTTCTCGGTTCTTCCTCTTCTTCATCACCAAAGGTACCGAATGCATGGATTGGCCCCAAGCTGAAGCGTTTGTTCCTCGTTGGAGGTACAGTGGGTGCAGTTGGCAGTTTTGCTTATTATCTATCCCAAGACCAAGACCGAGTCGTCGGCGCCTTTGGTGAATCAGAACATGTGCCCTACTTGGCTCTTCATCCAGAACGAGGCGGTGCCAAGGGACTCCCCATCTCAAAATACTATATTGATGATAACACCAAGCATGAAAACACGAAAGAGCGAGTGGTTATTCTTGGATCTGGATGGGGCGCTATCTCAGTCATCAAGAACTTGGACAAGGATAAATACAATGTCACCGTGGTCAGCGATAATAACTACTTTTTATTCACACCTCTGTTACCAAGCGCAACAGTGGGAACATTGGAATTAAGGTGAGTGTATCTTTGCAAGAGTGTAACACAATGCTAAATGCATGACTCTAGATCTCTGATTGAGCCTGTACGCAAAATTACAGCTAGAATTAAGGCGCATTTCGTAGAAGGACGTGCTACTGATATCGATCTCGAGAACAAGTTGGTGGAGGTGCAAGGATGCAACGGCGACGAGAACTTTTATGTGCCCTACGACAAATTGATTGTGGCAGTTGGAGCCACCAGCATGACACATGGTGTCGAAGGCATTGACAATACAGTGAGACTAAAGACAATTCAAGACGCTATCCGTATCCGCCATCTGGTTACTGAAAATGTCGAAAAGGCCTGTTTGCCTACAACATCACCTGAAGAGCGTAAACGACTTCTTTCATTCGTTGTGTGTGGTGGAGGACCTACCGGTGTTGAGTTCGCTGCTGAAATGTCTGACTGGATCAACGAGGATTTAGTGAAATGGGTAAGCAGCGATAACTGTATATAAGAGGAAGAATTGAACACCATCTAAATTCATGCCTATAGTTTCCCAAATTGGTGCGTGAAGACATTTCAATTCACATTATTCAATCAAGAGATCATATCCTCAACACATTCGATAGCAAGATCAGTGAATACGCTGAAAAGAGATTTGATCGTGAACATGTGAATGTCATTACTAATGCCCGTGTGGCTCGTATTGAAGACAAGGAGGTGGTTTACAAGCTCAAAACCAGTGATCCCAATGCCGAACCTGTCATTCGAAAGCTGCCTTACGGACTGTGCCTGTGGTCAACTGGTATTGGTAAGTAAGGTGATATCATATAAGCGGGGTAGAGTGTTTAATTTTATGATGGGCGTGTGTAGCCATGACACCTTTTGCTCAGCACTTGACTCAGAAATTGCCGGAACAAGCACATAAACGTGTGCTCACTACCGACAATTACCTTCATTTAAGAGGGCTGGAAGATGACTCCATCTACGCACTAGGCGACTGTGCCTCGATTGAAAACCCTAATCTGTTGGAACACATTATGGAGTTTTTCCAAGAAGCCGATTCAGACAAGGACGGATCTCTCTCGTTACAGGAATTTTCAGCCATCTGCAATGTCATGAAGGAGCGATTCCCATTGACCGAAGAGCATTTGGTGAATCTAGAGCAAAAGTTTAGAAAATACGACAAGGACCACAGCGGAACACTGGACATTGACGAAATGAAGGCCATGTTACAGGATGTCGACAGCGAATTAACCAATTTGCCAGCTGTAAGTAATAAACTGGATCCAATATACAAGAAGCTCACCCATCTCCGGCTCTATTGCCCACATAGACTGCCCAAGTTGCAAGTCAGCAAGGCCAATATCTTGCCAAATACCTAAACACACTCTACGAAAAGAAGGACGAATCCAGCACAAAGCAGGCAGTGGGCCCATTCCGATACAACCATCTTGGTACGCTGGCTTATTTGGGAAACACAGCCGTAGGAGATTTCAAGTGGGGATATCAAATGATCGGTGGTTTATGGGCACTGTATTTATGGCGCAGTGTGTATTGGAGCGAGCAAGTGAGCATGCGCACTCGAATGAACCTCAGTTTAGATTGGACTCGTTGCGCTATTTGGGGAAGAGACATCTCGACAGTGTAACTCGATTCATCTGATTTATTTGGACATTTAAAATGTGGGCCGCTTTATTTCTTATTTATGAATTCCTTAATAAAATTGCTTCTCCTTCTCTCTCTTTTCCTTGATCAACAATGCACATTTGAACGACAATTGACGCTGAAACTTGTTTACCTTTCTATTGTTCGTGCCTATATTGTTTCTCTCTGTTTGTGCCCAATTTTTTTGTGGTCGTGTGCGTGGACCCTTATTTTTTGCCTATAAATTATTCTCTCGCACAATTATCTCTGTCTCTCTCTCTCTCTCTCTCTCTCTCTCTCTCTCTCTCTCTCTCTCTCTCTCTCTCTCTCTCTCTCTCTCTCTCTCTCTCTCTCTCTCTCTCTCTCTTTCTTCTTCTCTTTCAACCATTAAATTTCCTTTTTATTTTCCTCCCTTCCATTTGAATGACCAGCAGTGGAAAACCATACATTATGAAATCAGCGACTACACCTCTACCGACAACGACAACACCTACGACCATCAACATGGAATTTCGATCCACGTCAATCTTGGACGAAGATTGGACCAACAGCCAACAGCTAGTGCTGGGCACCCCTTCTTCGGTTGCTAGTAGCCTGTTTGAAGTGTGCAGATGCTGTTCAAGACAAAACTGCGAGCATCTCGAGTATTATAACCGAACAATGAAGAAACTTGAATCTGACACAAGACTCGCTGCAGGTAGCCTTGATTCGTTTGATTTTGATCTCTTCTATTGACTCAGATACATTGTAGAAATCGGCCAAGGACTTCTCCACAAACACGAAACATATGTAGCTGAATCAAGCCAACAAAGAGCACAATTGGAGAAACAGGTGAGCATTTTTTGCATGGATATTTGTGCCCTCTTTTTTTTTCACATGTGTAACAAACACTGTTGTATCATTTTCTTCTAGCTGAACGAGTGCCACGAAAGAATTGCTGGATTAGAACAGTCGCTAGACGAAGTAGAGAATCAGAAAGACGACATTGCAAAGGAAAAGAACAAGTGGCTCTGGGAGTATCAAAAGAGACAAAAGGTGGGCTAAATGCCGTTTATTATGGGGTCGCAAAGGTTGACGCATTAAATAGATTCTGGATGAAACAGTAGCAGATCTCGAAATGACAAATGAAAAGTGCAGTCAACTGGAGATGGATCTGAAAATCAAGGAGTCAGAACTGCAAAAGTTGAGATTGTACAAATTTATGGCAAGACATGCTGAATCCAATGAGGCAACACTCACATCCAAGGTGAGAGCGTGTGGGCGGGTCTAATACGTCCATGTTACTGATAGAATGCGATACAGCTGGAAGACACAAATCAGGAGTTGGCGATTTGTCGAAAGAATGAGCTGGTGTTGGAATCCAAAATCAAGAAGCTCAAGATCAGATATGGTAAGCATTCATGACAGAGTGCTTGAATTGCAAGGCTGACCATCAGAAAAAGAATCTCTTTACAGCAACCATGAACAACTCTCTCGCCAAGTACAAGAAAACGCCATGATATTATCCCAAGCACCACGTACTGAATCTGATACAATCAAGGCAAGTTTTACACAAGCGCATCATTTGTTCAACAGTGTGTGTATTCACATGATTTCTTATTTCATGTTAGTCTGTGTCATCTTACAGCAACAGCAACAACAATAATGATCTCATTAGTTTAATTAAAGAACTATCGTCAGCAAATACAAAGTTAAAATCTGATCTCATCAACTGCAAAGAACAGCTGTCAGAATCAAGAGGAGAAGTCATTGCATTGAATCAAAAATTAGAAGATTCAGCTAGCAGCACGACGGAGCAAGATGGCAAGCGACTGCAAGATGATATCAAGGCTAGCATCAAGAGATCAAAAAAGCTAAAAAGAGCCACCTCTGTCAAGGACGAAGCAACTACCACCTCTTCCGCCAAGAAGAAGGTTGGACTCCCTATCAGATCAAAGACAACGATGCAGCCGCCACTGCCTTCGGTGTCTTCATCGATGCCTACGTCTTCATTAGCTTCATCACCTGTGGTTTCGCCCAATAGCAAGAATGCAGTGGTTCATCATCACTATCATTACTATGTCAAGAACAGTAGAGGAGAAAGAATTCAGATCACAGATGATATGGATAGTTCCAGTAGTAAGAGCACTGCCAGCAATTGCAGCAGTCATGAGATCATGCTGGATTACAGCGAGGTATGTTTGAATCGTGATTTAGGGACAAGACATGAACTCATGCGGCAACAGCACAATACATTGGACGACATGGACAATATGCCGCCTCCACCTTCACAGCAACAGCAACAGCAACAGCCAAACCAGCGAGAACTTGTACCTACCCCATCCACATCTTCAGTCATCACAATCAAGGATGGAACAGTTACTACTTCAGCCCCTGGTTTGACAAAATCACCCTTCATACTGTTACAGGAGCATGTAACACAAGTCCTGGATCGATTAAGGGGTTCAGACATCCGAGCGTTGAATCGACGCTTGAAACGAGCATTTGAAATCACAGAATTAAGCAACATGAGCAACTCGATTATTGACAACATATTGATGGATGTGGATATTTTAGACACTCGATTTCTGTGGGTCAATACAGCGGATACAGACACACTAGCATTCTTTCCCTTGGTGGATTTGCTAAAAGACATGCTCAAGGAATTAGGCATTTTAAGAAACACAATGAACGAATTACAAGTGGAATACGTCAAAAAAGTAGAGGAAAGCGGATTACGGGTAGAAGAAGAGATTATCAAAAAGAGGCAGCTCAAGCGAGAATCTACATTGAAACTAAAGTCGTCTAAATCTACATCCACTGCCGATGCCAACAGCAATACAAGGCCGTTATCTTGGCTTGCTAATATGTTTTCAAATAACAACAAACAGCCCGAAGTTTGTAACACGAGTAGCAATACCACGACTCCTTCCTCCATTACTACAGCTTCGACAGCATCGACTACAGATCATCATTACTATGACAGAGGATCCACACTCACTAAAACAACCACAAATTCATCCACTCTAATACTAAGCCCTTCCGAAAACGCAGACGACGACGTGGACGAGGGTAGATTCAATACACTACGAAAACTTATGATAGCCACTACAGCCTCTGCTTTACACCATGAAGACCCCACTCCACACACGAAATATGCCCGCAATGTTGTTCATCCAACAAAAAGACGTCAAATACCCTATCTCCCTCCCGTCATGTCCACATCCGTCAGCAACAATACAACTCGACCTACACCTGCTATACCTATCCGTAGCAAACGCAGCTTACACAGAATGCACATTGATTACGAAGGCATTGGACCAGCAGCCATTCGACCTATACCTTCCGATAGAGATAACTCAACTACCAATTTCTCTTCAAGCTGGTTAGGTGGCAAATAATATATAAATATACCTTGTAAAAAAAAAAACACGCCATATAAACATAAACATGTATCTTTAATAGCTATTCAATAATCTCTCATATATTTCCTCTTTACCCCCTTTATTCTACATGAACAAAAAGAAATAAATCTTTAATAGTAATCATCTTCACTATCGGTATCAGGGTCAGATGCCCAAACGTCCTCTTCTTCACGCTTCTTGATGCATTTGATACAGCGAGCCTTTTCAGCGTTTCTACGTTGAGACTAACATGCACAAAACAGTCAATGCTCCAATTCCTCTCCATTTGCCCTTCATTCTCTCTTTCTTACCTTTGCAAACTTGTCCAGTGGCAAGGTCTTGGAGCAGATCATGCAAGTCAGCTGAGTAGTTTGGGCAGGAGTGCACTTTTTGCAGCTGATGGTCTTCTTTTTGGCGTTGAAAGAGGGAGGGGCATAAGCTGTAGAAGCGAGATGTCAGCACTGGCTGTGCATTTGACCAAGCGATGGTTTATACTTACGGTTGTAGGTAGCCTTTTGGATTTGTGTGGCGGAAAAGGCATCAAGGGGCTTGTCCTGAAGATTGCATTAGACAAAAAATTTCACCATCAAATGGCCATCGACTTACCATATCGCAAAAGACACATCTCAATGATTTTAATTGCTCGGTTTGAGCTGTGTTCTCAACAGGTTAGAAATCGCTTAAGGGCACATGTTGATTCAACTTACAATTGGCACTATTTGTACTGCCAGTGTTGTTGTATCCAGTAGCAGCATTGTTGTATCTACCAGCAGGATCTTGACGACTCATTTTGTATCTTTTATGAAGAGTGGAAGAGGCGAAAACAAAAAAAAAAGGGTTTATTTTTTATTTTATTTTTTATTTTATTTTTTTTTTGACAAGAAATAAGAAAGGGAAAAAAGATTTGATTGATTTGTATTTCTTTTTTCGCTCCTTTGGTGCTCTCTCATTTCAAGTGGTGTTTTCTTGTGACTCTATGGCTCGGTGCGACGGAGGCATTCAGACAGCAAAGTTCAGCTTTCTTGGTACCTTTCTATCCAAATGATCTGTCGCTTTGCGTTTCAACGATGAGGATATCTCTACTTCTGCTCTCTTGGGCTGTGGTAGCTTTGACGGTTCAGTAGCCAATGGTGTGTTTCTAAAGTAGGAATGGCTAAGGCATTCCTCCGCTGTCCATCGCTTGTTGGGATCAAACACCAACATTTGCTCCAGTAAACTGAGTGCATCTGTGCCTGCAGCAGTGAAATATTGTCGCAGTGGTACTTTGGGAAATGATTTGAATTGAATATAATCTGGTAAAGAGCTCATACCCGGCCAGTCAGCATCACTCGGCGTACCCAATGCATGAAATATTTTGGTGAGTTGATCTATGTCTGTGTCGCCTGCTACGTAAGGTGTTCTCAACATGAGTTCTGCAAATATACATCCAACAGCCCAAATGTCCACTGCATATGAGTACTCTTTTGCTCCAAATAGTAATTCAGGGGATCGATACCATCTAGTTTTTAGGATTTTAGTTACAGGCATTTATGCTTACAACAATCAAAAAGTTTACCTAGTAACTACTTGAGATGTCATTTGCTTTCCTGGATCTCCCCAATCTCTTGCTAAACCAAAATCTGCAATCTTGAGCACACCTCCACTGGTAAGCAATAAATTGTTGGGCTTCATATCCTAGTGACAAATGCTCAGTGCGCCATGTTGCTGGATATAGGCTTAGAGCCCTTGCTTACCCTGTGTAATACAAAGTGTCTATGGCAATGATCTAACCCTCTCAACATCATCAGCATCCAGGATTTGATGTCTGCTGGCATAAATAAAATGCTCTTGTCTTTGATCACTTGTTCTAGATCTGAATCCAGGTACTCCAATACTAGATTCAAGTTGGTTTTGTGTGAAAAGACATCTATCAGCTGCGAAGCTCCTGTATCAGTGCTGATTTTATCTCACTTGCTGATGCTGTTATGTTCATACCTCAATTACATTAGGATGGCGTAGTTCTTGAAGGTATTTTACTTCTCTTATCGCTGTGAGATCCAGTCCATCCTTGAATTGGCCCATTTTGATCTTTTTGATGGCGACCTTGCGTCCAGTTTGTACAGAGGTACCTAGAGCAAAACGTTAGGACAAGCTTTTTCTCCTCTAATGCACTATGTCAATATGCTTACCACTGTAGACCACGGCATAGGTACCTTCACCTACTTTGGCATCTTTGACGTACTTGTTTTCGGTGTTGATGTTGACTTCTTCGGCGTCGTCTGAATCCATGAGGGCGTTGATTTCGTGATGAGTTGAACAGAGAGAAAGAAGAGCTGCGTATTTCATACATGAAAGATTTGGCTTTTCACGAAAAATTTTCAGTTCCGCAATCTAATGTAGGATGTGCCATTCAAAAGGTGCAATTGGATCACTTGCAAGAGCACTTTCTGTTGCTATAAATCATAAAAGACATGCTATTGCCCTTATTGCTGGCTATCCTATCCAACAAAAGCACGAGTCTTGTGACGATTACACCTTCCTCAATGAAAAAAATTAGCATATTGTATTCTTTCTACTGAGCGATGAGAAACTGTGTTAGTACGCAATAAACCGTAAACGATTCTCTGCTACAAGCATGGCTCGAGTGTGCCTACAGACTCGCCAACCTGGAACTTGCTTTAAAACGAAAATCTGACGCCAAGACTATAGGGATTGGATACAGGATTGTTACACTGTTCAGCTACTGGCAACCACGATTTACTTGAATTGAGCCTATTAAGAGATGTTAAAAATAGGAAATTTTATCGTAATTTGCAAATCACTGGCATCTCTCCTAAAGACGCTATAGCAACTAATTACAAAAACTTGTGTGAGCATCATGCTAACCAGCTCATCATTGAATATCAGTCAAGTCTCTTTTTTGCATGCTTCTTTTTCTTTGGTACAATTGAAAAATCTGAAAATCACACTGCTGTTGTCTCTCAACCTCGCATTTTTAATATACATTGAGAGTTTCCTCCTCTACGTTGTCATTGGTGGTTAGGGAATCTCCTGTGTAATGCCCTCTTGCGTTGTACAAGAGACACAACATATACCATAAGAAAAAATGTCATTTTGGGATCATTCCGGGTACACGTACATTGAAAAAACGTTTTCAATTCTTCTCTTTTGTGTAAAACAGACAATTAAGGAGTGCTCATCCCTCTGTACAGCACATATCGCCTGAGGCAGGATATCATGTAGCGAACCTTAAATTTATAAATAATATCAGTGCTTTCACTGGTACATGAACACACAAGGTCGATCGTCGATCAGCCTTTTTTGATACTCGTTCCCGACTCTTTCAATCTAATAAGGAACAGAAAAGTGATGTCCCTGCGACATTTTAGGTAACTCAAGATACTGTATGTGTATATGTATAAATACTTGTATGTATTGATCTGATCCTCATCTATCTATCCCTCTCCTCCCCTTTCATTATCGTCCATCTTCTTTATCTCTTTCCTTTTTCCTCTTAAATCTTTTGTCTGTTTATCAAAGGTGTATTCATTCTTTATTGATTTAGTATAGTATGATTATTACCAATTCCATCGTTCTGTTTGCGGCTGTTGCCCAAGTTTACGGCGCAACAATCAATAAACGCTACAATTATGCTCCTCAATTCTCCCCATCTTTCCCTCCCATGGCTAAACCAACCGGCGTAGTTACATCTTATAATCCGGGTCCTTATGACACTTCATCTACCCTGTCTACCACTCCATTGAGCGGGTTCCCCGAGCCATGGTCAAAGCCAGATACAAATCATCCAGAAGTACAGGCTGTGTATAACAAGCTCGATCTCAGCAAAATCCCAAAAGCACCTGTTAGAAAGCAAAAATCGGATGGAAGCTGGGTCTCGAGCTCTGATGGTGCCAGCGACCCTTACTGTTGGTGGTCCAGCACAAACTGTGTAGTTCCCAAGACAAACCTGCTACCTCCAGACATTTATACATGTCCCAACAAGTAAGGTCATTTGATTTATGACATGTCGCATTGTACTCATTCATTCTGTAGAGGCGATTGGGGTTTAAACTATGATGATGGTCCATTTAATAGATACACTGACTCCAATGCTGCTGTTGAAAACAAGTATGCTGAGCCAGCTCTTTACAACTTTTTGGCTGAGAACAACCTTCATTCTACTTTATTTGTAAGTGTCAACTATCATGTTGTCTCCTGTACATGCTCTAATATGCTTATAGTACATTGGCTCAAATGTTGCAACCTATCCTGCTGCAGCTCAGCGAGGTTTGAATGATGGCCATCAGCTCTGTGTCCACACATGGTCGCATCCACCCTTGACAACTCAAACCAATATTCAGATTGTAGCTGAGCTGTATTGGACATTGAAAGCTATCAAGGCCGCTACAGGCGTCACTTCAAGATGCTTCCGTCCTCCTCAAGGTGATGTTGATGATCGTGTACGTGCAATCGCATGGCAAATGGGCATGCGTACTGTGCTTTGGGACCGAGATTCTGAAGATTGGAATCTTCCAGCCTTGGGTTCCGGCTCACTCTCTCCTGCTGTCGTGGATGGCTATTTCTCTAATTGGATAAATACGTATAAGAGTGGAAAGGATACATCCGGTCATATTGTATTGGAACATGAGCTCAATCACGCCACTGTCAACATGTCCATGTTCTGGTTGCCCAAATTAACAAAGACCTTCAATGTCATTCCTGCATTGTCCTGTAACGGTATTACCAAAGACATTTATTGGGAAGATTTCGAGTATCCTACGTATGGCGCTGACGGCTCAACTACTACCAAGACAACACCTACCGCTACTAGCACTAGTTCTTCAACCACTAAAGCAACAACAACCAAGCCTACCACCACTAAAACGACAACAACCACCACCAAAACGACAACGACCACCACCAAAACGACAACGACCACCACCAAAACGACATCTAAAGCGACAACCAAGACCACTACTACCAAAGCTCCCACATCTACATCTACAAAATGTACAGCTGGCGTATCGGGCAAAAAGCAAGGCAACGGCGACTCAGGCTATTGCTGCACTAGCAGCGATGATTGCATTGAAACCTGCCGTTCTGGAGTATGTGGCCTTTAGGTCAGGCACTACTACAGTCAATGGTTATGTTTTATTTTCTTGAATAGAAATTGTAACACACTTTGATAAATTAGTTAGTAATTGATATAGTATGAATAAATAACCTCTTTACAGATAACGTTTACAATAATGATTATCAGTAACAATTAAGAAGAGTATAACTTTGGTTTTGAGCTTCTTCAATCTGGTGTACAGTTCGTTCAAACTAACATCTCTCGCAGATACAACAAAAAGGAACACGGAGACTGTAGTACACATACAGGCAACTATCACAGTTTGCCAAACAAAAAAGAAACAAAAACTTTTTCATCTCATATACATTTCTACTTGTAAAATCAATGGCTATAACCTTCCACACGAAAACATCATACGTTAAGGATGGGAAAGACAAAAAAAAATGAGCGCAGCAGGAGCCGAACTTGTGGCCTTATAACTTTCACTTGAACGCGTTACTCACTGGACTATAACAATACTATTTTATTACGTAATATTTTAGTTATTTATAAAGACAAAATGCAATTGCGCGACCAGAAGTCATCTACTGCGAGAAAACTGAGAAAAAGGTTTAAAAATCTAAAAATCCAGCAATCTTTTCAACAGTAATAACTGCCTTCATCAGTCCATAGTAAGTTTTTAAAGAATTAAAGTGCGCAGCTGTCATGAAAACATTTTTTAAGCATTACTAAACATTGTAGACTAAAAAATTTCCTATCGAATGAGCTATTACTTGAAGCTCTGGCCTGACTCTATCATAAAATATTGACAATATTGTCCTGACCAAAAAAAGGTTACTAGATTTTTTGCTTGCTGTCACAGGCAGATTTTGAAGGAAAATCAATGACTTTGCATGATACCCTTTTTTGGCGATATCTCAACAAACACTCACCGGATTCTCACAAAACAAATACCATTCAATAGCTCTACATTATATCCATTATAATATAAGGGTTTCAAGTACCAGATGTGCGTTCCCTTCATAAATTTGCTCAAAATCCTATATTTTATGAGCTACAAGCAGGGGATATTCAACTTTTTATTTATTTATCTATAATAACCATACCATTGTATAGGGAATTGAAAAAGAAACAAAAGCTATTAGAAGCTCTCATTCACTTAGTAAGATTTAGAGATATGCCCCTTTGAAAATCGGTCATTTGGAACATTTTCCGTCATTACTCATTGGCATCACTTTCCATAACCTCACATCAAGCATGTCCTAGTCAAAAAAAAGTTTCTTCTACAACTTCTACTACACATACATACTACATTCATATAGTAAATTTAAAAACTTTTACTAACAGCTGAAGTGAACTAGACTAGATTTCCATCGTAAACAAAGCCCAAAATAAATGTCATCTCAATCAAACCATGCTACCATCAGCAGATAAGCATGCATAATAATAGTATTAGCATGATGATAGCAAAAGTTAAATGCTCTAAAAATAAGAGTTGTGTTATATCAAATGTCATAGCAAGGTCTCACACTAAAGGTTTTAGGCTATTCTTAGGTCCTTTGGGTAAATCATGCTAATCATGATTTACAAATCAATTGTTGGGTAGATAGTAAACCTATTTGTATTATAGTTCATCATCATGCTGTAAACCCTAGCATAATGAAAAGTATATAAATGCATCCTTGGGATGCATTCTCAATAAAAGTGTAATTCTTTGGCAGATTCAATTTTACATTGTATTATTTTGACATAACAAGATGATAGATATTAAAGTAAATGTCAAGGGTGTTGTAATGTGTTATAACATGAATATACCTAAAAGGGATACAGGCTCAAAAATGAAGAGCTACTCTTTACGCATGATTCAATAACCATATATTGAAATACCGTTTTTGATCCATCAGATCAACAACTAAATGACCCAACAAAAATATATAAAATAATGGAATCAATGGCAACTACTAAACTGCTGCCAGATAAGAGATATTGTTTAGGATGTAGATCATCTCCGAGATGCAAATAAAGAAGGGTTTTAACAATATTCTACCTGCTTTTTTAACCCCCTTTTCACTGCCGCAGCATCTATTCAAAATGAACTATTTTCTAAAATCTCCCTTTTCTCAACAACCATGCTACCTACGCAAATTTCAATTGCACCATCGTTTAGAGGGCAAAAAACCGATATAGGAACTAATCTATCAGAATTACAATATCTGCATTTGGAAATAAATTGACGGATAATCGTACCAAAAATACCCAAGGTGACAGCCATGAAACATACCTTATAGCAAAATTACCATTGAAACATATCATATAGCATAACTGCATCTATTACCCACATACGACTAAATCTAATGGGGCCCTACCCATTAGTTCCCATCACCCGTAATTCATTATTATAAATACCCTGTTGCATGCTTGTATGCAACACTTAGGCTACATTCACTTTCTCCTAAAGCCACCTTTTACAGTGTAGCAGCATAGGTGATGTTTATCGTATTACATCACATCTATGTTTACAAGTCCAGTCAATTGTGTGTGCACATGTGCCTCAGGAACTACAATACATTCAATCTCCCCAATGTCAAGATATCGAGATCCACCTACACTACATGAAACATATCGACTTAGGTGGCCTCTCAACAAGCTATACCAACAATCCATAAGGCCCCAGTGGCCTGCTATTTATATACCATCTCAACGTAGTAGTCATTGACCAGGGATCTACCATATTTAAGCAAGCTAGATGCCCTGTAATAAAGAAGCTTTTTGCTTTCGTTTTAGATACAGTTGACAACTGATTATTATCATCGACTTATTATTACGAATTCATCATACCCACGTTATATCCATCTTAATAAACGGTACTTTTTATGCTAATTTAATTCACATTTGGTCCTTGATAAATCAGGAATATACTAGTCTCAAGGCTCCAGCATCAAGTTTTCAAAACTTGGTACCGGACAGTCCAAATTTCGAAATGTGAAATATCATGTTTGCACGTGCAGAGTCTTGGATATGATATATAAAATAGAAAATCTTGATGGAAAAATTGAAACATTCATGTTAGAAAACAATGATGTACCGTAACGCTGTAGTGCCTATTATTATTACATTATGATTTCCCTTACGAAATACAATTAAAAAAATATCACTCACATAAAATTTTTTAATAGGGGGTGATAAATTCAATGATCGTACCTTATATTACTCCTGAAAAAAGATTTGTGGAATACATCCACTATGATCTGCATTCCGACAGTTCATCCAGTTACCAGATTTAGATATAAACTGTATGTACACTGGATTAGATGTACGATATCGATTTATACTATAAGAAGATATGGACTTCAGATACGCTAGTACTATAAGATTCATACTATATAAGATATAGGCTATAGATGGCACCACGGACATGGATGGCACTATAGACTTATACTTGTATTCCGACATTGACTACGGATGTTTACCATATCTGTATAGGCACCAAGATTAATGCAATATGAGCTTGTTGCTTCAGATGTGCACTTTATGATCCACGCTATAAGACACATGCTTATATCCGTGATACTAGCTACAGATACTTTATGTACTACAGACTTGTACTATATATGAGACATGCTATAGACATGCATACGATATGCTATAGACATGCCATATATCCAGATACATGCTAAAGATGTATGCTTAGCGATATACACTCAGATATGTACTATTAATATAGACTAAGAAGACTGTACCTATCGGATACATGCTACTAGATCGATATTAATTATCCTTATAGAAAGGATAGATCAGGGTACTTCGGATGAGAGTCTAATTATTCACCCAGACAGAGCTAAATCATGATTAGCTTGCTGGAGTTGTCTTTTAGCATGATTAGACATTAGTTGATCTGAGTTGACTTATTTGTCAATCTAATTAATAGAACTTTTATCCATTGTTATAGTATATAAGAAGGATCATCTACCTGGCCAGTAGAGAGACTTCAGTTTACTTTACACCTGTCAGTTTGATAATAAAATATACCTTTATCAAGTTGACATTACTGTTTTTTTATTCTTTTTTTTCCGTGAATTTTAGTCTGTAAAGCCTCAAATTCCACAAGATTATTTAAATTGTTTCCATTTGATTACGCTTTTATTATTACAAAAAACAAAATAATGTTAAACGGCAGATCAACAGAAAACCAACTAGTTGTAGACCATTTCTCTTTCAAACTCTCAGCCAATCAGATTGCTTGAAAACTCCGATGACCTAAAAAAAATTTTGCGAGGGTTTCCCCCTGTTTTGATGTGAGGCAAAATTTTAAGCGCCGCTATAATAGCAATATAGCCGCTGCTATCATCAAATCTCCCTCAGGTGCTAGAGCATGCCTTACTTACACCACCTAGCTTTAAGTTCAGGCATTGAGACCCTCAATCATCACTAAAGTAAGTAGCGATAACCAAGTGGAGGCAGCCTATCCACCTCCTAGCCTCGGATAAAGTCTTGTTGAGCTTCAGCGATAGGCACGTCCACCACAACGTAAAAAAGGTATGCTCCAAATGAAACATAATAATAATAAAAGTAAGAAGAAAAGTACATAATACTCTAAGAGTATAGTAGTATGTAGGCAAAAAAGAGACACTCACACGAAGCGAGCCAAAGAAAAGTATTACAATTACAACATCAAAGATGTTTAAAAAAGCTCGTTGTTGTTGCAAGAAAAATGCATGCATGAGCAACGTGCATGGTAGTAATAGTCGGATGTAAAGCAACATGACACAAATACGCACAACTGCAGAAGCAACAGTGGTATTATAAGTTTGCGATACAGCATAATGACTAATGTTGTTTCATATAAAGCTACAGAGGAAACACTACCAACAAAAGAAAAAGAAGAAAAAAAACGCAACAACGCAAGCATCATGAATGCATTATCACGAAAAAGGAAGCAATAATATAAGCGTTCAAAGAAGTTTTATATTATTGCGACCAGAAGAAAGGACATACTTACCACTAACCGCAGCCACAGATATACCAGAAGAAGAGTATGGGCAATCACCGGAGACAGACCAGAGAACGAGCATGCACCAAATACAGTAGTAGACCAGGAAAGACCAGGTTAGCAGCAGCAGCAAGACCTGCAGCAACACCACCTGCAGCAATACCAGAAGCAACACCAGAAGCAGCAATAACAACCTAGAAAAACGAAGAACGGGCGACACCAGAGACCAGACAAAGATTAAAGAAGTAACCGCCAAAGATAAAAACCAAAGAAGCAACCACCAGACATGATAAACCAAAGAAGCAAGCAGTAGAAATAGCGGAGAAGTAATGACAGCAGCATCAACGTCAAACAGACAAAAAATAATCAAAACCTAATAAACAAATTCGATTAGTGCTGATTTTAAGTATGTCAATGCTCGTTATCGAATGATACCTACCGTATTCCACCTCAAAGAAGCAGTATCAAGTACTTGTAACAGTGCAAATCCATGTCATCAGAAGCTAGAGTATTATTTTCAACCAAAAGGATTCCGAAACCAATATAGTTTGATATTAAATGCGTTTTGCAAAAAGGGTAAAAAAAAACGGTGGTATGAAAAAATGAGAGGGCGCCCTAACCGACGTCACGGCCAGTAGATTTGGCCTCAGTCTTCTGCCGTGGTAGTTGTAACTGCTGCAATTTAATTTGAAATTGTGCAGTGGGTATTTTCGTGTTCAAATTTGACTTGATCTCACATTCTATAAACGTTTTTGCTAAACCTGACTATGAAAATTGTCGTTGTTATGCTTTACTTTCTAATGCATTTATAAAGAGTCAATGAAGACGTATCGAGTGATGCTAATTATGTACTGCTTTTAGACTGAAAGTAGCGAGCAATTAGCAAAATTATGAAAATAGGTTTTCTGCAGAAATGTCAAAACCTAGCATATGCAAGCCTCATAGAAAGAGCATTCAATGTTGCATTCCATCTTTACGGTCAAGTTGGTCTGATATGTATCACAGGAAAAGTCTTCATTTTTGGGGTGAAAAACGCGATCGTTTGATTTTCAAGAATCTTCCCTTGCTAATACTCATGCAAAAATGAGGATTTTCATGAATTTGCAATGACCAAAAAAAATTGAGATAAAGCATCAGTAAGTAAGGCGTATCAAAGGAGAGATGTTTGGTCATATTCCAAGCGTCCACAACGCTTTGTAGCATGAGTTATTCGTGCTTCAAATGGCTAAGTTTGGACAGAATTTGGCCTAAAAACAAGGCGTAGTATGTCGTGCTGCCAAAGAAGTAATTAAATTGCAGTTCTGTCTAATGTCCCTGATGTTCTGCATTGCACGGAGCTCAATCTCTAAGTTATCTACACGTTTATTCTAATTCTGACCATCCGATCTTTCTTTTTGAGATGCTCGATTACAGTGATTTTAAAACTTGAGCATCAGCGATACTATGAAAATTTGAATCTAACGACTTGCTCGGATTGATCAAGATGCTTATCAAGTCAGCAAGACCCTCTTGATGGTTGTCCACAACAGAGATGCTATATCTAGCCAAAAATCTAGACATAAAGTCTATCCACAATAATGTTGGACAATCATAATCAAGGAAAAATGGCTGATACTACGAGACAGATTGAGTCAGTGTCAGCATCATTGGGGGATTAAACAACGAAGTCTTGTATCATAGTTGAGCGAACAGAAACTCATGATACCTACGTATTCTGTGAGACAAGAATCGACATCAACAAACCGTAATATTAAGATCGGGTTTATATAATTTCACGGAGCTACACTGCCGAAAAGGTCTTCCCCTGCCAAATTGTCAAAAAAACGATCGGTCAAGGCTAACTTTTGCTATAGTAGCGCATATAAAGTATTTTTGTGCATTGTTACTAGTCATACCACACCCTGAATTTATTTTATAGACTTGGGCACCGTATAGATGCTTCTGTTGTGCGGTTGTTATTAAGGGAAAGCATGTTGTTTTGCGACAGTGAACTCCAATTTAAGTGTCAAACCCGATTTTTGAAAGGAAGTATCGCAGTAGGTGCAAGCTACTACCAAGCTGTTTTTTTTTAATACACCGTTTTCCAACATCTGTTCGATCTGTCACTTGCAATTATGGTGTTGCAAACTGTCGCTGTTCATTCTATTCAAGCTAGTTATTGAGGCAAAATAACCGATTTTTAAACAACACACTATTCTCCACCACTAAAGAGATCTCTGGCAGTTTTAAGAAATATCATCAAAACGAATGAATTCTCCATGAGGAAAATTGGTCGGCTGCATATAGTAAATTAGAGCTCATTCACACATTCGTGGTTGCCTAAGAAAGTATGCTGATATAACTTCTCACACAGACCGAGGAAAGTTACCTAGACACCAACATATTGAGTCCAGTTTAAGCAAGCAAATTTTGATTGTTATAATCACTTGAAGATGATCTTGAGAGGAGGCTTCATTTTACAGATTTTCGAAATTTATTACTTGGCGTAAATAAAAATAAAAAAGCAAACAGAAAGCGACTGATGTAGTGGTAATGTAACGCGAAAAGGGAAAGAAACAGGAGGAGAAAAGGGGGGTATTTACAGCTTGATTTTACAGTTATATTTGAGTCATTTGTTGAGGCACATCGTCTTCGGTTGATGACAAGTCCAAACCATCGTCTTCAGCAATTATTTTCTCGGCCAATTGTGATTTCCCAGATGTGATGTATACGGGTGTCTTTTCGTTGTTGACTACTTTGCTATCAATAATGACTTGCTTGATACAAGAAGCTGGTGCATCGTACATGGGTTCCAACAATAAGTTTTCCTAATCACTGTTGTTAATTGCGCATGATACATATACTCTGGTTCTACACACTCTACTTACCATGATTCTTCTCAGTCCTCGAGCACCCGTCTTTTTCTCCAAGGCCTGTGCAGCTACAGCTCTTAATGCGTTTTGACTAAATCTCAAATCAACATTGTTCAGCTTGAATAGGCCTTCGTATTGTTTCAATAAAGAATTCTTTGGTTCCTTGAGCACACGGACAAGATCATCTACACGCAGGTTATTGACAGAGGCAACTACTGGAACACGGCCCACGAATTCCGGAATCAACCCAAATTTCACAAGATCAGTAGGTTCCACTTGATGTAAAGAGTCTTTGCTCTCCTTCTCAATATCAGCATCAGATTTCAGCTGGGCAGCAAAGCCAATGGACTATACATATCATGTCAGTATCTACTGCTGCTATCAACGTTTATGCCAAAGTACTTACTCCTTTAGACATACGATCGCCGATAATCTTGTCTAGTCCAATAAATGCACCACTCAGAATAAACAAGATATTGCTCGTATCAACAGAGTATGTCTCTCCCTTGTTGGGCGACATGGATCCACCACCATTGGGTCCTCGCTTGTGGTTGCCTGCACCCGATTTGTCAGTAACATTCACGACTGTACCTTCCAACATTCGCAGCAAGGATTGCTGTACACCTTCACCAGACACATCTCTGGATGCTGTATGACTATCTGATCTTCTTGAGATTTTATCAATCTCGTCAATGAATACAATGCCAGTTTCAGCCTTCTTCACATCGAAATCACACGATTGGAGTAATCTTTGGATGACCAATTCGACGTCCTCTCCCACATACCCAGCCTGTGTGAAAGGTGTAGCATCCGACATGGAAAATGGCACTTGTAATACCTGAGCCAATGTTCTTGCCAACAGTGTTTTGCCTGAGCCAGTGGGGCCGATCAATAAAACATTACTCTTGTCATGAACAGTGCTCTCCTCTTCCTCCTCTGCTATGTCGTCTGCAAGGCCGGCTAAAGCTGTTTTCGCATCATTATGGGGAAAAGCGGACTTGTCGTTGGTTGCCTCGGTAGGGGGATTTAGCCAGGCTCTTCTTTGTGCACCTAGATGTTTGATCATTAGTCATGTTAGGCCAAATATCAAGCAGCTTGGAGTTTCAAGTACCAAATGACATGCTTCGTTCTGTGGAAGGAAATTCAGCAGGATGTGGTTGAATGGGTATTTGGTTCGAGTAGTAACCGTCATGATGTGGAGTAGTAGGTTGGTGGTGGTGCTCAGCATGAAGTCTTTCATCCACAGCAATGACTCCATCGATATTGGCTGCCTGCTGTTGCTGTTGCTGTAATTGCTGCTGTTGCTGTTGCTGTTGATGCTGCAATTTCTGTTGCTGCAAATAACTGCGCTTCATATTGGCTCTTACACGGTTGTAGTGGTTGAAGATGGCTACGGCAAGCACTTTCTTTGCTCTTTCCTGACCAATAACATACTCATTGAGATGTTGTACAATCTAATTTGCATGCAAATTTAATACGCACACACACACACACACACATACACATGGATAAACACAAGCACTTACGGAGCGTGGATCAGCGATTTGGCCAAGATCTAGATGAGCAAATGGATCTTCGGGTCCTCTTGACGATGATGACGATGCATGTGAAGAGGAAGGTGGGATAGACATATTTGGGAAATCGCCTCTTCCCATGAGCCCTCCTCCACTGTAATCAGCACTGTGGTAGAACCGGCTTGATTTGGTAGAAATGCTGAACACTATGGCAGACTTCGTATAGCAAGAGGTCTTTAGTATGGGTGTATAGATGGATAAAATTCTCATAATGATGTGAAATAAAAGGTGGAAAAAAAAAACAGATACAAGGAAAAAAAGAAAAAAACAAGGTATTTATGGGTTGCAAAAAATGATGATGATGATGATTTATTCATACTCTCTGGAACCAATCATCGTGTATGGGTCTCCTCAAATCTGTGTATTTGAATTACCGTAATTTATAGAAAACGTATTTGCATAAAAAAAAAGGGCTTTATATGTACAATTTGGTTTGTTTAAAAGGTGACATGATTGCCACCGCCTCCACTACTGAATCCGCCGCGAGATGCTCCAAATCCACCACGACCACCACGAGGTGCACCGAAGCCTCCACGGCCTCCACGGCCACCACGATCGCCACCAAATCCACCACGGCCACCACGAGAGCCTCCAAATCCACCACGGCCTCCACCACGGCCACCGCGATCACCACCGAATCCGCCGCGACCACCGCCACGACCACCACGGCCGCCACGGGCACCGAATCCGGCGCTTTGCTTCTTTTCGACCTTTCCTTGGAGACCAGTAGGCTTGGAAGCTATAAGGAACGGCAAATCAATATCATTCCATTCATGCATTTAGGTGAGGTCTATACGTTACCCTTGCCAGCAACCTTGGGCTTGGGTAAGAATCTGTCCATTGGCAAGAGCTTATCGAGGCCAATGTAGACCTTGTCATCCTTCTTGAATTTGTTGGCAATTTGGCCATCTTGCATCTTGACAGTAAAGAAAATCTCGTTCAAGGGGCCGAGGATTTCGTCAATCTTGCCAATCATGGTCTTATCTTCGAGGTAGATGGGCGCATTGAAGAAGGGAACCTTGGGGTTGTTCAATTTGCAGACCATTTCACCTTCACATGCACTTTGGAAAGCACCGACGACTACAAAATGGAGTGAGCACAGGGCAATCAGGATCAAATCCATGGTCGACAGTCTTACCGACAACTTCAGCAGGTGGTCCTTGATTGAATGAGTTGTTGAAACCACCACGTCCACCACCGCGACCTGTGAAATCATGAAAAGAAGGTGTGTAAGTGAGATCCATACATGTTGACATTTGACATCCAGCCAAAATGATGTTGAAGACTGTCATGAGATGGATACTGTACCTCCACGGAAACCACCACGTCCACCGCCTCTTTGTTCACCGTAACCACCTTTTCCCATTGTTAATGTATTAGAGAGAGAGAGAGATTTACTCTTGTCAAGTGTGCAGAAGGGAGAAAAAAAAAAAAAAGCTTTTCATTGCAAATGTCAAAATTTTCATGAATCAAACCAAAACGGTCACCAAATTAGCTTTAAACAACCGAGAAGCTCTGTATGATCTTCTTGTAGTTGTCGTCATCAAGGCGATATATATATATATAAGAGTTGAAGAAACCATCAGGTTCTCCTTTTTTTTTCTCTTTTCATACTTTACTCTACTTTATCCATTTTCTTTGTTCGCTTTGCTAAAGAAACATGGGATTCAATGACTGGTCTGATGATGAAAATGCCTCTCGCAATCATGGGCGTGATAAGTTTCGACATGAGCGAAGCTTAGAGCGTGAGAGGTATGGTGAAGAATACGAGCGTTATGATCGAAAGAAGCGCGGTCGACGCAGCCCTACTCCTCCTGAAGGTATAACAACCATCTTTCCCTATTTCTTTATCTTATTCTTGCTATTATTATTATTATTATCGTTCTTTTCATTCTTTTATTTTTAAAAAAATGAAATTACAATAGACCGTCGACACAAAAGAAGACCTTCATACTCTCCTCCTCCCATGAGAAACTATAGAAACAACAGAGATATCAGAAACGATCCAGAAACCGATCATTACATCCCCAACTATGAGCGCGATGGGTACGTACCTGGTCCTCGCTATGGAAACAAACCTGAAATCCCTGGACCTATGCCTTTTGCCAACAACAATCCTGCGGTGGGTGCGCCTGGTGCTGGCAATGGCTATCCAATGATAGGTATGTAATGTTGATACATGATTGAGTGTATATGTGTGTGCTCACACATTGGATGGTAGACATGATGAGTGCGCCTATGGTCAATCAGGGCTGGGCAGGCAATGTCGACAGGTAGAATGCCAAGGAAAGAAACGGTTGCTGGCAACTAACACACGCACTGTAGATTCACACCAGTGGATCCCGCACAGCTAGACTACCTTGTGCCCTTTAAGCACTTTTTCGAATTCACCAGAAGAACATCCACACGGCGCATTGACGACGAAGACATGCAAAAGCGGTTTGCTCAGTACAAGGAGAAGTTTGCCGTCCGGTTACTCGCACAATTCTTTGCCGCCAACAAGGACAAGGAGTGGTTCCAAGACAAATATCACCCAACCATCTCCATTCCTCGACTAGACGATATCAAAGTGCGTAGACGTCGCTATTTGAAGGAATTTTTGGAAGAGTTGGAGCGTGGCGACTATGACAAGGTGAATTACGACAAAGATGGGCCCACCACCACCACAACACAGAACGACGAGGACGAGCCTGCTGAAGCAGCAGTTGGCTCTGAATCCAACGAAGATGACGCTAATGCAGAGTACGAAACAAGGCTGGTCATCAAGACCGTACCACCCACCATTGCCAGAGAAAAGATCATGGAGGTAAGCAGCAGACAGGCAGCTCTCGTGTTTCGCATGCTGATGTGTATCATTCTGCAGATGTGCAAAAAGATTGAAGGATTCGACTACCTGTCTCTTTCTGAACCAGGACCCAACAAGAAGTTTCACCGCATTGGCTGGATCAATTTCAAGCAGGGCACTGACATGAAGAAAGTGTTCGAGCTCATGGACAACCAAAAGGTGGATGATTTTGTATTTCATCTGGCCATGAACCGTAAAAACACGACTCAAACACGTTCACCAAGAATTGCACCTGACATCACCAACACAACCGAGCGACTGCAAAAAGATTTGGAGCAAGCCAAGGAAGTTGCTTTAGCTCTGGAATCCCTGCTAGGAGAAGATACGCAAGAGGGCCTAAAGGCTGTGGAAGTGCGTGCTCAAAAAGTAATCAGCGAACACAAGCCAGACGAGTCCAAAGGAGCAGGTGAAGGCGAAGATGGCAAAGTAGAAGAAGAAGAGTCTGTGGATAGATGGAATCTGAAAAAGTCGCTGGATATGATCATTGCTTATCTGAGACGTGTTCACATGTACTGTTATTACTGTGCTCTGGAGTGCGACTCGGCTGAAGAATTGTCGAGAAAGTGCTGTGATCCTCATTGCCGCACCATCGCAAGTGCCGCTGCTACCGATGAAGTTGTAGATCCCAAGCAAGCCGCTAAAACTGAGAGAGGAGGTGAGTTGTCGAGTGCCAATCCGCATAATGAGATCTATGCTCACATTGATACTAGTCGCACAATGGGCCAAGAATCTGGATCAAAAGATATCACTCAAAATCCATACACCTGATGATCGCGAATTAAAGCGCTTGGGTGGCCGTGTATTACAAACGTAAGCGACTGATCTACATTCCTAGGGGAATGCCACTCATCACTGTATAATAGCGAAATTGACGATTACGTGAAATCACATGTCCTCAAGGAGCATGAATCCAAGTACAAATGTCAAGTCGGCGAATGTTCCAAGGCGTTCAAGGGCTTTGACTATGTGGAAAAACATATTCTGTCCAAACATCCCGAGGAAATCGAACGCATCAAATCAGAAGTCGAATACTACAACAATTATGTTTGCGATCCAAATCACATTATTCCTAGCACAGTGAACCACACCAATACACAGATGGTGCCCATGAACATGCCATTCGCAGGTGGTCAACAGCCCTTCATGATGCCACATCAAAATATGCGCATGAGCGGTTTGCCTGCTGCTGTGCCTGGCACGCCTTGGGATCAAATACCTCGTATTGGCTTTGGCGGTAGTGAGAATCCTGCTGGTTGGGCTAATGCTGTCAATGCTGCAAGAAGATCAAGAGCTGCTCCTGCTAATGCTGCCATGATGGATCTAGAGGAATCACTGCTTCCCAAGGATCCTCGTCAAGTTAAATCATATGTTGACCTCGATGCTCCTGCTGAAGGCGATTCCAACATTTCATTCTACTAAAAAAAAAAAAAAAAAAAAAAATCATCCCTTTCTAAATAAATCCAACTTTGTATGTACAGTGCTTATTGGTGTTATAGTGCCTAATGTCTTGTCTATTGCATCAAGAAGAGAGAGAGAGAGAGAGAGAGAGAAAGAAGCGGATGATGCAAACTTGGCAGCGAGAGAACACTGCTGCACATCACAGGCTGAGATTTGAAAGCCGTTCATTTGAGAGGACCACGTTCAAGCTTTTTTTCGCTCTTCTTTTCTCTATTCAATTAATTAATTACATATGGCTTCGAGACAACCTGTTCATTCAGTCTTGTTTGATAACAACCAAGGCCAAAACCAATACTATGGCCAGCCTTCTGCCACTGCACCTGCTGGCGCTGCTGGTGGTGGTGGTGGAGGAGGAGATGGCTTACAATTTTACTCATCAAATTATGGAGACCAGTACAGTACCAATGCCAACAATTACTACAGTAGTCCACCCACAGGCGATATGCATACTCCCAACTACAATTATACCACTGGATCCTCTGGGTCTTTCTGGAGCGCGTTTGGAACAGGTGGGTTTGCTGATGAACCACCCTTATTAGAAGAACTTGGACTCAACTTTGGCCACATCAAGACAAAGGTAAGTCGTTGGTTATTGGGAGCTTTCGGACTCATCACTGATTCCACAGAGATAGAGTCTTGCCGTGTTAAATCCATTTCGCACTGTGCCTCATACAATCATGGACGACACTGATCTAGCAGGTCCACTTTTGTTCATCTTTCTGTTTGGTACATTCTTATTACTGTCACGAAAAGCACATTTTGGATATATTTATGGCGTTGGTGTCATGGGCGTTGTTAGCATCTACCTCATCCTGAATCTAATGAGTGAAAACGGCATTGATTGGTCGAGAACAGCAAGTGTGTTGGGATACTGTTTGTTGCCTATGGTGATGTTGAGTGGATTTAGCGTTGTATTGAAGCTGGATAACATTATTGGAACTGCTCTTACGGTGATCAGCATCCTGTGGTGCACCTATTCGAGCTCTGGTATGTTCTCCAGTGTGCTTCATTTGAACGAGCAGAGATTTTTAGTCGCATATCCAGTCGGTTTATTTTACGCCTGTTTTGCTTTAATGACCTTTTTTTAAAAAATAAATTTTTTCCTCATTTGATTTTGCCTTTCTTTCACCTTTCTCATCCATATGCAACAATCCACAATAACACCCACGATACAAATCAAAAGAAGACTGGCTGAGGCAGACTCTATCACAAAGCACATAAAGTACTGCTGCTCCAGATTGCCAATGTACAAGAAACTAACAATGTTTGTAGAAAAAAGAGGCCTACAGACCGCAACAATCCACCAAGGGTATGTCTTGTTGACATGCTATACGAGTCAGCCATCTCACACTACTGCTGCATATATAGGTTGAAGCATACGTGCCAGAGTCGAAATTGTATACTGAATTGAGCGAATTTGAAAAGAACTTGGATGTAGCCATCATGAGAAAGCGACTTGATATACAAGAGGCTTTAGGGAAGCCTACCAAAGTGCGTCGTACGCTTCGCATCTTTGTATCCAACACAGCTGCTGATCAGTCAGGACAACTAGAGGAAGCAACAAGCTTTGAACTGAATGACGACAACGCACCATCCTGGACACTGAGGATAGAGGGCAGATTGCTGGATGTAAGCAGCTACATGTATTTTATTGACACTCATGTCTAATGCTCATTTAGCCATTGATCCCAACGAAAAAAGCACAGCCAGTTCAAAAGTTTACATCATTCTTCAAATCCATCATTGTTGAACTTGACCGTGATCCAGAAGCATTCCCAGAGGGTAACATCACAGAGGTATGTAGACTATACCAGTTGGAGCGATTACCATGGTATTCAAGCGTGTGTATCGTGATAGTGGCATAAGCAAGCCAATGCTGTGGATACCGATGGCATCGAACTGAAACGCAAAGGAGATGTGGATGTAAATGCACGTATCATTCTTGTACCTGATTACAACCCTCAAAAATACAAATTGAGCGCTGCCTTGGCAGAGATTGTGTCGCCTCCCTTGGCTGCTAAACCACACATTCTCAATGAATTATGGAATTATGTCAAGGTAAGCAAATAGATGAGAAGGGCTTTTGACAGTGATCTAATGCGATGGTAAAAAAAAAAAAAAAAAAAAAAAATAGCTTCGCCAATTACACGATAAACAAGACAAACGAGTGATTCAATGCGACGACAAACTGAAAGATTTATTCGGCTCATCTCAAGTGCACTTTTCAGATTTACCAGACTTGATCAATCGCCATCTATCTCAACCAGACCCCATTGTGCTTGAATACAAGATTCGAGTGGATAAGCAATTCAATCAAGGGCCCACTGCCTATGATATGGATGTGGAACTGGACAGTATTCTGCGCCAGAAAATGCTGAATATCGTTTCGTCAAGTCAACCACAAAAGGAAGTGATGGCATTAGATGATAAGATTGTGCAATGCGTTCAAAGCATCAACAATTCGAAAGTGAAGCGGGATTTCTTGACTCAGTTCTCCATGGATCCAATCGAGTTTACAAACAAATGGATTACAAGTCAAGCTAGAAATTTGGAGGTATGTTCATAATGCATTAGTCGTTGGTTGTGCACTGTTTGATGATGGATGGTTGTAGGCCATCTTGGGAGAAACCAAGGTCAATTTGGAGGATGTGCGACAAACTGATTTCTATAAGCAACCTTGGGTAAAGGAGGCAGTTTTTCATTATTTGACATCCAAGGTAATGTAGGCTCATATGGACATGATTCATCTTTACTGACTCTCAGTTCATGAGTAGACACAACAACGTATGCAAGAACTTTTAGCCACACAGCAAAAGTAAATTCAGTGGTTTTGCTAGATCAGTTTGTCATAATAAAAGCCGTAAACAGTGTGCATAATAGTTCAACCCCTCTGTATCAGCCATGATCATGAGCACTTTAAAACACCTTGTAAATTGCAAAGACGCCGTTTGCACCAGTTTTTACAATGGGGTCACCATGGATAGATCAATCAGTATGCCACGTATTTGATTTAGTGGATCATGTGCATGTTTCGAGAGCCCTCGGTTTTCATTATCTCTTTTCTTCAGAATGTTTTGATATCACAAAAACGGGAGTACAATGGTGCCTGCTGGCCTAGGAAGTTCAAAGATCTAAATATGCAGCATGTTGCCACAGATGACCACAAAACTAAAGGACACATGCCATTCCCGTAGTTACAAAACAACCTCAACGCAAATGTTGTCTGAGGGAGCCTTCAGTAGTAGTATAAATAAAGCTTAAAAATCAGTAATGGCATCTCTCTTTTTCCAAACTATTCATAACAATCATCGTCTTTTTATGGCCAACAGTAAAAACAAGACTCTCTTCTTGGTATATCCTTGCCACATTTGCCAAGATCATCGACCCGGTTACCAAAAGGCCAACAAGTGCATTGCACACATCCGAGAACACCATGGTTATGTATTCCCCAGTCGAGCCGTTGGCATCAATCGACCAAGAAACATAGATTACTTTTATGAAACTGATAGCAACAAGGAGTACGATGAACAGCAGTTTGCTTGTCCAAGCTGCTGGTACCACACAGATGATTTGGGGCTTCTCAACAAGCATATGAATGACCATGATCCTGGAGTCACTGTTCCTCGTCGCAGGTCTGGTGCCAAGAGTGATCCTGATTTTGTCTACAATGGCAAGTTTTTTGAGAAGGAAGCTGTACGATCTATATTTCAGCAGATAACTGATGTTACCGAGTTATTTAAAGACATTTTGAAGCTAAAGGGATAACTTTATGATATACTTTTTTTTTTTTTTTTTTTTTTTTTTTTTTTTTTTTTTTTACCAATAAACGTTTGATCCAACAGTGCAGTTCCAAAAGCATTGTTCTTGAGGATTTACCCTGACTCTACATTGACTAATTTGTACAATGTAGACTCCAACTTTCATCCATTTCAAGGCTATAGGTTCTTGAATTGTATGGAAACAATCAAAGCCAATGTATCTGGCAATCCAATTAGAATTGTCCTGTAGTTTGATACACATTTGCTGTTGGTAGTTTACGGTCAAGATTGGAGATCATGGATATGTACAAGTGCGAATAGTTGCTAAATCAGTCGCACGATTACATGCAATGTAAATTATCCCCTCTATGTAGAACCATACATGAGCCCAACAAAGAAAGCTTGATTGAACCAATGTTTTGATGGCAATCATTTCAATGAAATGCTGCAAGGTCATTCGTATGTATACATAGACAATCAAATACAAGTGGCACTTTATGAGTGTATAATGCGTCTTTATTCAAGAATACTCTTGCTTTGGCAACATTTTTAGTATAAATACACCTCGATTAACCACCTCACATTCTGAATCTCTATTTCTCTATTCGATTTTATCCATCGAGTCTTAGTCTCATCTATGTCTCCAAGAATCACTGCCTACCTCCGCGATCATTGCCCTGTGTGTGCCTCAGATATGTCTCAGCCCAAATCCCTCATCAATCATTTGAAGACCCAGCATCAGATGGTATTGCCAGCTAGAAAAGCAGGTCAAAATAGACCCAGGGATCCTGCATATGAATTTAGCAAGGACCAGGCCGATTGTCAAGTGGAGCGCCTTGCTTGTCCCTCCTGTTGGAAGCACTTTTCTGAACCTCATGAGTTGGAGCACCATTTTCAAGTACATCTCAACAACCAAGACGACAGTAACATGAGTGAAGCCAGTCAGTATCCAGATGAATACGAAGAATACGATGAAGAGGCCGCTATTAGCAGCAATGGTAGTAAAGGTTCAAAGGAGGATGAGAAGGATGCACAGTACTTGGAGAAAAGCAATGAGCTGTTCAGCACGTTAGATGAATTGATTGCTGGCTTCAAGAAGTTGCTTCCCTATGATTATACAAACGAAAAGAAGAGTAACAAATAGTTTCAATTGACCCTTTTTTTTTTTACTGCTATTACAGCGTCGATATCACTTTTCCTGAATGAATAAATAATATTTATTGTTTAAGTTTGCATTCTTGGTGCTCGGTAATGATGTGTAGTCAATTGGCCCCAAGTTGCTACACTCAAAAATGTCGTAAGGTATTTTCATACGTATGGTATCTGATATGATTAATCGAGGACAATCAACAATAATCACCGAAATTCGAGTTTCCCCTTGGAAAAAAAAAAAAAAAAAACTACATTTGAAACCTTTTCAATGACCAGGAACAGGAATTGACATGAATTACTAATTAGGAAAGCTCGCAGCTCCCCCTTGCAAACAAGTAAATGTAAGCAGATCTTTGGTGTCGTCTGCATGAGCTCGCGACTTTGTATGTAAAGATAGAGTGTAGAGATTCTGTCAAAATGACGTTTTTTTTTTTTTTTTTTTTTTTTTTTTTTTTTTTTGTATTACAAAAGTATACTGTATGTCGTACAGCTTGAACAATCATCCCATATGTCTGTAATCCGCCTGAACATTTCAAACGCGATACGCATTGACCTCGTTATGATAAAAGTTTGAAAACCCCTATATCCTTAAAGCTTTCTAGACGCTATAGCTCACAAGTACCATAAAAAGCAATAGCAACTGTCCGCTTCCAGCACATCCCTTATAAACCGAGTACACAGCCTTATCACCATCATTATCAACGTTAGCATGTTCGCATGAAAGATGTATTGCATTTCAGAATCTACTCATCTAAAATAATTGATATTGTGCTGCTCTACTAGGTCTGACATGATGCATTATATGGCTACTCCCCCCCCCCCTCATCCAGTATCATTTGCTATTACCGTGTTGTGCAAACGTTGTATTCAGCTCTTTTCTCCACACGCGTTTTGATACTAATTTCACACTCTATGACCTACTGATACAATACCTCGACTGTTTACATTCATTCTGCGTGCAACTTCATCTTGTAAGTGAAACTTGTATATAGTAGTGGAAAGAAAAGCAAATCAACTCACATTTTCATTATAAAATCCATTACGTATTTTCGATATCGGATAAGAGCAATTTGATCAGGGGCGATTGCATCGATTGTTTTGATTCCAAAAGTGGAGGATAATTTTTAGATTTCAATAGGAGTACCACACACGATATGAAACATGCCATAAATTTTCATCTCTGCCAGTGTCACTGAAAAGCGTGTTTTTTATCATTTGCGAGCAACGTTTAATGCGCCAATGTATGCAGCAGTTGCATTAGAGTCAACGCACTCTCTATCGCTTGGATATCGCGTAAATGCCATCACATTCATCGCATTCTCCTAACAATAACTGCGAAACCTGAATGTTCTATGGGTAAAACTGGGAATAGATCCTTTGAGATTTGAGACATCTGTGTTCAATAAACGCCACACAAATATACCAAAGTTGAATGACTAAATTACTGCTTCATACTCGCTCGCAACATACTATCATGATGCAATCATCTCTTATCTCTACTCATCATATACCCATCAGGATTTCGAGCAGCCAAGGTCAATGATGTAAAGCTTTCAGATGTGTTGGATGAACAATTCATCCTGCAATCTCTGATGAAATCCCGAAGATCTACACAGCATCACATTTGATAGATTGGGGCTGCTGTTTATGTGATTATAATCTCACTGATATTATCTGTTTCATAAAAAAAAAAAAATGCTGTGGTACAAGCATTAGTCTGAACCACGCGCAGCCATACTACTAGTCAAAAATGCTTTACTGCAAAAAAATGACGTTTGACAAATAATGCAACGTTAAAATGGTTTAGAAACCCTTGATATCCAATTTCCACGTGTAGCAGCCTTCGTGGGTATTTTTCAGCATTGCACTAGGTAGCTCAGGGATAGTTCAAACGGACAATTTCCACCATCGACCCATTTTATTCACCAAGGAAAGAAATGAAATGGTATCTTCTATCGTTCAACATCTACATGGACATCCGTGAGATACATTTGATTGCTCGACAAGCGGACAATGGATGACACGTTATCAATGTTATCACTTTAAAATATCATGTCTGACTGAGTCCATCGCAATCATCACTCATCCGACATCAGGTCACAATTTATGCTTCTATTTTCCAATGGATCCGAATCCGATTCAAACAAGATTAATTCTCCCTCAAAATACCCATGAAGTGTGAGACATTTCAAATGGTATATAAACCCAATGCATTTCTCGTCTTGCTAAGGTTTTCTTTTTTTTTCTCTTCATATTATATCTCTATATATATTTTATAAATTCTAAAAATGGTTGTTCAAGTCGGTATTAACGGTTTCGGTCGTATTGGTCGTATTGTCCTTCGTGCTACTGAGTCCAACAAGGACGTCCAAGTTGTTGCCATCAACGATCCCTTCATTCCTCTTGACTACATGGTCTACATGTTGAAGTACGACACTGTTCACGGTCGCTTCGACGGTTCCGTCGAGGCCAAGGATGGCAAGCTCGTTGTCAACGGTCATGCTATCGCCGTCTCTGCTGAGCGTGATCCTACCTCCATTCCTTGGGGTTCCGCTGGTGCTGACTACGTTGTCGAATCCACTGGGTAAATATATTGAATGGGGTTTATCATGGGATATCTAAACTAACATTGACGTAATAGTGTCTTCACCACTACTGAAGCTGCCTCTGCTCATCTTAAGGGTGGTGCCAAGAAGGTCATCATCTCTGCTCCCTCTGCTGATGCCCCCATGTTCGTCTGTGGCGTCAACCTCGAGGCTTACAAGTCTGAATACAAGGTTATCTCCAACGCCTCTTGTACCACCAACTGTTTGGCTCCTCTCGCCAAGGTCATCAACGATAACTTCGGTATCGCTGATGGTTTGATGACCACTGTCCACGCCACCACCGCTACTCAAAAGACTGTCGATGGTCCTTCTCACAAGGATTGGAGAGGTGGTCGTGCCGCTGCTGCCAACATCATTCCCTCTTCCACTGGTGCCGCCAAGGCTGTCGGTAAGGTCATTCCCGCTCTTAACGGTAAGCTCACCGGTATGGCTTTCCGTGTCCCTACCCCTGATGTCTCCGTTGTTGATTTGACCGTCAACCTCTCCAAGGGTGCTTCTTACGATGAAATCAAGGAAGTTGTCAAGAAGGCCTCCGAAACCACCATGAAGGGTGTCCTCGGTTACACAACTGACGCTGTCGTCTCATCTGACTTCGTTGGTGAGCCCAACTCTTCCGTCTTTGACGCTGCTGCCGGTATCCAATTGACCCCTACTTTCGTCAAGCTCATTGCCTGGTACGATAACGAATATGGTTACTCCAACCGTGTTGTCGATCTCCTTGTCCACGCTGCCAAGGTTGATGGTGCTCTTTAAATCAATCAATCATTTAAAACATTGCATTTTCATACATCTGTTACATATAAAAATAAACCTCATGTAAAAAGTTGATCAAAAGATTGACTTTTTGTTAATCAGTTTCAAATAATCAATAACTTTGCATACTGTAAGTTTTCAATTGCTTTTGATTTCTTATTGAATTCACAGAATAGTTGTACTGGAAAGCTCTAGTAACCAAAGATTCAAGAAATCACATTTAAGATCTGATAGAGTATTTGCGCATAGCACGATTATCAGATAAAGACCATTTACTGGATGTAGCTGTCGGAGCTTACCTGTCAAGAGGCTTCCAATTTTGGGATTTGTATTGCAATAGGTAAATCGATTCTTCTACAAGAAAAACTGATTAAATTCTTTGTGCTATCGCAAAATAGAAGATACATTTTTGAACGTTGTTATTGATACGTCTCATGCATGTAGATTCAAGTAAACGATAAGCCAAAATTATATTTGATAAACCTTATTCAAATATTTAACAAGGATCCACATCAGTCATGTTATCATTGTAATCCCTAAAATGGACCTGTATTATCATCATGGTTTTGTTATAACTGACAAAAAAAAATCATTTGAGAGACTGATAGCAGTTGACACAAATTATCCTACGAGAGCTAGGGTTGGCATCACAATGACACATGCAAAGGGAGTTGACATTACATTGAGATATATAGTTTGAAACGATCGAATAACGATACTTTAACAAAAGCAAAATAAAGCCGCCAAAATAAACTATAATATTTTTTTCAATGCGCAATTCTCTTCTGGAAAGCCTCCAGCAGCATCGACTATCATTGCAATTTAGCATGGCATTGATCTTGCCAGCCAAAAACCAATTCAATTCCCGTTTTACATTCTCTTCTGATTTGCTCATTTTTGATCTTTTTGGATTCGGTTCAACCTATTTTTGCGAGATTCGACTATGTAAAGTGTGCTGATCGTCCCATACTTCCTAATGCATTTCTGGAATACCTTTCAAGGCGCATCCAATGATGCCAACTAAAAGAGGTATTTTTAACAAAGTTATTGAGCAATATCAAAAATATGAAATGAGGTTCTCGAGGAAAATGTCGAGATTTTGCATATGAATGTCTCACAAAAGAGGTTTCAGGAGTTGCTTTGGGTCGAGAGAAACATTTTGGTTCAATATATACCATAGTAAAACTCTTCATATTCAAGGCGAAAAACGCGATCGTTTAATTTTCGTAAAAAACCATGAGGGGCACCTCATGCTTTTTGGTCGATTTTTGATGATCTCAAAAAAGTTGAGCAAAGGTGTCAGGAGGTTAGCGCTAGTTGAGAGTCATCGTGTGGTGTTATTCTGGCGTTCTCAAACGGCTTCTAACGCGAGAAATTGCCAATTAAATGCACTTGGTTTTCGTTGTATTTTGCATGCATTTGAGTATTGAGGAGCTGATTGCTCCTGTACCTTTGACTTATTCCCATTGATACAGACGTATAGCATCACAGAAGATTCATTTTCACATTTACAAGTCGTTCAGGGATATTCTTGCGCAACAGTGTATTGAAGCAAGTGCTTGCTTACTGGCAGGATCAGCTGCAACAGGTATTGGGTCCCTTCACATACATAGTCAGACTGTTTGACGACTAGCAAAGCAAAAATCATTGTTAATATCCAAGAGCAAGCCCTCATATAACACTCACGGTAATGTATTTACCAGCATCAATAGCCGCCCATTCAGAATTAACCTCTTGGTCGCCTCAGCATTCCATCATACTGGCGATGCTAGTAAAACATATGTAGACCGCTTTGATGAAAGGACACCAACAACTAGGCAAGCAGTTAGAGTTGGGTGACACCTAGTGAGAATGTTCGCCTTGCAACTGCAATTAGAATGCTTGCGTCGAACAGGGAGTTCAGTTGCATTTTTGAGGTCATAGCTGATTCCCAGCACTTAAACGTTAGGCCACCTCTATCCTCTCAGAACTGTCAAGTGGTACCTAGACATTGGTATGCACATTTGGACAGTTGGCTATTCAGACACGGATCTAATGCTGATGGTGGATGCCTAGTATCGAGATGAATGCATAGATCAAGCTTTTAAAAACATATAAAATCTGGTAGTATTACATGCTATCATCATCATGGCTGTTCATAATTTGTCTACTGTACGATATAAAGCCTATTCCAAATCATTTTACTAGCAAGTGAGTTGACATCATCGCATTACTGATGCATCTCAAGCCTTTTCAATGCTTTGATGCATAATGCATATTTGAAGATTTATTTACACGTTTTTCATCATTTACGTTTTTTTTTTTTTTTTTTTTTTTTTTTACCCAAAAGACAGGTTTTGAATGATTATTTAAAATTTTTATTTGACGATCAACGTATTGAGAAATTATATGAAAGAGAATTGACTAATATACAAGGATGGGGTGCGAAGAATTAAAAAGGTAACATGTAGCAAGATAAAAATACAAAAAATAAGTGAAAAAAAGGCAATTTAAGACTCGAAAGACTTGACAATAGCTTCAATGGAGCGGTTCTTGGTCTCAGGAACACGGAACCAGGTAAAGACAAAAGCCATGGCAGCAATAGCGGCAAAGATAGCAAAGGAGTAACCTTGGATTTTGGCAAAGATGACAGGGAAACATTGACCAATCAAGAAGTTCATAGCCCAGTTGACAGCAGTGGCAATGGCACCAACGGCAGATGAAGCATAGACAGGAGACATTTCAGAGGTAATCATCCAAGGAATGGGACCAACACCGATAGCGAAGGAGATGACATAACCAAAGACAGCGACAATCAAGAGAGCACCGATAGAGTAAACATAGCCAATGATCAAGAGAACAGAGAAGATGCAAGCACCAGCTTCAGCAATCAAAAGCAAAGGACGACGACCCATACGATCAATCAAAATCAATGAAGCAATGGTAGAGACAAAGTTGACAACAGTGGTGACAATAGCCATGTACTTGGACATATTAGCATCAAAAGACATGTTGAAGATGGTGGTGGAGTAATACATGACAGCGTTCATACCAATCAATTGTTGGATAACGTGAAGAAGAAGGACAGTGATAGCAATCTTGCGGATGAGAGGATCAACAAAGATTTGGATCATGTTCATGGGAGCACGAGCAGCTTCATTGCGTTCTTCAGGGACAACACCATCTTCAAGCTTGGCCTCTTCGTAGTTTTCCTTTTGTTCTTCATTTTCCTTCATTTCAAGCTTATCGGCAGCCGCATTGGAGGCAGTGATGGCACGAGCAGCAGAGGAACCAAGGATACCTTCAACTTGTTCAAAGAACTCTTGCTCAATATTAGCTCCAGGACGAAGCTTTTGAAGGTTGGCACGAGCTTCTTCAAGACGGTTTTGAGAGATGAGGTAACGAGGCGATTCGACACAACCAGCCATCAAGAAGAATTGAGCAATGGCAGGGATGGCAACGATAGCATAGTTGATTCTCCAGAGAGGAACATAGGCAAGAGGAAGACCGATAACAGAAGCAAGCAAGATACCAATGACAATAGCAAATTGGTTACAAGTACCCATAGTACCACGACCCTTGACAGTAGAAACTTCGCCAACATAGGTAGGAGTAGAGAGAGAACCAAGACCACAAGACAGACCACAGAAGATACGACCAATGATGAACATGGCAGGAGAGACAGAGGCACCGATCAAGATAGCACCAATGATCCAACCAATGTTATTGAAAATGATAGTCTTCTTACGACCGAATTTAGTTTGAATATGACCACCAAAGAGACCACCGAAAAGACCACCAACACAGAAAGAGGCGACAGCAAAGCCCCAGAGAGCGTCGTTCATAGGGAGACAATCAGGGAAAGCACTGTTTGCAACATGAGCAGCACCATTAGCACAGGCATGAGTGACTTCTCCAGGGACATTGGCAGAACCAATAACCCAACCGTTACTAAAGGAGCCAAGACAAGCGATGACTACACAGTAGACCATGTAGCCCGGTAGCTTCATATCAAGAGAATTCATTTTGATTTTTAATATATTTATTTGATGGAGAAAATAATAATGAAATGGAAACTGGATTTTGCGGGTTCCTTTTATATACATTTCAATGAACCTACCCCACTTAACGAAAATGGAAATAACCTTTTGGTTGAAACTGAGCTTTAGAAGCAAAGAACCATTCGATATTGTCACGCCATTTGGGTTGTACATGGATTTGACACTCAGGCAAATGAGTAGAAGAGTGGGTTAGCATCCAATGAAGGAGTTATACAGACATATTGGCTGAAATGTGCCACCAGATTGTTCAACATCTATAGGTGCCATTGAGTGTGAGATGCAGTTGTACCAGTGTGCTTCCAAGTAACCAAAGGGCCTTGCTTTTCTTTTGGTTTTCGTTTGTTTATGCATGAATGCGTAGATCTGATTTCTATCTGATCCGAAAGAAATAGAGAAACTTTACCAGGTCGTATGTTTCTTGAAATTTTCCATTTTATTCAATGGTTACCCTGGACAGAAAATGACACCTGGCCATTCGGACAAGCTGCTTACTAGACATGTACTCGATTGACATCCAAAATGTTGTATAAAGTCAAGAGTTACATCCATTTCAGACCCGTTTGATTGATATTCATTCATATGAAATTCAATATAAGAATGCCTGTTGTTTCAGCCAATGTTGCCGCTGGAGGGTTTCAGCTGTGCACGTTTTGTATTCTTTCGTTTAAAACAGATCAAATCAGAAATGCCTATTCGGTTTCTTTCTATCCGCAATGTTGAAATTTGGTTCACTAAATGGCCATGCATGATTGCAGTGAATATGGTGTCTAGATGCTCAGTACTGTTCAACTGTTGCCATTCCTGATATGACCTAGGATACCGTTTTATTTTGAGCTGGTATTTTTACCATTTATTCCCGTTAAGAGCAGCTATATCATTCGACAATGAATGCTCAAAATGGGAACTCGAGTGGAGTAACTTGCCGGAGAAGCACAATTTGGTATCCGCCTTCAAGAGATTTTCTAGTTGTCTCACATTCTTTGGAGTAAATTACAAGCAATTCCATAGGTAGACCCTTAGAGTAGCCCTTCTTGATGAATGAAATACCGCCCAATCCCAATGTTTCTCCAACTTGCTTGTTATGTACCAATAACCATGATGATTTTATTTATAGTAGCCAAGTGCAACATGGCATCGTATTTGTTATTACTCATGACTAAAAAAAAAAAAAAAAGTAGCAATACCATGGAAAAATACCATGTTTAGTACATGTTAACTTGGAAGGGAGGGATCAAAACCTACATTTTCTAAAGAATTGATTATGTAAATCTATTTCTGAAACAAGAATAACAAGAAAAAGAGAACCAAATCAGACCATTTTTTCCCATGTTGAAGCGCTTACGCTTTCCATGTGAGAAATGACCGTATAACAATGTCATTACATGTATGTCTACAATTCATACAGAACACAAGGTATCATACAAATGAGATATACCATCTTTTCTGCTCTGAATACAGCCATTTGCCGCTGTCAAAAATACTAGACATCTAGCAGCTGCTTCAGTCTTTTGGCGCAGCAACCGCCTCAAATCAAAAATTACAATAGAAACATTTTGTTTTCTCTTGATTTCACAATAAAAATCCTCTGAAAGGTAATATTCAAGCTTCCACGGAATGACAAAATAACTACGAACTGTAAATTACCAGTTTTTACCACTGTTTACAACAAGATCGATCCGTTAGAAGAGTATCGTATTACCATACGTTATGTTACACTAGGCATAATTCGTTTTCCGTGAATATCAAACATAGAAACCAGCATCATCCGTTATTCCATAGACAAAATTGACTCATCCACTCATTTGAAACAAAGATATATGCCTCATTCGTCCGCAGTGCCTTTGTCTCTTGTAAAAACAGTTCATTCATTCAAATTTCATTCATTCAAATTTCGTTCTATGCATAATAAAAGTATTCCTAGTCTTCTTATAAGAAAATGAATTAGATAAGCTAATTCGGTTTCCAAAGAAACTCTAATTTACAAACTCCATCACCTTGTTGGTCGTTTCAAACAAGGATCGAATACCCCATACTTTAGATGCTCCTAATATTTGAATGATCGCACATCTTGTGGAACGACTGCCTAGCTTTGTGGGGATATATACTTTACCTTTCTTAAAGCTGAAAGAGTATCTACTTTTTCATGTATAAAGAACATCACATCGAGCCCTGGATCATTTACGGGATGTAACCCGATTCTGCAAGTGTAGAAAGCAGCAAAGACTATACCTACCAGTAGAAACAAATCCTTTTTATGTGATTTCCTATTGGATGGTATATTCTTTCCCTCGTTATTCCAGGCAATGATCCAGTGTCTACATTGCCTTGTGAACTCGCCCTTTTTCAAGAATTTCTATACAAACTAGGAGTCTATGTGAACATATTTGCTTATTGATCTAGCCTTCTTTTACATACATATAGTCCTTGCAGAGGATGCTTGTGACAATATCTCGGCGCAGTTTTATTCAATATTTCTAGGAGGGATAGTTTGCCGCCTGATTTCATTAATGGATCAGTGAAAGATCTATGTTTATGGATGATGCAGGTGTAGCAGAAAGAGAGCGATAGATGGATAAGTATAAAGGAGGCTGGTGCAATGCCCATGTGCTGATTGCAACGTTGCTCAAAACATTCATTGCTTGGCGAGAAGGCGATGAAGTTATTGAGTTACAGTAGAGAAGTCATCAAAGAAAAACGGCCCATGGGGAATACGGCCATACAATATTGAAAGCGAATTAGCCGTACTGCGTATACAGCACTTTCAGCAAAGTCCATGGAGTAGGTAGTAATTGGGATATTGTCCAGCGAAAGATTGATGCCATTCGGGATACCGGCGTTGATCTTCAAGCTTTTATTTTGCTGCTGCTTCAATACCGGATCGCTAACTGCACTTCTCTTGAACCCAAGGTGGCATAATTCCAATTCGACATCATTAGCACTCGTTTCACAGACCAAGATAACATCAACACGTCGCCGAGGGAATACGCTTCTAAACAGCATACAATAAGAACCAAAAAGGCTACTACTTACATTGTTGTGCCCACATATGACAATATCATGATACAATGATGGCAAGTCTGCCTGCTTTCTCACAATAGCTAATTACACGAAAATAGAATGCGTTATTTATTATATGATTTACATTATGTTGAGATATGTATATGTATTTATGTATTCTAAAAGTCTTGCTCTAAAAGGCGCTCAATGGTTGCATTAATGAATCCTTTTTTGATGGTTAAATCAACTCCAAATATCTTGGATAGTTGATCTCGCACTAAACACCCAATGTCAGTCATTGTGATATAATCTAAAAGCGTATCAACAACATACCTTGCTTCTTGGTCAATGTCATAAGATTAGAACTAGTCAAAATTCTGATGATCTCCTTCTCTATGTCGTTGTCCTCTGGCAGCATGGCCACTTTGATATCCTCTCTTCTCATACCATTACTATCCTCTGCTGCTGCTGATGGTGATGCATTGGGCCTGAATACCGATGAAAGGTCGAGGCCAAGTGAGTTATTGTCCGAGAAGCTAGATATAAGTGGAGGTAGCAGCTGATATCGACTGTTTATGGTGTGGTTGGAGTTTGATTTGCTGCTTGTCATGAAGCTGGGATGGCTCTGTAAGCTGTGGTCATCATTATATGATCTGTTATAGACGCTAGGCATTTCGTCATCGTCGCAAGAGTAAACAGAGCATTTGGAATGAGTTACTTCGGATCGCAATGTCTTGGTTTCCCACATCTCTTGCTCGTACACGGCCCATTTCTTGAGTGGTATCATCTTTTCATCAAACTTTTCATCGTCGGTGACAATAATCTGCTTCTTCTTGTCGCCCACTACCACACGCGTATTCCCCCATGAGAAGTCATCGAAATGCCAGAATGCATAGAGAGGAATAAAGAAACTAAAGATGGGAATAGCAAGCATGTAGATGACCATCCAGCCAATATGCTGCCACTGTCTTTTGAAGATGAAGATGAGGGATTGAAGACCATAAGCACCTGCCAGCATGCCAAGCGCAATTGTGGGTATAGGTCCAGACCCAGAGATGACTTCGTATATAAGATAGATGAGGTAGATGACAGAAGAAGGGAGCGTGATGGTGCCAATGAGGTCGGTTAATACCACAAATCGCATGGAAAGACAGCAAAAGCCGCATAGCTCTTGGAGCAGAATGAGTTCCAGCAGGTTGTGAATAGTCGAGTTGATCCATCGTCTTCTTTGAGACAGCAATACGCGCCATTGGTCTGGCGCAACTGTTCTGCATTTCGCATACGGCGTGAACATCATCTTGTATTGAGGAAAATTCTTCATCATCAATGTGGTCAAGTATCGATCTTCGCCCAAGTGCAGCAGGTTCTTCTTGTGCAGTGTATCGACTTGGTTATCCGAGTAAGCATGAATGACATTGGGCGATACAATCAGCGGTTGGTGCTTGCTTGCTGTGCGGATACGGTACATACAGAAGCATCCTGGCAAGCAAGTGACAGACCCAAACAGTGACTCGAAAGATTTGACCAAATGGTGCGAAATGTAGTACTCATAGACCTGTATCATTGTAGTCCAAGAGCGATCCTCGTTGCCCAATTCAGTTTCACCACACAAACCAATGATGCGGCTGTCATGCAGCATGCACGATACCAGTCGATTCAGGGCATCTGGATAGACTTCCGTGTCAGAATCCACCATGAGGATATACTCGTACAGCCTAGGCTCGATACCAATGATGTGCTTGATGTGATAAAAGATTTCCAGCTCCAGAGGAGACATTTCAGAGTCAAAATGGACCTTGTTCAGAAAGTTCATGCAAATGATCTGTGAATCTCGCTTACCACGGTTACCAGGCTTGGCGCGTTCGCTGGATTTACCCACTTTGACCACCACCACATAGGGAACAACATGACCTTCATGCTGATACACACCGGAATATACTTTACCATAATTCAGTTGCTTGGAACCCTCGCCGATTGACTTGAACATCAGTGCCTCAGGATCATCGTTTTCATCATGGCCCAAAATGTCGAGCAAAATGCGAGGCGTTGGTTTGTCGTTACCACTTCCAATAATCATGCCATCTGCAATGAGGAACAGCAGCTTGTGTTTATCGTCATAGGTCATGGCGGTGAGCGAGTCAATGGTTTTGCGCAGTGATTCCTCATCTTCTGTATAGCAAGGCACCTGACAGATGACAAACTTGTCGTGATCCTCGGGTGTAGGGGCACTTCCAAATTGCAATGCTGCCAGAAACTTGACCAGGATGACCGCCGACATGACCACTGCAAAGCTCAGTAGTAAGTAGTTGACAAATGTGCACTTGAGTGATTCACGGTAATCCAGACGGCCAATATAGAACACATTGTCCAGGCACGCCTTGTTTTTGATCTTTGTTTGTTCATCCATGGCAGCACTGTATCTGTTCCATTCTGCAGTGGCGTCCTTTCCGCCAAACTTGCTGAACAAGGTCTCAATGGATGGATCCAAATAATGGTAATTGGGAACACCAGCACTGGCACTAGGATATCTCCGAGCAGAAGCCATGTAATCTGTCAAATCGTACACCTTGTCATCAATGGAGGCAATCAATCGGCCCCAGCTCGAGTAGTCGTCTTTGATCTGCTTCATAGGAATTACCAAATCGCCTCGCTTGTAAATGTTCATGGTAGGTCCAAAATATTTGTTGAGCCAGTAAGGATCTTGTAGTTTATCCAGGGAGCGCTCGGGTTGCTGAGGACCAGAAAAGTGGACAAAGGGACCCAATACGACGGTTTCATTTGGGGTTACAGTGATAATGGGGTCAGAGACTAAGCCAGCACAAGCAACAGATAAAGGAGGAGGAAACGTATACGACAGGTCTCGACCGGCCAAAGGGTCCAGGTTAGACTTGCCAGCCATGTAGGCTGCAGTGCCATGATCGGTAGCTACAAACTTGGTCATGTCATACACAGTGCCTCGAACAGACACCCAGTAATCACTGATGGTTTGATGGTTGGTGACATCTTCTGCAGAGTAGAGATCCTTGGTTCCAGGACAGATAATCTGGCTCAAGCCCACGATGAAAAAAATGATGCTGCCAGAGAAGGCAAAGATCAGTAGACACAAGGTCACCTTCTCACGCCATGCCATCTGAACGTCTTGACGAGACATTTTGCCAATGTATTTTAACGTGAAAGAGGGAACCCACCATGTAGAGAAATAGACAAACCGAGCCCACCATCGACGAATGCTAGAAATGTTTACTTCCTCCACTTGTTCCTCTGGCTCAACACTGTAGTCTTCCATCATTTTACTCATGTCCAAGTTGGGACCATATCTAAAATTACACTATCAACCTCTGCTGCTGTCTGCTATCATACAATAGCATTTTAAACCTACCCTTCAGCGATGCCTCTCGTGTCATCATCGTCGTCTCCCCATTCGCTTCGTTTACCAGGCTGATCGAAGTGTGTTTCGATCTCTGTACGGTCATCTTCGTTTGTCATATCTGACCGACAATCATCATCAAATTGATTCTTATCACTGGACCATCTGTCTGCTGCAATGACTGCAATCTCTGCTGCTTGCGCGGCTGCTTCTGCCTCTGCTTCTGCCTCTGCCGCTGCTTTCTGTGCTGCTTCGTACTCTTCTGCCTCTAGTGCTGCTTCAATGGCTGCTTGTCGCATGGCTTCCTTCTCAGCTTCTATGGCAGCCAACCTCTCCTTTTCACGCAGTCGAGCCTCTTTCTCCATGGTGCGTACCTGGTTCTCCAAGTTTCTCCAGAGATCAAACGTCAGCCAAATGTCGTTTTTGCCAAATTTAATTTGCTGGTGTGTCCATTTCATGACTTGAACCCAGTGCGAGATGCATTGCTTTTGCTTTTCGACCTTGTCTTCCTTTTCAATGTCTTGGTCTTCATGATCATCATCGCCAATGCCATCGTCATCGACAATCGTGTCATCCAGATCTGTCATGCTGCTACTGCTGTTCTCTTCTTCTTGCAAGTAACTGTCCATCAAATGTCTGTATCTCGACATGAACTGCTTTTGTGTGTAGGGATACAGCACATCAACATGCACAGCGTGCACAGCCAATTCTGCTATACGAAGCGCCTGGATTTGCCGTTGAACAAAGTCTGCATCGAATGCGTCTGGCTTTTGCTGGTCGTTGGGACGGATGTGGATGATTTCAGAGAGACACATGGTGTCCAATATTTGTTTCAGAGACTCGACACTGTGAACCACTTGATCAAAGACAGACTGTATGTTGCTGGCGGGTGGCGGCGTTGCTGCTACAGATTTCTTTCGCTTGAGAGAGGGTGCACGGGGTTTAGGGGGCTGCTGCTGCTGCTGCTGCTTCTCCTCACTGACATCTGCGAGCTCGATCTTTTGAGAATCATCTACCACGGTGCTGGCTGCTGCTTTGATCTCCTCTCTCGTGGTGATCTTTTTGTTGCTGTTGTCACTGGTTGTTGATGAGGATGGCCATACAGGCAACTGCGCTTTAATCACAGTGCGCGCATCTCTGGGATGAACGTCTGTGATCCAGCCAGCCAAAGAATTGGCCTCAAACAGACCATGCACAAAGGCATTGGTGCAATTGTACTTGAACAAGTGAAGGAAATCAGGCGAGATAGCATCCAGATTGCTTTCCAAGAAGCCATCAATTGAGTAATCCACACTGACTGAGTCATCAAAATGTCGAATGGCAAAGCTGTAGGATGGTGTAGATGGATGCAGCAGCGTGGTGTAATCATTACTGGGGTTATTTTGACTGGATCTCTTCTTTTGAAACAGCACAGAGAGTAAATTGCTGTCCGTAGCATCCAACGCATAAGCCTGAAAGCGCTTTGACTCTTTGTTCATTAAAGGAATCAGTGCAAAGCTGTTTCTGTTGGTGCCATGAAACAATGCTAGAGGCGAAGGCACGGATCTGATTTGCATTGGTATGCGATTGGGCCAAATACCGTCTTGTTGACAGGCTGCGTTGGTGGCCGAGTCGGGAAACAAGGTGCGATCTAACGTGTATTTGTGCAATTGCTCTACCGTATAATTGACACATAAATCATGAAATGTGCGTCCTCGTTGTGTTGTGCTGGTGGACAGTTGGAATCCGGTAGTGTCTAGGATACTGATAGTGCGCAGCATAGCATTGGCATTGTTAGCTGCTGTGTCAAACTTCTGATTTAGGGCATTCATGATCCACAGCACCAGCACAGAATAAAGCGTATGGGCCAGCGCATCTCTCTGTTGTGAGGCTGTATCTGTCGTCAAGAAGGCGGAACAAAATTCGTTGCCAATCAGCTTGAGCTTGTGGGTCAATGTAGTTTCTAGTTTGGAAGTGGCCACACCCAAAGCAGCCGCCACCAATACCAAGATCTCCTTGTTTTTGATGCGGCATGATTCGTGGCCACCTGCTGCTGTGTTGGTGCTGTTGGAGGAAGTCGTGTTAGGGCTTGCGAAAGAGGAAAATGAGCTATCACCGCCTACAAAGTGCTTGTTGCCATCCACAAACTGCACATTGCCAAGATGAAGTATAGCAGCCAGCAACTGACACATTTGTGCTACTGTCTTGGTCTTGAAGCCGCACACTTTTAATGCTGCTTTAATGTCATTGAAGCCTATCTGATCTCGCTGCGAGTTGCGCTGGTTTAGCTGCTTAAGATAGTTAAAGTTGGTGTGTGTCATGTGCAGTGCCTGCTTCTCATCGGGTGTAGTGCCTGCTAATAGCTGGTAGAATATAGTGTACTGTTGTGTATGGCTGCGAGAGATTCTATGCTTGTCAAGTAAGAAGACGGACGTATTGCATCCAACAATCCTCCCTCGTTCATTGAATTGCAAGGTTTGGAATTGGCCCAGGTAAGATGCAGTTTCATTCGTATTGGATGCAGCACTGCCGAATGCTTCGAAAATAGTGTGCACTCCTAATATTTGATTTTGCGTCTTTTCTTCTTTTCGTGTGTGTGTCGAGAGATAAAGCAGTTCTTTGATCAAGTGGTGGTGTGTGGTGGATTTCCCTGATCCAGTCATTCCACTGGTGATGAAAGATTAGTATGTAATTGAGCAATGGTTGTCGAGTGGTAGTGTACCTTAATATCACTGCTTGGTTCTCTGATCTACGCCTCATCAGTAGATACACTCGAGTTGCCATATCATACACATGAGGCTCTGGTGGTGCAAATCGATCTGGTGAAATGTCTTTGTATCCATGCTGGCCATACGCTTGTAATGTGGCATCATTCAATAGATCCAATGGCTTGAATGGATTGACGACAACTAAACGATGATCTCCTAGTTGTGTATAGGGCTGATCTGCTTTGAATCGAGACTGTAATAGTCGCACAATGGCTTCCTGACCTGTGACATGTGTGTCATTGGATTGTATTTCTGCCAATTGCACAATATTAGAGACAGTGCTTGACATGCTTCAAAGTTCAATAACGAGAGAAAAAAAAGGTTGAAATACGTTGATTGCTAAATGTTGTTTCTATTTTCTAGTTGCAATAGTCTCGGTTGAAATTCATCAATGTACGCACAATGTGTATCGTCCTTTTATAGTAATATAGCGTTTGAGAGATCAGTTGGGAAAGAGCTGATATGTGTGTGTCGTGCAAAAAAAAAAAAGAAGAGAGAAAGAGAAAAGAAAGAAATAAAGAATTACAGATCATGGATCATTTAGATACACATACAAAAAAAGGGAGGTTTGGTGTGTGTGTGTGTGCCTGTGTGTACACAACAACATCTAGATACAAAAAAAAAAGTGGGAAAGAGACAGAAAGTATGCCTCCATAAATGCTACGTAAAAGTAAAAAAGAAGACTTACAATCAAGCTATAGGAGCACTTGCTTGCTATAATCAAGAGAGTATATATTTATACATGGATGCAGGGGCTCTCGAGTACTACATGTTGGATTAGAATTTTCTGATGGTTGCAATCCTCTCCTTTTTTTTTCTTATTCAATGTAGAAATCTTGGATTAATTCCGGTTGTATAAAAAGTGTTGCCCTTATTTACGTGATTGTGAATTAGCTTTCGGATCTCTCTATAGCTCAATGAGGATCTTCCACAATTTTACTCTCCAATTAATTGTGTGTATGGGATTGATTTAGTATTAGGTTTAATATATAGCGTAAGGCATCGGTATCCATCACGCCTCAACAAAGTAAAATTGGGCAGATTCCTTTATTTGGCTGCATTCATAATAAACAACAATACTATCATCGCTGCATAAGCAATTTGTAACAACTGTATTCCATAGACCCGAAGATTCTTAACAGAAGCAAAACCATGTATTTATGCTAATCTGAAGTATCTTTTCCAACTCGCAATTCCTTTCTTATTATGTGCCTCCATCAACAACCGTTACCTTCGCAATTAGCATGGATTGATCTTGCCATCCAAAAACCAATTCAATTCCCGCTTTACTTTCTCTTCTGATTTGTTTATTTTTTGATCTTTTTGGATTCGGTTCGACCTATTTTGCGAGATTCGACTATGTAGATGTGCTGATCATCCCATACTTCCTAATGCATTTCTGGAGTACTTTTCAAGGCGCTTCCAATGGTGCTAATTGTAACACATGTTTTGAGTGAAGTTACCGAGAGATTTGGTAAAATATGGATTGAGGTTTTTAGCGAAAATAGCCATATTTTGCACATGAACACCTCATAAAAGTGGTTTCAAAGGTTGCTTTAGATCGATAGAAACATTTTGATTCAATATATACCATAGTAAAAGGCTTTATTTTCAAGGTGAAAAAATGCGATCGTTTAATTTTCGTAAAAAAGCATGAGGGATACCTCATGCTTTTTGGTCGATTTTTGGCCCTGTTTTTTTGGGTCTTAAAAAGTCGAGCAAAGGTGTCAGGAAGTTACTGCTATTTGAGTACAATTGTTTGGCGTTATTCCGGCGGCTCAGAAAGGTCTATATGTCAAGAGATGAAGGTTTGGAAACTGTTAAATTTGGCTGTGTTTCATACATTTACTTGCCAATAGGCACGCTTTTGTTCTGATAAAAAGGCGTAAAAGACATTGTATGCATTAATCTAAACTTCGAGCATTGTATTGCGCCCAAATATTTAGCTCAAGCACTGTCTCTTTGTCGTCTATTATCAGAAAGATCTCTCAGATGAGCTGAAGCTTGCATTTGTCCAAAGAGTCTCAAGCACTATCTATAATGCAACCAACTACATAACAGCCTACGAGCTCCAGCTATATTAAGCTTATGATTCTGTTCAAGGACCATACCTTTATAGTGGGCACCAGCAATACTATCATCGTCCAAGGGCGTCGAGCCTTCCAATGTGGCTCTATTCTTCCTGATTGGCTCTCGCTAGAGTATCAGTAGATATTCGTAGCGCCTCCTTTGCAAACTGAGGTTCCTCAGCTCGATGTTTTTGCAAATTAATACAAGAAACTGTTCAACGACACACATTTGCAATTGGTTCATTCAGCGTACTTTGGTCCTCAGGGAGTGGCACCTGTCTCACTGGAGAAAACCCCACTTTTCAACGATGTATACGGCATCTTCCTTTGTGATGAGCAAATACTGCCTGTTGCTGTTTTTGAGAGCGTTGTTAAAGGCATCCCTGCTGACAAGATTTCCGTCATCCAATTGTCTCAAAATGAAAAGAGAAACCTGCTCGACAAGGAACGAAAGAGGTGCAGTTTATCCGCCAACAAGACAGCGCTTCATCAAGACCCCAACATGAAGAGAGAGTATCAGCAGTGGGCTGACAGAAGCTTTGTATCCAGCATGAGCTTTCTATAGTTATGTTAAATTTATCTGCCACAAAAAAACAAAATGCATATCATAGTAAAGTCTATCAAGCTCGACGTGTAAGAGATGCTTTTAGAATCTGTTTCTTGGCTGTCGCAGAGTTATGCATCAAGACTAGTCTATAAAGTCTATCATTTCTTATCCCAATACTCATTTAGCTAAAATATAGCAAATGCGCGCTTTTATTAGACTACACAAGTTCTATGCTTTACTTTACATTAGTGATTCATCCGTCATCAAATTATTAAAAGATGCCATGCACTAATAGATATGCAAATGTCGAGTTGACGGCCCTTTTTTTTTCAAATAATGCAAAATAAACAACAAGGGGCTCCGTATCACCTTCTTCATCCCTTTATTACTCCTATGCTCTTGGCTCAATACCAACGTATAAATTAGACGCATTACTAAAGGAAGGTATGTAATAGAATCCTGCTACCAACACAACGTAACTCAGACAAAGAATCGAACCTTTAAAGTAGTTGGATTTGCCTTCCTGGTAGGTGTAGGTTAGCAAAAAGACTGAGAATATGACAGAAATGACATCCCAACGAGGGAACATTAAGCTATTTAAACATAATGAGCTTGCTGTGACCTATGCATTAGATACTTTATACTTACTTGAATGTAAACTTTTTGATCTCTTCTTTACCCCAGTTGTACCACAATGAAAATGCTACCATGGCAGGAATCTGTAATAAGCAGACTTGCAAAGCATAAGCTGAGCCAATTTCCATACTACACAAAGAAAGTTAGTTTCCATAAAAAAAAAAAAGAAATAAGGAGAGGCAGCACAGGATGGATTGTTTGTGCGGGGCCATGTCCACGATACATTACCTTAGTACAATGTTTCCATAGAGAGCAAATGAGATGGCATTCATAAATTCTGTAATATTAGGCACCAGAGCAAATAATGTCAAACCCAGGAATTTCTCGTCAATGGCTACATTCTCCATGACCAAATCCACTGTCTGCACTAGAATTTCTGCAATGATAGAGTACAGCAATGTACAGCCAAACAGCACTGAATAACTCATGGCTTTACCCCAGTTGGGCGAATCATGACCTGCTGCTGCTTCCTCCTCCTCCTCCTCTTCTGGTTCTTTAGCATGCACAAACGCCAAGGGTTGAGGTAGCGTCGTCGTGGTTGTAGTTGCGTTGGTAGTTGTGCTTGGATTTGCAATGAATGAAGTGGCAGATTGATCGACAGCTAAACAAACATGTCAGTCAACGTGATGTCTCGTGTGCGTTGTTGTGTGTTACCATGGATACTGTAGGCATTGATGGGTGTTTGCTCACTGGGATGATTTTGTTCTTGTTGAGAGATGATATGTACAGGGTATACTCTCTGAGGATGAACAACAGTTGCTGTATGTGCTTCTACAATGGGATGCTTCGTAGTGGTGGATGTGGGGTTCTTCCACACCATGTCTGCATGCGTATGCAAACTGAACAAAAGCCCAATGACATAGGCAGATGGTAGAATAGCGGCACAAATCAACATGAAGGGCTTGACACTGTTTTGGTACACGGGATCCTCAGATGGATTCATTTGATCATAGTAGCAGTGTGAGCAAGCAAGAGAGCCATTTGGGTCAGCAACTTCAGGGCATCCTGTGCAACGCAATTCAAACTATGCAGTAAGATAAATACACAGGAAGCAAATGTGAAGCGATTGACTTACGGATCCAAAGAACTGATAAAACAGTGTGGGAGACAGGGCACCGATGATGGCCATGATTAGCATGGTACTAGTAACACCCGCACTCTTTGCATTGAATCGCTGCTCTTTTCTCTTGACAGCACCACTGATCATGGAGAAGCCTGGCATCAGCAAGACGCCCGCCAATATACTACCGATCAGGGAACCTTCCACAAGCGAGCTCTTACCAGCCATGAGGGCAGCTGCATACAAGATAATTTCAATGATACTACCAAATGTTGCATTGATGACTGCACCTAGTCCCATGCTACTTTGAGCGGACACACTGCTAACACCCATACCAATGAAATAGGACAATGGAATCACAGAGGCCAACGACAAACTAAAAATGACATGCGGCGATGTGATGAAGGCATCTGGAAAGTAGGATTTGAGCACATAATCATCGAAAATGACAAAGAATACCAAGGGGATCAAGTTGATAAACATGATGTTGATGCCATTGTAAGTGTATTTGTAGTATTGCCAGCCAAATGCTTGATATGTACACAGCAAGATGATGGTCGGCTGTTGATGTGCTCCTGTCAGAATGGATGGTTTGGAATGGAATCGTAGGCTCAATGGATGGCGACGCAGATGACGGACCAAGATGTAGTTGAGTTTTGCCATGGGCACAGTGACAACGCACATCCAGCAGATGCTAGAGACCAGCAGCAAAAGAGGCGCTGCTCCATAGTGAGTATGTCGTGCTGTATCTCGGTTGCCTCTATACGTTACCAATAATACTGAAAAACAAGATATAATACAGACATGCCACAGGTCCCAATTTGATGGTTTCAAGTACAGCACGAAGCCAGTTGTATCTCTTGCGTCTATGATGGTGGTGATGATGACCCTCCTCATCGTCCACGTCAATCTCATTATCGTCATCAATCACTACCGACGACTGGCCCGAAGACCGCTCTCTTGCCAGATCACTCATGACAGAAGGTGTGATTTCCACCAATCGCTCGACATAGCGGCCGAATGGCCATAGTAAATAGGAGCTCAGTTCTCTCAGCATGACGCCATAAGCATGGCCACCACAGAGTGAGATGACAAGTGATACAAACAGGACGACCAGAGCCAGCCACCAGCCAAACAGAGCAGCCCAAAGCAAGTTACCTGGATTGAGAAAGAAATCGGACGATGAAGCCGGAGATGAATGCAAAGCATTGTTTGCTTTACGAACTACCGAACGAGATTTTTTGTAGAGTGCTGGTTTCCAGAGAGGCAACCCAAAGGGATGTTGCGTATTCATGGCCTAGCAAATCAGTGTCAGTGTGTGTAAAAGGGGAGTTGGCTATGGTTCTCTAGGGCGCTTACATCTTGCTTGTCTTTGAGTGTGATTTCATGGTCCAGACTACTGAATGACATTCGATCGCTAGCATGATACGTGCTGCCTTGACGCGTGTCGTGATTAGGGTCCATATCCTGCTCGCTGTCATTGTCCGCATCGTTGTCGTCTTGGGTACTGTTGACATTTGGATAGTTTCTTTCCTCTACAATGGATCCGTATTTAGATGTTGTACGACTCGGTCTTCTCACTCTAAAAGACGAGGAATTTGTGCGAGTCTTTTGTAGATTTGGCCTGTCTGCAGATGATGACGGTTCCATCTCTTGCTATGGGTAAGGAGAGAAAGAGGAAAAGAGAAGAAGAAAAAAAAAAAGTTTAAACTGATAAAAACTGACACACAATAAACAAACCCCGTGCTTTATTAAACAAGAAAGGGAGGAACGAGATGGAGGAATATGTACAAATGTAATCGAGGGTATATCTACATTAAAGTCAAGAAGCCATGCGGTGCTTGGAAGGCGGAAACAGCAGAGGCGTCCGCTCTGTCTGTTCAATCAGCACAGCGAGCATGGGTGTGGAGATGTAGGGCTGCTTGTCATTGCTGGTCTCTTTGAGATCCTGATGTACTTTGAGGATCGTGTCCGTCAGCCAAAACTGAATGGCATTCATGATCAGAGGAAATCTAGCAAATCAGGTAAATAAGCAGTGCAGAGAGCAAGAAAAGCACTTACATCAACATGACAAATACCACTTGGATCTTGGGGTCGTGTTGTGTCCAACTGATGCATAACTCACCTAACCAAAATAGCCATGGTGAGCTGATGACAATCTCGTATAAACAAGCCTTGGTGAGCATCTCGGCCAGCAGAAATACCGACATTTGACGCATCCATGGCCAGAGCATGCGAGACAATGGCGGAGGTCCATAGTCTCCCGTCTCTCCAACATGGAATAGACGACATTTCTCGCAGGCGTTCATCAAGAGAGTGAACCAACACCACAGCAACAGCACGCCAAAGGTAGTGTCAATTCCCACATTGAGAAAGTACCAGACACACAGATTGGTGGTCGGCCCTGATGTTGGCTCGGATGCATAGTAGCTGATGCCTAGATTGATGAAGTGGATCATGCCAGCGCCGAAAAATTGCTTGCTGACATCGAGAGCCCTTGTTGAGGGAGGGAGGGGGGTGGTTAATACAGTGGAAACTCAATATACGGTTTCGCAGTATGGTTACCATATTTGCAGTGGCCGCTGTGGTGTTTCTTTGGCCCGTTTATGTATCAATGTTATCAGTGCTGTGAATGCGAGCAGGAACTGAATCAGAATGCCAAATCCATCCAGCAACTGGCAGCTTTTTTCATTGGATTTGAGATTGATTTGATCTGATTGATGGACACACAGGACTATCACTGTGATCAGGAACAACAAAAGTTTCATAAAAGGAGGGAGCAAAAGAGAGAAATGCTTCTTACTAACCAAACATACTAGATAACAGTTATTTAAATGGGGGATATCCCCCAATACGTCACATTGTAATAACCTCCCCCCCTATTTATTTTAATTGTTTGTGATGAACTCAAAGAAACTAAACAAATACAATATCTGAAGAGCGTTTGGACGATGCGTTGGTGGGCGGTTGCGTCGTTACTTCATCGCTTTGGCTGCTGCTGTTGCTATGCTCGAAAATGGATAATTTGGATAGTCGAAAGTCGTCATAGACGGATGATGTGGATGGGGTAGAGTCACTGTCATAGTCCTCCTCCTCCTCGTCAGATGCTTCTTCCTTTACTGCTTCCAATAGACTGTCTCTGGGCGTGGGTGTGTACTCTCGTCTGCTGGCATAAGGTCTGTTTTGATGCACAGATCCTCCAATAGCAGAATAGCAGAAATCAGCAAATATATCATCTGCCTTTCTCAATGCTTCCTTGTCCTTGACCACTTCACGCACGCAAAACCAATCATGCACACAATCCTCAATCACCGTCTGCCAGGCGACACCGTCTTGCTCTGCCTTCATGGCCAGCTGTAAGGCATCATCGCGCAACACTTCCAAATTGCCAATGTACATGAGCACTTGGGGCGACATGAATGCCTGAAAGCCTGATTTGAGCTTGGCAATACCCAGTACCTGCTGCTCTGGTTCCTGGCCCTTTTTTACAGGCTCGAAATAGTCCTTCTTGATGACCTTTGCTGTGTATTGTGTAATGTAGTCGTATTTCTGGTTATGCTTCCATGATTCAGACGTTGTTTCATCCGTGACCAAGGGAGAAATGAGAATGGTGCCTGCCGGTCTAGGCAGTTCTTGCAAAACCGCCGCCTCAGTTGAGTTGCCATCATCTTCTGTCACTATTTCAAACATGCTTGGGTCATGCGTGATGAATAACATTTCCAGAGACAATGCGGCTCCCGCGCTATCGCCAATGACAATGACCTTTTCGCTGTTGATCCCTAGTTTCTGTATGAGATGTTCGTAGGCACGCACTACATCCTCAACTGGACTTGGATATTTGTATTCAGGTGCTAATCTAAATTAATACAATGAGCATCATTTTCTGATTCCCCACCCCCCCCACTCTATAAGCACTTACTTGTAGTCGATCGCCATGATCATGGCATTGAGGTTGTATTTCTCCTTGAGTACTTGGATCCATGCGATATTGGTGTCCATGTACATGGTGCAACTACCAATACGAAATCCACCGCCTAATTTGAAATTTCTCTAGTAAGCTTATGATTTACCCCACACAATAATACACCCAGCATTTACCATGTACATAGAATAAGATGATGTCTGCTTCGTGGATCCGTTTCAACAAGGCTTGCTCGTCCAGTTTCTGGACATTTTCCCCAATCCAGCAGCCAGACCAGTCTTGATGCTGATGAGGATTGAGCTTGACTCGATGTATCCAAGGTAAATGGCATTTTCGGGCTCTGGTTATGTCGTTCAAGATCAACCTAGCTGCAGGCGCAGGCAATGAGAACACTTTTCGCAGTAATTTGATGACGGCTTTGGGCGGTAACTTGCGTAGCTTGGCACGAATACTGTTCATTGTACTTTTTTTTTTTTTTGTATGTAGGATGAGAGAAAGAGAAAGAATTTGTAATGTGTACTCGTACAATAATTTAGTGTACCAATGGTTAGGTGATACAAAATCTATATAGACTATGGCCGTGTGTAGATTTTGCTCTATATTCATGTGAAATGGTGGCTATTTTCTCATCCAATGCTGGATCTGTCATCATGTTCACAGCTTAGTGCTTGGCTAGTGTAAAAGACAAGAAAAGAGGCATGTACCTATGCAAGCTTAGATTTAGCACTACAAGGATCGCCCACAGATTTGACATGTACATATACACAAACAGGATTTCCGACATTCTCTTTCTAATTTCGCCACGTTCATCATTTACCATTACCATTACCATCATCATCATCAAACGTGCAAGAACGTGATCAGAGGGCATGTGGTGTTGAATTGATATTTTATATATAAATGTGTGTGTATGTATATATGCGGTATGTGCGTTAAGAGATAAAATAGAGAGAGAGACTTGGACGTAGCGAGCGAGCGAGAGAATACATTTGGGTATTGTAAAAAAAAATGCGTGTTATTTCTTGTTTTGTTTCGTAGAGCTGTCATGTATATGATACAATTAGTTTTTTTTGGTGTCCTTCTAAAGTATATGAAAATGCGCTTGGTGGATCATTACTATTGCGGTTGTTGTCCTATAGGTAACGTAATCTTCCAGTTCCACCATCCATCTCCTTGTCCAAATGTTGCATTTGAGTCAGGTCGAACATCAAACAGTCGGTTTTGCTGCAAATCTATCCAACATCTACCTTGACCCCAGTAGCAAGTGGATGAAAACAATGCTATTAATAATAACGTACAATAGATACTATGTTGAATTGATGTTAGAATAGGTGTTTCTTTAACGAAAATCTCGACGCTTACCATGGCTTCTGATGAAGAAAAAAGGATACCAAGAACAAAATGACAAAAATGGGCGGTGCATCGGGAAACGGTAGTAGGAGCAAAGGCACAAAATAACGCATACAATACATGTTGTTTAGGTCTCGTTTTATACAAAAAGAAGAGAGAGAGAGAGAAAAGAAAAAGAAAATGGAGATTACAAAACAAACCTGTCTATGAAAGGAATCGGTTGTTGAATGAGATGGGTCAGTCGTTTGTAGTCTATCATTCTTACATGTATGGAAATGAGTCTTTGTCATTCTGAAGCTATCGTCTGTATCAATGTCGCATAGTACTGCGCCAAGTAGATACAGAAACAGAAGAAAATAGTAGATGTACAGCGAAATTCATAGTTTTAGCTAATTTCGGGAAATTCTACTGCTTACAAAAATGATGAGCTCGTCCCGTTACTTTTGATGGATGTTCCCGCTAACCTGGCGGCAATGCCATGTTCATGACAAATGCAAGCCACCATGACAAGGCGAGGCCGAAAAGCCTTACAAAGTTTTAAAGAATGTAGATGGCAAAAATCTTCTTATTCCCATTTCCATCCAACAGGGCAAGCATGGACGCCCGGAAGGCGACACCATTTCAACAGGGCAAGAAATGCTCAAATGAACCAGGACAAGGATAGCTTTTTGAAGATCAATGGTGCGCGAAAGCATTGAGAGCTTCTTAATGATTCTGTTGAAAGAGTTGATAAGGCTGGCTTTTCACATGGGTAGAGACGCTTTCTATGGTGGATGCAGATGATGCCATCGTCACCCTACACTCTTAGAACAAGTGTTCATCTTGATCTATCGGAGTATCTCTATCTTCTTAAGATGAAAAGTCAAGCATCAAATCATACCTTCGCCAACGCCACCAACAAGAGCATTGCTATGTCTCAAGTGGAACCAAAGGAGGTGAATGTCGCATTTGCATGATAAAAAAGAGGCGTTCCATGAACAGTATGTTGTGCCTCGCTTGGAAGTACGTAGTGGCTGAAATCATTTCCATGTCATCATTCCCTATCCAGCATTCCCTATCCAGCATTGCTAATAGAATCCACTAACACTCTTATATAGGCCACTTTTCCTGGCAAAAAAAGTGAATGGCGTTCATCATGCTATGATCAGAGACTTGGCTGGTGATTTGAAGAGCAGTGTTTTGAAGAACATATCTTTTCAGTATATTTTGTACTAGTAGATCGAGATCACTAGCAATATAAATCTTACATTATCGTTACATCTTCTCTCTTAGACCACAAACTATATATTTAACCAAAATCTCTACTTTCTGAATTTGGCAATAATATTTGAAATAGGATGATCTTACAATACAACTAGTCCATCATTATATATACTGGAATCAGAGATTAAAACCTCCTCTCCCGAGAACATAACGCATCTAATTCAAGTGATTTCTTGCCTGCTATTGGGGTGTGGATTGAGTGATTCGTGGTTTCAAGGCAACATTTGGTAACATTGACCTTAAGAGGGTTTTACCATAACGAAGCAAACGTGCAAAGTCATAATGATCAAGCAGTAAATTTGGCTTCTCATTTTCATTATTAATTAATAATATGCTTACCAACAATATAACACATCAAAATTTGCGTGAATTAGCTCTACAAAATCAATATGCCTCCTATTCGATTTGGAAATTGCAAAGACTGCAGAACTGCCCTTCCAGAAGAATTCCGCCACCAAAAATGTGATTTATGCCGTGTAAATAAAAGCTATACAGCAAAAATACAACCAAATTTGACAGTTTTCAAGCCTTCATAACTTGACATGTAGACCTTTCTGAGCCACCGGAATGACGCCAAACAATTGTTCTCATCTGGCGGTTACTTTCTGACACTTTTGCTCAACTTTTTGAAGACCCAAAAAACATGGCCAAAAGTCGACCAAAAAGCATGAGGTACCCCTCATGGTTTTTATCAAAAATCAAACGATCGCATTTTTCACCTTGAAAATAAAAACTTTTACTATGGTATGTATTGAATCAAAATGTTTCTCTCGACCCAACGCAACCCCTAAAACCACTTTTATGAGGTGTTCATGTGCAAAATATGGCTATTTTCGCTAAAAACCTCATTTCAAATTTTATTAAACTTCTCAATAAGTTTATTCAAAATACCTATTACAATTAGTACCGTTGGAAGTGCCTTGAAAAGTACTTCAAGGATGTATTAGGAAGCGTAGGGTGATCATCACAACTTATATAGTCGAAGATCAAAAAACAGATTAAGGAAGTCGATAAAAGACAAAATCTGTCCAATCTTGACCAGAAATAAATAAACTGAGTTTGAATCGATTTTAGCGGATGACACTGCTGCTAGCTAGCCCAAATGTCTTTCTGATAATGACGATGATGATGACAACGATGGCTGCGATGCTAATCAAATGGGAATTAAGGAATTAAAAGGACAATTGCTTAATGTCTTAATCATCATTGTCATCATCATTGTCATTATCAGAAAGAAATTTGGGCCAGCTAGCAGCAGTGTCATTAGTTAAAATCGATTCAAACTCAGTTTATTTATTTCTGGTCAAGATTGGACAGATTTTGTCTTTTATCGACTTCCTTAATCTGTTTTTTGATCTTCGACTATATAAGTTGTGATGATCACCCTACGCTTCCTAATACATCCTTGAAGTACTTTTCAAGGCACTTCCAACGGTACTAATTGTAATAGGTATTTTGAATAAACTTATTGAGAAGTTTAATAAAATTTGAAATGAGGTTTTTAGCGAAAATAGCCATATTTTGCACATGAACACCTCATAAAAGTGGTTTTAGGGGTTGCGTTGGGTCGAGAGAAACATTTTGATTCAATACATACCATAGTAAAAGTTTTTATTTTCAAGGTGAAAAATGCGATCGTTTGATTTTTGATAAAAACCATGAGGGGTACCTCATGCTTTTTGGTCGACTTTTGGCCATGTTTTTTGGGTCTTCAAAAAGTTGAGCAAAAGTGTCAGAAAGTAACCGCCAGATGAGAACAATTGTTTGGTACTATTCTGACCACCTAAAACGGTCTTGAACGCGAAAAGACGCAGCTCAAATGCACTCAGATTTTGCTGTATCAGGGACACTAAGGACTAAAAAATGGAAATACCAGTATGCTACTTGCCCGTATATGAAGTAGTTACGTGTATATGGATGTAGAGCATCACATAAGAGTCAGATCCACAGATAATATGAAGGGTTTTCATGTGTAAGTGGAGTGTCAAAATGAAAGTAGCAGTATTTTGACAAGATACGCAAGGGCAATCGGTAGCGCGAGCTGCCGCTGCGCAAGTTGGTTCTCACCAAAGCGAAGCGAAGGTAGAGAGTCATCCGAAGCATAAACACTCGCATCAATGTACAGTTAGCTTTGTTTTATCTGACGCTCCCCTTCCAGCCTTGACGTTGCTACTTTCAACGTTTTCTAGCAGGTTTAATGATAAGGATATAGTCAATTCAAAAGATTTATTGTTTATATCTATCACAGTTTGTTGGTTTGCTTCTAATTTTACAGACCGTTTTATTGCCAGCGATTAAGAATCGAAATTCAATGATAGATCATGAACAAGACGACATGGAATGCATTACTCTTGCTGTTGATTAAAGATTGCCATGCAAACCAGTTCTATTCCATGTGTTTTCAAAGAGTATCGACCTTTCTTTTATCGTGTATACGCAATGGAATCCATAAACCAGAATGTCTAGATACTACTTCCAGGCAGTGAGATTCAACGGCTTTAATTCATCCGAGTGAGAGAGAGTAGTGCTTCTAGCCTGCATTGTTTTCCAAATTAAAACAGTTACGGTCATTGAAAGAAGTCAACAGCACTGTTTTCTCCTTTTTCAATACTTTTACACTACCCACAATGGAAGAAGAAATCATACAAAAGATATACAAGTTAACCAACGAGCTCGCATCACAGCAACAGAGCAACCAAGATCTAGCGAACACGCTGAATGGGCAGCTGGCTGATTTGAAGGTGCTGTACACAGGTCATGTAATCTGGTTTTCTCTGTTACTCATTTGTATGTAGACAAAGGCAGCATCAAAGTCAACTACTGATGGTAAATGAATAGTAAGGCGAGAGAGGGGCTGGACATGACTAACAAGTCTTTCTAGACCAGAAAGTTCTGATCCCTCATCTTATACTACCCGAGCAACGAGATCAAGTCATGGAAGACCTCAAAAATCGACTAGAAAAGGCACTATTAGACCAGCAAACGACATTACAGGCAAATCAGCAGCTGGAAAAGGAAGTAAAAGAGCTACAAGGGCTTGTGAAAGAGTACGAAACAGGATTGGAGTCGATCACAAGCAAATTTCGAACACATGCTGTAAAGTAGCCTGAATGAGATGAACCAGAAGAAGAGAGAAGGGGTACTAATCCAGCTCGCCCTGTTAGAATGCGACAACAGAGGGGCAAATCAGACTTCGAAGGGAATACGAGGCGCTATTAAACGCAGAAAAGGTAAGCGTTGTATATTCAGGAGATGTCGAGGAAGGGGTAGTGATTAACATGCCGCTATGATAAGGGAACGACAGCTGCATTATTTATTGAAAATACCATGTTACAAACACAACTTCGACAATTATCGAAATCATTACGAGATGTATACAAACACGAATCGGTAGATGTGCACGAACAGCAAATATCACAGCTAAAAAAGGAGAATCAGGGTCTCTTGGAATTATTGAAAATGAGCCAGTTGCCTGACTTGAAGGAAGCCACGACGCAGGAAAAGTCATCGCCCGTACTGCAAGTAGCAAGAGCAGGTGTCGTCGAGGAGTTCTTTGACTAAGATGATGAGATGGTGATGGCTGCGTGCACAAGTCATAATGTATACCTAATTTCTCCACACATTTCAATAAATAAGGCGGATATCAAACAGTTCATAGCGAAACCACTGTGGTGTAGTGAAGGTGTTTGTTTGGTTCAAAGGCGAATGATCTGAAATGGTAGCGATGTTGGCAGATTATTGGAGCTTCTATATTGTTTGATTATGTAACAGACGTTTTTTTTTTTTTTTTTTTTTTTCTCGGCTTGGAAAGAATATGGTCGTTCATTGTGCCAGATCCAACGTTAAATATTCAACATTGGATACATAACATTGTTGATCTACCAAATCTACTGATCGTGCGACACCTGCCTCCTCTGATTCAAAGTATCTCAAATAAAGCATTATGATGGAAAAGCTGTTTTCTCGGTTTCTACCAACTACTCGTTTAAAACTATGTGTGTAATGTAAAGCGAAGAATAATTTCCATACCCACTACCTTAGATCAGCTTCATAAATATAATAGATTATACGGTATCCATTGTCAGAGACAAGCACAGTGTGGCTTGACTCACCTTGCATGAAAAGCCATGTCAATCCGCATAAATAAATTAAGGATTTCACCATTGTTATCGCAATCTTCATGTGCAAATGATAAAATGACGTTATTCTGGTACAACCTTACATCGGAGGGGGTATTGAAAAAAAGAAAATGATTTGCATTTGTGGTACAGATCAATGCAAATGCATTTGCAGCAGTAGATGTTCTGCTACTTATCAGTTGCTTTTGGTGATGAACTCATAAACCACATAGCAGAGATCTTTTAGACGAACGGCGAACTGATATCAATGCAGAAAAGAGCTCGAAATTGAAACAAATGGCAGAAGAATAGAAAAAAATGGTGTTTGAAATGCAATGACATCATTGTGGGTATGGAGTAATAATGTTGTCGTTCGTTCTTTTTAATTCCCCAGGTTTCAATAAATAAACAGGTCTGTGAGGCTTCATTTCCTTTTTGCTTTTTCTCTCTTTTTTTTCAACAGTTTTTTTTAAAAAAAAGAACAAGCATTGTAAGTATTTTTGAGCCATCTTTCATACAAGTTGGACTAACATGAGGCTTGTGATGGCAGCCAATGGATAAAAGTGATTTTCCCAAACTCGACGAGTCAGTGGCTACTCCCAGTGTCGAGAAATCGGCATTAGGCTCATCCTGGGCTGAGGTAGCTCAACCCCACAACGACATCAATACAACCAACGCGTCTACCGCTGCTTCTGAGGAGGACACATCTCTTGAACCAAAGCAAAAGGCTACTTCTGAGGTAGATCACAGACCCAATGCGTGGGAAGCTACAAAGGATAAGGCGACATTTGCTGAAATCGCGGGTCATGAAAAGAAGCAAGAAGAGGAATTCCCTACCCCACAAGAGGCTCTCAAGACGGTGGACACTGAATCGCTGCCTGCATCTGGAGGCGTAGGCGACTTGTTGAACAGCAACTCAACCGAAACACACGTAGAAGGTAAGAGGATACCGGGTGGAAGGACAGGGCTCAAGCTTGTTCGAGTGCTCATCTAGCTCTATCATTCTTAGACACCACACAACCACCTGATCCAGATAGATCCTTTGCTGCTGTCACCTCTAACAAGGACTTCCCTACTCCTGAGCACGATAACTCTGTTCCTCAAGATGAAGAACAGCCTCCTTTATCTGATTTACCTGATGTTAAGGACATGTTGAAACAACCTTCCGTTCATGTTCCTCCAGTTCCTCCTGCTCAAAGTTTTGCCAAGATAGCCGCAAAGCCAATTCCTCCCGAGGATAGACCTTTAAGCGAGCGCGCACAACACATCATCAATAACCAACCCAAGGAAGAGCCTTTGGCCATGACTGAAGAAAACTTCCCTACTTTGGAGCAATCCAACCTGATGTCTGAGGAAAATGCTCCTGTAGAAGACAAGGCTGTATACTCTGAAATCTCAAGATTCCATCAACTCCATGAGGAAGAAGCCAAGGAAAACAAAGGTAAGCAAAATACTGTCATAGAGAGAGAGTGTAGGAATAGCTACTAATGCGGTTGGTGTATAGATCCCAACTTGAAAAAGTCTTTTGCCGACATCACCAGCTCCAATTTGGACGAAGTTCCTCCTTCTGCTGTTCCTCACGTCGATCAGCATCCCGTCTATGATGAAGAAACCCTCTACCTGGAAACTGCCAAGAGAGAAGAAAGAAAGAATCTTCAAGCTGAACATGGCAACAATGAGCAATTGATCAAGGAAGAAGGTAGGCAGTCTACACTGACAACAGTATGGACACAGACTAAATTTTATCGAACAACAGAATTGAAAGAGGTTGAACCCACCAAAGAACAAAAGGAGCAAGAAGAGAAAGACAAGCAAACCTACGAAAAGAGTAGAGAAATTGTCACTGGAGAGCATGGCCAAGATGAAGACGCACTGGCTGCCCGTCTTGGTACATTCGATAGTAGTCAAACTGGTAGAATCACCATCTTCCATACCATGTTTGCTCTTTATAGACTCGGCTATTCATGGCTCTCTATCATTCCTGGCGCTTTGTTGATGCACATTCGTCTCTCGCCACTAACGTCTCCTTGGGGATTCCCGTTCATCTACAGGTCACCTTTTGATCTCATTTTACTACCAATTTATACAGACAACTTGACCTATGCTCTCAGCTACAAGACGCCCATGCTGCATCAACCCAAGGAAGAGGTGACGAAGATGGTCAAGACCTACGGACACAAAGACGGTCTTGGCTATTGGGACGGCATCAGAGCGCTGCGTAGCTTAGAAAAAGATAGTTTAAGGTGGTGGCAGTTGGGTTTGTGGGCTGTACACAGAATTCAATGGACTTTGGCCTACACCATGCTACATGAACCTCAAACCAAGGTTGTCACTGCGCCCACACTTGTCTCTCTCGCATCTCAAGATTAAGGCGTATAACTAAACCCCATGCATGCTTTTAACCGTTCAAAAATATAATAACACTAATAAAAAGAATACATTTGTACCATATAATGACGGTGGTTGACTGGCCCTACAGCAGACTTTTTACACATGGTATGTGTCTATGATATACTTGAAACTGATGACAAGCAGGGGTGCCCATTGTTTATAGCCATGCTCGCATTCTACGGGATGCAAGAAATGATTACAGCATGGTGTAATACGATGAAATCAACATGACAACCCGATTTATCCAGAGTATCTATGACTCTAAATTTAGCCCGTAAAGAGCCGCACAGATATCAAATCAAATAGGAAACGAGGGACCAGGTAAAAAAATGGTATTTCCGTGTCAAGCCAATCACCAAATTTTTCAGCTTCACATGAAATTGCACTAAAATTGAATCTGAATGCTTTTTCCCCCTCTTTTCTCTTTCATCACTCCATGTCTGCCAACGAGAACAGCGCTATCACCACCACTCAACAAATTCAGCCTCACCAGGAAACCTTGACTGAAAAGGTAGTTGAGGGAAAGCTCGATTCTCTTGAAGGAAATGCTCGTTACCTAGCTTATGCTGGTAGATTGCGTACAGCTCTTGCCGCTTCATCTCGTTATTTAGCGTATACCTCGGATGTGGGTGAGGCCTTCAGACCCATTGTACCTCCTGCTGTTGTTACAGCTGCTTATGGTATCAGTTGGCTCTATTTGGGTTTGGATGTGAGCTATGAAGGTTATAAATCTCATCACGCTGGTCAAGTAAGTAGTATCTCCATTGTGGGTGAATCTCGCATGAGTCGCTGATAGAGTATCATATAGGAAAATGCAGTGGTTGCTACTACCATGGTCAAGAGAGGTGTGTTCCAATCATTGGCCTCCATGGCTTTCCCTATGATGACTATCCACTCCATCGTCAAGTACAGTGCCTACGGATTCAAAAATGTAAAGAATGTCAAGGTGAAAGCATGGGGTCCTACATTATTGGGTCTCGGTATTGTGCCCTTCTTGCCCTACATCTTTGATGAGCCCATTGAACACATTGTAGACAAGGTCTTCAAGCCTCTTGAAGAAAAGGTATCACGTAACGTAGTTGCTCGCCTTGGCCACAACAAGACAGGTGATGATTTGCCTACTGAACAACAAGTATTGGCCAAGGAACAAATAGACAAGAAAGGCCAATAAACCACTGTGCTTGTATATATATATATATATTTATTTATTGAATAAAGGATCGAAATCTACATTTACAACATATCAAACTAGACGTCTCCAATGGGTACAAAGACTGACACTATTACATGACTACTATATGGGGATCGTAGGGCCGTTATATCATTCATAACACAAGCATCTGCCATATCTGTTTGAACTTATTTATTTAATTTTGAAGGAAAAGCATTAGATCTGCTTAGATCCCACCACCTAATTCTCTTTCAAGTGCATCGACATCCATGCTGTCCTGTCGGTTTTGAGCGACTGGAGCAGCGGCTGAGGCTGCTATAGAAGATGAATTTCTATTACTGTTGTTGTCAAGATCCTTTGCAACATCTCTACTTCTTTCAAGCGCTTCACGGTCGTTTGCACTCAAACTCTCCTTTCGCTTGAGGTTGGCTGCTCCCATTTGTAATGGTGGCAATCCTTGCTTCTGTGCTTTAAATGTCATAACTTCCTGTGCAATCATTTCTACATGGTACATGTTAACATAATTGTGGTAATTAGGCATTCGAAATACATACTGCGCATGTCCTCCATGGACTCAACAACCTCAAACGAGAAATCAAAGCTTTGCGTATGAGAAGGCTCGTCATCTTCATCATGGTAGGCGCTGAGATAAGGATGAGCAAGAGCTTCTTCAACAGTAATTCTCTTTGCGGGGTCAAATGTAAGCAATTTGTTGAGAAGATCAATGGCCAAAGGACTTGCTCTGGGGTAAAGGTTTTGGAAGGGGATCTTGGGCATTCTTGTTAAGCTACGGATATAGACTTGTGCCTAAAATTATAGCCCTGATGAGTTGTCTGCACACTAGGCACTGTCCTATTTCACAAACTCACTCTTTCACTTCCAACACGACACAAGGTCTCTTCATCAGGTGTACCCAGAATACCGAGAATTTGGTTCAATTGATCGACATCTATATAAGCATGTCAGTATTCTCTCTGCACTGCTCTCCACTGATGCCAACACTTACAATCTCTTCCCTTGAACAGAGGTCTGCCACCCAGCATTTCAGCAAAAATACAACCAACAGACCACATATCAACTGCATATATGTTAGTTCAAATGGCTAAACCTTCCTTTCTAAACGCTACTTACTCGCTTTGGTATATTTTTGGAAGCTCAACATAATTTCAGGAGCTCTGTACCATCGGGTAGCGACCTAACACGCCCCATTTAGCGTCAAATCACATAATGAAATGTCTGTCTACTTACATATTCAGTCATGAAACCAGCATTTCCTTCAGGAGAGGAAGAGTAACCACGAGCCAAACCGAAATCGCAGATCTTCAGTTCACAATCAGCATTTACAAGCAGGTTACCAGGCTTTAGATCTCTATGTAAAACCTAACATATGCCAATATGAGAACAGGGAATTCTATTTTTAAACCAAAAACCTTCTTTTTGCTTTGCTTACATTGGCGCTGTGGATATATTTAAGACCTCTACAGATTTGGTATACAAAGTATTGAAAATGAGCGTCTGTTAAAGGCTGGCCTGAACGGATGATTTGGTGGAGATCGGCTTCCATCAACTCTTGAACCAAGTAGCTGTAAAGTTTTGTTAGTTTTGGATCCAACGATTAAACAAACTTGCCTTACATTTCATTAAAGTCTTGCAGATTGACAATGTCCATGTCAATGATGGATGTAATCTGGGTCGAGGAAAAAAGCAGTTTGAGCCTTTGCTCTACACAACAAAGCGTGTCTACTTACATTCTCATGTCCATTAAAGTGCTTCAGCAGCTTGACTTCACGTAAAGCACGCTTGGCCAAGATGGTCTTTTCAAAAATACGACAAACCTACAGAGCGTCCTTCAGCAACGCAACCCCTTATTCCCCACTTTGCCACCCACTCACCTTTTTGATAGCCACTTGCTCATTTGTCTCGCAATCTTTGGCAGCACTGTACGATATTCCCGGTTATTTCCTTGTTCATATATAACATCTGATTCAATCTTCATTTACCAAACGACACCGTAAGCACCTTGGCCCATTTCACGAATAAATTGGAACTTTTTGTCAACAATAAACTGTTGATTCAAGACTGGAAACGATTGATAACCTGGCATTTTTTATAATGTAGAGAATAGTACAGCTGGCTAAAGAAGTGTATTAGAAAATGAAAGAAGGAAAAGAGGAGTACAAGAGAGGTGATGGAGGGAGGACAGTGTTTTTGCGGTTTGAATATTTCAGTTTTAAACCACTTTAGATTGGTTGGTAGATATATTGCTTGGCAAGAGTGTAATTTAAACTTAGATTACATAGAATGCTGAATCAGAGAAGTTACGACTCTTAATATTATTGGCCTTGTATGATTTATAATTGCTTGGAATACACTGGAAGTATACCATCTCTACAATTCCGTGGTCTGTGTCGTATCGCTAAGAGCATCCCACCGTGCGCACAGTTCCACAGATTGTCAAATCTTAAGGTGGGTTACATGTGTAGTGATTGATTATGTGCTCGGGATACCCGAGATTCTGTTACGAGATGAACCTTGTATTGCTTTGTGTACATTTTTTTTTTACGACATGGCTTGAATATCGGTCGAGTTATGTCTGTACAATATTGGATACCTGGTAGCAAAATGAGCTTATTGCAGACCAGAAAGTGATGAAGAGAACACGAATATCATATACACCCTACCCATTATAATATGGGCGTTGTGATACCAGCAGCAGCTGTATTCATCTCAAGCCATGTTAGTTGAATAAGCTTTATGAAATTAACGCCATAAAATGCCGCGTTTCCGCAAGAACGACACACTTAACACTGACCATTGCCATTGTATGCTCCAAATTCAAAAGCATCTTTCTCATAGCCTTCTGTCGACAATATACAAGCCGAAGAATACGGAATTACTCTTGAGCGTACGCTGTAATAACCTCTTTATAAGGGGCACTAACTTGCTTTTGCACGGCGATTTCGGGTGATACATAGCTGTCTAGACTAGTAGAAAACCACCTATACACAAAGATTCAGACTCCAAGCGATGCTCCATATCTAGATCGATGAATACAATGTATTCCCATCCACACAATATATAAAAATTATGTCTTGCTCTTCAGTTATAAACCAAAGCGTAGCTAAATTTAGGTGTATTTGAGCAGCAATTTCTGGTCTTTGAAGCCGTTTTAGACCGCTAGAATAGCGCCAAACAATTGCTTTTACCTAGCAGTAACTTCCGGACACCTTTGCTCAATTTTTTTTGACCCTAAAAAAACATCGACGAAAATCGACCAAAAAGCATGAGGGATACCTCGTGATTTTCATCGAAAATCAAACGATCGCGTTTTTCGCCTTGAAAATGAAGACTTTTACTATGGTATATATTGAACCAAAATGTTTCTCTCGATCCAAAGCAACTTTTGAAATCACTTTTATGAGACTTTCATATGCAAAATTTCGACATTTTGGCCAAAAATTCCGTTTCATATTTTCTAAGATCGCTCATTGAGCTTGTTCAAAACATCTCTTTCAATTGGCACCATTGGATGCGCCTTGAAAAGTACTCTAGAAATGCATTAGGAAGTATGGGGTGATCAGCACACTTTACATAGTCGAATCTTGCAAAATAGGTCGAATCGAATTCAAAAAAGTGTGAAAATGAGCAAATCAGATCAGATTGTAAAGAGGAGATTGAATGTTTATTTGACTGCTGGTGTAAGCAATCTCATGCTCTTCTTAAAGGTGATTGATGCTGCTGAAAGCACATGAATAGAGCATTGCGAATTAGAAAGAGCTATGGCTTTACCTGTTTACTTTAATATGCTTTTGCCATGATTCATCCTGTCCGGTTGACTCGGTCGCTGCAAATTACTCATCCAAAGGCGAAGCTTAATGCGACGTGTAAAATTATCTCCGTTACTCACATCTTCTCGATTCATCTTCTTAAATTGACGCTTTTTAAGCATAATCTTCTAAATTTGTGTCCTTGATTGTATGAGCTTTATATAGATTTGAGTTTCTCTGCTTGTAACGTATTTTTACACAATTGGAACATGGACAAAGCATCATAATTAGATTGACAAGGGTAGCATTGAGGTATTATTATATAATTCAATCCGAATATTATGCTGTTTCAATCTGATTGAGGCATTTACATTGTGCACATGGAAAGGCTGACCTAAAATTGACAACGAAGTATCAAGTAAAGCTACAAGTGACAAAATGGACTTCACTGAACAAGATGTTTATCATTCACCTATTCAGTAACCGAGGCAATTCGATTCACATCGCAACGAAAACAACCGCAAAAATAACAACAGTAAACACTGGGTTTGTTACACTAGATGCCTTCGAAACAACACCTGTCAAAATGATGGGACCAGATCATCACTTGTAGCTCATTTTAGCGCCAAGAGGTGCACAGTTTCCTTTTCTACTTCAATTGTTGTCATGGATCAGTCCGTTATACAGAATTAACTTTCAATTCCATGATCAAGTCATTGTTGCAATACCGAAACTATGTAGATTACAGTTGCTTTTTAGACAATTTTTTCGAGTTTCCAATCATTGCTCCATTTTAAAATAGTAGCAAATTCGCGTTACACTTTATCTTGCAAGTAAAAATATAACAAAGCAACTGAAACATACCCTTTCCTCAAAGTCTTCATAGATGGAATCAACAAGTGCATTGACACTTATTGGCCAAATTCTACACTAATTTTGATCATGTTTCAAGCTCAAATGTGGGCACCACGTAGAACGGACATGTTTAAATATAAATGGCAATGACAGATGAACAGGTAACCTTCTTTCTTTTTTCTCCTTCAACTTTTTTCCACTTTTGACAATTGCACCATGTTGGATTACTTTTTGAAGCACATTGGAAGATACCTTAAATACGTCTTACTGGCGTATGCTGTAGTGTCAATTACATACACGACAGCTAGATTCTACAATATCACTGGTTCTTCACATGCAAGAACTCGTCGCAGTGTCATTGAACCCTTACCGCAAGAGAAGAAACCCCTCTTCGTTGCTCCTTTAGATCAAGTTTCTATTGAAAAGGATGCACAACAAGAACTGGAGAGCATTATCTATTATGATCAATTGCAATCATCGCAAACAGATTTCGGTGTAAAAAGAGGTACGTTTGGTCATATTAAGAAAGAAAAAAAAAAAAAAAAAAGGCACACTCGGCTCATAGCGACACTGTATAGGACCAAGCATTGATATGACTTCTGATCCTATTTTTCAATCTAAAGTATTCTCTGGTGCAATGGGGCCCTCTAATGTTCAACCTTACTATTACAAGGCTTCAGAGAGAACGGAAGGAGAAGATATCACCATCTCCACTATAGTCACTAGCGACAGATTTCCTGTTCTTAGTAGATTGGCATCTCGATATCAAGGTATATACATGAAGCCTAAAAGGAAATGACGATGTTGAGTAGGACAAGAAAAAAGCTAACAGAAATTTCCATTTTGACATTCATGAATCAGGTCCAATTTCAGCGGCGATTCACATTAATGATGATGAACAAAAGGAAAGCATCTTGGCCAAACTGCAGCAAACTTACCATGGAAATCCAGATATGAAACGTCATGTTGATGTGCATCTGATCATTGACAAGTTTGATCGACAATTCAACATGTGGCGAAACACAGCCAAGCTGTATGCTCGTACAGATTATATCATGATGTTGGATATCGATTTCTATCTCTGCACCGACTTCCGAAGAGACATTCTGGAGAACACTGCTATCATGAACAAGCTGCGACAAGGCAATACAGCTCTGGTTATACCCGCATTTGAATACATTGTCCAATCGGATGGATTTAACTATGAAAACTTCCCTAAAACTAAAGATGACTTGCTGATGGAGGTCTTTGAAGAAGAAAAGCTCGACATGTTTCATCGTAGCTGGGAGAAGGGTCATTCTGCTACTAATTACTTTAAATGGTACACTGCTACCGAACCTTATCTCGTGGAAGACTACAACTTTTCATACGAGCCCTATGTCATTTTCAAAAGACAGGGATCTCCATGGTGCGATGAGCGTTTCATTGGTTACGGTGCAAACAAGGCTGCTTGTCTCTATGAAATTTACATCTCTGGCATCGATTACTATGTGCTGCCAAATGATTTCATTATTCACCAATCTCATGACTACCCTGAGGCCACCCGCAAAAGAGAGGTAAGTTGAGACAAATCTGATAACATGCTGCATTGTTCTCACCCATCATTCACAGCGCCTGTTCAACCGCAAGGTCTATGCCAACTTTCGCGAAGAGCTCTGTCTGCGTTATTCTCGCCAGTTTGTAGCCAACAATCAATGGGAAACCTCTGTTGCTGACAACTTGCGCAATGAATGTAGAAAAGTCAGAGGCTTCACTGATGTTATCAACCACATTGATCAATAATTATCGTCATTGTATACCTTTTTGTAAATAGTAATCTTTCCTCGTATAATACATGTATATCCCCCTCCCCCTTCACTTGTTTCCATGAATTAGATCGCACGGCTTTACGAAATAAAAACCATTTTTTTTTCTTTTTTGTACCGAATGTTTCTTCTGATGGAAAAACAAGGTTTGCACAACACTTGGAAGAGCTGTATTACATCATGCTTCACGAGGTAATCAATATACAACAAGTACAATGTAGCATTTTGTTCAAAAGAAGCACATGCACAAAACGCGGTATTCAATCACTGCTCTTGTTGCTGTAGGAGGGCCCCGTTTGTGCCTGTATTTTATTCAAACGAGATCAACGAGCACATGGTATATACATATTTACCGGATTATGATCGATGCTCTACACGAATGCCATACACCTATAAGTACAAGTTGGGTATCGAGGTTAGTGCTCTCCTTTTAATTCCTTTTTTTTTCATCTAGCTTATCCATACAAAACATGCTGAAAACACTACTGAATTCAACCATCACCACAGACATGTCAGTGAATGATAACATTTGGGTGAAACCTACGCTGCGTAGTGTTACACTGAAATCCATGCAACCGTGTCTGATCTTCCTCGAGAACATTTATACTTTGATCAAGTGCTTGATTTTCTTTCAAAATACCGCTTTCCGCTCAACAAGTTATCACAAAAAGGATTCCTATCTTGAATATTTCCAAAAACAACTAGACGGTGCGAAATCATACAAGGCATGGAGCCAGGCAGCCATAGCATTGGATAATCTGACTGGTGCCAATGAATGGAAAAACTCGCCTGTTTCAAAGGATTACGACTACAAGCTACTGCAATCCCGTATTAATGAAATTGATCGCATCCGCTCTTCTAGACAGGACCGAAGAGCCATGACATTTGCATTGAGACTAAGTCTATCCAGAAATTTGGGTGATATGGGCAACAGTGCAGTATGTGCGTTTGATAGCAGAGTTTTCACATGCTAATATGTTTCCTCTCTAGCTATACGGGCATTGCTACATCGGCACAAAGACATTGATTTCGGATTACATTGATCACATTATAGAGCAAGTTCAATGGATTGGAGATACCACTACCCCAACGGTAGATATGGATTTCAAACAGAGACACGATTACTTTATGAATCTGAGACACAGCTATGGCCGAACTGCTCTCTTATTGAGTGGTGGTGGTACTTTAGGTATATCAGAGTTGCATGTGTGTGTGTGTGTGTGTGTGTGTGGGCGTGTGTTTACAAAAGATTAATCTTACCACTGTACAGGGTACTTTCATATCGGTGTGCTAAAGACGCTGGTCAATGCTCGGCTTCTGCCTCGGATCCTATCAGGAGCATCTACTGGTAGCGTCATGGCATCTATCGTCTGTACACTGAATGAGCAAGACAGAGTAACCATGCTGAATGATTATGATGCTATTCCAGTGGTAAGTAAAAGCGTCCAAACGTTGAGCTCACTCTCATTCATCTCGTCTAGGATGTGTTTAGTCGACCAGAGGCACCAGACACGCTTCTGCTTCGCTTGAATCGATATCTACTCAACGGCAACCTGTATGATCCCGTCATTCTCAAAGATGCATTGAGAAATCAATACGGGGATATCACGTTTGCAGAAGCATATAACCGATCGCAACTTATTTTGAACATAACTGTTAGTTCGACCAGTGTCTACGAAATGCCTAGATTGCTGAACCATATTACTGCGCCCGATGTGGTAAGATGGGAGGTGGGATAAAATACACCAGAGCTTGGACCCTAACATTTCTTGTATTTAGGTTGTTTGGTCGGCAGTGTAAGTGTTGCTGATTTGTATATAGTCTCGTTACGGTCATCGTTGTTTAGTGGACTAAACAACCCACATGGGCTTAATTACAGTATCTTATCATGTGCTGTGCCCCTGGTGTATCCAGACGGATATCTCTACGTAAAAGACAAAGAAGGCGGATTAAAGCAATGGACACCTACTGGTAAGCTCACAGCCGAATACAATGGCATTAGCAATCCGCCTAAAATTCTCGTTCAACAGATGATAAATACCGTGATGGCTCAATCGACAAGTAAGTTCAACACGCTATTCAATTCTGATATACTTATTGGCGGAAATAGTGATTTGCCATTGAAAAAGATCTCTGAAATGTTCAGCGTCAACCATTTCATTGTCGTTCAAAGTAAAATCAACTGTAGATCAAGTGTAGTTCTCATGGTGGCTAATACGACATCCTCATAGTCAATCCTCATGTAGCTCCATTCTTACACAGAGGAAAGGGAAAACCAAGCTGGTTAAGAGCTAGTATCAACTTTGTATTACGCTTGATCAAAGAAGAACTGCAGCATAGATGTTCTCAGTTGATGGAAATTGGCGTATCATCCAATGCAGTTTTACGTTTGCAGGGTGTCCTGAATCAAAGATACGTAGGAGACATCACTTTGTCGCCTGACTTGACATTTACAGACGTTGGAAAGATTTTGACGAATCTGACGAGGGAAGAGGCTGTGAGCTTTATTCAACGAGGAGAAAGGAGAACATGGGATAGTAAGTGTATCTACAATCTTTTTTTTTTAGCGAAAAATTAACGTAACCTTCAATGTAGATCTCTCCAAGATTCATCATAGTCTCAAAATCGAATTAGCCATTGATGCTGCCATCTACAAGCTTCGCAAAGTTTTACTGGGCGAATCACCGCAGATACCTCAAGAATTTATCGTTAAAACACCTTCGTTGCTAGTATCACCGAGTGTATCATTGTCAGCAGTATCATCATCCGATCATAATTCAAATCATGGCTACGAATATGATGAGGAGGACGGGGAGGAAGAAAATGATAAGGAGGAAAATGACAGCACTGCTGGCTACAACGACGTCTCTATTCCACCGACACCACTATGGCAAATGGACAATGTGCCGTTCTTTATAACGACTGACGAAAAGCAGAAGCCAAGACAAGAGAGCAGATTAATGAGACCCTCACTGTTGCCACATGATATCTCTCGTCGTGGCAGTAATGTCAGTATCAGAGACATATCGCCCTCAACGTCCATGACACGATTTGAAAGAAGAAAACAGATTACCAGTGCCCAGTTCTTTATTGCCCCTGAATACGATTGGGTACCAAAAAGCAATGGCCCTAAAGGCTCCAAGAAGAAGCTTTGTGTTGTGATTCCTCATAAAGAATGATGACAAACAATAAAATGTATTTATTCAAATGCTACTGGCACTACTGGCACTACTGGCACTACTGGTACTACTGTAGTAAGGGCCAGGATGAGGATGATAACATTCATACTGGGGATATCTTTCTACCGGTACACCATTATAAGCATCACGCAATTGTTGCTTAATTAGGGCATTTTCAGTTTGCAAATACTAAAAAGGGAAATATATGCTTAATTTGATAGATCTCAACATTTGCCAGTAAATTAGTAGACTTACCAATATATGATCAAGGGCCAATTTTAATATGCTGTGTTTGTTCAGCTTTTGCGGTTGCCCTGATGATCTTTGCGATGGAATCACTCGAGATAATTCAGAGATTGTATGGTTGATACTGCTTCTTCGACGTCTCTCTAAATTGTTGTGGCTTTCTCGTCGTTTTTGAATTCTGTCAATGATTGTTTTGCTATCTAAGTTTTTCCTGTTTAGAATATTGACTCCACTGACTTTGACGGATGCTTTTTTGGTCGCTGCTGACGGTGCTGCTGATGTGGATGAAGGAGAGGGTGTGGCAGTCTTCCTGGAGGCAGCTTTAGGCTTTATTTTGACTTCTTTGACCTTGCCTGGATTTGTTGTAAAATTAAGAAACAGTGATTGTGAATGAGGAGATGTGTAGGTGGTCTTTTTTGAATCAATGTCACTGCTGGTGAATGATTTGTATTGATGTATCATTTGACCAGAGGAATCTGTCATGATAACTTTGCCATCGTTAGAGCTATCTCCATAGAGGTGCCAAATCATTTTGTATAGAAAGAAGGGAGTAAAAAAGAGAAGGAAATAAAGGCATACATTTAATCTTTCATTTATAGTATCTAATCATCCGAAATGATTGCGCGTGGCCCATCCTTAGCATTGTTGGACACACACACACACACACAAGCTTCAAATGTAACTTTATATTTTCTTGTGTTCATCTACTAGAACATTTATCCCAACATATGCGATCCATCAATCTTGAAAATGCTGTCAATTTGTTCCTGTTTGGTCCTTAAACGATCATCCTTGACAACTCTGTTTGAAAACTAGTAAGATGGTCTTGTTCCTCGTCTCCTTTATACCTGATATTACCTATTGTCTACACGAATATCTTCAGTTTCGATACCAATGGATGCTTCGGGCATCACCGCATCCACCACGTATTGATTATCACAGTGAGGGCAAAACTCATCCTCTTCCTCGTAATCACTGTGTCTCCATGTATGAGTGCCCACAGCTCTCCAAAGCCATGTCCTTTAGCAACTTACGTCATGTCTTTGCGGAACACCTTTTTGCATTTCTTACATGCAAATACCATTTCGTTGGTCTTTCTAAGATTGTGGTCTGATACAGCTGCGTGGCATTCAGCACAATCAAACCACTTTTTACAGCAGGGGGCACGGATAGCGACCTTTTGTATATGGTTCATGATCAACACATGCTTTATTTCTGCAGAAATCAATAGCGTACCTGAGCGTTGAGAATATGCTTACACATGGTGAATGGAGGGGTATAATAATCGAATGGAAAGCAAAAGAAAAAGAAAAGCTAATTAAAGGGGGGGGAGGATCCAATCAAAGAAATTTTCCATTGATTTAATGGTCCGCGTTCAGATCAACATGTGTTTTGCCATTTACTCAAAATGAATAGGTAAATGACATGTCAGTTGGCATCGATTGGCATTCATTTGCATAGTTCGAATAGGTGCATCCTCATTTTGATACGTATCCAGATTTAAATACACAAGAAAGACAATCTGTGCCTCGCTCGCAATGTTGCAAATCACATCATCAGGCTCTAAATGTGTGCAACTGAGGAAGTTGACAAAATCTTCACTTTTGATACGGACATGCGAGTATTCTGTCAGATCTCCTGTGGGTATATGGCCACCTAATTATGCTGTAAGCCTTTCCTGTTCAAGTTCGGTTGTTGTATATACTTGCTCAAGCTGGGATTGCACAGATTGTCAAAATGGGCACTACAAACTGCATAAGCAGATTCCACTTCAATTTTGAGTTCTCCGTTCATATTGGCTGCAATGGTGATGTATTTACTAAGCCTTCTGAACTGCTCAGCTGCTGGCGTCAGTGATACCAGTGGGGGCAATAGGATGTAGGTCTATTTCACTGCAATTAGGATTCAATTGTGTAATCGCCAACCTCGATCTACCTCGGGTGTGCGAATCGTAACAGGCTCCTTGATCAATTCCAATCTATCTCTTCGAACCAATTCGATGGGCAGCTCCTTTTGCTCCAAAGATTTTGATCCCACAAAGTTCTGTCCGTGATAACATCAGCCATAAGATCAGCATTGACTATCTCTAATGCAACCATACCACGCCAGTCCATCTGAACAAGATGATACTCTGCTCTCCTCGTCGTTTCAATCCAACTTGAATGCGTGTAATGTCATGCAAATCTTTCGTGATATGAAGAAGATCGGGAATCTTGAAGAAAAAGTTGATCTCGTTGCCGTGCTGGCTTTCGATGCGATAATCCGAGAACAAAGACGTCTATCAGAACTGGGTCAGCGCAGCACCTTTTACTATGGGGAGCTGTATATTTACAGCTACTACATCACTTGTAAACCATATTGTTAGTATCTCTTGAGTGTAGCGCATTGTACAAATAAAACTTACGTCCACGCTTGCGGTCCAACAGCAGTGTCTTGATATGTAATGAATCGTAGCTTATCCGTTGCAAAAGAGGCAATACAAACAGGACCCAACTTTTCCATTGTCTGTCCAAGCTCTAGTGTGCTACTTTAGACATAATCCATTGACCACAATACAAACTGAACTCACTGTGGAGGCCAACAGGGTTATTGAGTATCGCCTTAAAACGCATGATTGTCTGATGGTGCTTTTTGACAAGAGAAACAGCAAACGTATCCAAGCTAATGAAAAATCGTGTTAAAAGCCGTCTTCCACTCTCGGCTAGTAGTTTTATCCGGAATCAGGTGCTATGCGTTGTCTCGATGGAGATGTCTTGCTGATTGTGCAAAGACGTTCACTCACATTTGGATGTTATCGACATTACTGAGCAAACCAATGCATTTAGCTGCTCTTTGTAGGCTTTATTCAAATAGTACAATCATCTCGCATAATGTCAAGCAATTCAAGATGAATGTGATTTAGGAAACACAAACCACCAAATAAGAATGCCGACAACCGCTAGTAATATGATGAAAATAACAAAACAGCACCATTTTCTCTGTGATTCTCGTGTCAGGCATCGTTATAAACATAATTCAAAAGATGTACTTACTTTGCGAGTGATTTTAGCTGTTTTTACGGCTACAGCTACATGCTTATTACCTTGCTCAAGGTCATGAACGGCATGTTCTGCTGTTTTTTCAATGCTGCTTACAGTTTCCTGTTGCATTTCGACCATTGTTTGCATGTCTAGAAACAGTTGATGCAGTTCCTGTTGTGTCCAATAGTCAATATAATGGAAACAATCTACATTGCCTTGAATTGAGTTACCAGAATCGTCTTTTCAATCTTCTTTATGTCTCTATGACGAGTTTGGACTTCATCCAACACTTGTGCCGAGTGTCTCAGTCTACTAGAATTGAGCAACTATAGTCAAGATGAGTTTGCAGCTATTAGAACATGGAATATGTACTCACAGAGTGCGCAAATATATGAGGCGCATCATTGGAATCGATGGCATTCTCAATCTCTCGAGGTGTAGCTTCTGGTTTTACGATCAAGATTTGTCTTTCAATGCGCTGTCGTTGTCTCTTTTCAAATGTGCGTTCAATATCTTGATAACGCTGAATCGTTTCGATAAATTTCCTCTTCAAGGCTTGCAACTGACTGTCAAATTAATACGTTGCAACGATGTGCTGATGTAGATGTTACCTGTGTCCTCCTCATTTGAGCATCACTAGCATTCAAGGCTATTTTAGCATTGCTCAATTCCAAAGCTGTTGGTCAAAGAAAATGGAGTCAGCGATCAAGTTAATTAAATTCAAGGGGGGGGGGGGGAAACGTGTATATGGCTACCTTGAATGTGCTCTTTTGCCTCATTATTCAGTTTACTCGTCTGATGGACTAGTTGTTCCAATTGCAAGTTGACTTGACTAGCCTTCTCACCGTTGATACTCGACAATGCAGCCGTTTGCAATGACTCAACTTGAGTTACATTTTCATTAATCTTTCCCACTAGCCATTTGATGTTCTCCACCTGTAAACTTGAACGTGTCAATGCGGGGAACTCTTACTGCAGCCATGATTTGCCTACTTACCCTTACAAAAAAGGCCTCTGTGGATGCGATTGAGCTTTGTTTCTCATTGAAATCAGTTGGAATGGGCTGTGCTATGATATTTTCATGTCGGTTGTAATTGCTATACGCAAAAGTGGATGCTAGCTGTGAGGGTGCCTGATATGCAGTTGCATGGCCATTGTAATAAGGTTGTAAATCACGGCGATCAAACGTTGATTGCTGGTACTGATGTTGGTATTGTTGTACAGCAGGTTGATAAGAGTAATTACTGTGCTTTGCGTCAGTTTTGTGCATCCTAATTATCTGATGATTACTTACCCGTGCTGATTAGCATTCACATTATCGTCAAAGTTATTCGAGTTCTATGTAGACCGATCAGCAAGCGTTTTGTGCTAAGATTAGTTGACACAAACCCTTCGGAATTCTGCAAGTCTATCGCGAGATACAGTATTGCGGTAATCGGTCATTGTGGGTTAGTGTAATGAAGAAGTAAAAAAAAAGGTAGTAAAGAATGAAAGAACTGGGGTTTTTTTTAGGGCAGATTCTTAAGGAATGGAGGGAGGGAGGCAATTTGGAGTAGAATATAGAAAATCAATAATAAAGCTCTTTTATTGACAAAATGCCTCTTTTCGCTTAGTAAACATACAAACGAAAGTATGAATTCACATGTTGGCATAAATGCCAGTTTTATGTATTTGAATATTCCTTAATTTGGCATTTACAAATATAATTTGAGTTTACATGATATAATATATCACTTTTATTTGTTTCACGGCTCTGAATGATAGTAATTCACTTTAGGAAACGAGGATTGCTTTTGAACTGGTGCACAAGGAGATTGTTTCATGGGGCTGACAGGCGATGAGCATGTACCCTGCATCCACACAAGTATCATCATTCCAAAATACCATATTTATCTTTGCTTCATAGGGTTTGATGGATCAGAGAGACATCTTTACGCTGGACCATCATTCATGCTTCTGCATTTGCCGTTTATGAAATGAAACGATTAAATAGCCGATGAATTCATAATCTCAAACACGCGTTTTTCTCCCGTAGACACTGTTGGTCCATTATGCACAAACGACAATTCAATAACAAAGGCTCTAAATACACTGCTTTACAAGATGACAGCAGGTCAAAAAAAGTTAAAAAGAACGCTATTCAACACGTTGTTTCAACGCTCCCTCAACTAGCAATATCATTTGCGATTCTATTCTTCGCAGGAAATCAATTTCAGTCGGGCATAAGCCAAGTAGGGTATGATATAGAGTACCATTCATACATGACGAGAGTATTCATATGCAATTTCTGTAGAGGCATCGCATTTTATATATCCCTGTTGGCAGGTCTGGTTATTTGCGGTGTGTTTCTTGTATTGCAAGTGCAAGGTGCCGAGTATAAGAATTGGCAGCAAGACCCTACAACTCGTCTATACATCCAAATTGCCAGTATCAGCACGATGGTGTCATTCTTTGGGTTCAACTATTCACTTTGGTCAGTGTTTGGTATCCTTACACCCATGATCATTGTATGTGGATTCGTGTTTGTCATGTCAATTTTGATGCTGATCACCGCTTTCATGTGAATTGGCAAGTAGAGGTGGCTGATTCAGACGTTTATTTTGATAGCATGCAGTGAATTACATAGGATGCAATGGTGTTTAGTGAATTAAAATTTACAGGATGGATATGTATGTATATATATATATATATATATATATATATATATAAAGGGGTTGATTGTCTAAACTATGTCATAAATTTGTGTGCGTCGTTTATCCAGTGGGGGCTCATGATGGTGTTCGTTGCTATGGCTCTTGGCAAGTTGTCGTTTGATATGCGTTTCGCAATAGATTCTACTCTCAAAGACATAGTACGTGTCATTCAATCTCTCCTGGCACACCTACAATGGATATGTCAATGTCATGATTCAAAATTGATTAAACGCATGCAATCCACACCTCGCAAGTGAAGCATGTGGGATGAAATCGCCACCCTTCTGCTGTATGAGCACATAGATTTTCAATGCCTTGATGACAGCGATTGCAAAGTGAGTTGTTCAGATAGTGATAATGTGTTTTGCAGTAGGGTTGGTTCTCAAAAACGTAAAACGTATTGTCTGGAAACGGAGCATGACACATCTAATACGAGATCATAAATCCAGCTGCTTTCAATTAATTGCATACATCAGAACTTACCTGGCAATGAAAGCACTCGATATGCCATTTCCCTTGTAATTTACCATCCGTTGCAGAAATGGCTTCTTTCTCTACTGGTTTGTGGCAGGATTGGCATTTAGGATGAAAGAGGTGCCTAAAATCCGAGTTGCAATATATGCGGTTTCTGAATGTCTTGTAATTCAAGTCTTCATCATCAAATGTCATCTTGCAATGGTAACAGGACTTTGGCATTACCATTTTAGTTGCAATAGGTAGCGGTGCTTTCTGTTGTCTGGGCGATGGTTTCGATCTATTGGATTCACAATGCAATGAATGACAGCACAGAACGATGGACTAGGCCCCTGACTGACCTTGATTTCATCACTTGGTAATCTCGAACGCAATATAGTCTGCCATGGTATTTGAATGAGCTAGAGATGGATAATGACACTCGACAAAGACTGCAACAATAGCATGCCTGGTGATAGCTGTATTGAGTAATAGGGTCTTTGACAGCCTCATCATCGCAAAAAGTGATGAACTTGGAGCATGCTTGACAAAGGTCATCTTTGATGTTCATGCTGGTGACTAATTGTTCGAGTACTGCTGTCTCGGTAACTGGTTCTGTAAAAGGAAATTTAGATAATTGTATATTCAATTAATACAAAACCTTACTTTTGCGATCTCTTGACTCGAGACGAATCAGACTGTTGTTGTTGCTCTCTCGAGAAATAATGGAATCCGTATCTACTTTATACAAAGAGTCAATTGAAAGCAAAGCGCATTGCTTGTATCATGTACCTTGCTTCAACAGGTACTGCTGGATATGGTCTTCCGATGATCTTGGGGTTGGGATGGTTTGATGCGATGATGCGGACGAGAACATGGATAGAGTGGGTGATAGCATGCTGCTGTCTGTGCTCTTGTACTGCTGATCATTGCCCCTAATTTTCTGGAATATACGTCTGACACTATTGTTTAGAGCATTCGATCTCTCTCTAGACCGTCTCTGCGTGCTGGGAGGCGGTAATGCTTGATTGTCTTGGATGTCAATGGATTCGGACAAGGGCAGTGTCGAGCTGGTTTTAATGATGGGAACACAAGCATGTTTGTCCAATGTTCGAATGTCAATATAGAGATGGCAGCCGGTACATTTGATCGTAGGCAGAAATGGAGCGCTGATGTCAGGCATTTTAATCAATGGAGGGTAAAGAAGCAAAAGAAGGCATGGACATTGGAGATGGTTTATTATACCAATCTCATTAATGAGGCCATAAATGTGATGGATAGTATAGGATGATGTTTGTAACTCAGAGGTCAATAAGATGGATCCACACTAAAGGTTTGTTGAGTTCCATTTTTTACGTGTTTCCCTTTTGTTATCATCCATATAGCATGTCAGAATCAAAAGCTGTTATTCTTGTTGGTGGCCCCTCCAGAGGCACCAGATTCAGACCTCTTTCTCTCAACTCTCCCAAGCCTCTTTTCCCCGTAGCAGGCCGCCCTGTGATCTCTCATCATCTGGACGCTTTGTCCAAGGTGAAGGGGTTGAAGGAAGTTCTGATCATTGGTTTATTTGAGGATAAGGTTTTCGCTCCTTATATCGATAATGCTGCTCTGGAGTTCCCTCATTTGAATATTCGGTAAATCACACATCTCGCACGAGCGGCCGTCTTGGTGATTGACATTGTGTATAGCTATCTCCATGAATATCAAGCTTTAGGTACAGCTGGTGGCATCTACCATTTCCGCGATGAAATCTTGCGTGGACATACAAAACAGTTCTTCGTTATGCACATCGATATTGCTTGTTCATTTCCCTTGAACGAGATGGTGGCTGCTCACAGAGGTCATCGTAGCATCTGTACCATGTTGGGAACAAAGGTAAGTTGTGTGATGGGAGCGAGGGGAAGGTAATGTATCTCATCGTGGAAAACTAGGTGCCTCCTAGTGAAGCCACCAAGTACGGTTGTCTTGTGGCAGACAATGAGACGAACCAAGTGCTCCACTATGTCGAGAAACCAGATACTTTCATTTCGGATTTGATTTCTTGTGGTGTCTTTTTGTTTGATATTGCTGTATTTGCCGAGATGAAGAAGGCTTTGGAAAAGAAGGAGAGCCAGGAGCAAGGTGAATTTGTCACTTCTTCTCGTGATGAATTGCGTTTGGAGCAAGACATCTTGAGACCTTTGACTGAAAACAACAACCTTTACGTTCATGTCACCAAGCAATTCTGGAGACAAATCAAGACAGCTGGGTAAGAATCATTGTTTGTGTGGGATCATGCAGAAAAGAGTTTATTTATAAATGGGATGTAGATCTGCTATCTCTGCCAATGCTCTCTACCTTGAGGCTGAGGCCCATGAAGGCTCTGAGCGTTTAGCAAAGAATACTCCTGGTGGACCCGAGATTATTGGCGCTGTGTATATTCATCCTTCTGCTCACGTTGATCCCACTGCCAAGGTAACGTGTATATTGAAGACGGAATGTTGAGTATAGCTGCTGATGTGGAGCATCTTTTAGATTGGCCCTAATGTATCTATTGGACCTCGTGTCAATATTATGGCAGGTGTTCGTGTCAAGGATACCATCCTTTTGGACAATGTCCACGTTGGCGTAAGTGCTCAAGTGCAAGATTCAACATTAGAGTATTAACATCATGTTATACAACAGAAAGCAAGTTGTGTGCTTCATTCAATCATTGGTTGGAATAGTCGTATTGGTTCATGGGCTCGTGTGGAGGGCTGTCCTGTTCACGAGGAAGACAGTTCTATGATGAAGAATGGCGTCAAGAGTCAAAGCATTACCATTTTGGGTCAGTAGTTCTTGATTTGTGTAGTTGTGATCTTAATACTGATGCATGCTGTACTATATAGGTAAAGATGTATCTGTCATGGATGAGACAATTATTCGTAATTGCATTGTTTTGCCTCACAAGGAACTTAAATCATGTTTCCATAACGAAATTTTGATGTAGGCAGTGTAAATGGCTAGTTTGCCAAATAAATGTTAATGGATGTCGATCAATTATTTGTTATTTGCGGGCAGTGATCAGCGGATTCATTTTTGCTTGGAATCAAGTAGTATGATAACCGACAGTGTGCTTCTTTGTAGACAAATGCAAACAAGATCACTCCAAGCTAGAGTTTTGATAGTGTTCCTGACATTTTAAAGAGCTCTAAAGCGGCCCTTGGGATCACACATGTTGTATTTCCATAGCACTATTGTAAATGCTGGGGATGCAATGAATGTGGACCCTCTGATACGTGTGCGAGCAAGCCGACTAGGTGAAAAACGACTGATCATACCTTGCACATCCATAATGAGGCTTCTCGTCATAGTTTATATGGTTGCAAATCATGAAATGAGTCTCTATAACTCATATTTATTCGATGCTCGAATTTGAATAACCTGGATTGGAAGTTTCAGATGCTTGGAAAGGCTCCAACAGTGCGAATCAAAGCATGGTTTAGCGGCTTGTCGTGTATTGAAGAGGCATGAATATGAGTGGTGGAAATGAGGGTTGATCAAACCATCAAAAACTATCATACAAGTGTAAAGAACTCGTATGCCATGTTATTGAAGCTAGTTATCACGCCATGACAGTTCAGTTGCGGCTAAAATGACTGCATGTACCCCGCCTTTTTGCAATTGCGATGCTATTGCACAGAACTGTCGCTTTGATGATTCATCATGCACTTGCAGAAATCTAAAAGAATCCATAAACGAGCTAGGAATCGACTTTAAACTCGGTACCTGGCACTAAAGTTCTCTGATCTTGATTATGAAATTACACCTAACGTCTGATTCAGACTAAAATTTCATTCAACGAGACTAAAACACTCATCACAAGCATGCTCTTTCAAACGATAAATCAACATGCATTGCCATTTTCTATAGAAATCAGTTCCGTCCCGCTCCGAGGTGATTCTGTATGCCAACCAGCATAATAGACGACCATTAACTCTTGGATTGCATGTTTGCATAATGAGACATTTGAAAAGCAACAGCTACACCATTTTTTTATACATATTCATTTTCTGGTAACTTTGAACATGGTGACCCAAAAGATACCATTTAATGACTACATCCATGGTGAAATGAATCTGTATCACAATTTGCCTAGTTCTGTCCTACACACATAGAAATCAAATATAAACCTAATCTTAACTCTAGGTGAACTTATTTTTACATGTTGTGCTACAAATTGGAAACCATTTGCCGTTAAAATTCACCCGTTTTTTGCTTATTGTTCATGATTCTCTCTCCAGTTGCCCGCGCTAACGGGGGACACCAGAAACAGACATTGTTACACTTGATAATCTCGAATTTTTTACTCGTTTCGAATGGAATATATAATTTATTAGAGATGGTTGTCTATCTTTTTTTATGGAGGGAAATGATGCAAATTTAAATAGCATAAAAGTACAAAGGGAGAGAGAGAGGGAGAGAGAGGGAGAGAGAGAGTATAATACAAAAGGTGAAAGGGAATCAAATAACATTAATTAAACAGAGGTAGTGGTGGTGATAGTGACATCGGGACTGGGGGAAACAGGCTTAGTTGCCTTACCAGTGATGCGGTCCTTGACTTCTTCCCACATCAATTGGCGTTCTACTGCAACACCACCCAATACGGATGAGTTTTCTTGAGCACGGCGCAAGAGATAAGGAATCACTTCATCAATCATGCCATACGGTAAATATTTGTAGATGGCATAACCGTTACGACCCAAAGTATAAGATAATTGATCTTGCATGCCAAACAATTGACCAAATTGAACTACACCAGATTGAGCGTGTACGTTGTTCTTTTCCATCTCTTCAATAGTCAAGATGACACTATCACGGTTATGACTAGCAACCATGAAAACGATAGGAGAAGTGGTATTGGTAACAGATTCACCAGTGGCATCTTGATATTGCTTGATCTTGTTCAATAAGAACTGAACGCCACCATTGTAAGAAGCATGGGTATCCTCCAAAGTATCACAGATAGGAGAGCTGTAGCCCATCTCCTCGGCACGCTTGCGTTCAGAGACCATGTAAGCACCACGAACCAACTTGGCAGCAAAAGTAAAGTTTTCACGTTCAGAGAGAGCGACATCCAGTTCAAGTCTACCTCGAGCAGATTTGGTGTACATCTGGTAAGTGTTGAAGATGGTGGGTTGTTGGTTCTTGTTGGCATTGAACTTGCGTTGTAAGTTGACAGCGACGTGATCAATAGCATCCTGGAAATAAGATTGCTCAGCATCTACCATGACGCCCACTTTCAAATCATAAGCCAGACTACAGGTATCTTCAAGACGAGCAATCATACGATCATAGGCCTCGAGATCTTCTAAAGTCAACAAGACAGACGAGGCATCTTGGCTGTCAGTCTTCCACCAGACATCACGAGCAGGACCTTGCAAGTTGAACAACTTTCTGAATTCAATGACATCTAAAGAAGCCTTGTTCTTTTCCAAATGAGCGACAAGAGATTCACGTTGCATGGCTTGGTCTTCAGAGATGGGGGCTGGCAAAACGCGGTTCATGACTTGACGAATGCCTTGAGCATCAATGAAACCATTGGATTGATTCTCCAAGAAGGATTGATCCAAAGCAGCAATGACTTGATTCAAACGAAGCAACAGTTCAGGAGGAGAGAAAGCAGTGACCTTGACAGCAACCATGGCATTATCCTTGACGCTACTAGCAGCAGTGGTCATGCAGGTCTTGATCATCTTGGCGATAACATCAGCTTGTTGTTCATCACGATGATATTTACCACCTTCAGTAGAAGCAGGAGCATTAGCATCCATATGCAAATCAGCCTCAACGGATAAATCCAAAATACAGTTGATACCAGATTGTGCCAACTTGTCCATACTAGAAATACATTCCTCTGGAGTCTCGCCACCACAAAAATGGCGGAAAAATGTTTGCTTAACAAACCAGTAGACGGGAGCTTGGAGACCGAATTTCTCAGAGATAGCAATGAGATGAGGAGCAGCATCCACGAGCCATGGAAGAGCGCATAATCTGTAAACAAACAAAGCCATTGCTAATTCTGCAGTGCTCTTGGAGTGAACAGCAATACGGTTTTCTTTGTCATGAAGTTCATCAATGGTAGAGGCAGGAGTAGCAGCCTTCATTTGAGCTTCGGCTTGAGCTACACTTTGAGTGTACATGTAGAAGGAAGATGTCAAAAGAACACTAGCAGTGATAGTCTTAAACGGTAAGCGAGTTACATGATGTTGTTGTTGATGTTGTGTAGCGAAGGATCTGATGGGTAATTGCGGTAATTTAGCTCTGTTCAATAACTGTGTTCGACGGATGAGTGGGGAAGCGATAGCAGTGCGAGAAACAATACGGTGCATTGAATGTAGGTGATATAAAGTCGATATTTATTGTAGCTTTTTTTTAAAAAAATATCAGGACGAAAATCAAGGAAAAATGTTGGCCTTTATATAAACATTTTGGATGAAATTTCTATATACGAGTTTAAACCAATCCCTTTATCTTTTTACCTGAAAATGTGGGGATAAGGCCAAATCACTTTAAAGAAGATCTCAGCTCCAAATGGCTACTCCACAGTGTAGGACAAAATCACTAAATCTAGTAATTTCCCACCATTCGAACCAATCATGGCATGTACAACAGGTGTGCCAACCTTGTTTAGTTTGACAGGCTTTGCAGGGAAAACCGAAAGGTAAGTAAAAAAAAAAAAAAAAAAAAAAAGTCATAGGAAAAGTTGATCTTATTACATGTTTGGACTAGTGTGCCATGAGGTTGCCATGACAACTCGAAAACGCAAAAAGAGGGCCATTCATTACAAACAAGATGTATATGCGCGATTGAGAGAACAACAAATACTCTTCTCGAAAATCTTTTTTTTTTTTTTTTCTTTGTTGCAAAAGACGGCAAAATGTTGATTGGGCGGATTTCGTCTGGACAATCCATTCAGCCATTCAACTGACAGTATGTAATTAACAGCATGAATGAAATCATATCCATCATAAAGTTCTACAGGTTTCTAATAATGGATTTCTTGTTTCATTATGCCAACATGTATATTGTACATACACGATATAGCGCCATCATGTCGATATACACATCATGAACGCCGCCTCAAATGCAATAATGGGTATGTTAGATGTGTCGACGTATATTCATTATACAAAAAAGCACTGTGTATTTATATATATATATATGTAGATTACAATAATGTTGTGTTCAGATTTGCATGTCTAAAAAGTTCTATAAACAGCACATGTGTACAATAAACAAAACGCAAAATTTTGTTTGAGTTACTATAGATTTAGATTTGTATAAAATCCACCTTTTCCATTTCAACGGGAGATCAAAATTGACAGATTATACTAGAATTCTTGAGATTCCTGTATATCTTGAACTATTAAAAGAGAAAAGGGCACCCCTGGTTTTATTATGATATAAACTTTCTAACGATATTGCTGGGAGATAAAGGGCAAATCTTCCTCGGGTGCTACCCATGCTCATCGTGTGAAATTAGTGTCACTATCGCCATTTCCTCTATTTTCATTAAAGGAGGAATTTTCATTAAAATAGGAAAAAGGTGCCTCCGTTCCAGGCCTGATGCTGTAATATCCGTTCAATGTAAATCGAGTCAGCAAATCCTTCACAAATACATCCATTCCGTTTTTCGCCTCGTGCCTTGCGTATAGATCATTAAATATGCTGGGTTGTGTGCTATTGAGCACGTTTGTTAATCTACCTGATCCCTTGGTTTCCAGTAACTGTAGCACACTCACAAACACCCTCGCGTGGTTCTTGAATTGGTCAAAGATACGGGCACATTTCATATTGAGCTTATCTTCACTCTCCATATCTTTGACTGCATAATCTTCCAGAATCACGCTAAAAAATACGATATCCTGCAGTACGGGTCTAAGCACTTTGAAGATACGAGTCTGGCTTTGTTTCAAGAAGCATTGAAACAAGATACGGTCAAGGACGTGTTCATGATAATCTCGGAAACTGTGGGGCTCCATGATAACCGAAACATAGTCTTTGCTACTGCTGCTGTTGCTGCTTGAGGACGTCTGTTGCGATTGCATGGCCTGTACATGTTGCATGAACGAGGACCAGGTGCTTTCGATAGCGGTATCGTGAATGTAACTCTGTAGTGCACTTGTGAACTGATCCATCTGAAATCTGTATCTGCAAATAGCATCTCGCGTAGATGCCTTGTACCACCGTATGTTGCGCAGTGGTTCAAAGCATCGCTTGATGACTGTGGCCACTCGTAATAGTTGTATCAGGAATGTAAATATTCGGTTGTATTTGTCTAGGATAGCTGGTGTGATGACCATACTCAATGGGTATGTCGCATCATAATGGAGCTGCAAAAAGCTTAATGCTTCAACGGCTAAACAAATAAAACGTGTGAGCCAAACACTTCCTGTGTAAATCGTGATTCCTTACCGTGCGGATGGCACCAAGGGCTGTCTGCTGTAGTTTTTCTCACAAAAAATGTAATGAGATCATCGTATTCATGCTGCGAATTCTCAAGTAATAGGCTTTGCAATGCTAGATTCAGATTGAATACCTTGGGCGGCCAGCAATCGCCCATGTGGTTTAATCCAATCTTGGCAAAGAAAGTAGCTTTGAGACCATTCACAAAAGTACCATTGCCAAACAGGAAATAGCGATATAATAATGACAGATGCGATTGCAGTTTGAACTGGTTTAAGAAGGAAATCATGAAGGATTCATTGAGTAATGGACACCATGTTTGGATAGGCACAATGTAGGTTTGAAGAGTGATGGTATCAAATGTGGGTATAGAGTGGCTGGTTTCATCTTGTAATAGTTGCATCAGTTTGATAGAAAAGCCGCTTTGTTTGGTGTCGTCTGCCAGTGGGGGCAACGTAGGAATGTCATGCTGCATAGTATCCTGATTGCTGTCGTAGTCATCATCATCAATAGTAATAGTTGCCGTTTGATGTGGAGCAATAGAGCCTGTTGTGTTGTAAGATCTAATAGCGTCGCATACCCGCCGCAGTCTAAACATGTACCTAGCATGTCAAACATGTCAGATCCGGCATCGCTTGCATAGAGCAACATAACACTTACTCTTCGTTATCCGTGTTGCTCACTGAAAATTTAAGACTAATCCAGTCAGTCAAGCCAAATAAAGGATGGTCTGGTCTTGATAGCTTCAGCAGTCGAACTGAAATACCGGATCGAAGTATGTAAAGTGCAAGCTCCTTATCTATAAAGTACGGTAACTCGATATCTGATCGGATCTATCCACAAGTAAGTGACACCTTTCTTTAGTACGTCTGTATGTTGCGCCTTACTTTATAGCCTTGAAGCAAATCATGTCTATTCGTTGTGGATTTCTCGCCAATGAAAAATTCATTGTAAGGATCTCCACTCACTTGATCATCTGAGCCCGTGTTGCTGAAATGTAGCCACCTGCTCAGCATGTTTGAATACGGCACACTGGTATAGCTCAAGGCAATCAGACAGATATCTCGGTACAAGGCAGAATTTCCTCCGTTTGAAGCCAAATCAAACCCGCTGATTTCGCGTTGCAGTAAATTCAACAATGAGGCGCCTTTGGGTATTGTAAATTGCTGCTGCTGTTGTTGCATTTGACATAGTCCATATAGCTTATCGACGACAGTAGCTAGACTCTGAATAGAGTGATACAGCTTCAACACTGTCATGGACTCATGGTTGCCAGTTGAGAACACAGACATTGTAGTTTGCTGAATGTGCATCAACAGATCCTGCAAACAACAACCAAACGCCACGCCTGTAAGTCCATACACCTTGGGCTGTAACTGGCACTGCTGAGACACAAACTCCAATCCTTTGATGCGAGTACCAAACAACAACACTTGATCCAATACCGGCTGAATAGCAGATGCACTGATGCCAAGAATGCGATAGTGCGTATAACGTTGTTTAAACACATGTTGCTGATGGTCCCAGTAAAAGTAAATAGAGGGTAATCCAGTGATGGCTTGTATCAAACTCTTGACTAGCTCGGCTTCGTGGATGACAACAGTGTTGGAAGGGTCCTGCAATCGTCGAATCAAAGGCTCAAATAAGCTGTGAGGAACTTCGGTGATGAAGGGCGTCCCAATGTTGCGATCTGCCAGTTGCGTTTGCTCATACAAAGGAAAATGCGAATTTCGAGTATCCCAGGATAGAGTATTGTATCTGAAGGGAGCATGTGTTGTTGCATTCACGGTCCAAATGTCCTCTTCTTCGTTCATGTCTTGGTATTCATGCTCTAGTTGTAAGTGTGATTGACCCTGTGATTGCTGTTGGTGCTGGTACTGTGAGATGGATGTATCCGTGCTATTGCCATCTGTAATCGCACTCCCAATGGAAGCATCCGTGTCCAGAAAGTCGAATGGCCGATTGGAAAGCGGTTGAAACTGCAATTGCTGGTGGATCCAATCTGACTCTATTTCTTTGTTAATACTGTTGTGCTCCTTCAGTAAAGTGTGGAAACCTATTTACCCAAAGATTTATCGTCATGAAATGGACTCTGCCGCTGTTGTTGATGATGCCGCCTATGCCATGGCATAGTTTCAAAATTATGACCATGGTCGTCTTCTAAGGGATCATATTGGAACATATTCATCAAGAAAATACAAAGAGAAGACAGGACAATTCTGCAAAATTGTACGAAAAAAAAAATGCATGACAAGGCGAGTAGAGGGGGCGTCACAAGAGCTACCAACATTAAAGATGTATTGGCCCGCGATCCGCACAAGCGAGAATAGTAATAAAATGTGCCTGAACAAAGATGATTTTTGATCTGTATTGAACCAGATCCCATGCAATGAAGTGCTAGTTTTTCGAGCCAGATGTAGGAGAAGGTTTTTTGCAAAGAACTTGTTGAGCTATTCTTGGCAATTTATGCTATCTATTCTAAACCAAGTACCCTTCTCTTAAGGGCAATCAATCTCCACAAAAACTATATCAATTTTACCGATGCATTATTGAGATTTCACTTTTTGACATTCCATCGTCAAGTGAGAATCTTTATAAATTTATGTAACTGTAGGTCTGGCTCTCCTACAATGCTCTTCGAGCGTATCAATGAAAAAAGTTCATATATAGATAAAGAACGTATTAGTAATGCCTCCTGCTGCTCATGAATAGGTAAATCACAGCGAAATTTGAGTACATTTGAGTAATGTTTCTCGTGCTAAAAGTTGTTTAAGACCGCCAGAATAGCACCAAACAGTTGCTCTCATCTGGCAGTTACTTTCTGACACGTTTGCTCAACTTTTTGGGGACCAATAAAAACATGGCCAAAATTCGACCAAAAAGCATGAGGGATACCTCATGGTTTTCATCGAAAATCAAACAATCGCGTTTTTGACCTTGATAATGAAGACTTTTTACTATGGTATATATTGAATCAAAATGTTCCTATCGTTCTAACGTAACTCCTGAAACTATCTTTTTGGGACTTTAATATGTAAAATTTCGACATTTTGGTCAGAAACCTCTTTTCATATTTTCATATATTGCTCAATAAGTTTATTCAAAACATATATTTTATTTGGTACCATTGGATGCGCCTTGAAAAGCACTCCAAGAAAGCTTAAAGAAGTATGGGATGATCAGCACACTTTATATAGTCGAATCTTGCAAAATAGGTCGAATCGAATCCAAAAAGATCGAAAATGAACAAATCAGAACAAAATGTAAAGCGGAAATTCAGTTGATTATTTGGTTGGCAAGATCAATGCCAAGCTGATTGCGAAGGTAATTGATGCTGCTGGAGCCTCGTAACAAGGGAATCGCGCATTATAAAACGTAATTTAGCTTAGCCTAAGCGACTTTAGTATGACTATGCCGCAAATTGTTGTATTTATAAAAAAAAAAAAAAAAAAAAGTTATCGTTAGAAATTGCTTATCCGCATGCGAAGCTTAATGTGAAATGTAGGCGAGCAATGCTTATTGCAGCAATGGTAGTATTGTATACGATAACTAGCAACGAAATAGAGCCGTTTTGCTTTAGTCACTTTGTCAACAATCAAACTGCAGAATATATCAGGAGTCTTGCTGAGCATTAGCAATGGCAAACGACTAGCAGTTATCCCCATAGTACACAAAAAAGGAGTCCGTTTTGTTCTGTTCGTTGTTGTTTTGCTTTGTATCGAATTTTAAGCCATTTCGTTGGAGAAGCCTACGACTAAAATGTTTTTCACATGGCAGTTCTGATTCAGCATTGGATACCACATCCATAGCAATTCAACAGCCATGGTTGAAATTCAAGATCCTTGTTTGATGTGATAGAAGGTAGTGCTTGAAAGGTACGCAAATAAAGGGCAATCAAGAAATCATTCATCCGCAATTACTAGTGCCTGGCATGAATTATGCACAATGCTTCCATAGATTGACGTTCGATCTCGATAGCCATCCATCATGATGATGATGATGATGATGATGATGCTGTAGGTGATTGATGGGAAGTTGGGGGTGGGCTCCACTCTTCAAACCCAGTTTCCTCATTTTTAAGCATCGAGACCTGTCCTTGTCTCATTTATTCCATTGTTCTACTGTTCTACATAACATTCCGTTCACAAACATGGGTCCTTATCGCTTCGATCAATTATCACCTGAATTGCAAGCAATTGCCAGCGATAACTTTACATTTCAAAACTGGGCCAAGACCTTCAAATGTACACCGGAATTATTATTTGAGCCTACTACGGAAGAGCAAGTTCGCCAGGTATAGAATTCTTTACATGTCAACTCTTTGATAGCACTCTAGAATTGACAGATGACCACTAGGTGATTTTGTTGGCCAAAAGCCTCAACAAACCACTCAAGGCATTTGGTTGCGGCCATTCTCCCTCTGATCTAGCATGCTCTCCAGGATTCATGATAAATATCGACAAGATGAACAATTTGCTTGCTGTGGATACCAAGGCTTGTCGAGCCACTGTACAAGCAGGCATGTCACTTCACAAGTTACATCAGGTGTTGAGAGAGAACGGACTGGCGCTCAGCAATTTGGGCTCTATTTCGGATCAAACCATCGCAGGTGTCATGGCTACTGCTACTCATGGCACTGGTGCTGAATACGGCTGCTTATCTACCATGGTTCGTAATATTTAATGAAAAAGATACAATAGGGTTCTCATTGGTTTAATGTTTATAGATCGTCGATTTAACTTTGATCACAGCCGATGGCAGCATTTTGTTTTGCTCACCCACAGAGAACAAGGATGTATTCGAGGCAGCACGCTGTAGTTTAGGAGCACTAGGCATCATCACCCGGATGACACTGCAAGCTGAACCTGATTTCAAGTTGGAAGCCATTCAAAGGCCATATAAGTTTTCTGATATCTTGAACGATTGGGATGCAGTGATTCATTCTGCTCAGCATGCTCGTGTGTGGTGGTATCCCCATACAGACGATTGTGTTGTTTGGAAGGCAAATCGTACAACAAAGGAGATCTCTCGATCTGGTCCTAGCTTTTTGATGGAGAGGGGCTACGGCTTCCATGCCTATCAAGCCATGTTGAACATCACTCGCTACAGCACCTACCTCATCCCCTATCTTACTAAATTGATGTTCAATACCCTCCACTCTCAAACTCTGCAAGTAGTGGATGTATCCAACAAGGTGTTCAATTTTGATTGCCTGTTTCCTCAGTATGTCAATGAATGGGCTATCGACTGGAAGGATGCACCTGATGCTTTGCGCAAGTTGGATAAGTTTATCACCGACAATGATCTGAAGGTGCATTTTCCTGTGGAAATTCGATTTGTGGATGAGGACGATGTGTGGTTGAGCCCTGCGTATGGTCGCAAGACGTGTTATATTGGCGTGATCATGTATAGACCTTATGGTAAGCCTGTGCCCTATAAGAAATACTGGAAGGGCTATGAAGACATTATGCGTGAATACAATGGACGCCCTCATTGGGCCAAGGTAAGCTTGTTGATGGATGGGTGATACGATATGGGCATTTGATCTCACAACAATGTTTATGAATATAGGCTCATGGTCAAACAAGACAAGATTTGGAAGCTTCTTATCCTAAATTTGACGACTTTTTGCGTGTGCGCCAACAATTAGACCCACAAGGCATGTTCCTGAATGACTATTTGAGACGCCACGTTATATCCTCTGAAAAGGGAACAGCTAGACTTTAATAAATTCACATATAATCCACCTCTTTTTATTCAGGTCTTTGATTTGGGAAACTGCCCAGTACCACGATATCTAGACAAAATTCTTCTAAATCCTTGAGTGCCTTCTTGATGTCTTCTCCCTCAAAATGGCCTGAACATTCGACAAAGAATACATAATGCCATGGACGTTGTCCACTAGGACGTGAGTCAATCTTGAACAAATTCAGCCCGTAATCCTTGAACACCTTGAGTCCATCACACAATGCACCTGGTTGACGGTGATCTACAGTGAACGTGATGAGCGTGTGGTCGTCGTTGGTGGGTGAATCACTGGCAGCACCGATGAGCAAGAAACGAGTGGTGTTGGCTATGTGCTGTATGAGTTGGCCTGATATAATCGTTAATGCAGCCTCGAACTTACCTGCGAGATCCTCAATGTTGGCCTCAACGATCTCCAAGCCGTACAATTCAGCACAGATTTCACTACAAACAGCAGCAGCGCCTGTCTCTAGCGCTGCCTTTTCTGCTGCTTCAGCTGTTGATTTCACTGCGATGCGTTTGGTATTGGGGATATGTGCTGAAAGCCATTTTTGCGTTTGTCCTAATCCCTGAGGATGGCTGTACACTTTGGTGATCTTGTCTAGCTTACTGTTGGAGAGCAAGCATTGATGTACAGTCAAATATGTCTCTGCGCGCACTCTGACTGAGGTGTGAATAAAGTAATCGAGTGTCTCTACAACTGAGCCAAAGGTAGAATTTTCAAAGGGGACAATGCCATATGTTGTTTGACCCTTTTCAACGGCATCAAAGACATCTAAATAAAAGGATTAACATAGATACAACTTTACACTTCTGATACAGAACAACTTGCCATCAATTTGCTTTTGAGGAACATAGGCAACACTGTCGCCTAACCGTTTATATGCAGCTTGATGTGAGAAGGTGCCTGGTGGACCCAAGTATGCGATGGAAACGTCTTTTTGAAGCGCAATTGAAGCAGACATGATCTGATTTATCTGTGAGATATTGAACCAAATGGGCTGACAGATCGCTCCGTCCACTTACCTCTCTAAAGATGGCATGCAATGAATCATCGTTCAAGGGACCAGAATTTAGGCGGGTCAGCTAAGGAAATGTGAATGGATGACACTCCACCTTTGGATAGATCAATTACCTTTTTGTAAATCTCCTTTTCACGGCCAGGTCTGAATACTTGAACATCGACTTCGGCTGTCTCGTCAGCCCCACTGTACAGGGATCAATACATGACAGATGAAGACAGACAGGATGACTTACGTGTCCTTTCTCTTTGCAGCACCTATGTCTAATGAAACACGAGCACGCTCATTGAGGATATTTACAAGTGTCGTATCCAATGAGTCAATCTTTTGTCTAAGAGCTGGTAAGTCACTCATGATATCGATGTATGCTGTAAAGAAACAAAATGTATTAAGCAGAATCTCCTTAAGCTTTTTAAAACAGCAGCATGTCGCTCCTAAGGATGTAAAGGCGTTATGCAATTGAATATCCGGGGCATCCTGAGCCAATGGATGCCTATGATTCACAGTTTTGGTAACTGAGACCTGTCAAAATGCTGATTGTCTTTATTCATAAATAGCTTATACATTGACCTTGCGAGCAAGTTCACTCATCATGCCTAGCAGGTCTTGAATGGTGAATTCCAGATGAGCCCCGGCATCAGGATAGCACTTGTTGATCAAGTCTTCCATCTTTTCATGCTGGCGAATAAACTCTTCCTGGATACCACGCCATACCACCTGCAATAAACCTTCTTCCTCTGAAAAATGCTTGTCCACACGCTTGTACAGCTGTTCCAGTGATTTCTTGATTTCCTTGGGAGGATACATCATAATGACTCGACGCAATTGAGTCTTGTTGTAGTTCATGTGGAAGGAGACTTCTTCAGGTGTGCTGGTATGTGTCATTTGCTCAACACCCTCAAAAAACTCGAGTAGTTTGCCCAAAGGACGGCGAATGATGACTTTGATGTATGCATTCAGACTGTTGTCGTATTGCGTTTTGGCATGTTTGATCCACTTTTCTAATACATGGAGCTTGTTTGTGCGCAATGTGTGGTACATATGATGCATGTTTTCTGTGTCATCAAGTTGGAGTCAGTTATCTGCTAGCAGCTTTTAGAAACACTACATACCAATGTACATAATGGTGGCATTCAGTTGCTCTTTATCATCACCAGTTTGATCACTTTCACGAGCTATACTGTCTAAACTTCCCATCATGGCTTGAATAATCTTTTCATAGGCTTCACTAACCGTAACACGAGTTTCTGATTCAGGCTGCACATTGACAGCTGCCATTTCCATACGCATGGCAAACACAGGGAATGTGCGGAAGAAGGATAAGATGCCTTTTCGTTTCTTGGAACTCACTTTGGTTTCTTCAATGATGCGCACTTGATCCGCCTACATACTATCAGTCAGACGTGCGTTGTCGAATGGCCCAGAGACCACTTACAATGAAGCTCTCAAACATCTTTGTCAATCTCTGTAATATAGATTTGCACAGACGCAAGGTGAATTCCTGATCTGAGCCATCCCATTTTTCTTGCTGAAATTCTACTGCTCCCAGCATGCTGACAGCTTGTCTATTATATCGCCATGTGTTGGTACTCAAAACATGCTAGCTGATTTGAGGTACTTACGTAGGATCACTCTTTACACCGTATTCCAACAGACCCACAAGATTTGGCTCTAGCGTCTCAAAGATGATTTCCATCCATGTGCTACGCATACGGTATGAGTACATGAAACCACATAAAGCACTGGCTAAGTGGTACTTACAGAATTTTTTTAGAGACCTTGACATCTCTGATTTTATCTCTTCGACTGTACAGATCTGATTTGTTGGGCACTTGTGAGTACACCATACCTCTCTCCAAGAAAGATCTTGACCCGTTTAATGTCTGTTCAAACAAATCACTCATGTAATTTTGCTCTCTACAAACTAGCATTACTGCTTGGCTGATCATTTGAGCAAAGGCCTGGATTGAATCGATGTTAGAGGGTGTGTCCAGGTAGCGTATCGTTTGAAAACTTACATCGTCAGCAGCCTTTTCATCCTCATCTACACTAGCACGTCCGCTACCGTTGTTAAAACTGCCTCCAATCACACCTTCTACTGAACCACGAAGCATGTGTCTGTATCGATGAGGTTTGGAATCATCACCTCTCAAGTTGGGAGCATAAGCGAGAGCTCTTGCAGGACGAGATTCTTCGGGCTTGAAGACTAGCACACACACACGCACACACACATTGAGTCTAAGTGGCATCGGTAATACACACATGTACTTACTGTATTCAAGTTCATCAACGTCTCTTTTGCGCAGAGTAGCATAATAAGCGCGAGTACTCTCAATCAAATCACGAACATCCCGGTCATATAAAGGCGCCATGGCTTGCGCATAGCACTAGATTCAGATTGATTAGCGTTCACATCATTCATAGATTACAAGTAGCAATTTTACTCTTTGCAGTTCATTATACATTCTTGGCTCCATCTCCTTCTCCCATAGATTGAATCCTTGGTATTTGATCAGCTTGTCTTCAATAGGTTCATGAGGCTGAGCGATGATTGCTGTGCCTCCTTTCCTGGTATCTACCGGCGAAGCTCTCGTTTTGTAATCAAAGTACTGTTTGGCTTGATATTCAAACTGTTCCTTCAAAAACTTGAAGATTCTCTCGCTAAACTTGTTGCCGTGTATGTTGTAAGTCTCTAATCGTTGCTGAACAGCAGCCATGTCTTGCAGTCCGTCGCCTAGTTTGGTCTTGATGACTTTTTGCAGCATTTCAGCAGACTCTTGGATGCGAATCACATCATCGACTGTGTCCATGGGGTCATTTTGAAGGCTGTCAAGACAACGCCTGGGTATAGAGATGGCTGTCTACTTGAAAGCATTAGAAACTACCGCATCACACACTTGTTAGATATTACCAATAAACCATCCAATTCATTAATCAAAGCATGCTGATTCGAATTCAATATTTGAAGCGCTTTGTTTTGTGTCTCAATTTCACGAATATCATCACCCATACTCTAGAACAGTATACAAAAGAGAGAGAAAAGGATGCGTTTAATTATACATTGAAAGAAAAGAAAAAAAAATGCCTAAAGGATGAACATATGTAACAATGCATGAATGTGTGGGGGAGGAGGGAGAGGAGGGGAAGAAGAAGCTTAAGCACTTTTTGCTTTCTGATCACTTACGTTGAGCTCTGCGCCATAAAGCGACAACCAACTTTCCATACTATCGAGCTCCTCTAACGACTTATCAATGTGTTCTACAATGGAGCGAACTCGTTCGTCTGATTGGATCATGGCATGCACATTGGCCTATACAAAGGTCATGTCAATAGCTGACTCTCGAGTCCCACGTTGTGTTCCCACTTACTGCTTCCAATGCGTGTAATTCACCCAGTAGTCTTTTTTCCAATGCTGCTGCATTACCGCTTGCCTTCCAATTGAAGTCTGTCAACAACTCTTCTACATTCATCAAAGAAGCCTGCTCTGCCATCTTTTCTTGAATCTCCTCGGCCTTCTTTTGACGCTGCTTTTCCTCTTGAGCTCGTCTCTCCATTCTATCACGCTCTCGCTTGGCTTCTCGGACACGATCTCTTTCTTTACGATCATTGCGCTGCTGCTGCTGCTGTTCAGAGGCATTGTACCTGTTATGAGTATCTTCACGAGATGCTTTGAGTTGGAAGTTAGATGATACTTAGGCACACATCACAAATTATAACATTACCTGACTGAATTGCAGTTTGGGGTGGCGGGGAAGCTCTTACAGCGGGCTGTTGCTTGGGCATGCTGGTCTTGACGGGAGATTGTGCGTAACTGGATGGCTGTGGAGAAGAAGGCATAGGCTGCTCATGTTGACGCTGTTGCTGAGGAGGCGGGGGTGTTGACTGAGCAGGAGGTTGAGATGGGGCAAATGCAGCTTTAGGGGAAGTTGGACGTTGATTCTCAGACATGGCACTGACGGATCGAGCAGACATTGGCAGACTATTGTTGTGATAATTGTATCCAGTGCTTGTGGAAGGCGATGGAGGATACGAATTGTCATGCGCAACAGGAGATTGAGTCATTAGATGGTTGTCCACATTGCTGTCAGAAATGTTGGTGGTTATTGTGTTGGTGGATCCCATGGAGGGTGCAGATGGATCAGCCAGGACTAAGCGAGTCATTCAATACAATGGTCGGGAAACATTCAACATGAGACACTTACAGCGAATGATACGAGCTTCATCAATGTTGACCAACTTTGGCATGCGAGCTGCTGAACGTCTACAAGACTGTGAATGGTGTGAGTCAAAGTCAATCAGTCTGTATAGGTGCTCTTACGTCGATCAAGAAGGCTAAAAATATCATCTTATCTCTGCCTCGCTCAACGGCCCACAAGTAGGTCTTGTTGAGTGTAATAGAAAATTGATGAGCCTACAGGAAGCGTAAGATGTCAAGCAGCTGGTATATATATATATATATGATATGAAGCTTACATCCACAATCTGAATTTGCTTGATATCATCCAGAGACCATGCTTTGCTGATGCTGAAGGTGCCATTTTGGTTTCTCTTGACCTTCAAGAGTCGTATAGCGCTCTTTTTTTCTATCAAAATACATACTCAAATTAGCAACAGTATTATACCTGATCAAGAACATTGTATAATTACGGGTTAAGCATAGATAACGAGGGGTTCCCTTGATGTCTTTGCTCGTCTCTGAAGATTGGATATCCTTGTATGTTTTAACGTGAACTATTAGCTTTTCCTGAGAGCCTACATGTGGGTGAGATGAGCGGATGTTTTAGATGTGTATCTTTCCAACTTACTTGGAGGAAACAAGCTTGAGATAAGTGCTTGTCTTATACCGTCAGACATGTTACTATAGTGTGTTGTTCGAGAGAAAAGAAAGAGAAGAAAAGCGCACTTTATGAAGAATACACACAACTCTTGTATGTGCAACATTTGGCGCCGTTCAAATTGACATAGTGCGTGTCAAAGTTCATGTGTGCTAGAAGATGAGCAACATTTTATAATAGGAATATCTGCGCATGAACCTCACAAGATAACAGCTTCCAGAGTCTACTTAAAGAGATATTTTGGCTATCTTAATATCCCATGAACGATTCTGCTTGCTACTGCACTATTCTTTGCGTTGAAATCTTAACGATGTGTATTAATATAATATTTATAGTATATGACGGCAAGGATCTATTTGTTGAACGGTATTCCGCAGGCTCCTAATATTGCGTTGAAATGAGGAGGCAATTGCATCGTGCGGCTGGCAGTTTCACTACCCAGATGGCCATTTTCTGTTGGTTCGTGGAGCACCATAATTGACAGCCTTGCTAATACTGGGTTAAGGAACGGATTGCAAAGCGATTTGTTTCGTAGACATACGTTGCCACTAGGCTAACGAAGCAATCCTATGGGAGTTGCCAATAAATTTACTTCAATATTGTACAAATACCTATTAATCGGTCCTACATGAAGAATTTAGTAGTGATGGGATAAAAGAGCATTTCCCACAAAAATAAATGAAGGTAATATCAGCATGATGACTAGGGCCGTCAGGAAACGATATGATTGCAAGTATCATTACCACCGCAAGATGAGCCATTTTGTCGAGGCAGGAATAGCCTCCAAGTCTAACAACACTGAGCTGGGCTGTTTGTTTCGTGTCTTTTTGATCCCTCAGCAAGAAAGAAACTTTGTCGCTTTTCAGCCAAGCCTCGGTCTTCCAATTTCGAATACAATACCATGCAATACCTGACAACGTTAATACATTACCATACGCAAATTTCTTTGAAAGTAAAGAACATATAAAAAGGAAATAAAATCCTTCCTGGTGAGAATGACTATGCAATCATTTGCGCACATTGCATGGGAATGTCCAATGAAACTAATGCAATAATCATATAATATATTGATATGATTTACACACTTTGTTTTCTTTTCGAAAATTCAAAGAATTGGGTGTGCTGGACAAGACGAATAGACTACTGGCGAAGCTGGCAATGGGAAGGGGGTTTGGGGAAGGGCTTGGCCCCCCTATCAAAGACATAACGCATCTAATTCAACATTTGGTAACATTGACCTATAGAAGGGGTTTACCGTAGCAAAACAAAAGTGCGAAACCATGGTAACTAAGCATCTATTTCAACATTTGATAACATTAATCTATATGAAGTCGTTACCGTAGCGAAGCGAAGGCGCAAAACCACAGTATTCAAGCAGCAAATTTGGTTTCTTATATTCATTATTAATAAGTTTACCCACAACATAACGCATGAATTAGCTTTACCAAAATCAATCTGCCTCCTATTCGATTTGGAAGGTGCACAGGCTGCAGAGCTGGCCTTCAGAAGATTTCAGCTACCAAAGATGAGATTCATGCCTTGTAAATATAAGCCATAAAGCAAAAACATGACCAAATTGGACAGTTTCAAGCCTTCATATCTTGACATAGAGACCTTTCTGAGCCGCTGGAATGACGCCAAACAATTGTACTCGAGTAGTAGTAACTTCCTGACACCTTTGCTCAACTTTTTGAAGACCCAAAAAAAACATGGCCAAAAATTGACCGAAAACCATGAGGTACCCCCTCATGGTTTTCATCGAAATTCAAACGATCGCGTTTTTCGCCTTGAAAATGAAGTCTTTTACTATGGTATATATTGAATCAAAATGTTTCTCTCAATCTAAAGTAACTCCTGGAACTCTGTTTTTGAAGCCTTTGTATGCAAAATCTCGACATTTTCGCTAAAAACCTCATTTCATATCTTACCAAATTGCTCAACAATTTCATTCAAAATACCTATTACAATTAGCACCATTGGAAGCGCCTTGAAAAGCACTGCAAGAATGTACTAGGAAACATTTTTTTTTTTTTTTTGTAGGGGAGTCGAGCTCCAGGTTTTATTTAAAGTCCTTAAAATGTCATACTGAGGGAAAGAAAAGACTGCTGGTGGACCCAATGTCTGCAAAGAAGGGGAATAAGATATTTTTGAATTAAGTTGGGAAAGAAATCTACTACTAATAAGGTGCGACACCTAGAGCCAAAACAGTCTTGCGGAAATCGTCAAAATATAGATAATGGATAGAGTACAAAACACCAAACGAGGACATCAGTACTACTTCAAAAAATCAAACAACTTGCGTTCACCAGGATTTGAACCGGGATCCTCCCGTTGGCATACGGGAGTTCTACCACTTCGCCCTACCACCAGGGACGTACTAGGAAACATTGGATGATCATTACAGTTTATATAGTCGAATATCATGAAATATTTCAATCAAGTCGAAAAAAGGACAAAAGTTGACCAATCTTGAGCAGAAAAAAATAAGCTGAGTTTGAATCAATTTTGGCGGACGTTGCTGCTGCTGGCTGATCCAAATACCTTTCTGATCATGACAATGTTGATGACAAGAATGATTGCGATGCTGATTAAATTGGGGCCATGAATTTGAAAGGACAATTGATTAGTACGAACACATTCTGGGGAGTTTTGCCTGATAAAGGAGTCTTTTGCAATGAGAATATCTCAAAAAAGTCGCTGTAGATCTTACACAAGTCCTGTATTCTCGCATGATCAGCTTTATGCAGCCATCTTATTAAAATTATCAGCAACAGCGAATGACATTACAATTCTACTATCAGAAAATGGAAATTGTGGTATACAAATGCTGAATTTTCTCTCATATCGTCTCAATAATAGGCTTCGTTTGGTATCAATGTAAGCAAAAAGGATGCTGAGGGAGATACCTCCTCTCCTTCTTCTCCTGGATCTGATATAACCTTTTTTAATAATAATTGATTATTTAAAATCTACTTGATATACCAAAATGTCTTTGGCGAAAACCCGCAGGGCAACGCCGACATTGAGTGTAGCGAGATAGATCGACTAGTAATTATATACTTCACAGTTACTGTAATAATGACGTCTGACTGAGAGTGAGGTTCGCAAAGTTGTTAATGAATTCCATGGATAGATTGTACAAGCAATTGGTGATACAGCTCTTCTTCGATGGTAAATTCAGATTTCCAGCGGGCTCTCTTTTATGCTAAGCGAAATAGTGAGAACCTTTAAGTTGTTTGGTATACTCATCGAACTTACCAGTGCATTCGCTATTGGGTATAAACTTTTCATCTGGGGAGACATGGTGCACTTTTCTCTTGGCTCTTGCATTTGAAGATGAGGTAGAGAACATGTAAAAGACGTCATTCATTCCAAAATGCCTCCAAGGACTTTCATTTACAAGCAACTAGAACGATGCTTACCTCAACTTAAATGATCGTCAGCTCGCCTTACCGACTCTTGACATTTCATATTTGATTTTTATTGAAACGCCCCACTGCAAACGTCGCCTGAGCTTCCAACCATTGCATACGAGACAATAGTATAATACGATATGATTAAACGGTTTATTTCATGTAAATTTATCCAATAACGTAATCCTCTGCAGTCATTAGAATCTCCTTTGAGTAGGGAGCTTCAGAGTTATTCTCAACATTGGAGATGCTCAAGACATCGACACCGCAAATCAACTTTTCACTCATAAATGAAACCACAACAGGGAAGAAACTGTTGGCATCATCACCAGGAATACTGCATTCCAAAAGACCAGATTTGTTGGAACTGTTGATGACAGGAAGTTGCCATTCAAGTACTCTTCTGGCACGATCAACAAAGTAGGATCCATCTGCTTGAGTCACATCAGCAGTGGGTTCAGCACTATAAGCTATTAGTCGCTTGTAAATAGTAGTGTATAGCAGGTTACTTACGGTAAAGGAATAGAGATGACCACATCTCGTAATTCTAAATCATCGTTCTCCAATTCATACTCTACATTGACATCACATGTACCGTTTCCAGCGGGGGATGGCCAACATGTAACTGAAAAAAATCTCGATTAGTCTTGCATTAATAGCTAGCCTTTTCAAGCATGCTTACTAGTCAAAGGAACAGCTGTTTCGTCTCTTGTAGATAGCTTCCATCTAACAACTTCCAAGTTTTGATTAGCTGGAAAGGGTCGCGATAAATCTCTCATTTGGACAATATGTTGGTCTTTCCATGCGTTCTTGTCTACGTTGGGATGAGTTTTGAATTGAATAGAAGCATCATCACTGGCTCTGAGCGCAAGGCTGATACGTGCGCTAGAGGGATCAGCAATTTTCAGTGTCAAGACACCTCTCACTTCCATTTGTTCTAATCCACCGTCCTTGTTGGCAGCAACAGACACACGTTCCTCGATATCAATGTGAACACTATGCAGAAGTGATGAATATTTGCAATTTCTCCATAAATCATACAAACACACCTTTCTTGGTTGCTTTGAGCAGTCTTTTGATGATAAGAAGATGCGGTGTTCAATAAAGGTTCCTCGACATCAGGCTTGATAGCCTCGAAAAGATCAGCAGCCTTGGGTTTACGGCCCAATTGCATACCCTTTGCTTTGGATGTAGCAGATGGTGCGTTGCTGGAAGGTCTGCTGTAAGACGATGGTGATTCTCTCATAGATGGCATTGATTCTGATGAAGGAGAGTATCCACTTCCGCCACCACCGTAACCTCCCATCATGCTGCTGTTGCTAGAGTTGAAGTTACCCTGCATAAATCCTTGTCCACGCTTTTGAGCTTCCTTTCTTTGCATCTCGAATTGTTTAGCTCTTCTCTTGAGCTCTTCCTTGGCCTCTTGCTCCTTGTTCTATTTCGAAGTGCGTATGTGTGTCAATCGCCATAAGGTGTAATACTCAATGTCCACCTACCTTGGCAATAATTTCCTGAATTCTTTCTTCATGACTCTCCATTTCAATGGAACTCTTTACTTGAGACAAGTTGACATTCTCTCTGTAACCAACCGAGATGATTTCATCAAAGGCGCATAATAACTCGAAAGCGTTACGAAGAATACTCATTTCATCACAGGAGCGGCAGAGATCAGTAACAACACGAGCAAACAGATGAAGAGATTCGATATCTTGCAGAATGTTGGACTATATAGTCGTCAGGCTCTTCTGTTGGATATAGTTACTGCCAGTATAGCTTACCTGACGGTTGGTAATCAAAACCATAAACAATTCATCCAAAGGTTGATAGACAAAACGAACATGTTCAGTTTCAACTGTTGTATGTTGCTGGCCAGTACTGGTTAATTTGGGAAAAGAGGCCAAAAGACCTTCAATACGAGAACGTTGCATCTCATGGAACTGACGAGAGATAACAGCTTTGAAGAAGGGTTAGCTTTCTCTACTTGTTTCGAACAAAAGAGTGTAAATAAATACCTTTTCCACTCTTGGTGACAACGGCAGCGGCTAATACAACCTAATTTACAAAGATTTAGATGCTTGGCTTGACATTGAGAAAAGCCAAAATGTGTTTACCATGGTATTTTATATGCTAATTTCTAATAGAGAAAGAAAAGGTACTTGTTAATTTAGTTTGTAGAGTGACGCGAAGGTCCTCTCTCTCTCTCTCTCTCGCTTGCTTGCTCATCGCGCTGGCTCAATATGAATGGACCCACCCATATTCAATTCAAGTTACGACAGTGAGCATATTTGATCTCAAAAAGACAAGCAGTGAGCTTCTGCCAGATTATAGTAGCAAAGGTGTATTTATAGTATTTTATCTTTTGAGGTATTGCCTGTTAAAGTTTTATTTAAAACGTATCTAGACACAAGATGAAATGTAATATCACTGCTGCTCCAAGTTTGCACATCCTCAAATAACTCGCTGCATTTCGGACAGCTTTTCGCAACCGTTTAGCTCTTTTAAGAGGCGCAAAGGCTCATATAAGTGTATTTTATTCTCTAAAATGTAGGCAATTACTATAGCACGTAATACACTTCCTTGAGGTAGCTACAGTAAGCATCGATTGCTTCATACATTTGTAATGAGCATTTAAGCTGACAGTGAGTATTTCAAATTCCGCAAGGTAGGTTTATTTCCTTTTCAGATATTTAATTTTCGACCTCTTTGAGCTTGCAGAGCAAATTTGACTACATTAGTCGTATTTGCCGTACTCTTCGTCCTATACTTTTTTGAAGCATTTTTGAAGAAGCATCTAACGGTGCTATATACATCAAACTTTTTCACCAAAAGTACCATGTAATCATCAAAAATGTGAATATAAGATTTTGGCAAAAAAGTCAATGTTTCGTTTATGAAAGCCTTGATTAAACAGCTTAGGGTGTTGCATTGGGTTTCTAGAACCATTTTGATCTAATATACATCATAGGACAAAACGACGTTTTGGGGGGTGAAAAATGCGATCAATTGAATTTTAAGGATTTTGCCTTGCTAATACTCATGAAAAATTGAGGATTTTCATCAATCTGACGTGACCCAAAAAAATTTGAGATTAAGCATCAGCAAGTAGCTACAAGTCGAGAAACACTGTTTGGCACTACCCTGGTTGTCTAAAACAGCCTGTAACTCGAGCAATTAACACTTCAATATAGCCAAATGTTGCAGCGTTTGGGTATATTACCGTATGTAAAGGCACAGCCTTGGTGTATTGTAAGATTAGAAATGAGCCGTGTGTATTGTTGTATATGGGGAGCATCGTATTTGATCCAATTTGCTTCGTGTACCTTGATCTGAAAAGTTCCGTGGAGTGTGTATCATATAAAATTCTAGTGTAAATGCAGGTTGATACCTCATTTTTGTAATGTTGCCAATATGATGCATTGTATACTTGTATTCCTGCTGCATTATTGCTGTAATGTGCTTTAACCGTAATGTCTGGTGCTCTTATTGCTTAATGGTGTATCCATGATATACTTGCTTTCTTTGATTAATAGTCCTCAAGTGAATTATCATACATAATATCTTTCTTTCTTTCTTTACGGTATTGTGTCTTTAGTATGTTTCTTTGAAGCATACGTTTTTACGTTGATTAGATCTTGGACATCGCACCCGATTCCAAGACATACACTGTCTCATACGACATACCATAATGTAAAATATAAGGGTTGGAGCAAATTCTTGAAGGAAACACTCATACAAGATCAAAAATGCACTTTTATTAGTAATTCGATATATAATGCAACATAAAAAGAGTGTCTAAATGGGATTCTGGATACGAGCACGAAGTAATTGGTTGTTGTTTTGTTTGAAAGCAAGTTGTCTAGCAAAATCTTGCTTCTTGGCTGTCTCCTTGATTCCCTCTGCAGTTCTCTGGATCTCTTGTTCCTTTCCATCTGTGATAGCCAGATGGCGTTTTTCCTTTCTACGAAGTGTCTCTGGTTGGTCTTGTTGTTGCTGCTGTGCTTCATCGGCTTCAGAAACAAGTGTCTACCCGTGTGTGTGAATACACAGCTAAACCGTTTATTATCTCGTCTATATGCTTACCTTTCTAGCTTGGTTTCTCTTGTAATATTTGAGAAATTTACGATGACCCAGCTTCATTCCATTCTCCAGCACGAGTTCGTCTGAATTGACTTTATCCTCATCCACATCCATAGGCTCTGCCTCATCCTCTATGCCAAAATCGTAGAATTTAAGTAATTGCTCTGGATCCTCACTTTCATCGTATGCCATTTTACAATGTCCTCGATCCAACATGTGAGCACGAGCTGCTGCTGCAGATTGCCATTCCTTTCCACGACCATTACAATATAAGCATAACTTTTCCAGCTGGATCTTGTTGGACAAATACTTGATCAGTCCTTGGCTATCCTTAAGATATTCGATATCGGGTAAAAAGAAGCCATGAGCCTTGGACATGTGTTGGAGGTTGGTGTTGATGTCTTGGTTGCTTTGGTTACAGAACAAACAGTCAGTAAGAGGATCAGTCGGTTTTGCTTGTCTAGTAGGTGAAGTGGTATCATCCATCATTACAGTATCCTCTAGATCGTCTCTTTCCGCTTCCTCGTCAGCTTTTTGTTCTAATTCCAGGTGCTTTTTCGATTGAATGTGATTGTTGTAGCCATTTTCAGAGTAGTAGGATTTCCTGATCAAATGCTCATCAGCATCCCATGTATATCAGATCAAGTATAGCGACTTACTTGCAAAGAGGGCATTCATAAATCAGCCCTTGTTTTTCCTGTTCCTCCCTACCTTGCTGCTGCTGGGCTGTTATAGACGGTCCATGTCAGTAACTCTTCGCCATGCTCCTGCTTTGGATCCACTTACCAAGCACCTTTTGTGCAAATTGCTCAGCATTAACAGAGGACAAATTAGCAATCTTACGCTTCAGATTGTACTTGTGCCAGCTATCATCATGTTAGTCATATGAAGAGGTGTTCATCTATAGTATACTACACTTACTCGGTACGATAATGATTTCTTTGCTTTTCAGAGTTGGGGAAAGCTACCTGACATGAAAGGCATGTAAACATGGTACTTTTGGGTTCATTTGGCTTGGATTGATGCGTCTTGAAAGAAGGATTGAATTCACTGAGAATAGTAGACATTGTTGGATATAAAGAGAGAGAGAGAGAAAGGAGTATGGAAAATTTATCTTTGCTTTTCAATGACAAATCTTATGCAACACTAAATTCAAATTACGGTCACTTTAACAGTATTTGGCTTACAAATACATGCTTAGCAAGGCTTTACTACGCCATCTAATTGTACCTATCAGTAGCGCAGCTATATCGCGCTAAAGAGAATATGCAACAAATGAAGTAGAGTAGGAAATACCATTCATATTTAGCGGCATCCTCAGTAATAATGAGCAAGATTCATTTGAAAGAGTTCAGTGTTTATTTGGAGCGAGTTGATCAGGCAATGGTACTACTAACGATATCTCCAGATCCATGGCTAGAGCCTTGGTAACCTCTTGAAAATGATATAGCCTCATTAAACCATTCGTTACTCGAAAAGCCTAATATACCACTCAAAATGGTGCAAGTAGACACTACCAGAAACGAAACAATCCTCATCAATGCAACCCTGATAAACGAATTGCGGTCACTTTGAAAAACAACCTGCTAGTAGCTTACAAATACACTCCACTTTCATTTCAAGATTCTCTAGTTTACTACGCACGGGAATGTCAAAGCAACCACCAACAAACAACAACCATGCCAGCCAATTTGACGCTGATTTAGAGGCCATTGAAAATGCCATGAACAACATTATGCAAGGGGCATTCTCAACCATGTTTAGACAGCTGATTGACTCGAGCATATTTGAAGATGAAGAAAAGAGTGGATTTCCTGGAGCGAAGCAGATTGGCGATACAATTACCACCGTGTTTAATGGTAGAAACTTGGATAGTATGGTGCCTGCATCCACTGTAGTAGAGGAAGATGGCTATGGTGGAAGCGATTTCAAGCGATTAGCCAGAAAATCCAAAGAAAGTAGAGGTATCTCTACTACAGAAGAAACCCCAGTGGCAGCAGCATCAAGAGACATGGTGCCATCATCTTCAACAGCAACGACACCCTCACCAGCAGGATTGATATTCAATTTACTTTTCCAGCAACCACCCGCCGAGATATTCAACATAAACAGAGATGCACTTCCTGTAACGCATACTAACAGTAAGGATGCACCACCCTCTGAAGATAAGGTAAGCTGGAATTTGCTTGATTTAATCCATTTGATTCTAAACTCCTTTGCATTAGAATGGTGGTTGGTCATTCACATCCACAACTTCTCGAACTATATATCAACCGGATGGGACCCAGGAAACGACCATTACCAAGAAATCCAACGGTGTGACAGAAACGATCAAGCAGATACGTTATGCCGATGGCCGAACAGAGGAAAGCAGAGAGGAGAAGAGCTCTTTTTGGAATAGACTCTTTGGCAGTAACAAGTGATCGAAAGGGCTAAACATTTTTACCCTTCAATTTCTGTTGTTTAACCTTTATTTCTCATCAAGTAAGCAGAATCCCAAAATAGCAGTGTGCGCGTTCATTGAATGTTTCGTTTTAGCATATAAAAGCACACCCATCCTTTTCTTTTTTTTTCGCATTTCTTGTTTTCACACACACACACAAATAAACATGTTGGATAAATACGATCCCTCTACCTACAACCATCAATACGCTCAAATCAATGGCATACGTATGCATTATGTGGATGAAAACTCGTCTTCTTCAAAGGCCTTGTTGCTTATCCATGGTTGGCCTGATCTGTAAGTAATTTCAGCGTGTACTTGATTCAACTGTATACAAACCAACATGTTCATGTTGTCTATAGTTGGATTGGATGGAGAGAGCAAATCTCTTTCCTCGTAGAGCTCGGTTATCGTGTCATTGTGCCTTCTCTCCGTGGTTTTGGTGAAACAGTAAGTATTAGAATCAGATTGGAAGGTAAACCTTATTTACCCGTTTTGCATGAAAATTCAAGGATGGTCCTGCCGATCCTGCTGAATATGGCTTTGGCACTGTGTCGAAGGATTTAGCTGGTCTTTTAGATCATCTTAAGATTCCTACAATCACTGTCATCGGTCATGATTGGGGAGGAGCCGTTACATGGCGTTTTGGTCAATTCTACCCCGAGAGAGTCAGAGCTCTTGCTAGTTTCTGTACTCCCTACACAGCTCCTGCTCAACAAGATGTCACTTTAGAGCAAATTGTCCAAGTACTTCCCAACTTCAAATACCAACTGTACTTGGCCACACCTGAAGCTGAAAAGGACATCAATGAAAATGTGGGCAAATTCTTTCGTCGCATCTTCCGTCCTGTCGATGAAATGATCTCTCAACCCTTGATTGACCCCAAGACTGGTAAATTGGCTGAAGGTCGTGAAGACAGACCTCGCAGTGAAAAGATACCCGAGAAGGTGATGAATTATTACATTGAGTGGTATACCAAACAAGGTGCTCGTGGTGGTTTGAATTGGTACAAGCAAACACACAACAACTATGTTCAATGCAAGGATTTGGACCCCATTATTAAGAAACCTTCCATGATGGTCATTGCTGAACTCGATAGAGCTTTGCCTCCCTCCATGGCTGCCAAGATGCCTGAATTCATCCCTGGTGTAGAGATGCACCTTGTTCCTGGATCTGGTCATTGGATTCTCTGGGAGAAGCCTGAAGAGTGTAATCAATACTTGAAGGAGTTCCTCGCCAAGGTTGATCCTATCACCAATAACAAGTTGTAAATATTATCAAATAAAGCACATGATTACTATGGAGTAAGTTGATGTTGAGGAGAATACTGTCATCGAGAACAACAAGCCAGTAGCAAAGGGCACAGCTTCTCCCCATTCTGTGAAATTCATGAATGAGCTTCTTGATACCATGGACACGGACGGAGGCCTTATTGTAACGAATAATTACACTATTAATGAGTCGCATCTAACGATAACAGAGATTGAGCGTAGGGCTATAGAGCAATGTGCTTCCCTCGAGCAGTTTTGAGCAAAAAACTATCTCGAAGATTTGCGGATGCGTGTGACATTGTACGCCTCAGTGATGTTCATAGATTTTGTAGACAACCTGAACGCCAAATCGTTAATTGCTATAGAAAAAAAGCAATTCTGGTTAACTGCTTATTTTAATAGACATTCACTTGTGCCTAAAAAGCAATCAGATGAAGAAATCGACAAATTGAGAGTAATTTTTCGAGAAGCATGACAATTTCTAAAAGTCAGATGCAGCATACTGTATAACATTAGATACCACAGATATACGCAAGTAGCCATGATCTCATGTGCAAAAGTCGCCAGACACGCCTATTTGAAAAAAAAAAAGACCTCTGGTTGTTCATAAAGGTATGGCCCATCCATTCTCAATCAGTGTTCAGTTTATTTTTAGTTTTTGCAAGTTAGCCTACAAGGTCGATAAACTTTAGCAGAAAATGCCCGTGAGGCAGCTATTGGGAACCGGGATGAGTGTATATTTGTCCAAAAGATAGTCCATCAAGAAGTGTTTGTGGTCAAAATTGTATCTTGATGTTTGATCTCATCGAGTCAAGTTATTCAAAAAGCACTTCTTTAGTAAGGCCAATTCGCGTTGAAAGCACCACGTTTAGCCAACCAGTTTCGTAACAGCAACTAGGGTGGAGGACTTGCAGCCAACCCGTCAAAAGAGACAGCTTTCAAATTCTAGCGATGTTTGGCAGCACGGTACATCAACCCAATATCTGCTACTGACTGCAGGCCACACCACCTATCCACACAGCAATATCAAACACGAGCAGCTAGACCTACTGCTTGCAACAAGACGCGTTGATGTCGCTCTCCTTGCCACAAGTTCAGCCTGATATTGCTGTGGGTGATTCACGCGTATGCCCGCTACAGAACGTTTTCAAGACAGCACGCAGCTAGTCAATATATATATCTGAATATAAACTTGCTATCTTCTTACCTTTGTATGCTGATAAGAGAACTGTGATGTGAACCTACAATCAACCAGTCAAAAGAGACAGCTTTCAAATTCTAGCGATGTTTGGCAGCACGGTACATCAACCCAATATCTACTACTGACTGCAGGCCACACCACCTATCCACACAGCAATATCAAACACGAGCAGCTAGACCTACTGCTTGCAACAAGACGCGTTGATGTCGCTCTCCTTGCCACAAGTTCAGCCTGATATTGCTGTGGGTGATTCATGCGTATGCCCGCTACAGAACGTTTTCAAGACAGCACGAAGCTAGTCAATATATATATCTGAATATAAACTTGCTATCTTCTTACCTTTGTATGCTGATAAGAGAACTGTGATGTGAACCTACAATCAACCAGTCAAAAGAGACAGCTTTCAAATTCTAGCGATGTTTGGCAGCACGGTACATCAACCCAATATCTACTACTGACTGCAGGCCACACCACCTATCCACACAGCAATATCAAACACGAGCAGCTAGACCTACTGCTTGCAACAAGACGCGTTGATGTCGCTCTCCTTGCCACAAGTTCAGCCTGATATTGCTGTGGGTGATTCATGCGTATGCCCGCTACAGAACGTTTTCAAGACAGCACGCAGCTAGTCAATATATATATCTGAATATAAACTTGCTATCTTCTTACCTTTGTATGCTGATAAGAGAACTGTGATGTGAACCTACAATCAACCAGTCAAAAGAGACAGCTTTCAAATTCTAGCGATGTTTGGCAGCACGGTACATCAACCCAATATCTGCTACTGACTGCAGGCCACACCACCTATACACACAACAATATCAAACACGAGCAGCTAGACCTACTGCTTGCAACAAGACGCGTTGATGTCGCTCTCCTTGCCACAAGTTCAGTCTGATATTGGAGCATTAGATGAAATATAAAACAAGGAAAAACAGAATTATTATCAACTTTTTTTAAATTTTGAAACATACGTTTCTTGTCAGCATACGTCATCGAAAGCCCAAGATATGATTTGCTATTTGGCCAAGTCTCCAAAATATACTGAAAATATTTGGGAGTACAGAAGCGCATAGTATTATCCCTTTATCTTTACTATTCAATAAAAATGTACACCAATAAGTTAAATAAAAAACTTTTCAGGAACGCGAAAAACAGAGAACTCCTTTATGCAGAGGCTCAAGAGAAGGCAATTTTAGAACAGGTATAATCATTCATCGTTAATATGTCATTATAAAAGACTAATTGACAGACTTCAAATAGAGAAAAGCATTAATGGTAAACCTTTAACAGTTTTTTGAACTGATAATCTAGTTTCTCATCTATATTTTAAAGAGCAAGCAGAAGAAAACGAAAAAGAAACCAAAGCAAGTAGGTGCTGACGGATTAAACACTAACTGCCCTCACTGACACGCCTCTTTAGTTCAACGATGTGAAGTCTATGTTTAATTCAATAAGTCGCACAAAGCCTAGAAACTACAAGACTCTATACTACAAAACGTATCGTTTTTTTTTTTTTCTTGAAGAATACATTTCATTCTAACACGTACACTTGAAGACTATCAAGAAATCATATACTTGACATATCAGATACAAGCCCTGGCTCGCCCTTGATGCTGTTGTCACCAACCTTAAGAAATATTATTGTTGAATTCTCTAAGGGTCCTGAGTTCGACGAAAAAGAGCTTGACCACGTGATGAGGTATAATCTGAAAGTAACCGTTTGTTCAAAAAACTCATCCTTTTTTAGAGCAATAAAACAACAAATAGGGGATTACAATTATCTCTTAATCAGCTGGAAACTACTGTAAAGAAGAACAAAGACACTACTACTTGTGTCTCAATCCTTAAATTTCTGTAAGTATCTAAATGATTTGGCTGACTGCAAGTATGTACTGACTTTATTACGAGAATAGGATCAAAAAGCATCTAAAAGAAGCCTACCTTTTCGAAAGCTCACTGATCAAGTCTTATTCTGAATGTGATTATGTTGTCAAATTCTGGGGACCATTGGTTGAAAAAGCGTTCAAAAATTCCTCCATCATCCCCCATTGGTAATATACTACTTTGTTGCATTTTACGTGCCCTGTGTTCTCATTCAACAACTCTTTATCTTAGGGGCGATACGATCCCTGGATCTTTACTTTCGTTAGGGGTAAAGATGAAGATGGACCTCAGATTAATAGCAATCAGCAACTCTAAACTTCAAGACCATGGCTACGGTGAAGTTGCGAAAGAATGTTCAACACCCAAATACTTCAAAGACAAAAGAAAGACTGTTGTAGCTTCAAAAGCCTTGCTCAACTCGGTGATAAACAAGAACGCAATCAATCAAGAAAAAGACGATGTCTACATTCCCTACCTCATTGCTATGGGTTTTGAAATGCACTTATGTGTCGTATTTTTAAAATCTAATAACCTCTATATTACCAAGAAGGTTAAATCAATAACCTTTCCCTCAAACCTGAATAGCTTTGCTGAAGAATCAACTGAAGTCGCAAAAGGTCTTTTGGATCTCGTGGTAAGTGGAAAAAATAATAACAATAATAATAATATTGTTAACAATGCTTTTGTAGGCTATATGTGAAGCGATAAAAAAGCAAGCTTGTAGAGGAAAAAAACGAAAAGGCATTGACGATTGTATAAGTAATATCACAGTAAAACAAAAAGAAAATGGTACCAGCAAGGTTGTCTGGGACAATGTAGAAGAGGATGAATTGGAAGACGAGGTCAACGATGATGAAGATGACGACGATGATGAAGAGGACGACGATGATGAAGAGGACGACGATGATGAAGAGGACGACGATGATGAAGAGGACGACGTTAATGATGAAAATGACGAGGAGGATAACGATGATGGAGGCGACAATGATTAGTCTTTTTTTCTTATACTTTTTCTTTATCTCTTTCTCTTAAGCATACCCTTTGGTTGGATGGTTGGGTAGGGTTGGTAGTTTTTTTTTTCTATAAATAAGTAATAAATACACCTGCATTTTTTAAAGCAATACCATAATTAAATAAACTCTTAATCGTTATATGGCAAGCACAAATAAGGCTTTTACCGAGATAGTAATACCCAGGCTTTTTATAACAACGTGCCTTAGAAAGCTTTACTTTTAATCATATAACATACAAGCAGAGAATTTGGCTTTTCATTTCTGTTATCAATGAACTTAACAAGAACATAACGCATCAAAATTTGCATGAATTAGCTTTACCAAAATCAATCTGCCTCCTATTCGATTTGGAAGGTGCACAGGCTGCAGAGCTGGCCTTCAGAAGATTTCAGCTACCAAAGATGAGATTCATGCCTTGTAAATATAAGCCATAAAGCAAAAACATGACCAAATTGGACAGTTTCAAGCCTTCATATCTTGACATAGAGACCTTTCTGAGCCGCTGGAATGACGCCAAACAATTGTACTCGAGTAGTAGTAACTTCCTGACACCTTTGCTCAACTTTTTGAAGACCCAAAAAAAACATGGCCAAAAATTGACCGAAAACCATGAGGTACCCCCTCATGGTTTTCATCGAAATTCAAACGATCGCGTTTTTCGCCTTGAAAATGAAGTCTTTTACTATGGTATATATTGAATCAAAATGTTTCTCTCAATCTAAAGTAACTCCTGGAACTCTGTTTTTGAAGCCTTTGTATGCAAAATCTCGACATTTTCGCTAAAAACCTCATTTCATATCTTACCAAATTGCTCAGCAATTTCATTCAAAATACCTATTACAATTAGCACCATTGGAAGCGCCTTGAAAAGCACTGCAAGAATGTACTAGGAAACATTGGATGATCATTACAGCTTATATAGTCGAATATCATGAAATAGTTCAATCAAGTCGAAAAAAGGACAAAAGTTGACCAATCTTGAGCAGAAAAAAATAAGCTGAGATTGAATCAATTTTGGCAGACGTTGCTGCTGCTGGCTGATCCAAATACCTTTCTGATCATGACAATGTTGATGACAAGAATGATTGCGATGCTGATTAAATTGGGGCCATGAATTTGAAAGGACAATTGCTTAGCTTAAATACTTTTTTTCTTGTTTTTGTTGGCGGTTTTTCCCTATAAACATGTCTTTTGTGATGACAATCTCTTAAAAAAAAGTCGCTGAAGATCTAATACAAGTCCTGTATTTGCACATGACCAGCTTTATGTGGGCATCTTAAGAGCATCAACAGCAGCTAATAGTGTGGCAATTCTACTATCAGAAAATGAAGATTGTGGTGTATTAATGCTGACCCTATTGAGCAGCTTTGGGCTCTTGTGAAAGGAAAAATAAAGCGCCGTAGGTTGATGAATGAAGAAAATCTGTCGCAAAGAATTACAGATGCGTAAAAAAAAGGCCCGAGGTCAAGATGAAGGCTCTTTATTTTTAATGTCATTTTGTGTAATAGCCAGCGGAATAAAGGCAGCGTCGATGGTCGCAAAAACTACAAATGGCTCTTCTGATTTTTTTCAGGAACGGGTTGCCTTGCAAGACGAAATGAATTGACAGTTACTAATTTGATGTTACGTGCGAGCACGAGCATCGGATTTCAATTGTGCGAAACGCCTAACTCATAGTAAGAAATAGCATGCACCAAGCAACATTGGATCACCGGGAAAAGACGATGTCTCATTAGAAAGAAAAGCCCACCCACACTTTATTTCCATAAAAGAGTAGCGTCACCCCAAGCACAACGTACGTCTTGTTGATATCTTGGGATTCTGTAGACACTCCAAGCGCCAAGTTGTCAAACGCTATAGCAAAACAAACTATTAATTAGCTGCTCACTTTAATTGAACATTTCACTTCTATCTGTATAACCTTTTTTCTAAGTGACAAATTTCGAAAACTCGGAAATCGCTATTTATTTTTCAAAACGGACAAAACTCAACAGCTACACTGTATCTAGGAGCGTCTTCCAGTGTTAATAATTGCTTCACAAGACACTAAATACTAATTGGAGCTCTTGCTTAAGGCTCAAAATGGCCCTTATTGTATCAAGAATTTCTGAATGTATGAGTTACAATGATTTGAAGAGCCGTTTGGCATTGAAGCATGAGCAAATGCTTACTTCTAGGCTTATATTTGGATTTAAATGGCAAGATCTTGGCGAAAATGTGTACCAGAGATCTCTAACTACCATTTTAGTGCATGTCCTACCATTTTGATGATAGATATCGACCTGTTCAGGAAATATATACCAAGGCATCTTGAATTGCATGAATGCTATCTTGAAGTAGCGATTGAAAAACATGTCAATTACTTCCTACACTACAAATAAAGCCTACACTGACAAAAATAAGCCCGCAAGTAAAAACAATGACCAGATATCCACTGAATGATGGACCCTTAACCCACTCAAATACGTTTTATTGTATGATGAGTATATATTTCTTTTTTTTTTACAAATCAAGAGACGGTGAACTCAAAGCACCACCAGCAAGACATAAATTACGTTGTGTAAATTGTACAGTATAAATGGGTGTATTTTTTGTATGAAATGCAGCGAGATGATCATTGCTATGTCAGTGTGAGGTGAGTTGGATATAAGCCAAGAAAACAAACATTTGAAACAAACCTCTTTATGGATCCCTTCTTTCTTTTGCTCGTATCCGTTGTGGATTTCGCCTTTTCCATCTCCTTTTTGTCATTTTGTTGCTTTCCATTGGGTTTGTTTCGTTTTGGATCAGGGGAATCGCTGTTGTGTTCATACGGCGTCCCCATTTTCACATCCCAAGAGCGCACTGTACCATCTGCAGCACCCGACACGAGCACAGTGCTTTCATAATTAAAGCACACGGTATAAATAAAGCCTGTATGGCCTGTCATACTCTTTAGCTTTTTGCCGCTGCCTAGATCCCATAGTATGATGCTGTGATCCTCTCCTCCTGATGCCATGAGTCGTCCATTGGGTGACACAGCGACCGCATGTACTGGTCCAGTATGTCCCGTAAACACACGCACGCAAGTTCCTCTCTGCACATCCCATAATCTAGCTGTGTTGTCGCTGGAACCAGTCACCACGTATTTGGAGTTTGGATGAAATCGGACAGTCTATCAAAGTGATCAGTCTCTATTCACATCATAAACACACCACACACACTCACATTGACATCGGATAAATGCCCAGCAAATATACGCAGAGGATTTACATGATCGCAACTCCACAATCTTGCCGTTTTATCGTGAGACGCCGTTGCAAAGTAGAATCCATGAGGACCAAAGTTGACATCCCAGATAGGATAATTATGGCTTTTATAGCACACCAAGTTGGTAAATGTGTCTAGGCTCCATAATCGCACTATTGTCTCGGCCATCAATACAGTGTGTCGTTGCATATTGTACATTGAAATGCCTACCTGTCTGATCCTCTGAGCATGAGATAAGATATTGGTTGTCATGGCTGAAACTGACGCCATACACAGGCCCCGCATGAGCGATCAGTTTCTTGTACGCTGTGCCTGGCTGATCTTGCTCTCTTTCTGATTTGCTGAGTAGCCTTTTGCCTTGTAAGCTCCAGACTTTGATGAACGATTCTGAAAACCCACCCGCTACCAGTGTTGCATCGTCTGATATGGTGAGACAATTCAGCCTTGAAACGAAGAAAGTCAGTCTATTATCCATATTTGCTATCAGAACTACCTTACTTGTCATGTGTATTGTGAAAGGTATAAATGCAGACACTCGGTAATGCAGCGCTTCCTTGGGACACACGTTTTCTGAGATCACTGAGCGAGTCTAATTCTGCTTGGATGTCTGTGCTACGGCTAATGTAACAAGCAGGTCAGCGCTACTCATTCACGTCAGTGCAGATCTATCCTTACTATGGCACTGCAGCAAAATCATCCAGCTGCATTGTCTCTAAAATAGCTTCTTCCTTTACTTTGTTTAGATCGATTTCGTCTTCATCCGCCTTGTCCTATCCGCACAGATATGAGTACATGCATGACTCTGATTCCCCTGTCAAATGCCATATTTTACCTGGCTGTCTATTGTCACAGTGGTTGCTTGATGAAAGTCGTCCAATTGATTATTCGCATGGCCAGCAATACCCTCATCCACTGCGGCTGATCCACTGGCAGACACCGGCGACAGTTTGCTGGTAACAATGTGTATATTCAAGTACTGATTTACGATTCGTATCAGGTTGATAAACTTGTTGTCTTGAATGTATTGGAAAAAGAGCTCGAAGGGAACGGATGGCATGCGGATATTGTACTTGTTGTTAAGATATAGTTTGGCAATGGTGCTGTCCTGAATGTCGTTGACTGATTTGATCTGCTGCAGTTGGTCTAAATCTTTGCTGTGGTTCTCATTGTGATCGTCTTTGTAGTCCTGGAAGAAATCGACAGCTATTTTCATGCAGTGAGCACACACACACATTGCTATATCCAACTACAACCAACGTTACCATGATCCACCAGTTGTTTGGACATCATATGGAGGAATGTGTGTACAAATGCTGGATACAATAGCGTGCTGAGGTCATTCTACATGTGCAAGTCGTTGAGTGTCAAGCATTATATCCATGTGCCATTACCCCGTCTACCTTGTACAGATCAAGAGCATTGTAAGTCCATTCTCTCAAGCTTCGATATTCTAGACAAGGTGCTTCTAAATCTCCTCCTCCGGTATGTGGATCCTCTTTCAGCAGCTTGATGTGATCTGGCAATGTCTTTTCCTTGATGGATTCCGTCTCTGCGCTAAATTTCTTGGACAATTGCTCTAGAGAAAGGACACTATGCTCAGAGGCGATATTCTGTTGCTGTATAAACGCGAGCTCTGCTTGATTGAAGCCCTTCTTTTGAAAATAGGTTTGCAATATCTGATTGACATTGGCATTGGATGGCATGCTGAGCCTGCTTGAGCTGTCAAAGGGTGTTTCTCCTTGCTGTGAAGGCACGGACATGATGAAGGAAATAGAGTCGTTTGAAGGGAGAAAAAGAGAGTTGAATAAAGGAAGAGAGATGCTTAAAACAGAGTCATACAAGCAGAGCCATCCGGGCAAGGAGACGTCACTAAGCAAAAGTTGATGTATTTCAGTTGAATTATAAAAGGTTTTTCTTTTTCTGTTTGCTTTTCTTTCATCTTGCACCCATTGAGAGCAAAAATGACAGAAGAATTATCATTCATTCGCGACTCTTTGACACAAATGCTGGAGAACGACAGACAAGAAGACGAGTTGATCAAGGTGAGACAGAATTTCGATAGCATCAATGATATCCGTCAAGCCGCTATTCGCTATGCAAGAAGACATAAATTCGCTGTATCAACTCTGAGAAGTGGGGCAAGGCAGTTAGTCCTTGTCTGCAAGCATTCCGGTGCCTATCGTGCTACAAAGTCCAAGACAGCTACAAACGACTCTCAATTAGCCACCCCTGAAGAGCCATCCAACGAAGCGCAAGCATCTACGGAAGTTACTACTACCACTGTCGCTGCTGATCCATCCACAACCACACAAGAGGCCGCTAGCACTTCAAGCACAAAGAAAAACACCCGCAAAAAGCTAAGTCAAAAGATCCAGTGTCCATTTGAAATCCGAGCAAAGCCCATGGGATCCAGCTGGATCATCTACAAGGTGAATTACGAGCACAACCATGAGATGGCTACAGACATCAAGGCCTATGCTCAACATCGAAAGCTGTCTACAGAGACAAAACAATTAATCATTGATTTGATGAACTCTGGATCCACCAACTCCACCATCATGGAATATCTTCAACTGAAAGGTATCGATAACGTACTCAAGAAGGACATTGCAAACATCCGACAAGCACACTTCAATAACAAATCAAAGAAAGGTAACCAAATGCAAAAACCACAGCAGTTCTTGTATGTTAAAGCTCCTCCATCATCATTACCAGCAGCTGATCTATCTGGAGCCTTTCAAACAACATTACAACCCACCACCCAAGGCAGCAAACCCGCTTTAGCCAGTTGTGCATCTGCCCGCAATGCTGCTGCTGCTGCTGCTGCTGCTGCTGCCTCAGCTCCTACTGACAACATGGATCCCTCCAGTGCCGCAAACGCCAATATGACCACAGACGCCACTACCACCAGTCAACCACAGCAGCAAAACGAGCAGCCACAGTCTACCGCAGAGGGTGAGCAACTGTATCAATTTATATCTCAAAACAACGTGCAAGTGAATTAGGCTCAAGAAAAAAAAAAAAAAAGGAAAAAAAAAAAGTATTGTATATAACATGGTGCGCAAGAGATTAAGAGCAGGCGAGTTACTATAGAACCTTGTACACAGCAAAGGAGATGAAAATTGGTAGTTGTATAGCTTGCTCCATCGAAAAAGACTAATAAATCCCACATTTGCACCAGCCCCTGTGATGTGTATTTCTGATCTGTCTTTTGAGATAATTTTGACACTTGGCTACATTCACGTATGATTGCGTTTGTGTGTACAGATTTCAGGTCCCATCATGGCTCAGGATGAAATAGAGCTTAAAGTGTGAGATGGCGCGTGAATGATGATTTTAATGGAGTTTTCAAATTGCACAGCTCTTTAGGCACTGCTTCCAATCAATCACAGATTACTTGGTCAGATTAAATTATCAAGTGTATTTTATATACATGTACAACACTTTAAAAGAACAAGACTACTTGATTTGCACACTACCATCGCCATCCTCCTTTGGAAAATCAGGAGGAGCACCTTCCGTCTACGAAAATATACCGAATGAGTATCCGAAACTGATTCAAAATGAGTTAATACATACCTGATTATTAGGTCTTCTGACGTATTCATCGTACACTGTGAGTTCAGTGAAAGGTCTCTTGCCCAAAAGCTTTTCCATATCTTCACGGCTCAGCACTTCCTTCTCCAGCAGCAATTGAGCGACCTTCTCGATATCAGCCTTCTTTTCAGTCAGCAGCTGGCGAGTATGTTGATAAGCATCAACAATAATCTTTCTGGCCTCGTTGTCAATCAATGACCCTGTTTGCTCAGAGAAAGGCTTCTGGAATTGCTGCTCGTTTTGAGGATCACTAAATGACAAGGGACCCACCTTATCGTTCATACCATAGGCGGTAACTTGAGCATACGCCATCTTGGTCACCTTTTGTAGATCATCTTGAGCGCCAGTAGTGATGGTATCAAAAAAGATTTCCTCAGAGACACGACCACCCAATGTCATACACGATCTATCAAACAGCTGCTTCTTGGAATACAGGTATTGGTCCTTGGGCAAATACTGAGCATAGCCCAATGCTGAATTTCTGGGAATAATAGACACTTTCAACAGAGGATCCGCATACCGGAGGTACCAGCCAGCAACAGCATGGCCAGCTTCATGGTAGGCTACCGTCTTCTTCTCTTCAGGGGATAGCACCTTTGACTTTTTCTCGAGGCCAGCAATCACACGTTCAATGGCATCTTCGAAATCGATTTCCTCGACTTCTGCCTTGACATGACGCGCAGCAATCAAAGCGGCTTCATTACAGACATTGTGGATATCAGCGCCAGCAAAGCCGGGTGTCAATGCAGCCAATTTACGAGCCAGTGTCTTCTTGTCCACTTTGGTGATGATAGGCTTCAAGTGCACCTCGAAGATTTGAGCACGACCACTAATATCAGGACGATCAATGGATATGTGTCTATCGAAGCGGCCAGGACGAAGCAATGCAGGATCTAGAACATCAGGACGATTTGTACCGGCCAAGACTACAACATGCTGATTGGAGTCAAAACCGTCCATTTCAACCAGCAATTGATTCAGTGTGCTTTCTCTCTCATCGTTACCACCCATTTGACCGCCTTTTCCTCTTGCTTTACCAATGGCATCGATTTCATCCACAAAGATGATACAGGGAGCGTTCTTCTTGGCAGTGGCAAACAGATCACGCACACGGGAAGGACCAACACCAACAAACATCTCGACGAATTCAGAACCAGAGACACTGTAAAAGGGCACACCAGCTTCACCAGCGGTGGCCTTGGCCAACAATGTCTTACCAGTACCAGGAGGACCCGACAAGACAGCACCCTTAGGAATGGTGGCACCCAGCTTCTCGTAAATGGCAGGGTTCTTCAAAAAGCTGACAAATTCCATGATTTCGAGCTTGGCCTCATCTGCGCCAGCAACATCCTTGAATGTCACCTTGACTTGATTCTCTTGGTTGAACATCTTGGCTTTACTTTTACCAATACCAAAGATACCGCCTTGAGCACCTCCAGGCCCCTTCTTGGTCATGTAGTAGATCACACCAATGATCAACAGTGTGGGGGCAAAGTGGAGTAAGGTCTGGCCAACGCTCACGACATCTCGATAGGCGACAGGTACTCTTTCGTTTGATGGAATGCCCAGTTCCTTTTGTGCGTCCTCCAAGTTGCGCTCAAATGCGTCCACAGATCCGATGGAGAAATAAAACGAGGATTGAGGTGATACACCGAGCGAGTTGGCTTCGCTTCGCAGATACACTCGCACTCTATTATGATTCAACACTTCTAAACGATCTACAAGACCCTTGTCGAGTAGATTGGAGCGAAATGATTGCCAAGTGACCTCGCGAGCGTTTTCTGATGGCGCGGTTGCTTTGTAAAGAAGGTAAGTACCTGCCAAAGTGCCTACAATAACATTGATATTTGGCATCTCGGGTGGCTTTTGGTTGTTGCTAGAATTTGGCTTGGAGGTTTCGTTCGGCTTTGCGCTGCTGTTGCTAGAAGGCTTTGCTTTTGATTTACCAAAGAAACCTTCGAATCCTTTTGGTATATGGTTCTGATCGGGTTTGTTGCTCTCTGTAGTATAGAGACGCATTTTGCTGTGATTCTTTGGGCGAATAGCAGTAGCTACTGTACTACGTACAGCATATTTGGCAGCCGTTTTCTTTGCATTGGCTAAGCCAAGACGTGATAGCATTGTAGAATAGAAGGTAAACAAGTGTCAAAATGGCGGAAACCCCCAGTGCGTCTATATTTATGCTAGCTGCAGGCAACTACGTAAAATATGGGAGAAGCCGGTCCCTCTCTGTGGGTAAAAGGATGGCCCATGTTGTATCGTCCTCTCATTTGAGTCAAAATGGAAGCTTATGAAGAAGGCATTTGACTGGCTGAAGGGTGAAATCAGATATGTTGCGAGGCAAGTGTCGCATGAACTTATATTTCTCTGTACTGAGATACTTAGTACTGTTCATGACATGGACGTGCTGTCTAACTGCTTGCTATCAACTCTATTATTGGGACATTTCAATAGACGCATACGCATAGCAAAAATCACTCATGCCAACAGATATTCGGAAATCCGATTCAATCGCAAGATCATAGAATCGTCTGGTGTTGCATCTTTGATAGAAGTTTCCTACTTTAAAAACTATCAATCAGCTTGATTTCCGTCTCCAAAGCCCAGTTATTCTACTAATTCTGCGCAAATGACACAAAATTCATGTTTAAGACAGAAATTGATTTTATTATATATATAGGTGGTAGTGGATAATACAAAAAAAGAGATGTAATTAATACAGTTGATTGCGAAATAATTAGACATCTATCTAGGAATTTAGTGCATGAAGAGCATACCAGAGCCTTCATAGACAGCAGCAATCTTTTGGATAGCATTGATATAAGCAGCAGATCTGAAATCAACCTTCTTGAGCTCAGCAGTTTGTCTGGTTTCCTGACAAGCTTGGATCATGGTATCTTCAAGACCAGAGTAGACCAAATCAGCTTCCTCAGCACCGTGAACGATAGCCTTACGTTCAGCTTCAGTCAAGGCACGACCGGCATTTTCCTCGACAAGGGCAACAACCTTGGAGCGAGCACGTTCGTCCCACTTCTTGTTCATACGACCAAATCTAACGTGGGACAAGTTCTTGAGCCATTCAAAGTATGAGACAGTGACACCACCAGCGTTAAGAAGCAAATCGGGAACAACGACCTTACCAGAGGATTCGAGGATATCGTGAGCAGCAGGAGTAACGGGACCGTTAGCACCTTCACCAATGATCTTGGCCTTGATGTTGGCAACATTGCGCAAACCAATTTGACGTTCGAGAGCAGCAGGAATGAGGATATCACATTCAGCTTCCAAGATCTTGGTGGATTGCTCAAAGATTTGAGCAGTGTTGGAGTAACCCTTGAAGGAACCGTTGGCCTTATAGTACTTGTGGAGATCTTCGACGTTCAAACCGTTGGGGTCGTAGATGGCACAGTCTCTCTCACCGACACCGACAATCTTGGCGCCGTTCTCTTCAAAGAACTTGGCGGCAAAGTAACCGACATTACCGAAACCTTGAACGACGACAGTGTTATCAGCCATGTTACCGCTGACACCAGTCTTCTTTTGAACTTCAGGGTAGCTGAGGAACTCACGAATACCGTAGTAGACACCCAAACCGGTAGCTTCGTTACGACCGCGAACACCGCCTAAGGACAAGGGCTTACCAGTGACACAACCAGCAGCATTGACATCACCCACGTTGAATTGAGAGTAAGTATCCATGATCCAGGCCATTTCTCTGGGGCCAGTTCCTACATCAGGAGCAGGGACATCGACACCTACACATTGCTGTTGGTAACCACATTCAAATAGCAACAGCATTAGAACTTACCAGGACCAATAAACTTCTTTTGGCACAATTCCATGGTATAACGACGAGTGATTCTTTCCAATTGCTCAACAGAGTACTTCTTGGGGTCAATCTTAATACCACCCTTGGCACCACCGACTATATGTACTGGTTAGAACTGCGGTTCTGAATGCACTGTGCTATTCAATTACTTACAAGGAACATCGACAACAGCACACTTGTAGGTCATGAGAGAAGCCAAAGCTATTGTACAGTGATTTTAGCCTCAGACTGATTCCCATTGCCATGGCAACACGCGTGCAATTTACCTTCAACTTCTTGCATATCGACTTCCTCGGAGAAACGAATACCACCCTTGACAGGCAAACGATGGCGGGAATGTTGAGCACGATAACCTAAGCATTTAACTATCAATACACGCACTAACGGAATATATCTGCATTTCAAAATTACCTTCAATTACTTCATACTTGCCGTTTTCGACTTCAATGGGGAAAGTGACACGAAGGACACTGTCAACAGCACGAAGATGAGCAAGAGTGTGAGGCTGAACTTCACTGAGACCGGCAGCATGATCGTAGTACTTTTCAACGGATTGCAAGAAAGAAGGCTCATCATTGTTACAGGCAGCTTGAGTAGCAGCTATTGATTGATGGGATTGAATATGATGCTGATATAAGATTTGGATCAGGCCACTTACCAGTAGTCAATGATCTGGCAACTGAAGGGAAAATAACACGGTTGAGGGTGTTGGGAGTGGTCAAAGGACGAGCAGTAGCACTGGATTGATGCAAACATGAATGAGGACATTGCAAACATCTAAAGGATTCCAATAAATTGACTTACGGTAAGCGTCTCAAGAGGAAAGCCATTATGAAGATATTGGATTTAGTGGAATTGAATAAAGAAGAAGAAAGCAAAAGAAAAGCAAAGAGGAACCCAAGTATTTATATGAAATGAGAGTAGCGGATAAAACGGAGTATGTACATCTTGACACACAAATAAAGCACATCCGTGTGTATATGTGTGCGTGTGTGTGTGTTCCTATGCGTGCCTTTAATTGAGACCCCTCTCTTTTCTCCACATTTAGAAGTTCGAATATCTATCTTGCCTTAATTCCTCTTCAAATCCTACAAGTGGAAGAATACGGAAATTGCCTTCATTCTCTAGCAAAACTGCTGGACATCATACAAGTCTCTTCTTTTTCTAAAAATGGCTTGATGTTTGTCATTAGCCGTGGGAAACGTCTCTTTAACACAATTAATCTCACACGACCCTAAATATTTATTTGAAATATAAAGGTAGTGGATCATATCACGTACATGCTCCTGAGGAGGATGAACAGAAAATTGTATTGAGAAGGAAAGTATTAAATGTCTTGCTATTATCTATCTGTCACTCCGATATTGTACATCTTATTTGTTGCCTTTAAAGGGCGGGTATATTCTCACTGTGGAGGCACAGCGTATATACAACATGGCAAATGAGTGGTGTATTTAGTGCCTGATCCTGTCCTTTTATCAGATTATAATATATTTTATCAGTGCTCGTAGATTTAAGGATCACTCCAAAGCAATACTATCGAGGCATCTAGTTGACTTCAATGTATGCGAAATTACATCCTGCTCAGCTTGTTCAATACGAGCAGAAAGACCAACTATCCAGCTTACATTAAATTTTAAGAGTTGCCTAATTGTACAGTAAGGGACCCTTTTTTTTTCTAATATACCACCAGATCGGTATCTTTGCTTTTTTTTGTGCCTAGTTTCAATGGAGATTGCATAGATGCATTTACCCAATAGGCATGTTGCTTATAATCTTGAAATTCTCGGTTGATTTCGTATCCATCAATGATTGAATAGCCTTGAAGTAATATGTGAAATGTGCCTGAGCTTCATTTCCTTATGCTTTACATTGTTTAAAACAAGGCTATGCAATTCCGAACTTGCTCAATGATGCTCTGTGAATCTGATATAATGCGATGTATGAGCATCACTTTTTGCCCTTTCATAAATGCGGGATGCTTGCTTGCTTGTAAGCCAGCTGATATCATGGAAATTCATTTATACCCTTCTTCTAGGTTTCCGGATCATGTAATAAGCGAATATGCTATATATTTTCTCAAAAGCTGCAATTTGCCTTATTGGTGTACTGACTTTATGTAGTGGTTGTACGAATTTCTGTATAAAAAAAACTTTAAATTTATTAAACATTGGCAACGGAATCTCTGCTAGAAATCGCTGTACTGCAAAAAATCACTTAGAATGATCGCTATCATTGACTGAAGATAATGGTAGGATAATATTGCTAATACAAATTACGTATGCATTAACTGAGGCCTCACATGTATGCAAAAGAATGCTTCTATCACAAGCCGTATAGGGAGGACTATGGTTACTATTTTAGCTAGATTTGAATCAGATCATCAATTTAATCTAATGTGGATACAATGGGAAGTTGCGAAGCCAAGTGATATAGAATATAAGCGGATTACTTTTGTTTTCTTGATATTTGATCGAAATATTGAAAGAAGGGCACATGTTGAGCGATGGTACCTGGCAGTATCTATAAATATACAACCAACGATAACGGCAGCCGGGGGTAGCTGATCTATTATCATTGTAAATACCTAATACATATTGCTGAAAAGTGGGATTAAGTGTACAGATCTTGAGCTACCTCAGACTGTTTAAATTTTTCCGTTTTAATCTTGTAGAAAACAATCGATTACATTCCGTGATCCACAATGAGCATTATTTTATGACATAATAAATTTATTGTCCCTAGATACTTTTATAACCCTAATATGGAAACTAAGTTTCTAGGCATTTGTCAGGCCTGGCTCATATGAGAATAATAGTTTTACAATCAATCAACAAAAACCACTGTTAGTTCTACCCTCTTTCCTCTGCTCAATGCTGTCAATTTTTTCTTTGAACGACGTCTTTGAGCCTCAGAGATTTCACTACTTACTGCAGACATCTTGCGCAGCCCATGAATCGTCAATGTTCAGACTAACGTTATTAAATATAGAATGCAAGACGATGTCATTATGAACGATATAGAATGCAATAAATATTATTATAAACTATATTGTTAAGACCTACCACCTACTTTTTATACGCTTCAAGAGCATTTACTACTGTATTGCAGTATGAAAAGGGCATTGAGTTTGCCAGCTGGCCCCTCACAAGCCAAAATTAATTCAAACCCAGAATTATTGTCTGCTCTAGATTGGACAAATCTTGATAATTTTGGACTCGATCGAACTATTTTTGCAGATTCGACTATATAAAATATGATGATCACCCCATGCTTCCTTAAGCTTTCCTGGAGTATTTTTCAAGGCGCATCCAATGGTACTAAGTAATATAGATGTTTTGAATAAACTTATCGAATGATTTATGAAAATATGAAAAGAGGTTTCTGGCAAAATGCCGAAATTTTACCTATCAAAGTCCCACAAAGATGATTTCAGAGGTTGCTTTGGATCGATAGAAACGTTTTGATTCATGATATACCATAGTAAAAGTCTTCATTATCAAGGTCAAAAACGCGATCGTTTGATTTTCGATGAAAACCATGAGGGGTACCTCATGCTTTTTGGTTGAATTTTAGCCATGTTTTTTTGGTCCCCAAAAAGTTGAGAAAAGGGGTCAGGAAGTAACTGCCAGATGAGAGCAACTGTTTGGTGCTACTCTGACAATCTAAAACGGCCTTGAGCGCGAGAAAATGCGGCTCAAATGCGCTCAGATTCTGCTGTATTAGGGACACTAAGGACCAAAAAGTGGCAATACCAGTATGCTGCTTGTTTGTATATGAAGTAGCTACGTGTATATAGATGTAGAGCATCACATAAGAATCAGATCTACAGATAATATAAAGGATCTTTATGTGTAAGTGGAGGGTCAAAATGAAAGTAGTAGTATTTTGATAAGATACGCAAGAGCAATCAGTAGCACGAGCTGCCGATGCGCAGGTTAGTTTTCACCGAAGCGAAGCGAAGATAGAGAGCCATCCGAAGCATAAACACTCGTATACTTTAATTCATATTGCTAATTTAGTTTAAGCCCTCCATTCATTGTTTATCTTCACGAGAATGTATTGCTAATTGATTATGTGACGCTCTTGAAAACCTTTGTGTAGTACATTAATAAAAATAGTAGTTCATTTGGCACTTGTAGCTAGTTGTGTTGTGTTGTGGTTGAATTACACGCAAAGATCTCGCCTCAACCTTGATCACTACACACTACAAGCGCAAGGATATCAAGCTCGTAACATTAACACAGATTGAGCTTTATCAGTGTAATGAGGAAACTACATTCTTCATTATTAATTAATTTGAGTGTAGTGAATTTCAATAGCCAAGTATCAAGCTAATTTGATTCGAACTCGGTCAAGAATGCATGCACCTATTTACTCATTCAATGATAATGATTGAGATTGCACTGTCAGTACCTGATAAGTATTGTACTATTACAGTTTTGAATAATACGACCTATCACATCTGATAAGCGTTTCAAAGTTTACGTCTAGTTGCATGCAGGAGAACTCTGCTTTAGAGTGCAAGACTCACTCAAGCGAGATTTGAAACCACATATAGAATAATGATCCTGTAACTTACTAGATCTGTTTATTAGTCATAGCTCCATGTAACCCACAAGTACTATTGATGAACGCTCAATAACGTCTTGCCTCAACTGATGGCGTAACGGACATCCGGTACATTTGTTTTACCAAATTTCAGCTAAAACACCTGGTAATATAATAATGACGAGCAACTTGTCCTTTAATGTGAGGGCATTACAGTTCAAGTTAACAGCTTATATGAAATGAATTTTTGTTCCTACTGATGTTTGCGTTCGATCACAGGTCAACCTGTCTTGCCTGTAGAGTCAGCGTCCTGACAAACTCAATTATGCAGCCATTGTTAGTCTTTACCCTGTGTGATGTGCACGCAAATGAATTGGATGTCTTTAGATTACATCGTATTTAGCTGAAACCACATAATGAATAGTTCTAGTTCGTATAATAATCGACATTGCACGTCGTGTGTAAGAGCTGGCGGAAATACATACATTAATTTAGGAAATTTACTCAAGTAGAACAGAGCAAAATAAAGCCATACAACCTTTAAATAGCGTAGTGATTGATTTTACTAATAAATAACACGAAATTAAAACTTTTCAGAGAACAGTATATTATCTGGCTCTTGATTTATGATAAGCTGAAAGGCTGCTATATCTTCACAGCTCGTCTATTTATGAATTTATAGTAAAATTTCGCCTTTCAGCGGTCCAAAATCACCTGAGAACCCTCTATAACTCATCCGTCACCGTGAATCTACCTCTTTTGCGATGATCTACGTCTATCCTCATGGAAAAAATTCATCGTCAGGCGGACAGCATTCTTATACTATTGCTTACTACTTGGAAGTATGCAAAACACAATGAAAGATGATGACATTTACCCCACAATTTCTCGTGATAAAAACCGTTTTAGACCACCAAAATTGTGTCAAACGATTGTTTCAAGCTACCACTTACTTCCTGACACCTTTGCTCAACTTTTTTGGGATCGTCGAAAAACGGCTCCAAACCATGAGGGGTACCTCATGACATGGCTCTTCCCGCTAAAAAACAGAAAACAGGTTCAACGACCGAAAGTAGCACCTCCAAGGCTACAAATACCGTTGTTGACGCATCATGGGCAAAGGTAACGAAGGGCATCAAGCATACAACGATGACCTTCAATCCAACGATCGTAAAGACACCCATCACACCTTCCACCGCCACCAGTGAATCGAATCAGTCTCTGATGACCGAGGACGCCACCGTCAGCAAAAGTGTGGAAATGGTTCGACCCTTCCTCAAGGGCATTGAAGACAACTCGGTGCTCATCGACATTACTGGTTTGCCTAATCAACAGCTCTTACGAGAGGCTCTGCAAGCATTCAACAAAGATGCTCATCTCAGAAAAGGCTACAACGATTATATCGGCAAAGTATCTCGCACTCGCAAGTATATGAATCGAGAGATCATGGAAACATGTTGGATCCACGACAGTCCTGGCCACATCGCAATCCTGCAGGGCTTCAATCTGACGGATGGGACCTTTGTCAAGGGTTTCCCCTCTCTTCCAGCTAATGATACTATAGTTAATGTTCGTTTAGACAGACTACCCATGGAGCCAGTTCCTGTCCTGAAATCTTTGATAAAGGATAGACTGTCACATTTTGGAGAAGTCTTGGACTATGGCATCTCCTTCACTCAGGGCGACTACGTCGGACAAGGCTATGCCACTCTGAACATCACCCCCAAGCCAGACGAACCAGCGTATGAAATCTTGGATCGAATTATCTACTTCAGATTGGATAATGGCACCAACCGTCAGGTCCTTCTCAAATGGCAAGATATGCCAGATTTTTGTCGTCTCTGTCAAAAACCGGATCATTGCAAAGCCGATTGTCCTGATGCCAAGAGGTACACGCAATGCTACAACTGCAATCAACATGGACATGTCAGTCGCAACTGCCCTAGACAGGATAACACTGACACCCCCAACAAGAAGCCCACTACGATCCCCAGGAAAGATCGCAAGGTACCTACTCCGATCATTCCCCGAGAGCCCAACCCTCCCATTGGCCCTAGAGTGGTAGTAGCCAAGACCCAGGAAACCACAGACACTGAGTCGGCCAAGAAGCAACAGCAACAGAACAAGCCTGAACCCACCAAGGAGGAGGAAGAGGGTACTGATGAGGACAACATGAATATTGATTCTCCCACTCCTCAACCCAAAAGTAACAATGATGACGTTACACCAAATGCAGATGCTGCGAGCGCACAGACATCTGCCAACAACACGCAAACATTGACATCATTTAATGCAGCTGAATCAACTCTGAATGGACAAGAGCTGATCAAGCAATTTATGCCTGATGACAGTATGAAGGAGCCTCTCATTCAGGAACGACCAGATCTGGAAGATGGCAGAGATGGCAAAAAGCTCAGAACGGAGCAGGAACAGCGCGCCAATCTCACCAGGCGCTTCACCAGAGGCAGTGCAGCCAGCAAATTCAACACTGTCACCGACAAGGGCGGCAAAGGAGCTTCAGACGACTCCCAAGGGCAGGAAACATCAGAAACTGCTCAGTCCAACCCTCAACACTTAGAATAATATGATGATTAGAGCACCTAATCATCGATTGCGGATTGCGACTCTCAACTGTCGTGGTCTGACACACAAAAACATAAAAAACGCAGAAAAAAAATTCATAAAATACCTCAAAACATCAGACATTGATATTCTTGCCATCCAGGAATCTCATGCTGACAAAAAAGATACTCAAGACACTTTAGATATGCAGTTTTCCAGCAAGTCCAGCACCTACACCAAACATTGCGGAATCATATCACTTAACAACAGATACATTATTACACCCATTGACACTGGCATCGACGGTAGATTTATACTAGCACACGTACATTATGCGACGGAAGAGGAACCAAACTCCTCCAACTCCATAGCCACAATACTCAACATATACGGAAAAGCAGCATCAAGAAAAGACAACGTGGAATTCTACACGGAATTGATGCAACACAGATTTTTGATACACAAGATTACAACTATTCAGAACAACATGATTATTTTGGGAGATTTCAACTACAAATATGAGTCTCGCCGATCTAATGGAACAGTCGAAGCAACTACAGTCGAATGGACAGCCTTATTGGAGGAATATTTCATCGATTGCTTTTGGGAAAACAAGAGCGCCACTTTTCATGGATCCAACAATCTCCATTACATCTTGGACTACATCTTCTGCAACAACACTTCCTATGGAACAGTTACAGAATGTACCCAGGAGTTTATGAACTCGACATGGACAGATCATGAAATGCTGGTCATTACTTTACAACTGCAAAAGGATGCAACACAGGGGCCTGGCGCCTACAAATGCAATCCCTTTTTGGCCAACAACCACAAGTTTCGTCGTGAATTGGTGATCTTCTTGCAAGGTCTACAGCCGCAAGTTGAGCTCAAGACAGCCACCCAATCCCCTCAAGAGATCTGGGACTGGATCAAAGACGAGTTTAAGGAGCATGTCCGACAATTCCAACTGGAAGAAGTCAACTGGCGTAGAAAGGCACTGAAGACGTTACAAGCAAAACGGAATCGGTGTATGCGAGCAAAGAAGAACCGGGGACTGATATTTCAAGGGCTAGACACCATCAACCAACAAATTGGTGCGTTACAAGACTCTATCGCCGAAATTGAAGTCCTCAAATTAGGGAAGTATTGGAGAGAAAATGGAGAGAAAAATGCTGGGTTCTTGAAGAAACTCACCGTATCTAGACAGAATCAACGTCAATTGAAACAACTGAGGCATCCAGTTACTCAAGAATTGCATTCTGATCAAGGTACTATGAGCGAGATCGCTGGCAGCTTTTACACGAATTTGTACACACCAACTCCACCCGATGCCAGATCAATGCGGCTATTGTTGGATCAAATCACACCTGACATGCAACTTGACGGTGAACAGCAATCACTCCTCGAACTACCAGTAGAGCTAGATGATTTGTTGTTTGAATGTAAAAGATCGCCTAAATTTGCGTCTCCCGGCAGCGATGGCATCCCTTACCAACTCCTCCGGCTGATTCTCAAGTTCCCGCCCCTCCACTCTCTCATCACCACGGTCTACAATGATGCCCTCACCAAAGGCATATTTCCTGCGTCTTGGAACGTCTCCCTCATGACAATCCTCTACAAGAAAAATGACCCCAATGACATGGCAAATTATAGACCTATCTCCCTCTGCAACACTGACTACAAACTCTTGACACGTTTGCTTAATCATCGAATGATGGAAGTCGCTAAGCAACTGATCAACGAGAACCAAGCGGGATTCGTACCTGGGCGGTTCATTGCCCAAAACGCTCTGCGGTGTCAGGTCATAATGGAAGATGCTGAACGAACCATGAACTTGGCCAAGAAGAACAATGTGATACACCAAATGCCCAAAGCAATTGGCCTTAGTCTTGATCAGGAAAAAGCGTACGATCGAGTTAACCTCTCGTACCTTCAAACAGCACTCATTACTTATGGCTTCCCTGCTAATCTTGTCCGCTGCATCATCAACATGATGGGCCAAAATCTCTTGCGCATCAATGTGAATGGTTACTTTACTGATGATATTCCCAAGCTGCGAGGCTTAAAGCAAGGTGACCCCATTTCCTCTATTTTGTACAATTTGGCTATTGAACCCTTTCTGCGGTCTATTCTCAATGATCCATTATACCACGGCTATCAAATGCAGTATGCAACTGACCATCCCAACTATAATGCTAATGACCCTTTAGTTCATGTGTCAAAAATCCTATGTTACGCTGACGATGCTTTTGTATTTGTTCAAGACCTTCCTGATCTGGCAAGACTCGAGTACCACTTAGATGTCTATTGCAATGCAACCAATGCCAAGATTAACTACAACAAGGTCGAAGCTATCTCGCTCTCTGGTCAAAACACATGGTCATATTGGCAAGCACGACTCTCGGAAATGAATATCACAAAATTCACATCCAACAAGGATTCCAATCCAGTGATCTATCTCGGGTTTCCTCTGCTGCAATCGGTTCAACAACGTGAAGTATTTATCGGTGGTCTTGTCGACAATCTCCGGACAGCTACCAAAATCCACAGTGTAAGAAGTCTCTCCGTCGTTGGCAAAGCTACAGTGCTCAACAGTTTGATTTTGTCCAAATGCTGGTATGTACTACGAGTAACTCCGTTTGCTCAAAGTAATGTCCAAGCTATCCAGTCCATTTGCACCAAGTTTCTACGAAAAGGCATCTTTCCTGTTATCCCCTGGGCCACATGGACCAAGCCGAAGCCATTAGGTGGATTAGGTGTTCTGGATGTTGCTCTGCAACAATCAGCCCTATACTTTCGTTGGGTTCAACCGCTCCTCCATCCCTCTGACTCGCCCCACATCCTAGATCTCATGCTGGTCATGCTAGTGAATAAGCAAAATCAGAGTGCGCATGTGCAGGTTCCGTTGCTCTTTCCCCTCACACGAACCACTGGTCTCACCAAACAACGCACCAACACGGTAACAATGATCTACAAATCAGTTGACCGCCTCAAACGCATCAATGAACCAGTTCACCTCAATATTGCTACCGCCTCAATCCTACCTGTCAAAGCCATTCTGCAGCCGTCTGCCACTGTCTCCAAAATGCCGATTAGGGCCACTCAGTTGCAAGTAAAGGATCTTTATCAACCCAATCCTGACCAACCTCTGCAACTCGAAGCACGAAAAGCACCAACCATCCCAGCTGACATTCGACGCGCTTGCAAGAAAATCCTGAGGCAAATCAACGAGAACAAAGTACATATCCAGCCGTACTTTAGCCTCATGCTACAACCCCCTCAGGGTGGCACCAACCGCACAACCGACATCTCCTTCAAACCGTTTATTGACTCCTATGATTTCAACAGCCAGCAAGGCCTCACTCGACAGATTTCAACCAGAACATTCCGCACAGCATGCATCGAGGCTCACACCTCCAGCATTGCCAGGTCCAACTGGAATTTCTTCTGGTCTCTGTCCCTGAACCTTGTCCACCGTAATGTCATCTATCGCTTCCTCACCCACACCATCCCGACCAAACGCCTGCTACACTACTTTGAGATAGCTGAGTCACCTCTCTGCCCGATCTGTGGTAACGAAGAAAATGCTGTACACTTGCTTTTCCTCTGTTCCAGTAAGGCATCCATCTGGAAAGCTATCATCTTTGAATTCTTGTGGCCAACCGTTTCGATTGGTGATATTATCCAAGCCTGTTCCTCTCTTGACTTTGAAAACATCAAGTATGTCTCCAAATCATACACCACTGCTCACATGGTCGTACTGGTAACACTTGGCAACATTTGGCGAGCTCAAGTTCGTATGATCTTTCACTCGACTCCATTTATATGGATCGATGTGGTCCAGCAGATCAAGAACGAGCTCCTTCAACTACATGCCCAAACTGAAATTCACAAGCAATTGTAATTCTCTAATCACAATTATCATCTATCATCTGTTCCTGTCATCTATCGCTTTATCCTAAATACAATTGAATATCATATCAATTGCGCCCGCCTCTTGGTAGTGCCCTAGGGACCTACTTACACGGAGCAATCAATAAAAACAATTTAAAAAAAAAAAAAAAAGTACCTCATGATTTTCTTCGAAAATTAAACGATTGCGTTTTTGACCTTCAAAACGAAGGCTTTTACTGTAGCATATATAACTTCAAAATGATGATATTCATCCAAAGAAACCCCTGAAATCACTTTTGCGAGGCTTTCATATATAGAATATCGACATTTTCGCCGAAAACCTCATTTCATGTTTTTCAATATTGTTTTATAACTTTGTTCAAAACGCACCTTTTATTTAATACCATCAGATGCGCCTTGAAAGGCACTCCGTAAATGCATTAGAAAGTATTTTTTTTTGTAGGGGAGTCGAGCTCCAGGTTTTATTTAAAGTCCTTAAAATGTCATACTGAGGGAAAGAAAAGATTGTTGGTGGACCCAATGTCTGCAATGAAGGGGAATAAGATATATAATGAACTAAGTTGGGAAAGAAATCTACTACTAATCAGGTGCGACACCTAGAGCCGATACAATCATGCGAATCCTCAAAATATGGATATATGGATACTGGATAAGAGCACAAAACACCAAACGAGGACATCAGTACTACGTCAAAATAATCACCAAAATGCATTCACTGAGATTTGAATCGGGATCATCCAGATGGCATGTTGGATGCTTAACCACTTCGCCCTACCACCACGGGCGCATTAGAAAGTATAGGATGGTCATAACATTTATATAGTCGAATCTTGCAAAATAGGTCGAATCGAGTCCATAAAGTTCGAAAATGAACAAATCAGGACAGAATGTGAAGCGATGGTTCAATTAATTTCTGGCTGGCAAGATCAGTGCGAAGATAATCAAATTCTCTCTTTACTCTTGACTTGCACAATATTCGATATAGTCAACGGCTTCGTGACTCCTCCCATAATAAATCTGTTATTTCGATAGCTAACAGTTGGAAGGCTCACTATTGTCTTATCTTTGATCAAATTTCCTTCGCTCCCGTCGCTGTGCTGAGTATTATCCGACTCAACATCCAAAAGATGATCGATAAGGATCTCATTCATGCCAGCCTATAATTTGTCCTTATTTTAATCGTTTTCATACGTTTGTCTCAATATATAATATCACAGAAAATTACGTCTGCCGCTTGATTAAAATCGTGCTATACTATGATTTATGTTGAGTGAGTAATAAAAACCTTTGAACCGAACGTAATCAATGCTATTGGAGACTCATAAAAAGGAAATTGCGAATCAAATGCGTAATGTAGCTTGGTCTATCTACGTCAGGTAATCGCTACAAATTGTTCGTCCATATGCGGCTTTCAATGGGAAATGTAAATCGCTCAGCCCTTTTTCATGATCCCATACTTTGGGATGTGGCCCTATAAAAGAAGTTCAAGCAACCAGCCAAAAAGCAAGGATGTCTGGAGATTTGTTTGTATTTTTCTTTTCAAAAAAGAAGACAATTAGAGAGATATCCAGAAGATGGACTGATAGAGAGCACTGACAAAAAAAAAAATGTGCTCCGTAGAGCTTCCTTCTCAGAGATTTAGTGTCATCCTTGTGCAGGGGCCATGCTAATCTTCTCTGTATCGTTCCAATTTTAATAAGTGTCAGAGGTCCGAAGACATGACAATTTTCATCCCAAAATTTTATTCTTTTTAAAGCCATCATTTTTAATCACTGACAAAGTTGTGGGTTTAGAGGTCATCACAATGGTATCTCGTTTTTAGAATAACCTTCACATCGTAAGCTGTTCTCTATTAATTTCAACAAGAAAATGTTGATTTATGGTAGTAAAACACCTCTGACAATACTTGTTTCAGGATCTCTTCAGTGAAATATTTTGAAATCAAACATTGACATCAAGTCTCGAACAAATAGACCGAGCCAATGCGCAGTGCTGCTTCGAAATCCCATGCTATTATCTCACAAGCATGTAGATCATATAGTTTTCTCATGTCGTAATATCCAAGTTAGGGGATTTGAGCGTTGCTACGGTTCAAAAGGCTTGAAAAAATATTGCAAAAGATTCTCACGAGTAATAAATTTATGAAGGTTTGGTAAATCTTGGGATAACAGCTCTGTATCTGTGTTGTTATAAGCTTTGCCCTTCAAAGCAGCGCCCCCGAAATGTTCAATTCAATACGTTTATGTGCCCATCAATGCGTTAATGTGCCCATCAATGCGCTAGGATTTAAAATGAAGAATGACGACGAGATTTCATTCTTGGCAAGGACGGATTAGTGCTCTTCGCTGTAATGCTATTAGATTTTGAACGCGCTGGTTTATAACATTACCCCAGTCTAGTTCTATGTGTGCTAATGGTATGGACGACTAATGAAATGTCTTTTCAAAGAATTTATAAAGTGGAGTAAAGTTCCATAAAACAACACTGAGATTGAAGACTGAAGACTGAAGACTGAAGACTGTGTTAAATGTCAAAAATTTCTCACTACTCTTGTATTGTCATGTTAAATATACATGCACGCAAAATGTAGGTGACGATAGCCTAGAAATAAGGTTCACATGAATCATACAAGTAGCAAACAAACAATGCAAATCAATGATAAACATGTCTTGATCCATGAATCTTTAAACAAATGTCAAGGCATTTCAACCCCATTCAATTTAGTTCTCCCAGTAAAACTCGAGCAATGGCAACTTTTGGAAGCTAAAAGAATATCGGTTGTTCAAAAGCGCGTCAGAAAGCTTACTATCAGGATGATGTGTGCCATCATTTCAAAGGCAAGAGTATAAATTGCAAAAAGTTTTTCATAAAAAGGGTTTCTTCTTCTTTTTCTGTATAAATTTATATTTTAAACATGTCTCTCCCCAAGGTTTTCTTCGATGTCTCTGCTGATGGTGCTCCTCTCGGTCGTATCGTCATGGAATTGAGATCTGATGTCGTCCCCAAGACTGCTGAGAACTTCCGTGCTCTCTGTACTGGTGAGAAGGGTTTCGGTTACAAGGGTTGTTCTTTCCACCGTGTTATCCCTGATTTCATGCTCCAAGGTGGTGATTTCACCAACCACAACGGTACCGGTGGTAAGTCCATCTATGGTAACAAGTTCGCCGATGAGAACTTCACTCTTAAGCACACTGGTCCCGGTGATTTGTCCATGGCTAACGCTGGTCCCAACACCAACGGTTCTCAATTCTTCATTACCACTATCAAGACTACTTGGTTAGATGGCAAGCACACCGTCTTCGGTAAGGTTATTGAAGGGTAAGTTAGCATTTTGAATGGAAATGCCAAGCAGACATACACGGGGGCTGATTACTAACACATTTGGTGTTTAGTTTGGATATCGTCAAGAAGATTGAATCTTACGGTACTGGTTCTGGTCGTACCACCAAGAAGATTATCATTGATAACTGTGGTCAACTCTAAACAACATGACATATCTTTTAATTATGAATGATATATAATAAATTATCTACATGTACTTGTACAAAGCAAAGTTTCCTAACATGATCGCTGCTAGAAGCGACTGAGAGTTATTAAAGGCTATCCTACCAGCAGCGTCTCTTTTGCCAAAGAAAAGATGGCAGCTATTGCTAGGCAATGGGCTGTCTAGGTGGCTGCACCCTTACATGACGTTATTCGTAAGCTTTTGAAACGTTATGTCTGAAACCGTCTACTGAAATGTGATAATCAACCTATACATTCAGACGTTGCTGTAGCTGCAAATTCTATTTTTGAATCCTGCACCGAGTTCGCGTCTCTAAACTGCATTTTTCTTTCTTTATATTCATCATGTCAACTATCAAAGGCGTTCTTATTGATTTGAGTGGCACGATTCATATCGACAAAAAGGTTATTCCCGGCGCAATTGAAGCCATTCAACGCCTCCAAGCTAGCAAAATACCTTTTAGGTATCAAAAAACAGCTTCTTTCAGCGAATCTTTATACCAAAATTGACCAATTCTGATAGATTCGCAACTAATACTACGAAAGTGTCATCAAAGCAGCTGGTGGATAAACTCACTACTTTGGGCTTTGATGTTGAGGAGAGAGATGTATTGCAAACCTGCTATATTCGACCGAGATGAAGAAGTAACCGATATTCTAGGTGTTTACTTCCTTATCAGCATGCCGCGATATGATTAAATCAAAGCAATTGAGGTATGTCATTTTGCAGGAATAATTCGTAGACGGAAGATTAATTGAACTGAATAGGCCCTTCTTGATTATGGAGGATGCTGCTATGGAAGAGTTTAAGGACATAGATGTAGCTGATCCCAATGCTGTTGTGGTTGGTTTGGCTCCATCGAAATTCAACTATGAGAAGGTATAACGATGACTTGATGGAGCCTGTCTCGAGTTGAAACAGATGCTATTACAGTTGAGCTTTGTACTCATAAATCGGCATGCGATAGTTGAATGAGGCATTTCGTTTGTTGTCTTCCAATCCTGGCACTGAATTGATTGCTGTTCACAAGGCGAGATACTTTGCTGATAAAGATGAGAAGTTGTCAATGGGCCCTGGCGGATTTGTTCAAGGTATATTACTCTGTTTGTTTGGTCTGTCAATATGCGATGCTGACAGTGATGTGATAGCTCTTGAATATGCATCAGGTGTTACAGCTAGTATCGTGGGCAAGCCCACCACTAATTTCTTCAGGCTGGCTCTCCAGCAAATGTAAGGTCGATCACTTTAGTGCATATCAATAGACTATTCACCTTTTTCTTTGCTACAGCAACATGGAAAGTACACCCGGGCAGGTTGCCATCATCGGTGATGATGTCTCCAATGATCTAGGGGGCGGTGCAAAGGAATTGGGCTTGCATCGATTTCTAGGTAAATGTTGATCCAATGTTTGCACTCGAAATGCACTCAAATGACACATGTCATACATCAAGTTCAAACAGGAAAATATCGCCCAGAAGACAGCAACCAAGATACTGATTTACACGTATTCAAATCAGTTGTCGAAGCCATTGACCATATCATTGCTCAGTATAATAAGGCCTAAAAAGGCAATCTAAGGGGATACAAAAGGTGCAAACCCGTGGTGGAATTTCAGGCAACAATAAATACTTTTCTTTTTTTTTTTTCTCCAACCATCTAATTTAATATCTCTTTTTCTACTATACGCACTATATATTAACGACTATACAGCAGTAATCACTATCCACCAGACAACCAAGCGATATAACAGTACAAGATAATGTCAGGTTTCGACCCACAAAAACGTCGTTCCATCATGAGTTCTTCACGTAATTCCTCACTCAGCAGCGTAAATCATGACATCTCCTCAGAACTCAAAGCAGGAGCTCGTGCCCAGGTTCAAGGGAAAATTGGCACCATCAGATTTGTAGGCACAACCAGCTTTCAAACTGGAAAATGGGTGGGTATTGAGCTAGACGAAGCTCAAGGCAAGAACAGTGGTGTCGTTCAGGGTAAACGTTACTTTGAATGCAAAACAAACCATGGTGTATTTGTCAGGCCAAGCCAAGTTAAGGTCATTACAATAGACGACGAACAAGAAGACGAGGAGGAGGAGGAGGAAGAGCAACAAGATGAAGAAAGCCTTTCTCCTTCACTCTCTGAACGTCGATTTGCACCTGCTCAGGACCCAAATTTAGCAGCCGCAAGAACAGTTCAACAGCATACACCGTCGAGTTCATCCACCTTGCTGCCTTCTCGCATCACATCTCCTTCCAGAATCAGTAGACTTCCTAATGCAAATAGCAGAAAGACAAATGTAGCTGGGCTTACTGCTAGCAGTCGAAAATCTGCTTCGCCTACTGCCAGTGTCACCAATGCAGCAAGAAAGAGCAAGGTTGCCACGCCTACCACACCCACTAGACCTCGTTCTAATACAAACTCACAAAAGGATGTCAAGGAGAATAAATTACAGCAATTGAGGCAGCAACAGCAGGAGAGACTCGCTCAGCTACAGCAGCAACAACAATTGCTACAGCAACAGCAAAAGAGGGAAGACGAAGAAGAAGCAGAATTGCATAGACAGTTGCAAGAGGAGGAGGAATTAGCTGGTAGAGATCAAGAAGAGCAAGACGCTTATGAGCTACAGCAGCAGCAACAGCAACAACAGCAGCAGCAGCAACAAGAAATGTCTGAATCAGAATCCATGAGCAGCATATCAGATCGAGGAGGGGTAGGCATGGTCTCCACTACATCCTCCACCGTTTTGCCTCAGAAACAACCACAACAACAACAGCAAAGCTATGGATCATTGGCTATCAACTTGCCTGTCAGCAAATCAGAACAAATGATCCCACTCAAAGAATACGAGGAACTTCGCCTGAAACTCAAGATTTTGGAGAGCAAACGCCAGGAGGATCGAGAGCGTTATCGCGAGCATGAGAAAGTCAAAGAAGAAGCAGAGCAGTTTTTGACTCTGAGAAATAAGCTACAAGACAAGATCTCCGAGTTGCAAAAGGAGCTGCGAGACACAAAGAGACAGCTCAAAGAATCTTCCGCTGAGCGAGAGGCGTATGAGAACAATTACAACGATGCTGTTGAATCGCTTGAAATGATGACACTGGACAAAGAAGTAGCAGAGGAGCGAGCAGAGCATTTACAGCAAGAAGTCAGCATTCTCAAGGATAAAATTGAGGAGATTAGTGTGGACCTTGACGTGTTAAAGAAGGAGGCTGATATCATCAACCGTGTACCTGATCGTGATGGAGATGAGAAGACGCCCTTAGAAGTGATTCAACTGGAGAGACACAATGAGCGACTCAAGGAGGCATTGATGAAGTAGGTTGATGTGCATTGTGGCTATACACGCAAATGGCTCAGATGTCAATGCGATTTTAGGTTAAGAGACGTAGCCAAAGTAAGAGAAGACGAGCTCAGCAACCGAATCAAAGACTTGGAGAAGGAGACGTACGAGCTGGAAGAAGTCAAAGGACAGTACGACAAAACTCGTGGCAAATTAGAAGATGCTGAATACACGATTGAAGAGCTCAAGCAGCGTCTTGATGATGCGTTGGGTGCTGAAGATCTCGTGGAGCAACTTACTGAGAAGAATCTGGCCTTGACTGAAAAGATGGATGAGATGCGCATGGTGATCGATGACTTGGAAGCGTTGAAGGAGCTAGCAGACGAGTTGGAAGAGAACCACATGGAAACTGAAAAGCAACTACAGGCCGAAATTGACCACAGAGACATGCTACTGCGCGAACAGGTGGAACGTCTTCGTTCTTGCGAAGAGACAAATGCAGATTATGAAGCAACTATCCAGCAGTTCAGAGAGCTGGTGACCACTTTGCAGAACGATTTGGAGCAGCTTCGACACAAGGAAGTGAGCCAACAATCCGAGAAACGAACACTCAGTAGTCAGTCTCAAGCCATGATGTCGCTCAACATGCAGCTACAATCCACCGTCATGAAAGCCCAAGCTAAATCCATTGACCTCGAGCTGCGTAAGCTGGACGCAGCGCAGGCCAATGATCGCCTCAGTTACATTCAGCCCTATCTCCCAGATTCATTCTTCAAGACTGAAAATGACGCTATATCATGCGTATTGCTGTACAAGCGTCTGGTATTCAAGGCAGAATTGATCATCAAGCATTTGGATCAGAATCATCCCATCAGCGAAAAGATCATGGATACTGTGCCTGAGAGTCTTGTGGCTGTTTGCGAGATGAGGCAGCGCGCTGGTTGGTTGAGCGATCTGGGCAAACGATTTGTTACGTTCGTCATCAACTGCAATCCCTTAACATTCATCAAGATGGGCCAGGTATACCATGATTTGGTGGGCACTGAAAGAAGATTGACGGGAATTGTGGATCTATTGCGCACAGATGAGATCAACGAGACGGAATGCGTGGTGGAATTGCAGCGAATGATTGCTCAATTGGAACATTTGAGTGAAATTCACTTGGCGCAAAGTGAGGCAAACCATGTGGATCAGTTCTTTGGTTTGACGAGAGCTTTGGATTTGAATGCTGATAGAATGACAGTCGAGTTGACCTATGTCAAGCAAGCTGTGGATCATGCGGCTCAAAATGAGAGTAAGTAGTCGTTGTTTAGCGTGGACATCGGAAACTGATACAGCTGTAACTAGATATCAATATCATTGAGGGAAGAGAGAGGCTCGACTATGACTATCTGGAGCCTTTAGGCAGGCTGATTGTGCAAGCTAAAAATAGCAAGATTTTGGCAAAGTAAGTCTAGACAAGCTGTTGTGATAACAGACAAATGAACGCCCCTGTGTATCTAGAAAACTATTGCGACAATTAGAGGACCTCTCTGAACAAGCACTCACTTTAAAGTCTGAGTATCTGCATCGATTCAAAATGTTGTACGCCATCAGTTCAAAGTTGAGCAAATTCTGTTACGAAACGTACAAGCAGATATCAGTCTATGTGGATGCCAAAGTGAGCAGCAAGGAGGAAATTAGTCTAGGCATCATACAGCAGATTGTATACAGCAAGGCTGACGAAATACTCGAAATCGCCGAGAGCACCATGTGGGAAGCATGTCTCAAAACGTTGAAGTCATTGACAAACGAGCTGGGCACTACATTCGAGCGTATTTCCAACGAAAACAAGACAGAAAAAAGTAAGTAGAATGATAGTGTGTGCAATACCAGGTGCCAACATATGATCCTAGTTGCCACTGGCGTCGCTCCGTGGGTCCAAAGAGCCTCTGACATGAAGGCAGAAGTAGTAATGAACCATGATATGGAGCGCAAATTACAACAACATTGTGATGAGATTGTGAAACTGATCAAGGATGTGAAATTCAAGGTAAAGTCGGGAATCCCACATGCAGGGTAGCACAGGCACTTCGTAACACATGTACAGGACCAAGCGCTGCAGGAATCCAGTGTAAAGATCGAACTGCTTGAAAAGAGAATGGAGACAGTAAAGAAACAAGCCGATCAAGCACTGGAAGAGACCTTGGCAAAGACACAGGCACAAGAAAAGATGTACACAGAAGCAGTCGAGAATCTTCAAGCAGAATACGATGCATTGGAGCAGGAGAATATACAACTCAAAAAGAATGCAGCCAAGAAAGAGGAAAAGAGATTATCAGCACCTAAAAAGGCAGAATTCGATATGATGGAAGAACCCTCATCAAATGTGGAAATGGCCAATACCAATATTCACGAAATGACCAGCCAAGTGGAATCCTTGAAAGCTGCTATTCGCTACCTGAGAGCAGAGAATGCCCATCTCAAGAGTTCGGATATTATTCGATCACTCCACTTGCAAGACGAATACAAGCAAAAGAAGCCTGTAGAGCCACAAGTGCAAGCCATGATGCGATCCTTTGCTCTCGAGACACGCATGCTGGTCAAGGATATGCGTACAGCGAGTGCAACACCCAAAGTCATTCAATTATCCGCTGATCGTAGGGGCGGTAAATGGCAAAGCGAGAAGCGATTACCAGACTATCAATACCAAACACAACAATCTGTGTTGTATACCCTGAAGCAACGATGTGATCAATTAAAGGACAAGATGGATAAAGTGCGAGTAGATCAACATCAGCACCAAGCACCAGTGTCGCACATCAACCCCAATGCGCTGGTCAAGGTAAGATTTCATACAGATCTTCATATGTATATCTGATCTAATCTCATATTCAATAGTCAACCAAGAATTTAAAATCATTGGCCAAGTTGCAGCTGCCCTTGAATGGAACACAACTGAGCAACCAAAACAGATGCGTCCAATTGAGCAGCCTTTTGGAATTTGAAAAGATCCATAGTATCTTTGTCAGATAACTCAACGTTTTACCAATAAAATATATTTTTTGTCTCAAGTATACATCGATCGTGTCCAGCATAGAATTTTATGATCTGAAGAGGAGTGAGGATGCGTTGAATTCAGAGGTTTCAAAGGTATTATGTATAAGTGTTTAATATGGAATTTTTTTTTTTTTTTTATTTTGTAAAAAAAAAAAAACTTTTAAGTGAAATAATTATGCAGAAAAATAAAAGAGTAAAACGTTAACGAAGAGAAAATTAGAAACAAAAAATGAAAGGGATAATTGAGTTGGTTTGTATAAGAGAATGGATAAATTATCTTGATAAAAGTTGTTTCTTTTTGATATGAAATAATGCTTTGATAGTAAGAAAATGATTTAGGCAAATGCAGCAACAGTAGATGTTTGAAGATCACTGATAGAAGCATGGAAGCCTTCACTTTCAACCTTTTGAGCACGAACATGTTTCAAAAATTCTTCAAACAAGTACTGAGTATCTTGGGGACCACCCTTAGCCTCAGGATGGAATTGGACAGAGAAGATGGGCTTGGTTTCATGTTGAATACCTTCGTTGGAACCATCATTGGCATTGACAAACAAACGCTTCCAGCTCTTGGGCATGCAAGTGTCATTCAAGGCATAACCATGGTTTTGAGAGGTAATGTAGCAGAGACCGGTATCAACGTTGAGAGCAGGTTGATTATGACCACGGTTACCGAAAGGCAACTTGTAGACTTGGAGACCAGCGGCCATTCCGAGCAAAAGGTTACCCATGCAGATGCCAAAGATAGGCTTCTTCAAGTGGTCAATGGCAACCTTGAGGTTCTTGATGGTCTCAACACAAGCAACAGGAGAGCCAGGACCGTTGGAGACGAAGACACCATCGAACTGATCAGCGACAGCGTTGAAATCGTAGTTGTAAGGTAGCACAGTGACACAAGCACCACGGCTGGCAAGACAACGGAGAATGTTTTGTTTGACACCACAATCAATGACGGCAATCTTGAGCTCACCCTTGGGGTTGTAAGTAACAGGGACCTTGGTGGAAACCTTGGCAACCAAATTCTCGTCATTGGGGTTGGGGAATTGGAGGGCACTAATGTTATCGACAGTAGATTCATCACCAACGCAGATTTGAGCCAAAGTGGAGCCTTGATCACGCAAAAGTTGAGTCAAAGCACGAGTATCGACACCGCTGATGGCGGGGACATTGTGGCGCACACACCATTCGCTCAAGGACTCGACAGCAGTCCAATGAGAGTATTCAGTGGCATAATCATTGACAATGATACCTTGAACTTGGATGCCATCGGATTCAAAGTACTTGTAGAGACCAAATTCGTCCTTATCTTGACCAGGAACACCATAGTTACCAATCAAGGGTTGAGTGAAAACCAAGATTTGGCCAGTGTAAGAGGGATCAGTCATTGATTCGGGATAGCCGACAAGAGATGTGGTAAAGACAGCTTCACCAAAAGTGTTGACAGGAGCGCCAAAGGAGGTACCGTGGAAGATTTGACCAGTCTTCAACTTGAGAGAGGCAGGAAGAGTGTTGTCGATAACGTTGTTGGACATGTTGAGAATAATTGAATTGAATGTATAGAATAATTAGAGATTTCTTGATAGTTTTAAGAATTATTTTCTTATATGAGTTAATTAATTAAATAGATTGATTGAATGTTGTTTAGATAGAGTTGGTGGTTAATTTAGAGATTCACTGAGGATTTCCAAACTGATAGTGGTCGGTAAAATCAGCATTGAATCAACATTCCCAATTGACATTCAACTTACTTTGATCGCAAATATAATCGGCTGAGCACTTTTCGTAAGCGTGAATATACATAAAGTTACGTCTTGTAAAGAACGGTAAAGGTAATTGCCTATGCTATGTTGATAATTGATAGTAGAGGCTTTGTTAAAAAAGAGGATTTTTTTGACAAAGAAGAAGAAGAAAAAGAAGAGAAAAAATCTGGGGCAAAAGTGAAAGATGTAGATCTAATATACCCCTAAATAGTGACTCGCCATTATACAAGATGTGTCATACTTGCAAACACTGCCTTGAAACTAATTCCTCTTCCGAATTGCTTGATTGGATATGGAGTTCAAGATAAGCGAGGCTTTCAGGTACAAATTTTTCTAAACCAATCATGATGGGATGCCATCCTACAAACAAGGAATGCAATGTTACTTGTTGTACGAGTAGAGCTGGAATTCAGAGTTGGACAAAGGTTTAATGATGAAAAAAAAAGAGAGCCAACATCTTGTTTTCATCATGCTGTCATTCTGATCAATCCATGATATATCCGGATGGTATGCCATCAACGGATGTGTTGTTTTGGATGTTGATAAGAAAAGCTGGATGAAAAATGAAATGCATTGGTTCTCAGATGTACCAAATAAGATTGTCTTTTTCCAGTTAGCGCCATGCTATTCCAGAGATACCAGATAGAATTGAGATGTGGAGATATAAAATACAAGAGATCAAATGTGTCAATGAAAAGCATCTCGAATCAATTGAGCGAGTTTTCCAGCTTGGTTTGTGTAAATCCCAATTTTTATGTAAAATTAAATAATACTACAGACAAATGAATCGGGTAAAACTTCATGCCATGTGGACCATTATAGTCTAAAAGTCTAATCTGGACTACATTGTTAGTCATATTCATTTTGTTTGACAATCAAAAATCAACAAGTCACCGAAAAAAAAAAATGAGATGGATCTATTTTTCATGTGCTAAATGATTCCCAATTCGGCAAACTATTGCCGGGAAGGAGCAAGTATTCATATATAAAGCCTGTCCAAAATATCTAAAGATGAAAGAAAAAGTCATTTTTGTTGATAATGATAACATTTCAGTCCATTTATTTAGTTGATCTTCCATATAAAAGCAATCAGTTTGATCGCAGACTCTTTCACCGTGCAGTCAAGAATCCAAACACTAGTTTCCTTTACCCCACACTCTTTCCAATTCATGAAAAGGAGCTAAAACATATACGAAATTTATTTTACCCCTGAGTCGGAGACTGAAACTTGATCCACCTGTCAGATACAGCACAGATGAATATTTTGTATACATCAGTTACTATTAGTAAATGCTATTCGAGGTACATGCCATCAGTTTTTTGAAATGATCGATGCCTATGCGTTACATTGAGGCGATATAACACAGAAAAAATGAAGAGCATCGACTGGTTCAGCTTAGATTGAGGATCTCGTTTGGAGTTTCAACTGTTGATCTAATCCAATAAGGCTGTTTACGGCTACTGCTGATTCAAGAAACCCAGATCTTCTTCCAATTTACGAAGTCTTAAATAATGGAAGGTGGAAAGCCAAGAGAAAGCGGATCAAGACACTCTACAGCTGGCAACTAGACATTTGAAGCGTCAGCTTCCCTCCGCTTGGTGCCTCAGAATATTAATGATTAAAGATTGAGTAATTCTCCAATCTTGCACGAGAACCCACCATATCTGTGAGTCTGACTCTTATGCGATGCTCCACATTCATACACAGAGAAATAGTTTGTACACGGGCAGACAGTGTACTGGCATTACCTCTTAATACTCAAAGATATGCAGAACACAGCGAAATTTGGATACACTTCAGTCGTGTTTTCTCGCGTTTAAAGCCGTTTTAGACTGCCGGATTAGCGCCAAACGATTGCTCTCACCTAGCATTTACTTCCTGACACCTTTGCTCAACTTTTTGGTGACCAAAAAATCATGGCCAAAATTCGACCAAAAAGCATGAGGTATCCCTCATGGTTTTTAACAAAAATCAAACGATCTTGTTTTTCACGCTGAAAATGAAGACTTTTACTATGGTATGTATTGAATCAAAATGTTTCTATCGATCTAACACAACTTCTGAAATCATCTTTGTGTGACCTTGATATGTAAAATCTCGACTTTTTGGCCAGAAACCTCTTTTCATATTTTCATAAATTACTCAATAAGTTTATTCAAAACATTCATCTTAGTTGGTACCATTGGATGCGCCTTGCAAAGTACTTCAAGAAAGCCTAAGAGTGCATGGGACAATTAGGACAATTTATATAGTCGGTTCTCAAGAAATAGATCAATCAAGTCGAAATTAAGCAAAAGCTATCCAATCTATTGCAGAGGTTGAGCGGAGATAGAATTGATTTTGGTTGGCTGGCAAGTCTTGAAAACGACATCGTATCAGGCGCAGAAATAGTGGATGGTTTCCTCAACGTTATTATTCTTACCATCACCAGGCATCCCATCGAGAAGACAAGAAAGCTCAATACACTGCGTAGAAAAGCTGGTATCTTTTGCTTGCAAAGTGCGCCCATACAATATCTACCGATTTTTAGAAGGCTAATGTGATACTCTATTTTATTTCTTTTCATCCACATTGGCCAGTCGAAGACCATATTCATTCAATTGAGCCGTTGTCACTTCAGAGGGACTATTCACGACAAAGTCTTTACCACCAGCAGCTTTGGGGAAAGCAATGACATCTCTGATGGAGGCAGATTCGCACAGAATAGCCATCAGTCGATCAAAGCCTAAAGCAATGCCACCATGAGGAGGACATCCACCGCCCAGGGCATCAATTAAATGATCAAATCGCTTGTACTCGTGCTTTTCCAATTGCAACACCTTTTCCAGGATGAATGTTTGCATCACTGGTGAATGAATACGAATCGAGCCGCCTCCAATCTCCATACCATTCAACACCAAGTCGTAATGCTGGCCTCTGACTTTCTCGGGTTCAGTAGCCAACAACGGGATATCTTCGTCGTAAGGTGCAGTAAAGGGATGGTGTGTTGCTTGCCATGCGCGGATACCCTGCTCATCCGGTGTAAACAAGGGGAAAGATTCAACCCACAAGAACTTGAACTTTTCGTTTTGATCCAATGTCAAAAGCCCCTTCTTTTGCATCAAATCAGAGACGAGAAGACGGACGCGGCCCATGGTTGTGTTGCCACCGTAAAGATAGCTGGGACGTTTATGCACCAAGACTAAATCCCCTTGCTCAATATCGAGTGACTGATTGAGTTGCTCAAGTTGTTTGGATTGCGCAATGTGCTGTGAGTGGCGTAATGAGTTGCATTTAGACGACCAAGAGTGGATATTGTTTTCGTTGATCTTGACAAATGCAAAATTCTTGTCGTCAGTTAGATCCAATACCTTTTGCATGGCTTTCAAATCACCACCAGTTAGGGCGGATCCCTTCTTGACAACCATACAATCAATCGCGTCATCGCCTGCAACATCCTTTGCATAGGATCCAATGTCATTGATTTTCATGTCGAATCGGATGTCTGGTTTGTCAGAGCCGTACTATACAAGGCCGATGAGTGAGCTGTGTGTTGCAAGTTGGATTATACGCATGTGCGCTTACCTTGGACATGGCCTCATTGTATGTCATGTGAGGGAAGTGCTCTTTGGTCAACTTTTTGCCTAATGCCTTGTCCCAGATAGACGTTACCATGCCTTCAATAATCTGCTGAATATCCTTGATCTTAATAAACGACATTTCCAGATCGATTTGAGTGAATTCAGGCTGACGATCAGCTCTCAAATCTTCATCTCTAAAGCATCGAGCAATCTGAAAGTAGCGATCAAAACCAGCGGCCATTAACATTTGCTTGTGCTGTTGAGGACTTTGTGGTAGTGCGTAAAAGGCACCTCTCTTTCTGGTAGGTACGATGAACTCACGAGCACCTTCTGGTGTGGATTTAAACAGTGTGGGCGTCTCAATTTCAGTGAATCCATTCTCTGTAAGATAGTTTCTCACCGTGTTTGCTGTCAATGATCGAAGGCGAATGTTGTGCTGCAACTCTTGTCTACGCAAATCCAAATAACGATAGCGAAGTCGAACCTCTTCATTTGGTAATTGAGCTTGATTTGGCCAGAAGGGCAGGGAGGGTGTAGCTGGATTCAAGCAGTAGATTTTGGTGATCTCAACTTCGATATCGCCAGCAGCTTGTGTCTTATTGGCCATGCCCTCAGGCCTCTTCTTCACAACTCCTTCTACACAAACCACACTTTCAGCTGATAATGATTGGATTTGTGATTTAAGATGGTCATCATTGGAATTTCTATAAACAAGCTGTGTAACACCTGAATGATCTCTTAGTGGCAAAAAGATCAGATCTTGAGACATATCTCTAACGACAATCACATCATTATTAAATAAGCCAACAATCACCATTATCTCATGAGTTACCTTGACGATTGAGCCCAACCACACAGTACAACCTTCTCGCCTTCATTGGAAGCACGCAGTTCTCCACAATAATGCGTGCGTCCGGGATATTCACCTTGAATAGAGTAATGTCAATGCTGAAAAAAGGTGCTTCTCATGAACCACATACCATGGTATCGCTCGCTGTCTTTGTAGCCATGTAAATATTGCTCTTTGGCTACAGTGGTAGTGGCAATTTTTCTAGTTTGACAAGCTGCAGTTGCTCTTGTCAGATGGAATGCTGTAGATCTCTGTACTTGTCGTAGCAATGAAGCTCGACTGGCTAGTAAAACCACTCTACCGAATCTAGACGTCATTTGTGTATATAAAGTTCTTTTAGATGCTATTTGGTATTAATAGAAAAAGGATAAAATAGACAGCTCTGGGGGCATGAATGACAAGATTTACCAGTTTCGACAGGGCGCCTGTGACTAATTTACTGCTTGGTTGTTGATGTGGTGCTTTGAACCCCGGTTTAGCAGCGTATGTCCACATAATGGAGCATGAAGATGTACAATAGAACACTTGATATAGACACACGTTGGATTGGAAAATCAAGCTTTCTTTATTTTGTTATTTACAGGATGATTTGAATGAGAATAGTAATAAATAGATTCTTTTATATGTAGTTGGTGCATGGTTTACATTTCCTTGCCATCAGCATTGCCAACGACAACTTCAGCAGGCTTCAAGTTGGTGTTGGTGCGAGTGTGTCTCAGCATGCCTTCTTCTTCCTCTGCGAACTTCTCACCACGAATGACATGGCCACTGTAGCCAGACTCCTTGGGAACTTCTTTACCTAATAGACGATCAACCTCAGTCTTGGCAGTAGATAAACCTTCAGAGACCTTGTCTTCAGCCCAATGGAGATCCTTGTCAGCAGTCGTCTTTACAGTCTCGAGGCCACTCTTGATCTGTTCAGTACCCTTTTGATACCAGCTCTTGGCAGTTTCCTCAGTCTGATCCTTCCACTTTTCAGCATTGGAGGAGACTTCGTTGTGCAAATCCTTCAAGTTGCTGGAAGCACGGTTCTTTTCAGCCTCAAGACGACCAGATGCAGTGCGCTTCAACTCATCAGCCTTACGTTGTGTTTCGGAGGTAGCTCTGCTTGTTTCACGCTTCAGCTTATCAGAGACATTGGAGGCAGTGTTAGCAGCACTATCATAGGCAGATTGGGCATCGTCCTTGACTTGGGACTTGAGGTTGTTCCATTTGCTTTCGACACGATTGGCTTCTTGATCAGCCTTATGAGAGAGATTATCAGCAGTGCTGCTAGCATCGCGCTTGAGACGGTTGGCTTCAGCAGATGCTTTATCCTTAGCGTCTTGATAGGCTTCAGAGGCATCCTTCTTTACGTCATGAGCAGAAAGACCGACCTTGGACTTGACGTCTTCCCAACCTTCTTCCAAACGTTCTTCCACCTTTTGTTCAACGTCCTTGGCTTGGCCAAAGAGACTAGACCAGAAAGAGTTGGAGTTCTCTTGAGCAACAGGAACACCACCGTTATCGCGAACGTGCTTCTCATCCCAAACACCTCTGACTTTCTCAGTGTCTTTGCCAACAAGAGTGCTGGTATCGTGGACATTCTTTTCAGCATAGTTTTCTAAGCGCGTTTCCCATCCAGGCTTGGTCTTGTCAAAGTTGTGCTTCTCGTGCACCATGGGGTTGCCGTGGTCAGTAGAAGCAGTGTCGTAGACTCTCTTCTCGGGTTGGCCATAAGGGACAGAAGGAGTGCTGCTGTGAGTAGTTGACTTGGGAGGAGCCGCTTCATTGGAGGCACCACTACCACCTACGAGACTAGACCAGAAGCCCTTGGATTTCTCCTCGGTAGGATGTTCTTGGCTGTTCTTGTCGTCCCAGACCTTCTTGACCTTGTCGGTATCCTTACCAACGAGGCTAGAGGTATCACGCACATTCTCCTTTGCGTGATGTTCCAAACCACGTTCATAACTAGACTTGGTCTTATCAGCAGAGACCTTTTCATTTACCATGGGGTTGTGGTCCACGTTGTTACCAGAAGAAGCAGAGGTCTTTGCATTCTTGAACTTGTCGGCAGCCTTGAAAGCAGCTTCATTTGCGTCTTGCTTCCATTCGTTGGCCTTGGAAGAGACCTTGTCAGCAGCTTGGTTGTATTTGTGAGACAAGACGTCTTCGGGTGTGCGGTCGCCTTCCTTCAAATGGTGTTCTTGACGAAACTTGTCGACTTCAGAGGCGAGTTCACTGGATTCCTTCTTGAATGTGTTGGCAACGTGTTCGCCTTCCTTCTTGACAGAAGAAGTAGCACTTTGGTAGGCATCTTGAGCAGCTTGACCAGCCAAATTGGCAGATTTCTTGATGTGTTTACCAGCGGCATTGAGTTCATCAACAGCACCATGGGCCTCAGGCTCTGCGTCCTTGGTTACCTTGTTACCCAGTTGAGTCACGTTCTTTTTAGTTCTTTCATAGGGATCTGAATCACCGTTATAGAATTCTGAAACAAGTATTAGAAATCTGAAATTGTTTGCATGAATGTGATGGCTACTTACTCTTTTCATCGACTGTACGTTTGTAGTATGCAAAACCAGCAGCAGCAACGACAAGCGTTGCCACTAGACCTTTGTTGACACCACCTCGACGCACTGGTTGGCGGTATTGCGATGACATGAGACGTCTGGTGTTCATCATCATGAGGGCAGATTGGCGTCTCATCAAAGGAGATGCCTTATTGAGGTTGAATTGATTCATGGTTTTGTGTGGAGATGGGAGAGGATACAATGTATTACAAGTAGAGAAAAAGAAGAGAGAAAAATAGAAGGCATCTGTCAACAGTGCAGTGCTTTATATATTCTTACCAAATCTTGTCTTATTATGCCATTTGCATGTGTGGTAATATTCTACATAAATGACTGTATCATGACCTCATTTGACAACAATTTTATACAATGATTCGGATAAATTCACACAATTCAGACACACACACACACACACACACACTGAGAGAGATGACTTTACAGTGTTTTAATTGTTTCTATATATAAGTCTTCCATCATCATCTCATTCCTTTGGACTCCAGTTGAGGAACCGTGTTAATGGTGTTGTAGGAATCTCGAAAAATGAGTAGCCTGTAAATGTAGAGTAGTTTGAGTATATCACATCACACTACACATGTCTCGCCTCTATTTACCTTTGCCTGCAATCAAAATGTCAAGGAGAGGTTGGAGTAGTTTTTCATAGTTTACAGCTAAATCAGTCAAACCAGGCTGACCCAAGGCCCATGATTCTGTCTGAATGCCCCACTTTAGCATGTCTTGTCGAGAAAAGACACAGGGAAACATGTCGAGCAAAGGGCCAAAGATATCTGGTCTAGTTTCAGGTGCAACACCCATATCATTCATCAAGTAGTAGACGGGATAGCGCTGTTCAACATTCTTGTGATAATCAACACAAGCTTCCAACAATTGACGTCGATCATTTGGTTGATTGGTCAAGGTCTTTGAACTTAAAATATCAGCCAATTTAGATGGTTGTATGGGCATCGCAGCAGAAACAGCCTGGTTGATGGGAATGTCGCCAAAGATCTCCAGCACCACTGCCTCCATCAGTTCTTTTCTAGACTTGACATCCAAATCTTCCATGGTAGAAGGTCCGTTCTCTACCAATGTATCCTCGTCTTGCTTCTTTAATCCGTCTACTGCTAAATGCTGAATTGTACCAGCGCGTGCATCCAATGCGACTAATTTGGATAGGTTCAAAATCAGAGTGCTGTATTGGAATCGTCCACCGAGAGCATCGATGATCTTGGCGGATTGGGCAGTGAGCTGAGCCATGTTATCAGGCACAACAAAGCGAGTCTTCATCAGCGCCTTTCGCAAGTCTTGTTGGATTTCGTTCTGTGTGGTTAAATAGCGAGCAGCCGAGTTTAGTGCACCGAATTGGATGATTTTAGCGTCAATAGCATGCAATTGATCCACATTGAGTACAAATTTCAATGGTTGAGTCAGCTTTTCAGGCTGTTTTGGTGTTAAATGAGATTGAATCCAATTGGAGAAACGAGATGGCTTTTGTTTCAATGCTTCCTCTGCTGGATCCACATGCTCCCAATCTGTACCGTTCTCCTTAAATGACATGACATCCACAATAGCGACATCCTCTGGATCGACATGGCCACCGAGAACAGACTCATGGACACCCCAGCCATGTCCGTGTGTACGCTCTATAATGCGGATACCGTACTCTCGCTTGATGACCTCCAAATCCATGATGCTAGACCAAGGTATCTCAATCCAATCATGGATGGTCTCGCAAGGCTCTAATTCGGTTTGCCAGTTGGTTTGATGTGCGTCACATGCTTTCTGTAAGGTGGATTTCTCTTGTGCCTCGTAGCGTTTAGCGAGATCTTCAAACGGCATCCAAGGATATATGTTGTTGATTCTAAGCATAGGTGCAATGATGGTACGCTTGGTTTCTAAAGCAAGTCGGAGTGCATTTCTGAATGATTCCTGTTGCTCAGGGAAATCACTGCAAAATAGAAAGGGTTCAATAGATGTACAAGACGAGATCTAGGCTTGTTTTACCTGTGAGGAAACCACGACAAGTATCTTTCTTCATTGGAGTCGTATACTTTTTTAGGTGCTGTGTTGGTGGTTGTCTCGACTTGCTCCCTGACAGCGCCCGTAGTGGGATTGGATGCTTTTAAATGCGGAAATATTGTGATGGAGATGAAGGCGAAAAACGCCAGTATGACGATATAATATAGCAATCTCTGTACTCGAATCATGTTTCTGTAGGGATTTCCGGATCAACTGAAAGAAAAATGAAAAGGAAAGAAAGAGAGAAAGAAATTAGTCTAGTTGGGCGTTCGTTAAAACCATTAATGAAGGGGGGCTCGCTGGTTGTACAAGGGAGACAGAGTCTTGTCTTCTCCAGCGTGTTGATCCTTTGTTGCTGTATCGATATAACCGTATTTAGCAAAGGTGCATTTACTCTATTTACATCTCCTCTACATTTCGTTTGGATTTTGAATGTTTTGTATATTCGCCTTTTATTTTAGGATTGATTCATTAATCAAATTTCAATAATTTGTGTGAGGGAACACAAGGAAAGTCAAGGCCAACCATGATGGATAGCAAGGTGGCTGCTGTAGACCTACTGAGAGGATAATGAGGGCACCCAGTGCGCTGCTGTGCAGAGGCCAGAGCCATCGCAGGGCTGCCTGATAGCACTAGAAAACACACCATCTTATCCAGGCCACCAACATGATCAAATCTACAGGATTTCAAGTTGAGATACAAACATAAAAATAACATGAGGATGTATTTATAAGGCTCCAGTGCGCAGATCTCTAGGTTACGCTGTGTTAGCCCAGTGTGGCAGGTAAAATATGTCATGTTCTGGAAAATCACGCACCAACTAGGATATGTGCCTGGTTTTTCTCATTCTTCTAAAGTCGATTCGATCCATCTCCATCTCATTCATGGCAATTAAGCTCATTTGAACTCAGTAGTGAATGGTACCTTTTTATTCATGAAAAGATATAAATACAAACAATTCAAGCCTACTATGAAACAACAACAACATGACATTTGGTACGGTTAAATGGGGAAAGCTTCTAGTTGCAACCGAGATTGAGGAAATCCCCTTGTATGAACGGAGTTCTCTGCCTGGATTTGTGGATAAACCGAGGCTGGTTTTCATGATGTGTAGCAGTGGATTGTATTTATGAGCTGCATCTAAATGATATTATATCGTGGCCCATCTTTTGCGCGCTGGGATGTTTGTTGTTGTCTAGATAGCGCAGAGAATTAGGTCCTGTGCTCTTTTAAAGAGAGATCAGAGCGCTTAAGTCCAGGCCAAAGCAGATTGATGTTGATGGAGCTCATAGCAGAGAAACCTCGCTTGATTTTTAGCGCTTTACCACCCTGACCAACGCTTACTCGATACATTTACTACACAAGTCGTTCAATAAAAACCGTTTATTTATGCGGCTGCTATCTTTGCATCAACATCGTTAACAAGCTTGTTCAAAATCTCTGCTGCAGACAATGTGCCTTGCTCAGAATACTCGGCTGCCAACGGGGCATTCACACCAGAGAGCAGCATCATGTAATCCTGGATGCCATTTTGAGTCGCATAAGCAGCAATGTCCTTGGTCTTTGATGATTGAATGTCATAGTTGGGAATCTCGCCTCCACTCTTCTTGCTGGCCGCTTCAATGCGCTTCATCAGTTGGTTGGGATAGCTACGCACACTCTTGCCCGTGATGGCTGTGGTGATCTTGGTCTCTTCCACAGCATTGGCCTTGGCCCTCAACATGTAATCTCTGTGTCCTTGTGGCGTGGTGGATTCCTTGGACAGCATGAACAGAGTGCCAATGGCAGCACCATCCGCTTTCCAGTCATGAATAGCATGATAGACATCTGCGCCAGAGCTAATGCCTCCTGCAGCAATAATGGGAATAGGAAATCGACCATTGTTCTGTGTAGATCGGATTGCCTTCACCAAGTCTGCAACGGGCAATTGCTGATGATGCTTATCGTCATGGCTGATTTTCAAAAACGAGCCACGATGACCTCCAGCCTCTAAGCCTTGCGCAACAATCGCATCTGCTTTTCGTGTGGGATCCGAGGGGTCTAAACCTGCTAAAGCCAATGCTTCTTGCACCGTAGTAGCTGTACCTATCAAAAAGGTGCCTGCGCTCCAAAGTCGTTGTAGAACACTATCGGGCAGAAGACCAAATGTAAATGACACCACAGGCACACGCTCCTCCACAACCACATTGACCTGATCCTCAAATGGTGGAGAACGTAGTTGGAATTCAGTGGGAATAGGTAGATTCAGCTCTGTGCGAATCTCGTTCAAGACATCATCGGTGCCAGGATAATGTTTCTGCAATTCAGCGTGCGTGGGAGGTTTGGCTGCTCTACAAAAGAGATTGACTGCAAAGGGGCGAGATGTCTTTTCGCGAATGCTGTGGATAGTGGTGCGTAGCTGAGCAGCTGGAATCATGCCAGCACCCAATGAGCCTAAACCACCTGCGTTACTTACAGCAGCAATGAGGTCAGCCCCTGTATGCCCAGCACAGGGTGCTTGAATGATAGGATACTGAATGTGTAGCGCTTTGGTAATGGCTGTTGCTGTCCAGCCTGCTGCATGAGTCGTTGCCATCTTGAATGGTATGGGAAAAGAAATAAAAAAAAGAGGCTATTTTCACGAGATGAGATAATATTAGTCCAAGCGGCAACTGAACCAAATGGAAGTGCATCAACATCATCCACTTGGGCGTCGCAGATGCATATGAAGCAGCAAAGGAATATCGAGGGGAATGGTGTAAATCAAGCTGGAAAAGAAATGGGACAGCATATGCGATTCTGTCTTGGCCATCCAACTTGATCTACTAAGCAAAAATGCCATGTAAATTGAATGCGTTTATTTATTAATATAGTACATTAGAGTCGTCTATCCAGACATGGTGGAATTAGATGCACCTGACGAAGCGCCGGTGTTCTCATCAGGATAATAGTAGAAACTGATAGCTATCACAATGTAAACAGCCATAAGCATCAATCCTTCCAGCCAATTACTCTCGCCATCCTATCAAAGATTGATATGAGTGAATCTGCATACAGTTCTAGTATACTAAACCTACCATAATCAAATAGTTGACCATAATCACAGCAATCAGCAAAACAGCAGTTTCGTAAATGTTGAAAAAGAGGCTCATCTCTACTCCCATGGGCCAAGCAATGATCACCATCAATGGAGTCACCAAGAGTGCAATCTGCATGCTGCTTCCCACAGCAACACCTAAGGCCAAGTCCATCTTGTTCTTGAGAGCACACGTAACTGCAGTCAGATGCTCTGCTGCGTTGCCCACAATAGGAATGAGGATAAGGCCTACAAAGGTTTCACTAATGTGCCACACTTTGGTTACTTCCTCAATAGCGGATACCAGGAACTCTGCACAAACGCCTACAATCACGGTGACAATAATCAAGCTAGCATGCAACATGGTGAGAATGTGTGTGCTACTCCAAGGCTTGGCAACTTACAGAGCAATAGACATCCATGCAGGCAACTGAGGTTCCTCCTCCTCTTCTTCTTCTTCCTCCTTCTCCTCTTCGGCTGGGCTTATAAAGGCTTGGCCTTCTTCGGCAGCAGTAGCTTGACGGCTCTGGCGCTGTTCTTGCAATTGAATTCGGCTGGCTCTGCGATTCTCTGGGCTAGAAGGACCCGTAAACTATGGATATAAGGTTTTAATACGAAAATGGTAAAATGTCATGTTGCACAGTACGTACCAAATAGTTGTGAGTTTTAAGCTAAATTTTAAACCAAGGCTGTTTAGCTGTACTATTCACGAGCCACAAATACATTATGTATCACATACCTGGAAGAACAAGTATGAAAAGTATAGGACCAGTAAAATGATGGATGTAGCTCTTGAAATGTTCAAAATGTCCTGAGTCAATTCACCACTGGTTTCTGTATTTGTATTGTGAATCGATCCGTAAAATGATGCTGGGATCAGCAAGGAGGCAACAGATATAAACAGTAGAGAGGCTGATGTCTGTGCAACTGTCTTGTTAAAGTATTGTATTCTATAGCGACTTCCACCGCCAAAAAAACACATTCCCAGCACCAAAAGCAGATTAGACAAAATGGACCCCAACATGGACGCTTGAACAACAACGACTAAATTTTGGGTTAAAGAGATGACTGAAATGATGAGTTCTACAGCGTTTCCGAATGTTGCATTAAGCAGACCACCGATGATCTATGAGCAAGTATCAGCAACGGGCCTGGATCTGCCATGTAGTTTTATTTTTTATTTTTTTTATTTTTTACCTCGCCTGTTCTGAGAGCAATGTCTTCAGTAGCAAACCCCAACAACTTGGCCAGTGGGATGATTGCCAAAAAATTCATTATAAAAGTAATAGTAGGAGACCACACAAAATGAGAAGCAATGCCGATTGGCACAAACACCAGAAGCACATTTACCCAGGAGGACTTTACAATAGCCATGAAGCCCTCTTTGGCGCTGATCTTTCTAGGTGTCTTTGATGACTTTTCGCTGTGAATGCTGCTCGACATGGTTTTCTGATGTGCCAGTGGTGGCGGTGGTGCTGGGGCCGTGGCTGTTGACGATGCTGAAGCAGGTGTATGCATGGCCGCTGTGGACGAAGTGGGAGATTGATCCATCATGACAGCAGATGAACCTTCAAAGCTCAGCTGTTTATCCATACAAAGAAAATTTATAATTAAATGTATTAGTGTGAATAGAAGGGCGAGAAGGAAAACTTTATGAAATGAGCCTTTTATATACAATTTACTGGGACAGCAACTAGATTTGGAAATCTATTCTTTTGGATTACACCAACATTGTACAAACTTAATCAACCCAGGTACACAACATTTATACCAAGATGATGTATTGTTTGTCAAGAGCGGATGTAGGTCTTGTCAAGTAGCATCCGATTCAGTGCAAATCTCACAAGATGAAGTCAGAGCCACTCGTATCGTTGTATGCTGCTCATCCCATCATTTCTTACCGGCCGCGAACAGTAGGCTTAGACTACAAAAGGATATCCGCACATGAAGTCATATAAATATGCAGGTGCAACAGTGTGGAACATTGCAGTCGGACAGAACTGATACTGCTTGTCTTTATTTGATACAGATCGACGTCCAAAAATAGGCTTTCCTGACCAAGATCAGTCTGTGGTATGCAAGAGCGACCTAAAGCAAAAGAGTAACCCATTCGAAACCTTCGCGTATTTGATGATGCTTGCCTCTGTTTTCAGTCACTGCTGATACTTGTGTGAATGAAATACGTAAATGTGAATGATAATTTGTACAAAAAAAAAAAAAAAGAGCATCGCACAGATTCGGTAAACATCCGGTAATGGCAAAATCGTCATTGATATCCAGTTTTAGTTAATAGAGTTCGGTTGACACAAACATGATGTACAGCTGCAGAGAGCAATAACCACATAGTGCATACAAGTCAATTTGCTAACGAATTATAATATATCAAGAGGCAGGCCTTCGCAGCAAAGACAGTTGTATTACATTTGCAAACCTTCGCAGCAAACTTGGGTCCTGAGCTTTTGCATATCATACATGTCGTCATGTGTATCCAGTGTGGAGGGAAGCATCATTTATGCAATGTTATAGCGCGCACAATGCGATGATTGCAAATCAGCATGAGCCAGCACATCTTTTATGCTTCCACGTCCTCTGTAAAATCGTTTGTCTTCCTGATGCCATTTGCCAAGGTAAAAGTTTGATTGATGAGCATTGAATATCACATTCAGTAACTAAGACGAGGTGAAATATAACGCCCCACATTAGTGAAGTCTGTGGTACATCTTTACGAAGCAAGGCATATTTAATTACTGGGAAGCTGGAGTAGCTTAGTAGACCAGCTAAACGATATTCTACGGATGGCATTTTTCAAGCGGGGAAAACATGAATACCTTAAATTGGAAGGCTTACAAGGGCTAAGCAAAGCAAGCCACAGTCATCTAATCTTAAAAGTATGACTCACCAGCATATCAAGTGTTCATAGATAACTTGAAATAGCAACTTATAAAGTAAGGTATGGCACACAGCGAGCTCAACATCAACCACACACTTGGCTGAGAGACCATCATCCAGCCGTCATTGGATGAGTTTTAGATTCGTTAAAATCTGAAAGTTTCTAGTGATTGACAGTTGTGCATATACAAGCGGTTTTGCACAACGCTCTCCAACACTTTCTGTTCCATTGATCTATTACTCGTAGTCGCTCGTAATTAATAAGCTTTTATATGAAGCTCATTACTCAAAACTTGCTAATATACTCAGCACACCTTTGACTTCTTGCCAAAAAATCTTAAGGAAGATATAACAAGCAGGTTTCCACTAACTACAGCGCCTCCCAACACCTAATCCATTGATCTAATACCTTTCACCACTTCTTGCAATTACAACAGCTTTCAGTAGTAACTTTTATACATATTGGTGAATTCGTAATAATAAGTCGATGATAATAATCAGTTGTCAACTGTATCTAAAACGAAAGCAAAAAGCTTCTTTATTACAGGGCATCTAGCTTGCTTAAATATGGTAGATCCCTGGTCAATGACTACTACTACGTTGAGATGGTATATAAATAGCGGGCCACTGGGGCCTTATGGATTGTTGGTATAGCTTGTTGAGAGGCCACCCAATTCGATAATATGTTTCATGTAGTGTAGGTGGATCTCGATATCTTGACATTGGGGAGATTGAATGTATTGTAGTTCCTGAGGCACATGTACACACACAATTGACTGGATTTGTAAACATAGATGTGATGTGATACAATAAACATCATCTATGCTGCTACACTGTAAAAGGTGACTTGAGGAGAAAGTGAATGTAGCCCAAGATGCATGCTTGTATGCAACACATATGTCTTTGTTCAAAACCGTCTACTACTGTCGGAATCGTCTGTATTTGATCATCAACAACCCATCACCCAATCTAAGATTCGTCCATCTGCACTACTGTTTCCTTCGTAAGGTTTAGCTAGGAACATAGTATTGTCAGAGTTCTAGCATCAGTAATAATATTTCAAAAGTTGATTTAGGATGGCCAATATTTCAAAACCGGGAATATTTGTACACTCAGAGTCTTGGATATTATGAGGTAAAAGATAGCAAACTTTGATGGAAAGATTATAATATACATGTTGAAAGTAATTGATGTACCGTACCGCTGTTGTAGTGCCTATTATATGATTTCCCCTGTGGAATACATCCACTATGATCTGCATTCCGACAGTTCATCCAGTTACCAGATTTAGATATAAACTGTATGTACACTGGATTAGATGTACGATATCGATTTATACTATAAGAAGATATGGACTTCAGATACGCTAGTACTATAAGATTCATACTATATAAGATATAGGCTATAGATGGCACCACGGACATGGATGGCGCTATAGACTTATACTTGTATTCCGACATTGACTACGGATGTTTACCATATCTGGATAGGCACCAAGATTAATGCAATATGAGCTTGTTGCTTCAGATGTGCACTTCATGATCCACGCTATAAGACACATGCTTATATCCGTGATACTAGCTACAGATACTTTATGTACTACAGACTTGTACTATATATGAGACATGCTATAGACATGCATACGATATGCTATAGACATGCCATATATCCAGATACATGCTAAAGATGTATGCTTAGCGATATACACTCAGATATGTACTATTGATATAGACTAAGTAGACTGTACCTATCGGATACATGCTACTAGATCGATATTAATTATCCTTATAGAAAGGATAGATCAGGGTACTTCGGATGAGAGTCTAATTATCCATCCAGACAGAGCTAAATCATGATTAGCTTGCTGGAGTTGTCTTTTAGCATGATTAGACATTAGTTGATTTGAGTTGACTTATTTGTTAATCTAATTAATAGAACTTTTATCCATTGTTATAGTATATAAGAAGGATCATCTACCTGGCCAGTAGAGAGACTTCAGTTTGACTTTACACCTGTCAGTTTGATAATAAAACATACGTATACCTTTATCAAGTTGACTTTACTATTTTTTTTTTATTCTTTTTTTTTCCGTGAATTTTAGTCTATCAAGCCTCAAATTCCACAAAGGATTTAAGTTGTTTCCATTTGATTACGGTTTTATTATTACAAAAGACAAAATGATGTTAAATGGCAGATCAACAGAAAATCAACTAATTGTAGACCGTTTCTCTTTCAGTCCTTCAGCCAATCAAATCGCTCGAAAACTCCGCTGACCTAAAAAAAAAATTGCGAGGGTTTCCCCCCGTTTTGATGTGAGGCAAAATTTTAAGTTCCGCTATAGCAATATAGCTGTTACTATCATCAAATTTCCCTCAGGTGCTAGAGCATGCCTTACTTACACCACCTAGCTTTTAAATTCAGGCGTTGAGACCCTCAATCATCACTAAAGTAAGTAGTGATAACCAAGTGGAGGCAGCCTATCCATCTCCTAGTCTCGGATAAAGTCTTGTTGAGCTTCAGCGATAGGCACATCCACCACAACGTAATAAAGTGGTATGCTTCGAAAGAAACATAATAAAAGAAAAAAGGAAAAGAAGAAAAGAACATATTACTATAGGAGTATAGTAGCATGTAGATAAAAAAAAGGGACACTCACACAAAAAAGTGAGTCAAAAGAAAAGCATAACTACAAATACAACATCAAAGAATGTTCAGAACAGCTTGCTGATGTTGCAACAAAAATGCATACATGAACAACGTGCACGGTGGTAATAGTCGGATGTAAAGCAACACAAACACGCACAATTGCAGGAGCAACATCAGTATTATAAGTGTGCAATACAACATAGTGACTAATGTTGTTTCATGTGAAGCGACAGAGGCAACACAAACAACAACCCACGGCCATATAACAAAGTAGTATTACAACGGCAATACAGATATATAGCAGTACATCATGCTTGTTGTTCGTACATACGAAGCAACAACATTGCAAGCATTTGTTGAGCTGATCATATCACAGCCAACAAAAGAAAAAAAAAGCGCAGCAAAGAAAACCTCATGAATGCATTATCACGAGAAAGGAAGCAATAATAAAAGCGTCCAGAGAAGCTTTGTATCATTGCGACCGTAAGAAAAAAAGTTACTTACCACTTACCACAGCCGCCAATAGACCAAAGAATAGGTAATCACCACAGATAGACCAGAGAACAAGCATACAACAAAGACAGCAGACCAAGAAAGACCAGACGAGCAGCAGCAAGACCAGCAGCAAGACCATCAGCAACAACAGTGGCGTAGAAAAACCGAAGAACGAGTGACACCAGAGACCATATAAAGATTAACAAAGCAGTCGCCAGAGATAGAGACCAAGAAGCAGCTACCAGACGTAATAAACCAAGGAAGCAGGCAGCAGAGATAGCAAAGAAGTATTGGCAGCAGCACCCACGTCAAACAGGCAAAAAATATTATCGAAACCTAATAAACAAATTCGATTAGTGTTTGTTCTACATCTTTCTGTGCTCGTTGTCGAATGGTACCTACTATATTCCACCTCAAAGCAGCAGCATCAAGTATTTTGACAGTGCAAGACCGTGTTATAAGATGATAGAGTGTTATTTTCAATCAAAAAGGTTCCAAAACCAATATGGTTTGATACTAAACGCGTTTTGCAAAAAGGATAAAAAAACGGTGGTATGGAAAAATGAGAGGGCGACCTATCCGACGTCACGGCCAGTAGTTTTGGTCTCAGTCTTCTGCCGTGGCACCCGTAGTAACTGCTGCATTTTAATTTGAAATTGTGCAGTGGGTATTTTTGTGTTCAAATTTGACTTAATTTCACATTCTTTAAACGTTTTTGCTAAATTTGACTATGAAAATTGTCGTTGCTATACGTTACTTTCTAATGCGTCTATAAAGAGTCAATGAAGGCGCATCGAATGATGCTGATTACATTTAGCTTTCAGACCGAAAATGATAAGCCATTTGCAAAAATATGAAAACAGGGTATTTGCCAATATGTCAAAATTTAGTATATAAAAGTTCCAGAGAAACAGGTTTTAATGTTGCATTTTACCATTACGATCAATTTGATCTGATATGTTTCATAGAAAAAGTCTTCATTTTTGGGGTGAAAAACGCGATCGTTTGATTTTCAAGAATTTTCCCTTGCTAATACTCATGAAAAAACGAGGATTTTCATGAATCTGCAATAACCCGAAAAAAAATGAGATAAAGTATCAGTAAATAAATCTCAATCATAGGCAACTGTTTGACAACCGTCTAAGCGTTCAAAACAGCTTGTAGCAAAAGATATTTGCGATAAAAACTATCATATTTGGGTCTGATTTGGAGTATAATTTAAGGGTGAGAGGCTGTATTGCCAGAAGATTTATAGAGTAGATCAAGACCGTATTCCATGATTTGAAGGAGCCCCCTCGCAATAAATGCAAATATCAGATAGTACTAATTATAATAAGCGCTTTAGTGAGATTTTTAAAGCTTAACTATGATAAAAAAAAAACGTATCATAATCAGCTCATCAATAAGTTTTAACCAGGAATCAGCAGGGAACTTGATACAGGTAGCTTTTATGAACTAAGGACAATAAAGCATCGTTGCCACATCTTCAACAGGATTCTCTCTTTGTTTTACTCGCGTTTGATAGCAGAATAGCCATGTTAGGCTCTTTGGGTGGTAGTGCAACCGAGATGTACAATGATCTAGTATTTGCGGCCGATTAGTTTTCTTCATGGAGAATACATTTGTATTGATGATGCTCTTTAAAACTGTACTAAATTTCTTTAGAGGCGTGTTCAAGAAATCTGTTACTTTGGCTCAACTATGATATGCACAACAGCAAAAACGAACACATAGTTCATAATGTGTAGCTTGTAAAAAAAATTAATATTATTCAGAAAAACAAGCTAAGACTTAATTAAATTAATAAGATCAGTAGTTACAAAACTAATGATTTATTGATGAAGACAGATGTACCCCGAGGATGTATCTATATAATTTTCATTATGTTAGGGTTTACTATTTACCCAACAAGTAATTTGTAAATCATGATTAGCATGATTTACCCAAAGGACCTAAGAATAGCTCAAAACCTTTAGTATGAGACCTTGCTAGGACGTTTGATGTAACAGTTGGCAGATGTTGCTTCGCTGTAAATTAATAATCTGTTAAACGATAAAATTTTAACCCTGCCTAACCTCCGCAGCATTTGACGGAGCAGCCGCCAAAATCGTAGATCAACATTCGAATGGACTTGATCAAAGAAGGCAGCACCAACGGCATACCATCAGGCAACAAATTTAAAGAAAACGGCGTATGAGGGGCAAGTTGGGTATGAAAATAGCAATCATGTATCAGTGGTGAGATAGATGCTGTTATTAGCATATGTCAAATTATCTATATCCTCTATTCTTGAGCCTCGAGCACAGTATAAACATCTAACTATTAAAGCAAAACTTGATCTCAGCTATCTACTGCATTGTTCAAAAGACGACGATGAATTTTTTAGTTAGATTACTGCCCCCTATGGCCGTGTGTGCACTGTTGAGTTATTATTTATTGTACTAATGAATGTGATTACGATCAAATAATAAATAAAAGGTTGACATCGATAGGATGAGATGCAGAAAGCTGAGGACGTTGAGAATACTTAGACTTTAAGATTTCACGGATTGCATTGAGCAATTGAAGATAGGTTAATTGTTGGTTTTGACGCAAGACAGCTATATCCACATAATCAGTATAATGTTGAGTGCAATATAGACGGTTGGTCAACTTACTAGTAAAGGCATATGACATTGCACCAGTAGAGGCACCATTTTCCATAGCATCAGCAGATGTTTGATTGTCTTTACAACCAGAGAACATGATGACATCTGACTCTGAGCTCTTGAATTGCTTTACGCGATCATCGACGCTCTTTCTACCCATGATATTCTTACCCAAACTCATGAGAGAGGATAAAGCACCAGACTTGTTGCCGGCGGCATAAGCAAGACCAGCACTCAACAGACCTGATCCAGCATCTTTGAAAGGATTGTCTTCCTTGATAGTACCTTGAGTACTATACACATAAGGTAAATCGAGAGCGGTTCCAGAGTGGCATGAATCAAAGATACAGGTCAAACGAGCACCTCTAGGCAAGGGACGCACCATAATAGCATGCATTTCCTATCATAAAAAGGCATGAATTCCAATTTGATACAACTTGTGTACATCGTTCCGTACATCATCTGCAATTTGACCAGAATCGCCTTGATATCTATCATGATCGACTGGATAGATGGTTTCATCATAGCCATCATCTTCATCGCCATCTGTATCCTTTACTCTGCCACCATGACCACTGAAGTGGAAAAAGAATCTGATAAAGATATGTAAATACTCCTGACCTCAATCCTGTTGTGACACACTTACGAATCGTTCTCTCTTGCTCCACTTACAAGCCATTGCATAGCACTAAGAATATTCTGCTTTGTAGGAATAAATTTGGGATCCTGCTTATCGTCGGTCAAGATGACCATATCCTCCTACACCGTGCACAAAGGTCAATACAAGTACATGTAATACACATCCATCAACAGTACCTCCCTAAAGTTATACAAGGTGGTCAAGAACTGTTTCACATTCTTGACATCATTGATACAGCCGTTCAGTGCGTTTTTACTACCAATGTAATTGATACCAATCAACAAGGCTCTCTTTCTTCCTTGACCTATGTTGTAATTAAATACACCGTCTTGCTAATTTCAAAAAAGACGTTCACTTACAGTTGGAAAGTTGAAAGTTGGGTGGCCTCTCATTTTGCATAGATGGATTCACATGCATCACAAAGTTGTTGGCTACGTCTGCACTTTGTGGTTTACCGTAGGGGACTACACTTTTGATTTAGATGATACTCAAAACGCTCTTTTTCTGCCCTTCTTACTTGGGTGAGTTCCTTGATTGTGAGATGAGTTGGGAGGCTGAGGGTAGTTGGCTTGGTTCAACGTGGGATCTGTAGGCTGGAAGACGGGATCAGGGCCTGAATTGACGAAATTTAAGTACATTCATTTGGCAGCAATATATATATATATATATAGTCTAGATATACCCTGATATGCTGGTGGCTGAATACCACTGGATTGCTGACGATTGTTGCTGTTGAGCTAGTACGCACATTGGTTAGTTTCAACTAGTGTCTATATCATTTTTTTTTACTTACAGAAGCATCAGATGGGGGTGGGTAATTGCCGTAATTGGGAGGTGGAGAAAATTGCTGCTGCTGTTGTTGTTGAGGCGATGGGAATCCAGCACCACCATACTGAGCAGGAGGCTGATTGTAGCCGCCGTAATGCTGAGGAGCAGGAGGAGGAGGATATCCTTGGGAGGGATATCCGCCTTGGTAGCCACCTTGTTGGGGTGGTGGAGGTGGATAACCTTGAGAAGCGTATCCACCTTGGGGTGGAGGTGGATAGCCACCTTGCGATGGTGGTGGATAGCCACCTTGCGATGGTGGTGGATAGCCACCTTGCGATGGTGGTGGGTATCCCTGTTGTTGCTGTTGTGATTTTTGAGGCTGTCCATAGCCGTGAGTACCGTATGATCCGGGATAAGCCATTTCAACGAGGAATAAATCAAAAGAAATGCAATTGATTTTATCAAGGCATTACTCGTGTGCTTTATTCAGCCTCGTTCAGCACACTCACACAATAGCGCCGAGTCACATAGTGAATCTGGTATTGCATTTGGTAGCATTCCGAATTCAGCAGTGGCAACTAAATGCTGCGCTTGGCTGGCTTCGCCCAATGTTAAATCAGTCAAATAGTAACAAGGTGAACTGACGAGTTACGTGTTTGATTATTATATCATGTATCAAAGGTAATGAATGCTAAATCAGTGACAAAGGCCATCCAAATGTTTGCAATCAAAGGCTACATTAAAAGGCAAATGTAACAGCTCTGAATGTAGGATGCCTTCTCGAGTGTGAAAAAAAAAAAAAAAAAAAAAAAAAAAAAAAAAACTGCTAGTGAAATTACATATTATAAAGATCTCCGTCCCCCCTCAAACCCTCTCGAGTACACAAAGAAGGATAACTGCTATCATCCTGTTCCGTGTAATGATAGCAACCTGGCACTTTTAGATCGCTTAACTAGTCTTTATTCAGAGTAAATCGTCAACGCAACTGGATAACTATAAGATTTGACAGGTGAGGCCTTCATCTTGGGTCTTTTTGAAGGCTATGCATCTCTTTGATATATGAATTTGTATCTCTTGACGTTATACAATGGCAAACAGCATCTTTGCATAGCCAATTAAGGTGTTTTCCTAGTACATTTCATAATTTTCAACAGTTTTTTATCCAACGCCAATGAATGGCACACACTGTACCCATTTTCAGACTGATATGATGCTTGCTTCAAGCAAATGTGTTTATTGGCAAGAGAAAGGGAGCCTTGAGACATACTGTACAAGGGGACAAACGCTTGTGAGACATGGATAACAATATATCCGTGTGGGGTAACTAAAGATTCAGGAAGCGATGTCCATTCCAACTGTAACATTCGGGCAAAGAGAAAGTTTGCCATTGACAGATATCGTATGAAGGAAGATAAGATATGCTTCTGTGCAATCCCGGTTAGCTGTTTGTTTACCTCTACTCAGAAGAGCAAATGGTGAGGTTTGAGAGTTATACTGATCTAGTATTTACCAGCGTACTAAACTCATGGGAAGATGGAACTTTCTCCAACAGAGTATATATTACCATTCATCAGCATTTTTGGTGCCGATTCTGGGAAGTGGACTGTAATACTATATTCACAGCATATTTCAATCACGATTATATCACGGAGAACTGGTGCAGGCCAAATGTGAGATATATCATCAAGCTTTATCTCACCACAACATCATCGGTGCATTTAACAAATCTAACTCTGATGCATTCCATCACACTCTATCCCACAACCTCCTTTTGTTAATCTGCAGTATGGCATTTGTAGAAACAGCAGCCATCTCAGCTAGTGCTTGTCATTCTACTTCGACTGGTATTCCTTGATCTGCTGTAAACTAACTTTTATAGGTCAATCGTCAGAGGATCATGCCATATTTTTTTCTCAGGACGTAATAGATAAACATCTGCTTACGTAAACTAGACAAGTGATACAAGGGCGAATCCTCTACAATAAAGAACCCTGCCCATAAAGTTCAAGGATATCTTATGAAATGCAACGATAGGAACCCTGGGGAAACCTTTAGCGTGTGAAAACATGGACATCTTACCAATCAGGCGGAGCTCATGCTCCTTTTGTAGTCCATTCTGTTAAAGTTTAAAAGACCCTGCAAAATCCAAGTTTTTTGGCATTCATATCTCTTTCACAAACACTCTTCTCACTATGCTCACTGATATTAACAACGTCCCCATCGATCAAGCTATCAAGGAAAATGGCTTTGTCATTGTAGACAACTTGATCCCGGAGGAAATGTTCCTTAGACTCAGAGAAGCCTGTGATCGTGTAGTCGATAGAGCCAGAAAGGGTGATTGGAAGTACAGGTACGCAGTAATACTCCACCTACTCGCACATGCATGCACACACTCACACTCAAACACACGTACATAGACGCCTTGTTGGCACACAATTCCCTCCATGGACTGAAGGCACTGATGTGTGGGGTGTTCAACATATGATTCATCCTGATTTAAAGGAAAAGGTATTTGCCGAATGGTACGGATCTCCCAAGCTTTTGGAGGCTGTGGAGCAGTTATTAGACACAAAGCACGATGATCTTCAACTTGGTAAGTTTTGGACACTTGCTTATGAGCGCAACAATTAACCGCCCTCCATCAGAATTGTTCAACTTGCTGATCAATCCTCAAGACTCTGATTTTGATTTAACATGGCATCGTGATGCTGTCAAAGCCGAGGCATCGGAAGAGGAAGAAAGGGAGAAGCTCAAAATCCCTCATTACGGCACTCAATGGAATACAGCCTTGTATGACGACTCCTGTCTCTTTGTAGTTCCCAACTCTCATCGTCGTGTCAGAACCGAGGCCGAGAGAGATATCACCATCAATGATCCCAAGAGCCACAAGATGCCTGGCCAATTGCGTGTTGATTTGAAGCCTGGCCAAACTGTATTCTACGATAACAACATCTTGCATCGTGCTTCCTATGTCTCTTCGCAAAAGCGTGCTACTCTTCATGCCTCTATGGGCACTATTGAAGGTGGTCATCATCGTGCTGCTGTTATTCTCCAACATGGCCTTGATTGGATGAATACAGAGGGTTTCAAGGAAACTCTTCCTGAATCTTTGCTCAAGCCTCATGCCAACGTTCTTGCTATGGCCGAAAAGGCTGGCATTACCAACATGCAAGCCAAGCCTATCCATTAAATGTAATCCTTATAATAAAATAATATGTAATTCTGTACGATACAACATTTACAGAGTCTTGGTGATTGATACAGTGGTTACAGTGATACAATCCACACAACGAAATCTAGTTTCAAGCCTGGTTGTTGACAATACACGGCAGGATATTAATATTCTCACTGAAGGGCAAATCTCGATTGAAGGTGATAATTGAGGCGGAAGTGGATTATATGTCATTTCGTGAGATGGATCTACTTGATTTGGCTCATTTTGAACGACCCAAATGCCCAAATCAATATAATTAAGGGAGAAAACAGACATAATAACAGTTTAGCATTATGGCCTGATAACTTTATTGCTTAAAATGAAAGGAGGCTCTTTCTGGGCGATAGAGAATCCGAAAGAAAATTGTAGTGTAACCACGATACAAAACAAACAATACTAAGCTCTTGCCCCCCCCCCCCTGTTTGTTCAATTTACTTTCGTTTCTTTGAATCAAACAAGCAAAGATATATAAAGGTCTAATGACAAATTCAAGTCATTTGCATTAGAGAACTGCGAAAATGCAGTGTCAAAACAGATATTCTTGCATGCAGAAAATGAAATTGTAGATGACAGAACCTAATTGATTTATGAAAATTTAAGGGGTTAAAAAATACTTGATGCGAAATCCATGGAACAAATCCAATTGTGTTTCCATATGGTGCCTATAAAAGCATTGTGTTTGTGATTTGTAGTTGATGATTTCTCTTTTCCTTTTTACACAGTTTTCGATGGATACGTCTCACTATCTCGCTCAATCACCACAACCAGATGGCCCTGAAATAGCAGCAAAGCTTGTTTCTGTCTTTTCAATCACATTACTGTCCGCTTTGTTTGGTGTCAAAACGTACAATGTGCATTTCAAATACCTTTCCTATTCGAAATGGTTGATTCTAGCTCTTTATCTATTTTCTTGGTCATTTACTACCATCAGCATGCTTTTAGTAACAACAAACAACAGTAGGTAAAGTCTCATAACTGAAGATGGCAATAATAACACGCATTACACAGAAAACTACACATCATGCTTTCTGTCAATCATGGTCTGCGATATTTTCTATTCGGGCACCAAGATCACAATCTATGCTTGGTATGTGTGTCGTGCCAATTTACTCAACCAGAGATAGAATACACTAATACTTCAGTTATAGGCTGATTGAGAAGGTATATGTAGTCTCTTCGATCCGCGAGACCAGATGGCGATCCAAGGCATATCGATTTCATTTGTGTCTCATGCTACCTTATATCGCCATTTTCACATTGATGGTAAACTATAATACAGAACGACAGCAGCAGCAGGAAAGACCTGATTCTAATTAACATCCATAGCTGGTCTTTCATATTTCTGAAATTGATGCTAGTGGCATCTGCATTATCGGATTACAGTCTATTGCATCTCTGCCACTTTTGGTAAGGCTCATGCCTACTAATTTCAACATTTGTATTAACTATTTGGCATAGATCTATGATTTTGTAAGCAAAAGCTCAGACAGACATGAATTGATATTAACAATCGCCTTATTAGTTCATCAACTTTTACATGACCATCTTCTTTGTCAAACCTCTGATGAAACTCGGTGCTGGTGTCAAAGTAGGCTGGAGAACATCCCGTCTGAACGAAGTGGCCTTGAGAACCATGGTGGCATCTGTTGTTTGTTTAGTAGCTTCATTTGCCAATGTTCTTGCTCTCGTTCTATTCAACGGCCGTGAAAGAGGTCTCGTCTGTTTAACATGTTGCACTGTTGATGTAACCATCAATGTTGTTACTATTCATTGGGTATTTGCTCACAAAAATAACACATACAGAGCTACGAGCATTTACCGCATAATTTTGCTTTAGGTCACTTCACAAACACCTGGCAGAAAGATGAAGGAAACAGGCGTCGACTACTCAACACATCAAAGAGACTCCAATCATGAGAATTCAGTTTACCAGCATCATAATGCCCACGATGACCCAGACACCACATTGCATCATAATCACAGTGATATTGTCGAGATATTAGCCACGCATCACACAAATGACATTGCTGTTGGATATGGTTTCACAAATAACAATCTCCATATTCAAGACATGAAAACAGTGCCTCCCTATTCTGCGTCTCCTAATGTCACTACTATCGGCAACAAGCCATCGTTCGTCAACAAGAAGGAAACAACGTGCGAAGATCAATCATCGACAGACAGTAATTTCTGTTCTTCTTCCATCCATGAATCACAAAGTAGTCGCAAATCATTGACCAAACGCTGAATCGTATCTTTTATTCTTAACTGTACTTTTATCTAATATTTACAAGGCTTTATTGAATATACTCTATGCTTAAATTGTATGTGTTTTGTATGACTTGTACATGACCAAGGGCAACTTCCAGTCTTTCTTTTGTAATTTAACATCAAACACATTGAAATTGGCCTTTTCCAAATTTTCCAAATATCTCACATAAGGGATCTAAGGAGGTATGTAAAGCGTCAGATGACAATCATCCTTATCACACACACACACACACAAACAAGCACAACTTACAGCCGATAAAAGGGCGGGGAATGCCTCTCCAGGTATTTGGCTTAACAACGACCTGGCTGTCAGTAACTGATCATAAGCCGCAGTTGCCACATCGTACACTGCGTCCTCCATGCCATCAATCTCGCCTCTAAACACGTTTTCTTGCACTAAATTATGCTACGGTACATGTCAGTCCAGTCTCCATCAATTGTATCCACACTATAAAGCTACCTTGGCAGTGATCTCGGCTGGCAAAACCAATCTCTTTTGACTGACATGGAAAGGCAAGGATCTCAAGAATGTTGCGATACCAATCATTTTACCAATATGACTAATAGCATGATCTGCATTGACATCTTTGACGCCAAGTGACTCCAGCTGAAGGTATAGCAAACTGGATTGGGTATTTTCTGAATAATCCTCCATGTCCTTCATTGTCATGAACTGATGATCGTCCAAGTTGCTGGTCTAATCACATTCGTTTAGTCATGCTGTTTTTCTCCATAATTCCATGAAAAACTCACTCTCTCTGAGATAATACGCTTCATCCACATGGCTGACATTTTTGATGTTTTCAATGCTTCAGACAAAGCCAAAGCGATAGGCTGCTCAGGTGGATGGCCCTATACAAACTGAATCAATGACCCTCCGCATGTCGGCCCTTACTAGCACTATACTTACTGCATAGATTTTGTCGATGGTGTCCTTCCAAAACTGCATTCTCATTTTACCGATTTCTGGTTTCGACACATTTTCACGGATAGATGCTAATTCTACGTTGAATGCTCGGATAGCGTATTGCGTATTTCTCAAATGTGCTGGGAAAAAAGGCACGCATAAATAGCCTTCGTAATCTCGTTGCCTATCATCGCCATACATTTAGCCAACCTATATCTGACACACGAGTGAATTCCGTTTCTTTTACCTAACGGAATCTTTGCAGTAATTCAAAGCATTTTGCATACGTTCAAGGCTGACACTGGAATGGTGCCTTGTTGCTGTGAAGGAAGCTTTGCAGATGTCTGCAATAGCTTGACGTCGTGATTGAACAAGCAAGCTCATTGGAGATTTCCGTAGTAATGTAAGTGAAATGAAGAAGAAAAGCTGTCTGTCTTTCTACCCCTCTATCAAATTATCTTGCTTCACCAGGGTTTAGTGGTGGTATTGAAAGTCAGTGTTTATAGATTGTGGGGCAAAAATCACTAGATGAATGAATAGGATCGTCATAATGGCCAAACGTCTGTCAACTTGGTAAGCTCTATTTCTATAAGAACACTGACGTCGCTCTGAGAAAAAAAAAGCCTGTTTTTATTCATTACATACGAGTGTTTATGTTTCGGGTGGCTCTCTACCTTTGCTTCGCTTCGGTAAGAACCAAACTGCGCATCAGCAGCTCGCGCTACCGTATCTTTTCAAAACATTGCTACTGTCATTTGACCCTTCACGTACACATAAAAACCCTATATATTATCTGTGGACCTGACTCTTATGTGATGCTCTACATCTATATACGCGTAGATGCTTCATATACGGGCCAGTATCATACAGGTATTTCCCCTTTTTAGTCCTTAGGATCCCTGATACAGCAAAATCTGATTGCATTTGAGCTGTTTTTTCTCGCGCTCAAAGCCGTTTTAGATCTTCAGAGTAGCACCAAACAATTGCTCTCATCTGGCAGTTACTTAATGACACCTTTGCTCAACTTTTTGGGGACCAAAAAAACATGGTCAAAAATCGGCCAAAAAGCATGAGGGGTATCTCATGGTTTTCATTGAAAATCAAACGATCGCGTTTTTGACCTTGATAACGAAGACTTTTACTATGGTATATATAAGATCAAAATGTTTCTATCGATTCAACGTAACTCCTGAAATCATGTTTGTGGGACTTTGATATGGAAAATTTCGACTTTTTGGCCAGAAACCTCTTTTCATATTTTCATAAATTGCTCGATAAGTTTATTCAAAACATCGATCTTACTTGGCACCATTGGAAGCGCCTTAAAAAGCACTCCAAGAAAGCTTAAAGAAGCAAGGGATGATTATCATATTCTTATAGTCGAATCTGGCAAAAGAGTTCATTTTTTTTTTTTTTTTAAATTGTGTTTATTGATTGAGCCGCGTACACTAAGAGTAATAGGTCAGAGTGAAGAGGCGGGTGCAATTGAGAAATGAAAAAAATATAAATATAAATGGAAACTAAACTAAACTAACAAAAGGAACTATCTAACTATCTAAATTACAAGAGGGAATGGATTTGATCTTCATCCACTGTCTGTCGGACAGTGGAGTGGATATGTACCAGAATCGCCTCAGGGACAAACAAAAGAGTTCAATCAAGTCGAAAAACTATCAAAATCTGTCCAATTTTGAACAGAAAAAATATTCTGGGTTTAAATTAATTTTGGCTGGCTGCTGGTGGGGCTGGCTGACAAACCCAATGCCCTTTAAGCCATGAAGGCAATACAGTAATAGATGCTTTTGAAGCGTATGGGAAGAAGGTGGCAAATTACATAACGCTATTGTTAGCCATGCTATTTTTATTGCATCTTATATTTAATAAAGCCAGTCTATCAAAATACTTGACATATCAACTTCTTTCCTTTTGAGGCTTTAAAAGTGTCTAGGGAACATTTATACTAGTTATTTGGAACTTGGGCCGTACATGTTCGCTTTGTTTTATATCTCATCGTCAATCATGGATATATGCGTATAGTGGCAAACAATTTTTCTTGCAGTTATGCGTTTTCCGAATTAGATATGACATCTTCCCAGTAGTCAGTAGCCAGATTGTGGGTATAGATAATACTCCTTAGAACGCCATCATTATTAGCGCCTATAAAGTACATTTTGTCGTTGCTGTGGCAAGTAAATCACAGCGCTTTACGAGTAGCAATTCAGCGAGCTCGGCTCATGTCTTGGTATCCGTGTTGTACTTCCACAGTTTGAGTTAACTTGTTCTTGGTTCAGCATTGACATTGTAAAAATAGATATCTTTCTTGACGACAGGAATGGAGGAGCCTCACGATAGGAGCAGTGTATTGGTCTCAAAACATCTTTATTATTCTCTCTAATTGAAGAGCGTTACCCGGCAGATCACAATGAATTTAGAGCAATTGCATCAGCAGTAGCAAAGAAAATATGGCTTATTTAATCAGCATTAGGCAGATGTAAACTTGCATCATGCTCTTTTCTTAGCATTACTTTATAAACGCTGGATATCGGAGCCTTTTCTCTGTCTCTCTCTCCCTCCCTCAAAATTAGTGACAATTGTACCAGGAAGGCGTCTATAAAGTGACTAATTATGATCTAAATAGAAATTTGGATAGTGCAAATAGCAATACCTTATTCATTGCATCGATGAACGCCTTTGGCCGTACTCAAAGCGTGAATACTACCAACGTTGAGCAATGAAGTGGACATCAATTGCTTGAGTGTGCTGGCTCAAATCCTAAAACACTTTGCATCGAAATATGTTTTCGATTCACGTATGTCAAAGACGAGCAATATTATATGCTTCCACAAAAAAATTACGCACAATGCTTTGAATTGAAACTGTTGGATAATATGGAATTCATACTGAATATGACGCAGTACAAGAGAGAGACAAACGTGTCAACACCGAGCAGACATAGGATTTACATTAGGTAGAAGCCTATCCTCAAAATTCTTTCGCGTACCAATATCGGATGCTACAGAGCTTGATCCCAGAGTGAGTATAGTGGGCTCAAGGAAAGTGTCATCAGCCAAAGGATCGGCCTGCGTACTATATTCTATCTCGTCGACGGCAGCAATCATGACAGATGGCAGAAATAGGAACAATTGAAATCAGGTGCTCCTCCACTGGCAAAGCAACAAAAATAATGCAATCGGGAAAAAGCATATGCATCAATAAGAACCAGTTAGCCTCTGTCTATCATCATGGTGGCTCCAGGTTTGATCTTCCTATTACTATAGTTGCCACTGAATATACATTGGTTTTCCCTACATTCAAAGGTTGCTTTTCAAAACTTTATTTATTCATAGTGTCAAAAACAGTAAAAAAAAAAAAGTCGCTGCAATGACAGTGTTGATGTGTTGTTGTGTGTCAATGGGTGTAATGTGTAATAATAATCTGATATCGAGCTCTAAATAACAATGATCGTTTTCTGTGTTGATGTCAAGGAAACTAAGATATCCTTGTTTGCTGTTTCCACTCTATGCAACTTCCTCGAATTCGACATACTCCTTCTTTTCCAAATCCTCGACATATGCTTCACGGACATGGGCAACCATATCGTACAAATCTTGAAGGCCTGTCTTCAAAGCGTCTATCGCATTTGTGTTGTCTAGCGAATGTTGCGTCAATTCCTTGCACTTTAAATACTGCAGACAGATGTTTTTTACCTGTTGTTTGAATGCGAACATTCATCTTGGCTTCTGAAGGATGAGGAATAGAGTAACCACAGAAATCGACATCGCGGCTATACCCAAATGGTTCATTAGTCGATACTACCTTGTACTCAACATGACGCTTACTTTTTGTTGATGACATGTCTCAGTGCGTTACCAAGAGTGTGATCTTCTTCCTTGAAACAGAAGGTCATGGCAGTGGGATCACCATGAGTTCCAACCTACAATAATGCACTGTAAATATCAGCTTGTTGATATGTATTGGTCAGTGCTTACAATTTCAATTTTATCAGCACTAACAACCAAGTCAGGCTCTTCATCCATTTCCTCGTCCGAGTTCTCTTCCTCCTCCTCTTCTTGTTCCTCGACTTCAGATGTTTCATCGACATCCATTTGATCGCCTTGATCAACAGCAACTGGCTTTTCGTCTTCCTTTTTGATAGCAGGTGCCATTGTGTATTTATATGTAAGTGTTATGAAAGAGAAGACGTTAATAGAGTTGCGGATACAGCTTTTTAATGAAAAAATCAAGCACTTCGTGACAGTTTAGAATGTGTGGCTTGTTGTCATCTCATGAACTCAAGGAAGCTTGACAGGTCTTGCGTTATTATTCAAAATAAACATTGGTGATCTACCCTGGAGAGTGCATGCCAATGTGGTCATACTGTATGATTTTAGCATAAAATGTTCATTTAGACTGAGCAAAGTCCTCACAATTAACTTACCTAAGCGTTGGATGTATGATTTAGCCATCAAATGTTGAGAAACATTTCGATAGGATTGTGAGAGAGATATCATGAAATAAAATGCCTCAACCTAAATGCAAATTTGGCTACGCTCTTCTGATAGACAAGCTGCTTTCTTATAGTTGCTACCATTAGCTATAATCAAAAGCATGACTGTAGGCATTATTGCACACATCCTCGAATCCAATACATTCGGCAGTGACTACTGTAAAGGTTCTTAAATTAGATAGCAATAACCAAAAGAAAAAAGTTTAATTCATCTTTTGCTTTAATTACTACTATGTTGTACGTTGTGGGTCTTGGTCTAGGTGACGAGAAGGACATCACTGTCGCTGGATTAGAGGCCGTCAAGGGTTCCGAGCGTATTTATCTCGAAGCTTATACCTCCATTTTGACTGTCGGTAAAGAGAAATTGGAAGAGTACTATGGCAAGGATGTTGTTGTCGCCGATCGTGAGATGGTTGAATCTGACAGCGATACCATTCTCGCCAATGCTGACAAGGTAGATGTCTCCTTCTTGGTCGTTGGTGATCCTTATGGGTATTTGTATAGAGCTTTCAGCATGGACGTTTACTGACTCTTATTATAGTGCCACCACTCACACTGATCTTGTTATCCGTGCTCGCGAGATGAACATTCCCGTCAAGGTCATTCACAATGCTTCCATCATGAATGCCATTGGTGCTTGTGGTCTTCAATTATACAACTTTGGACAAACTATCTCCATTGTGTTCTTTACAGAGACATGGCGTCCTGACAGTTTCTACGATCGTGTCAAGGAGAATCATCAGTTCGGCCTTCACACGTTATGTTTATTGGACATCAAGGTCAAGGAGCAAAGCATCGAAAACATGGCAAGGTAAGAAGTAGCATAGTAGAGAGGGTCTGGAGAGTGTGTTTGTTGACATGTCTCTATCAGAGGTCGTTTGATCTACGAGCCTCCTCGCTACATGACAGTCAATCAAGCAGTCGAGCAGCTTTTGGAGATTGAGGAGAAGCGTGAAGAGGGCATTTGCAAACCTGATTCACTAGCAATTGGTTGTGCTCGTATTGGCACAGATACCCAAAAGATTGTGGCTGGTACATTGGAAGAGCTGGTTGATGTCGATTTCGGAGGCCCTCTTCATTCACTTGTCTTGATCGGCTCTCGTATGCATGAAATGGAAGCTGAATTTGTCAAGGAATACGCCTTTAACGCAGAGACATTCAATGCTATTGTCAAGAGAGACTACGTGCATTAAAGCTATAGTCGACATGTCTCAGAAAAAGATTAGATAATTCAGCGAGGATGTTTTTTTTGGTTGTTCGTCTCTTGAGCGTATAAATTGAAAGCACAATAAACAAATGTATATTTTTCTTTTTTAAAAACAAGTTAGTACAACGCGATGGCTCACAATAATAACAAATCCAAAGCCTCTGAGAAGGCTGATGAAATCGAAAACACACTTCGAGAAGGTGCCTCCGACGCTGCCAAAGCAGTTGACAAGAAATTAGACAATGCCAACGAAGATTTTGACAGAGCAGCCCAACGAGCAGAGGAAGAAGTCAACAAGCTCAAGGCTGAATTAGCTGATCTCAAGAGAAGAGCTGGGCCAAAGATTCAAGAAGCAGAAAACTTGCTCACCTCTCCTGCCGCTGTCAATTTTTACAAGGGATTGGTCACTGGTGTCGCTATCGTCTTGGCTTACAAGAAATACGTTTCCAATTCTCCAAGATATTGAATAAATTCTTTATTACATGTGGTCCGTTAATGACTCGATCAATCCTTGTAACAGCGTGTGCAAATTTTTTGATTTATACTTTTGCTGCAGTTGCTGTAGCTCTTTAATATAGCGCTCAGCATGCTCCATATTGTCTTTGGTGAGGAGCGCTCTGTATGTGTCTGTCAATGTCTTGATGTCGTCGTCCTCGTCAGGATTTGGCATCTCGGATAGAAAGTGTATACTCTTTGTCAAAGCAGTGTCGCTATCTAATGTAAATAGTGTTGGTACAAAAATGATCCACTGGAAAATTAATAGGCATATTTACCATCATATATCTTTGGCAGCAGAAAGTGCAACAATGCCATTTTCGCCTGTTCCTTTAGTCCGCCTTGGATCAAACATCTGAATTCGCCTTCGTAGTCCCAGGAATCATGTGCGTTCAGTGCTTTGGCAACGTAAACCTGCTTTCTGGGTATGTGGTAGCTGTTGATCAGTTTGGCTTCGTTGCTCCACTCACATTCACGCAAAATGTGGTTCAACTTTTCTGCTGGCCTGTGTAGTAAATATGACTTGAATACACCTTGAAGCACCACTTTCCTACTCTACAACTTACCTCTTCAAAAAAAATGTGGCGTAGATGGCTAATTCTGCCATATCTTGCGTCTCCAGATACTCAATCCATCTCAAGGCGTACGTTTCGTTCATTGTGTTCGGTTGTTTGTACAAAGTCAACAGCCACACTAAATCCAATGGCCATTCGTCAATGTTTGCAACTCTGTCATTGCCTATCCACCACTGTAATAGCTGGTACCACAGACATCGAACATCTGGCACTGCGGTGTGTTTAGTTGTCTTGAACTGATTGATGTTGGAGCTTGTGCGGTCATCCAGCGCTTTGTTGTATCGACTCAGATCAAAGCTGCCATGTCGAGTGCCAAACCAAATGTACATGCCCAGTGCACATTGCCAATAAACACGTTCTGTCACCGCGAAATCATCGGCTGCCATGTATCCCAAATCGCCAGCAACAGCATACCAGCACTTTTTGTGAAACACTGTCATTGTCTGCCATTGTCCGTTTGCCTTGAAATCCAAAATCTGTTGCTGAACGACTTGTGTGGTATCTTTGGTCTCTGAATGAATAATAAACATGGCCAAATTGAAGTCGTTCTGTGCTTGTGCTGATTCACTCGCTGCGTCTGTTTGTCCAAATGTCATGTAGACAAATGTGGTGATAAATGGATCATTAACGTAGAGTTCCTGTGAACGCTTCAGTTGGTTCTCGAGGCCTGGCTGAACAAGATCACGCATCCATTTCTTGACGGAGGCTGCTTGATTTGCTTGAGTAAGTGCTATGGCCAGGGACCAAATCAATTGGACATCCTCTGAGTGTTTGGATAGTGTGGTGGTCTTATAAGAGGACATGTTGGCATCCTGTCTTAAGTTCGCTGTGGGTAGGTTATTCTCGGTAGGTGTGAGTTTAGTTTGTTGCATGAATATGTCCATGACCTCCTTGGATCTCTATAGCTGCGTATCAGTATGTTGAGCTGTCGAGACCTGGGCATCGCTTCATTACCGTTTCCTTCAACTGGCTTTTGGTATCTACAATCGCACTACAATAAGACAGGGTATGTTAGCAAAAGACTCGTAAATTAACATAATGCTGCCTTACGTTTGTGTTATAGGTTTGCCGTTGTGTGGGCGTTTTCTACCTAGAAGCATCATTGCAAAGTGGTAATAATGTTAAGAAAGAGACAAAGAATGCGAAATTAAAGCTTATGTCCCTTTATATCTGTGACGGTATTGACAAGTTTGGTGTTCACATGAAGCAGGGGGATCCAATATTCTCTTGATCTAGAGCGTCCTTGTGGGTGATCTTGCGAGTAGAGATGGATTGAGATAGCCTCAGCGTATGGCTCCATCTTTTACTCATAGTATGCCTACAAATTTGTTTGATTTCAACAATTCCCAGCCATTATGAGTACTACATTTCAATGAGGATCTGAGACTATTTAAGAAACCGCCATCAAATGCAATTCTCTCTTTCTTCTTGTCTGCACACATCAACTTAAAATGGCTTGCAGGGACATTATAGAGATATCTGCTGAAGGATTACCGGCACTAGACTATATATCTGGACTAGTTCAAGACGATGGAGCTGGAGCTATCACTACATTCTCTGGTACAACGAGAGACACATTTGAAGGTTCATCATTCAACTGTTTTTCGATGATTAATCATACTCATAGCCACAAATATTGATAGACAAAGCAGTAGTCGAATTAGAATACGAAGCGTATATACCCATGGCAAAGAAAGTGTTGAAAGAATTGATTCAAGAAGCTCGAGAGAAATGGGATTTAAAGCATATAGCGATATATCATCGAACCGGTATCGTGCCCGTCGGCAAAGTCAGTGTGGTAGTAGCTACATCCTCCAAGCACAGAGCTGATTCCATGGATGCAGCACGCTATCTTATAGACGAACTCAAATTTAGATGTCCGATCTGGAAAAAAGAGGTGTATCAAGATGGAAGTGAATGGAAAGGAGCATGTCATGGGTGCAAAAAGCATTAATTTGTCGAATAAAACAGTTGTTTATTTATGTACAAGGTATAGAGGGAGAATAAGCCTTTATCTGTTGTTGTTGTTACCGCCCAAGAGACCACCAAGGACACCTTGAACAGTTCCTGCAGCACCATTAACGACACCAGTGACAAGATTGGCTGCATTGGCGGTAGTTTCTTGAATTAAACCATCGTTGTTTTGTGCTTGACCTTTTGCTTGGAGATGATCATTGCCTACAGCAGAACCAACAGTTTGCTTGGCATCACCAACGTATTGGTCCTTTCTAGCTTCAGTTTTTGAGGGAGATGAGTTCATTTTTTTTTTTCTTGTTGATTTTTGTAGGAAGCTTGATCCCATATTCTGGCTCTATTTATAGCCTCAAGTTTCGCTAGCGTGGCACACAACAGCATGCCGTCATTATAAGCAAATGTCAATCAAGCAGGAAACTGAAAATATCATCTGATAAGCAAAATCAATGAAACTAAGCTTTATAAATACAGGCACCATTTTTTTTCTAGACGAAAGTCATCATGATGGAGTAATTTGTTTAGTGTTCATGTAAGGCATGAAACCGCTTTGCTCGTTAGTGTCGAATAGCATACCAAAAAGAAAGAGTTTAGGTGTTACGCATCAAAGAATCAAGCTTCAAAATTGAGATTTGAAAATCATGTTATGCTTCGCAGTTGGTTGGATATTGAAGCGTATTTCTACGACATTTCACTTTTTGCCATTCCCAATTTAACACAAGAACTCTCTATGAACGATCTGTAGATGTGGATCTGCCTTTCCTGTAATGCTCCACGTTTGCATCGATAGAAACAGGACACACAAAGACAAACAACATACTCGCATTACCTGTTACTACTAAAAAATATGCAATACCCAGCAAAATCTGGGTATATTCGACCAGTAATTTCTCGGGTTACATACTTTTTTGAGCCGCTAGAACAGTACCAAACAACTGCTTTCATCTGGCAGTTACTTAATGACGCCTTTGCTCAACTTTTTGGGGACCAAAAAATCATGGTCAAAAATCGGCCAAAAAGCATGAGGTACCCCTCATGGTTTTCATTGAAAATCAAACGATCGCGTTTTTGACCTTGATAACGAAGACTTTTACTATGATACATATTAAATCGAAAAAAAATTGTATTTAAAAGTGGTTTTTATTGATATTATAGATATCAGGATATCCGAGAGGATACCTACATGTCTAAGAAAGAAGAAATCAACTTAGAGTGATCTTCAAAAAAAGAGTAGAAAACTATGCGCGTACGCCATGCTTTACCCTCAAGGGTACAGCCCCAATGATGTTGCCAAAGAGACGAGAAAGCGGCTCCAAGAAGTTCCAAGATGGAAATATCTAACAGATTGTGCTCCTGATCATGTAGGGTAGTCAGCTCAATCCAAATGGCATCGTCCGTAGGGAACAGATCTGTGAGACCAAGGTGGGAGATAACCTCATACCAGAAGAGGGACTTCATACCGCAGCCTATGACCATATGGTATTCATCTTCAGGTGCCTCAGTACACAGTTTACATAAAGGGGAAGGATGCCTGACACGGTTGATATTGTATAGGCGAGTCTGCACCGAGAGGTGCCCATGTAGCAGCCGCCACAAGGTGTAAATACCTTGGCGGGAAGACAGAGAGACCAGAAATCACGCCAGAGGCGAGGAGGAAGCAAGAGATGTGGAGGACGAGACATTGGAGGGTGGGCTGGGCCACGTAGCAAAGCAAAAGATGTATGCCAGAAACGGCGTAAGGCCCCGAGCTTGATTTGGGCCACTGCAGCTGTTGAACGAGGGCTAGTGGTGATATATTAAATCAAAATGTTTCTATCGATCTAACGTAACCCCTGAAATCATCTTTTTGGAACCTTGATATGTAAAATTTCTACTTTTTGGCCAGAAACCTCCTTTCATATTTTCGTAAATTACTCAGTAATTTTATTCAAAACATCGATCTTACTTGGTATCATTGGAAGCGCCTTAAAAAGCACTCCAAGAAAGCTTAAAGAAGCAAGGGATGATTATCATATTCTTATAGTCGAATCTGGCAAAAGAGTTCAATCAAGTTGCAGATTTATCAAATTTAACAAATCAGGTCAGTATATTGAGCGAAGATTAAAGTAATTTTTGGCTACTGCTGTTTGACGATGAGATTTTTCTCATTCTAATAGGAAGGTAATGGATGATGTTAGAGGCTTTTAAGAAGAATATCACAAATCTAATAGCGTTTCCACTAGGCCCTTATACCTTTTTTTGCTTACTGTATACATTTTTTATTTATGGAATCTAATTGTTGTAAACAAACAGTATCACGTACTCTAGCCAGTTCATGAGCGTAAAGCCTTACACCAACTACATCGCTGCTTCTATAAGTAATACTGTTAAGTAATATCAATTTAGCTGCTGTCAGTTAATTATTTACTGCCAATAGACCACTTATGCTTAGCGAGGTTTCACATTTCTTTTGTCCAAGATAAGCATGTGATAATGGCACATCCAGCCGCTGTGGATCATTATGAGCACCACAGAAGGGATCTTTGGTACTTACAAACGGGAAAACCTTGTGCCAACGTAAACAAGGCTAAGACACTGATACATATAACAAAGCATTTCATGGTGATTGCGAGTAATTTTACAGATGCATACTCCAAACATGGGCAATTAAAGTCTTTCTTCATACAGATCTACCAATGCATTGAGAGTGTAGATTTGTTCAAATTCCGTATGCTATAGTTTATAGAGGCTTGTACCAAGAAACACCAATGTAAGGTAATTCTCTAAAACGTCTAATCTGAAAATAGGGTTCTCAAAAGGCCCTTTTAATTGCTTTACGTGTCTCTCCATACCAATCTTCGGTTGTAATTCATCTCTCAGAAACGTATCTAGGATCCGCGGTGTGTGTATTGCTAAATATTATTGAAACTCTGTTTGAATTGATGTTCAGGCACACAAGTACAATATTTTTAGCATCCAATGCCTCATTAATTAACAGAAATCAAATGCTCAAAGATTAAATGTAGATCCTCTAAACCCATAGATTGAAAGGAAGGATTTAATTCAGCTAATTAAGGACATTCCAATTTGCTCGAAGTATTCTATAGAAGGGCCAAGCCAGTACAATGACGCTGAAATTAATAAACGAAATGTGCATCCTGTAAACGGGCGTAAAAATGATGATGCTTTTAAGGGTTTGTTATCACACACAAGCAACGTAAATAGCACACACAGAAAAGGGGGTATTCTCATCCATCTTTGAAATTGTCATGTTTTTTTTCTTTATTTTACAAAGTGGAATCATGGTAAGGAGAAACATGGATGCTACAGTAGTAGTTAATGTAAAGCGTGCATGTTCTGTGAAAGGATAGAGGCAGCTCCGAAAATGTATGGCAATTTAGCATCCATATAAAGATTGAAAAGGCGCCTATTTGGCTTCTCTTTCCATCTGTATTCCTATCTTACAAGATCATGGAACCAAGAAAAGAATCGCCATTAATACACTACAAACTACTAAAGCAGATTGGCGACGGGTCGTTTGGATCTGTTCACAAAGCAAGGAAAATTACATCCAGCAAAATAGTGAGTAGCTCTGTCCTTATCACATCCTAGATCACTATATTAATATGATATCTCAGGTAGCCATAAAGATTATGAAAAAGAAGCTAAATGGCGACCACATTAAAGAATACAACACTCTCAAGAAGCTCACAGCACATCCAAACATTGTAAAGCTGTACGAAACATTTATTGATACCACCAAAGACTTTTACTTTGTCATGGAATACATGAATGGCGGCAATTTGTATCAATTCATCAAGGATCGAAAAGAAGCATTTGACAACATCCAGACCCACGAAGTGAAAACTATTTTGTTTCAAGTCTTGTCTGGACTACACCATATTCATCATGTTGAAGGCATCTTTCACAGAGACATGAAGCCAGAAAATATATTGATATCTTACGATAATGACACTTTGCTGGTAAAACTGGCTGATTTTGGGCTAGCAACAAGCATAAAATCAAAGCCTCCGTACACCATTTACACCTCTACCAGATGGTATAGAGCACCAGAAATCTTACTGAAATCCCCAGCTTATTCTTATCCCATTGATCTATGGGCTGTGGGTACTATCTTTGCAGAGCTGGTGACCCTAAGGCCACTGTTCCCAGGACAATCAGAGATTGATCAGTTGTTCAGAATATGTCAGGTCCTCGGTAGTCCTGGTATAACCTCAACTGTGTCACGAAAAAAGAGCTATCATCAGCTATTGACGCATCAAAAGATACCATCGCCTCTAGTCAATATCTATACAGGTATCGGTGGTGAATGGAAAGATGGAGTCAAGCTAGCTCAGAAAATGGGATTTCAATTTCCAAAGGTATAGAAATAGGGACAGTATTTTAATCATAACCTAAATTTTGAAGTTCTAGATTTCACCAAGAATTGATTGCCTCTCATCTGTATTACAGCCTCACCCAATCTCAAACGATGGCCTCGATTTGCTATCAAAATTGTTACAGTTTGATCCTTACAAACGCATCACATCATCAGAAGCATTGAACCACCCATTCTTTACAAACAACAACGATGACAATGCACAGCTGATTACGACAGCAAAAGCAACCAGTGCATTGTTTGATTTACCCATTATACCTCTGTCACCATTCAAATTAGAAGAAGAATATTCCCAATGGGACCTGCTAAAAAAGAAAGCGTCTTCTACTGTATATAGCCAAGAAGAACAAGAACAAGAACAGGTTGATCACCATGCATTGACACCATCGTTATTTCCAAGAACCAATAGCTATCCTAGTGACTTATACAGCATTGCAACTTGCGACAATAATGTAATAGAACATAGCATGATGAAACGATCTATATCTGATTTATCCATCCCGTCCAATATCATACCGCATCAAGAAATACAAAAGGATCAAAAGAAGAAGCCCATCAATCGATTGAGCATTTGGGCAAGAAAACATATCATTGTTTAAGCCATGAATAAAATGTACATATTATACATATCACAGCATACTCTTGTCAACAGATCTGCATTCGACACTGCATGGCATGTTCTTCAATTCCAGCTTTTTTTCCTCTAATCTTTAGGGTATTCATCATATCTGAAGAAGCACTGGCTATCACAGCCGTATCTGGTTGCCATGACAACTATTAAATATTCTGCACTGATCACAATTCGATGAAATGAGCTGCATTATACTAGTCGGTGGCAGCCACAGCTTGAATCATGGTGACTTTCTACCCTCCTTCTGGTGACTGTAAAAACGGATGCAAAAATCAAGCTTTTCGAGAGTTTAGAAAAAAAGTTTGATAGAAAACAAAGCGTCAAATCCCTTTTCTTATTTAAGTATCAAAATATCTATATAGTATGCCCAAGTCAAAGCGTAGTACCGTTGGTAAGTTGATATGACCCTCTCCAACTCAAGCAGTCAAAACGCTAACTCAATTGTCTGATCTTTAGTTTCTTTAACTCAAACTGAAAAGAAGGGTCGTGAAGGAAAGGAGAAATTGATCGAAGATGTAAATGGGCATTATTGTATTGGAAAGGATCTATCATGCTAATCAACTGGCCAAATAGATTCATGAATGTGTTGATAACTATGACTACTTGTACTTGTATTCTGTCAAGGACATGCGTAACACATATCTCAAGGAGATCCGTCATGATTTCAAAGATTCTCGTTTCTTTTATGGTAAGAATCGTGTCATGGCCAAGGCTCTTGGTACAACTGCTGAAGAGGAATACAAGGAAGGCTTATCTGCTATTGCCAAGGTAACTATAGGGATTGGAATATGTGAAGATCCGATGATTGATATGGATCTACGTTAATGTAGGAATTGTCAAGTGAAGTCGGTCTTCTTTTCACCAACAAGCAACCAGAGGAAGTAAAGACATATTTCGCTGAATTTGTTAAGCCTGATTATGCTCGTTCAGGAGCTATCGCTACTCAAACCATCACACTTCCTGAAGGACCTGTCAAGCGTGGAGCTGATCCCATGCCTCACAACATGGAGCCTCTTATCAGATCGCTCGGTATGCCCACTGTGTTGAAGAACGGTATTGTTACATTGCTTGTTCCTTATACCATCTGTATGGAAGGTGAAACTCTTTCAACAAATCAAGCTCATCTCTGTAAACTCTTCTACCATCAACTTGCTGAGTTCAGCGTTGATTTGATCAGCTATTATCACAATGGTCAAGTTGAGCAAATCGAGTAAATCAATCAAAACACAAACTTGTTAAATATTAATCTAGACTCCTTCGTTTATCAATACACACATTCATCTTTGCTTTTTTCTTCTATTTCATTAAACAAAATTTGTAAAAATTCAAGGAACATTTGTTGTTCTTGGTAGTCTACATGTGAGAGAAACTTGTGTTTTTCATGCACAATATAGCTTTTTTAATCTTACTAGCCAATCTAGCGCAAAACATGCTTTGGTAATTTGATTGCTCTGGAACACGTTGGAGAGCATTGGTCTATGAGAAAGACTAAATGGACAATTACACCCAAGAATTAAAAGTTTAAGTTTGCTGCCCTGAACGATGGTTTTGAAATACGACTTTTCTTGACATTTATGATTTCAACACCGAAGCTTTGGGTAAACAAGACAACACGTTTTTGTGATGGATTCAACGTGGCATTCATGTTTACAGTGCATGAATAACATACCATTATAGTAAGTGGTGCTTTGACTTTCATATAGCTAGAGTAGTCGCTAGCGAAACGTTATTAATGTAATCAAAACATTCATATGAATGCAAGTGCTTGTTGGAATGACATGAATTCGGTAATAAGACCCAAAAAGGTATTCCCAAGTGATTATTATAGCAAGGAGAGCACATCATCCCTTTCAGAAAATTATTAGGGAAGGAGGCTTTATATACAAATGATCGAGAGAAGTACAATTCGAGCAAAATCGCCGGGATTTGCGAACAAGCGAAGAAAAAGGGAGAAAACAAGCAAGCCATCGCTTTACAGCAGCAGAAAGGGAACTAAATAGATAGGAGAAACAGCTTCGAGTCCTATATTGTAAGTAGGGGAATGGCATTTGTCCATCATGGCAGTTATTAAACGTATGAATCACAAGGCATATTGCAAGTGGGAGGGGTCCTTTGCCTTTCGCAGCAAGTACCTAGACACCCAGCGTAGTAAGAGGTCATTCTACAGCAGCAGTAGCTATGATACATTACTCAAAGCGGAGGCCTGGGAACACTTGCTTACTAATGCAACCATGCAGCTCAAGGTAAGCAAGTAATTAAGTTGCTGAAGCTTCTTTCATATATTATGATGCGTTACATGTAGAGAATTTCCATAGCAATGATAGTATGCTACAGGTCATGGCTGTAATTTCAACGTACACCAGAAAGCATGGCTCTACAGGGTAGCAAAGGGAGGAAGAGTCAAGGTTATGTATCAAACATCATCCATTGTGCAATGCGCCAATTAGCCCACAGATCGCATTGCAAAAAACTTGCATTACTAAGCTCATTGTTTGTACCCCAAGCAGTAGTAGCAGCAGCAGTGATCCCTGTTTTGAGCATTTATGTATGCATGTATTCAAGTTTAGGGTTTGGCGTCAAGAAATCATTAAATACACCTGCTATGTGTGATCTTGATTACCCAGCAAGGAAACGTCTATTGCATTGTGTTTTCATTGAAATCAGGACACTTTACATCATTAGATTGTACGCATGCATCATTGGCAAATGTGTACAGCAAATTATTTCTATGAAATGTAGAGACTATCACTCTGGTAGAGTCTACAGCTGTTGATATTTTGAGTTAATGGCTTGACATATTGTGGTATAAAAGGAAATAATGTTACTACACCTATTCTGTGACGAAAATGTATCTCTTCGTCTTCTAAACTAATGAAACGGGCTCACTTAATAAGGTGTATGCACGGATATCCAGACCCTGAATAAACATTGAGCGATCTCCTAAATCAGGATCATTTTCATGGATATAGAAATTAATGGAAATATACTTATTGTGTGTGCTTCTCTCCTCCTGCTCATCCCCTTGTTGCATGTCATCCGAGCTTCTTCTATGTTCGTAGTATTCTCCCTGAATGTCATATTACATTATTAAAATGTAAGATTGACCTTGCATTCGTTTGTGAAATTTGTGAATTTGTATTAGAGAATTAGTAATAATATTGCATATATACTCATGAGTGTAGATACATATAACCAAGCCTGGGCGTTTTACAATTTGAACAAGGTACATATACAGCAACATTTGCAATAAAAATGGCGGTTTATTAAAATATGATCATGCCTAACCTCCGTCTCCTACGCTACAAAACATGCTTTCTAAGCATTATCAAAATAAAATCAAAACGTGGACGGTGTATCCATTACTAGATCTTAATCCTTGTGTTTTTAGGAGACTAGTGGTCTTTCTTTTTTGTGCTGGTTAGAGATTGTATAGGGGACCATTGTAACAGCAAAAACACACATACGCATCATGTATAGGCGCAACATTATAATAATTCCAAAAGATTAGGGAAGGGCAGCGATTATCATGGTTGTTGCCATGTTACCAAGGCCTAAGGCAAAAACTCTAGTGGAGGTTTCCATGGTAACTAAACAGAGTGTCATTCTTACAAGCTGTATAGGCCACCAAGAAGAGTAATTATTCTTTATATTTTGCATAAACGACGAGGCATTCCCTTGGATTAGATGACTTAAATGTCAATAAAATTCTGATTCGAGAATGTTGATACTGTATTGGTTTTAATGCTAGCATGACTAGAGAAACAGGAAAGATGCACAAGAATATTGATAAAAACGGGGCCAACGCGCGTTTTTCTTTACATTCAACGTGCTTAGTTACAGATTGAACAAACATCTCAACAGTAAAAGCAGAAGCACTCATATCCCGCAGGCAGCGAGCAGAAACAGCAGCAGATAGCAGTAGCACCAGCAAATGCAGGTCGAAGAGGAGTATGGAATGGAACGAAGTAGATTGAATCGCGAGGAGGCACTTTATTTCCTTACTCCTTTAAAATAATAAAACATACAAATCGAAATGAAAAAGCGAGAGAGAGAATCAAGGTCCCCTCATCCCCTTGACAACGTGAAGCAAGCGAGCGAGATTGGGATGAAGGGTTCTCATGGAACAAAGATTGCTTATCTGTTCAGCTTGCTAATTTCCATAGTTTCCCCCATTTCCTATTGTTTTCTCCTTTTGCAAACGTGGAGCAAAAACTAAGTGCAAAGAAATAGGGATTCTAGTGTAGTACCAAGGCTATTAAATAGCAAAACAGACCATGATTACATACATGAAAAAATCATGTCGGATTAATGAACTATTATGGTAAAAAAAACATTGCAAGTAAGGCTTACTTGTTTGCAAGAGAAAAGCAGGTCCAGGATGCTATGATAGAATGACCAATTGAATATAATGCGTAATAGGAGATGTTGTTTATTAACACACTATATTGTCATTTACTTTATCATCATCTATATTCTCATCACCATCTGTAGCTGCTATCATCTAGGACAATACTCCTCTCGAATATTAGGCAAATGGCTAAAATAGACTTGAAGTCGTTCATGTATACCTGTGTAATCCAAATATAAACCAGGACTTTTGGTATCCAAATCATTCCATATACATAGGCATTTACACTGACACACATGCACACACATAACGCAGATACAGGTAGCATACTGTCCACAATGAAATCTGACATGATGATCCTATTAATTCGTGTAACCTTGCATTTAGTCTAATATATCCATCTCCTATTTTTGCTTACTGTGGAAGATGTCTGGTTGACAGATGCAGCTATTGTGGGATGATTTGGGCTGATCTCAAACAATCGAGGAGAGCATGTACGTGGAAGGGGCTCACCAGAGAAATGAAAATAGTATATAAAGATAGAGTTTTTTCTCGTTGAAGAATCTGATCATTATCATCTTCTTTACAATCGTCACATCTACTACAACTATTAAAATGGATATCAAAAGCTTATTGTGCTCTCCACAATCGATCGAAACAAGCAACCTGTACTCATCAGAACAAAAAACACCCATTCAGTTTCATCAGCGTCAACCTTCTTGGTCTTCATCATCATGTTCCTCATCTCCTGGCAGCCCAGCCAGCTCGTCTAGCAGCTCGTCTTACTATTCAATTCCTTCATCCCCAGAAATTGACATTCCATCCTCACCCATGACTACCTCTGCTTCTGTTCTTTCTTCTTCTCCTTCTCATACTGCTGCTTCTGTTGCTTCTGTCGTTGAGAACACTAGTTCCACTTCTCAACGCACCAACAACAATCGTCATATACATTCACAAACCCGTACTCCATGGTCCTCTGAAGAGGATCAATTATTACAACAAGGCTACTCTCAAGGTCTATCATGGGCTATGATATCTACCGTCTATTTGCCTCACCGCTCAAGAGGCTGTTGCTGGGGTCGTTTCAAAACACTACAAGCAAAGTCATTGGAACAGAGAGAATGGTCTGATTCTGAGGATCGTCTTTTGATGTTGGCTATCAAAAAGAACTCGAGGTTATTCAAGCAAGCTTGGAAAGCTGTTGCTCAAGACATGGGAAATCGAAACTGGAAGGAATGTGAAATGAGATCTACAAAAGTTGGTAGCAGCAGCATCATCAAGAAGAAAACTTCGCGTCAAAGCTAAATCCAACTATGAAGAGAGAAGGCAAGAATGATATTGGTTGATCCAATAACAATACCATCACCTTACTACTACTCCTTTCCTCTCGAATATTACAACATCAACCATTATAACAACCCCCCCTCCTCAAACCCCGTATTTAATACTATGTACGATAGCATAGCTGATTCAAACATTCATTACTCATCCCATTGCATGTATCACATATTCTCTTTATAGCACTTTATGTTTAAAACCTAACAATTGTATTCAGTACTTTTGCTCTCACCCTAATTTATTTATGCCCTTTTGCTTTTCGTATATATATATATTTATGTTGCATTTTCCATTTTATTTCCTTCTCTTTATGCCCTGGTGGGTAAACAACCATTCTAATACATTAGCATTTGACATTTCTTGTAAACATCAAAAACGTATACTATTATAGTACGAATATGTTTAATTGTGATCTAGTGAATTGCCTTGAGCTAAAGGATTATTATCCAATCTATCGTAACCATAATGCGGATCAGCGTATGAAACTATGCAGCATCTAGGAAACATTTCAATGTGTTGTTATTTGAAAATGATGTGCTAGTGGCTGGGCGCTATCTTTACATCAGCAAAATGTTACATCTGGTAGTTTTGTAGAAGCCCATAGATATATCTATTGAAAGCATTTGTTTCTGAGCAGTATGCATACTTAATCGACCGACTACCACATCCAAAGCTTCATGTTAGGATTACTGTTTGATTCAGAAAGAGATTTAAGGAAAACTCCCTATACATTACATTTGCCGAAATATGAAACCATTCAGTCTAATTATTTCATCAGGTTAAACACATCAGATTCATAATCCATTACGTTCTTTTTTTTCAATTTTATATGAAAGAAAATACAATGCATCATTGAATATGCCAAAATTCTACATTATTCTGCTAATCCTCGTATTCAATCAAATTCGACACACATCACAATTCACGTTTCGAAAGACGTCCATACCTCAATGCGCAACTTCACAATACTACGATCCCAATGTGCGTCCCAAAATTGCAGTGATATCACACGAATCAGCCATCAGTACATTTGCGCAGAACCCAGAGCAAGGAGCAAGAGATGCTGCTGCTATCTTGGACGTTCAGATTGATTGGAATCGACATTTTATCAATTCAGCTTCTAAAATGATTGCTGATATCCACGATGCTGTAGACAATGTATGAAAAATATGCTATGACATATGGCTGTATCTGACTCCATAAATTATAGAAAGTAGAAGGCATCATTGTTACCATACCAAACGAAGACGTGCTAGAGGCAGTGCAGTATGCCATATCGCATCGTATACCTGTTATTGTATACAATACTGGCCTTGATTACGCCAAGAAACTAGGGCTTACTCGAGTGATGATTGACAATTTTGAAACGGGAAAATACGTTGCCAAAGAGCTAATGAATAGAGGGTACAATAGACCGCTTGTCCTACAATTCACAAACATTGAGGGTACAAGCTTCTCTTCTCGTTATCGAGGTGCATCAGAAATACTCGGCTTTGAACCTGAAATGATGGCTATTTCTGATTCCAATGATACTCAGAAGGCCATTGCCCAGCTCACCAACTATTTTGAACAACACGCATCGTTTGACTCTATTATATCGCTAGGTGGCTATGTAAGATGGATATGTGCAGATTACATAATAGACTTATTAAGTTTTATCCAATAGCTTGGAACAGATATTGTCAGTAGCGCAGCGCTGAATGTATTGAGTAGAAACAGCACTAGAAAATTGGGTGTCGCCTTCTTTGACACTGGCGGGCGTAACTTAACAAGGCTTATGAATCAGCATCCGGATGTATTTGGCATATCACAGCTGCCCTACTATCAAGCCGCTATACCTGTGTTTTTAATGTACCTCAGAATTACAACAGGGCACAATGTGTACAACAATCAAACCATCAATACCGGACCCTTATTAGTTACCAATGAGACCCTTTCTTTTGTGCGCGAAAACGAGCAATCCACGTTGATCCCTTTGTCTGCCAAAGAAGCTCGTATAGGCGCTATTTTACCCAATGCTCAAGGCGACACATACAACGGTGCTATTATGACTGGAATCAAGGATTTAGCTACAAAATTAAACTGGGAAGTCCTAAATATTGTTGAGGTAAGCATCTGTACTAAAGAAGCGAAACAGAAAAAAAAAAAAAAACTAAGACCATGCTAACCATAATTGATGTGTGCAATTCTAGCAAGGTCCATTAGGTAAAATAAGAAACTTCGAACAGTTACACAATTTCAAGACGAAGCTAAATCGAATTGCATAGGTTTTAGAGGACAAATTCAGCAGGAAATTGACTACTATGTAAATGAAAATGTAGCGGGAATCATGATGCAGACCAGCGACCAAGATTTGCTCAACTACAGCGTGCTGAGAGCCAATGCGTCTGGTATACCACTGGTTACCATGGGCACCTTTTACGAGGAGTTGAATCACACAACCTCGGCGTAAATACCACAGAACTCAGAGGAACGACCATTTGATCTAACTACATACTATATATAGAAAAATCCACAACATTGCTCTCGATACATTTGATCTTTCTAGAAATATAGCAGAAACTGTGGTGAATGACAACTATTCTCGACCTTTATGCATCGCAGAGATTACACCATGGAAACAGAGTGGGCTTTGCGACCGTTTCTATAATGAACTCACTTCATTAGCAACACAAAGAAACATGACTGTAGATCGATTACCGTCCTTCAATATGAATATCTCCACCGACAGTTCAATGGATCTAGAAGTTGCTGCTATTCTGGCTCGCTTAGCGGAAACAGGGTCCAGTCCTGATACCTATGTTACAATGTCTGAATATACTTTTGAAACTATAAATTCTGTAAGTGGATAGTTTAAAGTGATCTTGATTCTTTTCTTACCCTTTTCTCTCTCTCTCTCTCTCTCTCTTCTTCCCTACAGCGGATACTGAAGGGTTATCTGAGCAACTCAACGCGCATGTTTACCTCTGCTGACCTGTTTGATCAAATTCAAGCCTACTTGGAGAAGAGAGTGAGGGAGTTTTGGTTCCTCAACACATTTTCAATGGGATTCACATCAGTCTTGGACGTGCTCTTCTCAAAGGTATTGACAGCCCAGCCATGGAAATTGACATATTTATCAGTGCCAAAAGTCGCCTCTGTCTGTTCCCCAGGCACATTCTACTATGAGCTGTCCAAGAGCTACTACTGCATGGATGAAGCTGGTCATACTATCAAATCCATTCGCTGTGCCCAATGCCCTGCCAATACCTATTCACCCATTGATGATATGGTCGAATGCCTACCATGCCCTCGGGGCACCTACTCCGATATTGGATCTGACCAATGCAAAACCTGTGTAGAGGGTGAAGCTGACAGTAGCCACAATGACCATTGTCTAGATTATTTTGCGTCGAAATCTGATGCCAAAAAGAAACTCTACATGTCCATATTTTTACCCATTGGTATCGTTATAGTCTGTCTTATCATAGGCTGGCTGATATGGTTACTGCGAAAGAGGAAACGCTCTGTCGATGACATTAGTGATGAGACCTGGTTGCTATCGTATCAAAAACTGACCCATCCTTCGTTGCCCCACATGTCGCCAGTGCCATCTTCTCTGATGGAGGTTCCACTTATTGGTCCTGATGCGGAGAACATTGCCTCGACCTTCACTACACCAGATTATTCGAGCCCTTTGTCTCCATTTCAGCAGCAAATAAATCAGCAAGGCAGCGCATTTGATTCAAGTCTTGCAGCCCCAAGTGACTCCACCAAATCCCCAAGGTAGTGTATGATGCGGTCGGCTTGTATGTTTGAACTAAGTGTATGTTCCTGTAGTACCGCGCGGTCATCAGCAGATCATCCATATGAAAAACAAAACTACACTCTCAAATTCACTGTTGGCTATCAGTAAGTGTCATTTAGTAATATGTGGAAACGCCAGAAATTGATATATAATCAGTCGAAATTTACCGGTGTTCATCAAGCAAATTGGGTTCAGAAAGCTCAAGCTTGATGACTCTATCCGTGAAGAAGTCGCATTGATGAAGTGTGCAAGACACCCCAAACTTGTTGAATTCGTAGGCTTGTGTGCAGAGCCTCATTCCACGTTTGTTGTTGAGGGTAATGTGATTGAAGCCAGCGTTGCGGGAATATACTGAGATTGTTTCTTGCTTTTAGAGTACTGTGCCAAAGGATCCCTAGCTGATGTGCTCGCAAACTCTGACATTGACCTCAGTTGGATCTTCAGATTTTCACTGATCAATGATCTAATAAATGGTTTAGACTTTCTCCAGCATTCTCGGTTTAATTATCATGGCAGCCTTACGTCATTCTCTTGCTTGATTACTGGCAAATGGGAGCTGAAAATCACCGATTACGGCCTTCGTAAGGTTCATGGCTCACAAGTTGATCCCACAGTGATAGGTGCATTGCGAAAGAACTCTCATGTGGACTGCAAGGATTTGTGTTCAGATCACACTCGAATTTTGGCCAGTAGCGAACATCTCTTGTGGGTGGCACCGGAGTCAGTGGCATGTACGCCTATAGGTCTTTACAGGACATTCCCCACAAAGCTTGCTGACATTTACAGGTATATCTGCACAATTTGTTTCATTTGACAAACACTCAAACATACTTCTGCTAAAAATAGTGCTGGCATCATTATGAATGAAATTCTTACACGGGAGAGGCCCTATCAGAAACTGATAAATCAAGGAATTTCATACGAGAACATTTTTCAGAGGGTTTCCGAGGAGAACCTTCGAGTCACCATGAGAGCGGCTGCAGAAGATGAATATGCTGATAAGATTAATATGATTATCCATGATTGCCTTCAGTCTGATCCTAATTCTAGGCCCAGTTGTTTAGCAATCAAGGTAAGCTGTAGAGCATGTTTTGCCTTCAGTTTTCTTAATACTTATATTTGTATAGAGTCAAATGAGAAACATTGATCCCTACTTGACAGACTCTGATAATGTGGTGGACAATCTGGCCAACTTGGTAGGATTATTCTTGAAATCAACGCCGTGAATGTCAGATTAACAAACATTTCTTTTCCCACTGCCTAATTTAGCTAGAGAAATACGCGAATGATATGGAGAACCTGGTTCGTAAGCGTACGGCGAATCTCCAACAAAGAACTTTAGAACTGGAGGAAGAACGGGCACGCGCACAAACTTTGTTACAAGGTAACAGAATACAAGCCATATTGCCTTAATTTGGTGAAATTAACTCTTATTGTAACTAGACTTGAAGGCAGCTAAAGAGGTAGCCGAGGCTGCTGCTGCTGCTAAACAAAACTTCTTAGCAAACATGTCTCACGGTGAGTTTTTCCGCGCAATTATGCTCTGAATGCTTGCGCTAATTGCCGATCCTTAGAAATTCGCACTCCAATGAACGCTGTCATTGGCATGTCTCGTATACTTATGGAGAGCGATCTACCTAGCGACCTGTACGAGTGTGCCGAGACAATCGAATCTTCTGGTAGGTTAACATGATCGCATGCACCGCCAGGTACGGCTATTGATTTTTTTTATACTAGGTAATCACCTAATGGCCATCATTGATGACATTTTAGACTATTCAAAAATCGAGTCTGGAAAACTCTCGCTGGAAAAACGCATCTTGGATTTGGTAACACAAGCTATTGCAAATGTCTTACATGGAATTTATGCACTAATGTACTTTGTCTCGCCTAAATGTATAGACATTTGTCATTGAAAGCGCGATCAAGCTTGTTGCGCCCAATTACCTGGACAAAGACCTCATACTTTGGTATGAAATTGATCCTAATATACCCGTGCGGATCTATGGTGATTTAGTGCGCATCCGTCAAGTCATTCTGAATCTGCTGTCCAATGCGTTCAAATTCACGAAATCGGGCCATGTATATGTTCATGTGCAATTGTGTCCGCATAGCCAACTGCATATCGCAAAACCAGCGTCAGATTATGTAACAAATGACGAAGAGATTTCGGAAACTGTGCCTCTAATTACTGAAGAATCCGAGCTACCACACGATGTAGTGCCATTCCTGGTATCCGTTACTGACACTGGTATTGGCATTCCAAAGGACAAGTCAAGCAAACTATTCCAATCGTTCTCTCAAGTTGATGCTTCTACAACCCGTAATTTTGGCGGCACTGGTTTGGGTTTGGCCATCAGTCGACAACTGTGTCGCATGATGGGAGGTGATATGGTATGATGCATTGGTTTATAATATATATGCACTCGAATACTCACTTTATGTTATTCTTTAGTGGGTTGAATCTGAACTGGGTAAAGGCTCAACATTCAACTTTCAAATGCTGCTACAAAAGCAGCCAGATAGTCCTACATATGGCGAGCAGAACCGTTTGGGTGAACTTGCAAAGCTGTGCAAGAACCCGCTGGTTATTACCGAAAAGGAATCCTCAAAGACCTGCTGGAAGAGCATCTTATCCAGCCTTCAAATTGCAGGCACGAAATCGTTAAGCTACAAGGAATCCCTGCCTTACTTTGAAGATTATGATACATTGCAAACCAAGCATTCAGTACTTATTGTGGATGACGACCTGCACGTAGTTGATGGTTTTGACCCTCAAACCACATCAAGCGAGGCCATTATTAATGAGCTTCGGACACAGTTTCCCTTCTTGACCAGCATTCCAACATTGTGCATCAATGACTTGCGACTTCGAAAACCAACTAAACTGGAGAAACCTCCTTCAACTATAGGTCAACAAGTCAGTGCTTCACCTGCATTGGACGACAGCCCATCCACCCCTCAAGATGAGTTAAGCAACCCCTTTGATATAGTCAACGATTCATTTTTCAGTGTCTACAAGCCTTTCAAGAATTCTAAACTCTTGTCTACTCTTCATTGTTTGACCAGCAATGGCTCTAATAGCAACCAGGAGGCTTCTTCATCTTCTAATTCTCCTGCAGATGCATTATTAACTCGAACTCGATCCCAAGTATCAAACCCTGCTACTCTATCCTCTTCTCATTCCAATATTGAGTCTCCTCAATACCTTGGGCATCGATCAAATAGCTTCTCAAGCACGTCATCCGGCCGTCCACTTGCTGATTTCTTGTCTAGTGTGAGATCTTTATTAGTAGATGACAACCCCATCAACCAAAAGGTGCTATCTCGTATGTTGACACGCATGGGCATGCATCCTCAAATCGCTGGCAATGGACGTGAAGCGTGTGATATTATTGCAAGTGCCAGAGATGCTGGTGAACCTATTGACCTCATCTTCATGGATATCTGGATGCCTGAAATGAACGGTCTTGAAGCTGCCACCAAAACTCGTCAAGAATTGGCTTTCTCTGCTGTGAAACCCTACATTATTGCTATGACGGCTTGTGTTATGCCTGGAGATCGTGAAAAGTGTATAAATGCAGGTATGAATGGTTATGTCAGTAAACCTGTTCGAAAGGAAGAGCTTGAAGCAGCGCTTCATACATATACCCAGATCCTTATGACCAGCGATTTGCTTGTAATGGACAATGAAGAAGAAGGTTACAGCTCATCCACTCCTCCTGAAGAGGCACATCGTTCACAACAACCACCAAGTACGGCGATAGATATGCAACAACAACTTTCTCCAACAAAAAATGTAATTGTAAATGTACCAACTGTCACTATCACTTCTGAAGACGAGTCTCATTCCTTAAAAACTAATTAGCATTTGTTTTGATTCATCCATAATAAAAGCACATTGGCTGTTTAGACAACAACTTTTTCTCTTATGCGAACCATAGAGCATGTTGCTACTGTGTGAATCAAAGTCATACATTTTAAGATGGTAAATCAAATGGGTTGGTTGAAGTCTTTAAAAAGGATCCAACAAAATTATTCTAATGCACAACTACTAATACACATTGAACACACATTTATCACTAATCAGTTATACTTGTCATTGTTTATGTACAGTACTATGCTGTCGTGTGTATAGATAACAGAACATAATAAATTTATGAACCCTAGACACTTTCAAAGCCTCAAAAAGAAAAAAGTCGATCTTACAAGCGTTTTGATGGGCTGGTGTTATTAAATATACAGCTTCACAGGAAAACAGGATGGTTAACAATGGCAATATGTAGTGTACCACCTACTTTCTATACCCTTCAAAAGCATCTATTATTGTATTGCCTTTACGATTAAAAGGGCATAGAGTTTGTCAGCAGGCCCCACCAGCTGCCAAAATTAATTTAAACCCAAAATACTGTTTCTGTTCAAGATTGGACAGATTTCAATAGTTTTTCGACTTGATTGAACTCTTTTGCTAGATTCGACTATAAGAATATGATGATCATCCCTTGCTTCTTTAAGATTTCTTGGAGTGCTTTTCAAGGTGCTTCCAATGGTACCAAGTAATATGAATGTTTTGAATAAACTTATTGAGCAATCTATGAAAATATGAAAAGAGGTTTCTGGCCAAAAAGTCGAAATCTTACATATCAAGGTTCTAAAAAGATGACTTCAGGGGTTACGTTAGATCGATAGAAACATTTTGATTTAATGTGTGTCATAGTAAAAGTCTTCGTTATCAAGGTGAAAAACGCGATCGTTTGATTTTCAATGAAAACCATGAGGGGTACCTCATGCTCTTTGGCCGATTTTTGGCCATGTTTTTTTTGGTCTCCAAAAAGCTGAGCAAAAGTGTCAGGAAGTAACAGCCAGATGAAAGCAGTTGTTTGATGCTATTCTGGCGATCTAAAACGGCCTTGAACGCGAGAAAACGTAGCTCAAATGCACTCAGATTTTGCTGTATTAAGCACCCTCTTGACTAAAAAGAGGAAATATCTGTATGATACTGGCCCGTATATGAAGCATCTACGCGTATACGGATGTGGAACATCACATTATAGTCAGATCCACAGATTATATGGAGGGTTTTCAGGTGCAAGATAAAAGTTAAAATGAAAGTAGTAGCAGTATTTTGATAAAACGAGAAGGGGCAATCGGTAGCGCGAGCTGCGAAGGTAGAGAGCCATCCAAAGCATAAATACACGCGCTGTTATAAAGTAGATTTAGACAAGCATACAAAAGAGTAGTGTTACGAGTCGTAATATCCACTTCCTTGTCACTATGTACAACCATTCTTTTTGCTCTTCACCATCAAACGAATAAAATACATCACACTTGGTACCGCGTAAATTACATTCCATTCACAATTCACTCTGACTCACATCAAGCGGGTATAAATTAAAGGCCCCAATCAGCCCTGCAATGTTTTCCGTATTCAAAAAGGACAGCCATATTATCAAATTCTATATCTTAGATCCATCAAGTGCTATTACATAACCAAGCTATATAAAACTATATATACTAGCCCTTGTAAATTAAGCAAGCTATCCCTCGTTCATCGAAGGATATTAGTACAGTAGTATTATCAAACCCCAATTCAATCCTTGTAAACCAGGACATTATCACAAACATATAGAATAGAGAAATAGCAAAAATCATAAATCTCAAAAGTCAGTTAATAAAATCATCTTATACTTCAACAAACATTTCAATACGTATCATTTATAAAGCTTGCTAGCTATTATATTTACTCTTTCCTTATATTTTACATCTGACACTTGTAAGACCCCTTGAATTCTTTATATATATACATATTTCATAGAATAATTGACTCATTAAAAATTCTTTTGTATATATCTCTGTATTATTATCTACCTTCTATTCTTTCTTCTGTTTATTTGTTTACTCCAAATGGACAACTGTAAACTTCGTGCTCATTTAGTAGTTCAATCTGCTTAAGCTAATTTACCATCCCTTGTCAAACTCATTTATCAGAACTATACACAATACTACCAACTCATCTGTAACAATAGATATAAGATAAAATATAATGTTCTATTATTTTGTCAGGTACACGCAGACTTTGTGTTTAACATTTTAATTTAGTATAAGTAACAAATCAATTTGCAAAATAATAAAGATAATCTTTTATATCAATTCTCTTCTTCTATATACACTAGCGTAAGTCTATTCAATAACCATACCTCTATTCGCGACAGTTTTACAAACAAATTTGATTTTAATACTAACTAAAAGGTTGCTCACAAAGCCTGTGAAAAATAAAACACACATTAACGTCTCACGCTAATATAAATTTGACAAAAATATATTGCTGACTGTGAGATTCGAACTCACGCCTCTTGCGAGACCGCAACTTGAGTGCGGCGCCTTAGACCAACTCGGCCAAATCAGCTTCCGTGATTTGTCAGGGTTGAAGGGTATTCTGACAGTGATTTAGATCTGCAGGATATCATTGACAGACTAAACACAAACAAGAATAAGAAGCGCAGGTTTAAACCTAGAGCGCCAGCTACCAGGAACATTAAACAGCGATTAACCTGGATAGCGCACAACATTACACAAACTATATTGGATAAAATCAATGTTCAAATCTAATATTAATAAAGCACCTTTTTATCCATTCAACTAAAAGGCTATAACATCTTCCTGCACACTCTCTATATCTACTTCCATTTATATCTCGATCAGATCTCAGATTGCATATACTATCTCTACGTATTAGCATCTGACAATTGGTAGCAACTTCTGTTATTTTTTAAATCCTTTTTTTCTATTTGTCGCCTATAACAGATAGTAAACAAAAGTCGATCATCAAGGCACGCCGGCTAAGTATTCATTAAAGGGAAAGATCGAAACATCTATATTAGATCTTTGCATTTACTGAATCATAATAGTCAACCCTCTTTACTACAGTTGTTCATAGTTCCTCTCTGTGAACACTACCTACCCCATCTCGTTCGCTGTTGATTCCTATTCCACGAACTCGGAGATCCCAAATAATAATCCAACTATCAAAACAAACACACAAATCTCGAGTCAACACTCTCTCTGGTCTCTCTCACCACATTTTATTAAAACAACATGGCTGAAGACAATCAACAACCACAAATACCACCCAACTATGTTCAATTCATGGAACAAAACCAACACATGCTCACCAGCATGATGACTGCCTTCATTCAGGCACAAAATCAAGCACCTGCTGTCAAGTTGCCAACACCACCTACATACAGTGGCACTCGCAATGCAAGTGAAATTGATGCCTGGATTCGTTTGATTGACAAACAAAAGCTGCACAACAGCTGGAATGAAGAACGCACCTACAATTTTGCCTCTTCTTTGCTATCTGGACGTGCTGCCACTATTGTTGCCCATTATGAAGATCCCGACAGTAATCTTACCACACCTACAACGTGGATGGAGCTGAAGGACATTTTGATTAGCAATTTCCGTCCCACCAACGATCAAGATTTGGCCCGTGATGTTTTGGTCACCATTCGCCAAACCAGTTCAATTCGGGATTATGTGGATCGTTTTATGGATGCTGTCATTCCCATCAAGGATATTAGTGAACGTGAGCAATGTGATCGTTTCATGAGAGGTTTAAAGGACAAGGAATTGATTGCCAAAATTCGCGCCATGCCTATTGAATCACGTACGTTGGAGAAGCTGTTCTCTGATGCTCTGGCTCATGAATTCGCCCACCATCCGGAGATCAGTGCTGGTGTTCAGACAAACACTAGATACAATAACAACAACGGTGATGTACAGCCTATGGACCTAGATGCCATCATGCATCGTAACAACGACAACAACAGTAACAGCTACAGCAACAACAACAACAGAAACAGAAATAACAACAGGAGAAACAACAATAATCGCGGCCGTAATAGGTATGATTCCAGCCTCACATGTTTTCACTGCAAGAAAGTTGGACATACCACCAAGAATTGCCTCTCCCGTGCCACTGAAATTATGCATGCATTTGACAAGTTGGATCTGGACACTAGACGCAAGCTTTTCAAGAATGTTGGTGTTTTGAACTGTATTTTGGATGTTGAATACAGAGAAGAGGATAACCATGGTTGTGATTGCAACCAATGTCAAAGTAGTAATAAAGCTAGCGGTTCCTCTTACCTGTTGTCCCTGTGTGATAAAATTGCGGTTGAGAAAAGAAACGCACAGATGGATGAATTGAATCAAGTCATTGCCATGATGGATTCCTCTGTTGCGTCTTCTCCTGCTTTGGTTTCTGTGCCTGTTACTACCCCGGATAATGTCTCTGTACCTGTGCCAGACAACAATCCAGTGGTGAATTTAAACCCTGTCGTTGCGAACTCAAATACTCGTCGTCCTGTGGAATTGTCTCCTATCATTCAAGACTTGGATACGTCAACCACCATTGACCTCACCACTGACTCTGTGTACCTGACAAATTTATTGAATGCAGCAAATACCTCAACTCTACCTTTGTATGGAGCAACCGTCAGACTCAAACATTCTCTGGGTGTAGTCAAAGTCAAGTGCCTAATTGACAATGGTGCTAGTGAAAACTACATCTCAGGTAGAATTGCAAACATGATTGAAGGCCATCGTAGCGTGATCCATGGAAGAGAGGTTGAAACTGCAGGTGGCAATGTATCTCCTATTAATGAAAAGATTGTCTACGATTTGAATTTGCAAGGTCATACAAGCCCAATGTCAGCATTCGTCTTTGATACAAAGTTCGATGTCATTCTTGGTAGATCCTGGCTCAAGGAACACAAACCTGTTGCAGATTGGTTTGATGATACGTGGACCTTGTCTTGTTGTGGTCCTGGTAAAACCACTATCTCACCCACGTCGTCTTCCTGTGTGTCAAGCACACCAACTCAACAACCGCCTGAATTAAATTACTTGGTATCTCATCTTCAAGCAGAGAAAATGTTGAAGGAGGAAGGCACAAATGCATGTTTCTTGTACATGATGGATCAAGGAGAGAAGGATGGCGCAAGTACTGGAATTACTCAAGAGAATGTGGTATGGACAGATCAACTGATGAAGGATTTTCCAACGGTTTTTCAAGACAAATTACCTGGCCTACCACCCAACAGACAAAATTTCTCACATGTGATCAACGTTCCTGAAGGTGTCAATCCCATCAACAGACCTCCTTTTCGTATGAGTCCAGCTGAACTTGATGAATTGCAGCGTCAACTGACCGAATTGCAATCTCTGGGCCTCATTCGACCATCGTCGTCACCATGGGGTGCTCCGGTATTATTCGTCAAGAAGAAAAATGGTGAAATGCGAATGTGCATTGACTACCGCGCTCTGAACAAGGTCACTATTCGCAACTCTACCCCTTTGCCTCGCATAGATGAATGCCTGGATCGTTTGCAAGGCGCTTCGTGGTTCACTTGCCTGGATCTTCGTTCCGGCTACCACCAAATTAGGCTAAAAGACTCTGATATCCCACTTACTGGATTTAATACCCGATATGGTAAATGGGAATGGCTCGTGCTGCCTTTCGGACTTTCAAATGCTCCACCCAGTTACCAAACTTGGATGAACGGAGTTTTAAAAGATTGCATTGACAGATTCGCTTTGGTTTACTTGGACGACTGTTGCATCTTTAGCAAGACATTAGAAGACCATATCAAGCATGTTCGTCAAGTACTCTCCATCTTTGAAAAGGAAGGGCTCATTGTCAACTTGAAGAAATGTGAATTCGGTAAGCGTGAGCTAGAATTTCTGGGTTTCAAGGTCTCCGCGAATGGTATTTTACCATCGTCATCGAAAGTGAAAGCTATCCAAGACTGGCCAAGACCTACTAATGTGCAAGAGGTGCGTCAATTTGTTGGATTAGCACAGCATTATCGCCGTTTCTGCCCGAACTTCTCTTCTGTGGCTGCTCCTCTTACTGAATTGACTCATGGTAATGGTGCTAAGAAACGTGCTATTGTCTGGAATGATCAATGTGAAGTTAGTTTCAAAGCTATCAAACAAATGCTAACATCATCTCCTTTATTGAAACTACCTGATATGAGCAAGCCATACCGCATTGAAACCGATGCAAGTGACTTTGGAGTAGGCGCCGTGCTTTTACAGGAGGATCCTGATTCTTCTACTTGGTTGCCAATTGCGTATGAATCCAAGAAATTATCTCAAGCTGAACAAAAATTGCCTGCCCAGGAACGTGAACTGATTGCTATCATCCATGCTTTGAGAACATGGCGATGTTTTGTGGACGGTTGTCAAGGTGGTTATACTGTGTATAGTGATCACAAGCCTCTGATCTACTTCAAGTCTCAACTGAACCCAACACCTCGTCTTGTTCGTTGGATTGCAGATTATGAGGCATTCTCGCCAAATATCGAGTACAAAGCTGGAAAAGACAACGAAGTGGCGGATGCTCTCTCAAGAAAACCAGATTTACTTGTGGAAAATGGAGAGAATATACCTTCGTTGGCACCTGAATACTTATATGCTGCTTGGGATCAGTTGTCTGATACTATCAAGACTGATTGGCCTATTCTGTATGTCGACAAGAACTACGAAAAAATGAAATCAGATGCATTGCGAAAACGCATGGAAAAAGAGGAGGATCAGTTTGTGGTACGCCAAAGAACAGTGTATCGACTAGTCAAGATGGAGGATGGAAGCATAAAGCAAGTCAAATTTATTCCGTTCTCGGATCGTGCTGATTTGGTTTTCAAGTATCATGAAGCTTTTGGCCATGCTGGTATCAAGACTATGCTAAAAATGTTCACTGAAAGGTACTGGTGGCCAGGTTTGCGAAAGGATATTCAAGACTGGCTGAAAACTTGTACTGCTTGTCAGCTGAATAGTCGCCGTGATCAGGTTCATCAAGATGTCATGCATCCTCTGCAAATACCTCAAGCTTTTGATCGTTGGCATTTGGATTTTGTGGGTGAATTGCCTACAACTGGAAACGGAAACAAATGGTTGTTGACGGCTGTGGATTACCTCACAAACTGGCCTATTGCAAGATCAGTACCAGTAGCATCTATGGAAGCGGTAGCGGATTTTATCTATGAGGAGATTGTCATGCGATTTGGTTGTCCCTCTGAAATTGTGACGGATCGAGGTGCCAATTTTACTAGTGGTCTTGTAACAGCTTACACCAAACGTGTTGGAATAAATCACAAGCTCACCTCGGCATTTCACCCGCGCACCAACTCCAAGGTAGAGCGATACAATGGCGTGATCAAGCAAATGCTTCGTAAGTATGTCAATGGTGCTATTCATCGCTGGGATGACTTTGTGAATGCGGCTTTGTGGGCAAGTCGAATTCGAGTGCACTCAACAACAGGCTTTTCCCCTTATTACTTGGTGTATGGACGTGAACCTAGACTGCCTGGAGATGTTTTGAGACCCTATATCACCAAGGAAATGCTGTTGGACAAACGAACGGTAGCTGACCTAACCTCGCGTGAACTAGAACTACTTGGTCAACATCGTGCTGCTGCTGAATTTCGTTTGAAAGCCATGAGCGAAGCGGACAAGAAGCGTTGGGATGCCAAGATTAAACCCACGCACTTCGAAATGGGTGATATGGTTATGCTGACTCATGAAGGCAAATTTGGCCTAGAACCTCGCTACAAAGGACCCTACATTGTGACAAAGGTGTTCCCTGATTTTGGTACTTATCAACTGGAAACTATTGCTGGTGAACCATTGCAATCGTTAGTACATGTGGACAGATTGAAAGCAGCGAAAGGTGACAAACCCAGGGAGCCATGGTATGATCCTACTACTAGTCGTCGTGCTGTTCGTGAAGCCGATTCTCTTCGTATGGCCTCAAATACTAGTTCCACTGACCCCAATGGTACCACTGCTACTTCCTCTTCACCATCACCTTCGATTTTCTCATCAAACCCAAGTCTAAATCAACCTCAAGATGATTTTATCGACATGCCAATTTCTGATCAGAGCACGCCAAACAACAGCTCCACTACACAACCTACTACCACTAATAAACCGCCAACTCACTCTCAATATCATCACATACTTACACAACAAATATCAGATGAGGATAGCTCTCTACATGGGAGTAGTGTGATGGATGAAACAGAGGACAACGAACGTGGATTGGGTCAAATCATGGATGGATACGACTTTTTGTCATCTACTGATAGCGATATTGAAGACACAGATCAACCACCAACACTATCCCCACCACATACCATGTCTCCACCACCATCTCCTTCTACAGAATCGTCTTATTTGTCATCTCAGTCTACAGTATCGAATATAAGTAGTGGTGATGCAGCAATAATCAATGAAACAGTCAGTGTTGATACAGGTCTTGAACTGGATGAGCGTGTATCAGAGCCAGAAAACACAGAAATGGTGCCAGGTCTTCGAAATGAACCTCATGTTGTTTCTCCTGCCAGCCCATCTTCCGTTATTCAAGCTACTCCAGAACCTGATTCCACTACTACTGTGAATTTTTTCCCTCCTGCTGCTACAAACCAAACTCCCATTGCACTTACTTCTCGTCCTGGGCCACCAAAAAGTACTTTTGTCTTCAAAACTCCTGCCATTCCAAAGATCCACACGCAAAATGAGACCACCCAACCTGCAAAAATCGTCGATCTCTCTTCTCATATGCCAAACACTGCCACTGGTTCATCAAGTTCAAGTGATGTTCAGGGTCGAACATTTGTCTCGAAGGGGGGTGATGTCAGGGTTGAAGGGTATTCTGACAGTGATTTAGATCTGCAGGATATCATTGACAGACTAAACACAAACAAGAATAAGAAGCGCAGGTTTAAACCTAGAGCGCCAGCTACCAGGAACATTAAACAGCGATTAACCTGGATAGCGCACAACATTACACAAACTATATTGGATAAAATCAATGTTCAAATCTAATATTAATAAAGCACCTTTTTATCCATTCAACTAAAAGGCTATAACATCTTCCTGCACACTCTCTATATCTACTTCCATTTATATCTCGATCAGATCTCAGATTGCATATACTATCTCTACGTATTAGCATCTGACAGATTTGTTGTGCCTAAATTTAAATTTAAGTCAAATTTGAAGAAAGCAACTAAAGGCGCCAGCATATACTCGAAGGTTCTGGAAACTGATAGCAGGCATTGATCTGATTATCGGTTGCTATATCATGTACTATATCTACTCGAAAGCTCCATTGATCAAGTAATTATCGATCGTAGAAATAGTATAAATATAAGCTGTAAATGCATTCAATAAACAGCATCTTCGAACATAATCTCAATTTATTAGTTACACTCTAAGTTATTTGTTAACTCCTGCCATTGGATCTATCTATCAAGACGACAGATTTGTCAGATGCTAATAAGTATAGGTAGTATATTCAATCTGAGATCTGATCAAGATATAAATGGAAGTAGATATAGAGAGTGTGCAGGAAGATGTTATAGCCTTTTAGTTGAATGTGCAGTGAAATCAGGGTTGAATAGATTTCACAAAAAAAAATAAAGCAATAGTAAAATACAATAGAAATCAACTGTATTTTATTTGTGTATAAAATGAACTGAAGATCCTGGAATTGAGTAAAAAAAAAAGAAGATTATTTATACCTTTGCAACTAGCTTGTAGACTTAGTGATGATAGAGAGCAGTAGGTGCTGCTATTGCGATATCTGGCAAATGTTGTTGATGTTTGATTTAAAGTGGTAATCAATGCAGGAGCACTGGCCATAAGGGTCGATTTGAGTAACCTTGATGGGCTTGGGTGAGCTATCGTCATAGCATGATTTAATGTAACCTTGATGGTTTAAAGTGTGATGTGTTGTATTCACACATATAACTGTTCCTGAATCATAATGTCGTAGATTGAATTGAGCAATAAACTATGCACATATGTAGCATATGTAAATAAGCTGTTCAACATGTAAACGATAATCATGATATTCACATAAGCTAAGTTTCGATAAGCTATTCTCTATATGTCAAAAGATAGCAGATAAGGAATGTAAGTAATTAACGTTGCCAAGAGCTACTAAAGATATTTAGACTGATCATCTATATCTGAAATAATTACCATTTAGCATAAGTGAGGATTGACACTAAAACTTAGCATGAGAACACCATTCTAGACGGGTGTGTAAGCAATCCATAAATCATACATATAAATAGCAGTAGACATTCACCCTTCCCTTTTCTCCATCTGATTTTACTGAAAATAAAAAGACATATCCATTCTCACGTATTTCAGACAGTTACAACATGATGTTTGTTATTGAAGTATGGAATCCTTTATCTGGGATATTGTGCAACTATGGCAGCAGGGCATAGTTGTCATATTTGAATATGCTTGTTATTGATTTGATTCTATTTGGATAAAGATACCATCACTTATTACGACCATCATGAGTGTGATTGAATACACTGTGATCAGGAGTGATTCATTCACACGATGTGCGATATAAGTGTAATGAAATAGCCACCCAAACGCAACTTAATTGAAAACCAACGTTCATCAAATAGCACTCATTCAAATTCATGCTATTTGGATCTATTAATGAAAGCGCTCAAATGTACATCAAAAAACCATTTAAAAATACTTGTTAAGCACAAAGAATAAAAGGATTATTATTTGTAGCTTATAAAAAATGTTCGATATTATAAAAACAAGAAAAGACTTATTTGAATAAGATCAGACACAAAAACTAATGATTTATTGATGAAGACAAGAGTTATTCTATTTATACTAAGTTCTGAATGCCAAAGTAGCAATTTATCTTGTACAACGCTTATCACATCTGGTGAACCTCAGTATTTAGATAGCTGAGATGCACTTCACTTATCATAGCTTGTCCATGTTGTTGCACAACACAGACATATCTACCCATCAAGAATACCTTAATCTTTATAGACAGTTGTAGCCCTTCTGGCACAACATTGCCCCCCCAGATTCAGGTACTTCTTGTGGACATTTCGTAATCCCAGATTACAAAACATCATGACAATATAGCACATAAAGCACTTTCCAATAAATAATTACCAAATGACACTGCATCCGAGATCAGTCAGTAAAAACCTTGTGTAAAAACCTTTCATAGGACAAAAATGTAAGGAAAAGACTTGATCCCATCATGCTAGTAGCCATTTAAGACCTGTTTGATCTACCACTCTGACCAATTTCGCGAGTAGTAGTAGTTCGCCAGTTAACTGTTTGAGGAGCTAACCTACGTTTACCAGCAGCCTTTGCACCTTCTCTTCGAGCCCAATACAGCTCAATGTGTTTGGCCGAATCAAAGTTTTTCACAGGCTCCCAAGTATCTTCACTAGGATCATCGAACCCTTTCCATTTTACCTTATACTCATAGTTACCAGGAGATCCTCTATGATCAATCACAGCTTGAATTTCGTAATGCTCTGCAGAGAATTCATCAATTGTGATTGGCTGAGGATTCGCAGCGACTTGGTACTTGATATGATGGGTAGGCACATCTCGACTAAGGAGTGCACCCGTCTTGTCAGCCAGCACATAGGAACCTTTATCGGTTATACTATAAATCAAATAAGGTCCTTCATACCGTTCATCTAACTTATTTTGACGATGAACATTTTTAATCATAACTTTACTACCAATAGGATAGGGTTCGGCAATGACCTTATGTTTCTTCGCAAAGTTAGCATGATCAGCATTTTGTGTATCCACAATACGCTTAGAAATAGCCGGGATAAGAACATCTTGTACAAAACGGTATCGTTTGTCAATGAGTCTGTTATCAGCTTTCTCCAAACGTTTGGAATAGTCCACCTTTGAGTAATCAGCCAGACCATTTGGTTGACGATTAAACAAAAGTGTATACGGACGAGATTTATGTAGCCGAGCATACTTGACATTGATGCAGTAATTCACCCACGGAATGAAGTGCTCCCATTGATCCCTCTTACCTTTTAACAACTTGATAGTCGTTAACTTACATATTTTGATAAATGACTCAGAAACCGAGTTACCCAATGGATTGTACCCTAATGACAGGCGATGGTCTATCCCACTGATGTCCATCATAGCACGGACCACCTCATTTATCCATTCCAGGCCTCTGTCTGAAGTCAACTTGATTGGCCATCCAAAAAGTGAGAAAACTTGAAGCATTTCCCTGGCAATTGTCGTAGCCTTCTTGTCTGGAATGCATCTTATCACAGTAAATCTCGTAAAGTAATCAGTAAGGACAAATAGAAAGTTGCTGCCGAAAGAGCTAGTAACACCCATATCACCGAGATCCATGCACCAATGATCCAAAGGTTGGGCTGCATTGACACTACGGAAAGGATGATATCCCTCTCTAGCGATATTGTACCTGTTACACTCGTCACAATCGGCTAATATTCTTTCTATGTCTTTCCGAATGTTCACCCAGTGAAACCCTTCATGATGAATTGCAGTTTCAACATGTTTGATCCCAAAATGTCCAACCAGATGCTGAGCAATGATCATATTGTCTCTTTCATTAGCAGGAGGAGTGATATAGTCAGCAAACCTAAGCGTACGCAATATGAATTCCTTTTGCTTTTGCGAGACAGCTGTGGTGGTGCCATCTTTGATAAGAGTAGCGTTTACCGCAGTGCGTGCATGGTTGCTAAAAGAATTAGATCGTAACGCCTTAGTTGTCTTGACCAAAGTACGTTTCATTGGAGGCGAAGGTGTGACAACCTTGAGTTTGTTTTTGGAACCCTTTTTCTTTCTCTTTACACTTTCACCACCATCAGCATAGTACCTGCCCCCCAGAAGATGTCGTGCTGAAGCATCAGCATCCGAATCTTCGTAAAGTCGAGATAAAGCATCAGGAATTACGTTAAGGACACCGGGCAAATGCACAATATCGAAAGTATAAGAAAAAATGGTCTCCCACCATCCAAGCATGAGTGCATTGGGGACTTCCTGTGTATTCAAGTAGATCAGACTCTTATGGTCCGTATGTAAGGTAAACTCTCGCATATACAGAAAACGATGAAACTTAACCAAGGCATAGCAAATCCCTAGCAATTCCCTTTTCGTAGTACTGTAGTTACGCTCAGAAACAGACAATTTACGAGATACGAGACCTACATATCGAATTTCATCGTTGACCACTTGATATAAAACCGCGCCAAGAGCAGTTAAACTAGCATCAGTAGCCAAGTGAAATCGAATCGAAAAATCAGGAGGTGACAGCACAAGTGCCATCGTAAGTGCATCCTTCAAGTCGGCAATCGCTTTTGTATGAGACTCATTCCAAACATCTGTTAGATCTTTGTACTGTTTCAAGCTATCAAGATCTCGAGTCAGACGAGAATAACATGGAATGGCAGCACGAAAGTACGACATTAAACCCAGGAAAGATGCCAATTGACGACCAGTGGTAATAGCCGGCCAATCTGCAATGTTGGTAAGTTTTCTACCGTCAGGCAGTAATTTACCATTAATAACACTCCATCCCAAGAGATAAATACTACGCTGAGCGAAGACGACTTTCTCAGGATTGAGCACCAAATTAGCATCGGTTAAACGACGAATTACCTCAGCAACCAACGCATAGTGATCTTGTAGGCTCCCATTACTACTGCATAAGATGTCATCTACATAGCAGGAAACCGAGTGATCACCATCAGTAGGAAACGAAGTAGAACTAGAGCTTGTATTCAAATCAGAGAGCAGTGTTTGCAATGTGCGTACAACCACCGATCCGACATGGCGAATTCCATAAGCAGCCTTTTTATGGGTATATTGGATATTCGTGAAGGGACAAGTAAATGAAACTTTATGAGCTTGCTCTGGATCCAAACCAAAGCTAGTAAAGCAAGCATGGATATCGAGACAAGTATGAATCATTTTTGTACCAATGCTCTGATGGATATGAGAGATCAAAGGTAACTGTTGTTTGTCATCCACTTCCAAGATAGCATTCAACTTACGAACGTCACACACCACTCTAGGCTTAGACATTGTGTAATTACCATCAGCGTCCTTTTTCTTTACAACCAACAATGAATGATTGAAACGTGTATGACTAGCAGATCTTTCAACAACACCCTCATCAAGCCATATCTGAATTTGTTTGGCAACAGCATCACGATAAGCTTCAGGCAAAGGATATTGAGCTCGCCAAGCGACAGCACCTGGTTTAGTATCAAGCTTAATAATCGAATCCGGCAGATTACACTGAGTATTCTTCATATCAATGCGCGAATTCTCTTCTAATAACCCCTTTAGTGCAAGTAAAAACGGTTGTCTCTCTTCCTCACTACCAAAAGGATGTGCGTTTGGAGTAATACCATCATCAATAGGGTCTGGTACACGAGGACCTGATTGAAAGCCATGTTGACTCACCAAGCCCGTAAGACCAATGCCAAGCTTGGACAAAATATCCATACCAAGCAATACAGGTACGTTTTCCTCAGAATAGAATGGAAATACTTCAAACAAATGGTTTTTATTTGATTTATTGTAGCTAATGTGCAAACGTACCGCACCTATTCTAGGCACAGTCGTTACTTCATGAGCCATTTGAACAAAGCTCTCATCATCATCATTAGCCTCAAATCCAGCAAGAGAGGTTCCTCCTAAGAATTGAAAGAACTTGTCAGTGACGCACGAAAACGTAGCACCCGTATCCACTAAGCCAAAGCAAATGACATTTTGAACCACAATAGGAACACAAATAGCATTGGTGGTCATAGTAGGTGGAGCACTAAATCTAGCATCGAACTTACATTGCTGAGCAAATATATTTTGTAGCGTATCGTCGTCCACAGACATGCTACTCATCTCTTTTTCAAGAAGAATAGACTGGGCACGATTCACCAGGTCAGTATCCTCAAAGATACCATGAGCTTCACTCATCACAGCATCTTGGTCAACATCAACATTGTCACTATCACCAGAAGAAGGAGCAAGGACAACATCATCCACCGATTGTTCAGCAGAGGAGACAGCAGGGGAAGAAGCACCTTTCTCAGCTAACGCACGATCAACACGAGCAGAGAGAAAAGCAGCTTGGATTGCAGCATCCATCGAATGTTTGCCACCACGTTTCTTAGTCATGGCACGCAAAACTTTTTTACCACCATTGCCCTGATGGGTGTTACCACCACCAGTACGAATAGCAGTGTTGCAGTGATGCATCTGCCCCTTTGGTCGAGGACCGTTACATTTGGAGCAAGTCCCTTCAGCAACATGTTCAGCAAATGTTTTGCCAAAACGATTAGCACTAGAACGTGGAGAGTTGGACGAGGGACCATTGGATCTCGACGAAGAGCTACTTTGAAAAGCGTTTCCACTAGAAGAAGGTGCGTACCGAGACTTCTTTGCTTCGTTCGAAACAGGTATGTCAGCAGCGCGTTTTCTTCCATCAAAAACAGAGCCCAAAGATTCTTGACCCGTCTCAATAGCCATCATATCCATCTTGCGCACGAGAGAGGACACATAATCAATGTCATAAAATGACGATTCTGGTGCCTGACTCATAGCAACCATTAGCAACCTAGCGGTAACCTTGGGGAAAGCGTCAAAAAACACCATCGCTACGACACCCTTATCACTGATGTCAGCTCTATTTCTCAACGTCTTAAACCGCTCTACGAAACCATCAACGGATTCTTCGTTTCCTTTAGTACAACGAAGAAACTCCCTAATTCTTTCGAATCTGAGCTGTTCTTTTGGTGTACCAAAACGACCGATGATAGCTCCCTTCAAGGTAGCCCAAGACACAGTGGAGCCAGATGCTTTCACAAACTCATCAAGCCAATTGCGAAGATCGCCGGGAAGACAAGGAGGAAGCAAACGATACCAGTGTTCGTCAAGATCAAGCGTGCAACTGCTCAACTTATCGGAAAACCGGCGACAACACTCCTCAATGTTGGCAAAAACTTCCTTTTTTTCATCTTTGACACGTCCAAACCATTGGAACAAAGGAAGATCATCAGGTACAGTTGAACTATTAGCCGCACCTTGACTAACCACTGTTACTTGGGAAGGACTCTGGTTAGGTGTGACCATAGAGAGAGCTTTCTCTATAGCCTCCAAGTTAGAGCACTTCTTTGACAGGGCAGCCTTCAAAGCGTCGACCTCTTCGTCCGACTTGTCCCCACTGTTCGCAACTTCAGCGATCAACCCATGAACCTCCTGACGAAGTCGCTCTACAGCTCCTCCGTATGAAAGCTCGCTTCCAACAGCTTGAACATCTAAACTCTTGTTCTGTTCTGCAGGAGACACAGTAGAATCATTCATAGTCATATTTTTGGTTTAAATTAGATAGGTAGGTTAAAATCTGGAAGATTCTGATTTACACGATCTTAAAAAATGTTAAGCACAAAGAATAAAAGGATTATTATTTGTAGCTTATAAAAAATGTTCGATATTATAAAAACAAGAAAAGACTTATTTGAATAAGATCAGACACAAAAACTAATGATTTATTGATGAAGACAAGAGTTATTCTATTTATACTAAGTTCTGAATGCCAAAGTAGCAATTTATCTTGTACAACGCTTATCACATCTGGTGAACCTCAGTATTTAGATAGCTGAGATGCACTTCACTTATCATAGCTTGTCCATGTTGTTGCACAACACAGACATATCTACCCATCAAGAATACCTTAATCTTTATAGACAGTTGTAGCCCTTCTGGCACAACAATACTAAAGTAAAGATACACGCTTATATCGCACATCGTGTGAATGAATCACTCCTGATCACAGTGTATTCAATCACACCCATGATGGTCGTAATAGGTGATGGTATCTTTATCCAAATAGAATTAAATCAATAACAAGCATATTCAAATATGACAACTATGCCCTGCTGCCATAGTTGCACAATATCCCAGATAAAGGATTCCATGCTTCAATAACAAACATCACACTTTAAACCATCAAGGTTACATTAAATCATGCTATGACGATAGCTCACCCAAGCCCATCAAGGTTACTCAAATCGACCCTTATGGCCAGTGCTCCTGCATTGATTACCACTTTAAATCAAACATCAACAACATTTGCCAGATATCGCAATAGCAGCACCTATTGCTCTCTATCATCACTAATCCTACAAGCCAGATGCAAATGTATAAATACTCTTCTTTTTTTTACTCAATTCCAGGATCTTCAGTTCATTTTATACACAAAATAAAATACAGTTGATTTCTATTGTATTTTACCTTTGCTTTATTTTTTTTGTGAAATCTATTTAAACCTGATTTCACTGCAATAAGCATGCATCTTTACTTTAGTATTTTTAAATGGTTTTTTGATGTACATTTGAGCGCTTTCATTAATAGATCCAAATAGCATGAATTTGAATGAGTGCTATTTGATGAACTTTGGTTTTCAATTAAGTTGCGTTTGGGTGGCTATTTCATTACAACTTCTTTTATATATTATTGAAAAGTGTCGTCTTTTCTATATTGTATTCAGAATTTGTCTTGACATACACTGAGATATAACTGTCCCTAACGTATCGGAATTTTGTAAACTATTTCTTTTTATTGTTTAAAGGTATATTCATTGTATTAACCTTAGCTGACACGCAAGAAAGTTACAGAGGCAGGGGCCACGCCAAGCAAAAACTTGTGTCTTAGATCTATGTATTATACTAATATTTCAAAATCACAGAAGCTGATTTGGCCGAGTTGGTCTAAGGCGCCGCACTCAAGTTGCGGTCTCGCAAGAGGCGTGAGTTCGAATCTCACAGTCAGCAATATATTTTTGTCAAATTTATGTTAGCGTGAGACGTTGATAGTGATAATTTTTTGCTTGCATGTAAACTAATATATAATAAATGCAATTGCGAGTCTTTGCTGGGTCGAATTGAACAAGCTTAAAGCATTGTCAAAGCATCGCTTTCATCTCCAAACATGATTTACAGGATGGCATGTTACTGTTTGGTTTCGGAAAAATTTGACATGTTGTCTCGACAGTCAGGCACGGTTTAATTTATCTCTTCAGATGATGAATATCACTCCCGTTAGTGGGCTACTTATAAGGAGGGAAGGACACATTTTAGTATTACCAAAAAATCAAACAGCTACATCAAATAGTAAAGAATCAGGCAAAACATGTGGTAAATGGTATATTTAGAACAAAAAAAGCCACATAGTTATTGATGAAATGATGCATCATTCAGTCAAAGCAATGCCAATTGAATATCCGCGTAATACATTATACAACGGAAAACGTGCATTCTTCTTTTTTATTCCCTTACCACACACACAACAACAACATATGTCGTCTTCCAAAAGACAAACAAAAGTGCGTGCAGTAGAGAGCGTTGAGAATGCGGATTCCACAGGTCGTCAAAGACAGTTGAAACGAGACGAGGTAAAATAACATAGTCAATACAAGCCCTCAGTCATTCAATATCTGAAACCAAGTATAGGCTATTCGCAAGAAATTAGAGCAAGATTTCTCGAAAAAGAAGGGAAATTCCTCTAGAACACTCCAGAGTAAACGTGTGCCGGGTACAGTGTCTGCCCTGAGGCCAGGCCAAGCACTAACAGTCAAGGAGAATATGTTGGTGATTGAATCTGCTCAACTCATGGCAGCCAAGCGCTGTGATTGTGTCTTGGTCATCAATGAGGACGATCATTTATCTGGTATATTTACAGTGAGTAAGAGGTATTAGAATCTATTTGCAATGGTAACTGACACTCTTGGTAATGATAGGCAAAGGATATAGCATACAGGCTTGTTGCGGAAAATTTAGACGCCAAGTAAGAAATGCCACATACTCGACACGACATGCATACCATACTTATATAATCCTTGAATGATAGAACCACACCCGTCATTGATATCATGACAAAGAATCCCATGTGTGTTACATCAGATACTTCGGCTACAGAGGCCTTGAATCTCATGGTGTCCAAAGGATTTCGTCATTTGGTAAGTTTTTGATCGTATGACAGATTTCAAAATATTGAGTGTTGCATAATGGTAGCCCGTTTGCAATGAAGATGGCGACATATTTGGCTTATTGGACATTACAAAATGCTTATATGGAGCTCTGGAAAAGATGGAAAGAGCCTTTGGATCATCTCGATTGTTATACGATGCTATTGAAGGCGTGGAAAAGGAATGGGCAGGCACACCAGCACAACTGACCGAGTATATGGAGTCGCTACGAGAGAAAATGTCATGTCCCAATCTGGCTTCTGTGTTGGATGGAACACCTCCAGCAGAAGTCAAGTACAGAACCAATGTGAGAGACATTGCCGTCATGATGAAGGAATTGCATACCACAGCCGTCTTGGTTCAAAAGCATCACAACTTGGCTGGTATCTTCACATCGTAAGCGGTTGATTGTATATGCAAAGTGGGCTCCCAAATTCATGCTTGTAATAGAAAAGATATCGTACTACGTGTCATTGCAGCAGGTTTGAATCCTGAAAACTGCACCGTTGTCAGGGTAATGACACCCAACCCTGATACTGCTACTCCCGAGACGACCGTTCTGGATGCTCTTAAATTGATGAATGGTAAGGTCTTGTGCTTTTTGTTCTGCTTGTTATCTCATTTTTTTTATCGCTGTAGAGGGACACTATTTGAATCTCCCAGTTCTTGATAGTGGCATTGTTACTGGCATGGTAGATGTATTAAAGTTGACGTACGTTACATTAGAGCAGGTACATGATATTGAGATGAACGGCACAGAGAATCATGGATTACTTATCGCATGAAATACTAGATGAGTGGCATGGAAGGCAAGGAAGGAGAAGGACCAATGTGGGGACGCTTCTGGGACAGTTTTGGCGCTGTGGATCATACTGAAAGCTCGTCGCAACTATCAGATACATCATCTCACCAACGCACACGATCACATCTTTCCAACACGATATCACCTCAACCATCCACATCACTTTCACAATTAAAAAGCTACTCTGACATATCACCAAATGAATCTGCCAGCATGGTGAATCAATCGTCCTCTGTCATGGAAGCAACGAGTGACACCTTTACATTCAAGTTTACCTCTGCAGGACAAAAGACACACCGTGTGGTATGCAGACCTTTGTACAGTGATCTACTGGAGGCAGTTCGGGTTAAATTGCTGCCAGAACACGGTGACGATGTGGGAGAAGAGGAATGGCTTAGCATATCTTATGTGGATGATGAGCAAGACAAGGTGTTGATTTCTAGTGATTCCGATATAGTAGACGCTGTACAGTTGGCATTGAAATTAGAGCAATCCAATGTCAAGTTGATTGTTCATGACCAGCAATTAACAGCAGCAGCAGCAGCAGCAGCATCAGCATCAGTAGTGCCACCCACATCAATTGTACCTTCTAGATTAGAAATGATTGATGTCGAAGATGAGGCAGACGTTCATACTGTCAATGTACAGCCAAATGCAAGCAAGCCAAAAAGCACCAAAAAATCAGCACCAGCACCAGCTGCAAAGAGCAACTTGCTATTGCATGCTGCCATTGGCTTCCTGGGTGTCGTTGTTGTAGGCGTATTTATATTTTCAAAGGCTCAAAAAGACAAACATTAATTGCTATATATATGTACATGAATTTATTACTATTACTACTACAGTTAAATGTCTGTCATTTCCGAATCTAATAAAACAGTGTCTTCATGACGCTTTTCTGTCGTTTCTGTGTCTAATAAATTACTGTCTTTTTGAGGCTTCTCTGTCATCTCATGATCTGCTTCTTTAGTCAAGTCGGCCTTATATTTGCGATAAGCAGCCTCAAGTGGATCTTCTTCGTCACTGAATATATCGGCTTCATTAATGCTAGTGCTCGATTCTTTTGTAGGCTTATCATTCGTATTATCTTTTGGTGTTGTTACTGGATTGCTACTTATAGTGCCACTGCCCCCAGCTTCTATTTCATCTCGTCTGTCAAATGCCGAGTAGTAATAGTCTTCCGTGGAAGCATCCAATCCATTTTCATCTAATTCCTTATCTACTTGTGCTTGCCCCGCCTGCTGAGGCCCCTCACGCTCCCAAGTGGCAGGCGGGATATAGTTGACGTCTTGCTCGTATCTTTGTTTCTCTAGTTGCTCTTCTTCACTGGGCATTTCCCACCAAGTGCGATTCGACTTGATGCTAGGGTTCAGTGCCTCTACATACAGGAGTGGATATTCAGCAGCTGCCTTGAAGAATTGGCGGGTTGAATACCGAATGAATTGCTCCAGCTCTGCAAATGCTGGTGAATTAGAAAACTTGCTGGCGTCTTGCAGTATGCGATTGAACAACTCCAGGATTGGAAGCTACAGAGGGGGGGGGGGGACATCAATGGCTGCAGTTTTCGCAGTGATCTATCGTCTTACCTTCCAAAAGAGATATTCTGCCTTTCTTTTGACCATCAGTCTATGAAACATACCCGCTATACAAACCAAGTATTCTGGTGTCAAGTGTTGATATAATTCCAATAGAGATGTATAGGCGCGCACCACATCCCAGGAAACATATCGTTGCTCGAATGCTGAGAATTTGAACTGGATGTCTTTGTATTCTTGCTCCTTGCTCCTGTCCACTTCAGGCTCAGTTTCATCTTCTGATGCAATGGATGTAATGACTGCAACGCCCTCTTCTTCTTCAGGTGCCTCCCCTCTTTTGGTTGGCTTCTTTTTCTTTTGATTCTTCTTTTTGCGGACAAACATCATCTTCTTTCCCCTCTGATAGTGACCCAGTGACTTTAGCAGCACATGTGTCAGCATGACAACAGCCTTCAGATAACCATACGACTGATTTTTGTAGCATTTCACTAATTCAAGGAACAGATCCAGGAATGATTGCTCATAGTACACGTTTTGCTGAATGTGCTCTGCTACTTCTCGGTGCTCTTCTACGTCTGATTTGACCATGGTACCCACTGTAACCAGCATTTGGCGGAAGCAATCCACTGCCATTTGCACATCAAACCACGCTTTTTCATCCAGTTTGATTCGTATGTGTCGCAAACAATATGTAACAGTCTTGAGATTCAGTGCGCTGGCAACGAGAGAGTAGTCGTAATGGTTATTGTCAATATTTTCCTGCTGTGGGTCTTCATTTGGCATGTGGAATCCATCTGCTTTTCGCTCAAGGGCTGCCTTGTGTTCGTAGATGTGAAATTCTAGGAACCACTTCATGGTGAAAAAGTAGCGAGGATAGTCTTTTTCGACAATGCTATCATCTTCACGTTGCATGTCTTTGAGGATGCAATCGAAAAATGCTAAATAGGAAAAAATGAGCAATTGTAATCAGCATCCACATTGCGCGAGGTTACCATTGAAACACGATGTAAGGAATGACTGAGAGACAGTTTTGAGATATTTCAGCGATTTCCTGTTCTGGTATACTTTCTTTGCTGTATGCATATCCTCCAGTTTGCGTCTTTTTCCTAGTCTATTTGTCTTTTTGTCTCCTTCCACGAGAAATGCAGAGTCAGCGAAGCCAGCCACTTGCTTGTGCGAAACTCGCTTTTTGCCATCCCAATCAAGCACGTAGGTGCCACCGAATCGATTGTGTCTTGATGGTGTGTATCCAGTTTTGCGTCGTTTGTTGGAGTTTTCGTTTGTTAGTAATGTCGATAATTTAGCTGCTATTTCCTGGAGCTCTCCTTGTTTCTACAAATAGAGTTGGTTTTCTTTTGTCGTCGTCCTCAAAGTGCATGAACCTACTGTATCTTCTGAGGGCTTGTATGAAAACACATCTTTGGGATCCACGTATTTGATCAAGTTGTAAATGGTCTCCAGCACCAGCACATTCCATTCTGAGGTACCGCCTTGTCTCTCGCTGTTGGATGCAATTGTCAGCAAGAACTCCATGATATCCGACTCGTAAAATCGAACCAGCAGCATTTCCTGCATATGCGACATTCTCACTTGATCTTCAGTACCAAATTCGGGCATATTTAAGTCAGGAATCGCAGCTAAATTACGCAAAAGATAGAGCACAAGTCGAATACTGGTGTGATCGACAGTGGATCTCTCTCTACACAACAGAAAGGCGAATGCCGGTTACCCTTCTGGATGCATTGAGTCAGGGATGTCTCTCCTTTTGTTTGTTACCTGTGTGGTTTGCGAAGTGCTTTAATAATCATGGTGAGGATAGTCTCGAATACACCAGGCGTCAGTAATTCCAACTTGTATCTTCGGTAGCATTGCATCACATTGGGATTTTCCTCTTGATCGTCCTCGTCTTCATCGTCGAGACTCTTCTTTTCCAATGGCCATGTCATTGGCACCAGCAGTTCAACTGTGTGCTCACTTATCAGCATGACCTCGCTCTACTATTGCATTGTTTCTACATTACCACAGGCAAGGATGAATCGATCTGCTACTTCTGTACGTTGGTTGCGGTATGATAACAGTAGAGGTACAATATCCGTCTTTACAACATTGTGTTCCTTGAGGGTATTGAGCACAATCTTTTCGTTATTTTGGCTATCAATACGAATGGCCTTCTTGAGATCTCTCAGACAAGCTGTACGCATTGTTAGCACAATCACACTTCATCATGATATGTCTTTGGTACCTAGCGCTTCGTCACCAGCACAGTAGATTTGGCCCACTGTTCCATCATCTTGCTTGATTTCCTCCAGACCACCGATAGCAGAACACAAGCTCAGGATGTATCCCTTAGTTCCCTCGATCTCTTGTGCTTCTTCATCCATGTTGTCTAGTGTAAATTGTAAATGGCAGTACAAGAACGCGGGTTTTATGGAAAAGAAGGTGTCTACTTTTTTTTTTCCTATTTTTTTCAACACACGCGCTTCTGCGCGGTGCAGCAGTAGCATGTAGTTGCATTCTCTCATAGCCCGGAAAGCCGTGTGTCAAGGCGATACACGGAGATCAAATTGTGCCTCTTCTCTCCTGATGCTCTGTCTGTTTATTGTTGTTGTTGCCATGGATTGGCAGCATAGAGAAATGAAGGCGAAATCCTGTTATTGTTTGACGACACTAACCTAGAATGCATAAGTATATCAATGAAGGGAGGGGGGGGGGATATAAAGGTAATAGTGATAAAGGAGACATTTACAAAAAAAAATAAGGATGAAGAGATAAAGGTGGATGGCGCAATGATATATCATAACGATAGATATAACATATTACAGATCCTTCCACCTTTCTCCATGCCTGGCTGCTTGTATTTTGCCTCCTGGTGCTAGTAGTTTCATAAGAGACCTTGGTAAATAGCAGATGCCATCGTTTACAGTTACACAGACCTAGCATGCAACTCTATGTTTTTTTTTTACTCCTTGATTTTTAATATTTGATGTTGTTGTTTGAACCTGTAACTTGATCCTCTCTGCCTCCCTCCTTGATTGTGTGTTATTTATTTTCCACTTGATGTTTTTTTTTTGTGAATTTATCTTTCTTCTTTTTCTTCTCATCGTTCTAATAAATAACTATCATGTATTCGCCCGATCAATGGGAAATCCTCGCCGAAGTGAATAGCGTCACCTGCATTACCATCGTCTCATTGATCTTTGGAAGAAAGATTGCCAGTATAGATGGCCCCATTCACTATGTTCGAGGCCTATTGCTGCTTTTATACGGTCTCTGCTGGGCGTTCAATCTGATTGCTTGTATGCTCACTAGCACAAACAACGGTAATTTCATCTCTTGTGTCTTGACCAATTTCAACTGCGCAATTCTGTACACTGCTGCCAAATTGGTGCTCTACCTGTACTTTATTGAAAAGGTACGCCTCTCTAGAATGTATATGAATAATCAGTTACTCATGCTGTTTGTATAGATCCACATTATCTCTGTGCCAAAAAGTACTCGATTTAAATCACCCTTGTATTTAATCAATCTAGGTCTAATGCTGCCTCACGTTGCCATTATTTTGCTCCAAATCATGTTTCGCACCAATATCGTGTCAAGTGAATATCCTTTCCATTGCACTGTGGGCTTTGGTCTACCCGCTTCCGCCGCGGCTCTCTGTTATGATGTTTTGATATCGATCCTCTACATTGTCATCTTCATCAAGTTTTACTGTTTCCCCAATACAGCACAACAAACAGCACACCAATCGTCGTCTTTGCATATGATGGCAAAACGCAATGCTATAGCCGCCATCACTGCATTAATTACATCTAGCACCAACTTTACCATCTTGATCTGCTTGAACGGACACGAGAGAGGATTGGTTGCTTCCAGTGCATCTGCATTGAGTCTTACTATCGTCTGTATGGTGATCCATTGGGGTAGGTTACAAGCTATGATATCATTTGAAGCCATCTCAACTCACTTTTTTTTTTTTTTTTTTTTTTTTTTTTTTTTTTTTTTTACTATAGTTACCACACATCCTGCAGAAATCCAATTGAATGAGAGAGCCCTTCAAAGAGTCAATGGTGACAAGCCTGTCAGACTTGAAATCAAGCAGCACCAAGAAGTTGTCATTTTGACAGAACTAAACAATCGAGTCTAACTCTGATTATCTTAAATATTTCATATAGCCTCCACATATAATTTCATAATAATCCCCTTTTTTTTCACAAGGAAAACGAGCGATGAGTCACTGGATGATGATTACAAACAATAACAAGTTTTTCTCTATTGCCTCCCTAATTTTTTTCCTATTATTATCACTCCTGAAAAACCTAATTAAAATAACATATACTCTTTTATATTACTTGAAGGCACTTTACATTATGGTTTTGCCCGCCTGTCATGCTATTTATACCACTGAAATTGTTTGTTTTGTTTGATATTACAGAAATACTCGGTACAATGACAACCTTGTTTGAATGACATTTTGCATTCTAGGGGGGCACTGGATTTTGTGTAGTACAAATTGAGCAGTTACAAAGCTTACCCTTTCCAAACACATTTCCGTTACTAATAGTGTGTGTCATACCCTGCTGTGTAAGTCTCGCAAAGATTCAAAACTGGTTTGAAGACGCCCTCAACCTAGTTTGAGTCTCGTATATATATATATATATATATTCAAGGGTTAAATCATAAAATTGCTCAGGCTTGGCCAGGCTGATTTCTCTATATCGCAGACTTTAAGCGAGATGTAGCATGGAAAGACAGAGTTCTTGGAAGTCTAGGCGGCAACATTATACGCAGCTAGTTTTCAGCCTGTATTAATTAAAAGCGATGTTGCAGCTACTGAGAAAAAAGAGGACATAGCATAGGTAGCACATGGATCTCTCACCTACTATTATACAAACATTCACTTTTTAGTCTTCAATTATCACGAAAACTTTCCTTAAACAAGCTATAACCGTATATCTCACTCTTTTGCGATGGTCCACAATTATATCAATGGGAACAAACCATATACGGCCAGATATCCTACTAATATCGTCTCTCACCGCCCAAATACACACAAAACACTGCGACGTTTGGATACATTTGAGTTGTGTTTTCTAGAGTTAGAAGTCATTTTGGACCGCCAGAATAGCACCAAACAGCTACTCCCATCTGGCAGTTACTTTCTGACACCTTTGTTCAACTTTTTGAGGATCAAAAAAACATGGATGAAATTCGAACAAAAAGCATGAGGTACCCCTCATGGTTTTTATCAAAAATATTTGTTTTATTTCTTATTACTATTCTAAAAAAATAATATCATCCAAAAAAAAAAATTCATCGAAAATCAAACGATTGCGTTTTTGACCTTGATAGTGAACACTTTTACTATGATAAATATTGAATCAATTTTTTTTTTTTTTTTTTTTTTTGTATTTAAATGTGTTTTTTATTTATATTATAGACAGTAAGGTGCCATAAGGGTCTTACATGTCTAAGAAAGAAGAAATTAACTTGGAATGATCTTCCAGAAAAGAGGAGAAAACAGCCCGAGTGATCCAAGATTTACCATCAATTGTGCAGCCCCAATGATGTTGCCAGATAGATGAGAAGGCAGCGCCGAGAAGTTCCAAGATGGAAATGTCCAGAGGATTGTTGTCCTGGCCGTGAAGGGTGGTCAACCCAATCCAGATGGCCTCGTCCGTAGGGAACAGATCAGCAAGACCAAGGTGAGAGACAAACTCATACCAGAAGAGGGACTTCATACTGCAGCCAATGACCATATGGTATTCATCTTCAGTTGCTTCATGACACATCTTACACAGTGGGGAAGGATACTTCACACGGTTCATGGAGTGCAGGCGAACCTGCACCGAGAGATGTCCATGCAGCAAACGCCGCCACGGTGTAAATGCCTTGGGCGGGAGACAGAGAGACCAGAAATCACGCCAGAGGTGAGGAGGAAGCAGGAGATGTGGTGGGCGATAGCCAGGAGGATGGGCTGGGCGACGCAACATGTCAAATGACGGATGCCAGGAACGGCGTAACGCCCCGAGAGTGATCTTGTCCACTGTAGCTTTTGAGCGAGGGCCAGTGGTGATGAACCAATGCGAAAAGCTAGCCGTGGGTGGAGAGGGGGTAGTGGAACTCTCCAGCAGTGCGGTTCGCTCTGGAGCGGTGAAGGCCATGACGGACCTGAGAGGAGCAGGGACAACCCAAACAGGAGGACCCTCGATGGGGCACAAGGCATTGAACAGATGTTGCAATGCAGCAGTATCACGGGGACGCACGCAAACCAAGATGTGGGAGTTGGGGAGCACGCTCAAGAGGCTGGCAATCAAGGCATGAGGTGGCAGTTTGTCACTGTTCCTAGTCAAAGGCAAAGTCGCTGTGGGAGACAGGGAGCATACTTGTAACCAGGGCAGATCTAGGAGCCACCAAGACGGCCACTCAGGAGTGAGAGTCAAGGGAGGCAAACGAGTGAGTAGACGAGCCAGATGCTCCAAGTGAGGGCATTTCCGCACACGCGGCCAGCAGGTACGTGGGTATAGCAGCAAAGGCAGCACAGTAGCATGACCTGAGTATACATGGAATGTATACATCAGCCAGGGAGTGAGGAAATCCGCTGGGGATCTGGGACGAAGCAGATATTGAATCAAATTGTTTCTATCGATCTAACGTAGCCCCTGAAATCATCTTTGTGGGACCTTGATATGTAAAATTTTGACATTTTCGCCAAAAACTTCATTTCACGTTTTCAAAAATTGCTCTATAAGCTTATTCATAGTACCTCATATAATCAGTACCGTTGGATTTGCCATGGAAAGTAATACAAGAAAGCATAAGAGAGTTTGAAAGATTTCGAACATCATATATAGTTGAATCCTGCAAAATAGATCTTTTTTTAAATTTTGTTTATTGATTGAGCCGCGTACACTAGGAGTAATGGTCGAAGTGAAGAGGTGGGTGCAATTGAGCAGAAATACTATAAGAACATAAAATACTAAATTAAACTAATCTAAAGAACTATCTAAACTATCTAACTACAAGAGGGAATGGATTTGGTCCTCCTCCACTGTCTGGCGAACAGTGGAGCGGATATTCTCCAGAATCGCCTCAGGGACAAGGATGATGTTGTCAAACACAAATCGCATATGGGCTAGCCATATTTGAAACAGGGTGATGAGTAGGATGCTGTATGGACGGATGCCTTTGACTTGGGAGTACCAGATATCCGAAAAGTCCAGGGACAGAAGAGCCTCTTTGATGTCAGTGATAGTCGTGGTGGGCCAAAGGAATTCGAAAATGACGCCTTGCCATACCTTTACTTTGGATGGGCAGTCAAAGAGCAGGTGGCTGGCGGTTTCATTGGGAGACAAGCAGACAGGACAATTGTGAGACTCGAAGACTGCAGGCATCATGTAGTGTAATCTGCTTCTAGAAGGGATACAGCCTGCGATGAACCGGTATATCACATTACGTTGAATGTAGGTAAGAGATAGGGACCAAAAGAATTTCCAATTAGCAGCAGAGACAGCAAAATAGATCAATCAAGTCAGATAAAGGCAAAAAATGTTTGATGGAGTTACAGCTGATTTTGTCGATGGCTGGCGAATTCAATGCTTGCTCAATTATAAAAGCAATCGATGCTTTTGGAGGCCCAATAAAAGACAATTGCAAACTAAGGTAGCCCATCGTTTGTTTCAACTGCGGCTTACTACTACTTTACACAAATGGCTCGTTTGATTGCGTGAAATGGGACATTTAATGTGCTCTGATTCTTGAACTCAAAGTCAAGTTTGATCTGGAAACATTTCTCAACACGAGTAATAAAATAGCCAGCTGATCCAAATGTATTGAAAGACTTCAAATAAAGCATAACAGGAGGGCCAGGTCTCTTCGCGTTGTATTTGCTGCAAATGTAGATTTCAGAGCGTTAATACAATATGTCTTTTGAAAACTGCCAAAATATCTCTTGGTCGCGCTCATTGCTTCATTGGCACTCGGAACTTCTGGGAGCATCTTTACGGTGCACAAACTCTACAACAAACAAACTTTAATAGGGCCCCTGTATACTATATTTTTTTTTGCGTCTCAAGAGGTAGAACGGGCGTACAATGGAAGCAGAAGAAATCAACCACGGTCTCACTTCTGAAAGAAATGATCAAGATGGCATGCAACTGTTCAATCTTATAGAAATATCCATTTTCAAAACCAAAACTAGGTGGTTAAATTATCGGTAAATTCTTCTGCCACGGAGCCGTCAGTTCTCATATCCTTTAACGGATGCAAATGATCCATTTGCTTCCAAGTAGGTATCATAGCAACCAAGAGGGTAAATACGAATGATACCGTGCCTATTTTAGTAATTAAAATGGCATATTGAAGTTTACAATCTATAAAATAGTATCAGTCATCTTGTGGCCCCAGTCTTGCCATTGTGTATATTTATATACGTTTTTTTTCCGTAAGCCTGGGAGAACATGCTTAGGTAAGCAATGGTAGTGTTTGCATGGTTTGATGCAATATGGTCATATTGATGAGAACAAACTTTCATTACGAGATGAGAAAACTACCCCAATCTTTTCCGGAATTTCAAAGCTAAAGACATTATGGAATGGAAAGCACTCTTCATTTCGTTATAAAGATGTTTAGAAGGGTTTCTTGTAGCTCATGAACAATGTTACCCTGTGTTTTTCAAATGTTTTTGCTTTTTTACCGTTTTGCCCCTTTCGACCCTAGTAAAAAAATAGGTTGCTTACATTATTCTTCGATCCTACTGAATATACCAGTGATAAAAGCATCTCCAGTCATGTTAGTGCGACCCTCCGGCGATGCGGTGAAACTCTGCTTGGCAGATCCATTAAAGTACAGAGCCAGATGTAGGCAGAATAGAGGTAGCAAATATCTGCCTAGCTTTACTTTCTCTGTATGGCTCCACCTGCTTTGCGATGAAATATGTTTTGCGCATGCAGGACCCTTTGATCCAGTGCCAGCGATTAAATGGAATCAAGTGTAGATGGACGAGTTTTAAGTTCATTTTACCCCGTATTTTACCGTTCAATCTCCTACTACTCTCTGTTTTGTTGTCATGGACACCATTTACCGAATTGTAGTCAAACTATACTCATCGCCAAGTGGTAACCCAGCTTGTTACATTAATAATATGCGTTTAGTCTATAAATTTTTTGCGTCAGTTGAAAAAAAAAAAAAAACTACCCCACCTTTTTTAATCTTATTGTTCATGTATGAATATCATGGCTGCATTTCTCCAGATTTTTCCTTGTTACTTCAGGCTTCCAAATGTACAGAATATTTCTGTTTTGTAGAAGCAAATCAACTATACAAGGACAATTTGTACAAATGAAGATATATGTAATTGACTTTATTTAGCCATTAAATATTCCCACATGACAGTTGTTTTTCATGCTCAATCTAAAAGTTGGGATGATGAATATTACCTTTGCACTTATTTAGTCTGGCTAAACTTTATGTGCTTCCCGTTCTCCACGGAGATAGATTGATTGGCGTGTAAAATGCGGGGAAATGTGGGGAAGGAGCCAATCAACATGTAAATCAAAGTCCATCGAAAATCATATATAAACCAGGTCAAAATGTCTGTCTTATTCTCTTTATATTTCACTCTCATAACTCCAACAACTTACAAAATATAAACATGCAAGAAGATAAAAATCAAGCCCATCATATGGATGGCGAATTTGCTGAGGATGGCGAGAGATTGAGCATGGATCAAGCCCAGCCTTCTGCCACTGATGCTCAGGTCGAAAAGAAGCTTGTCCGTCTCTTGGATTACCGTCTTATGATTTGGGCCTTCTGGGGTTACTTTGCCAACGGTTTAGACAGAAACAACATGCCTAATGCTCAAACTACTGGTCTCAGTGAGGATTTGAACCTTGTTAGCAACCAATACAATTGGGCTCTCACCATGTTCTTTATCGGTTACATTATGTAATGTATTTTCACTATTCGGATATGAATGACATGTCATTAACACTCTCTCTTTATAGCTTACAAATTCCTTCCAATTATATCATCACAAAAGTGCGTCCTAGTATCATGTTGCCTCTCATTGTCTTTGTATGGGGTGCCATTGTTTGTTTCATGGCTCTCGTTAAGGATTACAAAGGTCTCTACGGTCTCCGTATCTGTCTTGGCTTGACTGAAGCTGGTTTCTATCCTGGTATTGTCTTTTTACTCGGCTCTTGGTACACCAAAGAAGAATTGGGTACACGTACGGCTGTGTTTGTCGCTGGCTCTCAAGTCTCTGGTGCTTTCAGTGGTCTCATTTCCGGTGCTATTGCCAATAGTTTAGATGGTGCTCACGGCATGCGTGGTTGGAAATGGCTTTTCATTATTGAAGGTATCATTGCCGTTGTCATTGGTTTCGCTGGCTTCTTTGTTCTTCCTGATTTCCCTCATAACACTCGTTTCATCAATGGTGAATTGCGTGACATGGCTATTGTTCGTCTTGAGCGCCAAGGTAAAAGCGCTGCTGTTACTGGCTTGAACATGACCACCTTCCGTAACTTGTTTACGACACCATTCATTTACCTGTTCACTGCCATGTTTATCTGTATGCAAATGGGTATGGGTATTCTGCAAAACTTCCCTATCATCCTCAAGACCATGGGCTACGAATCCTCTTTTGCCAATTACATGATGGTTCCTATCTGGTGTTGGGTTGGTGTGGTCATCATTGCTCAAGGAAAGCTTTCTGATAAGTTTAACACTGGCCGATTCGGTCATCGTGCTTTCCACATTATTGCTGGCGGCCTCTTTACTTTGATCTGGTACATTGTCTTGGTAGCTGTCAATGGTGGTAACGTGCCCGTTGGCCTCTTGTTTGCTTGTGCTTACCTTGTTCCTCCTGTATTTGGTATCTCTCCCATCATGATGAGTTGGGCAAACGAGATCTACGCATGCGACAGAGAGTCCCGCGCTTTAGCCATTGCCATCATCAATTCCATCGGCAACCTCGTACCCAATTTCGTCAATGTCGAGGCCTGGAATGTTCAAGACGCACCCACCTATCGTACTGGTAAAATCACCACTATGGGAATGACAGCTGCTATGGTCATCATGTGTTGTGTCGCTTACTATCTACAAGCCAACAAGATTATGATTCCTAAGTCTTCTCAGCAAATCGTTGATGAAGAGATGGACAACAAGAAGACTCCCATTAGTCGTGATGACGAATTCTAAGCAAAGTCGCCATCACATCATCTCTACTTTCAACTACTGTACCATAATATTCATCTACCCCCTGTTCCTCAAACTTACCATGTACTTTTTTCCTTCATTTTCCCATCGTTTTAATGAAAAATGATGCTGGCCTGTATTTTTATTGTAGCAATTTAATATCATATACGTATATTACCTGAAATAAATATCTTACCATATTGTATTCTCATATCCTGCCGACTCATTCAATTATCAAGAGCATTTCATTATTCCAATCTTCTGTACCAATTTCTTCCCAGCTTTTACTCTGTTTCTTCTCCACACTTGACCATAATTGGGAAAATTAACGAGATATAGATCAGTGTAATACAAACAAAAGGAACCATTTTGATTTGTGATTATCGATTTGTAATAGACTCTCAGTTTGATGCTGGTCCCTGGGTTTAATGTCAGAAAGATTCAGGGTACAAAATTAAGCCAGAGTCTCGCTTCATTTATCATCATGTTACAGATGGCTTTGAAGCTCGGGTACAAGCAAGTGCTCATCAATGTTTATCCGAGATACAGCGTTGTAGGCTTATTTTGTGTGCTGTCATAGTAATTGAACACCATAGATGCAAATATACTAGCAATTTTATCAAGATAGCTAGCGCATGGAGGGTTAGTGCCCTAAATGGGTCGAAAAAAAGGTACTCCAGATGTTTGCATCTAAAGGAATTGTTTGATGCCTCTCCGAACAAGTAAATTGGCATAAATCAGCATATTTAACAACAAGTCTTTCATGCTATAGTGTATGAAACAAGTTGCATTGCAGTTACTAGAGATGATGATCAGCTTCACTGAAGGCTCATTTACGGACTGCACAGTGCTTCTGTTGCTTCTAATACACTAGATGTCGCTACTTTTGCCGCACACTCTCTTTCTTATTGAGATGCTGCTATAGCTAATTCATGAAGCCCAGTATATCGTACAACTCCCTGGAGGTGGGTCAGACATTGAGGGATTTGAAGATAATGAACAATTCAAAAACATCTACTGCCAATGCAGTATGTCGCGTTGAAAGGAGATAATTTGATCTTACACATTTGTCTGTGCGAGTAATTCTGTTATTTCTACTTATAGAACTAGGGGTCTAATTAAGCCGATTTTGACATATTTGCCTCAGATCAAAATCGCATATGTCCATTATTGTCAATTAGCAACCAAATGTTTCGTATGCAAGTGATTATATTATCATAATTTGAGCATCTTTCGTAGATGATATAGATCCTGGCCACGACATAGTTTTCTCAACACATACTGCTATTTATATATCATATCAGAGATGATTGAGAGTCGAGAGGTCATTCACTTACGAGGCATTAGAAGCTTCATTCGCCTTCACAAGTCACCCAAATCAACCTACATAACATGCAGAAAGTCACATGAACTTCGACATTTAGCATTGAAGTTTTTTTTTTTTTTTTTTTTTTTTTTCTTTTCGATTACACTTGACCTTTTGAACACAATGGACGACAGAATTTTAGAGCAATTAGAGGTAAAGACGATGGTTGAAATCTCACTTCATGGATGTGGAACTAACTGTAACATGTTGCTTGCAGAACGACATTCACAACAAGGTTGTCGCTTATGAATACAGTGACGCGGGAGGTAAACGCTGCAACAGCATCGTTGTAATCAAGCTCTTATATGTTGACCATTTGCATTTTAGACAAGACCCTCTCTGGCTTTATCATTACCTTATTGAAAGTTGGAAAGAATGCTCAGGAAGTCAATGATGAGCTTCTTTTACGTAAGTTTATGCTGCTACCTGATGAGCCATGCAAGCATTCTTTGTCTAACATATCATTTAATAGTCGTAGGAACTGATTATGGTATATACAGTGCAAATCACATTGCGCAATGGATTAATCACTAACCGCTGGGTACTGTAGATTCCAATCTCACTGAATGGATTTTCACTCGTAAGCAAGAACTTGAAGCGCCCTCATCCGCACCAGAAACATCCACGCCAATGCAAGAAGAGCAGCCTCAACAACAAGAGCAACCCCAATCTGATAGGCAGAACACAGCATCTTCTCGACAAACAGGACGCATGGATAGCGAGAGGCCTAAGAGCAGAATGTTTAGTCAGGCACTTGGAGCTTTGACAAATGACAGCAAGCGCACCGACTACTCATCAGCACGCCACCGCAGCGATCGTTCTCGCAGTCGATCTCGCTCACCTGGACGTCGCCCTACTCGTTACGAACGCCCTGAACGCACTTCTCGCCATGAAGACAGGGATTCTCGCAAATCGAATGATGTGTTTTCTAGAATTGGAAATGCAAGAGGCAATAGCGGTGATAGACCTAGTGTTTTCGATCGCTTGGGTGGATCTAAACCTATCGACATCCCTGACCGTCACCACAATAGCAAACAAGAGCGTTGTAAATACTGGCCCAACTGCAAAAACGGTGATAATTGCATGTTTGTCCACCCTACTAGCATCTGCCCGTAAGTCCAAGTTCATGTTGTGATTCATTGACTGCAGGTACTAACTTGAATACACAGCGATTTCCCCAATTGCCCAAAAAAGGCATCAGAATGTCTAGGCATTCACCCAGAAATCGGCAAGCCGGCCTTACAGCCTCATACAACCAAATTACCATATCCCTGCAAATTCTTCCCTTACTGCAACAACCCAGTATGCCCATACATGCATCCCATCATGCCACCTCAACAAGCGTATTTCATGCAAGCCCAGCCTTCATTCTCCAAGGTTGGACAACGAGTGCCAATTCCTTGTAAAAACGGTGATGCTTGTACAAGACCAGATTGCCATTTCCTTCACCCCAAAGATGCTGATTTCAACAAGACCGAAGTGATTGTAAGCTGGCATGGATGTATGTGATTGCAAAGAGGTACTAATTCATTTGTATGCAATAGTGTAAGTTTGATGGCGCTTGCACACGACCCAACTGCTTCTACAAGCACACAAAAGAAAATAACACTCAAAACAAAGCTTTAATCAACAAGTCTGAAAACATCAACACTCGCCAATTCTCTGTACCTGAAGATCAAGTTGAAGAGCGTATTATTGTTGGTGAAAGTGCAGATGTGATCCGCGAGTCTGAACAGCCATCTGCGTCCAAGGATGTTGATATGGACTCATAGCCTGCTTTTTGTCAAGAAAAAAAAAAGAAATGTTAGAAACGCACATCTATTTGTAGAATACTTTATGAAATGCAAATAAACATGAACCTACTTTAATACACGATTATTTCATAATGATGGCAGACATTTGTGCTTACCTGCCATTCGCAAATGCAAGCATGTTTATTTCAAGAATTACATGGTGTGCTTTGGCCCGGAATTACATCCAGTTCTAGCATTTGAATAACATTCGCAAAGGATGCAATCGCCTATTCCTGTTGAGTCAATGAAGCTAGCATTGCCACGGATCATACTACAGAAGTAGTGGCCAGTATAATAACAAAGACAATCTCTAGAGTAGTTTATAGCGCCATTTGCTGTCAGTGCGTTCAATATGCAAGCAAAATCGGTGGTTCTAGATTGCCGTGTACAAACTTTTGATTTCTCATTTCTGCTGGTACACCATCACATACCTAATCTGAAGGACCGAGTTTAAAAAAGCCTTATAGATCTTCCCGAGATAAAGAAAGAGATGGCCCACCAAACTATAATTAACTGCTAATGCAGCCATTTTTGTCGGATCAAAAAATTACATAATGGGCTGTGTATCAAGGGACGAAAACGACTCAACAGATAGATCAACAAAATGTTATTGGTTAATCAAATTGCAAACGCTCAAGCCTTGTTCTGATGAACGACACTTCCTGTGGGAAGTTTTCCCGTTGCGTTATAGCCACAATTTACGAGACAAACAAACACATGGAATGAACTGATGAGAGCGGATGGTAATACATTAGCAATTTCTAACTGTTATTCATTGTAAGAGTGCGTATCTTTTCGGTTTTGGGATCTTGATTTGTGTCATGCTCCAGGAATACATTTACACTTTGTTCGATCAATTAGATGTTGGCACTAGTTAAGCCCTCCTGTAATCGCTTGGAGCGCTGTCTTCTGGTAGCACTGCATTGAATCAAGAGCATTGTTCTTCCATGGTGCACTATGTTTGTTTTGTTTTCCATCAATGTGCAAATGGTAGTAGTAAACAAAAGAAGAACTAGATATTTTTATACGTGAGAATGGTTACACGGCAACCACCAAATAGTAAAAGTGTATTAAACCCCAATCAATCTGTGATGAATACTTTGTTGGGAAAAGTAGCATCTTATTGAGGTATCCTGACGTCTATAAAATAGCTCCTTCTTCCTTTCTGTTTCTTGCTTTTTCTCTTAAATCAGCAACACTATTTCACACACAATGCCTGAACACAGAGACGTCTACAACCCGCTCTTATTCGAGATTGCCTGGGAAGTTGCAAACAAAGGTAAATGGCACTGAGATACGCTTATTGTGCCCATTGTTTATATTCTGTTAGTGGGCGGCATCTACACTGTCATCAAGACAAAAGTACCTGTTACAGTTCGAGAATTTGGAGATAGATATTGCCTGATCGGCCCCTTGTCTTACAAGACGGCTCCTATGGAAGTGGAGGCTCTCGAGCCACCCTCTGGGATTATACGGGAAACATTAGAGGCCATGTCCGCTCAGGGTGTAAAGTATCTCTTTGGTCGATGGCTAGTCGAAGGTGCTCCCTATGTGCTCTTGTTTGATACAGGTAGTGTGACCCATAAGCTGGATGAATGGAAAGGAGATCTCTGGCGAGTGGCAGGCATCCCTAGTCCTCCAAGCGATCAAGAGACCAATGAGGCTATTCTATTTGGATACATGGTTACCTGGTTCCTTGGCGAAGTAGCAAGCAAGGTAAAATGGCACCTAGTCAAAGACACACATCAAGTTATTCACGCTGATTTGGAGTAGTACAGTGCACAATCAACCGAATCTGAACCAAGTCCAGCTATTATTGCTCATTTTCACGAATGGTTGGCTGGTGTTGCCATTCCTCTCATCAAGAAGCGCAAGATTGACATCACTACCATCTTCACAACACATGCTACTCTTCTGGGTCGTTACTTGTGTGCTGGCTCGGTTGATTTCTACAACAACCTCCGAGACTTTGATGTTGATCACGAGGCCGGTAAGCGTGGTATCTATCATCGTTACTGTATTGAGCGAGGCGCAGCCCATTGTTCCGATGTTTTTACGACTGTCAGTCATATCACTGCTTATGAGAGCGAGCATTTGCTGAAGCGAAAGCCAGGTAAAGCGATGATTGGAAATATGGTCTTATGGACGTCTGACTCAACATATGAGATAGATGGCGTCTTGCCAAACGGTTTAAACGTAGTAAAATTCCAAGCTGTCCACGAGTTTCAAAATAAGCATGCCCTGAATAAGGAAAAGATCAATGATTTTGTCAGAGGTCATTTCTATGGTCATTATGATTTTGATCTGGACAACACTGTCTATCTCTTTACTGCTGGTCGCTACGAGTTCCGTAACAAGGGCGTGGATATGTTTGTAGAGGCACTTGGACGTAAGTACATGTGCTATTCGTTATGAGCACGCATCATATTGACATGAAACAACCCATTTAAGGTTTGAATGATCGTTTGAAAGCAGCCAAATCAAACACAACTGTTGTGGTGTTCCTCGTCATGCCTGCTGCAACTCGCTCATTCAACGTGGAAGCTCTCAAGGGCCAGGCTGTCACCAAGCAGCTTCGTGAAACTGTCAACGAGATTCAGGATCGTATTGGTAAGCGTATATTTGAAAGTGCTCTCAAAGGCGAAGAGCTGGATCCTGCGGAATTCCTGCATAGTGAGGATAGGGTGCTCTTGAAACGTCGAGTATTTGCGCTGAAGAATCACAGCCTACCACCTATTGTCACGCATAACATGGTGGATGATGGCATCGACCCTATCATCAATCAATTGAGACGCCTTCAGCTATACAACAAATCGGATGACCGCGTAAAGACTATTTTCCACCCTGAATTCCTAAATGCTAACAATCCATTGCTGGGCCTCGACTATGAAGATTTCGTGCGTGGTTGCCACTTGGGTGTCTTTCCATCTTATTATGAGCCTTGGGGATATACACCTGCTGAGTGCACAGTGATGGGTGTGCCGTCTATTACAACAAAGTAAGTGTGTCTATGAGATGATACGTACTTGTACAATGACTAACTTGGCTCTAGCTTATCTGGTTTTGGGTGCTTTATGGATGAAAACATTGAAAACTGCGAGGACTATGGTATTTACATTGTCGATCGAAGACTCAAATCTGTCGAAGAGTCCATCCAGCAACTGTGCGAGCAAATGTTTAGATTCTGCCAAAAGACAAGACGTCAGCGTATCAATCAACGTAATCGTACCGAGAGATTATCAGATCTGCTAGACTGGAAGCGCATGGGTTTAGAATACATTAAAGCACGTCAATTGGCATTGCGCCGCGTGTACCCAGAGTCATTTGTTGACGATGATGATCAATTAGACCTAGACGCTGTCGTCAAGAAGATCCCAAAGCCATTGTCTGCTCCTGCAAGCCCTCGCATTAGAAACTTGGTAAATGGCTACTTTAACGGTGACGTCGAGGAAGAGGAAGAGGAAGAAGAACATCAAATTCTCATACCACGAAAGGAGTTTCCCGCCTTGCGCAAAAAGGGAGATGGGGCCTCAAGAGAGGAAGAGTTACTAAGAGAGGGCGATATCATGACATTGAACAAGATGTCTCTTGAGGAGAAGAAACAAAGACATCATTAATAAAAGATCCGTTCTGATAACCAAAGATTAGTACTGTCTCTATTTGGATTTGTGAAACCTGTAGTTGATTTTATCTTGAAACATGAAATCTCATTTGCACTCTTTCTTTTCTTTACACTCGTGATTTTCAAACTACAATGCCTACTGCTATCAAACCTCTCCCTATCACTGTCTTTACTGGTTTTCTGGGCAGTGGTAAAACTACACAAATCTTGAGCTTATTACAGCGTGTTCCCAAAGACTACAAAGTGTGCTTATTGAAGAATGAATTTGGTGATATTGCAGGTAAGAATGGTCTGGTAACTGGTTTTCATACCAACATATGCTGACATTTACTGCCACAGTTGATAGTCAATTGGCAAAGGAGACCAATGTGGGTGTGCAAGAGATGGTCAATGGCTGCATGTGCTGTGTACTTGTTGGTCAAATGAAGTTGGCGCTTCAAGAACTAAGAGGTGAATGCTCATTTTAAGTAGATGTATGTTTGATTACTAATATCATTGCCCATAGACCAGTACAACCCTGATAGAATTATTGTCGAGACTAGCGGTTCAGCTTTTCCTGGTAAGACGTGCAATCCATGACGAGATGATCATATCAGCTGTTCTAATACCAGTTGAAAATTTTTTAGCTCCCATTGCCTGGCAAATTCGTGAAATGGAGAGCGAAGGTTTTGTTTTGGATTCCATCATTACAGTAGTCGATTGCGAGAACTTTACTGGTTATGAGGACACTAGCTATACAGCCAAGTTGCAAGCTCAATATACCGATGTCATTTTACTCAACAAGCATGAATTGGTCGATGAACGTCAACTAGACAATGTCATTGATCACATCAACGTTTTGAATACCGATACACCCAAGGTCAAATGCGACAAAAAGGGCGTCTCTCCTGATCTTGTGTTTGGTTTAGACACTCAACTCTTCAAGGTGGGCTATGGAAGGGAGAAGCATTTGGAAGAATCTGTATTTGATCCTAAGCACCAAGAAAACGAGGTCGATTTGATCCAGATCCTCCAATCTGTCAATGACAACAAGTTGACGCTCGAACAATTTGAGACATTCCTCAAGTCCATGCCCAAGGAAGATATCTACCGTATCAAAGGTTTTGTTCGTTTGGATGATGGTCAATTGTCTATTGTGAACCATGCTTTTGGTCGATGGACACTCACACCCGTTGAAAATGAAGATACTCTGGAAAATACCAAGGATGTTCAGATCAAGATTACTGTTATGGGTGATGGTTTGAGAATGTATACGGAAAAAGTCAAGGCACTTTTAAACAGTGGTGAGGGTGATGTTCAGCTCACTCCTGCTCATCGTCATTAGAATATTTTAGACATTAGTACAATCGATCCATTTTATAAATAAAGTCATATCAACAGCTGCATTAAACTCTCATCCAGAATTTTTTTTGGTAACATTTCAACTTGGAGGTGCTTTACGAATGGTTATGGACGCTAGAAGAAAAGTTTAAGCAATGTCATACGTTCTTTTCCTTGCAGGAGCATCAGGAGACTTTTGATTAGCGACCATTGCCTTGCAAATGGTACCTTCGGATCAATATTGTTATATCACAAGATACCCTTTGCTAAACATATGGAAGGCAAATAGTATAAAGTGCTATAGAACATTGCCAACTTCGATTCGGCTCAACTTTGTAGACATGATCATTGCTCCTTACCCCATAGCAGCTTTGTAAGATGCTACAGCTGTTAATACAGTCAAAAGCAATAGGCTACATACACTACATTTGCTGTAAAATGTAAAAAAGATGTCCGGCTTACCTGATTCGAACAGGTGACCTAAAGATGACAGTTTCACTACAGTCTTCCGCTCTACCAACTGAGCTAAAGCCGGGATCTCTTTCCGTTTTTCATCACTTTTTGCCACCCTCTCCGTAAAAAGTCTCCTTAGAATCACGAAAAACGCTATTTTCCCAACAATCAGCAATTCAATCAACTCCAAAACTATACCAGTATACTTGCCTTTAGTCTCTGTCTATTGTGTTATAGTTTCAAGTTTATTGAACATCTCCTTCATATTTTTTTGGATCTTCAACAATTTCTAAAAAAATAATCAGCAATATGCCCGAGTTTCAGCACCCAACTGATATGAATCAGGTTACTGTTATCATGCAACAGTTACAGCAACAACTTGCCTCTCTTTCTGAACGTGTTAATCAACATGATGGTATTTTGGCTCGTCTCGATGCTTTGGAAAAGGAAAACCAAGCCTTGAAAAAAATTTTACACGACAAGGATCTGGTCATTGAAAAATTGCAAGCCACGTCACAGGATTCTGTTACAAGCACCCCCATCAAGGGGGCATCTGGATCCACCACCTCTGCTACTGCCACCACTGATTCTGGTACTATTAGCTATTCTGCTATAGCTAAGAAGGCTGCACATCGCCCTGATCCAACTAAAGCTACTAAGAGAAAGTTGGCTGCTGGTCGTCTCTTCAAAACGTCTGCTGCTAAGGGTCCCCAAGGATACCAATATGTATATATTGGTAGATCTGGCAAGATCTTACGCTCTGAAATTCGACGCACTCTCAAGGCCATTGGGGTGGATACGTCTCGTATCCTCGACATCAACTTCCCTGCCTCCGAAGCTATTGGTATTCTCTTGCATACCCAATATGTTGCTGAATTCTTGGCTCTGCTCCGTGCAAGTGAATCGGAAATATTGGAGGATTTTGACCCGTTGAATCCTGCTAATATTGCCGACCCACAATACGATGCCTACTCTGAACACGATCGAATGGATCTCATTGCTGAGATGGTCAATGCTCGCAGCGTAGATGCTCTGTCCCACATCCGCCCACTTAATGTGAGTAGTGTTGGCCGTTGGTTCCTGGATCTTGGATGGATAGGTCAAGCCGAACTGGACGAGGCTGTTGCTGGTGCTATGGACCGACTAAAGGAAAAGGACCCTAAAAAGGCTGCTTTCTTGTTCAAGCGTCGCCGTGATACTTCTACTGATTCTGAAATGGAGATCTAATGTCTCTTAACAATGAATCATGGTCTGGTAATTTGAATAATGTGTCTGTCCCCCCGGTTTTTGTCTCTCTCTCTCTTTGGAATGCGAATGGTCTTCGTCAAACAACAGTTCATGATGTTATTTCTCATATTGTTGATACTCATGTTCTGTTTGTCACTGAAACTTGGCTCACTTCTGGTTCCTATCCGATTGACTGGTCTCAATACCACTTGTATGGTTCAAAAGTACCTGGTGCTTTCAACCGTGGTTCTGGTGGTATCACTGCTTTTGTCTCTCCTTCTTGCCCCTTTACGGTCTTCCAACTCCCTTCATACAATCCGCACACTCTGTCTCTCAAGGTTGGCACCCTAACGGTTCATTGTGTTTACTTTCCTCCACCCTTATCCTCTGATAAGGTGCTCTCGGCCCTCAGCTCATTACCTATGACTAGGGATACTATTCTCTGCGGTGATTTCAATGCTTGGTTGGGTCCTCTGACTGGTGATGCTATCTCCAATGCTCGTGGTAATGCTCTCAAACCTTGGTTTGACGAACATTGCTTATCTGTGCTTAATGCGTCTTTGGCTTTTGGTGTCAAGACTTACTCTTCTTTTCGGCAGCAGCAAGAATTGAGTAGTATTATCGATTTGTTTCTGACAAATATTGGTGATGTTGCTTTGGTGAACCCTCAACTGGTGGTTGAGTCTGATCTGTCTCTTGGTTCTGACCATCGATTGATGTCACTTACTTTCGGGTATGTGCCACCTCTCGATGACACTGTGGCTCCTGGTGATTCTGTTCTGGCTCCTCGGCGGCAATGGAAGCTCTCGAAATTGACGAAAGAGAGGCCTTTGGGCCTACTCCGTGAATCCTTTCGATCTTCTGTTGCTCCTCTGGCACTACGGCCCAACTGATGTTCTCACAGAACATCGATGCGCTCTTTTGGGAACATCGATGTTCTCGTGAGCACCTCGATGTTCCCATATCAGAACATTTGGCTTTACACTGTGAAGATAGTTATCAGATATGCGCTTTTAAATGGTATGGTCAGACTTTTTGAGTTCTTTTGTTTATTTTTCGTACCGAACGCCAATTCGTAGCATCATTATCTACGAAGTTAGAAGCCTCCAAACTTGCTCAATTTGAAACAAATCAGGAGAAAAAATCACGTGACCCAAGTTTCTGGTTACTTTGAGTCGCTATGTCAAAGTGGTAATATTCCTGACTAACAAACTGAAGGTCGCCAGTTCGAATCCGAGCAAACTCGTTTTTTCTTCGTTGGACGTTAACCTTGCTGGGTTAATTATGCTTTTCTCAAAATGCTTTGATGGTCAGTGATGCGGATCCTTTTCTTTTATTATTTTTTTTTATAATTATTTTGCGCATGCCTTCATGGACAACAAAGCTGTAAGAGGTATACAAGTATGATTAATGAATGTAGCTATGTATTGTATTGACAAATGTATTATCTTTTATTTCGTAGCCTCAAGTGGGTAGTTTTACGCGAAAGCAAAAAAAAAAATCTGTATGTTGCGATTTCAATCCTCGTTAAAGGTTGCGAATATCGCCAGCATCGATCGACATATCTTGTTCAAACGCATGGTAGTTTGCAATGACGCTAAAGTGCAAGTCGTTATCCAAAGATTTCACCAATCCCACTTGCATCTCAACATCGTCAATAGAAATGACAGCATACTTGGGATCAATCACTCTCGGCACCCTTCTTGCAATTTGTTGTTCGACAGGCTCATTCATACGAACAAAAGGGACAGACCTGTCGTGAGAAGCAACACCATGATTTTTCATGGTTTCAACGAAAGCCAAAAAGTAGGTCGACCCATCATAGACATGTTGGAAAAAGAATATCACTCGCGAAACAAACCAACAGGAAACAGGGTGATTAAGTCGATTGAGGTGAGTTGACCTAAACATGACCAGATGGTTGCTTCTACGAAACTCATGCATCTTCTCTCTGTATATTTCTGATCCTATGACAGTAGAACCGATTAGAGCACGATGGGCAACCTTGATCGTCATTGACAATGGACTGTTCAGCCTTTGAAGAGAGAATATCCTGCAATAGTATTTCGACAAAGCACGCTTGAATCTTGCAATTGGAACACCATGGAGTTCAGCACGATCAGTACCATCGAAGCCAAAATGATGATCCAAATTTGTCTCTTCTTGATCAGGTTCCCACAACTGTGAGCTTGTTAGAGATTCTGGATGATTGAGGTATGTGATGGATGCATATGGCTGCGGTCGAATGCCTTGGAGGAACTCATTTGAGTCGAAGATCCTTTTCAGCTGGTTTCTGATTGCAACAATTTCAATCAAGTTGGAAGATTGCTTGCCTGTCCTTGACTTGCCAGTTATCAAATCACCAAACTTTCCAATGCTTCTGTAAAATGGATGATGTTGTTATGTAAGTAACTGGATGTGTGTGATAAACATAGCATGTATAGATGACTAACCGTTCTTGACTTCGTGAGGAGTAGGCTACAATTGGCCCCATTTCTCTTATCATCCACACTACATGTGTAAGCTGATGCATTACGGGACGGAAGACCGAAAGTGACAAGCACATGGCATCTCTCTGAGCTTTGCAGTAGTCAATGAAGAAGTCAATGCATTCATCAATCTCTGCCAACCTAGACTCAGTGAACTCCCATTGCAATGCAAGACAGACGCCTCTAACCAGCTTCATGATTGCTTTCCTAGCCTGTGGACTGGCTAATTCTGGGACAAAGAGAGTAGGTATGATGGTCTATTTCAAATCAGAATAATCAGATCCTAATTCACGCCTTACATGTGTACGTTTGCAGATTACAGTGGAACTGATCTTACCAGCAAATTATCAAGATAGTCAACACTGCGGGTGCCTCGTAGCTTCTCCACCAGATTCAAAAAGCTTCCATCAAATGCAACTGGTATATATGATCTTGTGTCCTCAATTGCTTTGCCAATCTCGAACAGCCGTTGCTTTGGAATGAAAAATGGATAATTTTCTCGCTCCAATTCACCATCTGGATATGTGTAGAAGAACTTTGTGTTGTTCGGAGACAGGTCGACAGTGAGCATCTCGAAGAGTTCTGAACCAACACCTCGTGCTAATGTATGCATTTCTTCGAATCCAAAGCATTGGGGTGCAATGCATGACGATAGCTGATTGAAAAGGCTAACACCGTTGAATCCAAGGTTGGACTCAGCCCTCTCGTAATCTTCATTCGTACGCATGCTTCCAGCATTTGGAAAGTACATCCCATGGCTGCGATTATCAGGGTGCATACCACGCGAAAGACACCAACGACAGCCATACTCAGATGCATGATGAGCACACTTGCTCCAGTCAAACACGGCTAGAATAAAGCAGGTAGGTAAATCAATTTCATGTTAGCCATTGTGGATGCTGATTAGTTGCTTTATCAATCAGGATAATTACCTGGAGTATCACCACCACAAATTAGAGGATGAACCTTCAAACGAATTGGCCCAGCATCATTTGTTTCGACTACCATTCCATACGTAGAAAGCCACTGGAGCTCTGCCAAGATGATGGAAATGAACGAGTCAAATGATTTGGGCTTCTTTTTTCCTGGAAAGATACAAAGCTCGTGCGTGTACTCCTCCTTGTAACGCTTGTGTGGATCGTAATTGAACACCATCAGATGAATAATTGTGAATAGCCGATCACCTCTCTTTTCAACTACAAAGCCATCATTCATGATCGCAACTGCGATATCCAGGTCATTTGTGAAATGCGTATTCTTGATGGACTTGTACGTGGCGCCGTCAAATACGTCAGCAATGATAACATCGGATGGATTTTCTTCAAGGTCTCTGTTGTCGTAGGCATGTCGGTACCGAAGCTCCTCTCTCGTTATTGGATTCGCAACTAATCGTGATACGATGTCTCCAATTGACATGACTTTCATTGTTGACAGGGCTCGACGATCTCCCCGTGCATCGTATCTTTCATGGGAACAAATATCACAAATTGTCTCCTCGTCATCTACTTCCAATGCGTACAGCTTACAGCCATTGATACACACATCATATTCATGGGATGTCAACGATGATTGGCGCTGAAGCATGCTTTGCACACGAGGGCCATGCATAATCTCCGGATTGCTTTCTATCAGTTCATGGGAGGGGGAGGATCGGAAGCTGGTGAGTTATTGTATAAATGACATGTCATTGCAATGCGAATTACCTCGACTAATTTTTTCTGTATCTCTCAAAACAGTGTTCATCAACCTGACCAACTTTCTGTATGCATCCCGTGGTATAGCAAAATCATTGACGATATCATACAGCTCAATCGAAACCAGTTCTGTGGTTGTATATGTATTTTGGTTGATGTCTTCGAGGGATCTGCAATCGTAGAAGCAAGCCTGATCTTCTGCATCTGGGTCGACTACTCCAACTGTCTTGTATTTGACATTTAGCAAATCAAATTCAAGCCCTGGTTCTTCTGGATTGTCTCCTGTTATCGCATGTGTGGAATCCGCTATTGTGAGTATATACATCTACTTTAGCGCTGCAATTCCTTACCATTATTATCGACAATAGGCAGCAGATCAGCAGCACCCGGCGTCTGTTCAAAGCCTGCGTAGTCGTAATCAGCATCGTCAGCAGCAGGAATCATTTCTTCAATATCACTCATGGCATCATCATCATGCAGCTGGTTTGCATGATCTGAATTGGCTGTGACTAGCGCACTGGGGGGAGATTGTGGCTGTATCAGCGTTGTTTCCATTGGAGGTTGCTCTTCCATTTCAACATCTTGATCTTCATTCAAAATGGGAGCACGACAGTTTCGGCGATGGTTGCGTAGAGCACGGGCACTGTCAAAGCTGGTATAGCAATTTGTACAGAAGGATGGCTCTGTTTCTCGTGATATACGGATTGAGAATGACATGTTTGGAGAAACCAAGAAAAATAGGCAAGTAAAAACAAATTTCAAGTGGCAGCTTTATATACTAATTCAAGTTTTATTTGCGCTCGCCAACAAATGCGTTTATCATCGTTTACAAGCAAGTGATACGTAGTCTTGCATATAACGTTTGGTAACTCAAAGTCCAAGATCAAGTAAGGAACGTGTTTCCTATGATGTGATATGTCGCCTCAGGCTACTTCTACGTCATTTCACTTTCAACATCATGTCAAATCGAGTGGTATTCACTGTGCACATATGCTTATACTATGGGCGTACAATGAGGTCAGCATTACTTGCATGAAGCCTGTGAACCGAATGACGTTCAACAACGTGGTGGTGTGTGCGCAACGAGATATACGGTATAACACAACTCTAAACATATCTTTTCTTTGCTTACTAAATTTTTATTATCAGCGCGAACCATGAACAACAACAACAACAACAACAACAACAACAACAACGCTGCCAGCATTGACTTCACCGCAAGACTCTTGCAAGAAATGATGGCAATGAGATCCGAAATCAGCCAACAAGGCGTACAACTGAACGTCTTGAATGATGGATTTCGACAGCAATTCATGTCGCCATTGGAAGACGCAGGCAGCGATTTGGCAACAAGAAGCATCCTGGATCCCACTTACAGAAGCCAGGTACTATCAAACAGCAACAGAAGAGGTCCTCGGGTAATTGAAGCAAACCCTACCGGCAGGGCCAGAGCTTCTCCTGTGGAGAGATACAACGCAATGCTCCAGCATCTACACAAACTATGCAATGGGGCATCTGTACCCGATTTGACACCAGGGCAGCTCAAATCGCGCAGGGAGAAGCTCCACCGCACAGCAAAGAGGGTCTTGGAGGCTATACTGGTGATGCATCCAAATATCTCGCATTGGAATGCCCTGGACCATGTGCAGGATGAACAGGTATATTACAGCCTGGCACTGGAGGAGCAGGCCCTGCAACGGGACAATCTCATGATTTGTCTCTGCAAGAAGCAGTGGTGTGCCAGGTTGTTGCTCTCCCAGGCCTTCAAAGCAAATAGAGCAAGCAGAAACCGAGCTGCTGCTGCTGATGCTGCTGCTGATGCTGCTGCTGATGCTGCTGCCAATGTTGCCAATGCTGCCAATGCTGCTGCCAATGTGTCTTTGCAAGAAAACGAGGCAAGAAGCCATCTTCTGGTAAGTAGCTCCTATTATTTGTTTTGGCCATGGCTAACATCTAAGTATTGGAAACATTTCAAATGCTTTTAGGAGACTGAATCAGCAATTGTTGGAGACAGTGATATTGCCCAGCTTGCTCAAACTGCCGGTGTTGGTAATGCTGAGGATGATGACAACCTTAGTACTACTAGCAATATGTAATGGTGTGTGCGTTTGTGAGATCTTGTATATTTCATCCAAAATAAAATTACTTTGCTTTTGTACATTTGATGCTGCCTTGCTCTATTGGGATTTGAGATGATGGATTAGCTGCGATGCCACATTTAAAATCACATTTGATAGGTCACTTCAGCTTAAAAAGTTACTTGATTTGGTTACATCAGTCTGATACTGTGCATGATTAGAGCGTGTTTCTATATTTTTAGATCGAAACTTTGTATATTTAGGTCATCCCTTGAGAAAAAAGTGCTTTTGTTTCTCTTTTTTCTTCATTTTTCATCTATTTTCACTTTAATTCTATCAGCATAAGAGACATGTACTCTGTAGCAGCAAGAAGAAGAGGCAGCATTTACCGTCCATGGCTTTAAAGGTGGAGGCTAGGTTTCAATGCCATTGAAGAAGGAATACCATTTCAAATGTGCGCCGTGGGAAGCTTCATATCCCTGCCATAGTATCCAGGATGGAATCTTCATTTACACCCTTTCGAGACAACAAATTTATGGTATGTCCAATGCTTCTTGCCATATAAAAGCTAACAAATATCTTGTAGAAATGTAAAGGCGACTTTGCCAGGTCAATTTCGATGTCGCAAGTATGCCATTTGGTTAACCGTTTCCCTCCATCTTGCTGGTTCCATTTATCTGCTTTCTTGCTTATCACTGTTCAAGTAGTAAGTCATCTTTTGCTGCATCACCAGGAAGAATCAGTCGTTACTCACCTGATAAGTTGACTAGTGCCAGCGTCGAGTGGGTCTGGCGGGTTTGGCTTGATAACTGAGCACATCTCTTGCATACTTTATGGATCCCCTTTTGCATCCAGTGAACAATGGCAGATGCTTCATAGTTGAATGATGCGGTCTATACATCTGATTCTTCTGACAGCATAAGACGCATTAACATTCGTTCGATGTTTTCTTTTCAAGAATGTCTGCTCCCAATGAGTCGCTGCCTGGTGGTGTGCTGTACTTTCTATCTGTCTTGTGAAAGAGGTATTGTAGTCATTACGCCTTTGCTGGAACGCTTTACTAACTTGATTCAGTTCACATCTTTGCTGATAGGTACATGCACATCTTTGATATTATGCTGGCTTTTGTACAATTCGTTGCTCTACATGGAACACTGTTGATGGCTTCAACCTTTTCATTCTATGCTCTCTCTGGATCTCGCCTGGAAACATCACTTTTATATTGCCCTAAAAACTGATAATATTGGGAAACACGAAACAGTTCATACTGATCCAGGCTATTATTCTCAATTATCTTTGACTCTACTATAGCCTACAGCATGACCATTACCACTACAAGGCTTTACTATTGCACGTTTTTGGCACGTAGCCTTCGTTTACCCATTAAAATTAACCAATAATAAATGTATAAATATTTAAACCACAATTTCTGAGCCAATGAAAGCTGCCAATATTTAAACCACGAATTATGGTCCAATAAAAGCTACCAATATTTAAGCTGATTCAGACCTTCAATGATCCCATTTCAGCTCATCGATAGGTTCATGCGCGATCATGAATGTTCTCATTTGAGAACATGGATTTGCTCATTTAAGAACATCGATATTTTGATTTGAGAACATCGATGCGCTCATAAACAGCTACATTTGCTCTTATTTAAGAACATGGATGTGCTCATATGGGAACATCTCGGATGTTCTTATGAGAACATCGGCCGACTTATAATAGATCTTTAGGAACGCCGATGTTCCCATATGAGAGCATTTTCCACTTTTTGGGAACATCGATGCTCTCGAATGAGAACATAAAATAGATTCTTATATGAGCACCTCGATGTTCTCATGAGAACATCAGTTGGGCCGTAGTGTGGTTGTTACTCTCTCTGGTTTGGTGTCTGCTCCTCCTGGTACTCGTCCCGACATTGATGCACTCAACGGTTCTTTGAACCAATGTTTGTATGAATGTTTGGATAGCTCAATAGGTGTGAAGTCTGGCCGTCCTGGCCATTGGAAGAAATACTGGACGCAAGAGATCCAAGACGCGGCTACTGAACGGGATCGTCTCTACAGTCGATGGCGGTATGCCCTTGGGTATACTAAGATTGATTGTTGGGTCTTATACAAGCAAGCTCATCGCCGTTTTCGCTCTTTGGTACAGTCTGCTAAGCGCAAGTCCTGGCATAAGTTCTGTGGTGCTCTGGAAAGAGACTTCTCAAAAGCTACTGCTGCTATAAAACGCATCAAGCGCAATAAAGAGTCTTCACCTACGTACAGTCACCCAGATGGTCCTGCTGCTTCTGTTGCTACTATGGGCTCTCATTTGGCTACGGTCTACGAAGGTGCTCTGTTAAATACTGCTTCTCGTCCTGCTCCTGTCACTCCTATGGTTTCTGACTTGCCTTTCTGTCTCCCTGCGGACATGTCTTTGTTTGATACTGATACCTTGGTACTGTGTATTAAACGTCTGCCGACTCACAAAGCTCCTGGTCCTGACCATATCAAGGCTGAGATGTTAAAAGCTCTGACCTCAGAAATTGCCCCAGTGCTCTCTCTGCTGTTTCACCTCTGCTATCAATGGTCTTATACTCCTGGTTTATGGCGCCAAGCTCAGGTGTTTCCGATTTTCAAGAAGGGTGATGCTTCCGATCCTGGTAATTATCGACCAATTTCGCTCACTTCGGTGGTGCGTAAGTTGTTTGAGTTCTGTCTCATGCCGGCTCTGGATGAACACTCCCCTGCTCTGGATATTGCTCAAGGTGGCTTCCGTCCTCAACGTAGTCCTCTGGATCAAGCCCTCTGCTTGCATGACTTGATGCATGATTACTTTCTGACTCACCGTCGCTATCCTGTGGTGGCTTTCTTGGATATCAAGTCAGCTTATGATACTGTCGATCGTAGGGTTATATGGCAAGCCCTGGCTGGTTCTACACTTCCTCGTCCTGTTCTGGGTCTTCTGATGAACATGTTTGACGATGTCTCAGTCTCAGTCTTGATTGCTAATCATACCTCTGCTGCCTTCTCTCCTGTTACTGGTGTACTTCAAGGCTCAGTACTCAGTCCTCATTTGTATTCGTTGTATATCAACTCCTTACCGAATCTTTTGCGTTCTGTTGATACTGGTGCTACGATGGTCAGTCCTCCTGGTGCTAGTCGTCCTATTGCCATCAATAGCTTGCTCTTTGCCGATGATGTTGCTATCTTTGGGTCTTTGTCTGGTGTCCAGTCTATGTTGGATCTTGCTGCTGAACACTCTGTCTGTCTTGGTTATAGGTGGAAGCCATCTAAATGTGCTGTGCTCGGTTCTCCTGCTGCCCTCTCTGATGCTCGTCTTACTCTCTACAATGAGCCGCTGCCGGTGGTAGATGAGTTTGTGTACCTTGGTATGCCATTTCGATATAAAGGGCTACATGCTCCTAGTATCTTGTCTCTGCGGTCCGCTGGTGCTGTCAAGGTTATGGCTTTGCTGAACTCTGTTGGTGTCAACCGTAATGGTTTCTCTCTGCTGCTCTGTTCTCGTCTGTACAAGGCTTTCGTTAGACCCAAGATTGAGTATGGCCTCGCTATATCTCATCTTGACTATCGTACCTTTGAGGCTCTTGACAAGCTCCAAAACCGGCTGGTTGGTATGTTCGTGGGTGGTTCCTGGTTCAACGTTGCTAAGCACATTACCTGTCTCCCTTCAATGAAACATCGGTATAATGTCTTGGCAACTAGGTATGCTCTTCGTTCTGCTACTCTACCTGAGGATAGTCTTGTGGTGGTTCTTCGTGGTGCTCTGTCGTACACTCGACTGGATCGGTACATCTGTGAAAACAGTTTGTATAGATCTCTGCCTGACCCTGTCCCTTCATTTGCTGGTCTCAAGGCTCACTTCTCTGACTTCTGGCAAGATCAGGTTGACCAACAACTGGCTGCTGCTACTACTACTGGTAAACATGTTCTGCTTCGTGCGTGCCGTCCTTCTGTCTCTCGCCCTGATCCCATACTCTACTTACCTATTGGTCGATCTGCTCGTAGTCGTTTGGTTCGTTGGCGTCTTGGTCGTTTTGCAAACATGCGTGAGGAATGTCCCTGCATGGATGGATCTTTCATCTCTCGAAATCACTTCCCTCAATGTCGTGCTTTGGATCGTGATCTGTGGGATGCTCTGCCTGCTGCTCCTCCTGGTGTACATGCCATTGACAATGCCCTGAACATGCTGCCTATAAGTGGTTCTGCTGGTCCTCCAGTATACTGGTCTGCGTTACTATCTTTGCTTCATGCAATCGACTGTCTGGTCCACCCTTTGGCTACTATCGCCCCTGATCCTGATCCCGGATCATTGTGGTTCTATCCTCCCTCTCATGGCTAACTGAGATGAACGTTTGGCCGATTGTTTTCTTTGTGCGGTGCCTCGGTGGTAAGTCAAATCAAAGTTCCCATCCGTTGGTTCATCCCTCAAGATCAATCGTGCCACTACAAGTAGTCTTCTGCTCTTTTACTGCCATCTCAAACTTTTTTCCTCATCTTTTCCGTTGTCTCTGTTGAGGTTTTCTTTCTTTAGTCTATATAGTTACTAGTTTTATGGCATATGCTCATACCGAGTGCCCAATTATAAAACATCGTATATAAATAAAAACAATCTTTAAACTGAGCTAAAGCCGGTTTTCCATATTTGCTGTAAGCGCTGGTTTATTCTAATTACTTTAGCAACTTCGAGTTTTTATTTTTTTTATTTTTACACTACAATTTTTCGATATCTTACCTTTTATTAACTCAAGGGTAAAGTACAGATATCCTTTTTGCAATTAGACAACCAGGTATTTAAGATCCCTGCAAATCAAGAAATAGATGCCTGAAAAATTTAAAAAAGACGAATCGTGTTTTAAACAATATATAGGTAAAACATTTGATTTTGCATGATACTCTTTTTTGGCCATATCTCGACAAATACTCACTGGATTCGCAAAAAAAAACAAAGACCATTCGATAGATGTACGTTATACCCATTATAATATAAGAGTTTTAAGTACCAGGTGTATGTCCGTTCATAAATTTGCTCAAAATTATATATTTTATGAGCTACAAGCAGGGGATATTCAACTTTTTTTATATTTATCTATAATAGCCATACCATCGTATAGAAAATTGAAAAAGAAACAGAAGCTATTAAGTTTGAAGCTCTCGTTCACTTAGTAAAATTCAGAGATATGGCCCTTTGAAAATCGGTCATTTGGAGCATTTTCCGTCATTACTCATTGGCATCACTTTCCATAACCTCACATCAAACATGTCCTAGTCAAGAAATGTACCCTCTACAGCTTTTACTACACATGCATACCACATTCATATAGTAATTTAAAAAGTTTTGCTAGCAGCATCTATTCAAAATGAACTATTCTCTTAAATCTCCCTTTTCTCAACAGCCATTGTTAAGCACAAAGAATAAAAGGATTATAATTTGTAGCTTATAAAAAATGCTCGATATTATAAAAACAAGAAAAGGCTTATTTGAATAAGATCAGACACAAAAACTAAAAATTTATTGATGAAGACAAGAGTTATTCTATTTATACTAAGTTCTGAATGCCAAAGTAGCAATTTATCTTGTACAACGCTTATCACATCTGGTGAACCTCAGCATTTAGATAGCTGAGATGCACTTCAATTATCATAGCTTACCCATGTTGTTGCACAACACAGACATATCTACCCATCAAGAATACCTTAATCTTTATAGACAGTTGTAGCCCTTCTGGCACAACAGTTACCATGCCTGATGTAATTTGTCTCAGACAACAAGAGGAAGATAAAATGATGATAGTAAGGCGTACATTTATTCGTATACCCGCTGTTGCCCACTGCAACTTTTCAAAAAGTAAAATGGAGGATTTATGTGTGTAATAAAAGCGCTTAGAGGGTTTTACTTTACATGGGGGTTAATATATGTGTGTTGTGCCAGAAGGGCTACAACTGTCTATAAAGATTAAGGTATTCTTGATGGGTAGATATGTCTGTGTTGTGCAACAACATGGGTAAGCTATGATAATTGAAGTGCATCTCAGCTATCTAAATGCTGAGGTTCACCAGATGTGATAAGCGTTGTACAAGATAAATTGCTACTTTGGCATTCAGAACTTAGTATAAATAGAATAACTCTTGTCTTCATCAATAAATTTTTAGTTTTTGTGTCTGATCTTATTCAAATAAGCCTTTTCTTGTTTTTATAATATTGAACATTTTTTATAAGCTACAAATAATAATCCTTTTATTCTTTGTGCTTAACATTTTTTAAGATCGTGTAAATCAGAATCTTCCAGATTTTAACCTACCTATCTAATTTAAACCGAAATATGACTATGAATGATTCTACTGTGTCTCTTGCAGAACAGAACAAGAGTTCAGATGTTCAAGCTGTTGGAAGCGAGCTTTCATACGGAGGAGCTGTAGAGCGACTTCGTCAGGAGGTTCATGGGTTGATCGCTGAAGTTGCGAACAGTGGGGACAAGTCGGACGAAGAGGTCGACGCTTTGAAGGCTGCCCTGTCAAAGAAGTGCTCTAACTTGGAGGCTATAGAGAAAGCTCTCTCTATGGTCACACCTAACCAGAGTCCTTCCCAAGTAACAGTGGTTAGTCAAGGTGCGGCTAATAGTTCAACTGTACCTGATGATCTTCCTTTGTTCCAATGGTTTGGACGTGTCAAAGATGAAAAAAAGGAAGTTTTTGCCAACATTGAGGAGTGTTGTCGCCGGTTTTCCGATAAGTTGAGCAGTTGCACGCTTGATCTTGACGAACACTGGTATCGTTTGCTTCCTCCTTGTCTTCCCGGCGATCTTCGCAATTGGCTTGATGAGTTTGTGAAAGCATCTGGCTCCACTGTGTCTTGGGCTACCTTGAAGGGAGCTATCATCGGTCGTTTTGGTACACCAAAAGAACAGCTCAGATTCGAAAGAATTAGGGAGTTTCTTCGTTGTACTAAAGGAAACGAAGAATCCGTTGATGGTTTCGTAGAGCGGTTTAAGACGTTGAGAAATAGAGCTGACATCAGTGATAAGGGTGTCGTTGCGATGGTGTTTTTTGACGCTTTCCCCAAGGTTACCGCTAGGTTGCTAATGGTTGCTATGAGTCAGGCACCAGAATCGTCATTTTATGACATTGATTATGTGTCCTCTCTCGTGCGCAAGATGGATATGATGGCTATTGAGACGGGTCAAGAATCTTTGGGCTCTGTTTTTGATGGAAGAAAACGCGCTGCTGACATACCTGTTTCGAACGAAGCAAAGAAGTCTCGGTACGCACCTTCTTCTAGTGGAAACGCTTTTCAAAGTAGCTCTTCGTCGAGATCCAATGGTCCCTCGTCCAACTCTCCACGTTCTAGTGCTAATCGTTTTGGCAAAACATTTGCTGAACATGTTGCTGAAGGGACTTGCTCCAAATGTAACGGTCCTCGACCAAAGGGGCAGATGCATCACTGCAACACTGCTATTCGTACTGGTGGTGGTAACACCCATCAGGGCAATGGTGGTAAAAAAGTTTTGCGTGCCATGACTAAGAAACGTGGTGGCAAACATTCGATGGATGCTGCAATCCAAGCTGCTTTTCTCTCTGCTCGTGTTGATCGTGCGTTAGCTGAGAAAGGTGCTTCTTCCCCTGCTGTCTCCTCTGCTGAACAATCGGTGGATGATGTTGTCCTTGCTCCTTCTTCTGGTGATAGTGACAATGTTGATGTTGACCAAGATGCTGTGATGAGTGAAGCTCATGGTATCTTTGAGGATACTGACCTGGTGAATCGTGCCCAGTCTATTCTTCTTGAAAAAGAGATGAGTAGCATGTCTGTGGACGACGATACGCTACAAAATATATTTGCTCAGCAATGTAAGTTCGATGCTAGATTTAGTGCTCCACCTACTATGACCACCAATGCTATTTGTGTTCCTATTGTGGTTCAAAATGTCATTTGCTTTGGCTTAGTGGATACGGGTGCTACGTTTTCGTGCGTCACTGACAAGTTCTTTCAATTCTTAGGAGGAACCTCCCTTGCTGGATTTGAGGCTAATGATGATGATGAGAGCTTTGTTCAAATGGCTCATGAAGTAACGACTGTGCCTAGAATAGGTGCGGTACGTTTGCACATTAGCTACAATAAATCAAATAAAAACCATTTGTTTGAAGTATTTCCATTCTATTCTGAGGAAAACGTACCTGTATTGCTTGGTATGGATATTTTGTCCAAGCTTGGCATTGGTCTTACGGGCTTGGTGAGTCAACATGGCTTTCAATCAGGTCCTCGTGTACCAGACCCTATTGATGATGGTATTACTCCAAACGCACATCCTTTTGGTAGTGAGGAAGAGAGACAACCGTTTTTACTTGCACTAAAGGGGTTATTAGAAGAGAATTCGCGCATTGATATGAAGAATACTCAGTGTAATCTGCCGGATTCGATTATTAAGCTTGATACTAAACCAGGTGCTGTCGCTTGGCGAGCTCAATATCCTTTGCCTGAAGCTTATCGTGATGCTGTTGCCAAACAAATTCAGATATGGCTTGATGAGGGTGTTGTTGAAAGATCTGCTAGTCATACACGTTTCAATCATTCATTGTTGGTTGTAAAGAAAAAGGACGCTGATGGTAATTACACAATGTCTAAGCCTAGAGTGGTGTGTGACGTTCGTAAGTTGAATGCTATCTTGGAAGTGGATGACAAACAACAGTTACCTTTGATCTCTCATATCCATCAGAGCATTGGTACAAAAATGATTCATACTTGTCTCGATATCCATGCTTGCTTTACTAGCTTTGGTTTGGATCCAGAGCAAGCTCATAAAGTTTCATTTACTTGTCCCTTCACGAATATCCAATATACCCATAAAAAGGCTGCTTATGGAATTCGCCATGTCGGATCGGTGGTTGTACGCACATTGCAAACACTGCTCTCTGATTTGAATACAAGCTCTAGTTCTACTTCGTTTCCTACTGATGGTGATCACTCGGTTTCCTGCTATGTAGATGACATCTTATGCAGTAGTAATGGGAGCCTACAAGATCACTATGCGTTGGTTGCTGAGGTAATTCGTCGTTTAACCGATGCTAATTTGGTGCTCAATCCTGAGAAAGTCGTCTTCGCTCAGCGTAGTATTTATCTCTTGGGATGGAGTGTTATTAATGGTAAATTACTGCCTGACGGTAGAAAACTTACCAACATTGCAGATTGGCCGGCTATTACCACTGGTCGTCAATTGGCATCTTTCCTGGGTTTAATGTCGTACTTTCGTGCTGCCATTCCATGTTATTCTCGTCTGACTCGAGATCTTGATAGCTTGAAACAGTACAAAGATCTAACAGATGTTTGGAATGAGTCTCATACAAAAGCGATTGCCGACTTGAAGGATGCACTTACGATGGCACTTGTGCTGTCACCTCCTGATTTTTCGATTCGATTTCACTTGGCTACTGATGCTAGTTTAACTGCTCTTGGCGCGGTTTTATATCAAGTAGTCAACGATGAAATTCGATATGTAGGTCTCGTATCTCGTAAATTGTCTGTTTCTGAGCGTAACTACGGTACTACGAAAAGGGAATTGCTAGGGATTTGCTATGCCTTGGTTAAGTTTCATCGTTTTCTGTATATGCGAGAGTTTACCTTACATACGGACCATAACAGTCTGATCTACTTGAATACACAGGAAGTCCCCAATGCACTCATGCTTGGGTGGTGGGAGACCATTTTTTCTTATACTTTCGATATTGTGCATTTGCCCGGTGTCCTTAACGTAATTCCTGATGCTTTATCTCGACTTTACGAAGATTCGGATGCTGATGCTTCAGCACGACATCTTCTGGGGGGCAGGTACTATGCTGATGGTGATGAAAGTGTAAAGAGAAAGAAAAAGGGTTCCAAAAACAAACTCAAGGTTGTCACACCTTCGCCTCCAATGAAACGTACTTTGGTCAAGACAACTAAGGCGTTACGATCTAATTCTTTTAGCAACCATGCACGCACTGCGGTAAACGCTACTCTTATCAAAGATGGCACCACCACAGCTGTCTCGCAAAAGCAAAAGGAATTCATATTGCGTACGCTTAGGTTTGCTGACTATATCACTCCTCCTACTAATGAAAGAGACAATATGATCATTGCTCAGCATCTGGTTGGACATTTTGGGATCAAACATGTTGAAACTGCAATTCATCATGAAGGGTTTCACTGGGTGAACATTCGGAAAGACATAGAAAGAATATTAGCTGATTGTGACGAGTGTAACAGGTACAATATCGCTAGAGAGGGATATCATCCTTTCCGTAGTGTCAATGCAGCTCAACCTTTGGATCATTGGTGCATGGATCTCGGTGATATGGGTGTTACTAGCTCTTTCGGCAGCAACTTTCTATTTGTCCTTACTGATTACTTTACGAGATTTACTGTGATAAGATGCATTCCAGACAAGAAGGCTACGACAATTGCCAGGGAAATGCTTCAAGTTTTCTCACTGTTTGGATGGCCAATCAAGTTGACTTCAGACAGAGGCCTGGAATGGATAAATGAGGTGGTCCGTGCTATGATGGACATCAGTGGGATAGACCATCGCCTGTCATTAGGGTACAATCCATTGGGTAACTCGGTTTCTGAGTCATTTATCAAAATATGTAAGTTAACGACTATCAAGTTGTTAAAAGGTAAGAGGGATCAATGGGAGCACTTCATTCCGTGGGTGAATTACTGCATCAATGTCAAGTATGCTCGACTACATAAATCTCGTCCGTATACACTTTTGTTTAATCGTCAACCAAATGGTCTGGCTGATTACTCAAAGGTGGACTATTCCAAACGTTTGGAGAAAGCTGATAACAGTGTGGAATACATCCACTATGATCTGCATTCCGACAGTTCATCCAGTTACCAGATTTAGATATAAACTGTATGTACACTGGATTAGATGTACGATATCGATTTATACTATGATCATGAGAAGATATGGACTTCAGATACGCTAGTACTATAAGATTCATACTATATAAGATATAGGCTATAGATGGCACCACGGACATGGATGGCACTATAGACTTATACTTGTATTCCGACATTGACTACGGATGTTTACCATATCTGGATAGGCACCAAGATTAATGCAATATGAGCTTGTTGCTTCAGATGTGCACTTCATGATCCACGCTATAAGACACATGCTTATATCCGTGATACTAGCTACAGATACTTTATGTACTACAGACTTGTACTATATATGAGACATGCTATAGACATGCATACGATATGCTATAGACATGCCATATATCCAGATACATGCTAAAGATGTATGCTTAGCGATATACACTCAGATATGTACTATTAATATAGACTAAGAAGACTGTACCTATTGGATACATGCTACTAGATCGATATTAATTATCCTTATGGAAAGGATAGATCAGGGTACTTCGGATGAGAGTCTAATTATTCATCCAGACAGAGCTAAATCATGATTAGCTTGCTGGAGTTGTCTTTTAGCATGATTAGACATTAGTTGATCTGAGTTGACTTATTTGTCAATCTAATTAATAGAACTTTTATCCATTGTTATAGTATATAAGAAGGATCATCTACCTGGCCAGTAGAGAGACTTCAGTTTACTTTACACCTGTCAGTTTGATAATAAAATATACCTTTATCAAGTTGACATTACTGTTTTTTTATTCTTTTTTTTCCGTGAATTTTAGTCTATCAAGCCTCAAATTCCACATTTTTTTCAACTCAAAGGTTATCACTTTTACACTTTATCTTATACTCTACATTTTATTATTCTACTTTAAAAACTATTTTTATCATGTCTCACAACCAATACAACGCTACCGAAAACACTCAAGAGGATATTGCTCAAGACTCTATCCGTGTTTCTTCTCCTAATGACTCATCTATGCAAGTGGATGAGCACGCTCAACTTTCCGCAGTTGATCATCTTCTCAAGAAGATTGACACTGCTCAGGCTCGCTTGGATCAGATCCATCGTAACGCTGGTGATACTTACACTGAGGAAGAACGCTTGGCGGCTGATGAAGCATCTGCGTCTATCGAATGGCTCAGCAAGCAAGTCAGTGCAATTACTAAGAGGGCTGATTCCAAAGCAAGACCTGTCAATCTCAATGAGATCCCCCGTTTCCAGGTGGTAGGACAAGCTAAGCATTGGCCTGACCATCCTCGATTCACCACAGTCGATCATTTCTTCAGTGCTTTTGAGAACGTCATCAGAGCATCCGGTAATGAAGTAAATTTGGTTTGGAAACGCTACGTGCCTGTTTCACTGCCATTTGACTTCGAATCATGGACCAAGAATGATCTTCTGGCATGTAATGATTGGGATCAAGCCAAGGCATTGTTCCGCAAACATTTTGGTGCTCCCATCAACTCTGAGGAATCCATGGCCAAACTCTTCAGCATGCGCATGAAGAACAATGATACTCTACAGGACTATACGAATAAGTTCATGAAGTACGTCAAGGATTGTGGCTTCCCTCCTAACAGCAACATGTTAGCCAAGTTCTATCAGTTCACGCTGTTACGCAAGAATCAGCAAATGATGGTCAACCAAATGTCCGTCAAGCATGGTTCCAACCACAAATGGACTATCAACGAGATCTATGAGTGTGTGTTGCCTTTGTTCCTTGTTGACGAGCAAAATCGTGGTGATGATGATGTTGAGGTCAACATCAGAGGTAAGCGTAAGGGTGGTTCTGGTGGTTCTGGTGGTTCTGGTTCGAGAACAAAGATGGCAAGGGTATCTGCCACTGGGTATTTCTGTGCGAAGCATGGCGGGAGCAATGCCAACCACAACACCATTGACTGTAAGTCAAGATTGAAGCACTTTGGCTCTGACAACAAGCCTAACCGGGCTACTACTGCTGCTCCGTATTCTATGAGTTCCTCATCCTCTGATCCCAAAACCTGCAACTTTTGTGGTAAGCCCCGTGCTTACGGTCATCGTTGTCAAGAGTTCTACGACTGGAAGAAGGAGAGAGAATCAAGGAAGAACATTGGTGTGCATACTGTACAAACAACCACTGTTCGCAAGGACAACAAGTCTGGTTCTGGTTCTGAGACCAACGATGTTACCATGGAAAGTAGCACTGATTCTGACATTGGTGATGCTGTTGGAGATGTCACCATGGAGGAGATAGATGCTTGCTTGGACGAGATTGAAGCAGAGGATGCCTCGCTCAACTGTAAGTCTAATGTGAAAAATGTTCCTGAAAGTTTCAATCCATTTCAGTTACTGACTCCTATTATTTTAGAGAGCAAAGAAGGAAAACCAGTCCGTTTGATCGCGAAAGTAGATACGGGATCAGATTCCACCTTCTTAAATAAAAAACATTTTTCACAATAAACTACTATTCACTTCCCAAGATATTATTTCTGTTGAAGGCAATTTGAACTTTCTGAGTCATTCAGTAAAGAGATTGGGTAAAACACCAGCTATCAAGATAAGATATCTTAATGACATTGCATTTGATCACTCGTTTGAGCTATCCAATTTTATTCAGGACCTAGGCGATTTTGATGTGCTACTGGGTGTAGACACATTGAGTCGACTTAGAATTGGGCTAACTGGCGTTGCTCACAAGTTTGCTGATATTGGACATCTTACAGAGGAAGAGAAATCAGAGCTTCTTGAAAGCATCGATTTCGAAAATGTCAATTTTGATACTAAACATTCTATTGATCCAGAAACCGCATCAATCTTTGAATCCCAAGCTGAGGAGAATAAGTATATGAGCAACATCCAAGATGCTATTGATGAGAATCAGAGAATCAAGCCTGGAACGTTTTGTAACGTGCCTGAATCTGAGATCATTATACCAATCAAGGAGAATGTTGATTACTACGTCAAGCAATATCCGATCGCACATCATGCAATGCCCGAAATCGAAAAGCAATTGAATGAATGGCTGGATGCAGGAATTGTAGAACAGTGTAGACCTAACGGCTTATTCAACAGCCCTATCATTGCAGTATCAAAGAAGGACAATGATGGCAAACCCACCAAAACTCGAGTTTGTATGGATGTGCGGAGGATCAACCAGCATATGCCCAACAATACAAACCAATTTGAGATCTTCACCCGGATCAAGCAGAAGGGGACGATATTTTCGAAAAGGAAAAACCTTGGTCATGAACATTTTGTTTTCTGGTATGCCTAACGTGGAGATCTATGTGGACGACCTATGCCTCGTATCTTCATCCTTATCCAGTCATTGCGAATTGATTAAGGAGGTGCTGAGACGCTTGACACATGCCAACTTAAAGATTGGTGTTGAAAAGTGCTCCTGGTTTCGATCTAGCATCTACTTGCTAGGCTTTGTAGTTGGTCCTCATGTTTCCAAGGTTGACATGCGACGTCTCTCTGACATTGATCATTGGGGTCCATGCAGATCTGCCAAACAGGTTAAACAACTAGCTGGTGTTATTTCATATTTGAGACCACACATCCCAAATCTGTCAAAACTGATGGCGCCTATTGATGCTCTACGAAATGATCCAGATGCTGGTAGCAAATGGACTGATGAGCACACCAAACGACTTGAGATTATCAAGAAGGTCTTGTTATCTGAAGCTTTACTGACTGCACCAGACATGAATAAGAAATTTTATCTTGAATGTGATGCTAGCTTATATGCAGTTGCAGTCATTTTGACGCAGCGCGACGATCAAGGACGCACAGTCTATGTGGCGATGTTGAGCAAATCTCTGACCAAATCCCAACAGAACTGGCCTGTCCTGAGACGAGAACTGTATGCCGTGTTATTCGGTTTAGTTCGTTTGCGACCCTTATTGTACGGGCATCCTGAGATTGAGGTTATGACAGATCATCGAGCTCTGATTTATATCTACACATGTAAATGTCCTACTAGAGTCATTCAAAATTACATGGAGATTTTAAACGAGTATCCCCAACTGCAATTCACTCATATCAAGGGCTTAGACAACATCTTACCTGACAAACTTAGTCGCTTGTATGAACCTTTAGAAGATCATACAGAGCTGGCGGGAGACAGTGATAAGAAAATTGCTAAATTACAAAAGAATATCATGAGAAGCAAAGGCTCCAAGAAACGATTCATTGGCAACAATAAGCAAACAAAGCATTATCTAACCAAGAACAAAGTAGTCTATAATAAAGACAAGCACTTGAATGTACTTGCTATGAAGATCAAGGAGGGCAATTATGAAAGCGTTGCTTACATTGCACCACCTGACAATGAGAGAGACCAACTGCTTCGTGAAACTCATGAATTTGGACACTTTGGTGCCGCTAGTATTGTCAAGAAACTACATGAAGAAGGTATTCATTGGACAGGTCTATATGATGATGCAAAGGCAATTTGTCAATCATGTATGGAATGTGCAAGACACAATGTAGTTCAAAAGGGTTATCATGAACTGAGAAACGTTGTAGCGTATGGTCCATTTGATCACATAGGCATTGACTTTCTTGGTCCGTTAACTCCAGCCAACAATGGCAATATATATATATTAGTTGTATACGACATTTGCACCAGATTTATTATAACTCGTGCATTGCCCAACAAACAAACTGATACTGTCGCTAGAGCTCTGACTACTATCTTTGGAGACTTTGGCATAGTACAAATACTACAATCTGATAATGGACGTGAATTCAAGAGTGCTTTGATGAGCGAGATCGGTAAAGCACTTGGCATCAATCAAAGATACTCTACGGCTTTCCACGCTAGGGGCAATGGTGCATCCGAATCAGGTGTTAAAAATATTCTTAATGCACTTCGTAAGATGGTCAGTGAACACATCTATGACTGGGACTCGGTTCTACCTGGAACTCAACTGGCTATAAACACAAAAATTAGGTATCGCACAGAGAGTGCACCTTTTCAATTGATGTTTGCTAGACCATTGAATAGATTCGTAGACTACGATGATCCTAAGATCAAGGACAACTTACCAAAGAAGCCAATGACTCTCGGTGAGCTACGCAAGAAGGCAGAGATTATGAACCAGGTTGTCTTTCCAGCTATTAACCAAAGAACACAACGCATTATTGAAGAGCAAGCAACGCGATTCAATAAGCATCACAAGATTACACACTTCAAAGTTGGTGATTGGGTTATGGTAAGACTTCCGCATAGAGAAAGCAAACTTGAGGCCGCTTATGATGGACCCTATCAAGTTGTTCAAAAGAAAAGATCTACATATGTGTTGAAAGACGATATGAATGAACTACTACATCGCGACTATGTGCCATCTGAATTGAAGCTGGTAGCAATCGACGAGTCTATCATCGAACAAGAAGTATATGAGGTTGACGAGATCAGAGCGCATCGTGGTCCTGAACACAATAGAGAGTATTTGGTAAAATGGAAGACATTTGGAGAAGCTGCCAACTCCTGGGAAACCGCTGCATCGTTCAACAACCCTCAAACCATTCGTAAGTACTGGGCAAAGATCAAGGAATATGAGCTGCTTGAGAAGAGAAGACAGGCACTAAATAGTGACACTGCTTCCTCCAAATCAAAGCGTAAGCGTGATGATTCTGACAAGCGTTTGAGAGGCTCTAAGAGACTCAACGTTGCAGAACAGTAAAGTGATGTTTGTCATGGGATATATCAGGGCAACATGCAAATTGCAGTAGCACCTTTAGACTATCACATTGCGTTATATCTTTGTCAGCGAATGCGAAATACAGATCATTGATCGTTTACATAATTCTTTGAATTAGTCAACATGCGTTGAAACTGGTGGGGGCAAATGTGGAATACATCCACTATGATCTGCATTCCGACAGTTCATCCAGTTACCAGATTTAGATATAAACTGTATGTACACTGGATTAGATGTACGATATCGATTTATACTATGATCATGAGAAGATATGGACTTCAGATACGCTAGTACTATAAGATTCATACTATATAAGATATAGGCTATAGATGGCACCACGGACATGGATGGCACTATAGACTTATACTTGTATTCCGACATTGACTACGGATGTTTACCATATCTGGATAGGCACCAAGATTAATGCAATATGAGCTTGTTGCTTCAGATGTGCACTTCATGATCCACGCTATAAGACACATGCTTATATCCGTGATACTAGCTACAGATACTTTATGTACTACAGACTTGTACTATATATGAGACATGCTATAGACATGCATACGATATGCTATAGACATGCCATATATCCAGATACATGCTAAAGATGTATGCTTAGCGATATACACTCAGATATGTACTATTAATATAGACTAAGAAGACTGTACCTATTGGATACATGCTACTAGATCGATATTAATTATCCTTATGGAAAGGATAGATCAGGGTACTTCGGATGAGAGTCTAATTATTCATCCAGACAGAGCTAAATCATGATTAGCTTGCTGGAGTTGTCTTTTAGCATGATTAGACATTAGTTGATCTGAGTTGACTTATTTGTCAATCTAATTAATAGAACTTTTATCCATTGTTATAGTATATAAGAAGGATCATCTACCTGGCCAGTAGAGAGACTTCAGTTTACTTTACACCTGTCAGTTTGATAATAAAATATACCTTTATCAAGTTGACATTACTGTTTTTTTATTCTTTTTTTTCCGTGAATTTTAGTCTATCAAGCCTCAAATTCCACAAACAGACTCATTGACAAACGATACCGTTTTGTACAAGATGTTCTTATCCCGGCTATTTCTAAGCGTATTGTGGATACACAAAATGCTGATCATGCTAACTTTGCGAAGAAACATAAGGTCATTGCCGAACCCTATCCTATTGGTAGTAAAGTTATGATTAAAAATGTTCATCGTCAAAATAAGTTAGATGAACGGTATGAAGGACCTTATTTGATTTATAGTATAACCGATAAAGGTTCCTATGTGCTGGCTGACAAGACGGGTGCACTCCTTAGTCGAGATGTGCCTACCCATCATATCAAGTACCAAGTCGCTGCGAATCCTCAGCCAATCACAATTGATGAATTCTCTGCAGAGCATTACGAAATTCAAGCTGTGATTGATCATAGAGGATCTCCTGGTAACTATGAGTATAAGGTAAAATGGAAAGGGTTCGATGATTCTAGTGAAGATACTTGGGAGCCTGTGAAAAACTTTGATTCGGCCAAACACATTGAGCTGTATTGGGCTCGAAGAGAAGGTGCAAAGGCTGCTGGTAAACGTAGGTTAGCTCCTCAAACAGTTAACTGGCGAACTACTACTACTCGCGAAATTGGTCAGAGTGGTAGATCAAACAGGTCTTAAATGGCTACTAGCATGATGGGATCAAGTCTTTTCCTTACATTTTTGTCCTATGAAAGGTTTTTACACAAGGTTTTTACTGACTGATCTCGGATGCAGTGTCATTTGGTAATTATTTATTGGAAAGTGCTTTATGTGCTATATTGTCATGATGTTTTGTAATCTGGGATTACGAAATGTCCACAAGAAGTACCTGAATCTGGGGGGGCAATGTTGTGCCAGAAGGGCTACAACTGTCTATAAAGATTAAGGTATTCTTGATGGGTAGATATGTCTGTGTTGTGCAACAACATGGACAAGCTATAATAAGTGAAGTGCATCTCAGCTATCTAAATACTGAGGTTCACCAGATGTGATAAGCGTTGTACAAGATAAATTGCTACTTTGGCATTCAGAACTTAGTATAAATAGAATAACTCTTGTCTTCATCAATAAATCTTTAGTTTTTGTGTCTGATCTTATTCAAATAAGTCTTTTCTTGTTTTTATAATATTGAACATTTTTTATAAGCTACAAATAATAATCCTTTTATTCTTTGTGCTTAACAGTTTCCATTTGATTACGGTTTTATTATTACAAAAGACAAAATAATGTTAAATGGCAGATCAACAGAAAATCAACTAATTGTAGACCGTTTCTCTTTCAGTCCTTTAGCCAATCAAATCGCTCGAAAACTCCGCTGACCTAAAAAAAAATTGCGAGGGTTTCCCCCCGTTTTGATGTGAGGCAAAATTTTAAGCTCCGCTATATAGCAATATAGCTGCTACTATCATCAAATTTCCCTCAGGTGCTAGAGCATGCCTTACTTACACCACCTAGCTTTAAGTTCAGGCGTTGAGACCCTCAATCATCACTAAAGTAAGTAGTGATAACCAAGTGGAGGCAGCCTATCCATCTCCTAGTCTCGGACAAAGTCTTGTTGAGCTTCAGCGATAGGCACATCAACTACAACGTAATAAAGAGGTATGCTTCGAAAGAAACATAATAAAAGAAAAAAGGAAAAGAAGAAAAGAACATACTACTATAGGAGTATAGTAGCATGTAGATAAAAAAGGAACACTCACACAAAAAAGTGAGTCAAAAGAAAAGCATAACAACAAATACAACATCAAAGAATGTTCAGAACAGCTTGCTGTTGTTGCAACAAAAATGCATGCATGAGCAACGTGCATGGTGGTAATAGTCGGATGTCAAGCAACACAAACACGCACAATTGCATGAGCAACATCAGTATTATAAGTGTGCAATACAACATAGTGGCTAATGTTGTTTCATGTGAAGCTACAGAGGCAACACAAACAACAACCCACGGCCATATAACGACGTAGTATTACAACGGCAATACAGATATATAGCATTACATCATGCTTGTTGTTCGTACATACGAAGCAACAACATCGCAAGCATCCGTTGAGCTGATCATATCACAGCCAACGAAAGAAAAAGAAATCGTAACAAAGCAAACATCATGAATGCATTATCACGAGAAAAAAAAGCAATAATAAAAACGTCCAGAGAAGTTTTATATCATTGCGACCAAAAGAAAAAAACTTACTTACCACTTGCCACAGCCACGGATAGACCAGCATAGAATAGACAACTACCAGAGATAGACCAGACAACAAACATACAACCGAGACAGCAGACCAAGAAGAAAGACCAGACTAGCAGCAACAACACCAGCAACAACACCAGAAGCAACAGAGACAGCAAACCAAGAAAGACCAGACTAGCAACAGCAACATCAGCAGCAACATCAGCATCATAGAAAAACCAAAGAACGAACGGCACCAGAGACTAGACAAAGATTAAAGAAGCAACCACCAGAGATAGAGACCAACGAAGCAACCACCAGACATAATAAACCAAAGAAGCAAATAGCAGAAATAGCAGAGAAGTAATGGCAGCAGCACCGACGTCAAACAGGCAGAAAATTATCGAAACCTAATAAACAAATTCGATTAGTACTGATTTTACGTCTTCTAGTGCTCGTTATCGAATAGTACCTACTATATTCCACTTTAAAGAAGCAGTATTAATCACTTTTAACAGTGCAAGGCCGTGTTATCAGAAGCTAGAGTGTTATTTTTAATCAAAAGATGGTTTGATACTAAACGCAATTTGCAAAAAAAATAAAAAACGAGGGTATGGAAAAATGAGAGGGCGCCTTAACCGACGTCACGCCCAGTAAATTTGGCCTCAGCCTTCTGCTGTGGCAGCCGTAACTGCTGCACTTTAATTTGAAATTGTGCAGTGGGTATTTTCGTGTTCAAATTCGACTTGATTTCACATTCTTTAAACGTTTTTGCTAAATTTGGCTATGAAAATTTTCCTTGTTATACTTTACTTTCTAATGTATCTATAAAGAGTCAATGAAGGCGCATCGAATGATGCTGGTTACATTCAGCTTTCAGACCGAAAATAATGAGCAATTTGCAAAAGTATGAAAACAGGTTTTCTGTAAATATGTCAAAATTTAGCTTATGAAAGCTCCAGAGAAACAATTTCTGATGTTTCATTTTATCTTTACGATTAATTTGATCTAATATGTATCATAGGAAAAATCTTCATTTTTGTGATGAAAAACGCGATCGTTTAATTTTTAAGAATCTTCCCTTGCTAATACTCATGTGAAAATGACGATTTTTAGTAAATTTGCAATGACCCAAAAAAATTGAGATAAAGCACCGGTAAGAGAAGCGTGGCCAAGAGAAGGCATGTGGTGCTATTCCAAGCGCTCAAAACGCTTTGTAGCATGAGTTATTCGCGCTTCAAAATGGCTAGATTTAGACAGAATTTGGCCTGAAAATAAGGCGTAGTATTTTGTGCTGACAAAGAAGTGAGTAGATTACAGTTCTGTCTAATATCCCTGATGTTCTGCATTGTACAGAGTTCAATCTCTAAGTTATAGACACTTTTATTCTAATCCTGACCATCAGATCTTTCAGATCTTTCTTTTTGAGTTGCTCGATTACAGTGGTTCTAAAACTTGAGCGTCAGCGATGCAGTGAAATCAGGTTTAAATAGATTTCACAAAAAAAAATAAAGCAATAACAAAAATACAATAGAAATCAACTGTATTTTATTTTGTGTATAAAATGAACTGAAGACCCTGGAATTGAGTAAAAAAAAAAGAAGATTATTTATACCTTTGCAACTAGCTTGTAGACTTAGTGATGATAGAGAGCAGTAGGTGCTGCTATTGCGATATCTGGCAAAAGTTGTTGATGTTTGATTTAAAGTGGTAATCAATGCAAGAGCACTGGCCATAAGGGTCAATCTGAGTAACCTTGATGGGCTTGGATGAGCTATTGTCATAGCATGATTTAATGTAGCCTTGACAGTTTAAGGCGTGCTGTTTGTTATTGAATTGTGGAACCCTTTATCTGGGATATTGTGCAACTATGGCAGCAGGGCATAGTTGTCATATTTGAATATGCTTGTTATTGATTTGATTTTATTTCGATAAAGATACCATAACCTATTGATGTATCATTTCTAAACCGGATCTCCAAATGCGTAGAAACAATCAGTTCAGGCACCGACCACATCAAATCATAAACTTTGACATGAAACAGGATTCAGTTACGATCCATATCATGGCATGTTCAGGACAATAGATTGGATCTATTATCCTATCACCCAAATCAACCCATCTAATACCTTATCCTCGCATCAAATCCCTCAATTCGAATAGTATATAAACCCTGTTATTTCCAATGTAATAAACAATATTCTTTACCTGATTAATTTCATACTCTTTTTTATAAATAATTTATTTCTGATAAATCAGTCTGTTTGTGAAAACTGCAATGGCACTTCTCACTCAGCACCAAATTGATTGTCATGTCAATAATGAAGTATTTCCTGATGGTAGGTATATGAAGATAATCTGCCTAGCATCTTGGTGACTTTAAGATCTAATCAGTTTTCACGAAAGATCAAAAGTCGACAACCAGAGGCGAGGATGGTGTCGTTGCAAAAAAATCTTGTACTGCTACCAGATCATTCATTACTCAGAATCCGAAACAAATTTCGGTTGATTTCAGCGATAGCCACATCCACACAACGAAAGTAAGTAATTTAGAAAAGTCGTGAAGTATTTGCATCCCATCAGAAACACTCCATCTTGCATTCTGTGGAAAGCATTAATCAGGAGAATGGAATAACAAGTGACGGAAATGACAAAACTCCAAGTGATGCAGACAATATTTGCTTAAATGATCAAGAGAATATCCATCATTCTGCACCATTATCTTGATTGCCCTTAAGTACTCATTCCCCAAAAAAAGACGAAACGTTACTGTCAAGCGTATATTCAAGGCAGTTTCGATAACCAATGCGGAGGACGCAATGATGACCACGAAGCTAGGCATGTGGACGCTTGTCGGTTGAGAGAAAGGTTCTGACAAGGTTCCAGGGTTCCAGAAATTTAATGCAATTGGGTCATTATTTTGACTAACCCAAGGGCAACAGGCACCAGACTTGCATCACTTATCAATTAGATGATGCGAATGAATCTGTTAAACTTGCCAACATTATAATGAAGAACCCTCAGACAAGTCGCTCCCAAACAATGCTCCAACTGTACATGCAATGACAGTTTCAAAGCAAGTTTAATAAACTATCGACATATTTACTCTGCAGATTCTGATTATCAATTGCTTCACAATTGAAAATTCAGCCAGCTTTCATTTGGACACAATAAAAAAAAAAAAAAAAAAAAAGACAGAAACGACAATATGTCATCCGAAAAGAAAACCTAGTTTCTTTTTCGCATGATTGCAGCATAATTCATGAAAAAAAGCTGCAATGCAACATTGAGAAAGGAGCAAGTATACTTAGATTGCCCAAAAATCAGCTACATCGAGAGCCCATATCTACACATTTAGTTGACTTTGCTAAACGTGTGCCTATTCTCTAAGCGAACAACAAAAAAACATGCACATGCAACAAGAAGTCTACAACTAACGGCAAACCTAAAACATTCAGTCATATCTAGTGCCATGTTAGCTATATTCCTCTTTTCATAAGCTATCACTTTTCGTTCATAACGTAATATCGATCAATCTCCTATGTAGCAAATTCTACATTATTGTATATCTATATTCCTCTTGTATCAAAGATAATCCTATTATTGTAATGAAAGTACAGGCTTTGCTTAGATGACTAACCATGATTTTGAATTACACGAAATCAGATGCTAGCTTAATTGAGAATTAACAATTGCATTGTCTTGCTCATGCGAAGGCATCTTTACTGTCTCAATTGACAGACGCTTGATGATACAGCAGCCATGAAAGGTTCAGATTGCATAGTCAGCACTAATCAAGGACCGTCATTAGGTAATCACAAAAGCTAATTATTGAGCCCAATATGATGATCTTGCTTGAGGATGGGCCTTGAGCTGTTTGGTTAAATGTTAATGATACAAGTACACATTTAATTACCAAAGGATCCGTGCGCAGCTCACATAAAACGATGATTTGAGACAAGTGTCATTGTCGTGTAATAAACAAAAAGCACATTTTGCTATGGCTCGTATATCACACATCAATCAAACTATGTATAAACTCTGTGTACCTGACCCGATTCACAATGCGCCGCATGAATCTCTCTTTTCGCAACCAACAGCGATAAAGAACAACTGCTGATTCTCTGGTCTAGCGGGTGGACGCGTCATTTAGAGACTCCTTTTTGGACGCTTGATTGACTATAAAAGTTGTGCAGAAATTTAGACTTTTTTTTTTTTTTTTTTTTTTTTTTTTTTTTTTTTACATTTCATCCTTCCCTTTATAAATTAGAAACATCTCGTATTGACGGCATCATGGTACCCTTATCTGTGATTCAAGATGACGAAGAACATGCCATGCATTATGCTCAAAGTCTGCCCTACGTCGATAAGCTAGAGCATGAAGCGCAAGATTGGCTCAATGATATACGCAGTAATCTTGTCATTAGCATTCAAGCAAAGGATTACACCGGCGGAGCCGTTGCCTGGACGAAACGCTTAGCCAAGTAGGTATTCAAAAGTCTTTATCTTATATGATAGCTTACCAACAGCGCTGTTATATTAGCTATTTGGACATGAAACATGCAATTTCCCGGGAAACAAGAGCTCATTTAGCGAAGATTTACTACGAAATGCTTGTCATGCCAGGCATGAATTATGCTCTGCTTGAATTGTGGTCAAACACTTGTGTGCGATTAATCAAGTAAGTGAAAAGAAGTGGCGACGGCAGCTTTTGCAGTGTCTTATTCGTATTTATAGACATAAAAAGAGACTGGACCCTGATGATTTGACACTCGAGTGGCGACCTCTATACGAGCTGATCCGCAGATCATTGTTTCCCAAGAAACGCAATGCATTTCTGATGGCCATGCATCCAGTGCTCCGAGCCGTGGGTTACATGCAACGATTCTTTCCAGCCAATGCCACCAAGGAGATATTGGAGGAATTTCTGCCTCACTTTACAACGCACTCACCTTCAGACGCTATTCTGACAGAAGGATATCTTGTCTACTTTTTGCCAGTCGACTATAAACCTCAACGAACAGTACAAGCACAAGACTACCTACCAACAATCTATTCATTATGGTCCATGTACACAAATTCAAACGCATTTGATCCGCAACTACTATGTCTGGTTTCCAAAATCGCAAAGCACCAGATCGAGCATGGAGACAATGAAATTGGCGTGTTTTCAAAGCAGCAGGTCAAGAGTGTGTTTACATATGCTTTGAGGGCGTTTAATCTGCCAGTGGGTAGTCGCAGTGATGGCAGCAGTTCAGCAGGAGGAGCGACCACTGGATATGGAAGTGCTGGATCGAGAAATGACAAGAAGCTTGGTAGCGCTGTCTATCTTTGCAAGAGAGGGCCTACTGTGAGTATACAAGCATTGAAACAGGTTATTAAGCTGGATACTGACACAAAAGGCACATGTAGGAAAAATTCTCGCAACTAGCTCGTTTCATGGTGTATACCATCATGCCTGATCAAGAGAATAAGGACACCAGTTACGCTTTGTCCTTGTTATCTGATTTTATCCAGGCGACAGAGCTTTATTTTCATCCCTCCAATCATGGCATGTGGTCTTGGTGGTTGACATTTTTCCTGCGTTACCTAACAAGCACCTTCCTGAGTCGCTGGAAAGAGGAGCAAAAGGAAGACTGCACCACACCGCCACACCGTCGATTGACGCCTAGCATACGCAGAGAATTCGTGCTGACATTGAGATCAGTATTGTATATCAGTATGTTTGGTAAAGACCATGCCGTTGTGACACTGAGTCAGGGCAGCATAAAGAATCTCGCTTGGCTGGAGCCTGCCATCATCTTTCCTGGATTGCTGGAGCGTATCTACCCCTCTCTGGAGACACTGACTGAAACACATCGTACAAACAGTGCCATCAACATCCTCAAAGACATTGCATCGCCCTTGATCTCTCGTGAAAACTACCCAGCGGGTGGAAAGCATTTATTGCCTCTGCTACACTTGTCCATCCCAGGCATTGACATGAACGATCCCAGCAAGACACTCGGCTCGTTCTTCTTTATCTCTATTGCACTCATGTCTGTCCCCATCATTGATATGTCACAGCAACAAGATGGCTACTATCCCACTGAAGAATTCATCGATGATCCGCATGCTGAGCTATCTCGAGAGACAGAGGACTACCTTGTCAAAGCGACTACGGGAGAATTTGAGGAATGGCTTGCTAAATTCATGCGCCGAGTATTCACCATTTTCGAAAACTTGCCTCAAGAGAACCGCAAGATGCAGGGCCGTAGCAGCAGCAACCCAACTATCGAGACTGCCATCACCCAGACCCTCTTGCACGCTTGTGATACCATCTTTGGTCAATTATCTGACGATTTGTATGATTTGGTTTTGCGCATGATGGTGGAATTCATCTCGGATCGTGTCTTGCCAAATGCTGTTCGTGTGGTGGGCCTCTTGTGTGAGGCCATCGCGAAAGCAAACCCCCAAAAGGCAGCCAAAGCCTTTATTCCCCTCTGTATCGCCAACATTCAGGTTGAGCTGGAACATGGTGCTGCTTCTACAGTGACTCATGCTGCCTCCTCCAATTTGATTCAGTCCGATTCCACCTTTCACTGGTACCAAAACATCCTATTCTCTGTGATCCGCTTTTTAGGCCCCGAGCTGCTGCCCTACAAGCAAGATGTTGTCTCTGTCGCTCATGCCATGATCCAGCAGTGCCGTAGTCGTCGTGGTATCATGTGGACCGGCAAGCTGCTGCGAAATGTACTCTCTACTTTGCTTAATGTCTATCCAAAGGACTACAGAAGCGTAGTGCCTTCTCTATGGAATGATAAAGAATACATGCTTAAGCACGCACATCAGCTGTGGGGCCAGCCTGGTGATCCTGCCAACCTAGAGATCGACTGGCATGTTCCATCTGAGGCTGAAAAGAACTTTGCCCTGGAATTTCTAGCTGAATTCTTGGCTCCCGCAATGCAGCGACTGGAAGAACTCATTCAACAAAACCCTGCCAACAATCATCAAGTCAGTAACGAATTCTGTCGCAATTTAGCAGTGGTCAGAAACTGTCTGATGGGAAGCTCTGCCATGGTGGGTGATGACGGCGTTTCTAGCAGCTTGGATCAGAAAGATGCCATGGTGGTGGATGAAGACGACGACGATGATGAGAGTATAGAACGTATGCCAGAACAGCATTTGGAAGTAGGCTATGCCTTCAACGATGCTGCTGATCCTCGTACAGAACAAGCCCGCACTATCCGTCGCTCGATGGGAGAGCTCATTCACAAGTTGTCTGATTTCTTTCGCTCTCACCGTGAAGATGATGTGGAAAGTGTCAAGATATGGATTAAGATTGCGCGCGCCTTTCTCAGTGAACGAGGTGTTGAGAAATCAGTGTTTGACAACAAGAAGCAAAACTACAGCCTTGGAAAGGACATTAGCAAGACGCCTCACTGTGGCAAAAAGTATGCTCGTAACTTGCTGGTGCGTCGTGCCTACAATCATCATTTGCTGCGTCTGCGCCAGAACAATCAATCACGTCTTCGCACACCTCTGCATGATGCCATCTTGTGTGATTTGCTTGAACTGTCCCTGGGTTCCTATGCAGAGATTCGAAAGCTGAGTCAGAGTGCCTTGTCTGCTACATCTCGCTCGTTCCGCGGCTCCAAGAAGCTGTTTATTCCTGTCTTACTGGACGCCTTAAAGCCCAATGTGCCATCAGATCGCATGAAGGGCGCCTTGTATTTGTTCTCTCACAAGTCCATTTTGCATCCCTGCTTGAGAGACTGGTCGTACATTCCCACCTTTATCAAGGCCATTTGTAGTGCACAGCATCAAGACAAACTGACTATCCAGGAGCTGCTGAGAGACATCCACGACCGATACATCAAATCCTTTAACTCTTTCATATTCAAGACCCTGACGCCTGATTCCATGGCCAACTACGTCAAGCCCTTGTCACCATCCACGACAGAGGATCCCAACTTTAGCAAAAGGGTATCGCTAGTTGAGCAGCGCGTCAACGCCAGGTTGGAAAAGAACACTGCGGCCTGCCGTGAAGTGATGGACTTTCTACTTGACTTTATTCAAGATCCTCAGGTGCACTGGCGATTCTCCACCATGTCAGCTGATTTCATCAAGATGTTGCTCAAGTGTGAAGTGAGTGCCTCCCGTCGTCTTGCTGAATTTGCCAATAGAGCTACTGTGTCTGAGCTACCGGACATGCGTGATGTAGGTCTGCGTGCGACTACCGTGTTGCTGCTGTACATCAAGCAACGTACCTTTGCTGCTGGCAATGAAGAGCTGCTCATCACTGGCAAGACCAGGAACCCTCTAAAGGTAGACATGCAAGTGCAAGACCCCGAAGACTTTGGCATGGGACGACGCTTATTGGATGCTACGTATCAGGGCTTGACACCCGAAAATGCGCAAGAAAGCGTGCTGATTGATAACATGGCGCTTGGTTGGTATGTCTGGCCTTCTCACTACACTGGCTACAAGGTCAACACCAATGACTTTTTGTTTGATACGGTGGCTGCTGAGTGTCAAGAAGCCTACGACGAGTTCCAAAAGACGTTCAGCACGTCTGATTACTGGCGCAAGATGTGTGCTTACCTGTCTGAGGAAATCAACCCCAAAGAGGATGTCGATCGCTTCGAATCCATTCATGCTTCGCTCTTTAAAAGCATCTTCCAGACGTTTGGTGATGTGCCCTTGACGTGTGCCAAAGAGCACATTGAAAAGCTCTGCTATGCGGTTGACCAAAAGAATGCTCAACGTGCTGCTTCGGAGATGCTGGCTGGTCTGATTCGCGGTACCAAGCACTGGAGTCTTGCTAAAATGGCCCAACTGTGGCAGTGGCTGACACCTCTTCTCAGCAAGGTCTTTAGTTCCATCACACCTGATTCACTGACTTACTGGGAGTCTTTTGTGCATTATGTGACCAACCGTCGTGATCCTCGCAGAATCCAGCCCTTGATTGATCTCTTGCTGGAGGCTGAACTGGATCCTACCTCTGATGCTGCTTTCAACGAGTCTAGAAAGCTCTTGCTTGTGCGCCAAGTGGGAGTCTCTTTGCAATGGCGTTTTGAGCCTCTGATTCATCGTATTCTGCCTACGTATCTGAACAATATACAGCATCCTTACAAGCAGGTGCGTGAAGTCATTGGCGTGAATATCAATCAACTGCTGCAGCTGGAATGGATTCCTTCTTTCCCGTCGGTCCAGAGACTCTTGACTGCCAATGCAATGACAGATGGTGTTGGTAACGTGCCTACAACTTTGACAGAACGGCAACAACAGAGAATCAATATCTTGAACAGCAGTCTGGATGCTTGGCTGGCTGAGATGCAACAGAACAGCGCTTCCGTTTTAAGTGGATCCAGTGATTACGCACATGCTAGCAAGACAGGTAACAGTATGCAATATTATCGTGAGTGGTTCTTTTCTAATACGTAACCAACAGTGCTCTGCTGGCTCCATGAAGCCATGAACTACTGGAATGTGTCTGGAACATTACCATATATAGTACCCATGCTACCCAAGATCTTTGCCATGCAAGAAATCAACGACGACCAAGATCTGCAAGCCATGGCGACACGAGTACTCAATCTAACTGCTCAAGTCAACTATCCTGCTTCCATGCTGCCTACGCTGATTGATGAGTTCCTCGAGATCCTGACTACATCCACCAACTGGCACATTCGCATCAGAGCGTTGCCTGTGTTGCAAATCTTCTTTTTCAAGCATTTGTTTGTCATGACCAGTGCTCAACTGTTGCGCATCATGCAAGTGGTGGGACAGTTGCTCTTGGATACGCAAATCGAAGTACGACAGCTGGCCTCGGTGACATTGGGCGGTTTAGTGCGCTGCTCTCAAAGAGACGCTATTCAGGAGCTGCTGACAGAGTTCACTGCCAGGATCCAGGTCAAGATTCCAAAGCGTAAGCGAGACAAGGTGACGGGAAGAAATGTAGAGCCCGAGGGATTTGCAGAGGCCGTTCTGCACAAGCATGCTGGTGTGCTTGGTATCTCGTCATTGATCAATGCGTTCCCTTACGAGGTGCCTGAATGGATGCCTGTCACTTTGTGTCAGTTGGCTGATTGTATCTCTGATCCAGCGGCTGAGATTCAGGTAAGTAATGGAAAAAAAAAAACACCATGGAGGACTCGAGAGGATAATGGATTAACCCCCCTTGTTTTTGATTATAACAGGCAACCATCCGAAAGACATTTTCAGACTTTAGAAGAACACATTCAGACACATGGCACGAGGATATGCTCAAGTTCAACGAAGATCAGTTGTCAGTGCTCAATGACATGTTGATCTCACCAAGCTATTATGCTTAGATTCACAAATGTTAAGAGAACTAGTGCCTTTTTCCGTGAAACGGTTTCTGTTGAACATGTTTCATATTAATTTTCGTAAATACTAATAAAAATACAAAAATCCTTACTAATAATGCCTTTCTCTTATTTTCTTCTGTTGCCTTGAATATCACTCGCTATAAAAGCAGGATGCCCATGGACGACCGTTATGTGCCGAGTGGTTGGCTACATAAATCCGCTCGATTCAGCCTACTACATCCACTGAAAATGAGATACTTTGTGCTGCTCGATAAAGAGTTGCGATACTACAAGCATCCTGTAACAGCATCTTTCCATTACGCTCATTTGAATGTCTGCAAGCCAAACTAACGCACTGCTTATCCAAAATGTAGGACGACACTCACGCAGCAGGTGCCATTCAACTCAGGGACTTCCAGGACATTGAAGAGCACAACACATCATATTTGTTTGGCTTTAAACTGGTGTCAGAGACCAACAAAGGGCATTGGATACCCATATTGTACGCCGAAACTAAGGAAGAACAGCAGTTGTGGATGAAACGAATCAAGACAATTCTCAACAGACTGTCAAACTGCTCTCATTGCTGTTCAGCGCACTTTTGCTCCTTGGATTCGCATCACTATAATGACAGAGACAGTGGCACACACGGCCATCATGCTTTACTCAGTGTGCTAGATAGATGGCTCAACAAGCTGGATTTATATGATGGGTCTGATGATGATTCAGACTATTTTACAAGGCGATCCAACACTAGCAGCTCTCCAAATCATAGTCGTTCCAATAGCAATGGGGCTGGACACTCATCGTCCTCCACATCCAAGCACAGATCAAACGAATCTATCCGCACAATAGAGTACAATGGCAGTCTATATTCTGAACCTGCGACCATGACTTCTAGTAGCCATGCATCCACTCTTAGCAGTGGCTATCATAATAATAAGCGCCAGAAGTCGGCACCCATCACATATCATCCCACGGGCCATCATGATCAACGACGCCAAAATTCTTCAGCTGCCAGCCTTAGCAGCAATAATACACATCAAAGCTCTGCACTACCATCTAAAGCTACTCATATTTCTCAAATTACACCCTCTCATCAAATAACAAAACTACTCTCCATAGAATCTGAGAGACTGAAATACGTAGAGACGACATTGCAATACTTTCAACATCCTCATATACATCGTTCAACAAGTATGAAATTTCGTTCCGAACTTGAAATTTCCCTGTCTCCTCCTCCACCTAGAAGATGATGCCTGTATAGAGGCGCGTCTCTCCTATCAGACCATATCATCTCCCTTTGATAAAAGACATAGTAGCAAGAGGCATGCTATGTAATAGATGATAGCATGTTCTGAAATGTACATATAGACAGCTCAAAAGCAGGCATTTTGAGTAATAAAAGAGCTCTACTAGATAAGCATTTGTCAGAGAGAGAGAGAGAGAGACTTAAGAGGAAGCTCAGCTCGAGCTATAGTCCATTCTACCAAGATATCCATCAATGACACAGCTGGAGGTATTCACATCAACATCATCATATACAAACTCCTACATATTTTTCCTTTTAGCACAAAGCTCGCCTCACCCTTTTTAAGATTTTCTTTTTTTCCCTAGCTCATTGTTTAGCCTTTTCTTCCTCTTTTCATATACTTTTCCTCTTTTGAAACAAACAAACAAACAGATGCCTTTATTTTCCAAGAAAATCGTGCCAACTGACATCACGACAAACATCGAGAAAGCCACGAACCCCTCAGTGACAGAGCTGGATTGGTCGCTTGTATTTCAAATCTGTGATTCTATAAATTCATCAGAATTAGGTGCCAAAGAAGCCAGAAAACTCCTTCAAAAAAAGATGATCTCGAATGATCCCAAGACTCAGGTGCTCGCTTTGGAGGTGCGTTTTGCTGATATGACATAGTACCCGCAATTACTGATACATGGTCGCATAAATCTAGATATTAAATTCTCTGTCTGAAAACTGTCCTGCAAAGTTTCAACCACAGTTGGCTGCTAAATCGTTCGGTGAAGAGCTTCATACTTTGGCTTCATCCAAGGTAAGTTGGATAGTGGCCGAGTGGAACAATTGGCAAGAGCGAGAATGATAAATCTCTAGTGGGATTTGATAGAATACGGACGATAGAGTACATGGTAAACTTGCACAATGCTTGCAAACGTGGGTTAGTCAAACTGGTGGAGATCCACAGTACGGAGCTGTGAGAAGGGCTCATGACATTATGATGAACGGCGCTGCATTATCAGGTACCAATAACAGTAGAAGACAGGTGCATGGACAATCTAGGAGCACACATGCCAGCACGCCAAGAGAACCTCCCAAGGTCAGAACTTTCCATCATGACACAAAGATACCGAAATGGCTAATACGTACTTTTACGACAGCCTGCAGATGTGAAGGGTGATATTGAGCTTGCCAAGAACAGTGCTCAACTATTTTCTCAAACCTTGTCCTTCACTGACCCCACACAAGAGGACATCTCCAAAAACGCATTGATCCAAGTAAGTGCAATGGCTGCAATGGGTATAAGGGACTGTAGTGTTGACAGGTAAATTGCTTAGGAATTCTACAACAACTGTAGAAACGCACAGCAAATATTAGCTTCTCATTTGGAAACATGCGAAGACTCTGAAATTATCTGTAAAGTATTTCTTCAAAGATAAAAGGGTTACACTACTCATCTAATCATTTAGCCGCCCTGATTAATGCCAACAATGAATTATTGAGCTGTTTCAAGTCGTATGATGAAATGTTGGAGCAAGCCACTGTCAATCAAGCCACTGTCAACTCACAAACACTTCATGATCGTACCTCTCGCAATGTAAGTTGGTTGGACATGGACACGGAACACGTAGCTCATGTACCAACGTTAGGACGAGCAGCTTAGACAGCAGCAACAGCAACTAATCGATGAAGACTTGATTCCATCTTCTTCGTCCTCTCAACCTCATCCTCAACCTCAAGCGCAATCTCAACAATACGCTCCCCCTTCTCCTCCTCCTACTGCGAATGCCAACACGGCCAATTCACACAATCCCTATCAAATCTGCAACACTTTAAGGTAAGATGTGCAGTAACACGATATGTATTACCGTAAGCTTATCATGGTTACTCTAGTGATGATCCTTTTGATCCATTTGCTGATACAAACCAGGCTTCCGATGCCTCGAATAATGCAGGGTAAGACGGCTATTCAGTATAGACAACATGAAAACTCATTGCCTATCGCATTTTGCTTAGAAACACCTTGCCTCCACCTTTGATTCCTCAAAAGATGCACCAATAAGCTTAAATAATACAATAATACTTTTACCATGAAATATAATAGGATGCTGTCAAAATACCTATATGTAGTAATCCACCATAGTGGTGGATAAGTAAAACGTTGTCATCTTTGAAATGATATCATGCCATGTGTAACTGCTTGCATTAGACACGGCGGTGTGAATATTATATGAATTCGTAAGGTAGCCTCTATTATATACTATACTCCACAACTATGGAAAAGATGCTCAAGAATCTATTGTTCGCATTCACAGGCATGCTCATGAAATCCTGAGTAACAAAGAATAACAAGCCTGAATCATATGAACGAGGATGTTCACATTCGACTCAACCCTCAGATGAGTTTGGAACTACTTGCCGGTGAAGATAAGCGCACTCAGAATCTGTCAACTGTCAATGAGATTGCAGCCATTATCCCCAATAATTATTTTGATACAAGTTTTAAACATATCCTCACCCCATATCAAAATGGCTCTTCATCAGCCAGTTGTAATAGTTTCTTTTAAAAGGAAATGCAGACTGCCTATATGCCATGTTGAAATGCTGCAAATCATGATTAGAAAGTTGCGATTTCATATATTTTGGTGATAAGCCAGGCTGAATAGCGTTGTAAGATATTAAAATACCCTGCTAAAAAAAAACTATTCATCAGGATTAGCGATAGTCCTTTCAAATTCATGGTTCCCATCATCACTATCATGATCAATAGGCATTTTGGTCAGCCAGCAAAGCCAAAATCAATTAAAGCTCAGAACAATTCTATTACTCAAGATTGGACATATTTCGCCTTTTTTCGACTTCTTTAATCTGTTTTGACAGATTCGACTATATAAAACGTGATGATCAGCCCGTAATTCCTAACACATTCTTGGAGCACTTCTCAAGGCGCTTCGAATGGTGCCAAGTAAAATAGATGTTTTGAATGGAATTATTGAGTAATTTCAGAAAATATGAAATCAGGTTTTTGGCCAAAATGTCGAGATTTTACATACGAAGGCCTTACAAAGGTGGTTTCAGGGGTTGCTTTGGGCTTAGAGAAGCATTTTAATCTAATATATACCAGAGTAAAAATCTTCATTTTCAAGGTGAAAAACGCGATCGTTTGAAATCCGATGAAAACCATGAGGGGTACCTCATGCTTTTGGGTCGATTTTTGGCCATGTTTTTTGGGTCCCCAAAAAGCTGAGCAGAAGTGCCCAAAAATTACTGCTACTCGAGTACAATAGTTTAGCATCATTACAGCGGCCCAGAAAGGCCTACCTGGCAAGGTATTAAGGCTTGAAAGCTGCCAAATTGGGTTGTGTTTCGTACATTTGCTTGTTATGGTATACTTTGCTATACAATGCGAACATGTATGCCATCTCTGGCGATTATGAAAGCTGGTAAACAATTACCAGGGTTGTAAAATGCGTCAATAAAAGATAATGTATACGCAGAGCAAGAAGTTTTTAAGCGGCAGCAGCAAATGCTAAATCACTCAACTCACATTCACGTTGAAGGGACTTTTAACCAAAGTATTTCATGTATTTGAATTAACAATCCAAGATTTACACGTATAGTATCATTTACAGGAATACATATCAGGTCGTTTACGTACCAACCCAATGATTTGATCATATTTGACCTTTATCTGTTAGGATACTCGCATGCCAATGGCGTTGAATTTTGAGTTTATCGCGTTTTTATGTGTCATTTAGGTGAAGAAAACCAAAATTGCACAACATTCGCCTCCTTAGCAATTTTTAATCAGGCTTGTGTAGTCTAGCAAGGCCAGCAACATTTCTCTGTTGCTTGTAATGATCAAGTAAAGAAAGCAGATCAATGTACCGCATATTTGAGCAAAAACTGGATTGTATTCTGCTAGCATTGGCTTCAGCCGAACAGGTATTTTTTTTTTTAAAAAAAAAAAAACTCAACCGTATAGAATAGATGAATGTATATAGATCTATTTGCAATGAAAGGCAAGACGTGTCATTTGGATGGTAATTTGAACTTTTTGAATACACCAGCCCAGTGAGATTTAGCCTTTTTTGAAGAATCTAAATATGCTTTTCTGATTGTATTAATCATCAGAATGCTTGATTAACCATGCTTACATATGCTGAACTTACTCTGATTTACTTCCATTGACTTTTTCCAACGCCTTGTTAAAGCTTTTTTGTGGTATGAGTTTGGATGACAAGCTCTTTTTCGGGGTTGGGCCATATGCCTTTTGGTGCGTTGGTGGTAATGGCAATGGTTGCTTTTGCTGTTGTTGTTGTTGTTGTTGTTGTTGTTGTGGTGGTGGTGGTGGTAGTGGTAGTGGCGGTAGCTCTTGCTTCCCTGGTGTTTTGATGATGGAGCGTAAGGGTATTTTATTTGTCGTTTTCTCATCCAGGACAACTTGCAGTTTAACCTCTGTTTGGCCAAGATACAGTCTAATGATGATGGGCACCGCATCGCCAGCTTGTAAGGATGGTATATTGGGCATGTCAATGTTTCTTTTGAGCACTTGATCTAGACGAGGATCCAAAGTAGAATCAATCCTTAGATAAGCATCGCTGAAACTGAACACGGCTACATACGCAAATGTTAGTAATTGTATGTCGCAGTGAATAGCACGACTTACTTATAAAAGTGTTATGAGGATAGGTCACATAGTACTTCTTTTCAATGTATTCGTGGTTCTTCATGAAATGATTTGCTCTGAAGAGAGTGTCAAGCTTGTACTTTGCAAATGTGGGTTCGGACGATGGGTCCATTAAGTCGGAAGCGTCTGCCAGTGGAGTCATCACCTGTATACCATATGATTTTCGCACGATTCTCTTTGTAATGTAGCTTGTATCCTTTGCTAATTCCACAGCGCCTCTGACAACAGACTGATCATACTGCACTGGTGCCTGTACTTGTATATTTTTGTCATGAAAGGTGTCTTGAATCTTGTTGCGAAGGTATTCAGATTGGCCTAAACCACCAGTCAGAACAATCATATCAAGCTTCTTCTCAACCTTCTGCATAGCCTTGTATTGATTCTCAATCAGTGAGAGAATTTGATCTACAATGGGGTCGAATATCTTGGTAGACATGTCAGTTGCTGGGATGACTATTTTATCGCCCTTTTTATTTGGCACATCAATGATGGTGTCTTGCTGGTTCTTGTAAGTGTAGTTCTCCTATAACTAAATGTCAGCACTGCCAATATAGCCTGTTACTCTGAGCCTTACCTTGATGTTCAAGATGAAGTGTAGGACCATCTGCTCCCGCTCGTAGTTACTCACATTGTAATCTTGGTCATAGCACTCCTTTTGTATGTATTTTCTGAAAGCATCATCCAAGAAGGAAGATCCACATAGACTGCCAGTACCTGCTGTTATTTCTTCAATGTAATATTTGCTGCTCTGATCCTTTCTAGAGTGCTCATAAGTAGCCATATCCACAGTGCCTCCTCCAGCATCACAAATCAAGGTTCGCACTATTGTCTTTTCTGGGTTCATTTCGAAATATGTGTTGAAGAAGTCAGTTTTGGGGTCGTTGGCGTAAAAGATGGCAGCTGCCTCGGGTTCATTCACAAGCAGCAATCTGCTAGGAGGGTCTTCTTTGGAGACGATACCAGCACAAGTAACAGTATCACGCATCACTTGCTTCATCTTGTCGCTCCATATGGTAGGCACTGTAAAGCAGTATCTGTATCTCTTGGGTGTATCTGGAAACAGCGATTCCATTGTCTCTTTAATTTTGCCGTTCAGTGCTCGCAAATAGTTGGATATTGCATCGATCACGAGCTGTTCATTTTCATCATCCTTACTGACTTCATCGAGGAAGAGCTTGAACCTCGACATGAGTTTGCCTGATTCTCCAGATTTGTAATAATCATCAAATGCCTCTTTTCCCCAGTATTTCTGTTGGCTTAAACTTTCATCGTACAGAGATAATGTTGGAAGCTGCATGGTCGCTTTACTATTATAAACGTCGGTTAAGCCGGTTGCAACACAATGATAGCACTGCTGCATACTCACTCAAACTCAACCTGCTCGCTGCTGCCGTATTTACTATAGTACCATTTTGAAAAGCTAGTGCCAAAGTCTAGAGCCATGTCAATAGATACTCTCCAAGTAAAAGTGATGTACCTACCAATACCAATAATATGCGTATAGTCATCTTCCTCTTTATTGTGCATTGTATCGTCCTCAGCTAAACGGCTAGTCTCAGTCTCGATGCAGATGGGTGCGTTCCTTGGGACCCCGAGCTTTTTATTCAATCCATAATACACAGCACCGTGCGCAGCCGAGAGGTCATCATTTGACACAACAATGACATTGTTTGTTATTGCATCCAATCTCTGTTTCACGTATTCTAGCGTTGAGAGGGTTCCGCACAGGAAAACGTAATCAGTTGCGTGTGTCTTTTGCTCTTCAGCGACATGCTTGCAAATGCCGTCTACAATTGGGTCATACACCTTGTGCTTGAGGTCCTTCATGTCCAGTGCGAGATAAGGTGCTGGCTTCTTTGAAATGGCAGGCGATAAAAGTATGTTTACTTTTCTGTCAGCTTGAAGATCCAAAGAAAACTATCAATACAACAGTTGGAAAACGTGGTCTGTTTGGGTTCACATCAGTCGAATACCTTTAATTTCTCTTTAAAGTACTTGAGTGCCGTCTTCTTCATGGCAGCCTCCTTGTCTTCCGTGTAGGTGGGATGTTGCCTGATGATATCCAACACATAGTCCTCAAACAGCTCATTCAATCGGTCACTGCACAAGTAATCGCTCGTCAAATCATGCTCTAGTTGTTCAATATCCGCATTTCTACCAGTGCTCACAACACGCATTATTTTCAGTTTGAGGTACTTTGAATCAGCATCGCAAATCATGAACTTGGTATCTAACCGCAGACTGTGCTTTTTAAGAAAATGCTTTGCCATTGCTGTGTAGGTGTTGATGAACAGCACTTTCTCGTCAATGTCCTGGTCGATGTAGATACCTGCCAGTTTGACTGCTTTGATGAGGTTTAGCTTGTATCTAGGCTGCTCAGGGTGTTGCAGTGTAAAGCAGTATCTGATGCGCTGGATGCCCTTCTCGCCATGCTGTTCAGCGATCTTTCTGATGACATGCTGATGAAACAGATTCAAGTAGTCAGCAGCAGGGTTTCGGTTGCTCTCGTCAGGCTCTAAGTCTTTGATGTGGAGGATGAACGGCAAGTGCTTGATTCGAATGGAGGTTGAAGTCTCAGGCACATTTCCAAAGCCTACAATCTGACTGTCGATATCAATGGAGCTCTGCTGTTTTGTCAAAGTGTAGGCAATAACGGAGGGAATGACGCTGGTGTCGCTATCATGGCAGTTGGTGGTTCCTGAATACACAATGACTGAGGGTATCTTTTCATCCAAAATGGAGGCTCTTGGCCAGTTCTTTACTGAATACACAGTCTCTGGATCTCTGACTGAAGCATAGCAGCAGCTGGAATACGTCGTCCCAAAATCTAGTAGACAGTGTCAGCACAATTGCTTCATCTTGAGCGTAAGACGAGTTACCTATACTAACAACAAACTCGTATTCGTCCTTGAGAGAGGGATTCATGTTGCAAATAAAGAATTGGAAAAAAAAAATTAAGAAGCAGGAGCATGCAGCGTTTTAATATTGGACAGGCTTAGTTGGTTGTGTTCGTACAATGTGTCACCTGAGCACAGTATCTCTTTAGCACGCTGTAACAATATTTTTATTGTCTATGCTATTGCCCTATGTTCATCTCGAGACTATGCGTCATGGGCGGTACCCTAAGTTCTATCATGAGTTAGATTCTATTGCCTCTGGCACAATGCAAACCTCCTTTTTCTTGTTGTGAAAACAAAGCGATACTATTAAGGTAACATATTTTTGTGCGTCTCATTGAAAAAGAGCAGTTTGTATTCATCTATCCTGAACACGATAAGCACACGAAAACAGCAGCATTGTGCTTCTAGCGAGCATCTTGTGTGATAGCATGTAGCAGAGAAGCCATATGCCATTTCGGTCTCAGTCTTGCATTGCCCGACGAGAGGAAAAAAATTGGGATGTAATAGGCTCCATGTTAAACGACTGTTCTTTTCTCTTCATTTACCTTACACTAACACACCGAAGAGACATGGCTACCAAGCAATTATTGAGACGGTTGGCAAGTAGAAGCTACTCGACTTCAAGCAGCAGCAACAACAAGGCCATATTCTTGACTGAAAAACAATTGCAATCACTCGCCTTGGATCAAGAGAGGTAAGCTATTCATTGTATACCATAAGTGTAGACCTCTAAACAGAAGATAGTGAGTTGGTTGCCAAGGAAATTAGCGTCGCATCTGAACATCATGTAAGAAGCTCTGAAGAGGCTGACTTTGGCCGTAAGAGAATTGGATGTGTAGAGCTTCCAAAGCCGTTGATTCATGGCATTACAGAGCTTGTTGAAGGTAACTGCCTAGCGACTTTGAGTGAATATGTCTATTGACAGGTTGTTTTGTTCTTCTAGGACAAGACAAGCGATTGGTCAGAACGGATGCGCTTCGGTTGTACGATGCATTGCGATCAACAGCTAGAATACCCAAAGAGTCAAACGAGGATTTTGATGGCTCGAGAAAAGCCAAAAAACTGAGAAATTCATCAGCAAAAACGCTGGTTGAGCCACACAAGCTGTCGTACGGCCCTAGAGAGTCAGTAGCCTACGCAGCAGGTGTGCTACCCTCTACATTCGCAGCAATCACCAATGTCATGCATGAAATAGCAGGGAGAATTGCTGATTTCAAGCCTCGATCCATGCTGGATTTTGGCACTGGACCAGGTACTGCCATATGGTAAGTGGAGTAGTAGGTTTATAAAGTGCAGTTGTTCTGATTAGACGCTACAGGGCTACAAGAAAGGTGTTCAAGCTAGAGACATGTGTGGGCGTCGATTTGTCAGAGGACATGCTGCGGGTTGCCGAACTATTAGAGGGTAGGATGTCGAAAATTTCGTAGAGAACAAGCGACTGACGAGAGGTTGTATAGAATCAGTAAAATCCAAGGACGATGCTGCGATAGAATTCAAGAGATATTTAGGCTTTGATCCAAAGGTCACTTTGCATATGGCACATTGAAGTTTGGACATGATATTGACAGGATGGTTTTTAGGCACCAAAGACTGATTTGGTGGTCAGCGCATTTACATTGGGTGACATTGCATCCACTGCACTCCAAAAGTCCACAATAGAGCAATTATGGGAGCAGACAGGCGATGTATTGGTAAGTTTGTGCAAGCATTCGAAATTAACGTGTGATTTAACCGCACCGTTAGGTTTTGATTGATAGAGGAACACCCATTGGTTTCTCCAATATCGCCAGAGCCAGACAATGGATTTTAGACTTGGAGGGAGCTAATGCCCACGTAGTAGCGCCTGTAAGTAACACTATGAAAAACAAGCCAAACCATGTCTTATTCACTCTAATAACAGTGCCCTCATGATCGTCCCTGTCCACTGCTGTTCTCACCACAAGCCAAGCCAGATGATCTATGGTGCCATTTCTCACAAAGAGTGCAACGTCCAACCTTTTTAATGAAGACCAAACACTCAAAATTCAACACGGAAGATTCCAAATACAGTTATGTGGTACTGCGTAGAAAGAGTCGGCCCACAGCAGCTGGATCTACCATGGAAGACAAGGCCTACGCATGGCCCAGATTGATACAGCCTGCGCTCAAAAAGAATGGACATGTGGTGATGGATGTGTGCTCAAAAGAAGGAGAGATACAACGCATGGTGATTCCCAAATCGCAGGGCAAAGTACCTTACCGTGATGCCAGGAAGGCCATGTGGGGTGACTTATTCCCTCATCCATCAAAGAACAAGGTGATAACTCGAGTGTCGCAAGGCATTCTAGACAAGGAGGCATTGGAGTGATTTGCCCGCGCGTAGATTGTAATGGTGATATACACACATACATAGACTAGGCATTACCGTTACAGACTCTTTTGCAGCAATATCAATATACAGATCGAAAAGTTTTATTTAAGTAATAGGCATGGTGCCATTGATAGGATGTGCGTGTGGTGTTTGTCTTGTTTTGGGGCACAGCAGACAGTAGTAAAAAAAAGCTACTCCTTATTATTTGCATGCAGTTTGGGCATAGCAAAATGCCCCTCTTGTGGATATTGATTGTTCAACGAAGTATAATGCGATATGAGCTTCTAGATCACCCGCACTTTATGATGCATTGTATGACACTATGTTTTCAACCATTTTATACTTGGCGTATTGATACAAATCAGCAGGTCTAGCAATGAGAATAGCCGTAGTAGTGAATAACTTGGCCTGAACAAATAGGTTGAGTTCTGATGCACTGATGGGTTGTTTATGAAGTGTGTACCTCTCTTATTTCCATCTCTGTCACTTTGTTTGTGCAACCACATAATAAGCGTTTGGATGTGAGGAAATGCCATGACCACGTTTTCTGCCATGGACTATGGAAAACCATCGTTTATTATACAGCGTGGATGATGCTGCGTATGTCTCAGGCACTAGATACCTAAAGACACTGGCATTGCTATAGTCTTAATGGGCGCATTTGCATCTGTTTTCTTCTGTGTTCAGTTTAAGCTTTTAGGCTTAGGCATGATTACACAGATTTGGAAATTTCAGTGGTGCATCTACTTTAAAGACTACTCGCTTTGAGTGGATTAGTTACATCTTTCTTTTCTTCTTCTTCTTCTTCATTTACTTATTCCAAATGACTCGGGGAGAAATCGACGTTCTACCGGAGATTCTGTTCTCTCAGCAGACAAAGAAGCAATTCAGCCGTGTGCTAGGCTTTGGTAGGGAAAGATAGTGGCTGCATGTAGCCGCGAGACTGACGCCATGTGTGTATGTATATTTACAGATCTTGGATCATCTGCCCTTAGTTGCTCGCTTTCCAATGACAAGACACCAATTACTGCCACTGTGTTTCAGGACTGGGCCAATGGATCGAAAAACGAACCGCTTTTTCCTTCTTGTATCCAGTACAAGAACTGGTCAAAGACAACAGACTGCAACAACATTAAAATAGGCTTTGACGGCCGCCCTGAAGAAAATCCACTGGACGAAGGTGATCTCTACATCCCAAGCATCAAACGCCATGTCATCCAATGGATTCAACAAGGCACTCAAGATGACCAACCCGATGCCCTTCTGGTTCTTTCCGATTTTTTCAAGGCTACTCGTACTCACTTTGAAAACGCATTCAAGAGGTTCAATGAAAAGCTGGACAAGACTCAAGAACAAAAACAAAAAGCTTGCAACCCGAAAACTGCTGCTGCTACAAAACATTATAGCTTGGGTGATTGTCGATTTAGTTTCGCCGTGCCTGATGGTCTTGCTTGCAAATCAGAGTATACAAATCTCATTCGAAAGGCTTTTGTGCAGGCTGGTTTTCTCAAGCAGGAAGATGTTGCCAATCGACTGATATTCGTAAGCGACGCGGTCGCTGCAGGTTACAGTTGTGTTCACGCACCACAGAACTTTAGCGGCATAGAGCTTGACACCAACTACCTTGTCGCTGATCTGGGGTATGATTCAACCAAAATCGCCATCGTTCAAGCCCAAAAAACTGCAGCCACCAGCACTGTTTTACCATCCGCACACGAAACTGCAATTGCAGGCTATGGTAGCTTCAGTGACAATTTTAGAAAGTACATCACAGAGAGATCAGATACATTCAACCTGGATGCCACTCAACCCGAGAAGGTGGATTTGTTTGTTGCTGCTTTTGAAACATACAAGACGGTAAGTTCACCATCTGTCCTTGCAAAGCCCTCGTATTCTAAGCCATGGAGTAGAGCAATATTGACTTGAATAACGACACTGGAGAAACCGAATTTACTGTCAACAATGAGCCCGTCATTATTAGCAACAGAGATCTGCGAGAACATGTATTCAAACCCTACCTGGATGACATTTTCAGCCTCGTCTTTAAGCATTGTCAAACCTACAGAATAGCCAAGATCTTTTTCCGTGGACAGTATTGCCAAGATCCGTACTTTGACAAGGCCTGCAGCAACTTTGTCACAGACGGTCAATACAGTTTTCATCGTATACCCAGATGTTTCGTCTGGGGAAAGGAGCCAGAATACATGATTTCCAATGGCGCTGTTTCCTATGGTCTTCGCTCTGCCTTGGTACAGGTTCCCTTATTCAAGCCCACAGAGACTCCTGCCAACCAATCAGATGAAAGCAGTAAAGTGCAGAAAACGAAGGACAGCACTACATCAAGCGACAAGTTCTCTCATTTAGATTTACCCAAGGGCCATTTTGCAGTTGGCATTGGTAGGTTAAATCGTTATGAATATACAGCCATTGCTCATCCTTGTGAATAGATTTTGGTACCACATTTTCGGGATGCTCATATGCTGATATTAGCAAGATGAAGCCGGGAGAGAAGCGCGCCATCGAAACAATCGACGTTTGGTAAGACACACTACGAAATGGCAGCTCCAGTACATTCACTCATACTGAGGCAGGGACAAAGCCTCTACCTATCCAAAGATCTCCACTGCTCTGAGGTACAATCAGAGCTCTGGCAAGTTTTCGAAATTTTGGGGGTTTGATGCATTGAAAGCCAAGAACGAAATGAAGCCTGGAGACCTAAAATTACAGTACTTTAAGCTCTTACTTTCGCCTGAAAATGTCAAGAGATTCTATGGCAATGGCAACAGAGAGATCAGAGACGTTCAAGACCAATTATACATGGTTGACTTGAGCTCTAATGGCAACAGACAGGCCGGGAATTCCAAAGCCTTAACACCGGTTGATATCATTGCCAAGTATCTCAAGTATTTTAACAGCAGAATCAAGGAGCATTTGGAGAAAAAGACGGGCATCAAGGCTAAATCACTGAAACTAAAATATGTCATTACTGTGCCTGCCATGTGGACGGATACTGGACGAGCTACTATGATCGAGGCTGCTATCCAGGCTGGCCTTGTCAAAAGCAATGAAGGAAAGTATATTCAACTAATCACAGAACCCGAGGCAGCGGCACTTTCTTGCGAGAAGTTCATGAAGGATACCTTGAAGTTGAATAGTGCTTTCTATGAAGAAGAATTGGTCTTTACTGTTTTTGACGCTGGAGGAGGTACTGTTGATCTAGTCACTTTCAAGCAGACCATTGGAAAGACAGAGGATGGCAAGGAGGAAAGAAGTATCAAGCAGATTGGAGATGGTAATGGCGATACTTGCGGTGCCGCTTATTTGGACACAAGATTCAAAGAAGCCATCATTGATTTTTACAATGATACCATGGGACAAAGAATCAAAGGAGAAGGCTTCTTCAATTATCACGTGGAGTATTTTAAGGAGAATATCAAGGTAGGGCGTCTTGTGGATATAAACGGGACACTTTTTTGAATCATTCACATGTAGAAAAACTTTATGCCTAGCAGCCGTACTGATGCCGTGTATAGAATCCCGCTACCTGCTCTCCCTGAAATTCCTCTAGATACCAAGCCAAAGCCCTATGGAGAATCGAATGACCCTAGTAGACCCAAGCTAAAATGTAGTCTCATTGACAAGAATACTGTTCTTGAGATTTCAGTGGCTGAAATCAAGCGATGCATATTTGATCCGATTGTGGATAAGGCAGTTGACGTGCTCAAGACACACCTGGAAAAAACTAGCAATAATCGACCTTCCGCTATCCTGATGGTGGGTGGCTTCAGCCAGTCAAAGTATCTGAAGCAAAGAATTCAAAGCTTCTGCTTGCAAGAAGACATTCCTCATGTAAGTGCTCCTCCTAAAGGTGTCACTGCCATCTCTCGCGGTGCTGTCAGCTATTTCCTGGAGCCTCGTCTTGTGTCAAGAAAGATTGCTTCCAGTTCTTATGCTCTATGTGTTGACCTGGCTAACAAGTCGAACAACGCAAGCCATCTGTGTTATTTCATTCGAAAAGGTGCGTCCATTGAAGTAGAAGAAAAGCTATACACAAAGACTGTATCAGTCATGTATCCTGGAAGCGCGGTCATAGGTAATGTTGGACAGAGCGATCGATGTAGATATTATAAAGACTCAACTGCATTTACTTTAGCTCTTTTCGCCCACGATGAACCAGAAGGCAAGGCTGCGGATGAAGTTGAATCAGTAGGCAAGTGTAAGAAGGAGGTTGAACCCTACACATCCAATGATGGCAAAAACGTAAAAAAGGTCGCTGAATACGTGATTGATCTGCCGGATTCTCCGTTGCTTTCTCCTGGTACAATGGTGGATTTGCAAGTTTCTTTCAAAACGGCTATTGACGGCGTCTCGCTTGACATAAAGAGTGTGGATGATAGAATCGGATTACAGACAAGCGGACAAACTGATGAGAAGTGTATCTCATTCAAGAGAATTGAAATGGATCCTCTAAAAATCAATTTGAATAAGGAAGGTTTGCAACGCATGAGCATATTTGGCATCTCATTTTCAAAAGGCGGATAGAGTGTAGTGTTTTATATAAGCATCTTTCAAAATAAAATCAAACTTGTAGTACCCCCCCCCCCACACTAAACTTGTATCAATTTCTCTGGATTTGATCCAGGCAACAAACTTAATTTAGGGGCACATCTTGATTGGCTGGATGTCAGATTTGATGGTTGAGAATCAGAAAGGCCATACTCTGCTCAACTCGGATAAACAGATCCAATATATACAGAAACGTCAGTAAGAGGTAATTTATTCAATAAAGTGTTTTTGGAATATGTAACAAATAATAGGAAATAGAATGAAACGAGAAAATAATACTACAAATATATGCTATACAATGAAATGCTTTAATAACGACCACGTCCACCACCACGTCCACCACCGCGACCACCGAAACCACGGCCACGATCACCACCACGGCCACGGCCACCAAAGCCACGACCACGATCGCCACCACGTCCACGACCGCCACCACGACCGCCGTTGAATCCACCACGAGGAGGACGGCTACGGACTCTGTCAGAGTCATCACCACCGCTGAAATCAGTACGAATAGGACGGCCTTCAATGCTGACACCGTTCATGCCCTTGACAGCAGCCTCGGCTTGACCGTCAGTTTCGAACTCGACGTAGGCAATACCACGAATTTTACCTGTTTCTCTATTGAAAGGCAAACGAATATCACCAATGATAGTACCAAACTTCTCGAATGCAGCACGGATATCATCTTCGTTGAGACTATGAGACAAGTTGGCCATGAACACAGTGTTTGTTTTGGGGCCAAAGTTGTTGTCCTTGACACGAGGGGTAGCAGGAGTGGCATTGTCGACCTTGATAGTGCGACCCATGAAATCAGTACCATCGAGTTCCATGGCAGCAATTTTACCAGCTTCTTCGGTGAAATCAATGTGAGCAAAACCACGAGAGCGGCCAGTTTGAGGATCCAAACGAAGTCTAACGTCAGTGATCTCACCACAAGACTTGAAGTGTTCACGGACATCATCAGATGTAGCATCGTAGCTAAGTTGACCAACCCACACAGTAGCACCATCAGCACCAAAGGTCTTCTTGACAACCTCTTCCACCTTGACAGTCTTCTTGGGACGTTCCTCCTCCTCCTCTTCTTCCTCCTCGACATCGTCCTCCTCTTCGGAATCAGAGCGAGAACGCTTCATGCTTACCTTCTCCTCTTCTTCTTCTTGTTCAGAGCCAGATTCTTCACCAGAAGAGGAGGAACTCTCGTCGTTGGAGGCAGACTCGACGATTTCTTCAGCCTTGACTTGAGCAACAGATTTTCCCATTATAAAATTTTGTGTGTGCGTGTGTGTGTGTGTGTGTGTGAGGGGGGATAGATTGCATGTTTACTATTTTTTTTCGCTGCCTTTTTATGGAGAAATCAAGAAACGCCTCCACCGCCTGCTTTTCATGTTGTGACTCCCAGCAAAAGCCACTATGCAAACATCGATATCCTCTTTGCTCCACTGTCAAAACTTTATTTCATGGAAGGCACAGTGTTCCGTTGCTTGGCCAGTTGCTAGATATTTATTGGATTAGTATGTGAAATGTGCTGGTTGTTGCGATTATGTGTAGCTGCTGATCTGATATGTATATCAATGGCATGTCAATTGGATCACTGCTGAAGGCTCAATTTATCTAAATCAGCATTTGGATGTGGATAAGGTTGACATTGGATGATCAGTAGATCTATTATAGCATCGCTTCACCATTGCATTGGAACAAGAGCCCTACTGCAAATGACCACTATAAGGAACATAGACTCTGGACATTGGGCGGTGAGATTATCATCATTTGGCATGTTTATGCGAGTGCATGATCAATCAAATTGTGTAATGGTATTAGAAAAGTTATTAATATTACATAAGAAAAGAAAGAAACAAAGAGTGTAGATTAATGGTTGTTATAATGCATTCGAGTGTAGTATAAAAGGCTATGTATAAAGGAGAGTATGTGTATAAAGAGTTATTTTTTGTATGCAATCGAGCTTAAACCAAGCTGATTTCCTGCATGGCTATCAAACAACATGCGCAAACCCTGCTGTGGCTTCAGTATGGAGGCTGTTGATTGTGGTCCCAGTGGTGGTGATTGAATATAGGTAGACCCTGCTGGTTTTCGAGCCGTGGTCGTATTCAAGTGTGATTCTTTGGTGGTGGAGCTTGACACAATGGAAGAGTTATCGTCATCGTAAAAGGAGATGATGCTGGTGCGGCGTGAGGTGGAGGAGGAGGAGGACGATGCAACAGATGCCAGCTTGACAAGCCGTGGTTCTTGTAGCATGTGTATGGTGCCTTGAGCCTGCTCAAGCATCTGTGTATATTCAAACATCCTCTTTACAATATCATGCACACTCCCCTTTTGCTCTTTTTGATGATTCTCTATGGACTTCAATCTACCTTGTAGCTGACTGTTCTCGTACACAACCTAAGACAGATTGATTAATATCCAGTGTGTTGGGTTTCCATGCGCATTGTTGCTCTTTCTTACCAATGCTAAATCCGAATACATGTTTCTGATGGCTTGAGTTGCAAAGACGTCAGATTCCTTTTGCGTTTTGACAGCCCTCTCAAGCAAGACTTGTAGATTGACATTGACTTCTTCTGTGGCTGTTAGGTCTTGCTCAATTTCAGCTGTTTGGAAGCAGGTTATGTTAGTTGCAAGTGACGGCATTCACATCACATCACAGAGACTTACACACTCGGTCTTTTGACTTTTCCAAATCAACAGCGATACCATCCATTTGTTTGACTAGACCAGCCATATTTCGTCTAAATTCAGCAAGCTCCTCTCTGGCCTGCTCCATCTCTCGCAAGAATTGCATTCGTTCAGTGGCATCAAGCGTATTGTTGCGGTCTTGCTGCGTGATGGAGGGAGTCGAATACGAGGATGTAGGCTGTAGTTACAGTATGTGTGTGTGTGTGTCAATCATCTTTGTTTGTTGCTGTTGCGTGCATGCACTAACCTTGATGTCATGTGTATTATCAGGTTGATTCGAGTAATATGTGTAGTCTTCTTGGAAGTAGTCTGCAACGGGTGCATCAATCACACTCGCTCGTCTCTCTTTAATTAGGTGGGTATCTACTGCATTGCGTCAATTTAGCGAACCCAAATGCTTTAATGTGATCTACCTTTTGACTCTAAGATGGACCAATGTGGGTCAGACTTATCTGGATGTGTATGGGGACGACCCAAGGGCTGGTTCTCATGTGAGTATATAGGCTCTTCATTGCAAGATCATCCAACTTACTTGGGATATCACCTCGGAGTCCATTTATAGCTTCATAGGGTTCTCACTCTACAGGAAATGTGTGCTTACTGAGCTGATCAAAAGATGAAATGAAAATTAGGTGTGTGGGGCTATGGAAAGAAAGAGAAAAAGAGAATTATCCCGCTGTGCTGCCTAACTTTGGGATGCTACACACTCTTGCTTCACCTGAAGTATAGGCTCGTGACGCAGCTAGTGTCTGTAGCTGTAGAGACAAAGCTGAATGTTTAGTAGTTGCACCAAGTTTTGCCGAAAAATCTGGGGTCAGCGTGATAGCAATGAAAGATGGTCCAGGGATTTCAATTTTTAATTTCTTGCTTTTTTCGTTCTCTTTTCGATAACACTATAGAAACATGCAACCTACAGCTACTTTGCGTGCAGTTCACAAACCTTTGATTCGATTCTTGGGTCCTAGAGCCAATCTCTGGAAGGGTGAGCTCAAGCTCCAAAACATGGATAAGCATAATTACTGATTTTTAATGCAACATGTTTGTAGATGCCCCTCAACATACTGGCCCTCACCCTTTAACACCACCTAATCTTGTCAAGCATGTCGCCGAGGCGTCAAAGCCTGCTGCTGCCGCTGCTACTTCCAGTAAGGCTGCTTCATCTCAACAACAAGGTGTCCTCGAATTCAGCCAATTAGCTGCCAAGTATAAGCGTGCCCCCATTTCCGAGGCTGAGATGGAGGCTATCGAGGTAAGTGACATACAGTACCCAAGGAGGAACGTTTCCATACTCATGGCGATATAATTAGAGTGGTGGAGCTACATTTATCATCTAAGATCACGGATAGACTATATACTTGAACTGCCCAATAAACGATGTGTGTGTATACTATATATATATGATGCAAAAAGAAAAGAGTTTATTCAGTAACTGCAACGCATTCAATTTCGACAGCAACATCCTTGGGAAGACGAGCAACTTGGACAGCACTACGAGCAGGTTGATGCTTGTCGAAAAACTATAAAAGGAAACATATAAGATGGAGCAGTTAGCGTTAAACATTTCCTTTTACTGCACATTTGCTTACTTTGGCGTAGACATCGTTCATGGCGACGAAATCATTCATGTCCTTCAAAAAGACAGTAGTCTTGACGACCTTGTCTAATCCAGATCCAGATTCTTTGAGAACAGCTTCCATGTTGGATAAGCTTTGGTGTGTTTGTTCAGTGATGCCTCCCTCAATGACATTGCCTGATCTCAGCTGGATTAGAGGTTGAATGCTGTCAAACACACTTTATATAACCTACCTGATTCAGGGACGACGGGAAGAGATCCAGAAGTATATACCATGCCGTTTACCTTGATAGCTTGAGCTTTTTCAATTGTGAGCGGTTGTTGTGCTTGTGCAAATGTCGTCTTTACTTACCATAAGGTCCAATGGCAGCAGGTGCGCCAGTGGTGTCTATGATGGCACGCGTGAGATTTAATCATGGAAAGACTACATGTACTTACGGACACGAGTCAGTGTTGACATGGCTCTGGATGCGGCAGGGAAGAGTTTGCTAGGGAACATTGTCGTAGCGATCTTGATAAAAAGAGAAATGAGGAAAGTTGAAAAGAAAAAGAAAGTTGACTAAAGGTATTTTAAGACTTTCAGATTGTGGATCCGGGGCAAATTAACCCAGCCATTTGATGCGCATCGAGTGTCTAGTGTAAACTTTACATTATACAAAGCAAATTTGGAGAGCTTGGAAATGACAAGTGGTATGAAGGATTGAGGTGATATAGCCATCTCTTATTCTGCACAAGTACTTATAACCAGAAGAAGAGAAGAGGAGAGAGAGAGAAAGCAAATAATCTCATGGTTTAAAAAAGAATGGGCAGAGGCCTTTACGATCTTTTGCTGCTGGCTGCACAGGCAAGTTTTGGCTCGACCAAAATTTTCAAGAAAATGGATAATACGTTTACAGCTTGTCATTTGCAAGTAATTAAGAATGGCGAAGGGATAAACGAGGCATTGGGACACCTTGTAATAAAAACTGCTTCGTAATATCTTGCTTTGTTGCGGTATGATATAGGTTTAAAGCTGTGTTGCATATTTTACTACCAACAACAGAGACCAACTTCTTTACGTCTTATGTTGATGCCAAAGAAGACTTCTTATCAGAAAGAGTATATACACATTTTGAGGAATTACTAAACATATAAAGGGGCTTTCAGTCGCTACATTGGCTGTCAAATAATTAAGCGAGGAGGAAAATGTAAAGAAACCAATATTATACAGAGAAAAACGAATGTTTCGACAAGCACTACTATATGTATTACTGCCAATTCATCCAAGCTTCTTCTCTATTAACTATATGTTATTCCCCTATGTTTGCTCTACCAAATAAAGCCTCGTCTGGGCACCTACTGCGATACTTTTTTTCAAAAATCGGGCTTAACACTTAAATTGGAGTTCACAGTCGCAAAACAACATGTTTTCCTTTAATAACAATAGCACAACAGAAGCATCCATACGGTGCTCAAGTCTATAAAATAAATACAGGGCGTGGTATGATTAGTAGCAATGCACAAAAATAATTTTATATGCGCCACTATAGCAAAAGTTAGCCTTGACCGATTGTTTTTTGACAATTTGGCGGGGGAAAACCTTTTCGGCAGTGTAGCTCCGTGAAATTATATAAACCCGATCTCAATATTACGGTTTGTTGATGTCGATTCTTGTCTCGCAGAATACGTAGGTATCATGAGTTTCTGTTCGCTCGACTCTGATACAAGACTTCGTTGTTTAGTCCCCCAATGATGCTGACACTGACTAAATCTGCTGTCTCGTAGTATCAGCCATTTTTCCTTGATTATGATTGTCCAATATTATTGTGGATAGACTTTAAGCCTACCTTTACGGTTAAATATGATATCTCTGTTGTGGACGACCATCAAGAGGGTTTTGCTGAGTTGAAAAGCATTTTGATTAGCCCGAGCAAGTCGTTAGATTCAAATTTGAATAGTACCACTGACGCTCAAGTTTTAGAACCACTGTAATCTGTTTAGAATAACGAAATATAGACAGAGTAAATACAATTAGAACTGAATATATTTATTATGTTATTCCAAGATTGAATAGGGATCAAAACTAGTGTAGATATCAAAGGTATTTATAGTTATTTGACAGTGCCGCAGCAATAGGACCTTGATCTTGAATGCGGGATAATTGTATAAGCCTTGAACCAGTAACGAGGATGTGCTGCATCAGAACTCATGAACCACCAGTCAAGGATAAACAACAAAGATGATCCAGGATAGAATGTTCTTCCTAATAGCTTTGACGGAAGAACATTTGTCGGAATTGAAACCCACTTCCAGGGACGAAAGGCCATAGGCTACCACTCTCTCGGAACCAGGATATAGATTAGCCATTTGATGGCACCACTCATGTTCCTTCGTGCTGCTTGAATAAAGACCTCTCACTTCTACTATGCATCTCAGCTCATTCTCAGATCCTCTTGTGTAATATACAACGCCCAATACATTTGCCTCTCAGAGATGATCTATATCCTCAACATAATCGAGCATCTCAAAAAGAAAGATCTGAAAGATCTGATGGTCAGTGTGGAATACATCCACTATGATCTGCATTCCGACAGTTCATCCAGTTACCAGATTTAGATATAAACTGTATGTACACTGGATTAGATGTACGATACCGATTTATACTATAAGAAGATATGGACTTCAGATACGCTAGTACTATAAGATTCATACTATATAAGATATAGGCTATAGATGGCACCACGGACATGGATGGCACTATAGACTTATACTTGTATTCCGACATTGACTACGGATGTTTACCATATCTGGATAGGCACCAAGATTAATGCAATATGAGCTTGTTGCTTCAGATGTGCACTTCATGATCCACGCTATAAGACACATGCTTATATCCGTGATACTAGCTACAGATACTTTATGTACTACAGACTTGTACTATATATGAGACATGCTATAGACATGCATACGATATGCTATAGACATGCCATATATCCAGATACATGCTAAAGATGTATGCTTAGCGATATACACTCAGATATGTACTATTAATATAGACTAAGAAGACTGTACCTATCGGATACATGCTACTAGATCGATATTAATTATCCTTATGGAAAGGATAGATCAGGGTACTTCGGATGAGAGTCTAATTATTCATCCAGACAGAGCTAAATCATGATTAGCTTGCTGGAGTTGTCTTTTAGCATGATTAGACATTAGTTGATCTGAGTTGACTTATTTGTCAATCTAATTAATAGAACTTTTATCCATTGTTATAGTATATAAGAAGGATCATCTACCTGGCCAGTAGAGAGACTTCAGTTTACTTTACACCTGTCAGTTTGATAATAAAATATACCTTTATCAAGTTGACATTACTGTTTTTTTATTCTTTTTTTTCCGTGAATTTTAGTCTATCAAGCCTCAAATTCCACAGTCAGGATTAGAATAAAAGTGTCTATAACTTAGAGATTGAACTCTGTACAATGCAGAACATCAGGGACATTAGACAGAACTGTAATCTACTCACTTCTTTGTCAGCACAAAATACTACGCCTTATTTTCAGGCCAAATTCTGTCTAAATCTAGCCATTTTGAAGCGCGAATAACTCATGCTACAAAGCGTTTTGAGCGCTTGGAATAGCACCACACGCCTTCTCTTGGCCACGCTTCTCTTACCGGTGCTTTATCTCAATTTTTTTGGGTCATTGCAAATTTACTAAAAATCGTCATTTTCACATGAGTATTAGCAAGGGAAGATTCTTGAAAATCAAACGATCGCGTTTTTCAGCGCAAAAATGAAGACTTTTCCTATGATACATATTAGATCAAATTAATCGTAAAGATAAAATAAAACATCAGAAGTTGTTTCTCTGGAGCTTTCATAAGCTAAATTTTGATATATTTACAGAAAACCTGTTTTCATACTTTTGCAAATTGCTCATTATTTTCGGTCTGAAAGCTGAATGCAACCAGCATCATTCGATGCGCCTTCATTAACTCTTTATAGATGCATCAGAAAGTAAAGTATAACAAGGACAATTTTCATAGTCAAATTTAGCAAAAACGTTTAAAGAATGTGAAATCAAGTCGAATTTGAATACGAAAATACCCACTGCACAATTTCAAATTAAAGTGCAGTAGTTACGGCTGTCACGGCAGAAGGCTGAGGCCAAATCTACTGGGCGTGACGTCGGTTAAGGCGCCCTCTCATTTTTCCATACCCTCGTTTTTTATTTTTTTTGCAAATTGCGTTTAGTATCAAACCATCTTTTGATTAAAAATAACACTCTAGCTTCTGATAACACGGCCTTGCACTGTTAAAAGTGATTAATACTGCTTCTTTAAAGTGGAATATAGTAGGTACTATTCGATAACGAGCACTAGAAGACGTAAAATCAGTACTAATCGAATTTGTTTATTAGGTTTCGATAATTTTCTGCCTGTTTGACGTCGGTGCTGCTGCCATTACTTCTCTGCTATTTCTGCTATTTGCTTCTTTGGTTTATTATGTCTGGTGGTTGCTTCGTTGGTCTCTATCTCTGGTGGTTGCTTCTTTAATCTTTGTCTAGTCTCTGGTGCCGTTCGTTCTTTGGTTTTTCTATGATGCTGATGTTGCTGCTGATGTTGCTGCTGCTAGTCTGGTCTTTCTTGGTTTGCTGTCTCTGTTGCTTCTGGTGTTGTTGCTGGTGTTGTTGCTGCTAGTCTGGTCTTTCTTCTTGGTCTGCTGTCTCGGTTGTATGTTTGTTCTCTGGTCTATCTCTGGTAGTTGTCTATTCTATGCTGGTCTATCCGTGGCTGTGGCAAGTGGTAAGTAAGTTTTTTTCTTTTGGTCGCAATGATATAAAACTTCTCTGGACGTTTTTATTATTGCTTTTTTTTCTCGTGATAATGCATTCATGATGTTTGCTTTGTTACGATCTCTTTTTCTTTCGTTGGCTGTGATATGATCAGCTCAACGGATGCTTGCGATGTTGTTGCTTCGTATGTACGAACAACAAGCATGATATACTGCTATATATCTGTATTGCCGTTGTAATACTACTTTGTTATATGGCCGTGGGTTGTTGTTTGTGTTGCCTCTGTCGCTTCACATGAAACAACATTAGTCAATCACTATATTGTATTGCACACTTATAATACTGATGTTGCTCATGCAATTGTGCGTGTTTGTGTTGCTTGACATCCGACTATTACCACCATGCACGTTGCTCATGCATGCATTTTTGTTGCAACAACAGCAAGCTGTTCTGAACATTCTTTGATGTTGTATTTGTTGTTATGCTTTTCTTTTGACTCACTTTTTTGTGTGAGTGTCCCTTTTTTTTATCTACATGCTACTATACTCCTATAGTAATATGTTCTTTTCTTTTCCTTTTTTCTTTTATTATGTTTCTTTCGAAGCATACCTCTTTATTACGTTGTGGTGGATGTGCCTATCGCTGAAGCTCAACAAGACTTTATCCGAGACTAGGAGATGGATAGGCTGCCTCCACTTAATTATTGCTACTTACTTTAATGATGATTGAGGGTCTCAACGCCTGAATTTAAAGCTAGGTGGTGTAAGTAAGGCATGCTCTAGCACCTGAGGGAAATTTGATGATAGTAACAGCTATATTGCTATATAGCGGAGCTTAAAATTTTGCCTCACATCAAAACAGGGGGAAACCCTCGCAAAATTTTTTTCAGATTAGCGGAGTTTTCAAGCGATTTGATTGGCTGAGGGGTTGAAAGAGAAAAGGTTTACAACTAGTTGATTTTCTGTTGATTTTTCATTTATCATGATATAGTGTTTGTAATAAAAGGGTTTCCATCCTAATAGTTAAAGTTTAGATCCTTCTTTATTCGAAAGTACGATAAGGTGCAATCATTTGATCTGGCGTCTACCAAACAGTTTTATTTGAGAAATATTTGCCAAAAGATGCATGATTATCAATTATCATGTTTAGATCTGTTGCATGCATTGCATTTGTTAAGCACAAAGAATAAAAGGATTATTATTTGTAGCTTATAAAAAATGTCCGATATTATAAAAAACAAGAAAAGACTTATTTGAATAAGTTCGGACACAAAAACTGAAGATCTATTGATGAAGACAAGAGTTATTATCACTAATGTAATCTTCACTATATATATTGTAAACCATTCAAAAAAAGTAGACAAGCCAATCATATCCTTTCAAATATAAAGAATTGTGTGCCATACAAGGTGAGTAAAACCACTGGCGAAGCCAGCAATGGGGAGGGGGTTTGAGGAAGAGCATAAGGCGTCTAATTCAACACTCGATAGCATTGATTTATAGGGGGGTTTTACCGTAGCGAAGCAAAGGCGCAAAGTCATGGTAATACGGCGTCTAATCCAATAGTTGGTAGCATTATTGATCTATATGAGGGCTTGATCGCAGCGAAGCGAAGGCGCAAAACCATAGTATTCAGTAACAAATCCAATTTCTCATTCCCTAAATTAATAATTGATTGTTTGAAATCTACTTATATAGCAGATTTTCATTGTTACTGGTTTGAAATGTCTACGATGAGAGCCAGCAGGGCGACACTGTCGTCGAGCGTAGCGAGGTTGCATCTAATTCAGCGTTTGGTAATATTAGCCTTAATGGGGTTTACCGTAGCCAGGCAAAGGTGTAAGACCATAGTATTCAAGCAGTAAATTCTGGTTTTCATTTCCATTGTTAATAAGCCTACCAGCAGCATATCGCATCAAAATTTGCATGAAGTAGCTTTGCCAAAAGCAATACGCCTCTACTCGAATTAGAATTTGCACAGGCTGCAGAACCGCCCTTTCAGAAGATCTCAGCTACCAAAGATGTCATTCATGCCATGAAAATAAAAGTTACAAAGCAAAAACATAACCAAATTTGACAGCTTTTGAGCCTTCATATCTTGATATGTAGACCTTTCTGGGCCGCCGGAATAACGCCAAACAATTGTACTCGAGTATTAGTAACTTCCTGACATCTTTGCTCAACTTTTTGAGGACCCAAAAAACATGGCCAAAAATCGACCAAAAAGCCTGAGGGGTACCTCATGGTTTTCATCGAAAAACATGGCTTTCTCCGCTAAAGATCACAATCTAGTAGATAAAGGCAGAGTCTCCACTTATGGTGGCTCTACGCTGGATTCTAGCCATAATCCAGGCAACAATATGTTCACATATGCTTCCTTCTTCAAAGATATTCACAACCAAAAGCGCACTCCATTTGAAGTTGCTCCCTCCATTGTTGATAATGGATCATCCCCAGGCAAGGCCCTCGACTTCACTTCCACCTTTGTTGAAGCGACCGACGACTTCTCGTTCATCATCGACTGCTCACAATTTATTGGCATGGTGTTCAAGGAGAAGACGCTACCCAGCTGTCTTCGTGCACAATATCCCAAAGGTCTTGGTATTAGACATCGTATGGTCGGCAAGAATCATAAGGTTATTGAAATGAACTTCCCCACTGAACAGGACTGTATGGAGGCCTTGGGGAAGGAGTTCGTCCTCCAGGGTAAAACTATTCAGGTCAGCAAGGCTTTGGACAAGAATGCCAACGTTGTTAGAGTTACTGTCTCGGCTATCCCTTACAAGCCTGTAGAGTTTCTTAAACCTTTGTTAATCCAGACATTTGAACAATATGGTGATATTCTCAATGTCGGTCTCTGTCACTCCAAGGATGGTAATTGGTTCACTGGTAGAGATTTTGTTACACTTAATATGGATAAATCCAAGCAATATGAAGCTGAGTTGGCACCTCAGATCCCATTTGGAGATTTTCCGGAGAAAATCCGTTTGGTTTGGACCAATATGCAGCCCATCTGTAAGGATTGTCATACTGATGAACATGTCAAGGCCGACTGTCCTCGAGCAAAGAAGAAGGCCTGTCATAAATGCGGTAGTCTCGAGCATCTTATTGCCCAGTGTCCCCGCGCTCATTGGAATCGAAAGAAGGACCAAACTACTCAGGAACGTCGTCGCAATTCCGTTACTAAGGAGAGTAACCCTTCATCAAAGCCTACAGGAAGAGAGGTCAATCTCTTAGAACTGATGAATGTCAAGCAACCCAAATACCTTGCCAAGAAGAAGGATGTGGATGTTGCCGAAGACGCTATGGAAACCGACGATGAATCCACCACTCCTGAACAAGAGGCTCAGGAACCAGCCGACTCAATCCATCAGGAGGAAGTAGCACCAGTTGATTCAGTTGAATCTGTCGAGCCACAGACTGCAGCATTACCTTCAGTTGCACCAACCACTGTCTTTGATCCACCCTCAACGGTGGAACCTTACCAAGATGACAGCCTTGATGACAAGGAACCAGCCTCTAAAGATGAACAGGAGACCGTTCATCTCACCAGTGAGGAATCTGAATATGAAGGCGGTGATACATCCGAAAGCTCTGTAGAATATACTAACTACCGGGACAAATACAATCTTAGTAAGGGCAAAAAGAAGACTTCTACTGCTGAAGGTGATACAGCACAGGAGGCTTCCCAGAAGCGTTCTATCAGGGAACTGGCTTCTACTCCACCGGGATCTGACCAAGAGGGATCTGCCAAAAAGGTTTCCAAGCAACAAGAGGACAGCCATATGGATGAGGCCGAGCAAGGCAACTCCACCACAACAAAATCATTATAATCTTAATGAGTGAATCAAACCAAACTAAGAATATCAAAATTAAGATAGGTTCAATCAACTGTAGGAACCTTAACAAACAATACAATCAAAACACAACAACACAATTCATAAGATATCTCAAAGGAGAACTATGCAACATATTACTATGCCAGGAAACCAACACTCCATCACACTCGTTTGACACTGTTACAACTTCCTTCAAATACCAGTTCCAATACCACCAAGCCATCTGGACCGGACAGTGTGGAATTATCAACTTCAATCAAGCCTTACACCTGCAACAACTAAAGACCTTTGACGATGGAAGAGCTATATTGGCTAAGCTCTCTCTTGTCGACAATAATATGCCACCTATGTATATACTCAATATTTATGCACATGCTGATGACTATAGGGCCAGGAATCAGCTTTTTGGTCAAATTATCACTCACCTCAACACTATGCCTAACATTCTGCCATCATTACTGATCGCAGGGGATATGAACTACTGTTTTGACAATGCTAGTTATCACCACTCTCACCGAGCAGGTAAACCGAAACAGTTTATGGAATTCTTGAACACCCATTTCTCTGATTGCCTCAACCCGAGAAATGAACCTCATGCATACACCTTCAAGCGCGGATCAACCATGTCTACCTTGGATTACATGTTTGCTGGACAGGGTATAGCTTCAAAGATGAGCGATGCCACCAACTCGTTCCTCCGTCCTGAATGGACTGATCATGCTCTTGTGACCAAAACATACACAACCGGATTGACAAACTGTGGTAAAGGCATTTGGCGTGCAAACCCTCACCTTGCCAAAAATCCTAGGTACAGACAGAAGTTGGCTGATGAAATCGAGAGATTCGTGGCGACCAAATTGGACTACAATCTTTCAGCTCAAGACAAATGGGATTTGATCAAGCGGAAGACCAAGCAGGTTACTATCAACTTTGCTAGACATCATGATACTTGGAGAAAGGCCAGAATCAAGGCGCTGCAAAGCGAGAGGAATAACTTGCTGCGATGCTACCGGAATGACATTGAGTGCTTGAAACTGCTGCTGCCGGATGTGGAGGGAGAGCTATCCAAGCTACAGCAGGAAATTGTGGAGATTCAGATGTTGAAAGCAGGCCGCCGATGGTTGGAGCAGAGTGAGAAGTCCCCAGGATATATCAAACACACCATTGACCAGCGTGTTGACCAACGGACAATTGCAATGTTGAAACATCCTAGCACTGGAGAAGCTTGCCTAGACACGGAAACCAAACTCAATGCTGCTGAATCCTTCTACCAGGATCTGTACACGGAGGAGCCAATTGACATGGATTGCTTGAATATCATGCTCGGTCATATTGACCGTACGGTATCACCGGAGGATGCTACAATGATTATGGAGCCAATAGACTATGATGATATCTTGGACGGTGCCCGTCGAACCCCCAAACAGAGTAGCCCAGGACTGGACGGCATTGGCTATGAGATACTTTACCTCCTTGTCTCTCACCCAAGCTGTCGTGATATTATCCATCAGGTATTTAATGACGCTGTTCGCTCGGCAAAGTTCCCCAAATCTTGGCAGGCCTCATGTATCATTATCTTACACAAGAAAGGTGACAAGAGTGATCTAGCTAACTACCGTCCCATCACATTGATTGCAGCGGATTGCAAGGTCTTTACTCGCATCATGAACTCTAGAGTTGTCCAAGTGGCTAACAGGATTATCACCCCTTATCAATGCGGTTTCTTGCCCGGCCGTTATATTGGGGATCATGGAATGTCTCTCCAGGTGATTATGGATAATGCTCAGTCTGCTAGCTGGCGGAACCCCTCCAATTTTACTGCTTATGCTGGCATCATGCTTGATAATGCCAAGGCCTATGACCGGGTCCACCCAAAGTATCTCTCCCAAGTACTGCTAAAGTTTGGCTTCCCTGAAGCGTTTGTCACATGCATTACCAACCTGTTCTTCGATAACTCCATCTATGTCAATGTAAATGGCTTCTTAACCGGGGCAATCTCTCAGCGACGAGGGATTCGTCAAGGTGATAGTATCTCGCCAGTCTTGTTCAACCTGGCCATTGAGCCGTTCCTACTCTCCATAGTCAACAATGTGAACCTCACAGGATACAGCCTGCAACACGTCAAGCTCCCACACCAAATACAGAACCCATGGATATCTCCTGCTCCCATCAAGGTCCTCGCGTACGCCGATGATGTCCTGTCCTTTGTGAAGTCGCAAGATGAATTAGTTGAGCTCCAGGATCGTCTCAGAGTGTACAATCAAGCCTCCAATGCCAAGATCAATTACAGTAAATCCGTCGCCTTCCCGCTGCACGGCGGTAAGATGAAAGATACTGATGGCCAACAGGTCAAACGTTATGTCACTACTCAACTGCGTATGAAATGGTACGACAGCCACTCCACGGGTTATATCAAGTATCTTGGATACCCACTCTGGTTTGCTAATCACCAACGCGATGTCTTCGTCTCAGAGCTACTGGGCAATATCAGGGTCATGACTGACATCTACGGGTCTAGAAAGGTCTCACTCTACGGCAAGGCCAACATCGCCAACACGCTCATCCTCTCCAAGCTGTGGCATGTTATCCGAGTTGTGTCGCTCCCTCAAGAGGTTTTGAAAAAGATCAAGTCCACCATTTACCAATTTGTGATGTCCGGTTTGTTCCCACCGCTCAAGGCAAACTCATTCTTTCTACCTCGTGATCAAGGCGGGCTAGGCCTGATCGACATTGGAGCACAACAAAAGTCGTTACAGTTTCGATACCTACGAGTCTTACTACTCGGTAACCATGGTCGCCTACCTGGCTTCACATATCAACTGCTCACTCACGCACTTCGTCTCACAAACGACGTCGCTCATCATGCCCTGCCTCTCTTGTTTCCATCTGCTCGCTACAAGAATACGCTGAATGGTCTCCATCCATTCCTATCGATGTTCAATGCCATGGACATCTGCAGCCTTCACAGAGACTGGGATAGACGCCCAACAATCACTACCATCATGAGTCTCCCCCTCCTTGCTGCCTTCAACCCCTTTGCTGTTACAACAGACCTGGAATTCATGACCAAAGATTCGGTTAGGAGAAGTTGTATCCGCGACTTCTTTGCATATGACCTTGCTCAGCATAGCCTCCAGTTTCGACCTCGGTCAGAATGCCCCACACCAACCACCTTGAACAAAGTTCGTCGTGCCCTAGCCAACCATCAGATCTCCTTCCAACGCTTTGTCAACCACAACAATGCCGGTGAGATGGATTTCCTGCCTTTCGTTGAATCCATGATCTACCAACAGCACCCAATCTTCAAACTGCCGAATAGAGAGCTCCGTTTCGTCATGCTAGACATGGCTAACCTCGATGTCGGTAGACATTACAGTAACCAACTCAGCAAACAGCAATGGAAGGCATTCTACAAGAACACGATGCACTACTCAGCTCGCAACCTTTGGTACAGAATGATCCACAAACAAAGCTCAAATCAACTGGCAATGGCCCAACGCAATCTTAAACATGCCGCATCAGACCGCTGTACCCTTTGCAATGAAGTGGAAGACGCTCAACACCTGCTCATCAGTTGCGTCCATAAACTTGATGTCTGGGACTCCTCCTTCAACGAGTTCCTTAGCTACCCCAAAACCGCCGATCCACAACTTATCTACAACTCAATTATGCACTTCAAACTGAAGCATTATTATATCTACAATTATGACTTACACATTACCATATATGACCTCTTTGCCACCATTATGCGTACTATCTGGAGACACCATTATCAACAGTTTTACAACCTCATCCCCTTTAATGCCATCCAAGTCTGTCGCCACATCCGCACAGAACTGTTAAGATTGTCAAATCTTAGGCAACTCTCCCATTAGTCTATTATTCAAGATTTATATATGGCAAGTCACTTTGTCTCCATACACTTGTCCATCTCTTTGATGCATTTGTTTTATTTCTAATTACTATCCTAATAAAATAATATCATCCAAAAAAAAAAAAAAAAAAAAAAAAAAAAGTTTTCATCGAAAATCAAACGATCGCGTTTTTCACCTTGAAAACGAAGACTTTTACTATGGTACATAATAAATCAAAATGTTTTTCTCGATTCAACGCAACCTCTGAAACCACTTTTATGAGGCTTTCATATGCAAAATATGGCTATTTTCACTAAAAACGTTATTTTATATTTTATTAAATTGCTCAGTAATTTCAGTCAAAACACTTATTAAAGTTAGCACCATTGGAAGCGCCTTGAAAAGTACTTCAAGAATGTATTAGGAAGCATAAGGTGATCATTACAGCTTATATAGTCAAATAATATAAAATAGATTTTTTTTTTTAAATTGTGTTTATTGATTGAGCCGCGTACACTAAGAGTAATAGGTCAGAGTGAAGAGGCGGGTGCAATTGAGAAATGAAAAAAATATAAATATAAATGGAAACTAAACTAAACTAACAAAAGGAACTATCTAACTATCTAAATTACAAGAGGGAATGGATTTGATCTTCATCCACTGTCTGTCGGACAGTGGAGTGGATATGTACCAGAATCGCCTCAGGGACAAAGATAGTGCCGTCAAAAACAAAGCGCATATGGGCTAGCCATATTTGAGACAGGGTGATGAGTAGGATTCTGTATGGATGGATGCCTTTGACTTGGGAGTACCAGATATCTGAAAAGTCCAGGGACAGAAGAGCCTCTTTGATGTCAGTGATGGACGTGGTGGGCCATAGGAACTCAAAAATGACGCCTTATAAAATAGATTAAAGAAGTCGAAAAAAAACAAAATCTGTCCAATCTTGAACAGAAAAAATAAATTGAGTTTGAATCGATTTTGGCGGCGGCATTGCTGCTGGCTGACCAAAATGCCTTTCTGTTGATGGCAATGATGATTGTGATGCTGATTAATTAGGGATTATGAATTTGAAAGAACAATCAATTAGCTTGAATCCTTTTTTATTTGGTTGTTTTGCGAGTTTTTCCCTATATAGGTGTCTTTTGCAATGATAACCTCTCAAAAAAATCGCTGTAGATCTCATAAAAGTCCTGTGTTTACGCATGGCCAGCTCTGTGTCGCCATCTCAAGAGCAGCATCCGCAAATGGTATCACAGTTCTACCGCCAGAAAATGCGACTCGGACGGAGGATGTAGTAAACCAGAAGTCTTATAGTAATATAACGTAAATGCTTCATAAAAAATGTTGATTTGTACCTCCAAAGTTCTGACGTTTAAATCAAGCTTCATGCCTAATATAGTCATTGTTTAAAATGTACTTTTATAGCAGAGTTTTACTATCTCTTCTGATTTGAAATGTCTTCGGTGAGAGCCCGCAGGGCGACGCCGTCATCGAGCGTAGCGAGATGAATCGGCTAGTTCTATTTATACTAAGTTCTGAATGCCAAAGTAGCAATTTATCTTGTACAAAGCTTATCACATCTGGTGAACCTCAGCATTTAGATAGCAGAGATGCACTTCAATTATCATAGCTTGTCTGTGTTGTGCAACAACATGGACATATCTGCCCCATCAAGAATACCTTAATCTTTATAGACAGTTGTAGCCCTTCTGGCACAACAGCATTGAATATTTCCTGAATAGCAGCCGTAACGTTTTTCTTCTGTACACAGTCCTTTCCAATAATGATCCAAACTCTTTGAGAGCTTTGCTATATGTGTGTTTTCATCTCTCATGTAGCTCTTTGATAGAGGCAACGCTTGATGAACTGCACTTCTCTTGAAAAATGTTCGCTCTGTTTAATAAAATGAAATATAAGCCTACCATAATAGCAGAGGGTGGATTTAAGTAGTCCTTTACAAGCGGTATTGCAGACTTCATATTGGACATGATGAGGAGGAGAGGTAAAGTAGTAGACAGAAAAGAGGCTCTTTTTCTTCCTGTTATTTTATTCGAGTAATAAGGAACTGCTGAGAATTGAATCGTGTTTATTAACAGCAGGAAGTGTCAATTAATCTTTAATCAGCATCATAAATATACCACATTGGATCGATCATTTAAATATGCAATCGAGGTTTCTCAACAACAACAAAACAGGCTGCTGCAAGTCTTCTACTGTGAATACTGCGTTAGACTTCGAATTGCAGATAGCAAGGCTTCAACTGTATTCATTATTTAATGAGGCTGAATCGGAGCGAGCTGCGCAAATCTAATAATACAAGCATTGCTTTATGAAATCATCGCTCTCTGACAGATAAAATACAAGCATTCAAGAAGCCACATATTAAATACATGTATTAAAAAACGGCCTGATTCAAAATCTGAGAAATGCTGTCAAATGAGTGAAATATATTGGGTTAATTTCTGCCCACATTACTATACTTAAATAGCCTCATGCAACATTACGTTGTGCTCATAGATTATGGATTCAATCGACCACAGACTTTATTTATGATCATTATGCCCAAACAGCAGAGCTGCCGACGCCCTTTGCCTTTCCATCTTGATAAGTTTTACTCAATTCGGTGTATTGCTTCTTGATGTCTTGAATGCGCTGCTTGTATTCATCTACTTTGGATGCATCCATGGTATCTACAATGGCAGCGACAGAGCTTGAAGTGAAAAAGTGATTGTTCTTGTTGTACAGTGGTCTATTCTTGAACGTCTCTTCGGTATCACTGGGCGCCTTGACGCGGTAAACCTCTTCCAAGATTTGTATGTCATATGGAATAGAAAACTCGTCTCTTGAATCTTCATAGGTAAAAAGATAGTAGAATTCATTAAAACCAGCCCAGGTGATGGCACTTAAACAGAGGGAGCATGGCTCGTGAGTAGCATAGAACACGCAGTCTTTAGGACTTGGCCTTGATTCTTTGGGAATTTGTGTAAAGAACTCTTGAATACAATTGGTCTCGCCATGCAACAATGGTGATACTTGTTCGTTGTTAGTAGAAGCATGCACCAGCTCCAAAGTGTCCTTTTTAAATATGGCAGCACCGAAAAGCTTGGATCCAGAAGAGACCCCTTTAGCAGTAAGGGGAATAATCTTGTTGACCGTGGTATCGAAAAGAGTATCGACTAAGTGTTCGGGTGTGTGCTTGGATTTGACAATGGGCATTGTTGTTTGTATGAGGAAATGCTGGAAATTACACACTGTATTTATACGAAAGAAAAGAAGAATCAGAATAACGTCTTTAAAAGTTAGTTTTAAATTGCTTTTTCTGTAACACACGGCAAGGGGGATCCACGTGAATTCTATGGGTATGATCGTATACCAGTAGCTTATATACTTGGAATGCTTTGACATGCTTATCATGCTTGTATTTAAAGATAAGCGTGATTGTTGAAGCAATCCTCTTTGTACTCAGTTTGCCTGTATCACCATTTATACCAGTGTGAATTCCCACAGCGGTCGGTTCTGGCAACATATTGGATGGATCAGTGTATTCTACCTGGTATAGTTCCCATGCTAAATAAAGCATAGTGAATTATACATGGTATATAGAGAACTGCATCATGTAATTTTCGTTTGATTATGAGATTCCTGAACCAGACGTGGTTAACGAAAATGGACAATGAGCCATGGATCAATGAATAGAAGCAATATTGCTGCCGAATTCAACCAAAAATACATGTTATTCTACTGAAATAACGTGTGTACAAAATGCGCCTTTATGTATTGAATACTATTTAGCACAACAGTATGCCATGTATATACCATGATACTCTTCCATTGACAACGCGAGTCGAGATGCAGAGTAACAACGTCAATTACCGTATGGCGATCTTGGTATGGCGCATTGTCGATGCTTGTTATTGTTTAAGCCTAATTTTTACATACTTGGAGCTGTTCCTTGCTTGAATTTACGAGTGGTGCATGCCACCTTGGGCAATATACTTGCAAGGGGGTATAAAAGATAGATGTGTTTAGTAGTCGCTGTTCTCAACATCAATTGGTAATAAGCCATAACTACTGACTCAATGTATCTAAACCTTGCAGGAAAGCTGTCAGGCACTGATGTACTGCATCAAAATTAAAACTCTATTATTTGCATTAAACACTGGCCAGAGTTTGAGACACACACGTTGTTTGTTTATGAAAGGAAAAACGCCATACAGGTCTTTTTTTTGAAACAAATAGTTGATTACCCCTTGAATTCTCGTCTTCTTCTTTTTCTTACTTGGTATACTCAAAATGACGCGGGCAAAAAGATCAACATCTACTGCTAATGTGAATGGTTCAAGAAACAAGACTCGGCTCAGACAACAAGCTTCCATCACCAGCTGGCTGTCTAACCTACAGATTAAGAATGAAACCAGGCAAGACGATTCTGCCGCAAGCGTGGAGGACTTGTCTGTCACTGCCCACAGCTATTCACCCACTCCAGATCTCAAGGAAGAAGAGACGAATAAAATGGAAGATGTGATCCAAGAGCAACAACTGACCTCAGATGACGAAGACTCGAGCTGCAGTAGCGATAATCATACTGTCAAGACAGATGCTCCAGTGACACATTTATATCAGGAGGATAATGGAAATGGTAAGTGGGACACCGATTCACAACGTGTCAATTCACTCATGATGCGTGTCAAGTAGATACTCTGCCTGACCCCAAAGATCCCAACTTTTACTGTCGTGTGTGCAAGACAACCAATACAGCGCTATGGGAATACAGGAAGCACTGTACAAGAATACATCATATGAAACTTGATACCCTGAAAAAGCTGTACAAGCCCATCCCTGGGGTCAAGCCCGATCCCAAGGATCCTAATAACTATTGTCGAGCATGTCAAGCCAGTTTTCCCTCTGCAAAAGCCTTTTCAACGCATCTCAACATGAAACACTGGGCTGAATTCCCTGCAAAAGAATTGAGAAAGAGAAAAAACACGGGTGGTATCCCAGACATGGACGACAAGAACTCGCACTGTCGCTCTTGTGATGCTGAATACAAGCGAACGACGGACGCCTATCATACTCATTTGGTAACCAAACATAAAATGAATCTGGAGAATATCAGAGCTTTCAATCAAGACGGCAAGAACATTGAGAATGCGCACACGTACTGCCTCTCTTGCAAAGCATCGTTTAGCTCACTGGGCATGTATGTGAATCATTACAAGACCACGCATAGTGTCAGAATGACCAACCGGCGCACATTTGACCCCAATATCAAGCTGGATCCGGATGACCCCAGTTTCTGCTGTCGATCCTGCAACCTGCAGTATGCCAATAGAGCCGCTTATCGAGTACACTTGAAGGGACCTCACAAAATGATACTGGGATCCTTACTGGAAATCAGTGTAGCCACACCTGGTGTTGAGCCTGACCCTGAAGATCCAAACTTCCATTGTCGCTCCTGCAACCGCACGTATGAAACCAAGGGTGATTACAGAATTCATTTGCGTGTTATGCACAAGTTGAACTTAAAGCCAATGTTTGCCAGACCTCAAAAGGACATTGAGCCTGATGTGGATGATCCAAACTTTTACTGCTGCTCCTGCAAAAAGACATTTGAAAATCGACACTCTTTTAGAAATCATCTGATGGCCGTGCACAAGGTGACTCCATTGCGCACCATGACGCATCCCAATGCCGACATTGAGCCTGATGTCAACGACCCCAATAACCATTGCCGCTCTTGCAACAAGACGTTTCCACACAACAGGGACTACCGTGCTCACCTCAGATCTCGCCATAACATGAAGCTGGAGCCTCTTGTCAAACTGTGCACGCCAACGCCTGGAATCCTCCCTGATCCCGACGATCCCAATTTTTTCTGCCGCTCCTGTATTGTGGGTTACTCCAATGTGTCCGATTATCGAGGCCATCTCAAGCGAAGACATGGCATGAAATCGTCTATAAAGAAAATCGCGACAACACCGAACCCCAACATTCTCCCAGACATCCATTCCAAGGATTTCTATTGCATATCTTGCGAAAAGCAGTTCAACGATAACACCCATTACCGTAGTCATCTGCGCTACAGACACAAGATCAAGCTAGACAGGCTCATCCACAATGCATATGATGTTGATGCCTCCATCATCCCAGATGTAGATGACCCTAATTTACACTGTGCATCGTGTAAGGTTACCATGGCAACCAAAGCCAAGTATCGTGCACATTTAAAATTTGTTCATAAGATGAAGCTGGAGCCGTTGAACAAGCCTAACCCGAATATCATCCCTGATGCTGATGATCCCAAATCTTACTGCAAGTCCTGCAAACGAACCTTGAAAAATGCACAGTGCTACCGCAGACATCTGCGCAAAGTACATAACATGCGTCTGTCGCCCTTGATACGCCGAGGTAAAATGAATACTGAGGTGAAACCTGATCCGAATGACCCAAAACATCATTGCGTCTCCTGTGATATCACATTTCCCAACAGACGTCGCTACAAACTGCACTTGTCATATAAGCACATAGACCTCATGAAACCACCTGTGGACGATGGCGGTTCCTACCTCAAAGTATCTGATTTCGACGTTGACAAGCTCTACTGCCATCTATGTCGCAAAACAGCCAAAGACGAAAAGTCCTATTCTCAGCACTTGAGAACGCAACACCTGGTAGTATATACAATGTCGAAAAAAGACAAAGGAGGGAAACGAAAGTACTATCCTAGACCTGAAGTGATCCCTGACCGCAATGATCCAAACTTCTTTTGCAAATCATGTCAGTACAAGTTTCCTGATTGGGAGCGCTATAGATATCACCTTGTACATTTGCACAAGATGAAGATTGAGAGAACAGGCTCTTGCAACCCAACGCCAGGCATTGTGCCAGATGTCGATGATCCGAACTATTACTGCAAGTCATGCAAGAGGTCATGGTTGAAGCGAGAGAGCTACAGAGACCATCTACGAAGAGTGCATAAGATGAAGTTACCTGTGACACCAAAGCCAGTTTGGACTTGGGAGAACCCTGAAGAGGCAGCGTTAGCAGCAGAGGCAGAGGCAGAGGCAGAGGCAGAGGCAGAAGCGTCTAACAGGAATGACATGATGGACACATCTTGTCCCTATACTGATGTCAAGGTTAGCATCAACAGATTGGATAACATAATGACACTAAATGAGCCACTGCCTGTGCCTGTAAAGTTGGAAACGACAGTACTGGATCAGCCCATAGAGGACTAAGCCTATAGTGATAAAAAGAAGAGAAAGAAAGTGTAACCATGTAAAAATAAAGCATCTCGATTTGTGTATCCACATTGTTTATTTGACACAACGTGACCGCCTGTAGACTAAAAGGCATTCTCTATAAAAAGATAACGCGCGTTTCAGATGCTTTATCATCGTTTTTCTTTCTGATTTCTATATCATTGAACAGAATGAGCAACTATAAAGAAATCTGTACTGTGCCCACTGACTTTGGCGTCACATTTACAAAGCTCAAGAGCGAAAAGACGGGGTTGACTGTCATGCTGGCAGACATTGAAGGTAGGGACATGATACGAAAGGGCTGAAATGGCAGGCGCTGATTAGGGTTGCATTGTATCATGAATATAGCGCCACTTGTAAATGGCTATTTTGCCTTGGCTACTGAGAGTAAGCAGACAGCAATCAATGATGGGTAGATATATCACTAACAACACCGCTCTAGGTTTTGATGATTTTGGCTGTCCTCATACATTGGAGCAGTAAGCAAACAGTTGTTGAGGCATTGCCAATTTTGCATACTGACACGAATCGTAGCCTTGTTTTCCTTGGCAGTGATCAGTACCCATACAAGGTAAAGAACGGCATTGCGCTACAAATGGCATCTACCAACATGGCGTCATTAGGGTGTTTTGGATTCACTTGCCAACAGAGCCATTGCCCAGGGCACAAATGCATGGACAGATGTGGACCACACGTGTTACACCATCACAACCGCTGGATCAAAGGGCTTTTTGAACCTACTGCCTATCTATGTTGACCACATCTTGTATCCCACCTTGACTGAGACTGGATATCATACTGAAGTTCACCATATCAACGGAAAGGGCGAAGATGCTGGTGTAAGTAGTATAAGCACGTATCATCACTGCATTGGCACACGGATTCACACTGGATGATTAGGTTGTCTACAGTGAAATGCAAGGATGTCAAAACCTAGGCGATGACAGACTTCACCTTCGCATGAAGAGAATCATGTACCCAGAGACCTGTGGGTACAGATCAGAAACGGGTGGCCTTATGGAGAGACTTCGCGAATTGTCAGTGGAAAAGAGTAAGTTTGGTCAATGCGTGTCGATAGCGGATTATTGATCATGGTATGTCTCTAGTTCGTGATTACCACAAATCTTATTACAGACCTGATAACCTCTGCCTGATAATCACTGGTAAGGTGGACAAGAATGAGCTGTTGAAAGCATTGGAACCAGTTGAGGAGTCCATCATCAAGAGAGGGCCTTTGCCTGAAATGCAGAGACCTTGGATCAGCACTAGCGACTTCCCCAACCTGGACAAGAACATTGAAGAAACCGTGCTCTTTGCGGATGAAGACGAATCCATGGGCACCGTGCTTATTGCTTGGAACGGTCCCATGTGCAGCGTAAGTAAATTTGGTTGACACGGTCAGTTGCAAGTAACTGAAAAAAAGATGCTTCCTCAGGAATTCCTTGTACAAAAAGAATTGGAAGTGTTAAACACCTACCTCACTGACTCACCTGTGTCGGTATTGCAGAGAAAATTTGTAGAGACGGAAGACGCACTCTGCACAGATGTCGATTTCCACATTACCGACCATTTGAAATCCACATTAATGTTTACAGCCTCCAGTGTGCCTATTGAAGAAATCGAAAACTTCCCAGCAGAGTTCTTTTCAACCTTGAAGCGACTTGTTCAAGACAAGGAAATTGACATGACTCGAATGGCCACTGTCATTGAAAAGGAGACATTGAAGCTCTTGGATAGTGCAGAAACGGACGCTCACGACACTGCCGCTGCTGTTGCCATCTCTGACTTTTTGTACGGATCTGCTGATGGCAAAGATCTTAAGGAATCTGTTAAGGATCAAGAGTATTTGGATGTTCTATCAAAATACACTGTGGAAGATTGGCTAAACGTCTTGTCCAAATGGTACATTGATGCACCCCGCATCACATTGTTTGGTAAGCCTTCTGCTGAATTCGCTGAGCAACAGTCAGAGGAAGAAACCAGTCGTATTGAGAAGCAGCGTGCTGATCTGGGCGAGGAGAGACTGGAGCAATTGCAACACAAACTGGATGATGCTATGGCAAAGAATGACGTCCCTGTGCCCAAGGAGCTACTGGAAGGATTCAGGATTCCATCAGCTTCTTCCATCAAGTTTATCAATGTGGTCACTGCCAGAAACAACGACAAGGAGATCTCAAATGAAGTCCAAACGTATATCAATCAAGACAACAGCGCTGATGTTCCCTTGTTTATCCAATTCGACCATGTCAAGTCTCACTTTGTCAAGCTCTCTGCTCACATCAGTGCTTCATCTATTCCTACGCATTTGCTCTTGTACACTCGACTCTTCTTAAAAAGCATCTTTTCTCTGCCTATCGAAAAGGATGGCAAACTCATTGCCTACGAGGATGTCGTCAAGGGCTTGGGTGAGGACACAATCGAATACGACGCTACCCTAGGTACCAGCTTTGGTTTCAGAGAATTGGCAGTGTTTACTCTCAAGGCGAACAGCTCCAAATTTGAAGCTGTCATTCAATGGTTGCATGACATTTTGTGGAATACCAAATTCACCGCTGAAAGACTCAAGATTGTAGCTGCACAAATTTTGAACGACATCCCTCAAGCCAAGCGTGATGGTCATGATATGGGCAATGCTACCATGCGCGCACTTCAAGTAGATCCCAAAAAGTCTGTCGATGCTGCTCGCAACATTTTGTTCCAGAACTCGTTTTTGCAAGAAATCGTCAAGCGTTTGGAAGATGATCCAACCTCTGTCATTGAAGAATTAAACGAGTTCCGTTCTCACCTGTGCTCTCCTGAAAACATCCGCATTCATGTTACCGGTGATATTTTGAACCTCAAGACCCCTCGCACTGCTTTCAAGGCATTTGCTCCTACAAATTCCATCAAGCCATTGGCACCCATCACATTGGCCAAGCAGGTACTCAAGCCCGTTGGCGGTGAACCTGGAAACCATGGTCTATTGGTCACTCTGCCCACTATTGAAAACTCATTTTCGCTTCATTCTGTAAAGGGCCCTGATAGATTTGATGATCCTGATATTGCACCCTTGTTGGTGATGATTGAATTGCTGGATACTATGGAAGGTATCTTTTGGAAATTGATCCGTGGTCAAGGATTAGCCTACTCGTGCTTCTTGGATGCCAACATTGAGTCAGGGCTGATTAATTTCACCATTTATCGCTCTCCTGATGCCTTTAAGGCTTTTGAGCAAGCCAAGATTGTTGTTGAGCAGCTGGCCAACCATGAAATGGACATTGATGTTTCCTCTATAGATGGTGCCAAGAGTGCTGTGATTTACAGTCTTGTGGCTAGAGAAAATACCATGGATCGTGCAGCATTGCAATCATTTGTCAACCAAGTGTTGAAGAAGATGCCTGCCTCTTACAATCGAGACATGCTCATTGCTATTCAAGTAAGTTGATTTGACACATGTCGGGCGTTCACATACTAACAAATGATGAATTTAGGCTGTCACCATGGATGATTTGCAACATGTCTTGAACAAATATTTTGTAAATATGTTTAAACCTGATACAAGCAATGTTGTTGTAATTAGTACACCTACAAAGATTGTAGACATTCAAAAGGGATTTGAGGGATTAGGGTTTGGTATCAAATCGGTTGCATTAAATGACATTAATGTAGACGCTTTTTAATGAATAAAGTAAAAGTTATATATCTTTAATTGATGCTCAAAGCATAGACATTGACAATGGCATACATCGTTCTTGATTCATGTCTATAGCTTGCATTGCCGTCGTTTTGGTTATCCCAGTAAACTTGGCTTCCAACGTAGAAGCCAGCACCCTTATTTTGAAGAATCACGCAATGAACTAAAGTGCGAGAAAGAGAGAGAGAGAGAGAGAGAGAGAGAGAGAGAGAGAGAAAGAGAACACAATCCAAAGTTAGTCTCCTCCCTCTATAGTGTAACTTCATTTATCAATACATTACCTATGTATTTGTAATTTGTGCTGATTGACTTCAATCTAGCAATGCATGTCTCGATGATGTTGGCGTTCCAAGCAGGTACTTTGGAGTGAGAGTACTCTGAGTCAGACAAAGTAGTTTCGACAATCTGTTCAAGTAGAGAGTTAGCCCTGAATATCTGTAGTTTCGTATTGCTAAATGTGGTCTTACTGACTTCTTTAATGACGCCAGTTACTTGCTCAGAGTTGAATGCGGTTTCCTTTATGACACGTTAGCATCGTTCAACAGCCACTTGGCATATGTTTACTTTACAGTTTTGGCGTTGCTGTCCATTTGATTTAACACAAAATTAAGGAAATAATCAAAAAAGAAGGGAAAACAATCAAAGCTCGAGCTGACTTGTCCAAAAGGTCACAGCAGAGGGGAGAGATGTCTCTACAAGCACACTTGGTTACTGATTTGTGTTGCATCAAACGTGTGCAAACTTGCATACTTTGAATGTCAAGAATGTTGCGATGTTGAATTTCGCGCAAAAACAATCATTAATAGCAAGTTTGCCTCTATTTTTTTAACATAGGGCTTTTAAGTTATAGATGTGTTCAAAAGAAAAGCTTGCAGATTGATTGTAATAAGAAAAATTTGATAATAAGAGCAAGAGGTTTTCATAGAAAAAAGCTTTGAAGAAAACCTATACAAGGCTCAGCTGAATCATTTAGGATGTCGCATTCCATCTATGTGGCCTTCCTATTAATCATTAAGAATTTTCGCTTCTCTACTCTCAAATTTTACATGAGGACCCGCTAAAACAGGCCTACAGCTATGAATTTGATTCTTCTACGATGCCCCACTTCTGCATCAATGCGAGCAATCCTTATATGAGGAGATAAACATACTTGCATTGCCTAATACTACTCAAAGATAGGCACAACACAGCATACTTTGGGTGCATTTGAGCAGCATTTTCTAGTGTTATGAGCTGTTTTGAACCTTCAAAATAGCACCAAACAGCAGCCCTCGACTAGCACTCATTCTCTGATACCTTAGCTCAACTTTTTTGGGACCACAAAAATATCGTCAAAAATCGGCCTCTAACCATGAGGGGTACCTCACGGTTATCACCAAAAATTAAACAATCGCGTTTTTTACCTCGAAAGTGAAGACTTTTACTATAGCATACGAGCCTTTCAGCACTTCGGGTGGTTTCCTGACCTACGCTTCGCTTCGGTGGAAACCAACCTACGTTCAAACGGCTCGCGCTGCCGCGGGCCTTTGGCTAATATCCCAAAATTAATATAGCTAAAATGTTAGAAGAGGAACCCTGATTGTTGATTGATATATAATCACTAATCATATGAGTGTTTATGCTTCGGATGGTTCTCACCGAAGCGTAGCGAAGGTAGAGAACCAACCTGCGCAGCGGCAGCTCGTGCTACTGATTGCTCTTGCGTATTTTATCAAAATACTGCTACTTTCATTTTGACCCTCCACTTACACATAGTAACCCTTCATATTATCTGTGGATCTGATTCTTATGTGATGTTCTACATCCATATTCACGTAGCTACTTCATATACGGGCAAGCAGCATACTGGTATTCCCACTTTTTAGTCCTTAGTGTCCCTAATACAGCAAAGTATGAGTGCATTTGAGCTGAATTTTCTTGCGTTCAAGGCCGTTTTAGATCGTCAGAATAGCCCCAAATGGTTGCTTTCATCTGGCAGTTCCTTTCTGACACTTTTGCTCGACTTTTTGGGGACCAAAAAAACATGGTCAAAAATCGACCAAAAAGCATGAGGTATCCCTCATGGTTTTCATCGAAAATCAAACGATCGCATTTTTCATCTTGAAAATGAAGACTTTTACTATAGTATATCTTGAATCAAAATGTTTCTATCAATCCAAAGCAACCTCTGAAATTATCTTTGTGGGACTTTGATATGTAAAATTTCGACATTTTGGCCATAAATCTCTTTTCATATTTTTACAAATCATTCAATAAGTGATTTCAAAACATCTATTTTACTTAGTACCATTGGAAGCGCCTTGAAAAGTACTCCAGGAAAGCTTAAGGAAGCATGGGGCGATTATCATACTTCACTTAGTCGAATCTGCAAAAATAGCTCGATCGAGTCCAGGATCATCAAAATTTGTCCAATCTGGAACAGACTATGATTCTGGGTTTGAATTAATTTTGGCTGGTAGGGCCAGCTGGAAAACTCATGCCCTTTTCATAAGGCAATACAGTAGTAAATGCCCTCGAAGCGTATAGAAAGTAGGTGGAAGGTCATAGCACTATCGTTTATAATGATATTTTATTGCCTTCTATATCGTTCATAATGATATTTTATTGCATTCTATATTTAATAACGTTAGTCTGGACATTGACAATGCATGGGTTGCATAAAATGTCTGCAGTAAGTAATGAAATCTCTGAGGCTCTGAGACGTCGCTCAAATAAAACATTGACAGCATTGAGCAGAGGAAAGAGGGTAGAAATAACAGTGGTTTTTGTTGATTGATTGTAAAATCATTATTCTCATATGAGCCAGGACAGATAGATGCCTTGAAACTCAGGTTCCATATTAGGATTGTAAAGTGCAAAAGTACTGAACATTTATTATGTTATGATGATATGAGCCAGGACAGATAGATGCCTTGAAACTCAGGTTCCATATTAGGATTGTAAAGTGCAAAAGTACTGAACATTTATTATGTTATGATATTAATTCAAAGTGTTTCTCTCGATCCAAAGCAACCCCTAAAACAACTTTTGTGATATCTTCATATGCAATGTCTCAACATTTTGATCAAAAAATACATTTCATGTTTTTCCAAATTGCTCAACAAGTCTAATCAAATTACCTCTTGTAAGTAGCACCACAGGATGCGCCTTGAAAAGTATCTCTAGAAAGCTTAAGGGAGCATTGGATGATCATGACAATTCGTATAGTCGATTATCGCAAAACTGAAGGATCAAGTCGAAAAACGTTAAAATCTGGCCAATCTGGAGCAAAAGCAAAGTTGAGTTTGAATTGATATTGGCGGCGGCTGTTTGCAGCAGGCAAACACACCTTTGCATGAATGCAATCAATGTCTTTGAAGCTAATGGAAGGAACTTACAGATTGAAAAGCGCTACAATAAGAGCTTCTGTAGTTTCTGATTTGAAAGCCACTAGAGCGGCGATTTGCCACTACATATCGCAATGTAAATGCATAGTTTTGCCCCTATATTGAAGAACCTGCAGAAGACATCCCATGTTGAATTTAGAGACGTCTCGAATGCTTCGTATGTTGGTTTTTGGGAGAGACTCTCCAATTATTTAGCTGTGCTTTAGCGTAAGTGCGTGTCAAGTGTCTCACTTCACGAGGGAGATAACTAATTTCGTCGCAATTCGCATAACAATCCCATGCATAGCTCTGAGCTGCATCTCTGTTTGTACGCCATGCTGCTATAACTTGCCATGCCTGTTCCAGATTGAGGTAATAAAGTTTGTTTGTAAGCTCGTGTGGACGATTTGGATGAACAGTGGCCTGCAATTGCTTGTACTCAACTCAATACCGTATCAGTTTTCAACTGATTGCTGTGTACAAACAACTCATAAATACCGATAATAACTACTATTAACAATGATGTACGCTAACTTTAAACGGCTCTCCTGGTCTCCGTTTCCATCAAAAAATTCCTTTACTTTACATAGAGTTCTGATTATTCAAGGGTTGCTGTTTGTTCACGTTGCTTTGAATAGAATAAATCAAGAAAATTCGATTCTATGGTGAGGCATTTTTCATTTCATTGGGAAATGATGTATACTGGATTGTATAAATCTCTAAAAAAAAAACGATATTTTCATGATGCAGCAATGACAAGGGATGATTCTTTTCTCTCCTTAGTATGATGGTGTATATATTGTATCAGTTGCCCACGCTCCGCTCAATCAAATGTACAAACTATTCTGTTGCTTCTCCACTGCAAAAAAAAAAAAAAAAAAAAAAAAAACGCAAATGCCTTTCAAATATGGAAATATCACTCAAATCGTGATAAAGTTTGCATGCAAATAGTGAAACCTGCTAGAATTTATATGGTTTGGTGCAAAAACAGAATTTCATACAATCCAGAAAAAGTTGAAATCTGTCATGTTATTCTCATATCCGCCCTGTGCGAACTATATCTCATCTTGGCAACATTTGTTGCACTGAAGAAAGAAAGGATGTAATCGCACATGTTTACAATTAATCACACTTTTGTCCAATCAAATGCCATTGTGTATTGAAACATTTGGGTATTGAAATATTGTACAAAAATAGATAGCAGCTGTATTTTCCGAGTTTGCTATAAAGCTGTTGAATGGAAAAAATAACCCAATCATGCCCCCTTTGAATTACTGAAAGCACTACATGTTCTATTCTACACAACTCCCCTTTTAAATACGCACAAAATATTTTCTGTTTTCTATTTTTCGCCTTTTTTTCCCTTTTCCAATTATTTTAATATTAATGTCTGCAACTATAACGACTACCAAAAAACATTCAAGCCAAAACAGCCATGACTCGACTACATTACCATCATTGTGTTCATCCATCTCAAGCTACAATTCTTCACTATCTAATACAATAACAACTCAGAAGCAACCGAGAAAACGTTGGGATGATTCGCAGTTTGCCATTGAACTGTGCGATGACCATTTATTAGCACCGAAGAGCAGCAGTAATCATTCACAAAAGAATGAACATTCACATCGCTCAGCAGCAGCCAAAAGCCTCAAAAAGAAGCTGTCCATCAAGTTATTTGGCCCTCTCTCTCCTACTACAACTCCAGCATCAGCAACAGCTGATCTCGATACCATGGCAACCAATCACAGCGCAATAAGCCTTCGTAGTAACCATAGCAACAAAATGTCTCTATCTTTAAAACGATTAAAAACCTTGCTTTCTTTATAACACATTTCTTTATTCATCGCCATAGCCATATCTATCGTCATCAATAGAGTCATTTGGATTGACACGCATTCCTGCTGGATACAATCGATTGTAAGCTAATGCAGACTGACTAACGAAATCTGAGTATTCCTTGGGTAAATATTTATGTGCAACTGCTTCCAATGATTGCCTGTCTGTTATGATCTTTTGTCTCTTCATCAATAATATCATGTCTTCCGGTGTAATTTCATCTTGTAAATCCTCAGGTTGGCTCTCTTTGTAGCTTTTCAAATCATCCAACATTTGCTCGAAAAAAAGGCTTCTCAGTTGCGCATAGTGACCAACTGGCATCGAAATCAGCTTGCTCAGTCCTAAATAACCATCAAATAAAGACTTGACTTGTGCTGTTGGTATTACGTTGAGTCTAGTGTTTTATCTTAGCCATTTCGATTCACAACAAACGCTTGCTTCATTACCCTGAAGTTGGAAGTTTATCCATCAACTTGCTTATAAATGAATCTCCTTGTACCACCACCTTATTTCTCGGTTCAACGGGTTTCCTTGTGTCTGTACTACTAGTATTGCAGAAAAAAAAGCATGCATTCAAATTAGTATCGAGTAATATAAATGGGAAATTTCTATTAGTTTCATTTACATTGGTACAAGCAGGCTATTATCATCCGCATCAAACATAGCTGAATCCTTTGATCTCGATTTCGGCTGCCCATCTATGAATCGATTGAATCCCATGTCTTGGTCTCTATCACCTTCATTGAAATTCTTCACACTGCCAGCATTTCTTTGATTCAATTCGTCGTCATCGTAGTCCTCTTCAAAACCACCTCCATAATAATCATTATCGTCATCCATTCCTTCTTGCGCCCTTCGAATGTCCTCCTCAAACGTATCATGTTGTGTTTCTATCACAGGTGATGCTGGTGGTGGTAAGGACGGAGAGTGTGGTGCTATTGGTGATGATAGCTGTATTGGTAAATCTTGTGTCTCAATGTTCGTTTGTGCTTGTGCTTGCGGTAATAATTCTCTTTTGTCTGGTATCTCTTGTGTAGCAAGTGTGATTTCATGAAACAATGATTTCTGCGTATTTCCATAACCTGTTTCTTGGGTAGCTAATCGAATATCATGAAATAAAGATCGCTGCGTATTTTCGATAGAGGTATTGTTGTTTCCTTCACCACCTTCATAAAATGACGACGAATCAATGTCCATTGAGATATCTCTATCTGACCGCTGCGTCTGCTGCTGCTGCCGTAATGGCCCTAGTTCTTCAAATATAGGCGCAGTTTGCTCTATGTTGACTTTCTCCGGGACCATTTTAGCTGATTGATCGAAGCTCTCTTGTTGAGAGGGTAGAAGCGGTATTCGTTTCTGTAATGGCTCTTCTATGGTTCGAAATAAGCGATCAAAGCGAGAGTATTTATCTGTGGTCAATTCAGTAATGACAGAAAGTGTATCGTCAGCTAATTCGTTATGGCGATGTCTCTTCTTGAACATGTGGATATGTCTTTGATCCTCCAACACGGAGGGGTTGTAGCTTTTGAATCTGGCGCTTGTTTTAGATAGTCGTACTGGGCTGCGGCGCTCTGGTCTGTTCATGACATATTCTGTGCTTTCAGATCGAGTTCCATTGGATTGACTAGGCTCTCTGAATTCTGAATCAGTTGGGGGTTCTATGGCTTGGTTAGTCATAATCATCAGTATGCGCAATGTTTGTAGCTTACGTCGACTCAATAATTTGACTATTTGACTGGCTGTTTCATTTGCAACTCTGCGTTGAAAACCATCTCTGCTATATGGATTGAATCTTTCTGTTGGTGTATCAGCCATTATTATAATGAAAAGAGAAACACGTCGAAAAAGGCAAACATTCAGGCAACACATTGCAGAACAATAAAGGCTGGGACTGTTGTTGTTGGTCTGGCTGTCAGTTATAGACATTTACGAATGAAATTGAGGCATACAGAGATCAAATGAGATGTGTAGCAGTATTGCATACTCAAAATGGTCAATTGAAATGAAATATATTGATTTATTCTAGAGTTTCATGTCTAACATTGGATTATAATTGCTTTCCCTTGTAATTGGCATTCAACAAGAACATTCTGCTGAACACAAGCAATCCAAATCCAATCTTGTCCTGAGGATTAGCGGGCTGTGTCAAAGACAACCAATATTTCAATCCTCTTCTCAAGTTTTCCTCGTCTTCATCAACTGATTTCATGCCACGCTCCTCAACAGCATGGCTCAGTTCAGCCAACGTAAAGCGATCCACAAGATTTTCCTTCAAAATCATCTAAAAGCAACAGATTAGATAATCACATCGCTTTATACGAATTGCTCAATCTCACCTTATCGTCTTGATCGAGGTATTCCATGTACTTGGTAAGTCTCTTCTGCAAAATTGATCTGGTTCCATAATCATTGATGCCCATATATCTGCAGTAAGATCGCAAATGTCTTCTGTCAATACGACTCAAATTGAAATCATAGCCATAGCTCTTCTCGAGTTTTTGAAACTTGGATAGCGACAAAAAGTCCTTTGGTGCAATCTATTATGTCGACGTAAATACAGAGTCGTGTTGTCCATAACTGCTAATTTCACTTACACCTTGAACATATTGTGCTGATTCCAATACATTGCGGGTCATCTTTTGTCTGAGCTCATTCAATTTCACTCGTTGCTTTTGCTGTTTGAGTCAATATAAGTGTCAGTATTCAGAGTGCGGAAACGGTGCTACCTACAACTTGGCTATCCTTGAGACATGTTCCAGGGACCATACCAGGAACGTACATGACGAGCAATGGAATCTATATTCGCTTAAATATGAGTATGTCTGAGGAAACATGTTACAGGTACACCTACAGATTCAGGTAAAACCATGAATACGAAACCAAAAGGAATAAGTTTCAACATGTCTTTCTTTGATTGATGAATCATCTGGAATTCAGATCGGCTCAATTCATAGCCCTCGTTAGCTACTTTGAGCTGCAACGCCTTGGCTTCCTTGTTATTTGCCCAAAGTTGCTTTAGTCCGTCCTTGTAAAATTTGATGAGATCTTTGGATTGCTGAATGAATTTGCCAATACGAGAGGTAGGCTGTTTGGCTGTGGAAGACGCAGCAGTCTCTGTATTAGCCTCAACGACGTGGGTATTGATGGTGTTGGTGGTAGGCTTGCCGATTTGCTCGTTACTGAAATGGATCATGGATGTAGAGAATGATCTAAGAGAATATTGAGCCAGACCGATGCGACTGATTCTAGGCTTTGCTACCGTAGCAACCAACAAGGGACGATAACCCATTGTGAATGGCCTGTTAGGATGGATGAATACGTGTTACAGGTAGCATGCAGCAGCTGTAAGTTACCTAACATTTTGTCGGATGGTGCTTCTTACCACAGATAAAGACATACTACGAAAAGCGGCTATAAAACGAAAGCAACCTTGTCTCTTTAATGAATCTCAAGAAAACCCCCCCTTGTGCTCGGCTCAATCAGGGTTGAGATCCAAAAGATCCCGCTATGCCTTTTGACATTTTGACTCAAAACAAGAGATCACGGAATCAATAGAGAAATTTATATACAGTAGTTTCGTATTTCGATGTTTATATCATGCAAGACTATCACCACAGTGTTGATTTATTCAATTTTCTTTCTTTAATATATAGAAACAATGCTTTTTTATTGCTTAAATGAGAGTCTCATAAGGAATAGGAGCAAGAGTTTGAGGAACGTTGAACTTGGTAGAGATGTGACGAGCCTCACGAGGTTGAGCAGGGATTCTCTTCAAGTTGAAAGAGACTAGAATGCAACACAAAATCAACACAACGCCTTCAATCATACCTATAAGTACTTTTACTTACCACCAGCTTCCTTGGCTTCCTTCTTCTTTTGAGCATTGGAAACAACACGGTCCAAGAATTCTTGACGACACTTGGAGTGCTTGATGTGTTCAACACGGACGTTGACACGCTTCTCCAAATAACGGTTACCAACGTTCTTGTGAACGAGGACACCGACGGAAGACTTGGTGACATTGTAAATGACACCGGTGCGACTGTAGAATGATCCAATGTCAATTCATCAAGACTATACCCAATGCTCACATCTATACATTACCCGTGGTAGAACTTGTGGGGCATACCCTTTTGGACAGCAGCATTGGCCTTGATATCAACAATATCACCAACCTTGTAGGTCTTCAAGTAAGTAGAGAGAGGGATTGAACCATGCTCTCTGAACTTACGAGAGAACATATGACGGGTACGAGCACGGACTATCATGAATGACCCATCAGTTCCATTGCAATTCAAATATGCTTAAGATAATACTTACGACCGAATGAGTGAGGCATACTGATTTTTGTACAAGGTGAAGAAAAAAAAAACAATCAAAAATTAGTCGACCATTCTGCTTTCTGATTCCACATTTCCCGCTATCGCTATCTCTGTCGCTCGCTAGTACTATCTATTGTATCGAGATCCCTTCCAGAAAACGAAAGTTTACCTGTCAAACTTTGCACAAAAAAAAAGAGAAAGAAGTCTAGTTTAAAGGGGCAATCCTCTTAATGATTGTAACCCCCTCCTCCTCCAACCGCTTCCCCGTTCAGAAAAAAATTTTCTTTGCTTCCAATGTAGTCGAAAAATGGTCACTGAGATCATGAAATGTCAAAGCCATCCAAAAAATTTGCGGCAGTTGCAGCCCCCGAGAGAGCACCGAAACCAGCAAAGAAAGGCACACAATTCACAGTGGATTTGGGCTCCTGCTCCTCTAAAAAAAAAGTTTTTTTTTCTTTCTCTTTTCTCCTTCTCTTTAACAAAATGACCGGTGCTTCCAGAACCTACAGTAAGACTTCCACTGTCCCCCGTCGTCCCTTCGAGTCTGCTCGTCTTGATCAAGAACTCAAGTTGATCGGTGAGTTCGGTCTCAAGAACAAGAAGGAAATCTGGAGAGTCGGATTGACTCTTTCCAAGATTCGTCGTGCTGCTCGTGAGCTTTTGAAGCTTGATGAGAAGGATCCTCGTCGTCTTTTCGAAGGTAACGCTCTTATCCGTCGTCTTGTCCGTATTGGTGTCCTCGATGAATCCCGTATGAAGCTTGATTACGTTTTGGCTTTGAAGATTGAGGATTTCTTAGAACGTCGTCTCCAAACCCAAGTCTTCAAGTTGGGACTTGCCAAGTCTATCCATCATGCCCGTGTCTTGATCCGTCAACGTCATATCCGCGTTGGTAAGCAAATCGTTAACGTTCCCTCTTTCATTGTTCGTTTGGACTCTCAAAAGCACATTGACTTTGCCTTGACCTCTCCCCTCGGTGGTGGTCGTGCTGGTCGTGTCAAGAGAAAGAGAGCTGCTGCCGGTGCTGGTGGTGATGATGCTGAGGATGATGAAGAGTAAATCTTTTCTCTCTCCGTTGCCATTAACTCATTTTATCATAAATAAATTTAATTTAATCTTATGGTACTAGACTAAACAATTGACTAACGTATGTGTTGGTTTTTGCATTGTGAGTTTCTTTTTGGTATGAAGGAAGTGTTGCTGTGAAATATTATTTAATGATGGAGAGCCTGTCAAATTTTTGGTTCCTTGATCCATTTATACTTCCGAACTGTCAGACAGGCCTTTTTGGAAAAGCTATTACAAAAAGCCAATTCTATGTTCGTTCAGGTCTCCAAGTACAATATGTTCCCCATAAGTGATACCACATTTGTCTTTAGGTTGCTTCTGCCAGCAATAACAAAATTTGTCTAATTTCAATCTACTTCTGATTTAGATTAGACAAATTTCAAGGCATCTGTCTGGCCTGACTCATATATGATTAATGATTTTACAATCAATCAACAAAAATCACTGCTAGTTCTACCTTCATTCCTCTGCTCAATGCTGACAACATTTTGTTTGAACGACGACCCGAAACCTCTGAGATTTCACTACTTATTGCAGGCATGTTTTGCAGCCATGAATCGCCAATGTCCAGACTAACGTTATTAAATATAGAATGGAATAAAATATCATGATAAACGATAGTGCTATGACTTGCGACATACGTCTCATACGCTTCAAGGGAATCTATTACTGTATTGCCTTATGAAAAGGACATTAAGCTTGCCTGCCAGCCCCACCAGCCAAAATTATTTCAAACCCAGAATCATAGTCTGTTCCAGATTGGACAAATCTCAATAATTTTGGACTCGATTGAACTATTTTAGTAGATTCGACTAAATAAAATATGATGATCCTCCTATACTTCTTTAAGTTTGCCCCTGGTGGTAGGGCGAAGTGGTAGAACTCCCGTATGCCAACGGGAGGATCCCGGTTCAAATCCTGGTGAACGCAAGTTGTCTGATTTTTTGACGTAGTACTGATGTCCTCGTTTGGTGTTTTGTATTCTTATCCATTATCTATATTTTGACGATTTCCGCAAGACTGTATTGGCTCTAAGTGTCGCACCTTATTAGTAGTAGATTTCTTTCCCAACTTAGTTCAAAAATATCTTAATCCCCTTCATTGCAGACATTGGGCCCACCAACAGTCTTTTCTATCCCTCAGCATGACATTTAAAGGACTTTAAATAAAACCTGGAGCTCGACTCTCCTACAAAAAAAAAACTTCTTAAGCTTTCTTGGAGTGCTTTTCAAGGCGCATCCAATGATGCTAGTTATAATGGCTGTTTTTAGTGAACTTGTTGAGCAATTCATGAGATTATGAAATAACGTTTTTGGCGAAAATGTCGAGATTTTACATATGAAGGTCCCACAAACATGGTTTCAGGGGCTGCCCTGAATTGAGAGAAACATTTTGATTCAAGATATACCATAGTAAAAGTCTTCGTTATCAAGGTGAAAAATGCGATCGTTTGATTTTTGGTGAAAACCACGAGGGGTACCTCATGCTTTTTGGTCAATTTTTGGCCATGTTTTTTTTTGATCCCCAAAAAGTTGAGCAAAGGTGTCAGAAAGTAACTGCCAGATGAGAGCAACTGTTTGGTGCTATTCTGGCGGTTTTAAGCGGCTTCCAGCACAAGAAATTGTTGCTCAAATTCACCCATTTCTTGCTGTGCTTTGCATTCTGTCGAATGCCAAGAGGCAATTCAGGTATAATGTATGCCTTGATCACTTGTTGAGTAGTGAAATTTGAAGAAATCAATGTATTGGTATGCCAGAACCAAGATACTTCCATCAAGCATAAACCATCGCTAGACTGTGAATAACCTTTATGCAGAAAAATCAGCGGCTGGTTCTGTCAAGTAGCGCTTACGGTATCCAATACCCTCTTAGATGCATATGATACTAGCATTTAATACAACTATAGATACCGTAGATACTGTAGCAAAAGTCATATCTCTATCAAAGCTTTAAGATATTTTTGGCTATTTTTATATTAAACTACGGGTTGAGCGAACGTAGGTCATTGTATAATTACATGTGTGTATATAGTCCCTCACACTACTAGTGCTTTTGCAACGACTAAATATTTTGCTCTAGAAACTTCTTGAAGTCTGGAATACCTTGTATCCATAGCAATCCAACAACTTGTATATTAGTACATAAACTCTCAAGCGCATTATCCAATAAATGTGTCTATCTCTAATAACATGAGGCATGAAGCTTGTGCAAGACTGCGTGTGTACAATGACTAAATAGCTATCTCTTCCGAGAGGAGAGTTGTATTGCCTACAATGATAGCGGTACTCTGTATGACATCAAACCTAACAATGCTTCGAAATGGCCATAGTCAGACTTTCTCCATTCATCTTCAACCACAGCTTCACGATCCAAGAACATTTATATCAGTGGCACTTATGATATCAGTTGCTTCAAACGGCTTTCTGTTTATACATTGGTTTTAATAGAGAATGTAATAAAAGACGATGATATAGTAGGCAATGCAAAACTCTTTTTATTATTAATTTGCTTGTAACTTTATAGAAAACGATGGTAATGTATGAGAGTTTGTTTAGATTTGAATAGATGCTAGCTAACTTGAATATAATTTGATTTAACTTGTATAGGTAAGAGATAGTATTGATGTGTGTATTGCAAGGTTTCGTGTATAGAATAGAGACAGCAGATGTGGCAGTATGGCTTGACTTTGTATATACTAGGCAGCATGAGTCTTGACATTATAATAGATGGCAGGCAGCAGAGATACGAGTATGGCTTGACTTTGTATATACTAGGCAGCATGAGTCTTGACACTATAATAGATGGCAGGCAGCAGAGATACGAGCATGGCTTGGTCTTGTATAGATGTAGAGATGGCACCGTGTATTAAAGTGGTTTTGACATTGCAGGAAATAGATCTACAGTATATTGCGGGACATTGGATTATTACAAAGGATACTTACCCTGTAGCATACTTGATGGACGATGAAAAGAGCAGCTTGAAACACGAGGAGACCAAAAGATGAAGCCAGGCTTCCAGGGCAAACCATCCGCCACAACTTGCATATCCCTAGCAACAAGGATGGGATGACACCTCCCGGGAAACGCACCTAGCGCCTCGTCGCATCACCCTTACGAGCTACCGGGGCAACAGGTGCTGAGGCCACACGAGACAACCACCTTACGCGCATGACCCCTAGACCCCATCCAAGGCTTCAACCAAGTATGGAGTGTTTGCAAGTCAAAATATAGAGGACCTGAGCTCTATTAATAGAGAGATGGTGAGTCATGCTGCTTTATAAGCTAGAAGTGACGAGTACATACCTGCAGAGTTGATTGTATGTTGCTATTATCTAAAAATACGAGGAAAGTGCGACCATGTTTTGCATGGACCGCAACCTAAGAGAACCATGGAACTATGAGAGCATTGTGTAAGAAAAAGCCAATCATCAGTAGAGTGTTTGATTTACTTGACCATGTATAGAGCAGAAAGAGAGCCCAAGAATATTGCAGAGAGAATTCGCTTGCAGAGAGAGTTCGCTTGCAGAGAGAGAGAGTTCGCTTGCAGAGAGAGAGAGTTCGCTTGCAGAGAGAGAGAGTTCGCTTGAAGAGAGAGTGAGTTCGCTTGAAGAGAGAGTTCGCTTGCAGAGAGAGTTCGCTTGCAGAGAGATTTGTTAATAGAGAGTAGAGATGAGATGAAGAAGAAGAAGAAGAAGGAAAAGCTGTTGAAACAACCATCTATTTATATCCTTCTCATCGACTTTTGTGTGAGTCCAGTATCCTTGCCACACTCAAATTCGTTTCCTTTTACTTTTCTCCACGATATACTACTTTGAGCGCGTGAAAATAGTACCATTTTGACGTTTGACACTTGCTCTATTTGATCCGCTTCGTCCGAGGCTTTCAACTGTTTTCTGTCTCGAGTTATGTCCATTTTGCTACTTCAAAAAGCCCTTTTTCCACCTTCACATGAAACGAGTTCCCCCATCTCTTCCTAGATGTAATTAACAGACAACTTTTCACTGGCTCAACTTCATCAAAAAGTAAACAAAAAATGTCATTTGACACTGAAACAGATGCAGCTGGTTGCTTGATTAAGTAATCTTTTTTTTTTTACCTCTCCTTAATTTCTCTCTCCAAGATCATAAGGTTCTCGATCCATCTCTCTTGTTGTTTACATCAGCCATAAACTGTCCATCTAATCGGACAATACGAGTGTTAAGGTTGGCTTACTTGTCGTTTACATCACATCGGAGCCAGCATAACTGATTCTGGACCAAGAAACAAGTGTACACCTCGGAAAACAAGCGTGCCATATGAATATTACTGCGGCAATCTCCATGGAATGGAATATAATGGATTGTTTTCGAACCAGTGCAAGTCATCTTGTTTCCAGCTATCATGGTTGCTGTCAATGATGTCAATCAAGTGTTTGCGCTACTAGATATCATCAATATGCCCACATTTACATAGTGAGTTGGTCATTCTCGTGTATCATTCCTGCAACCTGTTTTTAGTTCTTATGCCAAGAGCATGCATCTCATAAAGAGTCAACACATTTTTCATATCATTTTTTTTTTAGGGATCGTCCTCTTTTAGAAGGTATTCGGATCATGCAAGATCAAAATAATTCATTTGCTAGGCAAAATTAAGCTTTAAAAAAATCACATGTAAAGTAAACAAAAGGACATGAATTGAAGAGAGATAAGCAAGTAAATGGCCAATTTGTGGTCAAAGAGAGGATATTTTATTAGAAAGTATGTACATCATTAGAAAGCAAATCGCTTGAGGAATCCAATGGTACTATTTTCAGGGTTCTAAGTAAAGTACACATCGCGAAATTCATCAAACAAGGCCGTGGGATTTCCAAAAGAAAGAGGTTTCTGAATTAAACTTCACCTGCAATATCATTTTTGTCTGTGTGCTATTCTGTTGCTTTGGATCATGTCACGCTCCTCCTATGTCACCAGCTTGTTCTTTTTGGGTCTCACGTTGGGTACGCTGTCCATTTGGGAAGGAGTCTCACTTTCTCGTAATCTTTCCTGTGAGTATCATTGCCGTTATATTATAGTGCTTTGAGCAATCAAGGAGTGTCTTTTTTTGCCAGCCAGAAGGAATTAAAATCTCGATCGACATTCTATCACAATTCGTTGATTTTTGACCCTTTTGCGACTCGATCGATTTATTTTACGACTTTGCCAAAGCTATTCTAATCTGTTTTACGGTATCAATGACATCGCAACACCCACTTCCTGAGTTGTGGACTCATGTCGTTCGCAACAACAAGAAGGGCAAACTACGACAACAACAGCAAAATGTTTCATTCAACCCTACGTTGATCACCCCTCCTGCCGACTCGATCCAGAACGCGTCTGCAGCTAACACCACTCCTCCCAAACCTATTGCAATGGTTCGACCATTCATGAATGGTATAGAAGAGGACTCGGTATTCATAGACTTGACTACAGTTAAAGATAGAACTCTTCTGGACAAGGCACTTGTCAAGTTCAATGAAGAGGCAGAAAGAGATGATCTGTATGAGGATTTTCTAGGATATCGAAAACAAACTAGACACTACCTTGGTCACCAATTCTTGGAAACTCTTTGGCTACCAAATGCAGCTGGCCGAAAAACTCTCATCGAACAGGGAATTACCTTGGAGGATGGGACCTACCTGAAGGGCTTTCCCTCTTTTACCGAAGATGCCAACATTGTGCGTATCACTATGGAGAAGCTACCTTTTCTTCCTGCTGTCCAGCTGAAGAAAGAAATGGCGGAGCGCTTCTCTTGTTTTGGAGACGTATTGGAACATGGTATTTTCAAGACAGAGACTGGTATCTTTCAAGGTGAAGGATATGTCACCCTCAATCTCACCTTATCCAATGTTCCTGGTAATGAATGTATGGATTCACATGAAGCTGGAGTTGAATGTAGTGGACAGCGACACTTGGAACCTCTCAAGAGAGTTATCATTTGGGACACTCGCTCGAAGGAAGATGACCAGCGACAAATCCTATTACAATGGGATCAAATGCCAGCCTTTTGCCGCCAGTGTCAGAAACCTGATCACTGTCGTGCTGACTGCCCAGACTACCACAAATGGGCAATATGCTACCACTGCAACAAACGTGGACATGTATCGAAGAATTGTGATAGAAACAACGCAGAATCGGTACCTGCAAAGGTTCGTGCTGTTGACAGAACTTCTGCTAAGCCCAAGGAACGAAAGGGAGCCAAGCCTACTCTTCCAAAGAGGGCCGATTCTGAACGTCGAAGCAAACCAGTAGAAGACAAGGATCATATCATGCAGGATGCTCCTCAACCTAATGCTGATGCACCCTCCCCTGAAGCTTCTCAACAACAAACCAAAATAACTGGAGATACCATTATGGAAGAGAACAACACGAATACAAAGTTTTCTGATGCGGATGCATTAAACAGTGTTTCCAAGGATGTGCGCAGATCTCATCCTGAATTTGATCCCTCGAAAGCAGCGAAGAAGCTAACCCGCCAGGAAGGATCTTTAGATATCGGTTATGCCAGATATCAACACGCTGAAACCTCTAACCCCCACAGTGATGCCAGGCGCATGTCTGGTGATGATACGGATACGATTGATAGGAATTTGACACCACCTGCACCTCCAGGTACACCACCTTCCACCAATCTTTAAATATGAATAATATCCACTATCAACTCAAAATAGCCACCCTCAATTGCCGTGGCTTAATCAAATCAGAAAATCCCAAAAAAAGACAACAATTCATTCGATATCTTCGAACACTAGAATATGATATACTGGTGTTACAAGAAACACATGCTACAAACTCAACATCAATTGACATACTCAATAATCATTTTATCAGCAAATCAAGTCTCTGGACACAACATTGTGGCATCATAGCCCTCAACAAACATTTAACAATTAATCTTATATCGGAAGGCATCGATGAGGGACGCTATATACTAGCTTCTGTTCACCTAACTCGCGATATACAGGAATCTACAACTACAACACCAATTGCAACTATTCTAAACATATATGGTCGATCATCGCTTCCATCAGCTCGATCAGCCTTTTATACAGAACTCCTTGACATACCCATTGTTAAGGATACTATTACCAACACACTACACAACACTTTTATTATGGGGGACTTTAATTATCAATACAAGGATCGAAGGATGGACGGAACATTGTCTAGCGCCCCTAAGGAATGGACGGATCTGTTAGATGACTACTACATTGACATTTTTGGAGATGACAAACAGATAACATGGCATAGTGGGAGAAACTCGGCCATCTTGGATTATGTGTTTTGCAGTACGAATGCTCATCATCAAATTCCTAGTATCCATCAACAGTATCTCTCTCCAGAATGGACGGATCATGAATTATTAGGCTTCACTTTCAAGTATCAAGACAACAATGGACGAGGACCTGGCAGCTGGAAGGCTAACCCATTTTTGGCTCGCAATCGACAGTTTCGCAAGGCATTAGCCGAATTTCTCTTGGCTAATGAAGAGCAATTTACACTAATCAAATCCTTTTCTACTCCTCAACAACAGTGGGATTGGGTAAAAGCTGAAGTCAAGATTTTCATCAAGTCATTTCAATTAGAAGATCTGAATTGGAGGAAGAAACAACTGCATCAGTTATTGTCCAAGCGAAACAAGATGATGAGACAACACAAGCATAGAGGTTTGGTTTTCCAAGGCCTAGATCATGTCAATACTCAAATCAAACTACTGCAACACACTATAGCGGAAATTGAGATTCTCAAAGCCGGCAAGTTTTGGAGGGAAAATGGTGAGAAGTCTGCTGGTTTCCTGAAGAGGAGAGCTTTGGCCAGAGAGAATCAGCGCTCTATCACTGAATTGAGGGACCCCACTACTGATGAACTCTGTCGCGATCAACAGGGTATCTCCACCATAGCGACTAACTTCTACTCTACTCTATTTACTCCCGACCCAACTGATTCAGTAGCTCTTAGTACCTTGATCCGATCCATTCCTGGTCATTTGAAAATCTCTAGTGAACAGCAGGAATCTCTGATGTTATCAATCGACATGGAAGAACTCTTGGAAGATAGCAAACACACCCGCAGACTCAGTAGCCCTGGCCCAGATGGCCTGCCTTACGAGATTCTGTACTTGGTTTTGAAATATCCTCCGTTGCAGGCCCTTGTCACCGATGTATTCAACACAGCTCTACAGAAGGGTAAGTTTCCTAAATCTTGGAACGAAACCATTATGTGTCTTTTGTACAAGAAAGGCGATCCAGCTCACATGAAAAACTATCGACCTTTATCCTTGGCCAACTCGGATTACAAGCTTTTTACTCGATGCATCAACCGGCGTATCATGGACGTCTCTACCCAGCTTATCAGCCGCCACCAGTTAGGATTCATTCCAGGACGATATATTGCTGAAAATGGTATGATTTGTCAACTAATCATGGAAGACGCACAACGAAAATGGACAGTTGCGGAACAACGGGACGACGATCCTACATTTGGCTCTTTGGATACTGATATTGGCCTTCTCCTTGATCAAGAAAAGGCGTATGATCGTGTAAATTTAGACTACCTTCGGCACGTCTTGCTGAAATTTGGCTTCCCCCGTCCTTTGGTGAAATGCATCTACAAGTTAATGGGTGACAACCTGATTCGCATCAACCTCAATGGACACTTATCGTCCGAAGTGGCGAAACTGAGAGGTTTGAAGCAGGGTGATCCACTGTCTCCAATCCTATACAATCTAGCTTTTGAACCCTTCTTGTTGGCCATTATTAACGATCGTCAATTCCAAGGGTACCTTATGGGAACTGAACGAACCAAGCTTCTGTGTTATGCTGATGATGCCTTGGTATTTGTCCATGATTCTGCTGATCTCGCTCGGTTGCAAATACATATGTCCAGGTATTGCGGCGCTTCCAATGCCAAATTCAACTACGATAAGGTGGAGGCTTTTTCGGTATCTGGCAGAGATACATGGGATATTTGGGAGACCTTGTTGGCTCAAATCCACATCAATCATCTACATTCCGTCGAAGATGATGTACCTTTAATCTATTTGGGGTTTCCTTTGGTTCAAAGTCGTCTCCAACGTGTCAACTTCATGGGCTCGCTGGTAACAAAGATCAAAATTGCCACTCAAATACATTCTACTCGATCACTGTCGGTTGTCGGTCGAGCTACTGTCTTGAACTCTCTTTTGCTCTCCAAACTTTGGTACATCCTACGGGTTACTCCGTTGACTCTGGCAGACTTCAAACAGCTGAGATCTCTTGCCATACAATTTTTGAGAAAGAACATATTCCCCGTCATCCCATGGTCTGTCTGGACTCTCCCAAAGGAACAAGGTGGTCTCGGGGTGATCGACATCCAGCTACAAGCTTCAGCGTTGTACTTTCGATGGTTGCAACCTTTGTTGGTGTATGATCAATCCACCATTGATGCCCATCCTGTGTCATCTCTTCTCAGCCATCACATTCGAAATGTTAACAACTGCCAATTTCACCAAATCCCTTTGCTTTTTCCCTCGTCTCGTTCTCAAGGGTTACTGAAACAACGAACTGGCACTGTGGATATGATATATCGTGCTGTTGATTATCTCCCTCGTTCTTTTGGCTCTGCCCGCATTAATACAGCTACTGCTATGGCGTTGCCACTGCAGGCTGCAGTGTTTGTACCTCCCTCCTCCAGCTTCGTGCTTCCCCTTCGTGTCAAAGAAATGATGGTGGCCGACGTTTTTCAGTATGATTCCCGGCTCAATTTCGTCCATTGGAAGGATACTCGCGACCCCTCTCTGCTCACCTGGAAAAGAACTCCCTCCACAGTATTCAAAGGCCTAGCGACAGGGAAATTACAGTTTCAACCTTACTTCGAGCCAGTCTGTAGCCCAGCTCCTTTAGAGGATTCAGTCGTCTCATTTGCTCCTTTGATTGAGCAGTTTCGTCTCCTTGATGATCAACCTCTTGGTAATGTTCAGGCCTCGGCTAAGGCATTTCGTCAGGCTGTCCTTTCGTCTGTGGTCTCTCCTTTGGCATTGCGCAAAATCTCTGCGTCCAGCTGGAAATTTTTTTGGTCCCTGTCTCTTACCACTGTCCAACGTAATGTGATATACCGTCTCATTCTGGGTCGAATTCCTCACCGTCGATTTTTGCATTTTATTATGCCCAAAGTCTTTGTGTCTCCTCTCTGTCCAGTTTGTTTGTCTATGAACGATTCCCCAAGTCACCTCCTCTTTCATTGTCCTTCTAAAGAGAAAGTTTGGCAGGGAGTCATCTTCGAGTTTCTGTGGCCTACCACCTCGATTCTAGATATTAAAGAGGCTCTTCTGCAACTTGATTTCTCCAACGTTTGGTATTGCCAAATTGCTGGAATCAAGCCTTTCCGAATCCTCATTATCACCCTTGGTCAACTGTGGCTTGCCCACATGAGGTTCATCTATGACAATGTTCCTATGGACCATACAGCGATATTGGCCAGTATTCGAACCAGTGTTCGTCAGACCATTGCGGAAGATCAGTGCCATTCCCTCCTGTAATCCAAAGCCAATTATTAGATAGTTTTTTTTTATATAGTTTAGTTTAGTATATTATTCTTCATATTTTAGCTTATAGTTATCCAATTCTTTATCTAAATTGCACTCGCCTCTTCACTCTGACCTATTACTCTCAGTGTACGCGAATCAATCAATAAACAAAATTTTAAAAAAAAAAAGATTTATTTTACGAGATTCGGCTATGAAAGTTGTAGTGATCATCCTTTACAGCCTTAAGCTATCTAGGAGAACTTTTCAAGGCGCATCCAATGATGCTAGTTATAATGGCTGTTTTTAGTGAACTTGTTGAGCAATTCATGAGATTATGAAATAACGTTTTTGGCGAAAATGTCGAGATTTTACATACGAAGGTCCCACAAACATGGTTTCAGGGGCTGCCCTGAATTGAGAGAAACATTTTGATTCAAGATATACCATAGTAAAAGTCTTCGTTATCAAGGTGAAAAATGCGATCGTTTGATTTTTGGTGAAAACCACGAGGGGTACCTCATGCTTTTTGGTCAATTTTTGGCCATGTTTTTTTTTGATCCCCAAAAAGTTGAGCAAAGGTGTCAGAAAGTAACTGCCAGATGAGAGCAACTGTTTGGTGCTATTCTTGCCATCTAAAACGACCTTGAACGCGAGAAAACGCGGCTGAAATGCCCATAGATTTTGCTGTATCTGGGAGACTATGGACTGAAAATGGGAAATACCAGTATGATACTTGCCTGTATATAAGTAGCTATGTGTATATGGATGTAGAGCATCACACAAGAATTAGATTCACAGATAATATAAAGGATTTTTATGGGTAAGTAGAGTGTCAACATGAGCGTAGTAGTATTATGATAAGATACGCAAGGGCAATCGGTAGCGCGAGCTGCCGCTGTGCAGGATGGTTCTCACCGAAACGAAGCAAAGGTAGAGAGCCATCACACATTCGTATCTTATAAAAACTTTTTGTTCTACCTATTACGTACGCGCGATATGGTAAAAAGTTACTGAGCTTCTGCTATTCAAGTTATAGTTATGCAGTCTACAATGGGCATTGCATTGTAATTTATTAATTAATGAATAGTGTATGCTTGATGATAAGTTAAGTATGGTCTATAACAGAATGATAATATTACAAATGTGCAAACAGTACCGACGTTACATCATTCCAGACGCTTTCAGTGCATTTTGTAGCAATGTTTCTTCAACAGTGACAAACACAAACCGAATCTATGATACGCAATTAGGTTTGAGTGCTATTTTATGAATATGTACAGTGCAACCTACGTTGTTTGTGTTTGTAGCTTGCGTTAAACTATATATTATTAGTTAGTATTAGGGAAAGCATTAGGTATTGCAGCCACTTACTGGGGATAAACGTTCAATTTTGGTCTGTTGGCTTGCAGGAATCGCCATAAAATATATTTTACAGCCTTGTTGATATCAGCACCTCCTACTACAGTGTTACAGGGTGTCAAAAACTGTGTATGGGATATAAATTTTACCTCCGTAATCTGGGAAGTACTTTTCGAGAGGCACCCTGGCGACTTTGGCCTTGAAAAGATCAACCTTATTGAGAAAAAGCATGATTGATGTATATAGAAACCAGCGACTATTGACTACAGACTCAAACAATGCAATGCTTTCTAACATCCGATTCTATAGAATGAATTTGTGAATTTCCAAACCTCCAACATTAGTTACTATTGTTCTTACCTGGCGCGTTTCTTCAAGTAAAACTTGATCGTACTCACTGAGAGCGACACAGAATATAATCGAACTGACGGCTTCAAAACAATGAATCCACTTTCGTCGCTTGGATCTTTGTCCACCTACATCAAACATGCTAAGTATATATACGAACAAGTTAATCAAACTTCTCAGGATTGTCTTGGTCGGCTGGATCATCGCCAGTGCAGCTCATTTTCCCTCTCGCCGATTACTTACTGTATTGAGGTATGCTTTTCGTGGGCAAACTTAATCTCGGTGATTCCAGTCGTTTTGAGTCTTGCTCGCAACACATCTTGTTCGTTAGGAATGTAATCAGCTTCTGCAATGCGTTTTATGTCCTCAAAAAAGCTATCCATACTAGTGTGAGTGCAATGAACTATTTTTGGATAAGAAGATCTTACTATGGCGCAGAATCCATCAAATAAAATTCACTTGCTTTGTCTTCAATACAGAATTTCGTAGTTGTATCGGCCCAAACACTCTCAATTGCTTCTATAAGGGATGCGTCCAGTATTATTCGACTATCGCCCGAGAATTTGTAACTTTTGATAATCATTGTCTTTTCCTATATTTATGCGTCAGATATTTCTGACAACATCCCAACGCAAGCGATCGCACTCACATTGTTCACACCATTATCAAACTTCAGGTCAAAGGTAAGAATAGCCTGCACCAATGTTTGGGCGGACTCAACCAAGTTTTTATACACTATTGTTCTCCATGATTGCAATTCATCTTTGGTATATCCGTTTTGATTGATAATCTTCATTTGTTTTAATATAGTTGACTTCCCAGACTCTCCACTGCCTGAAAACCGCAGAAAAATATTGAGTCAATCTAAATTGGCACCATTAAGGCTAAATGTCCATCTTACCTAATAACAGAATTTTGTATTCTTGCTTGATCTTTTCTTTTTCGAGTTGCTTGTCAATCTGGCAACTTCTTTCAGCCTCCCTTGCATCTTCTCCTGAGTAGCAAATGCCCATTATATATGCTCGAGAAAGAGAGAGAAAGAGAGAGAAAAAAAAACCAATGATAGTGATACTTACTGTTTCCTGTAAAAGGACTCGACTGATCAAGGAGCAGAAATGCAAGAAAACGGCAATGGAAACGGTTGCGTGAATCATTTATAGCATCACTATGTAACGATTTACAGGAAATAGAGCTCAGTAGTACTATTTACTATTGCCTTGCTGCAAAAGCGAACCTATCCAAGACTTCACCATGTGTAATAAGACTGATGGTGTGCAAATGATGAATGATATGCTTGTGAGTAAAAGAGGGGTATCATATTGAGATTTGAAATTGAAATGGTTCTTTCATATATCGTATCCCGGCAAACAAACTAATTTTTGCCCCTTCAATATTGGTATACATCACACTATAAATTGAAAACTCATGATACTGTTTCGAATCTAAACGGATACATGACGTGTATGTTGCCTCCTTTAATCGTGTAATAGACAAGAACATTATTGTCCATACCATTCTACAGAGATGATATTTTCAATTTAGACCATTTTTACAAGAGTTATTTAATTCACAAGCTTTGATGAATTCAATCCCATTGTACTTCCCATGAAGTGAGAGGTACAGTATTAGGTGTGTGAACAACTCATGTCAGCAATTGCATCTTCCAATCTGCCTCAGATTTGGAAATATACAATGTTTTTTTTTCCTAGATTCATCAAGAATATAGGCTCCATTTGGTCGAAACTGGTAATATAAGCCATGTAAGGACTCTCCACGAGCGATTCGGCATCATCAATTTTTGGCCAAAATTTGTCTGTGATAGCAAGGGGAAAATTGAGGTGCCTCCCAATGTAGTGGCGAGGAAAGATAAATCTACAGCTTGCTAGAAGCCTTTTAATTTCTAACCTACATTAAACTACACAATGGCTTTCCTCCAATTCCCCTGACAAAAACATCCATCACCTTTGCCGCCTTCTGCATCCTCAGCCGTTGTTGCCTTCCTCTTGCCTTGTCTCTTTCTAAGCTAGCGTTTATCTCAAAGCATCCATGCTCTGCAGCTGAATATGCCTACATTTGACCCTTATGTATGAAGTTCCAATTGGCTTCTACTATCTCTTCTTCTCTTGTCTCTTCTCTGCTCTTGATGCGAATAACTCCTGCTTACTTTCAAGTAAGCAATTCTTTGGTTTTTGGCATCTTCAAGAAGTAAGTTGACGTACTTGCAATAGCTAGCCACATTCAACGGTTGACTAAGTAAGTTACAATCTTCATTACCATCACCAACTTTGTAGAAACTCCTTTTCCAGGCTTCTGTACTTCTTTGATGGCCATTTTACTGATACTATCGAGTGCAGTAATGATAGTAAAGAAAGAATAGAAGGAGGGCATTAAACCAAGCCTAATGTAAATCATTCTGTGTTACGTTCTTTGAAATTAAAGAGTTCTATTACCTCAACCAGGATTTTTCTTTTTCACCTTGATCACTCCTTTTATATTTAAAAACCCCTTCCCATGGATGTAGAGGGTACAATCTTACCTATTACATATAGACCCATCGTTCTGTTCTCAATAGGTATATTCGGATGGGCCATGAACCTGCTTATTCTTTCAAAGTACTCGATAGACCCTGTGTCATTACTGCAGCTTCACCAAACCGACAAACATACACCACTCTATAAGCCAATATTCATACTATCAGGCATACTATCTCTCATCGTCATTGCCAATCTGGTTATCTACTGGCTTTATGATAAAGCCTTGGCTATCGTTCCATATATCTCTGCCCTAGTGTTATTGCTTTGGCCAGGGAAGTCCCTGCAACGAAGGGAAAGAGTTCGTTTCACGAGGTAAATGTTTTATGATCCTTTTTGCGTACTACATACTAACTCGTACATTACTCAGGATGTTAAAGAGAGTGTTTTCAATCAACATATTTGCTCCAGTCTTTTTCTCTGATATCATTTTGGCAGATATGTTGACCAGTTTCTCGAATGTATTTGGCGATTTGTTTATAGCATCGTGCGTGATGCTTACTGGACATGATTCATCTTATTTCATGGATAATACGCACAATCTGTACTATAGAGACTACATGATCCCCCTCTTAATAAGGCAGGTTACAAGATACATGTGTCTCTGAATGACAACTAACAACTCCATTGCACAGTCTTCCTTATCTGATCCGATTAAAACAATGTATAGCCGAATATATCGAATCAAAGGAAAGGCGACATATATTTAATGCACTCAAATACACATCATCGATACCAGTAGTCGTATTCTCAGCTGTTCAGAGAAAAGCCGCCATTTACATTGCAGAATCAGGCACCGTACCTCAACATTGGTACTTGAAAGAGGACACCATATTTAGGTTCTGGTATGTAAAGGACACAGGGAAACCTACCGGGCAAATGATTAACAGCGAAAGTCTAGGATGATGTTTGTGTTTATTAACTCCATGTATTCATTTTGGTGGGATATTTCAATGGATTGGAACCTTTTAAGCATTACATTTGACACTCCACAAACAGAAGAGAATAGGCACCACAAAACCGTACAACTACCACCACAAAAGCACGCAACGCCCATTGTACATTTTCGACGACAACTCTACTTTTCACAGCCCATTTGGTACATTGTTGCAATCTTCTTTGATTTCCTTCTTCGCATCACCTGGAGTCTGAAACTAAGTTCACACATCTACATTCGGAAACTGGATGGAAGCATCTTTTTGATGGAACTACTCGAAGTGTTTAGACGTTGGATTTGGGTGATATTTCGAATGGAAAGTGAGTGGGTAAAGAAGGTCTACAGTTCCCTGCCTTCTGGAAGCTTTGACAATCTACGTATGAGCTTATTAGATCGCAAACCATCGTCTTCATCAGGTCTTTTATCACCTATAGAGGAAGAAGATCCGTGACTTTAGTTCCAAGCTAGAAAAAAAAAACATTTTAATCATTTCATCCATCATCCACTTCTTTAGTAATAAATTAATTCTAATATGAACACTTACAAGACTTATACCGAACGTGGACAACAACATCCCAATGCCTGTGCTCGCTCTCTTTTTGAATTGATGGAGCGTAAGCAATCCAATTTATCTGTTGCTGTTGATGTTACTACAAAGAAGGAATTATTATCCATCGCTGATGCTGTGGGCCCTTTTGTTTGTGTGCTCAAGGTAAATCAAAAAATTGCATCACACATGACATTAGTTCCCTTGATTAAAAGCATACAACAAGACACACATTGACATTGTTGAAGACTTTGACCATGATTTAGTTGCTCAATTGGAGCAATTGGCAAAAAAGCATGACTTTTTGATCTTTGAAGATCGTAAATTTGCTGATATTGGTAAGCTTGATTTGAGAGTGAGCTGTCAAGATCGATATTCATTTTAGTTGCTAGGCAACACTGTCAAGCATCAATATGCCAATGGTGTCTACAAGATTGCCTCTTGGTCTCACATTACAAATGCACACACTGTTCCTGGAGAAGGTATCATCAAGGGTCTTGGTGAAATCGGCCTCCCTCTTGGCCGTGGTTTGCTTTTGCTGGCTGAGATGTCATCCAAGGGTGCCTTGACCAAAGGTAGCTACACATCCGAGTCTGTTGAAATGGCTCGTCGTAATAAGGATTTCGTTTTTGGCTTCATTGCTCAACACAAGATGAACGAGTATGATGATGAAGATTTCGTAGTCATGTCTCCTGGTGTTGGTCTCGATGTCAAAGGAGACGGTTTGGGACAGCAATACAGAACCCCTCATGAAGTTATTGTGGAGAGTGGAGGAGATATCATTATTGTCGGCCGTGGTATCTATGGCAACCCAGATCAAGTTGAGGCTCAAGCCAAGCGTTATCGTCAAGCTGGCTGGGATGCTTACCTTGAAAGAGTGCGTCTCCACAAGAAATAAATGAATTGATCATTGTTTATTTGAAATAAGAGAAAAAAAAAAGACATAAATTAGTTTACCATGATGGCCCTGCTTGAGTCCAATCAGCAACATAGGAGAATGCTTGAAATTCTTGTTGTTCGACACGATTCAGGACACTGTTGATGGGAGTTAAGGCAGGTCTCTCACGCGTAAATTCTTCGTCAAAGTTAGATGTATCAAGAGGACCAGTGATAGACGGGCAGAAGGGAGGAGGTACACGCTTGGCAAGCATGTCATCCCAATTAACGCCATGGAAGAAGGGATGCTCTTTGATCTCGGCAGCATCGGATGGACCAGCACCTAATCTCTTTTTGGGATCACGATTCAACAGCTAACATTCATGCAACGCATCAATAACCACGATAGTATACTCTACGTATCCACACTTACTCTCTGACAGATGGAGACGGAATCTCTCGACATATTTACAGGATAAAGGATCTCATCTTCGAGGATAGCGTCGAAAATTTCATCCTCGTCTTCACCACGGAATGGTGATTGACCCAACAGCATTTCATACACAAGGACACCAAATGCCCACCAGTCTACAGCACGGCCATACTTTTGTTCCAGCAGGATTTCAGGTGCCATAAACTCGGGTGTACCACAGAAAGTGCCTGTAGTGTCATCATACCAGATGTTTTCTTTACAGAGACCGTAATCAGCCACCTTGATATGACCATCCAATCCCAACATGATGTTGTCCAGCTTCAGATCACGATAAATGATACCCTGACTGTGGAAATACTCCAATGCCAACAAGACTTCGCAGGCATAGAACTTGGCTCGTCTTTCAGAAAATGGTTCTCTTTGAATGTGCCACATCAAATCACCACCACTGACATACTCCATGACAAAGTAGACGCGAGATTCGGTTTGGAAACATGATTGAAGACCAATCAAGAAGGGATGTCTTTCACGATTAGCAGCTTGGAAGATGCGTTTCTCTGATCGAACGCTACATATCAACTAGATGAGTATTCAGCTCACAAAGCAAGCCAGTATAAGCGTATACCTTTCAATTTCATCATTGTCAATGATAAAACGCTTCTTTAGCACTTTGACAGCGTAAAGACGCTTATCATATTTGTCCTCTGCCAACATGACTTTGCCAAAGTTACCTTTACCAAGAACAAACAAAAAGTTGAAATCGTTGAGTGTAACACGTCTTTGAGCTGCTTGCTGCTGCTGCACTTGTTGCTGTTGCTGCTGTTGTTGCACTGGTTTTGTTTGCACAGGCGGACGTGCTACTTCCATCGCAGACGGTGTCTGCGTGTACACAGGACGTATGTTGGGTGAATTGCCACCAGAAACAGGCTGTTGATAAGGTGATTGAGGACGGGCTTGCTGTTGATAGCGAGGATCAAATGGTTGTTGTTGCTGGTAACGAGGATCATTGGTTTGAACTGGGTATTGCTGTTGTTGAGGCTGGTAAGGCTGGCCATGAGGGGGTAATAGGGGTGGAGGAGAAGATTGAATGCGGCCAACAGGACTAGGTGGCATTTGCATATGTTGCTGCTGCTGTTGTTGTTGTTGCTGTTGTTGCTGTTGTTGCTGTTGTTGCTGTTGCTGTTGCTGAGGAACAGGCAGCGGCTTTTGTTGATTCAACGACAATTGAGACATTTGATCACTGAGCTTATTCTCGTCCTCATGGCGTGATGAACGACTTGGCTTATTGCTGCTTGTAGTCGAAGAGGTAGATGGAGTGACAGTAGCACCTTCCAGGGTCTTGCGCTTGTTGGCTGCCTTGATTTCAGCCAGCATCTGATTTGCCATTTCCATGGATAAACCACAAAAATCAGGAATAAAATGTTGACATTTTGTATGGCAAGTAACACCACATTCAGAGCACTTTTTAGCACCTTTAGATCCCAAGGGTAACATGTATCCACAATGACAACACCAATTGGCGCCAATGTTGGTGATGGGCTCGAAACGATGAGGAATGCGATGGTTCAGCTTGTCTTCATCAGCATCCTTGTCGGCATTCGCTTTGGAAATGCACTTGGTAACCACCTTTGTAAAGCACTTTCTGTGACATGTGTACTCACAATCTTCACACTGATAACCACTGTTGACCATGAACTCCCCGCACAGAGCACAGCGCATGATGTTGTAAAACTTCTTCTCGACAAATTGATGGCCATTCATTTCATGGACTTCCTCACGTCTTTGTCTGACAGCACCAGCACGACCCAACTTGTCCAATGGACGACGATTGGCAGCCTCACGCACAAAGTTCACTCGAAGTAGCATTTCACCCGAGGGCTCCACATCAAACCAAGCTTGGATGCCGTCTTGCGTAGACTCAGCATGGGATGGCTGCTGAGGGACAATTTGTGGCTGTTGCTGCTGGTTAGTAGTAGGATCAATGCCCTTCTGCTCTTGCTTTTGATACACTTCAGCTGGTACCCAGCCAGGGCCACTCTCTTGTTGGATCTTCTTCTTACGTAAGCCCTCTGCAATGTCAGTGATCTTGAGCCAAAATATACCAATAGGTAAACTGCGCTCTGCCTCTTGATCGTAGATAGAGATTTCAACTTCGGTTGCCTTGTTGACATGTGTCTCGCACATGTCGAGCCATTTGTCATTGCGAGACAGCTTGGATCGATACACAATGTTGCCATCAATTTTGACATAGACAATCGTGTCTGGCATTTTGAACATTCTCGTGGGCGCATGAGCAAGCCCGCGTGCCTGTACAAGTTCAAGCTGTAGCTTTCCTGTCACTGGCCTTCTGAAGCCTGGAGGCATACGAGCTGATGGTGGCGTTTCCAGTTCTATGTACACGAACATGGTTAATCGATGGATATACACACTATATGAAAGAGCTGTTTCTCACCATAATCATCGTCATCGTCTCCCTCTCCAATATACAGACTCTTGTACTTCCGCAAGGCCTTTGTCAAAAGATTCAATTTCTCAATGCTCTCGTACATTTGTCCTTGAAGTTCCATGCGTCTTCTTCTGTCGCTCAAGGAAGGATCTCTGTCCATGACATCAGCCATTGTTTTGATACCTGCCAACACTTTGTTCTCGACATCTAGCTTGTACTCTAGTTCATGCAGTTTGAGAGACACCTTTGATTTGTTGTATAAAGTGTCCGTGGTCAGCAAATCTGTGCCCAATGTCAGTATTTCATGCACACACGCTGGTTACATCATGCTTGGCATTACCTAGCGTTGAATATTTTTTCACTGGATGATGGGTGTCTGAGGAAGGGCCAATGCTGCTTGTGCGAGGAGGAGTTGAGCCATCACGGGGATTGAGATGTCCATCTGATGTACTGCCGTTGCTGTGGTCTATATCCAACTCCTTCTTGGTTGCCATCTTGGCAAGTTCCTCTGTAAAGTAATCAATATACTTTTGACACTCTCTTATTTCAGTGTCACACTGAGAGAGAGCATTGCGATCAGTCAAGAGCGGCTTCAATTGGTATGCTTTGTCGCGCATCCTTTCATTCTGAACGATCTTGGCCTTGAGCTCATTCACCTTGGTTTGATATGGGTCCTATTGTGTGCTATACTTGTTAGGGAATCTTTCCTAATGCAAAATTCCTATTAATCCTACACTCATCTCTGATTCAGCCTATGAGCGATATTGTTGAACTTTTTTGGTTTGATAAAGCTAAAAGAAAGTCTTTGGTATTGCCCTGATGGATTTATGATATTGCTGTCTCGACGCTTGGCTTTTTGTTTATTACAGAAGTAAAAGAATTAAAAGAAGACCAAGACTCACCGCGTCGGCCAGGGAAACTAGTCTTTTGCAGTTGAATTTCAGCATGCTGGACATCAGCCAGCCAGAAAATAGGTACACTCTATACATTATTTGCATGATGATACTGGAGAACACGTTTCAAAGTTCACATGCACATGCTAGAATCATGTCAGATTATAGAACTCAATTTAAACCTGAGAAGGCCCATTATATAGCCAAGCAACTGATTGCTTGACTAATGAATCCTGTTTTATTTGATGCTGACAAAACATTCAGGTAATCATTACATTCAAAAAAAATTTATCAATGGGTACTGTTGGTTGGCTCATCCAATGCCATTTCGACATATATTCTGGCAAAGCTGAACTTCCCTCTTCCCAATCCACTCTTTCCCCAAATTGCATACATAGATAGCAAGGAAACGCCACTGGTACCGCCTTACAAAAAGAAATGATTTTGGCACGGAAATGGACGGAAAACTCAGGGATACGAATAACACTACATGGGAATACAGGGAAACGCAGGGAAACGTTCATATCTATGTAATTTACATGCAGTGGGGATCGTATTATATCCTGTTTTGAGTAATTCTGGAGCTTGAGAGCTCTGGAAGAGAGCATTTGATGAGGTACACTCATCCATATTCACAAATGCAATCTGTCTTATTACTGATTTTATCAATTTAAAGTTGTTTCCATCAGAGGATGACAACGAAGGCTATTCCTAGAAACAAGAAGCCGCTCACATCAATACGTTAAGCCCTCGCCAGAAATGAGTAGATTTCAGGATTGCTTCTGACCTGATGCTAGTAGAACAACAAATCATCTCTTTTTCTCAGGAAGAGAAGGATTAAGACTCGCAATAAGTAATGTTTTCTATACTCACTGGATACCCTCCCCCCCTCCCCCAACCACCCTCTGCATATTACAAATAAATATATGTTTTTACTTCATTTCAAAGTATATAACATTAAGCTAAATGCCTTTTGATAAAAATGCCCAGAATGACCACAATCAAAGCAGCCCATTTGACAGGTCTCTTAAAGACAATAAACCAAAAATGAACAGGATTTGTGATCAGCACTGCTCTCAAGATGGTCAACTTGGCTTTAGACACTGGAGGATAGCGAGATTGAAGCAACCACTCTAATCTTTGTTTCTTGACAAGAATGCCACGTTCATGCGAGAAGCATTGAAATGATCGCTCTCCGTGATAGCCACCCATACCAGATGCTCCAACACCACCGAATGGCAGAGCGTATTCTAGACAAGCATGTCAGAATCATACGTATTTGAATGTCATAGCCAAGCATATACCTGATTGATGCATTAAAGTGTCATTGATGGTGACGCCGCCAGAAGTAGTGTAACCCAGCACTATACAATTTGGATGAATACTGATTTGCTCATCTTATAAACACAAATGAATTACCCTTCTTGATAGTGTTACTGCTCTTGGTGAATAAATACAATGCAAGTGGAGGTTCCTTTTTGGAGATCAAGCCCATAGTTTCTTCAACATCTGAATAAGGAATCACTGGCAGCAAAGGACCAAAAATCTCGCTTTCCATCAATGAGGCATCATCAAATCTCACGTCAGAAATGACAGTAGGTGCAATGTATCGACTTTCACGGTCAGTTTGACCCCCAATTGCAATGTTTCCACTGGATCGATTGTTTAAAAGCGCCACAATTCGGTCGAAATGACGGTGATTGATAATACGGCCGTAATCTTTGGATGCTTGAGGGTTTCTTCCGTACCAGGAGTTCAGTGTCTTGCCAATGGCAGCTAAGAACTCTTGTTGGCGAGATTTTGGCACAAAGACATAATCTACAGCAACACAACTCTGGTGATGGATTTAGCGTAGTGCCAATGCACATGTATTTGAGATTTGTACCTGTCCAGCGTTAAAAAACTTGCCAAAAGCCAATCGATTAGCTACAATTTGCATGTCGGCATCTTCTGTAACAATAGCCGGTCTACATACAAAGATTGGTCTATGTTATATTCACATCAAATTGAATAAACAGCTTACGATTTTCCACCAAGCTCCAAAGTGACAGGCGTCAAATGTTGGGATGCAGCTGCCATGACAGATTTGGCTACCTGAGAATTTCCAGTGTAAAAAATATGGTCAAATTTCTGTCGAAGCAAGTGTTGTGTTTCCTCAACACCACCATTGACTACACGGTACATGGCAGCATCGAGATATTTGGGCAAAAGCTCTGTAATTAATGCCGATGTGTGCACTGAAATTTCAGAGAGCTATTCAAATGCATCAGCAAATACCTACATCTTTGGTAATTCCCATCATACCTTGATAACAGCACAGTTACCAGCAGCAAGTGCACCAGCTATACCACGGTTAGAGCGTGCTTTTTATATGTTATACAAATCCTATTATTACCTAATGGGACTAGAGAAAGCTGCATTCATTGTTAGTCGATTATAGGTTTATGAGATGCTTCCACTTATTTACCTGAAGAGGGTAGTTCCAGGTTGCTATGAACATCAGGTTAGTGTGTATCAAGGATAGACAAAATTCATTTCCTTAACCTACAGATAATCAAAACGACGCCCAAAGCTTCACGACGAATGTAAGCACTATCTGTTCTATTAGCTCCAGAGCGTGATTTTACTTTCTTATCTTTGACTAGACTGTCATAGTTCTAAACACTGAATTAGCAATCAATCAAACCTAACGTTTACGCTTTTTACTTACGTCAAGAAAGTAAGCACATTCTTCTAGAACAGGGCTGATCTCACTTGTCAATGCTTCCGCTCTTGATTTGTTCAAATCTTTGGCTAAGGCATCGTAAAACAATTCCTCGTTCTCCTTGACAAGAGCATGAAGACGTTCGAGGTAGAACTTTCTTGCAAATGCGTCTCTTGATTTGCCTATGGGAATCAGTCAGTGTTGACGTAGGCGATCTATTATAGCAAATAAAGCTACCTGTTACGTATGTCCCTCTAAGACAAGTTGCAAAGTCTTCAATTGATTCGGCTGAAGTATACACAAGAGACATTTTGTTTAGTAGAGTAAAATAAGAAAAAAGGGGAATTGCTCATAATGATTTATAAGAATTCTTGCTAGCAAACGGTGGGGTTATGATACAGAATCATCAGTGAAAACAAAAGCGTAAATTTATTCATATGATATACTTGGGGATGGACATGTATTCAGTAGATATCACATGACAGGACAATACACTGATTTGTGAGACTTTCACACAGCAGACAGTGAGATTGACGTTAATGCAGGGTAGTAATACTTTATTTGCCTAAAAGGGAACATTCGTAAGCACTTTGATGAGAAGATGGGTTTCTATCAAACAATGTATAATAGCTGGTAATGGGTGTATTCAGCGGCAGAACATGCTCAGCTGGCTCCATACACAGAGCACAATGCAATCCGAGATTATACAGGGAATAGCGTGCTTCTTTTTTAAGCTCTTTGCTACCATTCAACAACAGTCATGGATCTGGCATATACCTAATCAGCACCATTATTATCATTCAAGAACTGAATACATTCACATTCAAAATGTTGAATGCAGTTCCGATAAGGGCGATAATTAGAATCTGTAATTGATTGAGCCTTGTTTAACGAGCGAATCTGTCGATTATAGGAATAAGTAAAAAAAAATCGACAAAAAGCAGCCAAGCTATGCTACAGCACGCTTCATTTCATATTTCCCTTCATATTAGCTTCGAAATCATCATTGCCTCCTAGGTGAAAGATGTTTGCTGGCCAAACCTAATTCAAATTCCGCTTATGATCTGATTGCTCCAATTTGAAAGTTTTTGATCTAAATTCGACCTGTTTGATATATTTTGCAGGATTCGACTATATAAACTGTGTTAACCATCCCATACTCTCTTAAGCTTTCTTAGAGTACTTTTAGAGACGGATTCAATAGTGATAATTAAAATAGGTATTTTGAACAAACTTATTGAGCAATGAATAAAAATATGGAATAACTTTTATGGCCAAAATGTCGAAATTTCGCATATAAAGGCCTCACAAACAAGGTTTCAAATGTTGCTTTGGATCGAGAGAAGCATTTTGATCTAATATATGCCTTAGTAAAAGCCTTTATTTTTAGTGTCAAAAATGCGATCGTTTGATTTTTGATAAAAATCATGAGGTATCCCTCATGGGTTTTTGGTCGATTTTTGACGATCTGAAAAAAGTTGAGCAAAGGTATCAGGAAACCACTGCTCAATGAAAGCAATCGTTTGGTGCTATTCCGGCAGTCTAAAACGGCTTCTAACGCAAGAAATTGCGGCTTAAATGCAGCCAGATTATGCTGTATTTTGTATATTTTCGAGTAGTAAGAACCAATGCTAGTATGCTGTCTGTCCTTATAAGAATCCTTCACATGGATGTAGATGTGGATCATTCCAGAAAAGTCAGACACACAGCCACGGCTCATTGGCGAAGGGCTCCTGCATGATATTAGAAGGTCAAAGCAAAATTTTAGCGTTCCATCACTTCTTTCTTTCATCGTAGCTTGGCATAAACAATAACGGGATAGAATATGTAAGCATTGTACTTTTCGAAATGGTATATACGTTCGAATTGATTCGAAGGCAACCAAAAAAAAAAGAACGAATAACCTTTTATTTCTCTATTACAAGGAACTATTTACAAAATTGCTGCAGGCTGTATAAATCAATCGAATCTGCTTAATTGATGCCAGGTATGTTCGCTGAAGTTACAAAAGCATTACCGGGGTTAGTTGTTGTAAGGTATTTATCCAGGTCATTTTCGAGAAAGTTCATCAAATCGTCATCATCAATCAAAGGCGCTGTATTAGTCGATGTTTCAGGTAATTGCTGATGATCGGGGAAGGGAGGAGAGAATTGCCCAAAATTGTTCATGTTGGTGTTTGCCGTTTTATGGCAGCTGCTAATATCAGTACTAGGCGGAAATGTCTCAGCAACAGAAGGGCTTTCAGAATACACACTTCCTTCTGTACTATTATCATCTCGCACCTCTTGTAGATGACTCGCTACACATGAACAGCTATTTATTACTTCGCACAGGCAGCCATTGATCGGATTAGGCGCTATAAATTAAATAAATTAGTGATATATGTTATATATTGTTTGTTATAATGACTTACTGCTCGCAATGGCGCAGGTACATTTAACATGTGTGCCGTTTGTTTTGCGTAAATCTCGGCAATGATTGCATTGACTGACCTGTCTACCTCGTTTGACGATTGGCACAAGTTGTCTGTCGTTGTGATTGCATTTTTTTACTCGATGTCCTCTGATACAAGAAGCGCTGGAGCCGTCTGTCAGTATGCTCCATCTCATTGCAAGCTGCTAAAGCCTCTTACCATGCGTATTTTTCTCCATTGATCAGTATAACCATCTTTGATATGTAAATGCTCCAGAATAAAAAAGAAAAGAGACGCAATACACAGCAATTTTGAGTATAATAAGCCACTGGCTACGAATCGGCATAAATTGCTCAGGATCAATGAAACCACCCAATGAAGCGTCACCTATGAGAAAGATTGAGCATATTTTGTAGCAGTGTCACTAAGCATGTGTGTTGTCATACAGCAGCATTCCACGACAAAAACAGAAGATATGCTACTTTCATATTACAATTCATTAAACAATATTAAATTATGACTAAAACTTGGAAATTTACTCCTTAAAATCATCTTCAAAATGCTAACAGTGCAATATTTATCAGTTACTGTTAAAATCTATGATGGTTGTACAACAAATTGAACAACGATCCATTGAAGATCATTTCGAGAGAAAATGGCATCAGTTTGACACGTTGCTTTCGAAAGGTGATCTTCGCCGCAATAAAAACAATGGCTCCATAACCAGTGCCATCGTAGTTGCTTTAAATCTAGATTGTCAGTGTTGTCTTTACTCGAAAGTCCAGAAGGTAGTCTGACCCAACTTTATAAAAGAAGCTTGAGAAAGCAGGCTTTCAAAAACGTTCTGGCCTCAGATAGTATTTACATAACCTACATCCGGGACAATACCGATATTGTATAATAGTATATTGCTTGTACAGCTGATACACTCTAATAAAGTATATCTATCATAAATCAGAATAGAAGCACCTTCTCTTTTGAGATATACATTCTAAATTAATGCTGTATGCCAAGATCTGGTTTGAGGGCACCAAGAAAGCTCTTTCCTAGGTTCGACAGCCGCTTCTTTAAATGATGCTGTTAAATACATGGCAAATATTATATTATTTATCGTATTCCACATCTAGTCTTGGATTTGTTGCCTATCTACAGATAAATATAATGGTCTTAAATGCTCACTCGCTTTATATGCCCTGATGATAGCTTGGATTAGGCTGAGTAAAAGTAAACAAATGACAAATTGATGGAAGATCATGTTTGCATTTCGTAATGGGAGTTGGGATTTTTGGAAATACTTTTTTTTTTTTTCAGCCTAGTTGATACCCTGGAGTGGCTTCTTGGCGAAAAAGCCCTTCATTTCGTATCTGACAATCAACAAAACCTACCCAATTAAACTGTAAATCAAGATTACAATCAAGGAACTAGAACATGCTGTGGCTGAAAACGATAGCCATTTCTCGGATCCATTGCTTTCATGTAATCAAATTGATGAGTACTTTACACTGAACCATCAACATTGCCAAGTAAGGCATCTTGCTATAGAGTATCATGTGCGGTTCGGATAGCATGTTGAACGAAATGCTATCATATCAATGAACTAAATATACTTTAGACTGCAAAAAAGTGTAGATTATAGTCTATTAGTCTTTTTTTAGTTAAAACAGAAAACGGGAAAGAGACAGGTACAGATTCCAGATTATGAGCCCACTCTCCCTTTGATGAGATTTTGTATGGTGGGTCGATCCATGGTAGCACGATCACTAATAAGCCATTAGGATGCTCTCTAGAATAGATGTCCACTTTCACTGTAATAATCTACATTTCATCAAATTTACCTTGTGTATATATTATGTGTAACCGGCAAAGTTAAAAAAAGAGGCTTTGTTAGAGAAAAATAGATTCATTTGTCCCCCCCATTACTGTTAAAAATAGATTGCAAGATCTACGTCAAAAAAAGGCAGGACACCCTTATATAATCTTGCTCCTTTTTGCTCTTTCTTTTTTCTTCTTCTTTCCTTTCCTTCACTTTATATCCCTTTTACACAAAACAATGATCCTCACAGAAAAGCCATCCAACATTTACACATCAGCTTTGAGAGGAAACAAGAGACTGACAGTCTTTGTGCTGGCCATCATATCATTCATTACACTGTCATTCTTTACATTTTCAAGATCATCACTTGGCCTCAATTCCTGTGGCAGAACAATCAGATCACTGAACGAAGCAGTTGCACTTTCAAGCAGCACTGGTAGCAGCAATAGCAATCAAAGAGGCGGTGGTCAAGCCAAGTTCATTAATCTGAATGATTTGGAAGCAACTGCAAATGCAAAAGATCAGCAAGAACATGTTATCATCCTCACTCCCCTTAAAAATGCTGAAGCCTATCTCCCAAGATACTTTGAATTGATTGACCGTCTAACCTATCCCAAGGATTTAATTACTGTGGCATTTCTGGTATCAGATACAACCGATGAAACTGTAAACATTTTGAAGGAAAAGGCAGACGAGTACTTGAATCGCCAAGATCCCTCTCAACGCTATCATGAAATTGCCATCTATGAAAAGGATTTCGACTTTCAACTGCCGGAAGACAAGAGACACACATTTGAATTGCAACCCTTGAGAAGATCTTTTATGGCTCGTTCAAGAAACTATCTGTTGACTGCGGCTTTGCGTGAATACCATTCTTGGGTGCTTTGGTTGGATGTGGATGTTGTTGAATACCCTGACACTATCTTGGAAGACCTTCAATCTGTGGATGTGGATGTCGTTGTGCCAAACTGTTTGCTGGAAACTGAAGACGGCTCGTTCTGGGCTTACGATAAGAACAACTGGCAGGAAACTGAAAAGTCTATTGAAATGCAAAAGGATCTCGACCCGGTAAGTTAATTAGATTCTTGCTATTCCATAATGACTTATTTATAAACTCTTATTTTAGGATTATGTCTTATTAGAGGGTTACTACGAATTCTTGACAAATCGTTATCTTATGGTAGATATGCCTACGCATTTGGGAAAATTGGAGAAAGTGCCTTTGGATGGTGTCGGTGCCACATTTACACTGGTGAAAGCTCAAGTGCATAGAGAAGGTGCCAACTTTCCTCCTTATGTCTATCAACACCAAGTGGAGACTGAGGGCTTTGCAAAGATGGCTAAAGCTATGGGCTTTGGTGTCTATGGCTTACCTGGCTATATCATTCATCACATCAGAAATTCTTAAGCAACTGTACAAAATCGACAAAAAAAAAAATTAGATCCCTCTCTTTCTTCTCCTTCCCCCCCCCTTGATCCTCCATTTACCGTGTAATTTTTGCTTCTTTTCTCGCTCGCTTCTATACTATATAATTCCTTTTAATACTAATAATAATGCTAAATATTTATTCACTCAACGTATACATGGTTTACCGCCTTTTTTTTTTCTCATCTAATTTGTGTAATGTGAAAACAACCCACTTCATCTAAATGTCGTGAACAATGTAAGGGGGTTGTGGTGAATGACTTGAATGCACGTTCAACCTATGTACTTGACAGTGTGTGTGTTATGTATGTGATATGCACGCTCTAACCCTCTAGTGGTTACTTGTTTGTATGTAAGCAATCCATCAATTCCTGATTTCGAAAAAAACTTGTTACAGGAAGATATTTGACTGGTCAATAAGAGGATCATCTCATGTTCTTATTCAACTGTACACAAGCTATCGTTACATATTCAGGAGAGATGCTAAGGATGCTTTCTTGTACTATGCTTAATATCCTCACTTGATTATTTGAAAAGTATGTCTTGTTATCCACAGAATTCAAGCACTGTTGCCTGGTCAATATGCTCCATCCAAGGTCTTCTGAACCCCTCCTCACCTATTGCACAGCATATCTGTTTGTTTGCATCGACTTGGAGATCTTTGCACGTGTGATTTATGCAGTACTGGTTTGTAGCATAGGTGTTACATGCGCTTGTGTACATCAGGTATTATGCGATCTCTCACTGTTGCAATTTTCTTTTGAATGATAGGCATTAGTGCATTGTACGATACGGTTGCCAATACATACAGTACAGCATCTTTGGATATCCGTATCCTCTGTTTGAAGACAGAGAGCTCCATGGCCTGGGACTTCAAACGTTCTAAATAGCATTTCAACTCCTTTCCATTGCGAATAGCTAGATTTGTATAAATCAAACGTGGTTTGACAGAATCTTGGTTAAATTGTTGCAGATTTGTGTAGCACCTTGTTTGCGAGACACTCTAATCAGTGTCATACAGAACACAGAGCGACATTAATGTACACACTCGTACAAGATCCATTTCCGTCTCATTTCAGCGTTGAATACGTTTATATCTCCGGACCCACCACCTTGATGTGTAGGTTTGTGCACTCTAATGCAGATCTTGTTCTTATTCAGTATAGACAGAGCATGTTTTTATTAATGAGCTTTAGTATGGAATGCCATTAGTCACCTTCTGAAAGTAATCATATAAAACTGTTCTCTGGTTCTCAAATGAATCCTTGACTCTTTGAATCATGAAATCAGCAGCTACTCTATCGGACTTGTCTGTCTGGAAACGTGTGCGCATTCTCTTGATTGTTTCGCCCTTAAAACAAGGCAACCCTGATTGCAACATTAAAGTAACCAATTGCATGATGAGCTCAGCATAAGGACGACAGGCAAGATAGCCCTTGATGACAAGCTCAGAAAACTGCTTGAAGGCTTGCTCCTCTGAATTACCGCCCATGACTTGTACCATCTCTGTTGTCAATTTGAATGGAGAGCTTTCGAATCCAATACCACCGGGAGCAATGTCAAAGATAAAACCAAAATCAATATGAATGATGTGACCATCGTCATCCAGCATGATATTACCATTATGACGATCCTTGAATTGCAGCAAGTAGGAGATCAACGAGTAGGCAGCGACACTCTGTACAAAATTGGTCCTTGCTCTCTGGAAATCGATGGAATTGGGCCCACCGTACTTGGCAACAAAGTAGTCATACATGCTGTTGACCTTTTCACGGCCCAACTGATCACGAGAAATAGATCTAGGGATCACATCAATAACACCACGACCAGGTGCAGTAGCAACCACACGGTATGGATACACATAGAGATCCATGCCAATGCTGGTGAAAATGTTTTTGAACACGGCAATCAGTTGCAAGGCAAGCACATCCTGTCGACAATCATCGCCCACTTTGAAGATAGCGCTTTGCCAGAGTGTCACTACGGATTTTTGTGATTCATCGTCATTGGCGTTATCGTCAATGCCTTCCTCTTGCTCCTTTTCCTTTTCAATCTTGAAGGTAGCCATGAAAGGTGCTTTGGCGTGACTTTGAAGGGGACGGCCCGAGGTGCGGTTAATGTCAACGACATGGCCATCTGGATTACTGGGAAGATAGACACCCACATCCACCTTAATTTTAGCGAGTTCTTCATCCAGGCGTTTCTATCATATGATTGTATCTTTGTAAGGAGCTATACATTTGTAATACTATCCCCACATGCTTACCTTCTGCATGGGCTTCTTCTCTGTCTGGCCGTATTTAATGTACTCTTTTAGATAACCAGAGATGGCTGTAACATCACCAAAGAACTTGAATTCACGCTCATAGAAATCACGATCTGCGCCAGTAAAGGATGACACTAGATTATTAATGATCTTTTCCAAAGTGGGTTTCAATGGATCAGGCTAAGAAGAGAGCGTCAAACATTAGCACAATCTACAAAAGAAATCAAAGCACTTACCTTGACGCACTCCTTGTCTGCATCCACATAGAAATTGGCGCTCATGTTCCAAATGATCTGATGTGCAAACAGCTGAGAGACCTGGCCAGCTTCCATGATGTATCTTTCCACATAGCCATATTCATCATAGCGAAGTGCTTGCACAATCTGAGGCACGTAAAAGAAGACAGTATCCACAGGATAATATTCCAGGCTACGCATAGCATACTGCAAGATCAAGGGATGATTGCCGTAGGCGGGCATAAAGTAGTTGGCGGCTGTGATGGCTGGTACAGGTGCCCAGTACTTTAAATAGCGCAAATCAAGCTTAGCGTTGGGCTGCACCTTTTCTCCCAGCAACAGCTCCAATGCCTCGGGCACATCCACCACATCCAATGTGTTGTTGGCAATCAAGGTATGCAACTCTCTTTGCACTGCCACTTGCACGAAACGAGCTGCCATTTGCACGGCTACTTTGGGCGATGTCTCCCAGGCAAAACGCACCATTTCTTTCCAGCTATCGTCCGTCGTGAATGACTTTTCCGTGTTGCCAATATAGTTGGCAGGATAGCCAGGACCCACAGCGTTCAAGGGGTTGCACCACACAGCGAGACGAGACAGCTCACTGTCTAACAGCAACAAAAGCAGGCGCTTGGTCAGCTTTTGTTCGCGCAAAATATCATCCTTGGTCTTGTCGCTCAAAAACATGTAGAGGCCAGACGCAACCTTAGAGCTACTGTTGCGAGACGTGGAGCTGGTGACAAGATCCGTGAGACGCGGCGTATCGTTGATGACCACGCCATAGAAATCCGTGAGCATCTTTTGCTCCACCAGCGCATAACTCTTGCGAGAGCCATAATGCCATTTGGGCGGCAGAGAGAACCAGTTAAACGCAGAGCCATACACTAGAGAGCGGAAGCGATACTCTGCCAATGCCTCCATCTGTGCCGAATGAAGAATTTTCATGCCCAAGAACAGCAGCTGGAAGCGAGGAAGACGAGCAAACGAGTGTGTGCTCATCAAGTGCGAGTTGTGGAAGGTATCCTGCAGCAGACGGATCAGCATGTTGATCAAATGCTTACTGCGATGACGAATGGCATAAAATCGACTGGTCAAGAACTTGATCCAAGTGATGTGAGGTGTAAACAGACGTGTCATGTTGCGGCTGTTTTTGTCGATGATGGATCTATCTGAGGGGGCATAGGTCATTCTGCTGACAAACGGGTGCTTTGCGTTCAGTTTAGGCGAGAAGAGGCCCTTTCTGTAGCGCTGAGCCCAACTCCACATGTTGAGAATCTCCACCATCAATCGCTTTTCAATGTCTGATCTCTCCACAAGAACCCAGTTCCAGACATCCGTGCCTATTTCCAGTGATTCAGGAGTGAAGATATGGACAGGGATACGCACAATATACGTAATCAGATCAGGATGAATGGTCGGTAGAGACACGATAAAACTGGCTGTTTGGAGCATGGTGCGTCTCAAACGATCCACTGGAATCTTACGGCTTTGCTTCACATCATCCAACAGGGCTTGCAATGTTTTACAAACAATAGGCACCTGTTCGTTCAAACCAGTGCCTGTATTGTTATCTGGCAACTTGTCAGCGCCATGACGCATGCCCGCAAGGTACTCGATCCCGCTGACTTCACCAATGTAGTAGCGTCTTGAGGTGAATCCATCGACAAAATCAGATGAATCGTCCAGCTGCACGCCACGCACACGAGGCACGAAATCCACTGTCATTTCATTTTTGGCAGCTGCTTTACCCACTTCCAGAGCCAGCGTTCTGCCTAGATGAGCTGAATCAATGGGCACGCCAGGATCGTAGCGCACATACTCGGCCAAATAGTCTTGCAGCAAGCCATTGATCTCCATGGGAGCACGGTCCATGGATATCTGAAGCCATTTCTTGCCATTTTCATACATGTGAGAGCAAATGTCCTTGCGATAAGTAAACGAGTCGCCCAGCTCAATCGTGACACCCACGCGAGGCGACGTAAATTGGAACGTAGGATAGTATTCGTCGCGGTATTCGGCTTCGCAACTCAACCACAGCAGTTGCACCAGTTCTAGCAACAGCGTAATCAATGACTTCTCGGCGAATACCTGAGGAAACGTAGTGACGATGCGCTCTGATATTTTGACAGCGAGCGAGTGCACCTTGCGTAGACGATGACAGCACAATTTGAGTAAATTAGTCATTTGTGTACGCAATTCACTGTCCAAACTCTGGAAGGCAGCCTTGTAAGAAGCGTCCTTGATGTAAGCAGTAACCACTCGGTCTGCAATGGTTTCCAAGCAGTTGGACATGGTGCTGTTGCTGACACCGTCATTCATAAAGTAGCGCAAAATATAGCTGCAATCGCCTGCTTTACTTCTCATCATTTCAATATGATATACACTGAGCGCAAACACAACCTGAGCAAATGAGAAATTCTTGGTGTCGTAGGCCAAAGCGGGTAACAATGCTGTCAGTTTTTGTCGCAAGGATCCAATGTCTCGATCTGACGTGTTTGCTCCACGCAGCACGGAATTGTATTCGAGGTCGCTTTCAAGATAGTTGGTAGCGCTTTCAATGACAAGGGCAGGTGTCTTTTTAGCGATAAAGAGCATCGACTCGTGCCATTCACGGATCCAGATGGTTTCTGTCACAAAGCCAAACAAGATGCAATGGAACCAAGTGTTGCGGAAGAGAGACACGGTGTCTTCGCTCGGGCTCAGATGAGGGTTAAAGTCGTCGTGCTCCAGCAGCGTGCGAATCACAGGGAGAAGCTTGCCCAGCTTGGATATCCAAGGCAGTTCGGATTCCTTCTTGTTCTTGCTGATCATGCGCTGAATAGTGTTACCGTTCTCCACAAACAAGCCCAGCAAGTTGCTGAGGTAGCAATCATAGTGTTCAGGCTTGGATGAGAGCTTCTTGGCGAGACCGTATTGAGCATTGAGGATGGCTGAGGTGAGCTGCTTGTTGTCTACCATCAAAGACTCTCTGCTTAGTACAGAAAACAAGTTGATGATATCGCGAAACACGCTCAAAGAGCTGACAAGTGCTAAATCCACCAAGCTGCTGGTGAGTGTGGCGATGGCTGATACGGAAAAGGATTTTCGACGCAGCGACAAGACAGAGTAAGCTTGAGATATGATCTAGATGATATGTTGAGCTTCCATCATACGGATTACAATAGCAGCAGCAGTTACTTACAGATTCATCCTTGAGATACACAGCCACACCGACAATGGCAGAGAGCGCATTGACGCATACTTGCTGCTTTTGCGATTCGTTTAGTAGTTGTACAGCAGGCGTACCTGCAATGTCGTTGGGATGCACCAGAGAAGGCTGCTTGCCAATGGTGTCTTGATCAGAGTAGCGTGCGATTTCGTTCAAAAGAGCGTAAAACGTCGAGTTGGCTGCTTGACGCATCTGAGCAGATGGTTTGGTTTGCACACATTGAGCCAAGCGAATAATGGCAAACCTTTGCATCGTCAGTGTCTCTTGATCCAACTCAGTGGTCAACTCAAACACAGGAGATGGTGTAGCCAAGTAACGGCAGATAGTTTCTGTCATTTTGTTGTTCAAGCCAGGGAAACTATAGGACGAGATGAGTATTTTTGCGGTCATACATAAGGAGAAGACTTACTTGATAGCCAAGAGCACAGCAGTGTCTAGAGACGCTACGTGGACCCAGGCATCGCTGCCACTGGGATTCTTAAACAAGCATTCGTACACATAATTGATCAAGACATCATCCACTTGATGCAAATAGACAGACGACAAAGCTGCTACCTGCAAACTGGTGCCCATGATCTCCTTCATGTAAGAGTCCAACGACCACTTCTTGCCCTCGTTTTCCCTCTTGACCGCATACTTTTTGATGTCATCGAAATAGCCCAAACTCATGACATAGATCCCTCTCAGATTTTTGTTGAGTTTCTTGTCCGTGTCAGACACCTGGTCTCCTTGAGGCTGAACACCTTCTGCCACCTTGATCATCAAATCCGACCAGGCATTTTCAATGTTAGTGGTGAGATGCAGCTTCTTAAGGCTGATTTGTTCGTGCTGCTCGTTGGTGGGGTTGGAGACTGCAATCACACGTGCGGTGACATTGCGAAGAATGATGAGCAGGTCGTGGATGATTCTGTTGGAGCTGAGAGGTATGCCTGCTTCCCAATAACTGGCTAGCACTCGTCTACTGTAGGCTTCGGCATCACATTCCCTGAGACAGCTGTCAATGGCGTTTCTAATGTTTTCCAATGTCTTGTCTACAATCAATGGCTGCATGTACTCGCAGAGCGCCTGAAGCTGATATGCTTTGTAAAGGTAAGGCGACACTTGCAACGCACGGGCCAGGCCTGCCAAGGAGGGCAGGATGAAATAGACAATATATTCCTTGTCCGTCTCGTCCATCAGATTGATGATGCATTGTCCATAGTTCCACAGTGTGCTGTAAATGTGCTCTCTCAATTCTGAGCGTTGATGAGCTATTTCCAACAGCCCGGAAACAAGGCTGTAAGTGACATTGTCTGGCAATGTGGACCCTGCTGTGATAATCTGCTCATCCCATTCATAGATGGGCAGATGCTTCAAATAGCTGAGGATGCGAGGTGCCAGTTCAGTCTGTCTGTCTTCTGTTGCGTCTGTCGTATATTTTATCAAAGCATCCAGTGTATGTTGGTAGCGGTACGTCTGTATAGGAAGCGTCTGTGTCGGTCAAACTAGCCTACTAGTGGATTGCTTACACTTACCATACGTCCCACGCTGAGCTGCTGGCCAGGCACATTGATGGTTGTATCGCCAATAGACATGACTGGAATATCAGGACATTTGGATATCAATCGTTCGACTTCTTCGTTTGTTGTCTTTGCTCTGGCGTCTGCCAGCACGCCTGCAAGACTCATAAGAATACGAGAATGCAGGTCATAATCCAACCTTTACAGAAAGAGACAGTCAATTGATACAGTTTGATACCCATCGTAACAGCATTTAATTTACCCATTCATGGTGTATATGTATTTAAAGACTTGAACAAAAGGAGAAGAAGGTAATTTTTTATTTTGCTTTATGTGTTATGACAAAAGAGCTCGTCGTTGTCATGCCCTTGGTTTTGAGACGGCGCTGCTCCTGTGTTGCTCTAGCAAAACTCCTCCTTGGAAGGAGCTAAATCCAGCCGTTCAAACCGCTTCATGTCAAAGTAGGTAGCCGACACAATTCTGCCGCCAAAGAAACGGCCATGCAGATCTTGAATGGCATTTCGTGCTGAATCCATGCTTGAAAACTGAACAAAAATACGAACGGCTCGGTCGTCACTGATCCTGCCTTTGGGGACCTCGAATATAAGACATCTCTCTACTTTGCCATACTTGGAGCACTCTTCGGCTGTCTCTTCCTGTAGCATGTCATCTACTTCTCCAGGCCCAACCATGTTGGTGAGCAGAATCACTTGGGATGGTATCTCTTTTATGATAGGGGCAGCTACATGTGGAGCTGGACCTAACTCTTCCATTCTACACAAACAACTACAAGTCAGTCTCTGTCTTTATCAACCACCAGTTTATCTCGTCTACCTGGGTGGCTCTGGCATGATATTTGGTTGTTGTTGTTGCTGGCTCATCCTTAATCGTCGCCTATAAGCATCCTCTGCTGTCTCGTTTACATTGATCTTGGACGATGGCGAAGGATCCACAGCAACATGTGCGTGAGGACTCGATGATCTGGATTTTGATGGTGAATTTGACCTTGAACTGGATCTGGATCTCGAGGGCGACCTTGATCTGGACCAAGATCTCTCCACGTCCTGCTTCTTTTCCCATTCTCTCTTTCTCTTTTGCTGTTCCTTTAATTCTCGTCGCTCTTCCTTGTATTGCTCGTAGTCGTTGGGTCGATGAGGATCGTAATCCTCCAGCATATTAAACACAACAGGCTGAGGAGGTGCATTGGCTGCTGCTGCTTTGCCGCCTTTCTTTTTCTTTTTGCTGGCCTTTTGTGTTGCACGAAATCCATTGACATCGTCGGCTGTTGTCAGTAATGGGATAACGCCCAAGTCTATATTGTCATTCTTCTTTTGCTGCTCTTCCAGGGACGCCTTCTTTGCCTCGGATTCCATTTGGAGCTCTTTTTCTCTGTCCTCCTTGGTAATCGTCTTTGTTGATACAATCGTCGCTCCAGCGGGAATGAATGGTTTGTTGAGCTTTGGCTTTGCTTGGATAGTCGGTCGACGCAAAACAGGTCTAAATGTGTTGATGGCAGACCATCCTAAGTATATGTGAGTAATGCATACGCTTCACTTGTGATAAAACCTAGTTACCTGCTGGTTTAGTTGGTTGCACATCGGCTGTACTTGCTGTAGTGGTAGTAGTGGTTGTTGTTGTTGCTAGCGATGTTGGTTTCAAAGACGACTCTTGTGGATTGCTTTTGAATTTCGTGGATCCTGACTCTGGAGCAGACAAAGATGAGTATAGCCCGCTTGATTGATTTGCTGAAGCTTCGTTTTTGGTGCCGTCAGCTCCAGCTTTGTCTGATTTAGATGGAGGCAATGCTCCATAAAGTGAAAATGACATGATGGGAGTAAAAGAAAATGGCAAAAGAGCCAGTCAACATTTTCAGTTTGCACTTGTGTAGATCATGCTCCGCGCACTTGGAGGTTTTTGATTTCTATCATGTATAGTCAGGATTTTGATCTTTATGATCAAACACCCACAAAGGCACTTTATATCGTCTCTAATGATAGGGACCGCCTTGTATTCATTTGTCTTGAATGAGCATTCACACTGTGTATTTCCAGCTGTCTACACAGGTAGTGTTGATTGCAGAAGCGAATGCTGTAATCCGAGAAAAACATTGAACTAAAACAATATGATAGATTCCATGTAAGCTGCTGATTTTCCCAATAAACCGCTTTGTATAGACAGCCCTGAATGATACATGCGAACGAACTTATCTTGGGTAATTTGCGAACCACAAAAGTATATTTGGATAACAAAGTGCATCAGCCGCCAACCATGACAACATGTCCACTTTGTGACAAATCATCTTGCTTAGATGGCATTTCTTCTACTAGATTTCAAGGCTTAAAGAGTAGCATTTGATTGAAAACTCTACAAGTACATGAGGGAGTTGATACCTTTGAAACATCCTCCCCGTGTTTACTTGGCAGATGCTTGACTTTGGTTGGAGACACCGGTAATTACTTGTGTGAGTAGGAGATTGATGGCATGCATATGGCTTTTGCACATCATAGCATAATGAATTTATGGTCCCTATACACTTTCGAAGCATCAAAAAAGAAAGACATGGACCTTGAAAGTATTTTGGTAGACTGGCGTAATAAAAAATAAGATTTTAAAGAAAAATAACATGGCTAACGATAACAATATATGTATTTCCTCACCTACTTTCCATTGGCCTTAAGAGCATCTATTATTATTGCATTGAGTTTGCCAGCTGGCCCCGCCAGCCAAAATTAATTCAAACCCAGAATCATAGTCTGTTCCCGATTGGACAAATTTTAATGATTCTGGACTCGATCGAGCTATTTTTGCAGATTCGACTAAGTGAAGTATGATAATCACCCCATGCTTCCTTAAACTTTCCTGGAGTACTTTTCAAGGCGCTTCCAATGGTACCAAGTTATATAGATGTTTTGAATACACTTATTGAATGATTTGTAAAAATATAAAAAGAGGTTTCTGGCCAAAATGTCGAAATTTTACATATCAAAGTCTCACAAAGATGATTTCAGAGGTTGCTTTGGATTGATAGAAACATTTTGATTCAAGATATACCATAGTAAAAGTCTTCATTATCAAGATGAAAAATGCGATCGTTTGATTTTCGATGAAAACCATGAGGGGTACCTCAAGCTTTTTGGTCGATTTTTGACCATGTTTTTTTGGTCCCCAAAAAGTTGAGCAAAGGTGTCAGGAAGTAACTCCTAGATGAGAGCAATTGTTTGGTGCTATTCTGACCATCTAAAATGACCATTATTCAAGAAAACACAACTTAAATGCACTCAGGTTTTGCTGTATCAGGGACACTGAGGAGAAGAGAATTCGGGCAAGTGGTCATGTAGAGGTCAATTCGGTTGAAAAGGTTGCACAAGCGATGCAAACGGATGTGCATGAGCACATCATCGACTTGATTGCTTACGACAATCTCCAGTAAAAGGCGTATATTTGAAATTGTTTTCGGCATGTCAATTAAGTATAGCCTTGGGAAAACACCAGGTAGTTCATAATCCTCGAAGAAGAAAGTGCTAAGACACATCAGAGGTATCGCAGAATGAATCTCGGTGCTCTCCTCACAATCAACAGCCCTCAAGTGGACCATAGCGCAGATGTTGATGGCCGAGAAGATTGAACAAGAGTTGCTCATGCTTGTGAAGTTCAAGTTTGTTGACATAGGCATTGATCAAGCGAAGCTGCATAAGCCGAGAAGTATAGTTGGATTGGTGATGAGCTGGCAATGTCTTTTATACTACCATTTGTCAATTTCATGTTCAAGTCAGAAGATGGCGGCCAAGTGGCACAGAATTAGAAAGCAACGTTTCTGTTAAAATAAAAACAATTTTGCATTGCATTTATTAACTGAACTTTCTCGTCACTGCATATCTTACAATATTGACTCTAGAGTGCCCAAAAAGCATGGCAATAAACACAGCATAAATCGCAAGATGCGTCAAATCTGAACTGCATGTCCTTTGTTTGTTTGTGTAAAATGACGTTATGATGTGGATTTGCAGTTCCATTAGCAAATTCAATTGCCGTATAAAAAAAAAAGTTATCCACAAAAGTTGGGATACCTGGGGGGCATTAGCGAGGGTTCTCTCTCTTTTTCCTTCTTTCACTAGACATCTATCATGCTATCTGTCGCTAGAGAAAACAGTATATTATTCAACGATGAATACCTCAAATACCAGCCTTCAATTGCAAATATACATCAACGACTTGAGCGAGACATCCCATTACTTGGCTTCGACATACAAGACAAACGAGATGCTCTGGAATATGCCAGCGATCGAGGTAAGCTTTCTTCAATTGACACCACTCGCCCAATATCTTATTCTGTATTGATATTGCGATAGTGACACTGTTTAGATTTTTAAAAGACTCGGATTTCTCGGAAGACCTAGCATTGGAGCGACTACTTGACACAATTCAATGGAGAAAAGACGAAAAGATCGGTCGCATGACGTACCAGTCAATAGCAGCAGAGTTCTTTGAAAGTGGATTTGCGTTCTTTCATAAGCAGGATCTCATCGGTCGTCCCGTGGCAGTGATTCAGATGCGTCATTTTCCCAAATTTAGAGAGAAAAATAGACCACTTTCAGATTTCATGCAACCATTTGCTTGTCTCGTCATGGAGATTGCAAGACAAATGACCCGAGATTTGACTAGAAAAAACGAAAAAGATCAAATCAAGGACAAACCAGTGCTGATTTCACAGATATCCATCATTATCGACATTCAAAAAGCTCCGTTTGTCCCCATCGACTCCAACTTAATGCATAATTTGAAAAATATCACAAACACTCGATTCCCTGGATTTATCGGCTCGGTGTACATTATGAACTTTGGATGGATGTATCAAGGTATATGGCAGGTGGTGAAATTGGTGTTATCCGAGCAAGCAAAGGCTCGAGTGAATTTTATTAGTGGTGCTGAGATACAGCAAGTGATTGACGAGAATGATTGTCTCAAAGGTAAGCTCGGTCTAAGCAGCGTTTTTGCTGTCAACATGACTAACAAGACTGTAGCGCTTGGTGGCAAGGATGAGTATGTTTGGAGCCTAGAATCAGATTTAATACTGGATCTGTATGCCACAGAAAACAGATTTCAGATTGAAGAGCCAGCCACTCGCTTGTCTCGAAGCTCGTCAGTGTCATCGATATCCTCTACAGGCAGCAGTATATTCTTCGATGCACCCGCCTATCTATCCAGACAGCCTTCTAGGCATTCTGAGATTATTCGATCCACCTATACATCCGCATGTCCTAGTATCTATGGCACACCTGGCACACTTACACCCATCAATTCATACCTGCCAAACCGTCAACAGCAACTCGTGAGTCGATCTCCATCAGAGCCAAGATACTTTTTGAATGGATTCCACATGGGCGACACATTCTTAACTTCCTTTTTCAGATTCAATTCAAGCGTATCCCACAACAACAACCCGAATACATTGGATGGCCAAGAATTATCAAATAGACTTTCGCAATTACTCTCCTCTGACGAATTACAGCAACTACGAGACGAGGACTTGTACAATGGTGAGGACGATTTTATAGATAGCGATACAGCAGCTCTTTTATTGAATGGACAGCAGTCGCTAGTGCATTTCCCTCACATGTTGCCCGACAATCACCCTCAAAGTGTCTATCTGAATTCGCCCATGAAGCATCAACTGCTACGAGCTGAACAAAAGATGCTTCGACTGACAAGAAAGCTGTTTCACTTGTCATTTGCCTACAAAGGCGCTCTGTACTGGGTCATATTATACCTGTTCCTGCGAGGCCCTGTAGAAGATACCTTCAAAAAGACACTGGCTAAATTACTGGCAGGCACATCGCAACAACAAATTGCATACACGACAGTTGGTGTAACAGCGACTGTGGCAGCTGCTTTAAGCGCATCACTATCAAACTCCATCCACAGCAATGACTATAGCAGTAATAAACGTATTGATCGTTGATCTTATTTATTGTTTTTACAATTCATAATCCTCCTCTGAACTACTGTCACTGAGATTGTCCACCATCATTTCGTCCTCACTGTCCTCCAAAAGTGCTGTAAGCTTTTCTGCATTCAATGGTTTCTCCACTAGCACATAGGGTGTAATTTGGTATGTAAATGCAAGATCACGCAATGAAATGGATGATTGCTCTTGCTCGTTTGTCATGTCCTGGTCCTCATCCTCCTCGCGCACCATTTTAACTCCAATGCATCGGTTCACTCGTCGTTTACTGATGGCACTGGTGATTGATGATTTGATATAATTCTGTATACACCACAGTTAGTAATGTCCACTCAAGACAAATATCATTTTTAGATGTTACCTCGGCTGCAAATAACATTACATTGACTACATCCTCTCCGATCCCTCCCAGTAATCCATTTTCCAATGCAATACTTGTCATTCTTGCGTGCAATGTCTCTGGAGATGGCAGCTCCTTCAAATCCACACATAATGGCGCCATAAGTCCCTTGGAATATTCTTGGCTGTAATCTGCAAAAAGGTTAGCAGGCTCGCATCGATTTTAATCCATGCGTTCTCCTTACTTGGTGGTAGTTGATTGAATGCAATGGGTAGTGTAGGTGGTCGACTGATGCGTGTGCCTAATAGTCTATCTACAAATGGCCTTAAACTGTTCTTGTCGCCAGACTATGCTAGATGTTAGACGCTCCTTTGGTATACATGGTCAAAATTTAACGCACCTTGACTAGCGCTTTCAGTCGCTCACGCTCTGCTTTGCTCAATGCCATGACATCTGATTTTAATTTTCGCTTCTTGGGGTCTTGCTCTAACTCTCCATCAGCTGTGAGACTTCCATCTTTTCCTCGTTTTCTTTTTGCCCAGCCTACAAGTCTATGCTTTGAAGGTGGCGGTGTGTTTGTTTGCGCATTATGTACTGTACTAAGAATGAAAGCGTTGTGAAGATAGGCTAAGAAAACAAACACATTAAATTAGGGCAATGCCATCCATCGTGCTCCACACCATCGTTACCATTCTGTCTACTGAGGTATAAATTTGCATAGAAATCAAATTCTTGTCGATTCAGCTTTCCCATCACAAAGTCTCTGAGTGCGTCCCAGTACAATGGCCCATTTTCACCCAAAGCATCTGCTAAACGTTGCTTCAAGGCCAAGACATCTTGTCGTCCGCTCGGTGTTGGATGTGAGAAATGTCCCTTTGTAAGCGCTAAATTGATCGCTGTGGTATTACTGTTGTTGTCTTCTGTTGTGATGAGGGTCATGGAGCAAGTCGAGCTTTGTGATGGTAAAAAAAAAAAGTGAAAGAAGTACAAGAAAAAAATATTGTGTATTGGCTGGTAAATTTAATATGGGCACTACAGACACTGCCTACGAGGTCAATCTCTGTTGCCCCAGACTTTACATTTGATAGCATCCATACATCAAGCCAAAGGTAATCTGTTTGTAGTATTATATTCAATCATCACTTTCAATTGTTAGCATGCATGTTTTTTGTTATATCTAACTTCTGCTGAAGTCAACACCAATTGCTGTTTGTCAAACTGTAGTCCTTGTCAAACCTCAAATCTACTTTCAGACGCTCCAAAGACTTACAGACGACCTTGAACACAGAAAACAATTTTTTGCAGTGCATTTTGTATTTATCTGCTGACGGAGGTAGTGCGATGCATTGCTCAACAACATATAAAGGTGGGCTTCTTGGTTGGCAATTGAGGAAGATGTTTGAAAGTATAGAATGGCTCTGTATGTATCACGAATTTCCTTAAGATGTCACTCTTTTACCAATTCTTCCTCATTTCCATTCTTGGCAGGGACGATGAATTGTCTTAGGTGGGATGCGTTAATGTGGAGATTATTAGAAGATTTCGAGAGTGAAATTGCTCTAGTGCAGGGCGTTCTTCCGTAAAAATTTGAGCATTTTCTCGTTGATTGTAGCAACTTCCACGATCAATGTACGGAGCTTATTCGGTAGTGTCTCCCTGGTATCTACAGATTGATTCTTGATGCTGTGTGCTGTAAAATTAAGGGCTCTTGCACAAAATCATCTTACGTTATCGCCATGGTAAAAAAAAAAAAAAAAAAGAAAAAGAAAAAAAAAAAATACAAAATTGAGGCCATAAGGGTTGGATCTTGTGGCCTCCACTTGGTTCGTATGTGAACGTGTCATCCAGTACTCTAATGTCTTGAATTTAATTACGTAATCCCAAACAGTTTATAGAGCCATCTGCTGCAAGGAAATTTGAAAAAAAGGCTAATTTATCAAAGGACGACATATAAATTAAATCAGAAGAATATAAAGCATTATGATGAATTGGATACAGGTATTTTCACTCATGGAAACTAATGGGTAGGGACCCGTTAGATGTAACAGTAGTCGGATAACGTTGATCAAGAAACAGCGTCCAAACACTGTTCTTTTATATACTGGCTACTTTACACTTTCCTCGCTTAATTATTTGACAACCAATATAGCGACTGAAAATCCGTCCATATGTATAGCAGCCCCTCCAAGGGGGTATATAATAGCCCTAATATAAAGGTTCTAGCATTAACATAGAGCTTGGAATAGCTGTTCCTTCTGTTTTCATAAAATGTGCTGCTATACTGCTTTTAGAGTTTGTCAAACCATAATGTAAGTAAATATCAACAAACAGTTTTGAATATAACAATTTCCAATTTCTAATCCATCCATCTATGGCTTGCAATTACTTCTTGTAATTGATAGGTTCTCATATGAAATTCAAGGTGCATCGTAAGATTATCTTGAAAATTACCGGTCTCTCATCATCAGTCATCGATAACCTACCATGCAATCTAAGTTCCATCCAACTGCACTATTGTTTTCTTCGTAAGGTTTTACTAGGAACATGTTATTGTCAGAGTTTTAGCATCAGTAATATTTCAGAACTGGATTTCAGATGGCCCAATTTTTAAAACCGGAAATATGTTTGTACATTCAGAGCCTTGGATATGAGGTAAAAGATAGCTAATCTTGATGGAAAAATTCAAACATAGATGTTGGAAATCAATGATATGCGGTACTTTACTTATTTGGTGGGACATTTGGTACTGGGAGAACCCTGTACCTAATGTTCCGTACTACTGTAGTACCACCTATTATATAATATTCCCTGGAAAATACCGGTATATTTTAAAAAACATTGCTCACATAAAATTATTTACTGGATAATGAACTCAATGATTGCACCTTATATTACTCTTGAATAAAGAAGGATTTAAATTGTTTCCATTTAATTACGCTTTTATTATTACAAACGACAAATCATGATAAATGACAGATCAACAGAAAATCAACCCGTTGTAAACCGTTTCTCTTTCAATCCCTCAGCCAATCAGATTGCTCAAAAACTCCGCTGACCTAAAAAAATTTTTGCGAGGGTTTCCCCCTGTTTTGATGTGAGGCAAAATTTTAAGCTCCGATATATATAGCAATATAGCTGTTACTATCATCAAATTTCCCTCAGGTGCTAGAGCATGCCTTACTTACACCACCTAGCTTTTAGATTCTGGTGTTGAGACTCTCAATCATCACTAAAGTAAGTAGCAATAATTAAGTGGAGGCAGCCTATCCATCTCCTAGTCTCGGATAAAGTCTTGTTGAGCTTCAGCGATAGGCACATCCACCACAACGTAATAAAGAGGTATGCTTCGAAAGAAACATAATAAAAGAAAAAAGGAAAAGAAGAAAAGAACATACTACTATAGGAGTATAGTAGCATGTAGATAAAAAAAGGAACACTCACACAAAAAAGTGAGTCAAAAGAAAAGCATAACAACAAATACAACATCAAAGAATGTTCAGAACAGCTTGCTGTTGTTGCAACAAAAATGCATGCATGAGCAACGCGCATGGTGGTAATAGTCGGATGTCAAGCAACACAAACACGCACAATTGCATGAGCAACATCAGTATTATAAGTGTGCAATACAACATAGTGATTAATGTTGTTTCATGTGAAGCGACAGAGGCGACACAAACAACAACCCACGGCCATATAACAAAGTAGTATTACAATGGCAATACAGATATATAGCAGTATATCATGCTTGTTGTTCGTACATACGAAGCAACAACATCGCAAGCATCCGTTGAGCTGATCATATCACAGCCAACGAAAGAAAAAGAAATCGTAACAAAGCAAACATCATGAATGCATTATCACGAGAAAAAAAAGCAATAATAAAAACGTCCAGAGAAGTTTTATATCATTGCGACCAAAAGAAAAAAAAAAGTTACTTACCACTTGCCGCAGCCACGGATAGACCAGCAGAGAATAGACAACTACCAGAGATAGACCAGAGAACAAACATACAACTGAGACAGCAGACCAAGAAGAAAGACCAGACTAGCAGCAACAACACCAGCAGCAACACCAGAAACAACAGAGACAGCAAACCAAGAAAGACCAGACTAGCAGCAACAACACCAGCAACAACATCAGCATCATAGAAAAACCAAAGAACGAACGGCACCAGAGACCAGACAAAGATTAAAGAAGCAACCACTAGAGATAGAGACCAACGAAGCAACCACCAGACATAATAAACCAAAGAAGCAAATAGCAGAAATAGCAGAGAAGTAATGGCAGCAGCACCGACGTCAAACAGGCAGAAAATTATCGAAACCTAATAAACAAATTCGATTAGTACTGATTTTACGTCTTCTAGTGCTTCTTATCGAATAGTACCTACTATATTCCACTTTAAAGAAGCAGTATTAAGCACTTTTAACAGTGCAAGGCCGTGTTATCAGAAGCTAGAGTGTTATTTTTAATCAAAAGTGTTCTAAAACGAATATGGTTTGATACTAAACGCAATTTGCAAAAAGGATAAAAAACGAGGGTATGGAAAAATGAGAGGGCGCCTTAACCGACGTCACGCCCAGTAGATTTGGCCTCAGCCTTCTGCCGTGGCAACCGTAACTGCTGCACTTTAATTTGAAATTGTGCAGTGGGTATTTTCGTGTTCAAATTCGACTTGATTTCACATTCTTTAAACGTTTTTGCTAAATTTGACTATGAGAATTGTCCTTGTTATACTTTACTTTCTGATGCATCTATAAAGAGTTAATGAAGGCGCATCGAATGATGCTGGTTGCATTTAGCTTTCAGACCGAAAATAATGAGCAATTTGCAAAAGTATGAAAACAGGTTTTCTGTAAATATGTCAAGATTTAGCTTATGAAAGCTCCAGAGAAACAACTTCTGATGTTTTATTTTATCTTTACGATTAATTTGATCTAATATGTATCATAGGAAAAGTCTTCATTTTTGCGCTGAAAAACGCGATCGTTTGATTTTCAAGAATTTTCCCTTGCTAATACTCATGTGAAAATGACGATTTTTAGTAAATTTGCAATGACCCAAAAAAATTGAGATAAAGCACCGGTAAGAGAAGCGTGGCCAAGAGAAGGTGTGTGGTGCTATTCCAAGCGCTCAAAACGCTTTGTAGCATGAGTTATTCGCGCTTCAAAATGACTAGATTTAGACAGAATTTGGCCTGAAAATAAGGCGTAGTATTTTGTGCTGACAAAGAAGTGAGTAGATTACAGTTCTGTCTAATGTCCCTGATGTTCTGCATTGTACAGAGTTCAATCTCTAAGTTATAGACACTTTTATTCTAATCCTGGCCATCAGATCTTTCAGATCTTTCTTTTTGAAATGCTCGATTACAGTGGTTCTAAGACTTGAGCGTCAGTGGTACTATGCAAATTTGAATCTAACGGCTTGCTCGGGCTAATCAAAATGCTTTTCAACTCAGCAAAACCCTGTTGATGGTCGTCCACAACAGATATATCATATTTAACCGTAAAGGTAAGCTTAAAGTCTATCCACAATGTTGAACAACGCTGATAATTAAGAAGAAATAACCAAAACGAAACACGCTTGTAACGAAATAGCCACCCAAACGCAACTACTTGATTGAAAACCAAAATTCATCAAATAGTTCTCATTCAAATTTATGTTATTTGGATGTATTAATAAAAGCGCTCAATGTATATCAATAACCATTTAAGCATACTAAAGTAAAGATGCACACTTATCTCTTACATCGTGTGAATGAATCACTCCTGGTCACAGTGTACTCACTCACACCCGTGATGGTCGTAATAGGTGATTTATCAGAAATAAATTATTTATAAAAAAGAGTATAAAATTAATCAGGTAAAGAATGTCGTTTACTACACTGGAAATAACAGGGTTTATATACTATTCGAATTGAGGGATTTGATGCGAGGATAAGGTATTAGATGGGTTGATTTGGGTGATAGGATAATAGATCAAATCTATTTTCCTGAACATGCCATAATTCGGATCGTAACTGAATCCTGTTTCATGTCAAAGTTTTTAATCTGATGTGGTCGGTGCCTGAACTGATTGTTTCTACGCATTTGGAGATCCGGTTTAGAAATGATACATCATCAATAGGTTATGGTATCTTTATCGAAATAAAATCAAATCAATAACAAGCATATTCAAATATGATAACTATGCCCTGCTACCATAGTTGCACAATATCCCAGATAAAGGGTTCCACAATTCAATAACAAACAGCACGCCTTAAACTGTCAAGGCTACATTAAATCATGCTATGACAATAGCTTATCCAAGCCCATCAAGGTTACTCAGATTGACCCTTATGGCCAGTGCTCTTGCATTGATTACCACTTTAAATCAAACATCAACAACATTTGCCAGATATCGTAATAGCAGCACCTACTGCTCTCTATCATCACTAAGTCTACAAGCTAGTTGCAAAGGTATAAATAATCTTCTTTTTTTTTACTCAATTCCAGGGTCTTCAGTTCATTTTATACACAAAATAAAATACAGTTGATTTCTATTGTATTTTTGTTATTGCTTTATTTTTTTGTGAAATCTATTTAAACCTGATTTCACTGCATCGCTGACGCTCGAGTCTTAGAACCACTGTAATCGAGCATTTCAAAAAGAAAGATCTGAAAGATCTGATGGCCAGGATTAGAATAAAAGTGTCTATAACTTAGAGATTGAACTCTGTACAATGCAGAACATCAGGGACATTAGACAGAACTGTAATCTACTCACTTCTTTGTCAGCACAAAATACTACGCCTTATTTTCAGGCCAAATTCTGTCTAAATCTAGTCATTTTGAAGCGCGAATAACTCATGCTACAAAGCGTTTTGAGCGCTTGGAATAGCACCACACACCTTCTCTTGGCCACGCTTCTCTTACCGGTGCTTTATCTCAATTTTTTTGGGTCATTGCAAATTTACTAAAAATCGTCATTTTCACATGAGTATTAGCAAGGGAAAATTCTTGAAAATCAAACGATCGCGTTTTTCAGCGCAAAAATGAAGACTTTTCCTATGATACATATTAGATCAAATTAATCGTAAAGATAAAATAAAACATCAGAAGTTGTTTCTCTGGAGCTTTCATAAGCTAAATCTTGACATATTTACAGAAAACCTGTTTTCATACTTTTGCAAATTGCTCATTATTTTCGGTCTGAAAGCTAAATGCAACCAGCATCATTCGATGCGCCTTCATTAACTCTTTATAGATGCATCAGAAAGTAAAGTATAACAAGGACAATTCTCATAGTCAAATTTAGCAAAAACGTTTAAAGAATGTGAAATCAAGTCGAATTTGAACACGAAAATACCCACTGCACAATTTCAAATTAAAGTGCAGCAGTTACGGTTGCCACGGCAGAAGGCTGAGGCCAAATCTACTGGGCGTGACGTCGGTTAAGGCGCCCTCTCATTTTTCCATACCCTCGTTTTTTATCCTTTTTGCAAATTGCGTTTAGTATCAAACCATATTCGTTTTAGAACACTTTTGATTAAAAATAACACTCTAGCTTCTGATAACACGGCCTTGCACTGTTAAAAGTGCTTAATACTGCTTCTTTAAAGTGGAATATAGTAGGTACTATTCGATAAGAAGCACTAGAAGACGTAAAATCAGTACTAATCGAATTTGTTTATTAGGTTTCGATAATTTTCTGCCTGTTTGACGTCGGTGCTGCTGCCATTACTTCTCTGCTATTTCTGCTATTTGCTTCTTTGGTTTATTATGTCTGGTGGTTGCTTCGTTGGTCTCTATCTCTAGTGGTTGCTTCTTTAATCTTTGTCTGGTCTCTGGTGCCGTTCGTTCTTTGGTTTTTCTATGATGCTGATGTTGTTGCTGGTGTTGTTGCTGCTAGTCTGGTCTTTCTTGGTTTGCTGTCTCTGTTGTTTCTGGTGTTGCTGCTGGTGTTGTTGCTGCTAGTCTGGTCTTTCTTCTTGGTCTGCTGTCTCAGTTGTATGTTTGTTCTCTGGTCTATCTCTGGTAGTTGTCTATTCTCTGCTGGTCTATCCGTGGCTGCGGCAAGTGGTAAGTAACTTTTTTTTTTCTTTTGGTCGCAATGATATAAAACTTCTCTGGACGTTTTTATTATTGCTTTTTTTTCTCGTGATAATGCATTCATGATGTTTGCTTTGTTACGATTTCTTTTTCTTTCGTTGGCTGTGATATGATCAGCTCAACGGATGCTTGCGATGTTGTTGCTTCGTATGTACGAACAACAAGCATGATATACTGCTATATATCTGTATTGCCATTGTAATACTACTTTGTTATATGGCCGTGGGTTGTTGTTTGTGTCGCCTCTGTCGCTTCACATGAAACAACATTAATCACTATGTTGTATTGCACACTTATAATACTGATGTTGCTCATGCAATTGTGCGTGTTTGTGTTGCTTGACATCCGACTATTACCACCATGCGCGTTGCTCATGCATGCATTTTTGTTGCAACAACAGCAAGCTGTTCTGAACATTCTTTGATGTTGTATTTGTTGTTATGCTTTTCTTTTGACTCACTTTTTTGTGTGAGTGTTCCTTTTTTTATCTACATGCTACTATACTCCTATAGTAGTATGTTCTTTTCTTCTTTTCCTTTTTTCTTTTATTATGTTTCTTTCGAAGCATACCTCTTTATTACGTTGTGGTGGATGTGCCTATCGCTGAAGCTCAACAAGACTTTATCCGAGACTAGGAGATGGATAGGCTGCCTCCACTTAATTATTGCTACTTACTTTAGTGATGATTGAGAGTCTCAACACCAGAATCTAAAAGCTAGGTGGTGTAAGTAAGGCATGCTCTAGCACCTGAGGGAAATTTGATGATAGTAACAGCTATATTGCTATATATATCGGAGCTTAAAATTTTGCCTCACATCAAAACAGGGGGAAACCCTCGCAAAAATTTTTTTAGGTCAGCGGAGTTTTTGAGCAATCTGATTGGCTGAGGGATTGAAAGAGAAACGGTTTACAACGGGTTGATTTTCTGTTGATCTGTCATTTATCATGATTTGTCGTTTGTAATAATAAAAGCGTAATTAAATGGAAACAGTTTAAATCCTTCTTTATTCAAGAGTAATATAAGGTGCAATCATTGAGTTCATTATCCAGTAAATAATTTTATGTGAGCAATGTTTTTTAAAATATACCGGTATTTTCCAGGGAATATTATATAATAGGTGGTACTACAGTAGTACGGAACATTAGGTATAGGGTTCTCCCAGTACCAAATGTCCCGCCAAACATGCGATGTACCTGCAATGTAACAGCCACCCAAACTCAACTTTATTGAAAACCAAAATTCATCAAATAGTTCTCATTCAAATTCATGTTATTTGGATGTATTTGTGGAATACGTCCACTATGATCTGCATTCCGACAGTTCATCCAGTTACTAGATTTAGATATAAACTGTATGTACACTAGATTAGATGTGCGATATCGATTTATACTATAAGAAGATATGGACTTCAGATACGCTAGTACTACAAGATTCATACTATATAAGATATAGGTTATAGATGGCACCACGAACATGGATGGCGCTATAGACTTACACTTGTATTTCGACATTGACTACGGATGTTTACCATATCTGGATAGGCACCAAGATTAATGCAATATGAGCTTGTTGCTTCAGATGTGCATTTTATGATCCACGCCATAAGACACATGCTTATATCCGTGATACTAGCTACAGATACTTTATGTACTACAGACTTGTACTATATATGAGACATGCTATAGACATGCATACGATATGCTATAGACCTGCCATATATCCAGATACATGCTAAAGATGTATGCTCAGCGATATACACTCAGATATGTACTATTGATATAGACTAAGGAGATTGTACCTATCGGATACATGCTACTAGATCGATATTAATTATCCTTATAGAAAGGATAGATCAGGGTACTTCGGATGAGAGTCTAATTATTCATCCAGGCAAAGCTAAATCATGATTAGCTTGCTGGAGTTGTCTTTTAGCATGATTAGACATTAGCTGATCTGAGCTGACTTATTTTTCAATCTAATTAATAGAACTTTTATCCATTGTTATAGTATATAAGAAGGATCATCTACCTGGCCAGTAGAGATACTTCAGTTTACTTTACACCTATCAGTTTGATAATAAAGCATACCTTTATCAAGTTGACTTTACTGTTTTTTATTTTTTTTCCCCGTGAATTTTAGTCTATAAAGCCTCAAATTCCACAGCTTTAAACCTTTGCCACTCTACGACGAAGCAAGAAGGTATAATCAAGCGGTTTTGAATAGAACGCTTGTCCACATCTGATACATCAATCTCTTGCGCGTAATCACTTGTGATTAGCAGGCTGTTATATGAAATTCATTACTCAAATTTGCTTTATCTTGAGAAGCATTCATCTCAGAACTGTAACTTTTGCAATCAAGAACCCAGTTGCAGCATGATCGTTTTTATCGCAAAGTTTGGTCATAGCTGCTTTGGACGGAAGATGATTGGGCTGTTTATATACAAAATGTTTGCTTATTTTTTTACTACATATATTATTGATTAAGTTGTGAACCAAGGTAAGGTATTAATCTGTTGTAATCGAGCTCTCTTGTCTGGATTTCGCACCAAAATTTGCTCCACCACTTCTTTGGCTTCGAGGCTAATATTGTCATTTTGTGGCCATTTGACTTGTGCCATCACAATACGATGGAATAGGTGTGCAATTTTCTCTCCCTTGCTCGCATCATACGTGAATGGTAAGTACCCAACCAGCAAAGCAAATATGATGATACCAATAGACCATGTATCGGTCAAGCGGCCATCATAGCCTAGACTTTGCACAATTTCAGGGGCAGCATACTCCTCACTGCCACAACGGGTTGTTAATTTTGGTTCCTGTGGATTGACAATGCGAGCTAAGCCAAAGTCTGTCACCTTGATATGCGGTTCACCCGTCTCTTCGTCAAAGTAAACCAGGATATCTATAACCTATGATTAATCATTGTCTCAATTTCAACGTTTGAGCGCCTACTTACTCTCCAGTTTGAGATCACGGTGTACGATATTATGCTCATGTAACCACAGTACAACTTGTATCAACTCCAATGCCAGCCTTTTGATCAGCAGCTCGTCTATATTCGACTGTATCCCAACCTGATGTATATCATTATGCATGTGTTGAACAAAATCAAACAGCTCGCCGCCTTGAACATACTCCAGCACAATACATAGATGTTGCTCTGTTTCCATAGTCGCCTCCAACTGAACAATGCGGCCATGATTGAGGAACTAGAGTACAAAAGTTAGCAGCAGCATATTAAGGGCCATCTACATGTATACGCACCTTGAGAACACCAACCTCTCTTTCTATACTGGATTTCACTCTTAAATCTTGATACATTCTTTCCTTGTTGATCATCTTCACTGCAAACAAACCGCCTTCTTCCATGTTGTGGGCCAGAAACACTTTTGAGAACGCGCCCACTCCCAAGAGCTTTTTGATGCGAAACTTCCAAATATGCTTTCCTAGCAGACTATCAACATCGTCGTAAGGCGTTGGTGCGGGCGAAGGATATTTGAACTCTCGAGTGATATTGCCATTGCTACAGTGATACTCTGGATCATCCTCCATGTCTCCCAGCATGGGCACTTCTTGCAGTGGTGGAATCACGTTGGTCTTGTTGGGCGAAAAGCTAGGAGAGAGTGAGATAATGGGAATGGCAGAGCTAGGCGGCGGTGTATGGCTCTCGTCCTCTTCCATGGCTGTGTCAGCATCTTGTTGTGTCAGTATAGGCGTGATTACTAAGTGTCTGGTAAATGTGTTGGTCCTCGACAACGAGGGCTGTGCAGGACTAGGGAGTGGGATGATTTTTTCCTCAGGAAACGAGAGGTTGATGTTGTTACTGCTGTGGGTGCTGCTGGAGCTACTCTTTAGCTTGCCATTCTTTTTCTTTTGATCACTATTACTGCTACTACTGTTGCTACGTTCAACAACCGGCGTGTTGGCGGCAGTTTTTCTATTGGCTAATACAATGCTTCGGATGCGATCTGCAAATGTAGGTCTTGCTCCTGCTGTCTCTGGATGGTGCTGATGCTGATGATAGCAATGATGTTTGAGCTTGGTGGGTATGCTCAGTGATGGTGGAGGCTTCATTGGATTTGAAAGCGATGCAGCTGTATCAAAGAATGAGTCGTTCTTCGAAATCCTCTGTCGTCGCGGAGCGATCACAGTTGGCTCTGTGAGATGAGTGACAATACCGAGACCAATGGATGCTTGTCTTCTATGGCTCTTTACTGGCATGCGGTTCTCTGAGGCATTGGCAGGTTTCAGTGATACTTTTGTGCTGCTCATCATGGTGTTGAGAGAAATACAAGAAGAAAGAGTAAATCCCGAGATCTTTACAGGATCTTGTCGGGTATTATACCGTTGATTGGATAAAAGCTCCTTGTTTATTGTACAGTGGATGTTTTCTTTCTCGAACGGAATTTTTATATACAAGAGGTATTTACGAACGATGATCAGGCGTAGTCGCAGTGTGCAGCTGGTGCATTGGAATTGTATTTTCGAGAGCGTCGTCATCTGGATCGTCTTCGTCTTGGCTGTCCTCTTCGTACTCTTTTCCTCGAAAATCTTGTTTACACAGTGGGCATTTCTTGTTGAGTGCAAGCCATTCAGTGAGGCAGCTCTTGTGATAGTGATGTCCACACCACAGTCGACACAATAAATCCTGATCTTCGTATTCTGCCAGACATATACAACACATGGCATCTTCGGATGGCGTGATAAAAATATCATCCACAGAGCCTTGCTCTGCATCCAGTTGATGACGATATCCTCCTTGCATAAGATTGCCCAAAATGCCCTTACCCTTTTGTTCTGAAGGTTGCGTTGTCACGCCTTGTGTTTGCTGGCTCTCGGATACTCTGAATCGATACACAGGGACCTTGCTAATTTCTTCCTGTCCCGCACCTTGATCCATGCCGTCCATTTCAGGGATATTCAGAACACGCATACCCACTATGAGACGAACTGGTTAGTTTTACATGCTCTTCAATTCCGCTCAGCAACTTACACATCACGCAGGGAAGACAGAAAATAGCAGATGTGCACAGTAAGATAGGTACAATGACGACTAAATAGCCAATCAACACATAGGCGAGAGATGTGTAATAGAGTCTTGGTGCTAATGTTGAGCAAGTCTTGGAGCTGAATAATAGGTAGTTGCCCACAATGAACCATAAGACAGAAAAGAGATCGATAAGTGGTCGTAATCTATGTCATACGTTTAGTTTTGCTGCACTGCGACACAGACAGCATGCCCAATGTACCTTTCAGTAATAGTAAAAATTTGGTTTGATCTAGGTTCAATAACAGTGGAATGAATAGAGGCATTCGATGGTATAAGTTGCTCTTGTGTATTTGCTGGCGTTACTTGCTCGCTGTCCGCTTGCTGTTGTTGCTGTTGCTGCTGTTGTTGCTGTTGCTGCTGCTGAGCACGCTGTCGACGTCTCTCCTCTCGCCTTTGCTGGCGTCTTTGGCGTACCTGCTCCTCTCGCCGTGTATCTCTCTCCCGTTGTCTGCGTATACGCAATCTTTCCTCTGCCCTCTCAAAATGTTGGCTAACGTAAAAAGGACAAGATATGACAGTGCGCACTATGTAAACAATGATGAATGTTTGCAGCGGCTGATCACAGGCTTCACCTCTTGCTGTCACTAGCATGGCTATACCGACTGCAACCTATACATGTTTCCCTGGGTGAGATCAACCGATATACTGAACAGCGCTCTTTATAGCTATGTACCTGTGCAATGACTAATACTATGTTGCAAGAAACGACAACCTTGCTTAGTATCGATATTCTTTTCCAAGAGTAGAATAGAAACTTGAGCCAATTCACTCGCACTGTTCTGGACGTACTTGTCCCAGGGCTGAACAGTGCGTTGTTTGTTCTGGAGGCTGTTTCATTTCGACTGGGCTGGGTGGATATCACAGAATTATCCATGATAAGAAGTATTGAAAAGAGAAAGAAAAGAAGGAATTTGAATACAACCAACAAGCATTTTATGTAGCACAAATGCAGAAATCATGCCTACCACAGTCAACTGAAACGGAGCCAGCCATGTCGATCTGTTGACAGCAGCACAGTGTTTATGCTCTTGCATGTCCATATCAAGGGGAATACGCTTGAACGGCAACATATATAGTTTGTTTGCTTTGGTGAATCTCAACGTGGTATTGGATTGAAGCTAGATCATCATACCAACTTTGAAGCATTGAATATATGCCATACAAAAAAAAAAAAAAAAAAAGGTGCAGGGGAAAGTAATAAGGCTGCATAACAATGGCAAGCTAGCACTTTATTCATTACAAATAGGTAAACGCCGTCCAAGCCAGAACACACGTAACAACGATATCGACCATTTGGGCAACAATGTACAATGTTACCAGTTTGCCCAAGCTACGAATATTCTGCTTGATATCACTTAATTGCAGGCCCATTCCGATACTAACAAAAGATAGCGTGGAGAACCATTCAGACACGTAAAAGCAAAAGTCATTGACAAGCGTTCTAGTCTCTGTATTATCGCTGATAGTCGTATTGAACAAGACAGCCGTAATGATGAAACCAATGACAAACTTGGGGAATCGTTTCCACAGCAAGATATACGCCTTTTCTTTGGGTTTAGAGGGAGCGTGAATATTGCGAGGATGCTTTACAGAGGGTGTATTACTGTCTTCTCCAGCAGTATCGTCTAGTACTTGCTCTTGGATTACAGCATCATCCAGGTTTTCATTGCGATTAATCAGCTCTTCTTCACGTTTATAAGCTGCCTGCAACTCATAGCGAGACCACGCCCAAGCCATGATCACAGACAAAGGACCAATCAAGACATTTTGCATCATCTTCACAATAGCAGATGTGTTGATGGCATCGTGATCACCGTAAATGCTAGCAGCAGCAATGACTGCACCTGTTGAATCAACACAGCCACCAAACCAGGCACCACTGACTGTAGCTGATAATGCCATGCTCTTTGCAACATAGGGTAGGGCAATGATGCTGGGAATGGTAAAGATGGAAATGATGGCAATGGGCATTTCAGTTTTGTGTGGCACGCCCATGCTGGCGCCCAATGCAATGGCTGCCGAGGAGCCGCAAATGAAGGTAGCACCAGACATGATAATAGCTGTTTGTGTATCAATCTTCAGCACTTTCCACCCGAAATAGGCTACCACAATGAACAGAGTAGGTGTATCAATCCAACTGACAAACAGTGCACGGGGTGCCAATGGACGCAAAACACTGATATCAATACAGAGCAACACCAAACTGATGGCAATGTAGAGCTCTGTTTGTTGCGCCACTTTGAGCCATGGAGCCAAGATGCTTGATTTCGTGACAAATGACATGACATTCCTGATGAAGCAGCCCAAAATAATAGCCCAGATGGAATCTCCCACACTGCCTTTCTTGAGCACAACTATAGACAATATAGAATTCAGCGGCCATTGTTCTACAAGTTTGGATAATCATTTTTTACATACCATTACTGGCAAGCATCTTGCTGATAAGGGCAATCATAAACACGCACACAAAGCCAATGGGGAATCTTTTGTAGTTGGGAGCTCTTGTGGCTGCCATAGCAATCCACAGCAGTATGCCCATGACAGCAAATATCACAAGTAGACCAAAATTGCCTGTGGTACCAAACGTGTGAAAGGGATTTGTTTCCCAGGGTAAAAACTCAGGTTGAGGTATATTGTGCTTTACTGCAGATGCTATACAACCAAAGAAAATGAGACCAATCCAGCAAGACCACCATTCTTCTGAATTCCACCACATGAGCCACGAAGATTTGAAAGGAATTGAGAGTTTAGATTTGGTCTTGTTGTTGTCGACTGAAGGCGCTGTTGACGATGTTGTGTCGAAGACCTCGGAGACAGCCGATGCAGCAGATGGACTTACATCTTTATTGGCATTGGTATGCGAGATCTTTTTCAGTTCAATGTCGGATCCTACTTCCACTGAAGATCTTCTGGTTACTGGCATTCTATGATGTTGATTTGGCTCTAAGACAAATGCGAGAAAAAGATCAATATATGGTCAGACAAATGTGTAAAAGTTTAAAATCTTACAACAATAAATATAGCCGCTTCAATGCTGTGACTCATCATGGGGAATATACCTACATTCGCATTGCAATTCATGTTGCAGAATGACGGGAAACTGCCATCCAATCCTGCTGTACAATAACAAGGGAAAGTGTTTCTGCAAAACGAAAAGAGAGAAAGAGATAATTTCAAGTGCTTAAGGGAGATTGGTATACGAATTGTTGACAGGCATGACGACTTCGATGGCAAATATGGCGCAAGTCAGAAACTTGAGGATAAACGGATACTTCTTTTTGGGACAGATATAAAAATAGAGTTTTCGCCGGTTGATCCCTCTGTTTTATACTCTAAATCATTACTTTTATTTCACCATCTCGTAAGCATAATGGTGTAGAATGCAAACTTCAAGCAAAAGATAGCGCGGCATTTTAATTTTCTGCAAAGCGACGAAAGTTTTTCGAGCTCAAATTCGACTTGATTTCGAATATTTTGAACGTTTTTGATAACTTCGACTATATAAGTCGGGATTATCATACCTTACTTTCTAATGCATTCTTGAAGTGCTTTTCAAGGCGCATCCAATGGTACCAAGTAAAACAGATGTTTTGAACAAGCTTATTGAGTACTCTTTAAAAATATGAAATGAGGTTTTTGGCGAAAATGTCGAGATTTCACATATGAAGGTTTCACAAACAAAGCTTCAGGAGTTGCTTTGGATCAATAGACTCAATATAGGCTCTTTCGCGTAACCATCACTAACCCTAAGGTGAAAATTACGCCACTGCTTAAATTACCTCAACCACTTTACTACCATCAGTGTTCCATTACCCACCCTCATGACCACCACCTCTGACCTTTCCTGGGTCAAGGTTCTCTCTCGAGGCCTGTCCAAGAAGGTCACCAATGCTCAACCACAACGAGCAAAAGATGACCAATTTAAACTGATTCCCGAAGTTCTGTATGAACACAAAGATCTGAAAGCCGAGGTACTCACTCGCAAGGCTACAGCCATCTTGCAACAAGATTTGACACCCGGATCTGTTTTGTTTACGTTCCCAAGCAAAACATTCGAGCATCGTACAGCAGCATATCGCTTAATCAAGGAGCAAATATCCCCTCTGGCTCAATTCCGTCCTCTGAGCCTGTACCACCAAAAGGCCAATGGCGATCTCCTATTGGAAGCCAAATTTGACAATTTCGAGGCTGCCAAACTCGCCATTAGTCATGGCATTACCCATAGGGAGGTCGTATACAAAGCTACGGCAGCCAAGGACAACAACGAAGGCAAACTCACCCGTGTTCAGATGACTATTGTTCGCATGCCCGACATGACCACTTTCTTGGAGGACTTACAACGCTCCTTGAAATACTATGGCAAGGTATACCAGATCAAGAAGTACACTGTAGATGGATTCTTCGAGGACCTTGTCAGCTTTCTGATCGACACTGCTGTCAAGCACACGGACGTTGAAGGCCACACCTATGAAATTCAGCCTTAGAGTCGCATGATGTACCTGTCAGCCTGGGATATCTATGTACCTGCAACATTTCGAGAGGCACCTCCCGTCTGCCATTTTTGTCGCCAGAGTGGCCATATTCGAGATTCATGTCCTGTCCTGGTCAAACGCCAATGCTTCAAATGTCGCAAACCGGGCCACACAGCCAAGTTCTGTTGTGAGGAGGAACCAACGTTTACCGAAGCACTGGATGAGTATGTCGCTATTCAGAAAGATCGCGCTGATTCCACTGTCGACAACCAGCGTAGCACAGTTAAGGCACCAGAGAGACGCCGTCGAACAAAGGCCGCCATACCTACCCAACCAGCCAGTCAGTCAACCGAGGTGACCGACAGCCAGATCATTAATTTGTCCAAAAACTTTGACAGCTCATCTCAAGAGCAGGACGTGGATCAGATGGAGATAGACCCAAAGACCATCCAGCGTACTTCCAATGGTAGCGATGCTTCCAAGCATGCTCCCTTAGCTTCTTCTCTTCATATGCATGTGGATTATCAACAGCCTACTGCCATTGCTTCGTCTTCCAATGATTTTACGTCTGATGTGCTCCCTCTCCGCCGTCATTCCATGAGCTCGGCGTCTATGTCGCAGACTCCAGTGTATCATGTCGCCCATAGGGCATAATGATACAACAATCATTACGCGTAGGTACCCTTAATGCTCGGAGCATCTTTAAGGGTTCCTCTAAATCTATACAGAAAGAATTCACCTCTTTCTTACGCTCCAAAACCCTCCAGCTTGATGTTTTCTGTCTGCAGGAGGTGTCTCATTATCGTCAGCAGGATCACCTCTCTGATGATAATATGGTTACTTTTTCGTTTATGTTTCCTCGGTCTTCTTTTGTCGTGTCGAAACATTGCGCCATCATTTGTCTGAAGCAAGGCCTAGAGCTAACGGATGTTACCATTTCTCTCGATGAACGCTGTGTCACAGCTACAGTCAAGGCTGCCGAGCACACCATATGTAAAATGGCCAACGTGTATATGCCAGCACAGGCAGCCAGTCGCCATGCTTTCCTTCCGATGCTGATGTCCATGCCTTTTTGGTCTGATATGCTGGATTCTCAATGGATTTTGCTTAGGGATTTCAACATACATTTACATGATGCCGTCGAATCTCGAGGTCCTAGGATCAAGCCCTTTGTGGAATGGTTAAATACTCACTTCTTCAACTGCTTTCCCAACGGCACCACGACCCTCCCTCACACCGGTACCACTATTGACTATGTTTTTGCTCCTCCCAATCTGGCTACTCGACTGGTCAATGCTCAAACCCACCACATACCACCACCGTGGACAGATCACAGTCTTTTAACCATTGGTCTGATCACAACTGACGTGAAGCTGGGCCCGGGCAGTTGGCGTTTTAATCCATACTTGCTGGAAAACCTTGAATTCCAAGCTCTGTTGGATACAACAGTGGCATTCTTTTTGGCTTCGGATTACTGTGGGGAAAATGTGGCTTTGGCAGGTGTCTCTGGTGCTGGTATCTCTGGTGCTGATGGCTCTGGATCAGGCGTCTCTGGTGCTGGTGCTTAGGGTCTGGGTATACGGTCTGTGCAGGAGAAGTGGGAGTCCCTAAAGTCAATCATCAAGTACTGTGCACAACAGTTTACCAAAGGCCAGAAGGCCCGATACGAAGCTCGAGTTTCTCGTCTTCAACGTGAACGTGAACAGTTGCTGGGTGGCAAGAAGGCATCGGCTCGAATAAAGAAGCTAGAGGAAATCATTGAGCAAAAGATTCAGGAAGACACTCGTCAAGCCATGCTGCGTTCGGCCACTCGATGGCTCGAGCAGGGGGAACAAAACACCAAGTACTTCTTTAATGTGATTAAGGATCGGGAGGCTCAACAAACTATTCAATCTCTGAAGAAGGCCACTGTGGGTAAGAAACTAACATCCATGGGTGACATTCTCCACGAAACCTGCTCCTTCTATCAAGATTTATATACTCCTGAAGCAATTGATCTGACTGCTGTTGATTCTCTCTTGGCCAATGTCCCTGAAGAGGTGAAGCTACCAGAAGCAGATGCAGAAAGGCTCATCGAACCACCCTCCGCAGACTCTGTCTTGCTATTGCTTGACCATGCACCCAAGAACAAGTCTCCCGGTTTGGATGGCCTTCCATTCGAGGTCTATCGATATTTGGCTGCGAAATTTCCTCCTGTACTGCGTCTCTTGCAACAACTGTTGACAGAGGCTTTGCATGGCTTGTTTCCTGCATCGTGGATGCAGACGAGGATGGTGCTCCTGTTCAAAAAGGGTGACCCAGAATTACTCGAAAACTGGCGACCACTTTCCTTGATCAACAGCGATGCCAAACTATTCACCAAGTTGCTTGCCAACAGGTTCCAGAAAGTTCTCTCCCAGCTGATCACTCCCTATCAAACGGGCTTTATGCCTCACCGGCTTATCTCGGACAATGCTTGATTGAACCAAACTTTGATGAACAACTTTCGTGCTGCTGCTCCTGATGACCTCAATGTTTCTGTGCTGTTGGACCAGGAAAAGGCATATAATCGAGTAAACCCCACGTATCTGAGGATAGTACTCCATCAGTTTGGCTTTCCCGCCTCGTTGGTAGAGAGTGTGTCAAGCCTGTTCTTTGGAACACATATCTCACTGTCTATCAATGGCTGGTTGGGTGCTCCCATCCAACAACAGCGTGGCCATCGTCAGGGCAATCCTCTATCGCCTTTGCTTTTCAATCTTGCATTTGAGCCTTTCCTTCGAACCATTCTAGCGTGCTCAGAGTTACGAGGTATGGCCATGTCTACCGATGGACGCCCTCGGATTGCTGAACGGATGGAGGTTGCTTCCTCTCAAATTCCTCGTGCTACCTCTGATGATTTCTTGCGTGCTCCTGTGCTGCCTCCTCGTGTCAAGCTGCTCAGTTATGCCGATGATCTGGAAGTCTTCCTGGCGGATCCGAGGGAATGGCCAGTGCTATTGTCTCTACTGTCGCTATATGGTCAAGCCTCCAATGCAAAAGTCAACCTGGACAAAACAGTTCTTGTGTCGCTGTCTGGCCGAAGCCACGACGAGTGGAAGCAGCTGGCAGCTGTCACTAACATCGAATGGTATGATGAATCGTCGACCGGCTCTGTTAGATTCCTTGGATACCCACTGTATCACACAAAGGGACAGCTGGGTCATTTCTTGGATGCGATTACCGTCAAGCTGCAGCGTCAGTGCAATTTGCTGGCGAAGAGGAACCTGTCCATCCGTGGTACGGGCTTGGTGGCTCAGAAAGGTTTACATGCCAAAATACGAAGGCTTGAAAGCTGGTTAATTTGATTGTGCTTCATACATTTGCTTGCCAATAGGCACGTTTTTGTTAGTATACAAAGGCGTAAAGACATTTGTAGTCATTAATCTAGAATCAAAGCATGCTGTTACATCCAAATGTTCAGCTGGAAATATTATGCAGAGTGGCACTGCTGTATCGCTGTATTATAGCACAACGATATAGCTTGTTATTGGGATGATGGCGGTTATGACGCACGCTGGACGTTCTAGAGGCAATAGATAGTCTTCATCTAGTGGTGGATATACTTTTAAACATGACTAGAAACATGCTACGAGCAAATAGATAGACAATAGAATAGACCCATAGGATCAGAAATAAAAGGTAATATGGCCTTAATGATACAGAACCATGAGCCTGGCCCCACAATAAAAGACAACTGCATCTTTAAGTTATCAATGCTATTTTGATTTCAATAGCTTATAGGGGTTTGTCAAACATCAAATCGTCAGTTGACGATATTTACAAGACAGGAACAACAAATTAAACGAAACTAGATTTCGTATTACATGTAATACGAAAAAATGGGAAGATTGGTATAATTAATGCATCTCTTTTAGCTTCAAAGCTGAACACTTTTACTAACAGGAGTAACCACGAGAAGGTAGAGATGCTTCTACTCCCAAAAAGAGTTATGTTTATCCCCCAGACCGATAGCCCTACGGCTAGAGAAAGAAGACCCAGTAGAGGAAAAGCGATACATCTAGGTCTCAGGCTATTGTCCTAACGCGCTACAGCTAGAGAGAGTAACCCAAGAATATACGGTGCATCTAGATCTCAGGCTATTGCCCGACAGCTAGAGAGAGATATATCCAAGTGAAAGCGGTACATCTAGGGATCACGCATTTAACTTTTCAAACATAACGAAACTGTCCTACGACTAAGGAAAGAAACCCCAGTAGATGAAAAGCGATACATCTAGGCCTCAGACAGTTGTTAAATTACCCTACGGCTAGAGAGAGAAACCCAAGGATATACGGTGCATCTAGATCTCAGGCTATTGCCCGACAGCTAGAGAGAGATATATCCAAGTGAAAGCGATACATCTAGGTCTCAGGAAATTTAGGCTTAATGGAAAGAGAGAGAAGAGAATAATTGCCATCTTTTTAACGCCATTGAAGCTGATGATTACTTGCTTGTTGTGAGCAGTCATGTCCGCATGAAGATTGAATCAAGGAGTAAAACAAGCAAACAAGCCAAACAAGCCAAACAAGCAAACAAAGCCAACAATATATTAAATATACAAATCGTATGCATTATCAGTAAACAGAAGTTTTTTACCCCCCCTAAAGTTTTATTTTTCTGTTTGATTTCTGTCCTGTCACCATAGAAGTAGTATTATTTTGTAATAGCTACTTGACGTGAAGGAACCCATCTAGTTGAATAAGCGTATTTTATCTAAAGCACAGGTAAATTTACATCCCGTAACCAAGCCCTCGCAACAATCTGTTACTACTCAATAAGTGTGATCCCTATTTAACATTTATATCATATTATCAATATGACTAGTTGCACAACACCGCTTCGCGGTGTATACAACGTCGTGCTGCCGCAGGCTTACTCCACCATTAAACAAAGCTTTATATCTGTTGAGAAATGATGAGATTAACGGCCTGACAATAAAAAATGGATGTAATTTGAGATATAAATATATAAAAACTTTATTGAAAGACCTCAGAGTATACTATATTGTGTGTATAGTGGCCAGGTAAGTTTTCCAGTACAGAAATATCAGGATCAACCATGAATCTTATCGATGATGACTTACTGACCCTTGATATTGCGACGTACAACTGACCATGCGAGAAGACGTGAGAGGGAAGATATAATCCAACGTTAGATAATGTTTGGCCCTGCGATTTGTTTATAGTCATGGCAAAGGCCAATCTCACAGGAAACTGGGTGCGACTGAAGTCGAAGGGAATTCTTCCGTTGGCTTCTGTAATAAACTTGATCCTTGGGATATACACAATGTCTCCTGCTTTTGGCCCTGTGGCAATGGTGGCTTCAATTATTCTAACACCCAAAGATTTCACGATTAGCCTGGTTCCATTGCATAATCCAGCTGAAGGATCTAAGTTTCTCAAGATCATTATTGGAGACCCAACTCTCAAAACCAATTCATGTGGAGGCAGAGAGCCAGATTCTATGGAGTTGAGAAGCTCGAGAGGCACCTGCATTCGAAATTGAGGATCACAGACTTGATCATAGCTGTAATAAGTGAACTTTCTTCCCGGCTAGTTGTCAAGTAGCAGATTGTTTATGACTGAGACATCTTGGTTCTTTGGGGTCAATATAACACGTTTCGCAAAATATTGGTCAATCGTTGAGCTATTGCTGATGTTTGGAAACACAGCAGCTAGCAAATCCAGCAAGTTGGTAGAATTGAAATACATTTCATCTGGGATACGCACAAAATCCGAAGGAATGTCCTCAGGTAATGTCACCATTCCTGTTGAAGCAACTGCAATTGCAATATGATTTTGTTTGCGAACGGCATCTAACAAAGCATTGATGATGAAAGTTTTCCCAGTACCGCCAGGCCCGTCAATAAAAAACAGTTTGGATTGTGCAGCATCATAGTTTTCGTCAGCTAACGCGCAACGTTGAATGGCATTGTAAGCTATCAATTGGCTTGGATTGAATGACAAAGAGTTTGGGTCAGGAACTTCCAAGGCTTCAATTAGCAGAGTGGCATGCATCCTTTCCAGCGGGGTAGAGTCCTCAGGGTAAGCATAATTATCCCTGGTATCAACAGTAGGGAAAACGTCCTTGAAACCATCCATAGTTTTCAAATCAAATTGGTTGGCAACCAAAATTTGATTCAAATCAAGAAGGCAGTGGCCATACATCTCATCTGTTATTTCAGTGGGAACAGGTTGATTCAGATCTCTTGCCTTTTGTTGCCTACGATACAGATAGTCCTCGGCTAGATGCAGTTTGTAATTCAACCATAGCTGAAAAGGATCAGAGACATCGCAGAAGGAGAGCAGAATACAGAAGAGTTGCCGTATTTTTTGAGGTGACATAGTGGTGCTTGCTTCTGACATGGTATCATTCCATTCATTGTCATCTTGAAGAAGACCCATTGCTCTGGCAGTAGCCTGATAAGACGGATAGACGCGGCCATTGTACGTTCGCATGTAGGTAAAGGATGTTGCTCCTGGAATTCGATACAATAGGATTCTTAAATGATACTTTTCAATATCTTTTGGAGATACAGCGTAGACTCTGCCAATGGCTCCACCAAAACCTGAACGTCTAGGTCTCCAAACTCTTGGGTTCTGTTGTTTATGAAAAACGTACTTTTCACAGAAGTCCGGATACAAAGTTTGCTTAGCTTCGTTGTCTTCAGGATTTTCGAGATTGTGCTTGAACCAAGCTGTCAGGGTTGTTTCTGGAAGTGTACGACTCAAGACCTGGTCAGAACTTTCGTTCTCGTTAAAGTACACCCTTCTGTCGTTCTCCAAATGGATATCCAGGCGCTGTGTAGAGGGGTATTCCTTATGCATAGGGAAAGACATGATTCTCCAACAGGCTTCAGATGCCGAGACATATCTTGCATCAAGAAACTTTTTGATCTCATCCTGATGATCATCTTGAGCAGATGAACCCATGTATACCTGTGCTCTGTCATGGACCTTGTATACATATTTGTATATGTATTTCACCGAGTTGACCTGGCTGCAAATCTCCACGTTGATGTGTGCGTTGTATTTAGCGACCCAATAAAGATTATGAGGCACGATCCAACGATTATCAATAGTGATTCTTCCACTATGCCTGGAAATTGTACGATCAGTCATCAATCGTCTTCTGTATATAATTTTGCTTGATTCTTCTGGGTTGATAGTCGTTTCGTCCATGAATGGGTACGGGTAATTTTTTGAACATTTGCCGTTCACCATACAGGGAGCATTCGGATCTAACAGACCGCTATAAACAGCAGCTCGTAAGGTATCTTGATTGAATCTAATAAGATTCAGTTGCTGTTGTTCCATCTTTGCATACATATCGACGACGTATTGGTGAAATAACCTTCCAAATGAATGCAAGCTAATTTGCTGATTTTTTGGTAGTCCTTGCTGTTGTCCTTGTCGTACCATCAATCTTGAGCTGTAGTATTGCATGATGGTGATGGTTTTGTCCTCATCATCATTATTGCTATCAGATGCAATGTCGATTTCGGTTTCAGAGGGATCAAAGCTTTTCACTTTGATGTGCCACCCAGGATCGCCAAATGGAAACATCAAAACGTATTGAAGAGGATCAAAGAATTGATTGGTTTCATTAATCCTTGTTAGGTTATCACCAGAGCCTTTCAATCTTAAAACGATATCACGATTTTTTGGCTGTTCGTTGCTGCTTTCATCGTCGCCATCAAACAATAGTATACCCATTTCTGGAACTCTAGGTCTATTGCACCTTCTTGGATCAGGAGAATCCTCTGAACGAAATACCATTCGTATATTCTGAATTCCTCCAGGTTGCCCAACTGATAGCTCCTCCATGGTTTTAAATAAGTCAACAAAAGGATTGACTTCGTGCATCATATTTTGGAGGAGACGCATAGTGGTTCTCTCAGCGTTGGGGTTTCCAGCAACATTCAGTCGGTTTTGGAGCTCATTTTCCCCGTCGAATATATATATTTGAGCAAATTTTGGGCGTGTATCATTTGCTGGCATAAGTGCAGAGCTCATGAGATGATAGACGCTACTGTGAATACGGAATGCGTAGGCACCATTTTGATTATTCGCAACTGATTGATCTAAAGTTGCATTCATGGAGGTAAAGCTGAGAGCAGAATTGTACGTTCTAATATTCGATTTGAACTCTTTGCTAACATCGTCATTGCCACTCAAAAGATTGGCAATAAGCTCTGGAAAATGGTGTACTGGCTTCAAGATTGCCTGGCCATCTTGACAGCAGATTTGAAACGTTGGAGAAGCTCTTGTTGTTCTTTGCTTTCTTTCATCAATCCACATGTAGGCTCCACATTTTGAGCACAAAGCATTCATGCCTCCCAAATCATTTCGGTTAGCCTCAGGTGCTTCAGGATTTCGCGCCATCAAAAAAGAATCTATTGCACCTGTACGTAGAGGATTTTCGGCACAATTATAATGAGATCGGCGTTGGTGTCCTTCTATTCCACAAAAGGGGCATACAACTGCTGTTACGATGACATTGGGGTCCAGAGTTTCAGCTGTGGCCTCAGATTGAGAGGCATTTGGAAAGTCTTGTACAATTGGTGTTGGAGACGGTTGCTCAGATGGCTGATTGATTGGATTTAGCGCACAGTCAAGATGATTTCTGCGTGTATGTCCTTCTCTATGGCACCATGGGCAAGCTGCTCTCCTGTCAGAAGTGTTTCAAAGTATCCTCATTCCACAATCCTTATGCGAACGCCTTTGGTGTCCAGTGCGGCCACACCAATTACACCTTACTATATTCTCGTTGACGGTAGCTCCTAATTCCAAAATTGGGCTCATGTAGGTTGGGGAAGTTGTTACTGGAACCTTACCTTCAATAGGTTCAGGAACAACAGGATTTGCAGTTTCGGCAAAGTTGTGAAAGACAAAATTTACAGTATATGGCTCAACTGGAGTATTCAAAGAATCAGAGCGGTTTAAACGACTTCTCAAGCTTCGAGGCATTTGGATTGTTAGGTAAAACTTGGGAATATGAAGAGAAAAGGATTACGTAAATGCTTTATTTTCCAAGAATTTTGTTAGGCTTCTGCCAAACTGACAGTAATGGCTGCTTTCCCTATGGGCACTCTTGTAATTAACTTTTTACTATGTAACGGCAGAATAAAATGTATTTTTTAGGAGTATGGTGATGTTCAGTCCTTAGACACTTTTAGAACCCTAATATGGAAACCGAGTTTCAAGGCATCTGTCGGGTCAGGCTCATATATGATTAATTAATGCTTTTACAATCAATAAACAAAAATCATTGTTATTTCTACCCTCTTTCCTCTGCTCGATGCTGTCAACATTTTTTTTGAACGACGGCCCGAAGCCACAGAGATTTCACTACTTACTGCAGACATGTTATGCAGCCCATGAATCGTCAATGTCCAGACTAACGTTATCGAATATAGAATTCAAAAAATAGCATGACAAACGATAGTACTATAACTTGCCGCCTACTTTTCATGCGCTTCAAAAGCACCTATTGCTGTATTGCCTTCATGGTGAAAAGGGCATTGAGTTTGCCTGCCAGCCCCACCAGCCAAAATCAATTCAAACCCAGACTCGTAGCCTGTTCTAGATTGGACAAATCGTAATAATTTTGGACACGATTCGACTTGTTTTGCCAGATTTGGCTAAGTAAAATATGATAATCCTCCTATGCTTCTTTAAGCTTTCTTGGAGTGCTTTTCAAGGCGCTTCCAATGGTACCAAGTAAGATAGATGTTTTAAATAAGCTTGTTGAATAATTTACAAAAATATGGAAAGAGGTTTCTGGCCCAAATGTCGAATTTTTACATATCAAAGTCCCACAAAGATGATTTCAGGGGCTACGTTGGATCGATAGAAACATTTTAATTCCGTATCATAACATAATAAATGTTCAGTACTTTTGCACTTTACAATCCTAATATGGAACCTGAGTTTCAAGGCATCTATCTGTCCTGGCTCATATCATCATAACATAATAAATGTTCAGTACTTTTGCACTTTACAATCCTAATATGGAACCTGAGTTTCAAGGCATCTATCAGACCTGGCTCATATCATAACATAATAAATGTTCAGTACTTTTGCACTTTACAATCCTAATATGGAACCTGAGTTTCAAGGCATCTATCAGACCTGGCTCATATCATAACATAATAAATGTTCAGTACTTTTGCACTTTACAATCCTAATATGGAACCTGAGTTTCAAGGCATCTATCAGACCTGGCTCATATGAGAATAATGATTTTACAATCAATCAACAAAAACCACTGTAATTTCTACCCTCTTTCCTCTGCTCAGTGCTGTCAATGTTTTATTTGAGCGACGTCTCAGAGCCTCAGAGATTTCATTACTTACTGCAGACATTTTATGCAACCCATGCATTGTCAATGTCCAGACTAACGTTATTAAATATAGAATGCAATAAAATATCATTATGAACGATATAGAAGGCAATAAAATATCATTATAAACGATAGTGCTATGACCTTCCACCTACTTTCTATACGCTTCGAGGGCATTTACTACTGTATTGCCTTATGAAAAGGGCATGAGTTTTCCAGCTGGCCCTACCAGCCAAAATTAATTCAAACCCAGAATCATAGTCTGTTCCAGATTGGACAAATTTTGATGATCCTGGACTCGATCGAGCTATTTTTGCAGATTCGACTAAGTGAAGTATGATAATCACCCCATGCTTCCTTAAGCTTTCCTGGAGTACTTTTCAAGGCGCTTCCAATGGTACTAAGTAAAATAGATGTTTTGAAATCACTTATTGAATGATTTGTAAAAATATGAAAAGAGATTTATGGCCAAAATGTCGAAATTTTACATATCAAAGTCCCACAAAGATAATTTCAGAGGTTGCTTTGGATTGATAGAAACATTTTGATTCAAGATATACTATAGTAAAAGTCTTCATTTTCAAGATGAAAAATGCGATCGTTTGATTTTCGATGAAAACCATGAGGGATACCTCATGCTTTTTGGTCGATTTTTGACCATGTTTTTTTGGTCCCCAAAAAGTCGAGCAAAAGTGTCAGAAAGGAACTGCCAGATGAAAGCAACCATTTGGGGCTATTCTGACGATCTAAAACGGCCTTGAACGCAAGAAAATTCAGCTCAAATGCACTCATACTTTGCTGTATTAGGGACACTAAGGACTAAAAAGTGGGAATACCAGTATGCTGCTTGCCCGTATATGAAGTAGCTACGTGTATATGGATGTAGAACATCACATAAGAATCAGATCCACAGATAATATGAAGGGTTACTATGTGTAAGTGGAGGGTCAAAATGAAAGTAGCAGTATTTTGATAAAATACGCAAGAGCAATCAGTAGCACGAGCTGCCGCTGCGCAGGTTGGTTCTCTACCTTCGCTACGCTTCGGTGAGAACCATCCGAAGCATAAACACTCATATGATTAGTGATTATATATCAATCAACAATCAGGGTTCCTCTTCTAACATTTTAGCTATATTAATTTTGGGATATTAGCCAAAGGCCCGCGGCAGCGCGAGCCGTTTGAACGTAGGTTGGTTTCCACCGAAGCGAAGCGTAGGTCAGGAAACCACCCGAAGTGCTGAAAGGCTCGTATACCATAGTAAAAGTCTTCGTTTTTGGTGTCAAAAACGCAATCGTTTGATTTTCAGTGAAAAGCATGAGGGGTACCTCATGCTTTTTGGTCGATTTTTGGCCATTTTTTTTTGGTCCCTAAAAAGTTGAGCAAAGATGTCAGGAAGTAACTCCTAGTTGAGAGCAATTGTTTGGTGCTATTCTGACCATCTAAAACGGCCTTGAACTCGAGAAAACGCAGCTCAAATGCCCTCGGATTTTGTTGTATTAGGTACACTGTCGACTAGAAAGGGGGCAATAACAGTATGCTGCTTGCCTATATATGAAGTATCTACGCGTATATGGAGGGTACTTGGGTGATAATTGAAAGCTGAAAAGCACAATTCTACTGTATATTAGTAGGATTACGGATTGTATGAATGCCAGGCTGAACTCTATGATTATCGTTATCACATTGTCAGTGGTACTTACAAAGTGCACTAGGAACAACCAAATTATTCTTGTCCTACACGGTAAGATAAGATAAGTAACCAGTAATAAGCACGAAAGGAAAACCGAGGAGCAACGCTTAATTTGACAGAGGCCATATAGATTTGATATCCGTTCAGAGCAACTTTGATTTTATGCAATCAACTAGGTTAAGCTCTATTTGATTCAGTTTTAGCGCAATTGATGTGTTGAGTTAAATAATCAAGTTGTAAATGTATCTATTTGATATGGAAACTAACGGTTTGCTTTCAAAATGAACGCCAATTTAGAAGTTAGTATGAAGATTTGTTTGTATTATCTCTACCGTTAGTTTTGTTGGCAAACAAGATGATTCTTGTCTTTGAGGCTGAAAAATTGACTTTTCACTATTCTTTTAGCGGAACGATTGGTGCCAAACCATCTTGATCACTAACAACTAATTAATTAATTTCCTGGTACTACCAATTATCATAAAAGATTGTTAGCCATTTGACAAGTCTTTGATCAAGAAAAAAGCAGACGAGGATAGATGTCTACTCACAGAGGAGGTCGACATTTCATCATAAATCATGATGTTGTGTGTCAGTGGGAGTGTGTGTCCATTAAAAATTCACAAGCCAATTTTGTACATTAGATTCATGCAAATATCAAGTCGATGATAGCGTGACACTTTTGTCCACATACACAAACAAACAGAAGCATGCATAGTATGTGTAAATGTACAAAAACCTAACCTTATAAGCTGTTAATCGATTGTTTGCTGCTTTGCTTAAGCACGAATCAGCTGAAAGGTTTGTTCAACATATAGTCTGTAACTCCCATATTCCAAATACGTCATATCACCCCTCAATTTCAAGCTGTAAATAAAGAAAAAGCGCCCAATTCCAATGATCTTCAAGCATATTGCATGAAATTCCCTTTTTTTTTTATTGAATTGACATTTTTTTTTATTGAAGAAAGGAATAGATATATGTATAGATGTTTATGTGAAAGAGAGGTACTAAATTGAAATTGTGATGTTTGTTACTTACAAAAGAAGAGAAAAAAGTGTTGATATAACGAAAATTTACATAATTTACGACGAGCAAGATGGGGGAGCAAGGCATGAGGGTATTTTCTTTGTTGATTTGCTATAGTCTGTGATAGAGGTTTTCTTATTTGAGGGACGAGCCGTAGGACATGGATCTTCTTCTGGCACCTTCAAACGCATTTTGAAGGGAGAGCGCAGTTGGCATAAAGAAGCTACTTGGCACGGAGCTGGATAGATCATTTATTTGAGACGAGGCACCTGTGCTATCCGTAGTAGTGATAGAGTCAGAAGGAGACGTAGCTCGTGGTGAAGTAGAACCTCCCAAGAAGCCTCTTGAGAATGAAGCTGTGTTAATGAAAGGCAATGTTTGATTTTGCTGTTGATTTGAGGTTGATAATTGAGTTGTATCGGACATACGGCGATGATGGAATGGAGCACATGCAGAAGTATGCGATGCAAAGGAATCAGTTTTTTCGAAGGTTCTACCACATTTGCAACGGAAAGGCATCTTGGTCTTGTAAACGTTTTAAAAAGTAAAAAAGAAAAATGAAAATTACAAATGAAAACAGCTTCTTTTTATATGGCATTTTCTATTTAGCATTCAAATGTGTGTGTATGTGTGTGTGTGTGAGAAAATACGTCTCTATTAAGTAAAAAACTTCTTTTATCACTATCCAATCAACAGCAGGAGCAAGTAGAGATAAGATTGGAATAACCTTAATTAGACAAGAATTGTCTCTTGAGGTTGAGTCTATATTTTGAGCTAATACATTCAAATCTTAATGCACATAGAGTTATCATAGAGTCAATGACATGCACACCGCAAATAGCCCGCTGAAGAATGAGCCTTGACATTTGACAATCCTGGTGATCTGCTTTTTGGCATGGCTCCCAGTTGGTCTCTATTAAATCCTGGTCTATGCAATCTTGTAATGATTGTACTTGATTATCGTCAATATTAATTGCGCAATATTCATCCAGAAAGATTTCCATTCGTACGCCCTGCGTTGCCTTGGCAACATGTGCCATGTTTCTCATCTTTTTCAAATCTGATTCATTCATCTCGAACAGCAATCTGGTTGTATTGGCGGCAGTCTTGTGAATTTGCATAGATAAATCAGACACCTGCACCAATAGTGCATGAGGGGGTCCTTCCGCAATGCGCTTGTACTGTAACTGAGTCAGACTCCAATCTCGGGCAGATGACATGTCTTGTATGGTGTACGATTTGTCCTGTTTCATTGCCTGCGATGGCAGCATGTTGACAACTCGCATATCCTGTAAGAGCAGCAAAACTTCCGGGTTACTACCATCACCAAACCCTGCCACTGTCTGTTGTGCCGTGAGTAGCTTATCACTTAATTGTCTAAATACGTAATATTGTGCATCCCTTAACAAGTTTTTCCTATGCACTTCGTCTCTGATATGAATGGTGTAACCTCGGAGATGATTTACAATGTCTGCAAAAATGTCAGGATCTCTGTCAATGTAAATTGGTGGTGAATTCCCGTCTTCTGTATGAGGCGATAGCAGTGAATGCATCAGAGGTCCCGTAAAAAAATTATGGGTGCCGTCTATTTGTTTGTGAGGTTGTCTTCTTAGTTTGTGTGTGAAAATTTGATACTACCTTTTTGAAATAAATTCCATGGTAATCGAAAAACTCGTCCACCAACATTGACATACAAATGTTCCTGCAGTGTCTTTTTCAGACGATTTAATCCATAGTAAGTAGCATCGCATAGTAGAGATTGGTGTTGTATATCGTCTTGAGACCGAATATAATAGCCCCGTAAATGGCGCACAATGAGCTCAAATGTATCTGGATCGCGATCAATGTGCATGGCTTTGGCTGTCCTCCTCTTTCTAAAATACTCGACGAAAAAGTTGCTAGGGCCATCACTTTTGAGTGATTCCCAGCTAAGACGGAACGGCCTTCCTCCTACAACAATGGTATGTACAGAATGATTAGGAGGATCGTTGCCAGGTGGTGTCTGCTGTTGAAGCGGTTGCTGCTGAAGAGGAGGCTGTTGGATTGGCAACTGCTGCGTCAGTTGAGGTTGCTGCTGGATAGCTTGCTGCTGCTGTGGTGATGCGATGCTGCTGGTAGAAGATGGGATAGAGCTTCGAGTGCTGATGGCTTGATTCGCATCTTGATTGCTGTCAGTGACAAACATGAAGAAATCCTCGGGTATTGCTGTGTTATTTGCCGTTGCATCAACGATTGCATTGTAGTCAAAATTCAAGAAATCCGAAGTAGCGTTGGCGTCTGGCTGCTGCTGCGTGTCCAACCTTTGTCGTTTATTGCTAATAAACTCCTCATTCATATTTGGACTTGATTCGTTTCCAGAGTAATAGCTGTTGCCACCGTTGTAATCTGCCATGGTGATTTTTGATGTGAAAGGCAGAAACCCAACACAGAAGCTGCTTTGTGATGGAAATCATTACTGCCCAGCCTCAAATCACAAATCCAGTCCTTCGACTAGCTCCGCTGCTGATTGATGGATCTCGCCAAATAGGCTTACAACTTGCAACACATCTTGTCTGGTTCTAGCAAGTTCGATGGATCATCACTTAGCTGTAGGTGACTTTTTTTTTCAATGAAAATCAATCATTACAAAAAATTTATCATCATCTAGCGTTGATCAGCTCCTTCTTCTTCTCATTCTCTTCAAGAAATCAGTACAGCATCACCATGTCAGAAGATTCAACACCTATGGATATCGACAATACCCCTCAATTGTACCTATTGATCCCACAAAAATGAGATGCAGCCAGTTGATGCTAACATGAATTCTGCTATTCAGGTCCCCTGAGGAGATTAAGAACCAGGCCAACGAGCAATACAAGCAAGGCCATTACGAGGAAGCTGTCAAGTTGTACTCTCAAGCCATTGGTAAATGAACTTGTCTATCGTATGAATCAGCGTCTAAACCCTATATACAGAGGCATCTCCTCAAACATCCACCTACTACAACAACCGTGCTGCTGCTTTGATGATGCAGAAAAAGTACAAGGATGCTGCTAATGATTGTCGCACTGCCACAGAGTTGGATCCTCAGAATGTCAAGGCATTCCTGCGTGGCGGTAAATGCCACTTGAATATGGGCAACTTGGAGGAAGCTGGCCGTCAGTACAACCGTGCCATGCAAATTGATGCCAACAGCGCTCAACGGGATTACAACAATCTGCAACATGTACTCAATTATATGGCTCAAGTAACCACATTCATGGCAAATAACCAATGGGGTCTTGCTCGCAACAGTCTTGACCGTGCTATCTCTTTTGTCGATTCAGATGTGATTCCTGTCAAATGGCGAGTGATGCAGGCTGAATGTGCTTTGGGAGAAAAGAACTATTCAGAAGCGAGCCGTATTGTCAAGTAAGTTTTCTGTGCTTATAGTTGAAGCCTTTGATGCAGATAACCTAACATGTTTGCTGGTGGTAGCTCTCTTGTTCGCTTGAACAGTCAAAATCCAGATGCATTGTTCCTCAGAGCTCGCGTATTTTACAGTCAAGGAGAGAACCAAAAGACAGTTGCACATTGTCAAGAAGCACTTCGTTGCGATCCTGACTTCATCAAAGCTCGTTCTCTACTGAAAATGGCCCGTGCCATTGAGAAGCAAAAGGAAGAGGGTAACAATGCCTTCAAAGCCAATCAATTAGAAGAAGCATACGATGCATACACTGCTGCCTTGGATATCGATCCCACCAACGATCATATGAATTCTCGCCTCTACTCTAATCGTGCTGCAGTTTTACAGAAGCAAAAGAAATTCGAGGAAGCTCTCTTGGATTGTGACAAAGCTATTGAATTAGATGAAGAGTTTTACAAGGCTTACAGTAGACGTGCTGGTTGTTATATGGAAACTGAGCAATACGAAGAAGCTGTCAGAGACTACAAAAAGTTAACAGAAGTCGATGCATCCAACAGAGGTAAGTTTTCACAAACGCTCTTTGGGACAGCATATTAAGATCCAATGTAGAATACCATAATTTATTGCGCAAGGCAGAACTCGAGTTGAAGAAATCACTTCGCAAAGATTACTACAAGATTTTGGGCTTATCAAAGACTGCAAGTGAAACAGAAATCAAAAAGGCTTACCGTAAACTGGCACTTCAATACCACCCTGATAAGAATGCTGGTGACGACAAGGCAGAGGCTCGATTCAAGGAAGTGGGAGAAGCTTACGCCATTTTGAGTGATCCTGAAAAGAAGGCCAGATTTGACTCAGGTGCTGATTTAGATGGTGGTATGGGCATGGGCGGAGGAGGCTTCCCTGGTGGAGGTATGGATGTAAATGAGGTGATTATCGTTTGTTTGTTTAGCATCAGCAAAATGAGAACAGTCTCTAATTGTTTTATTATATAGATCTTTGCCCAAATGTTTGCTCAACAAGGTGGTGGTGGATTTGGTGGAGGATTCCCAGGTGGAGGATTCGGTGGAGGTGGAAGACGTCAACAGCAACAAGGTGGCTACAGCTTCCATTTCGGATAAATCAAACAGCATTACAAATAATCCTCACTACTCAAAAGATACAGAGGCAAAGCAAGAAATCACCTCTTTTTTTTTTTTTCTTTCGTTTTTTTTTTCTGTTACCATAGCTATATAATTTTTTATGAAAAGTTTTATTATTATAATTTTAGACAATGTAACATGTAGATTTATATTTTTTTTTTAAAAAAAAAAAGAAAAGACAAAAGAAAAAGTTACCATCACCATCATTATTTTCGTTATCTTGAAATCTGTTCTCACTTTGTTAAAATTTACGTCTTTCGCATGTGAATTGCAGAAAACGTTGTTTTATGATACATTTTTTTGTAACACAAAGACTTCAGGGCAACTGACACAATCTGCTCTTATATAAACAGTGTGTAATTGAAACCTTCTTTACTTCCACCCTCTTTCCCATTTATTCATTATTTCAGCAAAAAAAAAAAAAAAAATGATCAGCTACTTATCAATCAATAATCCCGTCAATCAATCACATCCACATCCGTGTTCAGAACTAGTCAATGCAGCTATGAGCTGTCTGATTTGTGGCTCTCGGGTACATCAAACTCGGGTAGGTTGCTCGATTCGCATGCTCATTGATCATCGTACTGACTATATTGATAGAATTGCCCCGTTTCTCCAAGAAAGTGAGAGACCTAAATCGCAAAAAATATGTGTATATACCCCGCCGATTTCCATGGCAACCCATATAGAAGTCCTTAAAATTTTCCATGATTGTTGCTATAGAAATAAAAACTACTACATGTTGATTTTACTTGCAAGTGAGCAGACGAGAGAGGTTTTCTCTCATCTGTCACCCCCCGCTCCATAAAAGAATTGCCACTTTTGGAAGAAATAAACTTTATATTAATTGTACACAATAAACGTGGGGACTCTTGCTCAAATGGACACATACTGTGCACATGGCAGAATAAGGCTGGGGAAATCAGCAACAGCAAGCTGTTCAACTTGCATTCTTCCCGTCTTCCGAATTGTATACAGTATATGATGGCTTTTTTCTTTTTGATTTGGAAGATAATCGATTTGTTACTATTCACATGTTGTTGTTTACATGTCTATTTTCATGCAAAATAAACGTATGAGAAGATCTCTTTATTTAAGAGGCTTTTGGACAAGGGATTTACTAAGATAAAGCAAATGATACGCCTCTTCTGTTTCCTTGAATGGCTGCTCCCAACTGCGTGTCCTACGTAATAATGATACAGTTTACAGAGTGAACACTACTATATACTACAACTAATGCCATATGGAGATTAGACATTGGTTGTACACAAGTCATTTTGTATACCATGACAACTGAGACTCTTGTATTGTCTTGGAATGATATAGCTGTTGCTTATGAAATCAATGCAGAAGAGAGGATTGAATCGTGAGAATTGCGTAAAAAGAGTGAGGGCCAATGTACAGTACTCACTGTTCAGATCAAGAATAGGAGTATAAGCTTACAAGATGATATAGAAGTATATAATCACTAGATTACATATGCGCATGGGGATAGCCCGGTTCTCTCTACTGCTCTCTCATTGTTTCATTCTACTTCGGCAATCATTTTACGGAAAAAAATGAGAGTACACTAGACCTGTGGTTGTGGTGGTACGTTACTTGTAATTGATGCTTTTATGTTGAATTGTGATACACTTTCCGGTGAGCATGAGTTAATTTCAATTATTACCCGATTTCTCATATAGGCTCCAATTGGACTTTTTCAGTGTTATACATGCTCAAGTCAGAGGTTGTTGATGAACATTTGCAACTGGAGATGGAGAAGAAACGCCTTCATCACATCATGCAACTAGCATTTTTTCCCTTATCTAAACAATAATTGCTCAATGTAACACTGCCGTTGTATTTAAAGGTATGTCATGTCATATATTTCGCTGGTAAAATGGACGAAAAATAGTTGTAATACAAGTGAGCTGTAAATGTAACATTTCACATGCCCTTTTCAATCATCCGTGGATCTCCGCCTCCCCATGTATCCGATGCAGGCGTTTCTACTATCAAAGGCATATTTGACAATGCCCAATTATGTTTATTTATCTATCTATATCTACTGTGCTGATTTTTGTAGTGCTTTTGCAATGGTGCGTACATTAGGGTCGTAATGGTTCTAATTGAAAGTGATTAGATGAGCATCCTAAATTACAGCAATAGTAACAACAACTAACCTGATACAGGAAAAGTTCGTATAGACTTGTACCAAAGGGATTACAGAGCTCGGGATCTTCTAATAAGGGAGCATAGATACCACTTGATGCTCTATCTTCTGATTGCAAAAGCGCATCTAAACGGTGGTCTTTCTACAAGGCGATTATACACGGTCAATATCAAGCCAAAATAAGTGGGCCCCAGACCTCTCCCCATCCCATTTTTTTCGAACTAACCTGTACAAGTCTATCTACCAAAGCAAGACATTGTAAAACTGTCTTATTAGGCATGTTTAGTGCAACCAAAGTGAATCTCTTTGTAAATGCAGCTAATCGGTTAACGGGAATCTGGCGTTTCTTCAAGAACATCAATTCAAGCCCCTTAATCAACATTTCGCTCTCGGTCTCCTTTTGTGATTCAGGCTTATCCTCAATTTTGGTATGATAGCTTGCTTTGAATAAAATGTTGTAAATCTCGGTATAGAAATCCTTGAGATCGTAGTTGAAAGCCTCGCCTTGGCCCGACAGCAGCTGGAATGCAGTAATAATACAGAGCAATCTCTTGCGAGTGCCACTGCTTGTGCGAGAAATGTCATTGGAGTCCTCAAAGGAGTGCATCACATCCTTGAGTGCGTTCAAGAGATCGTCAAAGAAATCCACACTAATCAAATGAGCAAATCGTGAAAGACCTTCCAAAACTGCTGGTAATAGAGGAGAAGAGGTTTGCTTTTTCAGAATTCTAAAATAGAATGTGAAGATCAATTTGAGGGTTTCGGTGTGCTGTTATGCAAGATTAGTAAGTACGCCTAGGAAGATCTGGTGGATCAACTCACATTTTTCTCTTTTTCTTCTTTGCTGACTACAGCCTCTGCCTCCTGGAACTCCCTTTCAATCTCTCTGGTCTCTTTCAATGTCTTGCGAGCCTTCTTTGTCAAAAATGGCTTGCTGTTGTTCTTTCTCTTTTTACCAACTTGATCATCGTTATTGTCCTTGGCATAGTTGTGGGCCATTTCATCTTTGAGACGCAAATGTAAAAAGACATTGATGGCATTTTCACTGATAGCAAAGCCCTTGGATTTGACCATACGAATGATCATTTTCACTGCGTCCAGCGAAGATCTACCTGATTCGTCGTTTTCAAACACGGTGACCAACGCCTCGCTACACAATTGAGCTGCTTCATTCCATTTGATAGTGCTCATGCGTGTGACTACAGCGACCATGATCTCCAAACGAAAATTGAAATGAGTCTTTGCAATCAACAGCTCACATAAACAGCGAGTAGCCACAAACGCCAAGGAGGCATCTTCCTCAGTCTTTTTTTCTACAAGTGATGAAAATATCAGTCATCGGCATGCTGGAGTTACGTGAAGCACTTACTAGTCAATAAGACATTCAAATCCTTGAGGTACATTTCGTAGTTGCTAAGCAATGCTTTTTCGTACTCTCTCATCTTTTTTACTTCTCTGGAAACTTGAGCCTCTTCCTCTAGTGCTGTTAAAGGACGAATACGATAACCAGGAATGATATCCTTGTATACAGCCAGTTGTGTGAGCAATGCCAATTTTTTGACAGTGACATTGTCATCTCGATAGATTGTACGAAGGGTCTTCAATTGGGACACATATTCCTCAGGATCTCCTTGGAGATTGCTAGCTATCAGCGCTAATTCTTCCTTTTTCTTGATGAGATACTCTCTCTTTGACAGTTTGGGTTGCTCTTCCACTTCTTCTTCTTCCTCTTGCTTCTCTTCAACAGCTGGGGCAGGAGGTGCTGCGGGCACCTCTTCCTCTTCTTCCTCTGAGTCTTGATTCTCGTCCAATTGATGAATTTTGCCAGAGGCCAACTTGATGGGAAGCTTCGTATGATAGTCTTTGCGAGTCCACTCACTGGCCACCTTTCTAGGCTTCATTTCGTAATCCATCTCTTCATCGGATTCATTGTCCATCTTGGCCGCTTTCTTCTTGCTCTGCTGGGATTGCTGCTGTTGCTGTTGAGCCAAGAGTTGCTCCATTTCCTCCTCATCATCCAAATCAACATCGTCCTCTGATTCATTGGCTTCCTCCAATAACGCTAACTCATCGTCGCTCATCTCTTCGAAATTATCCAAATCATCGTCTGAATTGAACTCTTCTTCTGAAGATGATGCAAGGCCCTCGTTATCCTCGTCCTTTTCTTCCTTTTTTGGAGCTGCTTTCTTGACCTTGCTCTTTTTGTCCTTTTTGGCAGTGTTTCTACAGGGTGATTTAGTACGTTGTATCGGTGCTGTATCATGCAGTAAGTACCTAGAAAGCTCATTCTGATCCAATCCAGTCAGAAAGGAAGTAAATGACTTGTTATCAGCGAAAAATTCAAGATCGTCATCAGAGATAGCAATATCATCTTCATTGTCGTTCTCTGGAACTGGTACAAAGTCAGGAATTCTGTCCTTTTCCTGATGTGAAGTGTTGGTCATGGTAACATTATATACTAGATGTTTGGATTTACCTTTTGCTCTTTGGTCTTCTTGGGCTTTGGAGTGTTGTCTTTGCTGTTGTTCTTGTTACCAGCTGACTTCTTGGGTCCCTTGGAGGCAATTTTGTTGCTCACTTTCTGGATACTCTTTTTAGGTGGCATTATTATTTTGTAAGAGCTTAACAAGAAGTTTTTTTTTTGTTTCTGGCTTTTTTATTCCTTTCATGTAAAGGGACTGTCAAGAGACTGTTTTGATATTTTGACAGCTGCCTCCATTACAGGTACGCACATACTCTCGGCGATGATTGTATTCAGGTATTGGGAGATTCCTAAGGTTTTGTTGTAGATCTATCTAGAATATCAAGGAAGCTTAAATCATATATCTTTTTCCCTGCGCTTTTGAAGCAACACAAAGCAGATGATATTTCAGAATAGCTAATCCATGAGGATCGGTAGGGATTCTTTCGCCAAGAGCTTCTCTGATCGGCAATCAAGGACTGCATGTCTGATCTACGGTGCAATCAATGCCCTGAATCATTTGTAAAAGCATATCAGATTAGGGCCTGCAACGATAAAAATAATTCTTATTTGACTGACATGATTAAAATTATCGATCGCAAGTAAGATTTCAGGAGGCTTTTCCTATCAAATCCTTTAAATCTGTTGGTTTTGAACCTGTTTCTTCAAAGTTCAGTAGCTATAAGGTGGCTATACTGATAAAACTAAGCTTACGTAGCGTTTTTGATCTCCAAACGTATTAGTATGAGTCACAACTGCTCACACTCAAAGTATGGAGCCTTGAAGTGGGTAGAAAATTTGCATTTCGCGTTAAGGTTCACATTTGAAATCGCAATTTGTACCAATTGAACTGTCTGTTGACCATGAAGACACAAATATAGAGCTAGAACAGTGATTGGGCAGAGCTACAGTACTGCTTCATCAACAATCCCTTTCTCATTAACTTCACAAACGTCATTTGTCTGCATGAGAAAGGCATACTGACCAGCATCCAACCCAGATTATAACTCCGCTTTTGTAAATGTCCTAGATTGGCTACACTTTGCTCAAAATCGACTTGATTTATTTATTTTGCAAGATTCGACTATAGTAAGTGTGATGATCGCCTCATATTTCCTAATACATGTCCCTGGTGGTAGGGCGAAGTGGTAGAACTCCCGTATGCCAACGGGAGGATCCCGGTTCAAATCCTGGTGAACGCAAGTTGTTTGATTTTTTTTGACGTAGTACTGATGTCCTCGTTTGGTGTTTTGTGCTCTTATCCATGATCTATATTTTGACGATTTTCCGCAAGACTGTACTGGCTCTAGGAGTCGCACCTTATTAGTAGTAGATTTCTTTCCCAACTTAGTTCAAAAAATATCTTATTCCCCTTCTTTGCAGACATTGGGTCCACCAACAGTCTTTTCTATCCCTCAGCATGACATTTAAAGGACTTTAAATAAAACCTGGAGCTCGACTCCCCTACAAAAAAAAAAAAAAAAAATATTTCCTAATACACTCTTGCAGCGCTTTTCAAGACGCATGCAACAGTACCAAACAAACCGGATGTTATGAACAAGCCTATTGAAGAATTTTTGAAAATACGAAATGAGGTTTTTAGCGAAAATGTCGAGATTTCACATATGAAAGTTTCACAAACAAAGTTTCAGGGGCTGCTTTGGATCGAGAGAAACGTTTTGATCTAATATATGCCTTAGTAAAAGTCTTCATTTTTGGTGTCAAAAACGCGATCGTTTGATTTTCAATGAAAATCATGAGGTATCACCCATGCTTTTTGGTCGATATTCGGTCGATTTTCGATGATCCCAAAAAAGTTGAGCAGAGGTATCAGACAGTTCCTGCTAGACAAGAGCAATAGTTTGGTGCTATTCTGACGGTTTAAAACGGCCTCTAATACGCGGAAACACGGCTTAAAGGTGTCCAATTTTCGCAATGTTTTGCATACATTTGAGCAGTAAGAGACAATTTTAGCATACTGTATGCCTGTTTACGGATTGCTTCCATTGAAACAAAGTGGCGTACCGTAGAAAAGTTAGATTCGCAGTTATAGATCGTTTCCAGAAGGCTTTCTTTAAGAAACAAAAGCTGAAGACTGAAATTTCAGTATATTTTCAAAAGGCTTGGTAGTTATCAGAAGCAAGTGGAAACTTTGTTCCTCTCATATGTCAAATCTCTTGGGGAATAAGGATTTGGTTGATCTAGTTAATCTCCTTTTACTGTAGGCAATGCTTTATATCTCGTATTGCTGAATAGTATTGCTTTGAATTTCTGTTTTCATACTGATGCTCAAAATCATAAAAGAAAGTTGCTTCGCTGTGAGTACACAGACTGTATTTTTAACTCTTCACAAATATACACTGAAACAAACTCTGATGGAGTGAGCGCCAATGATCTTTGATCTGACATCTGGGAACATTTGCATTTTAGGAAACTTTAAGACATTGATTTCCTCTAATTACTCTAATCAAAACATAGAAATATTTAATATACCGTTATCAAATGACAGGTTATTTATAGCTTATTCAATTTTAACAAATTTTGAGCAAGCATTTGAATGAAATTTATGCGAATGTAGTGAATCCAAGGGCCAGTGTGGCTTTGGTGAGCCAATCATGATTGCCAGGGGCTTTCCATACCCTATATGCAGACCTCATTAAATTTCAATCTGATTTTGCATGAGAAAATGAATTTTGTGTGTATCTTTTTTTTCCCGTTTCGTATCTCTACCAAATATCCAAGAACCAACTTATCCGCTTTTCTTGTAGTCATGTCAGCCGCAATACACAGTAAGAAGATATTTTCAGACGATGATGATGACAGCGATGATATGGGAACAAACAAACCACAAACGAAACCGAACAAAAAGCGAAAGAGAAATGCGATAAAACGATTTGACGATGAGCAACATGCAACAAACACAAATACAGCAACAGCAGCGATAGCAAGCAAAGGTAAATTGTGGTTTGTGTGTGTGTGCGTGTGTTTGTGTGCGCACTTACGAATGACAATACTAAACGTGTATTTGTTGTGCGTGAGTGTGTGCTTGTTTGTACCTGTGCAATGGGGAAAGGAGACAAAAAGGAAATCAAGGCGCGGATGTACCTAAATCCATTATCAATCGATTACTAGATACCCCACAATTGGAAGATACTGATGATACAGAGGAGAAAGAAAAGAAAAAGATCAAACGAGAGAAGAAAGCCAAGCCGAAAGCGATACCCAAAAAGAAAGGTTGGTTTATATAGCAGGGATTCAGGAGTAGATAATTAATTTATCCAAATGGATGGCAATTGCAGCACCATTGGATCTGGATCGTCAGTGTGGCGTTCTGATAGCACCACTGATGAATCCATGCACAAGATCACTCACATGTAAAATTCATGCGATGGGAGCGAAAAGAGCTGTCGAAGGAAGAACACAACCATTTAACGAATTACTGGCAGCCTATCAGAAAAAAGGTATTGGGAGACCACAAGGTAAGCTTGTGATATGTATGTCTGTTTGCTGGCATCTCACCACAGAATACAGTGCCTGCTGGAGGTACGTCGAGCCAAGTAAACCAACATGCGCAACAACAAAAATCATTGTCTGGCAAAGCGAATGTACACAAGCAACAGCAACAGCAACAAGCAATCGATGATGATCTTGCCAATAATGCAGCCATTGATTCGGATGAGGAGACCGAGACGATTAGGATGGCTATTGAACAGAACCGACCTCATCCCTTGGGATGTCGGCAAGTGTACTATGTGAGACGAAAGAGAGAATATCACAAATTACGAGACATCCTGCTAGAGGCCATTACACCCAAAGTAAATCCTTCAGCATCTACTTCATCTACTGCTACCAATAGCACAAATGTTACTACCACATCAACATAAGAAATAAATAAAATTCATGCTGAACCAATCAATGCGTGCTGGCATCAGCAGGTGTTGATTGTGGTGGAGAACGCTGGGTCATTCCACGTGGCGCGCGTATCGAGTATAAAACCTTAAAGAGTAGAGATAAAAGATTGCTGTCATTGACATACAATGTAATATCGAATCACAAACGTGGGTATATCGAGTTACACCTTTTGGATCAAATTGAAGCCCATGTGACACACATACAAATTAACGTTATATATGAGAAAAAATTACAAAAAGTTTCATGATTTGATCAAAAATGGAAACTATAGAGACTTTTTTCTTGTGCTACACTGATGGTATATAAATCGAGATTGTGTTGATGTGTGTATAAGCATTAGATACACCCCAGATTTGCAATTTATTGTAGGCATTGTTGATTTGAAATAAAAAGGGCTATCCTGTTCGTTTTCTCTCTTTATCTCTTTCTTTCCTTCTTTTTTTTTTTTTTCTTTTCTCTTCTTCTTTAATCGTCTAGAGCACCATCAATCAGGAAAAAAATGGCATTCAACAAGTAAATAACACCATTTATTGTGAAATGACAAGTTTCTTAAAGATTTGAATCGTATTCAGGAACAGCTATATGCACAAATATCCAACATCATCTTCATCCTCATCAAGGTAACATTGAGCCAGAAGTCGGCCCCTCAATTTTATTTGGTTGCCATGTCAACCGGATTGATTGATAGCAGGAGAACTTGTATCACCATGGCGACAAGTATGTCATTAACACCAAACCATTTTTTTTAGAAACGATACCTACAGCGGATTAAAGCTGCCTCCCATTTCATCAATGGATACTTTTTTACCAACGCGCTCATGGAACCCGCCGCCATATTCAGCTTCGTCAATATCGCCTAAAGAGACATCATCTACATCATCTTTACCCACGCCACCTCAGCCGGAGCAATGGAAATCACCCCCCTATAACAGTAGAAATGAATTGACAAGAGACAGTTTATATAAATCACCTTTGTTGTTTTCAAGCACAAATATGATGACAGAACAGCAGCAACATCAACATCAACAGCACTCACCCAACATGCAACAACATCATAACAAACCCCTTGAATCTTCATACTTCCAATATACATCAAAGGCATACCATCTTCAACAGCAACAGCAAAAGAGGGACTTATCATCCAGCCCCTCTTCATCGCTTCATTCGTATCATAACACTACATCGAATAAAGTAGACCATGACATTGATCAAGTAGTTTTACAATGCAACACATTGAGCGACATCATGATTCAACACAAAGATCAATTTATCAATCATCATCATCATGAGTACTCATCAACTAGACCATTATTGGATGACATGATTGGAAGAGCAAATGAGGTATTAAATGCCTTATTGAGACTTCGTAAGCATCAGATTGCATCAGAGCAATACCAATGCCGCTTGCTTCAACAACAGAAACAAGCAGCCGCAGCCGCAGAGCATCAGCGTCTCCAACACCATAATGAAGCAGAATCTGATGCATGGCGCTCATCATCTGCTGAATCTGTAACCAACGTCAACAATCATGCCAGACAGCGTAAAAGAGGGGTAAGTTTTGTGCTATCCGAAGTGTTTGTTGTTGTATATTTATGATTAAATATAGAAGCGTCCTCAGTTTCGAGGTAGATGCCATTCTTGTAACATATCCGAAACACCAGAGTGGAGAAGGGGTCCTGACGGAGCACGTACCCTTTGCAATGCTTGTGGCCTTCGTAAGTTGATGCTTAACAAAGCTTTGTGAGTGGAAAAATTGATTGATTATGTTGCTAGATTACGCTAAATTAGCCCGTAAACAGCAAGAGAATCGAGGCATGAGCAATAGCCTTTTAACTACACCACCACACCGAAGATTTAGTACAGGCAAATTAACACCTCCCGCAGATGAAATCATTATCGACAGATCACCCACCGGTTGATAACTTCGTTGATTCAATTGCATGTGTAATAAGGTTGTTCCCACCATCATCTCCCCTTTTCCAAACAGTTCAGCAACCATATCAATGTCCAATCACTTTTGTAAATAAATCTATTTATTCCCTAGCTGGCTGAGAGGAAAAGAGAAAGGCTATTATTACTAAAGACACAGAAGCACCATCTTGACTGATACCCAAAGAATATTGAAAATTCCTTTTGTAGGATTTTTAGACTTTTTAAGAACAAGCTTTTTCAAATTCCCATCATCGTCTAGGATGCTCTTGGTATGATGATTGTAAAAGCTGAAAAAGACGGGTATCTGATCTTGCAATTATTATACAAACAAAAAAGATCTAGTCTTGTTTGAATCACTCATGTCATACCCGTACAACGTAAACATTGAGTACCTTTAAATCTGGTATATCTTGTGTAGAACAAACCTAAGATGCTGTTTGTAGATTACCTTCCAATGTAAACATCTTGTACAGAATAACGTAATTTCCTCGTTTGTGATGATTGATTGGACCCAACAAACGCTGGCTTAATATGCAGTGTTATTACAAAGCCTTATGGCCCCTCACTTTCATCAAATTTCTACATGCCTACAGTAATTTGGCCTATGCCATTAAGCCATCTCCGGATTTTCGGTTATAGCAACTTAAGGATATATTACAGACTCATGATGCATGTACTACAGAAATTGCTTATTACCATTCATCACTATTCTACTCAAAATTGCCTTTTTTGTCTGTGCATCATTTTGCCCATACATCTTGAATCACACATACACGAGGGCCATTACATCTACTTCACCACAAAGTATGAAGTAAATGTACTCAAACTCTCCCCCCTGAATTGCCAATTTTGATAAGCCAGGAGCGGCGCTTCTAAATGTTGTCGTGTTGTGGCGGCAGCAGCAGCAATCAATTTAGCCTAAATGTTTATATGTCTTTTACATGTCCACTTTGTACAGTGATTTAACCATAAGCATAAAGTATTAAAGGTAGAGATAGTAATGAGGTCTTTTTAAAAACAATGGCGTGTTTTGATCTGAAAGATTTTGAGATGCTTCATGAGAAATCTTGAACCTTTCTACAAATTTAAGATTTTAATCTATCATTGGCGGAAGATATGTAATCCCATCTAGCATTTGCAATTGATGGACGCTCTCCACAACGATACAAAGTTTAAGTGGTAACTACAGGACTCTTCGCATGTCCATTCCTATGAGACATGAAGCAGGTCAGACTGCCCAAAAATCCCCAAACACAATTCCTTCCTCGTTTGTTGTTGATTAGTGCAACTTCTGATCGGGTCCACCAGAGTGGATAATGTAATATGGGACTCAATTCAACACATTACATAACTGCTTGGAAATCCAGTGATCCTACTTATGTGAGTAGATTTATAATCTATCTAATGAATTGTTGATGAGAATTCTATCTGTTCGATGAGAAAAAAAAAAAAAAAAAAAAAAGACAAAGTTTATTACATATTCAAGAAGGATGACATGATTTGAGATAGTTTATACTTGTACCCACATGCGAAACTCTCTGACTCAGATCTATATTATCTCAATAGTGATACAGTGACACAGCCAGACAATAAAGTGATTGCGCAGTCTACTCATTGGCTTCAATATGTTATTTACAGGGTATAGATGCGTATACATATACATAGAGCGTCTGAGCGGAACATATCATTCCTTCATGTACCGCAAGATGGCAACCCGTTTCTCTGATTCGGCTTTTGATTGCTTCGCTATCTCTTTCCCAGGATCCTTTTGGCTTTCGGCTAGCATGCGTTGACGTTCAATAGCCCTTTTTTCAATCTCCTTGTATCTATGAGTTACTACTTTCTTGCCAGTGTCTTGATGGCCAATACCTAATCGATCTTGCTTGAGCACCGTGGCTATGGGATGTCTTCTTCCTTGAGAATCTGGCCCCAAACCTTGTTCGTACTGCCAGCCTTGGGATTGGAGCATTCTGAATCCTACATTGCTCCCATTAAGAGTGAGAATATCAGGTGTCAGTGGATACATTGCTTGATTGCTGACCATATGCGCTGTCCCTTGTATATGTCGTTTGTAATCAGATTTAGATATTGTCATGTCACAACTCTCACACTTCATGGTCTCCTCAGTTGGCTTTTCCTTTGGTTCTAGTTCTTTTTCTTTTGATTCTTTCTTTGTGGATGATGAAGCAGTTGCTGCAATTGACGGCGAAGAGACAATGCTGCGGTAGAATGAAGCAACTTTGTCCCCATTGATTTTGTCAGATGAATCCACAACTGTGGCTGTTGCTTTTCGCTTTTTGGGTGATGACTCTGAGGCAACGAACTCGATAGGACGGCTGTATCTTGTTACAAACTTCCTCTTTTTGATACGCTCTTCGGGTTGCTGCTCTTCAGACATATGTATGCTTTGATGGCTAACTGAAAAGAAACTGCAAAATTGATAGCCTGAGTCTAAAAGAAATAACCGAGTCAATTTCCTTCTTTGAACATTTGGGCTGTATCATTCATTCACATTACCATGGACAGACGAATGGATCAATAGCCAAAGTTGGTGGTTGATCCGGCCAAAAGATTCCCAAAAAATTGAAAACCACATGCTAATTTGTACTTTTATCCATTGTATGTGAGGCATTTCATTATTAGTGTGTATCCAATACACCATCACTGTATCATCCAAGTAGAAAAGGTTGGATTTGGAAGCTGATCTGGAGTCTGATACTGTATATATATATATATATATATATATATATATATATATGTTGCCTGACTGAAATTGAGATTGTAAAATAATGGGCATCTTTTCGAGAAAGCAGATGCTGCTTTAAAAGCTGAAGCCAAGCGATATGCATCTTGATTAGAAGTGATCAGATCGCAGCTAGCCATATATCACTCGTTACTATCGCCGGTAACGTAGTTACAAACGCTTTTGAAATGTTTCAATGCCTTTACATCATACCGGATCAACTATTCATCCGTTGAAAACTCCTATCCGTTTTGACATTCTGACAGACAGATATCTGTTCCATGGTTAGTGGCCCTGATATTCAAAATGTAGATGAAAAAGTGGCCCGTGGCGGAAAAAGAGAATTTGACAGCAAGTGTATAACTTTTTTTTTAATACAAAACACCAAAAAAAAAGGTTTTTTTTTTTGCACCTTTTCCCCCCTACTATATTTGAAGCCATTGTAATCAGATAGGAATTTTTTCTCTTACTGAAAACAATTTAAAACAAAACAAGAAGTTATGAGAGTTGCTTCTATTCTCGTTACCTTACTGACATTGCTCATATGGACAGAAGCATTACCCATCTTTGAAACAGGTAAAGGTTTTGTGCACGCTAATGTCTACACAGTATATACCAACACTTCAATTAGCCAATGACCATGATAGATACGGTCACCAATGTCCACTGTTTCCGCAATACAATGTAGTCTGCCCAGTGCTGTGTGTTACTAGTCATGACCTTTGTCCACCTGCACTGGCACCCACATGTCCCAGCGGGCAAGAGTTCTGCCTAGATGGCACCTGCCATACCTCTTGCGATTCAGCATCGATCAACAATGTTTGTTTGTGTAACGACCCATCATCAGCACCTGCCAACCTGGTGCCTTGTGCTGCTACCCAAGTGATCAATATTACTCATTACAATCCACGTCAAAAAGAGTTGCAGACTCGAAACCTCTGTGCTGCCAATGCCAACATACCCAATGCGCCGTCCACCATTGGCATCTGGGGGTTTCCCAACGGGTCCACATCAGATCTTGTGTGGGCAGAGTGTCCTGCTGCACCACCCGCAGAGTTTACATTTAGGGAGCCCATGTGGATTACAGTTTGGACGATTGCTGCTTTAGAGGCATTCATCTTGATCAGCTGGAGGCTATACAAATACGCAAGAGAAGTGAAATTCAATAAGGAGCAACCGACAGCGAAAAATGCCACAGCCAGTTCTCTCAGTTCGGATTCTGCAGCCATCAATGAAAAGATAGCAACACACGCAGGCCTTGATGCGAACGGCAATATTCAAAGCATGGAGAAGCAACCAGCATCCACTGAAATCACTGCTACGACGGAGGAGGAGGTTGTGATAAACGACGCCAAAGGAGCGAAAAGCGAAAGCACATCAGAAACTGCATCACTGAGAGACTCTGAAAGGTTGAGATTTCGAGGGTTTAAGCGAGATTACTATGGCTTGTTGGGATTTGCATCGGTTATCCTAACGACATTGCTGTTTATGATTTTTCTCGGCTGTCTTGTTGGTGATTACTGTAAGTTTGTATACGGCAACTGACAAGAAAGATGAACTAATCCGTCTATAGATGGAAAATTGCATGGTGGAGTCTTGCATGTATTCTTATCGTCGGATGCTTCGTCGAAAATCTTCTGTGCCGTGTGGCATATCGCTGCTGCTTGGTTTGCTACAGCCATGCTGTTCAGAAACCGCATTCAAAATTACTTTAGAATTGAATCACACCCGCACACATGTCCATTTGTTCAAGTGGAACGACAGCAAGATGAAATTGTGTTCCTGGAAGATGACAACAAGTGGATTTCCACCGTCAGAAAACTAGAGCAGCGTGTTACCAAAAAACTGGGGTTTGTATACAGCATGATGGGCAGTGCCGCAATCCGTTGTTTAGCTGACTGTTTGCAGATTGAACATTGTTGTAGAGACGTGTCCTGTGCACCTTACCTCGAATGGGTTGCGCTATTTCGAATACCAATGCATGAGATATGTCTACAACCCGTCGAAGCGAAAGTTTGAGCCCTATGAGTTTGATCTTGGCTCAACAAATGCACAACTGAGAAGCTGGTCTGGAGGCAACAGCACTGAAGAAGCCGTGTATAGGCAAGAGCTATTGGGGTCAAATATCATCCCAGTCTATGTGCCATCGATTCCGTGGGCTATCGTACAAGAGTAAGTTCAAGGCTGTTTCCAGCAGTAGATGGCATCCATAATTTGACTTTTTTATATTCTCTACAGATTTAGCTCATTCTTATATCTATACCAAATGATGTGCATGTGGGTCTGGTATTATTTCCAATACTACCCAATGGGCCTGGTTCAAACGAGCATTATCTTGATTTCAGCATTTATCCGCATCTTTTTACGGTTGAGAGCCGAAAGCCGCATCAAATCGATGGCAGAATATGTCAACAATGTGTGCGTCTATCGTGATGGCGAATGGGTCAGTAATATATCAAGCGCTCAGCTGGTGCCAGGCGATGTATTCCAGATTGACGAGAAATCCCAAGTGCCCTGTGATTGCGTCCTGCTTTCGGGAGCTGTCGTTGTCAATGAATCCGCATTGACCGGTGAAGCAATGCCGATACGAAAAATTGCCTTGCCTGACGATACGAACGTGTATGAGATGGATGGCTCAGGCAAAATCAATACGCTATACGCTGGAACACTGGTGTCCCAAGTGATGCCTGCCATTGCTGAGGATGGCCAGCATCAAAAAGTGTGTGCCCTTGTGCTTCGTACTGGTATATCAAGCGAAAAGGGCATGCTAATTCACAAGATTCTGTTTCCATCGCCTGTGAGCTTCATCTTTGATGAGCACATCAAGGTGGCCATTTGTATTCTGCTGGTGTGGGGCTTGGTGGCATTCTGCTTGACACTGTATCTAATGGGCCGTGGCAATATCACCAGTTGGTACTATGGCGTGTTTGTTATGTCTGAAATCTTCTCCCCTCTGTTGCCTGCTGCTTTCACTATCAACCAATCTGTCTGTGCTGCTCGGTTGCGTAAAAAGCACATTTTATGTATTGACCTACCGCGAATCAATCTGTCTGGCAAGGTGCGTATCTTTTGTTTTGACAAAACAGGTACATTGACCAAAGAAGGACTCGAGTTTTACGGCTCTGTGGCCTCCCCCATGTTGGACCAACGTACCATGGACCCTTTGACGATGGAGCCTTTATTGGCGATGGGCATTGCCACTTGTCACGCAGTAACCAGAGTAGGAGATCAATTCATTGGCAACCCAGTGGACATCGAATCTTACCATGCCATGCAATGGGAGCTGATACCAACCACCAGCCCTGATTATCTCGATAGTCTTATGCCGCCCAAAGGATCCAGGAACACCGATAGCCCGGTGCATGTCATTCGTCGGTGTGAATTTGTCCATGCCCGTGCATCGCAATCAGTTGCCGTTTTAGATCCATCCAACAATCATGTGCACGTCTACCTCAAGGGCTCTTTTGAGCGGGTAAAATATTTATCTACTGAGGATTCTATTCCAAGCAACTATGATGCAATTTCGGCAAAACATGCGCAAGAGGGGTGTTATGTACTGGCTCTTGCCCACCGCGATATAGGTGAATTGGGTGTAGACGTAACCATGGATCAAGTCAAGACGATGAGTCGTGATGATCTGGAAGTAGGCTGCAACTTTGTTGGTTTTGTGCTGTTTAGAAACATGCTTAAAGAAGACACTACCGATGCGATTGCTCAGCTAAAAGAGGGTGATGTGAGACCCGTGATGATTACTGGTGATACCGCCCTGACAGGTATCTTCATTGCACGTCAATGTGGCATGATCGAACCCGAGCAGACGGTTCTGCTGGGCGATTTGGTCAATGGTCAGATGGTGTGGCATAATGTTGATACGGGTGAGCGAGTGGACAGTGTTGACATGGCTATTCATAACGATCCAAGACAACATCACGAAAAGAGGATCGAATTAGCTTTGACAGGGAGGGCCTTTGAGTCGCTCACTGCGCAAAACAAGATGCGTCCGTATTTACTGCTTACTCGCGTGTTTGCTCGCATGACTCCAAATGACAAGGTGCAATGTGTTCAGTTGCATATGGAGAAGGGTGTTACTGCCATGTGCGGTGATGGTGGCAATGATTGTGGTGCTCTTCGTGCTGCGCATGTGGGTATGGCTCTGTCAGAGGCAGAGGCTTCTATGGTATCTCCTTTCAGCACAAGCAATCGGTCCATTATGCAGTGTGTAGAGCTACTCAAGCAAGGACGCGCTGCTCTTGCTACTAGTTTCTCTAATTACAAGGTATGTTGTTCAAATTGGCATTGCGGCATTTGGCTCATGCGTTGAGTTTAGTTCTTGATTTATTACGGTGAATCCATGGCATTTTGGGAGCTCATCATGTTCTATTTCACCGTCATTGCCTGTCAACCCATCTGGATTACTATTGATGGTTTTATTACGACAACAATGACATTTGCCATCACTCAGGCACAACCTGCAGAGCGCTTGGGTCCCTCTAGGCCGACAGCAAAGCCTTTGGGTGCTTACACGCTGGCATCTTGTTTAGGTGTAATTTTTGTCAATTTTTGGTTCATGGTGACAAGGTAGAATATAACAATTGATGGCCCTGTGAATGCGTCGACTCATGTAATTCTGATATAGTGTTGTTTGGCTGTTTCAGCAAGACTGGTTTGTGTGCAATGAATTTGATAGCTCTGCTATCGATTCGGCTAAATGGTGGCTGTTGGGAGACAATTACGAAGCAGAGATCATCTCTCTTGTCGTTCTTTTCCAGTTCTTTAACAGTGCAGCCATTGTCAACTTTGGTTCAGCATTCAGACGCTCTTGGTGGAGAAACTATGTATTGGTAGTGTTCTACTGCTGCTTCTTTGTACACACGAGTTTCCTCATTCTGGCAGATCCCAATCCATACAGTTGCATTGTAAGTTTAAGGCTGTAACGACAATACATGTTACTAATCACTTTTACAGTTTCGTGTCAACTGTGGCTCGCCTGATGTGATAGAATCGCTTGGATACCCCTATCCATGGTGGAAGATTGAGCCCTACAACTCACCTTTGGGCCATAACGTGCTGCCTAAATGGTTTCGCTGGGAGCTGTGGGGCTTTGTGCTCGGCAACTGCTTGATTAACATCATCTGGGAACGTGTCATTGTCTTGTGGTTGGTGAGAAATTGGACAGTCAAGGCAAACAAAAAGAAGCCAAAGAAGGGAAGAGTCTTGTTGAAACTGTAAATCTAGCTGTTGTTCTTTTCTTATATATATATTGAGTGTATCTATTGTATGATATTTTATTATTCCCCCCCCCCCTCGCATTCAGCATGCTCATATACAAATTAAAATGTAGTCTGTAGAACTCCTTGTTATTCTACTTTATACCGATTTTTGACATGACAGACATGATTGTAATGTGTAACGTTTCATGAAATTCAAAGACGTTACGCCTCAATCCAGATCAGACATGCAGAACTTCACTGCTGTGGCAATTCGGTTCCGAAGAGGAGCCTGATCCAGGAACAAATATGGCCCTTGCTGAAAGTAAAACCCGTCATACAGATGTCGAATGCAACACATGAAAAGGCTATAAAATGAACGGTTACATCAGGGCACCTTTGTGATTGAGTAATGGCGTATAAAGCTTTTTTTTGTTGTTGTTGCGCTTGCTTCTACGCTGATTAGGCTCGCTGATGCTATTATGCTGAACCATTGCTGAGACATTGCAATAAACATTAGAATAGAAATCGCTTGCTAAGCCTAGCGATTAACGGAGGTAGACGAAAATAACACATCTGCACATGTATCCGTTGGCTCTTTTTTTCAGTCTGAAACATCTGCCGCATTCGTTGCATAGCTTTATGGATTTTATTCCTTAACAAGACATCTCCATCACCACAGTGATAGCTCCCAGAAGAGAAGTGGTTTCATTATTGAGCTGTCCTCATCATCATCAATCTTGATACGGCATCATAAATACAAGTAAAGTGATTTGGTGATGAATGATATGTACACATCTCAATTTAGAAAATGAGTTATATTGCCATTAGACATTTGGAAGAAACATTTACGACATTTCTCGCAAACAGTCAAATTCTGAACATCGAGAGTACAAGTTTATCGTATCGCAAATGGTGTAGCATCAAACAAATGCGTGAAAGTTGCCTACGACATGATACTGAGAAGGAAAACTCTGCCTAATGTTACAGGACATGAGAATTGCAGAATAACCGCAATTGCAGCCTGTAATCAGCGATGACTAACATGTATTCAAAAAGAAAAAGGACATATCAACAGTTTTACATGCTAAGTGAGACGCATAGCCGATAGTATTTTGCGGGCTATGTAGATAAGTTATCATTTGCTCTCAAGGCATGTACTTTGAAGTGTGTTGCGTACGTGATACCCCAAGCGTAATACAAGTCTAAAAATACGCTCTGTGTTATTTGATCATTTGGGAATTTACCAATGTAGATCTTGGAGAGTCATTCTTCTCAAATGCGAGATTAGTCAAGGTTGTCTACAGCTATAGACATGTCTTGCTATCATTACTCCATTACTGATCTGTCGTCCTAGCAGCAGCTGAGTACAAAGCATGAGCTCGTAATTCAGACCATTATTTTGCGAAAAAGAACATGTCCATTTCAATGATACCATTTCTAAATACATTTCACAACAATCGAATCTAAAAACGGGCCGGTGGACCTAGTGTATCTCGACTCCGTTGTAATTTTACTTTATTAATGAATCAGCCAATAGGTGGTTGTGGAATACGCATTGCCGAAAAGGCAGGTTGATTGCACGGAGTAGGTCCAACTCTATTTACCGGTGCGTTGTATATAGATTAGGATTGTCAACAGATCAAGCAATTATCCTTTTAACACATCCCATCGGTAACTTCGGCTGAAGCACATTAGGCCACTGTTAGGTCAGTATGGCTTGAATCTCAAGCAAACTGCTTTGAATTGACATATTTCTGCAATAAATGTTTCTGAATTAGGTATATTTTCCCAATTTTCAACTTATTGTGATACCATTGCCCTCAGGCATCATTGATGGATATAACACATAAACATGTTGGTCACTCTACACTGAGAAGAGGCAGGCGGAGAGACAGACATTGCTCAGGTTCAATTGTCTAAAATCTTCTCATTTCATAGGACCGGCCATGATAGTGCCGTCTCTCAAATCAATGCTCGTTTCAAAAAAAAACTTTGTATACGTTTTGGTTCAACTTCAGCAGATATAGATATAGAAGATAGAAACCGGAAAAACTACGGCACTGACGCTCCGTTTCATCCTCTCAAGAAGCACGTTCTGTATAAAAGAGGCCATCATGTTGAATCACAAAAGGCATTCGTTTCTCTCATTTATAGATTCCCTTTTTTTTTCCTTCTGATTACTTTGATTTCTTGCATTTTCATACAACTTTACTAATTCATACCATCCACTTGTCATTTAAAGCATGACTTCAACTCATCATCTCCAAGAATCCTCAGGAGAAAAAGGTCGAGAATACGATCAACACTCCAGCGATGGATCTACTCAAACTGTATATCAAAACGGCCTCCATGAATATGAATCCAATGGAGATGCATTCGGTGAACCCACTGCCAATGCGGTCAATATTGATGGTAAATAAACACACCTACTCCTTGCACCTAGGATTTTTTTTTTTATTAACCTCAAGATGAGTAGCCGCCAAAGACGAATATGTGGATTTAAAAAGAGAGCTATCCCGTATCAGTCGTTTATCTACTCATGCCAGCAAATTAGAGGAAGGTGCCGCAGAAGCTGATGAGTTCAATCTCGACGAGTTTCTCCATGACATGAGAAAGGGTCAAAACGAGAATGGCCACGAACTGAAAAACTTAGGCTTGATCTGGAAAAACTTGACAGTCAAGGTAAAATTGGACTAGATTCATGCCAAAGCTACATGATCTAAACGACAGTTCATTTCATAGGGTCAAGCTGCGGATGCTCACACCATTCCAACTGTCTTTACATTTCTTCAATTCTGGAAATTCCTGGGCATTGGTGTCAGCAAGAACAAAAAGGTCATTTTAAATGATCTGACAGGCCACTGTGAACCAGGCCAGATGCTCCTGGTACTCGGTACAGTTTAACTAAATGCGTCTATTAACAACAAGCTAACATTGGTTGTTTTTTTCTAGGTCGTCCTGGAGCTGGATGTAATGTGTTATTACTAGATGCTTCAATGTCAATGATGAATTAACATTTTGATTATTTCTAGGTACTTCCTTCCTCAAAGTAATTGCCAACATGCGAGGTGCCTACACTGATGTCGACGGTATCGTGTCTTATGGCGGTATTGATGCTGAAACATTCGCCAAGCGATACAGAGGTCAAGTCTGTTACAACGAAGAAGAAGATCAGCACTATCCTACATTGACAGCCAAGCAAACACTGCAATTCGCCTTGCGTATGAAGACTCCTGGAAAGCGTCTTCCTGATGAGTCTAAGACTGACTTTGTCAACAAGGTGCTCTACATGCTCGGCAACATGCTTGGTTTGACCAAGCAGATGAACACCATGGTCGGCAATGCTTGGGTCCGTGGTTTGTCAGGCGGTGAGCGCAAGCGTATGTCTATTGCTGAACAAATGACAACATCCAGTTCTATCAACTGCTGGGATTGCTCCACGCGTGGCCTCGATGCTGCTTCTGCCCTTGATTATGTGCGCTCTCTTCGCATCATGACAGATGTCTTTAAAAAGACCACAATTGCTACTCTGTATCAAGCCTCCAACAACATCTTTACCTTGTTTGATAAAGTGCTCTTGCTGGATGAGGGTCGATGTCTTTACTTTGGTCCCACTGCTGGTGCAAAGGAGTACTTTGAATCTCTCGGTTTTGTCTGCCCCAAGAGAAAGTCCGTTCCTGACTTTTTGACAGGTCTCTGTAATCCCAATGAACGTGAAGTTCTCAAAGGCTGGGAGAATGTCGCTCCCAAATTCGCCTATGAGTTCGAAGAGAAGTACCTTGCCTCTGATATCTACAAGCAAATGATGGCTGACTTTGTCGAATATGAACAGACCGTTCAAAACGAAAACCCTGCTGATGTCTTTAAGAAGGCTGTCGATGAAGAGCATCAAAAGCGTGCTCCCAAGAAGGCTCCTTTCACTGCTTCTTTCTATCAGCAAGTCAAGGCTCTCACTATCCGTCAATACTATCTCAACATTACTGATTTGGGTGCCCTGATCTCTCGCTATGGTACCATTCTTATTCAATCTCTTATCACTGCTTCCTGTTTCTTCAAAATGACTCAAGATGGCACTGGCGCCGTAAGTAGATGTATACGTTATTACTTTTGCTTTGCTAACCGAAAAGAATTAGTTTGCAAGAGGAGGTGCCCTTTTTTTCGCCGTATTGTTCAATTCTTTCATCTCTCAAGCTGAACTTGTTAATTTCTTGATGGGTCGTCCTATTCTGGAAAAGCACAAGCAATACGCTCTCTACCGTCCTTCTGCCTTTTACATTGCTCAAGTCGTCATGGATATTCCCTATGCTATTGTGCAAGTGCTGCTGTTTGAAATCTGTGCCTACTTTATGATGGGTCTCAAATTGACTGCCGGTGCCTTCTTTAGTTTCTTTGTCATCTTGTTCTTTATGAACTTGTGTATGAACGGCTTCTTTAGATTCTTTGGTGCTTCTACAACTAGTTTCTTTTTGGCTACGCAAGTGTCTGGTGTTATTCTTATTGCTGTCACCAACTACACCGGTTATACCATCCCTTACAACAAGATGCATCCCTGGCTCTCGTGGATCTACTGGATCAATCCTATGACCTACTGTTACAAGGCTCTCTTGATCAACGAATTGAAGGGTGTCGAATATTCGTGCGAAGGTCCTGGCAATGCTGTCCCTTACGGTCCTGGCTACGATGACTGGAACTACAAGGTCTGTACCATGGCTGGTGGCAAGCCAGGTAACAGCTACGTCCTTGGCGACGACTATTTGAATGACTATCTTAGTTACAATCCTAGTCAAATGTGGGCTCCTGATTTCATTGTCGTTGTTGCTTTCTTCTTGTTGTTCACTGTCATGACAGCAAGTGCTATGGAATTGGTCGGTCTCAGTAAGAGCGGTACTCTCACCAAGCTCTATTTGCCTGGCAAGGCTCCCAAGCCTCGTACTGCTGAAGAAGAAGAAGCCCGTCTTAGAAAACAAGCTGATTTCGGCAAAAACATGGACAGCGTTTCCACTGGCACCACCTTTTCGTGGCAAAACATTGACTATACTGTTCCTGTCAAGGGTGGCAGTCTTCAATTGCTGAACCATGTCTCTGGTGTGGTCAGACCTGGGCATCTCTGCGCATTAATGGGTTCCTCTGGTGCTGGTAAAACTACTCTGTTGGATGTCTTGGCTCGTCGAAAGACCATTGGTAAAGTGGATGGCCGTGTCTACCTGAACAACGAAGCCCTGATGACTGATTTCGAGCGTATTACTGGTTACTGCGAGCAAATGGATGTCCACCAACCTGCCGTTACTGTCCGTGAAGCTCTTCGTTTCTCTGCTTATCTTCGTCAACCTGCAGATGTGCCCAAGGAAGAAAAGGATGCCTATGTTGAAACTATCCTTGAGTTGCTTGAAATGGAAGACATTGGTGATGCTCAAATTGGTGCTGTTGAATTCGGCTTTGGTATCTCTATTGAAGAGCGCAAGCGTCTTACTATTGGTATGGAACTCGTGGGTAAGCCCAAGCTCCTCTTCTTGGATGAGCCTACTTCTGGTCTGGATGCCCAATCCTCTTACAACATCATTCGTTTCATCCGCAAGCTTGCTGATTCTGGATGGCCTGTGCTTTGTACTATTCATCAACCCTCTGCTATTCTCTTCGAGCACTTTGATCACTTGTTGCTTTTGGTGCGTGGTGGACGTACTGCCTATCACGGCGAAATTGGTCAAGATTCTCAAATTATGATTGATTACTTTGAATCTAATGGTGGTCCCAAGTGTTCTCCTGATGCCAATCCTGCGGAATACATCCTCGAATGCGTTGGCGCTGGTACTGCTGGTAAGGCCAAGGCTGATTGGGCTACTATCTGGGAGAATTCTGCTGAAGCAAAGGCCTTGACTGAAGAGCTTGAAGAGATCCACAACAGCTCAAACCCCAACCCTACTCGCAATGCTCAAACCTACGCTACTAGCTTGGGCACCCAGTTCAAATTGGTCTTCTCTCGCATGTCCTTGGCTTACTGGCGTTCTCCTGATTACAACATTGGTCGTTTCCTCAATGTCATGTTGACCTCTTTGATCACTGGTTTTACCTTTTGGAAAATGGGATCCTCTTCTTCTGACATGCTGAACAAAGTCTTTGCTTTGTTTGGTACCTTCATCATGGCCATGACTCTCATTATTCTTGCTCAACCTAAATTCATCACTGAGCGTCAGTATTTCAGACGCGAATACGCCTCGCGTTACTACAGTTGGTTGCCCTGGGCCATCTCTGCTGTGCTCGTTGAACTTCCCTACATCTTTTTCTATTCTGCCTGCTTCATGTTTGGTTTCTACTGGACTGCCGGTATGAACCCTTCTGCTGAATCTGGTGGCTACTTTTACATCATGTTCTCCATGCTAGTGTGTTGGGCTGTTACTCTTGGCTTCGTGATTGCCGCTGTGTCAGAGTCTCCCTTGATGGCTGCTGTTATTAACCCATTGGTCATTTCCATCTTGATTCTTTTCTGTGGTTTGATGCAAGCACCATCCGCTATGCCCAAGTTCTGGAGCTCTTGGATGTATTGGCTTGATCCTTTCCATTACTATATCGAAGGTCTCGCTGTCAATGAATTAGGTGATCTCAAGGTTGATTGTAATGAAGGTGATCTACTTCGATTCAGTGCTCCTCCCGGTCAAACCTGTGGAGAGTACACTACCAATTTCTTTGCTTATGGTGCTCCCGGTTACATTGCTAATCCCAATGCAACCTCTCCTGAATTATGTGGCTATTGTACCTTTAGCTCTGGACCTGAATTCTACGAATCTAGATTTGACTGGAGTGCTAGCCACAAGTGGCGCAACTTTGGTATCTTGGTTGCCTACTTTGCGTTCAATATTATCCTCTTTATTGGCCTCGTTTATATCTTTAGAAAGCCTAGACGTTAAGCATCATTTTGTTTGATTTATCCTATATTTTCATGTATTTTTACGCTAAACTACTTTGTATTACCTGTTAGACTTTTTTTGCATGTAGTTTTGTTTTACAACAATGTACACCGCTCCCTTTACTTTTTACGTATTTATTATACCATTTATCAATCAATAAAAATAATAGAGTATCAAATCAACTTAAGATGTATGGCTATTATACATTCATTGCTGGATCAAAGTTGTCCAGTCTCCCTCGGAGCAACATGAATCAAAATTGGCTACAAGGCTATCAAAGTAGACGAATACCATGGTCTCGCTGACATGATTTGAAAATGCAGACCCTGTTGTTATTCTCTTTCAACAAGACAAACTGCAGGAGAGCCTTGATTTACAAAAAAAAAATGGCAGGGTTTTTATTGGTATTAAATGTTTGACATTTCCATCGAATTTGAGTCAACAGTTCTCCATGAATTATTCATGACTCCACGATAGTTCCAAACAGGGTATTCTTGCTGGACATTACCAGACGAGTCAACTAGTTTGAACATTACATTAGTAAACCACACCTATCATAAATGATTCAGACACTTTTACCTGCTCTGCTGACAATTCTAACATTTCTCTTTGTTGCAATGGTGACAGACCACAAGCACCAACCCCATACTCTACAGTTGTTTCCTTCTGCAGCAGGCTGGTATAACTGAGCTGTAGCCCATGTCTTTCCATCATCTCCTGATACATCAACTCGTTGAATAGATCTTCCTCCTCCGGATAGAGCGTAGCCTTGCACTGTTTGATTTGATTTGGCTCCGTCGTGAATGCCGTCAGATGGGTTACAGACATAGGATTGCACATTATACTCTCCAATGGATGGTACTTTACACCAGTAAGCATCAGCTTGCTTTTCATCAGAGACCTACATCATATAAGTGCATGTTACATGGTATTCGGTCTCGTTACATACACTCTCTGGTAAGATCTTGTAATCTCTGCGTTGATAATACGACATGGATTCATAATCTTGGATAGTAATTGATTTGAGGTATTTGACTGATCTACCGCCAATGTAGCCTGGTACTACGACTCGAATAGGAAATCCATGATCGCGAGTCAATGTTTTGTGGTTCATCTATTGCATACACATGATGAACATTTGCTATAGCATTGAAAATATTCGTAGTTTTACCTCATAAGCCAATAGCACATCTCCAAACTCGTCCCTAACATTGATACATGGTAAGAATGAGCCAATAAAATCTATTAAATACTTACAATGCCTTGGACAATGGAATTGAAGAGCCATAGCATTTGTCTTCTTCACACTAGAAACAGGTTATTTTGTACCGTGAGTATTATTGCATCATTCAATAACGTTATTTATTTGTTACCTGTTCCACAGACTCAAAAGCAACGTGGAGTTTGTTTAAATTTTTTATCTTTGTGGTCACTCCAACGGTAGCAAGAATGTCGCGCAGTCTACACCCACTGTAGATAGCATTTCCTAAGGCACCAGGTCCCCAAATGACCTGTGTGGATAAGATGAGTGATGTGCTTTCGAATCAAGCTAAACAAAACTTACGCCCTTGGTGTGCTTCACCTTATGAAGACCATCTCTTCGATTGCCCTGTGCCAATGTTAGTTGGATGTTGGATGCTCGCACCTTTGTATCGTCTTACCGCGCACTACATGTATCATGGTCAGTCTATATTCATTTATATTCGGCTAAAAAACACATTACATACCTGCATCACCATCATTACGGACACCTTTTCGTAATCCTGCTTGATTTGTTTCATGTTGAAATGGATGGGCTTCTCGCATCCAATGCCTTGCACCAGGATTGTATGCTCTGCCTCCTGAATATCAGGCAATGGACCATGATTGCGGCAAAAAAAGTACTTTTCAGGTGTGATGTAATTCTTCACTAGGTCAACAGGACAAGGTTCAGCATTGAATGGAGCATCCTTACGGACAATCAGCTGGCAAGAATCATGCTTTGGGTCTTGGCTGTAATCAAGCGGTTGCTTTGAGGTCATTTTATAAAAGAAAAAGCTAAAGAGAAAGAAAGAGAAACCCCTATGCAATGAGAGATAAAGGAGACTATAGCCTTCCAAGGGATAGGGTTGTCGTCACATATCACATCCCAACTGTAGAATGAATCCAAATCATGCAGCAGACCAGCCATGCTACACCAAACAAATTTGATTTATTTCCCACGGGATTGTGAGTGCCAAACTTGTGATACGCGTATAAGCTTAAAACACCAAATAGGCATGTTATTATATAGAAGAAAGTAGAGTTACAGGTGTGTACAGAGTGTGGGAAGACTTCTGTTTCTTTAACCTGCTTCGATCATTGCAGGCTAGATAATGAAAAGCTCTTTTGAGTTGTAATATTTATAGCTATTCACGTATGCAATTGCTAACTTGATTGTCTCATCATGCCTGCATACTAATAAATGGAGTTTGCGTTGAATTGGGCCATCCACCAAGTTGAAGTAGGATGTTGCTTTTGCTTTGAGGCACTTGATGATCAAATGGCATCGATCAGAGCTGACCAAATGTTTGGCACAACCATTCACATCTCAACTAATCGTTTGCTTCAAGCAGATGCTCCTAATTGGATGTCTAGCAATGCTTGCATGAGATGGACAGTGCCAACCCATACCTTTTCATTACATTGCTTTCCTATCAAGCCAATACCACTGAAGAAATGGTAATGGATCTACAAAATGCCATCTTGCTACGGAATCTTATGCGCATTCACTCCTTTTTGTTTGCTTGATCTACTTGGGTTCCTTTTATGCTGTATCTTCCATTATCTTGTTTTATTTTAAAGCTTTGGTAGGAGGCAATGAATCCATTTCAGGTCTCTCCCTTGTTGCCATGGAAATGCTAGCCGTCATCACCTTCCTGTTCTTTAGTTTTTCAATCAGATCAAGTGCTCACTACAATTGACACCACAAGCAAATCAAGCAAGTAAAGCTTTAATGAATACGAGACATGCGTTGCTATATATTCTGTAGCTTTGATCAGGCAATAAAAATATATAAAATGCAGTATATAAAATCTTTGAAAGAGTGCAATATCCCTGTTGCATCGTCATATGATGGTGGAAAGATAATCTGATAGATATAAATAATCAAGATACTAAAAAGTAAATGTGGCGAGAACGAAATAGAAATTGTACTACGTGATAGTTTCTTCCAGATGATACAACGCTATCTTTTAGTGTTCTTAATTGAACACTGTTTTCATGAGGACATTTCATAAATAAATCGAGCGTTTGAATCCAGCATTCAATGTCATTTACTTTCATCAAACTAAACCCAAGTTGACAGTATATATAGATTAAGCTGTTTCATAGATGTAGCAATGGTAAAATGTGTATTTTTATACATTCTTAAAATAAACTATCACGAAGACGATTATCATAAAAGTCAATAAACCATCGTGAAAGTAACACAGCGGATAAATTAATGTGTTAGTTTGCTCCTATTATATTTCATAAATCAAAAGATTCGACGATATGCGGTGTTATCTTCCTCTGCACAGTTCATCACAGGCACACGAACTAAGGCAGGCATAGGCACAGGGACAGGTACAGGCACACAAGCAAAAGATCATATAATTTCACAGCCTATATTAAACAATCTATTATTATTGCTCATTTTCATTCCCCCCCCCACCTCCTTCCTCTTCATATTAGATTCACTTAATTATCTTTTCCCTTTTTCTTCTTCTCTTTAACTTTCTTCTCTTTTGAATATTGATTGATTTTCTCCCACTATACCTGTCTTGATATATAACTATTATAGTTATATATGTCCTTCAATTAATCTACATTTCAGTCACTAGAAGCAAAGCATTAAACAGCAGTTTCTTCTTCTTTATTCAAGTATACAACACCTCTTGTGACAACAACAATAACAACAGCAGCACAAATATAATGTGGATCATATCTCGAGTTGTAAGACAGTCAGTGGATGTGATGGCCCTGTATAATAACACACACTCTCTCTCTACTGTAGTTTGGTGAGTCACGATGGACCAGAGCCATCTTTTGTGCTGTAGTTCTCCAGGCGCTGCTGGCCATTGCATTTGAAGCTGTAATTTTCGCATTTCACAACAATGAGATCAACACGATCAACAATTTAAATTTGACATCGCCAGGAACATCCTCCTCTATGACTACAGCCTACGCCAATGCAAGATCATTGCTGGTCTACTTTATCCTATTTATGCTCGCACAAGTATTCACTGTCATACTAGTAGTTGATGCTGTAAGTATATCCTTATAATCATTATGTGTGTTGAATGACTAATCATCAAGAGTGTAGATCTATCAACGTAATACAATTCAACTTATTGCGCTGGTCGCTTTTGAATTAGGCATGAGTGCTTATTCAATCATTCAATTCCATCAGTCTTCAACACTCATCGACGATGATCAGGGAACAAAAAGCGAGGCGCTACAATATCTTCTCAATGCGTATCATCTGTCAAAGTGGGCGGAAATCACTCAAATTTGCGTCATGATTGTCAGCACCATGATCTTTGTATTTCTTGCATACAAACTCTATCTGGAATTTGGCTGGCATATTTATAAAAAGATCGGCGCAGACTTGGCTATGCGAGGTAATCATCAATTTACCTATATCTCGGTGTACACACTAACGGAACTTGCCTATTGTAGATCGCTACAAAATGTATCAGATTTTCATGATGTTGCTCAAGTTTGATTTTTTCTTTTTCCTTGGATTCTCGGTGCAGTATCTTGCTCTTTTGATTGTTGCATGGTGGCCTGATGCCACTATAAATGGAAATGAATCAGAAATTGTCCGGGAGTTGATAGAGCACATTATATTGAGTTGTGTGCTCTCAATTACAATGTTATGCTCAGCATATTGGGGTGTAAGTGCAATTAGGACAAAAACTGGTTTATATAATGATAATTAATGCTTGTTTCATCTTGGTAGTTGAGGCGAGAAAAGAAGGTGCACATGTACATCTTTTTAATATTGTGCGCGGCAAGTATGGGCTACTACATTTACATGTTGGTTCAGATTGCATCAGACCCTGCAAGATTCCTGGGTTCAAAGGTTTTCCTGACCTTTTTCTGTAAGTGCACTCTCCTTTTTCAGACATCTCATGTAGCATCTCCCTAACCCAAAATACATCTATAGTATGTGTTGACATGGTGTTAATTTTGGTAAGTTGCTATAGTCATGCAATTGCTTCTAATAGACAAATGCTGATAAACATTAAATTAATATCAGGCCTCTGTACCTATCGCCATCATATGTCTAAGAAATTTTAACCTCGGCTTAATGAATCACAGTACGTTGCGCATGTCATTTGATGGAACCCATGTTTACCTAATTCTATTGTAATAGTTTCTCATGCAACAGCATCAGCTACCTCAGCTCATTCGATGGCTCCTTTGGGTATTGAGAAATCAGACTCTTCCAGACGTTGGTCAATCGAGTAAAAAGTATTGGATCAGAGAGACTACTCCTGAACCGACAAAGCCGATAACGATAGCAACAGCAACACACTTTTGACTCATAAGAGCATATCCCTGCCTTTTCCAACATTCAATACTATTATTATCAATATCACTACTATTATACTATTATCAAACCGCTGCATTCCCGTATCAAAGACTCTGCTACTACTTGCAAGTATCTCCTCCATTACCATCTCAAACATTCGCCCAATTGCTTTGACTATTTACCATCTCCTCTACTATTTCTCTCCACAATTGTAACACTTAATCTTTTTATATTGTTAATTTATTGAAATACAGTTAAGAATGCTGATTTCGCCCCATCCGTGGTTGATTTATAAGCGGCCTCAACAACAGAATTTGCTTTTGAATGTTGTGTCGCTTTTAAGCTTACTTTGTACCAAAATTACTACTCAAGCAGAATATAGCTGCATCAAGAGTATGACGTCCAAGGTTTTTATTTTACACTTGGCCATTGAATGTATACTTTGTAGGGCGATACCGTTTTCTTCTGACACATTTCAACATGTAGTAAACAATGCATAAATCAGTATTTACATTGTTACAATTGGCAATATTAGCATTTACAGAGTTCGGCAATAAAACACGTTTGAGAAGTATAGAAGGAAATTGAGGGAAGAAGATCACTCTATGTTGAAAAGACAATGGGTTCATAGTATTACAACCGCGGAACGTAATTTGATAATAAGTGGAAGTAGAATTTCAGTCTGTTATTGCTTTAAATATCATATCTCTTTCTGGCTACAATTCAATTAGCCTTACAAAGATCAAAAGGATACTAACATCTTTTCTCAGCTTTTGGTAAAGAGCGTATTTCTCTAAATACGATGGTTTAATCTATACGATAAATACTTGTTGAAAACCTTGGCATATTAGGATCTGGGTGAGAGACCACTAAAGGCATATCTGGTATTATGATTGCCTCAAAACACATCCAGAGATCCACACCTTTGATGATTTTGATCTAATAAGATCTTGGATTGCGAGATTTGGTTTAGTAATAATATTGAATTGCGATTATTCACATAGCTCATTGCTTGCAAATACATAAATTGATGATTGTATAACGGCTTTCTCGTTTATTATGCTTTTTTTTGGTAAGTATTTCGCGAAGATTGGCTTAGTCAACATAATCAAGGACGTACATCTTTCATAGTAAGATCCAAATTATTTGTTTGGGTCTGACAAGTAATACAACATCAAAATGATTTTGGTACAAGTCGGCAATACAATTTGATATTGGTTTGCCAAAAGATTTGGTAGCAAAAGGAAAGGAAGACAGGTTTTCAGTCAATCTATAACACAAAAAGAAAAAGCTAGGCGCACTATCATTTTCTTGAAAATGAAAAAAATGCTGGTAGCAGGAATCGAACCTGCGTCGACACGGCCACAACGTGATGTACTGCCACTATACTATACCAGCACCCGCTGGCTTCGTTCTCCTAACCCCTTCAAACAATGTAAACGCTGGGGTGAATATCTTGCTGCTAAGAAGGCATTCCAAAAGGCTATTCGTCGTCGGCGTCGTCAAAGCTGGAAACAGTTTTGTACCAAGATGGCTACACAGCCTTTAGGTGATACTACTGGTACGCTCAAGCGGATTATCCGTGGTCGTAGTCTCAGTGCTCCTTTTTCCCACCCTGAAGGTCCTGTTGCTGCTGCTTCTACTATGGCCCAACACCTTCGTGGTATCTATGCTGGTGATTCCCTGCTTCCAAACCGGCCTAATGCTCCTCCTACTCCTCCTGTGCCTCATTCTGTGGATGAATGTCCGTTTGATGCCGATGATGTTGACTACTACTTAAGAAAGCGTTTGGCCAGGCGGCGTGCTCCTGGTGGGGGCCATATCCGTGCGGAAATGCTCCTTCCCATCCGTGAATCTCTGGTGCCTGTACTTTACCTGTTGTTTCAGCTGTGCTGGCGTTGGTCTCGTACTCCTGCTTCTTGGCGATTAGCACAGGTGGTGCCAATTTACAAGAAGGGTGATCCTCTTGATCCTGGTAATCATAGACCCATCTCTTTGACTTCTGTGTTTCGAAAGTTGTTGGAACGATGCCTCTATGATCCTTTGGTGTCTTCTGCTCCTGCGTTGGATGTGGTGCAAGGTGGTTTTCGTGAGCGTCGTGGTGCTCCTGATCAGGCGCTCTGTCTACATGAACTCTGTCTTCACCATACTCTTGATTATGGTTCTCCTCCTGTTTTGGCTTTTCTGGATATCAAATCTGCATACGATACGGTTGACAGAGCTGTCATTTGGCGTGCTCTCGAAACGTATGTATCAGATGCGATGCTTGGTCTCCTTCAGCATTTGTTTGATGAGGTGTCTGTTCAGGTCTTGGTGTCTGGTGCTGTTTCTGATGGTTTTTGGCCTGGTACTGGTGTGTTGCAGGGCTCCATTTTGAGTCCTTTTCTTTACTCCGTGTACATCAACTCTCTGCCTGCGGTGTTGCGTGCTCCATTTAACCCTCGGGTGGTGGAGCGTCCTCCTCGTTTGTATAACGGTCTTTGGATCAATAGTTTGATGTATGCTGATGATGTGGTGCTAATTGGAACTGCCGAGTCTATGCCTTTGTTACTTGCTCGTGTGGAAGCTCATTCTGTGTCTCTGGGTTATCGGTGGAACCCTCTGAAATCTGTCGTCCTCAATGCTGGTGTTGGTGGTGGTGCTACTGGTGTCTCTCCTGGTCTTGGTGCTGGTGTTTCTCTGTCTCTCTATGGTCAAGCTATACCTACTGCTCACTCTTTTACCTACCTTGGTTTGCCGTTCAATGTGAAGGGTAGCTTGGACACCGATCTCTTATTGACTAGAAATAGTCAATCAGCGTTAGGTGCTATGCGTGGTTTGCAATCTCTTGGCCTTCATTCTGCTGGTTTCTCCAAGCTCCTATCTGCTAAACTGTATGCGGCCTTTATTCGGCCCAAACTTGAGTTTGGTCTGTCTATTTCCTGGTTCTTGAAACGTCATTTAAAGCTTTTGGAAAAAGCTCAAAATCAGTGTCTCCGTCTGGCTTTTGGTGGCCATCGTACCTCTTCCGTCGTGGTTTTTCGACATCTAACCAATCTTCCAACTATGGAGGAACGTGTTGATATTCTGACTAGTAAAATGCTCTGGCGGGTGCATACGCAACTGCCTGGTGATACTCTTCTTATGGTTTTGGCTCCCTCTCTTGTGTCCTTCAAGCATCGTTTGAACAAGTTGGCCGTCAAAAATCCAATCTGGGATCCTACTTTTGCTGGTGGTGGTGCTGATAATTCTCTTGCTTTGGATCGTCGTGGTCTTGCTGACAAGATCAAGGTGTATCGTCTTGATTCCCTCCAATGTCGGTTACATCCTGCTCCTCCTGTTTCTCCTCCTGTTCTCCTCTCTGCTTGTCGTCCTTCACTCATGGTGGATCCCATCCTGTATCTTCCAATGTCTGTGTTTGACCGTAGTCGTATTCTCCGTTGGCGTATGGGATGGCTACCTGCTAGGCCAGTTCCATGTCGCTGTGGTGCTCCTCACGCTAGCCGCAACCATCTGCTAGAGTGTCTTGGTGTTGCTTCAAAGCTTTTGTTTACTGATGATCCTCTTGGTGCTGATTATTTGCCCAATCCTCTGGACTTTTGGCTCAATCGACTACCTCGTATGCAACCTTCTGCCTCTAAACTCGTGTCGTCTCGCTCCTTTTGGTCTGTTCGCTGGCCTGTCATGCTCCAAATCTTTTTGGATATCGACATGATCTGTCATCCTGATGCTGAATTTACTGGTAAAGCTCTGGACTCGTCTGGTTCTGCCTTTCTCGACTGGTTGACCCCGGTTTCCTCAACTACCTCTGTTTCGGGTACGCCTCCTATCTCTTCCTCAGATAGTGCTGGCATTACTGCCGCTATTCCACATCTTTTGTCTCACTAAGATGCTGTTTCTCTGCTGTCCTTTTCCAACTGTTTTCGTTTGCCTTTTTTTTGAACCAAGGATTTAATCTTTAAATTTTTTGTTATTTTTTTATATTCTCTTTCCGAATTTATTTCCAGCTGTCATCATTTTGATCCGCACTATAATGAGCACTTTGCCCTACAGGGACGCAGCTCCAATATTATATCTCTTCAATAAACATTTCAACTATACTATACCAGCTTCCGATGAAATTGTTAGACGCTAATATTTATATGTAGTATATAAGACGTGAGATCTGATCGAGATATATAAGGAAGTAGATGTAGAGAGTGTTCAAGAAGATGTTATAGCCTTTTATTTGAATGGATAAAAAAGGTGCTTTATTAATATTATATTTGAATATTGGTTTTATCCAATATAGTTTGTGTAATGTTGTGTGCTATCCAGGTTAATCGCTGTTTGATGTTCCTGTTAGCTGCTGGCGCTCTAGGTTTAAACCTGCGCTTCTTATTCTTGTTTGTGTTTAGCCTGTCAATGATATCCTGCAGATCTAAATCACTGTCAGAATACCCTTTAACCCTGACAGATATGACTAGCCTAAAAACATACATATGTATACAGCAATTTTTTTTGAATTCTTCTGCACTGTAACTTTTTGATATTTTACTCTATATTTTTCTAGGGGTAATATATGAGTATCCTCATTGCAGGTAGATGATAAGTTCTTTAAGGTCTCTGTAAACTGAAAATCAAGTGCTTTTGAAAATTTTAGAGCTGCACTATGTTTTAAATAACAAATACATACTGTAATGAAATAGCCACCCAAACGCAACTTGATTGAAAAGCGAAATTCATCAAATATCACTCATTCGAATTCATGCTATTTGGATCTATTAATGAAAGCGCTCAAATGTACATCAAAAACCCATTTAAAAGTACTAAAGTAAAGATGCATGCTTATATCGCACATCGTGTGAATGAATCACTCCTGATCACAGTGTATTCAATCACACCCATGATGGTCGTAATAAGTGATGATGGTATCTTTATCCAAATAAAATCAAATCAATAACAAGCATATTCAAATATGACAACTATGCCCTGCTGCCATAGATGCACAATATCCCTGATAAAGGGTTCCATACTTCAATAACAAACATTACACTTTAAACCATCAAGGTTACATTAAACCATGCTATGACGATAGCTCACCCAAGCCCATCAAGGTTACTCAAATCGACCCTTATGGCCAGTGCTCCTGCATTGATTACCACTTTAAATCAAACGTCAACAACATTTGCCAGATATCGCAATAGCAGCACCTATTGCTCTCTATCATCACTAACCCTACAAGCTAGGTGCAAATGTATAAATACTCTTCTTTTTTTTTACTCAATTCCAGGATTTTCAGTTCATTTTATACACAAATAGAATACAGTTGATCTCTATTGTGTTTTACTATTGCTTTATTTTTTTGTAAAATCTATTTAAACCTGATTTCACTGCACATACATTTAAATGAATCTTCAAAAAAAAAATTGAAGCAGCAAATAGCCGAATAACCTCCTCATAAATATTACACAACAGGGTAATAAGTATAATTTGCCCCTATTATTAATCTACTATTACCGTACAAAAAGTTGCAATGTTTTTCAAAACAAAAAGACAATGTTCTTGTTGTGCCAGAAAGGCTACAACTGTCTATAAAGATTAAGGTATTCTTGATGGGTAGATATGTCTGTGTTGTGCAACAACATGGACAAGCTATGATAATTGAAGTACATCTCAGCTATTTAAATACTGAGGTTCATCAGATGTGATAAACGTTGTTCAAGATAAATTGCTACTTTGGCATTTAGAACTTAGTATAAATAGAATAGCTCTTGTCTTCTTCAATAAATCTTTAGTTTTTGTGTCTGATCTTATTCAAATAAGTCTTTTCTTGTTTTTATAATATCAAACATTTTTTTATAAGCTACAAATAATAATCCTTTTATTCTTTGTACTTGACAGTTCTATATGAAACATGTAAATACGATGGCCTTAAGATGCGAATCTGTATATTATCTGCTTTGAGTAATTTCAAGGGGAAATTTCGCAGTGTAATCACAATGCGATGATATGACGATAGAATTCAGGACTATCCAACACGTAAGGACCTCATATTTTTGCCCTGCTGACTGATGCCCTGGTTTCCGAGATAATCAACATTGGAGATGCTGTTTTTAAGCGGGGGAATATATATACTTTAAATTAGAAAAGTTATTATTCTTGAATAAAGCAAGCTACAGTTGTCTAGTCTTAACAACAAGATTCTTCAACATGTCAAGTATCTATTGATAACTTAAAACCAGCAAGTTAATATGGCCGTTTTCGTACGCTCCGATTTTTAAAATGCTCGGTCAAATTCATCCTTGTGAGGTGTACACATGCGGAAGGTCAACGGAGCTTCAATTTCTATTGTTCTGAATGATGATCCATGGGATTCCAAAATCTATCGACCTTACGATTACGTGTTTCTTGATAGTAAACACCCCTTCAAACTTATATAAAACTTGTAGAGAATTCAAAGGAGAATACAATGGTATTCATATCAAGTTTCTGGTGTACATTGTTCACTTGATATTTGGTACAATTGTTTTTGCGATTTTCTGACTGTTTTCTAAAGATTAATCAGTATCTGTCATCAAAACATTTTGTTAAGCATTACTAAACATTGTAGGCCAAAGAATTTCCTATCGAATGAGCTATTGCTTGAAGCTCTGGTATGACTCTATCATAAAATATTGACAATACTATCCTGACCAAAAAGAGGTCACCCAGATTTTTCGCTTGCTATCACAGGCAGATTTCAAAGAAAAATCCATGATTTTGCATGATACTCTTTTTTGACCATATCTCAACAAATACTCACTGGATTCGCACAAAACAAAGACCATTCGATAGCTCTATATTATATCCATTATAATATAAAGAGTTTTAAGTACCAGATGTATGTTCCTTTCATAAATTTGCTCAAAATCATATATTTTATGAGCTACAAGCAGGGGATATTCAACTTTTTATTTATTTATCTATAATAACCATACCATCGTATAGAGAATTGAAAAAGAAACAGAAGCTATTAAGTTTTAAGCTCATGTTCACTTAGTACAATCAACCGGTACGGCCCTTTGAAGATTGACCATTTTCACTCCTTTTCATCATTACTCATCGACATCGCTCTCAACAAGCCCAAATAAAACACGCTCTGATCAAACAAAGTACCTTCTACAACTTTTACTAGACATACAATCAACATTCATATAGTAATTCAATGACTTTTATTAGTAGCATCTGCTCAAATTTTGCAAATTTCAAAAATCTCTCGTTTCTCATCATCAACGCATTATATCTAAAATCCAACTGCACCATCGTTTTCTACGCAAAAAATTGCTATAGAAACATGCTACTTTCAAAGCTCTAGCATCAAAGCATGATTCAAAGATGGATAAAAGATAAGGAAGAAAGAAAGGAAGAATCCAAACTAAGGAAAGAAGCTGGTTGTGATGTGGTCTTTTATACTTTTTGAAAGAGAAATTATTAGGGACGGCTTAATTTGCATGGGAAATACTAAAACTTACAGTGCGCACAAATTAAATACAGCTTTTTACATCAAGTACTGTGACAACAAGAAGTACTATGGCAAGGCGGCCTTGCACAATGGTTGCGAGGTGGTAACATTAACAGACAGATCTTTGTACATTGGAAAATATTAAAAGGTATGGTAAGGAAGAGGTTGTAAGGAGGTGATAGATGAAAAGATGCCAAACAAGATTAGGAAAAACTAGAAGACGTTAAACTAGAAGATTGATCAAGTATCATACGAGGAACACAGTTTGGAATATTACAATGAAGAGCCTGCGCCATACTGTGTATGAAGGCAAGCAGCATGTTTCGGTAAATTATTTATATTCCATCCTATAAACCAAGCTTTAATCTCAACAGTTTCGATCAATAAAATCAACTCAAACCAATATTTATTAGATAAATCAGTAATAAGTATAAAATCAGGCCTTCTACAACATGTTATTTCAGAATGTTGTACGATTTCACTGCCTTCAGAACTGACACTGGCAAATAGACACCAGCAGCAAGCTTCCGTTCTTGCGGCTGTTGTGTAAACACCTGGAAATTGGTAACACAATCACATTTACGAGAAGCTTAAACTAGTGCAAACCACTATATTCAATATCCTTGTATAATGTGCTGATTATCATGTGCGAATAGACCGTCTAATGGATTTTATGGTATTTGCACCCTCCTTGAAATGCACAAATGCTCGTTACTCTGTTGGGTATATTCGAGAACAGCAGTTTATCACAGAGAAAAACCAAGGTTTGTTCCATATATTTGAGTTCAGTTAATGTATTTGACGATGTATTTATGGCTCGATCTTTGCAGCTTATCATATGCTATCAAAAAACATACATCAGACAGAACCAATACCACACCATTTGAGTGTGATTTGCTCCCATTATCAGTCAGCATCAAGGATGTCTTGATGCGAGTTGCTGAAGATGCCAGATGAGATCAAGAAACGCAGAGAGTAATGAAACACCGTCTCCAACATTAATTAAGAGCTCGAGTTTTTTCCTTCTTTCCTCCTCTCTTTCCTTCATATCATCATGAACACAGTAAACGGCAATGCCATCAATGGGTCACGAGTGCGCAGACGTGATCAATTTAAATCATTTGTAGCTTCAAAAGGCCAAGCTCTCAAACAATATTATATCACACCTTCTGCCTCTTCCTCAACAACGACATTAGCAACAAGCAGAGACATGGCAGTAGAAAATGATCTGAAGCGTAGCGACACTCAGGAGATTGATGACATTCTAAAAGATCCAACTCCCGAGATAATTCAGCCACAATGTATGCTGTTCCCCACTTATGCTTGTCAAGTAGATGAAGAGGATCAAGAAACCAAATACAAGATCATACTTGCTGGCTGGGCTTTTGCAAAACCTGGCTCAAATCGTCTTGACCGTTGGTTACTAGGTACATGATTATCAGATGTTATTAAAGAGTATATGATGCTCATGTTGACCAACTAGCTGCTGGTAGAACGTATGGAGGATTGGCCCGAGATTCAGTTGAAGATAATCATTTCTCAACATTGTTGAATCAATTTCGTTGTCAGACAATGCGCATGGTTGATATACAACTCACTCTGCCAGGCATCATTGCGCAAAAGATCATTGACGATAACACAGACAAGATACCCATTGAGCAACAAGAAAAGATCAGAGATTTCGCTGCCTCTGTAAACACGGGCCCGAGTGGTAGATTTCAAAAGGAAGTTTTCTTGGATCTGGATGAAGTATTGGCATTGAAAAAGAAGCAGGATCACTTAACTGTGCAAGCAAGTTTCACCGACAATGGTACTAGCACAAACATAATGATGCAATGGATACATAAGCCAACTGTCTTTTTTTTCTCACATAGAACAACCGTTTCCGGGTTACATTGATATCATTGAGCCCTATGGCATTTCCATTATTTCTGATATAGACGATACAATCAAAGTGACGGATATTCTGGATGGTAAAGACGCTATTCTCACAAACACATTCTTCAAGACGGCAGTTGAAGTACCCCACATGAACGAAGTATACAGGTCATGGGCTAGCGAAGGCGCACATGTCCATTATGTGTCCAATTCACCATGGCAAGTGTATCCCGCGCTGAGCGAATTCATCACCAACAAGCAATTTCCACAAGGCAGCGTGCATCTCAGGGCTGTCAGTACTCAAGAGCTCATTCGCGGCAAACCCGGTAAACACAAGCTGGAGATGATTCCAAAGATTCTACAAGACTTTCCTCGTCGTAAATTCATTTTGGTGGGTGACTCTGGGGAGATTGATCCTGAAGTATACCAGCAAATCTACAACCAATATCCAGACCAAATCATAAAGATCTTTATACACGATGTAACGTCTCAGCGAGCAAGAGACGCGGATAAACTAGCACAAGAAAGACCCGACTCTTACTATAGAAGTCTAAGGAAATTTTTGTCCAGAGAATCGTCTTTACTGAGAAGGGGATCCACTTCACAATTAGCGATGGATGCCATGGCAGAAACTGAAGTACCCGAAGAACAACAGCAGATATCCAATCCCGAAATCCCTCTGCTGACAAAATTGGAGCAATTTGAGGAACGTATGAAACGAGTGTCTAGTGGCATGAGAGAAGGCGTGTTTACCGTATTCACATTAGCATCGCAACTCATGCTGGATCCTGTTGTCGCTGAGGAATTCTTAATGTCGAAAACTAGCACAGACTTATCTCTTTAGAAGCCATTACACTAATAAATTTTCAAACTACTTGAGCATCTTGTTTAATCATGGTTTTACAAAACAGTTTGAGTCGAAATGCATCAACGCCATTGAGATAGTATCTGTAGAGTCGCTTGTCCTTGATGAATCCTAATCGTTGGTATAATCCCAGTGCGCCCTGGTTGGTAAATTCTGTTTCTAATACCACCTATTGATATCTGGTCAATCATCCGTTCTCTGCAATGTTATGATGAAACCGTACCTCGTCTGCATTCATATCCTTCATAGCGTGTATAGCCTTTTTGACTAGGTTGGATCCAATCGACAATTTGCGATGTGTCTTTGCTACTGCCAACATAGCAATGTATCCTCTAAGTCTGTCTTTATGTCTATCTAGCTTGCAGATAATCACGCCTACGTATTTGTCGCCATCTTTTGCCTGTAGGACCAAACATGAGTAAGAGTTTCTCAAGAAAAGAGCCACCAAAGCTTACCAAGAAGCACAAGTTTGGCCAATTGTGAATAAAGTAGCGATATGTATATACTGAATAAGGCTCTGATAGGTCGTTTTCGATCAGACGAATGATCTCTGGCAGCTGTAGTTCTGACTTGTATTCACTGTATTCGATGGTTTTTTTTTGTAAACTGACACTCATGATGGTTTGGTAAGAACAATACAAGATGAACAGTCAAGATTTCAGTTCTCACATTTGATAAAGCGTCACGGAGCTCAGTTGAAAAGGAGTTATACTTTAAAGCAATGCTGATTATCTAGTAGTTGGTTTACTTTATATTGAACATTTAGAAAACTCCATGTGCCTCGAAAAAGAGCATGAGAATAGCAAATTTAAGTAGGTTGATGCATTTATTGTTATTTCCGTAAAGAAGAGGAAGATGCGGAGAAAGATGTAGGAGAAGACATTGTGATGTTACTGTTCATCAGTGTCTCGAATTGCTTGCCAATGGCTTCTACTCGACCGCTTTGCTTCCAAAATGCTTCCTCACTGTTGGCCTGTTGTTTTTGCACTAGCTGTTGTTGTTGCTGATGCTGCTGCTGCTGCTGCTGCTGCTGCACTACTCGATGAGGTGATGATACCGATTTAGACCTTGGTTTTACTGGAGGTGCTTGAGGAGGTCGTGGTGGTAAATGCTGCTGTTGCTGACTGTGTGCTGCAGGCGATCGACTTGGTTTTGGAGGGGGAATCTTTATTGAGGAGGGAGGTGTGTTGTTGCAATTAGTAGTACGGTTGCTATTAGTACTGCTGCTACTATGGCTGCTGGTGGCTGTGGCAGTCGTTGCGGTCATTGGTCTTTTCATCAAGTCGGTATCTGACATTGTCTTTGCATGGAATATCCTTCTCGGCGAATTGGTGGGAGGTAATGATGGCGGTGTGATGGCATGATCTGCTGATGATATGGAAAGATTGCGAGGCTTTTGTGGTAACGGTGGAGGAGGCGCCTTGGTCTTTTTGATGCCTTCAAACAAATCCTGGTAATGCTCTACCATGCAATGGAAGAGTGCTCTTCCAATGTTCAGTGTAGGAATAAAAATAACGGCTAAATTGGATATCGACATTCTGTTCTCTGATTCATGATCTGCTACGTTCTTTAAATGTTTGCATAACAACTGGAGTAAACAAAAGTTGTAAATGGGAAGCCTGGATGTGATGGATTTAACAGTGTTTAGCAGCTCGGGTGAGATGGGCGGTAGTTTGCTGGTCTCTACCGTGGACAGAGAGGTGGTGACATTAATAGTATCTTCCATTGCTTTTCTGTCGCCTTCGTTGGATGATTTGATGGATTGCATAAATTGTTGAGAGTATTCATGGTTGAGTTCCAGTGGGATAATGGGCTCAGGCACTAAAAATAATGGTCAGTAGACATGGTGTGGTGCACACTCTGATAGACTTACATTCTCTCAAGTACATCTTGAGTAATGTTCCGACAGCATGAGGATCTGGCTGTGTTGTATCAAAATCAATGTCGGATCCTAAGGGTTGCGTTAAGACAAGTTGATTGCAATAGAGCTGTTCTCTTGCCCCACTTACCATCATTGAACACTGCTCTCAATTTGTTCACAGTGATTGTACTTCCCGGAATCCTAACTCATCATGAGCACACGGACATGGCCTCTAATTGTAGTAAAATATTACCTATACAATCCAACTTCGTGTATGCCTAGGAATAGTATATTTTAGCATGAATAAAACTGATAAGCAAACCATCCGCCCATACCAACATGATCCAAGTACTCTATACAGCGTTTGAATACAGCCGGTATCAAATCATCGGCATCAATTTTAGTCAATGCCACTGCCACCTCCAAAGGCATGCCAAATACTGCATTTTCAGATTGTGATATTGAAGAAGAAGAAGAAGATTGTCTCGAGTTGCTGTTATGAGCATTTTCCTCTGTGTATTTTGTTGTAAGCAACTTGGCAACACACAGCAGCACAGCAACCACAAACCTGCTCTGTCCTTTTTCCATCTATCGACTGCTTCCTTTCCCCGCCTGGACCATTCTATGCCAGTTTCCTTTGCTTTGCTTGAATACATGGCACCACGCTGCTTCCACTCGGGTAGCTTTTCTTGCATAGTTGCATTTATCTCGGACGTCTTTTGTTCAACTTGAGAACGAGTCTTTTGTACAAGGTTGGTGAAAAACTGCTTTGAGTTGGATGTAGGTGTTCTGTCTTCTGTCAAATCATCAGCTGAATACGCTGAGAATGCTGAAGACATGCTAGAGTCTGAATTCGTGTCGGATAATGCCGAGTTGCGTCTCATTTCAAAATGCTTTTGAATAGGAAAAGAGAAAAAAAAAAAAGCACTCGACATGATTTTCTGGCTCGATTGTTGTTGAAATGGCTGCTGACTTTCAACAGACAGTGGTACTCTTGGCCATGGACAGCCTGACCAAGGCTCATTTTGCAATCATGGCATCAAATATCGTAGCTTGTTCAAAGGATGGTATGTGTTGTAGTCTTACATGGGACATATTCACTTGCTAAGAACGTTGTTTTATCATAAACGAATATTTTGAAAGCAGAGTGCAATGATGGGCCAATTTGTGTCATTGAAGATCTCAAGACAGTGAGCCTGGATGTAAAAGATTGCTGTTTACTCTAGATGATTGTATTGTTTGCAGAAGCACACTCAATCACATTGACCCAACATCAGGATGTTGCATACTAGTTAGCCATGATGAAGCATGCTCAAAGGCTGAGCAATGATGGCTAGGCTACTCTTGACGTAGCGAAGGATCGAATGTGAAGTTTCATTTGGACAAACAAAGGGCAATGTAGTTGATGAACACTTCCACATCTGCCCACATCTGGACTGTTTAATTTGTAGAATTTCGTGCCTACACACCCAATATCATTTGACCTCCCTCTCTTTTTTTTCTCTTTTTCTCCCCCCCTTTCACGCATTATTACATATACACCATACCATGGATTCACAGCAACAACAGACGGAGCGCCTAATTGACAGTATACAGCAAGAATTCAAACGACTCAATACAATACAGGATGAAATTGGTCTGCAAACAGAGGCCAAGGACGCATCTAACGCCAATTTCTTTGATGCTGTAACCAGTTTTGCAAATGAAAAAGTGAATCAAATGGAAAAGCAAAAGCAGCGCATCATTGATGAAGTAGAGGCAGCGCAGACTTCAATTCTATCGTACAAGAAGCTAATGGGTGAATTTGCTTCTGATAGAGCTGTCTTGGATCCATCCAAATCGTTGCAAGCAAATTTGGATGATTTACAAAAGGAATTGGCTGTGGTGAAAGAGGTTTGCTGAAACAGAGAGAGGGCGTGTGCCAATACTTGTTTCTAAAAATTGCTATAGAAATATCAAGAGCGACTTGTTGCAGTGGAGGGTAACCTAAACAACATGCCTGCAATAAACAACTGAAAGCTCATCACTATTCTCATAGAACAATATTTGCAGTTAAAGGAATTCAAGCAGGCCATGGGTGATTTCGTGGATACAAGCATGCTGAAAGACACCAACGTTGATGTCTCTTCTACCGCTGTTGAAACTATTGACAAAGAAATTGCACGATGCGAAGTGGAATACATGCGAAGAAAGGAGATTGTGGATGACTGTGTCGAACGCATTTGCAGTATGTTGAATCAGCTTGGATTACAGGCAGAAAGGGATCGAGACAGAATCATTGAATTGTTCCTCATCGAGAATGATCCTCACGAAAAAATGCATCTTTGCAATATGCTGGTGTCTGACGACTTTATGAAATACATGGCAAAGAGGATCAAAGAACTAGACGAGCAGAAACAGCAAGTGGAGTCTCGCAAGGAAGAAATGATTGCCAGTCTCAAGCATCTTTGGAATCGACTGCATATTGATCAACAAGAATGCGAAGTGTTTCTAATGGCAAATCGCGGTTTGACGACAAAAGACCTAGACAAGGTAAGGAAGCGCTGTTTCTTGGTATGGAATAGAAGAGTCATTGACCACCTTGTGAACAGTTTGAAGCAGAATTGACCAAGCTAAACGCACTCAAGCAAGAGCGCATTGGCGATTTCCTTCAGACAGCAAAAGAAGAACTTGTATCGTTGTGGGATAAACTGTACTACACTGATAAGCAACGAGCTCAATTTCAACCAGATCAATGCCAAGATCATGTCACCGATGTCGTGCTGGAAGCGTATGAAAATGAAATATCCAGACTTCAATTGGAACTGGAGGATTCCCGCTATATTCTGGAGCTGATTGAGAAGCACATGAGACTGAAAAAGGAAGTGGAAGAATTTGAAGCAACTACAAGTGATCCCAATCGATTGTTTGGTAAAGGAAACCGTGATCCTGGTCGTTTGCTGCGTGAAGAGCGATTCAGAAAGCGTATTTCAAGGGAATTACCCAAGGTGGTCAAGGAATTGGAAGGTGCCTTGTTGGAATACGAAGCCTTGAAGAGCCGTCCTTTCTTGGTCTATGGTAAATCCTACTTTAATGTCATTTACAATGATGCAGATCAGGAATCTGAATCGACTCTGGTGGAAAAGGTGTGTGTGTTTTGTCCGTTGTTTACTTGTATGGAGTGTCACTAATTCAATGCTATAGCCAAAGACACCTCGTAGAGAACAGAATCAAACTAGTTTACTCCCAAGGACACCACGACGTCCTGAACAAATAACATCGATGCTTCGTAAACCCATGACGAGTCCTCGGCCCACAAAGACCAAGCGCCTTATTTTCAACACACCTCAATTCCAAAGAGCCAAAAGCTTTAGTCTAACTACTACCACTGCTGATACCAAGATTGATACATCTACTAGTATTTTACACAAAGTGCGAGCCAGAAATAGTCGTCATCGAGAACAGAAACCCATTAAACGAGGCCATATTTTTGACGATGACGACGATGAAGATGAGGATGAAGATGATTTCTATCCAGGTGCTGGTTCACAAAACGAAAACAAAGCACCTCATCACATTGTAAGTTGTATAATCTTACAGGACAGTGGATTATCTCTAATTCAGAGCTTTGATCTCTTTATAGAAACCTCATACACTGAAAAGACGCAAGCAACACAATCAAACTGCCGTTGGATCTCAGCCGGAAGGCGATATTGCGCTTGATCTAGGCATCTTTGATGATGGACCTGACTTGAGCGATATGTCTGAAATAGATGCTGAGTGAAATCTAAATTTTTTATTACGTTTATGATGCTCGATAAATAAAACCAGTGAATTAAGCGCTGTGGATAAAGAAACGCCAGTAAAAGTAACCAAGGAAGAAAACTACGGGAATAATGATACGAAGAGGACTAAGAAAAAAAAAAAATGTGTTTTTTTTTTATGAGTACGATCCACTACGCTACTACTACTATTACTTACTTTCCACCTTGTCCATTGGCAGTGTGAGCTAAAACTGGTGCTTCCACCTTGACAGGTGTTGACTATAGATATATACACATCAATGTCCAATTCCCTTCATCCTCTTGTTTTCTTTACTTACAGCGGGATCCACATCACCAACATAGTATTTCTCGAGCATCTCACGAGCATCAGGAGAATGACCGACATCCTCAAATGGTCCAGTAGCATCTCTTGCACCTTCTTCGATCAAAATCTCATCACCACCGGGATGCTTGACAGAAAACAAATCAGTCTTCCACGCGCGCAGAGCTTACAGGCACTTGATGTCTTACCTCATCCAAAAATTTAGTGATATCATACACTTTCTTGTCAATGATCATGTAGAGATCATTTCTAGTGTTGTGCTTGGAAACCTCCTCATAAGTAAGAATTTGAGCAGACATGACGATGATGATGTGTGTGTGTGTGTGTGGAGAAGAAAGAAGAAGAAGAGAAAGAAAGAATACAAACAATTTGTAAATCTGGAGCGCCGGTTCATTGCCCCATTTCATGTTATCTGTCGTTTTAAACCACAGTCCTCTCTCTTGTTGGTGTTCTTTGTTTGTGATGCCCATTATTAAGTCTTTCCACAGACAGTCCCTCTCTGATTCTCTCTTTCTTTCACTTTCCATTCATTCACCATATACATACACATCTCTTCAAATGGCTGGAGAAAAAATCATCAACTTTAAATTAGATGCTCATACCATTGAAAAGTTGACAAAGCAAAAGTCGCTTCACGTTGCTTATAGGAAATCAGGCGTTTTGGTAAGGTGTTTCTTGCAGTTGTCAAAAGAACGAGAAGGACTTAGCCGCAGAACAGGAACTTGTCATGGATGATGCTCGAATAAGACTCGATACAATGAAGGGATCTAAATCGCCTCGAGCTGCTGACGCCACCTACTACAATAACAACTCCAGCACGCTCCATTACCTAGGCGATACAGTAGTTGCTACACCTATTATTCGAAAGATACAAGAGGAGAAGAAACCCAAAGCCAAGGATTCTGCCGAACAACGGGACAAGGTGACCCGATTGTTAGATATACCCAGCACAACAGCAACATCAACAACAGCACCAGAGACGAAATCAAAGACAACATCTAGCTTGAAAAAGCCGAGTTCCAACAAAAAGTCAAAACCAACCAACAGTATACCACCCACACCCACCACACCTTTATCGGCTTCGTCCTCGTCTTCCAGAGCTACACAGAAGACATTGAAATCATCCAAATCATTTGACCCTGCTGTAACAAAGACAACAGCGCCCTCTGAGGAGAAATACTCTATGAAGTCTCGCATCTTGCAGCGACTAGCTATACAGCCATGGTCTTTGATTGAGATGACGAAATCATTGAACCGATCTCAATTGGAACGCTGCGAGCAATTGGAAGTGAAGCACATTTTGGACATGGTAATACACATCAGCCAGAAAGAAAGAGAGGTTCTCGCACACTAACCTGCAACTATTAGGTGGCATTCCCCATCAAGAAGGATGAACGCAAAAAGTTCTGCCTCAAGCCAAAACACTACAAAGACATACAGATTTGGACTTGGCCATTTTATTCAAATGAAGACAAGAAGATTGCCGCTGAGAATGCAAAGGAAGCTTACGATTTATTACAGAGTCAAGGTGTAGACAGTGATCGATCCAACCTGTATCATCCCGATTCACCTTATAAACCACCTGCCATGACCAGCCCCATGCTTGCCAACGGTAAAAAGATAGCGTCGCCTCTAAGTAGTCGAAAAACATCCTCCTCCTCTTCCTCTTCGGCACAGCAGCAGCAGCAGCAGCAAGAAAAGGGTAAGGGTAGATTAACGCCTGTAGATCATGCTTCTCCCAGTACACCATTGATGAAATTAGCTGCTTCCCCGCTACAAAACAAACCCATTACACCGACACCACCATCAGCAACCATGACGCCACCCCCACTGCCTTCTTCATCACAGAGCACACCCACACAGCATTATTTGAAGCCTTCTTCGGCCAACAAGAAATATGGTTCCAAAGCATTACCTCAACAGAATGGCACCACCACCAGTGCTTCAACGCCCACTGAAAAGTTATCCCCGCCAACAAAAAGAAAGAACATGATGATGGATGATGGTAAGCATCTAATTATAACAATGAGAATTGCGCTGATGGGTTGACTTGATATTTGTAGTGGATGTGCCTAGCCAGAATGCGCTGGTCATGCCAACTCCTCGGCACAAAAAGAGAGCAAAGGAATCATCATCTGCAGCCATCTCCTCTACTCCTACACCACCTATTAGCAAATCTAGCAAAATGGCGTTACCTACCTCAGCAGCACCCACACCGGCTGCTGCTACACCCACCATGACTACTGCTTTACCACCACCTCCTCCTTCTCCTCCAACGAACAAGGAACCCACCAGCATCAAACCCCTCAACATCAAGAGTCAACACAAATTCAATGCCTACTGCCACAGTTATGTAAAACAACAAAAGGACTATATTCGCATTAAACGATTTTTCAAGAGCAATTTTCCTCAATACATTCAAGTCTTGCAAGCGACAGAGCCGCCCAAGGGCACAAAACGATCCTACTACGATTTGAATGCTGAATACCAAGCCATGTTGAAATCAAATTACCTCAAGCAAGGCGATGATGAACAAGCCTTCAAAGAAGCGCAAGACTTTTTGGTGGATTGCAATAATAAGCGCAGAAGATTGAATTACATGTGGACTTCGATCAAACAGAATTTGGATGAACATCAGTACACTATTCCAAAGAACTTGTGCAAGTAATATATATGTATATATACCCTTTTCTTGTGGATGATGCGTTCAATAAACAAAGTGTATCATGGTTGAGCATGAATCAAGAGAATGCGAATGCGCTGAGGGAGTATGTTGTGTCTGTATGAAGCATTTGACATTTAGAGCCACACCATGCATATAGCTCTCGTATACGTTACTGCGTAAGCACAGGTTATGTCGATATCACCATTGCCTCTAAATGACATCAAGTGGGAGAGCCGAACAGGTGAAGGAGCTTTATTTTATATTTGAGTGTAGACGTATCTATAATGTTTTAATATATTTACATGAATACCTTTAAACGAAAGGTACTTTATTACTATTGGTATTACTGTAGTCAATGGATCAATACACAACAGACACATTATCGTCTTTGGCCGAGTTCGTAGATCGGTAAGAAGGTGGATACATCATGTCTTGGTAAGCTGGCGGTGGTGGTGTATACTCTAAGCTGGAGGATCGGATGGATGCTTGTTGATGAATGGTAGGTGCCAAGAAGGAGCTTGGAGGAATACCTACAGTGGAAGGGTTGTAGCTTGTATTGTCTATGGATGACGGCACACCCTCCTCATCATCATCCTCACCATTGCCATCCTCCTGCTCCTCTGTCACAACGATATGCTGATGTAAACCTGTAATTTCATCTTGATCTTGTTCCATGTCGGCAACAGGCACGTTTGTCGCCGCACTCAGTTTTCGACTGATGATCAAAAGAGACATGTAGATGGCAAACGGCACCAAGAACAGGATGAGGATGGCCCAATACGGGATGGCGCTAACTGTATTGCTGACAACGGGTATAATGACACAGAGAGAGACGAGAAGAATGATAAATGTCAGGTGAATCAGACATGTCCATTTGTTATTCTTGTTGCCAATGGATGAATCTGTCGTTTTCATTTCTTGTGGTGTTGGTGATGGTCGTGGCGGCGAATGGAGCAAAGAGCCATAAAGCAAGCTTTTCCTTGGTTACAAGCCAGCGTTCAATTTACGAGCCAAAAAAATAACAAAAGGGAAAAAAAAGAAAAGCGAAAAAAAAACGCACTATTTATGTGCTCTCCTTTACACACACAATAACAACAGCAACCATTGTGTTCTATCTATATGTTTCCCCTTGCAAGCTTGTGAAACTCCTTGAATTTTTTGTGTCATCCATAAAAGCAATTTGGGCGTTCGTTACTGTATTTGCGGCCGTCTTCTTTCCTCTTGCTCTTGCTCTTGTTCCTGATCATTTAGCTCTTGTATTGATAGGGAGGTCTGCGAGGAGGATTGCATCTGTGGTTGATGTCTGGTGTTGGGAGGCCTGGCCCAGTCTGAATTGGACGACAAAAACGTATTAAATACAGGCGAACTCACAATGGTTGAATTATGGACGGATGACGAGGACAAGTAAATAGGTATCCAAATAGGCTGTTGCCCAGATGATGCTGATGCTGATGTAGCAGCAGAAGGGTGATGATCAAAAAATGACATTCCACGAATCTGTGTGACAATGGCTTGTTCATATTTTGGAAGCGAAGGGTCTTGACAGTGATACGATGGCAGACTTGTATAGCTGCTGTTGCGACTATGAATGCTGTGTTGTTGCATTGGATTGTGCTGAGTGGATTGGAATGAAGGGGGTCGACTATGAGGTTGTGCTGACTCATTCATGCTACTGCTGCTGGTGGATGTCAGTGATGCTGTGGGTAAGGGCTTGACGGGTGGATGACAGAGTCCGCAACATAAATAGCGATTGATCCATGGCCAGTATTTGGTTTTATAGAATACGATCCTTACCAGCCATATCACTAGCAGACAGGAAACAAAAGAGCAGACGGATATCAGCGCTATTGAGGTCGGGCTTCTGGTTCTGGGATCAAACGGGCTGCGATGTGGATTGGCATTGCCGCTACTAGTGGTACCATATGTTGGATGATGTGTGTTGGTTACTGTAGTGATATTGGTGATGGGAATAGGTATTGGTGGAGGAGATCCATTGTTCAATATAAGCTGACAAGAACTGCTACATGTCAAATTTCTCCAAACATGCTGCTGTGCTGAATCCCCTTGTCGGTAAGGGTAGCAAGCAGTGCTTGTATTACAATCATCTGAGACGCAAAATGCATGTATTAGCGTAGGCACAACAGAATGGCCCATCTCTGCTATATACCTTCATCATCACCATCGTCATTACCATCTTCATCGCCGTCGTAGTTGCTGCTGCTGCTGAAGCCAGATGATAGGCAATAGTTGTAAAAATCGTAACCATAGGGCTGGTTGGTCACTGCGCATGTGGAGCCATCATTATCTCCAGTGGAATAAGGTGTTGCTAATATACACACACTGGGAAGACACATGGCACAAAATTTGCATACACCATTCATACATCCTTCCCCGCTAATAAATGAGCAGCTGCTGTTGTCGCTATTATCGTCTTGCTGTAATGTCATTTGTACACTCCATACTAAAATAAATAGACTACTCAGATGTTGTTGGAATGATAATATCATCTTTCAACCAGAAGAAAAGCAAAAAGAGAAAGGGAAAGAGAGAAAAGAGGAGAGAGAGAGAGAGAGAGAGAGAGAGCAATTGCCAGCCCACGCACCCACATTGCATGTACAACCTTGCCACCATAAAATCAATGCTAAATTTAGTCTTGTACACACATCACATATAAACAAATTGGATGAAAATGACGCATAAAAATCAATATTTAATAATACATGGTAGTTATCTACATGTTTGTAGCAATGGGAGTATGTATCAGTAGCAAAAAATGCCCTGAACTATATGTATTTGTTAAAGACTATGAGCATTTTAGCTAGCATCTAATCTATATGGCAGCCAGACCTTGATACATATACCAAGACCTTCTACTGCTGTTATGGCATTCAGTATCATGCGTCTTGGGTTTTTGACAAGCAAAAGTTGGTGTTAGTTGTGGCATGAATACCTTTTTGAGCAAGATTTACTTGATAGAAACTGCAACCAAGCAACACCATACATAGTTCATTGTATACCTGTACCACTGCTGCTGCGATAACACGTAGTTACGATCTACAAGAGTTGTGCTCATGTGTGCTGAGGGTTGAAGTGTAGCGACAGTGCATTGAAGCCAACATCAAATATGCAGCTACTGCTCCTATCATCATTTTACTGTAATGTGTCATGTAAACCCAAACAATATAGAGCATAATTCAATCTTTTAATAAAGCAAGGTATTCATATAGGTATTTACATGTAAGTGCCAACAGCAGCAAACTTTTTCAAGCTCGAGTTCTCCTTGGCAAGTCGCTCTACTTCAGCCAAAAGTTCATTTTGCATCTTTTTCATATGCTCCAGCTGCTGAACTGTGCGTGTCAAGAGTGCTGCTTTACTTAGTTTCTTGTGGCTACAGCCAGGCAAATGCTGCTTTAGCTCTTCAAATCCGTCCTTGATCCGAGCACGTCTCTTTTGTTCAGATTGAATGTGGATTTGGCGTCGAATTTCATCGTTGGATAAACGAGTGCTATATGCTTTTGGTGTAAGCTTTGATTTATGCCTACATTATGAAATTACACTTACTCTTGATCTTGTGTGTATTTTTCATCTGTTTCTTGTTCATTATCTGCTGTTACAGTGCGCTTTCTTTTTTTACCAGCAGAAGATGGTGTAGTTGAATACTCGAGAAATTCAGTCTGGTAAAATTCCAATGGAAGTGCATTGGCTCGAGCAATGGTTGCCTTGACACGATCTTCTGTTGATTTCAATTGGTTGTGAGCAAGTGGCGAGGATGGCAATGGTGGTGGCGGTGGAGGAGGCACGAGAGGATTGACCATCAAAGAGGCTGTGCCTTGTGGAACATGTGTCAAATGCTTATTGCTGTTGCTATGGTTGATGGCGGTGGGAGGTGTACGAGGAGACTCATCAGAAGAAGCTATTGAAATGGGGCTTGAGTTTGTCAGGTCCATATTGGCTTGGTAATGGTAGTAGGGATACATGTTGTATTGGGACGATAATGATGGCATGTTGTAATTGCCATAGACAATGGGAGGTTGATGTAATAGAGACTGCTGTTGATGCGGCAATGTTGGCGTGCCATTCAACTGCTGCTGGTGCTGTTGATGCTGATGAGGATAGTAATTGGACATGATGCTATGTCTAAATATGAAAGGAATGGAACGATGTGTATAAGAAATGAGCGTATTAGTATAAAGAGCAAGAAGAAGTAAGAAAAAAAGTGGAATGCTTTTTGTACGCAACACACATGCAACGGCTCAAAAGTTTTTCTTGACCGAAAAATTGAAAGGTCCCTGTGTCCCGATCCATTGAGCTATATCATCGTTTTGGCCACCATCTTGGTTCTACCACCCCGTATCGACTTTGTGAATGTACACACACACACGCTGAGCATCAATAAAAAATTAGTTTCATTCGAAAATAGCTTTTTTTTACAGCTAATTTCTGTTCCTGATTTAACAATGACATCTCTCCTTGGATTCTTGTGTAATCATGGATCATGTTGGCGTTTCTTGTCTTGTAAGGATTAAAAGCAAAAGTCTAAGAAAGCAGGATCGAGATACTAATTTCACGTGCTCACAGTTCATTTATTTCATGTTTCTTGTTGTTTGCTATTAAGTCAATATTGGTTCACGAGGGGCAGCCATCAAACGTAGCTGAAGGGATTAACACGCCTGTTGAAGCGGAGCAAAGTTACTTTTTATATCCTTTGTGATGTGGATACAGTGGTATCTTGGTTCATCCAATAACCGCGGTTGTATTTTATGTTTTACAACAAGCAATTGTTGAGCACTCATCTATCGTTGTGCGTATGGATAGAGATGCCATTGCAGATCAAGCCTAGGATCTATTTTTCCTTAATCTTATGAGACAATCAGACATTTAATTGACTGAGGACACTTTGGCAGGTGTGTTTCCGTTATGAAACCCATATCTGAATTTATCCTTCTGGAAAAAAGAACATGAAATGTCGTATTTATAGTCTACCCACTGACCGGCAGCCGTTGTCCCTCTTAATATTGTATTTCAGCAAAACAATTGTAATAAATTGCTCTATTCGGCTAAACGTGGTCAATCTTAACGTGTATGACCTTGCATTTCCCATGATGGCCAAATTTCAATAATAAAGCTGTTACTGGTAAGCCTGTCAAACATACCAATATGTATCAGAAGAGGTGGATGGTATTCAGTCCCAACTATAGCACGTTTCAATTCACATTTTCCTTCCTTTTAGCTTTAAAACATCTATTGCCTTCATAAGGGAGAGAGGAGGCATTAATTTTGTCAGCCGCCGCCGCCAAACCTAATTCACACGCCGCTCGTAATTATACATGGTTTCAATTTGTCAATCTTTAGTAAAAATCGACCTGTTTGATTTAATTTGCAAGAATCGACTATAAAACTGCGATGGTCATCCTAAACACCCTCAATCTTCCTTAAAGTGCCTTTCAAGGCGCATTCAATGGTGCCAGCAAAATGACGCATTTCGAATAAATCTATTGAGCAATTTTGAGAAGTATGAAATGAGGGTTTTGACCAAAATGTAGAGGTTTTACATAGTAAAGTCTCACAAAAGGGAATTTTAAGGGATACCTTGAATTGAAACATTTTACTTTGATATATACCATAACGAGCCGTTTGAACGTAGGTTGGTTTCCACCGAAGCGAAGCGTAGATCAGAAAATCACCCGAAGTGCTGAAAGGCTCGTATACCATAATAAAAGTCTTCATTCTTGGGGCCAAACACGTGATCGTTTGATTTTCGATGAAAAGCATGAGGTACCCCTCATGGTTTGGAGTCGATTTTTTGGCCATGTTTTTCAGGCCTTAAAAGAGTTGAGCAAAGGCGCTAGTAAGCAAATGCTGGATGAAAGCAATTGTTTGGTGCTATTCTGGCGGTCTGAAACGACTTCTATCGCAAAAAAATACAGCTCAGATGCACCTGAATAGCACCCTATTATGCATGATTTTGAGTAGAAAGAGGTACAGCATTGATTCTGATACCAAGTGATCTAATATATATACTGTGAAACATTCAAAAAAAAAATAAACAAATCATATCCTTTCCAAAATTTAAAGAATTGTGTGCCGTACAAGATGAATAAATCCACCGGCAGAGCCGTCAATGGGGAGGGGGTTTGGGGGAAGAACATAACTCATCTAATTCAGCACTTGGTAACATTGATCTATGTGAGGGCTTGATTGTAGCGAAGCGAATATGCAAAACCAGAGTATCTAAGCAACTAATTTGGGGTTTCATTTCCATTGTTAATAAGCTTACCAGCAACATATCGCATCAAAATATGCATGAATCAGCTTTACCAAAATCAACATGCCTCCTATTCGAATTAAAAATTGCTCAAGCTACAGAACTGCTATTCCAGTAAAAGGCAGCTACCAAAGATGTGATTTATGCCGTGTAAATAAACTCTATAAAGTAATACATAATCAAATCTGACAGCTTTCAAGCCTTCATATCTTGACATGTATACCTTTCTGAGCCGCCGGAATGACGCCAAACAAATGTACTCGAGTAGTAGTAACTTCCTGACACCTTTGCTCAACTTTTTGGGGACCAAAAAAAAACATGGCCAAAAATCGACCAAAAAGCATGAGGGGTACCTCATGACTTTCATCGAAAATCAAACGATCGCGTTTTTCACCTTGAAAATGAAGACTTTTACTATGGTATATATCAAATCAAAATGTTTCTCTCAATCCAAAGCAACCTCTGAGACTACTTTTATGAGGTTTCCATATGCAAAATATGGCTATTTTCGCTTAAAACCTCATTTCATACTTTCAAAAATTGCCCAATAATTTCAGTCAAAACACTTATTACAGTTAGCACCATTGGAAGCGCCTTGAAGAGTATTTCAAGAATTTATTAGGAAGCGTAGGGTGATCATCACAATTTACATAGTCGAATATCACAAAATAAATTTAAGAAGTCTAAAAAAGACAAAATTTTTTTTTTAGGGCAAATGAATGCTTTATTTAAAGTCCTTTAAACGTCACCTAAATAAAGGGAGGGGGGAAAAAGACTGGATATATGGGATACAACTTAGAGAACTTGATCTAAGGTTTCTTGGGATTGTAGGGTGGAAAGGCATTTTTGGAGGTAGGAGAGAAGGATAGAAGGTAAGAAAGGAGTGTGTTGAAAAAGATGCTGATAGTGATAGTACCAAATGGTGTGTAGCATACAGGCAAATACTTGGGGAACAGATAAGTCGGGAAAAAGAGGATGCTGTTGTCGAGACGGGAAGTGTTCTAAGAGTAGGAATTTTCTAAAGTTAGAGTAACTGTTTTGATTAATGGGCGGTGGCATGTATGTACGGAGAGCAGTGGTCCAAAAGGAGCGTTTAATGGGACAGGCGAAGAGAAAGTGTTCTGTTGTCTCCATGGATGATCTACAGATGGTACAAGTGGCATCATAAGGGACTTTTAAGCGGCGTTGAAGGGTTTCACCAGTAGCGATTTTGTGATGGAGAACACGGTACCAGGTGTTCCGTGCATTCAAGGGAATGCGAAGGGACCAAAACGTTTTCCATCGATTGGGAGACAGGATCGGTACTGGAGCTGGTAAAGGAGTGGAGGAGGGAAGGGATTTGAAGCCCTTGGTGGATGGATCAGCCATTCGGAATTGGTGTGACTCTAGGTCGAATTGGCATGAGATTATGGAGGTAAGAAAGGAATGAAGGCTGTCAATGGTTGGGGGGTTGGTAATGTCCAGTTGTGAGGCAGTTAAGAGATGTATGGGGTAGCGAGGTATCATGGTTTGGAGGGTAAATGTGTTTAACAGTAAGGAATGGGCTCGGATCATGGTAATGGCTCGAGAGGTAGATGTTGGGTGAGGGAGGTTGCGAAAAGATTGTTTGAGATCAAGGGTGAGATTATTGGAGTTGTAATCGAAAATGTCAGAACCGTAGAGGTGGAGACGAATTGTGGGGTGGTCTTTGAGGATGGTGGATGGAGGTGAGAATGTAGGTGTTAGAGGATGGGAAGGGGGGAGAGTGTGTTGAAGAAGGGATAGGAAGGGGAGGCGTAGGATGGTGGGGATATCGACGAAGCACAAGTGGAAATTCCGTTGGATAGAGTCGACAGCACGAATGATGTTGAAGACGGGGCCAGAATTAGGAAGACCAGATGGACGACATGGAGGAAAAAGGAGAGACCAGTGATAGGAAGGAAATCGAGTGGAGCCAAGAGAAAAGGAAAAAAGACAAAATTTACCCAATCTTGAACAGAAATAATAAACTGAGTTTGAACCAAAATTGGCGGCGGCACTGCTGCTGTCTGACCTAAATGCGTTTCTGTTGATGGCAATGACGATTGCGATGCTGATTAAATGGGGATCATGGAATTGAAAGGAAAATTGATTAGCCCGAATACATTTTTAGGAGAGTTTTGCCTCATGAATAAAGGGATATTTTGCAATGGCTATATCTCAAAAAAAAAAGTCGCTGTAAAATTTACACATGTTCTGAATCATGTATTTACTTATGACCAGCTTTATGTCGCCATCTTATTGAGAGCATCAACAGAGGCGAATGATATGGCAATTGTATTATCAGAAAATGGCGATTGTGATGTACAACTGCTGCATAAAATTTGGATTCTCTTTCACATTGTCTCAATAATAGGCCTCGTTTGATATCAGTGTAAGCAAAAACGATGCTGAGGGAGATACCTCCTCTCCTCCTCCTGGCTCTGATATAACCTTTCTTTTACTAGCTAATAAGTGGTTGTTTAAAATCTACTTGATATACCAAAATGTTATAATGTCTGATTTAAAATGTCTTTGGCGAGAACCCAAAGGGAGACGACAACATTGAGTGTAGCGAGATAGATCGGCTAGTAGCAATGCTACCACGTTAAGCGATCGGGAAGTCAACCTGTGTTGCTCTGCATTTTCTCCTCACATGCTTTAAAAAAAAAAAAAGATGATACACTTTGTAGAGCTTTTACTTTTTTCTCCCTTAATTTCACTATACATCATCGCTTGAAAACAACGTCGAACGAGTAAAATGCACGACGCTTTTCAAGTAACAACAGTTGTCGATAAACTTACTCGCATCGAATCCATCTTTGCTCATGGTAGATTTGAACGATGAGCACGCTGCTCGACAAGGACGCTCACTGCTTCAATGTTAGGTGATAGACTATTGATAGGCACTGGTGTGGGTCAGCTTCTTATCTATGATATCAAAGAGCCTTTATGTAAGCGCCTTTTCGAATATGTAGCTTACATCTCCTGATACAATTCAAAATAGTTGCTGATGATAATCAAGTGCCTGAGGTTACGCTTGTACAAACAATCAAGCAATTTTCCAAAAAGCCTATTGAGCAACTAGACATTATCAAGGAGATTGACGTACTCGTATCGCTGTCAGGTAATATCTATCTACACATCAGCATCCACGCACTCCCCCCCCACTGATCGTAACAAGTAGATGGTTTGGTCAGTCTTCACGATTTACGTACATTTGAATTGCGCATGGCATTAGGCAAAACCAAAGGAGCCAACCTGTTTGCTATACAAACCATGGTGGAGATGAGTCCTGAAGAACAGATCCCCGTACTAACAACACGGTTAGCTGTGGCTGTCCGCAAGAAGCTATTTGTATTTGTATGGAAAGACACGGAATTCTTCGAGACAAAAGAACTGAATATACCAGACCGCATCAAAACCATGTCGTGGGTGGGCACAACAAAGATTTGCTTGGGATTCTCTACAGAATATGCACTGATGGATGTGGAGCAAGGAAAGTTGACGGAACTGTTTGCTCCTACTGGTGTTTCCGCAGACGCGGGCCCCATGAGCACGCTGAACAGTTTATACAACATGTCCATTGGCGCAAGAGGTGGAAAACCAATGATTACAAAGATTCCCAATAACGAGATGCTGCTGGCTAGAGATCGTAAGTGATAATAGTGGCACTACAGCAATGCTCTCGGATACTGAAGCGTTGGAACAATAGATGTCAGTATCTTTTTGGGTCTGGATGGAACACCCACACGGAAAGTGGGCATTGAATGGTCAGGCCCACCCGAACAGATTGGCTACTCTTACCCTTATGTGATTGCTATCTTGCCAAAGCATGTGGAGGTGCGCAATATTCAAACGCTCACACTGGTACAGCAGATTGATCTCGCCAATACCAAGTTCCTCAATCAGGGCAAACTCGTCTACGTAGCCAGCACTTCTCAAATCTACCGCCTCACACCTTTCAGTTTCTCTGTTCAGATTGATCAGCTGGTGGAAAGACAGGAATACAAAGAGGCAGTGAGTTTGTTGGATCAAATCGATGCCGTGCTGGTAGAGAACAAGGAAAAGAAGCTCAACACGATCCGCACAGCCTATGCACATGATTTGTTCCGCTGTGGAGAGTATGATACAGCACTCGGCTTGTTTCAAGAGTTGGATACACCCGCTGCTGAAGTCATTCGTCTCTATCCAGAGATGATATCTGGCAGTTTGGCTGCTAAACATCATGATCAGGATGAAGACCAAGATGAAGAAGGTTTGCCTGAGGACAGTGAATTGCTTTCGCCTGGTAGCAAGAAATCAACCGCCCTTAATGACGAGTCGACGAGTCGCCCTTCCAGCCGCGCAGCATCGATTCGAAGCAAAGCAACGACCGTAGCGAGCCATCAGAGCCATCAACTGAAAAAGAAAGAGACAGTGCCCCTGACTGGTTTGAATTTGCGAGATGCTGTCAGTTATTTGATCCGTTATCTTACCGATAAGCGACAAAAACTAGCCAGAAGACTCAACAGCAGCGCCTCACTCAAGTCAGATGGCAGCAGCAACAGTGGAGATGGAGACGATTTACTTTATCAAGCCAGTTTAGTAGATACCTCGCTCCTCAAATCCTACATGATGACAAATGACGCTCTTGTGGGCCCCTTGCTCCGAGTTCAAAATCATTGTGATGTGGAAGAGTGCGAAAACATCTTGATGGATAAAAAGGTGCGTTGATGGCAGTAACATTGCTAGCCAGTATGTACTCACAAAGGATGTATAGAAATACAAAGAACTGGTTGATTTATACAACTGCAAAGGATTGCATGCTAGAGCCTTGGATCTACTAGAAAAGTATGTAGCAAGTTATTTGTATATACTTGAAGGTATATTGAACAAATCACAGACTAGGAAAGCAATCAGATGGGCCTTTGAGAGGCGTATTACCTACCATTCGGTATTTACAGAAATTAGGATTGGATCATTTTGATATTGTATTACAGTACTCTCGCTGGGTGCTGGAGAAGGATCCCAAGCATGGCATGGATGTAAGTTGGCCCGTGTTTCGCTATGCTTTGTGCTCGAGTGCTGACATCAACTGTAGATCTTCATCGATGATTTAACCGAGGTAGAGACATTTCCACGAGAGAAAGTATTGCACCATTTGGAATCTATTTCAAGCGATCTAGCCATTCAGTATTTGGAATACATTATCGAGGAGCTTCATGATGAATCCACCGAGTTTCATAACAGACTTGTTATAGCTTATCTTGACAAAATCAATTCAGATAAGCACGGAGGTAGTAGACTTGTTGTTGTTGCGGCTAAGGCAAAAAGCTAATTTGACTTGTAGTCGATAAAGAAAGTGCAACTGCCAACGTGCGATCTAGGCTTATCTCATTCCTGACTGATTCGTCTTGCTATAAAGCTGAAAAGATATTATCTCGGTTACCCATAGATGGTATTTATTGATAACACACATACGTATATAACAACAACAACTAATAGTAACACCATTTTAATATAGATTTATTCGAGGAACGTGCTATTCTTCTGAGTCGTATCGGGCAGCACGATCAAGCTCTGGATATTTATGTATACAAACTCGAAAACTACGTCATGGCAGAAGAGTAAGTATTTTATCAGACACATATGCATCTCTGCTCCTCATTCTGACATGTGTATACAGATACTGCACCAAAGTCTATCAAGAGGATCCAGTCAAGGGAGAGAAAATGTACCTAACACTGCTCAAAGTCTATCTCCAACCTACAAGCAACCAGCAAAAGCCTTTGATTGAGCCCGCTTTGGACTTACTAGCACATCATGGATCTCATATCGATGCAAGCCAAGTATTGGCTATCTTGCCTTCCTCCACTCGCTTGTTTGGACTATTCCCGTTTTTTGAAAAGTACATAAGAGAAACAAACAAGAATCGCAATATGGATCTAGTAGTGAAAAACTTGCTCAAAGCCGAGCAGATACAGGTAGGACACACACACACACACACACACACACACACACACACATTTTTCACATGCCATCGTGGAACAGAGAGATAAGTAACATTTTTAGGTCGAGGAACAATTGATGTTTTATAGGTCTCGAGCTGTCAAAATCACAGAAGATCGGATGTGCCCTCAATGTAACAAGCGCATTGGAAACAGGTAAGAACTGGTATTATGAAAGTGAACAAGCGATGCTGAATCCACGTTGATAGTGTATTTGCTGTCTTTCCTAACGGTGTTGTCGTTCACTACTCTTGCAAGGAAAAGATTGAACAAACGCAGTGGAAGATTTTGTAATAAATTAAAAAAATACCCTCATTTTCTTGATAAGTATACATGTTTCTTTGTTGTTGTTCTCTTCCTTTTGATCGATAAGAGAGTTGTATCACTCAAGATTATCGTAATTGATACAATTTATGCCTCCATGTTGTGAATTGGTCCTTGTTTTGTATAAAAGAGGCAAGAGAAAAAGAGATTATCCTAAAAAAAAAAAACTTTTTCTCTTCCTTGGCTCACTTTGTCTCCTTATTTTCGCTTATCTCTTGTATACGCATCATGGATTTTCATTCAATTGCTCATATTAAAGCTACCATCATCATCAAGCTTGTTTATTACGACCCAATGCCTATCAACAACAACCTGTCCCTGCCATCATCTTCATTAATGATGGATCATGACCAGGGTGTTACAGAAACCGAAACAGTAAATGCTGCCAAATCTTGTGCTGTTTGTGGTTCTCGATTACACATGACAAGTAAGCTCTTTAAAGAGTGAATATTCAATCTGATAAGAACACTCACTTTTTTTTTTGCTCTTTTACAGAACATTGTCCTGTTCATCCTTGAATGACTATCTGCATCTATATTTCTACATTACATATCATACATCATATCATTACAAATTGCATTATCAAATAAAACGAGGCTGTTGTCTCCAAATGCCATCGTTGATTAGTTTCCGCTTGTTGTCAACGATATAGAAATGCCCTGGCTTTGCGAGTTACACCAAATGACAATCATGAAAACTATGTAGACTTTGTATATCAAGCCCGGGAGTCTGAATTTGAGCATTTGAACCTAATTAAGATACTGAGAGTATTTGAAAAGCATATCCTAAAACTAAATTGAATCGTTTGATTAGCAGAGAGTAGCCGTTTGTTAGAGATAGTAAGTACAAATTACATTGGTCATTTGGCGGAGCTTGCAAAAGAATTGTAGAATTATGCAGATCGAAGCCTGCCCTGAATGGCTCCATTGGTTTTGGTCCAGGGATTCAATACCATTGACATGGTATATACTATCCATTTTTATGAGAGGCGAGAACTATCGTTTTACAAGGCAAGTCTGGATGTCAAATCAAGCAAGATACACTTGACGTATAAATATAAGACACCTTTAATACTACTAAGCGTGCTTCAACATGAAGTCTTATCGAGAGTGTATGCGTACCTGAAATCTACGGAGCTTGGCACACTTTGAGTAGGTTTTCTCGCATAGTGTGCACTTAAAAGACCCAGGTATGGCTCCACAGATACATCTTCCAATAGTCGATTTAGTAATTACTACATATGATAGCTACCATATACGGATCATTAACTTTCTTCTGTTCAAGTGAGATATGCCTGCTACTGCTTTAGTTGTCCGAGTCGTCATGCTTTATATTACAGTTGCTTTATTGCTTATATATGCTCATCAAACAAAATACATGAAATGTGGCGTCTTTAAGCCATATCTCATGCTCCAAGACGCTTGAAACCATTTGCTTATTCAGTGGATATTCCATGAAAAAGTGTTGTCGTGACCAATCAAAGAACATCAAATTTAGAAAAATTAAGCACTCAAAAATCTTTGTTCGTATTCACAAGCATGCTTATAAAATACTGAGTAAGGAAAGAGGACATCAAGGTGGAAATCATATGAACAAAGATGCTCACATTTGGCTCAACCCTCAATTGAGATTGGAGTTGATTGTTGCTGAAGATAGGCGCACTTAGAAACTGCCAACTGTCAACGAGATTGCAGTTATCACTTCTAATGAAAATTTTGATACAAATTTAAGAAATATCCTCAGTACATATCAAAATAACTTTTTGGCTAGTGGCAGTAGCCTTTTTTAAACGATTCAATGAAACGCGTGCTGTCAGCATGTCATGTTGAAATGCTGCAGATTATGATTAAAAGTTGCGATTACATGTATTTTGGTAGTGAGCCAAGCTGACTGGCGTTGTCAGATATAACAAACAAAATCAAAATAGAATCTTTAGGCTAAGCTATAATCCTGTCAAATTCATGGTCCCCTTCTCATTAGCATCCCAATCATCATTGTGATCCTCAGAAAGGCATTTTGGTCAACCAGCAGTGCTAAAGATTGATTCAAACTCAGAGCATCCTTACCTGCTCAATATTGGCCAGATTTTGTATTTTTTCGACTTCTTTAGTCTTTTATAAACAATTCGACTATATAAGCTGTGATGATTGGCCCATGCTTCCTAGTACATTCTTGGAGTATTCTTCAAGGCGCTTCCGATGGTGCCAAGTAATATAGATGTTTTGAATAAACTTATTGAGCAATTTTTGAAAGTATGAAATGAGGCTTTAAGCGAAAATAACCATATTTTGCATATGAAAACCTCATAAAAGTAGTCTCAGAGGTTGCTTTGGATCGAGAGAAACATTTTGATTTGATATATACCATAGTAAAAGTCTCCATTTTCAAGGTGAAAAACGCAATCGTTTGATTTTCGATGAAAATCATGAGGTACCCCTCATGATTTTTGGTCGATTTTTGGCCATGTTTTTTTTTGGTCCCCAAAAAGTTGAGCAAAGGTGTCAGGAAGTTACTACTACTCGAGTACATTTGTTTGGCGTCATTCCAGCGGCTCAGAAAGGCCTACATGTCAAGATATGAAGGCTTGAAAGCTATCGAATTTGGCTGTGCTTTATACATTTGCTTGTCAATAGACGCGCGTTTGTTATGATGACAGGCGTAAAACACTGTATTCATCGATCTAACATTAGAGTATGTTGTTACACCCAAATATTCAGCTGAAAATATTTGGTCAAGTAGTACTACAGTATCGTATCGCTATATCATAGACACAATGATACAGCTTATCAGTGATGCAATAGATAGCCTGCATCTAGTGTGTACCAGATCGACATTCATCAAGTCGCACATGCCTTGATTATATAAACTTATAGGCTTTCTGCTGCACATTTACCAGGGGGACATTGTACAAACAACAAAAACCTCAACGGCCAACGTGTCTTGCATTGGATCACAACTACGGCCTGTAACAGTCAAGTCCTGGAAAAAAGTACTCTTTGGTTTTATCCATCAAAGAACGTGGCCACAATTTCTACATCCCATCCACGTTAATCATCATTCCAGTGATACAACGAATGCATTGCGACCAGTGTTCATCTTTTGAGATATATTTTTTTTAGCACAGCAAATAGCTTATTCAATATACGCGTTTTCCTTGAGCAACTCAAACATCCAGAGAAGCTCGGTCAACAGACTTCCAATGGTCCCTGTGCCTGGGGTGTGGGCAACACTGCTGCTTGTGATGATCCTGATAAGCATTTCTTTTATGATTCTGCTCACCCTTCAAAGGAGGTCCATGCTGCTCTTGGTGCTTGGGCTACTGCTCAAATCAAGTCTCTCTATCATCTTGCTTAGGCAGATGTTATATGAGATAGATTGCATAATATTTGATATAACAATAGATCCTATCAGCCCCAGTTTTCCCGTGTAATTATTATACTACTTGGTTAAAAATAGCCAGTGTCTTTATTCATTGATCAACTAATAATTGTAGGATGTTGTGTAAATCCTGACATGAATCCACCTTCCAGCTAGCAAGCGTCTTTCTATCCACGTTACCCACAATAACTGTGAACTGAATCATTTGAACGCCACCCAACTCCATTCTCTCCAAGATGCGGAACATATCTTCATCTGTGCGATCGTCTCCAGCACAAAACATGAATTCAATGTCTGGATTTTGAGTGATGGCACGTTTGATAATAACACCCTTGTTTACCAGGCTGGGCCGGACTTCGACGTTCATTTTGCCAATCAAGCATTCCACAGGCAGCTTACCAACCACGTTTTGCTCCAAATGGTTCTGCAATTCTCTTGCTTGGAAGGCGCCATATTTGGGATCGGCTTTACGATAATGCCATGTCAATGCGCACTCCTTTTCTTCAATAAAGCTACCAGGTGTTCTCTCGGTGTAATATTCAAAGACTTCCTTGACATCGTCCTTCCAAGACATGTCGAGATTTTCAACGAAACTAATCCATGTCTTACTGTTGGGATCTCTGATAAAGCAGCCATGTTCGCTGGAGAGACCCAAGTTGGGAATGTGACTCAGCCAGTTTTCCAAATAGTCCTAGCGTAGTAGTATGGAGATGATGAATATGCGTTTTGCTACGGTATCCAAGCAGTGCTTACCTGACTTCGACCAGACACGATCCAAACCACATTATTAGGATCCTTGCAGAGCTTGGTCAGTACGTCAATCACTTGCTGGCTGGGTTTAGCATCTTCAGGATTCTGACAGATGGGAACCAGCGTGCCATCATAGTCGAAAAAGAGAGCTCTCTTTCTTTTTTCGCTGTATTCAGCCCTTACTCGCGATACATCCAAAGGTGTCGTTGTTCCCCAGTTGCTCTTGGGGCTATTCAATAAGCCCTTGACCAGAGATCGAGCCCAGTAAGCAGCTGTATGCGATGTGACAAACTGACTCAATTGCTGATACTTGAGTGTCTTCTCTTCCTCGCTCATGGACAAGCATTCGTCAATAGCACGAGCCACCTCTTTACAATTCCAAGGATTGACAATGACTGCAGCGCCCATACTGTTGGCAGTACCCGTGAATTCAGACAGGATCAGAGGGCTATGGTGCTGCTCTTGTGCGACCACGTATTCGAAACTAGCAGTATTCATACCGTCAATGATAGGTGTGACCAAACCGATATCAGCCACCTCCAGCAGAGCATAGTACTCATCACGATCAATATGTTGATTAAACAGGTTGGCGGGTGTAAATTCAAGGGATCCAAACTTGGCATTGATACGAGCAACAATCTCGGACACCTTGTTTTCCAGTTCTGTAGCACCCAAAACACCAGGCGATGTCACTTGAATCAGTACCACTTTGTCCCGCCATGCTGGGAAATCTGTCAGAAACGTTTCGAATGCTTCCAGTTTTTGCAAAACACCCTTGACAGGATCCAGCTTGTCGCGACCAATGATAATCTTTTTATCAGCGTAGCGTTCGCGGATGGCTTTGGCTTTGGGAGCAACGCCAGGCCGATGACAGTGATAGCGTGTGCGCTCTACATCGATACCAATCGGGAAAATTTCAATTTGAATCAAGAGACCGTTGGCAAGGATTCCGGAAGGCGTGTATTCATAGCCAAGAATGCGAGTGCAGTTTGAGGCGAAATGACGGGCGTAGTTGTACGTTTGGAATGCAACCACATTGGCACCCAAAATACCCAACAGAACTTCCTTGCGGTCTACCGAATCAAGAGTGAGTATGTCTATGAGCCTGTTGGGTATCTGCTTAATTCAACGTACGTGGAAGACATTTGAATATCTCTGAACTGGGAAATGGCGTATGAACAAAGAGCCCAATGGGAGCATTCGGCAAAGCTTGTCGGATCATCTGTGGTACAAGCATCAAATGGTAATCATGGACCCAAACTACAGCGTGTGTTAGCCTCCATGGACACGCACACCCCCCCCATGACAACTTACTGATATCGCCCTCCTGGTAGTTGGCGATGGTTTCATTTGCGAATATCTGATTGACTTGAACATAGCTATTCCAAAAGGATACTTCATCCACGCTATCAGACCACATTAAATAATGCATCAATGGCCACAGAACTGTAAGAGATCGGTTAGTCTATATAAAGCAAAATCCGTCGTGTAACTGGTTCCAACCTTGTTTGCTGTAGCCTTCATAGTGGCCAGATGACAGTTTATCATCAATAAAGATGGGAGCCATGTCGTGTCGTGTCCTGAGCAAGTGCTTGAGCGACTCCTTGTCGCTGTCCGAGATGGAAGCAGGGTCAATGACATGGCTCTTGTCGTGATGCGACAAGATAGTGCCTGTACCACCAATGTAAAGGGTTCGGTAGTCCTTTTTTAGTGAATCAAGAGCGGCATACATGGCCGAGTGACCTCGTCTAGTTGATAGCTGCCAAATGTTGGTTTGACCGAGAGCAACTACAGTCGATCTTCGCCTTCTCTCCAGGTGAGAAATGGGTGTCGTGTCCAATAGCTCAGAGGATGGTGCTTGTGAGTTGTTCAAATTCAATCGCTTCATTAAATCAGCCTCGTACTCTTGGTTTTGCATAAAGCAATTGTACGGGATCTGATTGACCACATTGATGATTTTACCTTTGAGCTCGGTATCGTTTTCTTTGTAGCGAAATAGATCGCTTAGCTTGGATGTATCAATTGACATTTTGAAGAGTGATGGAGAAAGAAGAGACAGAGAGGGAGAGAGAGAGAGAGAAAAAAAGAGGCGCAAGCCAAAGAAAAAAAAAATGAATCCCTTGCATTATTACAACTTCATGACGGGACTAAAGTTTCTTTTTGACAATGTGAAACCTTGATGGTTACATTCACGCCGACAGCACACATTTCCTTACAACTTGACATTGCCAAAAAAAACAACGGTTTATTTGTACCCCTTTTTTTATTTTTTTCTATGGTTTCCTCTTTCCTTTCTTTTCTTCTTTCTCTCTCTCTCTCTCTCTCTCTTTTTTTTTGTTCTCTTCAAGTTTGATGAAAAGATGACACCCACAGTGACAGATGATTTTGTTCATTTCAGTTCATTTTCAGTGGATCCATGTGAAACAATCCAGATCAAGCGATACAAGAGCTCAAAAACTGGGTTAACAGCTGTTCATGCCGACATTGAAGGTTTTTACAAGAGAGCAACATGTGCTCGTGTGTATGTCTAATCACCTTGATTCTGCAGGGCCGCTTGTAAGTGGATTTTTGGCTTTGGCGACAAAAGGTATTGCAAAACATATACACACACACACACACACACACACACATACATACACACACACACACACACACACACACACACACACACATATATATACATACACACACACACACACACACATACACACACACACATACACGATACACAACCTGAAACATTTAACAAACCAAAATATTTATACAGTGTTAAATGATGATGGATGTCCACACACACTTGAACAGTAATTAGACAATTCGCGCTGTAGCATGTCATCCGCTAATGTCCTGTTGTAGCCTAGTGTTTCTTGGTAGCGAAAAGTACCCATACAAGGTAAGCATCGTGGGGTTGAAATGATGGATCAATAAAACTCACTGATGAGGTAGGGTGCGCTGGATTCATTGGCTCCTAGAGCGTATGCGCCAGGAACAAATGCCTGGACAGACGTGGATCATACTTGTTACAGTGAGTGTTGGACGGTGGCATGCCTGCCTGTAGAAAACTAATTGGGAATGGGTGATTGTAGCAATTACAACAGCTGGCAGCGATGGGTTTCTGCAGCTACTCCCAGTGTACGTGGACCATATTTTATACCCAACACTGACAAACGAAGGATTCTATACAGAAGTGCATCATATTGATCAAGATGGACAAGACGCTGGTATTGTATAACATTACACCAACCTGTTTGACTGGCGCTAATTATATATCTCTAAATGACTATCCTCCCCCCCCCCCTCCACTCATTAGGTGTAAGTAACAGCTTGAATGCCACACATAATTTACACTGATTCAATCATGCCAACAGGTCGTTTATTGCGAAATGCAAGCCCGCGAGAATTCAATGACAGATATTATGCAGCGTCGTTTACAACATCTCGTGTATCCAAAAGAAAGCGGTTATCAGAATGAAGCAGGTGGGTTGATGGAAAACCTGCGCACTCTCAAAATCGAATCTAGTAAGAATAACAAACAACGCTTTCAAACCATCATGTCACTGACAACGCTTCCAAACAGTTCGAGATTACCACCGTCAATTTTACACACCCGATAACCTGGTGATTGTGATTACAGGCAAACTGGACCAAGTGCATCTACTGTCTACATTGGAGCAAATCGATAAATCCATACTGGACAAAAACCACAACATGACGAGAAGCATCAAACCATGGATACCAGCACCCATGATTCCAGACTTGTTGCACGACCACACAGAAATTGTTTATTTTCCAGGCCATGAATTGGAGGACATGAGCGAGATTACAGTGACATGGTTGGGTCCGCACTGGAACGCCTTTTTGGAGATTCAAGCCATCCATATGCTCAATGCGTATTTGAGCGAGACACCCATTGCGCCACTGAAGAAAGTCTTTGTGGAGAGGAATGATCCTTATTGTACGGAATTGGATTTCAGAATATAAGAAAGAAGCCGAATCGCCATCACAGCGAGTTTTCAAAATGTACCTTTGGCAAAGGCAGACGACATTGTCCCTACCTTGGTCTCGACATTGCACTCCATCTTGCATTCGCTCGAAATTGATATGGATAGAATGGCTGCTCTCATTCGAAAGGAAAAGCTCAAGGTAATCTTATTTGTTGTGAATCCTGAAAAAACTTCTCCTTAATTGTGGTATAGTTTCTAGATGAATATGAAACTCGTGCAACCTACATGGTAGCTCTACCCGCTATCACAGGTATGTTTTATTGTGTGCAAGTGTTTGGATATTAGTAATAACGTATAATGCACAGCCTGTCTTTACGGTGATTTAGGTAGCGATGATTTCGTAGATGCTTTGCAGCAAGCAAAATATCTAGACGTGCTTGTCGACTTTACAAAACAAGATTGGCTACACCTGTTGAAAAAGTAAACCATTCCTCTCATTGATTGACATGTTTCCAGTATTGACAATCCCGTATTACCTAGAACCTATATCGATTCAGCATACACTGCTTTGATTGGAAAACCATCTCTCGCCATGTCTGAACGATTGATAAAGGAAGAAAATGCAAGAGTCGAGGCACAACGAGCTTATCTAGGAGAAGAAGGTTTACAGCTACTAGCTGCTCAGTTAGACCATGCCAACCGCATCAACGAAGCTCAAATCCCATCTAGAATCATGGAAGGGTTTCCTATACCTGACGTGTCCAGCATCTCATCCATCGAAGTCATGACTGCCGTCAACCCTTACTGCCAACTAGTAGATGCCACCGCCAAGCTACCCAACAATCCAGTTCAAGCACATGTCAGTCGAGATGGTCCTGCAAGTAATATACCCTTCTTCATCCAGTACGATGGTAAGCAACAGATGTAAAGTAGCATGTGATCCGCTTTACCAACCTTATTTGCTATAGACATTTCTTCGGCATTTGTGTCCATTTCAGTCTACATGAACACATCCAGCATGCCTTCTCATCTTCGACCCTATGGTAGAATGTACATGGATACTGTTTTCGCTTCTCCCATCTGCCTAGACGATGGGAACTTCATATCGCATGACGATGTGGTGCAGAAGCTCGACCTGGACATTATTTCCTACGACGCTTCGCTAGGCTACCAAGGAGCCTTCCGAGAATACATTGTGATAACCATCAAAGTGGAGGCCAAGAAATATTCAGCAGGTGTAAATTGGTTACGATATCTCATGTGGAACATTCAATTTACACATGACAGGTTTGTTTTATGAAAGAAAAACAAATATGGACACAAGAACACTCATGGGCGTTTTTGTTTTTATGTTTATATAGACTGGTGGTAGCCATCAACAAGACACTGAATGATATTCCACAAGCAAAGAGAAGCGGAAAATTGGTCACAGACTGGACCATTCGTGCCATCAACACGGATATCACAAAATCAACAGAGGCCTCTTGCAGCTATCTATATCAAGATACTTTTCTTCCCAAGGTACTGGATAAAATGAAGAAGGCCCCCAGCCAAGTTATCCAGGACATGAATGAATTTAGATCCATCTGTAAGTTTGGGTACCACTAGAGTTCTATTGTCACTTAGCTTTTGTTTGTTTTCCCTTAGTATGTCGAGGTGAAAATTTAAGGGTGCATGTCATGGGCGACATCTTGAGACTGAAGCAACCCAAGTGTGTCTTTAGATCGTGGAAGTTGCACCAGGTAAGTCGGGCTTGAGGCTATTCAGCTCAGGCCATGCTAATACAAAGCTCTTTAGAAAAAGGTAAAAGCTATCCCGCCTGTCATCCGCTCCAAAGATGCTTTTGGGTTATTTGGTCAAAGGCCAGGGCAATGCGTAAGTGGTATACATGCAAATTAATGTACGATAGTAACAGTTCTGGCCTCTTTGCAGACAACGATTGTGGCATTACCGGCTACGGAGAGTTCTTTTTCTATTCATTCGGCAAAGGGACCCTCTGATTTCGATTCACCCGAAATTCCACCTCTTTTAGTGCTGATGGAAATGCTGCATGCCATGGAAGGTGTCTATACTCGGCTAGTGCGAGGACTTGGCCTTTCTTACAAGTGTTGGTTATCCAATTTAACAGAATCTGGACTGATATCATTGTGTATAATGCGTTCCTCCAACATCTTGGGCGCATTTGAGCATGTCAAAAATGCCACACATCAACTAGCTACTGGAGAAATACAATTAGATATTTATGCTTTAGAAGGTGCCAAAAGCAGTGTGATTTTTGATATTGCTGATTGCGAGAACACGAGAGAAGTTGCAGCTGCTCAATCATTCATCAACAAGGTGCTGCGACAATCAAAGCGACAAAAGTGTCAGTTTTTTAAAGCTGTTCAGGTACATTTATATATAGAACCATAACTCCATTGTGTATACATCCATTGACTTATCAATCTACAGGATGTCACTATGCAAGATGTGACAAAAATTCTTCTCAAGTACATTTTACCCATTTTCGATCCTCGTACTTCCAACCATGTCATTGTTACTTCATGTGCAAAAAGTCAAGAAGTTGCGCAATCCTTTTATCTCATGGGTCATCCTGCTCAGGTCATCAAAGTAGAAGATGTATATGCTAGAAACATCTTTCAACAATAACAACAACTCCAAAATTTAGATTAATATAGTACTGTTTTGCTTTCTCTTTTTCCATCTTTTTTTCATTGATTTCTTCTTGTATACATTAAAAAATTGTTTGCTTTTATAACGATAGATTATTAGGCATGATAAAAGGCAAATTCATTGATGTTAAATACTAGAGAGATATGTTGAAGGGGGGCTTTGTTCATAAAGTGGTTGTATTTGATTGTTTCTACAACAATTTGAATGAGGCAGAGTCAGTATGGACCTCTTCCAAATACATGCAATGGATGACGACTTCAGAATTAGTGTGCATGTTTGTATCTGCGTTTAGTCTGGTACAGCCATGATTTGCCTAGACTTGGATAGGACAAGATTTCAGATCCTTGATTGATAATCTCAACGTGCTGATTGTAATGTAACGTAAGTGTATTTTGATTTTATGCAAACTTACCATGGACTTGGGACAATGGCTACCATTGAAAAAAAAAACCATGTTCGAGCAACTTTTGATACATGCAAAATCGAGTTTTGAATAGTCGATATTACAGCTTTAAAAGTAGCATGCTCCGTAGCTGGTTTTTACGGAAAAAACGATAATGCAATTGAATTTTAGATTGGATGAATAATTGACGAGAATTTTTTAAAATAAGTCAATGTTGAAGCATGATGTTTATTTAAGAGTCTGTTGGTTACGAGTAGCTAAGCGTAATAAATCGATGGGTTAGTGTTGAAAAACGTTGAAATAAAAACCGTTGATATCTTACTTCTCTGTGGTTTGGCAAAAGTTTGAAGTTGTGCTGGGCATTTCAGCAAAAGTGGGGGGGGGATTGCTTTTTGCCCCATATTGATGCTAAATATTTCATATCAGAAAGCTTATATGTCCACTTTGATGAGTTGCTAAGCATATGATTGGATTTAAGTCGCTACATTGGCTGTCAAATAATTAAGCAGCCGAGTAAAGTGTAAAAGTACTCTATATAAAACATCAGTGTTTCGACACCATTATTCGTATACAACTGCCAATTCGACCAGGCTTCTTTCGATTGATTAAATTTTGCTCCTCGTGTTTGCTCTACAAAACAGGAGGACCTCGTTTGGACATCTATTGCAATGCTATCTTTCAAAAATTGGTCTTTCTTCTTCAATAACAACAGGACAGAAGCATCCATACGATGCTCAAGTCTATAAAATAAACCCAGGGCGCGTACTGACTAGTGATGGAGCGCAAAAGAAAACGTATATGCGCGACTACTACAGCAAAAGATACCGTTTGAGCGATTGATTTTGGATAATTTTGCCTAAAGATGACCTTTTTGGCAGTGCAGCATCGTGGATAATTCATTTAAACCAGATTTCATTACAGCTTACTGATGTCAATTATTACATTACAGAATTTGTTATTACCATGAATCTCTGTTCCGTCGATATTGATACGTGATTTCGCTGATTGTTTCTCTCATCGTGCTAGTGCCGGCTCTGCATGTCCAGTATCAGCCATTTCTCCGCACAATCGAGCTATAGTTTTCTAACTTAGGGATCGAGTCCCGTACAGTGCAGAACTTCAGGGACATTAGACAACAGAACTATAATTTACCCACTTCTTTGGCAGCACAACATACTAAGCCTTATTTTTAGGCTATATTCTGTCCAAACTTGGCCGTTTTGAAGCACGAATAACTCATGCTACAAAGCGTTGTGGACGCTTGGAATAGCGCCAAACGTCTCTCCTTTGATACGCCTTACTTACTAACGCTTTATCTCAATTTTTTTTTGGGTCATGGCAAATTCATAAAAATCATCGTTTTTACTTGAGTACTAGCAAGGGAAAATTCTTGAAAATCAAATAATCGTGTTTTTCACCCCAAAAACGAAAACTTTTTCTATGATACATATTAAATCAAATTAATCGTAATAGTAAAATGCAACACTGGAAATTGTTTCTATGAGAGTTTTGTATGCTAGATTTCGATATATTCACAAAAAACCTGTTTTCATATTTTTGAAAATTGCTTATTATTTTTAGTCTGTAAGCAGAATGTAGCTAGCACCATTCGATGGGCCATGTTTAACTCTCTATGAATGTATTAGAAACTTGGGCGCGACAATGGCATTTTCTATAGTCAAACTTTGCAAAAACGTTCGAAGGATGTCAGACCAAGTCAAGTCTGATCACAAAAATGGCCACTGCACAAATACAAATTTGAGCACCGCAACCACGGCTGCCACGGCAGAAGACTGATGAGGCTATATATGATAGCAGTGACGTCGACGAATAGGGTGCATTCTCATTTTTACATTACCCCTTTTTCAGCCTTTTTGCAAAACGCGTTTAGTATCAACCCATATTGGTTTTGGAACCTTTTTGATTGAAAATAACACTCTATCATCTGATAACACGACCTTGCACTGTTAAAAATACTTGATACTGCTTCTTTGAATTGGAATATAATAGGTACCATTCGATAACGAGCACAGAAAGATGTAGAACAAGCACTAATCGAATTTGTTTATTAGGTTTCGATAATTTTTTTGCCTGCTTGACGTAAGTGCTGCTGCTATTACTTCTATGCTATCTCTGCTGTTTGCTTCTTTGGTTTATCATGTCTAGTGTTTGCTTCTTTGGTCTCTTTCTCTGGCGGTTACTTCGTTAATCTTTGTCTGGTCTCTGGTGTCACTCGTTCTTCAGTTTTTCTACGCTGCTGGTATTTCTGATGGTGTTGCTGCTGCTAGTCTGGCCTATTCTGATGTACTATCTGTGGTATTTGCTCGTTCTCTGGTGTATCTATGGTGATTGCCTATTCTCTGGTCTATTCGTGGCTATGGTAAGTGGTAAGTATCTTTTTTCTTCTGGTCGCAATGATATAAAGCTTCTCTGGACGCTTTTACTATTGTTTCCTTTCTCATAATAGTGCATTCATGAGGTTTTCTTTGTTGCGCTTTCTTTTTCTTTTGTTGGCTGTGATATGATCAGTTCAACGGATGCTTGCAATGTTGTTTCTTTGTATGTACGAACAACAAGCACGATGTGCTGCTATATACCTGTATTGCCTTTGTAATACTACTTTGTTATATGGCCGTGGACTGTTGTTTGTGTTGCCTCTGTCGCTTCACATGAAACAACATTAGTCATTATGTTGTATTGCACACTTATAATACTGCTGTTGCTCCTGCAATTGTGCGTGTTTGTGTTGCTTTACATCCGACTACTACCATGCGCGTTGCTCATGTATGCATTTTTGTTGCAACAACAACAAGCTGTCCTGAACATCTTTGATGTTGTATTTGTGTTATGCTTTTCTTTTGACTCACTTTTTTGTGTGAGTGTTCCTTTTTTATCTACATGCTACTATACTCCTACAGTAGTATGTTCTTTTCTTCTTTTCCTTTTTTCTTTTATTATGTTTCTTTCGAAGCATACCTCTTTATTACGTTGTGGTGGATGTGCCTATCGCTGAAGCTCAACAAGACTTTATCCGAGACTAGGAGATGGATAGGCTGCCTCCACTTGGTTATCATTACTTACTTTAGTGATGATTGAGAGTCTCAACGCCAGAATCTAAAGCTAGGTGGTGTAAGTAAGGCATGCTCTAGCACCTGAGGGAAATTTGATGATAGTAACGGCTATATTGCTATATATAGCGGAGCTTAAAATTTTGCCTCACATCAAAACAGGGGGAAACCCTCGCAAATTTTTTTTTAGGTCAGCGGAGTTTTCAAGCGATTTGATTGGCTCTGGTGTTGAAAGAAAAAAGGTCTACAACTAGTTGATTTTCTGTTGATCTGCCTGTTATGTCAAAATACAATGTAAAATTGAATCTGCCAAAGAATTACACTTTTATCGAGAATGCATCCTTGGGATGCATTTATATACTTTTTCATTATGCTAGGGTTTACAGCATGATGATGAACTATAATACAAATAGGTTTACTATCTACCCAACAATTGATTTGTAAATCATGATTAGCATAATTTAACCAAAGGACCTAAGAATAGCCTAAAACCTTTAGTGTGAGACCTTGCTATAACATTTGATATAACACTGCCATTTAACATTATTTTATCTTTTGTAATAATAAAAGCGTAATCAAATGTATAAAATTGAAGCCCTTCCTTATTCAAAGGTCAATTAAGGTGCAATCATTTGATTTGGCATCCATTGAGTAGTTTCATGTTAGGGATATCCGTTAAATTTATTATGTGCGTGAGGAAGCCTACTATACACTGTAGGCACTGCTTCAGCATTTAGCTCACGAGCTTGGCTTTGTTGTTCTAGTATCAAGGTGCTAGCTTCACATGCTTTGTTTAACACAAACCTAGATTGCATTCGCCAGCCGCCTCATCATTTACGTACCTAACAAGACCTCAATAGAGTCTCACTGGCTGTAGTTTTGTTGTTGTCTGTGGTTTGGTTGAGGATTAGGAGCAAGTCTAATGTTTCTCATCATCTCCAGTGGCGGTATTAAATATATGGGGGGGGGGCAGGTATTCTAAGTCATGTACTCGTTAATGAGCGGTATACGGAAACCAAAGGAGCGTAACATTCTGCGAAGAAGACCTCTTTAAGGGATGGATTCTTGATATTGATGAACGTTCGGTAGGTTCTAATCACCCATGGTAAGATGCAGCTTCTCATGTCTACTAACGAACCTGCTAATTTTAGGGGTCATGTGCTGGTAAAACCGGTTACTCTTGATTGCGGCGGCACTGAGACGTAACTCGCAGTGCAATGGATTGCCATCAATACCAAGAGTATCCTTGTAAAATTAAGACAACCTGAAACTCACGATCGCATGAGCCATTAAATAAATATGAAACAGGAACGGATTTACCATGTTATTACTCAGTGCATAATGATGGAACAGATGCTCCTATAGTAGGTTGTGGTAAATCAAAGCGAAGTACTATAAAATTTACTCTGTTGAAAGGTACATTTATCAGTTAAATGACATTTAGGTATTTATTTAATTTAGCCAGTATGGTAATTGTAAATAAGATTGCACGTTTTTTGTGAGGGTTTATATATAATTCAAAAGAAAATCATATAGCACGGGTAAGATGGAATTGGTGATTGTGATTTTATAATTGTTGATGAATGCCTTGAGTGGTGTGGGTTCGTCTGAACTGTCGAATTCAATGTTCTTACTCGAATGTTCCAAAAAAGCATGTCGATTACCTTGAAGCATGCAATCGGAAACGACTGAAAGAGTTGAGTTTACGCCCAAATAGCATCTATTTCCATATGATATATACTGCCATTAATAAGTTTTGTTTGCATATGCGTTGAGGCGCTAGTATAATGATGGCCTTTACAGGAATCGATAACAAGTAGCTCCACTCAAGGAGTGACCTTAAAAACTCAAAATTCATTTCTGTTGGATAAATATACGCGACTTGCCAGCAAGATTGGCAAAGATGCTCTTTCCGTCAGCATTTACTGCAAAAGTATCTCAACGTTGACCACTGACGATGGTTGTGTCGAATTATAACTGTAAAAGATAAAACTGATTCTGCAGTACTAGCAAATGAACAAAAAAGCTATATACAACCATTGGTCTTTAAAGGAGCTGCATGTGCCACTTTTAGCGTTTGACAGTTGCAGTTTATGGGATCTCCCCAAGATTGATCAGCATAAACCCCGATGTATATCTGTAGCAAACACCGAGATCTTCTTTATCGATGTAACCCTAAATACGAAGATGATACCGCACACATCAACTGATAACGTAGCTTGTGAAACGATGCAACTGTAAAGATACAGCTAATGTACAATTGTGTGCTTGCTCTAGAATTTTAATCTTTTCCAATCACTATCAAGAGTCAGAAATAGCCTTATACGGTTCATGTATTTGTATCAACATGACAAATATCATTACAGTATAAGGCAAGGCAATGGGAATTTCCCACGGAAGTCCAACCATCATATATAAACGTTTTTGTCAAGCATGCTGATGTTCTTCTTTACGTTTAAACCCTTAAATTTCCTTTTTGCCTTCTTATTCTTCTCTCCCCACTCTCGATCCCTTAATATGATTCCCGCCATCTTACGTAAAAATGCCATGCTGCCTCGCTGGTCGTCTGCATTGACAACAACACAACGCGCTCGCTACTTGGCAAGTGTCGCTTCTCCCATCAAAGAAGCTGCCACTTCAGCCTTTTTTCCAGACGAGCCAGCCAAACCCAATGTTGTTACTGCTATTCCAGGCCCTGCATCAAAGGAGATCATGTCAAGATTAGATAGATATCAAGATACCAGATCCATCTTTTTCGTGGCAGGTAAGCAAACGTTGAACAATGCACATGATACCTGCTTTATAGTAACCTCGTATATAGACTTTGCTAAATCCAAGGGAAACTACATTGTGGATGCAGACGGAAACACATTGCTGGATGTCTTTGCTCAAATTGCGTCTATTCCTGTTGGTTACAACAATCCTGCCTTTTTGGCTCTTTCTCAGCAGCCTGCTTTTCAAACTGCATTAGCCAACAGGTAGGCAACATAATACAAGCCCAATTGGATATGGAGCATTGACATGGATACTATACAGAGCTGCTCTTGGTGTCAACCCCAATGTGGACTGGGTGGATTCAGTTGAAAAGGCATTCATGGCAGTGGCACCCAAAGGCATGACCAACGTGTTCACTGTCATGTGTGGATCCTGCGCAAATGAAAATGCCTTCAAAACGGCCTTCATGTACAAGGCAGCCAAGAGACGTGGTGATCGTGATTTCAACCTGGAGGAGCTCAACTCATGCATGAAGAACGAAGCACCTGGATCTCCTGACGACATGTCCATCTTGAGCTTCAATCAAGCATTCCACGGTCGCTTGTTTGGTTCCTTGACAGCTACTGCCAGTAAAGCCATCCACAAAGTCGACATTCCTGCATTCGATTGGCCCAAGGCACCTTTCCCTCAGCTCAAGTATCCTTTGCAAGATCACAAGGAGCACAACAGAAAAGTGGAGCAACAGGCATTGGATCAAGTTGAGTACATGATTACCACAGCAAAGAAACCTGTCGCTGGCCTTGTTGTTGAGCCCATTCAATCAGAAGGCGGTGATAACCATGGTAAATGTTGGCGCCCTGACTCAAATATGAAGATAGAGATGATTAACACTGTTACTACTAGCTTCCCCTGAATTCTTTAGAGGCTTACAAGCCATCTGTCAAAAGAATGATGTTTTGTTCATTGTAGATGAAGTTCAAACAGGCGTTGGTGCAACCGGAACATTCTGGGCTCATGAAGCATGGCAATTACCTACACCACCTGATATGGTTACATTTTCTAAAAAATTTCAAGCAGCCGGATTCTACCTGAGCCCTCGTCTCCGTCCCACACAAGCCTATCGCTTGTACAATACATGGATGGGTGACCCTGTTCGTGCCATGCAAGCAGCTGCCATCGTACAAGAGATCAAGGACAAGCAATTGCTGGAAAATGTACAAGATGTAGGTAGTTATTTGCAAGACAATCTGGCCAAGATGACCGAGTCTGCCCCTATCAAGAACATCCGTGGCCAGGGCGCCTTCATTGCATTTGATCTACCTGATGCCAAACAGAGAGACGCCTTCTTGGTAGACATGCGTCAACGCGGTGTCAACATTGGCGGTTGTGGAGACCGTACTGTGCGTCTTCGTCCCATGTTGACTTTCCAACGCCAACATGCAGACATCTTATTGGATACCATGAAGGCATCCTTTGCTGCCTAAAGCTGCTGTTCAGTACTTTTTCATGATACAAAACGGAGACTCAACTCTAATTTCCAGATATTGATTTTTTTTTTTTTTTTTGGGAAATAAAGATTTGAGTTGGGTCCATGTTTCTCGTCTTTCTTTCATCTTTTAATCCTTTCATTAAATTGCCAGCATGTCCATTTCCTCTTCGGAATTGAGGCGACGAAAAGCGAAAAATGCTTTCTCGGTGATGGATCACCAACAGGATGATTTGAAAAAGCACAAGCAATGTGTCAAGCCAGCAACTCATGAGGCTACAAGCAGTAATGATGCACTCATTGCCTTTGCTATGTTTATCGTGTCACTGCCAATTCGATTCAAAAACCTCAGTCATCCTAACCAAGTAGTGTAAGTATTTGTTGCGTGTGCAAAGGCTGATGGACTGACATTCATCCATACTAGTTTTGATGAGGTTCATTTTGGCCGGCAAGCTTCCTACTATATTACACAGAAATTCTTCTTTGATGTGCACCCGCCCGTAAGTATAAATTATGAAAAAAAAAAAAACAGGAAAAAAACCTTCTGATTTGATGTTGTGCAGTTGGCCAAGATGCTGATTGCGTTGGTTGGTTGGATTGCAGGATACAATGGCCAGTTTGACTTTAAGGAGATTGGAAGGTACACAAATGCCATTGGTTTGGATCTTGATAGAGTGCTGACATGACAACGACAGTGAATATCCCTCCAGCGTGCCATACACTACTATCCGTGCTCTTGGTACTTTATTAGGCTGTTTGGTGGTACCTTTGGCTTATTTGACCATTCGCAATGCTGGGCATTCAAGAATCGCTGGTACAATGACTGCCTTGGCAATCTGTTTTGGTAATACAAATCAAAAACACGTTTCATTGATTGTCAAATTAATAATGTAATTTAGAAAACGGATTAATTACCAACAACCGCCTCATCTTACTGGATTCATACCTTGTGTTTTTTACTGCATTTAGTGTGTACGCATATACAACCTTCTATAAACAACGGTCAGTGCGTTTTCATCCTACGAATTTTCTACAGAAAATTGACATGTCGCATATGTGTGATAAATATAGAGCGTTCAGTCGGAGCTGGTGGATCTGGTTATTCCTGACAGGCGTTGGATTAGGTTGTGCCTGTAGTAGTAAATGGGTAGGTGTCTTCACTACGGTTACTGTGGGTGTGTCTACACTGAAGCAATTATGGGAGATTCTTGGAAATGTGCGAGTAACAAAAGTAAGAGCGCTCATCTGGCATTATGCAACACATGTCTAATTTTGGAGGTTTCATGTTTGATTTAGCGTAAATACTTTATTCATTTTACTGCACGATTGACATGTCTTTGCATCATCCCCATTTCCATCTACGTGGCAACATTTTACGCTCATTTTGCTATTCTTACAAAGTCAGGTCCTGGTGACACTTATATGGAGATTGAGACACAGAATGAATTGAGAGGATACGACCCTGTGGATACGCCGGTGCCTATTACATATGGCTCGCTTATTACCATGCGCCATCGCGAAACAACAGGCGGTTATCTTCATTCTCACGCGGCCAACTATGTAGATGGGTCTGGTCAGCAACAAGTGACATTATATCCTTATAGAGACGAGAACAATTGGTGGAGAATCCTGAAAGCAGATGTCTATGAAAAGGACACGCATGATCTTTTGGGCAGTGACAATACTACTTATCTAGAATATGTTCGCAATGGTGATATTGTTCGACTTGAGCATGTAGCCACTGCTCCTCGCAAGCTCCATAGTCATAACGTGCCTGCCCCTGTGACAGATACTGATTATCATTTTGAAGTGAGTGGCTACGGCTTTGTGAACCACACTGGCGATTCCAACGACTTTTGGCGTATTCAAATTGACAACAATACTGCTTATCCTGAAGCTGGTCAATATTTAGAAGCTCGTCGTAGTCTCTTCCGTCTCGAACATCCCAACCAAGATTGTCATCTGTATTCTACTTATGAAAGATTGCCTGACTGGGGATTTGAACAGCAAGAAGTGTCCTGCATCCAAGAAGGCATCAAATCCAAGATCATGTGGATCATTGACGAAACAGAGAACCCTCTTTTGCCTGCTGATGTCGATATCGAGCCTGAACATAGACCTGGGTTTGTATCCAAATTCATTCGTTTACATTATGCCATGTGGAACTTCAACGTCGGTTCAGTGGAAGCACATCCTTTTCAAACACGTCCCTATGCATGGCCCGTACTCCGCTCTGGCATCAACTACTGGGTCTCAGACACTGCTCAGATCATCCTGCTGGGCAACCCGTTGGTCTACTGGAGTTCTACCGTTGCTGTATTCACCTTTGGCATCATCTTTGCCTTTTTCCAATTGCGCGATAAACGAGGATTTCACGATCAATTCAATGGAAAGCGTGCTTTCTTTGAAAACTCTGCTGGATTCTTTGCTCTGGGCTGGGTGCTGCACTATGTCCCCTTTTACTATATGGATCGTCAGTTATTCTTGCAGCATTACATGCCTGCTCTGTACTTGGCTGTATTGACGTTGGGCGTCGGCATCGATTTGATCTTCAAGAGATCCCCTCGTATCGTCAAGCTTGTATTTGCTGTCATTGCAAGTGCTTGTATTGTATACACGTACTATGTTTACTCTCCCATTACCTATGGTGAACCTTGGAGTGTTGCTGGATGTGAGCAAGCTACGCTGCTGGATTCATGGGATCTGAATTGCGCTCACTATAACGCTGATGCTCCTCGAAGAGTGACGTTAAACAAGTCGAATGAGCCCAATATCATGAATATCGATCAGCCTATTGAGCAAGAAGTCAGACTTGAGTCCGAGGGAGGTATCGTTTACGTGGATGGGGAGGGAAACCGTATTCCTCTTGAGGATGTGCCTGAAGAGTACCTCGTTCATGACGATGATGAAGAAGATGAGGACATTGAGCAAAGTGATATGAAGCAAAAGGTCGAGGAATACGATGATGAAGACAAAGATGAAGACGAAGATGAAGAGGAGGATGGACCTACTGAAGCTCCAGTATTTGCAGATCCTGAACCAGAGTTCATTGATGGAAAGGAAGTCTATGGCGACGATGAAGATGAAGATGAATACCCAAAGACTATTTACGGCGTTGACCCTGAGGCCGATGAGGATGAAGAGCCAGATCCATTTCCCTTGAAAGTTAGAGATATTCCCAATACAATTCATGTTTAAACGAATCATTTAGTTCAAATATATATATCACTTGCAATTATGAACAGTTACATCAAAACAATCCTGTATTACATCATATAATATAATCAAGTACTATGAAGCAAGCAAATCACGGTTAGCAAGTTACGATTACATATAGGTTGGCGGTGAGCCAGCCTAACTGACTTTATCAGTTATTTAAACACCCAACAAAATCAAAAGAAAGTATTCAACCTAAGCGATAGTTCTCTCAAATTTATGATCCCCATTCGCATCCCAACCACCATTGTCATCATCCGAAGAAAGGTATTTTGGTCAGCCAGCAGCGCTAAAATCGATTCAAACTCAGAGAATTCTTACCTGCTCAATATTGGCCAGATTGTGTCTTTTTTCGACTTCTTTAATCTATTGTACAAGATTCGACTATATAAGCTGTGATGATCGGCCCATGCTTCCTAATACGTCCCTGGTGGTAGGGCGAAGTGGTAGAACTCCCGTATGCCAACGGGAGGATCCCGGTTCAAATCCTGGTGAACGCAAGTTGTTTGATTTTTTTGACGTAGTACTGATGTCCTCGTTTGGTGTTTTTGTACTCTTATCCATGATCTATATTTTGACGATTTCCGCAAGACTGTACTGGCTCTAGGAGTCGCACCTTATTAGTAGTAGATTTCTTTCCCAACTTAGTTCAAAAATATCTTATTCCCCTTCATTGCAGACATTGGGTCCACCAACAGTCTTTTCTATCCCTCAGCATGACATTTAAAGGACTTTAAATAAAACCTGGAGCTTGACTCCCCTACAAAAAAAAAATGCTTCCTAATACAATATTTTGACGATTTCCGCAAGACTGTATTGGCTCTAGGTGTCGCACCTTATTAGTAGTAGATTTCTTTCCCGACTTAATTCAAAAAATATCTTATTCCCCTTCTTTGCAGACATTGGGTCCACCAACAGTCTTTTCTATCCCTCAGCATGACATTTAAAGGACTTTAAATAAAACCTGGAGCTCGTCTCCCCTACAAAAAAATGCTTCTTTAAGCTTTCTTGGAGTGCTTTTAAAGGCGCATCAAATGGTACCAAATAAAATAGATGTTTTGAATAAACTTATTGAGCAATTTATCAAAATATGAAAAGAGGTTTCTGGCCAAAATGTCGAAATTTTACATATCAAAGTCCCACAAAGATGATTTCAGAGGTTGCTTTGGATCGATAGAAACATTTTGATTCAAGATATACCATAGTAAAAGCCTTCGTTATCAAGGTGAAAAATGCGATCGTTTGATTTTCGATGAAAACCATGAGGGGTACCTCATGCTTTTTGGTCGATTTTTGACCATATTTTTGTGGTCCCCAAAAAGTTGAGCAAAGGTGTCAGGAAGTTACTACTACTCGAATACAGCAGTTTGGTGCCATTCTGGTGGCTCAGAAAGGTTTACATGTCAAGATAGTAAGGCTTAAAAGTTGTCAAGTTTGGTTATGTTCTTGCTTCATAGCTTTTAATTACATGGTGTAATTCGCATCTTTGGTAGCCAAAATTGTCTGGAAGAAGGGCAGTTCTGCAGCTTGTGCAATTTCTAATTCGAATAGGAGGCACACTAATTTTGTTAAAGCTAATTTTGATGCGTTATCTTGTTGGTAAGCTTATTAATAATGGAAAAATGAAAAACTGAATTTGCTGCTTATATACTAGGGTTTAGGGCCTTCGTTTTGCTACGGCAAAAACCCTCATAAAAATCAACGTTGCTAAATGTTGGATTAGATGCTTGATTGCTATGGCTTTTAACCTTCGCTACGGTAAAGTCCTCTTATAGGCCAGTGTTACCCAATGTTGAATTAAATGCAATCTCGCTATGCTCGATGACGGCCGTAGACAAACTCAAATAAAAGATAAATAAAAATCTACTATATAAGTAGCTTTTAAGCCCTCAATTATTAATGGGAAGTAGAGAAATCGAATTCGCTACTATGATCAAACCCTGATATAGATCAATGCTATCAAATGCTGGGACTAATGGTGATACAAAAAAATTGCTGTAATGACGCAAGATGCAAAAAAAAAAAAAAAATATCACATGTTTCTCTATAAAAATATTTGCCCACATTCCATCTGTTTCTTTTCTCCTTATTCCTTTTTTTTTTTTTTTTTTTTAAAGGATGGGTGGTTCTCGATTAGGGATTTTGCACAGTGCCCAGTTGGACGCGACTTCGGCCCGCATTAACTCAGTGTCGTTAACTCTGAGCTAAACGACGGTGGTCTTGAAGTTGTTTAGCAAGAGAGGGTCATTACCCCAGATTATATATCTGGACTGTAAGTGTACGAGCTAATTTGCCACGATTGCTCCAATACATGGTTCGCCTGACTCCTCGTTATTTTTGGGATCAAGTTAGCTTTCACCTTCTCGTGGTTGATCCTGTTTACTCGTTATAGCTACAAGTGCTTTAATGAGAACGAAGAAAAGCTTTATAGTTTAAGACTTACTTAGATTTATAATGATGTGCGATTTGATTCAATAAAAGCCTTTTAATACCTATATATTTATAGTGGGGTGTTCCTGAAATATAGTGGCAATCGTAGCGATTGAAAGGCGGCCATTGTAGTAGATGGCTTTAAGATTTCTCATTCAATGCTTGCAATTTTCTGTTGTGATTAGATTTTCCTCTGTAGCATGGAAATGAATGCATCAAACTCAATAAATTCACGAGATGTCTGAAAGAGGTACTGAAAATCCTTGGAAACATATATTTGCTGGTAGATTGAGACTCAATTATGTGCACATTGATTGCCATGGATGCAACATGTTCATCGCAACTAGACGAAGCAATATTTCACCCATGTAGAAAAATGGAATATTTACCACACTTAAATATACAAAGTTTTAATTCTAATAATAAAAAAAAAAGTAAAAGAAGGCAACAGTAAATGAATTATAAAAGGTGTAAAAAAGAAGGGGCCAAAGCGAAAAGCAGGGGGAAGTGGCATAATACAAAGGACCACAACATGAACACTATCGTGTTGCCAAAGCTCTTAGATCCGCAAATGTTGCCTCAATCAAACAAGTTGATTTTCTTCAGCTTGTATACATCCTGGGCCCTTGCTACTGTTTTCAGATTTTGTGCTTTGATATAGGGTTGCAACACCTTTTGATAAAGTTGCAACAAGTTTCGCTTGACCAAAGCTTTGTCATGTTTGGTTTCGTGGAAGATAGCAGGCCCGCCTCGACGATGGGAAATAATAGCATCCAGATAATTCATAACAAGCGATACTTCCCTCTCCAGATTTTTGGAAACTGATGAATTTTTCAAAGCCTTTTGATATTTTCTTGCTATGCTCTTTTTGGTTTCACGATGAGCAAAAGAATTGATAATGAACGAAGACGCTTCCACCAGGCAAGGGGCATCGACCAACTTCAATGGGTGCAATGGCTTAAAGCCCGCCTCATCAAATTTAGCGCTGTAAAAATGCCAATCTAGAGTTGATGAATCCTTGTAATATTGATTGATCAGTCTTGGGTGCGTGCCATAGAGCCGCTGATCATTGTTGACGAAGATTGAGGCGCTGGTCAGAGTGTTGATACTGCCGGTGACTTCAAGAGGAAGGCTCTTTAATGCTGAACCAACAAAGGGCAAGAATGTGTTTGATTCAACTGATCCCATAAATCCACTGTCAGCCAGCAATTCTATGAATCCAAATCTGATGACAAGCTCATAAGATGACGACCCGAAAGCCGTTTTACGCATGATGAAGGCAATAGGCTTGTCTTGGTATGCGAATTTGGAATTGTCGGCACAATCATCGATGTGCTGTGGATCATGAATGAAAACAGAGAAACTTGTAATCATGTACCAGTTGTCCTTGATGATGATAACTGCCTCGACAAACATTGGTGCTACTTTTCTAATCAGAGCATCTGCTTGCTCGATATCGACGTTGGCTGCTTTCTTCATATATTTATCTGCAAACAATTGTTTTTTTTTCAACAGCGAGTAATCATGCAGGCACATCAATTGATTGACATATACAGGTAGATGGTGATTCAACTTTGCTCTTTCCTTGAACGTGAGTCGTGAGCGAGCCCAATCAATCTTCATTCTCTCTTTGATGAGCTGTACATGTCTGTTGATGCGCTCAGGGGTAACAATACCGCTTGCTTGTTCGGCATCGTATTGAAGAGGGACAACAGTAATATTTTTGAGCTGCTGTGACTCCAAGAGCACTTGGAACACGTTAATCGCGCTACTAGGAACATGGTAAGCAAGTTTACGCGTGATATTTTTTGCTATAAAGAGGCTCAAAAACTGATAATCATAGTGATCACGATATGCGAAATGAACAGACTCGAGTTGAGAAGCATTGTCGAGTAATCTTGAAATCTCGTTGCTACAGTAATATTTGTTTCGAATATACACATGCTTTAGCTTATGTAGCAGGAAGGTAGGAACAGTGCTATTAAGTGTATATACTGACTCAACAGATGTTGTAAATGACTTCCACATGTATTTCGACGTGCGTGCCAAGTTCAATCTTGTTTCAGAAGTCAGGATATCTGCAATTGTGAGCAATAACGCTTGAGGTAATGTCTGTATCATTTTGTATCTAACGAGAGATAAAGGAGCAATTACAGAGGGATGGCTTGTACGTATAAAAATTAAGCAACAACATTGTGTACTTTCATGGAACTGTAGAAATTAGACAAAAACATATTAAATTCAAGACTTTTAGCCAGTGAGATTCCTTCAAGCCACCTCGAATAGCCGGCAAACGCATGCTTTATAATACAAGCTACATATCAAACGGGTTTGATTCCTAGTATGACCTCCATCAGCCGCTTTACTTTGAGCTTTGACCCCAGGCTTTTTGTAAGAAGCTTGATAGGTAATATTATGCAAAGAGTGTTGTATTCAATCCCCGTACAGCTACGATCAAGGTACAAACAGGGACAAACAAAAAGTAGATAGCAATTGTAAATGGCATAAATCTAAAAAAAATACGACACTAAAGAAAGAGATAATAAAAATTGCTATATTTCTTTTGGAGACTCAAGCACTATGTATCATCATGATCATATTTTATTTATTATACAGTGATCGCATAGAATATGATCACCAAAACACGAGTATAGTGGGCCGATTTAGCTATACAGATCAGTAACCTCTACCAGCCGTTTGATATCGCTAATGTTCAGTCAAAATATTGTTCTATCTTTTAGAGTAGACGTTTCATAAGAGTGTGGCACTGGGATACTGATATTCTCTGATAACAAACAATAATATTGTTCAGCACACTGTAATAGAGTGACATAAGACATTTGACTATACTCTTTTACTATATATGTATTATGTAAATCATTATCATTACTTTAGAGACCACAAAACTAAAAGTAAACCAGGATCTGCATTTGTGTAATTTTGCTTATTAAAGAAACAAGTTTGCATTATGCATTTACATGAGTATCTTAAGCTTGCAACGATCCAGTCCATGAGATACAGAATCTTACAGCACGAGCATTAGAGAAGTAGTTAGGTTAAGTGGTATTACTTTGCGATTGCAGCCCCGTCTCATCAGCTTCACAAACATCGATTCTCAACAATATGAAATAGTGGTTTTGTTGATTTTTAATTAGCTTCTTTAATGAAAATGACAATTTCGTGTGCTTAGACGTTCATTTCAACTGCATCACTTGGGTCTGTTTCTTATGGATATCCGATATCAGATAGTGGTATTATGGCATAGTCCCTAGACACTTTTACGACCCTAATATGAAAACTGAGTTGCTAGGCATTTGTAAGGCATGGCTCATATATGATTAGTAATTTTATATTAAATTACTATCAATCAAGTGTCATCTAACATTTTGGTGGAAACCAACCGAATAATCGAAATGTTCATCGTAACGTAATATATTTATTTATGGTCCCTAGACACTTTCAAAGCGTCAAAAAGGAAAGGAGTTGATCTATCAAGTATTTTGATAGACTGGCGTTATTACATATAGAATGCAAGCAAAATAATATAGCTAATGATAATGCTATGTAATTTGCCACCTACTTTCGATACGTTTCAAGAGCATCCATTACTGCATTGAGTTTGCCAGCCGATCCCACCAGCCACCAAAATTAATCTCAACTCAGCCTCTTAGTCTACTCCAGATTGGCCAGATTTTGATGGGTTTTCGACTTGATTGAACTATTTTGCCAGATTTGGCTATACAAAACATGATGATCACCTAATGCTTCTTTAAGCTTTGGTCCCTGGTGGTAGGGCGAAGTGGTAGAACTCCCGTATGCCAACGGGAGGATCCCGGTTCAAATCCTGGTGAACGCAAGTTGTTTGATTTTTTGACGTAGTACTGATGTCCTCGTTTGGTGTTTTTGTACTCTTATCCATGATCTATATTTTGACGATTTCCGCAAGACTGTACTGGCTCTAGGAGTCGCACCTTATTAGTAGTAGATTTCTTTCCCAACTTAGTTCAAAAATATCTTATTCCCCTTCATTGCAGACATTGGGTCCACCAACAGTCTTTTCTATCCCTCAGCATGACATTTAAAGGACTTTAAATAAAACCTGGAGCTTGACTCCCCTACAAAAAAAAAATGCTTCCTAATACATTCTTGGAGTATTTTTCAAGGCGCTTCCGATGGTGCCAAGTAATATAGATGTTTTGACTAAAGTTATTGAGCAATTTTCGAAATTATGAAATGAGGTTTTTGGCCAAAATGTCGAAATTTTGTATATGAAGACCTCATAAACGTGGTTTCAGAAGTCGCTTTGGATCGAGAGAAACATTTTGATCTGATATATACCATAGTAAAAGCCTTCATTTTCAAGGTGAAAAATGCGGTTGTTTGATTTTCGATGAAAATCATGAGGTACCCCTCATGCTTTTTGGTCGATTTTTGGCCATGTTTTTTTTTGGTCCCAAAAAGTTGAGCAAAGGTGTCAGGAAGTTACTACTATTAAAGTACATTTGTTTGGCGTCATTCCGGTGGCTCAGAAAGGTCTACATGTCAAGATATGAAGGTTTGAAAGCTATCGAATTTGGCTGTGTTTTGTACGTTTGCTTGTCAATAGACGCGCTTTTGTTATGATGGTAGGCGTAAAAACGTTGTATTCATTAATCCAACATTAGAGTATGCTGTTACACTCAAATATTCAGCCGGAAATGTTAGATGGAGTGGCACTGTTGTATCGCTGCATCATAGCACAATAATACAGCTTGTTAGCAAGGCGATAGCGGTTGTAAGGCAGGCTGGAGTTCATAGGCCCTGAGGCTGATGATGATGAAGAGCCAGGTTCGTTTTCATTGAAAACCAGAGATATCCCAAATACAATGCATCTTTAAGCGAATTATTTAGTTCAAATCCATATATCACTTGTAATCAGAGACAGTTACATCAAAACAATCCTGTATTACATATAAAAAAATACTAGAACATCATTAGAATAACTCATAACCAGACCCATGATCACATTCAATGCTTTAAATTGGGATCAATTGTACGCTGACAAACAGCAACGTGCGTTTCGTTTGCTGGAAGCAATGATGTGTCTAGTTTCAAAGACTGATCTACATGGTTTTAATGATCGGCCTTGATTCAGCGTCGAGTTATAGTATCATGATCTATTACGTTCATTGTATATTTTATATGAATGCATTTGCGTCATTGATTTGATAATTACTCGTTAAATTTAATAATACGAAATGTTAATTAGGGGAAGTTCCCTTTTGGATTCACGCAACATCCTTCTTCCTTCTCTTTTACAATCAGATGCGCCTTATGATTCCATTAATTTATGGTGTCAGATTACTTTACATTGGATTTCAAATCCGAACCTTAGATGACGCTTATCTAGCCCGTTTCATTCTGTACCCAGAAGCAATAAACTTCATTGCGCTGTATGACCATGCTGTTTTAGACACATGGATACAAAAGGGAGTGCGCTGCTCCTGTTTAAAACGTGCGTTTTGCTTTTCTGCAAGTATAAAACTCCTTGATCTATTGAATTTAACCATGGTAATTTACAGACTGATTTTCATTACCATCATGACGGAGTTAGATTGGATAGTGCACAAACACTCACACACTCATATATTGTATAGCAAGCTATCGTCAACTCGATGTACATTTGGGTCAAGAAATATAGGTCATTTGTATTATTATAAAAAAATTAAAAAAGAAAAAAAAGGATAAAAGGGTAATGTTAGAGAGAAGGAGGGGAAAGTATGATAAAGATTTCAGAGTAGACGTCGTAGTGAGGAATAATGGGAGGAAGAGAGATTGGTGATGGTAGTAAAATAAACACTAGAGTTTTTCTTTTTTTTTCAATTTTTTTTTGGATTTTGAGTAGGCATACTGATTGCTTAGAGAATGAGACAGCCCTTCTTCTTCTTTGGTCGAACAGGAGGGGAGAGAACGGCTCTGATAGCTTCATCAAACACATTCTTCAATCCTTTTTGAGTAAGTGCTGAACATTCGAGGTATTTAACTGAACCGATATCCTTTGCCATTTGTAAACCTTGAGCATACGAGATAGGTGCCATCCTCTTTTCGCGAAGTCTCTCTATTGTGTCTCGATCCTCACGCAAATCAAGCTTGGTACCGACAAGAATGATGGGTATGTTGGGTGCATGATGACTGATCTCGGGGTACCACTATGAACGAATAAATAATTGTCCTTGTATGTGTATGTGTGCGTGTGTGTGCATGTCTGCGTGTCTCAAATGTTTACCTTTGTTTTGACATTTTCAAATGAAGGGGGGCTGATAAGAGAGAAACAGCACAAAAATACGTCTGTTTGAGGATAAGAGAGAGGACGAAGACGATCGTAATCCTCTTGGCCTGCTGTATCCCATAAACCCAAGTTGATGGGTTTTCCGTCTACCATCACGTTTGCAGAGTAATTATCGAATCTAAATCACAATACGGTTACTTTACGACTTCCAAGCGATAGGATCCAGCAAAAAATACTTACACAGTTGGGATATATTCGCCCGGAAAGGCATTTGTGGTATAAGATATCAACAGACATGTTTTACCAACGGCACTACACGACAGCAAGATGAGAAAAATGTGCAAAAAAAAATCAGCACAAATTCACAAAAAAAATTACCCATCACCAACAACTACACATTTGATAGATTGCATAATATGAAAAGTATCAAAAGGAAAATATGAAAAAAGGTAAAAGGAGGAAAAAGAAAGAAAGAGAGAAAGAAAGAAAAGATGTGTAAAAAAGGATAATTAATAAAAATTACAAAAAACACGTGAAATAATTCAGTGTGTTTTGAGAAACTATAGCTGCTTAATGCTCATTCTTTCAGTTGCCCGCTTTCCTGCCCTCTCTTTCCCTCTCCCAGACCGCGAACAAATAGTGTATGACGTTGTGAGCGTCGTAAAGAGTGAGAGTGATACGGTTCCAATTTCATTCTCCTTTATTACAAGATGTGTTGCCATACTCACTGTTTTGGATAAAGACCACTCGTTTTTATCGTCTCGTACCGTACAAGTAACCGATACGTTTAGTTTATTTATGGCAAACCAGAAAATCAAAAAAGATGGAAAGAGAAAAAAGCAAAAAGCAAAAAGCTTGATCTACTTGTCTGTTTTTTTCTTCTATTTTTTTTACCCCTGACAACCAAGATGTTTTAGAGGCATTCACCATGACAACTGATTTTCAGATCAGATAATCACTCCAAATGTGTCCCAATTACACACCCAAAACTGGGGTTATATCTTCATCTATCATCTCGTTCGCCAATGATGTGTTTCATGATTTGGAAGCCACATTAGAATAACCTATCTCCTGTATGTTACAAAAAGAGTTATCATCGCGGTACACCATTTTCGCGGATTCCCAACTCAAATGTTAGCGGTTTGCTAAACCTTGATTCATGAATAAATAGCTGACCAATTGGTGGTTCCAGATTTGAAGTAATAGCTAATGTGAGAAACTGCTAATAGGATCCACATGTCGACATAGTGACATTTGCATTCTGTCTGTATATAACGAGGGATGAGGAATACGAGATGAGATATTCGAACCCATCTTTGATCTTGAGACTTCATGGAAGTTGCCTCGTTAAATGAACGTGGCTCTGAAATAGATGCAGCAATGTGCAGGAACATGGCGAAATCACTCAGTGAAGTTGCACGAATTACACACATTTAATGAAATCATTGACATCCAGAGATCTACAGTTCAAAGTGCAATTAGAAAGATTAGGGTTTGAGTCGCCCATTTTCGAAAACCACATACATTGCCATCAATGTGCAAGCTTCAAGCACAGGCATTGCACTATTTATTCTGGACAGTAAGCACATGGTACCAACCGCTGAATTAGTATGCTTACATTGAACAGATGGCACTGAAAATTACCTCCTGTTTCAGAGAAATGTCTCGTTGTATGTAACTCAATGTACATCAATGCATCTCCTACTTGATATCTTAAAGCGTACATATGACACTATTCACGGCGTGCAGTATATTCAAGTAAGCCATACACTGTTGATTGATGTCTGTTTCTCTTCATTTCTTTCGCGTAATAAGCTACATCTATAATGAGATCTCTTAGACGTATTGCCAATAATTAAAGACTGGAAATCAACAGACTCAGTACAGTCATACCCTCTTATGATGGCCAGGTATATGATTTGGAAAATTCACTTAAAGAACAAAGCAAGTATCACTAGCAAATCCAGTCCTTGAAGCCCAAACTAGCAATGCCACTGCTTATACAGAAATAGTCAATGCCTCATCTTTGCTAAACAGATCGGAACGACAGACTGGCTTCCTCGAACATTGAGCTAAAGATTTTATGCGTTTGAAAGAACATTTCAAAGAAGAGGCAACATTTTGAAGAACAAAAGCAGAGCTCCGGCCAGAAGAAGAAAAGCTCAAGGCTTTAGATTGGGAATTGATCAAATGTTGCAATACACTTCAGCAGACCTCCTCCTCAATTTCATCAACTTCATCAACATTGGATGGAAGTTAGTGGCTTTAATGTCACCAGGGCTATGAGTTGGTGTAAGTTAATTATTCGAATATATATATATATGGTCAGGAAACATTGATTTATAGCTATGCTCTTATTAGAATTCTGTTGCTGTGATCAGAATCACCAATCTCAAAGCAAATACTCTAGTTCTCGAATGAATGATGCCCAATAATTAGCTTGAAATTCGACACTGCTTATACATAATAATGCCTTCATTTACTATAAATGGTTTCAAGTAAGAAAGGCTTCCTGTGTATGTATGTAGGATTTATCATTCGCCTCAGTATACCATTGCTTTCTCTTACCGGGTCTTGTAGTGTTCCTGATCAGAATCAGTCATTACCGCAAACAGAAGAAGTGGCATGCAACGATTTGATCCAAGACCATGCAAGAGTCATTGAAAAACGTGGAAAATGGATCTCCTTCACTACGGTAAATCCCTCATCTTGAAGCTTTACATGCCACGTGAGGTCCCCCGACGATACAACAAGTTTCAGTTCTCGGGAAAATGCGAATAAACTTGAGCGGTAATATCTTTTTGCGATATGGTCAGAGAAGAAGGTCAAAAGTGTGTGGTATTCAGAAGGCGAAACAAACATTGATTAAAAACGTGATGTTCAATTCTAGTTATTTCAAGGCTTTTTCTTTTGTTTTTCATCTCGTTCAAAAATGGCGTCTTCTTCTGAATTACGTTCACGTTCGACAAACAACAAAAAGAACAAGAAGCAAGCACCTCCCGCTGCTAGTACTGGTACTGGTGCTCCCAATCCTGCCACTGGTTCGGATCTCAATTCTGTCAAGTAAGTTGTATGGCCTTCTGCTTGTGAAGGATGGTGGTGCTGACACCTTACTTGTAGAGCTGCTCAAGCTTTACTGAGTGAGCAAGGCACAGTCTCGTTGAGTCTTGTCTCTGCCTTCAGAATTTTGTTCATCATCCGTTGTTGCTCAGCATTATACCGCATTATTGATGATTGCGATGAGGTTTACAACTACTGGGAACCTACTCATTATTTATTACAAGGTTATGGTCGTGAAACTTGGGAGTACTCGACTGATTACAAAATCAGAAGTTGGGCTTTCATCTTTGTCAATGCTGTTGTGGGATTCGCTACTAAGCTTTTGACTTCGACAAAGGTAAGCATTTCCATCGCGTGAATGAGTGGGGAACAGTAGGAGAGCTAAGCAGTAAATCGATGTAGCTCCAAACATTTTATCTTATTCGCCTCTTCCTTGCTGCTGTATCCTCCTATGTCGAAGCTAGATTTTATCGCACAGTTACCGAAGAAATCAACCCTCACGTCGGTCGCTACGTATACGCTATTTTGTTTTTCGGTGCTGGCATGTTTAATGCCTCTACTGGTAAGTCATCTTGGAAAAAATGCGGGTCAAATCATCCAGATATTCATTCATGCTCTGTAGCATATTTACCCTCCACTTTTGCCATGTACTGTGTATTCATGGCATTCTCATATGCCTTGAGACCAGTGTCTGACATTGACTTGAGACGTACTTACAAGGTGGTTTTCTGGATTGGTTTGGGTGCCTTAGGTGGTTGGCCATTTGCTGCTCTCATTGGTGTTCCATTTGCCGCTGAAGAGGTTCTCATCTATGGTCGTGATACTATGATTAGAGAAGGTGGCACAGTGGTTCGCTCGGTTGCTGGTAAGAATTGGCGTGTCAGACGCATCATTCGTTTGATTGAAGCCACTGTCATTTGTGGTGGAGGCTTGTCATTCATTCTTATGTTAATGGACCAAATGTTCTATCGCAAATACACCATCGTTGCTTGGAATATCATCAAATACAATGTCTTGTCAAATGCCGAAGGACGTGGACCAGAATTGTATGGTGTGGAGCCTTGGTACTATTACATTGTGAACGGTATCTTGAACTTCAATATTGTGTTTATTCTGGCTTTGGGCTCTGCTGTGTGTGTTCTCATTACCGCTTTCATTGATCGTAATCGCATTCCTGGTACCACCAGAATGGATCAAGTTTGGCCATACATTCAATTGGGCTTAAAGTTGGTTCCTTTCTACCTCTGGTTCACTGTATTCTCTTTGCAAGCACACAAGGAAGAACGTTTCATGTATGTTGCCTATCCTTTGGTCGCATTGAATGCTGCCATCTCCATCTTCTTGATCCGTTCTTGGGCTAGTCGTTTTGCCGGCTTCTTGGGCGCTGATGTCAATACTCGTGTCATTGTCCTGCGTTACACTTCTTTGGTTATCTTGTTTGTCTACGGTATTTTATCCATCTCTCGTATCACTGCTCTTCTCACTCGCTATCGTGCACCTTTCCAAGTTTACACTTCCCTTTGGAAGGAGCAAGCACCGGATCAACTCGTCAATCGCAACTATATTCAAGAAGATTTCCCTGATAATGTCGATCTCAAACTGAAAAACGTCTGCGTTGGCAAAGAATGGTATCGATTCCCATCGCAATTCTTTTTACCTAGTGACACTCGCCTCCAATTCCTCAAGACAAACTTTGAAGGACAGTTGCCTCAAGAATTTGAGGAGGATTTGGGTGTTGGATCATATGAAGTGGATGGACAAGAGCAATATTACAGAAAGCGTATTTATGGTTGGTATGGTGCTCGTCAGGCACCAGAGGGTTTCAATGATTTGAACAAGGAGAACCCAAGTGTGTATGTCAAGCCTGAAGAGTGCGATTATTTAGTCGATGTGGACTTTCCTCTTCGCCCTTCCTCTCCTCTTGAGCCTCGTTATATCCAAGATATTGAGCATTGGGAAGTGGTGGAGTGTTTCCCTTTCTTGGATGCTGATAACTCCAATCGCTTGTCACGAGCATTCTGGGTTCCTGGCTCTCCTGGTTTAGAATGGGGAGATTATTGTATGCTGAAGCGTAAATCTACTGCTAAATAGCAAGATTATATATAAACTCGAAAAGAAGCCACACACAATGTATATAGATAGGATATGATTTAATTTTACGCAATAAAATCTTGAAACACTTGATTTTAGATGAATACGCACATAAAAAAAAGGGATACCTTCAGCTTTTCATTGAAAAACTGAGCACCAGGTCAGATACATGAGACGGCAATGAGGTGGTCTTAACTGTCTAATATTACTGTAAAACATTCAAAAAAAAAAGTAGACAAACAAATCATATCCTCTCAAAAGTTAAAAGAATTGTGTGCCGTACAAGGTGAATAAACCCACCAGCAAAGCCGGCAATGAGGAGGGGGTTTGGGGGAAGAACATAACGCATCTAACCCAACACTTGATAGCATTGAATTATAGGGCGGTTTTACCGTGGTGAAGCAAAGGTGCAAAGACATGGTAATAAGGAGTCTAATCCAACACTTGGTAGCATTGACCTATATGAGGGCTTGATTGTAGCGAAGCGAATATGCAAAACCATAGTATTCAAGCAGCAAATTCGGGTTTTCAGTTCCATTGTTAATAAGTTTATCTACAGCATAGCGCATCAAAATTTGCATGAATCAGCTTTACCAAAATCAATATGCCTCCTATTCGAATTAAAAATTGCTTAAGCTACAGAACTGCCATTCCAGTAAAAGGCAGCTACCAAAGATGTGATTTATGCCCTGTAAATAAACTCTATAAAGTAATACATAATCAAATCTGACAGCTTTCAAGCCTTCATATCTTGACATGTAGACCTTTCTGAGCCACCGGAATGACGCCAAACAAATGTACTCGAGTAGTAGTAACTTCCTGACACCTTTGCTCAACTTTTTGGGACCAAAAAAAAACATGGCCAAAAATCGACCAAAAAGCATGAGGGGTACCTCATGATTTTCATCGAAAATCAAACAATCGCGTTTTTCACCTTGAAAATGAAGGCTTTTACTATGGTATACGAGCCTTTCAGCACTTCGGGTGGTTTCCTGACCTACGCTTCGCTTCGGTGGAAACCAACCTACGTTCAGGCGGCTCGCGCTGCCGCGGGCCTTTGGCTAATATCACGAATAGATAAAAGCTAAAATGTAAGAAACTTTATTAAATGAAAAACTTTGCATTTTTAAGAAAGAATTTCTTGATAGACAACGTTTATAGTTTGTCTTGATTGTTCGTTTTCAGCCTTTTGTAAAACAATTTTGAGATGATTCAATGATGTTACTCTTGATAGAGCAACATACAACTGTCCATGGGAGAAAACGGGGTCCAGCAAAGAAACGACAACATTGCGGAGGGTTTGCCCTTGAGCTTTGTTTATAGTGATAGCGAAGGCACTTTGCACTGGAAATTGCGTTCTTGACAGCTTTCCCTCGAGTTCTGCGGTGTCTTGGTCACTGTGCAGCGAAACTTTTGGAATATATACAAAGTTCCCTTGGTGGCTACCGCATGCAATTTCGGCTTCAATCGTATTTCTCATCAAGTTTCTGACTATAAGACGGGTTCCATTGCATAGGCCTTGTCTTGGATTGATGTTTCGAAGACACATGATAGGCTGGTTGACTTTCAGCTTTAGTTCATGTGGAGGCATTCCAGAAGGTTTCAACCTATTCAGATACTCAACAGGTGTATTAGACGGAGACCCTGAATCAATGATATGTTCATCGTTGGATAGATATACAACAGATTCTCCAGGAAACGCTGCCAGAGCTAGATCGTTTATCTGATCCACCACCGCATTCGTTGCTGCCAGGATAGTTGTGTCTATAAAGGACGTCGGTGAAGACATCATAGATACATCACCAAAAGCAATTTCAATAATCTCTCTGTAGCTTTCAATGTAACTACAATCCAAATGGGGGTCAATGGCCAGAGTATCACCAAATTGATGTTGGTCAGATCCTTCACCAATACGGAGCAAGTATTGAGCGAAATTGTTAGAACCGAATTGAGATGAGGAAGGGCCTTCATCGTTGGTGAGTCTCATATTTTGAGTCAGTCTGAGACTTTTAGTATGAGACATCAAGTATGATGCCTTCAAAGAGGCTGCAACTGCATCTGCCCTTCTACCTTTCTTGACTACCGGGAGAACTTGACGAAAATCCCCTCCAAGAACAACAACTTTTCCACCAAAAGGCTTTCCAGCATAAGAAGGATGTACTGAGGACATCAAATCACGAAGCGATCTGTCTACAGCCTCAAATGCGTGCTTGTGAGTCATTGGTGCTTCATCCCAAATAATCAGCTTTGCTTCCTTCAAAAGTTTAGCAGTGTTTGATTGTTTTGAGAAGTGGCAGGTTGATGTTTGGTCTGTCTTGAGAGGTATCTTGAAAGTACTGTGAGCAGTACGACCACCTGGTAAAAGAGTTGCTGCGATACCTGAAGAAGCAGTTGCCAAAGCAATTCCTGATTCTGCTCTAACCTTAGTGAGAAGAGCATGATACAGATACGTTTTTCCAGTACCACCGGGACCATCAATGAAGAAACATGTAGGGATACCAAGGCCAGGATTGTTTACAGAATTAAGCACAGTGTTGTATATTTGAAGCTGATCAGCGTTCATCCTTTCCTCGTAAATTCGAACTTCAGTAGCCAAAGTCTCCAGATTATACCCAACTAACTCTTGATCAAATAATGATCGAAGCTCTTCATCCTCCTGATTGAAAACAGATTCATCGATTTGGGGCAGCTCTGGATAATTCTTGACTGATTTTCCATGCGTCATTAATTTTCTACTAATGTCAATCAATGCCTTTTGATAGCAAGATTCCAGCTGAGCATCAGTCAATTCTTGTGGAACAGCTTGAGATTGTTGAATTTCATGAATAAAATCTTCAGACAGTTGAACCTTGTGATTATCCCATAGTTGTTTGTAGGTGGAGATAGTGCAAAATATCAGAATGGTTACAAAAAGATCTCGCACCTGAGAGGATCCAGTTCTTATCATCGCATATCCTTCATCCAGACAAAAATGCCATTCATCCTCGTTTGCTAAGAGTCCCATGGATTGAGCAGCTTCACGAAATGTGACATATTGAACACCATTGACGTTTTTTAAATTATCAAAGCTTTGAGGGCCACGAACATGCAATAAAAGTAGACGCATGCAGTATTTCTCCATATTAGCAGCACTTGGAGGCACGAAATACATTCTGCCTATCCCTTTAACACGGTTCTGGCTGTTGATGCCTCGCCTTCTTTTTACCCATTTTTTCTGCTTTTTGTCGAATGAATAATGTCTTGGGACATCAATATAAAGCAAATTCTGCGCAAAGACGTCTCCTGATGCGTTCAATTCAAAAAATGCTTGCAGAGTAGTCTTCTTTGCTGTGGCAGCATTTACTACATTGGCAATAGTAGTGTTGTTGTTAAAGTACACCCTGTGCTGATTTGGAAGATCAACTGCCAGTCGAGTAACTGACGGAAAAGTAGAGTGTAAACTCTTTCCAAGTAAGCGCCAGCAAGCTTCAGAGGCGGAAATGTATCTGGCATTGACCCAAGTTGAGATCTCGTCTCTATCGCTATTATCTTCTTGAGGCTGCCCTACTGTAGGAGCAGATGATGTGGCCGTAGAGGTGGATGCTGCTGTCATAGTAGAAGTGGCAGTATTGCCGTTGGTTGTGATATTGACATCTTGGGCTTGGTCTCTACTTAATTTGACTTGAGATTTGTCACTACCCTTTGTGATATATTTGTGAAGATATTTGATTGCCTGGACTCCTGCGCAAATTTCAACGTTGATATGAGCATCATACTTTGTCACCAAGTATAAGTTATGAGGTACGACCCATCGATTATCTGCATAATAATCCCCAAATTTGACAGGCATGCTTCTTGGTTGACTTCGTCGTCTGTAATGAACAAATCCTTTAGAATCGATGAAAGTCTCTTCGGCGTATTGCTTTGGATATTGCTTGGTGCACTTGAAATTATCATCTAAGCATGGCCTTTTCTTATTGATGTTTTTTCCGCATGGAGTATGCATCATGTTTCTAACGACTGTAGCATACGCTTTGGGGTGCTTGCTTTGATCTGGGAGTTCGGCACTGACATACTTATCATACGTTTCAAGAGTAGGTCTGCTCGGTTCATCCACAATAATCACCATATGAGCATGTGGCAGGCCACGTTTCTGAAATTCAACGACATGAGTAAAGCCAATGACATTACCAAAGATGTATGGCTTTGTCTTAATATCAGAAATCAACTCCTTGAGCTTCATGTCGAAAACTCGTGCACACAGATCCGGTCTGTCAGTTGGGCTCAAACCACCGTTGCGTAATTCATTGACAATTTCGGGCCAGTTTGGATTGCAGGTAAATGTTATGAAATAGCTTGGTTTACCCAATGAAGAAACCATTGCCATTGAATCCTGATATAACTGCTGCATTGATCTTGGTGATCCAGTATGTGATGAGGGTAAAATAATTTGCTTACCAATCTCCTCAGTGGAGATGGTGCTATCAGATACCGCTGCATCTGTAAGCCCTGAATACAGCTCTGTTCGTAGCGATCCCTGGTTATTTCGTAGATATTCCAAACGTCGATGTTCAACCTTCACATACATGTCCACTACATATTGATGGAATAGCCGGCCGAAATAATGCAGCATTCCTGCGTTGGGTCTTACTTGCAATCGATGAGCATAAAATTGCATTACGCTAATGTTTTGCTGGGCTCTTCTAATGGTGGTAATAGGCCTTGTAACTTCTTGTTCGACATCATCGCCATCGATTTCAGTTTCAACTGCATTGGCAGTATTATCGTCATCAGTTTCGCTATTAACTGCATCACCTTCATCATCATCTTCGAAGGAGGCATTCGTAGTAATGCTGAGTGGCATATTGACATGCCATCCGTTCTCACCTCTCGGAAACATCAAAACATAATGCATTGAATCATAGGATCTATGGCATTCACTCATAATATGCTCCATAGTGCCATTTCTACGAAATGTTGCCACATCTCTCCTTAGATGAGGGACATAATTTGGATCGTCTGTGGAGACTGGATCTATAACAATGGCCGCCACTTCATCTATAGTAGGGGCAGAATAAGTTCTTCCTAATGTCGCTGTTGCCCGGCCATTGATCATGATGTGAAAACTGTCTTCATTATGAGCGAAACGTTGTCTTGCCATCTCAAAAGTCTGCGCAAAGGGACATTCTCTCATCATCATTTCTTGTAGACGCTCAAGCAGAGGTTCATGAAGCTGCGAAAATATACCTCTGCGCATGCCAGCTTGGTATTGAGGGTCCGTAAAATATATTTGAGCATACTGTGGGGCAAATCCTGGCATAGGAGAGATAGGATCAATTCTATGGTATGTTGAGCCTTGAACTCGAAATGTGTAAGTGCCACTGTTGAATCCACTGTAGCCCTCATCTTGCTGTGCACCAAGTGATGTAAAGGCAAAGCTGTTATTGTAGGCTCTAATGCTATTTCTGAAATGCTGACTTTCTTGGTCTGAATCAGTAAGTAGAGATCGTAGTGGCTGGGGAGGATTTTGCAGGGCTTCCAATTGAACCTTTCCCTGTCTACAACACATCGAAAATTTGTTTTTTAAAAGCTCTTCAGTATACAACAATGCGTTACAGTCTGGACATTGACGATTCATGGGCTGCATAACATGTCTGCAGTAAGTAGGGGAATTTGGATCATAATCAACATTTCGCTCAAAAAGATGGTCGGTTTCTTTAAACTGGGTGTTATCAGTAATATCAACTTTGTAACAAAATAAAAATTAATTCCATGTTTTTTAGTAATTCAAACAATATGTTACCTAGATTTCTATTACGACGTGGTCTTCTCAATGGTCGAGTATGTTCGTTTTGTTGTCTCGATCGCAGCCGTTGACTAAATCTCTGAGGCTCTGGGTCGTCGTTCAAAGAAAACGTTGCTGGCAGCATTGAGCAGAGGAAAGATGGTGGTCTTAGTTGATTGATTGTAAAATCATTATTCTCATATGAGCCAGGCCAGATAGATGCCTTGAAACTCAGGTTCCATATTAGGGTTGTAAAGTGCAAAAGGACTGAACATTTATTATGTTATGATATCAGATCAAAATGTTTCTCTCGATCCAAAGCAACCTCTGTGACTACTTTTATGAGGTTTTCATATGCAAAATATGGCTATTTTCGCTTAAAACCTCATTTCAAATTTTATTAAATTGCACTGCAGGTTCATTCGAAACATCTATATCACTTGGCATCATTGGAAGCGCCTTGAAAATTACTTCAAGGATGTATTAGGAAGCATTTTTTTTGTAGGGGGAGATGAGCTCCAGTTTTTATTTTAAGTCCTTTAAATGTCGTTATGAGGGAAAAAAAAGACTGGATATATAGTCACGAGGATCGAATGGTAAGCAGAAATGGAAAATGTAGAAGAAGATGTATAAAAGAGTGAAAGCTAAATACTTACGGATCTAGATTTAATTCGGCATCCAAGCGAGCAAGAGAGCGAGCAAGACGATGTATTAGGAAGCATTTTTTTTTTTTTTTTTTTTTGTAGGGGAGTCAAGCTCCAGGTTTTATTTAAAGTCCTTTAAATGTCATGCTGAGGGATAGAAAAGACTGTTGGTGGACCCAATGTCTGCAATGAAGGGGAATAAGATATTTTTGAACTAAGTTGGGAAAGAAATCTACTACTAATAAGGTGCGACTCCTAGAGCCAGTACAGTCTTGCGGAAATCGTCAAAATATAGATCATGGATAAGAGTACAAAAACACCAAACGAGGACATCAGTACTACGTCAAAAAATCAAACAACTTGCGTTCACCAGGATTTGAACCGGGATCCTCCCGTTGGCATACGGGAGTTCTACCACTTCGCCCTACCACCAGGGACTGTATTAGGAAGCATAGGGTGATCATTACAGCTTATATAGTCGAATATCAGAGAATAGATTAAAGAGGTCGAAAAAGACATAATTTGACCAATCTTGGGCAGAAAAGAACAAACTGAGTTTGAATACGCTTTGGCGGGGGCGACGGGTAGCGCTACTGCTGGCTGGTCAAAATACCTTTCTGATGATGACAATAACGATTGCGATACCGATTAAATGGGGACAATTGAGCTGAAAGGACAATTGCTTAGCGCAAATACTTTTTGGGAAGCTTTGCCTCATAAAGCTGTCTTTTGGAATGGCAATGTCTCAAAAACGTCGCTGTAGACCTTGCACAAGTCCTGTATTTGCGCATGGCCAGCTTTATGTCGCCATCTTATTAAGAGCATCAGCAGCAGCGAATGATATGACAATTCAATATCACAAAATGGAGATTGTGGCGTACAAATGCTGCATAAAATTTGAATTTTCTTTCACATTGTCCCAACAATAGGCTTCGTTTGATATCAGTGTAAGCAAAAAGGACGCTGAGGGAGATACCTCCTCTCCTCCTCCTGGTGGCTCTAATATAGCATTCCTTTTACTAGCTAATGATTGATTGTTTACAATCTACTTGATATACCAAAATGTTATAATGTCTGATTTAAAATGTCTTTGGCGAGAACCCACAGGGCGACACCGACATCGAGCGTAGCGAGATAGATCGGCTAGTACATTTTTTACTGCACAAAATTCAAAATTGTCACCCTATTCGCAATTGCATATGAGACTGACAGCACGGCATAAAAAGCGATAAAAAAGCAGTGTTATTTATTTGTCACTTCCATAGGCGTCATGCCACCACGATATCGGCCAAATGTCAATCCTAAACCAGAGGAGGAGGAAGCAGAGGAGACTCTTCTGCTGAGATCAGGTCTTTTTGATGAAGAGGTTGAGGCCCTTGCATGACTGTATTCTTCTTCATCTTCGTAGAGCTCATGGTGGTGTTCGGCAATGGAATAAGAGTCGTCTGATAGATAGGACGGGGATATAGGCCTTAGCGGATGAGTGGGAGGTGGTGGAGGTGGTGTTGATATAGTACTGCTAGAAAAACCAACAGAATTAAATATTAATGTATGTCCTGTTGATAACGATACAGTGGGTATGACTGAATTTGTGGCATGAGGTAATAGAGATGTGGAATAAGAAGGCTGTTTGCTCATCAGCGGTTGAGATAGACGATGCATTAAGTTTGTGTTGTTGTGCTGTTGGTGTAGATTGGGTGAAGAGCCTGTAGGTGGAGGCGGTTGATAGGAAACTGGACGTAATACTGGTGGCTGCTGCTGCTGCTTGGATGATTTACGCCGGCTTGAATTTTGATTTCCACTGTTACCAGCAAAGGAAAATGATAGCTTTCTAATAGATTGACGTAAACGGTCCATCATGGTAACGTTTGGATTGTCGTCCAATGCATCATCTGTGGGTTGTTGTTGAATGACGGTGGTAAAATAGTGATGTGGTTCTGTTGTAGCAATCCAATTTTCGAAATCATCTAAATCCGCAATCACCCACGGATGGCGTTTTACCTGATCCAATGTTATGCGATCTTGGGGATGTTTGGCAAGCAATCGAATCAGTAAATCCTTCAAATCTGGATCAATATTGAAATCAGGAGGGAACGTCAACGGCTGAGAGGGTATTGTATCAAACAATTCGAATTCTGTTGCTGCAATGAATGGACATTGCCCGAATATAAAGCAGTAAAGTGTAACTCCCAGAGCCCACACATCAATCGCTTTCGAAATGTGAGATTTTTTTGTGTGCGCAGTGGATTGATCACCAGCACAGCACAGTTCAGGAGCAAAAAAAGCCGGAGTGCCTGCAGTTTCTGCCAGTTCTCTGTCGATTCTATTGAGTTCTTCGTCAGATGGATGCAGTGCTATGCCGGTGTGTGTTGATGCAAGGTACGGATTGTAATAAGACACGCCGAAATCTGATATTTTAGCAACGCCATCGTGCGATAATAGTAGATTGGCTGGCTTGATGTCCCTGTGGATGATGCCCTGGAAATGAACTGCACATACGACATTAATAAATCATGCATAATACAACAACTGAAATATACGCACGATAATCTAATCCGTTTACAATGTCCCTGAATATTCGCCTTGCTTCATCGACTGTCATTACTGGTTGATCTTTGCTATCTCTCCATTCAATCTCTCCACTTTCTGTGTACTCCAATGCCATGTAGATCTTTCGGCTCTCTGGAACGTCAATCACCTCACGCAATCTTACTACATTTGGATGGCAACATTTCTCCAATATTGAAATTTCTCTTCTGATCTTTTGCTCGTTTTCTTTAGATGCTGGCTCCGTCCCTCCTCCTCCTGGTCCATGATCTCTCAATAAGCTGTATCCCATCTGTCGTCTGCGACTCTTTTTATCTACTATTTTGATAGCCTACGATACTGAGTTTTAAGCATGGTGTCTTTTAGCATGGTTATATAAGTGTTGTATAGTTACCACTAGCTCTCCTGTTCCCATGTGTTGAGCCAGCTTGACCTTGCCATGGACTCCTCTTCCTATCTCTCTAAGTATCATGTAGTCGTTTAGCAGTTTGTTTCCAGTGTTAGGATCGTAGTCTTTGACTATTGTCGTTGTTGTAATAACTTGCGTCAACGTATTCTTGTCATTGTACTGTGCTTCCATAGTTACTGAAGTATTTTGTTTGTTGATCTGCTTCAAACAAACGTTAGACGAAACAAGACGAAAATAAATAAAATAAACAGAAAGAAAGAGGGAAAATAAAGAAAAGGCAGTTGCTTTCGAAAGGGATTTTCTTTTCTGATTAATTTTCTGCTCAGCGAATGTCTGGTTGTAAGGGCAAAAGAGGGGGGGGGGGAGATTACCCACACACACACACACGCAAAATGGCAGTGTTTATTCCGAGATAATTTAAATATCATTGTAGGATCATGATTTGTTTACCCTTCTTTTCCGTTTCTTTTTCCCTTTCTTCTCTTTTTCTTGATCCAAAAGCTCAAGAAATGAGGTGGCACTATCCTCTATTGCTTGGAAGCTCGATTATATCAATAGTTCATGCCTCTTTACTAGTCATTGTCAGTTTGATTCTCGATATAATCCCCGATCAGCATGTTACTAAACATCTCTAGTCTCTGCATTAGGCTACAAACGAAACCTATGCAGACCGTATAGCTTCATTTGGCCCCCGACTATCAACTAATGGAAAAGTAGGTTACCTAGTCGAGCCGTTAGCTGATCCAACAGGTTGTAAAAAAGTAGAGGCTCCATGCGCGGACTGGGTAGCATTAGTGAGGAGAGGTGGATGTTCGTTTATAACAAAAGTTAGAAACATGCAAGAATCTGGCGCCATTGCTGTTGCTGTAGGTGATCCAGAGCATCAATCGGGATGGATCACCATGTATGCTCCAGGCAAGTACTATTCAATTAGCGTTGGATTGGATGCTAACTCGTTTCAACAGGTGATACATCAGACATCACCATCCCAAGCGTCTTCCTGGCCAAGAACGAGTACAGAGCACTGCTTTATTTGTCGAAAATTGTAGATGCACCCATGATGATACTGCTACAGTTGGATGACTTTATTACATGGTATGGACTATATTCATCCTCATGTCCATCTTATGCTTATGCATTCATGTAGGCCACTTCTCGATGTCTTGATGATTATATTTGTTTCTCCCAGCGTCATGATGATCTTTATATACATTTCATGGCAATTGCGACAGAGACATCGAAAACAACGAGAAGTAGCGCCTGTCGATGTAGTATCTCGACTATTGATGAAGCAATTTTTTACTGAAAAGGTCAAGGAAAATGAAGCCGAGGAGTGTGCCATTTGTCTAGAGGATTATATCAATGGCGAAGAATTACGAGTATTACCCTGCAAGCATGATTTTCATACGTTTTGTGTCGATGCTTGGCTCACCACACAAAAGAAGTTCGTAAGTTAATTGTGTTTGTTTTATAATGTAATCCGAATCTCAACTTTATTTGTAATGCAGTGCCCCATATGTAAACGAGATATCACTTTTATCACTGAAAAACCATCACATCCGCAGCAGCAAAACGAACAGCAAGCGCCATTGCTCATAGAACCATAGTCATCCTACATAAATCATAATAAATCACTGACCCAAGATCAACATGATGCATTTTTTCTTTCTGTCGCATAACGTGCCATGCTACCATATAAAAAAGAAGGAAAGGGGAATTTGCTTCATTTAGGAGCTTATTATGAAACAGTTTTCTTTTTTATATATATATATATATACAAAAATGAACACTACACCATATACACTAAGGGGGAAAACGTAGTGGAGACGAACTTTATTGCGCGTGCGTGTATCCAGTTGTTTGTTTATCTGTAAATGATGAGCCTGTAGACATTTCATATAGAGTTTTTTCCATTTTGAGGCGGCCCGGTTTTTTCTTGTATATAAAGCCCAACATTTGATCATTAATGGCCATGTTTCTCTTTCATTTTGCTTGTTTACTATCCACCCTAAATATTTAAAAATGTCAAATCATATTCAAATCGAACCAGCAACAACAAGATGTCGTATAAAGACCGAATCCAAGCGATCCAGCAGCCTTTACACTTGTATTTCAAAATTAATGAAAATGCGAACAGAAATTCGTAAACACAGAACATTGCCCAATGATCTGTTTCAAGAAAAATGTTTGATGCAAGATGACTTTTTGGAGCAAGGTGATGAAGATGCTTTTAATGAGAAGATCAAAGTGGTGGACTCCATTAAACCTGCGGCTCCTCCCTCGTCTTGGTCTCTTCGTTATACCACTCAATTGGCACTGCCACCAAGGCTCAATCTCATTTCAAACCATGATTTCATATTACGCCCCTCTCATCCGTCACAAGAGCAAGATTTTGATTCTGCCTCGTCTACCTGCTCCTCCTCTTCATGCAACAGATTCAACCAACAAGACAGTGATTGCGAGGAAAATGAACACAATTATGTGTATGGCAGTTCCGACTCGTATTCAATGACACTTCAAAAGCTATCTGGTATATCCTTTGAAGGCGATCATCATAATAAAACTAGAACCACCACAGCAGTTCTCATAACTTTATCACCTTGTGCTTTAGCAGCTGCCAATGCTGCTCGACAGAAAAGACAAAAGATCCGCACATTTCATCACTAAAATCTCTCGATAGATTTCTTATACATATACACATACATACATATTCTACATATTTATTACTACCAGCCATTCTCATTTATTTAATCTATACAGAACTCTCTCGCTTTTATTTATACACATGTATGCACAATACACCTTATCAGATAAAACAATCGCCTATACTCATATAATAAAAACTGAAAAGTGCTGCCTGCAATGTTCGATATATATATTTACGTGTGGCGTTTCTATCTTTCTATTTCTAATAATAGCGAAATATCCTGCTGATAGAAACCCTTACTCTTATAATGAGCCAATGCCTGTGTAACTATTCACATACCACTGTGCTAAGCAATGCAATAGCAGGTAGGATTTGGCCGGCTTATCTCTCATTTCCATTGTCTTTTTTTTTGGGCTTGAAGGCGCAGTATTGTGATTGCATCAATCACATGCTATCGAGTTTATGAAATATATTTCCTGTGGTTTATGATGCTCTACAACATTTAGAAAAGCAAAAATTCAGTAGACTTGTGAAACCCAAACACTAGAACGATAAACAAAAGAAAATCAATCAAACCAAATATGACAATCTACCCTTTCAAGCACCAAAAAAAAAAAAAAAAAAAAAAAAACTTGTTATTATTGTATTGTGATTGATCTATGTTACTTTTTTCTTCTTCTTGCACAAAAAAAACCTGATGAATACAAATACTGCTCGCATATTCTTGCCTGTCTTTTTTCGGTTGAATGAGGGCCATGTCAAAAAAAATCCATTTCGAGTTTCTCGGCTTTACGAATACAGCATAGTAACCAGGAACGAGGTTCCACATAAAGAGCAATGTCAATCAGGAACACTTGCTTTCAGGAAAAGTTGCGTGGCTCTTTTTAATATAAGATTTAGATCGAATCGGTTGATCCATATACGAGTTTTATAGCCTCTTTGTCGAGAAAAAGATGCATGTAATCTACTTTTGTGTTGTTTCAAGAAGTTTAGGTATTTGATTTCTGAAAAAACAACTCATTAAACTGCATTTACAGTTTCAATGGATCGTGCAGAGCGCTTGCTTATTCATACAAATATAATACTCTCGATGCTTGAGTGATACAGAGAGAACTGGCCGTAAAACATGCATGTCCTCGTTTTTTCCAAGATCATGTACATGCTCATCTGCTGATTTTGCCACTTCTCAATACTCGGCTTACGCAATGCATCAGCAAATACGGCTGTGATGATGTACGTTACATGACATGATCCCATTATACTTGCTCCAAAGTTATCAATGAACTGACACTGCTTGCATTGATAAATAAATATCCCTTTCTCTATCATCATTATGCTAAATCTCTTGGAGAAAACTAATTCTCAAAAGGCCACAATATATGTTTACCCGGTTAAATGATACAAAGTAAGGGGTTGTATGGTGTAACAGCTGAAAAGCACTATACTCTTAACTTTGTCGTCAGGTGCACTCTGTAATAGTTTTTTTTTACTCCTTAAAATCATTTATTTTGCACAGATGTAATTGATCTGTCGTGGAAAAATAAGTTTGATCAATTTACCATGAAAAAGTTCTTATTTCAGCCATATGATTTCAAACACAATTGTTGAAACTGTGTACAACAACTCTTGTATGATCTTTCTTTTTTTTTTAAGTCTCTGAATCTCTTCCTCATAAGCTTTCAACATATCATCAACCTCAACAAGATTTCTCTTTATCACGGTATTGAAAGCATTGTGTTGAGATTGTTGCCGTTGAGATTTTTGTTGAAGCTCGATAGCCGAAGTTGATAGTGCGGGAGAGGGGGGAGGGAGGGAAGTTGGAGGTTGTGCATAATGCACTGGTTCATTGTTTTTAATGACAGGTAAAATACTAACTTTCTCACCATTAAGTGTTGCATTGTCACGGCTGTGATAACGGACAGAGGCCATATCATCGTTTGCGAAGTGTACATATGCACAGCTAAAATAATGGGCTGTTAGCAATAATCATTGAAAAAGGAAGCTGTTTAGACTTACTCTTGTTGTTTTTTGCAGAAATGAATGATACCGTTCCATTGTTGAAATTGTTCTTCCAGACCACTTGCTTCTATGTTTTGAAACGAACTGCTTTTCACACATAGTTGCCATGTTGGGATGCGACAAGATTTACAGAAAGTTTTAATCGGCATTATGTTTACGAGCCTTTCGACACTTCGGGTGGTTTCCTGACCTACGCTTCGCTTCGGTAGAAACCAACCTACGTTCAAACAGCTCGCGCTGCCGTGGACCTTTGGCTAGTATCGCAAAATTAATATAGATAAATGTTAGAAGAACCCTGATTGTTGATTGATATAAAATCACTAATCATATGAGTGTTTATGCTTCGGACGGTTCTCTACCTTTGCTTCGCTTTGGTGAGAACCAAACAGCGCAGCGGCAACTCGTGCTACTGATTGCTCTTGCGTATCTTATCAAAATACTGCTACTTTCATGTTGACCCTCTACTTTCACATAAAAACCCTTTATATTATCTGTGGATCTGATTCTTATGTGATGCTTTATATCCATATACACGTAGCTACTCAATATACAGGCAAGTATCATACAGATATTATCCATTTTTAGTCAAGAGTGTGCCTAATACAGCAAAATATAGCTGCATTTGAGCTGCGTTTTCTCGCGTTCAAGGCCGTTTTAAATGACCAGAATAATACCAAGCAGTTGCTCTCATCTGGCAGTTACTTTCTAACACCTTTGCTCAACTTTTTGAGGATCAAAAAAAACATGGCCAAAAATCGACCAAAAAGCATGAGGTGTCCATCATGGTTTTTGTCGAAAATCAAACGATCGCGTTTTTCACCTTGAAAATGAAGACTTTTAATATGATATATCTTGAATCAAAATGTTTCTATCGATTTAATGCAATCCCTGAAATCATCTTTGTGGGACCTTGATATGTGAAATTTAGACATTTTGGCCAGAAACCTCTTTTCATATTTTCGTAAATTGCTCAATAAGTTTATTCAAAACATCTATTTTACTTGGTATCATTGGATGCCGCTTGAAAAGCGCTTTAAGAAAGCTTAAAAAAGCAGAGGATGATCATCATATATTATATAGTCGAATCTGCAAAAATAGTTCAATCGAGTCCAAAATCATCAAGATTTGTCCAATCTGGAGTAAACTAAAAGTCTGGGTTTGAATCTATTTTGGCTGGTGAAGCTGGCTGGCAAATTCAATGCCCTTTTCATAAGGCAATACAATCTCTGAGTTCCTCTGGCCCACGGTAACCATTGATGATATCCGCCATTCCCTCCTCACTCTCGACTTTTACAATATTCGATATAGTCAGCGGCCTCGTGCTTCCTCTCATCATATAGTCGTCATTGCGATGTCTAACATTTGGAAGGCCCACTATCGTCTTATCTTCGATCAAACTTCCTTCGCTCCCGCCGCTGTGCTGAATAGTATCCGACTCGACATCCAAAAGATGATCGACGAAGATCTCATTCATGCCAGCCTATAATAGTCCTTCTTTTAAATCGTTCTCATACTTTATCTAAACGTATATAATACTATCACAGAAAATTGCGCCCACCGCTTGATTATAGTCCTGCTACTATTGTCTACGCGGAGCAAGTAATAAAAACCTTTAAAAATAAGGCAATACAGTAGTAAATACCCTTGAAGCGTATGGAAAGTAGGTGGAAAATTGCATAACGTTATCGTTTATCATGCTATTCTCTTGCATTCTGTATTTAATACCGTTAATCTGGACATTGACGATTCATGGGCTGCACAACATGTCTGCAGTAACTGGTAAAATCTTTGAGGCTTCGGGTCGTCGTTCAAAAAAAAACGTTGAGGGCATCGAGCAGAGGAAAGAGGGTAAAAATAAAAGTGGTTTTTGTTGGTTGATTGTAAAATCATTAATCATATATGAGCCAGGCCTGATAGATGCCTGGAAACTCATTTTCTATATTAGGGCTGTAAAAGTGTCTAGGGACTGAACATTTATTATATGATTCTAGGAATATATATATATATACCAGCTAAGGGTATCTAAGCGCTCTAAACGACAATTTTGTCTCTGTAGAATATACTGGCATTATGGCACTTGATTGTGACATATTTGGTAGACTTAACCATGGCATAGGATGGCTCTACAAGCAGGGTGTGGTGGATTTCATTCGTAGATCTATTGCGACGAACAAGATACCAGTCATTAGTTCCTGCTTGATCTAAATGCTTGACATAGTGATAAACTCGATTGTGCAAAGGTACCAGACTGTGAAGCTTTGTATGACTATAAAGACTTGGGGTCAGCTCCCTGATGCTCGGTGAATGTCGATAATTGCCTTCATCTAATTCCAATGCCTCTAATTCGAAGCAATGATCAGATACATAATTATAAAAGCCATAGCGTCTTTCGAAGCTTTCCAGTGAGCATATTGTCAATTGTATCACCTGGATGTTGTGATTTATAGTTGGCATTCTGTCAATGAGGATAGGGAGGTGACCCACAGAGAGAGATGTCAATGATCTACATGCTTCCAGAAGCGAAACGACCGGTATGGGCGGCGGCACAGACATTTCTTCATCTAAATTGAAGTTATCGCCTTCATCGTCTAGGGAGCAATCATAGTTCAAATATAATACAACCAAACTAGAGAATATCAAAAGGTTGGATTCGAGTGCTTGAGGTACTTCATTAAAGTTGTATGTTAGCTTTTTCAATACCTCGCGAAGTCTTTTGCTTCTGCATAGTGCTATGAATGTACTCACTGCTATGTCGGAAATGTCAATGTCGAATTCTTCTTTAGTGGTGGTGGTGTGCTGATCTATCAAATCGATGAATTGACCTATCCATGAAAATAGATTGCTTTCAAATTTCTCGAGCTTGCTGCAATGGTGGAAGAGCCCTCTCGCACTGCTTTCATCTACCGTGAAAGTGGGATTGCCATCAACAACTTTCGCCTGACAGACGAGTTCCTGAAGATCTGTATAGTTTTCAGCGATGTAACAAAAGATGGGCAAACCTCTCTCGAATGTTGACCCCGTAATCTTTAGAGTTTTCAAACTGCCAGTCGGCACGGTTGCATTGGGTTTGCCGTAATAGTCAATGATAAATGGCTTCTCTTCTTCGTCTTGGTGTCTGACGGATCGGTATTTGTCCAAGTGTGTGGATGTCAGTGTCAATGATTTCAGTCGACCGCATTGTTTAATAATCAGGTCCATGTGTTCCAGATTGATGTGAGCATTTATCATTGTCAATACTTTCAAGTTGGGTGAGTTCACCAAACCCTCTACCAGTTGATTAGTTGCTCTCAATCTGTCTGCCATGTTGATATGGGTGAAATTAAGCCAGATTCTTGATAATTGACGAAAAGGATTCTGTGTGCTCTTCAGTATGAACAATGTGTACATGCGATCGCTTGTTTCTTCAATACTCCTCAGTTCCGACCATCCATCAAATATGCTGTATTTCGGGTTGTCAAAGAAACTTGCTGTTGTGTATAAGGTTTGTAAATTTTTGAGATCCAAGGGCCATGATTTGGATTGCTTTAGATGCCTGGCAATGTAGTTTTCACATACAAAGTACTGGAAATGCTGGAGGCTATAAAATCTCTCGGAGAGCGCTTTGATCTGAGCAATCGATAATCTACCAACCAAATGATACTGTAACGTCTTTACTCTATTTCGAAGCTCAAAGTTGTCATTGAACTGTCGCATCAGTAGGGCATTCTGGAGGAGACTGTTTCATGCACACCTAATGTAGTGCTTGAAGCCTGTTTGAACAGTAATGTAATTGTGCAAATGTATTCGTTTTCTGACACAATGCCAAGGTAAAATCAAGTCAATTATCACACTCTCCACTAATATCTCACAAAGCGCTCAAGAAAATGACTGAATTTGTCTTCAAAACTGCCTCATATTGGCTTGCGCAAATACAGGACTGAACCTAACGCATGGCATGTTCATCTGCAATATCAAAAACTTTGTAGTCTGTACTACAGCACTGGTGCATCAGCTTGTCTGCAACTCATTATCTCTAGAGACGGCAAGTATTACTGCTTTGAATCGATCCTATAAATCCATTTTGTAATCAACATTTGGCTCTTGAATATATTCAAATTCTGCACACAGCCATTGTGTGTCTTCCTTGCCAGACAAATGTACATTTATATTCAAATTGTCCAGAACAAGATCAGTTCCATCTTACCACACCTCCGTTTAGTGTAACTGTAATACGAATGACTCTATTCGACAATTGGTTTTATTGCAATAATTCACCAACTAAGTGGGTGTCCTCATATTGCCAGTCTGGCGTGCAAAGACATGTGAATAAGTGGGGGATAAGACGTACCTATAAAAAAGTAAGAGGTCAAAAAATCTGCTGATAGATCCCAGTGAAAAGGCCAACTTACCTATCAGGATTTTGAACTCGACTGAAAGGAGGCAACACCTTGTTGCCAAGTGAGACCAGTGCCGGAAAACCAATGAGGGCAATGTTACTCGCTCCTTGCTCATCACGATTCATGGTAGTTTGTTTAGCCAGCCTTTTTGGACACTCAGGGTTAAAGCATGTAACGGCACCGAGGTTCCTCTTCATTCTATTATCCTCATCACGCACCAGTTGTTTCTGTGTCTCCTTGAAACATAAGCAGCAAATTTTTGTAGAATTGTATTCGTCCACCAATCTGACTGTGCTTCTTGTGGACAGCGTTGACATGTACGGCTTCATACTTTGAGTGCTGTGGCCACGGAGGTACTGAGTACTGCGATGCCAGTTTCCTATGAAGGTAACCATCTTTGGCTTGTTGAAGGTGGACATGGTTGCAGCTGATCTGGCTTCACTGGCTACCAAATGTTGGTGAAGTTTCTTCAAGCGGATTCATCCAGTTGCCTTTCCTTTCTGTAGCTTCTTGACTGACGACTTCTTCCTCTTCTTTCGCCTGTTGGAGAGGACAGCATTATCGACTATGTTGGCTGTCATTTCATACTTGACGAGTGTTTTTCCGTTTCCAAGAGAGGTCGCAGTATCAGAATAATCTTGCAGCATTTGAAACTGATTGATCGACTCAAAAAGAGTGAGAGAAGAGCACCATACACTGCTGGCGGTGGTCAACACACCAGGGTCAGTGCCTTGAACGATAGTTTTACTGTCAACAGCCAATGGCTTTGGCATGGCATCAGCAGCAGCTTGATGTACTTGTTGACCGTGGATCCTTTTGTTCAAAATGTACATCTCACTGGACATTTGCTTTATCGATGACTTCAAGCTTGACACTTTCATGCACAATTCATCGTAATCACTTCTAGCATCCTTCAACTTTTTGTATAATTCAAAATTCATGCTGTTGTGTTTCTTCTCCCAGGAGCGCGATTCATTGCCACAGTCCAGGCGATGTCATTGCAGTTTTGAAAGCTGCCTTGACAGTGACGACAACTGCTTCTTTGTTTCTTTGATATCACTGGAGAATTTTTTCACCTTGTCCACATCAGACTTGGAGGCACTTGACCTGTTTACACTGGACTCGGAGGCACTGGATCTGTTCTCATCCGATTTGGAGCCATTGGAGCCATTATTGTGTTTTTTCACTCTTGAACCCACCAGATGAACTTTGTATTGGTCTTTGAATTTGATATAATGCTTGAAGTCGAGCTTTTGTTCTTTCAGAATTTTCTTGATCTTGGGCACGTCAAAAAAATTTGAAAAGATATCCTCCTTTGTTTCCATTGATTTGATCATTGAGTAGGAGGTGAATACAGATTTGTCCTTTTGGTAAATGTGGTACTGTTTGCTGAATAATAAGTACAAGGTTACGGGATCGAACGCAATTGCCATTTTTTTTTTGACTCGGCGTGTCCTCTATTGTTGAAAAGAGACTTCTCGCGTTCTTCCTTGTAAGGCCAGGGCGGAAAGTAACAATAATATTGCGCAACTGAAACAAACCAAACCACTTGTATGGAAGGGGGAAATCTTCCTTAGGAACAAGAGATTCGATGGCATTGATGATCGTGCAGCAGCAATCAAGGGCACTAGCTGGAATAGAGTCTCTCTTATCGGGGTACAACTGCGTCTTGATGTATTCAGAGGAATTATCACCTTTGATGGAGGGGGGTTGGCAAAGCATCACGGATACAGACGTCAAAACATTGATCTCCTTGGCTGTCAAATCACAACTTTCCTCTTCCTCTTGTAGCCCATCATCCATGACACTTTCCAAATCACTGCCGTCACTATCAAGTAACTCAATGTCTTGCTCAGCATCCGTAGTAGACAATGGTTGTGGTGAAGATGATGCTGACATGCGCGATTTGCCTTTACGGGAAACTGGAGATGGTGCACCAGTAGTTTTGGCAGCAGCAGCTTCCTTTGATTCTGGTTTCTTCTTCTTGTTTGAAAAAATGATGCCTAATTGCTTGTCAATGCATTGATCCACCCGATGATCACAGTCCAAAAGCCAAAAAAGCTTTTCCATTGCTTGCTTCTTCTTTGCTTGTTCTGACTGCGGCTTTGGTCTTTTTCTCTGCTTGCGTTTATATGTTTTCTTCTTCTTCTTCTCTCCAAAAATGCGCTGTCGACACAAGTTGACCTTGAGCACCAAGTTGATCACTGTCTTCAGCACCGCTTGGCAGTTCCTTTTGGAGTAAATGTTTGAAAAGTTTGTGTGATATATTCTACATGCCTCTTGCAGGGCATGTCGTGTGGTAAAGTCGACGTAATCAGTGCGTCCCAAGTCTTCTTGAATTCTTGTGAGAAGGCTACATGGATTGAAGAGTTAGTACCTCATGCATTACCGTCAAATGCCCTTGTATATGCATACGGGATTTTTGTTTTGTCTTCGTTTTTTCGTCCAATACAAAATGATAAGGTTTTCCAGAAGCCACTATAAACGAATAATTCCTGAACACTGGCACTGATGTCGTCAATAATTGCAACGGGCTTGACACTCTTGCTCAAACCACAATCAAATAAATCAACAGCTTTGATGTCTATTATGCTACCAGTATACTAGGGAGCTCGTTGATCAATGTTATGCCCTATTATGCTGTGTTTTGTTGTGCAATGCACTTTGATCTCCAAATCAATCTTGAGATGTGTATGAAAAGTACGAAAGATCAAGCTGGCATTGATGAGGATAACATTATCATCTCTGAGATTGGACATATAGCAGAATACCGTATAGGCAATGTATTGTGTATATCATGCTACCACAGCTCAGATTTCGTATGATACCTTGTCACAGAGTATGGTACTTGATTCCATAAGCATAGTACTTGATGATGACTGTTAGGTATTGACAAGGCCCATGTATTTTGCTTGCCTGAACATTTACACGAGGCACATTTCATGGTTATTGAATAGTGCATGCTACTTTTTTTTTTTTTTTTTTTTTTTTTACTTCAAGAGATCTCGCAGCTTTTTTCAGGCACCAAATCAACATTATTGAACATAGTAGGGTAGGTCTTGACAAAAATCACCTTTTATAGCTCTATGAAACCACTGCTTGAAGAGTAATCACCTTTTATGTTAATGTTTGGATGAAAGCTTGTTGTGTTCCTAAATTGGTCACACATACAATTTAGAATGCAATTGTGTCCCGCAACATTTTATTGCCACCAAAAAGCGACAAGTTGAGTTAGGTTGAGCCTTAATAATCCGAGGACACAAATTGTGTCCCAGCAGTGTCCTTCGCCCCATACAATTATGATTCGAGGTTTCTTATGTTCTACAATTCGAGCCTGTACAATTTGCCTCTCTTTCCTACGCAATTTATAATAACAATCATAAACGAGAACATAGTTCATGAATGACATTGATAGCTCGTTCAGAGAGCAGCAAAAGCTGGAAGATGCTGTCACCTTCAAGGCGATGATCATTCAGCTATGTATTAATTTATTCTTCACCGTATCAGTCCTGATTCTATTCAGTTGGTTGAGGCCGAGACACGCCTTTATATACGCACCCAAGACAAAATTGTCTAAATCAGAGTAAGCCATCATAGTAACATACGAGCCGCCGACCACTGACTTATATTCAAATGTTATAGTCTAAGAAGGCCTGAAAGACTGGGCCCAGGATGGTTTGATTGGATAAAGCCTGTGTTCAAAATCAAGGATGATGCTCTGCTGCAAAACATTGGATTTGATGGATTTGTATTCATCTACTTTACAAGGATGCTTCGACAACTGATCATTGTGTTGACTATCATATCTATGTTTGTGTTTGTTCCAGTCAATATTTTAGCAACATACAATACCGGGTACAGTGCAACTTGAGATGTAGCAAATTAGGCTCATGTTTACTAACTGTAAATTCGCCACTTGTTACACCAACATGTAGTGATTGGCCACCAGCCCCCGGTTTAGACTTTATGTCAATTTCAGCAATGAATTATCAGTACGGAAAAGAGAGCAAAAAGACAAATACGCTGTGGTATTGGTCGCCCACGGTTGCAACTTGGCTTTTTTCGGCCATAGTCGTCTTGCAGCTATGCAGATCGTCCGAGCTCTTCCTTCGATTTTGTCGAAAGTACTACACACAGCAGGAAGCCAAAGTAAAAACACAGCTTTCATCCATGTCAGCGACGGAATTATTACAACATCAAAAGGACGACTTGATACATAGAACACTACTCGTTCATTTCAGCTCTTTGTCAAAAGCGCCGCCTCGAAGATCCAGCAGTAATGTGATCTATACCCCCAATGTGGAAATGAAAAAGGCTGTCGAAGCTACTTCAAAATTGCCTTGTCAGCAGGTGCTTACTGGGAAATACAACACTCGGCTTTATTTGCTTGTCAATGACTACAATCGTATCATTAAATCCCTGGAGCGAGTGATGAACAGATATATGTCTTTGGTCAAACAGGAGCAATTCAAACATAAGAATCTCGATTCAGGTACAACATTTGACATATTCTAATTGAGTGTTATATCGTCTAAAGCACAATACAACTTGTAGAAGAATTGGCAATGGCAATCTCTAAATTGAAGAGACCCACGATTCGACTCAACTGGAGATCAAGAAAGACCGATGCAATCAACTATTATACTGAACGTGCTCTCTCATTAGGCACAGCCATCAAACGAAGCAGATCCAGATTACAAAACTGCAACTATGGATGGGCTGTGTATCCCAGTGTATCGGCAGCACACAAAGCATTCATCTCTATGCAAGAAAACATGGCGCGACAACACAAGGTTGGAGCAACTGTAGATACACGGCAATGTGTCAGATTACGACTAGCCCCACAACCTGAAGATATTATTTGGCCCAATATGAACATTGAACGACACACTGCAGAGCTAAAGCGATGGTTTGGATACGGTCTCTTCTTTTCTATCCTCTTTGTGTGGGGAATTCCTATTGCTTTGTTGGCTGTCAGTTCGAATTTGATCAACTTCATTCGATTGTTCAAGGAATCCAACAAAATTATCAAAAATAATCAGCTGCTTATGGGGTTGATCCAATCCTATCTCACACCACTGTTGATGGTTCTTTTCCATGTGGGATTATCTGAACTGCTTGGACTAGTATCTCGACAGCAAGCATACAAAACCAACACAGTAGTCGAACAAAAGATTATATGGAAGTTCTACATGTTCTTTGTAGTCAACAATCTGATGGTATTTACGCTCGTCAACATTATGCTGGGCATTGTAGGTCAGATTACTGCATTGACCTTGGTTGGAACTCTGCATAGCAAAAGCTTTTCGGATTACATTGTGCAAATCGCAAAGAACATGTCTGACGTGTCTTCATTTTGGATCAACTATGTCTGTCTGCGTTCTGTTGGTGTTGTATTTGATTTGCTCCAAGTGGCGCCGTTGTTCTTTATTGTTTTGTTACCGAATCGTTATGCGGGAAGCTACAGATACACGCCTCGTCAGTTGGACAATCTGATAGGATCTCCTCCTCCTTTCCAGTACGCTAAAAATTATGGACTCATTATCTCTTTTTTCACTGCTGCTCTGGTTTACTCGGTTATTGCTCCTATTGTACTGCCGTTTGCTTTGGTCTATTTTGGACTAGCCACTACTACCTTCAAATACAAGCTGATGTATATTTACGTTACGAAAACCGAAACGTACGGAAGAATATGGCCCCTGTTATATCGTATCGTCATGCTTTCTCTGATTGTATTCCAAGCTATGATGATCTTGATATTAAGCTTGAAGGCTGGTATGGATCAGATATACATACTTATTCCGCTACCTTTTATCACGTTTATCATCAATCTGTTGTATTTAAAGCGTCTCAAAAGGAACGAAAAGCCCAAGACCTGGGTGGATCTGAATGCCAGCGTGGATGGGCCATCAAACACAGAACAGTCATCGCCAGATGAGGGTGTCGAACTTTATGTAATGGCATCGCAGAACAGTACAAACGCGACTCCAGAAAGTATGATTGACCGTGATGCCCAGCTTATCAGCAGTATTTATCTGGACCCTTGTATACATGAACCGTTATGGAAGCCAATGATCTACGATGATATCAAACAAATTATTCCCCTGGTATACAAAGATCATCCACAACAAGAACGCATCACCCAAACTCTTTACAGCTTTGAAGATAACCTTCAAAGTATGGATACTACTACACTGCAAACACCAACCTCAGAAACTGCAACTTCAACTACGAACTTAATATCAATACAGGATGTTCAAGTCTGCGAAAAGCAGCTTCAAGTGCAGAATCAGGAATACCATCCACAACCTCCACCATCCATTAACCCAGACATCCCATTTTATTTTCAAGAAAGTGAAGACTTGGGTGTTGGCAGTAGCTCCAGCAACTATTATGTTACTAATCACCTTCACCCATTCACAGATGAAATGAATACAATAACACCTACTGCACCTACGTTAGAAGAGATGTTGAAAAACGACCATGTCGATAGCATAATGGATATGGATGTATCTTCTCCCTCGCCCTCGTCTCCTGTATATATACCCACTGCACCACCCACCTATGCTGATGTTGTTTTGCCTCGTGTAAATGTTATCAAAACCGTAACAAGACAAAAACAACCAAGAAGACATTCTACTTGAGCTGCGATGAAAGAAATGAGTAACTGCCGTCAAATTATAACTTATACCCTAATAACAACGATAATGAAGTTTTACCTTCTTTATGTATTTCAACAAACTTTTTTGAATATATGGCAATGCATTAGTAGAGAAGCCTCACTACCAACGAGACAAATGATATTAATTCTAAAAATCTTTGCATCAACGAAAAGAGACTAGCAAGCAGTAGTACAATACACCGTATACATACATTATTGATGAAGCTTACTGGTAATTTCTATTTTCATCGTGTGAGGTCTGTGTGTTTACGGCTGTGATGTGTATGTGCTCAATACACTATATGGATTATGCGCAATTCCAGGACGAACCACACATGTGTTATGTCTGTATAAATACACTCGATACGAATTGGTCACCGTAACTGGGTTCAATTTTTTTTTGGCATCAAATAATTCATTGATCTTTGACATCAAATCGTCATTAATAAAACATCGTAAGAAGTACATGAAATTTGGATATATACTATTTACAATAGTATTTTATTTATATTCGATGCTTTTAGTAGCGTGCTATTCCGCCTCTTGCATTTATTACAGCTTGACATCTAGATGGCATACTTGCAACTAATCTCTCCGCCAGATCAAGATCCAAGTTATTCCACTCCTCATGGATACATGCAAGCAATTGTTCTGCATTATCAATGAGATGCCTCTTGCTCTCAATTCGCTTCTCCATGATGGCCCACAGATGTTCGATTGGATTCAAATCGGGGCTTTGAGCCGGCCAGAAGCTAAAACTGTTGACCAGTGGTTGATCCTCCTTCCAACTTGTAGAAATTCTACTTGTATGACAGGAAGCACCATCTTCTTGAAGAACGAAGTTGCCTTCCTCATCCTTCATTACATTAGCTATCCATGGCAAGTAGCTCTTGTTCAAACACTCGATGTATCTGTCCTGATTTACTCGGCCATGAAGTGCTACTAACGGTCCGCAGCCTCCAGCCCAAAAGCATCCCCAAAGCATCACAGAGCCACTTCCAAACTTCTTGGTTTTGATGATGTGGTGATCATTGTACCTTTCACCTTCTTTTCGGATCTCCCTAGAGCCACCATCATTACCGAGAACCATGAATATGGACTCATCGGACCAAACAACCTTTCTTCACTGTTCTTGCCCCCATTCGACTTTGTCCAAGCACCAGGAGAGTCTTTTTCAGCTTGTGCTCAGGTGTCAATGCTGGTTTGTGTGCAGTCTTATAAGATTGAAAGTCAATTAGCTTCATATACTTCCTGAACGGATCCATTGAAATTGATGGGTTGGCGTCACATCATAACTTCAAATGGTTCTTCATTGGTAACAACGGTGCAGAGCGAAGCTGACGTGCGAGCCGTCTCTGATCTCTATTATCCATCTTCAATGGTGCTCCAGAACGTTTTGGAAGCAATTCGGTGCCTTTAGAGCCTGCCCTCTTGATCGCGGTGCTTACCGTAGACGGGGACAGGTTCATGGTCTTGCAGATCACACTTTCTTTGACACCTGCTCTGTGGCAGTTTACTATACCACCAATTTGCCATTCTGAAAGACGAGGTTTGGCTTGTCGATTGACCTGATCTTGATGTATACTCATTTAAAACTTTAAATTAGGTTAAGTAGTGAGATCTATGATTTTGAAGCATTCAAACATTTATTGGGGTTTTCGAATTTCTTAAAAATAAAGACAAACAGTAACCATTTCGGTGACTAATTTGTATCGAGTATATAACAACAAAAATGAGATGATGAGTGTATAATAAATATGTTGATCTCCAACAGAAGAAAGCAGACAGGCCAATCAGGGCACAGAAAATTTTCAAATCTCGATTTTGGAGTTTTTGGTTGATTTGAGTTCCCGCTCTTGCCCTCTAAACGATGGTGCAATTGAAATTTGCGTAGGTAGCATGGCTGTTGTGCCAGAAGGGCTACAACTGTCTATAAAGATTAAGGTATTCTTGATGGGTAGATATGTCTGTGTTGTGCAACGACATGGACAAGCTATGGTAATTGAAGTGCATCTCAGCTATCTAAATACTGAGGTTCACCAGATGTGATAAGCGCTGTACAAGATAAATTGCTACTTTGGCATTCAGAACTTAGTATAAATAGAATAACTCTTGTCTTCATCAATAAATCTTTAGTTTTTGTGTCTGATCTTATTCAAATAAGTCTTTTCTTGTTTTTATAAAATTGAACATTTTTTATAAGCTACAAATAATAATCCTTTTATTCTTTGTGCTTAACAATGGCTGTTGAGAAAAGGGAGATTTAAAAGAATAGTTCATTTTGAATAGATGCTGCTAGCAAAACTTTTTAAATTACTATATGAATGTGAGATGTATGTGTAGTGAAAGTTGTAGAGGGTACAGCTTTTGGTTAGGACATGTATGATGTGAGATTATGGAAAGTGATGCCAATGAGTAATGACGAAAAATGTTCCAAATGACCGATTTTCAAATGGCCATATCTCTGAATTTTACTAAGTGAACGAGAGCTTCAAACTTAATAGCTTCTGTTTCTTTTTCAATTCTCTATACGATGGCATGGTTATTATAGGTAAATATAAAAAAAGTTGAATATCCCCTGCTTGTAGCTCATAAAATATATAATTTTGAGCAAATTTATAAAGAGAACGTACAACTGGCACTTAAAACTTTTATATCATAATGGATATAACATAGAGCTATCGAATGGTCTTTGTTTTGTGCGAATCCAGTGAGTATTTGTTGAGATATGGTCAAAAAAGAGTATCAAGCAAAATCATGGATTTTTCTTCGAAATCTGCCTGTGATAGCAAGCGAAAAATCTGGGTGACCTCTTTTTGGTCAGGACAATATTGTCAATATTTTATGACAGAGTCATACCAGAGCTTCAAGCAATAGCTCATTCAATAGGAATTTCTTTGGCCTACAATGTTTAGTAATGCTTAACCAAATGTTTTGATGACAGGTACTGATTAATCTTTAGAAAACAGTCAGAAAATCGCAAAAACAATTGTACCAAATATCAAGTGAACAATGTACACCAGAAACTTGATATAAATACCATTGTATTCTCCTTTGAATTCTCTACAAGTTTTATATAAGTTTGAAGGGGTGTTTACTATCAAGAAACGCGTAATCCTAAGGTCGATAGATTTTGGAATCTCATGGATCATCATTCAGAACAATAGAAATTGAATCTCCGTTGAGCTTTCGCATGTGTACACCACACATGTATGCATTTGACCAAACATTTTAAAAATCGGAGCGTACGAAAAGGGCCATATTAACTTGTTAATTTTAATTTATCAATAGATACCTGACATGTTGAAGAATTTTGTTGTTAAGACTAGACAACTGTAGCTTGCTTTATTCAAGAATAATAACGTTTCTAATTTAAAGTATATATATTCCCCCGCTTAAAAATAGCATCTCCAATGTTGATTATCTCATGAAGTATGCATTTCCAATATAATGTTCCCACTAAGGATTTGCTCCAATATCATTATTATACAACATATTTCAGTTTTATATGATTCTAATTTTTCTTACCTATGAGGACCTGGATGTACAAAAGGTTTTTGATTTTGAGGTTTTCAACTTTTGGACGATCGAAAATCGATTTTCGAAATATTGATGCTAGAGCTTTGAAAGTAGCATGTTTCTATAGCAATTTTTTGCGTAAAAAACGATGGTGCAATTGGATTCTAGATATAATGCGTTGATGATTAGAAACGAGAGATTTTTGAAATTTGCAAAATTTGAGCAGATGCTACTAATAAAAGTCATTCGTTACAGTAGAGGATTATATCAGTTTAGTGATTAAAGAGAAATAATGCAAACAAAACCATGAATTGATAAAGATAGAATCTAAATTCCCTTGTCAATGTTCACGCAGTTTGTGAATAGATAGCGTTTAAAATGGCCTTAGCCAAGGGATAAAATTGCATAAGCTTGCTCAGTTCATGAAATGCCTGTGTTCGATTGATTCAGAAGAAATTGATTTTTTTAGTATTTGATAGCATTGACCCATCGAGGAAGAGTCATGGTAAAGGTACCCGCTATTAAATTGACAATATGGACTCTTTTCCTCTTCTATTGCTGTATAAGAGCTATATAGGTAGGTAGCCCAGAATTTACGCTTTTTACTGATGTGTAATAAATACAACGTTATCCTCTTCAGTTAATTTAAATTGCAAGCATTATCAAAATTATGCATAATTTTGGAATAGGTCTGTGTATATAAAATTCAACATTAGATCACGTAATGAAGAACTTTTTAGAGTTAAGGCAGGGTGGATTATGTACTTTCTTCTCTGATTTGATGATAATGACCAGTGCTCTTCGTAATCTGATCTTTCCAACAGTCTTCATACCTACATGGTGCTGTCAAGATCCAAATCCATGGCAAGATGCCTAATAATTTACAAATCAAGCCATTGTTTATATTAAACAAGTATAAATTTAGGCATTGCGCGTACAGATATTGGCTTCATTCAAGAACAATATATCGTCTTGCATACTACACTCAGTATCTAAAGCAACATACATCTGAAAAAAAGCAATTTTTAGAGACGTTCTCAAGGACTACCAAATTACAGCAAGAAGCTGAATCAACAAAAGAGGCACATTTTGAATTACAAGCTTTGGTAAATAAATATTAAAAGTAACAATATGAGATATGATGATGAACTGAAAAGAAGAAAAAGAGAAGAATACATAATAGCTAGATGGGAGAAATTAAACAGGTGGTTCAAAGGTACCAGCTAGTTGGAAAATATACTGGAATTCAGGCTTGAATGGATGAGCCATGCAGCCATGGATCACTGGTGCAATATTGTTGTTTATGAACTGCAGACAACGCATGTGATTACCGGCTAGCACTTGAATCAATTCACCCTAAAGCCCCACGTTAGTTTGTAAGTCTTCACTGGAATGTATCTCACTTACTGTCTCAACATGGCGAATTTCTATAAATCGAGCATCGAACCCAATGACATACGGGTAATAAAATGCCACAGATTGGGGCACACCCTCCCATTGAATCAGAGCAGCATCTTTCACAAAGGCGCCATGCACATTGACCATGAACGCAAAAGCATCATAACACAGCAGATAGTGTTCTCTACAACGGTACATGCCCAACGGCCGCAAATCTTCTCCACGTTGCTGAACAAACGCAAAATCAGGGTTTGTCATGTCGGGCAAATTGCGGTTCATGTTGAGCGCTTCCAGATTGATGATTTCAAAGCCACGAGCACACACCACTACGACACGCGCTTTCAAAAAGTGCATAGCGTAAGATTCAGTGCCAATGTAAAATTCCATGGAGCTCTTGAACCAAGATGGCATCTTGCTGAATAGACCAGATTTGGCAAAAAACTTGCTGCTCTTGGGATCTCGCAAATCACCACACACAGGTTCCAACACTTTGAAGTTGCTATCCACGCCTCGCTTCTTCATTGCAATGACGATGGTGCGGCCATTGCAAATGCCTGAATGGAAGAAGGAGATGTGCTGTGCAATCTTTTGATGCGGCTTGTCGTTGGCTAGTTTGCGCGTGTTGTCTTTTGGTATGAGTGAGTCCAAGGCATAAGCGTACAAGGTCTTGTCGGATAAAATCAAAAAGATATGGTGGTCTTCCAAGACAGCAATTTGCTGCACGTCAGAAATAGCCAAAGCAAGCTTGATGGTGTTGGTGTCTCCTTCAATGCCCATCCAGACTCCCTGTTGAGTGCCCACTGCAATCATGCGAATACCCGTTGGACCCACTATCATATAAAGTTAATGATGCTCCTTTGCCACTCTATCCACTACTTACTGAACGGAACTGTGCAAGTGACTTTGCCGTGGTTATGAGGCGATTGATGATTTGAACCAGCAAATGTTGTATCGCTCAATGTTCTTATTTCAAACACACGTTTTTCCAAGTCTGCCATTTCCAACATTGCTTTTGCCTCAACTACTTTTTCCTTCCACTCCAGACGAGCTGCAGCACTTTCAGCATACAGCAGATAATCAGCACCTCTGCGTCCAAGATGAGAGAGCAGGATGGGGTAGCTCACGCCGAATGGAGAGGAGGAAGGGAGCATGGTGGTGGTGCTAGACTGAGTCGAGTAGGTGCTGCTCATATTTCGCATGCCCATAGAGAATCCTTCTGTTGCTTCTTGCATATGTAGTAGTTCCATTGGGATGGGTCGCTTTGAGACATGATACTCGACATCGTTTTCTTTGGTAGCTGATTTCCTTGCTTTGGTGAACAGCAGCAAATGGTCAAACAAAAACACTGACAATTCTACGGTCTCCACTACCATGTGGGATTTGCGAGTCAGTATGCCTTCTTGTAGCAAACGACGACCTGGCTTCAACAAGTCCAAATTATGTGGTTCATCTGGCTTGCATCGAATGCGGCTGTTGATCTCGTAGATGCGAAGTGTGTTTTTGGTCTTTAGTGTGCCTTCATCCATTTTCGATGCCACACTTTTGATAATGTCAATGCATTCTGTCAAATATTGCTTGTCTGGACTATCATCTGGTGTCTTTTTCAATACGGCACCCAGGAGCAGGGAATAGCGCTGCAGTCGAGTTACTGGTAGGATGATGAAATGGCGAAACGGTAGGCGACGACATTGAGCTAACTGTTCTCGGGCTTTGATAAAGTGTCTAAACACCATATTAGTTTCAGATTCCACTTTGGCAAAGTACTCAGCCAACACAACATGTGGGCCGTATTTGAGATAGGCATCCATGAAGCGATGAACATGACGTAAAAAAATATCGCCAATCTTGTCTACCAGCCCAATGCCGCTGGTAGATTGGCACACGGCTTGATAATCTCGCAGCTCCTTGTACAGCGCATCATGGATCTCAAGGATCTCTTGATAGTTATTTAGCACCTTGTCATGGAACTCTTGTTTGCGAGACTCTTCAATCGATTGGGAAGCGAGCAATTCTTTGGCAAAGTCCTGTATAACAATTATCAGTGCCTGTGATTGATACACTGCATCTTGCCTTAAAAGCACTCACCACATCCAAAATCTTCAAATCTCGAACATAATCATCCTCTGTGTAAATTACTTCATGAATGGCTTCCTGTCTCTTGATTTCATCATCAGGCATGGATTTCAAAATGTCCTTTGCGATGGTAGCTGACCAAGCACGTGAGAGAGTCTAAATACATTGCGTTAGAATCAAATTGCACCCCCCCCCACAAATAGAGCTACTGCTTACCGTATCATGCGAAGAAGAGGACACGACCGAAACAGCAGTTGGTTTTTTGAAAATATAGCCATTCAAGGAATAGACCTTGTTTGGACAAGATGCAGAGTAACAACCAGGCTGTCCAGGCAGACAGCTCATGGAATAACAGCGGGTAAAAGGGGTATAAATACCTTGAATATCCTCATCCAAGGCGGCTTCAACTAAGGTATACATTTCAGTAGGTGAATTATAAATTCGCTTTTTGCGGATAGATTTTTCCGAGCTATCAGTAGGCACAATAAGCGCAGGTTTGCAGTACATGAGACTTTGAGCCACGTCCAAGTAGATGCTATCTTTCAATCCAGAAGGAGAAAACCCTCGGATCATGTCCTATAGAGCACCTTGTCAGTTCTCTTACTTTGTGTAAATAGAATGCAGCACTTACAATGGCCTCCTCTCCGGTAAAGCTTAGTGGGTATTCTGCTGAACAGTAGATGCGTCTACGTTGGTTGAGTAATGCAACAGCATTGATAAAGTGGCTGGCAATGTAGGATAATAAGGCGTGATTGGGTATCTCCCTGACTGACTCTTCTATAGTGTTGATTTCGAATGCTAATGGAGATGTTGGATTTGAAAAGATTGCCTTGTTGGGTGACGGAGGCACCATGCGGTTGTTGTTCAAGTGGACGATGGATCTTCCTGACGAGGAGGAAGTAGCACGATTCAGCGAGCTAGATCGAGTAGTGAATACATACTCGTCATTGGATTGTCTAAAATAGTCGGTTCCATTATTGCTGCTGCTGCTGTTGCTGGTAGTACTATTGTGGCTAACTCGTAGAAAACTAGGTGACATTGGAGGAGTGTGGGACACTTTGGGTACAGTAGCTGCCACATCATTCACAGGTGCGTATTCACTGAATCTGGTGTAGTTTTCCAATACAGGTGAGTATCCAGGACTTTCGTCTTGATAAAACTCTGACTCGTCTTGATCTGCTGCGGGTGTGTTGTTTGTGTAGTAGTCATCTTGGAATCCCTTCTGTAACTACTCGTTATTAAACACACAACTTTCTTCATTTGGGGTTACAAACCATTGATTTATCGAGTTCAAGAGGAGTTATCTCTTTGTAATTGTGGTGTTTCGTTTCGCTGATAGAGGTTGAAGACCGATTTTTGGCAGAGCTTACAGTCAATTCATTGATAAACATATCCAGATCATGGCACAGCGCTTCCAGCGTAGGCGAACGCATATTTTCCATCACTGCAGTCGGTGCTGATTGGTCCATGTTGATGGGTGATGGGTGAATGGTAAGAGTAGTAGATGATTGTAAAGGAAGGTAGAAAGAAAGAAAGGGTGAGAAAAGAGAGAGAGAGAGAAACAGACAAAACAAAAATCGGGCGTTCAGGGCAGTTTCTTAATCACTGAATGTGTAACAAGCGAGGTTCAAGGAGTGTGTCGATGTCATTTGTTGAAATACAAATGTAGCTCACCAGCCTCGAAGGGTATAAAGAAACTCACCACGTGTAGATAAATAAGAGCTTCTATTAATACAAGCACATAGCGCAGGCTCTCCCTTTTATTCGTACAGTATTTTATACAACTATAAACTGAAATGCTGTTCTCTTGCCAAGATGGGGAATCTATTGTGAACCCAGTAAAATGTCGCCTTGTGTTTCTGCTATAAAAAGGGCCTGGAAAGAGGGATTTCTCATGTTGTTCTGGTGTTTCCATCCGTGGTGGCTCTTCTTTCCTTAGAATCCATGTTTTCATATATGTATCTCATTTATAACATATAGTGTTTCTTGTTATGGTGGCAATTAAAAGCGATACAAATCATTTAACTCTTTTGCCTTTCCGCTTCACATTGAATGTAATACAAATGCAATTACTAAACCAGGTAACTCACACAACACCTCCCCTCCCGCTCTTTGCAGCCACTGTTGAAAGTACATGACATGAACATAAATACAAATACACAAGCGCATGGTGCATTGCATTGAGCTACAGGTTCTGGCTGTTGTGACCAAAGTAGACATTACATTGCACTACCGATTTATTAATACAGGATTTGTGTGTATCCTTCATTTCTATAGACAGATCTGGTTAGACAGAGTTCCAAACACAAGTTCATGTTGCACAAGGAGCGACAGTATGAATCAAAAAGCTCTCATCTAAATCCTATATTGCTTGATGGAAGCCAATTACTTGATACTTTTGCCTCTATGTGGATGCAGTCGGTAGATCAATTGTTAAATGCTCATTGATTGCGTGCTGTTGGTACCATCAAGTGTAATACGGAAGCCTAGACACATTCATGGAAAAGTGCAAAGTCTGGACAACTTTGCCTAAAGCCTAAATTGTGTATGACAATGCTTCTCCAGGTGGATTAGCCACTATTTGATTTTTGAAAATAAATTCCTTTTATAGAGGCTACATGAGGTATTTGATGCGAAAGCAGTTTCTTTAAAAATTCCTTGGTTGTTGTGGTGAATACCGAAAGAGCTGTGTAATATGCTTGAAATCTGCATTGATTAAATCAAATGGCAAACAAGGGTTTTCCCGAAATTGCCTTCTATGGCTGTTGTGATTGTCGATTAGTATCATCTCGATTCGTTTTTCACGTTTTACAGACATCATATGATTGAAATTGTTGCGAACTTGTCTAATCAAACAGCCGTGGCTCAAACATTTGTAGAAAGCTATAGAAGAGATAGCTGATATTGATGTCTGGAAGATTCGCAATTCAAAGATGGCGAATGGTTCACTTTAATAATGCATATTTCATGAGCATCTCAGGAACACAACGCAAGCTTCGTTTTGCCATGGTCATTTCATATGCCAGCGTTTTAACGAATGCAACTGTAGCATTTTCCTTACTGAATAGATGGCTTTTAAGGTTTGCAGAAATAAGCAATGCAAAGCGTACGCATATACTCTGCCTTGTCGTATAAGAGATTACGGCAATATCGTTAATTTCGAACATCTTGTGCAACTCGAGCTATTTGTAGCGTATGCAAGCCTCAAGCTTCTGGCATGTACAGAGACAGATGGTTCAACATAAACATCATCTTCAGAGAGAGACAGCTAACCCAAGGCGGTGATCTCTGCCATCTTGCACTTATCATTGTTCGGGCAGTCGTTTTATACGAGCACACTGCTCTAAATGTTTATAACCTTTTCGTTTTTTCTTTTTCGTTCGACTATCAGTTTAAAATGAGGTACCGTAAAGCATTTTCGATTAGATGCTGTAGCTTACCTCTTTTTCGTCTCAAGTGCTCCTAGAAAGAGAACTGATACTAGGCGAAAGCGTCAACGAACTGCAGCATTGGAAGATTGTCATAAGAAGACACAACTTGTACAGGCTACCTCAAAGATGAATTCCGTGGCTATTAGAAAAGACCACAGTGCTGATAAATTCTCCAAACCTAGTGTAAACAATAGCATCAGTTTTAATACTCCAAAGGCTTCATCTATACCTTGTGCAGACAATGAAAGCAGTTATAGGATCCCAAATGCGTCGCTTGCGTCTAGTTCAGTCAACTGCCATATTCCAACAGCCTTATCTCAACTTAATACAGACAATAGACTCAGTTATAGTATAGCAGAGGCCTCATTTCTATAGCCCTTCAGTCATCCAAGCATAATTACTCAGCCATGCGAGCCTACAACTGCATCTCCTGCCTTCAATGCAGTCAGCTATACGGATGATTATGCCCGATCTTCAATGATCAGTCCACTTCCAAGCGCTACAATGGATACCTTTAGGTAAGATACAGCGATTTGAAGACAGTCTTCAAAGCAATTAAAAGAAAAGCTTCTAGCGTTGCCTTACAACCTCAATTCCTATCTCCAGTTCCTGACACCGATCAAACCACCTACAAAACCCGTTACTGGGAGCTTCCTGATGAAAGGCGACATGACTTGGCATTGCTTTCTCAATTTATCAAAGAGCAGATTGACAAGAAGGACAAAGTAAAGCAAAATTTTGATTCATCTTTTGGGTCTACACTGAAGTCAATAAATGATAAAACCACCATGCTGAACAGAGTAAGTATTTTACGCTGATCATGAGGGCATAAATCAACTTGGTTCGCTTGAATAGGATGTCATGACTTTAAGCGAGAAGTTGGAAGCTACAGATAAAAGCATAGATCATCTCATTTCGCAAACCATGGGGCATCGTCTGGAAGTTAATAGTGCTAGTGATGTCCTGCAATCAAGAAACATGCTCGGTGGTAGTGAGAATGGGAAACTCTTTGAAAACACAACCATCAACATGGAAAAGAGAATAAATCAGTTATCAGAGACAGTATCCACGCTTGAACAGACGGTCAATAGCTTAGAGACAAACGCTTCATTTTCTCCACAACTCATTGGTGCCGTGTTGAATCGTCAAAGCAGAGCATTCGTCTCTTTAGCAGGTTGTGTTGCTCATACCCATCAAGAGATTGTCCATCTTTTGGAATATCATAGATCAAGCAGTTGAATTATTAGGTTTATTACAAAAATAAAACTAGACGCGTGTCTGTAATGCTTTACTGTTGCTTTACATTGATCTTTATAGGATGCATTTACAGAGACCCTGCTGGAAATGATTCACAGTGGTTCCTAAATGAATTGAGACTCAACATTTAGGTTAAACAATGCGTGCCTTGATCTCATCAACAACATTTCCTGCAATAGGAAATGTTGTTCAATAGACGCTTCAAAAGTGATTCGGCTCTTGTTTAGATGTGCCGCTGTTCCATCCATGTTGATGCTATCAGTTGTGATGTCTTTCATACACGACTAGTAGCAGCTTCATAGCAGCGACTCTGTGACCATGTGTAACTACCATCATCGATTTTTATTTCACGTGTGCTTAAGTGTAAGCAACTTGAATATAAATAAGACCAATGATTTTACGTTTTTTCTTTTTTTCCCTTCTCTCTTTTTAGTATTCTCCCTCCAAGAAGCGATGGAATTTGAAGAAGTCAGCAACTATATCAATCAAGATAGAGGTAGAAATAGCAACATTTCAAACACATCATTGGATAATATCCCGCCGTTTGATCATGTCGTTTCCAATCCGTACAATTCCATTATCCAGCCCATCGTTCGGAAGCCAACGCTTTCAAACTTTGTGAACCGACTAAAGCAACAATCCAGCAAAACTCGATTTGTTGAGAAATACAAAAAAATGTCGAATGCAACGGATATGAGCGATGGAGACGATTTTTTAATGGACGACAATGGTATATTCTGTTTACTGTAAAAATAAGAGCAAGCCGTAACAGACTTTCTACAATTAGCATCTATTCGCATTATTGATCCTTCCAGGGAACTTGCACGTGACAATAGTCAACAGCAACCGCCTCAACCAGCTTTATCTGATGACTCTGAAGTTGCCAATCTTGTGGTGTCATCAAAAAAGAAGGAGAAGAAACCGGTTAAAAAGGTGTACATCAATGAGAGTGCGAATCAAGTGCAGCATAGTAACCATGTCAAGGTGTTCAATGAGCCTCAAGGTGCATTTTCAAACGATAGATATGTGTAAGTCTTTGACTCATTGTGTTTATGGCTTGATTGTCCTCACCTAGCAATAACTAGATCAATGCAGGAAGCGGTCGTCTACATCAATCAGGACATTGAACGTATGCAAGATGCAATTGAAAAGGAGATGAAAAAGATCACAATCAAGCAAGAAGAGATTATCAAATATCAGGACGAATGCCAGTGGATGCAGACACAGATGGACGCTATTTACTATTCCATTTCAGCATTGCTCAAGGATAATATACCAGAGATGAGATCCGTCCAGGAGAGAGTGGTTGAAAACGAACAGAAAGTAAAAATAAACAAAAAGAAGAACAGTATGCAGAAATATCGATTTGAGAAATACCGCAAAGCTATCAGTATAGACACAAGATTATTCGAGTTGGAAAAAAAGATCAAAGCTGCTTGGAGAAGAGACGAGATTTGGACTGGTATAAGAGATTGGGGATTTCTCTCAGGTAAGCAGGCGATATTGCATGCGTCTATGGTTGATGGGCTAATGTGTCTTCAGTTTTGCTGCTCTCTTTTCTAATCGCATCCATCATTGCATGGCAATCCTAATAATGTACCATAGTAATATCAAAAAACACCTGTACCTAATAACTAGCCTTGTAAAATATACTCATACACACATTTACATATATACATCTCATATAAATATATAACTTTTTATTCCATTCAAATTACACTACACTCTGAGTGCTTGAATCGTTTTGCCAAAACCAACGCCGATCCATTCGGGAGCAGACTTGCTCCATGTCAACGAGTTAACTTCTGCATCAGCAACATAGGCCAAAAGAGGATCTTGAACTGAACGGGGTGGCTGATGGCTGTAGCGCTGTTGTGTGCTTTGGTAGTAGGATCGACTGTCGTTTGAGCCTTGGTTGATGTTCCAAACAAGCACTTGAGAATCATCGCCGCCAGTTGCAATTTGACCTGACTCGGTAGGAGACCAGCTTAAACAATTGATGCTTCCACTATGGCTCTTTGAGAGCTCTGCAACAGGTGCGCTAGGATAGCGAATGTCCAAGATCTGTACCACAGCAGAATCCATATGAAATGTCGCTAATAGGTTCGAGTTCATTCGACTGAATTGGAGACGTAATAAAGGTATACTAGCATTGTTTCCAATGCGGGTATTGGGTGTAGGTTGAGCTTCGTACAGGATAGTGGAGTGTTCCAATGAACGTAAATCAAACAACCGAACCGAGCCATCAGCGCCCACACTGGCAAATGTATCAGCAGAACCGTGCATGAAAGCAACATCATACACATCGCTGTCGTGGGCAATAAGTTGCGTTTTTGCTTGGCTAGTCTCGACGTTCCAAACTGTGCATGTTGTGTCAATACTGGATGTTACAACCAGAGAAGGATCAGTTTCATTCCAATCAAACGAGGTCAAGGGCGCACAAAAATCAGACTGTTTCATCTACAGTATAACAAATAGTTAATCGAAATGTGGTGTATACAAGTGAGGGTGGTGGTTTACATTAACAAGTTCTGCCTTCTTGACTAGTTGTTGCATGTGGTGATGATTGTTGCTGTTGGCTCTGCTTGAGCTATTGATCGAGTTGCTTTGTCCATGTCTAGGATCATCAACAAGTTCCCAAATTCGTAAAATATCACCTGTAGTAGCTAAAAGATCACTGTTTCTGGCATCATTCTAGCATATCAAACCAAAAAAGAAAAGATGTCAGATGGAATTTCAACAATGCACGCTCTTCCCCTTCTTCAAGCTCTAACCTTTCGTGGCTCCCAAAGCACTTTTGTAATAGGATAATAAGAATCTGCTTCAGCAACAGGTGTGAAATCGTTTCGTTGATCTATTTGTGAGTTGGCATCAAGTAAATCGGTACGTGAAATAATTTGAAGCTGATGATGGATGATAACGATATTATAGTCAGTATAAAAATGTGGAGTTAATGAGGCTGTATATCCGTACCTTGTTGTTGCTGTCTTCAATAAAACTACCAACAGCAAGCCTGAAGCTCTTTTGTTCTATGGGTGTTTTGCACCAATCCAAAGCATAAGTCAACCAAGGTGCGTCGTATTGGTATATTTCTTTAGATGGTGGTGCTGGGCCTTGGGCTCTACTGGATTGCTGATAAGGATAAGAGGAATAATGCGTATTTCGTGAGGTATCCATTTGTTCTTGTATCTTTCTTATTTGAAAGCTGTGTTTTTTTTTTGAAAAGAAAGAAAGAGAGAAAGAGCAAATATTCACACCCAAGCCAAAGAAAAAGCACACGCAAAAATAGTTACCAAAAACTAGCGGGGAAAAAGGAGAGCCATCTTTGTTGTGTGGTTGCGTTTTGGCCAATAACATGTTGCTTTATATGTAAATTTATCTAGTTTGTACTTTTGTAACAGGTCGAGATGTTGCATCTTGTGCACTACAACCAAGAATTCAAGACGTGCAATTCGTTCTCATCTATCTGAAAAGAATATATGTATATGTGTGTATCTATGTTTGTAATCGCATCTACCAAAACGCATACAAGCATGATGATGCGATGGGCTGTGTATTTCTAAAATCCAAGTAAAATGCATTTGCTTACGTTGCTTGATTCGCACATAAATATGGTAAGGGAAATGTAAACAATCAATACGTGATATTCCTATAACTATTGCATGCCAAAAAACAGCCTTTTTCCATATGGATCCCCCTCTTATTAGCTACTCAATCATCGATGGCGTTCACGAGCCAGGCGTGTAGCCACCAGCTGCTGCCACCCGAACCAGTTTAATTACCGCTCGACTTTTTGATTCAGATTGGACAGATTTGATATAATTTGACTCGAGTTCGACTAATTTGCTAAATTCGACTATGTAAGTTGTGATGGTTCAGTCGTATACCCTTAAGATTTCTGCAAGTACTTTTCAAGGCGCATTTAATGGTATTAATTACAAGAGTTATGTTAAATAAATCTATTGAGCAATTGTCGAAAATACGAAATGACGATTATGGCCGAAATAGCGAGATTTTACATATGAAGATTTCAAGAACGGGTTTTCAGAGGCTTCTTTGAATCAAGAGAATCATTTTGGTCCAATATATACCTTAGTAAATGTCTTCATTTTTGAGACGAAAAATGCGATCAATTGATTTCTTGATGTTCTCCATGAGGTACCCCTCATGGTTTTGGGTCAATTTTTGATGATTTGTTTTAGGCCCCAAAAAAAAGTTGAGCAAACGTGCCAGTAAGTAAATGTTAGTTGAGAGTGATTGTTTGGTTTTATTCTGGTGGTCTAAAACGGCTTCTAACACGAGAAATTGCTGCTCAAATAAATCCAGATTTCACTGTGTTTTGCATACATTTGAATGGTAAGACGCAACGCTAGTATATAGTCTGGCTCGACATGAGCTGTTTCCACTAAAGCAGATGTGGAGTATCCGAGAAAAGTCAAATTCATCATTACAGGCCGTTTCCAGGGTTCCCGTATAATGGTACACCGTTAACAGATGGGCGTTCATTGAAGAAAATGAGAAATGGCTTTATTGGAAAAGGGGTCAGGTATTTGTCTACATGAATAGGGTATTCTAGATAGTTAATAAATATACAGTAGTACATAATAAATACATTAGTTTTTCATCAGGTTTATTTATACCAAGTCGAGTATGATGATAACACTAGGCTACAGTCCTGATTTTAATATGCTAGCAGGTTCACCAATGTGTATGTTAAGCACATTCAGGCGGATAGCTTGATTATATTGACGGGATTCAAGGCGTTAATGCCTCCTTCTTTTAGCAATGGCTCGAGCAATGTTCATTAAAGCCATAAGATCGATCTTTTGCATGCAATGCTTCTGGTTGCGCACAATCCAGATGCCCAGAGGGGCTTAAACAAGGACGATTTTTCCTTTTTGGATATTTTTTATACTCGAATGCAGCAATGTTGCAACAAATGAATTAGTGTACTACTTGAACAACTAGGCATTGTATTACATGTTTTTTTGCGTGCGATTTTTTATTATCGAAAAAAAACCTTATCTAAAAATACACTCTCTTTATGGCGTTATGAATAAAATATATAATAGGCATTTTACAAGTGAATCAAAGAGTAAACGGGAGCATCCAAGACCTTGGAGCCGTTCAAGAAGTCAAGTTCCATCACAAAGACGTACTCAATGGTCTTGGCATTGCACTTCTTGATGAGTTCACCAGCAGCAGCAGCAGAACCACCAGTGGCAATCAAATCATCAATGACAATGACATTTTGGCCTTCCTTAAGAGCAGACTTTTGGATCTCAAAAACATCCTACACATCCCAATTCGATTAATCCCTATGTTCCCGTATCTCACCCAATGCCAAACTATCGTTTACCTCTCCGTACTCCTTGACATAGGTAGCTTGGGCACACTCTCCAGGCAACTTGCCTTGCTTACGAACGGGAACGAAAGCAGCACCCAAACGAAGGGCAATCAAAGGGCCAAACAAGAAACCACGAGCATCGAGACCTGCCGCCATTTCATATGGTTCAATCTTTTGATTGCATTTGAGAGCACTTTCTTTAAGCTACTTACCAACAACAGCATCGATATTTTCGGTATAGGTAGAGTTGATGTGATGAACGATGTTACAGATGAGAGCTTCGACAGCAGTGGGGTCTTGGAAAACAGGGAACATGTCCTTGAACACAATACCCTAATACGCTTAAGATGTTAGCAATCTGTCCAAGCCTCCTACTACTGTTTTATTGTCGGTACCTTTTGAGGAAAATCCTCGTGTGTACCAAGCAAGCTCTTGATGCGTTCAATGTCGTGGTTGCTCATTACTAGAAAATGTTGTTTGCGAAAATGAAAAAAGAAGGAAGGAAGGAAATGAAAGATGATCAAAAGTTTATTTAAACCAGCCAGCAGAAAAAAAAAAGTGACTGGAAATCAGCATGCAGCATCTCGATTGTTCAACCTGATCACATCATTTTCTGGCTTGATTCAACAGCAGACATATAAAGTGGCTATCTCTACAATGCTTATCTCTTCTAGCAAGCCATCCAAAGAGATTATACCTCCTATATTTCCATTATCCTTTGTTGCCTCGATTGCCTGCTCCTCTGGGATTGGCTTCGACAAATTCGTCCCACTCTCGCTTCTTCATGGTTTCGGCATCTTGAGCATCGTAATCGTTATCATCAATTTCTGGCTTTTCAGGTTCTTCTCCACTAGAAATTAATTTCAGTACCTACATGTCTCGGGCCATGACAAGATGCTTACCCTCCTTGAATGATATTGCCTCTTTCCATTTCTTGATCCAGGTATTCATCAATGGTCATGGTTGGCAGATTATGACCATATCCAAATACTTGGCTCTTGAGCTGCTCTCGTTTGTTCATAATCACAAAGGGTTGAAGTGGTCTGCCCTCCTTGCTCAGCATGGGTTTATCTTTGCCCCAGTTGGCTCGACTTGTCTGCGGTGCCTCTCGGCTGTCTGCGGATGTATCTCGTCCTGTCTTTTCTCTCATCTCCTTCATAGCTTCCATTTCTTTCACCATGACCATCTCTTGTTCGATCGCATGCCAGTTCTCCAATGCCTTCAATATCTCTAATTCGATCAATGCCTCTACCCACTCTCGCTCCATATCATCCACATCGCGGTCCTCATCTTCCTTGTTGCCTACGGCATCCAGCTGCTGACGAAGTTGCGCAATGTGTTGTTTGACAGCACGTTCACGCTTGAATCGAGCAATCTTTTGATCACGTTGCTGTGATGCCGCCACGTTGGGCGCCTTGTGTTGTAACTGCTCCATCAGGCTCAAGTCTTGCTTTTGAATCAGTGCATGATCTTGACAGGCACTCAAAAACTTTTGTAGATAGTCTCTGGATTTGTCTAATACAGATCGTCTGTCTGGGCTATTGATCTTCAATGTCAAGTTACCCAAGTAGGCAGGGATCAGCAGAAACTTGAGATCGTTGGTGTTGATATCGTCTAGTAGCTCGTTATCACTAAAGATGGCAAGCTTGGACACCAAGTCGTCAGCGCGTGAGAGCATTTGAAACCCTTTTGCGACTTGTGCTTGGTATGCTGGGTCAATGCTGGACAAAGGTGAGTCTTCTAATTCTGTCAATATGGATTGGCCTTGGCTGAAGAGCTGGCCTAGCGAGAGTCCGTCGAGTTCTGCGGAGGAGGTCATGGTATGATAAGGTGTAGAAAAGGTAAAAGAAAGAAATAAAACGAGCTCTCTCAAAAGGTTTACACAGTCCACGTCATGTGGAGCAGTGGAAGCCAGTGATCAATTACTGTTATTGGTGGAAAGCAATATGCTCGACCAGTGCAAAGCTTGTCCTGAGCATGTTGTCAGCCAATCATGGAGCCATGACACGGCTAGGACATTTCAGGACCTGCCAGGACACCATCAAAAGGACATGATGTGATGCCCTACAGACATGCACTGAAAAAAAAAGTCATACTTATAACGTTACCATCTTACATTTTTCAGTTCAATAAACAGTTTAATGATTATAAATTACTGTAGCAGATCTGTGGAATATGGGTTATTGGTTTGATTCGATACGACTCGATTACTACTTGTTGCAGCATTATAGCTCCAATCATTGAATTGAGCCATCAAATTGGGTTGTTGTTGCAACTGCTGTTGTTGTTGTTGTTGTTGGAGCAGCTGTTGCTGTTGAAGCTGCTGCTGTTGTTGCAATAACTGTTGTTGCTGTTGTTGCAATTGATATTGTTGCTCTTGTTGCTGAAGCACTGTTTGGTTATTATCACTTCTCTTTTGAAGAGCTGGCGAGGGTAGCAAATAGCGAGGCTTATAACGATTGATAAAGGCAGTAGGACTCTTGTGGTAGATGGAGGCGAGCGAGCCGACATGAAGCAAGAGCTCATCTAAAAAGTTGGGATCCAGGTTATCACTTTCAGTGGTGATAGCGGGTTTGTCAGACAAGACAACTGCTTTGGCTGCAGCAGGATCTGTGGACAGTAAACGCCAATAGATGTAGCCACGATCACGTAAATCTGGATTATCAACTTCTTCAGTAGCCCATTTAAGGACTTTGGGGACTAATTCTTGGCCCACTGTAGGTCGTTGGACAAACAACTTGACAGTGGCTGTCAACAATGCCAATTGAACCTGTTTTTACAGCAAGCGATTGAGTACTGTAGATGTTGTAGAGCATGCTGACCAACACGTACCTCATAAGGCTCTTCCAAGAAAGTGTATAAAAAGTCGTCTAGCAATTGATCTGCATTTTCAATTCTATCCGCATACTGACCAATAATCCAGATCATCGATGCCTTGGCTTCGGGTTCATCCAAATCATCCAAATTCTCGCAAAGTGTAGAAATGATGCTTTCATACTGATTGGGGTATTTTCTAAATATGTCTCTAATGACAATGATGGCTTCTTGAACAACGTAATTGACCTTGGTTTGAATCAATTCCAGCAAGGCAGCAATGCATCTATCAGCAGCAGACTCAATTTTGACAGCCAATCTGCCAATCGCCCTGACAGCCTTTCTGACAAAATCGACATCCACTTCAGCAGCATATCTATGAACACAAAACGCTATGAGTAAACACCCTTTTCATTTGCTTGCCATCTCTACAGTACTCTTTCAATTCATTCAACACGATATCCACATTCTTGTCATTTGCCAATCGAAAGATGATTTCTAATTTACCCAATTTGACACAAATAGGATCATCGTATTTACAAAAGAACACCTTGATGTCGTTTTTGAGGATCTCGGGTCTTCGCTGAATGATGAGTTGGATGTTGCGCAGAGCAACGTACTGCACTTCGTAGCCTGAAGCAAGCAGAGTGACGAGTGGAGGCCCTAATTTGCGACAGAGTTGGTTGATTTCGTCCTCATTGTTCATGTAGTTCATGAGATACATCATGACTTTGGTGGCTGTCAAGACCACAGCTGAATTGGCGTGTTGTAAACGAGGTGAAATACGTTCAGCGAGCATTTCGGCATCTTCAGATTCTTGAGGAACATAGTACATGAGTGCTTCCAAGATGTATGTTTGGCCCCATCTATAAGCGAATGTTAAACATGTATACATCTATATGGTACTGTCAACTTACTCTGAGCATTCTCCCAAAGCAGCAACGAGTTTACTAGCAATGGAATGATTCAATCTTAATTGAATACTATCAGAGCGCTCCGAGATTTCAGTCAAGGCAGCGACAGCATTAGCTACGACCTATGCATCAAGATGAGCCTTACTGTTCTGCCCGCTTTTGACATTCAGAGTGCCTTACTGTTGGATTGGGATCAGCCAATAAATCCCTCAACATGTCCACAAAGCGTTCGCTCTCCACCAGCACACGGTCGTACATGTAGAGCTTGGCAACACATGTAGCAGCCGTCTTTCTAACATAGGGATCCTTATCCCTCAAGCTGTGTCTCAGCGGATCCACCAATACATCCACAATCTTTTCCACTTGAATATAGCCCATTGTACGAATAGCTAAAGCACGAATAAGTGGATTGTGATCCTCTACATCCTAACAGTTGCCACCGTGTTAACAAGCTGTTTGTCTCCAAGCTCGCACTGCCCTCACCTTAATAAACATGGAAATAGCCATTACGGCCATATCAGGCTTTGTTCTGGCATAATTGATAATGTAGAGATACACCATTTTTTTGATTTCAAGCACTGGCACTTGCATGACATTGAGGATATCGGGAAACAGAGGCGACATGTCGTTGCCCATGGTCATATTGGCTACAATCTTCTTCATTACCGTCTTTTTGCGCTGGTGCTTCTGATCACGTTTTTCAGAAGTGAGCTCTGCTCGAAGCTCCTGAATCTTGCCTAGTGATTTGCGTGAGTTGTGCTATAAATGGCGAACAATGCATTGAAACATACCTCTTTGAAAGTACTTTGCGTCAGACATGGTGAGCTATGGAAAGGGAAAAGAGAGAGAGAGAGAGAGAGAGAAAAAAAAGAAAAGAGTGTAGTGTTCATCATTTAATAAAGGAGCCCATTTAAAATCTAAATTGGGGTTGGGCCACAAGCAAGCAATCTACATTTTACCACTCCGTCTGTGCAAATTACAAAAGGCTGTATACGTAGCATAAACATCTCTTTCTACTAAGCATGTGTCAATCTACAGAATTTCTCAACCACGGCGTGCCCACCACAAACGAGGCTTTTGACGAAGCATTATTTCAAGATCTATGCGACTCGCACTGCCATCCTCACGATGATGTAGAGTACTTGTCACGCATACCACAGCTCAAGACAGGACACATCACCATCATGGGTGTCAGACAAGACGACTGGGATATGGTCTCCAGGGTAGCTCATGATTGCAACCAGAATACCAGCAACAAATGCATCCCTTGCTTTGGTGAGTACGCTGTGTGAGTGGTTGTAGCCTGAAACTAGACATTGAGTATAGGCATCCATCCTTGGTTCTCGCATTTTGTCATGGCACAGGAGGAGTCAAAGCAAGAACCAGACGCCTACTACAAGGGCATTCTCAAGTCATCGAATCAGGACGAACTCAATGACATGATCTGTGCTTTATACAAGCCATATACGTATGATGTATGGTATAACAACTTGAAGCAACGACTGGAGGAGCATCCCAATGCACTCGTGGGAGAGGTAGGTGTGGACAGAGCAGCACGATTGTTACCTGGTGGCTCTATTGATTGGCATGGCAAAAAGCCTACCAGCGTCCAAACATCCATCGAGCATCAATTAGCCATTTTCGACATCCAATGCCAGCTTGCACGAGACTTGAATCGTGGTATCAGTGTGCACTGCGTTCAAGGCCAAGGCCATTTGTTCACACATCTCAAAAACATATCTACTCAATTCAGTGCGAGACAACTCAGGAAGCTCAAAGTGGTGCCCAACACATTGCGCATGTGTTTGCACTCGTACGGAGGAGCACCTGCTACTATCACACAATTTATGGAGCTGAAGGGATTCGAAATATACGTTTCGTTTTCGGTGGCCATCAATGCAAGGCTGGTTCCTGCTAAAAAGCTGGTAGAGCTAATCAAAACTGTGCCAGAGGATCGTCTGCTGATCGAATCTGATTTGAATACACCCTTGGGCATCGATGAATGCATGGTAGAAATGGCAAAAATTGTAGCAGAAGCTAGAGGCTGGACTATCAAGCAAGTGGTAGAGACAACAAACAGAAATTGGAAGCGATTTGTCAATGTTTGAGGACAATAAACTTGGGTTAATGTATAGTTCAAAATGGTGGAATGTTAAAAGATCAGTCAAGCGGGACATGCCGTCTGACATGTTGGATATGGAAACACCGTGGATTATAACACCATATCATGGTCATCCTCAAGGCAAGCAGAGGCTGCAATGTGCCTTACATGTCAACATGCTGAGCAATAAAGGAGGCATCATAGAGCTTCTAGGCAATCATACCAGTGCAGATAGGACTGTTTCATCAACGATATGATGACGTACAGATGTAAAAATGTACAAAATTTTGCAATTCACTCCTATTTTTGAACCCACACCTCACCCTTTTTTTCCTTTTCTTTCTTCTTTGTTCTTAATTTCATTATTATATCGCAAAATATGAGTGAAATTGATAATACAGGTTAGTAAATCACAGAGATATCGGCAGAGGATGGATACTAAATGATGGTCTAGTCGATCAACGCGTTTCAGACGAAAGAGGACGTCGCTCTCGCAGTCGTTCAAGATCACGCTCTCCTGGTCGTGATCACAGCGACCACAGATACAGAAGCCGCTCTCGTTCAAGAGAACCAATGTAAGCACAGTTCAGCCATTTTTCACCTATTCGCTATTTGCATCTGCACTCTTTCACACAATGAACACGCACGCTCACAGCGCACGCACACACACACACACACTTACACAACCCACATTCACACTTATACACACCTACAGCTTTTCACAGTATTTTTGTTTTGCTAATTACTTATGAAAACAACATTTGATATTCACAAACATTCATAATATAAAAATAGTCGTGAAGAGGAAGACATCAACCCTGGCGACAATCTGTTCATCACCGGCCTTTCTATTAGAACCAATGGCGCTGATTTGGAAGAGCTTTTTGTAAAGTATGGCAAGGTAAATGACAATTAACAAGGTGTGAAAAAGAGGGCGTGATGCTCAACAACATCCTATCTCTCTCTAGGTCATTAAGGCTGAGATTATGTTTGATCCTCATACTCGTGAATCTCGTGGCTTTGGCTTCATTCGTATGCAAAACCCTGAAGACGCTGAAAGAGCCATCGTTGGTATCAGTGGCACTGAAGTAGATGGCCGTGTTGTTACAGTTGAAAAGGCAAAGAGATCTAGACCCAGAACACCCACTCCTGGCCGTTATTATGGCCCACCAAAGCGCGGTGGTGCTGGAGGACGTAAGTTGTTTGTTACTGCTGTATAAGCTTGTTATTTGCTAATACGCATTGAATCCAATAGCCAGAGGTGATAGAAGAGATGGCGGTAGACCTCCTCGTGGTGGCGATGCTAGATATGATCGCTTCTATGAAAGATCTTACATGGACCGTTACGATCCTCCCAGATACGATCGCTATGAGAGAGATCGCTACGACCGTTATGACAGATACGACCGTTATGATCGCTATGACCGCTATGATCGTTATGACCGCCGTCCTCCACCACCAAGATATGATCCTTACCCTCCTCGTACAAGATCACCTTACTAAAAAAAAACTATAAACTGCTACACGGTTACTACTACATTTGATAAAGACCAATTCAATTTTTCACTATCACTCAATCAAAATACAATTCAACGATTAAAAAAAAATCTTTTAAAAAACTACATGTATCAGTCTAACCAGTTACAAAACGTGAAATGACACGCTCACAAATCACTCACACTCACATGGCAATCTATACATTCATCAGCATTATATTTTTGAGAAAAGCCAGAGATGCACCCATTTGTATAAAAGTGAGAGCTTCAGCATACATACATACACACACACACACATACACACACACACACACTAGATCATCACATCGAGACACGCGTTGATAATACACCACGCGCTCGATAATTAGGGAAGTATACACATGGCGATATCAGGGCATTCATTTAACCATAGACTCCTATTTCAAAAGCACTACGATACCCAATAAATCAATACAAAATAGAGATATGATTGCTATGATACATTGTTTCGATTTTCAGGTACACTTGCTTTTTGCGTAGCAACCTGCGAAAAAAAAACAACCATCAAGTCGCACAAATGTGTACCATGTAAATCATTTGAAAGTAGAATTTATACTACAACATCATACTCGAAGAGTGGGGCATTCCAGCGGCACTGTGATACTATGCTAAATATCGAAAGATGTTTTCGATACGGATTTTAGGGCTACTATGTATCGATGTGATTTTTAAGTCATACGTAAAATTGGCAAGACAAGGCAATTGCCAGGGGAGTTCTTAATCTTCAACGTTTAACCATACACACACACACACACAGAAAATAAAAGCTTGAGAATCAAACAGCAGGTTGCAAATGCTTCTTTTTCTCTCTCTTACTTGTAAATACATGTCCACATTGTAAAAAAAAAAAATCGTATATATATATATCATGACCACAGCCAAGGTGAATCCACATCGACCTTATTATACACCAGGACTCCACCATCACAACTATACCTCTTTACCTTCCAATGATTCCATTCCACTGCTATTGCTAGACGAGCCCGACCATGCTCAATTCAAGAGCCTAACTACTCGATGCACTAGTTTTGCCCTTTTGAAATACTTTGTTACCATGTTGACAAGTCCATTTGAAGTGGGCACCACTCTTTTGCAAGTGCAATACTCACCTCATCAAGATGTCGAGGTATTTGGATTGCCTCAACTGGACTCCAGCTCCAGACTTTCTTCTTCGGTAGGTCTCTTGCATTTTTCTGCCCGGCCATGCTCATATAACTCCCATTTCCGCTAGATACATCAGTTTGACGCAGATAGTGATTCAGAAGATGATGGATTTTATCGACGACCAGAAGATAGAACTTCTATTGATACTATTCGCATTAGAACAGATAGTAGTTCACTGTCTTCAGTCAGTGTTTTTGACGATAAAAGTAGACCTATTTACCAAATGGCCCCCATGGAAGGTGGAGGCGTATTGGAGATTCTTAGTTCCATTGTCAAGCAACCCACAGAAGGATGGAAATCACTATTTAAGGGTAAGTGTTTCCCTGCCAATGACAAACGGTTGCCTAGTTGGCTGATCTGGATATTGTGATTAGGCCAAAGAGTTACCTGGGTTTACGAGATGCTTCGTACCTTATTACGGCCAACGCTAGAAAGCTCGCTTAATGACCTATTTGGTTTGTATGATGATACAATTCCACTTTTGCACCTGGATAATGTCACACCCAATATCACTACATTGCTCGCCTCGCATCTTGTGGTAGGTGTCTTATTGAGTCCTCTTGAAATTGTCAGAACAAGATTAGTAGTTCAATCGGCATCGCCACTTTGCAGCAAATACAATGGACCTCTTCATGCTCTCAGAACCATGTTTTCTGAAGAAGGTGGTATTCGTGGTGTCTATCTGTCGAAAAACTTGCTTCCAACGCTCTTTTACCATTTGATTACACCACTGATATCCTGCAGTACGCCACTATTAATCGCTCGTATTTTACGCATATCAGCTGCTGACTCACCTATCTTATACGGTGCTGCCGAATTAACACTGTCTACTGTGGGCTTGTTGATTTTGCTGCCACTGGAAACCATCCGCAAGCGATTGCATTGTCAAGTGCCTGGTGATTTCAAATCCACTGTGGCTATTCGGCCTCAACCCTACCGTGGTGTGCTGGATGCACTCTACAAAATCATGAAGGAGGAAGGAACTCGTCATAAGAGAAGCGCGAAACCAACTAAAAACCACAACAACAGCAATGCTAAACATTGGATGGAGGATCATGCTTCGTCAGATAGCGATGCTGATCTGTTTCCTCAACGTCAAACAAGCAGCAGTGCCAAAACTGTGACAAGTGCGTGGGGTATTCGTGGTCTGTATAGAGGTTTTAGCATGCAATTGGCTGCAAATGTAATGCTTTTTGTGTTCCAAACTGTCAATGGGCTAGATGGTAGAGAGTAGTAGTGTTCATTTGTCAATAAAGACAAGAGTGTTATTGCAATTTGCATTATTTAGGTTATAATCTGCTTGATTTCAAGTGGTAATTGTTGATTGTAGAGCTTACTCAAGCTGTTAATAATAGTTTGGAAAGTAGTAGGAAGCTTGATCTGAGGGTGGCAAAGGGCTAGCATGGTTCAGTCTTTCAGCAGATAGTAAATGAGCGTAAGGATATGCTCTCCACATCAAACGCTTTTTCTCAATTCACTTTATTCCTATGCATCCCCTCCTCTACCTAATCAAAGGCAAAACGTACGTCTACAATTCATGCTCGCTTGCTTCACGCACGGTATCTTCGCCGTCAACACCCTTCTTGACGCTGATTACATTATTTAGCTTGAGCCAGGCGCCCGCAATTATGTAAGATTTAGTCCTTTATAGTTCAATCATTGGTTACAACGCACACACTGTCGAACATAATGTGAAAATTGAATAAAGGCATACTGTTTGCTGGGTATATAAGCCAGCAAGAAATGCACTAGATAAGATAATCAATCTGAATTCTTTATCATTGTGACAAAGTAGCACATGGTATAAGCAAAATATGCGCTGGCTGTATATGCGCTGGCTGTATATGCGCTCATCGTCAGCAATGGCTCCTGAACTAGCATTGACTCATGCGGCAGATGTCGTTGAGTAAGAGCAACATGCTAGATTAGTGGCTGAAAAAAGTCTCTACAGTCCCGAAAATGGTAATTCAAATGGCTAAATTGCAGAAATGCATTCATATATTTGCTTTATTCTTTATACACATGCAATCCATCAACGTTCAGCAGCCCTCTGTAAGCCAGCGAAACAAAGCTACGCCACCAAATACAAAGAAAGTTAAGCTTCAGTTTGACTATTCACCGAGTCAAGATGGTATTGATCAGAATCTACTCATTCTATTACACGGATTAGGTGATTCCAAGACGCCGTTTGCAAAGCTTGGACAGCAACTCAAATTACCTCAAACCGCAACGCTCTCTGTGCAGGCTCCAGAACCAGTACCTTATCTGGAGGGGTGTTATCAATGGTTTCCTAGCTTTGACATGCTCACAGGCGATTGTAAGTTGGTCAGACCAGTCTTGTATATCATAGACTAATGCAAACGCATAGTATTGACGCCTGCAAACCCAGAGAGGTTGAAAGGCTTACTTCGTACCCGCCAGATGATGGATGAGCTTTTGCAACACTTGATCAATGATTGTGGATTCAATCCCTCCAATATCTTCTTTTTTGGATTCTCGCAAGGTGGCACAGTGGCATTGGACGCAGCATGCTTTGGTAAAGTGAGAAATTTGGGCGGTGTTGTCAGCATCAGTGGATATTTGCTAGAGGAGCAGCGTGTGGATCGCAAACGAGGGGACGGATATGCTGGTTATATTCTTATCACACAAGGCGAAAAGGACGGAACTATTGGAGGCAAGGCAGAGGCAGAAAACAGGGTACGTGTAATAGACTGATCTACCACTTCTGATCACTCAAATCTGTCTTATAGTTCAAGGCAGTCGAAAGACAATGCGCTGCCTCAGCAGAAATCTCTCAAATCTTCATCATGAACAAGGATCATACCATGCCTTCCTCAGAGAGAGAATGGCGCTTAATTCACACATTCTTTGGAAAGAACATGCCTAGACGAAATATCGAGCTGGAGAATATGTCTGATGTTTATTTGGTCAATCCATAGCTCCCCCATCCATCACCAAACTCTCGACAATTTCTGTTGAATCCCGACTTTGAATTGCACCATTTATCATAGAGCAACCTTGCTGCATTCTTGCCTGCAATCGTTTGTGTTTCCATGGTCTACAGATAAAACGCATTAGGTCCTCATCCTCATTCGAATGATACATCGCATGGTCATCTTACAGAAATAAAGTTTTCAAAGGCTCCTGTGTAAATAATACCAGATTCATCATTTTCGTCGGTCTTGAGAATGAACGACGGGAAAGGTTGGTCCTTGGCAATGGGCTCCAATTGAGGGAAAGCGTGCCAGCCCTTGCGATATGTCCAGCTTCTGTTTAAAAAGAGTTTATCCAAATAGTCGTCATGCAATTCTACTTGGGAGAAGATCTTGATGACACTCTCGCCATTTTCTAAAAAGCGATGAACAGAAAAGGTGTTGAACGGCGCTTGTCCATTTTCGAATCCATCGACTGGGACGTATTGGGTCACTGGGTTTTACATAAAACACATATGCATGTACTCACCTAAAGGAACGCCTGTGGAGACAACAAATGTTGGCATGTTTTCCATCGTTTTACCAAAGTAACAGGGATCTGGATGTCCAGCAATCAAAGTGACATACACAGGATGATAAGGTCTCTCTTCTTGCTTTGTTGGGAAAGGAAATTGGTGTATTCCAGAAAACTTGATGGGAGCAGCAAGTACTACTTCATCGAATACTTGACTGGTGCCATCCAATGTTTCTACTACGTATCTTTGCGCTGTGTTTCCATCTGTATCAACTTCGGTGATGTTATTGACAGCAATTACCTTGGTCTGCAGTTGGATGGCTGCTTGAGATCGACGGGCAAACTCTTCAAATATATTGTAGTTTCCTGACTCAACAGCCCAAGTCCCATGGCCAGCTTCCATGGATACCATCACTGCCAAAGCATGAAGTGTATTCAGATCCTGGCAATAGTTTCCTCTTGTTGCAGTCTGTAGAATTTCTTGCGCGAAGCGATCATTGATTCCCAATTCCTTCAAATAAGCCTCTGCTGTCATATTCAGCAGACTCTGATAATCAAGACTTTTGACAATCTCGGATACGTGTTCAAATCCATGGTCTGTATCATATAATTCCATAAAACGTTGAACAACTTCCTTTTGTTTACGTTGAAACTGCATTTGTTTGTGAGTCAAATGACTATTCATGGCGTAATCAACAAAACTGGTATTTTTTTCACCTTGAGGGGCGTAAAGCCATATCGCCATAATGCTTTCATGCTATCCCAGTAACTCCCAGACTCTTCAAACAGAAATTCCTTGCCGTTCCACACACCTAAACCTGGGCGGTTCTTTACAGATATCTCCTCCTCAAAAGCAGTAAGACGAGTTTTGTTCAGTCCAAACCTTTCGGTGGCCATCATGAGGTTTTTGTTTGCTTCTACAAAAATGGAAGCGCCCAATTCAATGGTGCCAAGAGAGTAATCATTTTTGATGGGTACAACAGTGCTTCGACCTCCAAGATAACTGTTACGTTCGAAAATGGTGCAATTTACTTGTAGAGCGTCTTCATGAGGAAACACATTGCTTAGCCAGAATGCAGTGGATGTGCCGGCTGCTCCTCCACCTACAGTAACTTTTGTATAAGCTTCTTGCAACAGTATGTCGTAATAAATTGACTACCACTTACCAATGATAGCAACCGATTTCACGATTGGAGTGCCCTTGTCTTGAAGAACATGTTGCTGAAAATCATCGCAGTAAATAAAAGATACAGACGTAGCAAGAATGAATATATAGGATACGCTCAACTTCATATTTAGAATTGTAAAGAGAAGAGTGAAAAAATAATGCTCTTTGGCCATATGCAAGCAAAATGAATGGCCAGCTGAGACGGAATTCTTCGAAGAAGTGTTCGTACAGACTATGTAAACGTCCAGTTGCGAGCTGTAGTAAGCATCGTAACAGCAGCTGAGAGGTATATTTCCCTCCTCTTTCAAAAGTATTAGTATTCTTCAAGAATGGCCGTATTCTGCAATCCTCTTTTCAAGCTAATGCGCGCTTGTCTGCTGCATAGCGGATGATATTATATTATAGGCTATTATTCAACAACTGTCTGGCGACACCTCGTTGTACCAACAGAAGATGTCCCCTGGCATCAGATGACATTGTACATACACTGATGTGTCATTTCCAAGCCAGATCTTCATACGTAAATAAATGCTCAGTTGAAGCACAGATCTTATCAGATCATAAATTTTGACATATAACTGATTCGGTTACGAATGTTGTATCAAATCTTCTCTAGCAAGGTCTCACAGCACCACTAGAGTTTTGGAGCTATTCTCAGGTTTTTTTTTTTTTTGGCTAAATCATGCCTTTCGTGATTTACAATCATTAATTGTTGAGTAAACAGTACACCTATTTATATTATAGTTCATCATCATGCTGTAAACTCTAGCATAATGAGAACTATATAAAGCATCCTCTGGCTGCATTCGTCATAATAAAAGCAGTAGTGTAGTTCCTTGGCAGGTTCAGTTGTACGTTGTGTTTTGACATAACAACAATCCCAGTTGTGGCATGTGCCGGATAAGAGATTGTGTCTATTAACTTACCACCCAAATCATTCACTCTAATACTACCTTATTATCCTCATTACATTATTAAATTTTTCAGCATTTCGAATAATAGTCTATAATAATAAGCTTTCTAGTTTCCAATAATATGATAAAGGATATTCTTTACCTGATTATTTTTTAATACTACTATCTTTTCCGTATAGTTTATTTCTGGTAGATTCGCTATTATTAAATAAAACCGTGCTTCTGCCACTATAAACTCCAACTTGGGTGTGAAAAATTGGGTTTTGAAAGGAAACATCGTGGGTGTTCAAACAAGAACTCATTTTGTAGGGCAAACACAGGGAATCTAACTTAATTAATGGAGAAACCGGGTTAAACAGACATTTTAACATATGATAGCGTCCAAACACTTTTTTTATGTTGATTTTGTTAAGCAATAATTCCTCCTTGAATTATATGACAAGCAATATAGCGGTTAAAAATTCTTTATTGTTGACAATCCCTTAAAATGGGCATAATATAAGAGTCCTAATATAAAGTCCTAGCATCAACATAGGGCTTGTGCCGGTAGCTAGCTGTTCCACAGTTTTCGTAAGTGGCGCAGAACAGCTATTTTAAAACTTTCCCAAACCACAGCAAAGCTAGCTGTTGTGCCAGAAGGGCTACAACTGTCTATAAAGATTAAGGTATTCTTGATGGGTAGATATGTCTGTGTTGTGCAACAACATGGACAAGCTATGATAATTGAAGTGCATCTCAGCTATCTAAATACTGAGGTTCACCAGATGTGATAAGCGTTGTACAAGATAAATTGCTACTTTGGCATTCAGAACTTAGTATAAATAGAATAACTCTTGTCTTCATCAATAAATCTTTAGTTTTTGTGTCTGATCTTATTCAAACAAGTCTTTTCTTGTTTTTATAATATTGAACATTTTTTTATAAGCTACAAATAATAATACTTTTATTCTTTGTGTTTAACATTTGACAAGAATGGCTTCACCCAAAGTGATAATAATTAATGCAAAGTAAACCTTATTCTGAACAAGAGGCCAATTTACGCCACTAAAGAGACTCTTGCCGGTTCCAAAGAATATCATGAATACAAATAGATTCTCTACGAAGAAAATCGATTAGCTGCATATATATTAGAACTTATTCTACATCTCGTTTACACTACCCTTTAAAGAGTTTTAAATGGCCATCCAGCAGAGGAAAACCAAAAAGAAGCTGCTGAAAACATTTTTAAGATATTATGTCGCTTCTTTGGAAAGATTTAGCTGTATTAGATTATCTGCTGATGCTTGATTAACGCTTCTTGCTGTGCTCTGTTTTATCGTGCGTTTTTAAATATAAGTAAGGCTCAAAAATCACATTACAAGAGCTTATTTACTTGAAATCTGGATTTCATACATTGTGGCTCCTCCTTAAATTTATTGGATACAGCTTTGATTTACGTGGGGATCTGGCAATAATACCTCCCACTATTTGATTACACGCCAAAACAGCTCCAAATTTGGTGGTCTTCTACCACTAATATCTTTTGCCGCAGGCCATTCTGAACGCTCAAACTGATTCCAAATACTTTCTCTTAAGTATAATTTACTTACTAATGCTTTATCTCAGTTTCTTTGGGTCATTGCTAATTCATGAAATTCCTTATTTTTGCATGAGTATTAGCAAGGGAAAATTTTTGAAAATCGAACGATCGCGTTTTTCACCCAAAAATGAAGACTTTTCCTATGATACATATTAGATTAAATTGATTGTAAAGACGGTATACAACATTGGAAACTACTTTTTTGAGAATTCTATATGCTAAATTTTGACATTCTGCAGAAAACCTGTTTTCATATTTTTGCAAATTGCTCGTTATTTTCAGTCTAAAAGCTCTAAGTAATTTGCACCATTCGATGCGCCTTCATTGACTTTTTATAAATGCATTAGAGAGTAAAGTAAAACAACTACAATCTTCTTAGTCGAATTTAACAAAAACATTTAAAGAATGTGAGACCAAGTCAAATTTAAACACGAAAATACCCACTGCACAATTTCAAATTAAAGTGCAGCAGTTACGGCTGCCAAGGCAGAAGACTGGGGCCAAATCTACTGACCGTGACGTCGGGTAGCTCGCTCTCTCATTTTTTTTATATTCCCGTTTTTTTTTTACTCATTTTGCAAAACGCGTTTAGTATCAAACCATACTGGTTTTGGAACGCTTTTGATTAAAAATAACACTCTAACTTCTGATAACACGGCCTTGCACAGTTGAAAGTACTTGATACTGCTTCTTTGAAGTAAAATATAGTAGGTACCATTCGATAACGAGCACTGGAAGACGTAAAATCAGCACTAATCGAATTTTTTTATTAGGTTTCGATATTTTTTTTGCCTGTTTGACGTGGGTGCTGCTGTCATTACTTCTTTGCTATCTCTACTGCCTGCTTCTTTGGATTATTATGTCTAGTAGCCGCTTCTTTAATCTTTGTCTGGCCTGTGGTGTCGCTCGTTCTTTGTTTTTCTATGTTGTTGTTGTTGTTGCTGCTGGTGCTGTTGCTGGTGTTTCTGATGGCCTTGCTTATGGTCTTGCTTATGGTCTTGCTTATGGTCTTGTTTATGGTCTTGCTGATGGTCTTGCTGATTGTCTTGCTGCTGCTAGTCTGGTCTCTTCTGGTGTACTATCTGTGGTGTATGCTCGTTCTCTGGTGTATCTATGGTGATTGCCTATTCTCTGGTCTATTCGTGGCTATGGTAAGTGGTAAGTATCTTTTTCTTCTGGTCGCAATGATATAAAACTTCTTTGAATGTTTGTATTATTGCTTCCTTTCTCATGATAATGCATTCATGATGTTTGCTTTGTTGCGTTTTTCTTCTTCTTTTGTTGGTTGTGTTGCTTTACATCCGACTATTACCATACACGTTGCTCATGTATGCATTTTTGTTGTTGCAACAACAGCGAGCTGTCCTGAACATCTTTGATGCTATGCTTGTTGTTATGCTCTTCTTTTGACTCACTTTTTTGTGTGAGTGTTTCTTTTTTTTTGCCTACATACTACTACTATACTCCTATAGTACTGTAGCATGTTCTTTTCTTTTCCTTTTTTCTTTTATTATGTTTCTTTGAAGCATACCTCTTTATTACGTTGTGGTGGATGTGCCTATCGCTGAAGCTCAACAAGAACTTATCCGAGACTAGGAGATGGATAGGCTGCCTCCACTTGGTTATCACTACTTACTTTAGTGATGATTGAGAGTCTCAACGCCAGAATCTAAAGCTAGGTGGTGTAAGTAAGGCATGCTCTAGCACCTGAGGGAAATTTGATGATAGTAACAGCTATATTGCTATATATATAGCGGAGCTTAAAATTTTGCCTCACATCAAAACAGGGGGAAACCCTCGCAAAATTTTTTTTAGGTCAGCGGAGTTTTCAAGCGATTTGATTGGCTCTGGAGTTGAAAGAGAAAAGGTCTACAACTAGTTGATTTTCTGTTGATATGCCATATAATATGATATTGTCTTTTGTAAAAATAAGCGTGTAATTAAATGGAAACAATTTAAGTCTTTATTTATAACCAAATTATAATGCAATCATTTGTTTAATGAAATAGCCACCCAAATGCAGCTTGATTGAAAACCGGAATGCATCAAATATCATTCATTCAAATTCATGCTATTTGATCGTACCAATAAAGCGCTCAAATGTGCATCAAAACACCAATTAAACATACTAAACTAAAGATGCATACTTATCCTCCCGCATATCGTGTGAATGAATCACTTCTGATCACAATGTATTCAACCACACACATGATGGCCATAACAAGTAATGTTGTATTCACACATATACCTGTTCCTGAATCACAGTATCGTAGATTGAATTTAGTAATAAACTATGCACATATGGAGTATATGTAAATAAACTGTATCAACATGTAAACGATAACCATGATATCCACATAAGCTAAGTTTTAGTAAGCTGTTCTTTATATGTCAAGAGATAGCAGATAAGAAATGTTATTAACGTTGTCAAGAGCAACTAAAGATATTTAGACTGATCATCTATATCTGAAATAATTACCATTTAGCATATGTAAGGATTGACACTAAAACTTAGCATGAGAACACCACTCTAGATGGGAGGGTCAGTCCATAAACCATACATATAAATAGCAGTAGACATTCACTCTTCCCTTTCATCTTCATCTGATTCTTACTGAATAAAAACCTATATACATTCTCATGTACTTATCAGGCATTTACAACAAGTGATGTTATCTTTATCCAAATTGCAGTGAAATCAGGTTTAAATAGATTTCAAAAAAAAATAAAGCAATAGTGAAATACAATAGAAATCAACCGTATTTTATTTGTGTATAAAATGAACTGAAGATCCTGGAATTGAGTAAAAAAAGAAAAGTATTTATACATTTGCAACTAGCTTATAGGATTAGTGATGATAGAGAGCAATAGGTGATGTTATTGCAGTATCTGGTAAATGCTGTTGATGTTTGACGCAGAGTGGTGGTAATCAATGCAAGAGCACTGGCCATAATAAGGGTCGGTTTGAGTAATCTTGATGGGCTTGGGTGAGCTATCGTCATAACATGATTTAATGTAACCTTGGTAGTTTAAAGTGTGATGTTTGTTATTGAAGCATGGAATCCTTTATCTGAAGTATTGTGCAACTATGGCAGCAGGGCATAGTTGTCATATTTGAATATGCTTGTTATTGATTTGATGTTATTTTGATAAAGATAACATCTCTTTTTACGACCATCATGGGTGTGATTGAATACACTGTGATCAGGAGTGATTCATTCACACGATGTGCGATTTAAGCGTGTATCTTTACTTTAGTATGTTTAAATGGTTGTTGATGTACATTTGAGCGCTTTTATTAATAGATCCAAATAGCATGAATTTGAATGAGTGCTATTTGGTGAATTTCGGTTTTCAATCAAGTTGCGTTTGAGTGGCTATTTCATTACACAATGTAATAAACGATATTCTTTACCTGATTAACTTCATACTCTTTTATACAAATATTTTATACCTAATAAGTCATTATATATAAACTTATTAAAAAATATTAGTTACAACTGATTGCTACGCATTGTTTATAGATTAATGATGTATCAGATATTGAAAAACGTTGTGTTTACAGCAACCGCTTGATCGCAAGATGCTTCAATGTGGTTTGGTAAAACGTTAATTCGAAGGTGTACTGTGCAAGGGGAAACAGCTATTTCAAGCTCTATGTTGATGCTAGAGCTTTTATATTAGGATCATTATATACTTCTAGAGGGGTTGCTAAACATATAAACGGATTTTCAGTCGCTAAATTGGTTGTCAAATAATTAACAAAACCAATATATATATATATATATATATATAAAGAACGGTGCTTGGACGCTATTTATTGAACAACTGCCAACTCAACAAGGCTTCTTCGTTAGTTGATCTTTGCTCCCCTCTGTTTGCTCTATGAAATGAGGCCTACTTTGGCCATGTATGAGGCTGAGTTGTTGGACTCTGTAGATTCATGAGAACTGATGCTACAGACTCGAGTAAGACCTGAAACGACAGGTAACGCTTGGGATTACGCAATGAAAATTGTTACAGATGAGCTAGTACAGATCTTTTACATGCTTTTCTTTGAAAATCCTCAAAATATTTGAAAATCAAGCTTATCTATACACAAGTTGTGAGATGACTATTAAGAGTGGCACCATTCGATGCGCATTTTAAGTCCGTACAAACTCACTGTAAGCTAAAGCACTGACTACAATTGAAGATGGTAAGTTTGAGCAAAGTAAACGTGGACGTATACCATGCTGTTACCAAGCCAGCAAGAGCATTCGGTTTCTGAAGGTGGGCTAATGGCTGCTCTAGATTCTCATTTCAAAAATATGTAGCCGACTTTGAACTTGGGATGTGCTGTGGTCACCATGTACAAGAAGTTTGTATTCAAACTATTGGTGAACATTTTAAATGCTAAACAGCTTTGGTTTTAAGACGACATAGTTGTATATTGCTCTGCTTGGTTCCATTGAGTGCTTCAAATTAAGGTATACATTCTCACCATTTTAAGAAAAAGCAAGATTTGTTGAAATGTGGATTATTGCGCGATGTAGGCCATCCCAGTAACCGAGCTCTGCTCTGAAAAAAATTATCTCTTCGAAATGCTCTTGTATCTAGAGACAGTATCTGGAATGACCTACTTCTTGAGATGACCACTGTTAATCAGGTCAGTCAGACCTTAACCAAGTGCAATTTGACAATCTTTGCATTATTTCTCTTACATGCTTTTCCAAAAATTTTGGGAAAAGACAGACCATATATCGACAGAACAAGACCACCATCATTCAGTAGAAGCTGTATGTGTTTAAGGATTACAGAAATATTTAATACTTTCTCTTCCAAATCGTGAAATTGACGTTTTTATGTTTGCTTTTGGCATGTTGTTTTGCTTAGCGTGAGGTTGTGCAGTTTTTCTATTAGCGTCTCAAGTCTCAATCAATAAACACTTTAGGCTTGACTTTTCATCGGTAATCAAGGTGCTTGATACTACTCTCGGTTGTGCATTTGACTATTAATATTATTACATCACGTACTACTCGAAAACTTACTTTTAACTCTCAAATGCAACGACCGCAGGCTCATAAGAGTACATCACACACCTGCCCAAATATGGTTTGCATTCACCTCTATTAAAGAAGCAACTAAGGCAGCTTAGTTTGCACATATTTATGCATACAGTCAAGAAATGCAATCTACAAATCACTCAGGTTATGAATCTGTGTGATACTTATCTATAACAATTGCCAAATTAGCAAAAAGCAACACTGATCACACTGTGCAACATAACAATGCAAATCACAAAAGATAGGAAAAGGTTAAAATGGACCTTGTGTTAATATCTCTGTCATACATTCACTACCATCTTTTCGAGGTTTCATAGTCACTGGAATCAAAAGATGGTGTTTATAAACAAGATGCGCATCGCATAAATCACAACTTCGTTTTCCTTTTTCTCCACCTGCAAGGCTCTTCCTTTTATATCTTTGAGAATGCCACCAAAATTGACAGCTGCTGAAATCGAAGCAAACGATGCTGCTCGTTTGAACGAGTTGGGTTACAAACAGGTATTGTGTTAGCAATGTAGTGAATCAAATGTAACTCTGATCCGTGTTAAATTGGATCGTTTAGGAACTAAAGCGAGAACTATCAGTAAGTGAATGGCTCGAGACATTGCAAACAGGCAGATACTAGATTGTGTACTATACATAGTCATTTGGTAACTACGGGTTGGCTCTCAGTGTTGTATGTATCTCCTCTGGATTGACCAGTTTGTTTCTGTACGGTTTGAATACGGGTGGCCCAGTAAGTTCTCTGAGAATATTTCATGTGGATATAGTTGCACACATATTTAAAGTTAGCTGTATGATGCTATTATAGGTCGTGATGGTTTGGGGTTGGATTATAGTTGCTGTATTCACCATGACGGTTGCTTTATCTATGGCTGGTAGGTAGAATGTATGTATGTTGTAGATCAGAAACTAAAATTCGGTCATTAGAAATTTCGTCAGCTTACCCTACTTCAGGTGGTCTTTATTGGTGGGCAGCACGATTAAGTTCCAAGAGATATGCACCTTTTACATCATGGATGACTGGATGGTTCAATTTGATCGGTCAATTTGCAGTAACTGCAGGCATCAATTACGGAATTGCATTAATGATCGCAGCTACTATATATGTCGGAACTGATGGTGCCTGGACACCAACTGTTGGTGCCACAGTCGGAATCCATATCGCTATGTGTGTTACACACGGCATAGCTAATTCCTTGGGCCCCAAAGTAATGACAGGCATCAACTGTAAGTACATGTCTGTTGCTCTGCTGGTATGTGATGACGGACTGAAAACTTTATAGCGTTCAGCACATGGTGGCAAGTTATTGCTCCTGCTGTCATCATGATCACCATTGTAGCCAAAGCACCTACACATCAATCAGCTAAATTTGTCTTTACACATTTCAACAACAACAGCGGTTGGGCGAGTCCTGCCTATGTTGCAGTTGTTGGTCTATTACAAGCTCAGTTCACTCTCACAGGCTTTGATTCCAGTGCTCACATGTCAGAGGAAACCAAGAACGCAGAGATCAGTGGTCCCGTGGGTAAGTTGTACTTTGATTGCTGTTAACTGAATACAGGCATACTAACATGTATATACACACGCATAAGGAATGACAATGGCTGTACTTGGTAAGTGAAATAAGATTAAAAAAAAAAAGCCTATCTCTCTCGATAGATAGCGTTGAAAGTGTAACCTCATGGCGATAATTTGTGTAATTTAATCAAAATGCTTATAGTCAGTGCCATCATGGGATTCTTGTTTATCATTGCCTTTTTGTTCTCTATTCAAAATTTTGAAGCTACCGTAGGCAGTGCTACAGGCTTCCCTGTAATGCAAATCATCTATGATTGTGTCGGACATGCTGGTGCTATTGTGCTTATGGTTATGCTCATCATTGCTTGCTGGCAATGCGGGTTTGCTAGTGTAGCAGCCAATTCAAGAATGATCTACGCCTTCTCGCGCGATAATGCCATGCCAGGCAGTAAATATTGGCACAAAATTGATTTAAAAAGACAGGTATGTAACAATACAACCCGAAATGAGCGTGTGAGGGTTTGCTTAATTGATACACAATTTGTCATTGGCAATACCATAGTCTCCCATAAATGCTGTTTGGTTATCAGTGTTGATTGCTTCTCTCCTAGCTTTACCAGCTTTGGGCAACAGCACCGCCTTTTCAGCCATCACATCCGTTGCCACGATTGGTCTTTACATTTCCTACGCTGTCCCCATCTTTGCAAAGCTCGTCAACAAGAAACAGTTCCACAGAGGTCCTCTTCATCTGGGCCGGTTCTCTGAAATTATCAACATGTAAGTTAAGTATTTGCATCAGGGCACGCCTTGATTGTTAATCTATGATGCCATGCTATCGCGTAGAATCTCAATCTTTTGGATCTGCCTCATCACAGTCTTGTTTGTGTTGCCTCCAGTTTGTAAGTGTTGTATATTTAATATGGTCTATGTACATATCTAACCAAGTATTCACCGAATAGATCCCATCGAGGCTGTTAGCATGAATTGTAAGATTAATTCGTTACCACTTGACAGCACTGACTCATCGATTTGTTATTTAGATGCTTGTTTGGCTGTGGGATTGGTGTTCTTTGGTGCTGGAGGCGCATTCTTGGTGGATGCCCGCAAATGGTTCACTGGCCCAGTCATTAATTTGTCCAAAGACGAACTGGAACATACTCAATTGGAGAAGGATAGACAAGGCATTTCCAGTGATCTTGAAAGCAGCTCTGGCACTGAGAAAAACCAAGCTGTCTCAAGTGCCAATGATAGCAAGATCAAGGAAGATAAGGTGCAAATATCTGAAGTAGAGAATGCCTCGTAAAGCTGTATTTTACTGTCAACATACCAAATGTACCATGCACCGTCTAGTCTATATAAACCCTTTACCACTAATAAATTACCACGCTAAGTATCTACTCTTTCCATTTAAAAACATGCGTTTTATTGTACAATGCTCTTTTCTAACTCTGTGAATTGATCAGCATGATCCATGTACTTTTTGCATTTGTTTGAATCAGGCTCACAAATCAAATCTAATCCTGAAAAGGGGTGCTCTGCCATCATGTCTTCAAACGACTTGTCTTGCAAGGCAAATTTAGCCAGCAAAGCACCACCTAAACTTGCACCATTCATACCCTTTTGTCTATACACAGGTAATCCCAAGATGTTGGACAGTGCTTGCAAGATGTTTGGATTTGCAGCAGCACCACCTGAAGCCAATACGCGCTTGACATGATCGCCACCCATACGTCGAAGTCTGATTTTCATAGACATGAATTGCGATTCCACAATAGCCTTTACATTGACCGTCTTATCACTGAATTCTTTTACGCCCTTGTTGTTTTCAAATCGATATATGCCCTTGGCAAACGGAATGATTTCTTGCATCCAGTAATAATAACCCACACAGCCATCCAAGATGGCCTCCTTGTTGTTGAGATACTCATTAAATGTGTCCCAGTTGCCATCAGCGTATTCGTCTCTAATAAACTCACGAGCCAAGGAACCATTCTTGTAACAAAGCATACCCATAAAGCCTTCTGGGTCAGTAGGATGAGCCATCAAATGAGATTCTGTGGTTGTAGCAGCACCCTTTTTCAGGTAGACAAGAACCGTATCCGATGTGCCTAATGACACCACACAATCACCCTCACTCAAATTCATAGAGACCAGTGTTGCTGAATTGTCACCAGTGAATGGCATGATTTTGCACTCTGTTCATTCAAATGAGTCAACACACTCTATGGAGCCCATGAAATCAAAGTCTAATGTACCTGGATCAAATCCATATCGCCTTACATAATATTTACTAATCTTGCCAAGCACAGTGCCACCCTCCACAGGCTCTTTTGCTAGCTTATCTGCCAAATCCTCGCCACCGCATTGCCTCAATAGCTTGTCGTCCCATTTATGAGAGTCAATGTTCATCATGTTTGTTCCTGAACCTTCAGCCGCGTCTACAGGGCTAAATTCACCCAATAAAAGAGTCGCCAACAACGAACTCACCAAATTAATGCGCGCGGTTTGATTATAAGCAGCCTTGTTGTGGTGATAAATCTATGAGCCCAAGTTGGTTTCGACTTGCTACGTCAGGCGAACTGTTTCCTTTTACCTTAGCAATCTGATTTCCAGTGAATCTCTCGTACGCCTTTGAACCAGTGAGCTTGGCTAATTCTGCAGGACCGCCAACCAAATCCTCCAAGGCACGGCATTCAGTTGTTGTGCTAGCATCTTGCCAAATAGGTGATTGATTGATTGAGAATGCGTCTTTCAATTGATCAGCCAGAGTACTTTTATCATTCAGCTGAGACAGCTTGTCAATGCCCGACTTATTCCAATACACACTTCCATGTTGCTAATAAAGAAGCGAGTTAATGGCCCTCGTACACAAACACGTTGGTAACCCTTTACCTGACCAGCGCCTGAGATGCCTCGAATGGATCCAACATACAGCGTGTCTTTCAGTGCTTGCATCAACAGATCTAAGGCTTTTACCCACATCAACGTAGGCGACGTAACTACATTGTCGTTTACAATAGCGCCATGTTTGGTCTTGAATTCAGGCAAATCCTTATCAAAATTCACAGCCTTCTCCCAAACAATGTCATGTTTCTCGTTGATTAAAGTACATTTCAATTGCTGTGTAGATAAATCAAGGCCGAGGTAATAGTGCTCCATCTTGTATCATGCGTGATGAGGTTAAAAAAGAGAGAAAGTGATGGCTTTATTTTATAGACTTTAGCAGGTTTCCAATTGACAGAGCCAACCCCGCTGTTTTATCCGATTGGCAAAAACTTTCATTTACTTTTATGGGTTCATATTCTCCGGCTTTGCTTGAATGGAGGATGGATCTAGTTATTACCCATAAACATCGTATATCTCTCATTTGTCAGTTTTTTTTTAGAGAGTGTAGATTACGGCGTTGCTGTATTGATCAACACATTTAACTGATGTTCCATTTTTTGAATTGGATCAAATCAAATGAGCATGATTGCTCCTCAGAGGCGGCAAGATCCATTATCAAACTACGATATATCTTATTAGAAACAACTGTCAATATTCTTTGCAAAAAGTCGTCTTCCTTATGATTATGTTTGCTTTGTTATGGATGAGTACTCTGATAAACTTGAATGATGGTAATGTACCTTTCTTTTATTAACAAATTTTTCAGGTACACAAGCTGTTGAGTAGTTGATAACTAGCTGATCTATCTCGCTACGCTCGATGTCGGTGTCACCCTGTGGGCTCTTGTCAAAGACATTTTAAACCAGATATAATAAAATTTTGGTATATCAAGTAGATTTTAAACAATTTATTACAAGTAAAAGAAAGATTATATTAGAGCCACCAGGAGGAAGAGAGGAGGTATTTCCCTCAGCATCCTTTTTGCTTACACTTATATCAAACAAAGCCCATTATTGAGACGATATGAAAGAAAATTCAAGTTTTATGCAGCATTTGTACATCACAATTGTCATATCATTCACTGCTGCTGATGCTCTTAATAAGATGGCGACATAAAGCTGGCCATAAGTAAAAACAGGTCTTGTGTAAGATCTACAGCGACTTTTTTAAGATATTGTCATTGCAAAATACACCTTCATGAGTCAAATCTCCCCAAAAAAGTATTTGAGTTAAGCAATTGTTCTTTCAAATTCATGATTCTCGTTTAATCAAAATCGCAATCATCATTGTTTTCAACAGAAAGGCATTTAGGTCAGCCAGCAGCAATGCCTCCCGCCAAAAATTGATTCAAGCTCAGTTTATCTTTTTCTGTTCAAGATTGGACAGATTTCGTTTTTTTTTCGACTTCTTTAATCTATTCTGAAATATCCGACTATATAAACTGTAACGATCACCCTACGCTTCCTAATACATTCTTGAAGTACTTTTCAAGATGCTCCCAATGGTGTTAACTGAAACAAGTGTTTTGACTGAAATTATTGAGCAATTTAATAAAGTTTGAAATGAGGTCTTTAGCGAAAATAGCCATATTTTGCATATGAAAACCTCATAAAAGTGGTTTCAGAGGCTGCTTTGAATCGAGAGAAACATTTTGATTTGATATATATTATAGTAAAAACCTTCATTTTCAAGGTGAAAAACACGATCGTTTAATTTTTGATGAAAACCATGAGGTACCCCTCATGCTTTTTAGCCGATTTTTGGCCGTGTTTTCTTGGCCCAAAAAGTTGCGCAGAGGTGTCAGGAAGTTACTACTACTCAAGTACGATTGTTTGGCGTCATTCCGGTGGCTCAGAAAGATCTATATGTCAAGATATGAAGGTTTGTAATGATTGCTATAAACAAATCATTTGACTACATCAGTGTAAAAATGACATTATTCATTGCTGTACATACCAAATCTAGCTGCGTCTTGAGTTTTGATGTGACATCCCGTACGCTCTATCCTAACGTTTCATTAAATAAATGACTGGCCTTTTCACTAAACCTAATCATCTGTATTTCTCGTTATATTCCATTGGTATATGTATGTCATTAGCATGATTAGGTGTGCCCTGAGAAAACACGGAAAAGGAACAAATGTCTGGTAGATGCTCCATCCGAAAAATGAAGCACTCGGACCCTCAACTTTTCTACCGTTCGAGATACACAAGATTACAGTATAGATTGCATCTTGTCTTGAAAGTAATTTCATCTCTTTCACTCTTTTTTTTCTTTTTCTTTTTATATTTGCATCTACTCCCATCGCATCAACAACAGCAAAATTACCAACACATGCTGGAAGCACTGGTTCAAAAGCTAGCATTGTATTCAGGCTGTGCAGTACCTTCCATCATCTTTTACCTTGTTACGAGGAAACAGACGATTAAACGGGCAAACAATGGACCTCCAGACTGGGTGCTTGTGCTTATCGGTTTTGTCGAAGTGGTTGTGCCTGTGATGTATGATGGTAGAGGTACTGTGCTTGATCGTGTTATATGTGCTATTATGGCCATCGTCATGACATCGGGCATGTTCTTTTACGTTCGTGATCGGCAACAGACTCCGGAAGGTGGCAAGATACAACCTTTCTATAACATCTTGACTCACTGGAATGAAGCACCTTCAACCACTGCAACTAACACTCACGATCATAAAAAGAACGATAACGCCACGCAACAAAAACAGTTAATGCTGTCAGACATTCGCATGGATGCCTTCAAGTTTCTGCTGAGGGCCATCGTTTATACTCTGCTCTACATTCCCGTGTTCTCTACCATGGACGGCTTTATCCGTGCCTGCCGAGAGCCTCCTGAAATTTTAACAGCTATACCTTACATTAGACGGCTGTTTGCTGCGCCTATTCCATTTGCTTCCACATTTTATTACATCTGGGTGGGCGTTACACTCACACTTCATATTGCCATTGTTCCTCTTGTGCATCTCATTGCACATGCTGTTCAACTGAATATCATTGCTTGGATTCCTAATATGAATTACAAGACTTTGGTCAAACTGCATTCTGAATTGGCTCATTTTGTGGCACAGCCTCCATTATTTGACAAACCTTGGTTGACTCGATCTGTTTACGATCTCTGGTCGCATCGTTGGCATCAAATTTTTAGACCTGGTTTTCATCAGGTAGCATATAATCCAATTCGTCGTTTATTTGGTCAAAAGTATAAACACATTGGCCGAATTGCTGGCACCATTGCCGTCTTTGCTTGTTCGGGGTTGATGCACGACTATATTATCCTCGCTTCATTGGGTCCTAGCAATTATAATCAGCCTGGAGTGTTTGGCTATCAAACACTGTTCTTTATGCTGCAAGCACTGGCTACCCTTGTATCTGTCATGAGCCCAAGGTTGCCTACTTGGCTGGCTCGTACTTTGACTTGGTTCTGGGTATTGTACACAGCGCCTCTCTTTGTCGAGCCTTACTTGAGAATTGGGTTACACCATAGTGCCACGGTTCCTGGCTTCCCTAAATTCATGGATGCTCCTCTTCAGGGCATTTGTCCATATGGTCCTCGTGGGCTTATCAATCAATAGAATATCAATACATATATACAAATCCTTTTTTAAATTACTTTGCCGCATATCATTTCTTATATAGTACTATTGATTCAATCATCAATAAACTAAGGCCTGTGAATCATCCTATCATTGAATCTTAACAACTAGGATGCTAATTTTGCATCTGGCATTTGGGTGAGTAATCTACAACGACTACACCTAAAAAAGATAAACTTGCAAAGCAATAGTAAAAAAAGACGGTTAGGCTAGCCTTCTGTACTTTGCAAGTCGCAACACCCTTCTTGCCAGCTTCAAATGCTTTGCCATAAAGAAAGGCATCACTGAATTTACCAGCAAGCTGCAGCCGCCGTCAGAACCCATTAAACCTCCGTTTGCCATTCTGTCTTGATTCGTTCATTTTCACAAGTTTTGGATTCGATTCGACCTATTTTGAGGCCTCGGCTAAGGCATTTCGTCGGGCTGTCCTTTCGTCTGTGGTCTCTCCTTTGGCATTGCGCAAAATCTCTGCGTCCAGCTGGAAATTTTTTTGGTCCCTGTCTCTTACCACTGTCCAACGTAATGTGATATACCGTCTCATTCTGGGTCGAATTCCTCACCGCCGATTTTTGCATTTTATTATGCCCAAAGTCTTTGAGTCTCCTCTCTGTCCAGTTTGTTTGTCTATGAACGATTCCCCAAGTCACCTCCTCTTTCATTGTCCTTCTAAAGAGAAAGTTTGGCAGGGAGTCATCTTCGAGTTTCTGTGGCCTACCACCTCGATTCTAGATATTAAAGAGGCTCTTCTGCAACTTGATTTCTCCAACGTTTGGTATTGCCAAATTGCTGGAATCAAGCCTTTCCGAATCCTCATCATCACCCTTGGTCAACTGTGGCTTGCCCACATGAGGTTCATCTATGACAATGTTCCTATGGGCCATACAGCGATATTGGCCAGTATTCGAACCAGTGTTCGTCAGACCATTGCGGAAGATCAGTGCCATTCCCTCCTGTAATCCAAAGCCAATTATTAGATAGTTTTTTTTTTATATAGTTTAGTTTAGTATATTATTCTTCATATTTTAGCTTATAGTTATCCAATTCTTTATCTAAATTGCACTCGCCTCTTCACTCTGACCTATTACTCTCAGTGTACGCGAATCAATCAATAAACAAAATTTTTAAAAAAAAACGACCTATTTTGATAGATTCGACTATGTAGACTGTGCGAATCACCCCATACTCCCTTATGCTTTTTAGGGGCACTTTTCATGGCGCATCTAACCGTGCTAATTTCAAGAGGTGTTTTGAACAAGCTTACTGAGCAACCTTTGAAAATATGAAATGCGGTTTTTGGCCAAAATGACTAGATTTTGTATACAAAAGTCTTGCAAAGGTGCTTTCAGGGGTTGCTGTGAATCGAGAGGAACATTCTGATATAATATATGCCATAGTAAAAGTCTTTGTTTTCATGGTGAAAAACACGATCGTTTGATTTTTGGTGAAAATGATGAGGTATCCCCTCATGGTTTTTTGGTCGATTTTTGACAATCTCAAAAAAGTTGAGCAAAGGCCTCAGTAAGTAAGTGCCAAGCCAAAGTAATTATTTGGTGCTATCCTGGCAGTTTAAAACGGCTTGTAGAGCGAGAAATCGCGGCCCAAAGGTAAGCAGGCTTTGCTGTGTTTTGCATACTTTTGAGCAGTGAGAGGCAATGTTAGCATGATATCTATCCGTATATGAATTGTTCTCATCAAGACAGAGATGAACATCCTAGAGGTGTCAGATTTGCAGCTATAGATTGCTTACGAAAGGTTTTAGGCATCGTGAAATGTCATAGAGTGTACATTACACTTGATGTATTTATTGAAAGGATATATGCTTTGACCGATATGATAACTCATGCTTTACAGAATACCCAATGAATGCTGTTGGATTCATCTGATTAAGAACTTAATTGATGGGCTAAAAGATGACAAACAAGGAACTCTACAGCGAGAGGAGGTGCGGGGCTATGGTAACTTACTTGAAGGAAGGATGAACCGAATCTGCAAAGGTGTCTGTGCAACATGATCTAAAACTGTTCTTCCATAATGATAGGAAACATGATATCCCCATAAAAGTTGATTTACATTTGCCTTATCAGATACTATTGAATGGGAAACTCATGTGTAATATGTTCAAGGTGTTACAATGATAATCAAACAGCTGTAATGTTTGTTGAAAATGTTTGTGTTGTTTGAAAGGTTTATTATTACCATTGTGACTCATGTAAAAGGAATGGTATTTATCCTTGCCATGATGCCGGCAGCATGTATATATATGGCTTATCAATCATCATTTATATTTAAGATCCAAGAACAAATTAGATAGTGTAACCCTCGTTGTTGGGCCTCTTGGTGTAGTCCCTTTTGTGTCGGAGCGAGTGCGTTGGGGGGGGGGGGCAACAGGCACATCTTGCTCGTCGCTCCCAAAATATAAATCAATTTACCCGTATCAAAAATATTATTTCCTGTCAGCAAAACTCGCTGTATACTCCACAACTCCCCGCAAGAGCGCGTTTCCGCTTCTTCTTGTTAAATAAGATTTAAATTCATTCCATGTGTAAGATGGTTCGTTGTACAAACAAACACATAGCACTTGTTTGCCCCTGTAGTCAGATTCATTTGATCTATGTAATGATCATTATTGGCTGGTATGGTGACAAGATGTTACACATGAAAGATAAGACCAGTGTCTTTTGTGTAGCATTGTGTAGGATTACGTATAATTTCCAAATCTCTCTTGAGCTTACAATCTACCCAATCAATGACCAGATGATTCATTATCAAGCTGTAAGCATTGGAAACGATCTGATTAGATTTCATCTCAAGATTCTATTTTGATAAAATAGTTGTGTTATTATTAATATCCTTGATTTGGTGTATGATTTATTATGTACAGTTAAACGGAACCAGGAATAGCAAAAACTAGTGCAAATTTGTGGGTTTTGGAGAGTGTGTGTGCGAAAAGAGTAGGGGTTTTTTGATTTTTTTTTTCTGGATGATTGAATCCAAAAGAGTAGCAAAGGGGGGGAATAATATTATGTTACATTTTGTATTAATATGAGGAGAATGTATCTTGAGTGTAAGGGTGTTAATATAGTATAGATGGGGTGTCGAGTTATTTACAAACTGAGAATATTCTTGTCTTGAATAGCAACATCATTTGAGCTACTGATGAACCATTTGAAATATTCATACACACTCCAGCTAATGGCTGCACTTGGCATGTTGGTGAGCACTCTAGGCTTGAATCCTCTAAAGAAACCTCTGATTCCATATCTTTCCTTGATAATATTTACAGCTTCCATCAATCCTGATGCATTTCGAATACGGGGATCGGTATTGGTACCACGGGTTTGCAGCAAGGTCTTGACAACATCTAGTGGTGTAGTGACAGAAGATGCAATGGCACCAGCTAAACCACCGGCAATAGCATGGGTTTTAGGGTCGTATTCACCAGTAGGGTTGATAACTTTACGGAAAAATTCATAGGTAGCAAATTGAATAGATTGGAATGGCACAGACATGGTTAGAGTGGTAGGAAGAGAGATATAGAAGGCAACGAGACCTTCCTTGGCATACACATTGCGAGCACATTCCCTGACAGAGCGATAGGCGCTATCACCAAGTTGCATACGTTGCTTGATCACATCGAAAGGATTCATAAGGGTATCGTGGGCTAGAGTAGCACAGGCACCAGCAGCAGCATTGGTCAAAGGATGATGTCCACCAGCATTGCCACCAAAGGCTTCTTTACAGGCTTCGTAAGTAGCAAAATGAACTGCATGTGCAGGGCCGGCGCCCAACACAACAGAGTTAACACCACGCCAAAGGTTGCGTGAAGCTGATTTGATGTTTTTGACTGAAGGTTCTGAAGTTGATTCTAAAATGGCAGAAGAATGCACATGGCGATGATGTTTACTGTGGTGAGGTGAGCCAAACACTTGAGATCTAGCAGCAGCGGTTGCGGCAGCATTTGGTGTAGTAGCAACTGATTGAATGACTTGCATGCGAGTCTAGAGGGGCAAATGTATTAGTAAGACTAGTTAATATATAGCTGGCTATGGAGTGTACCTTGATACTGTCTACAGGATACATGGCACAGTGCTCAGCAATACCAGCGAGAGCACCAGCCATAGCATCTTGAGAAAGTGTAGCGTTGCTTCCAAGAGATTCGTAATCGTAATCGTCTGACATGATGGTTATTATAAGAAGGAGAGGGGAGTTATTGAGAAAGAAGAGGCTGTTAATCAGAAAATAGAGAAAAAGAGAAAGCAAGGCGGAATAAGCGAAGGCTATTTTATAGAAGCAATCAACAAAAAATCTGATTACAAAAAGTAGCCTCCTATTAAAAAGTAAATAAATACATGTTACAAACCAATCAAAGTCTATCTGATAAGAATATTTCATGGCCCATCTCCCATCGTCCGTACACCCCCGCGTTGTTGTACAACAGAAAAAAAAAAATTTTTCATCAAAACAGCCCTCTCCTTCCCCCCCCTTGTCTATTGAGTCCTGTCCAATAGATTTGATTATACAAATCTGATATAACAACATCATAGAGATGATCAAGTCAAACAAGGTTGCATGCCATCTAATCGTGGGCAATCCGCATCATGTTGAACAGTGTTATCAGATGGAGATGTTTTTATATCACATTCGTTTATTCTCTCTATAAATACAAATATAAATGCATCCCTTCTTCTTTAGTAAGATGTCTCGTGCGACAATCCATCTGATAACAAAATTGAGTTATTTACTAGGTATAACTGATAATCTATTACCTATGTTCCTTTCTTTCCGGGTATAACTTGACTAATGGTTGCTCAATGTCAATGTTTAATGAAAACTTAATTCCCTACCTCTCCGGCAATGCAATATCTCGTCTTCCAACCATCCCCCTAAAAAAATTGGCCAATAAAATTGAATATTTGTAATACTATATTGGTTAACATTCGCCATGTTTATGAAACAAAAATGCATTGCTTTTGATCATAAATGAGCAGCTGCATCCATGAAATGTATTGATTTGAAGCAGATGTACCTGGTACGACGGCGCAAAAGGCAGAGCAAAACATTCAGTGGGTAATCTCGACGCTACATTGCAGCGGCTTGAGGATCTGATAAGAAATTCATGTTGTGCAATGATGATGACTGGACCTCCGTGAGAGAATACCATGTATCGACATCTGAAATGTAGTCCGTCGATAAAAACAAATTGTAAATCAAGAGTGCTATTTGTGAGGCGGCATACACAACCCTCTGTAGCATTGACTAGACAGGGGAAATACGTCATAGTATACTCTGATTCTATTAAAATAATTCAAGTTATAACATTTCATTACAACAAATGATTTTTATACACGATCTGTAACTGTAAATATGACTTTACCAAGATACTCCACGTCTAATTAATGGGGCAGTAGATGTACGGGCAGACATCATGCTAACATTGCCTCTCACTGCTCAAAAGTATGCAAAACACAGCAAAGCCTGCTTACCTTTGGGCCGCGATTTCTCGCTCTACAAGCCGTTTTAAACTGCCAGGATAGCACCAAATAATTACTTTGGCTTGGCACTTACTTACTGAGGCCTTTGCTCAACTTTTTTGAGATTGTCAAAAATCGACCAAAAAACCATGAGGGGATACCTCATCATTTTCACCAAAAATCAAACGATCGTGTTTTTCACCATGAAAACAAAGACTTTTACTATGGCATATATTATATCAGAATGTTCCTCTCGATTCACAGCAACCCCTGAAAGCACCTTTGCAAGACTTTTGTATACAAAATCTAGTCATTTTGGCCAAAAACCGCATTTCATATTTTCAAAGGTTGCTCAGTAAGCTTGTTCAAAACACCTCTTGAAATTAGCACGGTTAGATGCGCCATGAAAAGTGCTCCTAAAAAGCATAAGAGAGTATGGGGTGATTCGCACAGTCTACATAGTCGAATCTATCAAAATAGGTCGAATCGAATCCAAAACTTGTGAAAATGAACGAATCAAGACAGAATGGCAAACGGAGGTTTAATGGGTTCTGACGGCGGCTGCAGCTTGCTGGTAAATTCAGTGATGCCTTTCTTTATGGCAAAGCATTTGAAGCTGGCAAGAAGGGTGTTGCGACTTGCAAAGTACAGAAGGCTAGCCTAACCATCTCCCTTTACTATTGCTTTGCAAGTTTATCTTTGTTAGGTGTAGTCATTGCAAATTGCTCTTCCATAGGCAAACATTACTGAGTATTGCAAAATTGTGACCTTACATGCTCAAAAATTGCATTTGACACTTTGAGCATGAGCTCTAGTGTACATGTACACAAGATTATGTGCTTCAATTTAATGAGATACAACAGTTTATTATTCATCAAAGTAAACAACACTACTCATAATAGTGTTAAATCATCACGCGAAGGCCAGATCCAGCAAATCCAATCTGAGAGACTTCACAAACAGTACATATCTTGTCTTTGAATTCAAGTTTATAAGAGGCCTGACAAAAAGGGCATGCTATCTTGGGTGACCCTTTGAAAATAGGGGTATAGGTTATACCACATACAACGAAAGGGTTGTATTGATCATAATCAAGCTGCACTTCGTCCCCCAAATTTCTCTCGCAAACAGCCAAGATTTGTCGTGCCTGTATCCATCATGTCAATTACTATAAACATCCTGATTGAATATACGTGCTCACTCACCTCATCAGCAATCTTTTTGGATGGAGCTAGCTCCAATAATCTTGTGCAAAAATGACTTGCCGTACTGAAATTCTTGAGCTTGAATGCCTGTCTAGCAGCTTGACGTAAAGCTAATTGCAAATGGGGTGGTTGCATTTGACAATGTGTAAAGTAAGCAGCTAATTCCAGCGCTCGCTTTGTATTGTTCGGATCGTTAGCTGCAATTGATCGACGTTGTTGCTCGATCGCCAGACCCATCGCATACTCGCGGCATATTTGCACGAGTTGGTTGGCTTCATCTACCTCTGATTGAGAATCAACAACAGTAAACAAGACAGAATGCAGCAAAGCCTTGAATTGAGTGGCACTAGCTGGCAATCTTCCGCTGGTAAAGTATTTGTACGCAAGTTGAAGTTGTACAGTTAATAGGTTCTGAAAGTTGTAGGCAGCAGCTGGACGACTATTTCGAGCACTTGCTCCATAACGGCGCAAATAGACGTACAAGGATGGATTGGAAGCAATGGCAGGCACAAGAGCACGAGACGCTTGGTACACGGTAAAAAAGTATGATTTGAGTGGCGCAAACTGGACGACGCCCACTTGACTATTCAGAATCTACCATCACATAATCGGTTAGCAATGGTTGGCAAGTTTCATACGAATACACAAACCTGCATGGCTGTTTCGAAAGATCCAGCAGAGATGCAGTCTGTAGCCAAAGGAGATGCTTGTATCCACATGAAGGCCTCATTGAAGCCTGCAGCTGGAACAACAAATTCGGCCGTCTCTTTGGCTGCAACGTTGCTGATTTCAGCAGTGATTTCAGCGTGAATATCATCATCATCATCATCATCCCAGCCTCCCTCATCATCGTCTTGATCTTCCCTGTAGGTATCGTGGTCGTCTTGCAGCAACTCTTGATGCTTCTTGTTGGATGGGATGCCCAAGAGATCATCATCTCCCCAATCACCCTCTGCCTTCTCAATGCCGTCGATGCCTTGGTCATAATTGAATGCTGGCATGGGCGTGGCTGTATGCTTTTGACTATTGTTGTTGTTTGCGGCAAATATGCCCTCAAAAAAACTTTTTGATACAGTTAATAATGGCCAATTATGATCTTGCAGAGGTGTAACCGATTGCAGGAGGTGAGGTGTAGCACTATTGGCATGGTGATTGGGCAATTCAATATCCTCTTCCGTCTTTCCTGCTCTTGCTAAAATAGATTGTGCTAGTTCATAGAGACCATGAGACCTTGCTGTCATGTAAGCCAATGGTATTTGTCCAACATCTTGCAAAACTTGGATGCGTTCCGTCATGTCACCTAAATACATGGCGTTCTGGAATCGAGACGTTGGATCGGCGCGCAGCTCTGCAATCTTCATCATTTGACGCAGGTTGGTTTCATTACCGCTGGCAAGATAAAGGAACGAAAGACGATCATAGTTTTTGGTACGTTGATATGCTAATTCCACCATTTTGAAATTTCCATGCTTCAGTGCTTCTGATCCCAGCTTTTCCCAGTTCTCTCTGGTGTTTAGCTTTTGTGCAGTTTCCATGGCAGCGTCCAAATTACCGCATTCGAGGGCTAATTCAAACCGAGTGCGGTCATCACGGACAAAATGCAGTGCGATTTCAGGATATCCCTTTTGTAGCAGATAACCGATGATGGCCTGGCCTACCAGATTGGAATGGCGAATGATGTATAGCACTTCTTCGTATTTGCGATGCGTGAGTGCTAATTTAAACTTGTACTCAGTTGGATCAATGGCCAATTTGACAGCTTTGCCTTCGAGATCAAGCACCAAGAGCGATTTCCCCTTGACAGAGGCCATGTAGACGGGTTGGTCCAAGGTGTGGATAATACCATGATCACTGAGTAAAGCGTATCAGAGTATGTGATGCACATGTCCTAAAGAGCCTAATATCTTACCCCTGAGGCAAAGCATACTTGATGTGATTCAAAGTGCAATACAGAAACACACCTGATTCATCCCAAACACCACTTTTGATACGAATCGTTTCGTGGATTTGACAAAGCAGTTTCAGGTCTTTATCGATAAGCGTGATGGTATGTTTGCTCAACAGCGCTGCCATGGAATAGTCATTGGACCAGATGACATATTTGATAGTAGGAACCGGTAATTCTGCAAAGATACGTCGTTGTTGAATATCAAATAGAATGACCTTGTTTGCAGTAGTCAAAACCAACGATCCAGTGCCAGCATGGAATATATCTGTTACGCCTGCCACTGGTACTTTGAATGATTTAGTCACTGCATTGGATAAATCTCGAATCTCAATCTGTTGGTGCACTTTGTCAAAGACGGCAAATCGGTTGCGAGCAATAAATAAGGCATTATAGCCTGCTCCTCGCTTTGATTCGTCGTAAGGCTCTCCAAGGGCTCCAGCAGATGCATTTTTGGGTAGTTTGTACAATTCATACAAGCCTCCGTCTTCAGACTAAGTAACATGTCAGCATTGCGAGTCGTCTGTCTACCATGACACACTTACTGTGGTCACTAACACTGCTTTTTCCGCAGGGTTGTATGATAATGTTCTAGGAGGTACGTACTTTGACCCCAATTTACTGAGATTCAAGAGCTCTTGGCTTTTGGAGGCATCATGAACGTCTTGCACTTGCAGAATCTTCTTGTTGATGTGAAAAAGTTGGTTTTGACTGATTTGAAATGCTGGTCTCTCGCGTTCCAACTTGAACACAATCAAGCCATTGTCATGGCCCGCTGCAAAGAGGTTCAGCTCGGGATGAGATGTCAATACCCAAAACCTATCGTGGTCTCTCTTGAATGAAGATACAGCTGTTCTTTTGGTGAGATCCCACATACGAATGGCCTTATCCTCTCCTGCTGAAATGATGAGATCTTGTCGAGGGTGGAAGATGGCGCCCCATACATTGTTTGTTGAACCACGGCAGCTATCTACTTCCCAAGCCTTTGCTTCTATTTTGCCACATGTCAGTCAGGATCCTTCAAGGCACGAGTTCATGCCAACTTGCCGCTCATTCTCCACAATTTAACTTGTCTATCATCGCTGCCAGAGATGATCAGTGGCAACGTAGGGTGAAATGTTGCCCAGTTGACACCACGATCATGTCCTTCCAAAATGTACTTTACTGTAACTTCACTGATCCCAAACCCATCTGCCTGAAGACTGGATCTACCAAAGGGGTCATTCAAGGAGGGTATTGTGCCAGGACCAGCCCTATTTTTCTTGACTAAACCCGAGATATCCCACACACGCACTGTCTGATCCATCGAAGCAGACACTATGTAGTCCTGTGTTGGGTGAAACTGTGCGCTCATTACATAGTGATTGTGGCCTGTCAAGATGGCAATGCATTTTCTGGACTGCCAGTTCCAAATGCGAATGGTTTGATCGTCTGAAGCTGAAATGATCCAGGGGTGTTCATGATGAAAGTATACTGTGCGAACATAATCCAAATGGCCATTTAGTGTAAATAGGCATTTTCTCGTCTTGTAGTTCCAGACTCTGATTTTGTAGTCATCACCGCCAGACACAAACAGCGGCTGTGTAGAGTGGAATGCAACACCACGCACAGGTCCTAAGGTATGGGTTCAATACGCTGTTTTAACCTCAGTTCCAATTCATGCTCTACCTTGATGCTCCTCAAATCTCTCGATCAAAGTGCCCATTCGGTAATCCCACAGTTGAATGCAGCCATTGTGAAGAGAGGCCAATATCCAGGGCCTCTTGGTGTGGAACGAGATGCCTTTGACTCGGTTGCTTTTCGACTCAAACTAGTGTACATGTTGGATGAGATGTGAGAGATACGTGGTACCGCTACTCCGAGATTTACCTTTGTTAGCATCTGCATATTAATGAAGCTTGCTTGAACAATGAAAATAAACTGTTTGAGCAAGCAAAAAAAAAAAGGAGAGATATCTGCCCTGTTTCGAACAAACACGTGTCTCATAGACACAGTTCTCTGTGACGCTAAATGTTGTTGGGGAGCTTTATTGCCGTGTGATACAATCGTTGTTCATTCAACAGATGTGTGTGGTTCGCATGAGCAACGTTGCTAATCTGTATCAAGTGTTGGCGTATCCTCATCTAATAGGCTTAAAATGCATAATTAGGAAGATACCATGGCGTCCATCCATGAACCCGGATGAGAGATTCAAGCTTTCTGATGTAAATGCAAAAGAGTGTCATCGTCTTCAGATAAGGCTCATAAAGTTTGCATTAATGCAAATGTATTGGTACATTTTGAGTTCTGGTCAAGATGAGTTTCTTTGGTTGATAGTGGTGGATATGCAATGAATCTATCCAGATCAAAAAATTCCCACATTTCAGGGCCAGCAGACACCATTAATGCAAACGACCACCGAACGGAATATGGGCATTTTAGCGAGGGATTTAACCGAAAGAGCGTGTCATAGGCAGAGAGATGTGGCCAAGAGAGTTTATTCTCTCTGGGGTGTTACATATACTATCTGCACTCTGGCATTTTTTTTTTTTTAAAGTTTCGGGTGTAAAACGTCGATCCCATTTCCAGCGAAAAGTTTAAATAGCCAACGGGATCAGAAGACACTAACATAAGCCAATTGTCAAAAAGAGCAGGGTTTCCACCAAATCCATCATAACGTGGGCGATTTCAAGCAAGGCTGCATGATGGCAACAGCCAATGAATGCATGCAAGGAGGGAGGGATGGGAGACAAAGGAGCGCGAGAAGTGTGAACATGTGCGTCCAAGAGTGCTTGATAAAAAAAAAAAAATTCTGCGAACAAGTGTTACAAACATTTCGTTGACCTTGTTGTTGCATGAGAGCAAATCGAATTCAATGACTGGTCCTCTTGCAATTTTAATTGCTTTATTTAGATTCATCAAGAGTTTTTTTTTTTTTTTTTTTTTTTTTTTTTTTTTTTTTTTTTTTCACATTTGGACAAGTTGTATATAAATTGAATTCAAATCCTTTTTTTTTTCATCTCTTCTCTCTCACACACACACACTTTATTTTTTTTTTGTTACATCATGTCTACTGCTACATTGGGTTCTCCTCCCCTTTTACCGACTGAATTGCTCTCCAAAGATGAAGTAAGTATAGTGGCTCCATCAGAAGATAAGAAGATCCAAACCACCCCGCCCAAAACGCCGCCTGGAGAGAAAGTCTCTGCTGGTGAAGGCTTCCACCATAAGGGTGAACCACGCCGGATCTCTCAGGGTGAATTCGAGCCTGAACAGCACTTTTATCCTCGCGTACTGAATGCACAAATCCATCCTCTGATCCAATCCTTCTTTACACTGGGCAACGAAAGAATCATCGCGCGCTACACACATTTGAACCCTCAGGTCAAGGCAGAAGACTTGAAGGAAGTCTTGTCGTACAGTCCCAAACACTTTCAATGGGCTGGTAAGTGCACACCGTTATCCCAATGACCCAATTGACCTAATGAACCATGCATTTGCTAGGATCTGACTTGTTCAATGTCACTACAGCTTCTGGCCATCGTCAAATGATTGTAATTGAAACCAACTCGTGTCCATCTGGTCAAAAATCAATGCCATTGCTATCTGAAACCGATGAACACAACGAGCAAGGTGGCTATCGTCTGGTCATTGAATCTGCTTTTCAAGAGCAACTCTCAAAGGCAGATCCCAGTCTTGGCGGATTAGCTGTGGTATGTGACAAGAATATGATGGAATCCAGCGGTTATGCCGCGGTGTTGGCTGATGTCGCCAAAGAGCACGTCTGGCTTGCTGAATGGCACGTGGATGATCCAGATCCAGATATCAAATGGCAGGATCGTATCTTGTATATACGTGACAAGGACCAAGTGTGGCATCCTATACGCGCCTGTTTCCGTTATCTCACTCAGAAGCCCTGGAACCGATTCCCTCTCAAGACCAAGACGATTGTCATGAACCAAATCATCAGCTGTCTCGCCGGTGGTCGTAACAAGATGATGGCAGCAAGAGCCTACGACTTTTACAACAAGGACATTGTTAGTACGGGCCTAAGTATAAAAACGCCAGAGACCATCAACAATGTAACACGCGGTGAGATACCTCTGTGGATCAGCTCAATGGGAGGACATGCAGTGCTCAAGGTGCCTTACAGCAATGCAGGACAAGGGGTGTATACAATCACGAATCAGACGGAACTAGATGATTTCATGGGCCAAGACCATCATTACGACAAGTTTATTGTTCAATCACTTGTGGGTAACGCCTCCTGGTCAAGTGTCACAACGGCTGGAAAATTCTATCATGTCGGCACAATTCCAAATAAGAAGAGTAATACATACGTAAGTGATCTCCGTATGATGGTGACTGGCAGCGAGCATGGATTTAGGCCCATCTGTATATACGGACGCAAGGCAAGACTACCTCTGACTGGCGACTTGCAGCCTGATGCCAACACCTGGGACATGCTGGGCACAAACCTGTCTGTTAAATTGCCTGACGGTGGATGGACAACAGATACTTCAAGACTGATCTTGATGGACAGAAAGGACTTTAACCAGCTTGGTCTAGGCATTGATGATTTGATTGATGCTTATATCCAGACCGTCCTGGCGGTAATTGCCATTGATCGCATGGCTACTCGCTTGATGGCCAACGGTGAATTTGACTATAGCTTATTTGAAAGCCTTAATCCTGATAATGCGCTCATGAATGAAATCAGAGAGGCAAATGAAGACTTTTAGATTAATAACATCTATTGAAAGCACACACACATGTATATACGCGTATTTGATATGAATAAAAATTTCTCTGTTTTTTTTTTAATGGCTTGAATCATATTTTCAGGAGTACTTCAGCAAGTGTAAATGCATGTTCATACATACAGGCTCTTTTTTTTTCCCTTTTCTCTCTCTTTTATCCTTGATTCAATGAACCTGTCGACATCAAGCCAACCTCAGGACTCGTCGATCCGTATACTCCATGATAAAGAACCGTCAAATCAAGAGTTGGGATCGCCTTCTGGCACAGATCAACATCATCACCATGGTTGGAAATATACATTACAATACTATTTCCCTCATTACACATATCAGCCCATTGGCGCTGTGCAAATAGAAGAACGGCCAAGCTGGCTTTATTGCATAGCGTATGGGATCCAGCATGTATTAGCTATGTTCAGTGGTGTTATCGTCTTGCGTAAGGATCAAATGCTATCTGTATGAAGAATGCTAAAATCCAACGTCCATAGTATAGCCCTTATCTTGGGTTATGATTCCAACAGTAAGTTACCTGTACCAAGAGTTAGATCTATGTCTGACTCATCTTACACAACAGCATCC